>NC_140418.1:67655000-70155000 GCF_965140295.1 Lepidochelys olivacea | reverse complement strand
TCAAGGACTTTCACAATGCACTTCTCTCCGCTATTGAATGGTTAGGACACTTAGACGAACATGCTTGATTTGACCCTCTATGTAGGTGCAATCACAACACATTTTTATATATAGAATATATATTTCAAGAAAATCTTTCTCTGTTTCTAACTCCAGAACAATTTTGATTACTTTGAGTGGATATAATGATCAAAAAAGTAAGCACTCAGAAAATCTCAGTTGTCAAGGACCCTCCTAGCTGCTAAAAACAGGAGAATGGTTTGCTCAGTCCAGGAAGATAAGACATACATTGGGATGGGATAGAGGCAGTCCTATATCCAGTTAGAGTGTGTCCACAAAGTGTAGGTCATGCATAATCTTTCAAAACACCCGCTGAACTCAAGGCTTCTCTTGCTTCATAAAAGAGTAACACTGGAGTCAGATTATGATCTGAGCCACACTGGTGTAAATTAAATTTACAGCTATGCAGCTGAAATCATAATACCACCCACAGTTTCCTTAATCATGAGAACAAGAAAATTAACAGGTAGATATCCAGAATGTGAGAATCCCTGAGCAACAACAGTTTATTGATAACCATCTATGAGTTATAATCTAGATTCCTAACTGTAGTATATGTCAAAGAATAACTAAGAAAGCCAGATTATAAAAAAGTTTTGCTTCTATATGACAATTTTATAGATGAGAGCCTTTCCTTCCTTATTAACTTCCCTGAATGACGTGGGTGCTAGAAGACATTTGACCCATGCCAAGAACAATTAGCCAAATAGCTGAGAGAATGTGCTGATAAATTGTTTTTTCAGGCAGTGGTTTTGTAACTTGAAATGAATCTTAACTGAATGACAATTTTAATTCTTCAAGTACTAGCTGGAAATAAAGGTTTTAACTGCATTGCACATTCAATACACAAAAAAACCCAGGACTGCAGTAATGATGCATGTGTGTGCAGGTTGATTCAAATTACTATTTAGCACACTGGGGACCTTAAATCCCTGTCCATTGACTTCAGTACCTACATCATGCAGAACAGATATTATTCTCTTTCTTTTGGTCTCTCCAGGTTTGTAATACATTATGGAATATTTTGATTTTTTTGATTCACGACATTCATCCCAAATGATTCCCTTTGTAAATTCATGTTGTTTTTTGTTTCTCAGTAGCTTTGTTTCATTGCTGTAATGAATTCCCCTGGTGCAAACTGTCATCAGTGTAATTTTTATATACAAGAAAATGTGTACAGCCTTGGTGAGATCTACTTGTGGCGCTTCCAATGACTCTAACAAGTCTTAAATTGTTACTTAATTAAACACAGTGAAGTGAAAGGAAATGAGAGAGACAAATGTTACCTCAGATTCTTGAAGGGAGGGCTGCTCTTATTTGTACTGCAGTTTAGGTCTAGCTGAAAGTAAAGGGCTAGAAAACACTGCAAATGAATATCAGAGGGGTAGCCATGTTAGTCTGTATCCACAAAAACACCAAGGAGTCCGGTGGCACCTTATAGACTATCAGATTTATTTGGGCATAAGCTTTTGTGGGTAAAAAACCCACTTCTTCAGATGCATGGAGTGAAAATTACAGATACAGGCATGCATCTGAAGAAGTGGGGGTTTTAAGCTTATACTCAAATAAATCTGTTAGTCTTTAAGGTGCCACCAGATGACTTGTTGTTTTTGCAAATGAGTGTCCTTCAGTGCAGCACTTTCTTAACAAGCTGCCACATTAAAAAGTTTCTCTGTATTTCTGTTACCACTTACCCTGAAATGCAATAATTGGTCTGTGAGGAATCTCACAGTATGTCATATTTATTTTATGCTGGACTATTCTGAAAGAAAAATGTAAATAGATCTGATCATGCTAAGCTATGTGATGACTGCCATGCTGCACTTAGGTCACCCTCAGGGTTAACTTTAGGTACATTCAGGCTCCAGATCACACTGAGGTGTCACATATGAAAAATAGTAGTGTGTTCACAAATCCAGTCCCCCCACCCCCACCGCCCACCCAGTTACTCAGACAACGGAAGAAACCTTATACAAGAAGGCAATGTCAAGTAAAGAAATGGAATCATTCAGATTGGAAGAAGGCAGATAAAATAATACACACTGTTCTTGTTTTGCCCATAGATATTTATCACCATTTTACCTGGAGTGGCCTTGGGTCAGAAATAATGCCTCTGGGCCTGATTTGAAGCCCACTGGAATCTGTTGGAAGCTCTAATTGATTCCAGTGATATTTGGCTCAGGCCTTCTGAATGTGGTAGGAACTGGTGTGTTTATTTGCTAAATGTCAAATTAAAATGACAATCAACAGAAATGAAATGGACCTGTTTGGTGAAGTTCAAATGCCATAAACCAAATAGAGGGAAGGAATTCAAACCAGGGTTTTACTTTCCTTTTTGAGGATCCACCTATAATGAATTTCTCTTGTGAGAAGAGGGAAGAATGAGAGGACCTGATCAGTCTCCATTGAAATCAATAGAAAGGCTCCAAGTGACCTCAGTGAGCATTGGAGCAGACCAGCCATGAGGGCTTTGTAAAGAGAGCCAAAGGAGTAATCTAAAGGGATGACGAACCAAGGAAAAAGAGTGCATGGGGAGAATCGTATTGAGGGAGGTTGTCTGAACAAGGCACTGTGCATAGGCATGATTGAGAGTCCCAAGCAATGAGCAATGATCGCCATATTTGGGGTCAGGAAGGAATTTTCCTCCATGGCAGATTGGAAGAGGCCCTGGGGGTTTTTTGCCTTCCTCTGCAGCATGGGGCACGGGTCACTTGCGTGAAGATTCTCTGCACCTTGAAGTCTTTAAACTATGATTTGAGGACTTCAATAGCTCAGACAGAGGTGAGAGGTTTATTGCAGGAGTGGGTGGGTGAGTTTCTGTGGCCTGCATTGTGCAGGAGGTCAGACTAGATGATCATAATGGTCCCTTCTGACCTTAATGTCTATGAGTCAATGAGACTGCTGCTTTCTTTCTGGGAAAGTGGTGGTGCAATTAGAATAGTGATGAGAACAGAGCTCACTGGACTAATACACTTCTGGAGATGGCAAGTTTTGGGAGAGTCTCTCTGTTAGGACATAATTATGAGAGAATTTTGCATGTTTCTTATGCTCTTGATCAGGCGTATTTTGAAGCCCTTCCATCTAGGATAACAAGCCAGAATAAGGTCCCTGCCACTGTAAACCGGGAGCTCTTACCAGTTACATTTTCATCTGATGAGAAGCTACTTTGTTTGACAAGAAGGTGTGAGGATACTTAAGTGTGATACTTAGATACTTAAGAAGGTGTGAGGATACTTAAGAAGGTGGAAGTTGCCATACAACTTAAGGATACTTAAGTATCCCCACACCTTCTTGTCAACTGTCTAAATGGGCCATCTTAATTATCACTACAAAAGTTTTTTTCTCCAGCTGATAATAGCTCATCTTAATTAATTAGCCTCTTACAGTTTGTATGGTAATTCCCACCTTCTCTGTATGTATATATGTATCTTCTTACTATATGTTCCATTCTATGCATCCGATGAAGTAGGCTGTAGCCCACGAAAACTTATGCTCTAATAAATTTGTTAGTCTCTAAAGTGCCGCAAGTACTCCTGTTCTTTTTGTGGATACAGACTAACACGGCTGCTACTCTGAAACCTGTCAACATGAACAGAGGTTGGACAATCTGGTGCCTTTTGAATAACTTTTTCACATGTATGTTTGTGTTGGGTCCATTGATGGTTAAAAGAGCTTTGTTTTACACACATTCAAACAATGGTGTGATACATTTTGGGGCCATTTTTTTCCAGGTTTGTGTCATGCAATTTCCTGCTTAAGATATTGAGAAGTACATTGGTTAACTATTTAAGACTAACCAATGTATTTAACCAAGTTCAAAATTTGTAACTTATCGTATCCATATATTTCAGGAGATCTTGTATGCTGAAACAATTGACAAATATTTCCATGTTTCCATACAAATTTTCACCTTTTGTTTACATGAACAATCACTTAAGTATCCTCACACCTTCTTGTCAGCTGTCTAAATGGGCCATCTTGATTATCATTACAAAAGTTTTTTTTCTCCTGCTGATAATAACTCATCTTAATTAATTAGCCTCTTACAGTTTGTATGGCAACTTCCATCTTCTCTGTATGTATATATGTATCATCTTACTACATGTTCCATTCTATGCATCCGATGAAGTGGGCTGTAGCCCACGAAAGCTTATGCTCTAATAAATTTGTTAGTCTCTAAGGTGCCACAAGTACTCCTGTTGTTTCTGTTCATGGTGAGTAGAACCTCACATTAGAATAGTTTAAATGAAGTCAATGAGGTCATTGTGCAGTAAGATGCTACTCAGTGTGAGTAAGGGTATCAGAATTTGGCCAATGCATTGTACAGTTGATTTCAATGGAACTACTCATTGAGTAACTTTGCTTACATTGTCAAGTATTTGCAATATTGGAATGAGGGACAGGAATGGTAAGAGGAGAAGGAAATGGAGCAGGAAAGATTTCTCTCAGACATCAGTACAGTAAAACACCTTAGGGCCAGTATTTAGGTGCCTAAAGAGAATAGTGCCTAGCTGATCATTGAAATTTCAATGGGAGTTAAGTGGCTGGACACTGTGCAGACAGACATCTAGCAGGATTTTCACCTTTAGGTGCCTAAATACCTTAGGAAATCTGGCTCTTAGCAACTGCTCCTGCTCCCACTGAAGTAAAGAGCAAAACTCCCATTGACTTAAATGATGCAAGATCGGACTCTTAAACATCTGCTTAGTTTTAAGCACACAAGCAGTCCTGTTGAAGTCAATGGGACTACTTCCATGCTAATAAGCTGTTTAAATACTTGGTTGGATTGTGGCCAGTGGCTTTTAACTTAAGTTCCAGCAAGGAACTTCATTCTGCACACAGGAAAAATAAGGTTAGAGGCATCACAGGTTCTTCTTTTTAAAACAAAACAAAACTGTTTTTATTAGTGAAGTTCCTTGTTTGATTCTTCCAGATAACTTCCTCCTCCATTATTAGTCAGGATAGAATTCAACTTATATCGTTCTTAATATATCCTTAGCTTGAAACCATGTTGTATATATCTTCCAATTCTAAATTCCAACAAAGAAGTGTTAAAATCTTGGTATTTACTCCTCATACCTTTTTTTCTTTTAAGTGTTGTGAGTGAACTTGGTGGATTCATGAAAATGAGCAGTTACTAGCACTAAATACAGCGATGTATAGTGTCCTTATTTATGGCCTAGAGCCCTCGATAGACAAGTGTTAATTTGAATCAATAATTAGGGCATTCTAGTTCTGATTTGCAATATCCTTGGATTCCAGCCCTGGGCTTCTCCTGAATGATGATTGTGAATGCATCAAATAGATTTATCCTAGATATCACTAAACTATCATACACTTTCACAAATGAATTTCATGGCTTTGAACTGAGAATCAAGATTTTCAAAATTGAGTGCCTTAAATTTAGCTTCTACATTTAGGCACCCATATTTGAAAAATCTTGGCCTACATCTTCAAAGATAAAAGGCTATTTAACAATTACACTGCCAATCACCTCATTTCTCATTCTGTTTAAACGTATTCATAGCTTGGCTCAATTTCATGTGAGCAATAGCCTAGTTCTTTATTCACTGTGTTGCCTTTTCTGCTCTGCCACTTACTTGGTCTGCATGTTGGGACTGCATGCTTTTGTCTACTATGATTTTTGGTTGTAGAATTGAATTCCCATTGCATTACAGGTGCAGAATAACTATTCTTTAAAAAAATATGAACTAAAGATGTATTTGTTTGGCTTGGCTTATTAATATTTGATTAAAATAAATGCAAAGTGACTTTGTTCAATGCCCTAGAATGCTTGCACAAAGGATGCTTTATAATGTAAATTTGATTTGATAGTTCTGTAGAAGCTAGACACATTTGGCACTGATCTCAAAGTCACTCATCCTTAAGTTAAACCACAGTAGACAAAAAAGAAAAGCTGTTAGGCTTTTTGTGTGTTTGCTTGGTAGTATATGAAAACTAGACATTCTAATTTTTCACTCTTTTCATTGCTTCTTTACTGACAGGAACGTTGCATCCTTTATTCAACACCTTACTATAAGAAAGACTTTGTTGCTTTTCTACAAAAGTTCTGCATTGTCTTGCATATCAGCAACAAATTTAATTTCACTATCTATTCATACAGCTGCACTGATATGAAGTAAAAACACACACAAAATAAAGAGTATATTTTTCGGTAAGCTATTAGGCATGTGAAGTGCATGAAGGAAATAACGCGGAGTTTTCTAGCTTGCCCCTTTTATAGAATGTAAAAGGGACCCTTCTAACTCTTTCACTTCAGTTTTACCATGTTTTTATGAGTATTCTATATCTTGGTGAGTGTCTTATTTCTTTACCACTGTAACTGATCAAGATGAGTTAAAAAAATTAAGTGTAATGAAAAGCAGGAAATAACATAGCCAGTTCCATTCTCCCAGGCTTTGCAATGTCATCAACCTGAGTGCTACTGTTATTGCTCTGGCTTATGTCGTTCCTGTACACTCTATTAGTGGGACACTTAATGAAGGGTAGCATAATGTATCAGTAGCAACTGGCTGGCCAGCCTGAAAAATAGCAATTCTGAGCAGCAATAGTGGTGGTGTTGGCAAGTTGTCCATTATGTACGAAAGTATACAAATACTATATAAGTATATACAAATGCACATGGCATAAGAAACAAAGAATAAGAAACAGACATTTTACTGAATGACTGAGGTAACGATCTACTGGGCAAAACTGAAACCTGATGGGATGGTTGTGCTACAATTTAGACACTAGTAAGACAGAGAAATCACAGAAGAGATGGAGCAGTGACACTGTTACATGTTTTTCCCAGCACTAGCAAGCAACAAATTGCCAATGGGGTAGATGGTAGTGAAATTCTTGGTAAGGTGAGAATGAATAAGAATAAAAGTTGTGTAATTGGTCATTGTCTTGAGGAGATCATTGACTTGAGGAGAATGGGATCTGGGGACCCTGTGGATCCAGGGACAGAATCGGCCCACTGCTCCTCCTACATGTCGTAAGAGAAGACTAAAAGGGGGCTGCCTGGAGAGGGATGGGCTCCGCCAGGTTAGAAATTTGCCCAAGACACACCATATGATGAGCAAATCAATGATGTCCATACCAGATTGATCGCAGCTCGGGTTAATAGTGACCACGCCATCCGTCTCCCACCAGGGCAGACATGACAAGTATACTACTGGTATAACCCCAACAAAGAGGATCTGTGGAAGAGAACATCACCATAGCCACATGGAATATAAGGACATTGAGAAGAATAGGGAGTTTGAAAGAGCTAACATACGAAATGGAACAATACACCTGGCACCTCCTAGGAATCTCGGAGGTCAGATGGAAGAACTTTGGAGAGGTACTAACAGAAGAAGGCCATGTACTCTATTACAGTGGAGAGGACAAACATGGCAATGACATAGGATTTCTTCTGCATAAAGATATCAAGAATTCAGTATTAGGATGCTGTCCAAGCAGGCTTATTTCCATCTGTCTAAAGGCAGTATCATTTAATATCCCAGTGGTACAAGTCTACAGCTCTACAGCAGACTAAGATGATGAACAAATTGAAGATTTTTACAATCTGCTCCAATACATCATCGATAAAGTTCACAAGAAAGATATGCTGATTGTACAAGGAGATTGGAATGCTAAAGTGGGTATTGATGCACAGGTAGATTGGTGAGATTATTGTGGCCCTTTCTGTAATGTGGTAACCAATGAGAGAGGATTGAGACTTTTGGAGTTTGCCAGCTATAACAATCTGGTTCTTGCACATACACTAGGAGCACATAAAGTATCCAGATAATCAACATGGCACTCACCTAATGGTCTACATCACAGCCAGATCATCTACATCATGGTGCAAACCCAATTTCATTCTGGGATTAACAGAGCTAAAACAAGGAGCTTCACCAGTGCTGATACTGGAAGTGATCACGACCTTGTGATGCTAAATTTTTGGCTGCAGCTAAGGAAAATCATCAGGCCAAAGTTCGCCAGAACCAAGTTCAACTTAGAAAGACTCAGAGACAGAAACATTGCAGAGTCATTCCAAGCAATGATTGGTGGAAAATTTGCCCCTTTGCTTGCTCTAGAGGAAGACGTAGAAATGATGACTGACAATTTCAATGCTGTTATGAATGAGGCAGCAATGGACATCCTTGAGAAACATCGTAAGAAGGCAAAACCATGGGTCACAAATGAAATACTACAAATGTGTGACATTAAAAGAGAACTTGAGAGAGACGAGAACAGAACTGAGGGAGCTGATAAACACAGAGTGCTTGGCAGAAAGATTAAGAAAGAAATGAAGGTGGCCAAGGAGATATGGATTGAAAAACAAAGCTCTAAAATTGAAGAGTGTATCAATAATAAAAATAGCAAATGAGCCTTCCTGGTTATAAAAGATCTGACCAAGGAAAGATGGACCAAAGCTAACACAATGCAAGACAAAGAAGGGAATAGTCTTACAGAAGAAAGGGACATTATCAATAGGTGGACAAACTACTACTCTGATCTATACAACCACCAGACAAATGGAGATCCTACTGTCTTAGACAACCCAAATTCAACAGAGAAGGATGACTTTCCAGTACTACATGAAGAAGTGGAGACAGCTGTGAAATCAGTCAAGTACAGAAAGGCTATAGGTATTGACAACATCCCAGCCAAACTGACGAAATTCAGAGGAGAAATAGTAATAGATGTACTCACCAAGATCTGCAACAAGATCTGGCAGACCGGTGAGTGGCCCTCCACGTGGACACAGTCACTAATCATCACTCTGCCAAAGAAAGGCAACCTGCAATTGTTTCAAAATGACCAGACCATAAGCTTAATTAGCCATCCCAGCAAAGTGATGTTGAAAGTCCTATTGAACAGATTGAAGTCACAAGCAGAGAATATCATCGCTGAAGAACAGGCTGGCTTTGGTGCTGGAAGAAGTACCACAGAACAGATTTTCAACCTTTGTGTTCTATGTGAAAAGTACTTATAACACCAGCAAAATATTTACCACGTCTTTGTTGCCTTCAAGAAGGCTTTTGACAGGGTATGGCATGAAGCTCTCTGGGCAACCATGAAGAAGTACAATGTTGGACGTAAGCTTATTCTTACCATTAAACAACTGTATGCCAAAGCTAGCAGTGCAGTTCTCGTCAATGGCAAAATAGGAGAGTGATTTTTGGAAAGAGGTAGCCTTCTTTCTCCCACTCTATTCAACATCTACTTGGAGCACATAATGACTGATGGCCTAGAAGATCACATATGCACAGTCAGCACTGGGGGGTGAACAATCTCAAATCTTCGGTTCGCTGATGACATTGATGGCCTGGCAGGTAGCAAAGATGAACCAATCTTGCCAACCTTGTGAAACGATTGGATGAAACCTCTGCAAAATATGGCATGGAAATCAGTGCAGAGAAAACCAAACTGATGACAAACAAATGTGACGGGACCAGCTCACATATCACTGTCAGTGGACAAGAGCTGGAGACAGTGAAACACTTCAAATATTTGGGAGCAATCATCACTGATGAAGGATCCAGAGCAGAAATTCGGGCAAGAACTGCTCAAACAACAGCAGCAGTGGCAAAGCTAAAGCCAATTTGGAGGAATAAGAACATTTCTCTGGAATCCAAACTGAAACTGCCACATGCATTGGTCATCTCCATTTTTCTGTATGCGTGCGAGACGTGGACCCTTACGGCAGAACTTGAACTGAAAATACATGTAGTAGAGATGAGATGCTTCCGTAAAATCCTGGGCATCTCCTACTTCGACCACGTCACTAATGAAGAGGTCCACAACATCATCACCCAATGTGCTGGGTCATTTGAAGACCACCTGATGACTGTGAAGAAGTGCAAGCTGAAGTGGTACGTCCATGTAACAAGATCATCTGGCCTATCCAAGATCATCTCCAAGGGACAGTACAGGGGAAGAGAAGAAGAGACAGATGGATTGACAACATAAAAGACTGGACAGGAATGGACTTTGCAGAGACTCAAGTAGTGACACATAATCTTCAGGGGTGCAGACAACTGGTTGATTGCTCATCAGTGATGGTGCCCCAATGACCAATGCAGTTATGGGAGTGATGATGATAAAGGCAGAGAAATCACAGAAGAGATGGAGCAGTGACACTGTTACATGTTTTTTCCATCACTAGCGAGCGACAAATTGCCAATGGGATGGATGGTAGTGAAATTCCTGGTAAGGTGAGAATGAATAAGAATAAAAGTTGTATAATTGATCTTTGTCTTCCGAAGACCATCAAGACTTGAGGAGAGTGGGAATGAGAAGTTTCTGGGCTAATGCTAAGGTACTCTGTGTCAGGATTCTATATTTAAAAGGGGACGTTAACTACTTAGACACGTCAGGAAGCAAATATTACCAAACATGCAGTATCAGCCTCCGTCTCCTTTTTCCTTTTAATATTTAATCCAATCACACAAACTTTAATTGTGGCCAAATCCTGGACCCTTACTCAGACAAATGTCTAAAACAAAGTTTATTTAAATTAAGGGCTGAATGTCTGCATGATTTGGTCCCTAGAGGCTAAAGTGTTAAAATCCAATGTGGGAAAGAAGGCTTGGGAATCTGAAAAGACACCCCAGTTAAGGTGTAGGAAACTTTCTGTGACAGAGAGGAATTCCAGGAACAAGAAGCAACCAGCATCTCTTTCCAAGAGTCTGCCTAATGATCTGAGGAGGTGGTGGTAGTGGAGGGAACACCCTGTACTAGAAATAGAAAAGAGGGAGGCAACCACACATGGATGCTGCTTCAGGAGGAGGCGAGACAACAGATCTTACCGACAGCTTGAAAGCACTGCTGCTAGTGCCGGGATCATTTGCAAGTCTGCTGATTTGGTTTCTGTTGTGCCTCTCTTCTCAACATCTCCCCATTTCACTTCAGGGCTGCTTGTGATCATTTCTTTTTCTCCTCTGTTTTTCTGTGGTATGGTGAAGAGGAGGACACAAAACATCTGGGAAAAGGTTTCTCATTTGAATCCAGAATTCTAGCTTCCTCCCCCTAATGGCTCTTGATGACTTCCTCTCTGTAATATGGCGAGACACCATTCACCAGGGTGCTGGTTTTGTTTTAGCAGTTGTAGCTAGTAGGGCTTTCTGCTCTTCTACTGTATCAGTTCCCAGGAATCTGCAATTTTAATGGAGGAAGAAGAGTTTCCTTGCTGCTGTTTGCAAGGTTATTTGCCAGATGGGAGCTCTCCTTTCCAGTAAGTTGAATATCTTCACAAGCTTCATTTGATAAAACTGAGTTTCACTCAGAAATTGTAGAAGAAACTGTTGTCACTATTACTAAGACAATTGAAATCTGGAAAATAACTTCCTTGAAGACCCTTGCTTAAATCTGAACTCCCATTGAAATCCGTGGAAACAGGATTCCTCCCTAAACTATTCCCCCTGCTCCCCATGTTATGAATCTAATTCCCACTAATGACACTGGGCCAAATTCTCTGCTGATGGCATAACTTTATCATCATCCATGGAGTTATATCAGCAGAGGATTTGGGCCAATGAGGTTTGTTTTTTTTATATTGACATTCAGTGTGAGCAGGATCAGAAAGTCTAGGTCTGATTCTCCATTGCATTGCACAGATAGATGTAGGAAATTTATATATGTTTGCTAGTATCTCATATATGTAATCTAATACATATGAGAAAAATAATCAGGAACTAAGATACACAATGAGAAGGAGAAACTGAGGGCTTGTCTACATGGGGTTTAAACCATATTTAGTCAAATTAAGCTGGTTTGCGGACACTTGCATATGCAATGGAACACAAATCATCAGAGTACTAGCTCCACACTTATCACGAACTTTGGAGTTCTCATTCAAAATGAACTAAGTTTGGTTTGAATTGAGTTAGTTTGGTTTATTGTTTATGTGCATGCAACACAGCTGCTACCCTAGCAGTCCTCCAGCTGCTATCCCACACTGCTTTGCGGGTGACCATTACTGACCCATCTGTTTACCTGTGCGTGATCCGCTGCTTCAGTGTCAAGTTGATCGCATGTCCCTCTCCTATTTAAAATATGGTTCAGGGCCAGAATTTACCCATTTGTTCCTGGATATGACTATATCAACCTTGCTGTGAGATTACTTCAGAAGCTGTTGCGGTTCAGTGATGAGACAGAACACAGCTTTTTGCAAGCAAGCAGGCTGGTCAGCGGAGATGGGCTGTTCTGCCCCCCCGCCTTCCACCTTCTCCTTTTATTATATTTCTCCCCCTAAACATTACACACTGCTACACAAAGGAATGTATGATGTTAATTCATATGCTTAGTTACCATCCTTTATCTACTACAATCCTGGTTCTCAGGCCTTGAGCCCAGGCTAAAGAAACCTCCCACAGTTGCTGTCCAAACAATCAAGTTCTCAGGGTTCATATCTAGCCCTTGTCCTTGGATAGAGCAATGTGTGCATTGCTCCTAGGAAACAGTCAGGGTGTGCCGCGCCTGCTTCCAGGTGGAATAGCTAGACATTAACCCTTCATCTCCCCTTTTTTGTTTATTGATAATTGGCCATCTCATGGTAGCCGCCAATTTGTTTTATCATGCTATTTAACTCCCAGACAGACAAGGACATAACCTGGGGAGCTTTCCAGGGCAAAAATTTTACAAAGTCTTAACAAGGAAGGAATACATTGTACACAGCAACAACAAAAAATAAGCCCAATAATTACAAACACAAAATAACCAAAAGCTTAACATCTGCAATATAATCATCTAAAAGGGATACACTTCTTTTACTACAATTGTGACCAGCAAAAGGCAATATAAGTATCATTCTACTAAGACAGCAAAGGGTGCCATCACTTAAATTTGCAGGAATATAATTAAAGGTGCATGAACCACAAGTAAAAACCCATCCTGATGGTAGGATGATATGGCCATAATTATATAAAACATTAACAGCATGGGAACAATTTAAAAGGGATTGAGAAATTTTTTGACAGCCTAAGGGCACCTTTGTACTAGTGCAGTTAACTACACGCGCACAGGTGACATTGTGAGCCCCGGCCGGGTACGGTGTGTGAAGGAATATAGCCGTGCGAGGCAGAGTATAGTTGGCCGGGCCCCAATTAGCCATGCTAAAATACTGGGAGAAAAAATTAGCATAAGCAAAGAGCAGTATCTTATTCTCCTTCGGGCTTGTAACGGGGGAGGCGCTTCCGAGCCAACCCCTACAGAAAATAGCAGGCACAAAAGGCACACAATCATCACAGAATTAGCAGTGATTTGGGCGAGAATCGCCACAAACAAAGTCTTAGGAGTTTCTGGCTGCTGATCTGCTGCCAGTTTTCGTTGAGCCGTGGCGACCAATGCTTTTACTGCTCCCCCTGTCACGGGCTGGCTTGGGACGTTACGCCTCCTCCGTTTCCGTCCCGCCGTTGTCGACTCGGGGGGCAACGCGGTCTCCTCCAAGGTCAGCTGAAACTCTGGTATGGGATTCGACAGCCCCTGGTGCCATGCCATATTGTTTAAGTGCTGGTCGCACGCACCGGGCTGGAACCCACAACGGTCCTGCAGGGAGAGACACAGCAGCATATCCCCGACCCCAAGTGATTAGAGGTGCTGGGCCCAGCCACTGTGGATCGGGCAGCTGACGGTAAAAGACACGCGGTCTTTCCAGTACCTCAGATTTGTGAAAATGCCGATCCGCAGGGGTCTGCTGATCTGCATTCAGTGTTAAATTATTTAAAGTAAACAAGAGGATATACATTTGTTGTTGAATGTCTCCTAAGGTTTGGAGACGCAGCTCCCCTTGTTTTAATTGTTTATCTAGCAAGGTTTTGAGTGTGCGATTGGCACGTTCAACAATGGCTTGGCCCGTGGAATTATAAGGGATTCCGTGTTTAAGACGGACGTCCCAGCGGGCACAAAAGGTGGAGAGGGCTGCAGAGCAGTAGGCTGGGGCATTATCTGTTTTAATTTGGCAAGGGCGACCCATAACAGAAAAGCAGGCCAGCAAATGGTGAATAACTTTGTTAGTGGCTTCCCCACGTTGTGGGGTTGCCCAAAGAAAACCTGAATAAGTATCAACGGAAACATGTAAAAATGAATAGGGGCGGAATTGTGGTACATGAGTAACATCCATTTGCCACAGCTGATTTGCTGCGGTACCTCGGGGGTTAACAGCATAAGAAAAAGTAGGAGCAGCAGCAGCACAGTGGGGGCAGGAACGAACAATAGAACGTGCATGATCAGCAGGAATGTGGAACTGCCGGGCCAAAACAGAGGCAGACTGATGAAAAAAGGCATGGCTTTCAATGGGGTCAGAAAAAAGGGAATTCACCTGACCACGCAACGCGCGATCGGCGCGTGCATTGCCCTCAGTGAGTGGCCCAGGCAGAGGGGTATGACTGCGAATATGAGCAACAAAGTAAGGGAAATGACGAGTGGCAAGAAGACGCTGTAAAGACAAAAACAGGCGAAGGAGATCTGCATCAACCTGAGGGGTAATGAGGGCAAGGGGTAAATGATCAATTACCTGATAAACATAATGGGTATCCACAATTAAATTAAAGGGACAATCAGTAAAAAGTTGAAAGGCCAAAATAACAGCAGCCAATTCTGAACGCTGTGCAGAACGCTGAGGCAGTGTAAAACGAGAATGCCAACGAGGGGGGTCACCCAACTGATAAGTGACTACACCTCGGTGGGGAGAACCATCAGTAAAAAGAGTGACAGCGGAAATAATGGGTTGAGAGCGGCTAAGACGATGAACAACTAGGGGCACCTTTTGGGTAATGACCAATCGAGGATCTTTTGGAGGATTGTAAGAAATCTCTCCCACATAATCACAAAGAGCAACCTGCCAGGGCAAGGAGGTGTGGCACAAAGAGTCAAATTCAGTACGGGACAAGGGGAGCACAATGGCAACTAAATCAGTGCCAGTGAGTTGCACTGCACGGTGGCGGGCTTTACGAACAAGATCAGATAGGGCATCTAAATACGGATAAATATTTCGAGGAGGGGTGGATGAAAGGTACAGCCACTCTAGATCACGAATCACTGTAACGTCAGCTCCAGTGTCCACCAGCCCTGTAAAAGGAACATCATTTAAGAGAAGTGTTAACTGAGGTTTCGAGGGGCGGACTGACATTGTCAGAGCAACAAGTGGAGAAGACGCGCTGTGAGACGGCGAGTGAGACAACGTAGATCCAAAGCCTCCTCCGCCCCGAGTTCGATCCTCGGCAGCTGGCACCTGATAGGGGACTAAAATCAATTGTGCAATTGACCGTCCACGCGGGAGCGACTGTGGAAGACGAGTCCACACCTGAACCTTAATAATGCCAGTGTAATCAGCATCAATGACCCCTGGAATGGCAAAAAAGCCCTGTTTCCCAGCATGTGAGCGAGGGAGAACAAGACCTACCAAGCCGGCAGGGAGAGGTCCCCTCACCTGTGTAGGTATGGCACAGACGTCCCCTGGCAGCTGAAAGTCAGTGTCCTCCTGCATGATCAAATCAAGCCCTGCACTTCCAGCAGTCGCTGCCCTCATAGAGTCTACGGATTCCAAGGCAGAGGAGCGATTGCCTGAGTAGGAAACACCCCTGTTTGGCCCTGGGTTCGGGGGGGACCCGTCGCGCGGTTTCCTGACCCGCCACGACACTGATTAGCCCAGTGATAACCTTTCCCACACTTGGGGCACTTCTTTGAGGGTCGGGCTGGTGCCTTAGATGAGCGGCACTCCCGCTGAAAATGACCCTCCTTTCCACAGCGGTAACAGCGCTTCCCCTCCTTCCCAGTTTTTCTGAGGGCGGCAGCCAGAACTCCAGCCTTGTGGGCTTGTGTGCCAATGTTCTGGCACGCCCGCAGCATGTCTGAGAGCTCTAAAATACCAGAGACTTGTGCTGCCTGGAGAGCACGGCGGCAATCCTCATTTGCATTTTCAACTGCCAATTTTAACAGGAGCTCGTGAGCTGCCTCAGTGTTATCCACCTGTCGGAGGATAGCCTCCTGCAATCTGTTGGTAAAATCCAAAAAGGACTCTAAGGCACCCTGACGGATACTGACAAAGCTTTTGGTAGGCTTGCCTGAATCCGGGACCTTCTTGAAAGCATGCTGGGCACAGGTGGAGATAATGGGGAAGACGGCCGGAGGGAGTTGAGACTGCATCCCAATAGTAGCAAACTGGCCCTCCCCTGCCAAATGCTCATAAATGATACCTTGCTCTCTATATACCTGGGCTTGGCGTTCTGCCATCTGCCGATACTCACTAAGCCAAATAACATACTGACTGGGTGACAACATCATGCGCAGCAGCGTTTTCCAATCCTCAGGGATTAGGGAGTACCCAGCACCCATCCCTTCAATGAGACCACGCACAAAGGTGCTAGTCAGGCCAAATTCACGAATTGCTTTCTTTACCTCTCTAACCACCGAGTATGGCACAGTGGTCCAGGTGCCCACGGGGTTGCCCTGGTCATCATTCTGCCAGGTCACCGGGCAAACGGAGACCAGATCAGCCAGCTCCTCTGCTGTAAGATCTGATCGAGCTTTCGCTGCGTGAACCATTTGTTGCACCAGCGAAAGCTTCTGAGCAGATGCAGATGACTCTCCGGGGGGCCCCATGGGGGGAGGGTGATCACACACCGGCTCCGGTGGGGAAGGCCAGGGAGGCGGTGGTAATAGAGGCACTGGGGGCGAAGCAGGGGGAGGGATGGCTGCAGGAGCGGACGGGGGTGGCAGGATCGGCAGCTCCTCTGTTGGTGCTGAAGAGGGCCTTTCCAAGGCGACACGCTGTGTCGCATCGCCAGGAGGGGGGATGACTGCAGGGGCGGACGGGGGCGGCGAGAGCACCAGCCTCGCGAGGGAGGGTCTGTCTGAGGCGACACGCTGTACCACGTCGCGGCAGAGGTGCCAGGCATGTAAAGCCTGCACGGGTGCCCGAGGCTCTTTGTGCAATGTCTGGCCCAATCGCTCCCAGTCCGCTAGCTTAAGGCTTCCAGCTTCAGGATACCACGGGCACTTGGCACGCACCTCCTGTAGCAGGAGAGTGAGTTCTCGAGCCGGGCAGTCATGCTGAGCCTTACGCAGCAAATACTGCAGCTCATTACGGTGTTGCACTTGCAAAGCAGAGAGGGAGCTTCCCATACTTACCACAATGAAAAATACTCACCGGGATCCACGAAGTGGATGAGTGACGCGTCTGAAACCCTTGCCGGGCGAGGTGAGTGCTGAGGGCCCCACGTTTGGGCGCCAGTTGTTGCGGTTCAGTGATGAGACAGAACACAGCTTTTTGCAAGCAAGCAGGCTGGTCAGCGGAGATGGGCTGTTCTGCCCCCCCGCCTTCCACCTTCTCCTTTTATTATATTTCTCCCCCTAAACATTACACACTGCTACACAAAGGAATGTATGATGTTAATTCATATGCTTAGTTACCATCCTTTATCTACTACAATCCTGGTTCTCAGGCCTTGAGCCCAGGCTAAAGAAACCTCCCACAGTTGCTGTCCAAACAATCAAGTTCTCAGGGTTCATATCTAGCCCTTGTCCTTGGATAGAGCAATGTGTGCATTGCTCCTAGGAAACAGTCAGGGTGTGCCGCGCCTGCTTCCAGGTGGAATAGCTAGACATTAACCCTTCAAGAAGCCTTACAACATCCCTCATGCAGCCACTTGGAGCTATGCTGAGACCCTGGATTTCTTCACCGTCTGGGGAGAAGCATCACTGCAGCAAGCCTCTTGTGGCCAGCCACCGAAATAAAGATCTTTTTATCGACATTACTAAGCAGATGGCTGAGGGTCCATATTGGGATATTGACCAGTGCAGGATAAAGGACAAACAGCTCAGGAGAATGTACATTAAACCCCTGAAAAAGTCTGGCAATGGAAATGTGACCTGTACATTTTCTGAGGAGCTGGACAGGATTTTGATCAGCTACACTACTACCCAACCCAAAAAAGATTGTGAATCCTCAAGGATAAGCAGCAAGACTCATTGGAGGATGAATACAAATAGGCCAATGAAGAGCTGTCCCCAGAAAGCCCACCTATCTTCAGGACCCTGGTGCTGACCAGGTAGAAGCTGAGCCTGATTCCTGCTGTGCAGAAACTGAGGCAGATTCCCAGTCTGAATCACAGGCCAGGACTGAGGAGACAGAAATCATGTATCTATCTTTATATTTTATTGTTATTATGTTATACTGCCGTACTGGCTTTTGTTACATGTACCCTATAGCCTTGACGATGTGGCCATATTTTCGGATTCCTGGGCAGACCACCTGGAACATCTACAAAAAGTCCTTGAGCGCATAAGGGAGGCAGGACTAACTGTTAAGGCTAAGAAGTGTCAAATAGGCCTAAACAGAGTGACTTACCTTGGACACCAGGTGGGTCAAGGAACTATCAGCCCCCTACAGGCCAAAGTGGATGCTATCCAAAAGTGGCCTGTCCCAAAGTCAAAGAAACAGGTTCAATCCTTCTTAGGCTTGGCCGGTTATTACAGACGATTTGTACCGCACTACAGCCAAATCGCTGCCCCACTGACAGACCTAACCAAAAAGAAACAGCCAAATGCTGTTCAGTGGACCGGAAAGTGTCAGAAGGCCTTTAACAAGCTTAAAGCGACACTCATGTCTGACCCTGTACTAAGGGCCCCAGACTTTGACAAACCGTTCCTAGTAACCACAGATGCATCCGAGCGTGGTGTGGGAGCAGTTTTAATGCAGAAAGGACCTGATCAAGAATTCCACCCTGTAGTGTTTCTCAGCAAAAAACTGTCTGAGAGGGAAAGCAACTGGTCAGTCACTGAAAAAGAATGTTATGCCATTGTCTACGCTCTGGAAAAGCTACGCCCATATGTTTGGGGACGGCGTTTCCACCTGCAAACCGACCATGCTGCACTAAAGTGGCTTCACACCGTCAAAGAAACTAACAGAAAACTTCTTCGGTGGAGTTTAGCTCTCCAAGATTTTGATTTCGACATCCAACACATCTCAGGAGCTTCTAACAAAGTGGCTGATGCACTCTCCCGTGAAAGTTTCCCAGAATCAACTGGTTAAAATCGTCCTTGAGATGTGGAAAATATTGTTAGTCTTTATGTACTTGGTAGTATATTTAGAGATGCATGTGTCTTATTAACTCTGTTTTCCTAGAGCTCCAGGAAGAAATCCCAGCCAGTGTTTCACCCTAGCTGAGATTTGGGGGGCGTGTCATAAATATAAAGGGAAGGGTAAACCCCTTTGAAATCCCTCCTGGCCAGGGGAAAGCTCCTCTCACCTGTAAAGGGTTAAGAAGCTAAAGGTAACCTCGCTGGCACCTGACCAAAATGACCAATGAGGAGACAAGATACTTTCAAAAGCTGGGAGGAGGGAGAGAAACAAAGGGTTTGTGTGTCTGTCTGTAGTCGTCTTGGCCGGGGACAGAACAGGAATGGAGTCTTAGAACTTTTAGTAAGTAATCTAGCTAGGTATGTGTTAGATTATGATTTCTTTAAATGGCTGAGAAAAGAATTGTGCTGAATAGAATAACTATTTCTGTCTGTGTATCTTTTTTGTAACTTAAGGTTTTGCCTAGAGGGGTTCTCTATGTTTTTGAATCTAATTACCCTGTAAGATATATACCATCCTGATTTTACAGGGGGGATTTCTTTATTTCTATTTACTTCTATTTTTTATTAAAAGTCTTCTTGTAAAACACTGAATGCTTTTTCATTGTTCTCAGATCCAAGGGTTTGGGTTTGTGGTCACCTATGCAAATTGGTGAGGCTTTTTATCCAACATTTCCCAGGAAAGGGGGGGTACAAGTGTTGGGAGGATTGTTCATTGTTCTTAAGATCCAAGGGTCTGGGTCTGTAGTCACCTAGGCAAATTGGTGAGGCTTTTTACCAAACCTTGTCCAGGAAGTGGGGTGCAGGGTTTTGGGAAGTATTTTGGGGGGAAGGACGCGTCCAAACAGCTCTTCCCCAGTAACCAGTATTAGTTTGGTGGTGGTAGCGGCCTGTCCAAGGGGTAATATTTTGTACCTTGGGGAAGTTTTGACCTAAGCTGGTAAAGATAAGCTTAGGAGGTTTTTCATGCAGGTCCCCACATCTGTACCCTAGAGTTCAGAGTGGGGGAGGAACCTTGACACTGCCGTACTGGCTTTTGTTACATGTACCCTATAGCCACAGACATTGTAGATGGATGTGGGCTGGGAGACTTTGAATCTACAGTCCCTACCTCCCTTTCTTCCCTCAGCCTATGCTGTTTATTCATGCCTCCTCCCTCCCCCACCCTCCACGGTATATATTTTCAAAATAGCATCTGCTCTGGCCAGCGATTGGCCTCTGTCTCATGCTAACATCCTGACAACGGATCATTTTCAAACCCATGTTGTGGAGGGCTTCTGCCCATCTACCTATTTTCCTTTCCCTTCCCTGCATCTGTCCTGCCTGGTGAATGCCCTCGCATCCCCCTCGAATCCTGTTCACTAGCTCAAAATGGTGGCTGGCTGCATGGCACAGCTGCAGAAATGCACCCCCCTCTACACTGTGGCAGATTCTGATAATGCATACTTCAACCATTTATTGAATCAGTGGCTACATGAAAAGACGTTTGGTTAGTATTCTCACTTTACATGAGGGACACCCTGGGCATTGCATGCCCCAAAGGTAAAGTTTACAGCTCTCTGTTAGGGTATGACGGCCCTGTAACAGGCATTCTTACAGGAAAAGAGCTTTACCTTAGGAATAGCAAATCTCTTAATAGCTTTTCACAGGCTTACATAGAGAAAGACTGATAATAGTGGATGCTTCAGACAATCATTGCAGAACCCTATCTATCTTTCTCTGAACTTCCACATGTCTGCACGGGATATGAAGAAGAAGCCAAGACTGAGAAATTGCTTGATTTCTTATTTCATTCAGAGTAGGGCTGTCAAGCGATTACAAAATTAATCACAATTAATTGTGTGATTAAAAGAATTAATTGCATGATTAATTGCATTGTTAAACAATAGAATACCATTTATTTAAATATTTTTGGATGTTTTCTACATTTTCAAATATATTGATTTCAATTACAACAAAGAACACAGAGTATAGTGCTAAATTTATATTTTTGATATATATTTTGATATTGTTGATAAATTTAGCACTATACACTTTGTGTTCTTTGTTGTAATTGAAATCAGTATATTTGAAAATGTAGAAAACATCAAAAATATTTAAATAAATGGTATTCTATTGTTTAACAATGCAATTAATCATGCAATTAATTCTTTTAATCACAATTAATTGTGATTAATTTTGTAATCGCTTGACAGCCGTACTCTGAATGAAATAAGAAATCAAGGAATGGATTGTGAGCAGTGCAGCCCTCTTTCTGAGTGGTGGAACACTGTGGCAATCCTTATTTTACCTTGGGTCTGTGCTTTTGTAAAACATAATTGATAATTTACAGTTGAAAGGGTTTGTGTGTAAAATGCCTTGGCACTTTATAAATGAATTTTAAATTGAATTTTAAACAATGTATTATATAGCAACCAAAAATAAACCTGTAATTAAAACAACACCGGAACCAATTCAATGTGGCGCAGGGCAGCGACCAGCATAACACATCAAAAGGAGGAGTGAGTCAAGTCACAGGCACGTAAATGCCTTGCCTTTGCCTCTTCTTGTTCTTGGATCTTCTAGTGTTGAATTGTGACGTTTGTAGTATTAGGTTGTTATATGGCTCAAAAGAACTGGGCTCCCAGGAGCAGCTGTTCTTGGTGCTCTGAGCTTGGGTCAGGGAAGCAAATGGACGCTGCAGCAAGGGTGAAGCAGGAAGAGTTGCTGGTGTTCCCAGTTCCCTGTTTTGTCCCAAGGCTGGGTCCTGCATGTGCTGCAGCAGAGCATTCTGGCCCGATACTGTCTCCAGGAGTTGCCCTGCATCTCTATGTCTTTTGCCATGGCAACACTATCCCTGGCCACTGTTATGTGATCTTTCAGAAAAGCTCCATTTCTTTTTCCCCCTCTCTATCCTCAAGTACAACTTTACCTCTCCATTGTTATTGGGTTGGGAGTGATTGGGAGTCTACAGTGAGATGTGCAAACATTTCATCCCAATTTCCCTCCCCCACACCCTCTCAGTCATTGATAAAAGCCTTGTCCTTGGGTGTCTGGCTGCTGCAAGTAGGAAAAAACACAAGGGGTAGGAAAAAACACAAGTGGTTTTTGTGACCTCTCTCATATTCCAGAGAGGCTATAGCACTTTTATAGCACTAAAAAAAAAGAAATAGTATTTTTCAGTTCACCTCATACAAGTACAGTAGTGCAATCTCTTTATCCTGAAAGTTGAACTTACAAATGTAGAATTATGTACAAAAAAAAGCTGCATTGAAAAATAAAACAATTTAAAACTTTAGAGCTTACAAGTCCACTCAATCCTACCTCAGCCAACCACTTAGACAAACAAACTTGGTTACAATTTGCAGGAGATAATGCTGCCTGCTTCTTGTTTACAATGTCACCTGAAAGTGAGAACAGGCGTTCGCATGGCACTGTTGTAGCTGGCATCGCAAGGTATTTACATGCCAGATGCGCTAAAAATTCATATGTCCCTTCATCTTTAACCACCATTCCATAGGACATGTGTCCATGCTGATGATGAGTTCTGCTTGATAATGATCCAAAGCAGAGCAGACCGATGCATGTTCATTTTCATCATCTGAGGCAGATGCCACCAGCAGAATGTTGATTTTCTTTTTTTGGTGGTTCAGGTTCTGTAGTTTCTCCAAGTATTGCTCTTTTAAGACTTCCAAAAGCATGCTCCACACCTTGTCCCTCACATTGGTATCTTCTTTGTGTTTTGTCAAATCTGCTCTGAAAGTGTTCTTAAAACAAACATATGCTGGGTCATCATCTGAGATTGCTATGAAATATATGGCAGAATGCGGGTAAAACAGAGCCAAAGACAAACAGTTCTCCCCCAAGGACTTCAGTCACAAATGCAATTAACACATTAACCTTTAACGAGCTTCATCAGCATAGAAGCATGTCCTCTGGAATGGTGGCGGAAATATGAAGGGGCATATGAATGTTTAGCATATGGCACATAAATACCTTGCAATGCCAGCGACAAAAGTGCCATGCGAATGCCTGTTCTCCCTTTCAGGTGACATTGTAAATAAGCAGGCAGCAGTATCTCCTGTAAATGTAAACAAACTTGTTTGTCTTCGTGATTGGCTGAACAAGAAGTAGGACTGAGTGGACTTGTAGGCTCTAAAGTTTTACATTGTTTTGATTTTGAGAGCAGTTATGTAACAAAAAATCTACATTTGTAAGTTACACTTTCACGACAAAGAGATTGCACTACAATACTTTTATGAGGTGAATTGAAAAATGCTATTTCTTTGTTTATCATTTTTACAGTGCAAATATTTGTAATAAAAATAATATAGAGTGAGCACTGTGCACTTTTTATTCTGAGTTGTAATAGAAACAATATATTTGAATATGTAGAAAAACATCCAAAAATATTTAATACATTTCAATTGGTATTCTATTGTTTAACAGTGTGATTAATCATGATTAATTTTTTTGAGTTAATCACGTGAGTTAACTGTGATTAATTGACAGCCCTAATTCAGATGCTATGGAGGATAGTTGCACAGGCATTCCCTAGGGTATAGCTCACAACTCCCTTCCACTCCTGCAGAACTTCTGGGGGGGACCATCTTGCTGCTCTGCCCTTTGCCTTTTTGAATAAGATCATTCTCTGACTCCTAGTCACCTGTCTCAGTGTAAGGTCATTGAGAGTCAGGACAGCCAAAAGGGGATGTACAAGGGATTACTACCCAGCTTGCTCCCAGATGTCTCCCATTAAACACTCTGAAACAATATAAGCACAACTGCAAACCCAAACTGGGAACATAAATCCCAACCCCTCAAGACACAATGGCAAACCCAAACAGCATATACTGGCCAGACAAAAATCCCAGTACAGCCTTCCTCATGCACACCTCTTATGTTGGAGGTTCCCCCTAGTCTTGGAACCTGGACCATATAATCTCCTGGACCATATAAAAGTGTTATAGCCTCTCTGGAATATGAGAGAGGTCACAAAAACCACTTGTGTTTTTTCCTACCCCTTGTGTTTTTTCCTACTTGCAGCAGCCAGACACCCAAGGACAAGGCTTTTATCAATGACTGAGAGGGTGTGGGGGAGGGAAATTGGGATGAAATGTTTGCACATCTCACTGTAGACTCCCAATCACTCCCAACCCAATAACAATGGAGAGGTAAAGTTGTACTTGAGGATAGAGAGGGGGAAAAAGAAATGGAGCTTTTCTGAAAGATCACATAACAGTGGCCAGGGATAGTGTTGCCATGGCAAAAGACATAGAGATGCAGGGCAACTCCTGGAGACAGTATCGGGCCAGAATGCTCTGCTGCAGCACATGCAGGACCCAGCCTTGGGACAAAACAGGGAACTGGGAACACCAGCAACTCTTCCTGCTTCACCCTTGCTGCAGCGTCCATTTGCTTCCCAGACCCAAGCTCAGAGCACCAAGAACAGCTGCTCCTGGGAGCCCAGTTCTTTTGAGCCATATAACATCCTAATACTACAAACGTCACAATTCAACACTAGAAGATCCAAGAACAAGAAGAGGCAAAGGCAAGGCATTTACGTGCCTGTGACTTGACTCACTCCTCCTTTTGATGTGTTATGCTGGTTGCTGCCCTGCGCCACATTGAATTGGTTCCGGTGTTGTTTTAATTACAGGTTTATTTTTGGTTGCTATATAATACATTGTTTAAAATTCAATTTAAAATTCATTTATAAAGTGCCAAGGCATTTTACACACAAACCCTTTCAACTGTAAATTATCAATTATGTTTTACAAAAGCACAGACCCAAGGTAAAATAAGGATTGCCACAGTGTTCCACCACTCAGAAAGAGGACTGCACTGCTCACAATCCATTCCCCCCTACCCCCACCCTCCCAGACTGATGGCTGGATGTACAGCTGCACATTCTCAGGCCTTGATCTCAAAGTAGGACCAATAGCCATCCCTGACTGGATTGCCCTGACTGTTTCCACTTACTAGTAGATGCCTTGATGGCTGCTCAAACCACTGAGTAAGTCTCTGCACCTCTGGCTCCCACCTATCGTTACAGTTTTCTCCTTTACTCGCACAAATATTGTACAACATAAAACACATAGATATAATCTTTGGTACATTTTTTCTAGCCTATTCCACAAGCACCACCACTTTCCTTTTGAACAATCAAATACACATTCCATTATCATTCTGCACCCACTGAGTCAATGGTGCAATAGCCATTTGCTTCCACATGGGATTAGGGAATTGCATTTTGGTGCACTGCTGCTGCAGCTCCAGGGTTAGTTCAGCAAAGATCACAAAAAAGGTTGCCTTTGCCATACTGAAGTTCTCTCACCACTGCTGGCCAGCCTGGCTCTTCAGAACAATCCTTTCTCACCAAATTGATGCTGGTTTTCTGAGCCCACAGATGGTGCTGCACGGTGTGAAGCTGCTCCAAGAACTGCTCCTCCAGAATCAATTGCTATGATGGGATGTACAAACCGCACACTGGACTGGAAGTGGTTGAAAGACATTACTGGGCTCAGGTAGCGCCGGCCTATCGGCCCTGCAGAGCATGTGCCACCTGGAGAAAAGGGAGTAACCTAGCTCAGAAGGGAGCTACCCTGAAGGCTCCTGATGAGGGCATGGGAAAAGCCTCTCTGAAGGAATGACTATATGCAGAGCCTAGTTTGGTTGCCTTTTCTTTTTCTTTTCACCTTATTTTGGACTGGAAGCTGGGAGAGAAAAGCAGGGTCAGGGTGACCCAGGGAGGGTAACTCAGAGGGCACCTTTGAAAGGTCAATAGTATCTGGCCCCGGGTTGGAGCCTGGTGGAGTGGATGGGCCCTGGCTCCCCTACCATAAGAGATACTAGGCTGAGCCAAGGTCTTTCCACCTGGAGAAGGGAGGTTGAAACAAGTCTATCCACAGAGTTATTTCCCAAACAATTGGGTGTTATCCCACCTAGTCACCCTATACTAACAAGGGAAAAGGAGAAGAGTTTATACTTACAGAAGTAGTCCAGTTACTCCTACAAATCGGTATGATTGAGACACACTAAAAGTATATTATCAATAAATAACTGTACCCTACAATATTTTTTTTAAACCCTTTTTTTCAGCATGATCTACATTATAAGCCTATTTTACAACTTATTTATAAACTGGGTATTCTATATTTAAAAAATAAAGGAAAAGATACTCAGCTGGTGTAAATAGCCCCAGTAAAGTTGATGGTGCTGTGTTGATCTAAACTACTTGGGGACCTGGCCCAATATCACTTTTTTGTAATAAAATATTTGTACACATGTGAAAATGCACAGTTCATCAGACAAGCTATGAGCATGAGGTCAGATCTTCAGCTGATCCATCAGCAGCACTAAGGGTGACCAGATAGCAAGTGTGAAAAATCAGGATGGGGTTGGGGGTAATAGGTGCCCATATAAGACACAGCCCAAAGTATTGGCACTGTCCCTATAAAATCAGGATATCTGGTCACCCTAGCAGCACTCTGATGCCAATGAAACTACAAGGGTTTACAGCAGCTGAGGATCTGGCCTGTGGAGTCCACTAAAAGCCTTTTAGTGCATTCTGGTGACTCTTAGGTTACTTTCTATGTCTGCTTACTTACAGCATTTTAAGGTGCTAGCCAGAGAAATACAATAAAGGAACCTAAATGAATTGTACTTCTGTTTTGTTTTTCCCACCTCTCTGTTTTTCATTTTCACTCCTTTATTACCAACTCATTCTCTCTCTCTACTATTTTCTCTCTCCCCTCTCCTTCATCTCCTCCTCCTCTTCTTTCCCTCCTTTCCTTTCTTTGGAAAAAACCTCACTCCCTCTCATTCTTGATTGCCTGTCCCCTCCACTCTCCCCACTCCCCTCTATTCTCTGCTGTCAAGCCTTTTGTTATCTCCCCATTCAGGAACAAGCAAACATGGGCTTTGCAAGCCTCAAATACTGTCCCTGATTGCTTTTTGATGTCTTGTGGCAGAGATCTATTAAAATGATAATGAACACTCCCACCGCCCTCAAGTCTTTACAGAATTCTATATTGTCCAACGTAAATAATCCAAGTGCTTCTCTCCTGTGCTCATGTCTGGATTTAGACATCATCATCTGTCTAGTCTACAGCCATCCACATTGTCTTACTGTAAATCAAAAATTTATTCCTATAAACAATTTGTCGAATCTAACTTGGTATATAAAATAACTTAATCCACCACATAATACGAATAGTGTGAAATCTGTCAATTTGTGGTCAATCTTTTTGGATGACAAGGGCCCTAACATAATAAGAAAAGAGCAAATGTAATAGGGAGTCACTAATACGTTGCAAATATTACTAATAGGGCATGAAAGTGTTAGAGCCTGAAAATGAAATGATAAATTCACTAAGTCTGTAGAGCCTTTCCTCAGAATATAAAAGTTTTATTACATAATAAAAACACATGACAGGAAATCACTTATGTTCACCCTGGTAGCATTTAATGTAAAAAATGCAAGTGCTGATCTTTAAATGAAGCAAGTTCTGTTCATCCTTCCTTCTTGCTACTACACAGCCTCTACTTGCTTCAGGAACATTTAAGTGTGTCCTTCCTTTGCAATAGGCATCAGCATAGTGGGAAGATCCAGCTGCCTCAGTGATCAGCACTATTTCTTCTGTATGTTCGATCTTCAGCTTCCAGGCTCCCCTATTTGTTGTACCCCCGACTCATGTGAAACTCTGAAGCAACGTACTGTTGAAACAGGGTGGAGAGGCTGCTGGAGTTGGGTTCTGTTAAAGGGAAGGGCTAAGTTATTGAGCAATTCCTGTTTGGTTCCAACTAGTTCTTGTGTAAACTGCCTGAGGACATTACACATTTCTGAACTGAAATTGATAAACCACTTGTCTTTCCATCCTGAGTCTTTCTGGATAGAATAATTTGTATGGACTATTGTAGAGATATCTACAAAGCAGGACAGCATATTTGCTATATCCTCCATGTTCAGTACTGAGTTTTAGAGTGTCTACTCATATTGACCTATATGTAAAATCTAGAGAGTAAGAATATGTTGGCCTCAGTAAAGAGCCTTATGTACTTCATGCATAATCATCATATTTGCTGGCTCAGAACATTCTGCCCTTGTTCAATTCACTGGTTCTTAACCCTTTTAAGGAGAGTGAATTGTGTATACTTCCTGGCTGTATGTGTCCAAACCTGATGTCCTTCTAAAGTTAAACTCCCAGTGGAAAAAAAAAAAAACAGGAGTTAAAATGAGTAAGGAGTTTAAGCCTTGGCCCTGTTT
Organism: Lepidochelys olivacea; assembly: GCF_965140295.1. Lineage (NCBI taxonomy): Eukaryota > Metazoa > Chordata > Testudines > Cheloniidae > Lepidochelys > Lepidochelys olivacea. The sequence continues at coordinate 70,126,616 of NC_140418.1, read as the reverse complement.
GTATTACTTTACTGTATGACAGTGTGCCTTTTTGAAAGTTAAGCTGATTATATCTCCTCCTTTATCTCTTCTATTCTCCCTGTTATCTTTTTAAAAATTCCACCAGATTCCACAGACAAGATTTACTCTCTTATGAAACCATGCTGACTAGTTTTTATCACCTCATATTTCTCCAGAAGTCTTGTGATTTCATCCCCTATTAATTTCCTTAATATCTTGCCTAGTACTGCCCATTGTGTGATTAATTGGCTCCTCTATTGTCCACTTTGTAACGATTGAAGTTAGGTTTGCTTCTCTTCAAAGGGTGATGAAAAATACAAATGGACAAAAACTATTCAGCCTCCTCTTTCAGGATTTGATGATGTTGTTTTTGTGACACTGGGACTTTGCCTATCTTCAGATATTTTAACTAGTAGCATTTTATTTTATAACTCTTCAAACTCTTGTCACTAACCTTTCCCTCCTCCCCTGACTTTATTTCTATTTTTTGTATTTTTTTCTGGCTTCTCTCATGAATACAGATGAAAATAATTTTTACTTTAAGCATATCATACTACGCAATTAAACTCTCTCCAATGTTCCGTAGGCCTTGTCTAAATTAAATTTGCTCCAATGTAACTAATTCAATTTATTACACTACTAATATTGATGCACAAAGTGGGGCTTTAATCAATGACCTAAGAGAGAATTTGAAGTAAGTCTCTATGGCTGAAATGTTAATGTATTGACACACTGTACTGCCTAATACCTCATTTTGATTTTTCAAAAAATGTTCGTAACCTACCGTATAGCATCACAATAGTAAAAGGCCCCCAAATCATTGCAGTTTGTTTGACTTTGAAGAAATGATTCCTACACTGGGATTATTTCCAAAATTATATTATATACATATAATATTTTGTATTGTATTTCAATGGCATAAAGCTTCTAAATATAGGGGTTACTCCACTATGGCTTCTGTATGATCCTCAGTACTGAAACATCTCCAAACCAAATTCTGTGAGTTCTAATTATTTCATTTAGGAGTAATCCATCATGATTGTGGTAACTCATGATTATGCAGAATATATTTCCTGGGAATTAAATTAACTCACATTGGCATTGTAGTCAGTGCTGAATCATCATTACTAACCAGTACAACAAGTACAGACCCACCTTCACACTTTTACAAGGGACTCTTTCTGGTTCTGTGATCTGAGCTGAATGCAAAATGCACTTTTTGAATTGAGAACAACTTTTAAAGTAAATTGCATTAACTTTTTATTTCTGTGCCATGTCTTATCTTCTTACTATGATGATTTAGCCTAAATGATGAGGTTGAGTCCATGATAAAAAATTAAAATGGTACACAATTATTTTTAATTGGCAGGCCTGTACATGCTGATCATAGAGCTTCAAAACTAGGAGCAAAGGAGACGAATGGGTAAACAGTAAAATTCTGTGTGGGCCACATTTGATGCCATCTGTTCATCTCAACTGCATTCTCAAATATGGATAACCATTATCTTATACAGTTAATTCAGATTGCACTTACAACATCATGATTGCTATCTATAAATATATCAGAGGGATAAATACCATGGAAGGAGGAGAATTATTTAAGCTCAGTACCAATGTGGACACAAGAACAAATGGGCATCAGGAAGTTTAGACTTGAAATTAGACGAAGGTTTCCAACCATCAGAGGAGTGAAGTTCTGGAACAGCCTCCCAAGGGAAGCAGTGGGGGCAAACAATATATCTGGCTTCAAGACAAAGCTTGATAAGTTTATGGAGAAGATGATATGATAATTAGGATAGCTTAATTTTGGCAATTAATTGATCTTCGGCTACTAGCAGTAGATATGCCAAATGGCCTGTGATGGGATGTTAGATGGGGTGGGATCTGAGTTACTACAGAGAATTCTTTCCTGGGTGTCCGGCTGGTGAGTCTTGCCCACATGCCCAGAGTTTAGCTGATCACCATATTTGGGGTCGGGAAGGAATTTTCCCCCAGGGCAGATTGGAAGAGGCCCTGGGGGTTTTTCGCCTTCCTCTGCAGTGTGGAGCACGGGTCACTTGCTGGAGGATTCTCTGCACCTTGAATTAAACAATGATTTGAGGACTTCAATAGGTCAGACATAAGTTAGGGGTTTGTTACAGGAGTTGGTGGGTGAGATTCCGTGGCCTGCATTGTGCAGGAGGTCAGACTAGATGATCATAATGGTCCCTTCTGACCTTAAAGTCTATGATTCTATGATCAAGAAAAGAAAATGAGGCTGCTATTCTACATTATATACTTCAGTGAATTGAGCTTGATTTAAACTAATTAATTTGGGGTTTCTGCATAGGCGTAGTATGACTTCTATATTTGGGGAGGGCAGGGGCAGAGGAGCCAGGTCAGCAGTGACTGAGTACCTTGGAGAGCATCTCATGGCAGCCAGGATCCACAGGCAGGTGCTGACTTCAGGGGGCGTTGCTGGCCAGTGTCCGGTTCCTTCGGGGGAGAGGCAAGAGTTCATCGGGGTGCAGCTTAGAGCTGTGCCTGGGGAGTGCGTGGCCCTGCAGAGGCCGTCCAACTCAGGGAGCAGGGCAGAGATGGCTGCTAGGCTGCCAGCCAGCACCCTGTCTCCAACAGCATGGAGAGGCAGGGCCCAAGTGGCTCCCACCAGCTTCTGAGCTGCCGGCTTCTTACAGGAGGCAATGGTTTTCAAACAGTGGGCGTGACCCCCAAGGGGGCTGCACTGCAGAGTTGGAAAACTTTGGTACTAGATGGAAGGCAGAAATCGGGAGGGCAGGGGGGCAAATGACTTTGTGTGTCCCCTGACATGTCATCTCTGGGTTGGTGGGGGTAACACCCATCATTCCCCCAAAGTTCCACCCTTGCGTTTCTGTTTCCTGTAAACTACTACATGACAAAGGAGTAGGTCACTCTGTGATAGCTGAAGTCTAAAAATAGACACTGGAAGTTATGATTTCACAGCAGTGACACTCACCGTAGCTCCAGAGATTTTATATTTTTAGGTGGGTATTATCATGCTTAACATTAGCATGGCTGTGCTGATCAAAATAAAAATATTGGTGACATTCCCAGACCACCACTTTATATGTAAAAAGCTGCAATATGTCAGTGTCACCTGGTTAAACACACTGACCCCGATTATCAGGTATTCTATTACTGCACCATTTTTGTACCTGTTGAACTCTGAGGTCTGACAAGGCCAGCATGGGAGGGACTGTTTGCCCAAAGTCTGCCTGTGAGCAACCTGGCAGGGAAGAGGAAGAAAGGGGTGGTGACTGGGAGGAGCCTCAGCTCTGCCCCACTTATTTGCCACCCAGAGTACTTGACTGGATACTTAGGGGTAAGAAAATTGCTCTTCTTCCCTGATGAAGAATGAAGTCAGGAGGTAATTTCGCCTCAGAGGCAAAATTATCTCCTGGCTTCACCCTTCTAAGTCACACTGCATGTCAGGGCTACTCCTAGGGTGGCACAGTTTGCACAGCTTTGAGCAGGAGATGGTGTATAATCTGCCCCTTGTGACTCCAGCTGCAGGAAGGAAGAGCAGAGTAAACATACTTGATATTGCTTTCTGTGAACAAGTAGCACAGGAGATGCGGGAGAAGGATGAAGGGTGGCTCCCTCCACCACTTGCCAGCCAGTGTGCACCGGGGAAATAAGCCACACCAGGAAAAATGATGAAGTAATTTCCTCTCCTCTGTGGAGCAAGCGGGGAGTAGTGGGAGGATTATGATTCAGGGTATGTCTATTCTGCCAAAAAAAAAGTATGTCCTTAACTTGGGTTAAGATAGCGTTGAAGACATGACAATTCAGTTTTTAACTTGAGTTAGCTTAGCAGTTTGAATTCAACCCCAGGCTGCCTTTTAGGCTTTAAGTGGAGATGCTAACCCAAGTTAAAAGCAGAGTTGCCACATCTTAATTGCTATCTGACTCAAGTTAGCTGGCATGTGTTCATAGGATGATGCAGCTATGCATCAAATCTTACTCAGGGCAGCTTCTGTAAAGTTGCAATCCAGCCCATAGTAGGAGACGAACTTCTCATTAATGGGGGTTAATCCTTCCCCAGTTTTTTTTAAAGTAAGGACTGAGGTCCAAATCCTACTTCTCTAACTAACTCATGCATGTAGTCACAGTAACATCAATTGCACTACCTATATGAATAAAGCAAGGAGGATTTTGCTCAAAACAACTGAATGTCTTCAGGAATCACTTATGAAATAGAGGATGCTTAGATAGATGATGGTGGAAAACTGGGACCACAAACAAGAGAGAGAAGGGTATAAAAGCAAAGGGCAGGCAACAACGTGGTAGAAGAGAAAAATACAGCACTGTGGCACAGAAATCAAAAATACAAGCTGTCAAAAATATAAAGGGAATGGTAACCACCTTTCTGTATACAGTTCTATAAAATCCCTCCTGGCCAGAGGCAAAACCCTTTCACCTGTAAAGGGTTAAGAAACTAAGGTAACCTAGCTGGCACCTGACCCAAATGACCAATGAGAGGACAAGATACTTTCAAATCTGGAGGGGGGTGGGGAACAAAGGGTTTTTCTGTCTGTGTGATGCTTTTGCCAGGAACAGATCAGGAAGGCAGCCTCAGAACTTCTGTAAAGTTAGTAAGTAATCTAGCTAGAAATGCGTTAGATTTCCTTTTGTTTAATGGCTGGTAAAATAAGCTGTGCTGGATGGAATGTATATTCTTGTTTTTGTGACCTTTTTGTAACTTAAGGTTTGGCCTGGAGGGATTCTCTGTTTTGAATCTGATTACCCTGTAAGGTTTTTACCATCCTGATTTTACAGAGGTGATTCTTTTACCTTTTCTTTAATTAAAATTCTTCTTTTAAGAACCTGATTGATTTTTCATTGTTCTTAAGATTCAACGGTTTGGGTCTGTGTTCACCTGTACAGTTTTGTGAGGATTCTTATCAAGCCTTCCTCAGGAAAGGTGGTGTAAGGCTTGGGGGATATTTTGGGGGAAGATGTCTCCAAGTGGGCTCTTTCCCTGTTCTTTGTTTAACACGCTTGGTGGTGGCAGCATACGGTTCAAGGAGAAGGCAAAGTTTGTACCTTGGGAAAGTTTTAACCTAAGCTGGTAAGAATAAGCTTAAGGGGTCTTGCATGCAGGTCCCCACATCTGTACCCTAGAGTTCAGAGTGGGGAAGGAACCTTGACAGAAGCCAATTTTTCAGAGGGATAGTGCCCCTCTATTTTGTATTTTTGTCTGATGCACTTTGAGGATTGATGAAAAGCTGCCACTATCAACAAATGAGCATTTCTACAAGAGAAATAAACCAGACAGGAGTTACAAAAGGTACATAAATACCCCCCCCCCATAAACAGCTAACAAATAATCAAGGATTTTGTTTGAGTCACTCTGGGATCATTGTTTGTTTCATTATATACAAGGTCCTTTAATACTGTACTTGGTTGCTTGGCTTTACTGGTTTTTCTCTCTCTTCTTTCATATAAATTACTTTTTGAGATTGCTATGTTTCTTCCCTTGTTGACCAGGGGCCGCTGAGAATTGCAGTAGAAGGGAATAACTAAATCAGAACAGCTCTGGATATGTCTATGTCAAGCTCTGGCTAAGAAATTTTCTATTTCAAGCAGCATTAGAGAAACTCATCACAGGACACCAGATAATATTTTGAAACAACTGTGATTTTACATAAGACAAGTAGCAGCTTCTCTTTATTGCTCTAATGGGTGCAATGACATAATACCTTAAGCTTCTCATTTTAGAACATGTGTCTAGACACAAAACATAAAAATTTATGGACTGAAATCAGTGAACAGAATTTCTTAATGGAGTATTGGGGAAGAAAGTGTTGAATGCCAATACAGGATGCATGGAGGTTGAAAATAGTTGAATATACCTTCTTTTCTTGGCTGAATGTGTATTTTGACACAGTCCATACCTCAGGTTCTCCACAGTTGACCTCCAACTTTCCATCCCCTTAGATGATTTCTGTCTTTTGAGATATTGAGCATTTGAGCTGAATTCCCAGAGACAGATCTTCCAGGCTACAAAAGGAAATTAAGTAGTCATGGTGTGAGAGACAAAGTACTGTTATGGAATAGAAATTGACTAAGTGATAGAAAATAAAAAGTAGGGATAAACAGTCTATTTTCAAGATGGCTAAAAGTTTAACAGTGGAGTGATCCCTGCTTCTGTCCTACTACTATTTATTGTTGATCTGGAAAAGCAGATGAATGTTGAAGTGGCCAAGTTTGCAGCTGACAAAATTATGTAAGTCTGTGAAAGACTTTGGAATGTCAGAGGGACTGAACAGCGCTAGGTAAATGGGCAGCGTGATGGCAGAAGAAATTCAGTTTCAGCAAATGCAAAGTAATACCATTCATACCCATTTCTGAGTTTTACATTCACTTTGGAGAGGGCTGAGAACATGATCAGTAGATCTGCAACTACTTGTAACTATTGGTCAAAATGCACAGGAATGGACTGGGTCACAGACAACAGTTAACTAGGGGCTATGAAGGACTTGTTCCACTCCCTGTTTCTGGGTTGAGGAGGAGAATTCCTTCCCCTATGTCCCCATATAGATTTTGTGTTCAAGGCCCATCAAGTTACTGGTTTTGTATATTGGACTGGGATTTGGTGCTTGCAAAAGTTGGAATATTCAATATTATGGTAAAGTGACCAGGTTGTATAGGTAGGTACTATTTTCAAACATGGTGTTTTAACAGTGAGCAACTAATCCCATATTCAGGAATCCAGACTTCCAGCCTGATATTTCAGAGGATTTGTGCTCCAAAGGCTCCCATTGATAGCAGTGGGGGTTGTCCCTGAGTGAAGACTGCAAAACTTGCATATTAAAAGAAAACGACCTGGAGAAACAACACTCATAAAATAAATTGTAAGAACAAAATCTTTTATTCAATGTTGTTTTTCTTTGGTTCATTTGTCCCGATTCTAATTTTAGTGGACAATTCCATTTATAAAACATCTAAAAAACCTAGCATGTTGAGAAAATTTCACTAGTGACTTAGAAATATTCAGTCTTTTGCTTTACATGAAACATGACTTTCTTCCTTTTTTTGGAATGAATTGAGCTCCTTGTCAATGAACCACTTAACAGTACTCTGATACGAAGGACTGACAGGGAAGGCTAGCACATTCACACCAGTATTTTATAAAAAACAATTAACTCAATGCAAGTTTTCTGATGTAGCAGAAATTAGTTAGTATTCTTGCATGAATATTAAAGACTGCAGAAATGATTTCAGTGCAAATAGGTTTAATGATTTCGGTGCGGGGAAAATGTCCCCAAGAAAGCCTTCACATTGGCCAAGAAACTAGAACTGCCATTCCATGCCCAGTAGCTGATTTAGAGCAACTAGAGTTTTTTGTTCCTTGGTATTAAGTTCAAAACCAAGCTGGGTTTTGTGATAGGACTGTAAAAACAGCAACGGTGCCTGTGAGAGACAGAAGACTTCTAGAAATTGGAAGCAAGTTCCAATAATTTGATCTAAAGCCACTCAGAATCAGGAAATAAAATCCCATCAGTTCTTAAAATTACACCTACTATATATTTCTGTGGTGTTAGGAAGGTGGGGCAGGGGCAGGAAATGGGAAGAGTGGAAGGAAGGAATGATGGCTCTACTACTGCTCAGGTCCACTGCCCAGTGTTCCTGTGGAAAGCAGGACAATGGAGGCTGCTGTGGAGAGCTGGAGCATTTTCACTGTTGCTCTGTAGCCTGTGGGGAATGTCCCTGACAGAAATCCCCTCAGCCAGGGCCAGCTACATGAGATTGGTTCAGAAAAGTGAGGAGCAGGATATGAGCCACAGAATATATATGAAGCACAGAAAAGAGCCATCACTCGATTCACAACTGCAATAATAGAATTTTTTCTGTAAGTAACTACAGTGCCTGGTACAACAGCAAAGGAGATGTTTTGAGGTCTCAGCAGCTGCATGCCTAACAGGAAGTATGCTGTCCCACACCATCTACCACCCTTCCCCTCACCCCCTGCAACTTGTACAGGTATAGGACGGGATGCTACTCCCCATGCTTCTCATAAGACTCTGTGGGTGGCACCTCTATCCAGGCGCATGTGCTTGGACAGTGCAACTTCTTTCCCTGTGAAGCAGTTCAGGCTCATAAGAGCCTAAATTGCACCCATAATATATATACAATAATGCCATATAGGAGCTAAACTCAACAGTAAATTAAATTAAAGAATTGCAAGTTAATAGAATTATTTATCACCATATAGTAAATCTCTTTGGCTGAAAGAGTTGATTTTGCTATTTTCAAGGTTGAAAATGAATTTATTAGACTTTGAAGACACTCACAATGTAATAAGGTTGGCTCTTGGGTCTGATACAAAAATATCTCATCATCAAGTGTTACTGGTATTGGGCCTGATTGAACACTCACTTACACCGCTTTTAAACTAATGTAAACTCCATTGACTTCAGTGTAGTTATTTCCAATTTACAGTAGAATAGGTGAGTTCAGAAGCAGATCTATTGCATTGAAATTTGACATGCAATACAGAATGATTCTGGGAGTAGATTGATTCTGTGGCAAATTCCATAGCTGCAGATTCAAAGAATACTAACTACAAGTAGCTATCTGCCTATTTTATGTGAAGATGGTGCATATCGCCACATAAAGGGTCATGATGATGGGAGGCAGCCAGACAGCCAAGGTACCATGGATATTGGTGAAAGAGGCATCTCAATATAGAATATTCAAATAACTGTGTGTGTGGAGTTTATAGATGAGGGGATATGCCCTCAGTCTCTACCTTGGATTAACATTCATGATTTTATGGCCACGATAAAATAAGTGTTTAGGACTGGGGTAAATAAAGTAGTTTCTATGGCCTCAGTAAACTTAGGATGAATACGTTAGCCATGTGGGGAATCCTGTTCCCCTGACATCCTGGTTATGGAAAGGGTATGGAAGATTTTTAGAGAATCAAGCTAAGAGTTATAAAACACCTAGATAAATGGAGGGGAAAAAACAGCATGCCTCCTGCAAAGGAAAACTCTTTCCAGCCTATAAGGCAGTCAACAAAATGGATGATGGAGTATTTGTAGATATTTATTTGGACTTAAAAATAGCATTTGATAAAGTCCATCACAAGTGACTGTTAGTGAAACTAGATAGTCAGGGTAAGCACTTCTATCATGGATTAAACTCTGGTTAAAAAATGCTCATTTTTCCCCATAAAAATAGTGAATAGAGTGCACTAATGATCTATATTAACACTGTCATTTATTACATATATAAGAACATAACATAAGAATGGCCATACTGGGTCAGACCAAAGGTCCATCTAGCCCAGTATCCTGTCTTTCGACAGTGGCCAATGCCAGGTGCCCGAGAGGGAATGAACAGAACAGGTAATCATCAAGTGATCCATTCCCTGTCACCCATTCCCAGCTTTTGGCAAACAGAGACTAGGGATACTATCCCTGCCTATCCCGGCTAATAGCCAGTGATGGACCTATCCTCCATGAATGTATCTAGTTCTTAATTGAACCCTGTTATAGTCTTGGCCTTTACAACATCCTCTGGCAAAGAGTTCCACAGGTTGATTGTGTGTTGTGTGAAGAAATACTTCCTTTTGTTTGTTTTAAACCTGTTGCTTGTTAATTTCATTTGGTGACTCATTTGGTGACCCCCTAATTTGTGTGTTATGAGAAGGAGTAAATAACATTTCCTTATTTACTTTCTTCACACCAGTCATGATTTTATAGACCTCTATCATATCCCCCTTTGTCATCTCTTTTCCAAGCTGAAAAGTCCCAGTCTTATTAGTCTTTCCTCATATGGAAGCCATTCCATACCCCTAATAATTTTTGTTGCCCTTTTCTGATCCTTTTCCAAGTCCAATATATCTTTTTTGACATGGAGCGACCACATCTGCACGCAGTATTTAAAATGTGGGCGTATCATGAATTTATATAGAGGCAATATGATATTTTCTGTCTTATTATCTATTATCCTTTCTTAAGGATTTCCAACATTCTGTTCGCTTTTTTTACTGCCGCTGCACATTGAGCGGATGTTTTCAGAGAACTAGCCACAATGACTCCAAGATCTCCTTCTTGAGTGGTAACAGCTAATTTAGACCCCATCATTGTATATGTATAGTTGGGATTATGTTTTCCAATGTGCATTACTTTGCATTTATCAGCATTGAATCTCACCTGCCATTTTGTTGCCCAGTCACCCAGTTTTGACAGATTCTTTTGTAGCTCTTTGCAGTCTGCTTGGGACTTAACTATCTTGAGTAGTTTTGTGTCATCTGCAAATTTTGCCACCACACCATTTACCCCCTTTTCCAGATCATTTATGAATATGTTGAATAGGACTGGTCCCAGTACAGACCCCTCAGGGACACCACTATTTACCTCTCTCCATTCTGAAAACTGTCCATTTATTTCTACCCTTTGTTTCCTATCTTTTAATCAGTTACCAATCCATAAGAGGACCTTCCCTGTTATCCCATGACAGCTTACTTTGCTTAAGAGCCTTTGGTGAGGGACTTTGTCAAAGGCTTTTTGAAAATATAAGTATACTATATCCACTGGATCCCCCTTGTCCATATACGTGTTGACCCCCTCAAAGAATTCTAGTAGAATGGTGAGGCATGATTTCCCTTTACAAAACCATGTTGACTCTTCCCCAACAAGTTATGTTCATCTATGGGCCTGATAATTTTGCTCTTTATTATAGTTTCAACCAGTTTTCCTGGTACTGAAGTGAAGCTTACTGGCCTGTAATTGCTGGGATCACCTCTGGAGCCCTTTTAAAAAATTGGCGTCATATTACTTATCCTCCAGTCACTTGGTACAGAAGCTGATTTAAATGATTGTAGACTTGTAGGTTGTAGACTACAGTTAGTAGTTCTGTAATTTCACATTCGAGTTCCTTCAGAACTCTTGGGTGAATACCATCTGGTACTGGTGACTTATTACAGTTTAGTTTAGCAATTTGTTCCAAAATCTCCTTTAGTGATACCTTAAGCTGGAACAGTTCCTCAGATTTGTCACCTAAAAAGAATGGCTCAGGTTTGGGAATCTCCCTCGACCATGAAGACTGATCCAAAGAATTCATTTAGTTTCTCTGCAATGGCCTTATCGTCCTTGAGTGCTCCTTTAGCATCTCAATCATCCAGTGGCCCCACTGGTTGTTTAGCAGGCTTCCTGCTTCTGATGTACTTAAAATTTTTTTTGCTATTACTTTTTGAGTCTTTGCCTAGCTGTTCTTCAAATTCTTTTTTGGCCTTCCTAATGATATTTTTACACTTCATTTGCCAGAGTTTCTATTTGCCTATTTTTCTCACTAGGATTTAACTTCCACTTTTTAAAGGATGTGTTTTTGCCTCTCACTGCTTCTTTTACTTTGTTGTTTAGCCAAGATGGCTCTTTTAGGTTCTCTTACTATGTTTTTTAATTTGGGGTATACATTTAAGATGAGCCTCTATTAAGTGTCTTTAAAAAGTTTCCATGCAGCTTGCAGGGATTTTACTTTTGGTGCTGTACCTTTTAATTTCTGTTTAACTAACCTCCTCATTTTTGTGTAGTTTCTCTTTCTGAAATTAAATGCTGCAGTGTTGGGCCGCTGTGGTGTTTTCCCTTCCAGAGGGATGTTAAATTTAATTATATTATGGTCACTATTACCAAGGGTTCCAGCTATATTCACCTCTTGGACTAGATCCTGTCATCCACTTAGGACTAAATCAAGAATTTCCTCTCCTCTTGTGGGTTCCAGGACTAGCTGCTCCAAGAAGTAGTCATTTAAGGTGTCAAGAAACTTTATTTCTGCATCCCGTCCTGAGGTGACATGTACCCAGTCAATATGGGGATAGTTGAAATCCCCCATTATTATTGATTTTTTTATTTTAATAACCTCTCTAATCTCCCTGAGCATTTCACAGTCACTATCACCATCCTGGTCAGGTGGTTGGCAATATATCCCTACTGCTATATTCTTAATATTCGAGCATGGAATTACTATGCATAGAGACTCTATGGTACAGTTTGGTTCATTCAATATTAATCTCAATGAAGGAGTGAACGGGAAGGTGAAAACATCTGAAGGATATTTAGATTAATCAAAACTAGAGAAAATTTGAAGAACTTCACAAAAATCTAATACAACTAGATTATTGGGAAATAACCACAAAATCAGTGTACAAAAGCACATCAGATAGAACAATTTAAAATTACTTTTATAGACTGATGGGTTTAAAAGTCTGCAAGACATTGCTTTTTCAGGGTTGGGGTTAGGGAGTGGATGATATGATAAAGTTTGTTCTGGGCTTGGTTAAAGAAATCTTTGGTGAAATTACTTTAGGGTTAGGCTGTCTAAGTTTTTGAAAATCTAACAGCTCCAATGGAAGGTAAAGGGAGTTTTAGTATTGACTTTAGTGAGAGCAGACAGACCATTTTTGAATGCCTTTAAAAATCTCACCCTTTATGTTCTTGCTGACATATTTGAATACTGTTTGTGTTTGGAACTAGGTATATGCCTGGTGAATTATTGATTAATAATCTGTACCCACTTGGGAAAAGGCCTTGGTATCATTGTGGAGGACAATGAAAACATCTGATCATTGTACACTAGTAATGAAAAGACCAGACAAGTTGTTATGCTTTATTGTAAAGGGATAAAATATAATAATTAAATATAATGCCAGTGCAACAATCAGTGTTATTCCCTCATCTTGAATATTGTATTCACTTTTGGTCATCCCATCTGAAAATGGATGTTACAGAAACATTGATGGTCCACTTAGGACTTCAGTTTAGTAATGTAGACATAAGAGGTTACAATAGGTAGATACATGGTCTAGAGAAAGTCATTTAGGTGCTTTTATTATTTTAATAAATTACAACAAGGGTACAACCAAATGAAGTTAGAAAGTAACAAATGGGAACTAGATAGATGGAAATATTTTAAACATACAAGTAGCCTAGGTCCTATAGAACTCATTATCACAAGTTCTGAATACTGAAGCAAAGAGCTTACTACTGTTCTAAAAGGATTAGTTATTTGTAGGAATAATAATGCCCTCTGTAATTACACTAGATAGGATAAAAAATTCATGGGACCTGAATTTTAGCCAGGTATCAATCCAGCCACCAATACTGTGGGCACAAAATTGCCAGCTCAACTAACCACACCTACATTTGTACCCATTGAGACACACAACCATCTGCAAGTGTAGTAATGAGATGTCTAAAGAGGTATTTAACAAGCCAAGCCCTCCCTGAGTACCCCCTCAGGGCAGGAAGATGCCCTGCAGACAGTTTTCACTGTCTCTCTGTGTCCTTCCATATACTCCAGCACTACCTTGGGCTGAGAGTACCTTTGTCATGGGGTAATTTATTATTATACACATCTCAAAGGCATAAAATAAAGTCTCTATCATAACTCAAGACACCTCTGGCTATGCCACCTTTTGTCACTCAATTCTTGTCCTCAAGTCTTCCTTCATACAAAAGATTCCTTAACTGATCCTCATAGATCATAGAACCCTAACAGAGTTCAAAGGCTCAAAGCAATAACACAAATATCTACCTACCCTAGTCTTATTAAAAGTCTCCCATTCCCCCTGTGTTCTCTCTCAGCTCCCTCCTGTACAAGACAGTGGACATGGGGTCACTTCTGTTCTCCTTCACCCCAGTACTCTCACATATCAGCAGTAAACATTTCCTTTATTGCTCTACAGGCCCTTGACTTTCTTCAGCCTTGGTTCGCTCTCACAGTCTCCATCCACATCTCTCTGCTTTTGGCCTGTGACTCCTGCTTCCTGACTCCCCAGGCTCCTAATCTCCTGACCCCCAGTGCTATCCTGACCCCCTCATCATGCCTATCTAGGACCTGTTCAGTCATAGGAGGACTTAGTCTGTCCCTGAAAAGGGCTCAGTCACCCTGTGATAACGTGCAATTCTGAATGCAAATAATTGCACCTATAATAATAAAGAAGTTTTTAAAAATGTATGTCTAAGGGATACAAACCCTTCTGGTTGAGGATCTGAGACTGTCAGTAATTTATCTGGGATTACGAAGAAATGTACCCCATAGGAATGTTGCTGCATAATTGTCCATCATGGTCATTTAACTTCTTCCTGTTGTCCCCTTTCCCGCACTGTTCTGGTATAGGTTGATGCCAGAGCCAGAATACTCATGTGTCCCATTATGCCACAAGGCAGTTCTTATGTTCCCAGGTGTTGGTGGGACATTCTTTTAGAAAGAAAGGGAAAATGCCAATTCCCTAACAAATTTTGCAACTCTCTGAAGCTTCCCTCTCTGCTTCCACCGAGTTTGGGATATTTTGTTGCCCTTTCTTTAAGCAGATCTCATTGTTCTCTCAATCAGGTTGCATGTATCAATCTGATAAGTATGAGATCAGGGAGACTTTCAAGAGCTTGTCTGAGGAGTCCCAGATGTGTCCTTTCAAGGAAGTAGAATCTTGCTAACTGACTGGTGGATTTCTCTAGTAAGTTCACCCCAGAATAAACTGATGATGGCTGAAGTGGTGGTGGCATTGATTATGATGATCTGAATTTATCTATGGCAACTGATTTCATTTTAATTAAAAGATACCACAATGATAATCAAATCTATGATGGACGTGTTCCTAAGACCTAATGGTTGTCAGGCACTAAATTAAGGCTCCAGTGGGCAGATCCAGGATTTTATTCCCCGTGTGTGTGTGTGTGATTATTTTTTGGTTTGAAATGTTGCAATGAAGGGTAAGGGTATGTGTGTGTGGTGAAGACATGACACCTTTGCAGGTTGATCAGGCTCGGGTGAGCATGAATAGTGAGGTGGCTAAATTCACGTGACCAAGGGGGATTGGTAATTACTCATATTGGACACCCGAGTTATTCAGGGAAAATCAGCTACATCTATCCCACTGGGGAGCAGATATATTTTTGTCCAATACCATTGCAAGATTGGGGCTGATGTTTTTAATCATTAGCAATAATATAGATGATTGAATAATATTTGCCAACATTACCCATTGCAGTTTCCTCCTTTTATAAAAAGAATTGTTATTTATAAATGTTTCCTATTCAATCAGTTCTAGAACCAATCAATCATTGTTTGAGAACAAGATGAGCTGGGGAAGACATTGCTCTCTCCCCCAACAACATCCAGAGATGTGTTATCATTAATACAAAAGAATGTACTGAATCCCAGGAAGATAACATGTTAAGTTCCATCCATTCTCATCAAGTAGGGGGATGGTGGGCAATGAAAAGGTGGTTTCTTTTCTACAAGATATGCCAGAAAACTAAATTAAAAATATATTAAGTCAGGCAATGTTGATGAGAGGTAAAAATAAATGATCATTGACTTGGATAATGGATATGAGGTAGTTAACAAGGAATCCCCAAAGAAAAGGAAAAGGACTATAACCTGTGAAGGTATCCGTAGCAAATAAAAGAATGCAGTGAATACCATCCCAATGTAGAATATAATTATTTTACAGTTAAGTTGAAATGAAACCTGTATGACAACCACATGATAGTATAGAGGAAGCAACATTTGTAAGGTATTGAAGCCCATATAAATAATGGATTTTCAGTCATTCCCAAATGATTATGTGCTCTGTATGTTTGTTTAATCCTCATCATGATTTCTTCACTCATTTTCAATATTTTTCCTTTATTTTCTTCCTTCATCCTTACAAAGGTTTATGACAAGAGTATGTCCAGGCAAACACACAGCAGCATGAGTACATAATGTAAATCATAACACGTACCAATTAAATGTATACAGACCTGATTCTCCTCTAATTTACACCCAAGTCAGACTGATGTAATCTACTAATGGAATTACTCCTGATTTACACCAGTGCAAGAGCAATTAAGCTGCTTTGGATTTGTACCAGTATAAATGAAAGGAGAAAGAGGCAGGTCCATTTATTTTTAAGAGTTGTGGCACTGGGTTGCAAATAAAGCATGGTGGTTCCATGGTTCGCCATCTTTTCTGAGGAGTCAGGAGCCCTTATAAACCTTTAGTTTTTCCACTAGCCTCTTTGGAGTTACACTGGTAATACCATTCCGTTCTCTACTGTGATATAGAAATTTATTTAATAGAATTCTTTTCTGATTTAGAATTTTGTCCTTATCAGTTTTCTCCTCCACAGAGGACTTCCATATATCCTCCAACGGGTTATGTTGATGCCTTTGTCATTTTCAGTACATTTTCCTACAATTGTCCCTGAATTTTCTTATCTCTTTGTATTTTTTTTTACCCCCACTCTGGAGTTTATAATTTCCATATTTCACTCTGCTGCTTTTTCTGACAGTTCAGTTTCATTTCTTTCCTTGAACTATGCCTTGTTTAGACAGAATTTATCTTTGCATTATGCAAATTTCTTATCTCAGATTTGAAAAGCACAATTTTTGACTAGCGTCATTAAATTCCATGGATGTCTTTTATAGCATCACAACCATATCAAGTTTTTTTATCAACTCTATTGTAGTTGTATTTCTTAGGCATTTATAATCAACAAAATCATTGCTAGGTGTGGTGGGGCTTGCCTGGTTTCTGATAAATATTTATCTTCAGCTACTGTGATCCTTTATGGACCTTGTTGTAAAATCTTTTTGCATTAATTTTGCTGATGCCATGGGACTCCTATGAGATTTTGGGGTTAATACAAATTATATTAGGAACACCTGCATAAATGAAAAGCTAAACCCAATCATGCTTCTAGCAACATTTGTATTTCATGAAACACCTTGCTAGTCTCTTATCCTTGTACTAGCATATGATGTCTCATCTGTGTTCCCAAATATTTGTAAAGTGCCCATCGCTGCAGCAACCTAAGCATCAGTTACCATATTTGATCATAGATACTCTTGTATCTATGGCATTCAGCAGAGACTTTTCTCCTTATCTATCTTTTCCCATATGCAGTCCCATTAGTTGAGGGCCGGTAAAGTACAGAAGTTAAAATTCCCTAATTTAGTGTCTAAAGGTTGGTTCAAGGCATTCTTAGAGTAGAATCTTCACTTAGAATTTTGCTTTCCTTGCTGGTTCAACAGATCCAGACTCTGTTGACTACAGCTGGCTGAAAAATTTCCACTGCAAGTTTTCTGTTGAAATCAAGATGTTTAATGAGAATATGATGAGTCTGGTAACATTTTAGATGATAAAGTAAAATTGTTTAGACTTTGTTTCATTTTAATAGTATTGAAACAATTTTGATAAGCTAGAAATGTTTTCTTTCAACTTTATCATTGATTCATTTTTCTAACTCAATATACTAATTGTAGTTGATATATTATAATATTGTTACACATTATATTAATATATTGAATCAGCATTATTCAAGTTGAATGATAGACCTTACAGAAATGAAACAATTCAATGGCTCTCTATTGACATTCTTCTGAATTTTTGTTGAGGGAAATATTGAAATGTCAGCTTTTTGTTCCAATTTGGAATAAATACAAGTTTTGAAAGGTTGTAATAGAAATTCCATTTTCCAACCAGCTCGCCTATTAACATTCATGGTGTGATACAAAGCTTATTGTTTTAGCCTAAGAGATTGTGCTGGTAGTTGGGCATTGTGCTTGGCTTTGGGGAATGGCAGTTTTCAAAGAAAGTAGTAGAACTTATGTCTGCTATTTTCAAATCTGGGACCTAAAACTAGAAGATAAATCCCTATTTAAGCACCAACAGAAAAGTAACCTGATTTTTAGGGCACTGAAAACTCACAACTCTGACTTTGGTGGGATCTGCAAGTACTCAGCACTTCAGAACCACCCTCACCCCCACTACTTCAGTCACTAAGCTTCAGGCACTCATATTTGAAAATTTTGGCCTATATGTGTTGCTTTCAAATTTTACACGTACCTTGTTTGTTTTTTTAATTAGATGCATCTCGCTTGCTATCAAACAATTGTTTAAAATATACCTCTTACTCCACTCCTCATATCATTGGCAAAATATGCATATCAGATACCTGGATGAAAAAGTATACTATTATCTTATTAGAGAACATGTACTGTAGGTTTAGTAAAATTTATTTTAATCAAACAGAGATTAAAATTGATTTTCCAGCCAAGTATGTAATTTGCTGAATATTCAAAGATGTACTATATAGCTAAAGAACTTATAGTTTAGCTTTTTGTTTGCAGTTGAGTGATTTTTACATTATAGGAGAAAATATATCTTCCTTCTCTGAATATTCAGCTTGAAATCCTGGCCACACTGAAGACAATGGCAGTCTTAGTAACAAATCAGTTGAGGATTGTCAAGGTTCCTCCCCCACTCTGAACTCTAGGGTACAGATGTGGGGACCTGCATGAAAACCTCCTAAGCTTACTTTTACCAGCTTAGGTTAAAACTTCCCCAAGGTACAAATTAATTTTATCCTTTGTCCTTGGAATATCCACTGCCACCACCAAACTCTAACTGGGTTTACTGGGAAACGTAGTTTGGACACGTCCTTCCCCCCCAAATCCTCCCAACCCTTGCACCCCATTTCCTGGGAAAGGTTTGGTAAAAATCCTCACCAATTTGCATAGGTGACCACAGACCCAAACCCTTGGATCTGAGAACAATGAAAAAGCATTCAGTTTTCTTACAAGAAGACTTTTAATAGAAATAGAAGTAAATAGAGGTAAAGGAATCACCCCTGTAAAATCAGGATGGTAGATACCTTACAGGGTAATTAGATTCAAAACATAGAGAATCCCTCTAGGCAAAACCTTTAAGTTACAAAAAAGACACACAGACAGAAATAGTCATTCTATTCAGCACAATTCTTTTCTCAGCCATTTAAAGAAATCATAATCTAACACATACCTAGCTAGATTACTTACTAAAAGTTCTAAGACTCCATTCCTGGTCTATCCCCGGCAAAAGCAGCATACCAACAGACACAGACCCTTTGTTTCTCTCCCTCCTCCCAGCTTTTGAAAGTGTCTTGTCTCCTCATTGGTCATTTTGGTCAGGTGCCAGCGAGGTTACTTTTAGCTTCTTAACCCTTTACAGGTGAGAGGATTTTGCTCTGGCCAGGAGGGATTTTAAAGGGGTTTACCCTTCCCTTTATATTTATGACAAGGATGAAAAACTGTTTATCCATATTAGTAGTCAGTTAGTAGCAGGTTCAATCCCTATGTCTGACACATAATTATTTACCTAGTTTGGCAATATTTCTTGCCCCAAAAGGAGATATTTTGTTTTGCATAATGCTGGGTCAAATATTAGACAAGAATAAGGCTTTATAGAGTTTGGTTTACAGTTCTCCTAATAAAAAGAAAAGGAGTAGTTGTGGCACCTTAGAGACTAACAAATTTATTTGAGCATAAGCTTTTGTGAGCTACAGCTCACTGCATCCGATGAAGTGAGCTGTAGCTCATGAAAGCTTTTGCTCAAATAAATTTGTTAGTCTCTAAGGTGCCACAAGAACTCCTTTTCCTTTTGCGAATACAGACTAACACGGCTGCTACTCTGAAAGTTCTCCTAATGCTCTTAATACAGCAATAAATACTTTTAAAGAAAGAAAAAGAGCACTAGAGTGAAGAGTAAGCACCAAAGGCCAGATTTTCCAAAGGTATTTAGGCACCTAAAGGTGCAGCTAAATACTTTTGAAAATCCCCACTGGGTGCCTAATCAAAGGGAGTTGGGCAGATCGGGCTTCTTTGAAAATCCCATTAGGTGCCCATCTACATCTTTAGGCATCTAAATACCTTTCAAAACCTGGCCTCAAGTCCACCCACACGTCAGTGGAAGTGAGGAGGCAGGCAAACAGGGGAATTAGGATCCCAACTGAGCCTAAAGTAGGACAATGATGAAATGCAAACACATTAGGATGCTTCTTCCATGCTACTTTCATTAATAGTTTCTTTTCTTTTTTTTTTTATTACTGGAAGTGCATTATTTGCTACTCAGTGTTCATAATTTGCTGTTCCTTCCTTAAGATGTCTGTCATCCAACCAGAGTGCAAATGAAATGTTATGTAATTTAATTGATTAGTCATACCAGAAACAAATGAATACAGTACTGAAGTGCAGATTTCACAGACATCCCAAGAGTCAAAATTTGTTGACAAAATATTTGGCAAATACTTGTGATAATGAACATGTTAGCAGAAAATTGTAGTCATTTTGCAGACAAAATATGATGAGGATAAAAAGGACTAAATTCACACGGATTACTATTCACAATGAATAATTTAACTAGTTCTAGCTGGCAAAATACTGCCCTTCAGAAAAATCAGTTTAGAACACATTTAACAAAATAATTCACCCCCAACCATCCATCTACCACCAATCCATCCATTTTCATGCATCCTATTCAACTCTACATATTAGAATTGATATGCAGACATAAAGAGGTATCTAGTAGGTGCAGAAACAGTCAAAGCAGGGACTGCTGCATTGTGGGGAGGAGATAAAACAGGACCCAGCCAGGGCCACCCCTTTCCACTGTTAACCCAGAACTTTACAGGCAGACCACACTCCCCTGAGGGCACTATGACCAAGTGGTGCCTCCCCCTCCCCACTGTGTGGGCCTGGGAGACAACTGCAGAGAGGAGCCAGCCAGAGACTTCAGTTGGTAGGGGCAAAAGCAACTAAAGCAGGGACCTCTGGACATTGAGAGTACTTTCTACAATTCTGAAAGGTCTTTTGCTACCCTCTGCTGGTGGGCTGTTGACTGCAAGTCTCCTGCTCCCACTTCCCTACCCATCCCTCAGTCTCTTCACCTCAGATTCATTCCACACCTGCCTCTCTTACCTTCTCCCCTTCCCATTTAGTTTATTCCCTCCTAACTAAAACCATAGTAAAATAAATAAAAAATGGTGGGGGCAAACATAATGCGAGTTCCATCACATGATTAACTCTGTTTGCGTGTTCTAGTCCTTCCCCCACCTCTGTGTCTGTCTTGTCTATTTAGACTGTAAGCGCCTTGGGGCAGAGACCAAGTACTACTTGGTGTTTGTATAGCCCTTAGCAAAATAAGGCCCCATGAAGGTGGGACCTTTGGCACTATCCTAAGACATGCTAAATAAAGAAAAAGTGTTCAACTATGAAGAGGTTGTTTTTCTCTTTGCTTTAGATGCTGATTCTGCAAGTGGATGTCAGTAACCTGTCTTCACTGACCTTAACTCTACTAACTGGAACTCTCACACAATTGTCTGCAGAATGAAGTTGTTAGAGTGCAACATCTCTTCTTAGAAGTTTGACTGTTAATGCATGCCTCCCACCTCTCACCGAAGAAATCTCTAGCAATGAACACTAGCTCACATCACACACAAAGACTGAACTATTGCTTCAAAATGGCCTCTTGTCAAACTGACCATTTCAACAGTTGATTTCACAGGACAAGAAATCCTGGAAACCATATGGAAAGCTTAGGTGTCTTGACAAGTGTTATTGAATGGAGTTTTTCCAACTCTTGAAATTTCCTGTAAAAATAATTTGAAATTTCAGTTCTGATGGAAAGTTCTCAAAGGATATCAGGCAGTTGTAATTCTGCTGACATTCACATGATTAATGAAGGATTTATAGGATTTGCATAGGAAATGAAATATCGGATACT
This sequence comes from Lepidochelys olivacea, assembly GCF_965140295.1. Taxonomy (NCBI): domain Eukaryota; kingdom Metazoa; phylum Chordata; order Testudines; family Cheloniidae; genus Lepidochelys; species Lepidochelys olivacea. The sequence goes on along the minus strand of NC_140418.1, from coordinate 70,105,061 downwards.
AACTAGGACTCTGAATAATTTGTGGGGAATAATCTACTTTATAAGTTTAGCCTTCTTCATTTTGTGAATTGTCCACAAGCAGTTTAAAATTTAGAATTTCACAAGCAGTTCCTAGAGAGCATCCAATTTATAAAATTTGAGCTGGTCTAGCTACTTTTGATTGAACTCACAGTCTACATGGTATTGCTTCAGATTTCAGATTAGTTGGTTGCCTCTTAGCACTAGAGTTCCAGTGAAGATTCTCTCATTTACAAATTCAAAATTCATTTTTCACAGATATTTTCTAATCTTTTCTTACAATTCATTGTCAGAGTCCTCCTCCGAGTCAACTCATGTTAAAATAAGATATTTGCTGAAAATGAACACAAAAAAAGTGGATGCAAATTCCAGACTTCGACTGAATATTTGCAGAAATTGTTTAGATGTGTTCCCCGAGTTTTTCCACCAGCCTGATTAACTGTACCTGCAAAATATACTAGCTGTGAACAATAATCTGGCCCTTAAAACAAAACAACAACAACAAAAACAACAAACTTCCAAACAAACAAACAAACCCAACACACCCCTACCAACGATAACCCTCAAGGTTTTTGGTTAAATGGCATTGATTTGGTATCAACAAGAGAAAGTTGATCTCCCAGCCTGCCTTTTGTAAGTCTCACCAATGAAGATTTTAGACCACACTGGCTAAAAGAAAGGGTATGTAACAGATAAGCATTTAGCTTCAGTGCTTCATGAAGAATAAGGTAGAGGCAATTTAAACTTTTACTGTACTTGGTTTAAACAAATCACAAATGTCACATAAAACCTCCGCAAGGAACAACGCATAGTGACAACGCATAGTGATTTAGCAATTACTTATAGGTACCGCGGATATGAGCAGTGGGAAGTGTTGGGGATGTGTGTGTCAATTTTTTAAATTTAAATTAAATTGGGGGTGAAAAAAACCCCAAAACAGATGCCAGTCAGACCCAAATAGCACCAGTGTGCCAGACAAATTCTAACTCTTCTATTTTAATGAAAAATTTCCATGGGATCTTTTAGGACAAGTGATTAGATGCACATAAAGAGTTGCTGCCAACAGAGCAGCATCCCCCAGCACACTGATCCAGTACTGAGGGAGGAAACAGTACCATCTACTGCATCACCAACATTACTTCCTGAAGCAGCCCAAGTTTTTCTTGGTAGTCTCCCAAGTAAGTATTAATCCAGTACAGCCTTGTTTAGTTTATGACGCTTGAGAAAAGTCACAGTCCATTGCAGGAAAATTATTAGTCATTTAAAGATTTTTGTTTTGCTGTTCATCACTCGTTGTTTGCTTGATTCAACATTGCAAAGCACAATCAAGAAGGGAAATAGTGTAATGGTATTGCCCTGACATTGTGGATTATACAAAATTGCCCTCAACTGGCAGAATTGTACTTTTTTTGGCTTCTCTTCTATAAACAGACCTTTTTTGCCAAAATCAACAGCTGCAATGTTGGCAAGAGAGAAATGCATGCTGCTCAGAGATAAATTACATTTCTCTTGCTTGTGTATCAGAGCTTCTGGCTAGTGGTTTTGAGGTTTCAGTTACCTTGGAATAAAACAGAAGTGTTGTAAAACTTCATTTTGAAGATGCAGTATCAGCAGCAGAAAGTATGTTAATTGAAATAATATTTTAAACATAAATTGGAAGAAAACAAAATGGACAAGTGTTCTATAAGGCGGGGAAGGGAGGAAAGGGGGGAAGATGAGGATTTTTGTTGGGAAAAGTCCCAGGCATTGAAATTACCCTATTGCCGCTTTTGTGCTATTGAGTGCAGCTGTGTCTTGCCACACTTTTGAGACTGGGAAACTCTCAGGATTCCAGGACAGTTGAACAGCTAGCTGACATATTTGGTCTAGTACTATTATGTCAATACTGAACTAAGCAAGACCCAAACTACTGTAGTAGTGACTTTGGCATCACATTAGTGAGTTGTGTTGGAACCGGATACCATTAGGTAAATCTCTCTCTCACACGAACAAATGAGGAACTGAGCCTAGAACTCTGCTCCTTCATCTCCAGAAACACAGGCTTGTATATCTTGAACTAAAGGAAAGCACCAAGCAGCAATCAGTCCTTCTCTATTGCCAGTCATTAGAGATCAACGTCACTCAGACAAACTAAACCAATACATTATATATGCATATGAAGGATAAAGAAAAAACTTCCGTTAGTCCTGTTTTTCATATTATAGCTCCTTGCCCTATGTTATATGTTCCAAAATTTTGACCCATCTGGAATTCTGATTTTTCATATCAAGCAAATTCACTCAACTAAAAGGATGTCTATTAAACCACTATTCTACAGATCCAAGCACAATAGAACTTTGACACTAAAATGACGTTCTAGTTGTCAGAAAAGAAAAAGACTCTAGCCTTGTGTTCTGCACGTAAATTTTGGATCAGGTAAGGTTTGATGAAAAGCCCAGTGACATCAAGGATCTAATCCATTGGATTAGGTGCTTTGTGGGAAAAATTTTTAATGAAGAATGTGCCTTTTCCTGCTCCCTGTATGTACCAGCAGGGAGCAGATAATTAGGCTGTACCACACCCATTAAAAATTCACCATTGTTTACATTTGGCAGGAATTGCATATAATTGACTCAAAGATTTACCCACAATTAAGAATTCACCCTTAGATAATTCAGAAGCACAAACCAGATACATGAATGCATGATTACCTGAGTTATAATTTCTCCAGATACCTGATATGTAATCAATATAAAATTTATTTCTGCTTTATGAAGCTTTTGTTTTCAAGAAAGAATGGATCAGTGAATGTGTCAGAAAGGTTTCCAGATATCAGTATTGAGATAAAAACTTCAAAAACAGACTCCAACGAGAGACTGCTGAATTGGAATTAATTTACAAACTGGATACAATTAATTTAGGCTTGAATAAAGACTGGGAGTGGATGGGTCATTACACAAAGTAAAACTATTTCCCCATGTTTATTCCTCCCCCCCCCACACACACTGTTCCTCAGACGTTCTTGTCAGCTGCTGGAAATGGCCCACCTTGATTATCACTACAAAGGGCTCCCCCCCAGCCCCCCGCTCTCCTGCTGGTAATAGCTCACTTACCTGATCACTTTTGTTACAGTGTGTATGGTAACACCCATTGTTTCATGTTCTCTGTGTATATAAATCTCCCCACTGTATTTTCCACTGAATGCATCCGATGAAGTGAGCTGTAGCTCACGAAAGCTTATGCTCAAATAAATTTTAGTCTCTAAGGTGCCACAAGTACTCCTTTTCTTTTTGCGGATACAGACTAACATGGCTGCTACTCTAAGAACTGTAATGTCTCTACAGGAAGAAGAGAGCTGCCTGAGGGTTTGGGAAAAGAAGCAAAGAATGATATTCTGGATTATGTGTAGCTCCCCAGTAATCCTTAGATCCACTGAGACAAATTTCTTGATCTTGAAGGAGGTTAATTACTAACTATTTATAATCCCAAAGCAGCAGCGTCCTTATTATAATGCTATATCATATACCAATATGTCCCTTAGCTAATGTGACTGGCTAATTATTAAAATACTCTTTTTCTCCAGCTGTTGTCTTCCTGGGTAAACAAATTTCTAAATTCAATCGGCTTCTATTTGCACTTCATTGCTTCTTGACAGCAAACACTCTGCAAAAATGAGCTGCCTTGTTTATAATCTCCAAGGGCAGAAGAAACAAATGTATGCATAATTTGCCTAATTTTTTGTAATACTAGCTTCTTCAAAAGATAGCTCTTAAGAAGTTTAGTTTTTGCACAAAGTGAATTTTAAAGGCACACCCTACCCATTTTTTGGTGTCCTAGTGGTCCCCTGTGCTGCATTTCAAATGTGGTTTCGTTGCAGTCAATTCTGCAACTTGTCTTCTGAAAAGAAAGAGAATTAAAAATAGTCAAAGCAAGGGCAATGAGCAAAAGGTATCATTTCTGGCATGTACAGTAGCTCATTTACAACTGGCTCAGTCAGTTAAGAAATATACAAAACTCTGCCACATTCTAGTGAATGCTGGATTTCCTTCCTTTATTCATTCTGCAAAAAGAAAAAAAAAATGGACATTGAGCACTAGCTCAAATAACATTTTTTTTTCCATTGGTGATGTCTGATCATATATAATATGCATGCATCACAATGCTATTACAGTTATGGTTCTGCCAGCACTTCCATAATAAACCCCTTACTGTAAGGGTTTACTTTGGTTGTTTTAAATCACATTCCTGCTGAAAAAGACATATAAGGGCAGAGGGTGGGTAATTAGAGTGAATGGAAAGTGGATGTCCAAATCCCTTATGTGGGTTTGAAAAATCTCGGGCAGAACCTGGAAGTGTGATGCAAGTTGACAGAACAGCCAGGACCTTTCCTTCCAAACATCCTAAGGTATTGAAGAAAGAGAATATTTTTTAGGAAAGGAAGGAATACTATATGCTATTTTACTGCATATGCTTACTTTGTGGTCCTTTTCATTGTGTAGTGATTTTCCTGAGCCATGATTCAGGAATTTCAGCTCCTCTGCTGAATGTGTGCAGGGCACATGAAGATGAGGAGGAGAAAGAAAGATTTAACATTGGGGCTGCTCTGAGTATGTGTACCTGTGATCACTGCTTGCGGAAAATGGGTCTCCAGATGTGTTTTGTGATGTCTAGTGGCAGCAGGAGCAAGAAGATATAAGGTCATCCTCCATCTTGGAAGGCTGAACTTCACACTGCAGGGAGATCAGGGTAATGAAGGTGTTCTATTTAGTGAATTTCATGATATTTTTGAATGAATTCATTTTTTTTTTAAATTGCCTGGCTCTAAAGAAATCAGTTTTGCCTGATTCATGAAAAATCTGATACTTTCAAACTAAATTTTTGGAGGCAAAAAACTCTCATTTTAGCAAGCTTCTTTTTGTGTTTGAAAGTATATGAGAAAGCCTGACCTTATGTGACATTGCACTCCATATGATTTTATGAAATATGCTAATGAGTGTGAATATAATGTAACTGGAATATGCTTCATGCAAAAGGTCTCTTGTAAGGTATCATTACAAAACTTATAATCTACTGAGTATGGTCATCCAATTTGAATAAATGTATCATTCTTGTATCTGAAACTAGAAATATGAAATATAACTCTGATATCCTATTGTAATTATACAAAGTGTGGGCCATTAATGGTGGCTTGGAATCTTGATGGCTCCCATTAACCAGGACAATTGGTTGTAAATGGCTCTGTTTACTTGTAAGTCTTCCTGTATGCATGTGTGCTGGCAAGTGCGTAATGAAATCTTACAGTAACGTAATCATGTCACCTGAACTGGAATCCGTCTTAAACCTGGTGATTTTCCATTTAGAAGGAGGGGTGGGAACCCAAAGAGACAAAAGATTCCTGCCTTGTGCCAAAGCTATAAAACGGGGTGGAACAGAACAAAGGGGGTTGCAGTCATGAGAAATCCCTTAGCTACCACCTGAGCTGTAACAAGGACTGTACCGGGGAAAGGATTAGTCCCAGACTAGAAAGGAGTCTAGTCTGTGAAAGAAACTTATTGGAACATCTCTGAGGGTGAGACTTTATCTGTAATCAGTTTCTTACTGTATTAGGCTTAGACTAGAGTGTTTTTGTTTTATTTTGCTTGGGAATGTACTTTGTTCTGTCTATTACTTGGAACCACTTAAATCCTACCTTTTATATTTAATAAAATCACTTTTTGCTTATTAATTAACCCAGAGCAAGTAATTAATTTCCAGGGGAGGAAACAGCTGTGCATATCTCTCTATCAGTGTTATAGAGGGCAGACAATTTATGAGTTTACCCTGTATAAGCTTTATACAGAATAAAACGGATTTATTTGGGGTTTGGACCCCATTGGGAACTGAGCATCTGGGTGCTGGAGACAGGAGCACTTCTCAAGCTGTTTTCAGTTAAGTCTGCAGCTTTTGGGAGACGTGGTTCAGACCTGGGTCTGTGTTTATAGCAGGCTAGCATGTCTGGCTCAACAAGACAGGGTACTGAAGTCCCAAGCTGCCAGGGAAAACTCAGAGGCAGTCTCAGCACATCAGGTGGCAGTCCCAAGGGGGTTTCTGGACTCAACCAGTCACACCATATATTAACATATATACAGGCCTAATAAGAAAGCAAATGACTTCATCTTCCAGGAGTATGATATACTAGACTGTGGGTGTGTTTACTACTAGTTGCTACTGCATAGACCAACAGTTGCTGAATTAGCTGAGCTATTCATTTAGCTCAGCAGGTGTACAACTAAATTTTTTTTTTTGAGCCAAAGGTTGTGAATTCCATTCCTAGTACTAGCTTTTTGCAGCTGGCTTATGACAATGGCTGTGAACGAGCTATTACATTGCTCCATTTGGATATTTAGTGCAATCACTTCTATATTTGGGAGGACAAAAAAGCTACTTTTGCCTGCAGAGATGAAAGCTAGATATACATTAAAAATATTATGTTATTTGACAGTCAGATTGATGAACACCACCAAGAACTCAGCATCAGTATTACAGATTTGCAGAACAAACCTGGTATTTTTGGGGAGAGGGAAAATGTTCTCTGAGTCATATTTAGCAATTAAAACCTGTTTTATTGAAAAATGTTACAAATACAGTTGCAAAAGTTCCTTGCAAGCTGCAGGTTTGACCCATAAGGTTCAATGGTAAAACAAAGTGTCATTTATCAGGAAGCCAGAATGGTTAAGTACAATCTGGGGCCATCTTCAAAGACCTGAACCATCCCCCAGGTGAGAAGTCCAAGCTGCTATGTGCAACCATTCCACCCATTCTAACACAGCATGAACTCCCCTACCATATCAGGTGCTGGGTTGTTCTGTTCCCACTGGGTTGGGAGAATAGGTGAAGATGTTTGTGCAGGGAGTCAGTGCAGAGACCATGACTAGGATAGCTGGTTCTCTGAGGGAGTCTGAAAGGGCACAGACTTCTTTAGGTGTGACAATCAGTTGCTCACCTACATGTCCAGATCTGCCCGCCATGACCTACCACTTGTGAGGAATCTGGTGAGTCCTCCTCATGGGTGAGTGGTGGCATCTCAAGATCTCCACTGCCACCAGCTTCTATGTACCCAATGCATACGAATGACCATGCTGGGTCAGACCAAAGATCCATCTAGCCCAGTATCCTGTCTTCTGACAGTGGGCAATGCCAGGTGCTTCAGAAGGAATGACCATAACAGGTAATCATCAAGTGATCCATCCCCTGTTGCCCATTCCCAGCTTCGAGCAAAATTGAGGCTAGGGACACAATCCCTGCCCATCCTGGCTAATAGCTATTGACGGACCTATCCTCCATGAATTTATCTAATTCTTTTTTTAACCCTTTTATAGTCTTGGCCTTCACAACATCCTCTGGCAAAGAGTTCCACACGTTGACTGTGAATTGTGTGAAGAAATACTTCCTTTTGTTTGTTTTAAACCTGCTGCCTATTATTTTCATTTGGTGACCCCTAGTTCTTGTGTTATGAGGAGTAAACAACACTTAATCATAGAATCACAGAATATCAGGGTTGGAAGGGACCTCAGGAGGTTATTTAGTCCAACCCCCTGCTCAAAGCAGGACCAATCCCCAACTTAATCATCCTAGCCAGGGCTTTGTCAAGCCTGACCTTAAAAATATCTAAAGAAGGAAATTCCACCACCTCCTTAGGTAACACATTCCAGTGTTTCACCACCCTCCTAGTGAAAAAGTTTTTCCTAATATCCAACCTAAACTTCCCCCCCTGCAACTTGAGACCATTACTCCTCGTTCTGTCATCTGCTACCACTGAGAACGGTCTAGATCCATCCTCTTTGGAATCCCCTTTCAGGTAGTTGAAAGCAGCTATCAAATCCCCCCTCATTCTTCTCTTCCGCAGACTAAACAATGCCAGTTCCCTCAGCTTCTCCTCATAACTCATTTGTTCCAGTCCCCTAATCATTTTTGTTGCCCTCCGCTGGATGTTTTCCAATTTTTCCACATCCTTCTTGTAGTGTGGGGCCCAAAACTGGACACAGTACTCCAGATGAGGCCTCACCAATGTCGAATAGAGGGAAACGATCACGTCCCTCGATCTGCTGGCAATGCCCCTACTTATACATCCCAAAATGCCATTGGCCATCTTGGCAACAAGGGCACACTGTTGACTCATATCCAGCTTCTCGTCCACTGTAACCCCTAGGTCCTTTCTTCAAAACTGCTGCCTAGCCATTCGGTCCCTAGTCTGTAGCAGTGCATGGGATTTTTCCGTCCTAAGTGCAGGTCTCTGCACTTGTCCTTTTTGAACCTCATCAGATTTGTTTTGGCCCAATCCTCCAATATGTCTAGGGCCCTCTGTATCCTATCCCTACACTCCAGCATATCTACCTCTCCTCCCAGTTTAGTGTCATCTGCAAACTTGCTGAGGGTGCAATCCACACCATCCTCCAGATCATTAATGAAGATATTGAACAAAACCGGCCCCAGAACCGACCCTTGGGGCACTCCACTTGATACCGGCTGCCAGCTAGACATGGAGCCATTGATCGCTACCTGGTGAGCCCGACAATCTAGCCAGTTTTCTATCCACCTTATCATCCATTCATCCAGCCCATACTTCTTTAACTTGCTGGCAAGAATACTGTGGGAGACCGTGTCAAAAGCTTTGCTAAAGTCAAGGAACAACATGTCCACTGCTTTCCCCTCATCCACAGAGCCAGTTATCTCATCATAGAAGGCAATTAGATTAGTCAAGCATGACTTGCCTTTGGTGAATCCATGCTGACTGTTCCTGATCACTTTCCTCTCCTCTAATTGCTTCAGAATTGATTCCTTGAGGACCTGCTCCATGATTTTTCCAGGGACTGCGGTGAGGCTGACTGGCCTGTAGTTCCCAGGATTCTCCTTCTTCCCTTTTTTAAAGATGGGCACTACATTAGCCTTTTTCCAGTCATCCGGGACCTACCCCAATCCCCATGAGTTTTCAAAGATAATGGCCAATGGCTCTGCAATCACATCCGCCAACTCCTTTAGCACTCTCGGATGCAGTGCATCTGGCCCCATGGACTTATGCTCATCCAGCTTTTCTAAATAGTCCCAAACCACTTCTTTCTTCACAGAGGGCTGGTCACCTCCTTCCCATGCTGTGCTGCCCAGTGCAGCAGTCTGGGAGCTGACCTTGTTCGTGAAGACAGAGGCAAAAGAAGCATTGAGTACATTAGCTTTTTCCACATCCTCTGTCACTAGGTTGCCTCCCTCATTCAGTAAGGGGCCCACACTTTCCTTGACTTTCTTCTTGTTGCTAACATACCTGAAGAAACCCTTCTTGTTACTCTTAACATCTCTTGCTAGCTGCTACTCCAGGTGTGATTTGGCCTTCCTGATTTCACTCCTGCATGCCCGAGCAATATTTTTATACTCTTCCCAGGTCATTTGTCCAATCTTCCACTTCTTGTAAGCTTCTTTTTTGTGTTTAAGATCAGTAAGGATTTCACTGTTAAGCCAAGCTGGTTGCCTGCCATATTTACTATTCTTTCTACACATCGGGATGGTTTGTCTCTGTAACCTCAATAAGGTTCTTTAAAATACAGCCAGCTCTCCTGGACTCCTTTCCCCCTCATGTTATTCTCCCGGGGATCCTGCCCATCAGATCCATGAGGTCATCAAAGTCTGCTTTCTGAAGTCCAGGGTCTGTATTCTGCTGCTCTCCTTTCTTCCCTGAGTTAGGATCCTTAACTCAACCATCTCATGATCACTGCCTCCGAGGTTCCCATCCACTTTTGCTTCCCCATCTAATTCTTCCCGGTTTGTAAGCAGCAGGTCAAAAAGAGCTCTGCCCCTAGTTGGTTCCTCCAGCACTTGCACCAGGAAATTATCCCTTACACTTTCCAAAAACTTCCTGGATTGTCTGTGCACCACTGTATTGCTCTCCCAGCTGATATCAGGGTGATTGAAGTCTCCCATGAGAACCAGGGCCTGTGATCTAGTAACTTCCGTTAGTTGTCGGAAGAAAGCCTCGTCCACCTCATCCCCCTGATCCGGTGGTCTATAGCATACTCCCACCACGACATCACCCTTGTTGCTCACGCTTCTAAACTTAATCCAGAGACACTCAGGTTTTTCTGCAGTTTCATACCGGAGCTCTGAGCAGTCATACTGCTCTCTTACATACAGTGCAACTCCCCCACCTTTTCTGCCCTGCCTGTCCTTCCTGAACAGTTTATATCCATCCATGACAATACTCAATGTGAGTTATCCCACCAAGTCTCTGTTATTCCAATCACATCATAATTTCTTGACTGTGCCAGGACTTCCAGTTCTCCCTGCTTGTTTCCCAGACTTCTTGCATTTGTGAATAGGCACTTGAGATAACTTGCTGTTTGTCCTGCTTTCTTAGTATGAGGCAGGAGCCCTTCCCTTTTGCGTTCTCCTGCTCATGCTTCCTCCCAGTATCCCACATCCCCACTTACCTCAGGCCTTTGGTCTCCTTCCCCCCGGTGAACCTAGTTTAAAGCCCTCCTCACTAGGTTAGCCAGCCTGCTTCCGAAGATGCTCTTCCCTCTCTTCGTTAGGTGGAGACCATCTCTGCCTAGCACTCTTCCTTCTTGGAACACCTTCCCATGGTCAAAGAATCCAAAGCCTTCCCTCCGACACCACCTGTGTAGCCATTCGTTGACTTCCACAATTTGACGGTCTCTACCCAGGCCTTTTCCTTCTATGGGGAGGATGGACGAAAACACCACTTGCACCTCAAACTCCTTTATCCTTCATCCCAGAGCCACATAGTCCACAGTGATCTGCTCAAGGTCATTCTTGGCAGTATCATTGGTGCCCACGGGAGAAGCAGGAAGGGGTAGCAATCCGAGGGCTTGATGAGTCTCAGCAGTCTCTCCGTCACATCGTGAATCCTAACTCCTGGCAAGCAGCAAACTTCTTGGTTTTCCCGGTCGAGGCAGCAGATAGATGATTCAGTCCCCCTAAGAAGAGAGTCCCTGACCACCACCACCCGCCTCCTCCTCTTCGGAGCGGTGGTCGTGGAACCCCCATCCCTAGGACAGTGAATCTCATGCCTTCCAATTGGTGGAGTCTCCTTCTGTTCCCTTCCCTCAGATTTATCATCTAGTCCACTCTCTGCATTAGTACCTGTGGAGAGAACATGAAAACAGTTGGTTACCTGTATCTGTGCTGCTGGTACATGGACGCTCCCCTTTCTTCTTCTGGAGGTCACATGCTGCCAAATTTCTTCACCTTCCTCCTGTCCCCGCTGCGCAGCCTGTTCTGAATCTTCAGAACATTGTGCCTGTAGAAGCATATCCTGACGTCTGTCCAGGAAATCTTCAGTTTCTCTTACGCAACGCAGGGTCGATACTTGTTTCTCCAGACCTTGAACCTTCTCTTCCAATATGGAGACCAGCTTGCACCTTGTACAGACATAGTTGCTTCTGTCCTGTGGAAGAAAGACAAACATGGCACATCCAGTGCAGCTCACAACAGCTGAACGCTCCCCATCCATATTACCTTCCTTCTACGAGCTTCCTCAGGAGTTGTAGTAACTACTCAGAGAAGCCGGCAAGATGTAAGCCTCGGTGGGCTCTCCCCGGGCAAATTCCCAGGCAAACTCCCTTTGTTAGCCTCTATGCTGTTCGCCGCTTTTTATAACAGTCAGGCCCACTCAAGGCTCACCTGGAACAAAGCACTCCCCATTCACACTTTTCAAACAAACAACCAATCAAGCACACGGTCAAACTGTCAAACTGACCCCACAACAGACACTCAGATACTCACCAACACAGCTTCCCTAATGCAGCCCTTAGTGTACCTCCTCTCAGACAGATCCCAGGCAAACTCCTTCTGTGAGCCTCTCTGCTGTTTGCCGCTCAGCTGGTTCGCAGCTTATTTACTTTCCTTATTTACACTTCCTTATTTACTTTCTCCACACCAGTCAATTCCAATATATATTTTTTTTGAGATGAGGAGACCACATCCTCATACAGTGGAAGTGCAACAGTCTTCTAACCAATCATCTTCATAAATGCACCTACTACTACCATAGGATGAAAAAATAAGGCTCACCCACTTATCTCCTAGAGGTATCTGTACACACCTGCAAATCTCAGGGGACCAGTAGGGAAACTGTCATCAGGTGACAATGTCAAAGTTGAGCACATATTAATCTTCTGGATATGTTATTTAAAGATACACCTCTGGAATCACTGCACTTGTTTTGTTCCCTTTAAATCCCACCTTTGCACTTGTTAGATTAAAAAGCACTTTGTTATCACACACCTGTGTATTTGCCTGCACTAACCATTCAGCAAGGAATTTTGCACCTCCAGGGCACTGCCTGACACCAAGGAGCAACGCTTGCTGAAGTGCACAACCGCTTTGTTCTCACTTCAGTCTCCTTTCTGAGATTTCAGTGGGTGAGGAAGTTACCCGAACTCACTTGTGGCCTGACCTAAAGTCCCTGCAAAAGGCTTCCATTAACTTCAGTAGGATTTGGGTCATGCCTTTGATTAAGTGAGTTGACTATTTACATATCTATCGATTTTGAAAATCCCACACTAAATACATAGAAGCAGAGCATAAATAGCAATTTTCATAGCAGAAGTACCTTTACCTCTGTTTAGGCTATTGAGCAGCACAATAAAAGATAGGGGTACTTGGGATTATACTATTGCTATTACTTATTCAGGAGGTAGAAAGGAAATTAAAAAAACATCTCACTGAGGCCTACTGAAGAGACAACAGGAACTATTGGAGGTGAATGAGACAACTGGAAAGTCATGAAGGGGAAACGAATGAATAGAGAATAGCTGTGATGGAGACAGGGCATTATAGGAATGGAAGAGACTGTGGGACATTTCAAGGAAGAAACGGACAATTTTTAGGAGTAGAGTTGAGCATATGGTGAAAACAATTGTTTTTTAATGTTTGTAAAAGAAATCAGAATTTTCTTTAAAATATTTCCAAATTATTCACCAGCTCTATGAGATGAGCAAATAATGGAGGATAAATAATTTATTTGAAAAATATCACAGTTTGTTAAATATATTGGGCCAGATTCTCCAGTCAGAGCAGCGCAGAATGAACAGACTACCGATGTAGCTTATCAATGGAATCCCCTTGTGCAGAAACTCGCCATTGGCATAAAGCTAGTCGAAACAGCTCCTGCGCTAGTCTCCATCCCAACCCATAGTTCAAGGGGAGAGAGATAGGTGTCATGGGTGGAGAGGGTGTGTGTGTGTGTGTGTGTGAGAGTGAGAGAACAGAGCTCCATGCCAGGGGAGGATGGCTGTCATAAGGTCCCTGAGGGCCTTATTCATTGAGATTAATTTTTTGATGATTGCTGCAGATGAAGAAACTATACATTTACTATAGTTTTTTATTTAACAGGCTGAAATGTTTTGTTACACTTTTTAGGTTACCAGCATTCTGCATCTCAGTACTTTAGTTTTTGGAACTGAAACTAATGTTCCCCCTCCCTTCTCTTTTCTATTTCTCAACAAGCTGTCATAATAAGGGCACGGTACATAATCATCCTTATGTTAACTTTCTGGAGTTGAAATGCTATTCCTCTAGGGTTGCCTTAACGCTAGCACTTGGCATATGCACAAAAAGAGGAACTGTGGAAAGGAGGGAGGACTTTTTTTGTGATGGGCGCACACCTTGGAAATGAGACAGCTGAGAGTCATGTGATTTACGGATAGCCTGAGATTGATACCTTTCTGGATACAGATTTGTTTTTAAAAAACTCAGACACAGTCTATTTTTGATGGTTAAATGTACAAAGTCAGTTAACGATTGTGTGAAAGCCCAGGATTTGTTTGGTTTTTTTTTTCTTAGTGAACCTCAGCCTTGGTTTGAAAATAAGCTCTGCAGGGTAGGGACCGTCTCTTTGTTAAGTCTGTGCAGTGCCTGGGCAGTGCTTATACAGCTAGTGCCTCTAGGCATTACTGCAATACAAATAATAATGTATTTATGTAGAATAGATTAATCTGTAATGCATTCAAACTAATAACTGGCACTTATGTAGCACCTTCTCTTATAGGAGGTCACTGCTTTACAAACACCAATGAATTTTGCTTCACAACACCCCAATTACATAAATGTAATTTCACTCATTTCACAGATGGGGAAACCGAGCTAAAGGGAAGTTTGTGGCTTGAATCAAGCCACCCAAGAAGTCTGTGGCAGAGCCAGGAAAAGAACCCAGATTTGGCTCCTAGTCCTGATCTTCAGCCACAAGACTACACTTACCTCAAATACTTGTTGTATGCCTGTTTCCTACAACTCGCAGAAATCAAATCCCCTGCTTCCTGCAACATCTCACCAATTGGTGAGGTAAGTACATAAAAATCCCCAGCTTGGGCTGATGCTTCTACTTTGCCCCATCCTTCCTACGGATCTGTTTTTAATGGACTTATGTTCAATGTTTCAAAGTCTTCAAGAGGGTTCTATGCATTACCACCTCTTCCTGTGTCCAGGAGAAACTTGTCTCCCCCTTTAGGTCTTCTGTTGTACCTGGAGGTAGCTCCATTACCACTAAACTCTTTGGTGACCCAGTCTGGGCAGTCTTCCACCTAAACAAAAACTAACCAAGGGCCAGGAAACAAGATAAGGCAACTGATAAAGATAATACTTCTACATGCAGATCTCTATTGAACTGACTCTGATACCCCCTGGAACATATCCAATGGCACCTCTTTCAATTTCTTAGCAAACATGCACTAAGGAAGAGAAAAATTCATAAAGCCTAGAACAGAGATTGACAACCTTTGGCACATGGCCCGCCAGGGTAAGCCCCCCGGTGGGCTGGGCTGGTTTGTTTACTTGCTGCCTCCGCAGGTTCAGCTAATCGTGGCTCCCATTGGCCGGGGTTTGCTGTTCTAGACCAATGGGGGCTGTAAGAAGCTGCGGCCAGCACATCCCTCGGCACACTCCCGAGCCTGGGATCCTGCCCGCCCTTCCTCTCTCTCCTTCCACCCCAAACTCCTTCTCTGCTGCTATGGAGAATGCGGTGTCCTATGTCAGAGGTTCCTAAACTTTTTTCCTTGAGGCCAATCTGTGTAACTGCAAAAGGCACTGCAGCCCACTGTTAACACTTCTTGAGGAAAATTATTAAATTTAATTATATATAAACTTCACTGTAAATAAACAATGTACGTTTCCTTTTCTTTTTAATGTAAAGAATTGTAATGATAGAAATCCCTAGCAATATGTACTCAAAGAAATGCTTCAAGTTCTTTGAAACCGAAGACTTTCAGTAAAACTACAAAATGATGAGAGCAAAATGTGCTGTTCAGACAGGGAAAACACAATTTTGTATAAAATTGCAACACAATGTTAACAAAGTTGTTAAAAACGTGTTATTTGCTGATTTAAAAACAAAAACAAAATAGCTGTCCAACTTCAACCACGATAGTGGGGGTGCCGAAAGCCATTGAACAAAACTGTAAACCATGTATATGATGGAAACTGCTTCAAGACTGCAGCAACCCTAATTCCAGCACCCCTGGTTGTGCTGGTGGACCACCCAGGACCATATCATGGCCTACCTTTGGACCACAGCCCACAGTTTGGGAACCCCTGTCTGATGTGACCTATAAACAGGCTGTCCATTGCTCCCAGTGCAAGGATTCTGTAGCTCTTGGGCATGTGTAGGGAGACAGAATAAATATTTTGACTGTTAGTATGTAGAACTGGTTGAAAGATACAGGCAATTTTTTGCAAAAATTTGAATTTTCAGTACATTTTGATCAGTATAAATTTGTCAAAAAACAAGCACTTTCTTTCGCCCTCTCCTCCCAAGCGCTCTGACATTTCAAAAACCTGAAAACTTGACCAGCTCTATCTGTGGATAACTTTTAATACCGCACCTCCAGTAAAACTTTTTAAAGATGTTCAACTCAGTGCTCTTTATGTTCAATGTGGTATTTTTTCCTGTAACCTAGAGTAAACAGTTCTAGTATTTCATAAGTGTTTTGTACCCACACCTCCCACAGCACATTTTGGAGGAGGGAATTACAGCTATTCATTAAAGACGAGACAGTATTGCATATTCAATATCAATTGACATGTTTTGCCACCTCTTATATTTGCAGATTGTCAATGAGCAATTATTATTTTCTCTAATGTATTGTTATTTGAAGTTATTTACGATATAATTCTTGGTCACGGAATTGTTCTTGGTCTGTAGATAGTCCACAAACAATTGATTGTCAGTATTCCATATGGGAAATTCAAACTTTGTTCTGAATTGGTTCATTTGTGTTGCCTGACTTAGGGTGACCAGACAACAAATGTGAAAAATCGGGATGGAGGTGGGGTTGGGGTGGGGGTAATAGGAGCCTATATAAGAAAAAGACCCAAAAATCAGGACTGTCCCTATAAAATTGGGACATCTTGTCACCCTAGCCTGACTGGATGAGCAAAATTTGTAGAATTAAATATCGGTTATAAATACTCAGGACTCAAAATTTGTGTGCTGCAAATAATGTCTGATGAACATTCCTGCTATTACAGTCATGCTCTAGAATATTCTCAGAACACCAGAAGGGTGTGAACACGAGCAAAATGAATCTGTTCTTATGTGTGAATATCTGCAATTTTTAAAATGTATTCATTCAGTTCTGATGCTGAGAACTTTCTCTCTGCTCCTGACTTAGCTTCTTGTGAGGTCCAAGTTCAGTTTCCTTTTCTCCAAAGCACCTATGATCATCCTCTCTGAAAGTCACTAAATCCATTTCAGGATGTGTTAAGTAAAAATTATGCGCATAAACAAGAAAACAACCCAGATGAAGAGGGGAGAGGGATTAGAACAAAAAATGATCTGTCTGAATGAATCTCTATATGGATATGGGAAAGGGGAGATACATCTTCAATTTGTGTAGCTCACAGGAAGTTCAAGTTACTGTAAGCATGGTATCTGACTTCAGGTAAGAGCCACCATATTTTTGCTATAAAGGAGGTGCTCCGGTGGAGGGGATTGCAGGGAACAGGAATTTACTTGCACATCGGGTGATTGGTCCAGGAGTTAGACTGTTTTGGGAGGAAATTATTATAAAGAATCATCTTATGACAAACTGCCAGCTTCTTTAGCTAGGTTCTTTGAATATTAACATGATCCTGAATACATAATGTATGATGTAGTATTGAATGTTATTGGTAATGTGTGATCCCTCCTCCTCTGGAATTGTGGCATGGTAAAATATGGGCTGTCCTTGTAATGGAAAAGCTCAAAGTGAGGATTGGTATTTTGTCTAATTTGTATGGTTCAGATTTCCCGTGTCCCAAAATATTGTCAGTGAGTTTTTTTAAATGAAAAACAGGTACAGTTTCCTTGAGAGAATATTCACAATTCCCCCAACCCCCCTTTTTTCATTCAACTCCAATGTTAGTTCATTTTCTCTCTAATGAACTCCTGAATGCAAATAAGAATGTCTGTATGCTTGCCTTGTTTGCTTTCAAGGGATTAAATAACCCCAGAATAACACCCTTTGCATGCTAGCTTGTTTCAATAGGCTATAGATGATCAGAGAAAAAAGATTTTATTCACCCTCAAACCAATTTTCAATGCCTACATAAGTCACATGAGATCCAGTTTTGATTTCAGTTACACCAGTTTCACAAATTTAAACTCCAGTGATATCATTGGAGCTAATGGTGTAAGTGAGATCAGAATCAGGCTCTGTGGATTTTAAGACAATAGCTCCTAGTTTCAGAGAAATAAGTTCAGAAGCATAATAGCAAATAGCTAAACTATGTCTGCATATATAATTTATCTGTAACACCATATCAGGATATTACTCCATATGTGCTGTGTTATGTAAGAAAAGACAATAAGGCATATAGATAGGGTGGTGTAATTGAGGTTGCTATAGGAACCTGTCTCCTGTCAGGGAATATCTTGACTGCTGTGCAATTGAAATTTCAGTCTCAGCCCTGCATTAATTTAATATTTTGCATAATACATTAACCCCCTAGAGACTCCATTGATGGTAAGGCTGACACATGATTCATTCAACATAACATCACCTCTGATATAACATATCCGTACAGCGCCAGTAGAGCTATCCATAAGCAGAAATTCTGCTGAGCATTTGTTTACTGAGCTGGGCTACCCGCCCAAATGCAGTTTAATGTTCTTTGAAACACAAGGAAATTTGGTGACATTAAACAAGTGACCTTAATGTGACCTGGTATGAAAAAGTCACATATTTGTTCCCAACAGCCATTAATTTCCTGCAAAGTACTGGATAGGTGTCAGTTACTTGACTTAAGCTTTTTAGAAGGTGGCAGCTCAAATTCTGTTTTTTTTTGTTTGTTCGTTTGTTTTTTAAAGGAAAAGTTATTAAAACAAAATATGATGCTGTCAAGGTTCCTTCCCCACTCTGAACTGTAGGGTATAGATGTGGGGACCTGCATGAAAGACCCCCTAATCTTATTCTTACCAGCTTAGGTTAAAATTTCCTCAAGGTACAAACTTAGCCTTGTCCTTGAACCCTATGCTGCCACCACCAAGCGTGTTAAACAAAGAACAGGGAAAGAGCCCACTTGGAGACGTCTTCCCCCCAAAATACCCCCCAAGCCCTACACCCCCTTTCCAGGGGAAGGCTTGATAAAAATCCTCACCAATTTGCATAGGTGAACAAAGACCCAAACCCTTAGATCTTAAGAACAATGAAAAATCAATCAGGCTCTTAAAAGAAGAATTTTAATTAAAGAAAAAGTAAAAGAATCACCTCTGTAAAAGGTGGATGGTAAATACCTTACAGTGTAATCAGATTCAAAACATAGAGAAACTCTCTAGGCAAAACCTTAAGTTACAAAAAGACACAAAAACAGGAATATACATTCCATTCAGCACAACCTATTTTACCAGCCCTTTAACAAAAGGAAATCTAATGCATTTCTAGCTAGGTTACTTACTAACTTTTTACAGGAGTTCTGAGCTGCATTCTTGATCTGTTCCCAGCAAAAGCATCACACAGACAGACAGACCCTTTGTTTCCTACCCCTTCCAGCTTTGAAAGTATCTTGTCTCCTCATTGGTCATTTTGGTCAGGTGCCAGCGAGGTTATCTTAGCTTCTTAACCCTTTACAGCTGAAAGGGTTTTGCCTCTGGCCAGGAGGGATTTTATAGTTCTGTATACAGAAAGGTGGTTACCCTTCCCTTTATATTTATGACAGATGCTTTTCACAAAATAATTTTTATTTACTTGTGGACAGATTTCCCAAAAGGTTAGTGGCCGATTGTCAAGTGCTTGAATCCCATTTAGGTATCTAAAGCAAGGGGATGATTTTCAACTGTACTCTTGTTGGGCAAAAAAGCTCAGATTTTCAAGAGCTGGTACCTACAATTGGGGCCAGATTTTCCAAAAAGCTCAGTTTCCATTTAGACACTTAAATAAACAGTATCCAGAAGCTTCAGTTATGACACTTATGGCCAGATGTTTCAAAAGAGCATTTCTGGGGAAACATCTAGCCCAAATGATGGGTGCTGTGCTCTTTTGAAAACTGATCCTTCATGGACTGCATTGGTTTACTTTTCTTGCATCTAGACACTTGAAACAGATTAGTGCCACCCCATTAAAGAACAGAGAGGTTTGCATTAACTACAGCTCTAGTAAAAATTAATAAAGGGTGGCTGCTGGTGCTGTTCTATGTTGTTGTGTTAACAAGGTGACCTTCACAAAAACATTTCTAATTTCTAATTGGGAATTTATAATTTATAAGAGGAATCATAAATATAAACAATTAAAATAATTATGGGGATGATCTTTCTCCACTATTTTGTATTGTGGGAAGCTACACATGGCAGAGTAATAGAACAATGTAGATGAGAATGAATGAGTTACATAGTGGTTAAGCATCTTGCTTTCTCTGATTGCCACAAGGCATTATCTTTCCTAAGGCTGCTGCATTAATTCTTCATTGTTATTGCATAAGAAATCTAAAAATAGGAAAAGAGATGATCAGCAGAACAAGAGATGAAGAAAATGAAGTGAAACAGCATGTAGAATAAGACATAACCCCAGGAGAAACCAGGGAAAAAAGTACTGACAACCACTTTTCCAGCTGGCACAACATGTTGTTTCACACCATGTGGTAGTCCATTGTCGCTGGAACTTGCCATTTGTTCCATAGGAAAACAATGGCAATCATTGTTTTACCTGTATCTTAGTGCAAAGGTTACCCCTTTCTTTGGTAAGTATGGGCAAAAGAACATGTTTCATCACTATGTGGTTTCAAAATAACCAGAGGGCATGGAACTTTCAGTACTAATAAGTTAGCAAACTGTCAAAATGATCGCAGTAATTCTCATCCGTTGACACATCTCAAGGATTTAATTTGCCAGCAGGAAGTATACACAAAACATTTTATAAGTTATATCCAGTAGTAGCAGCTGCAACATAGCCTTTTATCACCAAAGTCTGAAATTTTGACAAGCTATGACCTTCTCAAGGCCTGATGATATCATAAGTCACATTTATTTTAATGGCAACTGTGTTAGACTGAAAAAAACTATTTATGTCACGCACTGCTGTTGGAAACAGACTAACAGGTATAAGGGTGATTGTGGTGAACTGTGTATAAAAACAACAGACTCACATTGAGTGGTACCTTATAGTATGAAGAGTCCCACTGATTTAAATGGGATTATTTGCGTAAGGTACTACCCAAACTAAGTAAATGTTTCAGAATCTACCTCTACTTGAATCATCAAGAAATTAATCTACATATTCTGTTAATCTGCTGAAATACATTAGTTCTGGCTTTCCAACAATTCCCCAGCCTCACCAACCTCATCCTCAGAAGCAAGCTCCCCACAGACCAGGACATACCAACCCAAAGTAGCACGAGACTCTGACAGAACAGATTTGAAACCTGTAGATATATCTCCACTGCTACCATGACTAATATCCCCTGCGACACACTTTTTAAAGGCCCCTGGGTCCTCCACATACCTATTACAATATGTGGTGTACCTCATCTAGTTTACTAAATGCCCCAACAAAAACTATATTTGGTGAAACAGGACAATCACAATGCTCTCAAATGAACTCACACAGAAAAATAAGACAAAAAACACCAAATCACCTGCGGGTGAACACTTTTCACTAGGCAATCACTCTATATCTGACCTCTCAGCCCTCATCAAAAGAAATCTTCACTACACCTTCAGAAGATAAGCCTTGGCTTAAATTCATAACTTTGCTATGATAAATCATGAACTGAATAAAACCACCGGATTTACAGCTTATTACAAAAAACTATAACCTACTCATCCCCTCCCCCCCAGCTTTTCCCCACTTCTCTCCTTTCCTTTCTGTGACTAGAGAGGTGTTAATTGGCCACTTCACCTTGAATGGTCCCTTGCAATATGTGCTAACTACAAGTCACATATAGGCCCACCCACTCTGGGGTAACCCAACAGCCAAGCAACTAATCATCCTTCAACTTTATATTGGACCCTCAGTCCAAGTCCAGACTCACTAGTTTTTACACCTGGTATCAGAGAGAGAGGGGAGGGTTGGGTTTGGTAATCCTTACCCCTTGTTGGGGGGCAAGGGCAGGGTTCCACTTCATCTTCAGTGGGCTGGTAGGGGAACCCAGACCCTCTTCACTGGGTTCCAGTCTAGGGGCCCTTGAATAGGCAGAAAAGGCTTGACTACACAGACCCCTTGCTGCCTCCCTCAACCACTTCCTACATTGTCCTGTCTTTGGCCTTTGCTGTAGCCTTTTCCTGGGCTCGCACTGCACTCTCACAAAATCTCTTCCACCACCTCACTGCAGAGCTTCTTAGCACTTTCTGGCTTTGCTGGAAAACTGTTTTCCCCCCAGGGCAGGAATCTTTCTTCTTCCTGCCGGCCCTTAGATTAGGGCACAGAGTCCTGAGCAGATCCACTTTTTGCTGCTCCTTCCCTACTGCCTCCAAGGCTCTCCATTGCAGACATACTTTCCTTTAGGGAGGCTCTGTCTGTCAGCAGTGCCACTCAACTCCCTGTCTCTAGCCAAGTTTCTCTTATTGAGCAAGAACCAGAGATCTGCTCTGCTCCCCAGTCAGGGCCTGAGTCAGGTTCTGCCCTTTTAGCTCCTCCCATCAAGCCTGACACCTACTGCAGGGATAGCAGGGTGAAGCTGATTGAACCCACAGGCTCTCATTAATCTCTTCAGCACCAGTGTGCAGTTAGTACACTTCTTCATAAGGGCACAGTAGTGTTCATGTTTATGGGCTTTCTTTGATTAATCTGGCTCAGAAACCATACAATCCCCCTCCTGCTTTAATGCCAGTGTTAAGAATGAATATGTAATGAACTCCCAGTTCTAAAACATGAAATCTTTTGGTTTACCCTCCAACTTCAGGTCAAAAATGCAGCAGTGTTAATGGATTATGAAGGGTGCATGGGGAGGAGAGGAAATTAACACATTCAAAGGGTCAGGTTAAACAAGAGGCAACTAGGGCTAACTTGTTGCTGCTTTCCAATCAAAGCTCTCTCTGTGTGCATTTTTAGTGTAAGAAAGGGGACCAAATACTCCCCAAATATATTGGTTTAACTCGACCATTTAAATAACTAACCCTTTTCTAATTTTTCTGTTTATGTCAGTATCACATGTTCAAGATTTTTAAGAGTGATTAGTAATTTTGGGTGCCCAACTTGGGTGCCACTCAAAATGGCTTAGAATGGGCATATTCTGAAAATACAGCTCTTTTAGGATGTCTGAGGTTGGGCATTCAGAAATGGAAACTCATGAGATCGCTAGTAATGCCTGAAAACCTGGCCCTGTTTCTTTGTCACAATAACAGGACTGTTTTTAAACTAAGGCACTTTCTAATCACTTGGAATAAAATGTCCCTTTCACTCAGATATATTATCTTTATTGGAAAGCACAACTCCAGTTGTGTCTGTCTGTGTTTTTTTGAGCTGTGTGTTAAATATGAAGGATTACAACTGGATGCCGTTGTATCACCATGAAAATGAGGAAAACCTAGCTGAGATTTGCCAGATCCCCTTTGAAGTGAGAAAAGGTTTTTTGAAAAGAGAGAGAAAGCTCAATCCCATAAGACTTAATCACATGGGTGGTCCTATTAATTTAAAATGGGACTGCAGGCATGGGAATGGACTACTTGCATGAGTAAAGCTCTCAGGATCATTCCCAGAGAGCTGGTCCAACAAAAGGGGATGAGAAAGAAAAAGTCAAAGGGCAGGAGATATGATCAGATTTGCAATTCAAATTTAAATCCTTTTTAAATATTACAGCTGCAAACATCCTGAAGGACTTCTGTCACTGAACTCTTCCATTTTTGTTAGCTTCAGACTGTGCTGAGCACAATTAAATATTAAGACCTGTATACTCCTTACTCTTAAGGGTAGTGAAGGTCATAGTGTATATCACAATTCTTTGTGCACATTTCTCTTAAAATAGAATGAATATGTTTTGTTGACTTTTGTATTTTCCTTGCAGACCAATGATTAGGGGTGGATTGCAATACACTGATTTACACAGAATTGTACCTCACTCCTCGAGCAATGGGAATACGCAAGAAGAAAATTACTAGTCAGTGTGAAATTACAATATGGGGCATAATTGTGGCCCTACTAAAATTAATGGGAGTTTTGCCATTGACTTAACTGATATCAGGATTTCCCCCAGGCCTTTAGTTATTAAGGGCCAGGTTATGGTCCTCTTATTCATGTTGAATACTACTTTACACCATGAATGCTCCTACTGAATTCAATTGGATTACTTTCAGAGTAAGGGTGTATTCAGTATTAATAAAGGAATCACAATCTGGACCGATACATTTAATCCTATCCCCCTGCCAGTGCATGTCATTGACAGTTAGGAAATGAAGGGGCTGATCCTGCAAAGTGTCAAGCACCTCCTTGGAAGTGCTGAACTCTCTCAACTATCTCTGACTTGACTGAAAGTTGACAGTGCTCAGCAGGAAGGAACTATAAAACATGGCAACTTTAATTCCTTCAAATACATACTCATCTATTTTTTTATGGCAAAGTGTTGCGTGGTCATTTTATTTACAGTTATTTCACAATATTGAACGTTAGCACTTTCTGATGAGCAGCACTAGACTAAATAAGAAATGACCCCAAATTTTTATAGGTAAAGAAGTTTTCTGGTAACATGCATAGGGTTAGAGGTCAACACATCACTTAGGGCTGCCTCTTGTATGGTGCCAGGTGCCTCTTGAGACAGGTAGCACACCCTCAACTTTCACTGAAGTCAATTGGAGTTGAGACCTTTTAGCACCTCACAGGATATGCATGGCACTTTGCAGCATCAGCCCTTTGGATTCCCAACTGTTGTTGGACTTAAACAGGCCCTGTCCTTGTTTCAAAACCTGTGATGCCTATTAGCACCTTTAGACAAAGGACCTCCGTCCTTTAGACGGAGACCAAGGACTGAATGGGCATTGGGACTGCCTAACACTAGCACATATAGAAGCAGTTCCTTTCAGACCTGGCAGGAACTCTTTGCACTTGCAAAAGACTTTGGCTTCTGCTGTAGTTGATCTGACATTGTCCACAACAGTAGAACAACATGAAATGATATTCCAAACCCAGGATTGGCCTGGTGTAGTTGACCGAGCATTGAACTAGGAGCTAGGAACTCCCAATTCTATATTCTAAACTATGCTTCGCCACAGCCTCATCACATGGCTCTAGGAAAGTCAATTTCCTTAGCCTTCAATTTCACCATCTGTAAAAGGAGATAATGATTCTTATTTACCTATCTCACAGGGAGGTTGTGAGGGTTAGTTAATGGTTATATAATGCTTTAAGATGTAATCCAACATGTATTATTGTTATTACCTACTTTTTGCTTTCATATGCTAGCTGCCTTCAAAACACCTAACAGCATTTGGGTGGGAAGGTGAACTTCTTCAGGAGCCAAAAACAATGCTCAATCAAAATTAACTAATGCACTTTTCTTTGGTTGTGGGGGCAATGGTGTTTATCTCCTACTTCCTCTGCTTCTGGATTGAAAAAAAAATAAAGGTGTGGAAAAAAGATAGTATTCCACACTATCACTGCTTATCTGCCAGTTTGAGCATGTATGTTAGGGAGTGTAAAAGAGTGGCGCAGCTGACAACAACAAGGGATCCTCATTATAGATCCAGCCAATATATACTGGCACTTATTGCTTGATCTCTACTCAAGTTTTACAGAACTTTCTGCTCTGCCACGAGGCTTGGAAGATCACATCAAAGCAAATCAAAAGCATCATTTCTTTAAAAATTGTATCTTTCTTCTTCTATGAAGAACACTGGATTCTTGAAGATAAACACGTTGAACACAGTGCCAGCAGAAAAATAAATGACAAAATATTTTTCAGAGGGAACAAATAGAATTGCAAGACCTTGGAATCTTTCCAAAGTTTAGATATGAAGTTCTCACAGTAGATGTTTACCTGTAACTTCATATGGTTTTTCAGTTGGAATTATTTGTTCCTTCTTCTGCCTTGTTAAAAATTGTCAGGATGTGCAAGACACTTCTGACAGGTTGTTCAATTTATTTGTGATGTGTTCTGATTTATAGGTTATTTTGATGTTATATCAAGCCCCATGGCCAGTGCTAGAACTTCGGGCTCTCATTTTACAGTCTAAGACTTAATTGCTCAATAACTGCACTATGATGAAAACTATTTTACCTAGGTTTCAACCACCTACATTATTGTGACACTATACCCCCCACTATACCCCCATACTCTAAAAATTGTCATAGAGATATTATTATGATGTGATTATGGTATAACTATGATGTATTTTATGCAAGATGGGTCATATGAGATATCATTGAAAAGGTTATGATTTACTGAATATGATTATCCTATTTGTATGCATGTGGTCATTTTGGTATCTGAAGTTAGGAATATTGTCTATGTATCTATTACAAATGTGTTTACTCCTGGGGAATGTCCACTAGGCAGAATGCAATCAGTCTAGATGGCTAGCTACTCGGGCAGCCCTGGGGTTAGTCACGCCTGCCAGCTGCAGAAGTCCCGGAGGTCCCGGAAAGTCACGGAATCCATGACTTCTGTGACCTCCATGACAGACTTGCAGCCTTAGTCATAATTTACTACACAGCTTCTTCTAAGCAAGCGTATTTATTCTTAAGGTAAAAGCATAACAAAGAAAACTAATTAAAACAATAAAAGAACCTACATACATGCTAAAAAGCTTACCAGAGATCAGCCTACCTACCGTCTATGGCTCTGGTAGGTGTCAGTCCTTCAAAACCTATAACTGGCTTTTCCTTGTTCAGTTTAGATTCAGAACCAGAACGAAGTCTGGAACTGATCAGTCATTCCTTTATTTAGCTCAGGCCTTTGATCTTGGCCTTTGGTAACAGGTGATCAGCAGACAATAATCCCTCTACTCAGGGTGTAGCTTCAAAAGTCTGAGTTTTTGCATAACTGAAGTAGGGCAATTTGCATTAACTTCTTCTTATGGAATCCTCTGGATATCCACTTTAAGATGTATTGTCCCCAAAGTCCGTACTTGTCTGGCACATTTTCAATATAGTCTCTTGAATTCTCAGTTCTTATATCAGCCACATCTCCCCAGACAGAGATTCCATATAATTCCAGCTCACAAAAATATATAAACTTAATACAATAAAGTTTTTCAAGGATATTGTAGGAAATTGCTATATCTGTCAAAGTAATTTCTTAAAATGATATGACTATTGTACTTTATGGTAGCCTCTGGCTTTGATACTTGAATTCAATCCAAACTAAAGCTGTCAGTTCTTTTAATATTATATGTGTGAAAGCAATGAAAAAGAAATCCATTAGCATCAAATTTATTAGTGTTCTGGAACAGGGTGCAATAACACAGAAATAATTTGAGGTTGCAGTCATACAGCAATGAAGTGCAGCTACCACTTTACAGGGATAGATAGAATTTAGAGGTCGTACGGCAGTACATTTGATATATAACTATAGAATCAAACATACGTTTGGTTCCAAAGACTTTAAAGTTAAGACTATGAGAATTTTATTTTTTTAACACATTTTTTAACACAACAATTCTTTCTTACCTATAGTAGCCTTTGTTCCTTCTTCATGGACTGGAAAATATGTCCGAGAACCAAGGATAGTGTAACAATTGTATTTCTGGAATTCTGAAAAGTATCAAAATTGTGGCCTTCAACTCAAAGTGAAATTATATGGGGGGAATTTCTTGATTTTTTCCAAGGGAAAAAATAGTGCTACACTTGTCTTTGAACTTGTCTTCAACTCCCACGAGGGAAACCATTCTGCTGAGAGGACAGGAGCAGCATCCCAGAGACAGCAGAGGCAGAGGAAGAAGGACCCTGGAGGACCTGCTCATTGGCTTGGACAGGAAGACACATGAGCAGTTTTAGCTCCTCAGGGCATGGAGGTTTGGGCTCTTCAGCAGGAAGAGACTGATGGATCATTCATGGAGCAGGAGGCACACCATTGGGAATGGGGGTGTTCCCTACGGAGGGGCTGATAGAACTGGTGGCTGAACAAGTTCAGGGACCGCCTGCTGCCATGGCCACTGAACCACTCTGTGAACCACCTCCTCCACCTCCTCTGCT
Source organism: Lepidochelys olivacea (assembly GCF_965140295.1). Lineage (NCBI taxonomy): Eukaryota > Metazoa > Chordata > Testudines > Cheloniidae > Lepidochelys > Lepidochelys olivacea. The sequence continues at coordinate 70,077,489 of NC_140418.1, read as the reverse complement.
GCCCAGGGTGCTGCTGAGGCAGTGAGCTCAACCCCCCCACAAATGACTGTGAGGAGCCTGCAGGACTCCTGGGACCACACCTTTCACTGGCATCTGAAACCCCTTGCAGGGGGACTCCCTGAGGATCCAGGAGGGGAATGATGAGCCTGTAGGATTCCCTGACCCCCCCTGGTGCCTGCACCCCAAACCTCACACAGGTGATCTCCCTGTTTGTCCTCAAGAACAATTTCTGTGTGTTGTTCCTTCCTTGTCGGGGAAGGGCAAGGAGACAGTTGCAGAGACATTAACTTTTCTTCATTGTTCACATATGCAGTCCTGTTATGTTTTGTTGGTTTACATTTCTTTTTAATAAATATTTCAATTTTACATTCCATATAGTACTTTTAATAAGTGCTATCGTTTCCTTGACTTGTGTGTGGACCCTCCTTCCTAAGTATGATGAATGTAAGATGTTTTCAGGTTTGGGATTGTGTCTTACGATTCACAGCCCATGAATCAGAATGATGTAACTGTCTGGTAGCATCAGACTGCAAATCATTTCTGTCTGTCCCACACCCACAACCCTCCCGCCCCCACCAGGTTCCGAAATATGCAAAGTCCCAGAGAGACGGAAAAAGTTCAGTTAGTATTATGAGAAAGCACTGCTAGTTCTAAATACAGCAGAACTCACAACACAGGGGATGTCTACACAGCACTTAAACACCTGTGACTGGCCCATATCAGCTGACTCAGGCTCGCAGGGCTTGGACTATGGGGCTGTAAAGTGGCAGTGTAAATGTTCAGGTTTGGGTTTTACCTTCACAATGTTATGGAGTCCACAGCAGATGTGATTATGTGAGCTGTGTTGGCCGCACTGACATCCAGATGGGTGCGTAAGCCATGCCAATGAGATTTCAGCTTACCAAATAGCCACTCCACAACCATTGTGCAGCTGCTGTGTTTGTAATTGAATTCCTTTTTTCCAGCATCACTGATGTTAGGATATGGTTTCATGAGCAAGTTAGGAGTGGTATACAGGGTCCCCCAATATAACATTTAGCACAGACACACTATAGAGAATCACATCATTTCTGGGGAATAAAGTACCTTCTTCCCCCTTCAAGTACAATCCTGATCCCCTCAGCATGCCAGTGTCATGAACCTTTCCAATGTTTCCCATGTTGGTGTTCATGAATCTGCCTTTGTGGTTCACTAAGCCTTGCAGAATGAGTGAATAACAATCTTTTCGGTTCACATACTACCTCACCCCTTCTGGTGGACAAAGTGTTGGGATGTAGGTGCCATTGATGGCCCCTGCACCAGTTCAGAAACCTCCTTCTCTGAAATCCACCTTTTATTTCTAGAACTTTTCTTATGGGAACCTCCTGTGGTTAGATCACAGTGTTAATTGCCTCACAAATCTTCATAACCATGACCCCCAACAGTGGACTTTCCAACCCAGCAGTGGTTTGCAACAGACCTGTATCTTTGTAGTTTGTCAGCTTCCACAGGACAACAACCACCCACTTTTACACCAGTATGGCTTCCCTGAATCAAGTGTTCTACCACTGAAGGTTTGGTGCAAGCTCCTCACGCAGGTCGATGAAGGTCTGTTTTCTAATTTGGAAGTCTGAAGCCACTGCTGGTCATCCCAAGTTTCCAAAACTATGTGATCCCACCACACTATACTAGTTGTCCTGCATCAGAAGCGACAGTCCATCACATCTGTAGCATGGGATCTGAATGAACTGTCATTGACCTTCAAGGTCAGCCATGTGTCAGAAAGTTCTTACCAAATTCCATCCAGCATTTTTCTGATTACCTGCTCAACTGCATGAGCATTTGTCCCTCAGTACGAAGTGTGATCAGAACCAGAGCACCCCACAATTGTTCCAGGTCCTCCACCCAATTTGGCAGTAGGGAGACATGTACAGGAACTGCCATTGGCAAATACATGAAGGCAGGGCACCAGTCCAACAACACACTGCAAAGTGGTTCCTAGATTGTCTCCCCGTGATGCACAGAACTCTGGGATACCGCCCCTGAAATGGTAGTAGTAATGGTGCTTAACAACAGTGGCAGTATGAGCATGGGTATATGTATGTACACAATATTATGCCTGTGGCCAGCGCAGCATATCTAGCTTCTCAGTGTGTGTATAGGGAACATGTGTGAGTTTGTACATGGTCAAGTAACCGAGTATGTGCTCCAGTGTAGACATAGCCTGAGAGTGTGAAGAAGGAAGAGTCAGGTAACCCTGATAACCTGAAAAATAAAGGAGATAATTGGTTGTAGACGTGTGACAGCTGTTATAATGTTGCCTGTGTTGATGTATAACATATACTAACAAGGGAAGATAGAACCAGTAATCTCGACTATCTCCCGGCTACTCACCCTCCAGAACACAGTCCCTTGTAGCTATCACAATACCATTGCCACATGAAGGAGATGGAAAAGTGAGTCAGAGCCAAAGTGGTCCACCTTGAGCTAGCTGGCACTTCCACCATGTGGGCTGCCACGACCATGAAACAAAACAAAAAAGTAAAAAAGCAATTAAAGAAAATCAAGTCATCTTACTGCAGTTTGAAACTGTAAATGTGAGATTATTAAAAATGGGAGACAGTACTCCACTTATCAAGGTTCTTTATGAAGTCACAGGTGATGCTAACTTGTTTTAAAAGTGTTTGTTCTGTTGTTTAGCTTTTTCATATACTATGCTGATTTTCACTTGTAAATATATTTTTATGGATGGTTTTCCAGTTTTTTCCTAAGAAATTTGTCAATGTATTGACTGATTGTTCCCAGAACTTTAAACAAAATTAATTAAATTCTTGTCAGTTTTGGGATTGGTACTATGCATCTCCTCCCAAATTGTATGACTTTCTGATTTCTAAATTCACAAACAACTGAAAACATTATTTTTGCAACTAAAAACACCATCAGTTTTTAACTGATGACCAACATTCCAACTTTTAGCCTGATTTGATTTGAAATAGCCAAGGTAGTAAATGTACAATACCTATAGCTATGGCTCTGTTAGCTTTTAACAATTTAATTTTAATTTGAAATTGTTAAAAGCTAACAGAGCCATAGCTATAGTGGTGTCACAAAGTGGTGCTGCAAAGTACTGGGGTTTGCTCACCCTATATTTTTGCATTTATCTATAAAGTACTGCTGTTGATATTGTTACAAAATGGAGACAGTTTTCCTTTAATGCCATGTATTTCCTAGACCAGCATAGGGCTGGGATTCATAGCTGATTCATTCAATTATGATTCTCAGCAATGTTCTTTCCAGGATATTGCTTTTTTTAGCCACTAAAGAAAACTGAATACAAATGGATTGTACGCAAGATGAGCCAAAAAGAAAAAAACACATGGTTATTGGCTTTCAAAACCATAAACTAATTTAATACTTTACGTTTCCTGAATGTCCTGATATATATATTTTTAGAATACCAACAAACAGGAGTCGGAAAACATTAAATCTATTAAACAACACAGAATGGTCTTTTATGTATTTCAAAACACAGCTGTGGTTCTAATTTTAAGGACAAATTAATCCCATTTTTTTCCCAAGCACCACAAACCACCCCCCCGCATGTACCACTGGGTAAAAAACAAACAACTCCTCACCTACCCTATTAATATGAATTTCCACTGTGGAGGCTGTATACTTTGTAAAAATGCTTCTCGTGCTGGCTCTTTTTTCCCAAAGATGACCAGCCAGGAAAGGACATGCAAATAAGATGTCAGCAAAACATCCTCATATGGAATGAAATCAATAGGAGTCAATAGGAGTTTTGAGACTGACTTCTATGGGGCCAGGATTTCACTCATGGTATTTTTTCTGTTTTTACTTCCTTGAAACGTCCACAGAATCTAAGGGAGGCAGGAGGCTGGTATAATGGTAAATAAACTGAAATGTCTAAATATAAAAACACTGGCAGATATATATATATATATATATATATAAATACACACACACACAGAGTATATTTTGAGCATGTCAGACCCATGTGATTTTGTGTTTGTGCCTCCACAATAATGGACAATTATTCTGGATTTCTCTTTTTAATTTGCACAATTCAGTGAATTCAATATTAACCAATTTATGAAATTATACTACTTAATTTTGATACCCATTAGGCTCCATAAGTACCTGCGTATATTGTCATGGCATCAATCAGAGATACTTTATGGAGATTTTAATATCTATGGAGGATAATTTGTTAAGCATTGAAAGCATGCCAGCTTGGAATGCCTATTTCTGGCTGATTATCAATCTACTAATCATCTTTGAAATCTAAAATTGTTTGGTATCTGAATACAGTATGCAACTCAACAAAGATTACTCTCCTCAAGTAATTTAGAATCAACACTGAAATAAAATAGCATTGAGAGAATTAGAGATGACAGAGCCAAAAAAAAAAAAGGCCTGGGTTACAATTTACCACTGGTTAATTTGTTAGTCTAGACCTCCTGGTCGCTTAAAATAGTGCAGTTTGTTAGGCAGAAGTTTCCCATTGACCAGATCTAAGGTATTTGAAATAGCAACAGAGGACCAGATCTTTGGGTAGTGCCTTTGCTTATCCAATGCAGGTCAGGAAGGCTTTGTGCAAAGGTGGCTTTATGCCATCTTTGCTATAGCCCAATTTTGGTCCTACTGGATGCCAGTTCAGTTCCCAGACTGCTCTAAATTACACCCGGTGCCCAATGCCACAAGAGGCTGTGCATACAAGTGAAGATCACTGGTGTGTAGGGAAATGCATGCTATGCCCACTTTCCTTTGCTCTGCCCATGGGGGGCCAAACAGAATGGCATAGGAGCTACTATGATGGCTCTTTGCCAACTGAGGATTTCCATACATAGCAGAATGGGGCCCTGATCTTGATTGGGGTCTCTGGGATTTACAGTAATATAAATAATAGGAATAATGATAATAATTTAGTTAGTCACACTGTGTAGCATAAAATGTTATTTGGTTTTAGGAGAAGACAGGAAGTTTTTCCTAATGTCCAATTTAAACTGCCCTTGCTGCAATTTAAGCCCATTGCTTCTTCAATCCTCAGAGATTAAGGAGAACAATTTTTCTCCCTCCTCCTTGTAACAACCTTTTATGTACTTGAAAACTATTATCATGTCTCCTCTCAGTGTTCTCTTCTCCAGACTAAACAAACCCAATTTTTTCAATCTTTCCTCATAGGTCATGTTTTCTAAAGCTTTAATTGTTTTTGTTGATCTTCTCTGGACTTTCTCCAATTTGCCCACATCTTTCCTGAAATGTGGCACCCAGAACTGGACACAATACTCCAGCTGATGCCTAACAGGTATGGAGTAGAGCGGAAGAATTCCTTCTTGTTTCTTGCTTACAACATGCTTGCTAATACATCCCAGAATGATGTTCGCTTTCTTTGCAACAGTGTTACACTGTTCACTTATATTTAGCTTGTGATCCACTAGAACCTCCAGATCCCTTTCTGCAGTACTCCTTCCTTAAGAAGTCATTTCTCATTTTGTATGTGTGCAACTGATTGTTCCTTCCTAAGTGGAATACTTTGCATTTGTCCTTATTGAATTTCTTCCTATTTACTTAAGACCATTTCCTTGTTTGTCCAGATCATTTTGAATTTTAATCCTGTCCTCCAAAGCATATGCAACACCCCACAGCTTGGTATTGTCTGCAAACTTTATAAGTGTACTCTCTATGCCATTATCTAAATTACTGATGAAGATATTGAACAGAACCGGACCCAGAACTGATCCCTGTGGGACCCCACTCGATATGCCCTTTCAGCTTGACTGTAAACCACGCACAACTACTCTCTGGGAAAGATTTTCCACCAGTTCTGCACCCACCTTATAGTAGCTCCATCTAGGTCACACGTTCCCAAACTTGGTTCTCGTCTTGGTCAGGGTAAGCCCCTGGTGGGCTGTGAGATGCTGGACCACTGCTTCCCGCAGCTCCCGTTGGTCGGGAACGGGGAACCACGGTCACTGGGAGCTGCGAGCGGCCGTACCTGCGGATGCTTAGGTAAATAAAGCATCTCACCACCCGCCAAGGGCTTACCCTGAACAAGCCGTGAACCAAGTTTGGGAACCCCATATCTAGGTTGTATTTCCCTAGTTTGTTTATGAGAAGGTCATGCCAGACAGTATCAAAAGGCTTACTGAAGTGAAGATATTCCACATCTACCATTTCCCCCCTATCCACAAGGCTTGTTATCCTGTCAAAGAATACCTTGGGGGTATTTAGCAACATTCCATTTTTTGGAATACAGTCACAGAATCATTGAAATGCAGGGCTAGAAGGGACCTCAAGAGGTTATCTAATCCATCGACCGGTGAAGAAGCAGGATAAAGAGCATCTAATTTTCTAGACCTTCCTGTGCGCTACGGTGGGGGGATGAGTAATTGTGTCCTTTATTATTAAAACACTTTTTTTTGTTTGTAGCCTAGATATACAGGATCAGACACATGCCTTATGGAGTCATAAAGAGTTTTCTATAACTAGTAGCAAAGTAACTGATGGAGGAATCTGCCTTAGAAATGACCTTTTTGGACACTGAATTTGATACAAATGAAAAATGAAATACCAGGATTAATTTTCAACACCGTGCACTAACACTAACAAAAATGGGAGCTGCACATCTAGTTCACTTCACACATTAATGAGATGTCTCCCATAATATGACTTCAGTTGCAGGTATTATTACTGTGGTCCATTTAAAATTTGCCTGCACGACTGTGTCAACAAGAGGATGACTTCAGTAGATACTTGAATATATTAGACATAACAAAATGTTACCTGTGAACCATGCTGTATCAAATCCTTCTATTGTGTTAGCTGCAGCAGAAGGGATTTTAATGGAACTCTGTATGTGATCAGTAATATCCTTCAGAGGACAAATTTGGGAGTTCTGTCTGGTCTAGAAGAAATGTTTTATTTATTTCACTAAACCTAGGAATAGCACATATTACAACATTGATTATGTTTCTATCTTTTGATTTGCCTTGGGATTTACTTCTATGGTTCTTTCCTAACTCATTTCCCTACCCCTGCCCTGCCATGCCTTTTCAGACTCAGAATATTGAGCAGCACTAAAGCACAGCACAAAAATTACCCACATTCCTGCATATTGATAGAGACTGGGCTTTGTATAATTGTGGTCTAATCAGGAAACCTGCTACTACAAGCCACAAGCTCAGAATCAGATTTTCATTCATTTCATTCATTTTAAAATGAATTCCTGTAATGAACAATGAAATAGATGATGCCTTTGGACGTGGAAAAAAAGCAGATTTTAGAACCAGAATAGTTTTACCTGCAGCACACCTGAAAGAAGAGAAGTCTTTGTAACACCCTGTTAGATATTCTATTTCACTCTTTTCTTATGGCAAGACATTTATCCTGAGGTTTGGAACAATTCTTATTTTATGGGAACATAAGATTTCATTATCTTATGGGGATATAACATCTATATCCCCAAACAAAGAGGGAATGAATAAACATTGACTAAGAATGAGATGGATATTTTGTATTATCATATCAGGCAAGCAGGAAACACAAAATGTTGCTAAAATAATTATTGTTAGCATGTATGCATATATATTAGAGATACTAACCTGAGATTTCTATCAATAGCAATGCTTACTGACACTTCGAAACCTTTTAAAAAAGCGTTTGTTACATTCTTTATGGCCAATAGATATTTTTTTCTACAGGAAATAAAGATTTAAATTAATGAAATTGTCAGGCAAGTTTGAGTTTCCAAATTTCAATATTGTCTTTGTAAGAATACCTTGGCACTCATCCCAGGATTGGAGACACCATCATATTTACATTGCTGAAGTATTGTTTGTTCGATATTCTTAAAGACATTTGAGTTAATTTGACATGGCTAAATTAAGAGAATTGGAAATCTTGACAGTTATTCTGTCTAGAATGAACTGTTGAACAATAGGTGAGCTAGATGAATAGCGTAAAGTGTGAGTCCCTGAAGGAGGTGAGGGGTGGGATAAAAAGGATTGCTATGGAAAAGTGACTGTTTCTGCACTAAATTGAAAGCATCATAATATGCTAATTATGAAAGGGATGTTAGGCCAGTTTCTGCTCTCATTTACACTCATGGAGTCCCAATGCATTCAATGGGGTGCAACTTTTATCAGAATCTGCACTTTGGAGGCAAGGGTGTAACATGCTAAGAAGTTTCAAAGTCTTTTTGTGTATTTGTGTAAATTGACACCACTCACGTGACATCTGTAGAGAGATGCTGATTTCCACCAGCTGAGGACCTGTTGCAAACTGTTTCAAGAAGTACCTCCCCCAGCATCCCCGTATGTCCCATTGCATGGGATTACTTTAGGAGGACAGCTTTAAATTGTTGGGATTGCTCCACAGGTGCCTGTTTGATGGAAACTGCTTCCCAGCTAATGTGCTCAAACAAGCTACTCCTCTGCCTGCCATGGGCAAAATCCCTCCTCAGCCAGCATTGCCACATTAGGCCTGTCTTGGTGCCCTGCAGGTATCTCCGTGGATGAAGGCTGCAGGCACTTTTAGTGGGATATTTTTTTTAAAAACCTCTCATTGAAATTGATGAGAGTTAGGTGTCTCAGTGCTGTTGAAGATCTCATTATTTTTTTTCTTTGCAACCCCATTTGAGAAGATTTTCTGCCCCACCCCCACCCCAAAGGGGCTGTAGCTTGATTCATGGCAATAAAAATATCATGACTCGGGGCTGAATCCGGCCCTCAATGCTTTATAATCTCATATTGCTCTTCAACATTATTTGACAGATCAGGAATGTATCTGAGTATATGACCATTGTTTTTCCTCCTAAAATGTTCTCTATAGTGCAATAGTGCCTGTTGAATAAATATCGGGTTGCCTTATGTAGTCTTAGATTGCACTAATGACTAAGAAAAATGAGCATGTTCCTATGGACAAGTGCATCAACAGCTCTTTTAACCTACTGGAAACATCAAAGCACTGTTGTTCAGTGTTGTTCTATATTATGGGCCTGATCCCCTTTCAATGGAACTGTGCCAATATATACTAAGGATCTAGCCCGACATTTTTGCAGTATTTGCCTGACAATGGTTTTACTAAGTTATAAAAATACGAATTTTTCTCTATCAAAGAAGTGCCCTCTGTGCACAAGGAAATAAAGACGATTGAACAGGCATTCCCATGCAAAGACTTTTCACATGAGGAATGTAATCCTCTTCCCAAGGCAAAGTCCTGCATTTCCCTTCCTCTTGGGTTTTGGCTAGTGAATTTGTATGGTTATGGATCCACTTGCCACTCTCATGAGCAACCCCTTCTCAAGAAACCTCCTCAAGAATCCCTCTGTGTTGTGGGGCAGAGAGAGCTGCCAAAGAGCACTGGTCCACAGCACACAAGAGAAAGCAGAGATCCCCCTGCAGTGCCTTACTGTGGCTTGCCCAGGGAACCTGACTAGGCTTCCCACCTTTAAGCCCTTCCACAGGGTGTATGTCTCTGAATTCATGGGAATCCACTGGAACGAGCATTCTTACTTGACATGGTGCTTCCAAAAGACTCAACCAATAGCATCAGGAATAATATATCCCTGGTAATACTTCAGTCAACTCCTTTTCTTTTAAATGGGGGGAAAAGTAGTGAAGCTTTAAATTATTAATTTCACATTGACTGCTTTTCTATTATCTTTCAAGTATGAACCATATGAGTATTGAGCTTATGGTAATGATCAAATTCATTATTTACTGTTTGGAAAACCTGGAAATTAATTTACAATCTGTGTCTAAACAAATAGATCTATGTAACAAGCAACTTTAGATCTGGAAGAGCTCACTCACTATGTGAACTTGAAATTCATTCTGATGACATATAAAGGTAAATTATCAAAAGGGTTGAGGTCTTGCCTCTCATTTTGCAGTCATGGAATTAGAGGCTCAGATGCCCAGATATTTAACTTTTATTCACTTCTTTCAATTTCTCATAACTTAGATAATAATTAACAGGACCAATAATGGACTACTCGTCCCTCACAAAAATAACAGACACATTTTCATTGCAAGAAAAACAAGCAGTGGCAGTCTAGAGCACAGGAAAATCCATTTAATTAGAAATTGATTTTATTTGATAAAACAGTGCCTAAAACTGAATTTACTCTGTTTTTCTTTGCCACGCAGCACTGTAACTGAGGTTTAAATTCCAATGAATCAAAATATTGCAAATATTTTCTTCCTTTTGATAATCTGAAGCTTTCCATTTTATGGCCTGATACTGCAAAACTGCAAAACTTTTATATTTCAATATTATTAAACATACTGTGGGGGGGGGGAGAGGAAAGTGCAGCATTTCTCTCTTATATAGATATTGTGAATATATCTTTTATTCTTTTCCCAGATGAAATATTGACAGTTAATGGTCTCTGACTTTTCAAAATAATTTGCATGAAATCTTCTAAAGAAAGCTTAATATGTTTAGGTTTTTTTTTAAGTTCAAAGAAGAAAAAAATGGAGATATACAGTAGGTGGTTTTATTCTGGATATTCTTAGTAAATTATTTTTTTCTTCATGCAGTGTGACTCATCTTACAACAAATGTGCAGTTCTGCTTTCCCAGTTTGTATTGTCATAAATGCTTTATAAAAATATACAATAGAAAAATGTCTCACTTTTATGGGAAAATTGTAACCATTTATTCACCAACCCATGAATACTGCTTAGAAGAAATCTAGGTTTGCTGTAGTACAGTCAAAATATTTTTCATTGTCAATTATAGTTTTACTATATCTTCTCATATAGTAATTTCAAATAACCAGGTACCATACAAAACAAACTAGCTGTGGTAATAGAATACTTAAAGTAATCACAGATGATGGTTTTACAATGAACTGAAATCCTGAGTAAATTAGCATTTTTGGTATTACTTATCTTTAATGTACTTTTTTCTTTCATTTATTTAACTGGCACTGCTGTGCACAGTCTAGTCTGTCTGTCTATCTGTCCCACATAGCATAGCCTTATACATTACAGGCCCAGATTTTATCAATATTTAGATGTTGCTTCATTTGGCATTGCAATGGCTTATGCCTTAGGTGCCTAAGTTTCAAAAGGTGACATAGGCTTTTGAGTCAGTCAGGTGTTGCAATGCTGACCAGACCAACACCTATATACCTTTAAAAATCTGGGCCTCAGAGCCCAATGTTTTAGATTAGAATATGCAGCTATTGGACATATTGCTCTGGCTCTTAAGCAGTCAAGAAAGGGTTGGGTTTATGGAAAGGGGAATTTCCTTGGAAAATGAGTGGGCATTGACGTGACAATTTTCTCAGTATATTTTTATTTTCAGTATGATTTTATTAGCTTGTTTAAAAATGGATAAACCTGCAAGGCCATTTGTAAAGTTTACACACATGAAGCCCCATGTCAAAACACAGATCTCTTTGCAACTTCTTTCTCTTGTAAATTGTCCTTACGTTGTCATAAAACCCTCTTCCTCCATCCAGAAGCCAAGCCTTCACCACTGTTGGGAACACTGGGGCATGGCCACTAGGTAACTCGAGGGGATGGAAGACCACAAGTGTCGATGAAGCCCCCTCGCACTAGGCCCCTGTGTCCTTGCCCCTCCCCCTCCTGCCTGGAGGCACTCGCAGCAGCTCTGTGTGCTAGGCCCAAGTGTCCTTGGCCCCCCCGCCTGGAGGCACACACAGCAGTTATGCTGAGAATCTGCAACAGTATGTTGCAGAGTCAGACTGCCTGAAACTAAGCAAGGCCAAACAGGGGAGATATGGAAGAACAATGCTGAATAAAGCAGCTTTATGTATAGTTTAACAAATGATACAGAGAATCAGGGAACTAGCTGGGAACTGGATTGGCTGGCTATATGGATACTTGGAGCAGCTTGCTATTGGATAAGTATGCTGGGAAAAAGGATGTATAAAAGCCTGTGTAACTTCCTGCTCTGTTGTGCAGGATTTGAGATTTTATTCTCCCTGTACCTTTTTGCAGCTGCAAATAAACTTTTCTGCTTCTCCACCCCGTTGTGATTATTGGGTGTAGCACACCGGGTAACGAACCACTCAAGCTGTTGTTCAGCCTCTCGGCACTGGGTGCTGGCAACACCACCACATTGACTTCTTATTGTTCTAAAGGCTAGCATTCTTTGCATTCACGGTTCCAGTTAAATAGATTGTTTCCCTTTGCCCATCTGCTTAACAACACAACAAGAAACCAATTCACATTTAATAATCCCCCTTTAACACAAAACCTCAAATGCCTATTGCTAATTCCACATACAATTTTGAATGCAACAATTGTTTTAATCTGTTGAGCAGGGATACATGCAGAAATTTATAATGATTTTTAAACTGCTTCTGTGGCTTGCCAACTTGGATTTTATTATTCCTGTAACACTATTGGTTTTGCGTCTTCACTATTTTTAATAAAATATTTTAACAGTACATGATGTCATGACCTCAAAATATATGAGGCCAGATTTTCAAAGAGCCAGAAGTGGAGACCCATGCAGAAAAACAGGCACTCAATTTTGTGCCTAATTTACAGTTCACTTAGGATGACTCTGCATTTTGAAAATCAGGTTTTGTGCCTACCAATAGACCCATAACTAATTCACTGTCACAGGCTGGCAGTCTCTTGAAGGCAAGCCAGGCTCAGACTTGCTTGTGTCCAAACAGTTATTCCCCAGATGAGTGTGATAGAGACTTAATTATAATGACTGACCTCAGCTGCAAGGGAATCAGGGAAAGGACTACTTAAACAGAGCTGTGCCCCTTCTTTAGGGAAATGAGACCCAGAAGAGAGGAGTACTGGAGTGTTTGCTCTCTGGAAAGGGCCTGGGGTAGTTAGGCTAGAAGAGACTTTGGGGAGCAGGCCAGGCTTGGGGGAAGGGAGACATCAGAGGGAAACCTGCTGGGAAGAATCACCATAAAACAAACTGTAGAGGCAAAGAGCAGAAAACTTCAATATAGCCTAATGGGGGCAGAAGGATTATTAGGCTAAATATTTATTTGGATTTACAATTGGACCTTTGTCACCCCAGAAGGGGACTGAACATTTAAGTGACCTGCCCATAGGGCCAGGTCATGGAAGACCCAGATAAACAGGACAGTGGGGAGTAAGGAAGTGGTGATCAGGAGGTGCTTGTGTTGAGGACCACTACACTGTGCCCAGGCACAAGAGTCACCCTCTATGTAAAGGTGGGCTATAACATTCATATATGCAATTGTAGTGGCTGATACTGCAGATTAAATATATAATTGCCTATCTTTTTTTGTACATAAAGCTAGGCATCTAGTCTCTGAAATCTGCCCCACAATATAAAGTTACAGGAAATAATCTCATACCCTCATGCACAAATTCTTGCAAAAGAATTTCAAATACATTAATGTAGTAATGTCTTGAAGAGTATTCACATTTGCTATTTGGCCTGAAAACCAAATCTCTACTTAGTGCTAAATGGTTATACAAGCTGTGCATTTGTAGAAAGTCCATGCTATGGGTCTGCAATCCCAGTATGCTGTACTGTGAAGGAGCTACAGCCTTGGTAGCATGGAGGGGCAAAGGGTGGCCTAGGGAAAATGCATGGTAACTCTCTAGAAATCTGGCCCCAAGGGTGGAATTTATGCATAGTTAGTAATTTAGGGGCAAATCCTAGCTCTGCTTCTTCAACAGTGCAGATCTCAGCCAGATTCCATTACAGACCCCAGTAAACTGTACAATTTGGCCTTACAGAGCCCTCAGACTTTACTCTAATGGAGTTCTCAGCCCTGCCCCATAGGTGGAGCCTGTGATTCTATCCATAGATCCTTAGAGATGACATCCAAACACCTCTCAGGTGTTGCAAAGGGCTGTAATCAAGCTGCAGGTGCCTAGCAGAAAATTCCCCTATCAAAGAGGAAGTGTATGGTGGCTCATCTGCACAATCCAGCCTCTGTGCCCTCCATCTCCCCAGGTATAGAGTGGCATGCTGCGGGAGGAAGTATGACAGCGCAGAACTCTACCAAAGTCCTCCAGTGGTGCGGATACATTAAGGACCAGGTTGCACTAGGCCTGAAGATGGTCCAAGACCAAGACACTTGAAGCTTTAATCTTATGATTTATATGAATACAGGAACCATTTTTTAAACTCTTGGTACAGCTAAGTGGCTGGCTGACATGGCTCTAAGAAATATGTATTCCTCATCAAACGTGGGGGGTAGCTGCAGACTGAACTGATTCCTAGCACAAGTTAAGAAGAGGCACATGGTTGCTCTAACTCAGTGTTTCTCAATGACTGGTCCCTGGACTGGTGTCAGTCCCTGAGATCTCCCTGCCATAGCTTAGGAAGGCAGCAAGCTGGTCCCACATATCTAAAAGGTTGAGAAACAGTGCTCTAACTCACACAAATTAGAACAGTCCCATAGAGACCATTCTACCAGTCCAGGAAAGACGGAGTGCCTCATATTTTGGTTCTATTCCAGAGACAACCTACAATGAAGGGAGAGCTATACTGGCTTTATTCAGCTAAGGGTTCTCTACTCTGATATAATCCTCAGATGCCTGATTAAAGCAGCTAAAGATCCTCTTTGAGCTGCTGGAATGGTGCAAAGAGGACTTGCTCAGGGCCAGGATCTGTCCCATTCAGGTTTCTAAGTTAAAACTATTCTTGGCCACCATTTTGGAAACCCTTATGTGGCAGAACATGTAGGGACTGTTTGTTCCCCACAATTTTGGAGTACTGGTAGGGTAAACTTTGCTATTTTACCAATTTCATATTAGAACAAAATGTGTGATTAAAAAGTAAAGTTTTCCATGAGAATGTGCAATAGCTAAGGGAGCAAATTCTGCTTTTAGTTATATCCTCCTGTTGGATACTGTCTTCTAACTGCCTCTATTACCTTTCACCATGTAAATTATACTCTTTTTGCACACCCACTTTGTGCCATATAAGTTGCAGCTTTCCATATCCTCTCACCTACACCCAGTTACACCCATCATCTGGTGAATTTACACCTGTGTGAAAATTACATTAATAGATGAATCACAGCTGAACTTGGCCCATAGACCACCATTGAAGTAGATCCAGTTTATACCAATTCTGAATCTGCTCCCTATTTTCAGATTAGGAACAGTGTTAACATGGTTAAGAAAAATAATTACTTGTGACCTGGTGGTACGTAATGGTCCTGTCTCATTCCAAAAGTAAAAAGCTGTGTACCAGTTTTACGCATTTAGAGACCGGCTATGGATTCTGAGATAAAAACAGGTGTAGAGTAAAGTCTGGCTACTGCCAGGACAAGCAGGAGGGATTTTTTCTTGAATTCACATATTCTGGTACATTTCAGGTTAATGTCTGATTTACTATTTTAGAGACTAGAGCTGTATGTCCTTCAGGGTTTTAGCTCAGGTGGCACAGCACATATTATTGAATTACATTTTCAAGGCTAAACGAATAATATAGGTGTAAATTCAGGCCTGATGCATTTATATTGGTTGAATAATTTGGTTTGTTACTGGTACTGTATGTGATGTTCCCTTCCATTGGTCTTTTCACTTTTGTATTCCTAAACACGAATTCCATGAAAAGTGAAGAACACTTTCCATCCTATTGATATTGCTTTAAAACCAGAAATCAGACATACAGTGTAATTACTTCTCGGTAGCAATAGTGTGAAACAATTTAGGAAACCTATCTAAGCCTAAATGTAACCATGCAAAAAGATGGAGCTTCTGGAGTTGCTGTAATATGTTGGAGGAAGCTTTTGAAAACCAGCTATTTCAAGGAGACAATAGAGACACAACAAAATGTGCAATGACAAAGGTTTAACTAAGAGAAATGCAACATACCAGAAATGTCTCAAGGAATTTCTCAAGAGGCTGAAGAGTTACACCAGAGATGTTTCAGAGTAGCAGCCGTGTTAGTCTGTATTCGCAAAAAGAAAAGGAGGACTTGTGGCACCTTAGAGACTAACCAATTTATTAGAGCATAAGCTTTCGTGAGCTACAGCTCACTTCCTCAGATGCATATCGTGGAAACTGCAGCAGGCTTTATAGAGATGTTATGGTTGCATCAACAGTGATTCTGCACTTGTGTCTGTGTGGGCAAGAAAGGTACTTGGCTACATTTCCCAGTTTAAAAGTAAAAGATGATTTTTCTAACCTCCAGCCATAAAAATTCACCCTCCTATTTGGACATCAGTCTAGGTTCTTTCTCATTTTGCATAATCATCAGCGTTATGATCTCCCATTGCAAAAGAACAAATATATTTCACTGTCTGGATCACTTTTAGAGTAGTTAAAGGAAACAAAGAAAGAACGGGTACAAAGTCTCCACTGTTGCCATCTTCAATTAATTCAGTGAGACTAGCAGATAAGGACCCACCATTGAAGAACTACTTTATTCTAATGAAGATGCTGAAATAGTAACTTCACTAACAATTCTGGGGATGATATTTGAGCCAGAATAGACTCCTGCTTGCTTTCCCAGTAGAGCTGTGTAGGCTCTACTGGTCTAATAAGAGTAAAAATAAGCAGACAAGAAACTATTGAGTAAGAAAGTGCCATTTTGAAGTCACTTTTCTGACCATAACAGCAGTTTAAATATATTCTAAAAAAACCATACTGTTCCATAGAAGTCATTTATAAAATAGAGAGTAAATGGGTAGGAGGAGGGATTTGCAAAATAGCTGAGAGATTTAGGAGAACTAGTCACATTTTGGGCTAATGAGATTTGTACTCCTAACTCCAGTGCCTTTGAAAATCCCACTTTAGATCTCTTCATCTTCTGGAAACAACCTGACATCCTGTGGTGTGCATAAATTGACTGGCTTCTCAATATTGGATTGTATCTCCCCTTTCTAATGTAAAAAAGGTGGGAGAAGAAGCCTTTGTGGTGCTCTTCCCCTCTTTGCTGCAGTTTATGGAGGGTGCACTGCTGGAGAAGGGTCTGCACTGAGGAAGGCAGTGGGCTGGGGCAGGAGAATGTGTGCCAGATACAATATATGTTATTCCCTCCCCCACCCTCCCGTGGACCTTACATAGTGAAAAAATACAATCTAAGGCAGCGTTATCAAAAGCAGCTCTTCCCACTGGAGTCCCTAATAGTGAACCGCACATTACCAAGTACAGGAGAGGACCAACTGGTAGTCAGAGAGAGGTCCTGGGCCTCTGCACTAAGAATGGATGCTGGCATCATGTTGTAGATTCCAGGGGATCCTCCATGTTGGAAGGGAAGACCTTGAAACGCTCCATAGATGGAACAATTCTCATGGAGATTTCCTCTCACTTAGCCCAACCTTTGGCTTTTGTCATAGGAGAGGGGAGATCTTCCTCATTGTCATTAAACAGCTTATAGTTCCTTCAGTGTGGACCTAGGGATATTTATGATTATGACACACGCAGTCTCTGCCAACTAATTAGATTGTTGGATGAATTACTTTATTTGATGGATAAAAGTTAAAAAACCCAACTTATGGTAGTTAGGAACGAGTTTATTCTTAAATATCCAATATACTTTGAAAAAAAAACTTCTGGGCTAGATCCTCACCTGATGTAAATCAGTGTAGCTCCATTGACTTAAAAGGTCCAGTGCATTTTACATGAACTGAGATTCTGCCCCTCCACTTATAAGGTTGAAAATGTATCTGATTGGCTGAGACACACAGTGTCTGTCAATCAGATTATGGGAATTCATTCATAAAGGTGCAATGAGTAAATTACTTTCTTGCATCAACATCCATGATCTGGAATAATTAAATCCACATCATTCGTTTGGTATATCAGCCTTTGTATTGGAATATTGTTGCAAGATCAGATTCTTCCTGCTTTGAATATCTTCGCTTTGCCATGGCATTTATGGAGCAGCAGAAGGCCATTATTTAAAGACGACGGACTCTTTCAATTTTACTAGGATTTTAAAAATCTGAACACAGTTTTCTGTGATTTTGATTTTGAGTGCAATAATATTAGGGGTGATGGAAGCTCATCAGTTTTGACCTGTCTTGCTTTTTCTGATAGGATTTGTTCTTAAACTATTGGAACATTTTGCACTAATCAGGCTTCCTAATAGCTGCTTTCTTGTGCTTTCAAAAGGATAATTTCTGGATGAAAAATGTCCATTGAGATCTATGAAACCGGTAGCAAATTTGCTAACACAAATATGAATAGCATCCTTTTTGTACTTCTTTGTAAACATTTATTGATGATTTTATTTCCTATCACTGCTTAGAGTATTTGAAGAATTTGCTTATAATCCTTCATCTCATATTCCCTACCTTTGTACTACTGAAGTAATGTACTACTATACAAAGCCAAGCATTCATCCCTGGGAGTTTTTCACATGGTTTGATCTTGCTGAAGTTCTTCTACAAGGTATTTACATTAAGTTTTATAAAAAGATTTAAGCTAGCTTCTTCAATATCCTCTTGACTCAGGCAGTTTAAAACTAGCTTTTTAGAATCAGCAAGTTTATTTTGGTAAACGAGCCAAGAAGTATAGTTTATGGTTCTTTGACAAGCATAATAATCCCTTATAGCATTATTTCTATCTATGTATGCACAGAGCTACTGATGATTGAGTGAAAATAGGATTAAGTGGGATTTAGTGACATTCTCAGTAAAAAGCTTGAACTTAATACAAGAATTCCAATGGGAATTTTTGCCCAAATATTTTTAACTAGCACTTAAAATTTAAAAAGTGTAGAAAATAGAGGTCCAACTCCCAAGTAGATAAAATAAGTCTTCCTCAATTTAATTGTAGTCTCAGCCTTTATAGGAAGTAGAATGCCAACTCGCAAAGACAGAGTGTATGCTTATTCTTTTTAAGGATTTAAAGTATCTCTTTTCTCTTGTTTATTGACTTTGCTTAATACATTCTTTGAAGTTACAGTTGATGGACCAAGCAAACCAGAGTGTAATTAACCACTACTTAGGTCAGCAGTCAAGAATGATGAAGTAACTGTCAACCATCAGGCATTTATAAGTCATCAGCCTCATACAGCCTGTTCCTTCTGTAAATTGTTTTCTTAATGTTGGTAATAATGCAGAGAATGTCTTCCCCTTACAAAAGTCATGGGTATGCTCTGGCTATTTCACACTGGTGACATAAAGCAGCTGTAAACCAGGCTGGTAAATTGATTGGTTACCTGAGCTTTGCATCACCAGAACATACTAGTTAACTTAGTTCTTTGTCTTTTCCCACTAAAACTGAACAACATGGTTGTTATTAGTCTAGCCACTCCTTTTGGTATATAGTGCATTCCTAGGGTGAGACAAGCTTCCTAATCACTCTGAAAGTGCTTGGGTGAATGGGGGTTAAAAATCTCACCCTGTAATTATTACAAGTGGCTGGACCATGTGGAATTTTGTAAAATTGGAAACATGGAGGAATGTTGTAGAATTTAAATGCAGTGAAACCTGTCTTTGGCAATTGAGTTAAAGGACCAACACAAATCAATTAGTTAATGGAAGTCTGGAGATTCTTTGGGATGGTTTATTAAGCCAGGAAGTGGCCTAATAAGAGTGACCTCTTGCACAGATTTTACAATACATTT
The DNA here is from genome assembly GCF_965140295.1 of Lepidochelys olivacea. NCBI lineage: Eukaryota > Metazoa > Chordata > Testudines > Cheloniidae > Lepidochelys > Lepidochelys olivacea. The sequence continues at coordinate 70,057,975 of NC_140418.1, read as the reverse complement.
CTTGGAAATTTACTATTATTTGGTAAATTACACCAAAGTAATCGTAAAAAATCTGAAGGGAATTTTGCTTCAACCTTGGTAGTGGGGTTAAAGGGCTGGATCTTGATAAATGAACCAGATAAGGTGAAAGTATCATCTAAAGAAACACCTGTTATCAGGGTGAAGCTTAACAGGGAGGAGCAGCTGGGATCACTCCATTCTCTTGAAGATTTTGTAACACGACATTTTCATATTCAAAAGTGAAAGTCGAGGAAAAGTACAAGATGGGATGTCCAGGGGAGATGTTCTCAAATGGAAACAACAAACAGCAATGTCTTTGCAGGATGAGGGTAAAAGAGTATGATGACAATGTCTGCCTTTCTTCAGTTGTCACAACAAGCATAAAAATGGTGGGCCCCTCTCCCTCAACACAGTATAACTATAAGGCAAACACTACCAAAACAAAAAGGTTGCTTTAAATAAAGATAGTTTTGTTGTTAGTGTTATTCGTGGGCCATCTATGGAAATCCTCGCTCAGTGAAGATCTTTTGAAATAAAGGGCTGAATCTTGGCTCATAATCATGCAGAAGCAAAGCACATGTTAGCCAGCATGGAACATCATCTGTCAAGATTGTCTGGCTTTAATTTGTCAAACAGTTCTATCCCTGTGGTCCTCCTGGACTCTTTTTGTTACTGCTACATACCAAAAAAGCCTAAGGCTGCTGGAAGCACCTTTTCCCATCTGCAGCAGGCCACATGGGAGCACCTCATACTATAGGACTGATTTGACCACCATGTACCACACATTGGAGACTGCTAGACTCCCCCTAGGACTGATTCTGCTGACCCTTGAAAAGCTCTGTTTGATTTAGAGTGTAGCAGTGTGCCTAATCAGTAACACAAGGTTCTGAGAGCACATCACCCTGATGCTCCGTGGTCACAATTGGCTCTCTCTAGAATACAGAATCATATTCAAGGTTTAGTCCTGCTATTCAAAGGATGGAACCAAGTCACCTGAGTAACTACCTCTCAACATGTAACCAATTGCCCACAGTCGTTATAATGCGCTGCAGCAGTGGTAGTGTCAACCACAGGGATGAGACTTATGACAGCAGGGGCCAGAGCTTTTCTGACAGCTGGCCTACAGTTGTGGAATTCACTCCCAGAACACATCAATATGACTGGATTTTCCTACTCTCCTTCCGCCCCTCTCCCAAACTCCTCCCTCCCGCAGTGGTCAACTAGTTACATTGCAGTGTTTTCCAACCCCCTTGTAAATCCAAACCCCCCCCCCAACCTCTGAACAAAGAGAAAACCTCACATATTCAACTCAGCTTTGCTAAAACAAATGGTCATGTGTCCCTTTCTCTGAATCCCTCCACTACTGCTCTGTTTTCAGCTATGTCAAATTCAAGCTTTTTTGTCCTCACCTTCAAGGCCCATTACATCCATGCTTCTTCCTACTTATTTGCTCTTGAGTCTTATTGCCTTGCCCCACCCTCTTTGTTCTGGCCGAGATGCTATCATTGACTAAGGCCTAGATGGAGATCTGTAAGTCTGTATCGTGGTGTTGCTGCTTTATGTACACCTAGAGAAGACGTTTATTCTTTCTGTATAACTAACTGAACTTTACATTCACATCTGTGACTTTGACATTTTCCCACCGAATTATCCTTTAATTTTGCTAGCTAACTGTTTCCCAAATGATTGTGATTGTAATCCTGATCCATGTTGTGCTTGAAACTAAGAATATGTCCACACTGTCCTGCAGTTTGAACTAAGGGGATATGAATAACTGTTCATCGAAATGCTAAGATGAAACCCCTCCCTCCATATGGATGCTGCTGGCATGAACTTAAATGTCCCAAATTTGTACTAATATAATCCTCTTTGAAATGCCCTAAGAGTTACTGACAAGCCAGAAGTCAACTTATAATTATTCCAGGTAAGTTGATTGGCTAACATACCCCCAAAGCCTATTTACTAATGATTTATATATAAAGGACAAATGGTTAAAATGTAATTAACTGTTGAAGTCTTGCATTCAACATCAAAAGACAGTCTATAAAATAGCACTTTGCTAATTATCAGTAACATCTGCTTTTGAGTCATACAGAGTCATGACTGATTCTTAATAAAAGGTTCCCCAAATAGTGACCCACTTCATGAGCCAGCTATCCAGCTCACCTATATGAGCAGATATTAGGGTAGTAGCAGGAATCTAGACGACTCAGTTTTTAATGCTTAAGTCTTTTATTGTTCTAGATCAATTTCCCAAGTATCTAGTTCAGTCTCGTTTTAAAAATCTGCATGGAAGAAACAATTCTAAAGCATCAAACAAATACTCAAGATACTCCTGTTTAAAGTATTCCTTGCTTTAAGTAACGACAAGTGGCTGTAGGAAGAGAGCCCTACCTAAGGCTGAGCATCACTATATGAGGTGCTGGATCCCTTCAACTCACTGTTGGCCATGAACAATAACTCTACTGATAGTTAGATCTGGACAAGACCATATTCAAACATTACAGTGTGTCCAATTTGTATGTCAATGTATGTAAGTATATGCCAATTTAAAAGGGTTATTTGGCTGGCCAAAGAAATCCCAGGTTAGCAGCAGATGAGCAAGTTATCCCAAAAGAATACAAATTATAATAAAATTGTACAAAATCCTGATTAATTTTGTGTGGACCTGATGTAGTTGTCAGCTCATTAATCAAAATCTCCACACTGACTCACTCCCTTCAATCTCTCTTAGTAGGCTAGGAGATGAGATGCAAACATTGAAACTCTCAGCACATTCACAAAACCTGCTCCACCCCCTGCTCGAGGTGTGTGGTGACATGAGACTTTGGCAAATGCTGATTAATCCTGTCAGGTAGAAACCATCTTGCCCGGTCCTAGTTTGAGTGTGATTTACTTTGCTGTATAGCTTACTGTCCCGTGCAACATAGGACAGGATCCTATCATAATTCACATGCGTAAAGGTGGAGAATTATGATTTCTGGATGAACTTTTACTGAGAATTTCCTGGCTTCTGCAGCTTAAATTTTGAAGTCTTAGTACGATGTTAATGTACGACTTTGGGATTTCAGTACAGCAATTGCAGGTGTTAAATACAGGCTCTGTAAAGTTGTCATGAACATACAGCTAAGGGTAGCCTAGAATTCCTCCTTACCTGTAAGGGGTTAAGAAGCTCAAATAACCTGGTTGGCACCTGACCAAAAGGACCAATGGGGAAAGAAGATACTTTCAAATCGGGTTCGGGTTGTGGGGGGGGAGGCTTTGTTTGTGTTCTGTGTTGTGTGTTCTCTGGGTAAGCAGAGAAGCATCAGGTCATAGAATCATAGAATATCAGGGTTGGAAGGGACCCCAGAAGGTCATCTAGTCCAACCCCCTGCTCGAAGCAGGACCAATTCCCAGTTAAATCATCCCAGCCAGAGCTTTGTCAAGCCTGACCTTAAAAACCTCTAAGGAAGGAGATTCTACCACCTCCCTAGGTAACGCATTCCAGTGTTTCACCACCCTCTTAGTGAAAAAGTTTTTCCTAATATCCAATCTAAACCTCCCCCACTGCAACTTGAGACCATTACTCCTCGTTCTGTCATCTGCTACCATTGAGAACAGTCTAGAGCCATCCTCTTTGGAACCCCCTTTCAGGTAGTTGAAAGCAGCTATCAAATCCCCCCTCATTCTTCTCTTCTGCAGGCTAAACAATCCCAGCTCCCTCAGCCTCTCCTCATAACTCATGTGTTCCAGTCCCCTAATCATTTTTGTTGCCCTTCGCTGGACTCTCTCCAATTTATCCACATCCTTCTTGTAGTGTGGAGCCCAAAACTGGACACAGTACTCCAGATGAGGCCTCACCAATGTCGAATAGGTCAGAAAACTCCTTCTCCTAAAATCATCCTAAAACGAGTCTCAATATTGCAAAAAGAGTAAGTAAATAAGGCAAGGCACGTTAGATTATCTTTTGTTTTTAGCTTGTGAATTTTCCCTATGCTTAGAGGGAGGTTTATCCCTGTTTTTTGTAACTTTAAAGTTTTGCCTAGAGGGGAATCCTCTGTGTTTTGAATCTGATTACCCTGTAAGGTTACCTTCCATCCTGATTTTACAGAGGTGGTTCTTTTACTTTTTTTTCTCTTTATAATAATGTTCAGATTTTTAAGAATCTGGTTTACCTATTTGGTTGGTAGATTATTCTCAAGCCTCCCCAGGAAAGGGGGTGAAGGGGCTTGGGGGGATATTTTAGGGAACAGGAACTCCAAGTGGTCCTTTTCCTGAATCTTTGTCTAACTCACTTGGTGGTGGCAGCAGTACCCATCCAAGGACAAGGAAGGATTTGTGCCTTGTGGAAGCTTTTAACCTTTGCTGGTAGAAATAAGCTTAGGGGGTCTTTCATGCAGGTCCCCACATCTGTACCCTAGAGTTCAGAGTGGGGAGGGACCCTTGACAAAAGTCTACTGATGTGACCACACCACCTTTGGAAGTGCTGTTCTTACTAAAAACGAACCCCCCCCCCCCAAAAATTCTGCACTGCTCACTGAGGGCTCAATCTCCTGGTCACCGGCTTCTTTTTGTGTGTGTTTATGATTAGATCCTATGGTGATTGGTGCCAGAGAGAAGCTTACAGATAAATAAATGAACATCTGAGTAAGTCCTGATTCCTTACTCACCTGATTAGACCCATTAAATAATACTGAAGTAAGTGGTCAGTCTTCCTGATTATCTCCTAGACTAATTTCTTCACAGGGCAGGATTCATGCAGAACATACAAAGTAGAGTTTTGTCTGAATATAACCTGTCCACTCCACTGTTTCCGGAGTAATGGGGAGGGGGGAGGGAATGGTTATGGATATAAAAATAGTGTTTCATTTTACTTTGCTTTCCTCCAAGGGGTTTCATTATTTTTCCGTTGAAATTTTAACTTTACTCTTAATTTTTATTTGTATTATAGTAGGAGGCTCAGTCAGGGACAAGGACTCTATTGTGCTAGGTGCTGTATAAATTCATAACAAAAATGGCCTTTACCCCAAAGAGTTAACTTTACAGTCTGAGGGCTTGTCTTCACTACGGAGCTAAATCGGCGCTGCTGCAGTCAATGCAATGGCACCAATTTAGCAGGTCTAGTGAAGACACGGTCAACTGATGGAAGAGTGCTCTCCCATCGATTTCTGTACTCCACCTCAACGAGAGGTGGAAGCAATGTCGGCTGGAGAGCGTCTTCCATCAACATAGCGTAGTGTGAATCTCGTGGTAAGTAGATCGAAGCTACATCGACTTGAGTTACGCTACAAACGTAACTCAAATTGTGTAGCTTAGATCGACCAGCAACGGAAGTATAGACCTGGCCTAAGTAAATGTGTTTGTAGGCTGCTTTTCTCTCAGTTCCTTACAAAGAGGAAGAGGAACCAAATCCAACAAAAATGGAGACGTAAAGAAAGCAGCAGACATTTGCTTCTGTTTTGTGGCTCTCTCAGCCTTTTCGGGAGGCAAGAAATCTCAGAGCCTTTATCTGGGATACTTTGCATCCTTCTTGCTTTGGTACAGATCTGAGCTACATCAGTGTACTAAACAGAGGATCCTAGCCTTCTTATTGAACATCATTGTCTAACTGAGTTTTAATAAATATGATTTTACAGAAATCATATTTATAAAATAAATATGCCTTTACAAAAAGGCAATTCAGATGTTTCATAAACAAATTATTAAACAAATGACTGGTTGGAGAGTCACCTGATCTTGTCTCATTAGTATGCAGCACTACTGGCATGGTATGAAGGGGGCTTGGGGGAGGGGAAAGAAAAAACAAAATACCCCCTAAACCAGAGGAGTTAGAGGAAAATGAAAAGCACTGAGAAGAGAAAGCATGTTGTTTCTTAACTGAATTGGAAAGCAGGAGGATGAGGACAATGACATAGCCTGCAGCTCTTTGTTTATGAAAACATTCTCCCAGTGATCCATGTCTGCAGCAAATGCGATGACTGCATGTGGTGCCACCCCTTCTATGTTTCTGGTACTTCAGTTAATGTGAAGTAAGTTGTTAATGAGCCAGGGTTAGCACTATGCAGACCATAGTCAGTTCAATCATCCTTCACTGAACTCACTGTGTTAGGACTGCTGACTGTCTTATAAACTGTTCCTAGTTACACTATTCTGGGGATTTCTTGCTTCTCATGTTTCCTGCTGCCAAACCAGCCTAAGTAAAAGAATTGTCATGACAGGTGTGGTGGTAGAGACTCACATCTGGAAGTGATGCAGGTCAGTTTCATACACGTCTCAGTGATGGGAGTTTTAGTGATAGAGATAACAGTTTCAGAAACTTGCTTCATTTTGGGTAAGTATCCACAATTTGGATACTTCCGACTTTATCCAGCAGACAAACTTTTGGAGCCTACAAAGCTAGTCATTAGGTCTCTGGCACATCTGCTTCTGGGCCCTGCTGGAAAAAAATATCCAAATATTTCAGAATCTCAGCTGAGGCTGAGTTCAAATTTTATTTAGGAATGGATGAAGATTCAGTGCTTCCTTTATTTACCAATCTGGTTTATCCATGCCTAGTAACAACATTTCACAATAGGTTTGCCCCAAAAGAGCCGTGACTTTGAATACTGATTTTTTTAAAGCACATAGTGGTTGTCAGTACTGCTACCCATTGTAAGATCTTATAAAAGGTATAAAATAACAATAACCTATGTAACTGCTCACTGTATGGATAGCACATATGTAAACAGTCTTCCGTGTTTGGTGAATAAAGAAAAAGCTTCAGTCCTTGGGGTCTTTCAGTGTAGCATGTTTTCGTTAACGTTAGCATTCACTATTACTAGGAAAAGGAATTCCATCATATCAAAGGGATAAGGGGACAATGAGAAACTACATAAAAGATGAGCACTGATCTCCATAATTGTGGGGTTTACTGGGTAACCATTAGAACCGTATGGAGGGTGGAAGTTCTGTTTCCCAAAGGATTTAGAGATTTGACTTCATTCCAAACTGGGGTGAAAGCAGAACTTTTCAAAATCCTCTGCAAATTAAACTCTGAATTTTGTTTGTTTGCTCATTTGGGGTTGATCAACATGTTTTGTTTTGATTTTGACATTTTAAAAAATAAATAAATGTAAGCAGAGTCAGGATGAGCTCCACCCTAACATCTGATGGTGAGGTGTGGCAAATTGTGGAGAAAAACTTCAGGGGCTGATCTCATTTGCATAGGCACACCCACCCCGCCTAGAATGAGGCCATAGCTGCCCAAATGGTCACTTTGGCTGCTGTGGGATGCCCAGTGTCTCTGTTATTGGGGCAGGAAGAATAAATTGTTATTACCCTGATTATGGGAATCAAGGACAGTGGAACTGTACTTGGCCTTTTGTTATGATGGAGGGACTCGCCGTCAACTAAGTAGCACTCACTAGGCAAAGGACATGGGTTCCAAAACTCTGTGAATTGAGAGAAGTTGGAAACACGTATTAGTACCTGGTGGTTCAGGCCCCTTTGTGAGGGCCTGAACCATCAATTGCATCTCTGTTTCTCTCCACTGTGGAACATCAGAGCTAATTTTGGGTCTATTAGGAGTCTAGCTACAGGTGCTGAGCTGAATTCACTTTGGCTTTATGGTGCACCAGCACTGAGGCTCCCACTACTACAAGCTGAAATCACTAAAGAGCTGAAATCGCTGAGCACTGTGTTAAGTAGTGGGGAACCTGAAGACCTATTGCAGAGCAGAGCAGTTTGTGGGATGGCGGGAACCGCTTGCGGAGCGGAGCGGTTTGTGGGACGGGTGGTGGAGCGGATCGGAGTGAAGCCCTATGGAGCTGCGGAGCAGTCAGCTTCAGATCATGTAAGGTGCCCCTTACCTCTTTCCCCGCCCTGCCCCCCCATACACACATTTTCACCCAGACTGGGGAGTAACACTCTGTAGATGAACTTTTGAACTCTGGGGCTGGACTTTTGGGTTGTTGGACTTTTTGGACTTTGGGTGATTTTTGGGTTGCTGGACTCAAGAGATGTTTGGGTTGTTGGACATGGCCCAATTTGCTGGGGTGGGTCTTTGCTCATGGTTTGGTTGATGAACCCTAGTTGTGGTGTTTTCCCAATTTAATGCTGATGTTGTTTACCTCATGTTATTAAAGATTCTCTGCTTCACCGAGACTCTGTGCTTGTGAGTGGGGAAGTATTGCCTCTTTGAAGCACCCAGGGGTGTGTGTAAGATTTTCCCAGGTCACTGGGTGTGGGCTCGAGCCAGTTTTGCATTTGCTTTGATGAGAGGGAACCCCTGTGTACTGAACCCGGCCCTTGCTGCTATCAACTCGGCGTGGCAGAAGGGTTACATAAATAATCGTTCATTCAAACTGAAAAGTCATTTCAAAATGAAAAATTGGAATGTTTAGTTTAGAAAATGTTGAAATCAGACGTTCAAACATTGTCAACTTTTTTTTCATCTGGTTTTCTTCTGAAACAAAATTCTGGCAAAATCAACCTGATTTGCAAAGCATTTCCATCTTGCTGGACCTGCATATTCTTATGGAATAGGATTAAGTTGAAGTTTCTCAGAACACCTCCAATACCCATTGTTGTTACCCACTTAACACAGGAAGGCTTGTGGCTGTGTGAGAGAGTGAGGGGGATGGCAGCCATAGTTTCTTGGATAGGCTGGAGAGCCACAGGAAAGGACAGTGAATATCCCATAGATCTTAGATTATACAATGTTTAGTCCTTTGACTCTGTACTATTCCTCAGATATCCCCACCCACAGCAATCCCCTGTGCTAATCCAACAATGGCAGCTTCTGTGGAATGACTGCATGGCAATGGCTGCTCCTGTACCACAAGCAGAGTGATCCATGTGATGGCATTTGTGGCATGAAATACTGCTGCTTTAGGCAGTGGAAATGTACACTAATCTTTCAGATGTCAATTGTTCTGGTTAGCAAGGTGAATATGCGTTGTGGAGGAGCACTGTTGCTCCTTTCAAGGCATAAGTGAGTACCAATGACTTCCCTAATCCTCTCCAAGGTGTGTGCATAAATACCTTGCTGGATTGGGGCATAAACCCCAAACTAGGACAAGGAGGTTAAGGAGCAGGTCTGGGGCCAGCTGACTATGGCTCACCACACCTGCAAGAAGAGCTTAAGAGAGAGCCAGACAACTCAGAAAGGGAGAAGCCAGTAAAGGAAGAGAGACGTATTTTAGGAGTGCCTGAATAAGGATACAGCAGGAGCCTTTAGTACAATAGAGGGGCCTACAAGCAACAGCTACACCAGGCCCTTAGAAAAGGGGTCAGAGAAGAGACCCAGAGGAGAGGTGTGGGTGACGTGTGCACTCCCCATTCGGGGAGGCTAACCCTCTGCCCCTTCCACTCGAGGCCCTCCCTGCTCTGCTCCCTTCACCAGAGGTCCTGCCCCTTCTGCCATCCCATCCGCCCCAGTTCTAGTTCGCCGGCCCACTGGTGCAGCCCCGAGCCCTGGCTGGCACCCAGAGCAGCCCTGATCCCAGGCCGACCCATGGGTGGCTGGAGCAGTCCAGAGGATCTCCGGCTGGCCAGGGCTGAGTCCTGGGCCCAGGCTGCAAAGAGGAGCTTTGAGCTCTGCTGCGGCTCGGCCCCAGGGCGGCAGTGAGGAGCATTAGTGGAAGTTTGGGGTGGTTTAGTCTTCACCTCCATTATGCACCACCCATGAGGAGAGGTAGTTGGGAGCTTTCACTCTTGGGCCGAGGGCTGAAAGAATCCTGGAATGCTGAACCTTGAAACTCTTGGTAGAGGGAGGGTGTGACAGCCTCAGGTGGTGGGAGTGAAACCCAGGAACATGGCCCACTTTGAAACCTGGAGCTAGCTTGCAAAGAAGATGACTAGTAGCTGTGCCCAGCTGGGCTGAAGATTAAGTTGTTTTTGCTATTTTCTGTTGGACTTTAAGTGAAGGACTTTGAGACCTTATGGGGAAGCAAGTGGTGGGGAAGCAGCCCTGAAGAACTCTGGGGTGTTGGATATTGCTGCCTCTCATAGGGCCCTGGATCAGAACCCTACCAACCTCCGGGCTCCCCTACCAACCTCCCTTTTTGTGGAGGGGACATAAACCCATTTTCTTCTCCCCAAGTAGCGGGGGGAGGAGGAGGAGAAGATAGACATTGTAAGCCCTGAGCTGAGGGTGTGCCACCCACAGTAGCCTGGAAGTTGGCTGATGACCCCTTTCTTTTGTGGGGATGTTGGGCTGTATCTATTTTGTTTGACTCTGTTACCCTGGAAAGGGGTGAATTAAACTGGTGAGCTATCTGACCCCATGAACTAACAGCCACGCTACAGCACCAGTGAGGTCAGTCTCTGTCACAGGCTGACTATGCATGTGAATTTTGTGCTTCAGTCCCTTCGCACTGTGCAGAGGAGAAAAACATCATCTGTGCCTGAAATCTAATATCGTACCTTTCCTACACAGATATTCAAAGTGTTAGACACACTGATTTCCAAACTGTACCTGTGTCTGTAATATAGGGTTCATGTTACATAGTAATGTACCTTTGTGGTGAATTACAGATATGTATTTTTAAAACTTCATTGAATAAATGTACTCCCTGGCTATGATTGATTTTCTAATTTTTTGTGACTCATTCTAATTATAATTTGTAAATATTCATATGAAAATAAAATCCAATTTCACAATGATCTAGACACATCATAAATACTGAAATTCAGTAATTACCACTAAAATGATTTGTCACTATTTTACTTATGTTTTAATAAAACCCAGTTAGGGTTATTCAATAAGATAGACAATAATTTCACCAAGAGCAACAGACTTATTGCAGAACCTGGATATAATAGAAAATACACAGCAAACAGAGCTCCATTTATTAATTTGAATATATTACAGTTTTAAAGTGTTGTTTGTCTTTCTGGTTGGATGGATATAGTGGATGCTTTAGGTATTCCTTGCTATGTATAGTTATTTTTATACTGCTAAAACAATATCTGATTAATATGGAAAAGAATACAATTTACTCTTTAAGGGTAAAATTCATTTCTAGCAGTGGGCTGGAATGAGGCCTATGCACCTTCTAAGTTCAACTTCAGGTCTTAAAACATAGAGTGACCATTTAAAAATTGTCTCATTTTCTCCCTCCTGTAATGTAGTTGCCATAGTAGCTTTTGTGTGAGTGTCAGTGCTGAGATTTCCGCTGTATGGTGATGGGAATTGGTCCATGTAATCACCAAGTAGCTTTGGACAAAATGTTCCTGGTCATGCTGTAATTAGACTTGATATCTTGTAGTTGACTGTATTTAAAGCCAAGAGCCTCATCCCTAAAATACAGTGCATTACAACCTAAAAGGAATATATAATAATGCATTTTCCTTTTCTACTCTCACCCAGATTTATAAAAGTTGGATATCACTATTTTCTGAGCACAAATAAAGTGCCCTTTTATATGTTGTGGAGAATGAGGGAGTTATGAGAAGTATTTTTTTAATAAATATCCAAGATCCCTTAGGTCACAGTGTGATATTATCCTTCCTGAATGCACGGAATTAAGTGAAAGGAATTGCTAAAGGAACCAAGCAGAAAGAACAATGACTTGGACAAGAGTTCTTGAAGAAACAATAGTGAAGCTCTTTATTGGGGGAATATTCTGTCTCTATCCAGTCTGGAATGGCTTACTTTTCTCAAGGCTAAGCTGAGAATCAAAGTGGATCCTAAACCTTAACTGAGATAGAGGTAACTGGCCTGGCTGAAATGTACATAAACTTGCACAGAAAGATTAAGGGTAAAGTAAAGAGAAATGTGTGTCGACCTTTGTTTTACCCCTTTGGTCTGATTTTGTTGTACCTTTGGTGAATAAATAATCCTCTGTTTGAAGAAGCACATCTCCACAGTGAAAGAGCTAGCAGGTGCCACACAGAGTTGGACTGAAAGTGTCAATATGGGTGGCAAACAGGGATGCTGTAACCCAGAGATCCAGTCGAAGAGTGGTTGGACTACTTGGTTCCGCCCAAAGTGAGGTGCAGACAGTCAGGTCTGCCGCCTTTGGGAAGAGCGCAAGAGAAACTAAAATGGCATCCAAGGTGCAATTTGCCCTGTAATTGGACCTATGTATTGTACAGGTTGAAACTATTTGCCAGTGGGAAGTCAGCCATTCTTGGAGCTGGCTGAAGACCTAATCTAGGAGTGGGCTAGATGTCCCTTGTAAATAAGGATCTGCTATCTGTGCTTACTCATCTATTTTTCTTATTACTTTAATGGTGGTGTTACTGTTGTGTGGATCAGAGTAAAAGGCATGACTGGTTTATTTGTATCTAAAGATATAACTGTGTGTGCTTTCTGGGTAGTAATGGGTAATAAGAAATCTTGTATAACTTAAGGAAGCCAAGTTCTGGTTTGAGGGCTTAAACTGGGACATAGGTCTGGAGCTTGATTCTCAGTTACACTAAGGCCCCCTGACAGAGCAGTTTAAATGGTCCTTAAGGTGGAAAAAGGTGCCCTCTACAGTACAGAGCTAGTGTAAGGGCTCTGTAGTGGACTTGCTCCCATCCCTGATTTAGGGGATAGATTGGGGACATGTCCGGGGCTCAGCTCAAGTGCACTTCGGTGTAGTCTCTCCTTTCCCGGGCCTGAGGAAGCATATACATTACAGTCCGACGGAAGCTGCTGTGCCTTACAGTGGGGACTGGATAGGCTCTTGTCTAGCCACAGCGTATGGGCTGCACAAAAGTAGTTTAAGTCACCTAGGATTCCCCCTCTGTTCCTGTCCTCGGCAGGAAGAGAGGAACTGTAATCAAGCTACTCTGAACAGGGGTCATCAAGCACCTCTGAACCTTCAAGACCATTTAGAAACAGTTACCCCATGAGACACGTACCCTGATAAATGTACTGACCACTCCCTCAATGCATTTGTTAAGTAAAAAAATAACTTCTCACTGTGAGAAGCTGATGTATGTGGCAACCTATGTCTCTAAAAAGAATGAAATAGAAAATAGACTAAGTATGAGGACTGCATAGGACATAGTCTCCTCCTTCCAGAGGTTTTATGGGTAATGCAGAGGCGTAGGAGTTTGGATATCTGGTTTCTGTGCTGAGTGAGCCACAGATTCCCTGTGTGACTTTGGCTGAACTGTTCCCTGCCTCAGTTTCTCCATCTGTAAAATGGGGATGATAGTAATTCCCTTTTGGGGAGATGTGTTGTGAGACTTGATTAATTAGCCTTTGTAAATTACTGTGAGATCCTAAAATGGTAGGTGCTATACAAGTGCCAAGTGTTTTATGTTCTTTTTTCAATAACAGGTAAAGTGTTAAAGCTTTTATCTCATGTGCTTTCCTCTGAAAAGGCACTTGTGTCTTCGAGTGCTACAGTGATTGCTCCAAGTAACCATTAATCAAGAGTGTCCTCCAAGGTGACAATATTCCAGTTTGCCCAGATGAAGGAAATCTGAATAAATGGCTTGTTTGCGTTGTGTAACACAGAACTGAGACTTAACTAGACAGGCATAAACACCTTTGACAGGATGCATATACAATTACCATGTTGCTTGAATTTCTGAAGACAAAACTGTTGTCGACCACGTGGAGGGTAGGATCCAGAAGGGGGAAATGAACACCTAATGTGCTGTTGTGAAAGATGATTCTAATCTAATTTCTCACCACTGCTGAGAAGAATCCTAATATTTCCTTAAAAAACAAAGAAATAAAAGGAAAGAAAAACCTCTCAAATTTGGTTTAAATCATTCCCGTAGCAGCCCATGAAATACAATCAGTGCTGATTCCCAGCAGTTTTTACAGGCACACTCGAACTAAATTTTACATGAATTGGAAGATAAATTAAAGCCTTTTCCAGATGATACTCACTGTACTATAAATCTCCTTTGCAGTTTCAAATTCCATCTAAATAACCCTGCATTAAATTTCATTCCACAGATGAGCCAGGCCAGAGCAGGTGTAACTGGTGATCGAGAAGATTAATTAAAAAAAAAAAACCCTCAAACCCAAAACACTGAAAATAAAAGGAATCTGGAGAGGTTTGGGTGTGGAAGATGTGATGCTGGTAAAACAAAAAGAATAATTTGTTCAGAGTTTAGTAAGTTGGATGGAGTACCAAACCTGCTGCTAATACACTAGAGTGAAATTTACTCTCGATTCATTTATTAGAGTGCTTCACCAAAAAGTCATTTTCCACCCCAAACTATTTCCACACTCTCATCTTGTAGGGTAATGCTTGACCCACCATAAAAATAAATATGTAGGGTCTGATCCTTACTTATGCTAAGGCCTCTTTGCCCACTCTGGCAGGGTAAAGTGGCCTTAGAGTAAACGAAAATCAGGCCTTTAGCATTTTATCAAACATGACTTTTACCTCTGAAAGCTCCTTCAGCAGAAGTTTTCAGTACACAGCTGAGAATCTATGTCCTTCAGTCCAACTCCTGAGGATAAACTAGGAGTGTGGCTGGTAGGCTCTCCCAGATTACCTGAGTAACAATATTCCATAGGGTTGGACTCTGACCCAGCCCTATGCAGTGAAGAGGGGAATAAAATCCCACAACCCCTGTGCACGTGCATTAGCTCTCCCCCTTTTCCAATTCCATGCGTGTGGGGTCAAAGGGGAGTGCCTAATACTCCCACTGGAGCCTGGATTCTGCTCCCTCTCTCTCTGCCTTGGCCAGTGCAGCTGACCTAATAAAGAGCTGAAGTAAGTTACTTCCACCCTAGGAGAAAGCTTCCTCTGTGCTGCTGCTTGCACAGGGTTGAGACTAGCTTGTAACCTACAATGTCTTCTATTAACAAACAGTAGAGCCTTTCATCCTGAAGGTTCTCAAAGCACTTTATAAACAAATGAGCTCAGTGAAATCAATGGAAGTTTTGCAAGCAAAAGGACTTAGGGTATATACTGGGATCACTTCACCTTTCATCAAAAGGAAGCCACCTCTGGAGTTGAACACAACAGCTATTTGATAGAGCATAGCAGCACTGCGCATTATTCAGGGAGTGAAGTGACATTCCAAAGTGAGTTGGAGCTTGACCAGCCCTTGAGGGCTAAGATTTCTAATTCTTGCAAAAAGTACCTTGGGTTCTTTAAAGGCCACATGTGGACAAGACCTCAGAACCTCTGGTCACAATAGAACTCTAGCACCATGCAGTAAAGGGAAGTGCACCATCTCTATATAGTCACATCCACTTTCTAAGGTACCTAGGCTATGCCTTACAGCGATCAGGCCCAGAGATTCAGCTTGTGAGATCTATTGGGATACCCAATCAAGAAGCATGGATGGACAAAGTAAAATCTCCTGTTATAGTTCAAGTGCCATATTCTGCTTTAGTTACTTAAGTTCTCCCTTTGAAGATCCAGCACCATTAGGGAAAGGTTTCTCAAAAGTTTTGGAAGGAGCACGTAGGTGATATGACAAACTGCCCACATGGTTCATGAGGAAATTATTAAGAGTTTATATACAAAATGTAGACAATGTAGCATAGTGCTTGGAATCAAGAAAATCTTGTGTATAGGTGTGATGGGAGACAGTCATTCATGGCATAGCTGCAGAATATAATAATACTTAGCTTTATATAATATAATATAATATAATTAATTAATAATCCTGTAAGATTTACTAAAATCCTAAAGGAATGAATTAGGGCTGTCAAGCAATTAAAAAAATGAATCGTAATTAGTTGCACGATTAAACAATAATTTTACTATTTATACACATATTTTTGGATGTTTTCCACATTTTAAAATATATTGATTTTAATTACGACACAGAATACAAGGTGTACAGTGCTCTCTTTATATTTATTTTTTATTATAAATATTTGCACTGTAAAAAAAAGAAATAGTATTTTTCAATTCACTTAATACAAGTGCAATCTCTTTATCATGAAAGTTGAACTTACAAATGTAGAATTGTATACCAAAAATAACTACATTAAAAAAGAAAACAATGTAAACCTTTAGAGCCTACAAGTCCACTCAGTCCTACTTCTTGTTCAGTCAATCGCTGAGACAAACAAGTTTGTTTACATTTGCAGGAGATAATGCTGCCCACTTCTTGTTTACAACATCACCTGACAGTGAAAACATGCATTTGCATGGCACTGTTGTAGCCAGCGTTGCAAGATATTTACGTGCCAGATGCGCTAAAGATTCATATTTCCCTTCATGCTTCAACCACCATTCCAGAGGACATGCGTCCCTGCTGATCATGAGTTCTGCTCGATAACGATCCAAAGCAGTGCAGACCAACACATGTTCATTTTCATCATCTGAGTCAGATGCCACCAACAGAAGGTTGATTTTCTTTTTTGGTGGTTCGGGTTCTGTAGTTTCTGCATCAGAGTGTTGCTCTTTTAAGACTTCTGAAAGCATGCTCCACACCTTGTCCCTCTCAGATTTTGGATGACACTTCAGATTCTTAAATCTTGGGTTGAGTGCTGTAGCTGTCTTTAGAAATCTCACATTGGCTCCTTCTTTGCGTTTTGTCAAATCTGCAGTGAAAGTATTCTTAAAATGAACAACATGCTGGGTCATCATCTGAGACTGCTTTAACATGAAATATATGGCAGAATGTGGCTAAAACACAGAGCAAGAGACATACAATCTCTCCCAAGGAGTCAGTCACAAGTTTAATTAACACACTTTTTTTTACGAGAGTCATCAGCTTTGAAGCATGTCCTTTGGAATGGTGGCCAAAGCATGAAGGGGCATCTGAATGTTTTACCATATCTGACACCTAAATATCTTGCAATGCCGGCTACAAAAGTGCTTGGCGAATGTCTGTTCTCATTTTTAGGTGACATTGTAAATAAGAAGCAGGCAGCATTATCTTCTGTAAATGTAAACAAACTTATTTGTCTTAGCAATTGGCTGAACAAGAAGTAGGACTGAGTGAACTTGTAGGCTCTAAAGGTTTACATTGTTTTGTTTTTGAGTACAGTTTTGTAACAAAAAAAATCTACATTTGTAAGTTACGCTTTCACAATAAAGAGATTGCACTACAGTACTTGTATGAGGTGAATTGAAAAATACAATTTCTTTGGTTTTATCATTTTGACAATGCAAATATTTGTAATAAAAATAATATAAAGTGAGTACTGTACAGTGAGAACTGTTTTTAAATAAGAAATATTTCATTAACATAAAAGAAAGGTAACCACTGTGAGGATATTATGTTTGATGAACATTTTTTTAAGAAGGTACAGCCAGCCAGATGGCAGTGGTCTCTGCAGGAGACCAAAGGTCTGGCATGTCCTTTCTGGGTCCAGACAAAGCCTGCAGCATAGAGCAAGAATAACACTCCTATGTGCCCTGCAGGCTAAAAGCGAAATGGGTATTTATAGCTCCCATGGACTCTGACTATTCATGCTGTAGAAAAGAAAAATGTACCATGTCAATATGAACTCACCATTTTATGTGAAAAGTCCAGTAAAATGGATTGTGATTTTTAGATACAGGTTTGACCTTTTAATTATCATTCTTACTTGTATCCTTTACTTTTCTGTGAGACTGTGGCATGTCACTTGCACGGTATTCAGGGAAGCCTGGACTTCTACAGAGCTAAACCAGGGGCAGCAGGCAGAATTCATTTGATCTAATCATATTCTACATTCCTACTGTGCTGCACTCCAAACTCTATGCTTTTTAACCTGAACATGTTTGGTTTCACTTGGGCTGCTTAAATGTCCCTGCAATGTAATTATTTTAATTGACTCGTCTTTAGCAATAAATATAGGCAAAGCTCCATAGGATCTGTGGCTGATGCTCAGCTGGCAAGAGCTCATATCTGCTTATGAGCCCAGCAGATACTTCTGATGTTAAGGAAAATATGAACTTTACTAGCTCTCTCTCTGCTTAAGAGAGAGAAACAAAGCTCTGATCCTATAAGATGCTGAGCATCTCATGGGGAAACGCTAAGCTCCTTCAACTCCCTCAGTAAACATAATTATTATTTTAAAAAAGAGGCTTCTTGCACATAGTGGTACTAGAGAAAGGCATAACAATTAAATTTCTGCCCTTATTCACAAGCATGCAACCCCCATTGACTTCAATGGGAGCTGAGTATGAAAACCCAGTCTCTAAGGTGCCACAAGTACTCCTGTTCTTTTTCCAGGAGAGTATGTGCCCCTTGTTTTTTCAGCTTGTTTGACGTCAGATATACCAATAATGATAGATATGTTTGCAAGAAAAAAGAGAGCTGGGGTAAGGCTGCAACTCAGTGTGAGAGTCTTGGTGAACATACTACTTGAGAATCCGCTGAAAGACTGGGAATTCCCAGACTCTCAGCTTGGAAACAACTAACATGCATGAACCTCTGTTCTTTGTATTGACAAATGTCATGTACATAGATTCATAGATATTAACTTCAGAAGGGAGCATCATGATCCATAATGGTATTTATCACACCTTTGGAGTGTCACTTCTTATGGGCATCCATGGAAGTTCTGTCTTCTGCACACACTATTCTCCTTCTGTTGGTCTAGACTCTAGAGTTTCATTGTTTGGTGGAACGTAGTTGTCATGGGAGAGCAGGGACATAAAGATAGAGATGATTTAGTTGGGGATTGGTCCTGCTTTGAGCAGATGACCTCCTCAGGTCCCTTCCAACCCTGATATTCTATGATTCTATGATTTCTTTGGTAATTAGAGTCAAACCAGTGAAAGTTTTGAACATCTTGAGTTGGACTTGAATTGGACTCTATGTTCCACAACTGGTGCTTCAAAGGTAGCGCTGGTAAGCATACTGTGATTTAGATTACCAAACTCTCAATATTACCTTGCAGATACCATGGACTCATAGCAATACTTGCAGCAAAGAATTCAGCAGCAACTCACAGGTAAAAAATGTTTTGCCTAAAATGTTCATCAACAAATTAGTACAAATCACAGTCTGATCACAGACAGTTTTTGAAAGTGTAAAGATAAAGTTCAATGGATACATAATTTCTTATTAACTGTTTGCTGAGCACTAGTACTAGCCCCTTCTGAGCAGTCAATTATCATGACAAATTATTAGCTAACAGATTTATTCAAGCTGTGGTTGTCTGTTTGAAATAGACATCATGCCATGAACTTGATTTTGCTGTGGATGCAGCCTACTGAGCTGAGTGACATTTAGTGCCTCCGAGCTTGACTGGAAATGAATATTCTGTGATATAAGCAGTCAGTGATTGAAGCATCATTTCATCCTGACTCACTCAACTTTTTTGTTAATTGATTACCATTGTCTGCTTATAGTGCTTACAGTGCCAAATAGACTCCCATATAGTCTCTCTGCCCATGGTCTACTTAATATACTGTGATAGATAAGATTGGATGAACAGTCTTTCTGAATGACAATGGACATGATGGTCCTACCAATGGAATAATTTGCCAGAGGAGGTTAATGGAAAGATTAATCTCCAGGAGGTTTTCCCTGTGAAGGTTTGTCCCTGATCTTTCTATCTGTCCTTGAAGTCTTTAAACCACGATTTGAGGCCTTCAATAGCAGACATAGGTGAGAGGTTTTTCACAGGAGTGGGTGGATGAGATTCTGTGGCCTGCGTTGTGCAGGAGGTCAGACTAGATGATCATAATGATCTCTTCTGACCTTAATATCTATGAATCTATGAATCAGGGGGCAAGGTTTGCCCATTCCGTGTAAAGGCTGTGGATCCCACTGTCCACATCCTGCACATTCCCAAAGTCTATGTGGAGTGGCTGGGATATCTGTCTGTAGATAGCTCAGTACCAGGTCTGTGTTCCTCGTCCCTTCCTCCCCTCTAGCATCATGGCTTCAAGGGGAATTATTAAACCTATTGGTGTGCAGAAATGTTGTGATCAGTGCATGTTCTTTCCTCATGAATCAAGGGGTCATGATCAGTCCCAAATATATTAAAGTATGTTCTAACATTATTTTGTTCACATTTAACAGTAGAGATGTTTTTCTACAGCACCAATACCTCTATATGTCAGTATATCTGGACCTTTACTATGAGAATAAAACTCTGTTTGATAATATTTAGGACTTCTGATAGGGGTCTCTGCAATATTATGGAGTCTTTCCATTTGTGCTGTTGAATTTTGAGAACAATTTGAACTACAATTCTGATGTATTAAATGACCCTGTTCTTTAGTTTTTTAAAAATATTCCTTTTGAGGCACCAGTATGAGAGAGACATTTAGGCAACCAACAGTGATTCACATAAAAATGAGCACTGATGGTACAACCAGAAGAAAGCAGCATCTTTCTTGCATGGTTATTTCCCAGTTAGAGCCAGACTCTGACACCTTTACTCTCAATGAATAGCACCTTATTCCACAAATGGTCCCATTGACTGCAGTAGGCCCCTCATGAAACAAAGTACTACTTAAAATGAGTTAGGGTATCAAAATCTGGCCCATAGTTACTAATTGCTGTTGCTGTTATCTATTTGTATTTCTGAGACAAGGTGGGCGAGGCAATATCTTTAGTTGGACCAACTTCTGCTGATGAAAGAGACAAGCTTTCATGCTTATACAGAGCTCTTCTTCTCCTTCTTGACTTGAAGAGCTCTGTGTTGCTGGAAAGCCTGTCTTGTTTACCAACAGAAGTGGGTCCAGTAAAAGATACTATTACCTCACCCACCTTGTCTTTCTAATTTCCTGGAACCAACATGGCTACAACAACACTACAAAGAAAATTTTTGTTTCTGACACTGTATGAAGTTACTTTGTTCTCATGTAGAAATATGACAGTTACCTTGATTTACCATGCAGTAACCATTGTTCTCAAAAGAGCTGCTCCTCACATGTCATTGGCACAAGAATTAATTGTGTTTTGTGGTAATTCAATAAACAGAAGCTTCGCTTCTCACTATACTAACTTTTGTTTTTTAAATATTACATTTGTGAGGATTTGTGCGGGGTATTGCTCCTAGATCAATCTGCAGTTTAGCTCAGACACTAACATGGTGGTATAATTCCTAAAGAAAGGCTGGGTTTACCTGTAACATTTTAATACAAATATCCATCCACATTCACATCAGTGTGACTAGGTGAATGTTTGGAAAAAAAGATTCACAACCATTGCTTCACAACCAGCTTTGATTGTATTTGTGTTCCCCAGACATTCTAGCAAATGAGGTTGATTGAGGGAATGTTTGTGGGAACAGCAACTGCATGTGAACATTGGTGAATATTTGCAGAAAGAGAACTTTGCGTTTGTAAATGTGAGAATTGGTACCGTATCTGGATTCTAAGAGTTGTGCTCATACAGGCAAGTAGCAAAAAGATACCAAGTGATCCATGTGTTCAGTCAACATGAATAAAGCTTAAGTTTTGAATTTGGAATGTCAAATACTTGCAATGAACTCCTTATGAACAACCACAGTGGGGATTGTAGTGGTTCCTACAGGTTCCATTTGGCAATTAGGTTTTGAAACAGTAGCCCATTTCTCTGGTACTTGGGACTCCTAGTCATTAAGTGGAAATGAACAGAGACCAGTAGAAACCAATAACGACCAGTTGTAGCAAATGGACAGCAATTAAAGAATCCTAATGGAACTTACAGAATTTCCATTAGAGAATCTGCAGAACAAGAATTTTTCACAGAAATTGGGGTGAAATTCACCCATGATTCAGAGGGCCCTCTTCATGACCTAAGCCCTAGCTGCTGTAAAGGTTGAATGAGCATGGACTAGCGAGTCTGAACAATAGAGCTGGTGGAAAACTTCTTGACCAAATGATTTTTGGCCAAAAGGGTTTTTTGACAGAAGGGCAATTTTCATGAGAAAATTTCCATTTGTGTTTACATTTGGGTGGGTTTTGTGGGGAAACAAAAGCTGGGTTTTTTTCAGTTTTCAACAGCTGAGAACCAAGAATGTTTCAATTTTTAGTTTAACAGAAACCAAAAATATTTTGGCTTTAGCTTTTTGGAAGAAACCTGAAAAACTCAGCCAAAACCATTTTCATAGAAATGAAATACATTTTTGACCAGCTGTACTGCCCACCCTTTATGTATTCCAGAGATGATCTCCATGACAGCCTAACACAGGCTGGTGTGGAAGACTGTGATGGAGGTGGGTTAGGGCAGGGGCTGTGCAATCAGTATTTACATGGATCCAGTGACCCCAACACTCAGAGTAACTGATATTGAAGAGTTATCATTGCTTTTCCAGCAGGAAGAGGGAGAAAAAAGGTAGGCTGGGCAGCAGTCTTCCTCTTTTGTCTATTGGCAAACATGTTGTTTTCTCAACTCTTTACACCCTATGAGAAGTTTATTTTTTTTTCAATTAGTCAGAAAAAAAGGCACACTATTATTCCATTCTTTGCATGCTTACATATTGCACAACAGACACGCTTTGAGACCAAATATACTTTAAGAAGTTAACACATTTGGAAATAGATAAACTGATCTCAATTGGTATGTTGAAGGTAGAATTAACAAGTGAAATCGCTTCAAAATTGATCTGGTAAAAAAAACAATTTTTTAATTTTTTGACAAAAGAACAAATTGTTCATAAAAAAGATTTGTGATTCCCACCCTCCTCCCCATTTTCTGGTTAAAAGGATTTGAAAAAGGTGTTTGTTCTAAACAAATTTTGGGGGAAACAGCGCCTCTGTGTTCTGTACTGCAGACTTGTGGCTTTCATAATCTGTGATCTGCATCATGGTAACATGAAATAATTCCATATCATCCTTCATGTTATATAGCATTTTTTTCCTTTTCTACCATGTCAGTTGCAAAAATAAGTAAATAAATCCTCCACAAACAACCCCATCCCACCCTCACAGTTTTGAAACTGGTAATATTGGTAAAACTCACAGATTGCACAAAAAAACTTGCGTTCAAGAGAATCCATTTTTGACCAAAGGCAGCAATACTATTTCAGTCTATCTATCAATATCTATTTTTGCAAAATATCAGTTGCAGTTTGTTTCGCCATGCACTACATTTCCCATTTAAATCAGTAGACATCAACTATCATGATGGATACCAGATGTCATGCCTGACCACTTTGCCGCTCTTTTTTTTTTTTGACCTGCTATATGTCCAGATAAGCCTTCCCTCAGTGGAAATGTGCTCCTCTTATTGTAGGTAATGAGGTTGGTAGATCCAGGAAAGCCACCTCCCTTCCATCCCTGTTTCTACAGTGGCCTCTGTTACAGCCAGCCAGAGGGGCAGTTCATACATATAGGAGTGCAGGCTGAGGCAGCAGCCCATATACAGTCCTAAGTATCTCTCCTCTTATCCTGCAGTATTCATGTAAACCTTGAGAGCCTGCTTCCAAAGGAGGAACCCATAGACAGATCACAGAAAGCAACATGTAGCTTTCTGTTACGATAGGGAGAGCTACAAAACATGAGAGCAAAATAACACCCAAAATTAGAGAGTGAAAAAATACATCAAAAAGAAAATGATTGGGAGGAAGGAAAGGTAGAAAATGGTGTGGGAGAGAAAATGAGCAAGGCAATTGATGGTGGCAACAGAGACTGGCACAAGAGGATGTAGGCTGATAGTGCTGATTTGCTAGCATACCCCAAGTGTGTGTGCGTGATCTACCAGCGAAAAGTAGGGGGACCCGCTGTCATGTGTTTGATAAAATTTTAAATTGACCCATGTTTAGAACTGTGATTAAACTTCAATATATTTTATAAAAAATAGTACTTAGTTTACTTTCACGGAAGTGAAGAGATACAATTGCACAATGGTGGTTACAATGTAGAAATACATATCATCGATAAACTGCAAGTGAGTTCAAAACATACTGTACAGCACCGCATCAGAAATTGTGTGATGGCAAAATGAATCATATACATTTTTTCAAAGTAAATCAAATCCCTAAAATCTTTCTCTTGGAATAAATAATAATAATGTGCATTATGCTTCAGATTGCTACCAAAATATTTCCTGATGTTGAGCAATAGACAGAGTCAAAAAAGACATAAGGTAAAAAAAAGACATTCATGCATTTAAGCCACCATTAGTCTCTGACTCTAATATAAGGCAGATCATAATCTTTTTAAAACTGTCTTTAGCCATTTAAACCCTCTTTAGTGCTTTTCATGACAAGGTCATGGCAGGCCTTGTTTTTTCAAGAGTTAGGATGCTTGTATTTCCAACCGGTCATTTTTGACAGGCTCAGCCATATTTGGAACACATTGCACAGTAGAAAATGCGTTTGTTTTTTAATGAAAAAGAACTTAAATAAAAAGAAATCCAGAAGGATGTTTTAGAGTTTATCACAAATGACACTTTTGAAGTGTGCGTGTGTGCCGGGGGGTGGGGGTTTAAGGGGGAGAGACAAGTTTATGTGTCATCTTCGGTCTTAATGATGTGGAAAAGGGTGACATTGAACAGGACCTGATGTCCATTGTTCCAGGCATAGAGAGCTCTATCTCTTGCATTGTAGTCAAGCATGGATATATGAAAGTACTGATTATGGAACGGAATGTCTGTATACTCATAAGTTGAGGTTTTTGTGGAATAAGAATAGTAGACCTTGGCTCCTGTTAAATGTGAGTTGGTAACATACAAAGTTCCACAGATCATGAAGGATTCCCCAGCACTTCTTTTTGGATAGCCTGTACTCCAGCTCTTCATCACTTCTAACGTATCCTGGTTTAGCTGGCTGATAACAATGTTGCCTGCATTCTGGTTGGTAGCATATACGGCCCACAGCCCAATTTCATCTGCCATCAGGTCAATATCTGAGAAGCCGCCCCAAGTGTAGGGGTACACATTGTGAAAGCCAGCATATTCCAGGCTACGCTGTGCAAGCACCCGTCCTGCGTCAAAGCTGTATTTGATGATTATGTTACTCTGATACTTGTTGAAATAGAGGGAGCCATTGTAGACAACATGATTGGTTCCTGCCCATTTGAAAGGAAGATTGTATGTTCTTGATTCAGCCCCACTGACAAAGTCTGTGATTGATTTGTATTCACGGACAATTTTATTGTTAGTATAACTGTCCATGTACCAGACCTGAAAGAAAAATAAAGAATAGGCTGTGAACTACTGAAATAGAATCCTTGGCTGATCATGCTGTATACTGAGTACATTTTAAAAAATGTTCCAGAAATCCTGTGGCATTGTAAGTTACTAGACTTGCTCATAAAACCTACAGAAGTGCAAGATGTGTTTGTATATTTATTCTGTTGCAAAAACATTAGTAACACTATCGTTTTGGATCAGAACCTACTCAATAGCCTCTCTGAGGCTGCTTTCACAACAACGTCTGCCAGCGTCAGAGAAGTTTGCTTTTAGAGTGTTCTAAAAGCGTGGGCCTCTGGCTCAAGGGGTCATTTGTGTTGTTAATGATGTGCCCAGATTGTGAAAATCCCAAAGATGGAAGGAAAGTTGAGTGTGACTCGAACCTTTGAGTCACACCCAGAATTAGAACTGCTTGGAATTTTTCAGATGAAACTTTACTTGTTGAAAAATGGCATATTTTCAGGAATGAGAATTTTCCATGAAAATGTGTTTTTTGGGGTTTTTTTTTGGTATCTTACCGATTTTTTTCCACTTTTTGGTTCCCCATCACCTTTCTCTCCCATTTTATCTTCCACACCTTATTCCTTTATTTCACTCCCCACCTTTCCCCCCTTTTACCCCTGCTAAGGGGGGAGGGAAGAGAAAGTAAAAGAAATAAAACAATAAAATAAAAACAAACACAAATTTTCTTTTTGCTGAAAATTTGGAAAATTCCCCCCAAGATGAAATTTTGTTAATTTTTGTGACACATACGTGCCTTATTTCAAACTAGCTGTGACTGAAATCAAGCAAACTCAAGTGCATTGATTTTTTAGTATTGGCCTTATCAGGTAAAGACCTGGATAAACCACATTGAGGGCTTAACTCTGCAAGCATATGCATTAGTATACACATGTAGGAAGCTCATTGACATCAGTGAGATTACCCACATGAGTAAAGTTACTCATGAATAACTGTTTACAGGATTGGGTCCGTAGAAGATGGTTATTGAAAAAAATATAATGAAAATAAGGAAAATAATGTTTATTTGTATACAGAATACAGACTAGTATGCATCCTCCCTGAAACAAGCAGTTTAAAACTAATGAAAATATGTAATACGGTTGAATTATTTTTTTAAGGAGGATGGTTTAACCTTTTTTCCCCTGAATTACTTCAAAATATAGGATATGAAAATGCAGGGAATTCGAGAAATAAATGCTAACTGGGAAAATCTCATGTAGGGAAAATATCTCCTTGTAAAGATTAAAAATGCAAATAAAATATCAGAAGAACAGAAAGATATTCAATGCCCCAACGTACTCGGTTATTCTTTTCTGATGCTAAAGGATCTGTCATCCAGGCTCCAAATCGGGTTCCAGAGGTCTTGACTGTAATGGGGCCTGTAATTTTCATCAATTTGCCACATGCTGAAATTAGAAAAACAAATGTACTCTTATGAAAGCCACAAACAATTTAAATATAACCTGACCATATTCTGAATGATGTCAAAGAGCTGTCTAGGGAACAAGACTAATTGCTATAAACCACAGAATGATTTCAGGATGTATGGGGTTGCTGGTTGAAAATGACTCTTCATCCTTAGTGTATGAAGACGGGTAGTTTACATTTTCTCCATTGAAAAAGGAGACAGGGATTTTTTAGAAAAGTTAATAAAGATTCTGAAACACTTTTATACCTTCTGGGCTTAAACAAAATAAGATACAATATATTAAAATATCTCCCCCACCACACTCAGAAAAGCCAGAAGCTAGTGTTGCCTCCAAATGAATTTGAGAAATCTATCCCTTCATTAACAACTTGACACATCAGAAAGAGAAAAGGGAAGTTAAAAAATTCTAATGTAGATTCACAGTATGGCATAATCCAAATATTCATAAATTTAAAGATTTTGAATTGACTTTTTTCAAAATTATATTCCATTTACATCTCGGTGAAGAGTACAAAATAAGCTATGTTTGAGCTCCTGCTGTCTTGGAATGAATTGTCTAAGCACGAACCGCTCTACCCTGCAAATGTTACTACTAATACTACTAAAAGTGCCTACTAATGTGAGTTAATTCCACTGTTATAGTCTCCCCAATACCGTGTGCAACTCAAGGGTCAGGCAAGTGGAGTGGATTTCATTCTTAGAGAACTGAAAATGGCAGATCTAAAGTCCCATCCACGTGCCCCTACAGAAAGACCTGACTCATCCCTGCTCTCAGTTTATGAGACTTAATGCACAGCTCATTATTTTCTAATTTCTCCCCACACGATCGACTCGACTCCATAGGTACATCTGGAATAATAATCCAAGTTCTAATATAATTAACTCCAATATACCATAGATAACAGTTACAGAGATAGACTCGAATGTGTAAAACCACCATAGGCTTATGGGCAAAGTAATCAGCAAAAAACACCATAAATGAAGAAAGTAAATATGAGAATTATTCTGGACTTGTCTGCGCATCAATGGACATGTAATCCACCATGCTGTCCCTTGTTAGGCTGTCTGGGAGGAAATAATGAGAGTCAATATGATCTTGAATGCTGACCTTCCTAATAATCCAAAAATCTATATTTTAGGGGATATTAATAACATGCCTATTACCAACAAAGCTTACAGGGAATTTATTCTAAATGTATATTGCCAAAAACTTAATATCACAGAATGGTGTAGATGAATAAGTGACCTTGGCAGTTTGGAAAAATATTATATTCCAGCTGAATGTAAATATTGAAACATTTCATGATTGTTTTAAAAAAAGTATTTTAGATATATATAATTCATTCTGATATAACTGCTATTGCACATGACACAATCTAGTCAGAAAAGGTAAGAGACAAAGAGAATATAGCCCTTTAGAAGCTAAGGTATATCATTCAAAGGAGCAGGTTACATCATGATTTCATTTTTAATTTATGTAACAGACACAGAATGCACTGTATTGTATGTTCCTATTTCAGACAGTTATAATGGGGCTATTGTTCAGGTAGTTTCTGAGTTATCACCAAAAGCAATTCAATCCCAGGCTAGGAAAATGGGTTATAACAAAAATTAACATAACCTAAGTACATACTGAGGATTTCATGAACAGCACAGGTTGTGTTTTTACTGTTAAGGCCCTCTTAAAAGAGAGCTAGTTGCTAGTTCCCCCCAGTTGCTTATAGTATTTAATTAACTAGCTCTCCAAGGACGTTTTTTTACAGAACTGCTACCAGTGTCACACATGGCCCAAATGCTTCCATTCTGGTATGATTTGCAAATCTCCTTTGTGGGGAGTTGACTAATATATCCCAGTCAGGCCAAGTTTTACCCTCATTTAAGATGACATGTCAGCAAACTCATTTTGTGAAGTATATATATGTGGTGAAGTCAGAAACCATTTGGAAAGTACTAAAACAATTATGATTTAAGAATCAAATTAGTGGAAAACATACAGAGCACTGAAAGAAATTAGAATGAAATTAGTCACCGCAACTAATTAACATTTACTTGCTGTTTTTTTAACTAATGGAAAAAATACAAACTGAATAATGTAAGAATTTGCTGGGTACATAATTAGTATCATTCAAGTACTGTGTTTAAAATTAGAATTAAAATACATGCTTTCAATTTTAGAAAAATTTGGAGTTCTAAAACAAAGGATATTTTAAAAAGAAAATGGAAAATTTAATTCAGGAAGATACAGAAGTATAAAAAATTAGCCCTGAAATTTAGCTCTAGAATTTACAAAATAACTGTTGGATAATTATCTTTCAAAACCCATGGTGGGTTAATCAAAGAAGAAGAGGGATGAATTTAAAAAGAGACAAAATTCTGATTTCATATAATCCAGTGGGGACATCCCCTCAACAAAGAACATGTTGCCTCCACTTTTTCCTCTCTCTCTATTGTAGTTTCTGGCTTTCCCTTTCCTTTTTATTGGAAACAGAAGCCCCAAAGCTTCTGTCTCTGTGCATGGGGAGCTTGAGGAATCAGTTTGTGCTATTTAGAACTAACTAAGGCTAACACATCTTATACCCACCACATCCCATCTCCACTTTAAAGGTAACTTTGAATCCAGTGCAGAAGTTTCTGATATGGCCCCCCAGTGGTGCATTGTGGGTCTGTTGGCTTCCTAATGTAATTGCTCTCATACTAGTGCACAATGTAGACTGGACTATTCCCCTCTGTGATTTGGAGGGAGATAGGAGGAGCAATCAACGCCCACCTCAATGACTAATGTCCCCAGTCCTTCTACATCCCTTAGAACAAGTTATCTTGGCACAACCTCTTCCCAGCTGAGACTTTCACTCATGGAGTGCAGTGATATGTGCCTTCAGTCCTGCCCTCCTTTCAAATCTCAACAGATTCCCCCCAGTTGCATGTATGCATACATCCCTCATTTGTGGCAACACTTAGAAAGGCATCTTCAGTTTTCATTTGAAAAGTCTGGTCACTCTTATCAACAATATTGCTTTGTGTGTGGGAGGTGATGTTATAGAGTGATAGTGTGCAGAGGAAAACAGAAAATAAAACTCCCATTTTTGCATAAGGCTGATGCAGGCAAAGGGCAGTCAGAATTTTGTTCACGCACAACATCAGTATCCAATGTGCACCAATGAGTAATTTGAATTCAGAAGGAATGACAGAATGACAATGGAGGCCCCAAAGCACATCTCAACTTGAACAGTGATCTTGATGGATCAGTTTGTACTATTTAGAACTACTTAGGGTTACTGCGTATAACCTTCATGGTTGAAAATTACTCTGAGAGTGCCACAAATCAGCTGACCTGCCAAGTTCTGATCATGGAAACAGAGTGAGGCTCTGGGCTCTCTGATTGGGCGGAGACAAATTGTGAGACCAGAGGAGGAAATTAATTGACAAAATATAAGCCCCATCTCCTCATTTCACTTCCATGAATCACACAAACACTAAATCACGTGCAATGCCTTTTTGACAAGTGGCACATCAGAAGAAAAGAGAATCTGATTAACAGAATTTAAAACAATGAAAAAGTAAGCTGCCCCTCTTCTCTGGGAAATATTGTACCTTAATCTCATCATTTTCTCCATGTCTGTCTTGTGGAATCTGATCCTGCAAACACATTTGCATACATGTAACAATGGAGCTGTAAAGATTTTGCAGGATTGGACCTTGAGGCAATCTGTATTTGTGTACATTGTAAAGTGCCAAGCCCACTGTGCTAAAACATTAGTTGTTTTATTGAAATGTTGTTAATTATTATGGACTAATTTATTCCTAAGGCATTTCATGGCATTCTTTATAACAAGTTATTAAAGAATGAAATGTTATTTATAAATTTAATGTTAAAATAATATTAAATATTAACTTTAACTTTCCCCTATTTGTCCAACTGTGGTGCAGCATTCTACAGGGATGTCTGCAGAAAGAGAACTGTTTTGATATGAAGCCTTTTAACAATTCATAAATGAAGCAAGATTAGTTTTGTGACATGGTTACAAGTAGTTCCAATTTTCCGTTCTGAGCAAAAAATGGAAACAGGTACTTTTTTATCTACTTTACTGTAAACTGTGATGATCTAATCCCAGCTCATTCTCATCTTCAGTGCAAACTCCCATAACTGTCCATTTGGGAATTGTTCTTGAATGTGAACGTTGTTTGTGAGGGAATGGTGATATTAATGAACTGAAGATGCAGAATCAGTCCCTTAAAATGTCAGTGACATGGCATGTCTGGGTTACATTTAGAAGATCATCTTTTCAACAGAAAATAAAACACTACTCTGTCATGTTATATACTGTAGCTGACTGATGTAAAAAACAAACTAACAAAAAAACACATGGCCTCTTCCACAGGCAGGGGCTCTGAGAAAGGAAAACTCCAAGAGTTTCCCCTAGTAGAATTTTCCTGGAATTATTCTGTGGGGAGGGGAGTGGGATACAGATTGCTGCTTTGTGCAATGGGCAGCGGTTCTGTCCCAGAACCCATCAAACCTACCAGGGCCTGCCATCTGTATCAGTTCTTCCTTCTGCATCTGTGGAGCCAAACTGCCAGGGAGTCTGCAGGTGGAAGCTGCCCTTAGAATCTGCCTTTAAGGAGAATTCCCTTCTGTGGATGGGAGCTGCAGAAGGATTAGTTCAGGCTCAGGCTGCATTAACTTTCTCGTGGCTTTCTGAAGTGCTTTCTGCAATGCTGTTCTTTGAGTCCAGGCCATGGGAAAAGTGCTGCAGAGATGACTGAAATTCCCCCTCCCAGGATGGGGTAGATCAGTATATGGATCCCACTGGTCTTCTCTGGTTGGAAGTCTAATTGGACCCCTTGAAGCCAAAACAGGGGTTTCAGCTACAGCAGCTGGTAAAATTTCTAGATCCTGTTTTAAGTTAGAAAGTGACCAGATTAAAAAAGGAAAGGAAATAAAGAGCTGGTAAAAACAACAAAATGGGGAAAATGTCATGGCCCTCCTTCCCTTGAGGTGAAAATAAATTAAAAAAGAAAAGCTCTTGATCCAATTCATTAGATGTTTTCTGGATAGTCGGTTTCTTGTTTCCTTTGGAAACAAGATAGAAAGTGAATATTCTAAAAACAGTCCTGGGAGGCAGACATGCTGACAGCAGGGTGGCAAAAGACTAGATGATGGAAAACTCCTCATTGTTTTATCCCCTGCTATGTCCTTTCATCAACTCTGAAATGAATGGCAGACAGTAGCATCTACAACTATATTAGACATGCATGTGTCATAAATATAAAGGGAAGGGTAAACCCCTTTGAAATCCCTCCTGGCCAGGGGAAAGCTCCTCTCACCTGTAAAGGGTTAAGAAGCTAAAGGTAACCTCGCTGGCACCTGACCAAAATGACCAATGAGGAGACAAGATACTTTCAAAAGCTGGGAGGAGGGAGAGAAACAAAGGGTTTGTGTGTCTGTCTGTAGTCGTCTTGGCCGGGGACAGAACAGGAATGGAGTCTTAGAACTTTTAGTAAGTAATCTAGCTAGGTATGTGTTAGATTATGATTTCTTTAAATGGCTGAGAAAAGAATTGTGCTGAATAGAATAACTATTTCTGTCTGTGTATCTTTTTTGTAACTTAAGGTTTTGCCTAGAGGGGTTCTCTATGTTTTTGAATCTAATTACCCTGAAAGATATATACCATCCTGATTTTACAGGGGGGATTTCTTTATTTCTATTTACTTCTATTTTTTATTAAAAGTCTTCTTGTAAAAAACTGAATGCTTTTTCATTGTTCTCAGATCCAAGGGTTTGGGTCTGTGGTCACCTATGCAAATTGGTGAGGCTTTTTATCCAACATTTCCCAGGAAAGGGGGGGTGCAAGTGTTGGGAGGATTGTTCATTGTTCTTAAGATCCAAGGGTCTGGGTCTGTAGTCACCTAGGCAAATTGGTGAGGCTTTTTACCAAACCTTGTCCAGGAAGTGGGGTGCAAGGTTTTGGGAAGTATTTTGGGGGGAAGGACGCGTCCAAACAGCTCTTCCCCAGTAACCAGTATTAGTTTGGTGGTGGTAGCGGCCATTCCAAGGATAACGGGGGTAATATTTTGTACCTTGGGGAAGTTTTGACCTAAGCTGGTAAAGATAAGCTTAGGAGGTTTTTCATGCAGGTCCCCACATCTGTACCCTAGAGTTCAGAGTGGGGGAGGAACCTTGACATGGTGGCACAGTGGTGGGATTAACCTGAAATCATTTTGAGATCCAGTTGAGATTTTTTGAACTAGAAATACAGATTTTAAAAAGGAATTTTTAGGAAGTCCAGAAGGCAGCTTTGAAACTGAAAGCAGCTTGGTTTCTCTCTGCTTTGTGGCCAAGCAGAGACAAAAGGGGATTATCTTGTGAATTGCAGGTTTTCTTTGCCTGGAGGCAGGGTACTTAACTCCTGCAGGGAAATTCACAGTCTTCCAACCCAGAGGTTTTTTTTTTTCTTTTCTTCCTAAAAGTAAATAGGGGGTGTGTGCTCTACCCATTTGCCTGGAGACAAAAGTGGCAGGGTTTTTTTTAGGATTTTGATTTTTTTTTTGTTTTACAAGGAGCACAGGTTTGAAAAGAAATTTTTTTTCTTCTTTGGGCTGGGTAAGCAGGTTTCCAAGTAGTTGGAGGTTTTTTGCTTTAATTTGGGCCCAGAGCAGAGACAAGGGAATTGTCTTTTTCTGTAGGCTGACAATCACTATCAGAGAATAGGTATTCTATTCCAGCACAGCAAAATTTTACAGCCAAGTTTTGTTTGTTTATTTCTAAACCTCGGGTGTAAAGTTAGTTAAAAACAGAGAGGTTAGAATGGCCAAATCCTCAGCTCGACTACAGCTGGAATTAGCCAAATTGCAGGCTGAGGAAAAACAAAGGGAACATGAAAGACAGATAGAACTCATGCGGCTGAAGGAGGAGGAGAAGGAAAAAGAGAGGAAGCATGTGGAGGAGATGGAGAGGATAAAGGCCCAGCAGAATATACCAACAAACCCTAGCAATCCTTCTCCAGGTACCACTTCCCATCCCAGAAAGTTCCCCACCTACAAGGCAGGTGATGATACTGAGGCCTTCTTAGAAAACTTCGAAAGGGCCTGCCTTGGGTACAACATCTCTACTGACCAATACATGGTAGAGCTGAGGCCGCAGCTCAGTGGACCCTTAGCTGAGGTGGCAGCTGAAATGCCTAAAGAACACATGAACAAGTATGAACTGTTTAAATCCAAGGCGAGAGTCAGAATGGGGATAACACCCGAGCAGTCTCGTCGGAGGTTCAGAGCCCTAAGGTGGAAACCAGACATGTCATTTACCCGACATGCCTACCACATTGTAAAACATTGGGATGCCTGGATATCAGGAGCAAGTGTTGAATCTCCAGTAAATTTGCCCTTCCTAATGCAAATGGAACAATTCTTAGAGGGTGTTCCTGAGGAAATAGAAAGATACATCCTAGATGGGAAACCCAAAACTGTAATTGAGGCAGGAGAGATTGGAGCCAGATGGGTGGAGGTGGCAGAGAAGAAGAAAACTGGTCGCAGTTGGAGCGGAGACCAGAAGGGACCACCCCAGACCACACCCTATTACCGGGGGCCGCCCAAAGCCCCACCTACCTCCCAAAGAACCCTCCAGACCCCTTATCGTCCCACCACCCCGTTCTCCAGCAACCCTCCTCGCCCCAGTGACCCGTCAGCTGGACGATGTTTTAAGTGTAACGAGCTGGGGCATGTAAAGGCCAACTGCCCCAAGAACCCCAACAGCTTACAGTTCATTGCACCGGAATCACACCAGAGGTCCACAGGCCCAGATACCTCCCAGATACCCTTGGAGCGGAGGGAAACTGTGAGTGTGGGTGGGAAGAAGGTCACTGCGTGGAGGGACACCGGAGCACAAGTGTCAGCTATCCATGCTTCCTTAGTGGACCCCAATTTAATCAACCCAGAGATCCAAGTGACGATTCAACCCTTCAAGTCCAACTCTTTCAATTTGCCTACAGCCAAGTTGCCTGTCCAGTACAAGGGCTGGTCAGGAATGTGGACTTTTGCAGTCTATGACGATTATCCCATCCCCATGCTGTTGGGGGAAGACTTGGCCAATCATGTGAAGCAGGCCAAGAGGGTGGGAATGGTCACCCGCAACCAGGCTAAACAAGCCGTGAGGCCTAGCTCTGTTCCGGAAACTTCTATCAGGACCCAGTCAGAGGTGATGGACCTGGACCCCAGGCCAATGTCTGCAACAGCAGTAGTGGATCCAGTCCCAGAGACCCAGACGGAACCAGTCCCAGAACCGGAACCAGCCGAACAACCAACACCAGACCCCGTGTCAGCACTGAATCCAGTACTTGCAACCTCAACACCAGAGGGACCCACCGAACCTGAACTGGCAGCAGCCGATAACCCTACACAAGAGGCTCAGCCGGAGCCTGAATCCCAACATAGTGCACCAGCGGAGAGCGGTTCACAGTCAACAGAAACAGCTCCATCCCCTATATCGCTTCCAGAGGGACCAAGCCTAGGTCCACAATCCCATGAGGAACTGATGTCTCCAGCATCAAGGGAACAGTTCCAGACCGAACAGGAAGCAGATGAAAGCCTCCAGAGAGCTTGGACGGCGGCACGGAGCAACCCACCGCCTCTCAGCTCTTCTAATCGATCCAGGTTTGTTGTAGAAAGAGGACTTTTATACAAGGAAACTCTTTCTGGGGGACACCAGGAAGACTGGCATCCTCAGAGACAGTTGGTAGTTCCAACTAAATACCGGGCCAAGCTCTTGAGCTTAGCCCATGATCACCCTAGTGGCCATGCTGGGGTGAACAGGACCAAAGACCGTTTGGGGGGGTCATTCCACTGGGAGGGAATGGGCAAGGATGTTTCTACCTATGTCCAGTCTTGTGAGGTGTGCCAAAGAGTGGGAAAACCCCAAGACCAGGTCAAAGCTCCTCTCCAGCCACTCCCCATCATTGAAGTTCCATTTCAGCGAGTAGCTGTGGATATTCTGGGTCCTTTTCCGAAAAAGACACCCAGAGGAAAGCAGTACATACTGACTTTCATGGATTTTGCCACCCGATGGCCGGAAGCAGTAGCTCTAAGCAACACCAGGGCTAAAAGTGTGTGCCAGGCACTAGCAGACATTTTTGCCAGGGTAGGTTGGCCCTCCGACATCCTCACAGATGCAGGGACTAATTTCCTGGCAGGAACTATGAAAAACCTTTGGGAAGCTCATGGGGTAAATCACTTGGTTGCCACTCCTTACCATCATCAAACAAATGGCATGGTGGAGAAGTTTAATGGAACTTTGGGGGCCATGATACGTAAATTCGTAAATGAGCACTCCAATGATTGGGACCTAGTATTGCAGCAGTTGCTCTTTGCCTACAGAGCTGTACCACATCCCAGTTTAGGGTTTTCCCCATTTGAACTTGTATATGGCCGTGAGGTTAAGGGGCCATTGCAGTTGGTGAAGCAGCAATGGGAGGGATTTACACCTTCTCCAGGAACTAACATTCTGGACTTTGTAACCAACCTACAAACCACCCTCCGAACCTCTTTAGCCCTTGCTAGAGAAAACTTACAGGATGCTCAAAAAGAGCAAAAAGCCTGGTATGATAAACATGCCAGAGAGCGTTCCTTCAAAGTAGGAGACCAGGTCATGGTCTTAAAGGTGCTCCAGGCCCATAAAATGGAAGCATCGTGGGAAGGGCCATTCGTGGTCCAGGAGCGCCTGGGAGCTGTTAATTATCTCATAGCATTCCCCACCTCCAACCGAAAGCCTAAGGTGTATCATATTAATTCTCTAAAGCCCTTTTATTCCAGAGAATTAAAGGTTTGTCAGTTTACAGCCCAGGGAGGAGACGACGCTGAGTGGCCTGAAGGTGTCTACTACGAAGGGAAATGTGCTGGTGGTGTGGAAGAGGTGAACCTCTCCATGACCCTTGGGCGTATGCAGCGACAGCAGATCCAGGAGCTGTGCACTAGCTACGCGCCAACGTTCTCAGCCACCCCAGGACTGACTGAACGGGCATACCACTCCATTGACACAGGTAATGCTCATCCAATTAGGGTCCAACCTTACCGGGTGTCTCCTCAAGCTAAAACTGCTATAGAACGGGAGATCCAGGATATGTTACAGATGGGTGTAATCCGCCCCTCTGAAAGTGCATGGGCATCTCCAGTGGTTCTAGTTCCCAAACCAGATGGGGAAATACGTTTTTGCGTGGACTACCGTAAGCTAAATGCTGTAACTCGCCCAGACAACTATCCCATGCCACGCACAGATGAACTATTAGAGAAACTGGGAAGGGCCCAGTTCATCTCTACCTTGGACTTAACCAAGGGGTACTGGCAGGTACCGCTAGATGAATCTGCCAAGGAAAGGTCAGCCTTCATCACACATCTCGGGCTGTATGAATTTAATGTACTCCCTTTCGGGCTGCGAAATGCACCCGCCACTTTCCAAAGACTTGTAGATGGTCTCCTAGCGGGATTAGGAGAATATGCAGTCGCCTACCTTGACGATGTGGCCATATTTTCGGATTCCTGGGCAGACCACCTGGAACATCTACAAAAAGTCCTTGAGCGCATAAGGGAGGCAGGACTAACTGTTAAGGCTAAGAAGTGTCAAATAGGCCTAAACAGAGTGACTTACCTTGGACACCAGGTGGGTCAAGGAACTATCAGCCCCCTACAGGCCAAAGTGGATGCTATCCAAAAGTGGCCTGTCCCAAAGTCAAAGAAACAGGTTCAATCCTTCTTAGGCTTGGCCGGTTATTACAGACGATTTGTACCGCACTACAGCCAAATCGCTGCCCCACTGACAGACCTAACCAAAAAGAAACAGCCAAATGCTGTTCAGTGGACCGGAAAGTGTCAGAAGGCCTTTAACAAGCTTAAAGCGACACTCATGTCTGACCCTGTACTAAGGGTCCCAGACTTTGACAAACCGTTCCTAGTAACCACAGATGCATCCGAGCGTGGTGTGGGAGCAGTTTTAATGCAGAAAGGACCTGATCAAGAATTCCACCCTGTAGTGTTTCTCAGCAAAAAACTGTCTGAGAGGGAAAGCAACTGGTCAGTCACTGAAAAAGAATGTTATGCCATTGTCTACGCTCTGGAAAAGCTACGCCCATATGTTTGGGGACGGCGTTTCCACCTGCAAACCGACCATGCTGCACTAAAGTGGCTTCACACCGTCAAAGAAACTAACAAAAAACTTCTTCGGTGGAGTTTAGCTCTCCAAGATTTTGATTTCGACATCCAACACATCTCAGGAGCTTCTAACAAAGTGGCTGATGCACTCTCCCGTAAAAGTTTCCCAGAATCAACTGGTTAAAATCGTCCTTGAGATGTGGAAAATATTGTTAGTCTTTATGTAGTTGGTAGTATATTTAGAGATGCATGTGTCTTATTAACTCTGTTTTCCTAGAGCTCCAGGAAGAAATCCCAGCCAGTGTTTCACCCTAGCTGAGATTTGGGGGGCGTGTCATAAATATAAAGGGAAGGGTAAACCCCTTTGAAATCCCTCCTGGCCAGGGGAAAGCTCCTCTCACCTGTAAAGGGTTAAGAAGCTAAAGGTAACCTCGCTGGCACCTGACCAAAATGACCAATGAGGAGACAAGATACTTTCAAAAGCTGGGAGGAGGGAGAGAAACAAAGGGTTTGTGTGTCTGTCTGTAGTCGTCTTGGCCGGGGACAGAACAGGAATGGAGTCTTAGAACTTTTAGTAAATAATCTAGCTAGGTATGTGTTAGATTATGATTTCTTTAAATGGCTGAGAAAAGAATTGTGCTGAATAGAATAACTATTTCTGTCTGTGTATCTTTTTTGTAACTTAAGGTTTTGCCTAGAGGGGTTCTCTATGTTTTTGAATCTAATTACCCTGTAAGATATATACCATCCTGATTTTACAGGGGGGATTTCTTTATTTCTATTTACTTCTATTTTTTATTAAAAGTCTTCTTGTAAAACACTGAATGCTTTTTCATTGTTCTCAGATCCAAGGGTTTGGGTCTGTGGTCACCTATGCAAATTGGTGAGGCTTTTTATCCAACATTTCCCAGGAAAGGGGGGGTGCAAGTGTTGGGAGGATTGTTCATTGTTCTTAAGATCCAAGGGTCTGGGTCTGTAGTCACCTAGGCAAATTGGTGAGGCTTTTTACCAAACCTTGTCCAGGAAGTGGGGTGCAAGGTTTTGGGAAGTATTTTGGGGGGAAGGACGCGTCCAAACAGCTCTTCCCCAGTAACCAGTATTAGTTTGGTGGTGGTAGCGGCCATTCCAAGGATAACGGGGGTAATATTTTGTACCTTGGGGAAGTTTTGACCTAAGCTGGTAAAGATAAGCTTAGGAGGTTTTTCATGCAGGTCCCCACATCTGTACCCTAGAGTTCAGAGTGGGGGAGGAACCTTGACAGCATGTTAATTGTTTTACTGAATCTTGGTGTTAGTTGGAAACACCTTGTTACTATCTTTTAAGTGACTAATAGTAATACCATAATAATACAGGATTTTTTGCATCACAGATTTATCCTGTGTCTATTTGTGATATAGTTGTGAATTCAGAAATATAGCTGGGAAAGATCAGTGAAGCAAAGAAACAATCTGCCACATGAATTTTCTACAATAGTAGCAGTGGCTAAGAAATGTAAACAGCCCACAGATTATTTTTCAGGGCCAAAAGCTCCTTCTTTTCTGTCAGAAGAACAGTGTGACAATGTAGAAATAACTCTTTTCATGGTACATAACCTTTTGACTATACTACATCTCAGCCCTTCAGTTTCCTCATAAGCAGAAATACCAGATGATAGTGAGAAAGGAAGGTTTTATGTACTTCCATCCCAGCAAAGAAGAGAAAATTTTGGAACATTCTTGTGAGAGCTTGTTTGAAAGATTTGTAGTACTTTTTTCAGAACAAAGATATCCAGATAGGTTTAGATAACAGCAGATTTTCAGGGTGAGATTTTTCTAAAACACTGAGTATTGGTCTAAATCTGCTTCAACTGGAAAAACTTTAATTGATTTCAATGGAAACAGCAAGGCCCATGCTGAGCGCGTTTGAAAATCCCAAAGGTTATCCTAACTGAACAGCCAAGCCTTTTAATGTTTGTTCACTCAACGTGACTGTATAAGGAGTACAGTGCACCATCTCATGGGTGTTTGTGGCCTGATTCCCTTCTTGTACTAGTGTTACTCCATAGACTTCATTACAGCTGGTCATGATTTATGCTGGTTTAAGAAGAGGATCAGGGTACGGGATGAGGAGTGTATACTACCCATGAAGGAGTGTAGAAGTGGATGCACTATCCCTGCATGCTAGGGAATCCTGAAAAGCAGAATGCCTTCCAGAACTGTCCATGGGGTGATGAGACATTGCCAGCACCTATTCTGTATGTCACTAGAACATGCGGGGGAGGCTGGGAAGACCATTGACATGTGGCTGTTTTGAGGGTACACATAGGTGTGGGTAGCCAATGCTAATATATCCCCACAATCTCTGTGATGACTAGTGTTTACCCTGAAGATTACAAGTTATACCATATACCACAAAACAAAACAATCCCACTGTAATGATCATATAAGTCATTTTTATTTTTATGTAAGGTTACTTTTTAGATGTATTGCTGAAAGAAAATGAGCCGAATACATTTAGTACAAGGACAGAATAGAAGTTTTCTTGGTTAATTAATAAATATTTATCTATTGAACTCTGCTAGTACCTAGTTATGAGATTTTCCTTTTTCTGTCTCAAACACAGTCGATTGGGCTTTTATATGCAGAGTGTTTCAGGTATTTATTTAGATACTAAACACTGACCTGAATTATTATGGGTAATGAACAGGGTAGAGGGAAGTGAGTCCACTTTTCAGTGTGTGCACAAGCAGTTTCCAGATGCTTTACTTCTTTTGTATCCTTCCTTAGGATAAAATTTGTTATGGGACTACACTGCAAAATGAAGAGCTAGAAACTGAACTCACCCTTTACTTAGAGTTTATGTATCTATTATCCTACTTAGCCCCAAACTGGAAAATATGATGGTCTAGTGGTTAAAGCCTACCACTGGGAGTTTAAATTCCTGGTTCTATTTTGAGCTTTGTCACTGACTCATTGTGTAATCTGTGGTGTAGTCACTTACCTTCTTTGTTTGGTTTCCTCATCTATAAAATGGGGATAATCATGCTTACCTCCCTCACAGAAGGCTGTACAGCTTAGTGTTTGTAAAGCTCCTCAGAATCTACAGGAATTGTACCATACAAAGAATCACTATTATCAATAAAAGAATCCTTTGCCAATGTTACCATCTCTTTTGTGATCAATATGATGGGATTTCTTTGTTGAATATGGTATCACACTTTCCTGGCCCCAAGCAAAAATATCAATGTCAAATTTTCCCTTGACCTTGCTATATAAGAAGCTGGAAATGAGTCCAGCATGTATCCAGTCTAATAGTTTCTTTCATATTTCATAGGCAACTGTTGTCTGAGAGAATATTGATTTACTAGACTAATCTTATTTTTAAAAATCTGTCACTACTAAATAGCGTTAATGCACAGTAGCTGATTAAATGAAGGTGATAAATCATAGGAAAGCAGTGTATTACTAGAGTAAAAATTGTCCCTATGTACAGCACATTATGTGCAGTACATTAAGGCCTACATTTTCTTGTGTGTATCTGACTTGCATGCGTGCCAGCTGAGGATTTGCACACACAAATGCATGCAAGCACACACACCCTTTTATACGCAGACAACAAAATGTATGCACACAAGTCATGCATATGCTAAACTGCAAGCACACTTCTGAAAATGTAGGCTATATTTATCAACTGCTATTTATCAAATGCAAAGTGACATTTTCCTATTCTAAGGAGAAGGAACAAGTTTCACTCTTCACAATGGCTGTGGAAATCTTTAAATCTCAGTGAAAGTGAAATGACTGCTCACTGTATGTTAATGAATGTTGCAAGGGTTGCCAGTGCAGATGGAAAATTACTTTTAAGTGGCTAGAACTGTATAAATAATGCATAATATAACAGTTATATTACTGGAAAACACCTGCTAGGGAAAAGAAGAGGGAAAAAAAGCCATTACACGTGCTGGTTAGATAGCTATACTGCAAGATTCAACAAAAACTCTGTAATGATTCAAGCCCAGATCCTGGGTACAGTGTTGCTGTTCTGTCCTACATGGCCAGAGGATTCTGGTCCTAAGCGCAGAGGGATCCTCAAGTGGTGTGGAGCAGGCATAGCCCTTCAGTGCAATGGGCACGACTGGGGTGAAATGGGCGATAGCTGGAGTTTCCTTTTGCCCCCTGATCCCCAGATGCTGTATCAGCCTCTTGGGGCTATATACAGCAAGATTAACTTTAAGCTGATTTCAGGCTGCTCTAACTTGCATGTGGGGACTTGCCAGGAACACAGCCAGTCCAGGAATAGGGGAGCTCAAAAGCCACCTGAGCTGTGCTATGCTTTTCTCAGCCTTTTCTGAGCACCTGGACCTCTGAGAATTACCCCCATTGGAGCAAAGACAATTCTGCATTAGGATTTAAGAAGGCTGAAATCCTTTCAGTAGTTAGCCAGAAACCCCCTTTAAACTCCTTAAGCATGCAGGCACACCATAGGCCCTAATATGAAAACATTAGATGGTAAAGCCTTACTAGTGTTATTGTCTGGCATCATCATACTATTGAGGCTCAAAATGTAGTTGCCTGTGGACTAGGAGAATATGTGATTGTTACATGGCTAAAGAAGGAAGAGGGGTGCAGAGACATAGGTCCAGGGAGGTGGAGAGGAAAACAAGAAAGAACCCTAAAAACAGAGAAAGACATGGGATCCTGGCAGTAAGCAGAGGGAAAAGGAGCCCTGGGGAAATCATACAATTGTATCTATATAGGGAGATAACTGAGTTGCAGAGTTTGGATTCAGAATCAATCTGGAGATGAATTTCTGAGAGACAGAGAGAGAGAATGCGCACGCACAGATAAGAGGGGGCTTTCTGATCCTGTAGTGCAGTTTCATCCAACTTGCATACAGATACTAGCAGTAGGGTATGATTTTTAGTTCAATGTGGTGATGGTGTGTGTATTTGCTACTTTTATTTGATAGAACTTCTTCCCCTTCAATTGCCAATACAAAAAAAAAAAAAGTTCGGCCCCAGAGACTTCTTTATTGGTCAAGAAAGAAAGGAAGAATTGTATGTTAGGGAAGAACTCATGGGAAGAGAGTTAAGAGAAGGGATTTGACCTAGGAAAATAATTAGAAGGGAAGTAAAAGGTGTGGGAGGAACCTGTAGGAAAGACTACATAACTATAACAGGGATGATTCTGATATTCAGAATACCTCCCATTGTGCAATCAATTCATTGATTTATGTTACAGAGATTCACCACAAAAAAATGAAAACAAGATGACTGAAAAATATGGAATGCCAATTTTTTCTCCTTAATTTTGCTTCAGAACATTAACTATCAAGACAAGTTGCTATTTCAACCAAATTTCTTGCTTGCCGCTGCATAGCAAAGCATCTGTTTTCCCTTGACTGCACATGTACATGTTCTGTCAGTGTAATAACATGCTATTATGTGTATGTATTGAGGGGGAGAATTGGCTTATAAGAGATTTCTGTCTGAGGAAATCTTCCATGTATTTTTGCCCATCACAGATGTGCTAATCCAGTGTAAAAAGAAGAAGCTGAAAATAAATAATTGAAGAGGTTAACCCAGTCTAGATGACTTTTTCTGTCTTTTTCCATTACGTCAAAAATGTACATCTTCTATAATAGGCAGCACCTCTTTCATATTTCAGATGCCACCCACCGCCTATAAAAGTCCACACCCAAGATTTGATAATTGAGAAACCTATCATAAGCCTGAGTTCTATTTTTAAGTGTTTAATGTTTTTTCATAGTGAATTGTTAGTTCTCATAAAAGGGGTCAGACTGAGAGAAGTGGAAGGCAAAGACTTTCAATAAATAATAATTCTTGGCTCCTAAACAGTACCTTCCAGCCAAGTATCTCAAAGTGTTTTGTCAGTTACTTTAATTGGAGCAGGCTAGGGCCTTTAAATCCTCAGAACATGCCTCTGAGGTAGAGAAGAATTAATTATCCCCTGTTCAGGATGACATTTGCAAAAAAGGCCTCTAATTTTGGGTGCCCAATATTAGACAACTAGTCCCTAATTTCCCTAAGCACCCACTGAAGCCAACGACTGGGCATCCAAAACTGAGACTTTCCCAAAGTCACACAGGAAGGTTATGGCATTGCTAGAAACAAACACAAAGCTGTGCTGTCAACAATACCTTATTTCCGCTAAAGTAGCTGATAACAGTGCTAATTTCATTATGCTGCTCATCAGTGGATCACACCTAACCTATTAGTATTAGAGGCCCAAAGGTAATACAGTCTGAGAGGTCATTTTCTGAACTGGCCATTTGTAAACTTCAAACCAAGATTTAAATTTTGATGATGGTTTTTGTCATGTGGATATCTCTCCATTGGACGCTGGACAGAGACCGCCAACATATATCACACTGGCCACCAAAAAGCACCTGGATGGCAATCCTGGCCTGAGTTATATTACAACTAGTATGAGAGAGGAAACAATCTTTGCATCCCATTAACAAGCTCATGAGCAATTCAATCCTAAGACCCCCCGTCCCTAGGATTTCCAAGTTGCCA
The DNA here is from genome assembly GCF_965140295.1 of Lepidochelys olivacea. Lineage (NCBI taxonomy): Eukaryota > Metazoa > Chordata > Testudines > Cheloniidae > Lepidochelys > Lepidochelys olivacea. Next base: position 70,014,002 of record NC_140418.1, on the reverse strand, counting down.
TCCCTTATAATTCTGCATCTTAACTCTTTCTGTTAACAATGGGTCAGAGTCTAATTTAAACAATACTGGTGGAAATCTAGAGTAACATAACAGTTGACTTCAGTGAAGTCACTCTTGATACACATTAGTGTAACAGAGATCAGAATCTGTTCCAGTGTGTCAAAGAGCTGAAAAATAGAGGATTTTATGTTTCTACATCAAAGCTCTAAAATATATAACTTAGGGACAAAATATGCCATGTAATGGTTAACTTACTGAGTTTTTTCATGCAGTCTCGAAGTCTGGTTTCTAAACTGAGCACCCTCTGGTGTAGTTCCTCATAGTCATAGGCACCAATTTCTTCCTGAATCCCGGTGAGAACTGCAGACAGATTCCTAATTTCCTCCTTGAACTGGGTGATTAACTTGGCATCCATTTTATACTGTTCCAGAACTGGGATCAATGGTAACAGCTCATCCATCTTTTCCTTCAACTCCTGCAAAAAGCAGTCAACTGGGCATTAGAGCAGCTTAAAGGAGTTCAGTCCCCTAACACTCTTTAATATAATATTTTGAACTGATTAATAAAATGACTTTAATATTCTTATTGATTTTAGTTTCAGATCCATTACTAGTGTATCATGAAAGTCTAAGCAAATTCAACACTATGTGTTGGATAAAATGTAAAAGAGAATATTCAATTTCTACTGAAAGTACAAAATTCATTTTTAAAAGATTGGAAACAAATCTCCTGAGACCTGTCTTTCCCTGCACGTGATACAAAACTCCTGTTGACTATATTTTTCTGGAGAAAAGGTGACCAGGACTGACCCACAGTTCTAGGTGAGGATACAGCACTGAAACAGTGACATTATATTGTCACTGATTTTCTATTTAATTTTTATAAATATTAATATTTTATTTACTTTTTTTGACTGCCACTGCACTCTGAGCAGACATTTTCATGGATCTGTTCACAGTAATGTCTAGGTCTTTCTCTCCCCTAAGTGGTTAGAGTTAAATTTAGATCCCAACAATTATATGAGAGATTCAAATTATATTGGCCAACGTGCATTTGTCTTTAGTGATTTTTCACTGCCCAATCAACTAGTTTTGTTAGATGCCTCTGAACTTCCTCAAATTCTTCTCTAGCTTTAACTAACTTAAATAATTGTATGTCATCTGCAAATTTTGCAACCTCATCATTCTTTCTCTTTCCCAGACAACCCCTACTTAAACTTTTGCCATGTTGAAAATCGGCCATTTATCCCCATTTATTGAATGTTTGTCTTTTAGCTATTTCTAATCCATAATGGCTATTTATCACTTGTCCTATAACTGTAATGCACTTAATATCTTTTGCCAGGGAGTTTGTTAAAATAAGTCTTAATACATTACGGCAACTGGCTCTTGTTCAGCCACTAACATGTAGATACCCTGAAAGAATCCTAGCAGATTAGAGATTTTTCTTTTATGGAAGTGGGTTTATCCTTTTCAGATGATGTACATGTAGATGTTTTATAATTCCATTGATAATTTAAGGAAACAGCAGGACTTCCATGAGAGAGAGAGAGAGAGGAGGAGATGCAAGCCTGGACAGAAGAGGGAGAAAAAGTGATGGAGATATAGGTTTGACAGTTGCCAGAACAGAGATAACAGAGGTCTTGGGAGCAGATGAGATCACCCGGGGGAAAGCATAAAGGGGAAAAATGAGGAGACCAAGGTTAGAATCCTGGAGAACATCACAAGACAGAAGAGAAGGCTGATTACTTCAGAATCATCTGTTAACTGTAGAAAGGAAATCAGGGAAGAGTGTAATGGAAGCCCAAGCAAGAGAAAGTGGATCAGTGACACTGTCAAAGGCAACAGAGACATTGAGGAGTGAGTGGAGAGTTTATTTTATTATTATTGAAAACTATGCATACAGCAACATAAACTTACAGCAATTTAAAACACACATTAAAAACTTTCTCTGCCCCAAAGATTTTAATGTGTGAGCCCAGTTTTGCATCCATTGAAGTAAATAGGAGCACTGTGACTGATTTCAGTGAGAACAGGATCAAGCCCTAAGAAATTTCAATGGGTAGAATTACAGAACTGTACTACCTTTGGTATTTCATTTTTAAATTAACTTCTTAGTTGGAGATTGGGGGGAGGGATAGCTCAGTGGTTTGAGCATTGGCCTGCTAAACCTAGGGTTGTGAGTTCAATCCTTGAGGGGGCCATTTAGGAATCGGGGGCAAAAATTGGGGATTGGTCCTGCTTTGAGCAGGGGGTTGGACTAGATGACCTCCTGAGGTCCCTTTCAACCCTGATATTCTATGATTCTATGATCTTATCACGTCACTAAAGGAAGTGAAGATTTTGTGATCACTGTAACTATAATGATTCTTTTGATTTTATTGATACTACTTAGACACCTCTTAAATCTATTATTACAAGAATGAATTCACATTGCAATAAAAGCAGGAAATTGCACCATTTTTGAGCTTATTTCTCCTTTGATTTGCCACATAACTCCCACCAGATTTAATAGGAGCAATGTGGGGGTATCAAGGACAGGCAAACTGACAATTTTTTGTGTCTCAGGAATGACGTACAGTACCAAAATTTTAGTCAGTCAAAATTCCGAAAGACAGTATTATTTTGACATTTCAATTACTCTTTAATTTGATTGTCTGTCTGTCTGTCGGTTTTAGTCTCCTGGCAAACTGTCAAACTGAAGCTGAATGTCCAGCCAATACAAATATCGAATATTTAAAAGGTTGGAGTAGTACAACAGGTTGCTGCCTTTGACAGCCAAATTGGACCTTCAAATTCTGGTATTTTGTTCCTCTGGAAAAAAAAATAACAATAATACAAAATATATAATGGCACAACACAATGTGGTGTTATGGCAAATAACATTACAAGGGGTAAAGGGGAAAACTTTCATGAAGCTGAAACTGGCTGAGCAGAATTATACTCAGACTTTCAGCTAAACTGAGAATAATAAGTAAGAGATCACTTGGAGAGTATGGTTATTAGTATAATTAATTACTGAAACCAATGGGAGCTGTTCAGTGCCTAGTACCTCTGAACAAGCAGATGCCACTCAGGTGCCACTCCTTTTGAAAATTTAAGCCTATGCTTTCATGTTTCAGCTATCATGAGCACCTCCAAAAGACAGAATAAAATGTGCATCCTTGGGATATATTTAATGGACCCTATCTTGCATTCCTTGCACACTCAAAACTCTCCCTCATTAGGGCCCAGTACCTGCAATACTATATGTCTGTAACATTGTCTCCTTAGTATAGTCCAGATGGCTTCCTAAGAATAGACAATAGCCATTTCTAACCTCTAGCAACTAGATTTCATAGCAGATAGGGTGGCTAAAGTTTTTGTTCAGTGAAAAATTACTAGGAAATTTAACATGGACATTTTTTCTTATAGCACATGTGGATCAGAGAGGGGAGGGGGAACACCCCGAATAACTAACTCCCCCAATCTCTAATCAGAAACTTTTAGATCTTAATGCTATTAAGTACCAATTACAATAACTTCACTCATTATGATCTTTCTTCTTTTCAGTTCTACGAAATGTCAGACAACTGTAAAAGTACAAAACCCTCTGGTCATTTGCTATTAATTCCCTGGCTTCCTCATTTATCACCAGTGCTTGACTGCATATAAATCTCTCAATATGAACTGCACATTGACACAGTAAAATAGGATTCTGTTTATACTGACATTTCTCTAACGTCTTAATAATTAATGGTCACTCCTTATTACAGTTAAACTGAATAAAGTGATTATCATAATAAAAGAGGTTATATTGTGGTTCCTTTTCAACATTGCTTTTGTATAAGCTTTTCAAGCTGAGATCTTAGCAGTTCATGCATTGCTTTTTAGTGCATAGCTTGCAGCAGGCTTTCAAAATTATTATTAAAATAAAACTTACTTGAAAATGCTTTGTCATTAATGTCTTCCGATCATCTTCAATTTGCCGAAACTTAGCCTTCAGCCCTTTCATTTGTGTTTCCATTTTTAAAACATACTGGAAATCCCTCTGCGTCCGTAGGTTTAAAACTTCAATAGATTGGGACATATTCTGAACCTGTTAAAGAAGAACACTGGCTGCACTCTGTTTTTCTTTTTCTTGTATGTGTAGGTAAATGTCAAATGATAAAATGTCATGCCTCTGTCAATGCTTGAATTGTTAGCCATTGTTTACCTCAGTGGAGCTTTGAATTCATAACTGTACAACGATACAGAAAGTGGGCCGCAGTTTGGCCTTGGTCACACATGTAATCCCACTGAAATAAATGGGATTGTTCCACTATAAATTAGAGGGATTTGGCCCAATGTCTTTACCCATCGTATAATACCTTAAAAAAGAAAACTGTGCACTGAGTTTTGTGACAATTCAGCAAGGGGAAGAACTGTTCAGGGCAAGGAATCATAAAGGAGGTTTGTGATTCAACATTCCCGAACAAAAGAATGCAAGTATTCAATAACTCAGGAAAATGGGATATTGACCTGAGTTAACTTATAACTCCATGCCACTTCACTACTTAATCCAATTTATAGAAGATTTGGGGTGTGTGGAGGAAGAATGGGGTAAAGTTTTGATCTTGAATTTAAATTTGTCAAGCTTCATCAAGGATCTGAACTTATACTTAGCAAATGAAATGCATGCTGCCACCCAGACAGAGTTTGTACTATATAATGCAGCACTTGCTGAATTTTTTCAAGTGCTCTGTATACAGCATGTGGCTCTTAGAAGCAATCATTTTGCCCGGAACATTGTACTACTCTATTAAAGAGAATGGGCATGATTCTGATCCTTCACATAAATGAAAATCAGGAATAATTCTATGGAAGTCAGTGAAGTTACTTGAGTGTGAAATCAGTGCAAGAGAGATCAGGAGCAGGGCCAGTGGGTCTCCTTTAAGAGATATGTACAACTTGGGCTTTTGATAAATATGAATACAAGCTTTGAAGAGCCAATATTTTACACTCTAGTGATGCACTAGTTTAAATGTCAGTGCTTTGGAAAAACATGGTCTTGGGCTTGAGAGTGACATTTACTCAAACTAGATTTTTAAATTTTCAGGAGGACTACGCCACTGTTTTTGGTAAGTCAGCAAAATACCATATCTTAGGGCTTGATCCTGCTCCCATTGAAGTTAATGGCAAAATACCAGCTGACTTCAACAGAAGCAGGATTGAGCCTGTAAAATGCTAGTGTGTGTTAAAAAAGCTTTGAACTTTTTTCGTTATACATCGAGGCCTACTTTACTATAAATATCTTTACTCAAAGTTACCTATGCATGCTTCAGAAATATTTCCTAACTCTGATACAGATAATAAGATTTATTAAATTGACACCAACATTATTACTATTAGTACATTCCTTAGACTGTAACTTCTTTGGAGCCGGGACTGTCTTTTTGTTCTGTGGTTTGTACTGTGCCTAATACAAGGGGGTCCTGGTCCATGGATTCTCTATCTATTGTAGAGGCATTCCTAGATGCCTCTACAACAGATTTCAATCCAGCAAAGCTCTTAAGCATGTGAACAGTCCCATTGGACTTGTGCTTACAGTAAGGCATATGCTCAAATGCTTTGTTGGATCAGGGCCAGAGTGCTCACCTAGCAGGTTAAAGGCTGTTAAGCTCTAAATGACTTGGACTATCCTACTTGCCTCTTTCAATGCCATATTGCTGAAGATGGGATCAGCAAAGATTACCGTGCTGACCCTTAGTATAAAAGGGAGGTTGCTGGCAGGATATCCTTCATGATCATGGGCTTTGGAAATCACTTCCAGATCTGTTATCCTTCAGGATATGCTGCAAGGCACTTTTCCTCCAGCCATTTGAGGAGAGGATGGGTTGAGAGTTGGAGAAGTTTTTACATTTGAGATTTTATTATAAAATTCAGCAATGTAACAGGTGGCCAGACTGTAGGATATGTGATTGTTTATAGTTTTATCAGTAGAAATAAAATACATCTATTCAACTGTAAATCATTAATAGAAAAAAATCACTGAAAGATTAAAAGAAATGAGTTTCAAGTAACTGACTGAGCATATGTAGAACAAAAGACAGCCCATTCCCATCTTTAAGACAAGGACACCTTTAATTTGTGTGTACTTTATGTATCTTTCATCAGTGTTAACTTTATAAAAATCAGACAAAAAATGTGGGAAGAGGTGACACATTTCCAGACATGAAGCTGAAGTAGAACATTTTGTTGTTGTTTTTTCAGAGAGTTTTGCATGTGCAATAATTTTATGCCAAAATTAACTTTAACTCATGCACAGTAAATGGGGGAGGGGGAAGTACCACTAGAAAATATTAGGCCCAATCTTAAAGATCTTACTCACAACTTGCTCAGGCAAAACCCCTTTTGTCCAGCCAGTCTAATGGAGGTGGGAGAAAAGGGTGATATTCCTTCCGTACACTAACATATATAACCTTTGAGGTGTTATCCATAGTTTCAGTTGGCACCCCATTGTGATGACGACTGTATCATACTGCATCTGGTTATTACAATCCTGTAACATATTGTGGATCTGATACAGTTTGATTTTACTTAACCTACCACCTCGTTAAAAATACCTTAAAAATAGTGTTGATAGCAGTGTAGATTAACTAGCAATAATTAGCCATATACATTTTTGTTAGAAAGTACTGTTAATGGAATAAATCCATATTTTTATCTTCTTTTATGTTCTTTCTAATCACTGAAGCCAACAAAATAAATCCTTTCAGAGCTATGATAAAGCTTGAAATGTTTCACTTTGCCAGAAGCCACTTTCCCACAGAAACTGTAATAAACAGCAATATGTGGCTTTATTGATGTAGTAAAATGATTGTTTGTACCCACATTTGCCATCATCTAGTGAAAAAAAATAATTTGTAGAGCTTAAGCCTCCATATAGAAGACCCCAAATTATCAAAGGGCTAGTTGTGAGAGGGTTGGTGCTGTGGACTTCAAAAAGAAAAAGAAAAGATTAAAAACCTTATTTATGAGTATTTTAATGTTTGAGAAACATGCCAGAGTAAAAGCTCTGGAGAATGAAGTCCACACCCCTGACCGACATAAGTTGCATAGACAAAAGTGCTGGTGTGGACAGCACTGTGTCAGTAGGAGAGGTTCTTCTGCCAACATAGCTAACATCACTTGTTGGGAGTGGTTTAATTATGACGGCAGGAGAGCTCTCTCTTGCTGGCAAAGAGTGGCTACATGTGAGACCTTACAGCAGCACAGCTGAAGTGGTACAGCTGTCCCACTGTAATGTCCAGAGTGTAGACATAGTGTTAGTGTAGGTTTGACAGCAGTTCTCTAAACTTTTCTTGGGTTTGATCCTAGTCTTTTGTTCCAGCTGCTGGTGTAGCTCCTGTTGGGATTCCCTCCGAGACCACTTTCCACTTGGCTTCCCAAAAACTCAGACTCCAAACTTTGTCACTCAGGTATCTTTGTTTGACATACAGCATCTCTAAGATGAGCTGTTCAAGCTCAAATGTGGGGAGGGGTGTGTATGGATGCAGGGTACATCACAGCTCCAAAGTTACACAGAAACTATCTTCCTTTATATACATTACACATCTCATTGCATTTACTATACATTACATTATGAAGGATACCCTGCCAACAACCTCCCTTTTATGCTTAGAAGGCTCAGCACGGTAATCTTTGCTGATCCCATCTTCAGCAATATGGCATTACTTGGTTCTCTTAAAGAAAGAAATCTGGGAGGCAGAAATGAGAGAAAATGCAGCATTAAGCTGCTGGATCAATGACTCAGGTCAGCAGAGCTGTGTTGTAAAGAAACCAGATGAAGTGTGGTTAGTGGTGGAAAACTGGGAAGGGGAAATAGAGAAATAACATTGATAGGTAATCATTGAATGCTGTATTTATTATTTTAAAGAGGGAAAGGAGCAGATTACTATGGAAGTCTTAGTGGACAAAAAGAAGGGATACATTTGGGAGACTTACCTTCTCTAGCAGTTGTCTAAGTTGTCTGCTTTTGGCGTCTCTTGAACATAAATTTTGTTCTGGTGCAACTACAGTACAAATGCATCGGCCATCTGGGTCTTGGGCTGAACTATACACTTGCCATCCTTCTTTGGGGCTAATTTGAGTCTATAGTAATAAAACAATAATAAGCAAATGCAAAGGGAGTGAAATAGCTGATATTCATGAATGACTTTTTGGTTTTTCAAATTCTTAAAACAAAATATCTCTATGTAGACAGACAGACACACACGAATTAAACTTAAGAAAATATGCTTGCACAGTTACATACCATATGTATGATAATTTTTCATTTTTCCAAAGTTTTCCATTATACCTGACTCCTTGTTAATAGTTATTTAGAAATATTTGACAGCCCTGCTTAATTATCATCATATTCAGTCTGGATGAGAACAGTTTTCTACTTATGATTCAACACAAGTTCATTGATTTCATTCTTTGTGGATAGGGTGTTATTGTTTTCCATGAACAAAGAACAAATATGTCCTTTCTTACTGGATGACTTTTACTTGAAAGAAAATAACAAGATAGAAAGGAACAAATATAAAGTCCCCATGAGAAAGCACAGTAACAGCATCCATGCTGACCAACTCTCAGGCCTAAAAACAAGTTAGAGAGGGCCCACTTTACTTTTAAAGGTGCAGTACACCAAAAACAGCCTTGCAGTTACATAGCTATAAATACCAACAGCAACAGAGAAGCCTCAGGGAAGTACAGCAAAGAATCTGTTTAGTTTAGATGAAAGGGAACAAATTTAGTCATTAAGACTGTAATGTATGCTGGAAATTCCTAGCACATTCTGCTTTCAGCAGTCATGGTAAAACTCAAAAATTCTCCTAGTCTTTTATGGTTTTTTTTTCAGTGGTGACCAACATCCCCAAGCTCTATCTGCCAGTTTCCCTAAATCTTTGAAAGATGATTGAAAGAGTTGGTTGACATGCATTTAATAAGATGTACAGAAATTTACAGAGGTCAAGATGAAAGAAGGAAATAAAAGAATCTTGACGATGAAGGAATTTCAGATGATAGAATTAAATCTGTTAATAGAATTAATGTTCTTGAGTATTGGTTTTAGAGATGACTAGTCAAGATAAAATTATGCATTCTTCTTTTTATATCTAACATATACAATTTTGGCTACTTGATTTCAAAGCTCAGAGGCTAATGGCTGCCACCACAATAATTTCATTTTGGCACAGTGTATGTGAGCCACCAGTTATATTATAAAAACTTAGTTAACATCAGTGCAAACAGTAATTATTAAAACTGGCAAGCATTAATATTGATGCTTACTGGCCTAAGTACAGTCAGCTATTGCATAGTTCATCACTACAGGGCAGATACAGTATCTCTCTAGAATGAGTTTAGAATAAAAGGTGAAAGAGTATTCCCTGGTGATTCTTCTCTGCATGTCATCTTAATGCAAGAGAAGAGAACCACCTCTTTTCTTCCAAAGGATTTCTGCTGGGGTCACTGAAGAAAGCAGTGACCTCTCCTTCTGTAGAGTTAATTGAAAGATCAAAACTGTAATATTCCCCTGTTTTGCTAGGAAAATAAAAGCCTATAATTTAAAGGGATGGTAAATGGAGGACAGCTGAACTTGCTTTAGGGTTTGCTAGAAAGACTTATCTAAGGTTCATTGCTAAATCATGCCAGTTTTATGATGTTCTTCTAACCTTTATTTTTTTAGGGCACATCTAGTTGAACAGAGATGGTGAACAATAAAATCTAAACAAAATTACAGCTGCAGGGACAATTTAAACTGGTTTTGAATAGCAAGTAAAATTGTAAGCTTGAACAATTTATGCTTGTCAAAGCAGTTAACCCTTACAATGTTAGCTAATTTTAGGTTGGTGGCTTCTATGATTTTCCATAGTCCTCATACCCAGATATTGATGTCATGTAGCAGTACTGAAACCAAGTTTATGTCAAAGTTTAGGACTATCTGTAGAACCCAATGTTAGCTCCTATCCCTTTTAAGGCACAGGAATTCTTACCCCTAATGTACAGATACACTGCAATCTTTGAGCTTAATTGTGAGCTGATACTGGTATAACTCAGGAGTTACTCCATTCATGTTAATGAAGTTTCACCAGTGCAAAATGATGAGACACCAGAATCATGCCCAGTCTATAGTAAAAAGGATGTAATTCGGGTTGTATTGTCCAAACAGTGCTGTATATGTTCTGCTGAAACCACACATTTCAATCTCATTTCCTGACAAAAAGCATGTTTACCCAGGGACAAATTTCCTTACAATGTGGTGTTAGATGAAGAAACACTTGTACAATCATAAAACCATTTGCCATTCGATTTTTTAAAAATGAAGTGTTCTACACTTTTCAGAGTAGCAGCCGTATTAGTCTGTATCCACAAAAAGAACAGGAGTACTTGTGGCACCTTAGAGATTAAATAAATGAATAAATTGGCTAGTCTCTAAGGTGCCACAAGTACTCCTGTTCTTTTTGTTCTACACTTGTGATGTATATCTCACAATGAGAAACCCTCAGGCACATACTAGACGTGCATTGTGATTGTTTATCCATGCTTACATGAATGATGATATATTACTCTACATTTAGGCTCCATTGCTTTACTGTATTCTGTTTTTCCAGGATTCTTTCATTCAGTAGGAAAGAAATTGCTGTCATGAGAGGGTATGGATGGAAGTATCTATCTATCTATCTCTGTGACTGTGAGTGTGATTTTTACACACATCTGCGCTTTTATTTTATTATTTTTTTGTTCTTTCTCATTTAATCCCACCCTCCAGCAGAAGTTGCTCTGCTTCCCAGAGAAGGCGCTAGAAGGCATCAACATCTTATGAAAAATGTTAAATCCAAACCCCAAATGCAGGCTTACCACTGACAGGTCTTAGTAAGCAGATGAGAAAAGAAATAACCAAGCCTCAAAGAGGAGAAACAAAAATATTCATGTTAGTTCTTAACAATCTTATGAAAAGAGAAAGGAGCCCCTGCAAAAGCTAATATTTCATGTTATCTTGGAATAAAGGCAGCTGTGCTATAGAATTCCAGTACTCAGGTCCAAAAGGTTTCTTTTCCCTTTACACTACCAGATATTTCAATAAGAATATTATAGCTGTGTTCATTGTCACCACTGTCTAGGCAAATGCATGTCATTGAAATACATATAATTCCTATGACTAGTTGTGTATAAACATTATGGGCCAGATTTTCTTCTGGTATAACTCCACTGACTTCAACAGTTATTCCAGCAGAGAATTTGGTCCTATCTTTCCCTTTTATAATAGTCTTTTTCAGCTCAGGTGAAAAGAAATCATTAAATATACAGGAGATGAGGAGTTTTTGTTCCTGTCTCTCTTGTATAAAATGTACAATTTTTCAAATTTTGTGTGGAAAGTTTTATAACAAGATTACAAGATTCAGTTTGAACTGCCGATTGCTCATGAATGTATGTTGGTGGATTTCTGAAGATATGTTGGCAATATATGCGCAGGTGTCAAGGGTTAGTACTGAATTCACAGCATATAGGGCCTTATCTCATAATGCCGCATTTTAGAAATTACATGCCATAGAAATAAGAAGATGGATAACAAGATGGAAAAAGCAGAAGAAATTCTCTTGACTATGATATGCTACAGAATATGATTTTTTCCACCTATGAATGTTACAAGGCTGTTCTGCTTTGGATATAAGGCTTTTATCCCTGTGTGCTGGCTTCACTGACACTTCTATTACCTCACAGCTCACTAAAGCATGAAACAAGCATGGTTGCTCCATCTTAATAAGAGCAAGCAGTGTTGTTAAAAATAATGACAATGCATACATGATATGGTCCAGAGCCTCAGTGGGTTTAAAATCAACAGAACTTCACTGAAGTCAAGGGAGATGTCAATTTACACTAGCTCAGGATCTGATCCTGCAAATAAATGTGTGTGTGTGTGTGTCTCCCCGTCAACTAGTCAAGCACAAATGTATACTTGGATGAAGGAACCCATCTGACTTGTGGGTGTCGGTAGGAATTAGAGACATGCCCCATATAGTTCAGTGTGAAAATTAGTTATATTTTAAGAAAAATTCAGGATTTCCCCATTCCCCCATAACATGATGTTGTACTAAAACAAAAACTCATTTCTTTAGGATAACAATACAATGAATTTAAAAGTAACAGTATTAAAAACTTTGTATGCAATATTTTTTTCCTACCCACATACAATCAGATCATTAAATATTGATCAGTTAATTAATCACTTTTAGCTACAACTGAAATTCAGTTCTGAGAATAGTAAGCTGTTCTACTCTGATTTCATTTGCACTGAAATTACACAGATAGGATTTCTCAAATATTTGGTAGAATACATTTTGTTCCAACTCCATTTGCTCTTCTACAAATGCTACTGTAAAGGTCCTTGAGTTCACCTGTCCGATTGAAATATGAATCTAATTTTTAGATTACATATAGAAATTCAGAGAAAGCGTTAATAACACTTTTTTCTTTAGTTCTACGTAAACAGAGACTACTGTATGTTGTGTTAAAATTTACTGGCATATGAACATCAAATACAAGTACTGGAAGATTTTAACTAACCTAACTAATAATTCATCATCTCCATTATTTCCTAATCAGCCTGCATAAGAGTCCTGTGGTCAAACTGAAAAGTACCTATTTTCTTTTCTTTTTAAAAGGCATTCCTTTGCTTGACTGTTCTGCAAATTAAGAAAAGAAACTCTGTGGCAATGCTACAGAGTAAGATAGACTGTAGGTTTCTTTTCAGTTATCTTATTCTATAATACATCAGTATATATTTTCTGGAACAATAAATATGGAAACAAATCTAAGCTAAAGAAACAAGTATTTTCTTAGATATTTTAAACATTTCATACTAAAAAAATGAAGCCATTTGTTCTTAAATACTTAATGAGGCTATTTTTCAAAAAGTTTCTCTTGTATAGTAAGTCTGTAGCATCCTCACAAATGCTGTGCAGTTTGAAGTGTCCAGACAGAAGCATGCAGTCAGTTACAGCATAAAGATTAATAGCTTTAAGAGAGATTTACAAAAAGGCAACTTAAACCATAGCATTTGTGGTCCCTTAAAATATCAGTTCAGCATGAAGATGGCTTATAACACATCAGAGCTACTTACTAGAGTATCTGAAGTGGATAGTCTGGTGGTATTTAGTCCTACCAGAGATGGGAGAGTTTGGGACATCCAGTTAGAGATCATTGCCATGGTACTGAGAACAGCACCAAGCTTGAGCAGTGGAGGACTCATTGCTGTGGAGTTAATGAGTTTTCATAGTGACTGATTATCATCCTAGTGTTGGCTGGCAGTGAGAGGCGTGACTGCAGCACTCAACATCCACAGCATGAAAGGAGATCAACCTCCCCAGATTTAATCATCCATTAAAACCCACACACAGCCTCCCCCAGCCTCTGTTCTTCTAATCTTACCAACAGATACTTCAACAGACTGTCTTCTACTGACCACTAAGCCATTCTTTAGATGCCAATAATTATTACGGCTTTCATGGTGTGTGTGTGTGTGTGTGTGTGGAGAGGTGGGGGGGGGAGAGAAATTTTAAGATGCTACAGTATTAGTCAACATCTAGTTAGTTCAACTTTTGCAGGCTGATGTGAAGACTTGTCTAAAATGTCAAACCAAGACAACCCAAACACAAACCAAATGTTCTCCCCGCACACCCTACCCCCGCAACTCCCTCTCCTTAATTAAAAATATGCCCGGGAACATTTCTAATATAGTACTTTGTATCTCTATTCATCCTGGTTAATGATGGGCAGGATTATTAGAGAGGCCAGGAAAACACAAAGGCTGTCATTCTCAGAAATTGTTTCCTAAAACTGCTATCCACTGATTTTAGAGTAGTCACTTAAATTATCAATATCAATAACTCCACAGTTTGCAAAGCTTTGTTATTACATGTTCACGGACAGTACAGAAGTAGAGTGACTGAAGAACAAATAGCTATGCTACTTTTGAGAAGAGGAACAGAAAATAAATGATGTATGATTCAAGTAGGGGTTACCGATTCCTTAAATCTGCTTCAGGGTCTTCTGTTGTCTAATGTGATACAATGATTTCAGTGGCAGCTTGTACTGATTTGTAGGGAAGTCATAAAATAATGTAGAAATAACAGAACAAAAGCTTATACCACAAATTGTGCAATATGGGTAACTGTTAGGTATAGTATGTGCATTTTGAATATGTTTCTAAAGAGGGTAGGTAGAGCAAGTGTTTCTTAACAGTATTTACTTGGTTAAAAGTTTACAAGGAGACAGAATATTGTATTTGCTCCTAAGGTGAATGCTGGAGTTCATTTCAAAATTTACTTCCACAGAAATATATTTTTCTTAAACAATTTTGGCAGGTGATATGAAAAAAATCCTCAAAGCAATTGAAAAAGATATATATTTATATAGAAGTGTGGGAGCTCATGAATGCATTCACTGGAATTAAGCTTTCTAAACCTCCAGAAAAGCTTTTGAAATTCTCAGAGCTTGTGTCCCAAATTCATGCTAGACTTCTCTCTCCCAAAATGCTTTTAAAATGATTTCAATCAACCCGTTACTTAACTGAGAAGTACAGAAAATCAATCATTGTCTTTTTAAAATCAAGATATACAGGAAAAAACACATTGAGAGCTACCATATAATCTTATGAGGGACCTTGTGGCACAAAGGCTCAGCAGCAAATACAAGAGAGATCGCATGCATCTAAATAGTAACTACTTTCGTGGAATTGCACACTGACCTAAAATGTTAAGTTTCAAAATATTAAAAAAAGTGTTCCTCACTGAAGAGTGCATTTGGAGATCCACGAGGTTTTAGTAAAGCAACAAACACCTAAAGCAAAACTCCTTTTGAAAGATGCACGTCCAGCAAATCAACAACAATTAACAGTTTAAAATGTGAGGCAGATTGTAGGTTTACTTATTTATGAGCTACTTCAACACAAATGATAAAATATCGAATGTCGGCAATTTTACCCCTGGATTATTAGTCATGTTAATAAAAGGTCTAAGTATGAAGAGTTTTTGGTGCCCCCTATTTCAAGGACTATAACTACAAAAAACATTACACCATTTATAGATTTATATATGGGTTTTAGGTGGAAGATCATAGTATTTTACACACATTAGATAAGAGTGGGTAAAATCCTTGCCTCATTTAAGTCAATGGCAAAACTCCAATTAGCTTCAAAGGGGCAGGATTTCAACTGTCTGTTATCCAAGGATCTCAAATTGCTGTACAAACATTAATTATAATTCACAATGCACTCTGAAGTAGGTAACTAGTATCTCTGTTTTACAAATGGAAGAAACTGATATAAAGAGTGTAAGTGATTTGCCCAGGGTCACACAGTAAATCAGTGGCAGAGATGGGGCCACAACCAAGGACAACTGTCTTTTGCGCTAACAAATAACACTCTCTACTCCGTTGTGTTTGACTTTTGCCATGTTCACGAGTCTGACCTTAACAAAATTTTGTTGGCTCTCATAATTTTTTAGATACCTATTCTGACTATTCAAACGAAATGAGCCTGATTCTGATCTTGGTTCCACTGGTTCCACACTAGTGTAACTCCAATGGCTTCACCTAATTTGCACCAGCATTTATGAGTGCAGAATCAGCCCCAATGTGTCAGTTGTATTGTATATTGCTTTGTTCTACATGGTTTCTGTTCAACAAATACTTTGCCTTAGGCTAAAATTAATGTTAATGGGTTCGAAGCTCAGATGTGTCAAGTAAAGGAAGAGGCAAAGGTGGTTCAGGGTTACCTCTATTCCTTCCCACGTCTTGAGGGCAGTTGGAGATTGAACCAGTCACCAGATCCATACAGAGTAACCATAAAGTTGTTCTAACTTAAGCTTTCCTGGGGCTCAGGATTTCCCTCTGGTTCTAACATACCTCTGGAAGGCTTCCTACGGCATCATGGCTGGGGGTAAGGGTGTGCTGTAAAGGCCCTCTATACGCAGGGGTGATGGAACAGTTTTTATAGTGAGGGTGCTGAGAGCCATTGGACCAAACTGTTAAACCCTGTATCTTATGGAAACCACGTCAAGCCAGTGGATGCGGTAGCACCCACAGCACCCTTAGTTCCAGTGGCTATGACTATGCCACCTTTATGCCAGCCTGCAGTTGGGAGATCCTCAGCTCTCTAATTAAGGCAGCTTTAAGTCTGATTGGTTTCAGTGGATTGGTTTCAAAGGGTCATAGCCAAGGCCAAAGGCCTGGCACTGATGTGTCTATTATAGTTATATTTATAGAAGAATGTGTAAAGGAATGGATCTTTCAAGAACTTGTGGTCTTTTTTATATGACTACCATATCTAAAGGAATGGTTAACAAGTGGACTCAAGGTTTATTATACTGTTTACGCCACATTCTGGTAAGAAGAGGAAGTTTTCACCATCTGTAATACAAGTATTGATTGGCCTCCCACAAACTGGATGGTTGTGCTGCCTTAACATATAAGTCCTATTGCCATTCCTTATATTGCACTGCAGATGTCCAAAAAGCTGCTGTTTCTTTTGCTCATGCTGATGCTACTGCACACTAATGTGGGATGGGACGCGTACTCCTATCTTCACACAAAAAGAGATGAGCACCCAACTACAATTTCTTCGTCCACAACTGGAGAAAAGCAGTAAATGCTACAATTTTCTACCTGGAGCTGTTTCTTGAGGGGGACTTTCCCTCCAGCCCCAACCCAACCTCAAACCAACCAACCACACAGAACCACTTCTTCCACCACCATATTTCTCCAAGACATATAGAGGTCATGAAGTATTTAAAATTACCTGTACTTGGCATATGAATGTAGGTGCCCAACATCTACACACTTATTTATCCAGGAGACTTGTAAGATCACAAAGACACCATTTTCTTTACTCTTCCTTCCCCTTTCATAGATCCCCTGTTAGAGTGATCTTCCTTTCAACAGATTTGGGCTGAGTGTGTCCTCCCTCCTCTGTAAGTATTCGTCTCACCCTCCACCACAGGAGCCCTCTATACATAGGTCCAAGACACTCCTTTCCTCAGGGCTGAGCATGCGACTGCCAGTGTTTCCAGCCCCAGTGACTCTGAGTCAGAAGACTGACTTTGAATTCAGAACGCAAATGCATTCTCCTTGCATCTCTGGGAGTGCAAATATTTTTGCTAGTATTGGGAGCCAGTGAACTCTAATCCCAGGTCTGCTACTGACTCACTCTCTTTGGGCCATTTTACCTCTCTTTCCCTGTCTGTAAAATGGGCTAATATTGTATCATGGATGCCATGAGAACCCCTCAGTTAATGTTCGTGAAGTCGGTTGAAGATGAAAAGAGCTATATATCAGTGCTAATTATTATTATTACTATGGCCAATTCCTCCCCCTTCCTAGTTTTAATATTTCCCTTTGAAAATGCATAAACTCCTTGTTTGGAAGGTTTCCAAAGACTGAGAGGTGGCACACACTAAATTACATTAGGCAAATTAATCCAATTTCTGAAGAGAATCTCCTGGGGGTATCTGAGTGGTGTGAAACCGAATTACGAAAATGTATTTCAGTTGTGAAAATTTGCTTGAGTTGAACAGTTCTAAAAAGTTACAGTAAGTTATTTGGAAAGTATCAACTCACTTCTCACTCATCTGACATAGGATTGATTCTTAACCAAAATCCCACTTTGTGAGAAGGCAGAAAACTGGCAGCAGTAAAATGAGAAAAAATATCAGCACGTAAAAATATAGAACATTTATATATCTTGCTTGTAGCTGAATCAAAATAAATATCTGAACGCTATTGCTGCAGTATACAAAGTGAGTTTTAATAACTGCAGGAGCACTTACATTCATCCACCTTTTTTTAACCTGTTAATGTGTCTGTTACTTTGCTCAGGGGTGCAGGTGGAAATTTCCACACAAGCAGAACCTCATATTGCAGTGCAAAAAGGCCTACTTATGATCATGCAGATAGCCTTAAAACAAAAGAGCCATGTTATACTGTTGGATAAAACAATAAAATCCCAAGCCATTTGGGACATTATCCCAAGGACATCTTGGGGAGCCTTACAATAAAAAATACATTACATCCATAAAAAGAACAGAAGAATGTGAATTGGTCCTTTACTAAGTTAAGAAGAACACTTTCAATATAAAGTCATTTCCTTCACTGAGGCCCACACATAGCTCACACTATGATGTGCTAAAGAGAGAGAAACCTGACAGCAGATTCTTGAGATAATTTGGCAGCTCCACATGCCAAGACAATAGTCTGAAAAGGCCATTTCACCTGCTTCAAAAAAGTTTAGAGTGCAACTAGAAGTTCTGAGCTCAAAGATCTTTAATATCTCCATTTGGTAAAGTAAGACAGAGATTCAGAGCCAAATGAAATGTGCATGTAACTTACTGGTGAGTGTGTGTTACAGGTCTCTTTAGCTCAAGCTGTAGGAGCTTGTACTTTTTGCTCGGGAGGTTGCTGAATCATGCCCCAGGGTATCAGCCATGGCCAGCACATAACCACGCACACCTAGCGTATAGTGCAGAACTCAATGCTCTAGAGGGAGGTGGAAGTGGGGCAGGGGCAGAGATCCATTGGTTACTAGGAGTGCATAGCTGCTTCAAACTCTGGGGTGCTGGGGCTTCTGTGAGTGACTCTGCATGTCTGGGAGAAGAATTGTCTTCTGCTTTTTGTCTTCCTACCACATATTCCAGGTAACTGGGCTGAGTGTGGTCTTCAGGATTAGGCCAAAATGCACAACAGTGCCAAGGAGTCACAATTTGGATCCACCAAAGCAGTTTTGTAACATCAACAGGAAGGACAAAAGGGAAATGTAATAATCAAATCAACTTCCAATACAGTTATGGAGAAGAGTCTGTTTCAGTTCTAAACTTTATTGCCAGCCATGATTTTTAGAGGGGAAAAGTTTAGAATTTTGCAATAACAGGAGCAACAAGAAAACCTTCAATAAACCCCTAAGATTCCCAAAAAAAGTTCTGCTTCCAAAATACCTGTCCCATCAGGATGTTAATCAGGGCATTCTTCCACTTTGCTCAAACCATCCAACACTGAATGTCAGACACACCATGAGATACACATTCAAATTAGATAATTATCCAAGATATGCGGAGTGGAAGTGAGGCCAGAATTAGGCCCCTATGGTGTGTGTGGAAATAGCGAAAGAGAGAGAGACACACACACAGCGTAAATGTTCTCTGTGTTATTGCTATCCAATGAAAACTGAATGTCATTAAAACTTAGAGAACATCTGCAATAGTACTATCATTATTCCTAGACTAGACTGGAAAGAAAACTGAGCATTTTTTAAAAAGAAAAAACTCATTTTCTGTCTACTAAACATGCATGTTTTCCCCCCAGGAACTGAAAGGAATCTAATAATTTTTGGCATCCGCGTAAGCTCTTTAACTCAGTAATGTACTGTAATGTGGAAGTGAGTTCTACAGATGAGTTCTGTAAAGAAGCATTTACATTTATCAATTTTTAAATGTGTTAATTTTTCATTTTAATGGGGGTCCCTCTGTTCTTGTGTTATGAGAAGGAGTAAATAGAAGCACCTGATTTAGTATCTCTACTCTCTAAATATCATTAATGTGTTACATCGTATTTCTCTCCTTTCTAAAACATATAGTCCTAATCTTTTAAAAATCTTTCCTCTTGCCAGTCATCTCATAATTTTTGTAGCTCTTTTCTGGAACTTTTTATTTGTGCAGATCCTTAATAAGGTGTGGTGGCTGATGTTCCACACACTATTCAAGATGAGGGTATACCATTGACTAATACCATTCAGAGGAAATATTATTATTTCCTATGCCTTTCTTAATGCAGCCTTGCGTCCTGTCTGTCCTTGACCACTCCTGATTACTGATGTTTTAAATCCAGAATGATGCCAACCGTAAATCTTTTTGCTGAATAGTTACACTTAGTTTACAATGTATCGATATACGTGAGTAATTCTGATTGCTGCTTCGAATATGCATTATCTTTCATTTGAACTGGGTGGCCTAATTTTCTAGTTTTATTAGGTTCTTCTGAAGTGCCTCATCCCTTTTAGACCTGACTAACTCAAACAATTTTCTGTTATCCACCAATTTTGTCACTTCACTGTTTACCACCTCTTCCAGAAGTTAAATAAATGCATTATATACCACCAGACCTAGTACAATTCCTTTGGGGGAAACCATTGCTAAGTTTCTTCCATGCTGAAAATCAGTTACTTATTCCTTCCTTTTTCTCCTCATAATCAGTTTCTGATCCACAGCAGAACATTACATGACCCCTTCTGACTCCTTAGTTCCTTAATTGTCTCTTGTGATGGACTCATCTAAGGCTCTTCGAAAGCACAAATTAATTACAATACTGGTTGTCCTTTATCCATTATATATAAACATTTTCAAAGAATAGTCATTAATGGAGAGGCATGATTATCTTTTACAGAGGCTATGCTGGTTTATCTTTAGCATAGCATACTCATCCAGGTGTTTTATAACTAATTATTTTTTCAATTACTTTAGCTGGTACTGAAGCAAAACTCACTGATCTGTAATTAGCCCCAAGACCCATTTTTAAAGCTAGGTACAGCTCAGGCTGCCATCCAGTACTCTGGATGAGAATGTAATGATTCTGTGCACCCCAGAGCTCTATTGACTTCTGTGATGCTTTATTTGGTGCCCGAATCTGCCCATGAAGAGCCCATTATCTGATCTGGGCTTTAGTCTCTGACAGTGCCTTGGAAACAGTACCTGTGGAGTAAGTATATCCCAGTCATCCATTGCGGGCTGTGATCCAAAGCATTTGTGCACCCTTTGTGTAATGCTGTGGTATGTGTCTGTAATTCTGAAAGTCTGGTTTCTCTACATTATATCAAACCATGACAAACATCTGAATTTCAATCCATATTAAGTTTACTGGTTGGATTAGATACATTTGAAAAAATCATATTCTTTGACTTACAACTGCTGAAAATTTCAGACATTGCCTTTACTGAATTGCCTTTGAATGAAATCCCATTTCAAACTGCTTTTCTCACTGTCTTTGTAAAATCTTAGTGTAGTGACTAAACTGAATCCTTATAAAAAGAAAAGGAGTACTTGTGGCACCTTAGAGACTAACAAATTTATTTGAGCCTAAGCTTTTGTAAGCTACAGCTCACTTCATCGGATGCATTCAGTGGAAAATACAGTGGGGAGATTTATATACACAGAGAACATGAAACAATGGGTGTTACCATACACAGTGTAACAAGAGTGATCAGGTAATGTGAGCTATTATCAGCAGGAGAGTGTGGGGGGCAAGGGGGAACCTTTTGTAGTGATAATCAAGGTGGGCCATTTCCAGCAGTTGACAAGAACGTTTGAGGAACAGTTGGCGGCGGGGGGGGGGTGGGGAGGAGGGAATAAACATGGGGAAATAGTTTTACTTTGTGTAATGATCCATCCACTCCCAGTCTTTATTCAAGGCTAAGTTAATTGTATCCAGTTTGCAAATTAATTCCAATTCAGCAGACTCTCGTTGGAGTCTGTTTTTGAAGTTTTTTTGTTGAAGAATTGCCACTTTTAGGTCTGTAATTGAGTGACCAAAGAGATTGAAGTGTTCTCCGACTGGTTTTTGAATGTTATAATTCTTGACATCTGATTTGTGTCCATTTATTCTTTTACGTAGAGACTGTCCAGTTTGACCAATGTACATGGCAGAAGGACATTGCTGGCACATGATGGCATATATCACATTGGTAGATGTGCAGGTGAACGAGCCTCTGATAGTGTGGCTGATGTGATTAGGCCCTATAATGGTGTCCCCTGGATAGATATGTAGACACAGTTGGCAACAATCTTTGTATAATTTAAGCAATTATATTTGAAAGTCCTCCTTGAAATATGACCCTCAGGACACAAAAGTGTTTGTGGAATTTCAAGAATTTGTGTATGAGTGTATGAGTGTATGAGTAATGGGGAAACAGATATATCGTTGGTTATATGTTTCTAGTATAACTAGGTGTCATAAATATAAAGGGAAGGGTAAACCCCTTTGAAATCCCTCCTGGCCAGGGGAAAGCTCCTCTCACCTGTAAAGGGTTAAGAAGCTAAAGGTAACCTCCCTGGCACCTGACCAAAATGACCAATGAGGAGACAAGATACTTTCAAAAGCTGGGAGGAGGGAGAGAAACAAAGGGTTTGTGGGTCTGTCTGTAGTCGTCTTGGCCAGGGACAGAACAGGAATGGAGTCTTAGAACTTTTAGTAAGTAATCTAGCTAGGTATGTGTTAGATTATGATTTCTTTAAATGGCTGAGAAAAGAATTGTGCTGAATAGAATAACTATTTCTGTCTGTGTATCTTTTTTGTAACTTAAGGTTTTGCCTAGAGGGGTTCTCTATGTTTTTGAATCTAATTACCCTGTAAGATATATACCATCCTGATTTTACAGGGGGAATTTCTTTATTTCTATTTACTTCTATTTTTTATTAAAAGTCTTCTTGTAAAACACTGAATGCTTTTTCATTGTTCTCAGATCCAAGGGTTTGGGTTTGTGGTCACCTATGCAAATTGGTGAGGCTTTTTATCCAACATTTCCCAGGAAAGGGGGGGTGCAAGTGTTGGGAGGATTGTTCATTGTTCTTAAGATCCAAGGGTCTGGGTCTGTAGTCACCTAGGCAAATTGGTGAGGCTTTTTACCAAACCTTGTCCAGGAAGTGGGGTGCAAGGTTTTGGGAAGTATTTTGGGGGGACAGACGTGTCCAAACAGCTCTTCCCCAGTAACCAGTAATTGTTTGGTGGTGGTAGCGGCCATTCCAAGGATAACGGGTGTAATATTTTGTACCTTGGGGAAGTTTTGACCTAAGCTGGTAAAGATAAGCTTAGGAGGTTTTTCATGCAGGTCCCCACATCTGTACCCTAGAGTTCAGAGTGGGGGAGGAACCTTGACATGGTGGCACAGCGGTGGGATTAACCTGAAATCATTTTGAGATCCAGTTGAGATTTTTTGAACTAGAAATACAGATTTTAAAAAGGAATTTTTAGGAAGTCCAGAAGGCAGCTTTGAAACTGAAAGCAGCTTGGTTTCTCTCTGCTTTGTGGCCAAGCAGAGACAAAAGGGGATTATCTTGTGAATTGCAGATTTTCTTTGCCTGGAGGCAGGGTACTTAACTCCTGCAGGGAAATTCACAGTCTTCCAACCCAGAGGTTTTTTTTTTTTTCTTTTCTTCCTAAAAGTAAATAGGGGGTGTGTGCTCTACCCATTTGCCTGGAGACAAAAGTGGCAGGGTTTTTTTTTAGGATTTTGATTTTTTTTTTTTTTTTGTTTTACAAGGAGCACAGGTTTGAAAAGAAATTTTTTTCTTCTTTGGGCTGGGTAAGCAGGTTTCCAAGTAGTTGGAGGTTTTTTGCTTTAATTTGGGCCCAGAGCAGAGACAAGGGAATTGTCTTTTTCTGTAGGCTGACAATCACTATCAGAGAATAGGTATTCTATTCCAGCACAGCAAAATTTTACAGCCAAGTTTTGTTTGTTTATTTCTAAACCTCGGGTGTAAAGTTAGTTAAAAACAGAGAGGTTAGAATGGCCAAATCCTCAGCTCGACTACAGCTGGAATTAGCCAAATTTCAGGCTGAGGAAAAACAAAGGGAACATGAAAGACAGATAGAACTCATGCAGCTGAAGAAGGAACAAGAAAGGGAGGCAGAACAACACCAAGAGGCTGCCCACAAGAGGGAAATGGAGGCAAGGAAGCATGTGGAGGAGGAGAGGGAAAAAGAGAGGAAGCATGTGGAGGAGATGGAGAGGATAAAGGCCCAGCAGAATATACCAACAAACCCTAGCAATCCTTCTCCAGGTACCACTTCCCATCCCAGAAAGTTCCCCACCTACAAGGCAGGTGATGATACTGAGGCCTTCTTAGAAAACTTCGAAAGGGCCTGCCTTGGGTACAACATCTCTACTGACCAATACATGGTAGAGCTGAGGCCGCAGCTCAGTGGACCCTTAGCTGAGGTGGCAGCTGAAATGCCTAAAGAACACATGAACAAGTATGAACTGTTTAAATCCAAGGCGAGAGTCAGAATGGGGATAACACCCGAGCAGTCTCGTCGGAGGTTCAGAGCCCTAAGGTGGAAACCAGACGTGTCATTTACCCGACATGCCTACCACATTGTAAAACATTGGGATGCCTGGATATCAGGAGCAAGTGTTGAATCTCCAGTAAATTTGCCCTTCCTAATGCAAATGGAACAATTCTTAGAGGGTGTTCCTGAGGAAATAGAAAGATACATCCTAGATGGGAAACCCAAAACTGTAATTGAGGCAGGAGAGATTGGAGCCAGATGGGTGGAGGTGGCAGAGAAGAAGAAAACTGGTCGCAGTTGGAGCGGAGACCAGAAGGGACCACCCCAGACCACACCCTATTACCGGGGGCCGCCCAAAGCCCCACCTACCTCCCAAAGAACCCTCCAGACCCCTTATCGTCCCACCACCCCGTTCTCCAGCAACCCTCCTCGCCCCAGTGACCCGTCAGCTGGACGATGTTTTAAGTGTAACGAGCTGGGGCATGTAAAGGCCAACTGCCCCAAGAACCCCAACAGATTACAGTTCATTGCACCGGAATCACACCAGAGGTCCACAGGCCCAGATACCTCCCAGATACCCTTGGAGCGGAGGGAAACTGTGAGTGTGGGTGGGAGGAAGGTCACCGCGTGGAGGGACACCGGAGCACAAGTGTCAGCTATCCATGCTTCCTTAGTGGACCCCAATTTAATCAACCCAGAGATCCAAGTGACGATTCAACCCTTCAAGTCCAACTCTTTCAATTTGCCTACAGCCAAGTTGCCTGTCCAGTACAAGGGCTGGTCAGGAATGTGGACTTTTGCAGTCTATGACGATTATCCCATCCCCATGCTGTTGGGGGAAGACTTGGCCAATCATGTGAAGCAGGCCAAGAGGGTGGGAATGGTCACCCGCAACCAGGCTAAACAAGCCGTGAGGCCTAGCTCTGTTCCGGAAACTTCTATCAGGACCCAGTCAGAGGTGATGGACCTGGACCCCAGGCCAATGTCTGCAACAGCAGTAGTGGATCCAGTCCCAGAGACCCAGACGGAACCAGTCCCAGAACCGGAACCAGCCGAACAACCAACACCAGACCCCGTGTCAGCACTGAATCCAGTACTTGCAACCTCAACACCAGAGGGCCCCACCGAACCTGAACTGGCAGCAGCCGATAACCCTACACAAGAGGCTCAGCCGGAGCCTGAATCCCAACATAGTACACCAGCGGAGAGCGGTTCACAGTCAACAGAACCAGCTCCATCCCCTATATCGCTTCCAGAGGGACCAAGCCTAGGTCCACAATCCCATGAGGAACTGATGTCTCCAGCATCAAGGGAACAGTTCCAGACCGAACAGGAAGCAGATGAAAGCCTCCAGAGAGCTTGGACGGCGGCACGGAGCAACCCACCGCCTCTCAGCTCTTCTAATCGATCCAGGTTTGTTGTAGAAAGAGGACTTTTATACAAGGAAACTCTTTCTGGGGGACACCAGGAAGACTGGCATCCTCAGAGACAGTTGGTAGTTCCAACTAAATACCGGGCCAAGCTCTTGAGCTTAGCCCATGATCACCCTAGTGGCCATGCTGGGGTGAACAGGACCAAAGACCGTTTGGGGGGGTCATTCCACTGGGAGGGAATGGGCAAGGATGTTTCTACCTATGTCCAGTCTTGTGAGGTGTGCCAAAGAGTGGGAAAACCCCAAGACCAGGTCAAAGCTCCTCTCCAGCCACTCCCCATCATTGAAGTTCCATTTCAGCGAGTAGCTGTGGATATTCTGGGTCCTTTTCCGAAAAAGACACCCAGAGGAAAGCAGTACATACTGACTTTCATGGATTTTGCCACCCGATGGCCGGAAGCAGTAGCTCTAAGCAACACCAGGGCTAAAAGTGTGTGCCAGGCACTAGCAGACATTTTTGCCAGGGTAGGTTGGCCCTCCGACATCCTCACAGATGCAGGGACTAATTTCCTGGCAGGAACTATGAAAAACCTTTGGGAAGCTCATGGGGTAAATCACTTGGTTGCCACTCCTTACCATCATCAAACAAATGGCATGGTGGAGAAGTTTAATGGAACTTTGGGGGCCATGATACGTAAATTCGTAAATGAGCACTCCAATGATTGGGACCTAGTATTGCAGCAGTTGCTCTTTGCCTACAGAGCTGTACCACATCCCAGTTTAGGGTTTTCCCCATTTGAACTTGTATATGGCCGTGAGGTTAAGGGGCCATTGCAGTTGGTGAAGCAGCAATGGGAGGGATTTACACCTTCTCCAGGAACTAACATTCTGGACTTTGTAACCAACCTACAAACCACCCTCCGAACCTCTTTAGCCCTTGCTAGAGAAAACTTACAGGATGCTCAAAAAGAGCAAAAAGCCTGGTATGATAAACATGCCAGAGAGCGTTCCTTCAAAGTAGGAGACCAGGTCATGGTCTTAAAGGCGCTCCAGGCCCATAAAATGGAAGCATCGTGGGAAGGGCCATTCGTGGTCCAGGAGCGCCTGGGAGCTGTTAATTATCTCATAGCATTCCCCACCTCCAACCGAAAGCCTAAGGTGTATCATATTAATTCTCTAAAGCCCTTTTATTCCAGAGAATTAAAGGTTTGTCAGTTTACAGCCCAGGGAGGAGACGACGCTGAGTCGCCTGAAGGTGTCTATTACGAAGGGAAATGTGCTGGTGGTGTGGAAGAGGTGAACCTCTCCATGACCCTTGGGCGTATGCAGCGACAGCAGATCCAGGAGCTGTGCACTAGCTACGCGCCAACGTTCTCAGCCACCCCAGGACTGACTGAACGGGCATACCACTCCATTGACACAGGTAATGCTCACCCAATTAGGGTCCAACCTTACCGGGTGTCTCCTCAAGCTAAAACTGCTATAGAACGGGAGATCCAGGATATGTTACAGATGGGTGTAATCCGCCCCTCTGAAAGTGCATGGGCATCTCCAGTGGTTCTAGTTCCCAAACCAGATGGGGAAATACGTTTTTGCGTGGACTACCGTAAGCTAAATGCTGTAACTCGCCCAGACAACTATCCCATGCCACGCACAGATGAACTATTAGAGAAACTGGGAAGGGCCCAGTTCATCTCTACCTTGGACTTAACCAAGGGGTACTGGCAGGTACCGCTAGATGAATCTGCCAAGGAAAGGTCAGCCTTCATCACACATCTCGGGCTGCATGAATTTAATGTACTCCCTTTCGGGCTGCGAAATGCACCCGCCACTTTCCAAAGACTTGTAGATGGTCTCCTAGCGGGATTAGGAGAATATGCAGTCGCCTACCTTGACGATGTGGCCATATTTTCGGATTCCTGGGCAGACCACCTGGAACATCTACAAAAAGTCCTTGAGCGCATAAGGGAGGCAGGACTAACTGTTAAGGCTAAGAAGTGTCAAATAGGCCTAAACAGAGTGACTTACCTTGGACACCAGGTGGGTCAAGGAACTATCAGCCCCCTACAGGCCAAAGTGGATGCTATCCAAAAGTGGCCTGTCCCAAAGTCAAAGAAACAGGTTCAATCCTTCTTAGGCTTGGCCGGTTATTACAGACGATTTGTACCGCACTACAGCCAAATCGCTGCCCCACTGACAGACCTAACCAAAAAGAAACAGCCAAATGCTGTTCAGTGGACCGGAAAGTGTCAGAAGGCCTTTAACAAGCTTAAAGCGACACTCATGTCTGACCCTGTACTAAGGGCCCCAGACTTTGACAAACCGTTCCTAGGAACCACAGATGCATCCGAGCGTGGTGTGGGAGCAGTTTTAATGCAGAAAGGACCTGATCAAGAATTCCACCCTGTAGTGTTTCTCAGCAAAAAACTGTCTGAGAGGGAAAGCAACTGGTCAGTCACTGAAAAAGAATGTTATGCCATTGTCTACGCTCTGGAAAAGCTACGCCCATATGTTTGGGGACGGCGTTTCCACCTGCAAACCGACCATGCTGCACTAAAGTGGCTTCACACCGTCAAAGAAACTAACAGAAAACTTCTTCGGTGGAGTTTAGCTCTCCAAGATTTTGATTTCGACATCCAACACATCTCAGGAGCTTCTAACAAAGTGGCTGATGCACTCTCCCGTGAAAGTTTCCCAGAATCAACTGGTTAAAATCGTCCTTGAGATGTGGAAAATATTGTTAGTCTTTATGTACTTGGTAGTATATTTAGAGATGCATGTGTCTTATTAACTCTGTTTTCCTAGAGCTCCAGGAAGAAATCCCAGCCAGTGTTTCACCCTAGCTGAGATTTGGGGGGCGTGTCATAAATATAAAGGGAAGGGTAAACCCCTTTGAAATCCCTCCTGGCCAGGGGAAAGCTCCTCTCACCTGTAAAGGGTTAAGAAGCTAAAGGTAACCTCGCTGGCACCTGACCAAAATGACCAATGAGGAGACAAGATACTTTCAAAAGCTGGGAGGAGGGAGAGAAACAAAGGGTTTGTGGGTCTGTCTGTAGTCGTCTTGGCCAGGGACAGAACAGGAATGGAGTCTTAGAACTTTTAGTAAGTAATCTAGCTAGGTATGTGTTAGATTATGATTTCTTTAAATGGCTGAGAAAAGAATTGTGCTGAATAGAATAACTATTTCTGTCTGTGTATCTTTTTTGTAACTTAAGGTTTTGCCTAGAGGGGTTCTCTATGTTTTTGAATCTAATTACCCTGTAAGATATATACCATCCTGATTTTACAGGGGGAATTTCTTTATTTCTATTTACTTCTATTTTTTATTAAAAGTCTTCTTGTAAAACACTGAATGCTTTTTCATTGTTCTCAGATCCAAGGGTTTGGGTTTGTGGTCACCTATGCAAATTGGTGAGGCTTTTTATCCAACATTTCCCAGGAAAGGGGGGGTGCAAGTGTTGGGAGGATTGTTCATTGTTCTTAAGATCCAAGGGTCTGGGTCTGTAGTCACCTAGGCAAATTGGTGAGGCTTTTTACCAAACCTTGTCCAGGAAGTGGGGTGCAAGGTTTTGGGAAGTATTTTGGGGGGACAGACGTGTCCAAACAGCTCTTCCCCAGTAACCAGTAATTGTTTGGTGGTGGTAGCGGCCATTCCAAGGATAACGGGTGTAATATTTTGTACCTTGGGGAAGTTTTGACCTAAGCTGGTAAAGATAAGCTTAGGAGGTTTTTCATGCAGGTCCCCACATCTGTACCCTAGAGTTCAGAGTGGGGGAGGAACCTTGACACTAGGAAAACTACTTATTCAGGCATTTTAAAAAAGAACATATTTCATTCTGCAAACATTATATTCAATTTTCTCTTCATTGTAACTGTGCCAGAAAATTATCTGGGTTACATAAATTTCAGGCATATATTATTTAAATAATTAAATGAACAAATTACAACTTTTTCCTTCCATTCTAATAAAAAGTTCTATGAAATATTTTCCTTACACCATACTGTATGTATCTAATGCCCTTCATTTTATGCATTCATTTGTGAAGTATGTACTTTAAAATCACACTGCCACAGAGCACTTCAATGAGGAAAATGTGTGCACCTGAAAACAGAATTTGGCTCCAACAATGGAGCTGTACACTGGAAATGTGATTTCAAGGAATAAAGCATTTAAATCACTTTGCCTTTTTTAGCACCTCTCTTATTTACAGAACAGGAATGATCATAGAAATGAGAATTTTAAGCAAATATTAGTGGGACACAAATGTTTGAAATAATAAATATGAGCATTTGCACCAGAAATCTGATTCAAATAGTTACTCTCATCCAGTTAGAGAGCAGAAACAAGACCACGTGAGTGATCTACGTTTCCAATTAAATCTAACACAGCTCAATGTCAGATGTCAGTGGACGACCTCCAGATTTACACCCATGTAACTGAGAAGAGTAACTGGCCAGTATAACCATTCAAATCAATGCCTTCCACAAGGTCATTCCTTCATCAGCGATTTACATTTCACGATTGTCCTTGAATGAAATTTCACTTTTATACGTCGAGGAATAAGGCCATGTTATTTTTCTAAGTTTCTGTATTTAAGTGGCTTTTTCTGGTGATGGTAAATCCATACATCGTTTGTTGGCAAGAGCTGGTGAATAAAATTGACCGTGGCAATCCTCATTTATAGTGGAAAGGCTCCTTTTTTGAGTTGAACTTTGAAAGTGCTGGCATCTGAAAAGTAGCAGGTAGACTTTTCTGAGGTCACAGTGCTGTAAAGCTTTCATAGACCTTTCCCTACTAACAAGTGTTACTTTTGTCACCTCAGGGATTGGATCTTTTTAATGTGACACCTAGATGCAAGTAAGATTTTTTTTTCTTCTCTTTAAGAAAAGGACTGCCTGAAAGAACACAGCTCTGGGTAAGGACTTTGTAACCTATATACCTCTTCATACTTGTCTTTGGGTTTTTAGTGTCTGGATTTCCGTCTGGACCTTTGGCATGTTCAGTGTTCTCTCCAGGATTCCCAGGTTCCTGGAACATATGCTGTTACCGGTGCCTTCAGAGAGAAGTTTCTCCTTATTATATTTTTAATGAACAATAATAAATTTCCTCTTTTTAGGACTGCTAGGTCTCCACTTATTCTTACAATTATGCCTGTCTATCACTTGTAGGTGCAAGAGGTAGAATTTACGTAAGCAGAGCACTCTGAAGGCCAAGAAAAGCAGTCAGGGCGTAGTGCAAGTTCAGCATAATCAAGCTTTGTGTTTCTAAATGTTATCATTTATTTTGCTAATGGACAAATATGTCAGGCAAGCGTGATAGTCATGCATGCAAATGGAGGCCAGGTTGAAGTTTCATTAAACATTTGGACCATTATGCTGCATCCTAAGTTTTTTGTCCCTCTACCAGGTCCGTATCACAAAATGAGAAAAGCAAGACCTAAATATAAGAAACGGGGTGATTTTAAATGAGAAGCTGACTATACCCTCATCTAATACCATCTGAAAGGATGAAGTCAATACCCAAAGATATAAAAAGAGGGGATCTTTATTCCTCTCAAATAAACAGAATTTCCTGTTCTAAAAATCCCACATAACATGTATTTTAAACCTTGCCCCCAAACAATTATTTGCTTGCAACCACAGTACCCTAAAATAATGTCATTGAAAATTTTGTGAGAGGGGCAACCCTGTATTTTGAAAACCCTCATGAGGCAAAGAAATAATATTTTCTTCTTTTTTTCTCTTATTAACTCTGCGTATACTCACAATAAACAGTTTCTGTGCTTTGCAGATGATTCAGCTTTGCTGCAGCATTTAACCAACCTGAAAAGATATTTATAGCTTTGTATATTTTTCCACCAAGAACATAGGCTTGACA
Source organism: Lepidochelys olivacea (assembly GCF_965140295.1). NCBI lineage: Eukaryota > Metazoa > Chordata > Testudines > Cheloniidae > Lepidochelys > Lepidochelys olivacea. The sequence continues at coordinate 69,982,699 of NC_140418.1, read as the reverse complement.
CTGCAGAAAGAAAAATATTTTTTTTCACTGATTAATCTAAAGATTTCAGACTTTCAGTTTTAGTGATACTATTAAGTTTTATGTTAGAAATAGTAATATTATAAAAGATTAACCCCATCCTGCTTAGGCAAAACTCTTGTTGCAATCAGTGGGAGTTTTGTCTGATACAGAATCATATCCCACTTGAAGTGTCCTAGTCTAGTAAACAAGGCTATTTGTTATTTCAGTTAACATTCCAAAGGAGAAACTGAAATAATATTTTGTCTATTATCAACATCTATCAGTTTTTACAGAACTCACATCGTTCCATCTGTCGACTGAAAATGTGACCAAATGAACTGAAATATATTTATCTGAAATCTATTATTGAACAAATATCCATATTTAAGCACGGAATTAATACATCTCTTATTACTTGGAAAAATGTGTAATGTCATTTTTCTCAGCTCTAAATCAGGAGTGTCTTAGGAAATGACTTGCTTCATAAAGCCATATATGGTTTATTAACTATGTGTGGCATTAAGAATGTAATTTACTTTTTTAAAGTTGTTTTACATTAAGTATAGGACATGGAAAATGAAAGCAAATTGAACAGAAATTGAATTACAGTACATTTAATTAAACTTAAAAGCATGTAAATAACAGTTATGATTCCATTCATATTAAAATTTCTGATTACATAAATATCTTGGTCCTAATTCCCCACTACAGTACATCAGATTTATGCTGATATAACTTTTCTGAAGTCGTTGGAGTATAAAACTGGAGTAACAGTCTGGAGAATCAGTCCCATTGTATGGAAAGAAAGAGTTCCATTAAATGACGAGGAACCTTCTACACAGAGAATCACCCGGATTCTCAAGTCAGTTGTCAGGCTCCCCTTAGCATTTCTGCTGGTAGGGAGAAACCCTACCTCCCATGGGAGAATTAACAGGAAACTTCATGAGTTAAAACACATGGAGAAAGGGCTTTAAAATGTGCACTAACTATTACTCATATTGAAGTGTTCTGTTAACTGTTAAATGCCATTCAAAACAAGAAAGCTCTATCTTGACGTAAAAATAAACACCCAATCCTGCATGGAGATATGCAAGGCTATTAGATGAAGCAAGCTACAGAGTAAAACTTGTTGCTACTCCATGTGGTAATACTGGCTCTTATTACTGCCTTTTTCTGTACCACACCAAGCATATGCTTTTTTCAAAGCAACTGAGATTTATTAACACAACTGTGTATACTTTTAAATGAAATTTAAGAAGCTAACATTCCAATTTTATTTTCTCTTTTTACTTTCCAAGTGTCTCCCCCCTCAAAAAAAGTCCTGTTTCAGATACTGGTTAAATCTAATTATATTATGAAATATGACTATAAAGTGAACCCTTGGTGCGCCACATTTTCCCTCAGTGACATCCATGCTAAATTTGATTAATTTTAAAATTAAAAATATTTTTCCAGCAGTCCAGACTGCAGGCTCAATCTGGTACCTGAATATCAAATAGTTCTTTCTGATTTGTATATTGCATATCACTGGTCATTGCTTCTGTCATGATTTCACATACAAAGAGCAAAACATGACTTTCAGTCAAAAATAGCTTATTTTTAGGTTAAGGAGAACAACAAGAAAGAACAAAGTGATCCCAATTCAAAGCCCACTGAAGTTAATGTCTGGCTCTGCTGAGAGGGCACAGTGTGTTTAATCTGTGCAGGGTGCAGCAACTCTAAGAACAAAATGACCACACTCTCTGGGGAGAGGCAGAGTTCTTAAGAAATGCAAAAGTGAGGTACACAGAAAACAGACATTACATTGGGTTTCTGAGCACCACGGGAAAGTAAAATGTAGGAATCAAAATTTCCTGTATGATATGAGAGGACAATTTCGTCCTACTGAATCAGAGCTTGGCTGGAAGCTTTGTTGATGCATGAGGCTTCCTCTTTCGTTTCTGTTTATTATTTGTATTCTGGTAGTGTCTACAATGTGCTAGATACTGTCCACACACAGAAGAAGACACAGCTTACAAATCTAAATAAGATACAATGTGTTAGGGAAAGGAATACCATAAGAATAACTATGTACAGTCTATACCTCACTGCATCTCAACCTGCCATTTATTAGCTGGCATCATGGCAACATTGAATCTTGGAGAGGGCTTTGAAAGAGGAGAGGGTGATTGTCACTCGGATGGTGTTACCTGTTCCTCTTTCACTCTATCCCTCTTTTCTATCTCCTAGAATGTCGCAAACTGAAAGTCTGACATCAGAGTATTGATCTAAGAGTTTTCAAGGCTATATAACCCAAATCATCATTGTTAATGTGGTAGATGCTTGATATACTGAAATCAAATAAAAATTGATGTGATGCTTTTTAGAATCTTTGTAATTTACTTTAAGGCCACTGCCAGGTGGTATAATGTAAATAAGAATCCAGTCCAATAAGTAGATCATCATGAATGATATGTAGCCACAATAAACCATGCTATAATATAATTAAATCCCATATTAAGAATATCAACAAAGAAAATATCTCGAGGAGTCATAAAGATATAGAAAAGTCCATATATAAATACAATAAAATACATATTTCCCTCCTGGCTGGAAAAAGAGGAACAGTAATAGTCACCAAGAAGAACCAGGACAAAACAACAGTACCCAGAGACTTGAAGTGGTGTCTTGTAACCAAGCTACTAGCATACAGAATGTATATAAAAGGACTGGGAGACAATTCCCGTACTTTTCCTAGCATTCAAAATCAGACTAATATGACCAAAATGAAAGCTTTATGGTCAAAATTTAGATAAATGCTGCAAAACTGATTTTATTAGACTTGCAAAATAAGTTTGTTTGGTTTGAAAAAATGATTTGTCAACTGGCTTATAAACAATGTGTATAAATGATTGGAAATAAAATGGATCATAATCCTGTGACAAAAGTGGCATTATTTGCTTAATTTCTTTTAGACAAGGGTCCAAACTGGTACCTCAAATGCTAGGACGCTTGAACTTTGATAGGGGAGGGTTCTGAAACCAAATCTATAGCGAAATGGCAAAGTTTGCACCATCTCTAGCGTTTGTCCCTAATAGAATATATTCCAAAAGTAATAGAAGAAATGGGTTTCAAATAATTTACCAGTTAGCATATTAAATCAGCAGTTCTTAGCTTTCCATTATTTATTTCTCCAAACAGGTTTAATGAACACCTATTCAAAGAACTTTCACAATTATAATATACACAACTAAGGATATACTTCTAAGCAAGTAGACCTTTGCCCAGTCAGTTCAACCCCAAATCTGAAAAATATAGAACACCCGAGAAACCAGTAACTTCCCACACCTGAGCATTCACTAAACAACATCTTGTCCACCCTGCTCAAGAACAGTCTAAGCCTTGTAGTGTGACATGAAGTTAATACAAGCCAGACAGTGTTCAGCCAAGAAATGGGGAGAAGTGAATTCCAGAATCAGGGAGCTGGCTTGGAGAATACTCCATTACCAACCCCCTCCCATTTCAACCAGGGGGCTGTTAGCTCAAGCACCTCCACTGAGCATAACTGCAGTGGTATTATGCAGGGAACATTTTCAATTTTTTTTATTAGATTCATTTCTAGTCCGTTCTTAATAGTGCAAGTAAGGTGAAATTCTTCCCAGTGGAGAGGGCTTGCACAAATCCTTGTGCACAGCTTCATCTTCACTGTATGGACTTAAATGGTCCATAGGGACTTGTGCAGGCCCTCTGCACTGGGCAAGTCAGTCCTCATTGAGAATATCTGCATCTTTTTTCTGTCTACTCTCCCCTGCCTGGCCAGTGACGATTCCTGCATGTACAGAGCTGCTTTTGAGTGCTGCATCTATAATCGGATTAGTTTATTAAATGAGCTGGCAGGAACATGAAGAAAGCAGGACAGAGTACTTTAGAACAGCTTGCAGCTCATGGAAACATAACTTTAAAAAAAAGAAAGAAAAGGAGCCAGGGAAGTGACTGGTTGAAGTCAAACCAAGCCTTTGTTTTCAATTAATCCCTGCAGTTTCCTATTTTTGTTAAAGGTTACGTCAGATTCCCAATTAAACCTCTCATTTTATTTCCGATGCCAGCCGGTCTGTTAAATCAAATGCACAAAAATGACTGACTAATTTCACTGGAGAATTAGTTTAGTAGAATCATGCTCTTTCAACCCAATGTCTTTATTCCTGTAGGTGATCAACATTTACAAATAGCTCACATATATTAGAAAATTGTCTGTACTGAATGATATGTGAGGATCCATTTATTGTGTGGCCAAAAGCATTTGTGCAAGATTGTTCCTGGCCCTTGTGCACAGGCTCAGAGAGAGTGCAGGGAGCCCTCGCGAGTGGGCTTCAAGGACAATTGCAGCCTCTGCCCTCAGAAAAATGCAGGCATGGCTCCCATTGCAAATTGCCCCAAAGGGTGTGAGACTGTAATGTGGTAGGGTCATGGACCTGTCCCAAAGAACAGTAACTTGCAAGGTTTCCTTGTTTGCTGGGGTAGCTGGAGATAGGGATTTTGTTCCTCCTGGAGCACTTTTTGTAGTGGTTCAGTTCTTGCTCTAAATGTAATAATCATTCTAGCCCTTAACATTTACAGGGATAGCCTCCCCCTAACTAATATTATGTGGAAAAGGGGTGATTATCCTAATGACTCTCCCCTTCCCCCTCCTCCCCAAGCCTAGTGCTTTTTCTTTGCAACCCATTATCTTTTCAACCTGCATGTTCTGTTTTCTCTCCCTAGGTATCACCCTCTCTGCTTGTCTCTATGTGGTGGTGAGGTGAGAGAGATGGTCTAGTAGCTTTGAGCAGCACTCACTTCCTTTTTCCTGATATCCCCATGTCTACTAGCATTAGAGACTAGCAAGAGTTGTTGTATGGCTTGAACTAGTATGACAGCAATTTCAGCATTAAAGGCTGGAGCTCATCTACTGTTATGAATCTCTAGTCCTAGTAGCATTAACAGCATTTCCCCTCTGGGATTGAGAGTTCTCTCTCAGCAGGTCTAAAGGTAGAAATTGGCAAACGATGTGGCTTTTCAGAAAGTACAATATGTGTTTTCTGCAAAATCACATTCTGAGGAGGCATCAACTTGTTGGTGACAATTTATTTTTCAGTGCATGCTATGTTTCTGCAGGACCATTCTGGTACAATTGTTTTACTTTTAAACAACGATGAATGAGTACTAGATACAAATATATGTGGCTATTTAGGAGATCCCAAAGGCATTATTTGTTGCAGTAGAGGGTATTAATGCTAGTGCTGTGACCCAAATTACAATTTAGTTAATTATATTCTGCCTAGCAAAATGATCCCTGCCATTTCAATTGGATACTGTAGTCTATCCTAAACTGTTACATAGTGCTGTTTGTTTCACCTCTGAGATGGCTGCAGTTCAGTGGTGGGTAAAATAATCCCTATGGGCCATATACTGTGTATTTCAGTTTGTGATGAAAAACACTAAAGATGTAAAATAATGTTTATTTATTAAGTGCATACAAAACACACCTTGATTTTTTTTAAGGCTCTTTTTTTTTTTGGATTTTGGTTTAATAAGAACAACACTAAACAGGACCAGGCAAGTTTATTTGAGAATAAAAACAAAATGTTTCTTAATAGCAGAAAAATAAATAATCTCACCTAAGTATCTTGCTCGACTTATTCCAGTTATCACTTAGAGTATGCAGACTGCTGAATTCTTTTTTATTTCCTATTTCTCTTTTACTGATCAGAAATAAAATGCCATTTAAAAATATTACATTTTAAGTCATTTAATTGCTGGTTGTTTTTGTTGAGGCTGCTGTACACCCTGTTATTGGTCTTAGTATGGTCTGTAAAGCAAAAGCATCTACTAGTCATGATGTGCTGTACTGGCTTTAAGGGTACAAACGGGGTAATTGGTATTGCCCTCTTGTGGCCTACAGAGAAGCTAAATGATTCCCTATTATCAGCCAGTGAAAGAGCTTTCCTTTAACATCAAACGGAAGAAGAATTTGATAATGGAGCTTGAAGGACCAAGGTTCTAATCACAGCCCCTAGCTGATGATTGATATGTGTGTGATTTATAAAATTGTCTGTTGTCTGATGACATTAGTTTGTTACAAGTGAACTTCAGCAATCCACAAGAGTGAACAAAATCTATACATGAGCCTGGAAAATACTAATCTGTGGCACATTCTGTCAAGATCAACTACTTTTGCCTCATGTGCCATTTCATCATATTGTTCAAATAAAGTAAACGAATAAATGGTTTGATTTTGGAGGGCCCAGCAATATTCACAAGAGTCAAACAAAGGGCCAAAATTGTTTTATATGATCTACCATGATTTCTGCAAACAGGTGAAGTGTTAGATTAAAAGAACCAGTTTGACTATGACTAGGAATCTTGGTGATGTTTGTAAAGAGTGTATGAGGAAGGGGAGACAACATAGAGGGTAGGAGAAATGAGAAAAATGGAGCAATAAATATTGACAAATATCCACAAATGGGCTCCTCTTTAAGAATTGCTTTCTCTCTGCTCCTAACATATCTATGAATGTGGCATGAGCAAGAGTGCTGAGAAAAAGAAAATCCAATGTGTTGTCCATAGACTTAATAAATACACTCAGCAAAACAGCACTTCCTCCATAACCACTGTACCCACACTCACCACCACAATCGTGGGCCTGCCCATATAAAATCTGCTAAATGCTGGGTGTGTCTCAAAGAATTTATCAATGAGATTTGCAAGAGATTCGGCAGAGTCTCTTCAAAGGAAATCAGGACACCCCTAATCATAGCAAACAGTGATCTGGCAGTATTCAAGCACCATTGTTTAGTTGGGAGTGGTTAGAAAAGTCACAGGTGTCTGTTCCTGACTGTGGGCCTCATACAAAGCTCTCCAAAGTCAGAGGATGTATTTCTATTGATTTCAATCAGCTTTGAATCAGGCCTCGATGAATGTACAAGCTCTTCAAGCTCAAGGACTTGCGTGCGGAAATTTAAAATTTGGCTCCATGGCTACTCTCTCCCTGCACTTTAATCATTCCATGAATATTCATGCCAGTAAATTTGCAGAACGGGAACACAGAACATGGTCAAAGCAAATTCATGTAAATACTTGAGTGAATATTTGGGGAAATACTCTGCGGTATTTTCCCATCTGTGTCCCGCAACAGAAATCTCTGTTGTATTCCATTGATTTGTAACTGATGGTTTTTATTGGTGCATTATGCATGTACCTGGGTAATTTGCACCAAATATAAACAAAGAGGTCAGCAATTCAGTGAGCTAGTTAAAACCCTGCGTATTCAAAACTGCCTCTATTGCTGGACACGTTTTTAATTGTTACAAGACCATTGCAACTGACATTCAGTGGGTGTCAAAACAGCTACAGATATCCGCATTTGATCTGTTCTTCCACAGCCTCACTCAGATATCTAACTCCCCTTCCCCTTCTCCACAAACAGTAATAGTTTGCTTAGGTATTTCTATATTGGCAATGTTAAGAGACATGGAGACCATTTAAAACACCATCACTTTGAATTGTTTTATTAGTTTCAACTTATAATGCAATACTCAGTAAAACCAGTGCTGTGTGTACAAAAGAAAGCTTTTTTTCTTTATTAGAGAAGAGAAGCATAAATTCACTACAAGGGAAAGAGAATAACCTTTAAACAGCACAGAAAATATAGGGGGGTGGGAAAACACTGCAATAAATTCTAAGAAATGTGTAGATTTGCACTGTATAGGAACATTAATGTAAAAATGTTGTGATGTTTTCTAAGCTACTATGTTCAGGGAATATTTCCTTTTAATTAGAGCTGAAAAATTAATCGCGATTAAAAAATGAATTGTGATTAATCGCACGGTTAATAGAATACCAATTGAAATTTATTAAATATTTTGGGATTTTTTTCTACATTTTCAAATATATTGATTTCTATTATAACAGAATACAAAGTGTACAGTGCTTACATTATTTATGATTACAAATATTTGCACTGTCAAAATAATAAAAGAAATAGTATTTTGCAATTCACCTCATACAAGTACTGTAGTGCAATCTCTTTATTGTGGAAGTGTAACTTACAAATGTAGGTTATTTTTGGTTACATAACTGCACTCAAAAACAAAATAATGTAAAGCTTTAGAGTCTACAAGTCCACTCAGTCCTACTTCTTGTTCTGCCAATTGCTAAGACAAACAAATTTGTTTACATTTATGGGAGATACTCCTGAATGCTTCTTATTTACATCACCTGAAAGTAAGAACAGGCATTCACATGGCACTGTTGTAGCTGGTGTAGCAAGATATTTACATGCCAGATGCGCTAAAGATTCATATGTCCCTTCATGCTTCAACCACCATTCCAGAGGACATGCTTTCATGCTGATGATGAGTTCTGTTTGATAAGGATCCAAAGCAGTGTGTTAATTAAATCTGTGACTGAACTCCTTGGGGGAGAATTGTATGTCTCCTATTTTGTTTTACCCACATACTGCCATATGTTTCATGTCATAGCAATCTCTGATGATGACCCAGCACATGTTCATTTTAAGAACATTTTCACAGCAGATTTGACAAAATGCAAAGAAGGTACCAATGTGAGATTTCTAAGGATAGATACAGCACTAAACCATTTAGGAATCTGAAGTGCCTTCCAAAATCTGATCAGGACGGGGTGTGGAGCATGCTTTCACATGTCTTAAAAGAGCAACACTTCGATGCAGAAACTACAGAACATGAACCACCATAAAAGAAAATCAACCTTCTGCTGGTGGCATCTGACTCAGATGATGAAAATGAACATGCGCCGTTCCGCTCTGCTTTGGATAGTTATCGAGCAGAACCCATCATCAGCATGGACGCATGTCTTCTGGAATGGTGGTTGAATCTAGCACATCTGGCACGTAAATAACTTGCAACACTGGCTACAACAGTGCCATGTGAATGCTGGTTCTCATTTTCAGATGACATTGTACACAAGAAGTGGGCAGCATTATCTCCTGCAAATTGTAACCAAACTTTTTTTTGTCTGAGCGATTGGTTGAAGTAGGAGTGAGTGGACTTTACATTGTTTTATTTTTGAATGCAGTTATTTTTTGTATATACTTCTACATTTGTAAGTTACACTTTCACGACAAAGAGATTGCACGACAGTACTTGTATTAGGTGAATTGAAATATACTATTTATTTTGTTTTTACAGTGCAAATATTTGTAAAAAAATATAAAGTGAGCACTGTACACTTTGTATTCTGTATTGTAATTGAAATCAATATATTTGAAAATGTAGAAAACATCCAAAATATTTAAATAAATGGTATTCTATTAACAGTGAGATTAATCACATGATTAATTGTGATTAATTTTTTTAAAATCACTTGACAGCCCTAGTTTTAATATGAACTAACTGGTTTACTTGGCAACACTTATTAAAAAATAGTACATTAAGAGTTTAGTTTTTCATAAGGGATATTATATGATGGGATCAGCTACAAGTGCTTTATGTTATATATTTCCATATTATAACAAATGATATGCCCTTTTATACACAGTAGATCAACTGTCTTGAATGTCCATAGGTTGAAAGAGATTATGTCCAACTACTATAGTGAATATGAGATAGGTAAGTGATGCCAAATTTCAAATACTCATATGCACAATTGTCTGCATTCATTACTGGCTGTAAACATTTAAAGTTTAGGGCTGACAAGCACATTGCTTACTAAGTTATCAATGAAATACAGTAAGTTTGCACCTCTCAGTCAGTCGCTCACATAATTTCCATCCTAAAGTTCAGAAGTGGCCATGACTCCTTAGACTTGTATTATTGAAAGCAGATTTAGTAGCTATCAGGACAGCTCTTCATTACGAATATTTGGGAGAAGTTAATCTTCTGAATGCTTGAGATTACTCACCACATAATGCATTATCATTCTTGTATGTGTGTCTCAGACAAAAATGAGAATATCTTTTGAGCTAGAGACCTGGGCCCTCTGACTGATAATAAATGACTCTTCAATTATTACAAATCTAGGCTGTTACACAAGTTGTAGAGGCCCTGGGAAATGATGTGATTAGGCTTTGTCTTCTTTTTGCAGTCCAGTGGCTGAATCTGTGATACCACAGACTATTGTAGTGGAGGAGAGAAAACCTTTTATATCATAGTAAACAGTTCTGACATGAAGCTGATGGATGACTCTTTCCATACAAAAGGCTCACAGCTTTCAAATGCAAAATAGTCTAGAAAACCGGGTACATGTCATGTCATATTAAAGGCATTCATTCACAGTAACTTTTTATAACCAAGTGAAGAAAGAAAGGTCATTCCCCCTTCTGGAATGGTTGAATTTTATAGAAGTTTGAGAGCGTCTATAAATTTACAGTAAAAGACTGTAGATTATGAATGTTGATGTGCCGAGTGATATCAACTGGGTTATTATGAGAAATATTCAGTTTACAGACCATTCTGCATCCAGTGATGACCTATATTCATATTTTTTTCCCTCTGCTTTTAATATGGATGCTATTTTTTAAACTACTCCTACTGTTTATTCCTCATGTGAAGTTCTAATCCTTCAAGGAGAGGAATATGACCTCATGTGAGGAATATGCCACTAGATAAATCTGTAAGGAACAAATATTTTGCTTTCAGGAAAATGTTCCTTTTCATAAAAAAGGGGGCGGGGGAGAAAGGGAGTTCATCTAAAAAAAGAACTTGGTAAAGGTAAAATTGTTTCTTAGTAGAATGTTTGTTTTTCAAAGTGTCCATGACAGACTGAGTCGATCTTTGGACAACTGCAACCCAATATGATTGCAAGGAACAGAATTCACAACCAACTCGAGTAAATGTTACTGTGTGCTTTTAGATTTAAGTTAAAGTAATTGTTATATTTTTAGCACTAAGTCCTTTCTATAGTAGGATCTTTACAGAGCTTTCTAACTTCAGTTCAGGTTTTACAATAGGAATTTACCACTACACCATTGGAAAATGACAGATAAATTTACCTGCTTTACAATTCTGTCATTCATTTCTGAAACTTAACTAATATGGTGGTGTAGAAATGTACAAAATGATGAGCTACAAGAGCAGTTGTCATTTTAGACCCAAAATGTTTGTGCAGCAGATCCTGAAAGTCTTTTCAACTAAACTCTGTCTATAAAAGGCATGAAGTGAGACCTCCTGGTATCGAACAATATACAGCAGTTTGAAAGAAGAGGGGAAAGTAACTTGTTTACTTCAGCTCAGTGCAAAGCTGTGTGTATGAAGAAGGAATGAAAATCTAGTTCAGTTCCATGGGGCCACTATGCTGAACACTTTGAAACTCTGGGTAAATGACTGAATGACAGCATTTTTGTTTTTTGTTTTGTTTTTTTTTACCCAAATTAATGTGAGAGCAGAGTATGTTTTTTTTTAAAACCAGTTCAGCTGTCTGGGTTACCCTTTCTTTTAATTAAAAAAGAAAAACAGCCATACAAAATTCCAGAAGATCAATAACTACTGGGATCACCATGCATCAGATAAATAAAATCTTGTCCTCACAATCCACTCATCCCACAATCAGTTCATCTCATCAAAAAATATTTGAGAAAATAAGTAGTCCTTATGCTACAAGGAACTTTGGATGGATGCCCATACAGACACCAGGGTTATCAGCAGGAACTGAGCCCAGGACACTTCATCACCAATACCACAGGCGGTGCCTTTAACTCCTTTAATTATGAGAAAGTAACACACCGAGCCCTATCACTAAATGTTATTCGTACGAGTCGTAATCACACACAGGCCATTACAACTCGCAAGCTCTGTAAGTCAAGAAACCTGGACTCTGTCTGACAAATGTGGGGAATAAATTTCAGAGCTGAATCCTTTCAACGAAAACACCATGCCACCGGACCAAACCCTGTATATAAACCAGATGATGTTCGACTGAGTGCCTCAACTCATCAGGGAGAGAGATGATCTCTCAAGTAGACAAGTTATCATAATTTTGGTCTCTATAGTCAAACATCTTAATTTTCACCTGGACCAACTAGAAGCCAGTGGATAAACATAGCAGAGGGATAATGTACGCTGTTTGGGACATGCTGCTTTATGGGGTGCAACTGTATTTTTTTGATAGCCTTGGGCTTGCTTACAGGACTGAGGTATAAAATATTTCAAATGTAGACTCTGTGGAAAAGAGGATTTTAAAAGAATTTAATATTTCTGAATAGACCTGTACTGAGAAAATTTCTGAGAGGTTTCTCTCCATTTAAAAAAAAGTATCTCATTGGAAATTTTATTGTGAACACAATGTATTACAGTTGTCTTTTGAGGCATTTTCATTTTTACAAATAAATGATCAGCTTCATAGCTGTAATTTTTTCCTACATTTTCTGTCTTAGAACTGAATCACAGGGGCCAAATACACATTTTATTTATCACCCAACATTTCCAAACTGCTCCAGGGCAGGATTTATTTTTTTAAAGAAACATTCACCATTTTTGGCATCTGTAGATTTAGAGAATGTAGGAGGTGTTTTTAAAATGTTGATGGTTTAAAATATGTAATAGCTGAGACTTAATAAAATGAATATAAAATAATCTATGGAACTCCCATAAGCTAGAAAAAATGTACATAGTACAAAAATATACTGGGTTAGACCAATGATCCATCTAGCCCAGTAGCCTGTCTTCTGACAGTGCCCAATGCCAGGTGCTTCAGAGGGAATGAACAGAACAGGTAATCATCAATCACCTTGTTGCCCATTCCCAAAGTGTATTCATTTACATATATTTATTTACAAAACATGTTTATTTTTGAATTATTTACATATTTATTTTGAATTTACACATTTGTATTTAGATGTATTTATTTTTAAATTATTTAAACCACTCAGGGGCTGGAGAAAAATATTCTTTAAACAATTGGAGGGGTTTGGATAAATAGGAAAATTATTTTCTCCAGCCTGCCCTACATATTTCTATATTATATTCTGTACACATAGATTTCATATTCTCTACTTTTTATGCACATGGAATTTTCATAGACAATGGAAACTCCACATAAAGAATGACTGAAGAATATGCAACATAAATCCTGCATCCTGTTAAGATGCAAGGAACTATTAGCTGCCAATTGTTTCTCATGCAGCGCTTTTTGTGAAGATAAAAAGTTTTGATTTATATTTTTCTGGATATGGGACGAAGCATTGCAGAAGGTGGGGGGAAAATCTAGCTGAAAAAAAACACAGGATCATATATTGGCTGCAGATGCATATGTTTCAAGAAGTCCTCAACATGGATTTGATCTTGCAGCGTGCATAATATCCTAGCTCCAAACCAGCAAAACACTGAAGCATGTCTTTGAGTGTTAATACTAGAGAAGTGACTTAGGGGCATGAAGCTAAATGTTTTCCTGGACCAGAAACAGGGTGCTTAGCACTCTGCATGGTCAAGCCCTACATAATTTTTTCAGCAAAGATCTTCTTGAATTTGTCCTTTGGAGACCGAAATTATAACCCATGATCAGTACTGAGTTGTGACGATTTTTTTTGTGTGGCTGGAGTTAAGAAGGTTCCTAATTACTGTAGTTTATTTTATATATCCCTTTATTCTTACTTATCAGAGACATCTGCTAGCCACTGCTGTTTGATATAATGAATACACTTTTCAAAAGTTGACTAGTTTTGCAAATTTTTTAATTCATGTAACATCCTGAGGTCAGTCAGCTCTGATCACAACATCATGAAGGGGGTAAGTGAATGTGAAGTGTTGCTTTTGCGATTACTAATCCTGCTTGAAACAAAGTTATCAGCATTCAAACTATTGGACACAGCAGGAAAAGAAGGAGGGCTGTGAAATGGAAGCTGGTTTAGTTGTTTTAGGACAATGGGGAAAAAAGGTTCCCATCTAAGAGAATAAAAATTTTAAAGCTACTCAAAATCGTACAGACCACAGCTAGTAAATGTGGTGTTCCTGCAATTATTGGGCCTGATTCACGGCTCCATTTTTAAATTGGTGTAATGGAAAAATCAATGGAATTACATTAATGTAAAAACAGGAGTAATGCTAATCAGGCACAGTATGGTTTTTTATCTTTTTGCAGCAATCCGTTCTCACCATACAAAGAATTCCACTCTAAGTTACTATTTTTTATTAACCCTTTCACATCCAAGAGTTAAGATTTCCTGGCGTTGAACACATTGTTAGCAATAACTATAATGTGTCAGTCTGCTGACACCAAGAGCTTAAGACTTAAGAGCAAAGATTATCAATGTGAACTGGAAAAATCAATACACCTTAGCCAACTTGTCAAAGTGCTGATGTTGTTAAGGCCATTAAATAGCAATATAAAGAGATAACTCCCATCATCATTAGCCCTGGAGGTCAGTTTTAGATTCATAATAAAAGGATTTAAAACCTGCAAGATTTTACAGAGGTATTGAAATGCCAAGAAGCTGAAGAAAATAATTCAGAGTTTAAACTGAGAAGACTAAGAAATCATATTTCACTGATATTTATTTTCTTGCTGTTAATGTTCATGTTAGCCATTCACGGACTAGCAAATTACACTGCACTTCATTGTTTCCTTTTGTAAACACAGTATATGCAGTTTGATTCTCACAGGAAAAAGGAAGAGTAGTTATGGATGAAACCTGTCCCTGACATATGCTTGGGGATTGTAGTCAACTCCCTCCAGCCAAATGGGATGCCCCAGTATGTGGTGCAACAAGAAAACTTTTTGTTTTAGACATACAAAGCAAAGAAAGTGTGAAAACATTCACCCCAACTTTTAAATATATTGGCTTTAACTATTCTCCTGCCCCATGTGTGATTATTGCGACAAGCATTCATGCAATCAAGCCTTACTTGCATTTATGCAATTTGGGGACAAAAACAATACCATGTGACTTATCTGACCAATCTCTATTACCAGCAAAGCTTGAATAGCAAATAGTGAGTCATCACACAGAAATGTAGGTAATCAATACATGGATTAAAAAAAGAATCTCAAAAATAATTAATCAAATACTTTCAAATGAATAATTCCAGGGACATTATGATCTGCTCACAGATAAGCAGGAAAGGAGGTTAAATTGGATAAAATGTTTGTGACATTCTTAAATGGTGTGTGGAGTTGTGAAAAGCCTTGGAAAAAAAAAATTAAACTTGGCTCAGTGATTGTATAATTAACTGTAACCTTAGAAGAGTAAAACTACATTTTAACAAGCAAGTTGGAACTTTATATATGATACTCCGGGTTTCGGAAGATGTTTATGCCAATTTCAGTTGATCGTATTTTTCTAAATTTCCCCCTCCGGGAGTTCTTTTCCTTGCACTCCAACACACAAATTTTGCGGATAGTAAACCTTTTACTGTAGGAAGTGTAAACAAAGCTCACAGTGAGATCTCTGCAGCTTCTTTCTGGAAGAATGCGAAAACCATGGGGCAAGTTTTATGTCTGGTGTAGCTCCATTGAAATCACAGTCACTATGCGAATGGATTTGGTCCATTATATTTAAATAATCAAATTTTATTCACAAGAAAAACTCTTTGCTGTTCCAGTGAAAAGTTTAGCACAACTCCCACTAGCTTGGCTGGATCTTTTTTGCTTATCGGGCAAAGATCTGTCTAAGGACCATGAGCATCCTGATTCAATTCTCATTTATATCCATGTATACAAGAGAGGAAAAAAAATGAGTCATGCTTAAAATGGTGGTCGGGGAGTCATGTTAATGAAGGGAGATTGGATAAATCTGGTAATCATAGAATATCAGGGTTGGAAGGGACCTCAGGAGGTCATCTAGTCCAACCCCCCTGCTCAAAGCAGGACCAATCCCCAATTTTTGCCCCAAATCCCTAAATGGCCCCCTTAAGGATTGAACTCACAACCCTGGGTTTAGCAGGCCAATGCTCAAACCACTGAGCTATCCGATCACTCCCCCCACCCCTTTTTTTTTAAATCCTGCAAGCACCTCCTAACTCAGCCAGAAACCCCCAAGCTTTGTTTAACTCATTTTTAACTCCTAGAATTTAAACTCATAGAATATCAGGGTTGGAAGGGACCTCAGGAGATCTAGTCCCCCTGCTTGAAGCAGGATCAATCTGCAATATCACTAAATGGCCCCCTCAAGGATTAAACTCACAACCCTGGGTTTAGCAGGCCAATGCTCAAACCACTGAGCTATCCCTCCCCCCCAATGAGATATGATTCCTTTCATCTTCTAGGACAACGGGTCAAATGTGTTCTACGCTAGTACTGACCAAAAGCTGTTATCTTCAGAAGGCTGTTTAATAATAGCTTTTATTTGGTACCTGCTGGTGATGGGCAGTTGTCATCACAACAGTCATCATTGTTGTTAGTAATAATCAAAACTCTAAAGGATCAGAGATTTAGCATGGGTAAGCCTCCAGATATGACAGGAGATATTTCAAGTTACTTCTGGTTTTACCCATGCCAGAGACATAACAAAAACAGCCTCTGTTGTGCTATTTCCAATTTCATAATATGATCCAAATCACTCATCCTTGCTTGTCGGACTCTCAACAAAGAAACCTGGGACTGAATAAGACTGAATTAGAGAGCTGATCAAAAGATTTTAATCAGAAAGTTGTTTTCTCAAAAACCGGTGGTTTATCAACAATAAAGATTTTCATGGAAATGTTTAATTTTCAATAATTTTGTAAAACCATAACTGGTTTTCAAAAATTTGGGGTGGAGGGGGGAGGTTTTCAGATTTTCTTTAAAAAAATTCATAGGAAATTTCAATAAAATAAAACAAAAGAACAAACCCCCAGATCATTTCCCAAAATTCCCAATTACGTTTTTCTAGGTAGTTCTATTGGGTCACCCTTCTGCCCCTGGAGTTTGTCCCTCAAGAACAGTGGTGAGAAACACAAGACGACTGCCTTACCTGGATTGTGGCTGTAGTGGGCTTTTGTTTCCATTCTTGTAGATCTACCAATTTACAGACACACTCAACATTTACTTTAAAACCAGAAGTAGAAAATGAAAATATTTGACACTTACTGCACACCTAAATATATGACCAAAACTTTGCTGTATTCAACACCAACCATAGGAAAGCAGATTGTATTGGCCCTTGCATCACCTGCTAGATACCACAGTGAGTGGTGTTCTATGGATCTCACTTACCAACAGCCCAGGCCGCCTGGTAAAGTGAAACATAACTAACTACACAACATGTTTTGGACAGGAAATAAAGAAGATTATCATATTAATTTAAATTGCACAAGAAATAAAGGTAAAAAGAATATAATTACCTAAAAGGAAATTTTGCTGAACATCAGCTGAACTGCCCTACTCTTCTGAAAAGTACAAAAGCTTTTTTTAGTCACAACAGGGAGTCAAGAACTTGGTTTTTTTCTAATCTGAGAAAATATAACAAAAATACAAGCACAGTGGCTTGTCACTCATGCTGGACTCTTCTAAAAACAAAATGCTACTTCCTAAATCACTTACATCACTTGTTACAGTGAATTGATGAAACTAGATGATTACTGCATGATCATAACTTAGCTCTACCTCCATATAAAAAAAAACCACTGTGTGCAAGGCAGCAAAAACCACACCACAATAAATGAAAATTATGACTTTCGTAAAAAATGCAATATGTTCAAACAATATACTCTGTTAAAAAGAGATTAAGAAACACCATTTTAAACAATTTTAGGAACCACTTTGCAGACTATGTAGGAACATCAAAGCACAAAACACAGCCACAATTAGAGACAAATTGAAAATGAAGAACACTTTACTGGGACAGTATCTGTATGATTTCTATTATGGACTCTAGATACTAATTTAATTAGGATTACATTCAAAATTAATAGGATAAATGCAATTTTAGGAGGATATTTAATGTAACATACAAGAATATGCAGCTAATTTAGAACAAAACAAATCCTTCTTACCTATTAAGGATTTCAAAGAACCAAGGAAAGGATAATGTCTGTTACCATGGTGACACAAAAGCAACACAGTTATGTATGGATTTTATAAAGAGTAAATTCAAAACCTCGAAATAAAGTATTGTGGAAGTGCAGATCTTGTGATGAGCATTAATGAAAATGTTATAGATAATCATGTGAAAATGGATGAAGAATTACACATGCTAATTAAAAAAAATCTGCCAGTGTGGGAACAAAAACTAGCTGAGATTAAGTCAGAAACTGACAAAGGTGAAACCAGATTGTCCATGGCAAATTCTGAGAACAGACTTGATCCCATAGAATGGGGATGAGTATTTACTCTTCGTAGACTATTACTGAAAATATTGCTATGCAGGTTTCATAGAAAAGGAGACATTTTGAAAAGATACTTATGGATTGTTAATATATATCAACAAGCCCTAAGGTTGCAAATGAGTTTTTGATCTTCAGAAGGCTTTCAAATCAGGGCAGTGTTTATATATTCAAACATTTACTGGTAATCAGAATGGATATTTCAGACTGCAAAAACAGATTCTTGATTTAAGAGGGTTAGAATAAATATCAGCTCTTATCTTAGTATCTTAATTGTTTCTGGAGAAATTTTAATGACCTGAAACAAGTTTAGTTAATTGTTAACCAATGGTCTGAGTCCTTGGATATTGCCATACTTTGAAATAAAACGTGCATCAATAGTTAACTGATTCAGGGCCTCATGAAAATAGCTTGTAAAACACAGTCAAATGGGAGACAGGGAGGTAGTTTTGTTTTATCCTGAAATCTAATCACAGATTTTCATGCTACCAGTTTCTTGTGTTAGCATATTGCTGAGATCTCTGTGTAAAGAGCTGCATGATGGAAGCTATTTTCAGTGCATAACAACAAGTTCTATTGGACCTACAAAACTCATGAAGAACAGCATGTTTTCCTGAGTGCCATCGACTGGCACCTTATCTACTATCTTCAGACAAATAGATATACAGCTATACCTCTCCTAACATGTATTTATGGTGTTATAATTAATTTCTGTGTTTAAAATAGTTGATGAATCAAATCCCTTGACCTGACTTTGCTTTCAGCTGAACTCTGAAGAAATTCAGATTTGGCTTCAGAGCTAGAATTGAACTTTGCTGACTGGTCCATATCCTTGATATAGGCTGGTCCAACATCCCAGATGTGGGTATCTGCCAACCTTTGTGGCCTGGCGTATCTGTCCAAAGAAACACAGGAGTAAAAAATCACATTGTTGTCCAGCCCCATGTCTTTAAAGTTTGATAGTCAATTAGAAAGTCTGGCCAAGTGTAGTTACTTGTTTGCAAATAAAAGGTTAGGTTGTGCAAGCCTTCCACAGCCTCAAGTAAGATCATGGTGCGGAGTCTCACAGCCCAAAATTTATATTTGGGGAAGGACTGTAACTCACCAATGGACAGCCTTTCCTGGGATCCCACATGTGCAGAGGGGGGCCATAGCCCCATATCCTCTCCTTCCCCTTTGAGGTGATGTGTAGCTCCACTGAACAGTCCTTGTGCATGCCTGGGCAGAAGGGCTGTGGAAAATGGGGCAATATCTGTATTTTTTTTATAAATATCATCTGCACATCAGTTTATCTAGGTAATACTATCCTGCTTGAATGCATAGAGTTAACTCAAAGGAAGCTGTAAGGGGGGGAAACTTACAGGAAAGAAAATGATGGCAGAGATAAGACACCTGTGGTAAACAGCTTCAAAGAAATTAAGATAACAGACTGGGTCATCAATGGGGAGGAAACTTCCTATCTGGCTCTACAGGAGGGTAGAATGAATTACATTTCCCAAGGCTAAAGCCTGGATCAAAGAGGATTCTAAATGTCTAACATCCTAGAAAAGGAAGGAGGATGGGCAAACTAGAAGAGACTGCTCAGGGTGCTGCTGAAAGGCTAGCAAACATACTGAGGGAGAGTGGTAGAAACTGCAGTGGGGGCTGTCTGTTTTCTCCCTGCCAGAGATGGAGTTAGCTGGACTGGAGGGAACTTTGGGTTGTGGGGTGGGGGCGGTTTTCACTCCCATACTCATCTCCCCTGAGCAAAAAGTGCAGTCCAGCCTGGCCTGGAGAAGATTGTTGAGTCTGAGATTTTATTATTTAAGATATCTTGTTAGTGTTTATAGAACTGTTTTGAAATAACACAACTCCAGTGCACCAAAAGTGACCCTGCCTGGTTACACAAAAGCAATCTCCAGCAATGCAGGGGATACATAAAGAGAAACAGGCAGAGAACAGACCACAGTTTATAAGTGAAGAAGTTCAGCTTTTTGTAATGTAAGAGTAGAAATTTAAACACATGACTGATCAGTTAGAAGCATCAAAGAAAATAGTTTGGCTGCAAAGACTCTGCAGACTCTTTAAAGAGAAAAAAGAGCTAAAGAGGCTGACAGCTAGGATGGGAGTGAGATGATCACTATCTTGGAAAATAAAAACATCCCTATGGGAGAATGTCACTTATCAAGTGCTGATGAGCAGGTGACAAATTCCAGACTACCTTGCTGAAGCCCATTACTAATGCCAAAGACATATAAGACATGAGGAATCAAATACAAGATACATTTATACCTGTGACAGATCTGATAAGATTCTTCCAAAGTTAAATGGGAGCACAGCTATGCTAACACACAATGCCAATCAGTTTTCAGCTATTGTGAAGCACATCAAAAAATTCACCAACCATATTCATACTGTAATTGGAATCCACAAGGATTAAGACACAATAAATTACATTGATTTTGTATAAAAATGAAACAAGCCAAATAATAGAAACACAAATACAGCAGATAAGACTTACAGGAATTACCATAAAGTTCAATGAAAGATGGGGAAATTACAGCTATAAAAATAAAAACAACTGAGGAGATGAAACCAAATGGAATTGTATGCAGTGGAAGGGTAATATGAAAATCAGTAAGAAACGCTGTATGATGTTCTTCTCTTGTAGGGTAGGAGTAGATGAGAGAGCGAAATAGAACAATAGTGTAGCTGAAAAGTGAGCCCTATCAATGACACAACAACCCAGAAAAATATGTCTGGAATACCCAGGCTGAAGGAATCCACAGATGACATAGAGCAACTCCTCCCACCTTGTTCTAGTTCCTGGAGCTCTCTGGCAACCTCTGTGTGGCATAAAGGCATCGAGGAGGCCCTAATTTATCTTGTGGTGAACAAGCCCCCCAGCAGCACCAGGGTTGGGGCAGCAGAAAGGTGATTTATGGGGCAGCAGACAGGTGATTTAGCCCCACCTCTCCAGTCCTGTACTGAGCACTGATCACATTTGCTGAGGCTTGAGTCCAAAGTCTTTTGAGTTCACAATACAACTACCACTTTTCAGAGGCACTACTAAGAAGACTGTCATGTTACTGTTTCTTATCTTATCAGTATTAAGGAAGAATTGCAAATGTCAGTAAAAGGCCTTGCATATTCTGATGCTTTCTATTCTACATGTGAATTAAATTAAATACTTTCTTGATAGAGGTTTAGTTTTTATTGAAGCACAATAGAATTTAAATATGAATGAATGTTCCCACAACTGGTCTCCAGTGAAAACTATTTCATGTCAATCAGCAATAGGACAGAATTTCCTACTGTGAGTTGACTGTATTTCATTAAATGAATTATTGTAGAAAAACATTTCTCTCACCATACGGAGCCACCTATTATTTATTCAACATAATCTTACTGTCTTTTAATATTGCTTTTCTCTGTCTGTGATACAAACTCATGAATACCTTAGAATAAATGGAATGCATCCAAGAATGTGTAATACGTGTTCTGCATCTGCCCACCAAAGGGTATAAAAATCACTAGTTACTCACAGGTAATGGAAAGGTCTCTTTTTATTCAACCTGTTCAAAATGTTTTGGATACTGTTGAAAGCTCCAAAGTTGTATCTATGGATTTTAATAAACTAACATGTCTGGCATAGTCTTTTTTTTAAGTTACTATATAAAATACGTGTAACCCTTCTGCCTGTCAGAGTTGGCAGCAACAAGAGCCGGGTTCAATATCTAGGGGATCCATTCCAATAACACAATGCAAACCAGCTCGAGCCCCCACCCAGTGACCTGGGACAAATATATACCACCCCCGCTGGGTGCCTCCAAGAGGCAATACTTCCCCTCTCACGAGCACATAGTCTGAGTGTAGCAAAAAGCCTTTTAATAACAGAGAGAAACAATGTGGCATTATGTTGGGGAAACACCACCAACAGGATTCATAACACAACCCATGAGCAAAAAAACCCACCCCAAGCAAATTGGGGCATGCCCCTTTCCCTTTGGTTCTTGAGTCCAGCAACCCCAAATCACCCAAAGTCCCAAAAGTCCAATGACCCAAAAGTCTCTGTCCCTGGTCAGGGCAGCCCCAGAGTTTGAAAGTTTATCTGCGGAGCTTTACCTCCCAACCTGGGTGGAGATGGGACGGGGGTAAGAGGCACCTTACATGATCTGAAGCTGACCGCTCCACAGCTCCGTAGGCCTTCGCTTCACTCCGCTCCGCCAGCCGCCCCACGAACTCCTTCGCTCAGCTCCGCTCCGCGGCCCACAAGCAGCTCCTGCTGTCCCACGAACTGCTCCACCAGCCAGTCCACAAACTGCTCCGCGTCCCACAAGTGGCTCCCACCGTCCTACGAACTGCTCCACCGGCCTGTCCACAAGGCACTCCAGCCGTCCCACAAACTGCTCCACAATATATCTTCAGGCTCCCCCACTACTTAACACAACGCTCAGTGATTTCAGCTCTTAGTCAGTTCAGCTCTTTGGTGAATTCCGCTTGTAGTAGGGGAGCCTCAGTGCTGGTCCACCATTAGCCTAAAGTGAGCTTAGCAGCCTGTAACTAGAAAAGGAGTACTTGTGGCACCTTAGAGACTAACCAATTTATTTGAGCTTTCGTGAGCTACAGCTCACTTCCTAGCTCACGAAAGCTCATGCTCAAATAAATTGGTTAGTCTCTAAGGTGCCACAAGTACTCCTTTTCTTTTTGCGAATACAGACTAACACGGCTGTTACTCTGAAACCAGCCTGTAACTAGACTCCTAATAGAATCAAAATTAGCTCTGATATTCCACAGTGGAGAGAGGAGGAAGTGCAATTAGCATGTAAGGCCCTCACCAAGGGGCCCATGCCACCAAGTATTAATACTTGTCCCCAGCCTCTCTCCAGTCACAGAGTTTTAAAACCCATGACCCTTGCCTAGCAAGTGCTACTTAGTTGATGGTGAGTCCCTCCATCATAACAAAAGGCCAAGTACAGTTCCAAGCAGAGTTCCCATAATCAGGTTAATAACAATTTATTCTTCCTGCCCCCATAACAGACACACTGGGGATCCCACAGCAGCCAAAGTGACCATTTGGGCAGCTATGGCCTCATTCTAGGTGGGGTGGGTGTGCCTATGCAAATGAGATCAGCCCCTGAAGTTCTTTTCCACAACTTGCCACACCTCACCACCAGATGTCAGGGTGGAGCTCATCCTGACACTGCTTACGTACGTTAATTATAAAACTTATCTGAATAGTTCTGTATGCTGGCCTGAAACTGTATTGAACATAGAGGATTAGATGCACCACTCCATTTCTTGTTTGGAAGGTGCAGAGCATTTTAGGAGCTCTACTGTACCAAATGTCAAGATTGATGAGAAGGGAAATGAAGATAGATTGACAATCTGGTAGGAAAAGCATTACTTATGAAGATATTAACTCTACAGTCCCTTTCCCACTCCCCACTACAGCATCATTCCACTTTTGCTTCACCCACGCACCAGACCCCCAGGCAAATAGCTCAGGCATCTGCAGATCTTGAAATCAGCTGATCAGGGGGTTTGGGGACAATCAGGGAGTTCCAAAGGAATGATGGCATAGGGATTCTGTGAGGATCAAATCACTGTTTCCATACCCTATGCAGGTTATTCCACTGTAGGGCATGATCTGACCTACTGTAATTATGGGAATGGAAATCTACAAATCTAGGGCAGGCTTTGCTTTCCATCTACCCTTTTTACGGTAAGCGAGAAATAGCTTGGCTTAGAAGAGAAGGTACGGAATAAAAATGCTTCATATTTTCTGGAAAGACAGACAGAAGATCAATAGGCTGTAAATAATCCTATGGTAATTTGGTTAAAAACATCTAAGAGGGCATATTACTAATTCTGCCAGTGTAGCTAACTCTGTTTTTAATAATTCTGTTGATGGATTTTTAGTATACTAAATAGAGAGAAGGTGTTTTTACTTGAAGATGAGATGGATACAAAAGTATCCCCTAGAAAATGCCTCGGTAAGAATGATTTTCGTGTTTAAGGTGGTACCTTAATTTTGTTATGCACTTGCAAGAGTTTTTTCCTACTTTTTTGCATTTATCATAAATAAAGTATGGAAGATAAGCTGCTTCTCCTCCATTCTTGACTTTCAAAATTGACACAGTATTTTGCCTTTATATGACACCCCAAACAACTCCACATCTCTTCCCCTTGAATAGCTCTTTGTCCGTTCTGTTGTACCAGTTCTTCAGCAGAGCTATACAAAATCATTTGCAGGGCCACTGAAGGTTCATCAAACACTACTTCCTTAAGGAAGCCAACCCCCTGAGTATTCTAATGGTAATTGCCATTATGAGTCCATAAGTGCAGGAACTTAAGACAAATGTTTCTATCCTTCATGGATTTTGTGAAGGATTTTTTAAGAGAGCCAAGATGTCCAATAGTGCACTGGAATGGCAAATATGACTTACTCAGAGCCAGAACGTCTTTCAGCTATTAAAGGGACTCGATTTCTTGTGCCATGTGCTGGAAAACAAGTAAGGACTAAAGCACTGTGTCAAAACTATAATGGCAACAATAGAAACATGCTACAGAAAGCTTAGAAATGTGGATATAAGTGTGAGTGGCAGAGAGGAAGTATGGAAGGCTGACTCTTATGCTCCTATAACTAAGCCTATAAATTTAACAAGCATAAAAATCAGGAGTTTGTCAGACAAAACCTTGGTGCAGATTCACTAAAGGGGATTGAAAAGGTGACTATAGGGAAAAAAAAATGGAACCACAAATTCTGTGTCCTGCAATGCCAGTGTTAAATTATGTGCCAGAAAGAGGAAGATCAGTCAAATAGGGGCACATCTGAATTGGACAGGATGTGTTACACTCAACAGAAACATCTTCAAAAGACTGAACAGTAAGGAGGAGAATATTGGTGGTAGAGATCAGAACCCTCAACTAACCAGAACTGTAATACAGAACTTTACACCTTCATGTATCAGAAACTACACTGAAAAGTAAAATGTCTGGAAACAAAATATTGTCCTCCTGGGAATGATTGCTGAGCTTTTGGAAAACTAGATACATTCAGGTTATATCAGAGTGGTGTTGAATGTTTCTGCTGGAAAGTATCCCCAAGTCTATTTATGGAAAGAGATTCTTCCTAATTACTTAGCTTAAATACAAAAAAAGGATCTGCTTTGTGTGGGGGAAAAACATTATGCCTATCCCAGTGAGATGATCAGGAAAAAAGGAGCAATTCAGGTTGAACACTCATTGTCTCTTTTATAAATATTAGAAAATGAGAAAAGATTTTATCAGAGGCAAGAAATAAGAAAGAAAAGTTCTTTGAAGGTAAGACGACTATGATTTCCCCCCACCCCCAGATCTCCTACAAGCAATGCCTGCAAATGAGAAGAATTAAAAGATGTTGCACTGAATTGTACTGATGGGGGAGTTGAGAAAGCCTTATTGTTTTTACCTTCACTTTGGGTTATTTACTATATGAATACATTACAACAGTACAGATCCCTTGATTTGAGAATTTGAAAGATCTTTTTAACATATTACATTAAGTCCTACAACAACCCTGTAGGGTGGACAACTTTAATTATATCCACTTTGCAGATGAGATTAATGAAGCTCAGAAAGGTTAACTGACTTGCCCAAGTTCACACAGCAAGTCAATGGAAGAGCCAGGAAGACAACATGGGAATCCTGATGCCCAGACACCTGCTCTAATCAAAAGGCCATAACTGCTCTCAAAGAAAAATGTATAAAATCATATTTTCAGTAAGATAATGAATAGGTTGCTGGTGAGGAAAAGGGCAGAAAATACCAACTTGAAATTCTCAGAGGCAGATGAGGGAAGGGACTGGGAAGGGTGACTTGTTTGTCTTGTGATTGAATTTACACAGTTGGCATGAGAAGAACTTGAAGAAAGTCCTAGATACAAATTTGTCTCTGGTGTAAGTGGAAGCTACCCCACAAAGTCTGAATCTAGCCTTCACCAAAATTTTTGAGATCATTTCTCTTACAAATTGAAATTGGATTCTGTTGCTGAATTGTAAGAGGTGCTAAGCATTTGTCCCACTGAAGATAGTGGGAGCTGCAGATATTCAACACCTCTGAAAATCAGGCTATTAGTGTGGAAATACACTTAATGTTCAACTGAAAACATATTTAGTGTTTCTTTCCTGCTCAGACATGTCCTGCATTAAAAAAAAAGGAGACACATTCTGGCCCTGATCCTTCTGGGTGAGTCTCGTGGGAAGGTCACTGTGCATGCATAGCATTCCATACAGGGTCAGGACCTAAAGGTGCACAAGGGACACTAGCAGACCAGGTGCCAGCTCATGCCAAGGTCCCTAGGTCTCACTGAACACTAACAAATGCATAGCTGGAAACCAGTCTGGCTTACCTGTTTGTTAGCATTATTAAAATAGATATTAGAGTTATAACAATATGTTTAGACTTTATGGAACACTTGTAGGATGCTGCATGTATTAATCCTACTTATAACATCTGTATCCCATGTTATAAGATAATGTTTAAATGTTTGGTCTGTAACTATCAAAATGTTTGAAGACTGTACATTCCCTACAGTCAGGGGAGAAGCATTATCAAGTGTGAAATATTAGTTTACCCCAAGAGGTGTTATCTCCTGCCCATCAGGAAGTATTCTTGAATCCAAATGGGCCATTGTGGAACAAAGACTTTGTCCTTTGCTTCACTCACCAACCCACCGAGAGGTTACCTGAAAGAGTGTTCACCTGATCAACTTGAATTTTGGGATGAGGGGTATAAAAATCCATGACAAGGACCAACTGGGTCTCTTTGTGCTGTTTGAACTCTGAGGGGCAAAGATTCCCAGATATAAGCAAGAAATCCCCCAGTTGCTTGGTTTGGGTGATCCCCAAAGGATATATAAGCTTCTATAATAAGCAAGCTTTTATTACCTTTTGCACTTAAGATTGTACCCCATTTGTGTGTGTATTCTTACCTGCTTTAATCTTGTAAATAACTTTCATTAATTCTCTTAGTTAATAAATCTTTAGTTAGTTTATTACAGTATTGGCTATAGGCATTGTCCTTGGTTTGAGATTTGAATATAATTGACCTGGGACTGGGAGTAACCTGAATATTGGTCTGTTGTTTGGTATAAAGCGACCATCTATCACATAGTCCATCTTGTCTGGGTGGAAGATGGACTGGCATGCCCAAGAGGACTGTCTGTGACTCCCTGGTCAGATTGTTATAGAACTTTAGGAGTTCCCACCTGTTATTAGGCTGGTGAAGTTTAATTATAGATCATACAACCAGGTTGGGGTGTCTGCCCGGCCTTTTGACAGTCCACCCTGAGGTTGGCACTCATGATCATGAGCCTCCCCAGACAGTGTGACAACGCAAAAAGTGATATTTTAATCTGAAGATCGGTTGGCTGTTATTTGAATAAGTAGCTGATACAGAATAAAATGTCAGGATCCAGAAAAAGCAAAAAAGAACTCTTTATGCCCATATACATATTCCCAATCAGCTGAGAACTCTCTAGAGTCCTTGTGCAGTTGTGCATTTCTCAGATAACATTGTTGAACCTCTGCCAAAGAGGAGCAAATTTTGCAGCCTTGCAGGTTGGTTCCCCATTAGAGGAGAAATCCATGACATGGAGTGTGGTAATTTTCATAGTGTGGCTTGCTTTATCTACACTGTGTATGCCAGTACTTGAACAGAGGTAATCACAAATGGCACTGTCATGGGGCAGCTGCCCAGTATTGGGAGTTAGGGCTCATCTGACTGTCTGCCTTATGAAGGCCCCGCCTGGGGTGGGGGGTGGGGGGAAGGGTAACTGACTGCCCTTGGTGGCTGACTTGTAAATGAGCACCTAATAAATGTTACCCACTCTCAGTTAGAGGGGAATTTCTAATTAAGAAGCATAAAGATGGATTATGTGTAACATGTAAGGTCCAGGAAATAATTTGGGATTGTGAAGACTGTATCTGTGAAAGGAGGGTTTTATACAGAAAACTCAGAGGCCTTAAAGAACTAAATTTTCCTTGCAGCATCTCTCAAGAATACAAGGAAACATTTCTGCAAAGTTTTAAGAATACTGGAAAGAGTGTGAGACTCTAAGTCATGAACAAGATACAAAGTTACAATGCATGATTGTCTTAGACCCAGAAAGTGAATCTGCTACACTATAAAACCCAAGAAGAAGAGGGAAGACAGGACGTTCCTGTGGAGTGAAGCTCCCAGGAGAGGCCTAAGCCAGAGGACTGAGCAGGGAGCCCAGAGGGGAACCCACCAGATTTGAGAACCTACAAAAGGTGCCTAGAGAGGGCAGCCTCCTAGATGGAAGGCTGCAGTCAGCAGGCATCTGAGAAGGCCTGGGCTTAGCCAGGGGTCTTCCAGATATTGGCTAGAAGCCTGTCCTGGCAAGTCTCACTTGCTGTCACTGGAGAAGAGTTGCAGTGGATGGATGACTCTGGACCCTGACTCCAAAAAAGAATCTTACTTCAGTAGTGCAAGAAGCCTAACACCATGTGCAGAGACTGGAACAGAAAGAACCCCTGGGGAAGAGCCTGGGGAGTGGTAACTACTGGACTCAGGGTGGGCAGATGGACTAAGAATGACCCAGTCAACCAGCTGAGATATTGGAGTTAAAGTTTTGTTTATGTTCTGGGCTGGTTTTTCTGTTAATAAATGAGACCCTTTCCAGGGAGGTGTTATTTAGCACCTACTGGACTGTTTGGACTTGTTGATACATTGGGTGAGGAAAAATCAACTTACGGCTCACCTGCTACACCATGCCTGCCTGCAAGGCGATGCATCTGTTCAGCCTGGAATAACAAATTTCTTATATAAATTCTTACTTAAAAAAAAATCAGCCCCACTCATCATCAGTGCCCATCTCCCTGGGAGCAGTTCTAGCTCCATAACTTATTCGAACTAGAGAAATTAAGACAGAGAGCAAACTCTCTTGCTGTCTGCAACAGCTTCCCTAAAAATAATGTACATCACAAAATTTCAAAATTATTCAGCATTTCTGCAAACACTGAACAGTGCTACCATGCTAACAAAAATACCTTGTAAAACAGTGTGTAAGGTGTGTAATTACCTGTGGTCTACCAGTCTAACAATATTTTCCATTTCTATATAGGTATAACTTTAATCTTTAATGGAGGGCAATCAATTAAAAAACAGAATTTGAATACTTAGAAGTATCATAGAATATCAGAGTTAGAAGGACCTCAGGAGGTCATCTAGTCCAACCCCCTGCTCAAAGCAGGACTAATCCCCAATTTTTGCCCCAGATCCCTAAATGGCCCCCTCAAGGATTGAACTCAGAACCCTGGGTTTAGCAGGCCAATGCTCAAACCACTGAGCTATCCCTCCACTCTGATGTCAATATAAAGTATGATACCTTATTTCCATTATCTAGTGCATCAGCATTTGGAATATTGTATGTGAAAGCTTCATGAACTATAAACTCAAATGTCTGTGCCTGATTGTCTCTTTGAAATTGGTTCTTGGAGGGGACCCTCAGTATGCAAATATGCCTCTTCTGACATGGAAAAGGTCAGACATCTGTATTGAGCAACACCCACTGTTTCCTCCCTGCCCCAGGTCCTTCAGAGAGAGAAAGGATGGAAGATCTATCAGTAAGTAGAGGCCATAGTCAAACATTTTAAAATAAATAGCATTCCATCAGCACCAACACATGAGAGCTAAAAGCTATTGTGGGAAGCTGAGAATAATTCACTGCTATTTAATGTGCTTTTTTTTCTAAAGCACATCACAAGTTTTATTTTTGTAGCAACTGAGGCTGCACTAACAAAGAAACTAATGACGCAAAAGTGACTTACAGTTTAAAGTGAACATAAGATATGTCAATTATAGGTGGTCAACATATTATTGAACTTGAGACCTAATAAGATTTACTGTTGTTCTCAGAGACCTGACTTTACTACCTTTATTCCATTTCGATGGCATGGTATTATAAATCTGCACAAATCACAGTTGCCTACTGCATGAAGTGCCTCTTGCCACGGTGATAAGTGTATGAGAACTTTGTAATTCTTAGATGATAAATTCAGGAAGGTGATTTCTGAGACTCTGGAGCCAGAGTTAGGCAAGAGATGCTGTCAAGGTTCCTTCCCCACTCTGAACGCTAGGGTACAGATGTGGGGACCTGCATGAAAACCTCCTAAGCTTATCTTTACCAGCTTAGGTCAAAAACTTCCCCAAGGTACAAAATATGCCACCCTTTGTCCTTGGATTGGCCGCTACCACCACCAAACAATTACTGGTTACTGGGGAAGAGCTGTTTGGAAATGTCTTTCCCCCCAAAATACTTCCCAAAACCTTGTACCCCACTTCCTGGACAAGGTTTGGTAAAAAGCCTCACCAATTTGCATAGG
Organism: Lepidochelys olivacea; assembly: GCF_965140295.1. NCBI lineage: Eukaryota > Metazoa > Chordata > Testudines > Cheloniidae > Lepidochelys > Lepidochelys olivacea. The sequence continues at coordinate 69,952,101 of NC_140418.1, read as the reverse complement.
TGACCACAGACCCAAACCCCTTGATCTGAGAACAATGAAAAGCATTCAGTTTTCTTACAAGAAGACTTGTAATAGAAATAGGAGTAAATAGAAGCAAAGAAATCCCCTCTGTGAAATCAGGATGGTAGATACCTTACAGGGTAATTAGATTCAAAACATAGAGAATCCCTCTAGGCAAAACCTTAAGTTACAAAAAAGATACACAGACAGAAATAGTCATTCTATTCAGCACAATTCTTTTCTCAGCCATTTAAAGAAACCATAATCTAACACATACCTAGCTAGATTACTTACTAAAAGTTCTAAGACTCCATTCCTGGTCTATCCCCGACAAAAGCAGCATAAAGACAGACAGAGACCCTCTTTTTTTCTCTCCCTCCTCCCAGCTTTTGAAAGTATCTTGTCTCCTCATTGGTCATTTTGGTCAGGTGCCAGCGAGGTTACCTTTAGCTTCTTAACCCTTTACAGGTGAGAGGAGTTTTCCTTTGGCCAGGAGGGATTTTTGCGAAGGCTGAAATCTTTATTAGCTTGAGGCAGTTTTTGTTCATTTTCATCTAAAATAAAGGGTCCCATGATATCAGTGATAACCAGGAGGGGTTTTCACATAATTAATTTCAACTGTATTTCAAGCACAGTGCAGGGTTAATGGTTTAAATCTAAATTTTTTTTTTACTAAAAATTGGTGGTTTTTTTTTTTGTCAAAACAAATATTTTCACAGAAAGTATCTGCTTTCTTAGAAAACTTTCTAAGCTGATTTCTCCCACTCTCTCTCCTGCCCGCCCCCACCCCGGATTTCCATTGTTTGTCATCTAAAAATTTTCAGTTTTTGGTTTTTCAGGAAGTCAAAATTTTCTGATGAAAAATAAACCTATTTTCTTACCAGCTCTAGTGAATGGTCTCTACCATGCTGCCTGGAAGGCTCTCTTTCTAGCTCCTCTGGCCAAGTTGCAGGAGTTGTGCTGTGCAGAGCAGGGATTGTGAAGGAAATGGTCTTTCACCTGCCTGAAAGTTCCTCAGCTTCTTCTAGTATCAGGTGTAAAAAACCCAAAGGAACTGTAAACAAGATTTGTCTAGCCTGAGGTACAGAAGTGACAGAAATTGGCACAGGAGTGACAGAAATTGAGCTCCTCTGACGAAACTGGCAGAAACAGGCCATGAAAGTTAGAAAGTTACCATTCAAGGACCAGACACTGGTTCATTAGATACATGGCGGCCTTTTATTAAGGCTAAGTGTATATAAACTGTATATATGCCAACTATGCTTCTTAATTTCTCACACACTGGAGTTTATTTGATAAAATTTCATTTTTGGATTATCATCTGACTCCTGTATACCTCTTTACATCTGTGAGCGCAGTTATTATGTTTGTGCAAACCTGTTACCATCATATGAACTAATATTGAAGACAAATATGTTAGAAAAAATGCAGAAAGAAATGTCGTTCAGGTACAAAAATGTAGGGCTAGAACCTCCAGAATGGTGCAGCATTTTTGCACCACATAGCTTTTGGCTATATTCAAATGGCAAACTTAACTGGCTGAGAGAAGATTACCCGCTGCAACAATTTTCTTATAGCGTAGAGGCTTTTATGCCACTTCCTCTGTTGACACAGCAGGGAAAGTGGGTGTGGCCAGAGGAAAGGGGACATGGCTGGGATGCCGGTATTTCCACACACATCTTTGGTTCTGGTTTCAGTCCCTTGCAGCGGCTTGCAGTTTACATAAGGGTAGCACCCATGATAATCTGAGATCTCGTCTCCATGCAAAAGTTACACTAGTGTTAAGAGCACCACACTACTTTAGTACCAGTTTAACTAAATCTCTTTAAAAACCACACAGTTAGTTAAACTGGTGAAACTTTGTATCTAGAAAATCTGCAACTCAGTACAGGGAGACCAGTCATACCCAAAAGCTGCATGAAGATTAGGGGAGTGCACAGGTGAGCTTTACACCAGTTGGCCTGTCTTTTTCTATTCTGAGCCTAAAATTGTATGTTTTTAATGTTCTCTTATGATGACTGCTGCTTTTCTTTCCTTCACTCTTGAAGGCCTTTACAATAGTGATTAAATGAGTCCTAGTTCTGTATAAATTATTCTGCAAACCTAGAGAATGTTTGCGAAGAGTAGGATCAAAAGTCAGATTAAAGTCTACTGAAGTCAGTGAAAAGACTCCAGTTGACCCTAGTGGGTTTTGGATTGGGCCCTATTTGAGTAACCTGCTAGTGGGGGCTAGCAGACCTTGGTGGGATTAGTAGGTCTAGTTGTGAACCTGAATATATAGGTGTGTGTTAAGGGAATGGGCTCCAGCTTTTGAAACTGTGGAACAAGGTGAAGATGGCAGGATCAAGTAGTGTATACAAAGTAGAACACTTAAACTGACAACCCAGTTAGAAACCTCCAGAATGGGCTTGGTAAAAAGCACAATGAGCGGCATCCCTCTTGGTGTGCCGTCTTTGGGCCTGTCGAAAAATGGCTAGGTATCATCATAAGGCCTTTTGCTTCTGGAAGAAGTTCTATTAGTCATTGCGTTGAGAACATCCCGTTCATTCAACGGCTAATGAAGTCATGGCCTGTTCTTTCCTATTATCATATTGCATCTGTCCTCACTTACATCATGTCCTTGATAATACAGAACTTACTCTCTTTGTAACCAAAAAACCTAACCAAGAAAACATTAGTATAATTGCTGGTCTAAAAAATTATTTATAATGTTCATGGTGTCATGCCCTGGTCTTTTCTGCTATCCGTGTATGGATAGTTCAGAAAGATCTCAGGATACCGGCTTACACACACACACGCAAACTTAATGCATTGGTATCTTTGAACTTCAACCCTTTTGATAAGCTATGTCTTCCTATATACTCACTACAAAGGACTGCATCTGCCAAATATGCTAATTAAGCTGCAGTCTGTCCTTTTAAAATGTAGAATCCTTAACATGTTTCATTTTCTCTGTAAGACTAATTTTTTGTTTTTTCTAGTTCTTTATTCTCTCCCAAGAAATTTCAGAAATTTGGCATCTTGCCACACAGTAAACTGCAAAGACAGCATAATGAAAGTTAACGGAGCTCTGAGATTCAGGTAACTCATATGAATTAAAAACAATTTACTAATGCATAGCGAGTTCAACAAAATCAAATCTAAAATACTTCATGCAGAGTATATAATGGACTAAATCAAACTTCAAAACTGTTGGGGCATATTTTACCAAACTGAAGTAAAATAAATGCCAAGGAAATGTCAGTAGGAGCAACAGATTATTGTTTTTACGTATAGTCTATTTTTGTACAATATTCCTATGAAAAATGAACAACCAGCCTCCCCTCTCCTCCCAACACACACACTTATCAGTGTATATATTGTGGAAAAGCCTTACCACCTCTGTCTGAACATCTAAGCGGAATTTCTGTTTCTAAATTATAGACATACTCAGAACTAAGGATTAGACTGTGAAATGAGTTTTGTGCCTGCACAGGGGATTAAGGAAGCATAAGAATCACGTCTTTTCTCCCCTTCAAGGGATAGCCAAATATTATGGGTGGGGAGGGGGAAGGGGACGGAGAGGGAATGAGTGGATCCCAGGTTCCATTCCCCCCCATACATCTGTCAGTGCTAATGAGCCAGCTTGCCAGGGATCGCAACACATAGACCAGCAGTAAATTAGTACCCCTGGGAGCAATGGGGAGCACAATTTCCTCTTTGTGTCACCTGTGAGACAGCACAGCAATGCGATGCGATACCTTTTACTGAGGGCGATATCTTAGGGAAACAGTCTAGGCACAGATGACCTCCACGGGCACGATCCATTTACGCTCACGGGGAAGACATTTGACATCAATTGGTGATGGATTGGACCCTAAATCTTTAAAGAATTGATAGAACCTTGCCACACTATTTTCATTAAAGTCAGTGTTTTGAATCACCTTCCAATTCATCCACTGGGACATCTGTGCCAGAAGGTGGCTTTACCCTAGAAGGAAGGAAGGCAGTCAGAGGAACTCCCCCCCCTTGAGATTCTTCCGGTAGAAGCCAAATTTATTTTACAGAAAATGTTTCCTAGAATCCCCACTAGTGTAGGGTACACAGGAGATGTACTGAATACACTGTCTCCTGTATACTCTGACCATGTCCTATCCCCAGATAACCACTTTCTGGGCTGCATAGGACATCTCCATACTCATTAGTAAGATATTACTCCAATCCTGAATTCCTTGCTCAAATGGTTGGGCCTTTAGGTCTAAATCCTGAGCAGCTTTGACAGTGTGTTGGCACTGCTTTCCTTTAGTCTGCTAAATCACATTCGATACTTACACTCTTAAATTAATCCATAATTTCTCTTTAATAATAATGATTCAAATTTATATAGTGCCTTAAGGATCTCAAACACTTTAAACAACCACTATATCATGTTGCGTGCCCTGTGTTATTGTCAAGGTTCCTTCCCCACTCTGAACGCTAGGGTACAGATGTGGGGACCTGCATGGAAAACCTCCTAAGCTTATCTTTACCAGTTTAGGTCAAAACTTCCCCAAGGTACAAAATATTCTACCCTTTGTCCTTGGATTGGCCGCTACCACCACCAAACAAATACTGGTTACTGGGGAAGAGCTGTTTGGAAACATCTTTCCCCCCAAAATACTTCCCAAAACCTTGCACCCCACTTCCTGGACAAGGTTTGGTAAAAAGCCTCATCAATTTGCCTAGGTGACTACAGACCCAGACCCTTGGATCTTAAGAACAATGAACAATCCTCCCAACACTTGTACCCCCCCTTTCCTGGGAAATGTTGGATAAAAAGCCTCAGCAATTTGCGTAGGTGAACACAGACCCAAATCCTTGGATCTGAGAACAATGAAAAAGCATTCAGTTTTCTTACAAGAAGACTTTTAATAGAAATAGAAGTAAAGAAATCACCTCTGTAAAATCAGGATGGTAGATACCTTACATGGTAATTAGATTCAAAACATAGAGAACCCCTCTGGGCAAAACCTTAAGTTACAAAAAAGATACACAGACAGAAATAGTTATTCTATTCTGCACAATTCTTTTCTCAGCCATTTAAAGAAATCATAATCTAACGCATACCTAACTAGATTACTTACTAAAAGTTCTAAGACTCCATACCTGGTCTATCCCTGGCAGAAACAGCATATAGACAGATACAGACCCTTTGTTTCTCTCTCTTCTCCCACCTTTTGAAAGTATCTTGTCTCCTCATTGGTCATTTTGGTCAGGTGCCAGTGAGGTTACCTTTAGCTTCTTAACCCTTTATAGGTGAGAGGAGCTTTCCCCTGGCCAGGAGGGATTTCAAAGGGGTTTACCCTTCCCTTTATATTTATGACAGTTATATAGAAGGTCAGACTAGATGGTCATAATGGTCACTAAAACATTGGCCAGATGCACTACTGGCAGAAGTAGATACAACTTCAATGGATTTGTGCCTGTGTACCCCAGTAGTGAATCTGGCTTCTTAGCTATAAGTTTCCAGTAAATCAAATATCTGATATAACATATATACTACATAGGAAAGTTATATTAGCAACTTGATTTATTGGAAATGTATAATTAAAGAGCTATATATATATAAATAATATTCTCACACACCATATGTGTGTATATATACACACACACACACACCACTTTTGTTCAGTAAAGTACTACCTCAGAGGGCCAAATCCTGATGTTCTTATTCAGACAAAACCGTCCATGAGGGTTTTGGAGTGAATAAGAACTGCAGACTTGGGCTCTCATGGTCTATACAGCAACAAATATAGCTGGTTGTAAACATTTATGATGTGAGAACGTGAATGAATGAACTGTGAATGAAAAAAAAAAAGAAAAAAGAATAAGACATGTCCCTCTAGTTTTCAAGTGATGGAGTATTCCACATGTAGAATGCCTAGAATATACATTGAAGACCAGGACACTATAGCTCAGAAGGTATGTGAAAGTTCAGAATTAACATTTATATTTTGCAGATTCTTAGTTACTGATGTTAGTAGTAGATACTGAACCACCATTAGTAAGAATCTACAGATAACTAATAGCAAAATGTTGAGTGAGATTCTCTATTGGGGTTAATCAGCACAGCTCCGTTACTTCACTATGTTCTAATTATAGCTCTTGGCTTGCCTTTAGGATGATCATCGGTGACATCTCAATATTTACTGGCAACCACTGAAGTTCTGTGTGTTCGTGTTTCTCTTCTGTATACAAAGGGCCAAATTCTGTCCTGAGTTACTCTGGTGAAAACCTGGAGTATCTTGACTGATGCCAGTGGAGTTGCTCTGTATTTACACCAATGTAACTGACAGCACAATTTTAGTCTCTCACTATATCTGTAGATCAGTGGGTCACCAGATAAAAAGAATGAAATCAGTAGGGGCAATTTATCCTTTCCAAACCGTAACAGTACTGTTTATAGTCTAGGGGAAAAAAAAATCTTTATACATGCCTGGTCAGCTCAGAGCAACCCATAATAATAGACAAATGTGTGTCAGAGTGTCTTGATTTATTCAAATATCAAGGCAATATTTATGTGGCAGTTTTATTTAGCTAACGATGAATTGAGAGTAAACAGCAACATGACAGCCTTTGTTAAAAACCTCTCAAGTAGAAAAGAAATGGCAGTCCTGGGTTTTACTGCCTGTAGAGAACTCAGAGGTCTCTTCAGTATGTAAATGGGATCAGATTCTCTGAACCTGCCTGGTCCCTTTGTGCTGCTTTGGTGACAGAAAGGGGCCAAAAACTTGGTGGATATTCACAGATTGGGATTCCTCCAGTGTTTGGTGGATCCCTAGCAGGCTAAGAACTCATGGCCAAATATTATATCACCCTCACCATAGCACCCATCATGCCTGGCATGCCAGGGCAGGGAGTGGGGATGGCCATATGCACCAGTACCACAGACTGGTGGATGGCTCTTTAGGAGCCACAGCCAGATGCTGTAGAACCAGCCCCAGAGTGAGATAGGCACATGACTTCCCCTCCTTTCTGTTCACCCAGTAGAAATTGGGGACAGAAAACAACTAGTCCATGGAGTTCACAGGCTGTGGATTTACAGTGAACAGCATAGAGTGTTGATCATATGCAGCATATTTCAAAAACAGCTGAGCCAGTGTGACACAGAGGGCCATTGGTGGTTCACTATGTAAGTCAGCAACTCTTGTCAAGCCCAACACTCACTACACCTAACACACTGTTGTCATTATATATGCCCAAAAGGTGGCATGTAATAGATCACTGGAAAATGAATACTTCACTAATCATTAATTTTATTGAATGGTACGTGTATTGATTGTGTACAAAGAGTTCTACTATGTGCTAGCATTATGTTCTTAAAATGTATTTGGCAAGCAATGCATAAGCAGTCTGTCTTAGATAAAGGAATGTGTATTTGCTTGTCTGACCTGCCTAGCCCTCAGGCAGAGTCAATGAAGGTACGCGTATATAAAAGGTAAACACAGCCATGAAATTAGAGAGTGGTCTGAACCTCAGATAAGCAATTGAATCAGCTGGTTGTGTACAATATTACTGTATTATAAAAGTTGTGACAAAGTTTCTCCTCTGCCTTGGTGGATCCTGCACTTTTTGGCAGATTTGCTCGCCTCGGAGGTTCATGGTAGCCCTCAGTTTGGCCGCTTCTGCTAGAGGCTCAAGCCTGCCATTCACTCAGCTAACCTCAGCACTAGCCAGTATGGGGGAAACAGAGAACAATCCCTGCAGTCTCTGTGTCCCACCTAGTGGGTTGGGGACAGGCCAGATCCCTTTCCAAATTAGACCTTCCCTTTTGGTGTGCTTCACAGACAAGGTTATCTCCGCCAGTGACCAATCAGGATCTGGGGGCGGGCGGTTCGGGCGGGAGGAGATGGAGGGAATCCAGGCACACCCTCTACACCATGTTCCAGCCCGGGGCCCTATGGATAGCAGCTGTCTACACTAGCCCCTGTATCAGCTGTGTGACAGCTACAACTCCCTAGGCTACTTCCTCCTGAAGCTTGATCATACTTGTACATTTCAGTCATCCAGCAGCACACCTTCTCACTCCCTGCACACCCCCCCACTAACTCATAGGAGGTCCTTTTTAAGCCAGGTGTCCCGATTAACTTGCCTGCCATAATTGAGTCTAGTAAGTTTTTAATTGGCTCCAGGTGTCTTAATTAGTTTGCCTGTCTTAATTGGTTCTAGCAGGGTTCTGATTGCTCTAGGGCAGCTCCTGCTCTGGTCACTTAGGGAACAGAAAACTATTCATCCAGTGGCCAGTATATTTGCCTTTGACCAGACTCCTGTACTCCCCTTGTCTGGGTCTGTCACAAAGTGTATCTAGTAAGGTCTTGTATGAAAGCGAGTGACACACTGGTGATTAATAGTATTGTGAAATGTGTGTATTAACACTATCTGGGGAATTACAGTTATTCACTGATATTACGCTTTAAAGTCTGTGGGTTTTCTCCCGAGAAGGGGGGAAGGTAACTATCTACCTGTTTCCACTGTAAACTAACCAGAACAGTGGAAGCCCTATTTACATATGAATCGGCAGAGGGACTGGGAAGTGAACAGGAAGGGAAGAACAGCAGGAAGCCTTTCTTCTTCTTGGAACAGGGTCAATGAACTTTGGGAAGATGGCATGGCATCTACACACCTAAGGAAGAGAGAGAGGCTTGCTCCTAGCTTACTTTTCAGAGAATACATTCCAAAGCTTTACTGGACTATGAAAAGAAAGGGGAGAGAATCTCATAGGTATCCAGAACTTGGGGGATTAAAGGGTCCAGAGCTTTGAATCCGTCAACCATTGGGGTTGAAGTCTTTGGGAATGGAGTTTAGGTTTAACTTACTGAAATGAAATTTTAATTGTAGAAGTGCATTTTTTCTTTTATTTGCTTGTAACACTTCCTATCTTTATTCCTTATAGTGGGTATCACTTAATTCTTTGTCCTTTTGTTAAATAAAATTGTTTTACTCTTACTATAAACCAGTTCAGAGCTGTAATTGAAATTGGAGTAAAAAGAAAAGGAGTACTTGTGGCACCTTAGAGACTAACCAATTTATTTGAGCATGAGCTTTCGTGAGCTACAGCTCACTTCATCGGATGCATACCGTGGAAACTGCAGCAGACTTCATATACACACAGAGAATATGAAACAATACCTCCTCCCACCCCACTGTCCTGCTGGTAATAGCTTATCTCAAGTGATCATCAAGTTGGGCCATTTCCAGCACAAATCCAGGTTTTCTCGCCCTCCACCCCCCCCCCCACAAATTCAGCAGGAGAGCGAATTTGTGTGGGGGGGTGGAGGGCGAGAAAACCTGGATTTGTGCTGGAAATGGCCCAACTTGATGATCACTTTAGATAAGCTATTACCAGCAGGACAGTGGGGTGGGAGGAGGTATTGTTTCATATTCTCTGTGTGTATATAAAGTCTGCTGCAGTTTCCACGGTATGCATCCGATGAAGTGAGCTGTAGCTCACGAAAGCTCATGCTCAAATAAATTGGTTAGTCTCTAAGGTGCCACAAGTACTCCTTTTCTTTTTGCGAATACAGACTAACACGGCTGTTACTCTGAAACCTGAAATTGGAGTGATTGTTCACCCCAGTTTTAAATTAATAAACTGCTGTTACTGTCTCTTTAAAGGAGCAGCAAACTTAACTTCTGTGAGAGTTCCAGGAGAGGACTGGACACTTCAGAGAGATGTTTCTGGGGAACTCAGGAGTTGGGGTGCACTGCTTGTTACCTGCAAGGCCAGGTTTGGATGGGCAGAGTCCTGAAGAGTTTGCTAGTAAGGCAGACAAGCTGGTATGTCAGGGAGTGGTCACACAGTTTAGCAGCCACAAAACTCTCATTTGCTGAGGCTGAGAGTGGTAACATGGTAACCTCACAGTTCTGGAAACCTTAGCTGATTGGCTGGCTGTTGATGGTAGGGATGTAAGCCACAGCAGCATAGCACCTGAGGCAATTAGAGTTGCAGGGCAGGCGGTGGTCTGGGTTGAATGCCAAAGTGTCACAGCCAGATCCTCTGCTGCTGTAAATTACCCCAGCGAAGGATCTGGCCCATCTATTTCTAACAGGAAGTAGGAACATAAGGGAATACTCTATTCGCATGCATACACATCCTGAATGTCAAAAAGGAATCACAAAATAATCAGGAAAGTCACAGTTTCTGGCAGCCTTGACTTAATTCTACCCTCCTGCTCCTCAGACAGACCCTCAGGCTTCCCAGAGTCACAGAATCAGCCAAGAAATAGAGTAGCTGTCCTGATCTGCTTTGGCTGGCTCCTCCCTTTAAGAGACAAAGACTTTCTGTGGTGTTATAAGAAAAAATAACCTTATTTTCATTCTTCCTTCACTGCAGCTGCCATCTTGAGTTTATAATGCTCAGTGTCAGAGTTCCCTGTGCTTTCATGAACTTTTCTAAGGGGTGAAAAATAATTTAAAAACTTACAAGAAGTTCTCATTTTTTAGGGAAGTAAAAAAAGTTTTATATTTTTTAAAGACCATTTGTTCCTGCTGGGAGTTTCTGTGTAATACAATACAATTACATTTTTCTAACTGAAAAGCTGACTTTGTTGCTTTGTGGCAAGAATAATAAAGACTGTAAAACAGCTCACACTCCTGCTTCTCTTCTGTGGATGGGACTTTTAGGACAGGTCCATCCGTGATTCTCTTTGGTAATGAATCAATCACAAGACTCTGCCTCTGTTTTTTCTGCTGCAGTGCAGAAAATTATTTAGAGCCATATTGATCTTTGAGTAGAAATGAAAAGTTAGGTAATGTAATACCTTTTGATTGGACCTCAAACTAATTAAGCCCCCAAAGCCCCTTTTCCATGTGAACAAGAGGAGAACTTTTGGCCTCAAAACTATTATATAAATTCTTTGTGGGTCAATAAAAATGATCACATTATGCATCTTGTATACTCTCTCTGATACAGTGATGCTATCAGTCTCCTCTCCTATTGTATGGTTTTCTCTAGAGAAAAATGACTAGGCAGGAACAGCTCAGCTACTTCCATAAACACGATGAAAAATTTATTTTACACCATACTACAAAGCAAATCTATACATTCTGTCAGCTCATTATTTTTTTATTTATTTACGGTAGGATCTACAATTTGCTAAGTGGTTCTGGAAAGTTGAGAATGCCTGGACACTGTCTTGAGCAGCTTAGTAATATTTGTATTTACAGCCTCTGAAGCTAGGTTCAGTTGATGTTCATAGACAACAGGCTCCTGAACTGTTATGCTAATCATGTCACTTGCAAGAAGGGTGATGTTCTTATATTCTTATGAAGTCTGGAGCTGGGTGAATTTTTTTCAAAGCATAATTTATCAAATATATGTAATCTAATTGTCCAATCACATAATATCTGTGACTAGATTGATTTCTTCAAATTCATTTGTCATATTTAAGTTTTGGTATCTGACTCTTTATTTGCATTTTTAAAAAAAATCTCTATGCTTTGTTATAGACTTTAAGGTCAGAAGGGACCATCATGATCATCTAGTGTGATCTCCTGCACATTGCAGGCCACAGAACCTCACCCATATAATTGACCCCTAACCTCTGGCTGAGTTACTGAAGTCCTCAAATCATGATGTAAAGACTTCAAGTTACAGAGAATCCACCATTTATACTAGTTTAAACCTGCAAGAGACCCGTGCAACAGGCTGCAGAGGAAGGTGAAACTCCCCCTCCCCCGAGTCATGAACAGTTTGCTGCAAGTAACCAGTATTCATGCTGCACAGGTTCATTTTGATTGGTCAGATATGAATGAATGAGCATTTCCAGTATAAATATACATCCTTGTGAATTTAAAATTATATTTCTGCAAATATGTGACCTTCTGACTTTGAAATTAACTTTCCATAAGCATTATGAGTCATAGGCGCAACATGAGTGAAATGAGTGGGGGAATCTGTCCAACATCTTAGATGTCTATACACAAATACAAAGAGTATGAGGAAAAAATAGGAAGAATGAAATATTAGTCCATATGCTAAATTATGATTTAATTGGCATCACTGAGATTTGGTAGGATAAATCTCATGACTGGAACATTGGTATGGAAAGGTATAGCTTGTTCAGGAAGGATAGGTAGGAAAAAAAGAAGAGGAGGGGTTGTATAATACATCAGGATTATATACACTTGTTCTGAGGTCAAGAAGAAGGTAAGAGGCAGTTGAAAGCCTACGGGTGAAGATAAAAGGTGGGGGGGAAACAGGGGTAACATCATGGTAGGGGTCTACTATAGGTGAATGAGGTATTTTTAGAACAAATAACAAAAATATCCAAAACTGAGTGGGTAGTAATGGGGGACTTTCACTACCTAGACATGTATTGTAATTAGACAAACAGAAAATATCCAATAAGTTATTGGAATGTACTGGGGACAATTTTGGTTCCAGAAGAAATAGCCACGTGACAGTAATTTTAGACTTGATTCTGACTAATAGGAAGGAGTTGGTTGTGATTCTGAAGGCTGAAGACAATTTGTGTAGAATGCATGATTCCAAGGAAAGGAAGTAGTGAGTGCTGCAGACTTAGGACAATGGACTTGAACAAACTCAGAGACCTGGTAGGTAAGGTCCCATAGAAAGGAAATCTAAGAGAAAAAAGGAGTTTGGGATAACTCGCAGTTTCTTAAAGAAAAGATTTCAGTGTGATAGCCATGTTAGTCTGTATCAGCAGAAAGAACGAGGAGTACTTGTGGCACCTATAATTCCTGCTGATAATAGCCCACCTTAATTGATTGGTCTTGTTAAGAGTTGGTATGGCAACCCCCGTTTTTCCATGTTCTCTCTGTGTGTGTGTGTGTGTATATATATATAATCTTCCTACTGTATTTTCCACTGCAGGCATCAGATGAAGTGGGCTTTAGCCCACCAAACCTTATGCTCAAATAAATTTGTTAGTCTAAGGTGCCACAATTACTCCTTGTTCTTTCTTCTTAAAGAAAAGAGTCACAGAACAGTAAGAGGCAAATACTCTTTAATGACCTGAAAATGAAAAAGGAATTTGTCCATGTTTCCACTTTTGTGGAAATGTGACAAATTGCTATGGATGAGTACAAAATAGCAAAAGTATGGAGGGACAAAAACTCAGAAAGGCTAAGGCACAAAACGTGTCACACCTAGCAAGAGACACAGTCAATAAGAAGAGAGTCTATAAATAGGGCAGGAGCAAGGCAAACATGAAGAAAAACATAGGCACTCAATTTAGCAGGGAAGGAGAGTTAATAATGGGTGACATCAAGACAGCTGAGGTGTTTAACGCTTATTTTGCATCAGTCTTCACTAAAAAGTTTAATTCTGACCAGATATGTAACATAATTAATATTAACAACGGAGAAGAAACAAGTCAGAATAGGAAAAGAATAGGTTAAAGGATATTTAGATAAATTAGATGTATTCAAGTCAGCACAGCCTGATGGAATTAATCCTAGGATACTTAAGGAATGAGCCGAAGCAATCTCAGAACTGTTAATGATTATCTTCAAGAACTCATGGAGGTCTAGAAGTCCTAGAGAGCTGGGGAAGGGCAAACATAGTGCCTATCTTTAAAAAGGAAAACAAAGATGACCCAGGGAATTATAGACCAGTCAGCCTAACCTGAAAGATACTGGGACAAATTAGTAAATCAATTTGTGAGCTCCTAGAGGATAATTGGGTAATATGTAATAGCCAACATGGATTTGTCAAGAGCAAATCATGCCAAACCAACCTAATTTATTTATTTGGCAGAGTTACTGGCCTAGTAGATGGGGCAGAGGTAACTGGAGAAATATTATTTCTTGATTTTAGTCCAGCTTTTGACACAATGCCACATGACATTCTCACAAGCAAACTAGGGAAATGTGATAATATTCAGAAAGGGAGATTGATAGATATTAGGTAAAACTTCCTAACTGTAAGGAGAGTTAAGCACTAGAATAGGCTTCAAAGGGAGTTTTTAGAACCCCCATCATTGGAGGTTATTAAGAAAAGGTTAGATAAATACCTGCCAGGGATGGTCTAGGTACTTGGTCCCACTTCAATACAAGGGGCTGGACTATATGACCTCTTGAGATCCCTTCCAGCCCTACTTTTCTATGATTCTTTGATTTGTGCTAATAAAACACTATTGCACAAATATTCATGGAAAACAAGCAAAACAGTGTAAGCATGAATAAAATTAGTTTTTAAAAAATTTGGATAAAATATTAATGGACAAATTCTAATAGGCACAATGGAAAGAAAGCAGAAATGATCTAGGAGCCAGAAATTCTATTTTCTTCAGTTGTGGACCCCTCCACCCCTCTCTCAGTATTGATACCAATGACTACCAATACTAGTGTAACACACAGAATAGAAAAGGCGAAGTTTTTTAATTCATACATATTTTAAAAAAACATACATACAAAACAGAGAAAACAAAAACACCCTTCCCCCCCGACATTTTTTGTTCTGGTCTGTTTATGGTAACTTTTGTATTTGTTTTATTGTGCATAAATAAATATTATGCATGAAAATATAATATTAGGAATCAGCTTTAAAATGTCTTCTTTCATATGCAGGTTTGTTTTTTTAAAGAGGATACTTTGTTTTCTTCTTCATTGCAAACCATTTGAAACTAATGGCTGATTAAGAAGAGTGATACAGCTTGGAAATAGCTGTGATTCACATTTGTAGGGTGATGTTTGAAGCATACAGTAGCTTATTCCTTGTTTTGTTTGCTTCCTGACATACTCCTCAGACATCCCTTCTGAAAAAAATCAATCTTCTCAGCCTGTCTTCCTCCTCCTTGTATTCACTGCCAGTGAAATATAGTGTGATAATTTTCTGCAAAGCCTCATTGACTGATTACATTATTTCACCTTCCATCTCCTGACTCTATACAGTGAATGCAGGGCTTCTTGTCTTATTTCAAGAAGTGAGCAAGGGTGATATGATCATTGACAATTTTTGAAGAGTACAGACAGGAGAGAGGGACAGGCATGATTTAGGATGACATGAGGGGTTATAACAACAAGAAATGAAGATATGGACCATTTGGGCAAGGCTGCACAGACCCAGCCCTTTGGAGACTATTTCATGCATGTCAGTGGGAGTTGGATTGGATTCAGTATCAGAAAAAAATTCCCTAACAGTGAAATGTGTTTGGTTGTGGAATAGCCTGACATATAGACATGGTTAAAGCTCCATCAGTTGGGTCACGGGACGAATAATTTGTGCTACGTAATCTAAGAAAATTGGTCTACTATTCTATTGGTCAGTGGTCCACAAACAGATTGTAACTTTCCAATGTGTGTAACAAAATGCCCAGGAATTAATTACAGACCAGGAATTATTTGATGTATGTTTCTCTGAATAGTTTGGAAAAACTGAGAAAATGACAATCTGAGCTATTTTGATCTGATGAATAGGTCACATGAAATATTTTTTATTTCCTACGTAAATGAGCAAAACTTTAAAAGAATCAGGTACTGTGCCAATACAATTACAAATCACAAATCACTTTCCATGAATACTCACTCACAATTCACTATTTCAGAAAACATGCCTGCCAGCAGTCTTGTTTGCTTCAATATTGGGCAATGAAAACAGGAAAAAGGACATGCTAATGGTCAAAGTGAGTTTGTTTAAACATATGAATGAATATTTGTGGAAGATTTTTTTTTTCTTCAGTATTTGCTCATGTCTACTAAGAATAGTGTCTTTGGAAGGCAAATGCACTGAACCGCCTAGATCTTTTCCATCATCGCTTTTCTCCCACAGGCAGTCAGCGCTGATGTGCTTGTCCTTTAGGAGATCAGTTTTGATGGATGGTGTTCTGGTGACTCTTATTTTATTTTAGCCGCAGAGGTGGTAACATACCCTAACTCACATTTGATTGATGCTGCAGAACCAGTGAGAAAGAAACTGTTGTAATTGCTGTGACCATTAACTATTTCTTGGGAGACTCTCTTTTTCATTTTGTTGGGAGACTGAGACAGAGGTTTCTCCAGGCAAGGGGTAGCTTATAGTTCAGTGACATGAAATTCAACCCTAATCTACCTTGATAGTCTAAGTCGCATTTGTAGCATACTTTATTAATATTAGCTCAATATATTTCTTAAATACCATCCATAGTCCACAAAATTTTATGCCTGTCCCAATACTCCTGGTTCTCTTGTGTGCCCACAATTCCTTTCTGCAATTGTTTAGCATTTGGTCTTCCTACTATTTTTCCTTATCTGGCCTATACAGTCTATTCCTGTTTATTACAGTTAGTACATTTTTAAGGGTGCTGTGATGATATATCACATCATTCTGATAGCTCCGAATAGCTGTCCTTCCTCCTTCCACCCCAAGCCCCAACTAAATCAGGATGTATTCATTTGAGGTCTGTTTTACATCTCCCTCTAAAACAAAGATATAGTTTAATTTTTAAAATAACAGAAATTGTACCGCATGTACCAAACATAGAAACAAATGCTAATTTTGCATGTGGCATATAGTAGCAAAATGTACGTGGAGGCCCTTATCCCCCAAACACTGTGATCCTGAGACACTTCCCTAAGTAGAAAACAGGCTTCTGGCGGGAAAGGTACAATAGAGACAGTGCCGACCACTCTCAGCTCCTGGTTTAGTGCCAGTGTTGCAGCCCTACGACTAGCCGGGGCAAGGGCACCTGGAGATGTGCGGACTCAGTGGAAAGTCTTTGCCAAACATGTTCCAATGGAACCCCATCCATACATGTAATTACATATTATATTTATATAGTCACCTACCTCTAATGTCTCTAAGTAACTGAACATATAATTGACAATTATACAAATTATGGAGGAGGGTGACCCAGTAAAAATGACTTTCCTACTTGCTTTATTTAGTAATCTTCAACAAAAACAAGTATTAAACAGCTATGCAACGGATACTGTCCTCCTCATCTTCTGCTTCAGCCTACTCCTTTCCCCAGAACCTGCAGCCAACATATTCAAATGTTGGTGCCTAAAGTTAGATACCTTGATCCATATTTAAACACCTACCTACAAATGTCCACCTCTTTAAAGGCAATACAACCTGGAGCTCTCACTGGTTTCTATATTACCTTGGGTTAAACTGCAGCCAGCTAGCCCTCATCCAGGCTCCTGTCTTAACTCTAGTTATGATGCTCAAATAAGCACCAGCGGAATCAGATGACATGGAGATATGAAGCTGTTCTTGAGGCAAGAATTCCCTGAGCTGTGGTGTGTTAAGGGGTCCCACCCAAACAATTCATAAGTGAGTCCTAACTCTGTGTTCTGTGTGTGTATGTATTGCTCACAGTAGTCTAATATATGTTTGCATTTGCAAACCTGAATGAATTGAGAAGCAATGCAGAACTGTGAGATTTGTCCATAGGTTCACACTGCGATACGTGTATGACTTAATTAATCCAAACTCAAACGTTTTGAATGTCAGGGCCAGTGAACCCATGCAAACTGATTCTAATGCAAACAGAATTTCAAAGCCCTTGTGAGCAGAAGTCGGCAGGGTTTGCATGATTCTAAAGACTTCTCTAGTAGAATTTTACACATTGATTTTTAACAGGAGATTATATTCAAAGATCAAGTGGCCATCTATTCTGAAGTAATATTGCTTGATCTGAAAATATAAACTTTGTCTGGTCTGAAGGCATGAACGTTTTGGACTTGAAAATAATCCAGTCTAGGAATCTCTTATTCTCATGTTTAAATTGGCAGTGATAGATATGCTGCTGATTAAGTCCTCCAACTATGGTTAACCTTCTGTACATTATAGTAGTAGATATAGATTGTAAAAAGACAACCTCCCCACAGCAATCTGTGTATAAAGAAATGGGTAGTTTGGGGCAATGTTTCTCTTATTTTTCTGTTGTGCCTGTCATGGGTTATTTTAGTTACACTGACCCTGGCTGGAGTAGCAACTCCAGAATATGGATGCGTGCCCTTGCAGAGATTGCCAAAGTCTTTCCAGTCTGAAGAGCAGCTTATCAGATCTGTCTGTTTTGGACTTACTCCTAGGAAAAATCAGAGAGCTGTGGGGCCTAAAACAGAATACATAAGGTCTTGGGATGGAGTTGCTCTAGCTTATGCAAGTAGTGAATTTGGCCTGATGTGCAACAGTTGGTAGATCAAAGGCATGGGCTGTAAAGGGGGGCAGGATGGGGAAGACAAGATTGAAGAGACTCCTGAGTAAGGATATCACCCTCTTAAGGTAAGTGATAAAAGCAAACACTAGCTAACCTAGTTAAAGAAAGCAGTAAGGAACCAGGTAAAGGACAGACAGAAAGCATTTCCTAGGTAGGAAAGCCATGGGTACATTCGTATACATAGAAAATTAACATCTCAATGGGAAAGAAAGAAAGAAAGAAAGAAAGAAAGAAAGAAAGAAAGAAAGAAAGAAAGAAAGAAAGAAAGAAAGAAAGAAAGAAAAGCCTAGTGGTCTTTAGCAGCAAAATTTTGCATAGGGGCAGATTCATTGTAGAGTGACAAAATATTAGGAAAGAAAAAGAACACATACCCATAAAAGTCTAACAACACAGATCCATAGAAGTGTATAGTCCAATACCCCTCCTCTCCATCCCCCCTCCCACAAGTCAGAATTAAGTGTACCTAGGCCATCCCAGACATATGTGTGGTTAACCTATTGTGACCTTGGTGGGTATTGTGCTTATTGGTGGATTTCCTCACCTTGGAGCTTCACAGCAGCCTTCAGCTTGGCCGTTTTTCTGAACCCACAGTCCAGGTCGACTCCTCCTGTGTCTGACCAGGAGTTGGGAGGATTTGGGGGGAACCCGGGCCCACCCTCTACTCGGGGTTCCAGCCCAGGGCCCTGTGGAATGCAGCTGTCTAGAGTGCCTCCTGGAACAGCTGTGCAACAGCTACAACTCCCTGGGCTACTTCCCCATGGCCTCCTCCCAACACCTTCTTTATCCTCACCATAGGACCTTCCTCCTGGTGTCTGATAATTCTTGTACACCTCAGTCCTCCAATAGTCCACGTTCTCACTCTCAGCTCCTAGTGCCTCTTGCTCTCTGCTCCTCACACGCACACCACAAATTGAAGTGAGCTCCTTTTTAAAACCCAGGTGCCCTGATTAGCCTGCCTTAATTGATTCTAGCAGTTTCTTGATTGGCTGCAGGTGTTCTAATCAGCCTATCTTAATTGTCTGCAGAAGGTTCCTGATTGTTCCGGAACCTTTCCTGTTGGGAAACGGAACGTCTTTTGCTTGCTCCTCAGCTATCTGCTTTCTGTTCTTTCCTAAAGCCCCCTGGCCCGGATTTTTCTTACTTTTTGCACCTGCCTTAGTCCCCCCCCCCCCGACCGGGCCAGACGCTTTTTTTGTTTTCTTTTCATTTTTTGTGTTTTTTTCCGTTTACGTCCTTCACCAGCACCCGCCCCTCCCACGCCTGCTTTCGGGCGCAGCTACTTGCCTCAGCTGAGCCCCCGGAGGAGGGGGGGGAAGATTGCCGATTTGCTGTCCGGAGGGGGGAATGGAAACCCCCAGACCCAGCCGTTTTGCCAGCAGCTCGGACTTTACAACATTCTTGGCATGCCGGAAGCCTTGGAACACAGCCAACACAGCCGGAGAAGAAGATTTCAGCAGATAGAAGAAATAATATAAATCATCGTGAAGGAGGCCGTAAGACTGAGTAATTTTCTGAATTATACTCTCGTGGGGGGGAGTTTGACTGTGATTACTTGCGTTTGTGGCGGCACAGGGGGTGTGGCGTGGAGACCCCCACCCCCGATCCATCGGTGCCGCTACAACTGTCACGGCCCCCCCGCCGTCTGTCCCTGCTGGCAACCTGCCATCTCCCTTCGGATCCAGCTGTTCACTTTGAACTTTGCCTTCCGGAGCGGACGTAACGGCCGACCAACCGAGACTCTATGGACAAACGTGTGTGGGTCTGCACCCCCCCCCCCGGATTGCTTATCCCACAATTTGCCCCTATTATCGGACCCCGATTTTGTTTTTTTTCCCCCTCCCGCAGTCTAATCCCCTCGGCATTCCCTCCCTCCCCGCCCGCAGCCTAGCGGAAGGAGGGACTACTTTGTTTCTCCCCTCCCCCCTCCTCCTTCCGGTGTCTCCCTGTCTCTCCCTGCTCACAATGGCGGGGAACGAGAGGGGTGAGACTGCTTCAACAAAATTAGTTGTCCCTCCCCCCCACCACCCCTGCCCGACCCCCAAGGTCCCCCCCCACCACTATTGTCAAGATACTTGCCACCCCCCCTGCTGGGGCACCGGTAGCAGGAGGCACCAGGGTGATTGCTGCTGCTGCTGCACCCACCGCCCACCCAGATTCTAGGAAACCCCCCCCGGTTCGCCAGAAGGGCCAGGGAGGGTGGAAAGGAAAGGGCCCCGCTAAAACCACTGAGCCCTCCATGGCAGGGGCTGCCCCCGCCGCTGTGGCCTCATCATCAACCGTGGTGTCCCTCCCTGCGTTTCCCTCCACCAGCTCCGCGATTGTCCCTCCCCCGGCCCCCAGGACATATGCCCGGGCAGCAGCGGGCTCCCCCCTGCCTGCCGCCTCGTCATCTCGCCCCCCCCGCCTCCGCCACCATCACCAGCGGCCGAGGCCCTTTCCCCGCCTTGACCAGGAAGCATGGCGTCCGTTGCCTCCTGGTGCCCGCCTCGCCCCACGTGGAGACATACGTGCAGGTGTTGGCGAAGGTGGTAGGACCCACGGCTATTGTGGCGGCCTCCAAGATGTATGGGAAGGTCGTTTTCTTCTTAGCCTCGGAGAATGCCGCCCAGGAGGCGGTAGAGAGGGGCCTGACGGTGGGGGGGTGTTTGTCCCCCTAGAACCGTTAGAAGACCTGGGCATTCACCTCGTCCTTACCTCCGTTCCTCCCTTCTTACCCAATGCTGCCCTGTTACCCGCTCTTTCCACCCTGGGGAAACTTGTCTCTGTCATCAGCCCTCTCCCGTTGGGCTGCAAGGACCCCACCCTCCGTCACATTTTTTCGTTCCGCCGGCAAGTGCAGCTTCTACCACCGGCAGGGGCGCGTGACGGAGAGGCGCTCGAGGGGTCCTTTCTAGTCCCCTACGAGGGAGCCCGCTATCGGGTCTTTTTTATTCTACCGGAGAGGCCCGGTGCTACCTCTGCCGTTCAGCGGGGCATGTCCGCAGAGACTGCCCTTTGGCCCGGGGGGGAGGGGCACCTGAAACCCCCGAGACCCGGCAGGACATCGGCCCCGTCGCTGCCGACGCCCCTGGCTGCCCAGCACCTGAAACCAACCCTCCTCCTACTCGACCCATCACTGCTCCCGTCCGGGCCCAAGAGATACCTTCCCTACAACGCCCGGGCGAGCAAGGGAGTTCCACCCTTGCTAGTACCAACCCAAAAGAGCCTATGGAGGAGGGTGTGGCAAGGATATTATCGGGTACAGGAGAGGGCCCTCCCCAAGGAGAAGCCCCCACCCCTCATGTTGCCCCACCGCTACCTCCCCGAACCCCTAAACCATCGCCTCCGCCCCTCGACACGACCCCTGCTAACCAGCCCCCAGATGATGCTATGGAGGGCTGGACCCTAGTCCAGGGGAAGCGAGGCAAGTGGAAGGCTCGAGCTCCGCTGCATCCACCCGACGCAGAAGCCCCCCGGAAGACCAGGAAAGGAGGCACTGCTATCGAGCCTCCCGCCACGGCCATGAGCGAGATCCATTCGCTGGTGTCGAGAGGGGAAGACGGACTGGCATTGGAGGGCAGAATCCCCCCTCCATGGGAGACCCTCCCCTCCGAGACTTCTGAGGACGCCCCTTCTGCCTGGATGCTACCCGAACCCCCTGCGGACCCCGAGGCGACCGTTGAGACGGGCCCTAGAGGAGAGGCCCCCGGGGTGGCAGGAGTTGGCCTCTCCCCCGTGTATGCGGAGATTGAGGCCCTAGATTTGACCCCGGTCACCCAGGGAGGGGATGATCTGTTGCTGGCTGGCCTCGAGCTGGGCAGCCTTACCCCAGCCTCCCTTTCCCCATGCTCCCTCCCCATAATTGCCTTCCCAGGTGAGCACCCTGCAGAAGGTGGTCCACCACCTGATGCCATGGCCGCTAAGACCACCATGGAGCCAGCACCTAGCATTATTGGGAGCCCCCTCCCTTACCCCTTAACCCTTGACTCTGCTCAGGAGGCACTTTCCTTTAGCTGCTTGCCTCCTGCACCCCAGAGCCTTACCCCTGCCCCTGCCCAAGGTCCCTCCTCCTGCAATGTTAATGCCGCCCCTGGGGTTATTTCCTTTCCGCCTTTTGCAGATTCCCCCCAGGGAGCAGTCTTTGCACTTTCTAGCCGCGACCCATTAGGAGTGGCAATTTTTCCCCTGCCATCCCCCTCCACCCCAAGGCGTGAAATGAATTTAATAACCCCAGCCTGTCAGACGCCCCGTTGGTGGTCCGCACCCTGTCTACCTGCCTTAGCGGACCACGAGGCTGTATTAAGAGGCCCATCAGGGAATACCTTGGGAATTGTAACCCCACCCCCCCATGAGCTGCGGCATGCGCTACGGAAGTTCCTAGAGCACACCCGTGGCGCCCGCGATAGGGCACAGTTGGCTCTTCAGCTATGCGGGGACTTTGATCAAATCCTCCAGGCCACAAGGGCCCTTATAAAGGAGGGCAGGGGGCAAGGAAGGCGCGGTGCTGCGGCCTACGAGCGAGCCCGCAGCTTCCGACGCGATCTACTCACCCACGGGATAGGTCATGGGTTGCTGTGCAACCCGCCGGGGGCCCTGAACCTCCCCACCAATACGAGGCCCGCACCCCCCCAGCCCTCCACATGACGCCTCTTATTATTGTGACCCTGAATACCAGGGGCTGTAGGATGGCTCTCCGCAGGTCCCAGGTGCTCTCTTACCTTCGGGAAGGGAGGGACTCTGTAGTTTTCCTGCAGGAGACCCATACAGACCCGGCCGCCGGTGACAGGTGGCGGCTGGAGTGGGGGGACGGGGTATACTTTAGCCACTTCGCGACCTGGCAAGCTGGAGTGGCGACCCTGTTCTCCCCCAACCTACAGCCTGAGGTGCTAGGGGTGAACGAGGCCGTGCCGGGCCACCTGCTGCACCTTCGAGTCCGTATGGAAGGGCTCGTGGTTAATCTTGTTAACATCTATGCCCCACAAATGAGCTCCAGGCGGCCACAATTTTATCAGCAGGTGTCCGACTTTCTCGGCACCCTGGATTCGCACGAGTGCCTGGTCCTGGGAGGGGACTTTAACACCACCCTCGAGGAACGGGACCGCTCAGGGGCCAAACCGAGTCCGGCCGCTGCGAATATTCTCCAAGGGATAGTTGACCATCACTCCCTAGTGGACGTCTGGCGTGACCATCACCCAGATGATACCTCCACGTTCACCTTTGTCCGGGTGGAGGCCCATCGGTCACACCACTCTCGGTTGGACCGTATTTACTTATCCCGTTTTCATCTTTCACAGGCCCACTCCTCCGCCATTCGGCCGGCCCCATTCTCCGATCATCATTTAGTCACTGTAACGGTCTCCCTCCGTGCAGAGAGACCGGGGCCGGCCTATTGGCACTTTAATAACAGCCTGTTGGAGGACGAGAGCTTTGTGATGTCCTTCCGGGAGTTTTGGCTGGCCTGGCGAGAGCAGTGGCATGCCTTTCCCTCGGTGTGGCGATGGTGGGATCTCGGGAAGGTGCGCGCCAATCTCTTCTGCTGTGACTACACTCGGGGCACCAGCCGACGGCGAAATGCGGCGATAGAGCAGTTGGAATGGGAGGTCTTAGAGATGGAGAGGCGCCTGGCCGCCGATCCCGAGGACCCGTCCCTCTGCGGAGCGTGCCGGGAGAAGCGGGAGGAGCTCCGGGCCCTTGAGGACCACCGGGCCTGAGGTGCCTTCGTTCGGTCCCGCATCCGCCTCCTTCGGGAGATGGATCGCGGCTCCCGCTTCTTCTATGCCCTGGAGAAAACGAGGGGGGCCAAGAAACACGTCACCTGCCTTCTTGCGGAAGACGGCACCCCCCTCACGGATCCGGAGGAGATGTGTGGGAGGGCCCGTGACTTCTACACAAGCCTTTTCTCCCCGGACCCGACCGATCCTGACACTTGCGAGGTGCTCTGGGAGGAACTCCCCACGGTCAGCGTGGGCGACCGAGACCGACTAGAGCTGCCTCTCACCCTGGCCGAGTTCTCGGAGGCCCTCCGTCGCATGCCCACCAATAAATCTCCGGGCATGGACGGGCTGACCATGGAGTTTTACCGCGCGTTCTGGGACATTCTCGGCCCAGACCTAGTCACCGTCTGGGCTGAGTCCTTGCAGAGCGGGGTCCTCCCTCTGTCATGCAGGCGAGCGGTGCTCGCTTTGCTGCCGAAGAAGGGGGACCTCCGTGATTTACGAAATTGGTGTCCCATCTCGCTCCTCAGCACTGACTACAAAAGTGTAGTGAAAGCAATCTCGCTATGGCTAGGGTCAGTGCTGGCAGACGTGATCCACCCAGACCAGACCTACACCGTCCCAGACCGCAATATCTTTGATAACCTATTTATGGTTCGGGACCTTTTGGAACTCGGGTGAAGAGACAGTCTGTCTTTTACCCTCCTGTCCCTAGATCAGGAGAACGCGTTCGATAAGGTGGACCACGGGTACCTCCTGAACACTCTGCAGGCGTTTGGCTTCGGACCCCAGTTTGCGGGTTTTCTCCAGGTGCTGTACACTTCCGCAGAGTGTCTGGTTAGGCTCAACTGGACCCTGACCGAACCGGTCAGCTTCGGGCGAGGAGTACGGCAGGGGTGCCCCCTCTTGGGCCAACTGTATGCTCTGGTGATCGAACCCTTCCTCTGTCTCCTCCGCAGGAGGTTGACAGGGTTGGTGCTGTGGTAGCTGGAGCTGCGGCTGGGTCCTGTCAGCATACGCTGATGACGTGCTCCTCATGATCCAGGACCCCGGCGACTTGGCGCCGGTGGAGGCTTGCCAGGCCATCTATTTGGCAGCCTCCTCCACCTGGGTCAACTGGGTCAAGAGCTCTGGCTTGGCGGTAGGAGACTGGCAGCAGGTGAGCTCCCTCCCAGCCGCGCTTCAGACCATCCAGTGGAGTGCGGGTCTGCTGCTCTACCTCGGTGTTTACCTTTCTGCCACGCATCCCTCTCCACCGGAAAACTGGGAAAATTTAGAGGGCCGGGTGATTTAGTGGCTCCGGAAATGGACGGGACTACTCCGATGTCTCTCCCTCTGAGGGAGAGCGCTGGTGCTTAATCAACTAGTCCTGTCCATGCTCTGGTACCGGCTCAACACCCTGGTCCCGGCCCCGGTTTTCCTGACCAACCTCCGGACATCGATTCTGGGGTTCTTTTGGTCAGGAACACACTGGGCCCCTGTAGGGGTTCTTCATCTACCCCGAAGGAAGGAGTATAGGGCCTGAGGTGTCTACACACTCAGGTCCGTGTCTTCCGCCTCCAGGCCCTACAGGCTCCTCTATGGTGCAGGCAGTTCGGCATGGAGCACACTGGCGCATGCCATCCTGCGCCGCATCCGGGGACTCCGATATGACCGGCAGCTCTTTTATCTCCATCCGGGAGGTCTTCCGTAAGACCTCTCGGGGCTGCCGGTCTTCTACCAGGACCTCCTCCGGACTTGGAAACTGTTTTTAATGACCAGGTCTGTGACGGCCACCGAGGGGGTAGATCTCCTCGCAGAGCCCCTGCTACACAACCCCCAGCTCTGTGTGCAGGTGGCGGAGTCCCACTCGGTGCGCCAGAGCTTGATCCTGGCAGAAGTCATGAGAATCGGAGACCTCCTGGACTACGACCGGGGTGACTGGCTGGATCCCCTGACGCTCGCTCAGCGCATGGGGCTCTCCAGACCTCGTACTGCCCTGCGCGTACTTCAGGAGGTGAGGGCCGCTTTGCCGCCCGCTGCTCGGGTTTACCTCGACCGGGTCCTGCGAGAGGGCGCGCCCTGCCCACCCTCCACCCCAGGCCCTCCGGACCTTTTCATCGGGCCCCTGCCCCGTGGACCCGACCGACCCCCCCGCCCCTTCACCGTGAGCTGGCTGCGCGAGCTGCAGCCAGTCCGGTTCCAGACCGTGCCAAAACGACATCTCTACACGCTCGTGCTCCACACCCTTCATGTCCTCACTCTCGCGTCCCGCCCTGACACAAAGTGGCGGGACCTCCTGCCACCTCTAGAGGGTGAGGAGCCCCGGTGGGCCAGCCTCTATTCCACCTTAGTGCCGAGGCCCGCCAGGGATATCAGTTGGCGGCTCCTTCATGGGGCCGTGAGCACGGGCGTGTATTTGGCGCGGTTCACCTCAATTCCGGACACCTGCCCCTTTTGCGGCATGAGGGAAACCCTGGCGCACGTATATTTGGAGTGCGCCAGGCTGCAGCCCCTGTTCCAGCTCCTCACAAATCTCCTACTATGTTTTTTGTTGCATTTTTCCCCTCACCTTTTTATTTATGCACTCCCCATCCGTGGCCTCACAAAGTCATGGGATCTTCTAGTTAACCTCCTCCTGGCCCTGGCTAAAACGGCCATCTATAAAACCAGAGAGAGGAGGTTGGCCGATAGAGTTTCCTGTGACTGTGGGGCCATTTTCCGATCCTCGGTCCGTTCACGTATCCGGGCGGAGTCCACCGACTCCCTTGATGCTTTTGAGGAATGGTGGGCGCTGTCCGAGGTTCTCTGCTCGGTGTCCCCATCTGGGTCCCTTTGTCTGACCCTTTGATTGGGGGAGAGAGTAAGGGACCCCAGCCCCAGCCATTGCTGCTGCGGACACCACCACCTTAGAGGGGTCCTTTCACATGTGGGTGCACGTGCCCCCCCCCCCAGATTGTCCACCCCACAGCCTGCCCCTCTTGTTGGGTGCTTTCAGAGGAGGGAATTGTTGGTGACACTCAGGCGCGGCGCCAGGTAACTCGAAGAGGTGGAAGACTACGAGAGTCGAGGAAGCCCCCCGCTCTAGGCCACCAGGTAACTCGGAAGGATGGAAGACCACGAGAGTCATCCCGCTCTGGGCTCAGTCAAGCTTGAACACTTCCCTTCCCTGAAGCTAATGAGAAAACATTTGTGATTGGTTGCTGTATTACACATTGCATATGCTGCTGTTTTTACTTTGTAAGTGTGTTATGAAAAAATTATTCTCCTGTAGCCATCTGGCCCGACCCTGTCACACTGTTCTTAAAAACTTCCAGTGACAAGGATTCCACAAACTCCCTAGGTAACCTGGTCCAGTGCCTAACTAACCTTATGGTTAGAAAGTTTTTCCAAATATCTAACCTAAATCTTCCTGGCTACATAAATAAGCTGATTATTTCTTGTCCTACCCTTAGTGGACATGAACAACAATTGATCACCATCCTCTTTAGATAACCTTTTATGTATTTGAAGACAGTTATCATGTTCCACCTCAGCCTTCTTGTCTCTTGCCCCAAATCAATCTTTCCTTCTAGGTCATGTTTTCTAAACCTCTTATCATTTTCATTGATCTCAACATATAATAGTCTACTTATTTTAAAATAGTAAATACTTGGTAAACAAATGATGTAATAGAAACCCTTCCTTCCCAGAATTTGTTAGAATTAAAGATGTCAAATAAGAAAACAGCAACATTTTTTCACTACTGTCTTTAAAGATAAAAAGAATAATTTTTTTTAAAAAGCCAGTACTTTCTGGGGAAAGAGTTTGAGTAATTAGGCAGTGAAAGGATAACATCTTTGGTTCTTAAAAGGTTAGCTTCTATTAAAACAAATAAATGACCAGGTTCAAATTGCATATACCAAAGAATGCTAAAGGAAGTGTTAGCCAATGTCTTCCTGAGTATGCTTGGTTAAGGAAGGCTCCTAGAGGAGAAAAAAAGTGTAACATGCTTTTATTTAACAGAAAAACTGGTCACTTAGTGTTTATCAGAAAATTGTTCAACAATAGCCACATTTATAAAATATGTGGGACCATATGAGGAAACACTAACTTATTATGTTCCTTGGCAGGAAGATGAATTAGATGACTTACTAGTTCTTATTCATCTTTAATTTCTATGACAGCCAACTTCAGAAAAACAAGAATTGTTTCATCAAGGACCAGCTTTTGTCTTGAACAAAACAAGGGTGTAGGAGGGACTCAGATCACATCTATGAGCATGAAGGAGAACACAGGGGCTGTGATCGAGATCCTAACCCCAGGGAGAAACTAAGCAGAAAAGGGACTTCGTTCTGCCCTCTATATGCTCACAGACCTAGCTTGCCGTGTGGGCTGGAGCATGTCAAAATTACTTTACCCAAAATGCAACCAGTGAGTCCAGGAAGAATCACATCTCTATTGTTCGAATCATTAATTTGTCTCATTTATTGGTTGGAGTGAGAGTCATAGTGAAAGGAACTTTTTATACATGAATTTTGAGTAATGTCAGAGGTGTCTAGAACAAATGGAAGGGAGCTGTTTTACTTGCCTACATCTAAATACATAAATAATATAATTCTTAAAAGGATCATAGCCACTTCAAGGTGAATCCATCCCACTCCTGCTAGGTACTGAAACATAGTCAATGGTACAAAGGCATCTGGCAGACTAAAAGTATCGGCATGGACAATTTTTCCTTGTCCATGGCTAGAGATCGTAAGCCAAGGCCACCAGCCAAAGTCTAAAACCTGACAGACTTGAGGACTGCAAGTGCTGCAAAAAATGTGCACCATCATCACCACCTTTCTATCACTCATCCCCAAAATGCAAGCTTTGAAACTGGCTGATAATTGGCAAGATTGTCAAGTGATAGTTTTTGGCGAAGGGGCCATACTAGAGCTTCCTTGAGAACCTCTGTTAGCCTACCCTCACTAAAGGGAGGTCTTGATAATCTCCACCAAACAGAGACCCAATGTGTCTCCCCACTCGGTCTTTCAAGATAGGATAAGTATGGATCTCACCTACAAATATAAGCCTGAAGAACTCAAATATTTCCAAAAGCTTGTAAGTGACACTGGCTAAAAGGAGATGAAAGAAGATTGTATGTTTGTCCTCTTGATTTGAGCCATTGGTCTCAGATGACAGAAGCAGCCATACCAATACAGGTGTGAATGACTTTTATCTTAAAAATAATATGCACAATGTATCCAAGGCGGAGGCTATTCTAAGCATTACTCTTGTGCAAATGCTCAGGGATGGGAGGCCACAAGAGCATTCCTCCCTCCTTTTGTACTCCATCTGTGAGAGATAATCACAGTCCCTATGCTCTAGAGACTACTCCTCTTGTCCTCCTCTCCCCTGACACATAGCATTTGATGAATAGGTAGACCCATAGTTCTGCATCCCATCCACAATGGCTCTCAGGGGGAGCAGGCTGCACAATCCCAATAGATAGTGCTCTGAAAAGTGAAGAGCTGGGGGAAGGAGGATTGTGCCTCTTGAGTATGTGTGCTTCGCCAGTGCTTGCTGCTAAGAGCTGGCGTAAAACACCAGACTGTAGCCCTTATTATAGGTGGTGTCTTCAATTCAGTGACATGTTAGCTGTCAGCAAATGTTTACTTTTTAATCATGACCACATGGTTCACTCTCAAAGCAGCATCTCACTTCTTAGTCTCTGAAGTGAGTAACAGCACCATAGAGGATGTAGTGCTTAATATTTTAAAAAGCCATGTTCATAACAAATGGAACATTCTGAGAGCACTGGTTCCTTAAATAAACACATTCAGAATTTTCTTCAAATACATTCTCCCCTGGATTGAGAGAGATAGCACAGATACCACAAAGTTCTCATGCTAATGCTGGGTTTTACTGTTAGATGCTGCCATATAACAGCAGATGGCAATAATGTTATCTTTATTAGTGATACGATTTATTATCTCAAAGTGTTTTACACTATACCCAATACAGAGGAGACAGTGATGGGGACTGAATTTCTGTACAAGAAAATTCCCATAATGCACTGTTGAGTAAAACAACTGTTATAATGCCAAGACAGAAGGATTTGATTTACAGAACAGGATAAAAAACACTAGCAATCCCTCACTTCCTAAAAAAACAGGCATAAAGCCTGTGAGATGAGAATAGCTGATGTGGAAGTTAGATTTCTGAAAGCTGATGGATACACTCAATTGAAACATGCTTCATATTTGCACAGAAAAATTAAACATTAAAAAAAGAAGTTTGTTTAACTATGCTTCTGGAATGATTACTGAGAAGTTAAGCTGGAGAAATGCATGGCTCAGCAGATTTGTAATCAGATACAGAACTTATTTCCTTTAAATCACCATGTTAACATTTCTCCCTGCACTGCAGAAGTTAATGGTAGTTTTGCCATTGAATTGCATGGTAGCAGGATCAGACATTTAAGAAAAGTCATTACTATCCAATGGTTGATCATTGGCTTTGCTCAAATGAGCTGATGGCCTGTTTACTAAGCATCTTAAGAGATGGTCAGTAAACAGGTGCCTGCATCACCAAAAAACACCATTACAATTGAATCTAGCTACCAGTCTCAGCAGAGAGTAAAAATTAAATGAATTTTGGGGAAAATGAATTGCTTTTTCATCCCTAGATTTAAGTCC
Source organism: Lepidochelys olivacea (assembly GCF_965140295.1). NCBI lineage: Eukaryota > Metazoa > Chordata > Testudines > Cheloniidae > Lepidochelys > Lepidochelys olivacea. Next base: position 69,921,642 of record NC_140418.1, on the reverse strand, counting down.
TCCACACTTGAGCTCATGGTTGACAAATAGAAAGCCTGTTCTCTGGACCTTTTAAAAAATCATAAAAAAATTAATAAAAAATTCAAGTTTTCCAAAATTTCAATTAAAAATCTTAAACCCCATTTTCAGCTTTTTTGTCCCCCCAGCACTATTTCTCCTACCCCATTTTCTCTCTTGTTTACTCCCTCGCTCCTTTTACAGTCGCAGAGTAGAAAATGAAAGACAGGTAAGAAAGAAAATAAAGAAAAGGTGACGAGGACAAACCAGAGAAAGAGCAATAAACCAAAACAGTGAAAAACTGACTAGTTTTCAATTAGGCAGTCTTTGCTTTTTCCATGAAAGAATCAGAATTTTTGAAAAAAACAAGGGTTTCCACGAATATTTTCATTTTCAAAAGAGGGCCCTTTTTCTTTGAAGAAAGATTTCAAATGGAAAATATTGACCAGCCCTTATCAGGGTAGTGGGAAAATTCACTGCCCATTACTGTGCCTATGCTGCAGATGAGGACTTTGTTCTTCATTGCAGTGTCTATCTAGCAGATTACACACACGCTCTCTTTCCATTCACTGTTAAGATGAATAATGAAATGGTCAATCATACAAAGAGCATGTCTGTGTGTGAGAGAAATTGTTCATACTAAACACAGAGAGGAGAGAAACAGATGAGGAAATATATGTAACTGGGTGGGAGAAAGATGGAAAAAGCAGAATGAGGCAAGCTCCATATTTATGCTCTATACATTTCTTCTTAATGTTGTGACAAACAGAACAGTGCAAACAGAAATGTCTTTAATAGAAATGTAGTTGGTAAGAGTGACTTGAATTAGTGTTCCAGCTGTGAGGCTGATGAATGTTTAAAGGCTGTTTGTTTAAATTGTGAACAGCTCTAAATAGCTTCGAGAGTTGTGGCAATAGCCACTGCAGAGGAAGAAGATAGCAATAGTTTAAAGGCCACTGAGGAAAATGTAAGCCCAGTAATTGGAATTTCTCCAGTACTTCAGATTCAGTGATTTTCATCTATTGCTGAAATAAAGATCTTCAAATTCACTGACTGAACATGTAATAGAATATATACATGGTCTAATGAGAAAATAACTCTTGAGGGCAAAGAGATCAACAGAAGATGAAAACTAAGCCACAGAAGTTTGAGTTCCTGGGATAGTACTGTATAGATTGAAGAACACAGCAGGAAGCATTGTCTTGGTATACCGCAAGAAGGACAGGAGACTTGTTATGGGTTTTAATCAGGCTGCAACTTTATTATATAAATGTCTGGGACTACCCGGCAGATAAAGTATACAGTGCAAGCAATTCCATGCTTATTCAAAACAATTCTCTGGGGCTTCCACCAGCCCCCCCCCCCCGCCCCTTGTTTCCATCCAGGTCCCCCAGCCAACCCATGGCTTGGACCTTACCATCCACCAACTTTATAAGTGGGTTAAGGAGGGCTATGGGAACATGAGGGTGGGGGGTGGGTGGGAGGGAGTTTGGCTCCCAGCCAATTAATGGAGTCCCCAACCCCCTCCCCCATTCTGTTCCTTTATCCAGTACCTCCTTTTAAGTCCTTTACCAGGCCATTAATCTGGTCACTGGCTGCCCTCCCAATAGAGTACCTGCACTGAACATCTGCCCAACCTTACAAAAGAAGTTGCAACATATGGCCTACCACCTTTTCTTCTCACCAGAAAAGGTCCTCCCTCACACCTGCTGTGGGGAAAGTGAAAAAACCACACTCCACCTAAGCCAATTCTGGTGCTGCAGAGAAAAATTCCTTCCCAGCCCCCCCTTCAAAAGGGGCGACTAGAGTAATGCCTACAGCAGTTCCTAACCCAGCCTGCCATTCACCTCCACTAGGGGAGGGAGGGTGGGTGCTGGCTTCCTCGCTGCGTGGAACAAAGAGACTTGCCCCACCCAGGTTTCGTACCTTTATGCACATTCCTGGGGAGGAGGGTGAGTCACTGCTGCAAAGCTGACCACCAAGCACCTTTTTTTACAGCAGTTTCTGACCTCCTTCCTCCTCCCACACCACAAAGCAGAGCTCCCCTCCTGAGTAAGCCCAGATAAACTCTGCACCACCTTAGTTGTGGTGCAGTCATTGGAGGAAAGCAGGGTAGAGAGGTATTTCTGTAAATATCAGCTAACAAAGCTATATTATTTTAGCAGTGTCTAGCAGTACTGGAACAGCAAAAGGTCTGAAAGGATTGTCTTTATAACTCTCCTATTAGAAAGGATTAGAATGCAAACCTGCTATTTAACCCACTGAAAGTCACAACTGGTTCATGCTCAGGGGGATCATGAATTAGCAGTTACTACCACAGAATATGGAGACAGGCAGTATACAACCACAGGGCCTAAATGTGCCACTATGATGGTTGTATGTTGAAATGTGGTGGAGTAAAAGTGTACAATTTACTTTGGCCCTGCTAATTATACAAATTCTTATTATGGGAGCACTTCCCCCTCCTGCCTTTTCTGATTTGGATACAGTTGCCGGATGGAGAAGAGTAGTGGCACTGTATGACAATTGTATGCAAACTATTGGAAACAGATATAGTTTCTAGCTTTTACACACACACACACACACCCCTTGGATGCATTTGCCAACCCTCAGCTTAGTAGCATATGTCACTGACACAGGTATGTAAATCACTGCTTGCTCAGCTAGTTAAACCATGTCAGGTAGTATTAGTGTCAGGGTGATAGGAATATATTAATTGCGAAATAAATGGAAAGGCTGGCTGGCAAGATTTGTGGGGCCCCAGATGATAGGTGGAAATCAGCCACCTCTTCCCTCTTGTGCCACTGTGAGACATGTAGTTAGGGTCAGCCTGGAGGTTAAGGAGCTGGCATGGAATGTGGGGCCTCCAAAGAGGAGAGCCTCAGAGACCAGTTTCTTTGTTGGTGTTTGAGGCCAGTCTTTACTGATAGATCAAATTGTTGACATATTCATCACCCAGTGGTTTACACTATGTGTTGACACATTTACATAGGGCTATAGCCTGGCCACCTCTAATGCTGGTGTACACTGGGGGGGCGGCGGGGGGGGGGGCGGGTAGGAGTAAAGCAGGAGTATGTGAATGGCATATTCTGCCCTCGGAACTGCTTTCTATGGGGGAGTCTGATACACAAATAAGGGCAGAGAGTAAACAGATCCAGGCTCTTCCCCACTCCTACCTGCTGCCTCGTACAGCTGTCAACCATATATAGAGTTTGCTACGCTCCCCTTAAAAACCGTTTGTGCTTTTCTGATACACCATGTCGCTCTGGTCAGAGTGCCCTTGGTGCTTTACCCGTACAGTGTAGCTTTGCACCATCCCCAAAGAGAGCTCTGCTTCAGAGGCACAATCTAATCCATAGATTGATATTGATTAATATTAGAACACCAGGCCAAATTCTGCTCATGTACACCAGTGTAAATCAGGAGTACCTCCATTGAAATCAATGGGGTTCCACACCAGTGTAAAACTGACGTCGGATGAGAACCAGACCCTATAGTTCTATTATCAACCCCCCATCTGCCTTTGTGGCTGCAGACGTACACATGCTCCCTGAATGGCATTGCTGCTTTTTATTCCAAGGGTTTGCTTTCTCCTCAGAACCAGAAACATAAAACCTGAAAAATTAACAGTACTCCCTCACTTGTATCATTATATTCAGTTCTGATCAATCTGTCTCACAAAGGATTGAGCAGAACTAGTCATTGAGAGATAGCCAACAAAATGAGGCCTGGGAAGTCTTTTATATGCAGAGAGATTGAAAAGATTGGAACCCTTTAGTATGGAGAGACGGCAGATAAGGGAGGCCATGAGAGAAGTATGAAAAATAACAAATGGTTAAGAAAAGGTAAATTGGTACTTCTAGTGACCTTTTCTTATAATACAAGAACATGGGGACATTATAGCACAGTGGTTCCCAAACTAGGAGCACTGCTTGTTCAGGGAAAGCCCCTGGTGGGCTGGGCTGGTTTGTTTACCTGCTGCATCTGCAGGTTCGGCTGATTGCAGCTCCCAGTGGCAGCGGTTTGCTGCTCCAGGCCAATGGGGGCTGCAGGAAGTGGCGGCCAGCATGTCCCTCGACCTGCGCCACTTCCTGCAGCTCCCATTGGCTGAGAGTGGCGAACTGTGGCCACTGGGAGCTGCGATCGGCTGAACCTACAGACGTGGCAGCTAAACAAACCGGTCCAGCCTGCCAGGGGCTTTCCCTGAACAAGCGGTGCCCCTAGTTTGGGAACCACTGTTATAGCAGATTCTAAGGCCAAAATTTAAAATTTATTACAGTAAATACTTCTTACCCAACATATAACCTGTGAAAGTCACTACCAAAAGATATAATTTAGACTTAGTAAGTTTTTTAAAAATTATCATATATATATGGATAATGGCCACTGCCAGAACAGGTTACTGGCCTAGATGGACCTTTTTGTGGTCTGGTATGGCACTTTATATGTTACTTTGAAAAATATTCCTGTCACCTCAGGAAATGTTTTAGTGTCTAACCCACATGATATTCCCAGCTCTGATTCTGATCAACTGACCAATTCTCAAATGTCTGGAATTAGAGTCTATGAATATGGCTCTTGAGGAGATGGAAATTATTTTAGGAAATATACATTCATCTCTTAATGTCTTTAGAAGAAGAGTTCCCAATGTGGAAAAATCAATAAGTGTTCTTCAAGAAAAAGATAATGAAAAAATAAGATTACAACTTCACAGTCGCAGTTGTCTGCTAGTATTTATGACAACATTGCATGGTGCAGACATGTAGAAGATCAAGAAAAGAACTTGAAATACTTAAACCATCGTTTTGTAAATTGCCCAATATTTCTTTTGGTAGAACTGAATTGGACATTTGGTTTTATAAATGTAATACATATTTGAAAGAAACTTCGGAACAGACGAGAGCATACCGAAACCATAGCAAAAATAGTTTTCACATGGACTCATCCATAATTTACATAATTTGAATGCATCAATTTCTGCTACAAGGATGGACTTCTGTTTCTCAGTCAGATACTCCTAGTCTAAGATGCAGTCATATATCGTGAATGGATACTTCAGACAACTCATCATTATTCAGATTATCTTTTAAATGGTTAGAAAATTCAGTAGCCCAGATATCATACAAGCCACATGTTATCAAAAATGTCATTTTATCTCTTTTTCCAGAAGTTGTATCAGTTAATGAAGTTCATAAAGTTATCTGTCTTTGCAGGTGCCTGGCTTCTTCTTATGATTTGGAAAGAGATGTAATGGATAGAGAACATAAGTATGAAGGAAAAATTATAATTCTTTTTTTTCTGCTTAATAAAAATGTCCTTATCTATATGTAATTGCTACCTTTGTGGGATATTGCATTACCTCTGGGTGTATCAACTATAAAGTAGAGCTAGTAAGACAGGAATAAACAAATCAAAAGTTCAGTGAATTTAGGTCTTCATTCTGGTTCATGAATAATATACAAACCTTTCCTGATTTCTGCAAATGTATTAATTATAGGTAATTATTGGATGAACAACTTCCAGACTATAGGTAGTGTGTAAACTGTTGACTACAATTATTTACCTCTAGGCATTTATGTTGTGTGAATGGTCACAGGGTATTTTTTATTGCTTTGGAATTAGATTATTGGAACATAAATATAATTTCCGTCTTTACACATTTTGGCTTGCTGTACATGCATCTTGAATGCTTTGTGAGTATCAGCTCCTAAGATGTATGTGCACTGAGTTGTTGTTTTATATTTCTTTTCTGTAAAATCATTTAAAACAAAAATAGAAAACAATGGACACTTTCCAGTTTGGAATCCAATCCAGAACTAAAACCATAGGTTTGGCTCTAGATAGTCTGCTCTGTCCCTCCCCTCTCTTAGGTGTAAAAGGGAGTGTATTCAAGGTTCTGATTTTGATCTATTTTCACAATTTATGGAATCAGGAAGAAAAAGCACCTCAAACCAACCTGTCCTAATAGAAATTGTTTTAAATTAAGGGAGGAAGACCACACTAGTAGTTGCTCTCTTCCTTCTCCCTCCCCCTCACATTACTGTTCACAATCAGGATAACTTTAGTCACACTGCTCAATTCATTTTAGTTTTTGTATCTCAAATACAATTAGAAGTATGTAAAATAATGGATGAAAACTATTTGTTACCAAAATAACAACCAATGGACCAGAAATTCTACTCACACTGAATGAATATTACATAGTAACAAGTACCTTGACCAGAGCTTTTGATTTTATATCTATATATAAATATAATGGATGAATGGCTTCTGACTGGAAAAAAAATCAATGAGTGTATCAGGGCACAACACAAAAGAAAATGAAAATACTCTGCTGACTGACAGTAGGAAACGCAATTTTAAAACAACAACAATCTTGAATGTAATGCTAAGAGTTTGAAATACACATTTAAGTAATTGTTTGGCTTAACTTGTGATGACATAAGCATTCTAATGCTAGATTAAATCTATTAGGCATAAATCCTCTCCGCATAAATCACAAAAATAAAAAATGTTGCTGATGTATTGTGAACATTAAAACAATTAATTCAGGGCATACTGTAACAAATAATTTAAGGGGACAAATTCTCAGTAAAAAGTTCAGAACTTAGCAAGGCAGTTAGGAAGTAAATTTTCTGTCTACAGATTCTTTATATTTATTTATTTGTAGTTTATATATGTGGCTGTCAAGGTTCCTCCCCCACTCTGAACTCTAGGGTACAGATGTGGGGACCTGCATGAAAAACCTCCTAAGCTTATCTTTACCAGCTTAGGTCAAAACTTCCCCAAGGTACAAAATATTACCCCCGTTATCCTTGGACTGGCCGCTACCACCACCAAACTAATACTGGTTACTGGGGAAGAGCTGTTTGGACGCGTCCTTCCCCCAAAAATACTTCCCAAAACCTTGCACCCCACTTCCTGGACAAGGTTTGGTAAAAAGCCTCACCAATTTGCATAGGTGACCACAGACCCAAACCCTTGGATCTGAAAACAATGAAAAAGCATTCAGTGTTTTACAAGAAGACTTTTAATAAAAAATAGAAGTAAATAGAAATAAAGAAATCCCCCCTGTAAAATCAGGATGGTAGATATCTTACAGGGTAATTAGATTCAAAAACATAGAGAACCCCTCTAGGCAAAACCTTAAGTTACAAAAAAGATACACAGACAGAAATAGTTATTCTATTCAGCACAATTCTTTTCTCAGCCATTTAAAGAAATCATAATCTAACACATACCTAGCTAGATTACTTACTAAAAGCTCTAATACTCCATTCCTGTTCTGTCCCTGGCCAAGACGACTACAGACAGACACAGACCCTTTGTTTCTCTCCCTCCTCCCAGCTTTTGAAAGTATCTTGTCTCCTCATTGGTCATTTTGGTCAGGTGCCAGCGAGGTTACCTTTAGCTTCTTAACCCTTTACAGGTGAGAGGAGCTTTCCCCTGGCCAGGAGGGATTTCAAAGGGGTTTACCCTTCCCTTTATATTTATGATAGTGGCCTACTGATGCAACAAGCCTAATGTTATTTACTTCCTTTGGTTCTTCTCCTTTGGTACAATTGAAGCATTTCTGGGGGCTCTTATATGCACTTCTCTGACTTAATAGTCTTTATAATAAGGTACCAGAATCAGTCTCTTGTCAGTTGATTATGACATTTAATCTGTTCATTTCTTAATTATTTGGAATGCTCTAACATTTGTTAGGCTGTCAAACACAAGCCTCTTTGGACACTTTGTGAAAATGCACTTAAATACTTACACAGATAGCATGTATGATTCTTTTTGTGATCTCATTATGGGCCCAAGCCCCAAATTCTGGGAAAGCCAATGGGAGATGAGGGCACACAATATCTCACAGAAAGTACTCATAAACTTATAGGAGCAGCCATAGTCTATGCGTTCCACTCATGTGAATCATTATATCAGTTCTATATGTAAGCTTATTTCACCTCTCTTTAAAATTTGCTAAATATTAAAGAGGGACCCAGACTGGACCACTGAATCTGAAGCATGTGTAGGAACAATAATACTAAGGTAATTTTGAAATTTAGACTCTCCCACGCAAGCTCAGATAATTCATCAGTGTATACATAAGGGTTTTAAGATCTGACTTAGTTATCCTCAAATGGACCTGCATATATGCCTTGCATTTTAAATATTCCTTTCCGCTAGTATCTTTAGAATTATTTAAAAAGTTGAAAATCTGCAAATAAAAGACTATATGTGAAGTGGGTCTTTGAGAAGAAATGACTGTAATTTTTCCTCTGATTCTTTTTTTTAACAAAAAAGCCATTTTTCATCAAAACAGAAATTTCAACTGGAAATCTGAATGAAAGGCAAAATATTTTTTTAAATTTCTTTATGGAAACAAAAATCATTTCCCAGCCAGTACTAATTTTGAGAGATTTCTCACCATGAATATAACGTATGAGCATAATAATTGGCATATGTGGACTTGGAGTTATTAACAGTTTTTCTCTCTCTAGCTCTCCCTTTAAAAATAACATTTAGAAAAACCCTGTTTTAAATTGCAAAGAAAGAAAATGACTTATAAGGTTTCTGTGGTACAGAAATAGAATCCTTATAAGGAATACATCAAAATTTTGTGCTTTCACAAAATGTGCTGGACGGTGGGACCCAGTGAACATTCATGTTCAGCTAGCGCTGGCTAATTGGAAAATAATGGGGAGCCAAAGAGCTATAAACTACAAATAATGGGCTTGCTTCTGCTCCTACCAAAGACAACAGCAAAACTCCTATTGGATGTAGTAGGAACAGGATCAGTTCTGTTGGGTCCAGAGTGACCGGCAATTCAAAGCAAATCACTAACTGCTCATGTCTTGTTAAAAAGAGAGCAGTTTTACTTTGAAAATGTTGTATTATGATTACTAAAATCTAATGAAGATCTGTGTGGATTGTTGTTAAAAATAAAATGCTTTTGAACTGCTTCTGCATAGTAAATCTCAGTCGTTGCATGTTTCAAAAATGATATATTACATTGTTAAAGCATTGTAAGTTTTCAGCTGCTCTGTTCTCCACTGATTTTAACATCAAATCCAATATTTTGAAAAAATACAGAAATAAATTGTGTGCTGAGAATGTTAGTTCACCTGCACACCACAGCACTGGTGTGACTATAACAAAGGGCAGAAAAATAAGGAATATCCTGCAGAAGAGTATTTGGAAACTGAAATAGAAATAACCCATATTCAAATGATGTAGGAATAAATATTTATTTGGACACTAAATAAGTTACTTTTCTTATTTATATAAAGGAATAACACCACCCCAAAGGCAATAAATAAAATAAATACAAACAACAATTGAAAACAACTACATTCTATAATAAGTACAATGGGTCTGCTCCCGTAAATAATTAACAACTATTTATGTGATAAAATATTGCTGAATCATCAGACCCTTATGCCCTAATTCTAGATATCATCCTTATTCAGTACAGCACTTAAACATGTGCTCAAGTCCCACTGAAGTCCATGCTTAAAAATTAATTATGTGCTTACATACTATTTTAGGCAGGGATGGATTATAGTATGTATAAGTGCTATCTTGAATCAGGACCTTAATCTGGAGTACTTGTGGCACCTTAGAGACTAACCAATTTATTTGAGCATGAGCTTTCGTGAGCTACAGCTCACTTCATCGGATGCATACCGCCACGGTATGCATCCGATGAAGTGAGCTGTAGCTCACGAAACTCATGCTCAAATAAATTGGTTAGTTTCTAAGGTGCCACAAGTACTCCTTTTCTTTTTGCAAAGACAGACTAACACAGCTGTTACTCTGAGACCTTAATCTGGGTGCTTCTAATTAATTAATTAAATAGAAACCAACAACCATGCATACATATGGCAAAGTATATCAATCAGAAAGCTATCCCAGAGCACATCAGCTACATAAGAACAAACACATTCCCAAAATTGCCACTGACAATTTATAAAGGAGTTCTGCAACATGCCTTTACTGCGGATCCTCCTTCACCCAACTGCCCCAGTACAGTTTACTCCACAGCTGCAGAAAGGTGCAAATACTTGCATCACTCCCTGAAATCAGAGGGACAAGTGTGGCCCCTTTGTCTGTAGAATGTACCTAAATCCTGGTTGTCCCAACTGAAAAATGTTTTCAAGGGAAGTAATACTACATTGGAGATTAAAGCTATAATCAGATTTATAGGGATTCATTTGAATAAATGTCAAGGAATCCATTTGATGACTTTCTTCTTGATCATAATCATTTCCAAGTGGAATGAAGAAACAAGAAGTATTACATTTTGGGCTATATAAAGCTGTTGTGAATGATTGCATGGATACTCCATGAGAGAGAGACTCGGAAAGGGCCAAAATATTAAAGGATTTTTTTCATCCTGTAGATTCACACTCAATAAAATCCTTTATAAAATGCCAATAGACATTTTGTAAATAACTTTATTTTGTTGGAATTGATGTGTTCTAGAATATCTGTCCTCTAAATAAAAAGCACAAAGACACAGAGGCAACTGGGCAATGAGATATAAAACCTTTTACTTCTAGGCTGGCAGTTCAAATCCAGCCTAGTTCTGATAATGATTGTAAGTTAACATCTTGTGACTGTTTAGTGACTTACATAAAATGAGTTTGGATGTCTCAGTCCAGTTCCCAGTGAAAAAGTTTCCATATCACAAAAAACTGTCACCTCCATTGACACTAATTTGACACCTTTGCTGGCTGGCTGTGCAGCCAGGCCAAAGATGCACACAGCTTGGACAGTTGAAACGGAACTATTTTCTCACTTCTGCAAGTGATCCCCAAGGTGAGCGAGGCAGGGTGGAGAAGCTTGTAAGGCCATTTCCTATGCTGTACCTGTGCAGTGAATAAATATAAGACTTCAGTCTGCAACATTGTAAAGGATGCTCACAATCTGATTGGAGATAAAAGCCCATAGGCTGCAACTGTTACTGAACATGAACAAAACAAAAATAACCAAGGGAGGAAAACAAACAAGAATAAACATACTTGCAAAATGATTGCACCTGCATCTTTCTCCTGACTGAATCAACAAACAAACTCCTTCTGGCTGGTCTGAGGATCAATTTTGGACTGTCCCACAGGACTAGACCACAAGCCCAGCAAACATTCTGGCCTAGAACTAGCCCAGGCCAACCCCCAGCAGTTTCTACCAGTAGGTTTCACTACCCTGGGATAGCAAAATCCCTGATCTCTCAGTTATGAAATTGGATGACAAAGACTGCCTCGCCCCAGTTTAATAGCTTATTGTTCTACAAAATTTTCCTACAAGAATTGTCCTGAAAACGTAGATAAATATAAATCAACCAACCACAATATCAACTTTCTGATACAGAAGAAAAAATGCTATACCACCTGTCGCTCCATTCAAGCACATGGGTGAGTAGATGGGTTTTACACTGGAAGGAGACAAGAAGGAAGAGAAAGCTCTTTCTCCTTTAACAAAGGACCCTTAATGCCTCTTAGGTTTTGGAGAGGCTATCAGTAAGAATTAGGCTGTGTGTAGCTGGCGGGGGCATGCCTTCTATAGGCAGCAATGGTAAAAGAACTTCATTCCCATATCCAGCATGGATATCATGATTACTAAATTTACATGATGTTTGTTTGTTTTTTGTTTAGAGGTATTAATCAAAGCCCACATGGCCAAGTCTAAGCCCCTGAAGACCAGTGATGTGCACTACAGGAGCTACTGGGAAGTTCCTTTCAACTAATAACCAGCTTATTTACCTATGAAAAAATAGTCTTTGAATGAGCCAGACTGAGTAACAGTAGTGATAGACATACTTGGATTGTGGCTATGACCATATTTGGAATTTTTGCACTTCTGAAAGATATTCTTCTAAAAAGAAAAGCATGAATATCACATGGTGAAATGAGGCACATCTGCTCTGCTTTGCAGGTGCACTGCGGTGCATGAATATCAGCCAAGTCTGTTTGTGAGACATAGGACAGATTATCACCTTTACATTGTAGGTGACCTCAAAGTTCTTTGGTCCTAATTTCCAAGTTCTTTAAATCTGTTAAAATATTTTGTAGGCTTACTATATATGTTTCTACCTCAACAGCATTTAAAACAATATTATTCTTTAAATTATAGTATGCATAATTACTGTTTATTTCTCAGTTTTTTATTAGCTGTGGGACTCAGAACTCCACTCTAATTAGATAGCATGTTGAACTTTTACATACATCCCTCTCCCCAGATCATGATTTTAGAAACACATTTGACTGACATATGCCATTAAAAGATTCTCTCTGTCTCTAGGTGCATATGCCATGTTCATTGTCATGGTAAGTGAATGTCTTACAAAAATTAAGCAAGGTCTATGAGATTTTCAGTTTTCTCCTTTGGTATTCTTCTCCCTTCCAGAGAGAATATTGAGGGGTTTTTTTATGTTGGAGTTGAGGGGTACTGAAAGAATTTGTACAGTGGGAGTGCTGAGAGCAATTGAACCAAACTGTAAACTCTCTATATAATGGAAATCGCTTCAATCCACAGGGTGCGGCAGCATGCCTAGTTCAAAAACCTACATCATCATGTCTATAAATTACAATAACTATTGTCAGTTGTTATTGTGGGAAAGCTATTATCAAGAGATGAGGTTTATGTTTGCTCCTGAATGTTGTCTTTCTAATTCCTTGTGGTAGAGACTGCCATACTCAAGGTCCAGACACCAAAAAAAGTCATGAATCTACTCCTGTGAGGTTCATCCTCACTTGTTAAAATATCCAATGCCTCTGAGATTAAAGGTATCATGATAGATTGTCATCTTTCTGAAAGTCTTTGAGAGTCCCAGCCTATTGGGGGCTGTACAGATGAAGGCTAGGACTTTGAATTTAATTTGGCATTCACTGGGATCTCAGGGTCAGGAATCAGAGTCTGGTAGCAGAGCCAGTCTGGAAGAAGGACCTGCAGCATAGCCAGTCTCTGGGCAACCCTAATGAGCACAACTGACCCGCAGGGGGCTGTCTGAGTGGCTACAGTGTCTGGTTGGAAAAGTCATTAGATCAGCTCTTAAGACCAGTGGTAGCAGCAGTTCATTAGCTGCTCAAAGTGTTTGCCCATGGCTGCAATAGCTCCTCTGCCTGCTGGTTCCCAGACCTGCTCCTTGTTCCAGCCCTGCTGCTGCCTTGGATCCAGCCCTTCCCCTGGTTTGTTTCACTCTAGGTAACCTGGTTCTGACTCTCAGCTCTAATTCCTGACCTTTGATTTCAGCTCTGACCCTTGGCTCTGGTCTCTGACTCTGATTCTGAGCATAGGCTCCAGCTCCTGACTCTAGGTGTGAGCCTTGGCTCTGACACTTGGCATCTGACTCCAGCTGTGACCCTGAACTCTGAATCCTGGCTAATGATTCCTGCTCTAACCACCATGCCTGACTCCTGCTCTGACCGGAGGCCAGACTACTGCTCCAACGATTGGGCATGACCATCCATGTCCACATGATACCCAGGGATATGTTCTTGCTCCAACATTGTTGAACATATTTATGAATGATCTGCCTCTGACAATTTCAAGGTAATTCACATAGACAGATAACATCTGCCTCGTTTCAAGAGACAGAGTCTTCAAAAAGATTGAGGACAACTGAAGCCACCATTAGTGGCTATTACTTAAGAGACTTAAGTCCTGTGAGTCAAAGACTATGTTGTCATGCTTCCATCTCAGCTACAAGAGCTCAACATTTTCTTGGATGAAGAAGAGCTGGCACATGACTCAAAACTCTATCTAGGAGTTACTTTAGCTCACACACTTACCTACAAGGACCACCTCACCTAGGTAGCTCAGAAGATTAAGACCAGAAATGGCCTCCTAATCAAGCTTGCAGGATCAACTTGGGAACCTAATGCACAAACATTTTGCAGCTTCCTGCTAGCTCTCTGCTACTCCTGTGTGGTTAAACTCTTCCCAGACAAAGCTAGTTGATGTACAACTGAATCAAATGATGAAAATAATAACGGGAACTATGAGACTAGCAAAGACCAAGTGGCTATCAGATCTTGCCACATTGTGGCAAGCAAAATGGGAATGAGCTGCTCCCTCTGTAAGAAACTTCCTCCTCATTACTCAGCCTGATGAGAGACTGCCTGGCTATGACCTGCCATGCTAGCTCTGATGCAAGCTGAACATTTTCAAATGCAGGGTGGTGAGGTGTACAAATGACTGCAACTGGGACTCAGGAACTGCCCTCTGTGTAGTTGTGGTGGAGTGGAGAATGCGGCACATCTAGTGAATGGCAGCTCATCTCATGTTGGACTATCAGGAGGACTTTCCAGTCCCCGCACTGCTGATCCCGAGGCTACTGAATGGCTAAAATGTGTGTGATACCTTCCTAAGCCTTTTAGACATTTTTACATTTTTTTTGTTTTGACTTATGCATCTGTTTTATCTCCATTCCTTATATTTTATATTTGAACTTTTTCATCTTTATTGTCTCACTTGGGCATTCGTTAATTAATAATAATGTTTTGGAGGGGATTCTATTAGAACCCAGAGCTCTGTATTGATGTATTTGTGTCTCGCTATGTTATAGTGAGGCTGCTGTGTTCTGAATCAGCTGTAGGTTATTCAGTGCCTCCAGGTTCATTTCTTAATGTAGGTCATTATAACTGTCAACCTGGGAGATTTCAGTGTATTGACAACTGTAGCTGTAGCTAAGTCTGCATTCATCTAGAGAGTGTGAAACTGTCTTTGTACTAAAAACATTGGGAGTCAATAACCATCCAACTTCCACCTGCAACAGTAGCCATCTTGGCAACCTGTGGCTCCAGTCTTGTTAAGAATAATGGGAAACAGTGGCCATTTTTAGTTAGTGCTTAAAAATACATGGTTTTTGTTTTCTTCTGATAGCAGCAGCTTAACACCTCCTCCCATATATACACCTAAAATTATGACATTTTTGATAATATCACAAGAATTGGCAACTCTGTGTGTCACTTGTTTTGTCACAATCTCTTCCAATAGTATTAGAATAAAATGAAAAAGAATCCTTGTGTAACTTCACAGCCAATGTGGAAGTGGTGCCCTTCGGGGCTGGATTGAGAGGAAATATATGAACCAACTTTATTCAATTCCATTCACTCTTTCCAGGTCTCTAAGGCAAAAAATTACTGTCTGATGACCAATCGTATTGTTTATTGCTGAGAGAACCAGTGGTATTTGGACCCTGTTTATAAATAGAAATAGAACAGCTGCTAGTGGCTAACGTCATCCCTGTGTTATATCCTACTCTGAACCCAAGTATGGGAGGATCAAGGATGGGGACAAAGTTACATGTAATTGAAGACAGTTCTTCCCTGGATTCTAAATTATCTTGCTCAGAAATAGGGGATCAGACACCAGGTGGTAGTTGACAAGACTCAGAAATGAATGTTTTAGAACTTTCATGTCTCCCAATGTCATATGTAGGCTTGATGGTTAATGCCAGATTTTCATATTAACTAACCACAGATAGTAGAAAAAATAGGCTAAATTAATTACATAGTGGCTAATGAGATTTGACATGTACATAGCAATGGATCATAGAACTATGGAGTCATTACTTTCAATAAAAATAATGTATTTTGGCACATGTATGATATTACTGATATGGAA
Organism: Lepidochelys olivacea; assembly: GCF_965140295.1. Classification (NCBI taxonomy): domain Eukaryota; kingdom Metazoa; phylum Chordata; order Testudines; family Cheloniidae; genus Lepidochelys; species Lepidochelys olivacea. Next base: position 69,906,030 of record NC_140418.1, on the reverse strand, counting down.
TTTCATAAAGGGAATGAATTAACTTGTAACACTAATGAAGCATACTTGATATAACTCCTTTTTTCCTTTAACTCTCTGGGAAAAAAGTTTTTAGTTGCTATTTGGGCAAACAGTATGAAGACTATTACAGTTTCTGAACAACTTTATGGATTTTGAAAATCTACAAGTACAAACAATTTTAAGATGAAAATACAGAGATATAGTATACATTCTGCAGTAACCAACGAATTTTAGATCTGTTTTTGTTCTTCAGCTTTTCCAAAATCATGTTAATAAAAGCCATATATATAATTTACACTTTTTTCCTGACTATGCTATACATTTGGTCCTGTTCTGATTTCATTAGTCTGTCTTCTTCTGAAACTTTTTTTCGGCAAATTTCAAGAAATCAAAACCAATCAAATGTGGAACATAAAGCAATTACGGGACTTAGAGAAATAATGTACATGTAAAATTTGTGTTTGAATGATGCATGCACATTTTTAAGGCCTATTTAAGTTCTAGGATTTCAAAATTAAAACTAAATATTTCTGGCTAGAATGAAGACAGTCCTTTAAACATTCTCTGCTTATTTTCTTCAGAGGTGAGCACTGAATAGCTTTGAAATGCTTACTTCTGTTATACTATCATGATTATTTGGTATAGTGATTAAATGATGGCCTGCCTAAAATGGTCCTTTTAACAGAAGGCCACTTTATATACTATCAAGATCATTACAATACACCACGCTTTTAGAAAAGCAGCACAGAGATGCCATCTAGCAGCAATTCTTAGGAATTTCCAAATATTTAATAGTTCTTTCTCTCAAGATATTGGATCTGAGTGAAATACCGAGGGAAGCTTTCATATTTCTAATTGAAACCTTTTGATTAAAACTAGACTTCTTGCTAACTATCCAGCCACTCTGATGGAAATAAAACTTTACTGAAGTACATTATTATGAACAATGATTTTTTTTGTATTTTCCATATAAGTAGATATTATAATTATAGTCTAATTAAGAGACAAGACATTTTAATCATTTTCTTGAACTAAAATTGATGGTCTGTCAGCAGCATTAAAAACTTGTAAAATCAATTGGTGGTGAACTGCTTTCCATTTACTTAAAGAAGAGTTTCCATGCACAGTCAATATTCTGTCAAGTTTAACAAAAATACTAAAAATGTGTCAATGTGGAAAATAAATGAACTCAGTTTATATAAACACTTTAGCATTTCAGAAATTAAAGACTAAACTATACACTTTTTCTGGTTACATATCTTACCAAGAGATGGCGACACGTAAACGCTTTATGATTGGAAGATAGCCTAATAAGTTCTAACACAGAATGCTTGTCACAATAAGAGTACAAATATCATATGATCCTCTAAGAGTCAATAGTGGCCTCTCTGTTGGGGAACGTTTTGATTTCTGTGAAATCTGTAAAATGGGAAAAATGATACTGACCGCCTTTGTAAAGTGCTCTGAGGTCTAGTGACAAAAAGTGCTATATAAGCTGTAGGTATTATTATTACTATTTATTTATTTGGGTTTTTTTAAATAACTTATTGGATATATTTATTACTGTCTACACAGTAAATCTATCACAATATCTAGCACATTAGTAAAAATATATTATGTCATCTATTCCAAAACTTTTAATATGATTTATTAAGGTAATGTGCATGTGCAGCGGGTGTATAAATATTCATAAGTATATATATATATATATACTCATATAGAATTAGCTCTCACTAAAATGGATAAGCATAAAAGCTGAGCGAAGTTATCACAAATAATTCTTTTTCAAAAAAAGGCATAACATCCCCTTAGTCCCCCCAACTAATTTCAAATGGCAAATATGCTATCCAATCTGAAGGGCAGAATATTATTGCTTCATTTCTTCTTAAATAAATAAATAAATGAATATATTTGTACTACTGCTATTTCCTATGTGCTTTCAGTCATTATTTGTACTTATTTACTGAAGTCAGTCAATAACTAAAATAAAGACATTAAAAGGCAATAAAAATAAAGACAACTAGAGGAGTTTTGCATATACATAATTTGTCACAGAAATTTGAAAGCTATTATTTAAAGTCTTAAAATGTGAATAATTAGATGTATAATTTGCTATATTCAATACACTTTATATGCTTAATCTGGCAAAAAAAATCATTGAGAGAAGTGTATGCCTTTGGTGTTTAGATCTATGAAAAGCCAGCTCAGTTCTGTTAAATAGCAAAGTTTGACTAGGGCCTTTTATTTTTATATTATCCTAAGGACTTTTTTGCTTTTCAGTCCATGACCCCTTTACAAAATTAAAATAGCCTGCAATGAACATTTTAATATCCCGTAAAATGTCACACAGTGTGTAGAATAAAAGGCTATTTTTATGCCCTCTGCATAGTATAATGCAGTACCAAAAGGGCTAGAAGCAAAGTTTGAAAAGTTAATATATGCATATCTTTAAAGTGGATCATTACGTCTTTTCTGTTCTAAATGAGTATAGACATGGTTGATGGAGAGTTTATGCCATCATGTATATGGGGGACATCACTGACACCTGATGTGGGGCAGAAAGAAGTATGCCAGCTTCACTTCAGTTCCTATAGTAGGGGTTTTACTATTGTGGAGATAGACAAATTGATATAAATTCTGCCCACAGTTGCTCTCAGGCACTGGCTCCTTTTGACATTAAAAGAGTTGACTAGGTGTGACTGTGGCTAGATTGTTGCCTCTCGCATGTACAGAAAAACAGATAAAACAAAATGTAAGTATGGGATTTCATTAACATAAAATGTATGTATGGAATTTCACTAATATAAAACAAGCACATGCTGCTGCTCATACATATGTACAACTCTCATGTATTTGCTTGGTGAATCTCTCTTTATAGATTACAATAATAGCTACTAAACACTTCAGTGTTAACAATTACTTGAGCTTACTTATGGGTTTTGTAAGGTAAATTTCACTTAGATTTGCTATTTTTAAAAATCCTCAAAAATTATTTCTACAGATGTAAATTAGATTTCCATTGAAATGGTTTTAAAGTTTTATCTCAGTGTATTTTTCAAGATGGACATTGTTTACTGTATTTGATGAAGTGAGCTGTAGCTCGCGAAAGCTTATGCTCAAATAAATTTGTTAGTCTCTCAGGTGCCACAAGTACTCCTTTTCTTTTTACGGATACAGACTAACACGGCTGTTACTCTGAAACCCATTGTTTTTTATGTGATCAATTTTGACATCTACCTGTTTACTAGTGCTGAAACTGTTTCACACAGTGGTTTAGTATTAAAAAGGCATCATTAAAATGACATTCACATACATACTGTATAAGTGATGACAACACAATGTATACTACTTGTGGTAATGGACTGATATACTCAACAAAAGTACTCATTACCTTCGTATATAGCCTACAAGGAATCCAAAGATTGCATAACATAAATACTGAGACAGATGAGACAAGTTCTAAGTTTATACTGCACAAAATACAGTGGTCTAGTGGTTTTCAGTTATCAGTGCTATTAAATGGTATTGGACAAGGCTGATTTTCAATAAATTATTAAAGGATTTTTAAATTCCCTACACAAGACAGGTTGTATAATGTAAGATATTGCTTACTTTTAAGTATTCATAATTCAGTTTCAGAGCTGATATTTTTGATACCTGAATGCACTTGAAAATAATGAAACTTTGCTGCAGTCTAGAGCGTGGCTATTGTACTCAAGGGGAAAAAACCCTAAGCCTTTTTTTCCCCGTGACACTTCAGTTTTCAGTCTCTCTCTCTATATATATATTCATTTCTTACAACACTGATGCCAGTGTTGATGCTAATGCTAAACGTTTCATAATGGCTGATGTATATTCATTGGTCACTATAAATATCTCCTTGACTTGTGCTGGGTAGTCTAGTGTTAATTTCAGCCAGAGCTGGACAGTTTCCAGAGTTCAACAGATAACCGTTGTTTCCATCCTAGTCTTAGCGTTTTAACGCTTCTATCACCAGCTTCTTTTATTTTTGTCTGATAAAGTAAACTCCGGAGGGGGAGGCGGGAATCGGAATATCAGCGATCAGAGACAATTAATCTTTTCTATTCGAGGTTTCAATTGTAGGAGCATCCCAAATGTTTTGGACACAAACTGCAGCACGTCTGCGTTGTTAGAATTATTGACCAATTTCCAGCATACACATAGAGAAAAGGAGCGGGGCCTGGGGGGGCATCTCTTTCTTAAACAATGGCACCAGACATCTCAATGAATGTTGACAACAAAATATCCTTCCCGTTACTATCCAGTGTTGCTGATCGGACAACAAAAGGACACGCAAAAGCCTTTCCACGCCGAAAGCCAAACCCCGAGAGATCCGCATTGCCTGCTCCATAAAACATTTATTTTTATTTATTTATTTACCTTGAGGTGGCATTACTGGGATAGGTGAACTTGACATCTGCCAGGAGCGGGAGGAAGGGGGGGGGGGGAGAAGGAGCCTTGGGCATAGGAGGACAGCTTTCAGATGGTCTCACGCAAACCACAATACACCGTCTCCTACCTTGGAAGGATCGAGCCCAGCGAGCAAAGCCAGCAGCAGCAGGTTGAGGATGTTGGAGGCCGCCTGCATTCTGATCCAAGGTGTGCTCCGCTTTTTTCACTCTTCATTCATTCACCCCGCTCTCGCTGCAGAGCCCAGGCTAGTCAGTTGCACTTTCTGCCCGCCCGCCGGAGCCGACTGGAAGCCGCAGCCGCCCGAGGGACAATCATTCCGCAGGCATCCTTCGAGCGGAGAGGGAGGGGAGCGCCAGCCCAGGGAAGGCAAGCGAGGAAGGCGCTGGCCGTGGTGCTGAAGCGCCTCCAGCCCCCCCCCCCCTTCCCCTCGCCCCCTTCCCTCCGCCCGCAACCAACCCACCGCAAAAGTTTTGACCCAAGAAAAGAGCGGAGCCCTCGCTGCTGGCAGAGGGGCTGAGACCTGGGCAGCGGATGTGACATCAGCACAGCTCTGGGGGGCTCGGGGGCTGTTTTGCAGGGAATTTGTTAACCAAACACGGACCGACTCACCCCCTCTCGCTAGCCTCACTTCGGGATTTGCTGGCAGCCTGAGCTGCGGAGCGGGCTCCAGTAGCCACACAGGAAAGAGCTACAGGGCACTGGAGCTGGCAGAGCCCACGCACTCCGAAATCACCGGCAGGGGGCGGGCTGGCTCCCCAAAGCCCCGAGATAAAGTTTGCATTTTCTCCCATCCCGTGTGCTGGTAACAGAAGCATTTTACTATGGCCAGAGAGCAATGTGCAGCCCGCCATTTCTGTCCCTTTGTCTAGAGGCGGCTAGACACAAGAATCTTACCATAGACAGCTTGAAATAGCCAGAGACAGACACAGAGACTGGTGATGAGGGCGGTAGAAAAGCAGCAGAGAAGGTGAACAGCCAGGACATTAGGAGGAGCAGGGACTGGCCATGTGTGCTGTCGGCTCCCTGCTCTTACAGATCAGCCAGGAGCCGCTCCCTGTCGGAGGAAGAGAAGCAGCCAGGGAGCTAAGCAGCTGAGACCCAGGAGGGTCAGGTACAGGCCACGTGGGCTGTCAGACTGTTCCCCTAGGGGCCACCTGGAGAGCCGATTAATGGGGACTCTAGGAAGGGCAGGGATCGGCAGTGAGCTGCATAGCTGTCAAGTTCTAAGTAGCAACTTGAAGGACATCGTTGTGGATGTGAGGGCACGAAGTGAGCAAGCTTATTCTGGGTCACCCTGTCCCTCTCTATGTAATCATAATAAATAAATGCTAATACTTGCCCCTGAGGTGCTTTCACTTACCTGTGAGGTAGGGCACGGGCCAATATCACCATCCCTATTGTATAGAGGAGTACATTCAGGCACAGAGGGATGACAAGACTTTCTCAAAGTCACACAGTGAATTGGGCAAAGCTGAGTGTAGTAAGATGAGGCCCTGAAACATAAACCCTTGGTATCAGAGGCCCAGTATGAGACCTAAGGCATGAGCTAAAGTAAGGGTCAAGACTTTGCTAACATAAAGCAAAGTTAAGCTGCGAGCCAAAAGGCAGGCACTGCTCACAGAAGCTGGCAAGGAAAAGGCTGAGGTTGCATAAACATTATGCTGTTGCACAAACATATCTAAAGGTGTCTTGGATACCAGAACTGTATACAAATGGTACAAGAACATTCTTATACCATCCACATAGATAACAAGGAGAGGGGCAAAAGGCTAGTATGATGGATAGAGTTGTTTTGTTTGAACCAACAAGGTGAGAGGTGGCACCTCACTACGTAGAAGGGTGGTGCATAGTTACGTAAAGGGGTTGCACCTCAATACGTCAAGAGCGCTGTGTAACTTGTTTGTACCTATGTATAAGAATGCATCCAGGGGTGGTGTCTTTGTCCGGCCTAGCGGGCAGTGGAAAGTCCCGCCACTGACTGAGCTGAGTTCATTGCCAGGGAGCATAAATTCGTAGTGTGCCCTGTACAGTCTATAGGGAACTATCACTATGCTTCGTTTGAGCAATAAACCTGGCCAACGTGTCTTCATACCTTACTAGAGTCTGTGGTCATTGGCGGTTCTCTCGGGGTCCACTGTGTTAGCTATCTGCACAGAGCTGGGAAAGCGCACAGAGGGAACACGCACTTATCATCATCGAACACGAACAGAGCACCACACCGGTAGCTTCTGACAACACTGAACATAGCACTGAAACTAGGAGGACTGTCTCCCAAGCTTGTGCACTAACCACTAGACTATTCTCCCCCTAGTTACAAAGTGCCTGCAGTTTTCTTTCCTCCTTTCCCCTCTCTTAATCCCAATCGCCTATTTCTTTGTCTCTTTACTATGGTCTCTCTCTTTGCCTACTACCTGGCCCTTTCTCTCCCCTTTCTCCACTGGTTTTCTTCCTCCAGTGGTTCAGTCTCCTTCTCCTCACTTCTAGCCAACCCCCCAAAATTATGAGTCACTCCCCAAATTGTGAGACTAATTTTAAACCCACCAAAATTTAATTAATTAATTAATTAATTGTGCTGTATGGAGGCAGACAATCCCAGGTCCATATTATACAACTGTCCATACATCTCAGGATTTAAATATACCATGCAGTATTGTGACCACCAAACTGAGAACAATCTAGAGAATGAAGAGGCTAAGATTTTGTGGGATCTGAATATTGTCACAGACTGAATTGGCCAGACAAACAGGTTGGACATAACTGTTGTAGAAATGAAGACAAACAAGACCAGGTTAATTGATATTGCCATACCAGCAGCTAGAATCATAAAAAAAAAAAAAGAAACAAGAAAAGAAGATAGCAAAGTACGAAGAGCTCTGTGAAGTGGAATGATCAGAGACAATCTGAGTGATTACTTGACCATTTGGAACAATCCCTAGGGGTATGAATGAGCAGCTCAAGAACATGCCAGGAGCGCAAGACATCACAATCATTGACCTCTAGAAGCACTCTTGAGCACTATGAGAATTTAAAAAAAAGTCAAAGGAGAACAAGTCTACAAATGCTGGAATTCTGTGAAGTGTTTAACAAAATACCTGACTACACAAATCTATGGAGTCAGTTTGTGGTCAGGTTTTAATGATGACTCATGAGGATACCTTTTAGACAGTAGCTTCCCCTTTTTATGCCTAAAAATCTCTTATGTTTTGAAGCTATTTGTTTAAAACAAATTGAAACAAACAAATCATTCCCATGATGTAATAATGAGGGATAATAATAATAATGACAATCAATACAATGGTGGTGGGGGGGTAAGGGCAGGTAGTTATTTGCCTTCTGTTTTTTGAGCCTGTAGAAAGATGCTGCTGGCCTGCAATTAGCATGTGATCAATACAAGTTGAAATTTCAAGCCTAAGTAGTCATAAAAAAGAGCCTTTTTACAGGGTGCTCAAAGGGGGACTCTACTTACTTTATCCTAACACTTGGCATAGGGAAGTGCCATTTTGTCCATCTCCTCCATCTTCTCTGGTCTCTTTCCTATTGTTGACAACTCTCACAATTGAATCATGCATCTAGTTTTTGTTTAAAACCCCAGCTCCTGAAGATGAGTATTTACAGAACAATCTCAGATTTAATTTAAAAAAAGGTTCTAGCAATCATGGTTACACAGAAAAGCTTAAGAATGTAAAGTCAGAAGACAACCCAAAATTTTAAAATCTCATAATGGAGGGGTGGGGGATTGAATCATGATTTTGAAGCATTTTGAGGTGACTATACTGCTCACCCTTCATGTTCCATCCAATCTCCCTTCCCACACTTCTTCCCCATTTTCACCTGCCTATCTTATATTTTTTGCTGCCCATTTATAACAATATTCCATACTTCACATTCTTCCTTTCTGCCATCTTCTTTCCCTCTGCATGCTCTTCAGTCTCTACCCATGCCTTTTCAGAATCCTTCCTACATCCCACAATCCTGTGTACACTGCTCAGTCTCTCCACTGGACCCCACATACACTAGCCTCTCTGCTTCTCCCCACATTCCCTTTTATCCTCACAGTTGTCTGTCTAGTTTGGAACCTTTAGAGCACAGGGGAGTAGCCATCTTCGCTCAGGGAAGCTTGGCTTCAGGCCCTGTGGAAACATTGGAAGATGGTGGCCAACTTTACTAAAGGCAGCCTCATTTCACATGTGAAAGCTGTAAGGAAATGGCATCTTTAATAATGGCAGCCTATGGCTTCAGTGTCTTTAAATGGAACAAGAAATGGTAGCCATTTTGAATGAGAGCAAACTTTAATGAGTTCCATGCTAGCCATAATGAAATACTTTAACATATGATGAGGCCCAGCAATTCTGCACATTCCTTTGTAACCCTGTGTCCGTTGCCACCTGGCAGTGGAATGTACTGCTGTTCAGAGTCAAGAAGCAACAAAGCTGGCAGCCTAATTCTCCCCACTTCCTGCTCCACTGTGCCAAAGTGACAGTGAGGGAGAAGTGAGAAGGAACGGCACAGAAAATCTTGGCTGTCTGCTTGGAAGCTGTGAGAGTATCTTGTAGTATCTGGAAGGCACAGCTGAAGGGTGCTTAATGCTTAAAGCCCTGCCTGTGAGTGACATTTTCACTCACATAAGTCAAAGTGACAAGGAGGGCAGATGAAGGGAGATGAGCTCAATTGGAGCTGCCCTCCTCTGCACTTTAGGGGTTGGAGGGAGGGGATGGAGAGAGAAGGGACAAGCAGCTGGCACACTAAAATGGGCAGAGATTGACTCTGCAGACTTTATGCCCCCTCCACTTAGGGACAAGTAGAGATCTGCCTTCCCTACCTCCTGTGACAGGAGGGAGAAAAATAGACTGATCCCTTTTCTAGGGACAAGCACTGAGCCATTGAAGGGAAGGAGAAGCAGCACAGGAGGAGGCCCTTACATAATTCCGGTTTTGTTTGCTATGGGGAGAGGGTAGATAAGGATGTGTGGATGAGGTGAGTGGAGGGAACTTTTGGTTGGCAGAGGCATATAATCAGAGGGGAGGGAAGGTGGACTTGATTTGGGGAAATTAGTAAGCATGGATGGTGGCATTGTGGTGAAATGTAAACAAGCTCTCTTGTTCTTGCCTATTGCAAATATATTGCATGGTTTTGTGCATGTTACATTTTGTCTATATTTTAAGCTCTCTGGGGTTGTTGAATGTATTTTACCATGTGCTTTCTCAGCACTAGCGCACAGCCCGGATTGGGGCTTCTAGCTGCCATGGTATTCCAATATAGAAATAATAATAATGTAGCATCATGAGTATCCATATGAATGAAGCAAGACCACACTGTCAAAAAGTCTAACAAACTTTAACTGAGTCAGTGCTTGAGTTTTCACAAGATCTGGCACCACACATCACAAGAACACTTTGTTTCCTTTTCCATTCCCCAACCTCTCTCTCAAACCACAGCCACATGTTACACAGACTTTGTGGGAGGCGATGTGCATAACAACTGTCATAAATATAAAGGGAAGGATAAACCCCTTTGAAATCCCTCCTGGCCAGGGGAAAGCTCCTCTCACCTGTAAAGGGTTAAGAAGCTAAAGGTAACCTTGCTGGCACCTGACCAAAATGACCAATGAGGAGACAAGATACTTTCAAAAGTTGGGAGGAGGGAGAGAAACAAAGGGTCTGTGTGTCTGTCTATAGTCTGTCTTTGCCGGGGATAGACCAGGAATGGAGTCTTAGAACTTTTAGTAAGTAATCTAGCTAGATACGTGTTAGATTATGATTTCTTTAAATGGCTGAGAAAAGAACTGTGCTGAATAGAATAACTATTTCTGTCTGTGTATCTTTTTTGTAACTTAAGGTTTTGCCTAGAGGGGTTCTCTATGTTTTGAATCTAGTTACCCTGTAAGGTATCTACCATCCTGATTTTACAAGGGGGATTTCTTTATTTCTATTTACTTCTATTTTTATTAAAAGTCTTCTTGTAAGAAAACTGAATGCTTTTTCATTGTTCTCAGATCCAAGGGTTTGGGTCTGTGGTCACCTATGCAAATCGGTGAGGCTTTTTATCCAACATTTCCCAGGAAAGGGGGGGGTGCAAGCGTTGGAAGGATTGTTCATTGTTCTTAAGATCCAAGGGTCTGGGTCTGTAGTCACTTAGGCAAATTGGTGAGGCTTTTTACCAAACCTTGTCCAGGAAGTGGGGTGCAAGGTTTTGGGAAGTATTTTGGGGGGAAAGATGTTTCCAAACAGCTTTTCCCCAGTAACCAGTATTAGTTTGGTGGTGGTAGCGGCCAATCCAAGGACAACGGGTGGAATATTTTGTACCTTGGGGAAGTTTTGACCTAAGCTGGTAAAGATAAGCTTAGGAGGTTTTCCATGCAGGTCCCCACATCTGTACCCTAGAGTTCAGAGTGGGGGAGGAACCTTGACAACAACAAACTAGCTATAAAAGCTGTATGATAAAGCAGTAGGTAAGCAGCACAGTTAGACTCTGTTTGCATTTTATGCTGAGGAAAGATGCAGTGATGGATACTGGGAAGTAGTCTTTTCTAATTCTCCTCTTGGGTAAGTAAGGAAATGGTATTGCTGTGTGCTGGCAATAGATGGGGTGAGTGGCAGTCTGGCTTCACTAACCTCTATCTCCCACCAGTCCATAACCCTGGTGCCTGACCAGTCAGGAGCTTTGCTCAGTGCCACCGAAAGGTGAATTGAAAGGATTACAAAACAGACCCTCCCCACACACACCATAGGCAGCATATGAGAAATCTTACAAACCATCAGTGTAGGGAAGACAGTTGCATGTCGCTGAGAGAATTGCATCCTGTTCAAGAATGCCATTTTTGGGTAGTGTTTCACTATATTTTTCCAAATCTGAAATTCTCTTGGGATAAAACCAGACAGACAGATTTTCATATTTGAGTGAAGCAGAGTTGATTCTTTTAATGCTAAAATTAGAATGAAGAAGAATACTTTGTTCGATTAATCTGAAACACAAGGCCTGGCATTATAGAAAAACACTTCAGTCAGCAATTTATTTTTAGTAGGCAAAAAACTCTTTAATTTCCATATAAAGCATATATCAAAAGCATGGCCTTTCATATAAAAAAAGTCATACAACCTTACTGAACATACATAAGGGGTCTCCCACTGAAATCCCAGTGGTTAGAATGGAAACAGGATCTGGCCCAATATTGAGTCTGTGATGAATTTTCTTCTACAAAGTGTAACAGAAAGGAAACTAATTTAAAAGTTTCCTGTGGAAAAGGTTTATTAGGCATAGAAAAGAGATAAGAGAATATCAAAAGGGACAGTCATATAGATTAATACAGGTTAATAATAACCAAAGCAATAATACTATAGCACTGGAAATCTGAGATTTCCCAACAGAAAGAGAATGGACAATGTCTTCAATAGAAATAGCCTTTTATGGAAAAAAGCGCACAGATTACAAAACTACAAAGACAAGTATGAGAGCATTTAGGATCCCTTTCTAGAGTACATCCCTGGCTAATTCCTTTACTTTCCTTTGTAGTATATCCTAACTTCTTCTCTCTTTTTCATATCCATCATGTGCAAAATTGGCAAAGTTTAAGAACTTCAAAATAAATCATACAGTAACACTTTTTTTAAAAAAAAGATCCTCTATCAAAGTTGTTGATTTGTCTGACAATTTCAACATGCTTTTGGAATGTCTATCTTTGAAACTAATAAAATATTGAATAGAACAAGTTAAGATAAAAAGGACCAACTATTCTGCCCCTAAAAAAGGCAAATTTTCAGATTTCCAGAACTCCCCAGCTATTTTAATTGGTCTCAGGAACTAATCATTTGTTGGAGGCAATAGTAGCTAAGTGGATTTTGCAAGGACCTGCCATAAGGGTGACTGCATCATGATTATGAATATTATCTGGAATAACAGAGAAGGGACTCAATCCTATTCCACTTATGTTAACACTCCCTGTAGGGGAGAAAGATAAAATTTAGAATGGACTTTTTTCTCAACCAGACAATCATAGAAGCCAAAAGCCATCGGCCAAAGTGTATAATTTGGTGAAAATTGTCACAAACTATTATTTGAGGTACCTTTTTTCCTCTTGGATTTGCAAAAATATTCCTGAAATGTAAACTAAATTCAGACTAACTTGAACATCTTTCTGCTATGTAATCAAGAGAGACAAGGGAAGCAACATATAGGCTTTGATTCAGCAGGCCATCCCTATTCAATAAAGGGCTTAAGCAAATCCTTAATTTTAAGCACATGCTTAATTCCCAGGCACTTCAATAGGACTTAATCACATGCTTCAATACTTTGCTGAATAAGGACAGCCATAAGAACATTCTTAAATGCTCTGTTGAATGATGTTTACAAGGAGGAGGTATGTCTACACTATGAAAATTAGGTCGAATTTATAGAAGTCGGTTTTGTAGAAAGCGGTTTTATATAGTTGATTGTGTGTGTCCCCACACAAATGCTGTAAGTGCATGTAGTCGGCGGAGTGTGTCCACAGTACAGAGGCAACCATTGACTTCTGGAGCACTGCACTGTGGGTGGCTATCCCACAGTTCCTGCAGTCTCCGCCGCCCATTTGAATTCTGGGTATGAGTCCCAGTGCCTGATGGGGCTAAAACATTGTCGCGGGTGGTTCTGGGTACATATTGTCAGGCCCCCCTTCCCTCCCTCCCTCCATGAAAGCAAGGGCAGACAATCATTTTGCGCCTCTTTTCTTGAGTTACCTGTGCAGACGCCATACCACGGCAAGTATAGAGCCCACTCAGCTAACCGTCACTGTATGTCTCCTGAGTGTTGGCAGACGTGGTACTGCATTGCTACACAGCAGCAGTTTATTGCCTTTTGGCAGCAGACAGTGCAGTATGACTGGTAGCCTCCGTCAACGTAGTCCTAGGTGCTCTTTTAACTGGGCGCCTGGGCAAATATGGGAGTGACTCAGCCAGGTCATTTCCCTTTTAAGTTTCGTCTCATGGTGATTCAGTCCTACCTGCAGTGCACTGTCTTTTAATCTGCAGATAGCAGAAGATGATGGCCAGTAGTCATACTACACCGTCTTCTGCCGAGCACCCAGGAGATGACGATGGCTAGCAGTTGTACTGCACAGTCTGCTGTCAGCAAGATGTATAAAGATAGTTGAAGTGGCTCAAAACAAGAAATAGACCAGATTTGTTTTGTATTCATTTTCTCCTCTCTCCCTCTCTCCTTCCCTCCCTTTGTGAAATCAACGGCCTGCTAAACCTGGTTTTGAGTTCTATCCTTGAGGTTTTGAGTTCTATCCTTGAGGGAGCCATTCAGTTTCTCGCAAAGCCACCCCGTTTGTTGATTTTAATTCCCTGTAAGCCAACCGGTAAGCCATGTCATCAGACAATCAGACATGGCAGACAATTGTTCCGTGCCTTTTTTCTGTGCAGACGCCATACCATGGCAAGCATAGAGCCTGCTCAGATCACTTTGGCAATTAGGAGCACATTAAACACTACACGCATTATCCAGCAGTATATGCAGCACCAGAACCTGGCAAAGCGATACCGGGCAAGTAAGCGATGTGAGCGCGGTGACGTGAGTGATGAGGACATGGAGACAGACTTCTCTCAAACCACGGGCCCTGCCAAAGTGGGCATCATGGTGCTAATGGGGCAGGTTCATGCGGTGGAACGCCGATTCTGGGCCCAAGAAACAGGCACAGACTGGTGGGACCGCATAGTGTTGCAACTATGGGATGATTCCCAGTGGCTGTGAAACTTTCGCATGCATAAGAGCACTTTCATGGAACTTTGTGACTTGCTTTCCCCTGCCCTGAGGCGCAAGAATACCAAGATGAGAGCAGCCCTCACAGTTGAGAATGAGTGGCACTAGCCCTGTGGAAGCTTGCAATGTCAGACAGCTACCAGTCAGCTGGGAATCAATTTGGAGTGGGCAAATCTACTGTGGGGGCTGCTGTGATGCAAGTAGCCAACACAATCAAAGATCTGCTGATATCAAGGGTAGTGACCCTGGGAAATGTGCAGGTCATAGTGGATGGCTTTGCTGCAATGGGATTCCCTACCTGTGGTGGAGCCATAGATGGAAGCCATATCCCTATCTTGGCATCAGAGCACCAAGCCGGCGAGTACATAAACCGCAAGGGGTACTTTTCAATAGTGCTGCAAGCACTGGTGGGTCACAAGGGACGTTTCACCAACATCAACGTGGGATGGCCAGGAAAGGTACATGACGCTCACATCTTCAGGAACTCTGGTCTGTTTCAAAAGCTGCAGGAAGGGACTTTATTCCCAGACCAGAAAATAACAGTTGGGGATGTTGAAATGCCTATAGTTATCCTTGGGGACCCAGCCTACCCCTTAATGCCATGGCTCATGAAGCCATACACAGGCAGCCTGGACAGTAGTCAGGAGCTGTTCAACTACAGGCTGAGCAAGTGCAGAATGGTGGTAGAATGTGCATTTGGACGTTTAAAAGCGCGCTGGCGCAGTTTACTGACTCGGTTAGACCTCAGCGAAACCAATATTCCCACTGTTATTTCTGCTTGCTGTGTGCTCCACAATATCTGTGAGAGTAAGGGGGAAGACGTTTATGGTGGGGTGGGAGGTT
The DNA here is from genome assembly GCF_965140295.1 of Lepidochelys olivacea. Taxonomy (NCBI): domain Eukaryota; kingdom Metazoa; phylum Chordata; order Testudines; family Cheloniidae; genus Lepidochelys; species Lepidochelys olivacea. The sequence continues at coordinate 69,891,018 of NC_140418.1, read as the reverse complement.
GAGGCAAATCGCCTGGCTGCTGGTTACGCACAGCCAGACACCAGGGCAGTTAGAAAAGCACAGGAGGGCGTGGTGCGCATCAGAGAAGCTTTGAAAACCAGTTTCATGACTGGCCAGGCTACAGTGTGAAAGTTCTGTTTGTTTCTCCTTGATGAAACCTCCCGCCCCTTGGTTCACTCTACTTCCCTGTAAGCTAACCACCCTCCCCTCCTCCCTTTGATCACCACTTGCAGAGGCAATAAAGTCATTGTTGCTTCAAATTCATGCATTCTTTATTAATTCATCACACAAATAGGGGGATAACTACCAAGGTAGCCCAGGAGGGGTGGTGGAGGAGAGAAGCACCAGGAGGAGTGGTGGAGGAGGGAAGGACAAGGCCACACAGCACTTTAAAAGTTTAAAACTTTAAAACTTATTGAATGCCAGCCTTCTGTTGCTTGGGCAATCCTCTGGGGTGGAGTGACTGGGTGGCCCGAGGACCCCCCCACCTCATTCTTGGGCATCTGGGTGAGGAGGCTATGGAACTTGGGGAGGAGGGCGGTTGGTTACACAGGAGCTGTAGCGGCAGTCTGTGCTCCTGCTGCCTTTCCTGCAGCTCAACCATATGCTGGAGCATATGAGTTTGATCCTCCAGCAGTCTCAGCATTGAATCCTGCCTCCTCTCATCATGCTGCCACCACCTTTCAGCTTCAGCCTCTCTTCAGCCCGCCACCTCTCCTCACGGTCATTTTGTGCTTTCCTGCACTCTGACATTGTCTGCCTCCATGCTTTCATCTGTGCTCTGTCAGTGTGGGAGGACAGCATGAGCTCAGAGAACATTTCATCGCGAGTGCATTTTTTCGCCTTCTGATCTTCACTAGCCTCTGGGAAGGAGAAGATCCTGTGATCATTGAAACACATGCAGCTGGTGCAGAAAAAAAAGGGACAGTGGTATTTAAAAAGACACATTTTATAGAACAATGGGTACACTCTTTCATGGTAAACCTTGCTGTTAACATTACATACATAGCACATGTGCTTTCATTACAAGGTCGCATTTTGCCTCCCCCCGGCGCGTGGCTAGCCCCTCCCCTCTTCCCCCTCCTCCTACCCGTGGCTAACAGCAGGGAACATTTCTGTTCAGCCACAGGCAAACAGCCCAGCAGGAACAGGCACCTCTGAATGTCCCCTTAAGAAAAGCATCCTATTTCAACCAGGTGACCATGAATGATATCACTCTCCTGAGGATAATACAGAGAGATAAAGAACGGATGTTGTTTGAATGCCAGCAAACATACACTGCAATGCTTTGTTCTACAATGATTCCCGAGTATGTGCTACTGGCCTGGAGTGGTAAAGTGTCCTACCATGGTGGACGGAATAAGGCTGCCCTCCCCAGAAACTTTTTGCAAAGGCTTTGGGAGTACATCCAGGAGAGCCGCAAATGCCAGGGCAAATTAATCATTAAACATGCTTGCTTTTAAACCATGCATAGTATTTTAAAAGGTACACTCACCAGAGGTCCCTTCTCCACCTGGTGGGTCCGGGAGGCAGCCTTGGGTGGGTTCGGGGGGTACTGACTCCAGGTCCAGGGTGAGAAACAGTTCCTGGCTGTTGGGAAAACCGGTTTCTCCATTTGCTTGCTGTGAGCTATCTACAACTTCATCATCATCATCATCTTCCTCGTCCCCAAAACCTGCTTCCGTGTTGCCTCCATCTCCATTGAAGGAGTCAAACAACATGGAGGGGGTAGTGGTGGCTGAACCCCCTAAAATGACATGCAGCTCATCATAGAAGCGGCATGTTTGGGGCTCGGACCCGGAGCGGCCATTCGCCTCTCTGGTAGGCTTGCCTCAGCTCCTTAAGTTTCACGCGGCATTGCTTTGAGTCCCTGTTATGGCCTCTGTCCTTCATTCCCTGGGAGATTTTGACAAATGTTTTGGCATTTCGAAAACTGGAACGGAGTTCTGATAGCACGGATTCCTCTCCCCATACAGCGATCAGATCCTGTACCTCCCGTTCCGTCCATGCTGGAGCTCTTTTGTAATTCTGGGACTCCATCATGGTCACCTCTGCTGATGAGCTCTGCATGGTCACCTGCAGCTTGCCACGCTGGCCAAACAGGAAATTGAAATTCAAAAGTTTGTGGGCCTTTTCCTGTCTACCTGGCCAGTGCATCTGAGTTGAGAGTGCTGTCCAAAGCAGTCACAATGGAGGACTCTGGGATAGCTCCAGGAGGCCAATACAGTCTAATTGCATCCACAGTATCCCAAATTTGACCCAGCAAGGCCGATTTCAGCGCTAATCCCCTTGTCGGGGGTGGAGTAAGGAAATTGATTTTAAGAGCCCTTTAAGTCGAAAAAAAGGGCTTCGTCGTGTGGACGGATGCAGGGTTAAATCGATTTAACACTGCTAAATTCGACCTCAACTCCTAGTGTAGACCAGGGCCTACAGACCTTAACAATAGAGTGCTGGCAATATGGTGACAAACTGAATGCCACTGGTATAAGTAATGAAGGATTTTCTATGTGGCACTGAAGTTAGAGTAACTTATGTTTGATACCAGATTGCAAGACATATTGCTAGCAGTTGGAGGAAGACAAACTCTTATTCACTTGTTTACATTAGAGACTACTGTTGATGTGCTGGATATAGATATTTAATTGTATACAAACATAGTTCCATGCACTACACACTGAGTTTGACACCTCCCGTGTGTACTGATGGGAATTGTGATAAAAGATAATATGCTTCGGCATCAGTAGAAAGAGATTCTTGAAAATATTTATTACAGCTCACATTTGAAGATTGGGAATCTAATTGAGGGTGCTATCAGAGAGTACCATAGAAAAATGATGTATATTGTAGAAAATGTTTTATAAACTAAATTTATACTTGCCCTGAATATTACATCTTGTGTGAGAATTTTAGGTTTTCCACCAAGCTCCTGGCTATAAGGATTGTTCTTGATTTGGGCTGTCTTCCTTTTACATTCAACTTCTCCACTTTTGTAGTGATGAGGACCAAATACCTTTGCCAGAAGAGTTGGACACAGTATTGGGGATCTCTCTGGACATTTTTCCATGGATACTACCCTAACATCACTCTTTATTCCAGATGTTGTTTATTACTTTTTATTCTGTAATCCTCATAAGGAGGAAAGTAGTAACTTTCCACAATTCCAGTCTAGTTTTTTTAAAATAAAATATATAAGTATTTTTAATGATTCTGTCATTCACAAGACTGTTTTTTTTTTTAAACTATAGATCACCTACACTACTGGCAGCTGTTTTGTAATTAAGATAGTGGTCTTTTCTCCAGTGTTTAATGTATGCATTAAAAACAAATCAATCAAATAAAATCCTTCACTTCCTGTTTGTGTAGCTGTTAACATCATCTTTATGTTAGAGAACCATATGGCTCTGGTTGTTTCATATTCACAAGTCAGTTTTATTTAAATATAAATTGTGTGTTTAAGTAGAAATGAAAACATGTAATTAAAATTAGGCTGTCTTGTAGAAATGGGCACTTCTTAAGGAAAATGAAAACATACCAAAAAAAATCAGAGGTGCTGTAAACCAAAGTGCTTTCTAATAAGTAAATTATGGCATTGTGCTAAAATATATTTTTGATTTCTTCCTTCCAATAAGGACAAGTACAATTCAATATATTCCTTCAGGATGAAGTATACCTGTAATTACTGGTAAAATGTCACTTCTGGTTTTCAACATCAAAGATAAAGAACAAGAAAGAAATCTGAAACAAACCTTTAAAATAAGGACCAAATATACAGCACAGGGAAAAGTAGACATATTCTTGATGAATCCTCTTAGACTGTGAAAATTGCAGGAGTACACAGGATAAATTGGATTTAGAGAGCTGAACATGAATGAAATGTGTTTTATTTCAAGACTATATAAGGGATAGTAAAATGTAGTGAATTGGTTAATGAATAGAAGTTTAGGTTTGGGTGATATACTTTGAAAGTGGGTGATATACTTTGAAAGTGATGACCAAAACCTCAATAAAGTAATACTATAGTAGGTGAATGGGAACAACTTCATTTTTTTACATTAAGAATAAATCTCACACTTTTTAAAAGCAATATTAAATGTTAAATGTCTAAAAATGCAGTGTGTAAAACGACACTCGAAACTGAAATAAGTACCAGTGGAACTGGTTCTAAACCCTAGAAACCTACAGGGTGGTATTAATATTTGATTTTTCTTTCTGCTTAGAATAGAAGTATTTCAAATATAAAAACCCACCCTAGAAACCTACAGGCTGGTATTAATATATGATTTTTCTTACTGCTTAGAATAGAAGTATTTCAAATATAAAAACCCACTTCAAAAATAACAAAAGACAAGGAAATTTGCCATAGCACATGATACAGTTACACTGCTTCTATTAAAAGTTACCACTAGAAGTCCGTAAATCATTGGATGTAAGCAGAACTTATGACTGTGAGTCCGATTGCATGTGAATTATATTTAAAGTTACTAGTTTAATTGTAAGAGATTGCTTGAAATGTGTTTACAAAGTATCAGGGTCTGCTCTTGCAGGTAGTGAGTGGAGCTGAGTACCCACAACTGACATTGACTTAAAAGAGAGCTCAGGATGTTCAGCATCTCACAGGATCAGGCACCAAAACAATCAGTGGGGACCACATGGTCATGTTCAAATGCATCAGCCATCTTCACCAATAACATTTAATGGCAGAGATTACTAAAGGGAGACTGTATCATGAACATAAGTTGTAGTACAAGCAGCCTGGTCAGTATTCTAGTCTAGCCTAGTGTACTCTAGCCTAGTTTATTTCTTATACTGTGCCCATTATCATCATACCTGAGAACCTTCCAGAAGTGCACTAAGTAATGTATCTAGAATCTCTCTCCAGTGCAATGTGACTGTCATTCTTGCTCCAGTTTGCAATTGGGTAGGTTTCGCTATAATGAGAAATGAGTTCATTTAAGGAGTGCATATTTTCTATAACACAACATTGTTCTTTTAATTTTATTTTTTTTTGTGCTTTAAAGGCCCATCTGTATTAACCATAATAAATACAGTTTAATATAGAACCAGGAGATACAGTTATATTGCTTTAGATAACAACTAAGGTATTATGACAATAAAATGCTAATTGATAAGTATATCTTCACCTGGCTACTAGTAAATAGGTAATCTGAAAAAAATTAGCTATACTGATCCATGCTGGCATTCCTCCTGACACTTCAAGTCTGTTAAATTTTAAATACTGCTGAAAGATCAAGGCCATGTAAGCTACACACTGATATTCTCTCTGAAATCAATTGAAGCCAGGAGGCAGATTTTTAACAATGAACTTTAGGAACAAAAGGATAAGCCACATTAAACAGGGCTTCCAGTTTACTTCATACAATGTTTATTGTTTTCTAAAGGGGAAGTCTTTTCTAAGTGAATCTGGTGTACCTAATTGCCATTATCAAATAGTGTATGACCAAATAATCCTTTTAATCCCTTTGCAACTAGTTCTGCCCAGTTTTATCCTATGAATGAATGAACTGCTGCTGTTCAAATTGTTACACCAGTTAAAAAACAGCTCCAAGAAATCCTGCAATTGCTTTTAGACAAATGATTCCTTTTCACTCTTTTGAATAAAGATAATTAAAGACAGAGGGCCATATCTTCAGGTGATGTAAATTGGTACAGCTAAATAGTCCTTAATGGTGCTATGCTTATTTACACCAGCTGAGAATCTGGTCATATAATCAGCTACTTGTAATATAATTAATTCTCTCTTTGTTGTAATATCCTTTTAAAAATGTTTAAGACAAAAGATTTTTCCCTAATGATTTCCAATTTCTAGCACATCAAAAGCCAGCATAACTGACTTGTTTAGACTGACTGGCACCGCTATGGCCAAAATGATTATGAAGTAACTGCTGCTACAGAGCAAGTGGAGAAACTTTGCTGTAGTATTTTGTATCATGACACCAAAATGGTTTGATTCACACATTGTTTTGTTTCATTCCTCAGTGACAGTGTGATTAAAAATCTACCAGATATTTAATAGATATGGGTTCAGATAACCAAAAGAAATTGGTTAGCACATTTTGTGATCAGAAACTTGATGTAAGTGAACACTATTTCCAAATGACAGGTTTCAGAGTAGCAGCCGTGTTAGTCTGTATTCGCAAAAAGAAAAGGAGTACTTGTGGCACCTTAGAGACTAACCAATTTATTTGAACATAAGCTTTCAAGAGCTCACTTCATCGGATGCTGTAGCTCACAAAAGCTTATGCTCAAATAAATTTGTTAGCCTCTAAGGTGCCATAAGTACTCCTTTACTATTTCTAAAAACATCGCTTCTTTGGAAAAAGAAGCATCATAGAAATAATCATTAGTTGAGACAACACACCTTCCTTAAATTTTTAATGGCATACCTGACCATCTTTAATAAACTTCATTAAGCTTCCACCACTTGGTTTTCTGCACTGCTTTGGGCTGTTTTCTTCTCACATGGGATACATATCCATTGTCAAGGAGCAGCGTTCTAGGCTGAGTTGCACTGCTTTCTCCTGGAAAGACCTTACAGCGAGCTGAGCTGAACAACATAAAAAATTGTGTCAGGAATCTGTGCCCTCTTACTACCACTCTTATAGATAATCAGATTGTCATAAATATAAAGGGAAGGGTAAACCCCTTTGAAATCCCTCCTGGCCAGGGGAAAGCTCCTCTCACCTGTAAAGGGTTAAGAAGCTAAAGGTAACCTCGCTGGCACCTGACCAAAATGACCAATGAGGAGACAAGATACTTTCAAAAGCTGGGAGGAGGGAGAGAAACAAAGGGTCTGTGTCTGTCTATATGCTGGTCTTTGTCGGGGATAGACCAGGAATGGAGTCTTAGAACTTTTAGTAAGTAATCTAGCTAGGTATGTGTTAGATTATGATTTCTTTAAATGGCTGAGAAAAGAATTGTGCTGAATAGAATAACTATTTCTGTCTGTGTATCTTTTTTGTAACTTAAGGTTTTGCCTAGAGGGGTTCTCTATGTTTTTGAATCTAATTACCCTGTAAGATATCTACCATCCTGATTTTACAGGGGGGATTTCTTCATTTCTGTTTACTTCTATTTTTATTAAAAGTCTTCTTGTAAAAAACTGAATGCTTTTTCATTGTTCTCAGATCCAAGGGTTTGGGTCTGTGGTCACCTATGCAAATTGGTGAGGCTTTTTATCCAACATTTCCCAGGAAAGGGGGGGTGCAAGTGTTGGGAGGATTGTTCATTGTTCTTAAGATCCAAGGGTCTGGGTCTGTAGTCACCTAGGCAAATTGGTGAGGCTTTTTACCAAAGCTTGTCCAGGAAGTGGGGTGCAAGGTTTTGGGAAGTATTTTGGGGGGAAGGACGCGTCCAAACAGCTCTTCCCCAGTAACCAGTATTAGTTTGGTGGTGGTAGCGGCCAGTCCAAGGACAACGGGTGGAATATTTTGTACCTTGGGGAAGTTTTGACCTAAGCTGGTAAAGATAAGCTTAGGAGGTTTTTCATGCAGGTCCCCACATCTGTACCCTAGAGTTCAGAGTGGGGGAGGAACCTTGACACAGATGCTATTCCCTCTTAGTGAAAAATGAATTAACTACCAAGTCATATTGCTGGCAGTAATGTAAGATAGTTCCCTATTCCTTGTTCATATGTCCATATGAATGACTGCGATAGTATCATTTGAAGAATTTACCATCTCTCCACACATGACAATTGAGGTCAGCTCCAGTAATAACTCTCTCATTCTTTATCACTTTCTGCAAAACAATGTCCATTTCCCCCAGAAATCCTCTTTTTCTTATTTGTCACATACCATCTGCACATATAACACATAGGGGGCCATTTTCAAGCGCTAACTTAACCAAAATTATCCTGTCACTTTACTACACATTCCCACATCTCTTTATCTAAAATTAAACCAATTACATTACTCTTATTCAACAAGCCATAGTATAGTAGCTTATGGCTTTCCCCAATATCTCCTGGCTTTGGTCCCTTCCATTTGGTCTCTTGAATGCATACAATCTGTACTTTCCTTTTCATCAATGTCTGAGCCAGCTCTGCACTTTTTCCAGGTAATATACCTGTATTCCAAAAAATCAGTATTATTGTCTGGGCTCTCGTCTTTGACCACATCCAAACAAAATGATTAAGTAGCCCTGGCAGCAGTACTCTGATGAGGGTGATAATGCTTTGCTTCTGAGGAATGCTCTAGTCATATAGGGCATATAAAGGGCTCATTTCAGGGATTTCTTTGACAAAGTTTTATGGCTGGCTGCCCTGCCCTCTTACTGACATCCATAAAACACCTGCAGATACAGGGACAGCATGATACTAAAGACAAAACCTAGCATTCCATCTGAGAAAATAATATTTCACCTATGCTAAATATTGGCCAGGATTTCACAGTGAAATATTGTCCAGGACTCCGCTTTCATACCCTTGTTTGTGTGAAAAGGACAAGGAATTTTTAATGATTGCAGATTATCAGGAATTTGGGTTTCCAGTCTTATCTAGAGCTGGCAAATAGTGATACAAATGTTCAAAACCATTTCAGCAACTTCTAAATAAAATTTAACTTTCACCCTCTCCCTTTTAATTAGTTTTTGTGAATACTCATGCAAGAGAAGTTCTGTTTGTATGGATATTTGCAGAAGGCAAATTTTAGGTCCATAGTCAAGATCTGTGTAAACATGAAATGAAATTAGTTTCCTGATTGAAGGAAATTTATTCTGGAAAGGAGTCTATTAAGGTTAGGCAATCTAATAAGGGAAGAGGAACATTACCATGTGACCTAGGTGACCAATCACACAGTTTAACTATTAAATTGTAAGTGCAAATACACTAAGGAATACACAACTTGAACAGCTCAGAAGAAATCTATAGGTCAAAATTTATCTGCAAAAATGGTCTAAGAATTCTGAATTAGTTGACGATACGATCTGTTTATAGATAGTTGACTATATAAGAAAGTGGTAAATCTGCTGAGTAATTTGCTGAATAAATTGTTAATTGCAAACTATGACAGCACTATGTGCAGCAGCCTAAGGTCCTGGTCCTGGAAAGATTTATGCATCCATTTTATTGTACACACTGTGGGGAAAATCCTGACCACATTGAATCAATGGGTGTTTTGTCTGTGAGTATTTCCATTAACTTACATAAGACTACCCACTGCATATAAAGTTAAGAATGTTTGCAAGTCCTTGAAAGATCCGGGCCTGTATTTTCTTGGTGGGACTCTCAAAGGCCCGAGGCTTGATTCTCGTTATCTGTGAGATCTCAGAGACGATAGCCCAATATGACATAATTTCACTTTCTCTTTTACTTTATACTTTTAAAACATATAAGCGATTTTTCATCCCTTTCTTGCTACTTTTCAATAATTTTCAAATCCCAGACTAACAGGTGTTCATGCACTTCTAGATTTATATAAGTTCCTGTCATGCTATCTGGAATGACTCATGACCATGAGTGCCAGCCTCTGGGCAGACAGTTGCGAAGTGGGGCTGAGACCCCAAACTAGCTGTATGTTCTATAATTAGATTTCAGCAACCCAGTAACAAGTGTGAACTCCTGAAGCACTCTAACAGCTTTACCATAGAGTTACAGGCAGTCCCCTTGGGCATTCCAGTCCATCTTGCCACCCAGGCAAACTGGATTTAACTTATAGTTGGTTGCTATACACCAATGATCACAAAAGATCAGGTTGCTACCAGTCACTTGCCTCAGGTCAGTTTGTACCTTCGGTCTCCCACCAAAGACAATGCTTATAGCCAGACCTGTAATAAACCAATTAAAGACTTATTAACTAGGAAAAAGAAATGAGAGGGTTATTACAAGCTTAGTGCAAGCAAACCTATATAAACAGGAGTTACAGTCTATGGTTTTATAATGTGACAGAGTTGTAATAATCTGTCAACTCTGAATGTCTTTTAGGGCTAACCCAGGTTGACCCTGAGGATCTCTGCTTTGTTTTGTAGCTCTAGCCCAGTAAGAGTCCAAACAGCAAAATAGAGGTGAAAAATGTTCTTGTCAGCTGTTTTTATTTCCTACTTCTGGAATTCATGTTAATGGAATGAGCCCTTTTGCATGTAGCCTCTTCATGAGTGTGAAAGGATGATTAATAAAATCTTTGTATTGTGATATCTCACAATGGACCATTTAGTTTTGATAGGCCTTCTTGATGGTTAGAAGATAATCCCTCCTGACTGGGTTCATAGTTTCAGAGCAATCATTTTTTACAGTCATAAAGCAAAAACTTAAATATTACCTTAGAGCTTTTTCTAAAGATATTATAAGTGAGATTAATACATGCAGCAACCTACAAGCATTTCATAAAGTATAAACACATTGTTATAAGTTCAATACTCATATTAACCATACTAACACACAGGTGAAACAGACTGGTTTCCAGAAGTGAATTTGTCAGAGCTCACCTGAGGCTTAATGCTTTGGCAAGAGCTGGCCCCTGGCCTGCCAGTGCCAAAGTTCCAGTCTCCTTCCATAGATGTAAAAGGGCAAGCCTCTCTCATATTATGTTCTTACTCTTACATATATGCTTGCTTTGTCTTTGCATTGACAACCAGCTCTCTCCAGAAGACTTACCAATTTGAGGAATGAATTGCGCAGATGAAAAATACAGATAAGCTAATGTGATGACCTCTCTTCAAATTTCAGAGTAACAGCCGTGTTAGTCTGTATTCACAAAAAGAAAAGGAGTACTTGTGGCACCTTAGAGACTAACCATTTTATTTGAGCATAAGCTTTCGTGAGCTACAGCTCACTTCATCATCACTTCAGTACTTATCCGATGAAGTGAGCTGTAGCTCACGAAAGCTTATGCTCAAATAAATTGGTTAGTCTCTAAGGTGCCACAAGTACTCCTTTTCTTCTCTTCAAATTCAGTCTGAACTTTCTTATGAGTTGAATATCAATAAAAACAGAAAAGGAGTACTTGTGGCACCTTAGAGACTAACCAATGCACTTTATGCATCCGATGAAGTGAGCTGTAGCTCACAAAAGCTCATGCTCAAATAAATTGGTTAGTCTCTAAGGTGCCACTAGTAATCCTTTTCTTTTTGCGAATACAGACTAACACGGCTGCTACTCTGAAACCAATAAAAACAGAGGCTTACAACTATGGCGTTAACTTACATTGTCTGGGCGATAAAAATTTACCACTCACTCTCCATCTTAATGTTAATAAATGTGAAGGGTGGAACAAACAGTGTTTCCTAAACAGCTTCTGTTTCTTATGCTATATTATTAATCTTACATTACATTGTAGTAGCCTCCACTTCAAAGAAATAATAGAGAAGGTTTCAGTTTTCTTAAGATTGAAAATAGAAATTCATGCTTCACAGAAAAAATGACGAAAGATGTTTTGTTGTTGTTTTGGGGGGATACCAATCTTTACAAAATGTATGAAGCAACATGTGGACACGATATTGAAGTCAATGCTAGCAGGATATAAACCTAATTTATAGGTTGTGTGTGTATGTAATTTGGAGATGTTCTCTCTTGTAAATTGTAATGTGTGTCCACTTTTAGTGTTTGGCACCAGTATTCAAAGATACAACCACGAGATCCAGTAGGAGAGCAATGCCTTGTCAGATGTAATGATGCAGTAGTTTCTGTAAGGTATTAATGCTACACTGTAATTTTTCAATCAGTCCTTAGTACGAGGTGACATGGAGCTGAGCTGACTGAGGAGTGGCCCTGGGAAGGAACTGTGACTCAAAGAGCTGTGAAAATCTAGCCTTTCATAAAATATTGAAATGTTGCTTGTATTACAGGGCGAATGTTGATATTTTAATGGCAGCCACTTTCTAAAGAAATGTTCAAAACACATATTACAAATACCTGTCATTGTTTTAGTATCTCCATGCACTGCATTGAACTGTTGCATTGTCAGTGAAAGCTGGCATTTTAATGATACTTCTTGGTTGGAGACCAGTTTGATGACACAAAGGAGAGCATTTAAATATAGTGAAGGGAATACTCCAGTAATTTAGTCTAACTTGATGCCAGACTGACAGAGTAAATGATAAACATTTATAAATTCTGCCTTTCATTCTTTTTAAAGTTTTATTGGAGATATATTACTTAAGTTTGATTAAAATGCTCACTGTTGATTGAAATTTGTTGAAAGAAAACATTTTCATCTAAATTTGGCCTTTTTTTCTGAAATAGAATTTTTTCATTAAAACATTTAAAATGTTTTAAGTTTTCCATTTAAAAATTGTGATGAAAATGTTAACTGATTAAAATTACCCTATGGTTCAGCAAAATGTTTTTTATGATTTGTTGTTAATTTGGTTTGGTATGTTGAGAAATGCCAATTTTGATTCATTATTTCAGCCACGTGATGGAATTCTTGTCTCAATTTTATTTCAAAATGTCTTTATTTTGAAAATTACACTTTAATCTTAAGAGTTTGCAGGAAACTTGGAAAATGAAAATCACTCTTACAAAAAAAGAGAGAAATGAAGAATGCTTTTAAAATGATTTGCTGAAATTTTTATTTTTCTTTCCTACATTTTGACCAGCTCTAAAAGTAACACACCCAGATTCAGAGATTCACCAAAGAAATGAACAGAACCACTAGGTGGCTTCATTAACATTCCAGTGAACTCACTGACTTCTAAAGTGGGATAATACAGCAATATCCCACAGTGCCTTGAACAATGGGATCTTGGTCCATAACTGGCCTCCTCAGCGCTACTGAAATTAAAATATTAAATAATAATAATAATGCTACACAAGAATTTCCACATGCACCTTCTTTAAACTCTCAGTGATGCTAAAACATAAATGGGACATTAACTATTGATGAAAACAGTATCCAGAAAAACAAGTTTTCTCTTCACTAAGAGACACATTCTCATAAAGCACTTGTATCATTGTGTTTGCAGTCAACTGTGGGAGCATATGGCAGAGTGCAGGCATCTAACACACTTATCTTTGTGTGCAGATGATGTTTGTAACCACAGACCTGTCAGAGAAACTTATTGATTCTAGCATGTGCACCTGCATTTGATTTTGGGTGCAATTTTAGAGGCTGCACTGAAAATCTGGCCGTCAGTAAATAATATATCTCCTTTTTTTGGGCTTCATAGTAGGTTTATGGGAACTCAGGGTGTCCGTATTTCTTTGATTGGAATCCAAAGATTAATTTTCACCTAGATATTAGTTGCTACATTTCATCTTGAAATGTCCCGTGAACACAGGTTGAACCCTCTATGGGCACACTGGAGATGTTACAACTGTTCATGGATTCTTTCTCTTGTGGTCGACACAAATGCTTCCTGTGCCTGGACCATATGATCTGTGCCTGTGGTTGTACCCACTATGCCATAACGATTGTCTGTGCATCCTATATCCATTTCTATCCTCTGAAATAGTCTCACAGAGCTACGAGTTGTGATCTAGATGCTAAATAGTTCTAGTCCCTTCTCCTGGCAAGTGTAATAGTCTATTGATCACATCCCTCCTGGATATTTGCATTCAGCTGATCTAGTCTAAGATACAGGCTATGTTTGAGTAGCAACATAGCAGGAGTCTCTTCAGCCATATTTTGTAGACATTTCTATAAATTGGATAGCCTAGAACTCTTGAGTTCTAACTCTGACTTTGCCACTGACTTACTATGTAGCCCCGGGCAAGTCACTGAACCTCTGAGATCTTCATTTTTCCCAATCTGTTAAATGGAGTGTTAGGATTATTTAATGATTGTAAAGTGTTATGAAAATATAAATGCAAAGTTCACATGTTACTCCTGCATGGGAGAGGAAATGTGTGATGAGTTACAAATCAAGAGTGAAAGAGTTTTACATTAGTCTCTAAGGTGCCACAAGTACTCCTTTTCTTTTTACATTAAGTAGATTTGTTTTAAGGGAGACAAAATGGTAACTAAAATGGTAACTTAGGCGTAGATTTCAGATAACCCTGTGCAAAGAAAACTTTGAGGGCACAGGAAGCGTTGTCCCCTTCCTTTGCATCTCTTTTTAAGGCCTAGCCACAATTCTTGTCTTTGCCCTAGGTTTAAACAGGGTCACCATTAGAGTTCTGAAAAGATGAGTGGGGAAAGAGGTAAGACCATAGCCCCATCTTCCTCTTGTATTACCCTGCAGCGTGAAGCCAGCATGGGAATGAATGCACACTGTACCGTATTAAAGGGTATCGCTGCCTCCACTCTGCCTGCACCTACTCTGGGGACTGCAACTGGTACAGAGCCCCTCTATGCTCACCCCACTGAAGGCTTAGCAGCTATAACCTTAACGGTTATCTCAGTTAATTGAATTTTGTTATGATTTGTACATTAATACAGAATGTGAGCTCTCCAGAATCCTCTTAGAAAATTAAGAACACATTAACTAGAATACTTGGTTTTTTAAGCAGGATTGGGGGAGTACAAGTATCAGTGGTCTTGTCTTTTTATACATATGTACTTTTTCATTAATGAAAACAATTCTCAGGGAGAGAGAAAAAAATCTTGTAATGAGAACTTCTGTTTTTCTTCTACTGAGTCAGAACAAATATCTCTACGTACATCAAAAATGACAAGGCAAATGTTTATTTCCATGTTTAGCTGCTTACAAAATAAAGGCCATGTGTAAAACAACAGATCAGAATGTTAATACAGCATTAGCTTTCTGAAGAATCATATACAAAAGAAAAACAATTGCCTACGTACAACAACCTCCTTACTGTGTGCATGTAGCTTTTGCTGACAGCTAAGCATTCAGAAAACCCAGCTATGTACCTACTGTAAACCTTCAGTTTGATCCTATTAACGCTGTCATTAATGCAGAGATACATGAAATTAAATTTATTAGGTATTCACAATGGCTTGGGTAATTGCAGAAAATGTTTTGGGTGTAAGCCAATTAAGATGGAAGTTCTGTGTATAGTGTAGAAATGGTCAGGATTGTCCAAATTGCTATGATAGACATATACATGTAATGTGAAAAAGACAAAAGGAAAATCCATAGTTAGGCAGAATTCCAAGACATACTTATGAAGGACACGGGGCTGATCAGCAATCATTTAGTAAGACGGTAGGTGATGTGGTTATTGAGACGGTTACTGTCTGGCTATATTTGATTATTGGGATATTTACTATATGTGTATGTTGGTTTAGTTTAGAAGTTAGGGCTGTTAGGAACCAAGCTGGAAGGCAATACAGTGACTAATGTTAAGCAACCTCCCAGTGAACACATGGTGGGTGTGAGGCTATCATAAAGAAACAATGCCTGAGCTATTATCTATTTCTAGGTCGCCAGCCAAGTTGTTTTGCCAAGACTGGAGACAAAAGATCCAAAGGACACTGAATAGTTAAAAAGTCACTGTCTAGAGAGAAGGGAGGAGGCAGCTGTCAGTGAGCTGTTCAGGAGAAACAGGCTGACATAGGGTATGTCTACACTAACGACTGTACAGGTGTCTAGCTGCATGGTTGTGCCATAAACCCGTACTGTCCACACTTAAACCCCAGCACATGTCTGAAGGTGACTGGAGGGCAAGCAAGCTAGCATGCCTGAAGGGTGTGGGTAAGTACACAGAGCATCTATGGCACAGCCCATACCTGTGCCAGTTTGCAGTGTGGACTGGGGTAAAAGGCACGTAACAGGTCTTGAGTTTCCATAGTCCTCCACTCTCCTTTACCCTCACAAACACTGCGTAATGTGCAGCAGGCAACAATTATACGAACTGCTTTAGCCACACTGCCATCCAGATGAGTGCATAGGAAGCAGCAATGAGATTTTAGCATACCAAATTCACACCATGACCATTCAGCAGCTACTGAGCTTTTAACTGAGATCACTTTTCACAGGGCCATTGATATTGGAGTATGGTTACATGAGCCAAGTTAAGAGTGAGTATATAGAGACTCCCCAAATAACGGTTGGTACAGACACACCCTACAGAACAATATCACTTCTGGGGAACAAAGTCCTTTCCTCCCCCATCAAATACAATCTCCTCAGCACTTTGGCGTCATTAACCTTTCCAGTGTTTTCCAAGTTTGTGTTCATGAATCTACCTTGTGGTCCGTTAAGTCTTGCATACACAAGTACTGGATTGTGTATATGTTTGCGTACACTCTCCATAGCCATGCTGGGTGTCCACATATGCTGCACTGGACCTGAGTATAAGACCGTATACACACGTATACCCTTTCCACACTGCTGCTGTTATGTGACATTAGTGCTACCATTTTAAGGGTGACAGCCCAGTGTTCTGTGTGTCGCAGGGAGACACTCTAGGAACTGCATTTCTGTGTGTTGTTGGTACCATCCCCTGTCTTCAGACATTTGTCAATGGCAGTTTCTGATCACGTCGCGCCTTACTGTTATTCCTTGCAAAACTGAGTGGAAGACATGGAGAAATGGATGATGAGTTGGTTCTGCTCCTGCTCCTTATTGCTGGTTGAAAATTTTCCTGGATTTTTTTTTTGACAAAAATTTGGTTTTCAACTAAATGAAAACTATTTTTTTAAATTAGGTTTGCAACAATTTTTGGCAGAAAATGTTTCAGCTTTTGGCAATTGAAAATTGAGAACATGTTTTTGGTTTTTCAATAAAAGACAAAAAGATTTAGCACATAAAAAATTCGGACCCAGTCTAATATGGAGTCTTTAGAACGTTAGAGTTGCAGGTAAGAGGATGTTGGCATCCAGTCATTCATTGGTGGTGTATGTTAGTGTAATTACAGGTGTTGTCATTCTTTTTTCTGCATACTGCACTTTTATATGCAGAAGCATCCCTGTCTGATTCATGGTCAGCACGTGTCAGTTACCACTTTATGTTTCAGTTCATATTGAGAATGTGGCAGAATGAGCCACTGCATTCTCCCTCTCATGGGTTTTCTTTCTTTCTTTCTTTCTTTCTTTCTTTCTTTCTTTCTTCTGAAAGAAAAAGTCACCTATGCTAAAAAAATGTTGTATCCTTTGTGTAGAGGAAAATGTAATGGGTCTCAGAGGCTAGCTAGGACACAGGTGGATGTGGTTTGAGAAAGGCTGGTGTGGGGAATGAAGACTGAAAGGAGAAGTGTTTGGGGGTGTGGTGCTGTCTCTGGGCATCTCAAAGGAAGATGGGACTGCTGTATGAGGGCTTTGGCTGCTTTAAAGAACTGTTAAATTTGATGACAACAGTATTGCAGGGTATTAAGACAACAGTATTGTTAACCTGCAGCCTTCAAAAACAATGAGTTAACTCCCCCGCCCCAAAACATGAGCTATTTTAAAGCAATGTATTTTTTATTTTTTTTAGTCTTAGGGATCATGGTTTCAAGCTTTCCTCTGCAACCTTGAGGGCTAGAAACTTAAAAAAAAAAAAAAAAGAAAGCTGACATTCTCACACAAATAAGAGGACTTCAAGAGACACAGCTTTAAGAAAAACAGCAAATATTGCAAAAGTTGGAATAAAATCATGATTGTTGGCAACACTGACACAATGAGGTCACATTTCATTCATTCAAATATTCCTGAAGCTACAATTTTATAGGTAGGTTTGTCAGGATTAGATTTTTATTGGTAAAGTCAGTAAATGTCAATTTCATCGTACACACAGAAACTGATGGAAAATATATCCATCAATAATCAAAATTTATGGATAGGTAAACAAAGAAAAGTGCTGCTTGAGAACTTATTAGAGTTAGATTTAAAGATACTCTGTATATTTTGATATATGATGTTTGCAATTTCTGTTATCATGTAAATCTTTACACCATGATTTGAGTACTTCAGTAACTCAGTCAGAGGTTAGGGGTCTATTATAGAGTGGGTGAGCGAGGTTCTGTGGCCTGCAATGTGAAGAAGGTCAGATTAGATGTTCATGATGGTTCCTTCCTGTCCTTAGTCTCCGAGTCTCTGAGTCTAAAAGCTATAAAGTTTTTGAATCTCAACTTTTACTGTCATTAAATAATTATTGTCTGACCTCCCTAATTTATTTTAATTGTGAAATAGCAGAAAAAAAATAGAATTGAATTCTGCCAAGCTTATTGTAGATTTGAACTAATTAGTTTAGAAAAACAAAAAAAATACACAAATTATTGAACAACTGAACAGAACCCACTACCTTTCTGGACATCCTTAACTTCTTTGTGGTTTTTAGAGTAATTATAAAATGTATTTCAACAATGATAGCTGTAGAATTATTTGGGTAGATTTATTTAGAATTTTTTCCAGGGAGCCCATTTTACCTCTAGATTTATCACTCTGATAACACAACCCTAAGTTCATTTTCACAATTAGGTCTTTTTCTAAAACATGAATGTTTTACATGGTTTTCTTGTGATAAGGATTACATTGGTACCAGCTGGTATTTACACCAAAGGGAGATGTCCTGGTCTAGATAAGACAGTCCTAAGGTATATCTTTTGACCCAAGCTCATTAAACTTACACTCTGTTTATTATAGTAATTAAACTTCTATTAAATTTTTTTTTACAAAGCACAAATTTCAATAACCGATATTTTTTTTAATATAACACAAAAGAAAACAGTATAAGGTTAAAGCAAGGTAAAGTTGAATAAATATGGATTTATGGCTAAGGTGGGATAATCTACCTGAAATTTCCTTGTTCTTGGGAGACAAGGTAGAAGTATCCTGCAATTTCTTTAACCTGCCTGAACATTTTATAACATAACTAGCTAAAATACACAAAGCACCCTGGCTGCAACATACTGTAGCTGTATCTTAATATTCAGTAAAGGCACAAACAAGTCTGTAACAACTAATATTAAAAAGAAGTTACAGCAATTTTATTTATCACTTTTGTTTCAGTATTGAGGTCTCTTTCCACTGAGTATAGGACTTTTGCTTTATTATTAGTAATACATCTAAGTTTATACTGCAGTTCTACATTTATACAAAAAGCACAAAGGAAACAAAAATCCTGGGGAAGATATTACATTAATTTATTATGTTGTAACAAACTAGTCAGTATTATAGGTGGAAAAGGTAGTAGACAATCTAATCACAAGCTTTCAGCCTGGAAGACCTGAGGCCGAGGATGTTTCACAAGCAAAACTAGTGTGAAAATCTTATTAAACTAGCCCCTAATAGAAATTTGTTACATCCCATTATGGGGTTAAGAGAGATCAAGTCTGAGGATCAAGTTTTATAACACCTGCTGGCATTGTGTATGGCTTTGGTCAAGAAAGACTCTGATTCTGCCAAGAGGTCAAACTCCCTGCTTGCTCAGAGTGGCATACTGCTTTGTCCCCCTCTAGTGGCGGCTAGGCCAGCTAGGGATTGATGAGCCTGCTACAGCCTTGGCTAAAAGATATGTGTCTTTTAGCTCATGCATTAGAGGCTCATGCATTAAGGTCCAGAGTTCCCAGGTTTGATTGCAATGGGACTATTCACTGTGTGTAAAATTAAGCATGCATGTAGAGTTTTCATAGGACCAGGGACAATATCATCATGATGGGGAGATTTTTCCCCTTAAGAGTAGTGGTACCTAGAAGTCAGCACATCCCTGTCACATTGCATGGCCCCGTTAAGATTTTGAGAGATGTGATATACAAAGGTCACTGAGATATTGGGAGGGAAGAAATGATTCCCCAGAATAAGCAGTGTTTATGAGGAATCCTGTTACTGTGTCTTTAAGGGCCTGACACCAAGAGCCTTGCAGGGGCTGCAAGGTTCTATCTCCCCACCAATTAGAATGAATTTAGTAAGGGGGCCAGCATATATGCTGCCTCTTCTCTCATCACAAGGCAGACCCTGAGCAGGAGAAGGCTGTCTGTGGGAATCCTCTAAACTGGAAGACTAATGGGACAAAAGGGGCCAGCTGAAGGTGGAGCTGATTAAGGCCCTACAGCTGGCCTAAATCACATCACCACTCTGATGGAGAAAAGCTTGGGAAACACCTGTCCTGAGGAGTGAGTCTCTGCAATCTTGCACAACTCCTGTCCTGTGGAGTGAGCTAACTGCCTACCTGTACCTTGAGCTCTACAGAAGAGAACTGGATAGACAGTTGTTTGAAAGAGGGAGAAACTGACTGCCTGAATCACAGCCTTGGTTCCTGGAGAAGGGCTGGGGGAAACTCCTGCCTTAAGGAGAGAGGCAGAGGGATTATCTGAAATACAGCCCAGCTTTGAGGTAGCTCCTCTCTAGCTAGCTGGGAAAAAGCTAAGAGGAGCCACAGTTCTATGGCAGGAAAAGCAGTGCTTATAGATCTGTGGAGAGTGCTGACAGGCAGGGAAAGATAGGAGCAGCCCAGGGAAGTGGAAAGTGATTGAAGCTGCCTAAATGGGGTCTTTGGGCTGGCTTCCACTATCCCTGCCTGAAAACAAAAAGGGAAGCACAAGCTTCAAGGGTAAAAGAGCCCTAGATGACACCCAGCTGGAGGCTGAGGGCCTGGCAAAGAAGCCAATAGACTTTGAGTTCCTTAACCTAAGAAGGGGACCGGACTGTGAGAGACCTTGCTGCAGGGCTAGGACACTTAAGTGGCAGACAGTTGTTTAACCAGGAGAAGATGTGCTAGAACCCTTGCAATGCCATATGCTGAGATGAGATGGTGCTCTGGTGGTGAGTGTGCACTGTAAGATATCATTGAAATTGATAGTAATCTATCATTCTCCAGCATTTGATCCTGCCTCATGGACTAAACATTTCTAGTTAATAGTTAGAAAATGGTTTACTCAGTCTTATAGTAAAAAACAAACAAAGTTTTCCCTGTAAAAACGCAGTCTTGGTAGACATACATATTCATGTAGGAATGTTTAATTGCCACAGAGAAAAATATACCTGAAACCTAACTAAAAATTAAAAAAGTAGAGAGACACTAAAAGGAAGTAGACAAATGTTTACTGTCTGAAACAGCAAACACCAGGTGTAAAGAAAAGAGTGATCTCTCTCTCTCTCTAGTCAATGCCAATATAGCTGTTTTTCTTACAAGCTTATTTGCTCTTGTGAAAGCTTACTGAAAATGTTATATATATAATCACAGTATGTAAATCTCATTGCTTGGATGTGTCTAAAAAGGCTTACCTAACTGCTCAGTAGATTGACAGTGAACTGCCAAAGGTAAAAACAGTTTTTGAAGCCAGTCCAAAATATAATTAATATAAATTCAAAATGATGATGGGGGAGGAAACAAAACAACACCATTAATATGGGAAATACATTACCTAAAAATAGTCTGTTCATTTTAATGGTTGCATATTCATAAAGGAAATATATCTTCCGTTTAAGACACTATTGAGATAATGCTTTCTGAAGGTTTATTGCTGACTATCCTTTCGGGAAAGATGGGGCTTTTAGTGAAATATGCATAAATAGCATTTTGGATATGTGACCCACATAATCATACCTGTCCAGAGAGGCTAGGTATGAAAATCCTACTATTGAGAATAATTAATCTCACCTCCCTAGCCTTATTTCTCATTAATTCAATATTCTTTTATAAAATAAAGCTCCCACAACAGCTTTAGTAATCAGCCTCTCAGATTTATGTACTATTTTTATGCTAGTATTGTTTTATAAGACAAGGTCCTTGATCTATTGCCAGGTAACTGTTTGAGTCTTTTCCAGCACCCTGTTAATCCTGCACATTAATTTATTATTCAGAAAATTCCTCTTGTAATACTTTTGAAAACATTGCCAGGTATTTTATACAAGCAATGATTTCAATATAATCACGTTCTGGGCACTTCCCCGTCCCCCCTTTTTTTAATAAAGGGAAAGATTTTTGGAAATTCTGCTTCAGGTAGAAATGAAAAAGAAACACCCTGGGCAGTTAAATTGGCATAGTGCTCCTGTCCAGTAAAAATGGCTAGTTGAATGGCTTCCGCTAACCAGAGAACTCTCACTGCTATAAAGATAATATTAACAAAGGTATAAAGCTTACATTATAATAAATAGGGGTATTGAAGTCTAAGAGAAGGTTCAGAATGTTGATCTAGCGGCAGGCTCAGTTTTGAGGCCTGAGTGTGTAGAACACTAAACCCAATATGAAACTTATTCAGAAGCATGTGAGAAAGTTATTACCATCGTGAAGGAGAAGAAATAAGTTAGTGTACCCTGAAACTGGTTCTCTTAAATGTCATTGTACTGAGAGATACTGTAACAGGTACAAAACATCCTATAATGATGACAATACATGTTGTTTTTACCAGGTGAAGTCAAGCGAGGATTGGAGAGGGAAGCTATGCAATGGTTTAGCAGCCTTTTTTTGTCCAAATTTTTGTTTGTCTGAATGTTGATGTACTTCCTGCCAAGCACACAGTATTAATAATCCAATTTCCTATGCTTGGAAATCTCTTATTTACAATTCCATAGAGACAGAAATCCACCTAGCATCTGGGCTCCAAACTATGTGGATGCTTAAGGATAGAGTTTCAGATGGTGTACATCAGAATAGTTTCACTGTGGAAGAACTGTGTTACCCAGACACGCCACTTCTCATGAAAGCTCTTCATTCCAAAGAGAAAGCCAGAACTCCTACACCCCACCTACCCTGTTCTTCCTGCTTAAGGAGGAATCACTTCTGCTCTTGTTACGGATTCCTGACAAATCTAGCATTTCTAGTTAACAAACAACAAAACGTTTGTTCTACATGCATACACACAACTCTCGTCCTATTAGGATGGCTATTTGGCCAACTACCATTGTTGCACCGAGAGCCCTCAGACTTTAACAGGCCAGACCAAATGCAACTGCAAAGACCCTCTACCCTGCAACTTTTGTGTGAGCCCCTAGCCTCTGTACGTATAGGAAACTTACCTGAAGAGGTGTACCAGGGTCTTGGGCCAACACCTGTCTGCAGTGAATTCACATCACTTAACTTAACTGTGTCTTGTGATTCCACTGAGTGTTAAAAGATGGATTACTTACTACTCTGGATATAAAACATGCAGGGAGATAAGGATCCATGACGAGTAGCTTCCTGCAGAGTACATAGGCCCTTTTACGTTAGGGTCTCATTTAGGGCCTGACTACACCTCCGAGTATGTGAAGCAACCATGGCCACTTTTTCTATCTGAGCCACCCACTGTGTGGCTTGCATGAGGGCACAAACAGACACTGTCTGAGCATGTGACAGCTGATCTGCAGCTTTGTTGTGGAAAAAGTGGTGACTTCACTCCTCTAAACTGTAATACAGAACAAGAAATCTGCAGAAGTGCAGACTCAACTAGGTATGGAATTGGACCACAAGGAGGAAAAAAGGCAGGGAACACATTTCCTGGGTTAAACTAATTCATTGCACAAGAGCGCCCCCAGATTTCCTCATTTTGCTTGTTGCAAATACCAATTGCATTCTCGCTGGTTTTCTCTCTTGGATGGCGTTGTATGTGCAGACCATTGTTTAGAGTTGGGGTTAATTACATAACTGAGTGTCCACTGACCAAATATCCCATTGTGTACTGACATATTAATGCAAATTAATATCAATTTTACTGTTAGTGATAAGTACTCTTTGACTTGCATTTCATTATTTTTTTCTTATGGACGTCCCACGACAGTGCCTCTGCTGTGTAATGTAAACACTCAATGATGTAAATAATTCATTTGCTTAGGGTCTAACTTATTCAGAATTGGGAAGGAATTTTCCCCAGGTCAGATTAGCAGGATCTTGATTTTGTGTGTCTGTGGTCTTCCTCTGCAGTATGGGCAGTTATGTGCTAGGATCATCTGTGTATATCTCACTAAGCTAATTCCCTGCCATTTCCTGAGCCTGGGGCATTGATACATCTTGGTCCCTCCTCTTCTTCCAGTAATACACAGTGGTTAAGTCTTTTGAATGCTATAATATTTGGTCTAATTCTGGCTGTTGGGCTCGGTGTTGGGGTGGTGAGTAGGAGGTCAGACTGGATGAGCCTCTGATCCCTTCTTGCTCTGGAGACAATGATTAAGGTTCTCAATCTTTTTCAGTCAGATATTCAGCTTTGTGTTTGTATTTCAGGAGAAATGCTGTTCCTTTTTCAAAGGAGCTACACTGTATTCAATTAAACAAAATGTTTGAACAATGAAGCAATCCATGTTCTTGGTTTTTGCCTCACTTAGTTTTTTTCAATTTTATTTAAAAAATTATTCATCATGTTTGCTCTCAGAGTCAGAGCACTGTATGGTGTACTTGCCTCACAAGTGTTTCTCCACAATAATTAATTACATAAAAGTCTATTCTAAAATTTTAGATGCTTCCTTTCAAGCTTTTGTTAATATACTGATTACAGTTAAGCATTTCAGTTCACCAGAAAACTGTCAAACAAAGCTTACCCATCAATTCAGAGGATCATGACCTTTGTGCCCACACTGCTTTCAGAGATAAGAGTGCAGGAAACCATTCATACTTCAAATACAGCCATGTTACAGAACCTGTAGGCAGCACAGTTGTTCTGTAACCCTGTTACAGTGTGGCTCAAATTTGTAGTTCAGGTTGGAACTAACTTCTAGGTAAACAGGACAAAATCTTGGTAATGTTAATCACATTCAAAGCTTTAATCTGATTGCAAAACTTGTTCAGGTACCCTGCCACCATTAGCTTCCCCTCCTCTGACACTTGTGCTGTCTGGCTGCTGTGTTGAGTTGCAGAGGAATGGTTAATGTCACTTCAAGCAGCATTAATTCAAGATTCTGCCCCTTCCTCCCCCCAGAACTGACCCCACATTGGGTTGGGAACATGCCCCTTAGACTAGCAGTTCTGATTCCTCCCTCCCCTCCTTTGGTCTGACCATACCAATTTTCCCATGTGGGATATCTGTACTGAGTTTGTGTGCAAAGGCAGACAGTAACAGTTTGGTGGGGAGGGGAAATTGCAGCATACCTTTTCTCTGTGTTCTTATTTCCCTATGATCAAGATAGTCTTCCTTGCTTCCTTCCAGGCCATTCTGTGTAGTGGAGCATATGCACCTCATTAGCAGTTAGATATTGAGTTAGAAAGATCATTACCCAAACCCACTAATCTGCAATGATTAAGAGGATGGAAAACAACAGTAATACTGAAACTGAATTTGACCTATTGCAATGAATCAGAACCACATATTTTTATCCCTACAATTTAGTGGATGGGAGGACAAAAGATTCCTAGACTCTCCAGAATATAACATAGTCAACTGTTCTGGAAAGTTCCATCAATCTGTGGTGCTTATGTCACTTGCTGTTCTGAGTCATCATTTCCTTTGGCAGTGCCTCTGAGTACATTACTTCAGAAAATAGTAATTCACCATGGGGAATGCGGGGGGTTAGAAGTGTTTGGGAGAGATGTCGTTTTTTATATCAGACACTGATGGGAATAGCACTTTTCTCAGTGCCCTTGCTATTGTTTAGCTTCTTAACTCAGCATTGTATACTCTAAGCAGTGTGTGTATACATTGT
Source organism: Lepidochelys olivacea (assembly GCF_965140295.1). Classification (NCBI taxonomy): domain Eukaryota; kingdom Metazoa; phylum Chordata; order Testudines; family Cheloniidae; genus Lepidochelys; species Lepidochelys olivacea. The sequence continues at coordinate 69,865,690 of NC_140418.1, read as the reverse complement.
GGGGGGGGGGGAATCAAAACCAAACCGCATCCTGTCAAAAGAAAGCAAAGGTCTAGTACTCCAATGGAAATGCTAGAATTAAAGTGGCCTGTGAAATTTAATTTAGTCCTCTTGTGTATTTGAATTTTGATATTCTTTAAGTGCATGATCACCTACTCTTTTCCCCCTCATGGGACTCCTGCCTTATGCAGTATACAGAGTGGATGGGTCTGACTGAACAGCTATTAAAGGCAGGTCTACATTTTAAAATGCTGCAGTGTGCAGCTTCAGTGAAGATTCTAGCATGTTGACAGGAGAGCTGCTTCTGTTGGCGTAATTAATCAATCTCTGTGAGAGCTGGTAGCTATGTCGATGGGAGAAACCCTCCCATCAACATAGTGCTTTCTGCACCAGGGCTTAGGTTGGTATAACTGCGTCACTCAGGGGTTCGGATTTTTCACATCCCTGAGCAACATTGTTAGAACAATCTTAATTTACAGTGTAGAACTGGCCTAAATACTTTTTTTAATCCTCATGGTTCAGTGGCCCTATCCCTTAGTTATTGCACTGTTCAAACCTTGCTCTGAGGACAGAATTATTAACTTCCTCTTTGGTTTTTCTGTGCTGCTCATCACTACAGTGTCTGAGGGTTTCACAAACAATGATGAATTTAATTTTTGGAACACTTTTTTGTGAGGAAGTGGTATTATTCCTATTTTACAGATGGGGTAATGAGGCACAAAATTTAAGGTCAAAAGTATCCACTAATTCTGGATGCCCAAATGGAGATGTCTAGAACCTGTTTTTTTCAGAGTGCTGGGCATTTTATAGCACTTTATCTATTCAAAGCAGGCTCCCATTACTTCATTTACAGCTGGAAGTGCTCAGTACTTCTGCCAATCAGGCCAAAGGGACCTGGAGACCAAATTAGGCTGCTGGGTAAGAGATTGAAGTCCGGAACCTCCATGGTAGCATTCTCTGAAATGCTTCTACTTCCATATGCATTGCCAGTTAGACAGGCAGAACTGCCGGATCTCAATGCACTGATGGTTCAGGGAGGAGGAATTTAGGAATTGGGGAACCTCTTGGGAAAGGAGGAGTCTATATGGGAAGGATGGGCTCCACCTAAACCAAAAGAGAACCAGATTGCTGGGATATAAAATTAAAAAGGTTGTAGAGTAGGCTTTTAAACTAAGGGCTGGGGGAAAGCTGACAGAGCACACGGAAGACAAAGACATCCTAGTAAGGAGGAGAGGATGGATGTTGATAGAATGATAGAACTGGAAGGGACCCTGAGAGGTCATCTAGTCCAGTCCCATGCATTCGTGGCAGGACAGAGCAGGAGATGAGAAACAATCAAATGAAAGAGTCCCACTCAATTACATCACATAATGGCAGGTAGCTAAAAAGTGACATGTTATAAGTGCTTGTATACAACAAATTCTAGAACTCTAAATACTAAGACGAGTGAAAAAAGAAGTGTTTACCTCCTTCATACAACACAAGAACCAGGGTTCACCCAATGAAATGAATAAGCAGTGGGTTTAAAACAAGCAGAAGGAAATACTACTTCACACAAAGTCCAGTCAACCTGTAGAACTCAATGCCAGGCTAAAACTATACCAGGATTGAATTAGATAAGTTCATGGAGGATAGATCCATTAATAGCTATTAGCCGAGATGGTCAGGGATGCAACCCCATGCTCTGGGTATCCCAAGCATCTGATTGCTAAAAGATGGTAGTGGATGACAGGAGATGGATCACTTGATGATTGCTTATTCTGTTCATTCCCTTTGAAGCATCTGGCATCAGCCATTATCAGAAGACCAGATACTGGGCTAGATGGACCAATGATCTGACCCAGTATGGCCATTTTTATGTAAGATGGGCACCCAGAAAAGTAGGAACATATAGATAGTGACCACCTGTGAAAATGTTTGACTTGACCAGCACTAAACAAAAATTCTGTTGGAGATAGGGTTAGAATCCAGTTATCCAGAGCAACATTCAACAACCCATCTGCCCTGTGTCTTTTTCAGAGCCTTCACCTATGCCAGGTTCCTGTCCCAGTCTTACTTCCTAGCCAATCACAGTCTCCCACTTTGGGCTCCCCATCACAGTCCCAGCTTTCCTCCAAACTGGCTACCAGCCTCTTTCCCCAGGCGCCTCAACCCAGTATCACTCTCAGGCTCTCTGCTCAGTCAGTTCCAGTCTCCTTTCAAACCCCTCTGTCCCAGCTCATTTCCAAAGTCTCCATGTGCAGCCAGTTCCAGTCACTCCTCATCTTTGCTCAGTCTTCCTTTTTCCCACTGGATCCAATCTTCTGGCCCAGGCAGTTCCATTCTCTACCAGAAGCCTCTTTGTCCCTATCTATTCCCTTCTCCAGGCACCTGCCTATTCTTGCTCCAACACTGCCAATGTGCCTAAATCCTTAACTGGAGAATAGATAGCAGGGCACTTGTCTCTGTGCTTGCTAAATCATTAGAACTCTCTGTTAGGGCAAGTGTTTTGTGATTACTATTATGTGCCCCTTGTTTTCTTCTTTCTTGAGTGTTTCGCATTATTTCATTGCAAACTTGATTCTGTGTTGATCATTTAATTAGTTTGTATATGCAATATAGCTCTTGTTTAATTTAACTGTCAACATAAGCATGAACTTTATTCTCCATGGTTTGAATGCAGCTAAAAATAAATGCACCTAAAAATGTAAGTGATCTTTGGGTTGAAAATGAGATGTTTCAAATTGTGTATTCTGATTATCTCAGCTGAATGCTAAATTAGACTACTCTGAAATTTGAGATTCAGGCAGTCAGTAACTGGTATCCAAATCAAAGATGCACCTCTTCCTCCAACATTTCGGTAATACCTCAGGCCCCATTATAGATGTCTTTCTTTTCTTCACATGCTGGACAGGATACCATTTCTACACTGATACTGTCACAGAAGCAGCACAACATATTCCAGAGAATGGTAAAATGGTAACACCTTCACTACATTATTAATCAATGAGGGACCACTCCCTGAACCATCCAATGGGACCATTCCAGTATGGAATTTAACTGGGTACACCTATGACCCCAGGTGCTGGAAATGTGAGACTGGCTATGGAGCAATGCCCGTAGAACCTGCAGGGAGTCAGAGTTTCAACTCATTCCTCTCATTCTCATAGAAGAGATGAGATGAGGGGCGCTCACTCTGACATGCAGAGTAAAACTTACTCTTTTAACTCTGTATATGTGGGCATAGTATTATTCATTGGACTCAAAAAAGGCATCTAGCAAACATGGGGGACCCTGGGCAGGCTTCCCCAATTCACCTGGACTAGGTGCCCCCTCATCTACTCTGTGGCAAACAGTTTCCATTCTCCACTGTTAATCCTTGTTCACTCTGGGAGAAAGATTTATGTACATCAAATAGGGTTAGTCTCTTCATTAAGCTAAAGACGTTTGACAAGTTTTCAGGCCTCTTCCCTGGTGTTATGTTGGTCTGTTTGGAGATGCTTCCATGACATGTCTGGCGAGGAATATCAAATGGGCACAGTAGAAAGTGAAACAGGAAACTAGTAAGTATATTATCATGAAAGGAGTGCAGTGATCTCCCATCTGAGAATTAATTACCTTGCCAGACCTGTCTAGAGAGGATAGTCTACCCTATAAAATAGAATGTCAGATATTTTCTTGGAGGACCTCAAGTGATGGGTGGATTCTTTTCTAGCTGCCTGGCAGGGTGGAGTTGGACATGGAAGCTGATTGCTGTTATCCCCTGTGATAGGTTCCATTCTGGTGGATGGGTTAAGAAAAGGTCAAATGTAAGGTCCCTATAATGCAGTGGGCATAAGCCCTCTGCAATACAATAGCATCTTTGATGGATAATTAATTAGCATTCTCCAAATTCACAATAAATGGCTTGTGTGATGAATTTAGGCTATTCTGCTCATGGAATATCCACAGGAAGATTAAAATCCTTTGAATTTTCTATAACAAGATTTAATCCTAAATATATTTTCAAATACCTTTGCTTGATATTCAAAATTTGAGCTGTGTTGCTTAGTTGTAACAGGTCAGATTAGACAATAGCATGTGTTTTTTAACACCCTGTTTGGATGAGAATGCAAACAATTCCACATGACTATATGACTGTGCATATTTAAATTTCAGTTTTCAGGAATACTTTATTTTCCAGGAGCTGCAAATTATAGTATTCTTTATCTACTGCTGTTGGGGTGATTTTCAAAATCTGTTTATCCTTTCAACTAGTTGGGACATAATGACACAACTTCTGAAAACTCTTTTACTATTTATTTCTGTGGTGAAGTTTAATGTCTTGTATGATCTTGGTGGCCAGAGAACTGTTTTTCAAAGTGAATGGTTCCACTCATTTTTTATTAATATCTTCCTGACCTTTCACTCTCAGGGTTGTGAGTTTTAATATCCCATCTAGTAGACTTGTCTGTCTGAGTGATCAGAAAATATTCCACAGAGGTTTAGAAAGCTTATTTCCCTTGCTTAATTGATTGAGGAACAACATTTTGGATCCAAAATGTGGATTTAAAAATGACTTATTCAGGTGCCCAGAGAGATTGCTTAGCTGCTGTGCTGCATCATGTGACCACTCCGGGGCTTCATTTTTGTGTGTGCAATATTCATCCCGTTCTATAATTAATAACAGGACTATCCTCAGCCTTTAATTTTTAAATCTATTCTCTTTCTAGTGTCAGGAACTACACATGCTCACATTTAATAGGCCTTAACTGATGTCTAAAAACTGTGAATCATTCATGGGTAGTCCCAATGAAATAAATTATTTATACCTTAGTTTATTTCCAAATTTAGCTTCTTTTTCCCCTTGTAAACATCGCACTTCAAATGCTGTAGGTTGGGATGAGCAAGTTAATTCCTTACTCAGCCTTTTTTAATGTACAGTCCAGAGCAAACTTTGGTCGAATTCTGACAGTAGATGATAGAGTGGGGGGAAAAAAGATAATTTAATGGTGCAGTTAAACATCTTTATTCCATGTTTTTCCCCAAATTACATTTCTATGTATTATGTCATTTAGGCACATACTACTGTATCTGTCCTGTGCTACACTTGAAATCAAAACTGTCTTGGTACTGAGACGCACTTTCAGTCCAACAGGCCTGCAAATTCGTATGACAATAAGCATCTAAAATTGACTGAAATAAGCTTTTGGTCTGTTTTTTTTTTTTTTTGAGGGTTGCTAAATATCATGCAGATTCCATTCACTTCAATGGGAGATGTGGGTCCTCAGCCACTTGCTATTACAACCAGATTTCAATAAAGCAGTGAATCTCAGTTCCTTCTAAGGAAGCCTTTTTGTGTAATCCATATGTGTGCACATGCTAATTGAATCTTTATCAAGTCTAAATGTCATCTGGTAGCTCTGGAGATGAGCTCTAGAAGGGCTCAGAATGTTTTCCTCAGACCCATAATTTTATTTATGGCATCTGAAATTTCACCCCCCAAACTTCTGTAGCCTGGGACAACACTAGAATGTATTAATGAGATTCTCAAAGTGACACCTTCAACAAGCATCTTCATCAGATTTACCCACTTGAAGTACTAAATTTAATAAAGGGGAGGGGGTCATTTATATTGTGAACTAACTGAAATATTTTTAGCTACTTAAAAATATTGAGACTCTTCTGAACAGTGAATTATTCATTATATTTGATCTTCCCATTGGCAGCACATGTCAGAGAAGGAGGTAGCCCCTTGAATTGTGTATAGGCTTGCATGATCTAAATGTGAAATCGTGGCCCAACTGAAGTTGATGACAAATTCCATTGGTTTCAATAGGGCCAGGATATTTCACCCATAGTGTTGGTTTTTTTTTTAAATATAATATGTATAGCTATGTAACTGGTATGACTCTGGAGTTTTTACTTTTATATTTTTAAGGAGGAATATATGATTTATTTTAGTACTTGGAATTCAAAATTGGGATACAGGCAGCTGAAGAACTGCTTTTTATTAGTGTTCCTCTAAAGATGAACAAACTTAAGGTGTCAGAGTAACAGCCGTGTTAGTCTGTATTCGCATAAAGAAAAGGAGTACTTGTGGCACCTTAGAGACTAACCAATTTATTTGAGCATAAGCTTTCATGAGCTACAGCTCACTTCATCTGATGCATACTGTGGAAACTGCAGAAGACATTATATACACAGAGACCATGAAACAATACCTCCTCCCACCCTACTCTCCTGCTGGTAATAGCTTATCTAAAGTGATCACTCTCCTTACAATGTGTATGATAATCAAGGTGGGCTATTTCCAGCACAAATCCAGGTCTTCTCACCCCCCGCCCCGCCACAAACTCACTCTCCTGCTGGTAATAGCTCATCCAAACTGACCACTCTCCTTACAATGTGTATGATCATCAAGGTGGGCCATTTCCAGCATAAATCCAAGTTTAACCAGAACGTCTCGGGGGGGGGGGGAAGGAAGTGAGGGGGGGGGGTTAGGAAAAAACAAGGGGAAATAGGCTACCTTGCATAATGACTTAGCCACTCCCAGGCTCTATTTAAGCCTAAATTAATAGTATCCAATTTGCAAATGAATTCCAATTCAGCAGTTTCTCGCTAGAGTCTGGATTTGAAGTTTTTTTTGTTTTAAGATAGCGACCTCCATGTCTGTAATTGCGTGACCAGAGAGATTGAAGTGTTCTCCGACTGGTTTATGAATGTTATAATTCTTGACATCTGATTTGTGTCCATTTATTCTTTTACGTAGAGACTGTCCAGTTTGACCAATGTACATGGCAGGGGGGCATTGCTGGCACATGATGGCATATATCACATTGGTGGATGTGCAGGTGAACGAGCCTCTGATAGTGTGGCTGATGACTGGCCTGTCTCCCAAGATCTGTGAGAGTGTTGGGTCATCCTTCAGGATAGGTTGTAGATCCTTAATAATGTGTTGAAGGGCTTTTAGTTGGGGGCTGAAGGTGACGGCTAGTGGCGTTCTGTTATTTTCTTTGTTAGGCCTGTCCTGTAGTAGGTGACTTCTGGGAACTCTTCTGGCTCTGTCAATCTGTTTCTTCACTTCCGCAGGTGGGTATTGTAGTTGTAAGAATGCTTGATAGAGATCTTGTAGGTGTTTGTCTCTGTCTGAGGGGTTGGAGCAAATGCAGTTGTATTGCAGAGCTTGGCTGTAGATGATGGATTGTGTGGTGTGGTCAGGGTGAAAGCTGGAGGCATGTAGGTAGGAATAGCCGTCAGTAGGTTTCCAGTATAGGGTAGTGTTTATGTGACCATTGTTTATTAGCACTGTAGTGTCCAGGAAGTGGATCTCTTGTGTGGACTGGACCAGGCTGAGGTTGATGGTGGGATGGAAATTGTTGAAATCATGGTGGAATTCCTCAAGGGCTTCTTTTCCATGGGTCCAGATGATGAAGATGTCATCAATATAGCGCAAGTAGAGTAGGGGCGTTAGGGGACGAGAGCTGAGGAAATGTTGTTCTAAGCCAGCCATAAAAATGTTGGCATACTGTGGGGCCATGCGGGTACCCATAGCAGTGCTGCTGATCTGAAGGTATACATTGTCCCCAAATGTAAAATAGTTATGGGTAAGGACAAAGTCACAAAGTTCAGCCACCAGGTTTGCCGTGACATTATTGGGGATACTGTTCCTGACGGCTTGTAGTCCATCTTTGTGTGGAATGTTGTTGTAGAGGGCTTCTACATCCCTAGTGGCCAGGATGGTGTTATCAGGAAGATCACCAATGGACTGTAGTTTCCTCAGGAAGTCAGTGGTGTCTCGAAGGTAGCTGGGAGTGCTGGTAGCATAGGGCCTGAGGAGGGAGTCTACATCGCCAGACACTCCTACTGTCAGGGTGCCAATGCCTGAGATGATGGGGCGCTCAGGATTTCCAGGTTTATGGATCTTGGGTAGTAGATAGAATATCCCAGATCGGGGTTCCAGGGGTGTGTCTGCGGATTTGATCTTGTGCTTTTTCAGGAAGTTTCTTGAGCAAATGCTGTAGTTTCTTTTGGTAACTCTCAGTGGGATCAGAGGGTAATGGCTTGTAGAAAGTGGTGTTGGAGAGCTGCCGAGCAGCCTCTTATTCATATTCCGACCTATTCATGATGACGACAGCACCTCCTTTGTCAGCCTTTTTGATTATGATGTCAGAGTTGTTCCTGAGGCTGTGGATGGCATTGTGTTCTGCACGGCTGAGGTTATGGGGCAAGTGATGCTGCTTTTCCACAATTTCAGCCCGTGCACGTCGGCGGAAGCACTCTATGTAGAAGTCCAGTCTGCTGTTTCGACCTTCAGGAGGAGTCCACCTAGAATCCTTCTTTTTGTAATGTTGGTAGGGAGGCCTCTGTGGATTAGTATGTTGTTCAGAGGTATTTTGGAAATACTCCTTGAGTCGGAGACGTCGAAAATAGGATTCTAGGTCACCACAGAACTGTATCATGTTCGTGTGGGTGGAGGGGCAGAAGGAGAGGCCCCGAGATTGGACAGCTGCTTCTGCTGGGCTGAGAGTATAGTTGGATAGGTTAACAATATTGCTGGGTGGGTTGAGGGAACCATTGCTGTGGCCCCTTGTAGCATGTAGTAATTTAGAAAGTTTAGTGTCCTTTTTCTTTTGTAGAGAAGCAAAGTGTGTGTTGTAAATGGCTTGTCTAGTTTTAGTAAAGTCCAGCCACGAGGAAGCTTGTGTGGAAGGTTGGTTTTTTATGAGAGTATCCATTTTTGAGAGCTCATTCTTAATCTTTCCCTGTTTGCTGTAGAGGATGTTGATCAGGTGGTTCCGCAGTTTCTTTGAGAGCATGTGGCACAAGCTGTCAGCATAGTCTGTGTGGTATGTAGATTGCAATGGATTTTTTACCTTCAGTCCTTTTGGTACGATGTCCATCTGTTTGCATTTGGAAAGGAAGATGATGTCTGTCTGTGTCTGTACAAGTTTTTTCATGCAATTGATAGATTTCCACTCCATACGGCTAAATGCAGTGCCTTGCATAATGACAGGTTTCAGAGTAACAGCCATGTTAGTCTGTATTCACAAAAAGAAAAGGAGTACTTGTGGCACCTTAGAGACTAACCAACCTACTTGAGCACAAGCTTTCGTGAGCCACAGCTCACCTCATCGGACGCATACTGTGGAAACTGCAGAAGACATTATATACACAGAGACCATGAAACAATACCTCCTCCCACCCCACTCTCCTGCTGGTAATAGCTTATCTAAAGTGATCACTCTCCTTACAATGTGTATGATAATCAAGTTGGGCCATTTCCAGCACAAATCCTGGATTTGTGCTGGGGGTGGCCCACCTTGATTATCATGAACGTTGTAGGGAGAGTGGTCACTTTGGATAAGCTATTACCAGCAGGAGAGTGAGTTTGTGTGTGGGGGGCGGAGGGTGAGAAAATCAAGTTGGGCCATTTCCAGCATAAATCCAGGTTATCATACACATTGTAAGGAGAGTGGTCAGTTTGGATGAGCTATTACCAGCAGGAGAGTGAGTTTGTGGCGGGGCGGGGGGTGAGAAGACCTGGATTTGTGCTGGAAATAGCCCACCTTGATTATCATACACATTGTAAGGAGAGTGATCACTTTAGATAAGCTATTACCAGCAGGAGAGTGGGGTGGGAGGAGGTATTGTTTCTGTGTATATAATGTCTTCTGCAGTTTCCACAGTATGCATCAGATGAAGTGTGCTGTATCTCATGAAAGCTTATGCTCAAATAAATTGGTTAGTCTCTAAGGTGCCACAAGTACTCCTTTTCTTTAAACTTAAGGTGGTACACTTTGCACTTAAGAATGTGGCTGACCCTTTTGAATAGTTCGGGGAATGTGTTTGAGCTGAAGGAAAGGAACTGTTTCATTTATACATGTGATATTACTGCAGGGCTTTTCCTCAAAAAACAGGAACTACTTACAGGATGCCAATCAAATTATTCATACCTTGAAAATTGTCTTGGAAACAAATAGCATTTCTCAAATATGTGGTTTCAGGAGCAGAGGTCTCCTCTCTTGAAGACTGAATCAACAGCATATTAGAGCTACATCCAAGACTTTCATTAGAGCTTTTAAAAAAACTGAAGGAATAAAGGAGTTGGATGAGCATGGGATGAAGAACAGTGAGTTTGAAGTTGTATTGAAACAGATTGTTTCAGCCACTTGCCTTATCTCATCTTACTCCATATAAAGTATTCCTGGAAACTAATGATATTGGACTGGGTTCTGTAGTTTGCCAGAATATTGATGGGAAATGAGTAACTAATCATTTGGTTCACACTTGTTACCTGTCGAGAAGAACTACGCTCCATCTAAAAGGAATGTCGAACGGTCGTATGCATAGTGGAGAGGTCCAGCAGAGGCTATCTTCCCCTCCCTCCCCCCGCCGGCGTTTCCCACCATTTGTCAGTAGATCAGCTCTTCTGGCAGAAATGAAAAAGTCCAGCTGCTATGGTAAACATTTTTTGGTGGGGGACATAGAGAGTCTATTTGAAAGAAATAGTACTTATTCTGGTAATAGGTCACAATGCTCTATTAGGGTTATTTAATCCTCCAAACCCTAGCTCTGTGCTAACTGGGTGAGTGATGGTTTCCAAAATTTACTTTTATGTGGTGTAATGGAAAGGGCAACTGAAGAAGGTTTCTAATGCCTTTTTATGAGCATGTAAATCAAATATTTGCACAGACAGAAAGACACAAGCAGCCTCGTAAGCATCCTGTTACACTTCACGAGATTAGTTTTCAGTAAGCAAAGGACCAAAAACATTGATACTATTAATGCTATGCTTTGCAATTTTTAAAATATCAGTAAATGTTGGATTTGCTATTCAGTGATCTAAGATGTTCAGAAGTTTCACTAAAGGATAGTGGAGGGCCTATGAGGCCCCCCCTCCCTTTTTTCCTTCTAGAATTTCATATGCAGGGCTTATTTCAGGTCTGAAATGGGGGGAAAAAGCTAGGTACAGCATTTCTATGGTTTGAGGATGGCGTGGAGGGTAAGGAAGTCAACATGCACAGAGGGGTCTCCCCAGATATTCCCCATTTCGCTTACAGCACATCCTGAGCCATTCAAAGATAGCTTTCTACAACTTTTCTCCTTTGCCAGGGTTCTGCACATGGGTATGTTATATGCCATCAGCTAATTCTTTGGGGGTAAATTTGTTAGTCATGCAAAGCTCCACAAATTATAAAACTTTCACTTTATAAGGACATTTATAATTTACATGTAGTGTGATCATTAAAATCTATACTTTGTTTGTACTGTTGCCTTTGCAAAGAATTCACACTTGCCTCAGGATTCTTTATATTAGGCAATACCGCAAATATTTACTTGCAAAGGCAAAAGTGGTAAAGATTTTAATGAAAACCCATAGAACGCTACACTCTCCATAACACAGGATCACATCAGCTATCTGAAAATAATCTTGTTGAAAAATGTAATGTTAGGATGAATAAACACTGCTCGATGAATATTGAGCATATCTCTTAGAGCTGCTTTGAATTTACTTGCATTATTTGTATTTTGTTTGCTTCCTTTTTGTCTGAATTTCACCTTGCTAGAGCTAATTATTTGTCCACCATAATGAAATTAATAGTGACTCAGTGTTACTTTTGCTCAGCTTAAGTCAAAGGTAGCAAAACATTAATGTGTCAGCATCAACACCCACTAGCAAAGTCAGCACTATGTATTTCTTCATACAAAGTCAATATGATGTTTTTTTCCTGGCACTAACTTCACTGCCCATAGTTGTGGACTGCATGAGGTATGTTCAGTAAGGCACCATTTATGGCATGCCTAACTTATTAGTAGTGAATGATTCCTTTTTATTACTATAGGCATATCAAGAGCCACCTGAGGCTGGGTGTCATTTCAGTTAAGCATGTCATTTACACCTTTTGCAGCACATTAAAAATAATCCTATAACATAGATACTCTGCAGGCACCACTTTCCAAAAGTAAATGACTTGACATGTTTAAATTCATAGCAAAATTCACAGTTTTATTCTAAGTAATAAAGATGCTGTTTTGCCCTTGGTACGGAGGCGGGGGAATGTAATTCCCATTACCTCAAAGTGCCTGCAAAACTTTACTTTGTGAAATTAAGCTATTTTTAGCGATAGTGGCTCAAGACAAAAACTTTTATTCCAATGGACCTGTCACTGAGCGTGTTATAGTTAACTAAGAAACGAGATCAGAAATAAAATCTGGTTGAATAATGTAATTAGAAAAAGAGAGCCAGAGACATGAGGCCGACAATAAAGGGCCTGTTGTAAGGTCTGAACTAAAGTATATAAAAGAGACGGTGTCACTGAGCTAGTCCATTGTAACAGGCTACGTGTCTTAGTATCCCTGTAGAGTCTATGGGATGATGTTACCGTGCTTCCTTGGCAATAAACCTGGCTGAGTGCCTTCGCCACTGAACTGAGTCTGTGGTTTTCTTAGGCAGCTTGATCGAGGTCTGCTGGGCCAGCTATCTTCGTAGAGCCTGTACAGCACGCAGGGAACACACACACAGCCAACAGCTGATGACAAATATTTAGTACACTTACATTTTAAAATACCCAGTTTCTAAGCACCCTAGTTATAAACACCAGGTTTTAATGGAAAGGCGCAAAACTGTAATGTACTTTAAGTGTTGCTATATTATAATTTACATAGGATGTTGCACAGCCTGGTGTGCCATTATGAAATTGTCCTCCACACTTTGGTACTACACCTACCAAAATATCCTGCAGGCTAATTCCTTCCCAACCCCAAACCTGGAGATTAACTTTAACTATGGGTACCGCTTGAAGAAACACCATAACTATGCAACTAATCCCACTTATATTCTATGCCACCATTTAAAAATCCATTATCCAGCTCAGAATTCTAATTATCTTATCAAGATACTCACTGCCTAAAGACAAACAATTTATGCAAAACAGAAATGTCTTTGTTTATATAACTTTCCAAAGAGTATGGTACACTGCCCATTGCTATGTGGCTATGGAATGAATGACATAGAGATGTAATGCATAGATACAGTACAAGTGTAGTCAGATAGGAACCTTTCCTTGTATTTTTGACTATAAAATCAAGTTTTTCAGTAGACTCTACTGTCATCAATTTGGTATATTTGTTTATCTTTCTATAACTTAGATTAGCACACAGCTTTACATCTACATACCTGTCTACTGTTGTCTTTTAAAATACTGACATTACTTTGAAACACAATTCAAAAGGTACTGTGTACTGGCAACAACTGTCCCTCTAAGTCCCAACAAATGATACAGATGAATATAGGATTTGAATGCAGGTACTTAATGGGAAGTTATATAATTATCAATACTTTGCATTGTTATAGGACATTTCATCTATAGTACCCAAAGTCCTTTATAGCATTATTATCCCCATTTGGAAGACTGGGATACTGAAATACCTATTCAGAATTTTTATGCCATCTTTACAAAAAAAAGAGAAATTATTTTGTCAGTGGGAGGAGGGAATTAAAGCAACCGTGTTTCATACAACATACTACAGTAGCCCATGGAGGAGATGCATTTACTGGATTTTCCCATTCTGTTTGGCCTGCAATTTAAGCTTAGGTGACTTCTATATTGATTAAAGGTAGGCAAATAATGTAGCAATTCCATTTAGGGCACTATAGACACTTCTGTAATGTGAACACTTACGTGTACACCCGGGAAACAATTTTTTATGCCATAACCTGGTTTAAAAAGGGCACTAGATATTTTCTAACTCACATTTATCATATTCAGTGTTCAAGCCTCATCTTAAACAAATCATAGAACAAGATCACTGAACTGATCTACCGTCTTTGAAATCAATGGTGAAGCTCCCACCGACTTCACTGGCCTTTGGATCTGGCCCTATGTAGATTAATATTAAAATACAAAAGGGACCTGATTTAATTTCTTCTGATAAAAAGATTACTCCCTTATGTGATGATTGCTATTGACAATGCAAATTGATGATTCAAGTGCCATTACTTAATCTGTGGCAGAGTAAACACATTTTATATTTGAGGAGATTTCTAAAGGCACAAGGGCAGTTAAAAGCCCCAAGCTCCCACTGTATACTCTATACACACAAACCTACCATAAAAGGCTTCCAACCCTTTGCATGTATTTAAGAAAGTAACATAATTTTCCATGGCATATCACTGAAATAACTAATCATGTATAATCTGACATCCTATATCCTTGAGCTGTCTATGCTAGCTCACTCTCATCTGCCATATTGGTATAATTGTAATTTGAACCACACTTCCACGTGACTGTCCAGGTTTGAGTTTTGTGCGTCTCATTGCTCTTGCTTAAGATGAATAAGTTTACATCCCAAAGACTACAAAAATGCGTCCTTGTGACTGACTAACAAATATATTTTCCCTAATTAGCCAATCTTCAAGGAATATAAACTTTACACAAGATATTAAAACATCCATTTTTGCTATGTTAAAAAAGCATAGCATTGTATTGCCATTTTACATGGAAGTTTACAGTTAGGGAGACTGCCCAAAATTGATTTAAAAAATGTACATTTCAGAGAACAAGGGAAGCTAGAGGTGAAGATCATCTAGCTGGTCAGCTTGTCAATTCTACTTCCAATGAAGAATTGTTTCCTATCACCTTTAGTCATCTTCATTTTGGAGTCCATTTTTAAATGACTCAAGTAATGTGGTGTCTACCGCTGCCTTTGGAAGACTGTCCCAGAATCTAGTAGATCTCCATATAAATAAGGAAACTTTTGCTTATATTCTTCTAGCTACTCACCTCTACTTGTTCTATAGCATGTTTTACTCCTGGCTTTTATTTGTAAATGCTTCTTATTCCCCTTAATATTTCCATCTAAGTTACCCTAGATTGTGGTGGAGATGAACAGCATCAGGATCAAAACCAAAATGTACAGAGAGCAGATCAGGGGCTATTGTTCAAAGCTGGCTTAAACCTTCATTTAACTCTGATTATGATGCTGCTTTGTGCCCTTCTAGCTGCCTGCACAGTGTTGGAGCAGCCCGAGGGCTTCTCTAATGAACACCAGCCTATTACAGCCACAAGCAGCCAGAAATGTTGCCCAGGATCAGATTAATGTAGGGGCAACCAAGTTAGCTCCATTTTCTTGCTACTCTGGCAACAAGTTCAGTGTGTTGTGTACAAACCACTGCATTGGCTGTACACCATGGCAGGATCACCCTTGCACTCCACACTGCAGTCAGGTATCTACCCCTCAATGTACTCTAAGGAAACTTCAATATCTGACAAGAGTCACATTTTTCAATTATAAATGTTTTATTAGCAATTCAATATCCATGTAAATTATTGTAAGGTAGTAGAGATCACCCTACAGGCTTAACCTTTTAAGATTAATTAACACTATTATCTAGACAATAATAATTCTTTTCCCTTTAAAAAAAATTCAATGGCTCTACATAGCTAACTTAATATAAATCCTCCATTCACAGTTACTGAAACTCCGTTTAAACAAGAATGAGACTTTTGCAGACAAGAGACCCACAAATAACTGTCAGGAATGTTTATTTAAAAGTTACTGGTGCAAAATGTCACTCCCCCCTTTTCTGAATAGAATAAACATTGAGTTTTGAGAAATGTAAGTAGTTTCTTGCTTTAATTGAATCTGCAACCATGGAAGTCTCCTGCTTAATTTTATCTGTTCTTCTACCATCTGCATTCTAGATTTGTAACTACTTGTCTGCATCAATAAGGGTAAACCGTGACAGATCAAAACATTCTCTGGACTCTTCTACTGGGGTGGGAGGAGAGGGAAACACAAAGCAGTGAATCTTCCAAAGTATGTGTGTTTTGCATAAACATCTGGGAACCTCAGAAGTAGCCAAATACTACCCCATTTTTGCTCCCTCCTTCCGTGAGTTGACACCTCTTTGAAGACTCGGGGGCCATCTGGGCCCCACCTGACTGAGGTGGGGAGGAAAAAAGCTGTGCTCCTGAGGAATGGAGCCAACCCGTATGAGAAAAGAGGCTGCCCTGGTGAGTACCAGGGCAAGGATTAGACCCAGATCTTCCAAACTGCTGGATATCATTAACATCAGCAACTGTAATTTAAACTTTGGACATTCTTTATCTGCTGATTTTTTTTTTTTTTTGTTCTCCATCTCTCCACACACTCTTCTTCCTCCTCCTTCCCTAATTTCTGTGTTCTTCTCACTAAAGCAAGGATTGCTAGCACTGAATAATTACATTTTATTCAGCCTTGACATACATCCAACACTACTGAAACCACAGATTGCTCTCTGCAGCAGTCTGCAGCTCTTCTGAGCAGACACTGAGCCCTGAATGCCAATATGGCTTGACCTTTTGACATCTGCAACTATCTTCCATTTCTTTGCAATAGCAGTTACCCTACACACCCAATGTGAAATAATAAACTACACTGGAATCTGTTCCAGGCCTAGAACTATTGATCCGCAATCCTGCATGGGCAGGGAGGGACACACCACTGCAATGCAAAGAATTACACGTTCACATCTAGAACAAGGAATGATCATAACTGATTATCTCTTTAATACATACCTAGTTACAAAGTTTCACCTTCTCTTAAACTGAATGTTTTTACAGACTGATTTTCTCTGTAATATGTTTTTTACAGTTTCTCTTTGCTTATTTCTTTTTCTATATTTCTGAAGCTACACTCTTACTAGATAGTAAATATAAATTACAAACCTTATGCTCATAATTATATTACCCTCCATAAATGTATTGATCTCTGGTGATCTTATAACTCTTTAGACTTTATCTGACTTAATTTTAATTGCTGTCTCTCCTGAAGTCAGTGACTAGTGTTTGTATAGGCAACTGGGGTGTTTGCCAGTTTTGGAGGTGGGAAGGCAAACGTCATTTTATGCAGGCTGAAATTTTGCTTTTACCAAAACCCAAACTTGTTTATCACTGAATGGGTTGTGGAAAGATGAGTGTGTTCATGTATTTAAAATAAAGAGGAGTATTCTGGTTTCTTTGCACCTCCATGCAGGGATGAAATAAAACTAACTGGGGCCCAGAACAATGAACATTTTGACCTTCCAGATGTAAATTTCCTCTGACACCAAACACATTTTCTATCTTCTCAACCCAGTATCTTCTGTGAAAATCTCTTTAGAATTATTTTGAGAATTTGTTTTTTTTAGTCAAGTGTTTTTTCTAATGACCACTGGTTTATCCTTCAGCTACAATATTCCACAGAGCAGTTTTCAGCACAGCCTTTAAAAATATCCCTGCTCATGTCAGTTTAATGCTTATTTTGTACTGACAAAGAAATCCACTGTTTGAAATTGTACCTGCTTTTGGATAAATGAGCTAAGATAATGTATAGGCATGAAAAATCCTCCTTCCCTACTACTTGTGTATATTTTGTCATTATACTGTTGTTCTAAGAGTTTATCCTGTAGTCTTCACTTGAACAACGGAACCATTTTGCAAACTTCATTATATAATATAGTGGATCAGATTTGCTAAAGCCAAATACATAAGATGAAGACTACAGCAGTGGTTTCACAGGGTAGAATGTTAAACAGCCTAATTTATTCACTTTAAGAAAATCTCTTAAGGATTTTTTCCTCCTCCCCTCCTAAAACATATCTTGACTGAGCAGCCTTGGTTCTACTGGTTTCTACCCATTGCTATGGGGACAGCTGACAAGAGATGCAAAAGTGACATGCATCAAAGCACTTTTATAGGTTTTTTTTCTAGTGTTGCCAGCAACACTACTTTAAACCTGTCTTTAAACCTACTAGAACAATTATCTGCTCATGTGGAAGAGTCTGCAGTACTGGGGGCCTTAATCCATAGAAGATGACATCAGAATGGGGGTGGGGGGGGAAGAAATGTCAGAGGCATGTGAGTAGAGCAGAGAGCAAAATTTTTCAGACTAATATTTCATTTCCCAAAAAATGGGATTTCAGTTCATCCAAAAATATTTAGGAATTTGATATGCATTCAGTGAATAGTTTGAGACCCCCTTTTAAAAAAAACATTTGGGTTGAATTTAGAAGTGGACTTCACACACAATTCACAAAATAGCCAGAAGAGGTCATGCCTGCTCTGTAACATTTGGCCCCATGGTTAGGGCACTTTCCTGGAAGGTGGGGGAATCTTCAATTTTTCCTTCTGCTTGGTGAATTTTTTTCCTCAGATTTGTCAGATACTGTCAGCAAATATAATAAAATTAAAATAAATCAGCTCTTTGCCCAGCTCTACACGTGCCTAGGGCTGGTTGGAAAACCATTCCATTTTGCAAAAATTTCAAGATTTCAACTTTTGTTTCAATGTGGAACACAAAGGGCTGTTTGAAATTTTCCATTGCAAGAAAAACATGAGCGGGAGAACCATTCCAGAATAGACAATAGCATGGCGGTTATGGCACTCAGTTGACATGTGGGAGAACACCTCTGATTCAAAGCAGAGACTTGAACCTGTCTCCCCCAAAGTCTAGCTAGTGCCCTAATGCCCAGCCTATAGAATGTAAATTTACCCAGTCTTTTCTGGTTTTGACCAGAAATTCCACCCTTGATCTGAGAAACATTTCTGATAAAATTTTCATCAAAACCAATACGCTTCTGTGTAACACTTCAGTTTCAATAAAATGGCATTTCTTGACAGAAAAAAGTTTTTTTTCAGATGTTTCCATCAGCTCGGAGGCTGAGATATTAAAAGCCCCTAAATAACAAATGGCTTTTGGTAAACAACTAAGATGATGCTTAATGTGAGACACCATAATGTGATGTTTTAACAAGAATATTTGCTAATCTCTTGTTATTTGGCTGCACAATATATCTGGTTGTATGTATGTTGTGTTACTGCAACCAGTGATGCATTTTAAAATGCTTCTTGTAAATGAGCCTCTTTAATTGCAAGGAAGCAAGTAGGGCAAGTTATAGTAAACCATGCTGGATTGTGTTACATTTTATGAGGCATTTTACTTTATGTAAGTGATGAGCTTGTTTAGACTACAAGTTGGATTGAAGCTGGGATCCCAGAAGAGAAAAGGTAACTTTATTATTGGAACTAGAAATGTTTTGAAGAGTTTAATGGATATTTTGGAGAATAAGGCATTAGTGTCTGGAAATGGATATTGTGTGCCATGATGATGATAGTTAGCACACTAAGTGGCAACAGCCCTGGAAATCAATGCCAAAATGCCAGAGCAGGGCATGAAGCGTAGTCCCTTCCTGTGTGTGTGGTACTGCAGGACTTGCGAGCCAATGGCACATCCTTCTTAAAATGGCTGCTTTGATCAATCCCACCCCATCTTCTGAGTGACAGAAATGGCTGATACATACTATTGTTCAAAAACTTCAGTGGAAGCAAACCCCATTTAGCAGAACCTCTCCCCACAACTCCTTTCACTTCAATACTGTCTGTGACAATATGGCATTCATAAGCCCTCTTTTTTCTTCTGACACTTTGCCAAGCTACAGCCATAGCCCAGGCTCACTAGCCTACTTTCTCTCCCTCCATCTTTTTCCATACATACATACATCATGTGGCCTCATGCTCTCTAATTCGCTCCCTCTTTTTGTCCTGCTCAGCCAGGCTGCACACAGCTCCCAGGGATGTTTCAAGCCATTGTCCATAGGTTAGTTGTCCCATTGGTGCATGTGATGTCTTGCCATCCTAACCAGTTGGTGAATAAAGATTGATGTCATAAGTTGTGACAAATCAGACATCAAGAATTGTAACATTCAAAAACCAGTCGGAAAACACTTCAATCTCTTTGGTCACTCGATTACAGACCTAAAAGTGGCAATTCTCCAACAAAAAACTTCAAAAACAGACTCCAATGAGAAACTGCTGAATTGGAATTAATTTGCAAACTGGATACAATTAATTTAGGCTTGAATAAAGACTGGGAGTGGATGTGTCATTACACAAAGTAAAACTATTTCTCCTTGTTTATTTCCTCTCCTACTGTTCTTGTCAACTGCTGGAAATGGCCCACCTTGATTATCACTACAAAAGGTTCCTTCCCCCCCTCCCCCCCCAGCCCTTCTGCTGGTAATAGCTCACCTTTCCTGATCACTCTTGTTACAGTCTGTATGGTAACACCCATTGTTTCATATTCTGTGTATATAAAATCTCCCCACTATATTTTCCACAGTATGCATCCGATGAAGCGAGCTTTAGATCATGAAACCTTACACTCTAATAAATTGGTTAGTCTCTAAGGTGCCACAAGTACTCCTTTTCTTTTTGCAGATACAGACTAACACCGCTGCTGCTCTGAAACCTATCATAAGTTGTGAGTTACACGTACCTATTTGGAATTCCCTTAATAAGTGGAATGGGCACCTGAAAAGGCAAAAACTTGGAGCAGTTACAGTGGCCTGCACTTTTACTTGTGGGCCTCATCTTTGGGAGAATTCCCCCCACCTTCAAAATCCCATCACTGCTAGGAGCAGTAGTGAGAGGACTAGTGTAGAGATGGCTCCTGCAAACACTAGCATTTTGAACACCATGTCATTTAAGTTTCCTCACTCATCTCATTATACAATAAAATATCATGGGCCTATTGATAGAATAATGTTCCCTAGTACACCAAAAAGTTTCCAGGCCATTCAAACTGCTGGATAGCTGATTCATATTTTGTGAAAAGAGTTAAAGTAATAAAACTTCAGCCAGATAGAGAAGTATATTTTAGCAACTAACTATTTTTGGATAAGATGGCATACAAAAGGCTGAATCACACACCAGGTCAGTGTCTGTGTACACTGAATGGCTTACAGAAATGGCACGATGAATAACTGTCACTTTACTCCCCTAACATTTGTTCGATAAAGCAATGACAAGATCTACATCTGTCATTTTATATCATAGAAATATAATCATTTAGAATAGAATGTTTCCCAGGATCAATGTCCCCCGCTCTGAAGATAAACCTTTCTCCTCTGCTTTTCATTTATAGCTGGAGACCATTATCTTGTGGCAACTTACTATTCTTTTGACATTAGTTACTAAACTACGTAGAATAAAATACTTGTCATCTTGTATTACTATGTATATTCACAGGACAAATTCTGTTCAGTTATAGGGACTCCAGTGACCTTGAGTGTGTTTTTAAAAACACATCCTTAGGAAGCCTTAAAGCTTTTGCAGAAAACCGTTGTAAAATAATTTCAGTGTCTTCATACAGTGCATAAACTAAGGTAAAAGGAACAGGTAGAAAAGAAAGGTAAGAGACAAATATTGATTTTTATTGTTAATGCTAAAAGCTCCCTGGTTTTCCTGTTTTAAAGTTATTGCAGGACAATAACCAATACAACAAAATCTGTTCAGTCATTTTTTTTTCTTCTCCCTGTTTCTCTTTGTAAGTGACTCTTCTAATGCTCTTTTCAGGAGGCCAAAGCAGATGAGCCAGGAACTCCTTTCATAAAGCAAGTTACTGTTTCTGTTATGGTAAGATACGAGGATAACTTCTTTTAGAAATACTATATGTGGCTTGCCATACACAACACTGAAAACATATCCCACAGTCTGTTTCTTAAACATACAATAGTATAGTAAATCTACATTTAAAAACTTTTGTTGTTGTTCTCAAATTTGTTAACACACAGTAAGATAGAGCATTGTAAAAATTTTAATCACACTATACATGGTATAATATAAGTACAATATAATCATTTCCACTCCACAACTGCAGGAAATTGTAGTTATTTATAGGCGGGGCTGTAGTGTCCCCTATAATGCAGCTTGTCAGACACTTCCCATTATGAGACCCAGTTTTCAGCTGCTTATAACTTTTTGCCAAACTTTACTTGTCTTGAGCAGAAATTTTTCATACTGGGTGTCTTCCTCAGCCAGTGTGGTGTGGTGGTGTTTTTTTGTTTTTGATTTGTTTTTGTTTTTTTTTTTAAATTTCAGCTGAATCATTTCTGAGAATGAGGCTAGGGAAAAATACATTTTTCCTCTGTTTAAAAATTCTTGTGCCCTTTTATTTGAGAAGTTGTAATGGTCCGTTACTTTAGAGTAGGGCTGTAAAATTTGGCAGGGAGGTGACGTATGTGTCAGGAATGATCCTTTTGCCCTTCCTGTATAAATCTGCCCAAATTTAGCCATATGTTAAAGCTTTGACAAATAGCAGTTCACATGTTCAGTCGAGACTTATTAGAGCTTCACACCTAAATTCCCTGAAACTTTCATCCATATTGAGCATACTCTAGTGTGGGACCAAGCAGGACTTTCTCTGAAATGGGAGCTCTGGGCTTTGCAGCTGTGGGTCAGGGCTGAGCACCGGAACTGAGAGCAGGAAACATGCTGCCCTGTGCTTCAATGATCCTCTGCTGGGCCCAGGCCATATGGAAGAGGAAGCTGACTGAGTTGAATGCAAAGGACACAAGATCTTGGGGGTCAGGTGAAGTAGATTACAGCCAAGAAGCCTGGGTGAGGATGAAGGAAAACTGGGACTTGGAGTGAAGCAGGACACCAGTATTGAATGGGCAAGAAGCCAAGGGGTGGAGACTGGGAATGGCTGGGAGATGTGCATGGGAGCCAGAAGAGGAAGACTGGGACCAACTGGGAAAAGAGACTTGGACTGACAAGGAGATGATTTAGGGGGGAGAATGATTTCACTAGGAGCCAGTGTGTGGGGGATAGGTAGGATTGACTGGGGTAAATGGGACAGGACATTTGAATTGGCTAAGGAGCCAGGGAGGGACACTGGGACTGGGAGTCAGTGAGGACAGGCAATATGGGAGATGGCAGGGACAGACACAGATCAAACAAGGAGTGGCATTGATGAGTAAAGAGGCTGGGACTAGAAGCTGAGGGAGAATGGGACAAGGAATCTGGAGAGGGTAAGATGAGGATTTGCTGGGCAAGGAGACTGGGACTGGAAGAGAAGCCTTAAGAGTGGAGACTGGGATGGGCTAAGTAAAGAAAATGGGACTGAAATGAGGAACCAGGAGTTAGGAAGAGACAAGACAGGGACAGTTTGGAATGAATGGGGCAGAAGGAGTCAAGCTTGGGGTGAAATGGCAGAAGAATCTGTACCCACTAGAGCACACTCCCCCCCCCGCCCAGACCCTAGAATGGAACCCAAGATTCCTGAGTCTCTCTATTCCTCTGCTGTCAGGAAATAACTGTGAAACGCAATAGCAGTGTCCCATCTCTTTCTAATGTGTGTCCACATAAAAGATAATCTGTTCTTGCTATCTTCATTAGCTTAAGGGACAGAGGTCTGTGTGGAGGATCTAAAGGCTCCAAACCTGCTGAAGGGTCATTCTTTGCTTATTTCCTACCATATAATAAACATGTTGGAAATAATTAAAAATGGGGAAAAAAAGCATAAACTATTCACAGCCCAAAAAATCATTAAGGCAGAGTTAAGCAGTGTCTGGTACCCTTTCAAATACACCTATATTTCAGGCTCTGACCTTAGATAAGGTACACATCAGTTTTCAAGACAACCCAAATAAGCATGAGGACTTTAGAGCACTTAGCAAAACAGCTGTTAACCAGTAAGTTAATTTAAATCTTAACTATCCTGGAGCAACCACACCACTATAATAAGGAAAGTGGTATTAATAATAGTCCTTTCACTGTCTGGTCAATTCCCTACCAATATCATTAGCTGTACTGCTAGCAAAGACTATCTGAGTCTTTCATAATAACAAACTTTCATAATAACAAACAACAACCAAAAAAAATGACACCAAAAATAACCCCATAATGAGTTGCCATCAGTGGAAGTCTTTAAGACTATATTTTAACATGGAAAAAGGTTGCAATGATGTCAACAGTCCTTTGTTGGCTAAATCTTGTGCTGCTAATTAAAAATATGGGGATAATTGTTTCCTCTGCTTTTTTTTTTAAACAATCTGAAGAAACTTTAAAAAAAAACTAGTTGTTTGGATCTGGCTGGATTTTTTCCTTTGCAGTTATGTTTTACGGTGGTGGGTCTAATTTTGAATATGACATAAATAACGCATAGGTGATACATGGGCTTTCTGCACAAGGATGAATTTCATACTCTGAAAAGAGATGGGGGGGAATAGGAAGAATAAATATTGTTGTGATGTAATATATAGTATCAACTATTCTCTCACACAATCATTTAATATACATACTAATCAGCTGTTTGCAAAATTATTTTATTCTTTCTAGAGATGAAAGTGGAAACATTAATTAACTAGAATATCTACCAGACCTTTCAAAATGACTATTGGTGGGTAAATATTGTATAGAACATAGAGAATAAAGGCCTCATTAAGCAGAGATAAGATTTATACGTCTCCATCCTGTATTGGTTTTTATAGGCAAAACTTTCTCTGAAACAGAGGGTCAAATTCTGCTCTCATTTACACCAGTGTAAATCTAGTGTTGGATCATTACAAGCAATAAAGTTATTCTAGATTTTAACTAGCGTATCTGAGAGCTCTGTGTGTCCCTGTGGGAGATTTGTTTACTGAATGCCTTCAGGACTGGTCCTATAGAGGCCGTGTAAAGGAAATACAAAAGTTTTTATATGAGAGCAGTAAATTTAAACTTAAGCAAGGAATGTCTTTAAAGACCTGCACTATAGTATATAAGTTGTTATGGGAACTGTATCTTCTATAGCAGAAATAAAGACGAGAACTAAAATCAGTGGAGAATTGAATTGAGGGTAAGTCTACCGAGCAGAAGCTCTGCTTGGGCAAGCTTATCTGAGCTACCTTCAATCCAGCTAGTGCAGGTAACAGCGGTGGAAACCATCCAGTGCGGTATTCAGAGCAGATTAGTGAGCTGAGCTGAGTCCACGCTGGGCTTGTACTACTCACAATGAAGCCCATGGCTCGATGTCTTTGCTGCTGTCGCTGTCTATGCCAGTTGGATTTAAACTAGCTTAGGTAGGCTAGCCCCTACATGGCTTCTGCTGTGTAGACATTCCCGAACAGCGGGGTAGAAATTAGAAAGTAAGATAAAGGAAAACTTTCAGATGGTGGTAGTCTTACACTCAGAAGGTAATTTTGTATAATATCTAAATAGCACTAACATATAGCACACTAAAAAGTTAGTTCAAAAACACCGGGCAATGTTAGGTCACACAAGAAAACTATTTAATAATTCCCCAGAGTCTAAAATGTCTCCGTTTTTTTGCACAATTATTACAAATTGTGAAACATTAATATACCGACTGAAGTAATCCTGGAGGAATTCATACAGTAAAAGCTTCTGTAAAACTGTGTTTGTTAGACGTTCATCCTGGGGAAAAAAAATCATCATCATCAGCTTGTGCTGCTGATCTGCTTTATTTTTCTTGTATTTCTCTATTGTCATGTTACCTGTTTAGCAAACTCATCCTCTGGTTTATTCTAAATGGCTGTCTGCCAATTGAAAACTATTGCTAATATGGTTATACTGGTAAAATTCACCCTTGTGCAGAGAGTCCACACGAAGCCTATTCACCATGCGAGTCCTAGCTCAGTCCTACTTTGAAGGCGGAAGGGGTGGATATAAGAACAATTATTTACCCATTTTAATGGCTTTAGGTAACTCATAAAATTGTTTCATCCTCTTCAGTGTTCAATAATTTCATATTGTATATCTGACATTTTAATTAGGGTTTATGGAGATGGATTCATTTCTTGCTCCATCCATGTTATAAGTGACCAATTATATACTAAAGCTTTCTTCATGTGACTTCACGTCACAATGAGGTTCTGGGAGAAAAATGACATAAACTGGTTCTTGTTACTCGTTTTGACCTGAGCAGCTAACCAAATTTGGGGTATTGTGAGTTGTTCCAGGTAGGAGGGGAAATTGATGGTGAAAGTGATTTCTTTGATGAAATCTTGTTTATTTACAAAGATTATTCATATAAATCTTGTTTTCCTAACAGAGTAGGAATCAAATATCAGAAGATAGTTAATTTGCTTCCTGTTCCAAACTTCCTTTCCAGCTAGCCCAAAAGCTTTCTCTCAGAGCCATATTACCAGAACTTCTGTTACAATCTGTTTGGCTTTTTTCTCTCTCCTGCTTCTTTGACACGTCCACACCAGCCCACTCAAACCCCTACTCAAATGATGCCCAGCTTCACTCCTTCCCAAATTCCTGAGTGGATTTAGATGTGCTTTTGTTTTAGCCAGAGACATGGGCCTGTGTTTGGGGTGGAGGCTGCTTCGCTGTTTGTCACGTGATTACAAGGGTTTATTTACTTTTATCCTGGATGTCAGGCAGCAGTTATGCCTGACCCATAGTAGTTCCCTTGGCAGAGGGCAAAGTCTGAATGTACCACTGAGGTGGAGTCCTCTTCTCACCCTAAAGATTTCCCTTCCATATCAGGACTAAAACATGGGGACAGGTGAATTTAAAGAAAGTTGCACTGCTGTTGGCCATGCTGTACCTGTCCTGTGGGAAGAGGGCTTCAGTATCCAAGATAGTCCATCAAGAACTAAATACTGTTTAGGTTTTCAATGATGAGCCATTTCACAAAAGTGGTCGTGTAAAAAGGGGATTTTGGAAGGAGTTTGATGTGAGGGCAACCTTCCTTAAACTCAGGAAACTCTAGAAACATAAAGGTTATAATGAACTCAGATAAGAATATCCTTAAATCTAATTTGATAGGCGAAGTAAGAGCAGAATGAGAAAGTAGTGCTTGAGTTTTAGATGAACACATGGGAAGGAAGGGGGAGGGCAGAAAGAGAATCAGATAAAGATTAACTGAGCTATTAAATAAACATCCAACATGGCCTAAAGTTATAGCCTGATTATATAAGTAGATCTGTACTTAGAGCTAGATCATATTCAAACAGCGCTCGTTTCTGTATTCACTCCTTGATGCTAACAGGAAATGCAAATAGTAAATCCTCATCAGTCACGTCCATTGTCTACAAAAAGAAAAGGAGTACTAGTGGCACCTTAGAGACTAACCAATTTATTTGAGCATAAGCTTTTGTGAGCTACAGCTCACTTCATCGGATGCATTGGGTCCATTGTCTACAGACATATGTCACTTATGGCCCATGAATGGGTATCCATTCTGAAACAACACAAGAGGGCTCTGAACTCATGCAAAATGGGGCAGCCCAAATTGCAGTATTGCTTTATTCACTGTGTAGCATCTTTTTTCCTTTCCTGACCTTGCTGAATGACTACAGCTAGTTGTGAATAATGTATGAAATGTAAAGCTCCTGGCCAGTGCACAAAAAATACAGATAGTGCTGTGCAATCACTGCTGTACTGAGTTATGTTCTCTAACACACAATATTCAGCTCGGTCAGGAAAGCAGTCCAAGCATAGAAGAGAGGCCAAAAATAAAACAAATAAATTACTGTGAAAGTTTTATTTTTACTTTGTTCTCCATTTTATTTCATCTCTTAAGTTCCTCTGGGCAGCCAGAAACCCTCCTCTCCCGAGGCCTTTAAAATACTGTAAAATGTCATAAAATAGTTTAAAAACATTATTTTAAAACTGTTTAACTGCCCCAGTCATTCCTCCTATAGGAAAATTTAAGGAGGCTAAAACCCCACTGGAAACTCCACATTATGGTTTGTTTTCTTACACACTACTCTCTGCTATTGTTTTATAAAGTTATTGGGATAATAATCATGTATGATTACCAAAGATCTTGACATTTAGGTTTCCACCATTAAGGAACCATGAAGCAAAAAGTTTAGTGAATACTTGGAAAAGGTATTCTGGGCAATTTTACAGACTGCTATTTCTGTGGAGAGTAAAGTGGTTTTGTGTTTGGTTGGATTTTAAATTGTTTGCTTTTTAATCTGCATGCTGCTGTGTATTTATATCACTGCATATCTATTTCGAGAGAGTTCGTGTGCAGCAAACTGGAGTGTAAATCTATAGTCCTTTAGCCTTCCACACACTACTTAGCCATGTGGACCCTGCTGTAGTATGCATTGATCTGCTGTTTGAAACGTCTGTGGAATTTTTAGTGCATGACAGGCCAGAGTCAGAGTGCTACAAACTTATATCCCAGCTTGTCATGCACTGCCTCTTAATACAGACAGCCCTCTAGAGAAGGCAGGTAGAAATACTCCTTTCACTTGGATTGGAAGGTGTGGATGTTTGGGATGGTCATTTAGTTCCTCTAAGAGTTCATTCCACTATCTCAGACCAACGCCAGAGAAAACTCTGTCTCCTGCACAGATAAGCTTTACTCTTAGGGTAGAGAGTGCCATTGCAGAGTGTTGCTATCTACTGCTGTCTTTATCTAGGAGTATTAGATGATTGTTTGGATACCTGGGCCCAGATTATTGAACGCCCTGATCATAAGGATCAAGACCTTGAACTTGACTTGCAATTCTGGGGGAAGCCAGTTTAGAGAGTGTAAGACAGGTCTGATATGCTTGCAGTTCCCATATCACTGAAGAGATGTGCTGCAGCATTCTGTAGTAGGTGAAAATTCCTAAGTATTTTGTATTGGTGTAGTCCAGATAGGAGGTGACAAAGATGTATGTAACTAAGGCCAGGTCATCAGACAGAGTCACCTAACCAACAGGAGACGGTAGAAAGTGTTGTTTGCAGCTGCAGCTGTGTGAGACCTTAGTCTCAGCAAGGAACCCAGCATTGTTCCTAAACTGTGGACTGAATTGATCAATTTTGGGTGAATGCCTTCAATCAAAGAAGACTGCAAGCTCTTCAGAATGCTTTCCTCTGACTACAGGCATCACCTCTGTCTTGCCTGGGTGCAGCTTCAACCAGCTGTGCTTCATAGATAAGCTGATATCATCAAGCACCAGGATATCTTGGGAGTAGTGGCATGATCACACGTGGTGAAGGATAGGTAAAACTATGTGGTTTACAGGTAAACCAAACCATTTTCAGCTTCAGAGGCTTTACTGTACCTGTGTGTCATATAAACAGTGCAGATTTTCCCCATTACAGTTACCTCAATATAGCTACACAGGTGCCGAACATCTTCATATAAACAAGGCTTTCAGTTATTATGGTATTTGTTATATTTGTAATGGAAAACAGCCATCTATTGGAAAAGGTTAACAATCATTGCAGACCATCTTAACCAGGTTGAATTTGTGGGTGTCTAACTAAAGAATGTAGACAATTGATACTACATTGTCTAACCTAGTATCTAGCACATAGCATCTCAAAGGCAAAGGTTCACTGAAAATATATTTGAATGAGCATCATTTTGAGACACAAGACCTGGCAAGTGGTTCCTTTTGTATAGCGGGAGGGTTGGGGGGAGACATGTTGGTTTTGATTGACACCCAATTCACCTGAGTGGTTGTGACTTTGATTGACAGCATTACTGACTTAATACGTTGGAGATGAGGAAAATATGCACTATTCTGAAGCAATGAAAGAGAAACAATCTAGCTTACTTGTTACACAATAGCTTTCTGGCTCTCTGAAAGTATGAACTATGTTTTAACTATTGTTTTATTGGTGATAAACTCAAACAACAAGCTTTTTATATCTATCAAAGAACAGGAATGTACGAAATACTGTTGGGGGGGGGCATAAATGTCCAAGTGTGACACATAAAAAGAATATAAACAAACCTTCTGGGAAGTTTCCAATGTGGCCATTTCTGACCAATCTGGTGCTTCTGATATATATGCCTGTGAACTTTCTAAAGCACTAAGGGATCCCAAGGGCTGAAGAGCCATAGATAAACATAAGTATCATTGTACTCACAAACAACTGAAGCATGTTAGAATACTAGATACAACACCAAGGGAATGTTTATTTTTGTTGTTGACTGAGAGGTGCTTTTCTGCTGCAGCAAACTTGAAAGAAAACCATTTAGCAATTTAAATCACAAGTCAGGGACCTATATCAAAGAGCAAGCTCTACTTTTATTTCCACTGGTGCAAGCCCACTGAAGTAAGGTGGGTTGCACCAGTATAAAGGAGGGTAGAACTGGGCCTGTGTGGTGGTTTTTTTTTTTTTTTTAAAAGGTCAGACCTTACAGTTAGTAATTTTCTATAATCATGTTCATAGGTATAACACTGAAACACTCATAGGCATTTTTTCCACTTAACAACTCTGGGATTGGTCAACTGCCTGAGTATTAATGGATTGCTTAAAAGGTGCCCCAGGGCATCTACAGGTTTTTTAAAATATGTCCCTCTGTATTTAAATTCTAACTCTCTTAAAAAAAATCTACTTTTGCTGCTATAGAAAATAGGAAGGGCAAGAGGATATATGGTGATAGGAGGAAAAGTATTAGAAACATTTTTGTTTGCAGTAGAAACAGGAAAAGGTAACGAAGGCCTTTGGCCTTCTGTTTGCTATAGTTGTCAATAGTTTTATAATATAATCTTTAATACCATTTTCATATTGCTTTCTTCTTGTTCCTAGAAGCAAAAGATTGGATACTGATTTTCACCCTGTGCAATCCCCTTGAAGACAGTGTGTTTTCTTGGGGTTAAATCAACACAGAAAAAATGGCCTGTCTTTCCTCTGACTCCTCTATTTGTCTCTGTCTCTGTGTCTCTGTGTCTCTGTCTCTGTCTCTCTCTTTTTCCCCTCAGCTCTCAATGGTGTTCCAAGAATGTTTTCTCATGTGCCCTGTCAAGATGGTTTGGCCTCTTCAGACTTTTAGTTAAACTGAATTTGGAGGTTTTAAGCTCCATCTCGATTTAACTTCCCAAGAAAATGTACCAATCAGCCTAGCCACCTGCAAACCACTGTGGCTGGAATGGAAGAGAATAGCTCTGTTAGCCATACTACAAAGGCTAACAAGCCATACTACAAGCCCATGTGTCCCCTGCAGCTTGGGCATTTCAACAGAACTTTTACATGGTCTTGCCACTTAAGATTTCTATTACTAGATTACATGTAACTTGTGGTTCTGGTTTAATATAAACGAAATTTGGTGCCATTACCAGCTACAAACTGACAGCATGGCAGCAAAGGTGCTGAATAGAATATCCATGATATAATCATAAAATAATAGAATAGAAGGGACCTCAGGAGGTCATCTAGTCCAACCCCCTGCTCAAAGCAGGACCCATCGCCAACGAAATCATCCCAGCCAGGGCTTTGTCAAGCCTGACCTTAAAAACCTTTAAGGAAGGAGATTCCACCACCTCCCTAGGGTAACCCATTCCAGTGCTTCACCACCCTCCTAGTGAAAAAGTTTTTCCTAACATCCAAACTAAACTTCCCGCACTGCAACTTGAGATCACCGCTCCTTGTTCTGTCATCAAGTGCCACTGAGAACAGTCTAAATCTATCCTCTTTGGAACCCCCTTTCAGGTAGTTGAAAGCAGCTATCAAATCCCCCCTCATTCTTCTCTTCTGCAGACTAAATAATCCCAGTTCCCTCAGCCTCTCCTCATAAGTCATGTGCTCCAGCCCTCTAATCATTTTTGTTCCCCTCCGCTGGACTCTTTCCAATTTTTCCACATCCTTCTTGTAGTGTAGGGCCCAAAACTGGACACAGTACTCCAGATGAGGCCTCA
This sequence comes from Lepidochelys olivacea, assembly GCF_965140295.1. NCBI lineage: Eukaryota > Metazoa > Chordata > Testudines > Cheloniidae > Lepidochelys > Lepidochelys olivacea. The sequence goes on along the minus strand of NC_140418.1, from coordinate 69,834,324 downwards.
CCAATGCTGAATAGAGGGAAATGATCATGTCCCTCAATCTGCTGGCAACGCTCCTACTTATACAGCCCAAAATGCTGTTAGCCTTCTTGGCAACAAGGGCACACTGTTGACTCATACTCAGCTTCTTATCCACTGTAACCCCTAGGTTCTTTTCTGCAGAACTGCTGCCTAGCCACTCAGTCCCTAGTCTGCAGCAGTGCATGGATTCTTATGTCCTAGGTGCAGGACTCTGCACTTGTCCTTGTTGAACCTCATTAGATTTATTTTGGCACAATCCTCTAATTTGTCTAGGTCCGTCTGTCTCCTATCCCTACCCTCCAGCGTATCTACCACTCCTCCCAGTTTATTTCAATTTTAATCTACTCTAAATTGAAAATAATAATAATAAAGCTTCATGGCATAATGGGATTTGCGAATCTTTAATATGTTTTTGCTGTATCTGATCACTTTGGCATCTTTGAATATTAGGGAACTTGCTAACTTGTGGGTTAGTGAAACTCACTGGATAAGTGTGTCCTATCTTCTAAACAGATGAGGCCAAGGAGGGCAGGAGTCTGTTACTGCTATTGGCTAACAGAGTTGTCCTTTCAGCTAGCTTCATGAAGGTCTGTGCTTTTGTTGCTGAAAGCCCTGTGGGGATTTGGGATAAGCTTTCCAAAAGCAGCGTAGAAGATTTAGCAACACATTTTCCATCGAAATGAATATTACCAACTGCCTCTCAGCTATGTTTGTACTGTGCTGAGCACAATGGGACCTCAGTTGGGATTTGGACCACTAGGTACAATGCACAACACCCATGTTTACTACTAATAATTACAGAAAAAGATCCGATCACCCACGCCAAACATAATATCGCACAGCACAAAGGATCTTAGAATACTAACATAACAGGTTATTTATTTAATTTTCTAGAGGGTAGTCCACCGCCTCTTCATACATCTAAAGGGGTCTGAATTCCAGAGGTGGGGAGCACTCACAATTACGGATGCCTAGTACTTTTGAAAATCAGGTCCTAGTTACATAAGAAGTAGGATACTTCACAGCTACTTTTTTCTCATTTGTCGTCATAGTGAACTATAACTGTCACACAAGGCCTTCTTCCATGCTGTATGAGGTTCTTTCTTTCAATATAATGCATCTGTGCTCAAAGTCCATTTATGAACAATTTCATAAAAATCCATAGGCTATCACAATCTGGCCTTGAATTTTTGCTTTCTCACATTTAGTACCCAATTCCATAATAATCCCATAACACCATATATAGTCTCTTGGGGAGTTTAAAGTACTGTTCAATACATGGGTATCCTAATCTGGCCCTCAGATTGAGATATCGATATTGAGCTCCTCATAGCACAGTAGGCCTAATAACTCACCATTTCAACCAATCCTCTGCAGAAGCCTGGGAAAATAGATAAACTTTGCAGGTTGCTCTGGAAGACAACCTAGCACCTGGCTTTGTTGAACTAAGTGACAAAACAAGTTATAGAGTCGTGGCCCATTCTTTGAAAATACCTTGTCACAAGTCCATTCTCATGTTAAGTAGGGCTATTAACCTGAGCACCCCAACTCACCTCTTACATGGAGAAAGGCAGTCTTAAGGTAGTTGATACTCAAACTATGTACTCTGTACTGAGTGATCTCTTCTCTCCAACATCCTTTATTACTTAAAAGGGCTTCCATTATGTAATGTGACACGTAACTCCACTGAGTATGGTCCAATAGGATGCAGACCTGAGCAATGTAGCTTTCACACGATACAGAGGGCACAAAGTCATTGAGCAATAATAAGGCCCTCATTTTCAGACCAAGAAAAGCTGTCTAAAGTAGAAAAATAATGGAGCATATATTAAATATCAGCCTAGACCTTGCAGCCATTATTCACTAAATTCCACTTGTGCTATCATGACCTGAATAAATCCTTTACTGTGTCCTCATTACCCATTATGCAACACTTAATTATATCCAGAGATGAAAAATAGTATTCATGAGGGATTTCATTGCAATGAGCTTTAACCTACAGGTATAAACTTTTATAAAAGTCTACTTTTGCTGTAATAAATTTAGTTCCTACACAGATTCTCTCATATGTGCAGTGATAATATAAATGTTTTACAAAATGAAAATAGATAAGGAAAGATGAAAAATTTTTAGCTTTTTTTTTTAATTGTCATTTTTAACATTGTGAACTGAAGTAATTATGGACCAAATGTATTTAACCTTAAGCATCCAATGACTATACAATGTATTTACAGGTTTAGAGATAAATCTGAACTAAAGTTTTTATCTGGATCTGAATTCCCTCAAATATTGCGCTGTGTTGGACTAGATGTTTGGTTCAAGCTCATCTACAGCATAGTTTATATTGTTTTTTATTTCAATGCACTAAAACTCATCTCTAGATGTTTATACATATTTTGATTAAATCACATACCAAAGCTCCAATATATCAATATCCATAAAATCTCTCTAATCTACTTCAGTTACTAATCTCCAGCTGCTGCCACCTCAGGATCCACAAAAAACTTCTCTGCCCCCTACAAATGTTGCTCTCAGTCTTCCCATTTACTCCTGGAAAGCTGAGAGCTCAAGTATACTATCGCAGTGTCGTATGAAATGAGAGGCAATCTCTGAAGTAGTCAAGGCCAATACTATTTCACACTTTATAAATCAAGACCAACACTAATTTTATATATAGACCAATTGGAAGGCAGTGCAGGCTAAAGATATAGTTTGTAATATATTCCCTATGTGAAATACATTTTCATAAGTCTGTATTCATATTTCTTCATTAGCTGGAGAGTGAGTGACGTTCAAGTGAGCCCCATGTATCAGTACAGCTCATTGTGGTAAAAACAAACTTGAGTTGACAAAGGCCCAGCCAAGTATAGCAAGGTCCATGCTCAAAAAGAAGAACTTGCAACCTTCTCCTGCTAAATGCAAATAAGAAGAGCACTTTTGTTCACTGCTAATACTTGAACATCCTGGAGCAGTTGCGCATTTGACATGAACTCAGATTGCAAACCTGAGTATACAGTGTTCCCTCAAAGGAGCTGATGTAATCACCACCACTTCATCGACTGCTGGGAGGGGGTCCAAATAGGCGTAGAGGTCTATCCACGCAGAATCAAGGCCTAAGAGTGAGGGATGTATTTGGTTCCACGAGCCTAGATTTCTAATCCTATGCCTTCACTAACTGGCAGGCCTCCATTAAGTTAATGGAAAAAAAACCAAAAACAATTATGCCTATTTGATTGTGTTGGTCTCAAACCAAAACCTATGTTTAGATTCTAAATTTACACAATAAATCATAGTTAAGGCTATCAACAAAATAAAGGAGTGAGCTACATTTAAAAAGTAGAGGACTTAGGATAACTGGGGAAAAACCAGAGAGTAACTGCAAAAAAAAAAAATCAGCAGTGGAACAGAAGTGCAATTAATGCCACTGCAGTTAATGTGGTCTGTTAGCATTTTCATTATTATCCTCTATTTTCTGGTATTATATCTATCTTGACTATAAAAATTCACATTTTGAAATAAAAAGGGAACTTTTTTACAATTTCTTTTTTTAAAAAGGAGCTTCTATGCCTCTGCAGCATGTTATTATCTATGAAATTTTCAATGAAATCTTTAGCACACAGCTTCACTGGGGCACACAGCCACACATTGACACCACTAGTCTATAATAGCCCCAGTGGGGCTACTTTCGTCTGTTGGGATGATGAGTTGTGAACTAAGAAGTCTGTAAGAATGTATGGTTCATTGAAATGGTTGAACTTAAGGAGACCTCACTACAAATCGGGTAAACTAGTTAGAATATCATATTTTACCAAAACCCCATTAAACTGTCCTGTCCCAACTGCTTACTTTTGAGCACTTCTTTGTCCATCATTGCTGTGATGTGTGAATGTAATCATCCTTTATAATCGGCTTTCTCTTCTTTGCCCATATTTTGCAGTCACAGTGCTGTAGCCCATGATGTAACTTCACTGGATTTGTCAGACAGGTGGTGCACACTGATAAAGAGGGGTAAAGGGGGAAGCCTGTGTTACATCCCAAAAGGAATATTTTGATATCGCTAACTGATCAGACAGGACTTAAAGAATAGGTACATGGAAGTGAAATGGGAGTGTGATATTTTTGAAAATGTACCAGATTTTGAAGAGGGCTTTTTCATAATTCCAAAAGTTTTGCTCCTTACTAAAGCATTAATACCCAAATTCCTTATTTCAGGAAGCATTTTAAAAGGTTGGCTAGTTTCCACAAAAATAAGAGGTATCTGAATTTTCAGTTTAATTACACAGAATCTAGTAGACATGCAAATACATCATAAGCTTATTAGAAATCAAAGTGAATCTGAGTAGGCTGATATTTCAAGAGAAGTCTTCTAAGTGTATTTGGGAGGACGTGTGTGTTTTGTGATTAGATCACAAGACTGGGAGCTCAGTCTGCAGGACCCTATTCCTGTCTTTGCCACTGATTTGCTGTGTAGCCTTGGCAAAGTCACATAACTTCCCTCTGCACCAATCTATCCGTCTAGAAAATGGGGATAATAAGATTCTCTATACTACAGGCTTGCATGGTTGTGCCCTCTGCTGGCAGGTGTCATATACAGAATGGTGTCCTCCACATAGGGGAGTCATTATACAGTAGCTCAAAGAGTCCACATTTCTCTGTCCACTTTTGCTGCTGCTGGTTAGGGGAAGGGTTTCTAGAGCTCACTCTTCCCCTAGCCACTGCTAGTACCAAAATGGTTGGGGTTAGGGTGAGGAATAACTTTAAGCGCTTCCACGTCCTCACTGAGTTTTGGGAATGCAGTTTATCACTGAATTAGTTATTCCTGGTTCCATTCTGAGGCTGCTGCTAAGGATACACATAGGGACCTTGTCAATTATGACATGGCTCCTGCAAGGTGTTTTAAAAGCCTATGCACTGTGTCAATCCTTTTCCCCTTTTAGGGGACAATATATAGAACATGTCACAAGGGAACCTCTTTGAGCATTTTTGCTTCTCTTCCACTACTCTGTAGGAGAGTTTGACAGGGGTCATCTACCTAGCTCCCACGATTGTTGTGAGGCTGAATTAATTAGTGATTGTAATTCTCTTTGAAAGCCCTGGATGAAAGGTGCTGTAGAAGTGCAAAATGTTATTACTGATGCATAAACCCTTTTGTAAAATTGACGTTGCATGCTATAATTCCCAACTCTCCCAATATAAATTTGGTGTGTGACTTCACGTTTATCTGAATCCAAAATGCCAGCATTTTTTTTCATCAGAGGTAACATTGATAAAATGAATGACATATCAATAGGTCTTGAGTTTTTAAAGGAATTTTCTCAATGGTCATTATTTTCAGATTGGGAATTCTAACTTTGCATTTATGAGCCTTGCAAAAGCACCAAGTCATTAATGAAAATATTGAATAGTACCAGACCCAGGACTGACTCTTGTGGAACCCCACTAGGTACACCTTTAGAGTTTTCCAGATAACCATAGATAACTAGTCTTTTGAGTACTGGCTTCCAGCATCTGGTGACCCATCTTATAGTAATTTCATCTAGACCCACTTTTCTCTAGTTTGCTGATGACTGTGACAAAAGTCTTAGTAAAATCGAGATATAGCGCATCTGTTATTTCCTGCCTATCCACTAGGTCAATAACCCTGTCAAAGAAGGAAATTAGGTTGGTCTGGTAGGCTTGGTTCTTCACAAATTCATGCTGGCTATTCCTTACAACCCTATTACTCTCTACGTGTTTACAAATGGATTGTATAATAATTTGTTCCCGTATCTTTCCTGGAATTGAACTTAAGGCTGACTGATCTATAGTTCCCTATGGTCTCTTCCCTTCCCCCTGCCCCTCCCCCCCCTTTAAAGATAGATACTAGGTTTGCCCTGGGGTTACAGCTCTCAGGAGATTTTTCCCTTTATCTTTCTCAATCCCTCCTCTTCAGGGCCTATTGCAGGATTTGGCTGTAGTCTTTTAACTGAGCACTGCCTCCTAGGGCTTTCCCCCTGGAGTCGCTTTTTCTCAAGAGGGTTCCCACTACTTCCTCTACTAGGGGCCTCGGGCAGCCTACCCCAGGGAACTTCCTGCTGCTCTTGCTCCCCTTTCCTTTCTGGCAGACTGGCGCTCTATGCTCCCAGGTGCTGCCCCATCCTCTTAAATGGCTAATGCACAGGGAGCTAGGCCTGCTTCACTTAAAGGGTCCAGCTACCCTGTGATAGCTACAAAAAAACTGTCAACGGGCTGCTGGTGTGATGAGACCACTGCCCCTCATGCTGACCAGTATTGTCTCCTTGTTTCCTTGTACTTTTCCCATCTACCTGAATCTACTTAGTCCCTGCACCAAGGTATTTACAATCTATCTTTGTGTCCCTAACAATGGGACCCTGCTCCATAACATGGGTTCCTAGGGGCTTCAGTAATAAACATAATAAAGACTGGTGTCAATCAAATCTCTCTGAAAACCTAAAATGCATTGCAGTATGTATTGTGCCTTCTACTGTGTCTACAGAAAGCTTAATATCTTTTGGCTTCAATTGGACTTGCATGTTTATTAATCGGGGACCCCTGGTCCTCAGTGGGTTTTTTGATGGAATAATTCTGCATTGTGCTTGTTGTCTTTGTCTTGACTGTATTTTTAAAGCTTATCAGCTAAACAGGAATTGCTTCCAGTAGAAATTCAGATTGAATGGATGTTCAACGTTCACTCTACTCACTCTAGAGTATGTCTAGAAATTATTAGCCTTCATTGGATTTATGTGCATGAGAGGAGCACTCAGTGAATAAATGGAGAACTTTCAGCATGGGAGACAGAATCTGAGATCACTTGTTAGAGAGTTCACTTGTGGTTCAGTGCATCTGAATAATAGTGTGGATTGTGGTAGTACATCATTGTGTCTGAGATGCTATAGTTAAGGGTCTGTTGTATGCTAAAATATTTATTAAATTATATTCAAAGAATTTACATAGCAGATTATCAGCATTAAAGCTAATTTTTCTTTGAAAAATTGAAGGAAACCATTTTGACAATTTTGTTTAGGGGATTTTTTTAAAAAGGTAGACTTATTTATTTAACTCTCTTGCAAAAACAGATGCTACTGAGATTTTAAATACTGCTACAGGAATTTGGCAGGCAATCAGTCATTATTTAGAGTGGTACCCATTTGAAATAATTTTAGCTATTAACATTTTAAAAATGGTTGTTCCCCATGCAACTTAAAATCCATTAGAATTCTTGAGTCAAAATGACAATATTGATTCAAATTGACTGCAGTGATTCAGATCCATTGTATCATATATATGTCATGTTTTTTCTTCTTATATAATCTTTACTCTTGTTGTTTATTCTTTTATAGGAAACATAAGATTTTTGTTTCTTGAAAATTTCATAGTAAATCTCCAGTTTTTTCTCTCTAAGATTTGGAAAGGGGTCTATATTAATTATTGTAGAATATGTGGTCCAAAGATGTTTACATAACCCAATCACTGTCCAACATTGAGCAGCGTTAAATAAGGTTCAGGGTTTGGTATAGAGATCTCAGCTTGCTTGGTGCCATGGAAAACACAACATTAAAATCCTTTTAATCTTTTATTAATGGTAAAGAAAAGAAGGAAAAACAGTTAAGCATTTGAAATGTAGAATATTAAGTAAGGCTTTCATTTTAATAACATTCCTTGTTCCTTTTCCCTTGTGCTGGTGAGCATTTTAAGAAGGAAAAGGCCCTGGGTTTGACAGTCTCTTAGATGGTATCAAAGATGGTAATAACTGTCCTTTTGGAGAAATTAGTTGAGATGTACTGGCTGTGGTGGTTGTTGTTTCATTCCAGTCGTGTTTCATTCGAGTGTTTGGGATTCAGCTGGAGCAGATAGATGTGGCAATGATATCTGGCTCCCTCTTTCTTTGGCTTGGTCTGATCAGGATATCTCTTAGGATCAGGATGAAGAAGGTCTGGGGTCCCAGGACATGGTGGGGGTGATAGCCAGATGGTGAAGCTCACCCCAGTAGGGAGTGGGGTGTAGGCAGTCTGGCCTAGCGGCCTCAGCTGGGCTGAGGTCTAGTCACCAGGCAGGAGTTGCACAAATTGCAAGGCCAGGTCCCATAAACAAGAGTCCAGGTCAGAGTCAGGCTGGGGTCGAAGAGTGGAGATCAGAGACAGTACCAGGCTAGAATCAGGAGTCAGGAATTTGTGGTAAGAGTCAGGCTGGAATCAGAGATCAGGTGACAAGCCATTGCAGTAGGCTGAAGTCTGTGTGGTTGCCCAGACAACTTCCTGAGGCAACCCCTGGGGTTAAGTAGGGATGCTTGGCCAATCAGAGGTTTCTAGGATATTGTCACTCTGGGTGTCTTAGGCACTGCAGGAAGTAGCACCCACTCTCCACAGTACTCCCTGGCTGTGCCCTTGCATTGCCTTTCGGTGACACTATGGGAATATCAGCCAGACCAGGCTCTGCAAACCTGAGTCCTTACACTTTCTTTAAGGACCTCAAGGGGAGAGGTGAGTGGAATAGGTTTATTCTTTGTTATTTTGTCCACCAATTAGACCTAGTTTCTGATATACCGACTTTGGTTTATTATTTCACGTTCAACACTTCTCTTATTTACCAAACATGATCTCAGCACAGTCCTTCAGTTATGCCAGTAAGCCTTCTTGTTTGGACTAATTCAGTCTTTCAGTGTACCTTTTGTACATTTTCCCATCAGCATTTGTTATAGATTATTGTGATATCTTACGAATGTTTAGACTTTTTACAGTTGAGCTCACAATTAGGGTAACTTTGTAGGCACAGTTACCACAATAGATCGAAAGGTGTCCCACTACTATTGAATTTCAGTATGATTTGAATGCCTAACTCTCAAAGAGTCCATAAAAATCCCAGCCCTTGGCTTCTAGACCACGTTCACCACAGTGCGTGAAATATGTCAAATGAAAATAAAATGCGAAGTGGCATCTAATTTTAAAACTTCAACATTGATTGAAGGATTTTCTATAACTTTTAACAAAACTTTGAGGAACTCCTGAAAGCATTAAAGGCTAGATTTTCAAATGGATTTCTACTTGTTTACATGCAAATAGATATTGGCAGTTGAATGTGAATTTACCTAATTTATATATTCAGAAGTAGATTTTGTATACACAGTTAGGCACACAATGGAGGAATTTTCATAATTCGGGCCAAAGTTCCAAAGAGAGGTTTTATTTCAGATAGATGCGTAGAGGGAAAGCGAGTGACCAAGGGATGCATATAGACTCTTAAAGCACAATCCCACTTCTTTGATTAAAGAACTGGTCATGACGAGAGTTTAGCCACTGATTTACATAGATATAGGATCAAGACCATATAGCCTAATGGATACATATCAAATCCTCCATGTCTTGTCTCTGTGGGTCTTTCTACACTGCAATTAAACATCCACAGCTGGCCTGTGTCAGCTGACTCGAGCTCTCGGGGCTCAGGCAGCTGCTCTGTAAAATTGCAGTGTAGATGTTCAAGCTCATGCAGGATCCCAGAACCTGGCCTCCAGCCTGAGCCAGAATGTCTACACCACAGTTTTACAGCCCTGAGTCTGAGCCCCTTGAGCTCAAGTCAGCTGACATGGGCCAGCTGTGGGTGTTTAATTGCGGTATTAGACATACACCTAGTGTTTTGAGACTGGGGGTAACAGAAGGGATTTTGTTGGAGACCTTTATAGGTAGCTGTATACGTGTGGTAAAAGAGTTAATCTAAAACAAGAATCTCCTTATTTAATATCAGGCAATGTACTACTTATATCTACAGGAGACCGCACAGGGAATGCCTGATATTGCAAATTATGTGATGAAATAGACAATGAGTAATTCCCACAGTGGATCATGAAGTGAATGATTTTTAGCTTGGCAGAGGGTTGGATGAATTGCATTGTAGGCTCTTAACATCCTATCTTGAAAGGTTCTTCTGCCTCATGCCTTCAGCTCATAAATCTCTGGGAGTGGTGGACACTGCACAGCTTCCAAATCAGCCCTTAGTCGGTGTCACTCAGTGTAGTGAACATATAACAAATAGAAAATGTTGTGGTCCTCAGCTCAGCATGCAGCAGAAAGAGGGAAAAGAAGACTTTTGAAAAGTCTTGATTTATGACCATTTCATACTAAATATACTATAGAGAAGGCTATTTGATACTGACATGCACAATATAAATTGTCAATAATCAAACCTCAGGCAATAGGAACGGATTGCCCCTTAAAAAACTGGCAGTGACTACCACACAAATAAGTCATGTCATTCCAACCAGCAAACAACATGGTATGCAGAGAGGATTATGGGGGAATCACATGGGATATTTCTCATATTCTTATAATAAGAAATGTGTGGACACTGGAAGATATTAAGTAAGAAACACATTGTGAATTGTGGTCTATTTGTACAGGAGGCAGCCAAGGCCATGAAACTGGTCAGTGATTTGCTGCAGGCAAAGATCCACAGATCAATGTCCGTCTATAATGAATCACATTGTGTTAAAAGTGAGCTGACAGTTGGTACAGAAGGAGTTTTATTCTCTAAGGAAGCAGAGTAGTAATACTGACACAAGGAATTACCTAATGCAGACTGCCAATCATGCCTAAAAAAGTCACCTGGGGCTCTTAATAATTAAATGCCTGATTCATGAAGAAAGTATTTGCTTCATTTTCAAGTACTTAGAAATTCTGGGCCAAATGTAATCACTGGTGAAGTCAGTAGAGCTGCAGCGTGGATGAATTTGGTTCCCAGTTAATGTGTTGGATGCATGTACTTGTTTAACCACTTGAAGTATACTTTGTGTGTCTAGTATTCATTAAAGGAATACATTATATCTGGAAAAATACATATTTTTTTAAATTAGTCTTTTATTTAATCTTTCCAGCAAATTTCACGTGTAATTTATATTTAGTCCTGAGTCAAAAGCTTACTCAACATATACTTCAAGCAAGTTATTTCTAGCATTAACATGGTAAATTAGCAACAGACATTTTTTTAAATTGGCGTAACATCATTTATTGTTAATACAATTTTATAGAAAGAGCTTTGTGGGAAGGGATACTTCTGTGGCTGGAGGGTAAGAAGAATCTGAAATAGGATCGATAGTATACATAGTGTAGACGGAAACCCAAAGAGACTAATATAATCCTTATTTCAGAGTTACTTAAATTGTACATTTTGCATTTGGTAATTAATAATTTAGGAATGAAGGGGTTAAGAAAGCACTGGGGGTCTCAGTGTAAATGTGCTTTATGTACTGTGTCATGTAGTAACATTACAGTACATTCCCATGTTGTACTGGTAACTGGGCTTTTGATATAAAGGATTAGAGTTAACCTGTACAAAAATGTCCTAATGATAGTGGCTGGGCTGTCAAAAAATTAAGGTGTTAATTCACAAACATTCAGTGAGGACTTAGAACTATTTGCAATATATGAAAATAATATGAATTGATCATAACATTTCCTCTTGGTATGGAAAAAATGACTAGCCATAAGAACAATTCATATGATAGATAGCAGAAGATATGGCTACTTTTCATTACTTATGCTGATGGTAGGACCTTGTTTAAAAGGTCAACACACCTTATGAAATTTTCCAATATTCCATGAACTTTCATTCATTTGGTATGACACATGTAGTGTTCTGTGATTTGCAAGTGATGCATATGACCACTTTGTTTTCCATTCTACCTCTTACTTTCTTATTATTTTCTCTTTGGTGTAATCTTGGTTTATTGTTCATTTGTGACCACAATAAAAAATAACATTTTAAAAAACCCAAGCAAACAAAAACCAACCACAATAGTCTTAGTGTTATGGTGCGTGGTTTAAATATGTTTTTTTTTTAATTCTGGTGAGATTTTTTTAAATTTATCTTTTCTGATTTTTGCTTTTGTTTTGTTCTCATTAATAAGGAAGATGGGGGGAGTGAGTGATTATGACTAACAGTTATCTTTGCTGCCACTGTCAGGGATACACAGCACCAGAGGACCAATAGCTGTAATAATAAAAAAGAAAGACTAGCTGTTCATTATCTCATCAGCCCATTTGTGGATTAAAGTGATTAGGCCTGATTCCCATTCATTTACGCCACTGTTGCCCTAAAGATAACAATGGAATTATTGCTGATTAACACCCATGAAAATCAGAATAGAATCCAGCTCACTATTTTCCATATGATCATATGTAGCTTGTCTTCTAGTTCACATTTACCTAAATGTTGTTGTTTGGCTCTCAGTACACATTGAGTACAACTGCTGTTTTTTCAAGTGATATTATGGACAGAATATCAGCTCTGACAATTTTGTTGTTGTGGCAACAAAGTGACCCACCTGCAAAAGTGCAATTTGCTCATGAATCAGATTTTGACATCTAGCTCAAGTACAGAAGCCTTCCTCTGCTGTTAGTAAATGAGCATAATACTGGCATGAGACCAAGTATAAACCTTTTGTGATGTTCTCACCATTCCAGTGTCAGAATTGGAGGGCGTCAGTGACTGATGGTTTGCCACCTAATCAATCAATCATGTGTGGAGCAGTGCCGCTGCTGGCAATTTCTGTGTGCTCCAATAAACCATGTTAGAAATTTTGTTCATGTACACAAATAAGGCAGGAAAATGAAACTCCTGGATCAGCGAGGTAACAATCCCTCTCTATACAACACTAGTAAGACTCTACCTGAAAGAATACTTTGGTTTTTTTGAGCAACTTAGAACCAGAAAGATAAAGTTGGGAAGAATTCACAGAGAAACAACAAAATATGGCAGAGTTCTTCTGGTTCTTGAGGAAAGTTTGTGAGAACTTAATACATATGTCTTGCCCAAACCATGACTTACTATGGGGTAATAGAATTGCTAAACAACATTTTAAGGGTGTAAACACCAAAGGGGTAGAACAATTGTTTAGGGCGGTCCATGGTGTCATGTGATGAAATGAAGCAAAATAAAATGGGGTCCTGTACTGAAAATGTGAAATTCTATTAGACTGTTTAATAGTCTCCCAAGAGGAGTGGTTTTGTGGCCTAAGAAGTTAAAATTATAGTGAACAGTACTGCCCCCTCCATTTTCCTGGGGGTGATTTTTAACTGAATTGGCCAGAGAGAGAGAGACCCATGGGCATGGTGGCTGGGATGGGAGGGGAGCAGTGATGTGCTTTCCTCACCCCTTGGCAATTTTGTGTATGAACAGGGCTTTTGAGCAGTGTTGTGTTGTAGTTTCTAACCCCCACAGCCTGATTGGTTACATCAGGGGGTCGTAAAGGGCACCTTATTTTCCTAAGGGCACTCCTACAATTGGGGACAGCTTATATTGCTCTTCCTGGGCCAAGGCTACCATTGTACCTGCCTTTTAAGGGGCTAAGAAGAACTTATCTCCCATCACAGATTGGCAGGAGTGGGATATTTGCCGGTCATTATTGAAAGAATCTCATCAGGACACTGGCACCATCAACATGCAGTTGCAGCAATGAATCTAGTAGACTCCACATTCAGATCACTTTGACTGATGACGGCTAGGCCAACACCCTGAATGAACAGAATGGCTTTAGACTTTGCAATTTCCCTTGCAGATCAGCCTCCATTCTACTGACTTCTATCCAGATCCCAATTTTCACGAGAGATTGGGTGAGGCTAGCAAGGGCAATCTCTGCCAGGAAGTAAAGACAGGAAGATGAGAGTTCTCTATTAATGATACCGCCACCTCACAGTATCACCCAGTAGTTTCAGAGATATTGAAGAAAGGCTAACCAGACTGATCCCAGTGGGACTCCCCTGCAGACAGACCTTCTGGAGGAGGAGCAGACACTCATCACTACCCCATGGGATTGATCAGAAAGCAACCGGAAGAACTGGTTGAAGATGATTCCATCCACTCTGTTTTAGGCAGGCTAATTGTTATGTTAGCATCACTTCATGAGCAACAGCGCTGATGACTGAGGTATGTCGGCAAAGTCTTTGTCCACTACCCTGAAGAGATAGCAGGGTGCAATGATTAGTACTGTTTTTTGTGCCATGGCCTGACTGGATGGGGACCTTGCTCTGCATGAAGTAAAAGAAGCCGAGGATGAACAGGGATCTTAATAGAGCTGGTAGAAAAATGGGATGAATCTCTCTCTCTTTCTCCCTCTCACTGGCAGACACACACACTCATTATGATTGTGTTGGTGTATTTTAAACCTTTTTAAAAAAAAAACATACCACCACCACCACCACCACACATCTCTAATTCCTAGAGAACTACACCACCAGGCAGAAAGCAGCCTGTTCTTTGGCATGATGTGCTATGGGTTCAGGAACAACTTTGGGCAAATTTTCAGATGCACAACTTCCTTTTCAGATGCACAACTCACCTTGCTCACCCATATATGCCTTGAGCCACACCTGGGGTTACTTTGAGGATTAATTAGTTTATAAATGTAGACTGGTTTAGGATGTGTAAAGTGCTATAAATAATATCTTATCACAAGTATTTTTGTTATATCTGTGGCAGTCATTCCAGCAGACAGATGAGGATAATTTCTCTGGATGAATTAGCTACAAATTCCAATGTCAGGTGAGGATTTTATTTCTTTTTTTGGTGTATTTTTCTTTCATTTTGAGCCTGGGATATGTGTTTTGAGGTTAAGTACCCTTCAAGGGCATTCTGCAACGAGTGAGCTGCTGACAGATTAGGTGCACTGCAGTCATAAATTGAGGAAGGGAGGAGTTGCCAGCTAGGAAGAGTATTTATAAACTATATGTGATTATAATATTAATATGTGACATTTACATAGTACTTTCCATCCTAAAGGATCCCAATGGGTTTTACTGACCTCATGTACAGGAATCACTTCCCCACACTACCGTGGTAGGAACATGGCAGTCTTTTTGAATTACCATTCCCCTCTGCCATCCCATATATCCTGTGTGGTATTCAGCTGAAACCACACAGGATATATGGGTACCAGTAGGTTGAATGCAACTCCCTGAGTTGGAAATTTGTAGGAAGTGAAGTCACCCCAACTCTTGTGGGAGTCATGTGATCCTTAGTAATGGTTAATAAGTCATAAATCAAGTGACTTGTCCAATGTCACAGAAAAAGGCGGTTGCAGAGTTGGGGTTAGAACTGGGATTACCTAGGGCTGCATTGTGTAACCACTGGACCATACTGCCTCACTTTAACAACAGAAAGGACACTGGTTTTATAGCTTATTCTAAAAGAAAACACTTCCTACAGCAGAGCATTCCTAATGCTATGATGGAGCATTACTGCCTGTACTTGATTCTGATAATTTTATTATAGTGGACATATGGTGGAAATATTACTCTTTCAGATATATGGTACCTAAGGAAGAAAAGACATTTTAAAAATGTAATTTGTCTTGGCCCTTAACCAAACTTGTAGTAATGATCATTTCAAGTAGCAAACCCCTTATTTATGTAGATTTATAAAGCGGTAGGTAGACAGGGCCAAATTCTCCCCTCATTTATCTTCTTCCTCCAGTGAAGTCAGTGATGTAACACACACACGAATGAGGGCACAATTTAGCCCACAGAGGCTATCATAGTGAAAAAAGCATTACTTGGCATTTAGCCAAACAGGAATAAATGAAAACCTGTGTGGTTTCTCCCTTCAAGGAGGGGAAATGCAAATCCAAATGCCCCCAAATACATTTGCTTTTCAGGAAAAGAAAGCACTTACGCTTATAATTAATGTTAAACATATGAATAGTCCCAATTAATTGAATGGAACAACCAACACGCTTAAAATTAAGCACATGCTTTTCTAGGTCAGGGCCTTACTGCCTAGTAGCATTATTTCATCGATTCTAAGCCAGAAGGGACCATTGTGATCATCTAGTCTGACCTTCTGTATAGCACAGTACATAGAACTTCCCCAAAATAATTCTTAGAACTTCTCTTATAGAAAAACATCCAATCTTTATTTAAATTTGTCAAGGATAGAGACTTCACCATGGCCCTTGGTAAATTGTTCCAATGGTTAGTTACTCCCGCCATTAAAAATATGCACTTTATTTCCTGTCTGAGTTTGTCTAGCTTCAACTTCCAGCCATTGGATGATGTTATAACGTTTTGAGTTAGACTGAGGAGCCCATTATTAAATATTTATTCTCAATATAGGGACTTATAGACTAATCAAATCACCCTTTAACTTTCTCTTTGTTAAATTAAATTTGGATTGAGTTCCTGAAGTCTATAAGCCATGTTTTCTAATCCTTTAATCATTCTTGTGGATCTTCTCTGAACCCACTTCAATTTATCAATATCCTTCTTGGATTGTGGACAACAAAACTGGACACAGTATTCTAACAGCGGTCACATGAGTGCCAAATACAGAGGTAAAATAACTTTACTCCTACTTGAGTCACCTGTTTCTGCACCCCAGGATCACATTAGCTCTTTTGGCCACAGCATCACACTGGGAGCTCATGTTCAGTTCATTATCCACCATGACCCTGAAATCTTTTTCAAAGTCACTCCTTCCCAGAATGCAGCTCCTATCCTATAAGTAAGGCCTTTGTTCTTTGGCCCTAGTTATGTATTAAAATACATATTTTTTTGCTTATGCCCAATTTACCAAGTGATCCAGATTGCTCTGAATCAGTAAACTACCCCCTGCATTATTTACCACTCCCCTAATTTTTGAGTCATCTGCAATCTTTATCAGTGCTGATTGTTTTCTTTCAGCTCATTGGTGAAGATTTTAAATAGCATTGGGACCCCACTGGAAACAGACCCTGCTCAATGATGATTCCCCATTTAGTTACATTTTGAGACCTATCAGTTAGCCACTTTTTATTCAATTTAATGTGTGGCATGTTAATTTTACATCTTTCTAGTTTTTAATCAAAATGTGTGGTAACAACTCAAGTGCCTTACAGAGAAGTCCAAGTGTATATTACAACAACACTATTATATTTGTCAACCAACTTGTAATCGCATCAAAAATATATATATTGTTAGTTTGACAGGATCTATTTTCCATAAATCCGTGTTGATTTACATAATTACATTACATTACAAATATAAGAAATTGTTCACATACTTAACAATATTCTTCTCCACACTCTTTCAGGATACCATGCTTTTCAGTACTGATGAATTCAGCACATTGAATTTTACATAATAGCAACATGACATGTCATAACAAATTGCTGTGGACAAATATTCCCTCAAATATTTGGGAAAAAAGAAGTCAGACTTGATTCACTCTTGCTTCTGTGCTTCACCTGGCACAGGAGAATTGTGGGGAAGGGCAACATTAAAAGGCTGATTATGACTCCCTGGTTGAACTGGATCATCTTCAGCCCCTGCATAGGTTAGACTGGTCTAGGAGCTGTTTGAACATGCAAGTAGCATATAGTCCCTTACAGACCATATACCAGTTGAGGATCAGTGGAAACAAAGCAGAGCTTGGCTCTACCCCAGCATGCATCCTGTTCCAGCTGTGGCAGGAACCAATTCTACTGGTTTTATGCCTACTGAGAGCTCCCCCTGCAGAGTGCTACTCTCAGCTGGTCAGTTACAGCCAGAATCCAGTCCCTTGCATCATTCATGATTGAGAAATTTTAATTTTGTTTCATATGTGAAGGATTAGATTTAAAACAAAAACAAAATTTTATATGCATTATATATTTGTACATTATCTAACCTGGATGTGTTAAATGACAAAGATATATCAACAGTTTGAACACGTTTCTAAACCATGCCAGTTGATTAGATTGACTCAAGAATGTTCCAAGCCAAATCTGTTTTTAGCATCTACATCACGCTGGAGGAAAAAATAATTGAATAGGAATTGTACTATATGCCCTCTTCTTACTTATGCATTTTTATTTATCAATAAAATGTTAAATTTTCCCAACTAAATTAACAAGAAGAGATACCAGTTACGATAGGACAATAGAATAAAAAAAGAGGTGAGCTGTGAATGCAAAATAAAAATAAGACTTCCAAACATGGCATGAAAATAGATATCATAATGCCATTAGCAATTTAACCTCAGAAGAGCTGAGTTCAGATCTATAGTAAAATTCCTGTGGAAGTCTCAATTTTGTCAACATTGTCTGATATGATTGGTGTTCTCTTCCTGGTGTTCTTTGTCTTCAAATTTCCAGAATTACAACAGCAGTTGACATGCAGGTGAAGATTACTGTGCATTAGCAGATGCACATGCATTGTGTGTTTCTGTATGTCCTGTGCTTAAGATAGTTGTAGCCATTGTGTATTGTATACCCTTAGCTCATATTCATAAGTGTGCATTTCTAGAATTCTGTACCACAATATCACATTCATGTAACACAGAATATATTGTATGGGACAAATTTTGCAAACTATGTTGAGTTTTTAAATGAGTCAAAACATCCATTAATTTCATTAATTTCGTTCTTCCGAAGTAAGGATTGATAAAACTGACCTTATGTACATTGCATGTATACCATGACTGTTGGAAAGGATTGGAAAGGCAGTGGGAGCTGGGAGCCTACTACCCTTAGGGCATTTGAAAATCCCAGCATTTTTTTAAACAGTTTTGCCTTTGAAAGTCTCTAATATAATATATCCTGCACGAAGTACAAAGTATATTGCATACATACCACAGAATGTTAATTACTTGCAAAGACACATATAAAGATTTTTAAATGGCAGCAACTGTAATAATGAATAATATATTTATAAGGGCTAAGGGAAATAAGAGAGGGGGAAAATAAATAATGCAATTTATTCAGATTTACTTTAAAAATCCATTTGATATACATTATTTCATGCTAGAATATTTATAAATAAAGTTTGATGAAAATAGTTTGAAATGAAATAGAATGAAAATCCGCTTCAAGATATAAGTAATTTTTCATTAGTACTGAAAACCTGTGTAGAAAATAGAAGCATATTAATAACAGAACAGAATAATCTTAAGCATGCATGTTTGGTTTAACTAGGAAAGAAAAGAAAGAGAGGCTGAACTTTACACACTGTAAATTGAGATCCACAGATATTGGTTTGTCTTAGGCCAGCTAACAGCAGTTTCCAGCAGCTATTCCACTAGCCGGGGAGGAGCTGGCAAGGCTGTATCCTAGCCAAACCCCCTAAAGGGTGGCCATATCCCCCTATACCAGGTGCTGAAATGTAGTGGTGCACCATAAGGTGTTCTCAGTCTGGGAAATCCCGCATTGACTGGATGACTGGGTTTATCATTGCTTTGGGCAAACAGACTGGTGCAAAGTGGCTACATCAAGGCCATGAAACTGGCTCACAGCATCCTAAACAGGATATTCAACTTGACTATTGCCCAGATAAATTTGTTAGTCTCTAAGGTGCCACAAGTACTCCTCATTTTTTTTGATGACTGAAATTTTATTCCAACGTGGATAATTTATTGCAATTCAAGTAATTAGAAAGAAAAGCAAAAATTAAACGTTGATTCTTATTTGGAGGTTTAGTTTAATATTTTTATATCTTTATCGCAAATTGTATTTTGTTTATACACATCAGACTTGAGAAATTATCTTTTTATTCATGAAGGGCCATAGGAGCAGCAAATGCCAGACCTGGAAGATCAGTCCAATGCTGTGAATTTTCTAAACATTGTTCTCTGCAAAATGGAATAGGATCAATTGAAGATAAAATATCGAGAATGGTTAATTCAACCAAAGTATTAAATACATCAAATGGAAACTTACATAGGTAATAGGAGTAAACAATACTCATGATATAGAAAAAGGAACCAATTTTGAACTGAGAAAGTAGGGAAGGGAGGAAAAATGAGGAGGAAGTATAGAGGAGGAAGAGAAATTTAATTTAAGAAAACATTCAAATGCTGAGTGGGCTGAGCCAGACAACTGAACTATAGAGCTGAATTTACTATCTGTAATTGGGAGCCAGAGACTTTAAACTTTAACATGTTTCTGCTGAACTATGGAGTTGCTAGAACCCATGGCCAGAGAAAACTGTCAGAGGTGTCATGGGGTATTGAAACAGTACCCCTTATACAAGTATCTGTCTATCTTAGATTTTATACTCTGTCTGTTGGTACTTGGGCTATAGTTAAGAGTCTATCATTACTTCTGTATTAAAGCCTAGGATTCAAAAGGTGAAAGAAAAATTTAGCGTGTGATATTTTTACAAGATACTCTCTGCTGTAAGCCCTCATGCAGCAAAAGCACTGACTTCAATGGAACTACTCATGTGCTTAATGTTTGGCATGTGCTAATGTGATTGGCTGGAACAGTACCTAATTTATTCAAAGATTAAAAAAAATATGCACACTAAATAGCAATAACCTAGTCATGGGATCCTAAGTGATCCCAGCCATCTTGATGTCCCCACTCTGTCTTCCTGGGTAGTATCTATGGTACCTGACGCTATCTTGTGTGATTCATATGACTCTTAGGATTATTAGTCCCAGAGTTATAGTCAAACTAGCCCTCCTAAAGTATATTACAACATTAGGCTTTCATCTCTAGAAATGAGTTGTCAGTGCTTACTGTAGGTCATAAGAAATGACTTTAACAATTTCATTTCAGTCCCCATTTGCACATGGCAGAAAACCCATGAATGATCACACAGTTTTTCAGTATTGACTGTTTCCATCCAATAAAGGTACAGGAGTAGAGTCCAAATCTGGCATCCATTCTACTAGACAATAGGAATTTTAACTTTGACTTCTGGGAGTTCTGGATAGGTCCCTAGCAATCAGGAAAGAGGTTCACTAATTGAGTTTTGTGTAGGACAGCTTGGAGAACACCTGTCCACTTTACGCCCAGCAAGGATCAATGCCATTGCGACCTAATCCTGTTTCCCTTTAAGTCAACAGAAGCTTTGCCATTGTCTTCACTGAGTGCTGGATCAGGCTTTTAGTCTTTCATTTTTGTGAGCAGCAACAATTACTGAACTATTTAGAAAGAAAAAATAGGGAATTCTTTAGCTTTAAAATAATTTTATATATATATATATATATATATATATATATATATATATATATATATATATATATATATATATATATATATTCTCTTTCCAATGAGACTGTGACTAAGCCTATTACAAATGTGGGGAACATCACTAAAACATTTTTTTTTTTTGGAATAAGTCATAAGTGGAAATGAGGATCACAAAAAGACATGTTTTTTATCATAATGATGATTTATGCTAATATGTAGATTGTTTATGCTACAGACAGAATATTACTGTACTGATTTCATAAAAGCTAAGCCCAATATTAAAAAAAAGCAATAAAAATATCAATGATGGAGCTTCGTTGGGTGGGATGAACTGAGGAGAGCTCATGTAAATGAGCTTCCTGCTTGTTCAGGAGTGATGTTTCCAATTTTAAGTCATACTAGAGCCATGTAGGGTGTCCATATGCAGCTCAATAAGGGGGAAGAAGGACTAAGTTTCCTTGTCTTTTGTGTACAAACAGACAAGTTTTGGTGGGAAGACATGAACTTTTTCCACTGTGTTGTCTGGGAAGGAGTGACGGGGAAGAGGTCCCTTTGTCCAACTGTTGCCAGGATCTCCATTCTTCTCTGATTGTAATTTGTGATGGGACATATTTGGTCTGGTGGAAGACATTTTGTATTTGTCAGCTGGAAGAGGTCAATTCTGGTTTCTGCAGACCCTTTCCTGACTGACCAACTAGAGCTCCATCTAGGGATGTTGGCACTTTCAAACATCCCCATCATGGATATGTCTACCCCACAATCAAAGATGCAATTTGCAACTCAGGTAGGCATATGTGAGCTAGCTCAATCTATTAGCATAGCTAAAAATAGCAGCAAAGGTGTGGCAGCATGGGCTAGCAGTACAGACCTTGCGGGAGGGGTGGGCTTGTTCAGCCTGAGTCACTGCGTTTTCACTGCTATTTTTAGTGTGCTAACCAGATTAAAACTAGTGCAGGTATGTCTACTCAAGCTGCAACCTTCAGATGCAGCTTAGGGATAGGGCATGATTCACAAGAGCCTTATTGTCATGTATTGCGGTCAGGATATCCAGATACATTATCATGATGGTTTCTTCTGGCCTTAAAGTATATGTGTTAGCCAAGGAGGAGTATATGTATCACATTCTGGGGTGCAATCCAAACTGGTGAGAGGTTGTCATCGCCTGCCCTGTAACCTTGTGTGCCTCACAGTGCTTTGTTGTTGTAGCTCACAACCAGTTTACCAGTATGAGTATCTGTTTGTGCGACAGCTCTGACCCCAGCAGGACCCACTTGGGCTTCCATCAGCCTTTTTTACTACTTGCAGCATGACCCCAACCATAGGTGCTGGAACCAGGAGTGCTGCGGGTGCTTCTGCACCCCCTGGCTTGAAGTGGTTTCCATTATATACAGGGCTTAAAGTTTGGTTCAATGGCTCTCAGCACTCCTGTTGTAAAATTGTTCCACCACCCTGACCCCAACAAACACCCAGTCCTGAATTTTCCCAAAACCATGTTCTCTTCCATCTTCAGCCCTCTCTTAGACAGTCCAGAGAAATTATATGGTTTGCTTGTTCCTTTAAAGACACAAAGCGCATCACAGCTAATTAACTTAACTGAGATGAATACACCCTTCCCTATAAACATCATACTGAGTTGGTTTACTGTCAAATAAAACAAATTTATTAAAAATAGGACATAGGTTAAGTAATGCTAAGTAAAAGGAATAATGTTAGGAAGGGTTACAAGCAAATAAAAGTGAAAACACACATATAAAACTTAATAACAGGCTTTGTTCAAGTTGTTTTCTCTCACCAGTCATTCTTCTTCCAAGCTATGGCTGACTTTCTCTCACTCAGGACTTTCCACAAAAGCACAAGGGAGTTGGTTTCCCTTGTTTTCCTAGGTGAACAATCTTTGCCTAAGCTGGTTTCTCATCTATACTTAGTTCTCGGGACTTCAACCCTCCCCTTGGCTGAAGGAGCCATCTTTTTCAGCTTGCAGGGACTCTGTTTTTTTTGTGTCTATGTAGTAATGGATGCCAAAGATGGCTTCTGTCCTTGCTTCAAAAGTTCAATGAACTTGTTTCAAGAGTCAGGATGACCTCCAGCTGTTCTTTCCTTCCTGTGGGCTTCCCCATTCTGCTGTATGAGTTCTATGTAAATGAGGTTTCCATTGTTTGATTCCACCGTGGAATCAATTAATTTACATGGATGACAGGTAGAAACTGTGACAATCTTTCCTGTCTGGGCAAACAGTATAAGCTAATATCAATAAGTATCCATAATTCCTTACAAAGTATTAACACATATATTTCACAATATGAATTACTAGTATGTCATTAACTTTCAGAAAAGACCTCCCTCTATACACTTTTATAATACTGTAATATTTTATACAATCAGTTGATTCCGTTGCTTTTCACATGAGGTTCAGACCACCTGTCTTTATAGACCAGTAAAACTTTGAAATGGATTCTTCTGAAAAGTAAAACCCAGGCCAAGCTTCTCTCTCTTGCTGAAGGTGTAAACATGGTGCTGTCTCCTCCTGTTAGCGTGAGGTTTGCCTCTTACCCCTTGTTAACTTGGTGGGTCTGTTTACTGCATACATGTAAATTAAAGTAAACACGCATTCCTTTGTTTAGGATAGATTTGTTTAACAATTCCCCCTGACTTACCTGGTTTGAACACATTTTAGTTATCATTGTAGCATATGTCCATAACTCTTAATATCCATCAGGTATATACATGAGACAAAATTATTAACGATCACTGAGTTATTAGTTTTCAAATGCTACCTCACAAGGCATATTTTGCACAAAGATTATTACAATAGTTTGTAGGATGTGAATACAGGGATGCTTGGTGCCACAATATGACTTATCCCTGGGAAGGGCTGGGTTTGGGAGGACACATAAAATCACAGTTCTCTTTCATGGTTTCATCTAAAAGGGAAGGATCCCTCAAGAATGGGCTGTGCAGCCCCTGAGACACTTAGGGTTTCTATGGTCTACATAGCCATGGAAACACAGCCAGGCTGAAAAACAGCTTTAGTGAGAGCAGGTTGGCTGTTCCAGCTGGTGTAACAAACAAAGAAAAAATAAAGAGAGCAGTTACATATGGTAAATTTCACTACCTGAGAGTGAGAAACCCATGAGTAACTCAGGTAGCTGGGGTTCCTGCATTCATTAGGTAAAGAGCATTATATTCACTGTTATGACATGTAGGGCCTGAACCAAAGCCCACTAAGTCACTGAGAGTCTTTATTCTGACTTCAGTGGGTTTTGGACTAGGTCTTTACTGTGATGGACACTATAGAAAATCCAAACATAGATACATAAACAGGTAACAATAGATTGGACAGTTGTAGGCTCTCTTACTGGGAAGAAAATCATAAATAGGACCTGTAAGAAGTAATAACTGAGAACAGTTTCACTTTTAGAGAGCTTATAGGGGAAATGACAGTTTCTGGGTCAAAATGAATGCACCGAGAAGGGTGTGCTATAATTTAAGAAAAGGGCTATTAACAAAGCAGCAACTTCTTTGGGGGAAAAAACTCAAGCCCTACTTTGTTGCATTTTATTAAATATGAATAAAAAATTAAATGCTGAAATTAGCTGTTACCAAGTCTTTAAAAAGCATCCACTGGTAAATGCCTTTGGTGTAATTTTTTGCTAGTTATGATTCTTTGATATGCACTTCCCAATACTTTACAGGTGAATGGGGAGAAGGGAAATAAACTACGCTTGATTGAGTTCTTTCAGTAGTTGTACATACTAGAGCCATAGTTTAAACAAAATATTTCTCAGAATTTTTAATCCCAAAACATAGTATCTGCAAAAAAGCCATTGACCTGCTGCTCACAAACAGGGAAGAATTAGTAGGGGAAGTAAAAGTGGATGGGAACCTGGGGGGCAGTGACCGTGAGATGGTTGAGTTCAGGATTGTGACACAAGGAGAGCAGCAGAATACGGACCCTGGACTTCAGAAAAGCAGACTTTGACTCCCTCAGGGAACTGACGGGCAGGATCCCCTGGGAGAATAACATGAAGGGGAAAGGAGTCCAGGAGAGCTGGCTGTATTTTAAATAATCCTTATTGAGGTTGCAGGAACAAAGCATCACAATGTGTACAAAGAACAGTAAATATGGCAGGCGACCAGCTTGGCTTAACAGTGAAATCCTTGCTGATCTTAAACACAAAAAAGATGCTTACAAGAAGTGGAAGATTGCACAAATGACCAGGGAGGAGAATAAAAATATTGCTCAGGCATGCAGGAGTGAAATCAGGAAGGCCAAATCATACTTGGAGTTGCAGCTAGCAAGGGATGTTAAGAGTAACAAGGGTTTCTTCAGGTATGTTAACAACAAGAAAAAAGTAAAGAAAAGTGTGGGCCCCTTATTGAATGAGGGAGGCAACCTAGTGAGAGGTTTCAGAGTAACAGCCATGTTAGTCTGTATTCGCAAAAAGAAAAGGAGAACTTGTTGCACCTTAGAGACTAACCAATTTATTTGAGCATAAGCTTTCGTGAGCTACAGCTCACTTCATCGGATGCATACTGTGGAAAATACTGTGGAAAATACAGAAGATGTTTTTATACACACAAACCATGAAAAAATGGGTGTTTATCACTACAAAAGGTTTTCTCTCCCCCCACCCTACTCTCCTGCTGGTAATAGCTTATCTAAAGTGATCACTCTCCTTACAATGTGTATGATAATCAAGGTGGGCCATTTCCAGCACAAATGAGGATGTGGAAAAAGGTAATGTACTCAATGCTTTTTTTGCCTCTGTCTTCACAAACAAGGACAGCTCCCAGACTACTGCACTGGGCAGCACAGTATGGGGAGGAGGTGACCAGCCCTCTGTGGAGAAAGAAGTGGTTCAGGACTACTTTTTTAGAAAAGCTGGATGAGCACAAGTCCATGGGACTGGATGCACTGCATCAGAGGGTGTTAAAGGAGCTGGCAGATGTGATTGCAGAGCCATTGGCCATTATCTTTGAAAACTCATAGTGATTGGGGGAGGTCCTGGATGACTGGGAAAAGGCTAATGTAGTGCCCATCTTTAAAAAAGGGAAGGAGGATCCAGGGAGCTATAGGCCAGTCAGCCTCACCTCGGTCCCTGGAAAAATCATGGAGCAGGTCCCCAAGCAATCAATTCTGAAGCACTTAGAGGAGAGGAAAGGGATCAGAACCAGTCAGCATGGATTCACCAAGGGCAGGTCATGTCTGTCTAACCTAATTGCCTTCTATGATGAGATAACTGGTTCTGTGGATGAGGGGAAGCAGTGGACGTGTTATTCCTTGACTTTAGCAAAGCTTTTGATATGGTCTCCCACAGTATTCTTGCCAGCAAATTAAAGAAGTATGGGCTGGATGAATATGCTGTAAGGTGGATAGAAAGCTGGCTAGATCATTGGCCTCAATGGGTAGTGATCAATGGCTCCATGTCTAGTTGGCAGCTGGTATAAAGCGGAGTGTCCCAAGGGTCGGTCCTGGGGCTGGTTTTGTTCAATATCTTCATAAATGATCTGGAGGATGGCGTGGATTGCACCCTCAGCAAGTTTGCAGATGACCCTGAACCGGGAGGAGAGGTAGATACGCTGGAGGGTAGGGATAGGATACAAATAAGACAAATGAGAGGATTGGGCCAAAAGAAATCTGAGGTTCAACAAGGACAAGTGCAGAGTCTTGCACTTAGGACTGAAGAATCCCATGCACTGCTACAGACTAGGGACCGAGTGGCTCAGCAGCAGTTCTGCAGAAAAGGACCTAGGGGTTACAGTGGATGAGAAGCTGGATATGAGTCAACAGTGTGCCCTTGTTGCCAAGAAGGCCAATGGCATTTTGGGATGTATAACTAGGGGCATTTCCAGCAGAGTGAAGTACATGATCGTTCCCCTCTATTCGACATTGGTGAGGCCTCATCTGGAGTACTGTGTCCAGTTTTGGGCCCTACACTACAAGAAGGATGTGGAAAAATTGGAAAGAGTCCAGCAGAGGGCAACAAAAATTATTAGGGGACTGGAGCACATGACTTATGAGGAGAGGCTGAGGGAACTGGGATTATTTAGTCTGCAGAAGAGAAGAATGAGGGGGGATTTGATAGCTGCTTTCAACTACCTGAAAGGGGGTTCCAAAGAGGATAGATTTAGACTGTTCTCAGTGGCACTTGATGACAGAACAAGGAGTGGTGATCTCAAGTTGCAGTGCGGGAAGTTTAGTTTGGATGTTAGGAAAAACTTTTTCACTAGGAAGGTGGTGAAGCACTGGAATGGGTTACCTAGGGAGGTGGTGGAATCTCCTTCCTTGGAGGTTTTTAAGGTCAGGCTTGACAAAGCCCTGGCTGGGATGATTTAGTTGGGGATTGGTTCTGCTTTGAGCAGGGGGTTGGACTAGATGACCTCCTGAGGTCCCTTCCAACCCTGATATTCTATGATTCTATGACTCCAGTTGGAACAGGCACTTCTTCTTTTCCCCCTACATATTCTTTGACATAATGAATGATGATGCCTCCAAAAGTCAAAAAGCAGCTCTTTGAACAGCTGCTAGATACGTGGCTTTATTGCTTATGCACACTGTAAAGTCTTCATGGTGACGATCTATTACAGCCCTGACACTTTTTTCTTTTTTAAACAGTCACCTTTAAAACTATGGATACATGTATAATTAATCTAAAATCATTCTAAAAGCATGTTTTAAACCAACACACTTTATTCATGATTATTAGTTTGGATTACGGTAATACCTAACACACCCAGCACCTTCTGCACATATATTAAATACAGGACATTTAGGGTTAGGAATAAAACTAATCACTATTTAATTAAGGTATGATTCTTTATCAGGTGGGCTAAGAATAACAGGTGATCTTCCATCCTATAGAATATTCAGAGGTGATTTGTTTTAGTGAGATCTCATTGCTGACTAAGTTCCACAGAGTTCATTAATTTAGTTAATAAATTAAGTCAGTGGTAGCTCTGATAATGGGGTTTGAATCAGAACAATCCTTCGCTAGGTGTCAGTAAGTCTTTGTTTCTTGGGTTTCTGAATTTGCCCATTTGGTGGAATTGGTGTTGTGTTTTCCAGTTCTCACCTCGTAAAAGATGTCACAGTGTTATAACTTAATTAAAGTCATAGCACTTCCTTACGCTTGCTTCAACAACACTGGTATGAGAAATTTCCACTTCAAGATTGCTCTGAAGTATTATCAAATTGGAAACAGACATCCTGTATTTTCCTGTTAAGTCTGAAAAATACTCTACAACTTTCAGAGTAGCAGCAGTGTTAGTCTGTATCCACAAAAGAAAAGGAGTACTTGTGGCACCTTAGAGACTAAAATTTTTTTTTGAGTATAAGCTTTCATGAGCTATAGCTCACTTCATCGCTTCATTGGATGCATGCACAAGTACTCCTTTACAACTTATGATCTTCCCTCTCACAGCAGAAACTCATCCCAGTCAAACAGTTGATTTACATCAAAGAATAGTGATAATGATGAATAGTTCTTTTTTGGTTAAGAACCTCCTACCATGGGGCATATCCAACAATTAAAATACAGTAATATAGAGAAAAGGGTTGAGAGGCTGAGAGATCTGATTGAACTGCAATGGGGTTGCACCGAATCTCATACAATTTAATGGCAAAGATTCAAAAAACCAATAAAAACCCAAATCTAAGTAGTTTCTCAGGTGCCATAGTCCTATTTATTTATGAGAATAGTGAAACTGACATATTATACTTTGTGTGTTAGATTCCAATATAGCTGCACCAAAGGAGTCTCTCTACAACGGTTGTAGGCTGCAAATGTCACAGCAACAGAGGTACTTTGCTTGTATTGGTGCAAAACCCCGATGTAAAGCCCTTCTGGAAAACAGTTTACGGCTACAGCCATGTCATACTTAGTGGTTTGGTTTGACTCCACTGGGGTTCATGCAAATTTCAGGGACACTTCCTTAGCTGGTGTAAAACTGCATAGGTCTATGGAAGTCAATGGAGCTATGCCAGTTTACACTACTTCAGGATTTGGCACTAAATCGTTAAGGGTAAAAATTTTAAAAGCACTTCACACTAAACACCCACTACCTTTCAGTGAAACTTAGGCTTATAGATGTCTAAGTCAATTAAAAAATAGGATATAGACTCCTAAATCTGAAATTTGGGTGCTTTTGAAAATGTTAACCTTGCTGTCCAATTATGTTGGACAAGCATTGCAAACTGTGTCTTCTGTGAGTCATTATAGCTGCTGTTTTCTTTACACGGACAAGTAATATTGTCTTGAATGTAATTCACAGGTACAATATCCACGAGTGTTCTCTACATGAAGATGAAAAAATGCCATGTGTTCAAATAGATTGGGCTTCTTTTTTCTGCACTTTATGTGGCTTAGTCACAAGTACTCATAACTTTTTATTCAATACTACTGTGTCCATTCAAAGTTTTTCTTTTTGATTTTTAGTAACTCTAGTCAGGCTAGGGAAATTACATGAGCTTTCTTTCTTTTCTTTTTAGCAACTCCCCATGGGTATTGAGTACAGTTCTTGTAGTCTTCTGAGAGATTATTGTTCCTCTTGATTCTTTCTTTGTCAGAGTGATTTTATGTTGTCTGTTTTCCCTGCTATGTATTTACCTATATGTTATATAGATGTCTTAGTGCTGATTCCATTAAAGGGTGTGTATATTCTAATTAGGGCTGTTGATTAATCACAGTTAACTTATGCCATTAACTCAAAAATTATTCGTGATTAATCGCCATTTTAATTGCACAGTTAAACAATAGAATGCCAATTGAAATTTATTAAATATTTTGGATGTTTTTCTACATTTTCAAATATATTGATTTCAATTACAACACAGAATACAAACTGTACAGTGCTCACTTTATATTATTATTTTGATTACAAATATTTGCACTGTAAAAATGACAAAAGAAATAGTATTTTTGAATTCACCTAAAGAAGTACTATAGTGCAATCTCTTTATCATGATAGTTAAACTTACAAATGTTGAATTATGCACAAAAAAAAACTGCATTCAAAAATAAAACAGCGTAAAACGTTGGAGCCTACAAGTCCACTCAGTCCTACTTCTTGTTCATACAATTGCTCAGATGAACAGGATTTTGTTTGTTACATTTTCAGGAGATAATGTAGCCCAGTTCTTGTTTATAATGTCTTCTGAAAGTGAGAACAGGTGTTTGCATGGCACTGTTGTAACCAGTGTCACAAGATATTTACATGGATATGCTTTCATGCTGATGATAGGTTCTGCTCGATAACAATCCAAAGCAGTGCGGCCTGTCGCATGTTCATTTTCATCATCTGAGTCAGATGCCACCAGCAGAAGGTTGATTTTCTTTTTTGGTGGTTCAGGTTCTGTAGTTTCCCCATCAGAGTGTTGCTCTTTCAAGAGATCTGAAAGCATTCTCCACATCTCATCCCTCTCAGATTTTGGAAGGCACTTCAGATTCATAAACCTTGGGTCAAGTGCTGTTGCAATCTTTAGAAATTTCACATTGGTACCTTCTTTGAGTTTTGTCAAATCTGCCATGAAAGTGTTCTTAAAATGAACAACATGTGCTGGGTCACCATCCGAGATTGCTAACACATGAAATATATTGTAGAATGCTGGTAAAACAGAGCAGGGGACATACAATTCTCCCCCCAAGGAGTTCAGTCACATTTAATTAACATGTTTTTTTTTAATGAGCATCATCAGCATGGAAGCATGTCCTCTGGAATGATGGCCAAAGCATGAATGTCGGACATTCATGAATGGGCATACGAATGTTTAGCATGTATGGCATGTAAATACCTTGCAATGCCAGCTACAAAAGTGCAATGCAAATGCCTGTTCTCACTTTCTGGTGACATTGTAAATAAGAAGAGGGCAGCATTATCTCCCGTAAATGTAAACAAAGTTGTTTGTCTTAGCGACTGGCTGAACAAGAAGTAGGACTGAGTGGACTTGTAGGCTCTGAAGTTTTACACTGTTTTGTTTTTGTGTGCAATTATGTAACAAAAAAAATCTACATTTGTAAGTTGCACTTTCACGGTAAATATATAGCACTACAGTACTTGTATGAGGTGAATTGAAAAATACCGGTTTTGTTTTCTGCAGTGCAAATATTTGTAATCAAAAATAAATATAAAGTGAGCACTGTACACTTTGTATTCTGTGTTGTAATTGAAATCAAGATATTTGAAAATGTAGAAAACATTCAAAATATGTAAATAAATGGTATTCTATTATTTAACAGCATGATTAATCGTGATTCATTTTTTTTAATTGCTTGACAGTCCTAATTCTAATTAGATAATGTATACAGAGGAAATAGTATTGTACGGCCTTCAAAGAGAAATTTGACATCATTGCGGGTCTAATGCGGGGCATCCCGAACTTTTCCTTATGGCATAAGATTTGGTCCTCTTCTAATCCTGAAGTGTATAGTTTGTCTTTAATGTTACATCTTTTAATGACGTAGTAACACTTATTTTCCCTTTCCGCCTCTTCTGCAGAATTGCACTCCATATACCTATTAGTAAACTAATATTTATTAGGGATGGATAAACTGCTTCAGAAGATAGTCTCAAACTCCAGCTCCCAAACTGAACCAAAACTTTCTGAAGATTTACATACGTATCCTACTACCACAGCCCAAGGTTCATTATGCCAATCAAAGCTCCCTTTTTTCCTGATAAAACCAGTGGTGATTGTAGCACATCTGGCAGTCTTAGCTGACCTAGCTACTTGGGGAAGCTCAAGTGAGATTATGAGCTTCCCCAGAAATGCTTGTTGTGCACTGCACCTGGGAAAGTCCTGGATGACACAAGATTTGATGAGAGCTGCTGATCAAAGACCAGCAAGTACTGCAGCTTTATATTTTCCAATCCATTTAATCAAATATCAGCAATGATAGCAGAGTGGAAGACATGCCTTTGTTGGCTAAATTACAAGGGGTGGTAAAGAAAATTTAAAAAAAAAAAGTACTGGAAGAAAAAGAGAATGGGAACATTGGGTTTGGGCCAGTAGGTTAGTACTGGAATGAGAGATGTAGTGTAGTAGGGTCAGGGACTATACTGAGGGCAACTGTGAGGAATACTAACACTACATCTGCACTACGAGTTAGGGATGTGATTCTCCTGCTAGTGTACATGCAAACAGCATAGTATAAATAGCAGCATAGCTGGAGTAGCTGCAGTTAAGACGCACATGAAACCAATGAATATATATTCATCCATGCCTTCACTGCTGTTATCCATGCTACCTTCCAGTGAGAGCTAGTATACGTATATGTACATGATCAGAAGAACACTACCCCTAGCTGGTCATGTAGACATAGCCTAAGAGTGAGAAGAACCTGGCGGGTTGGAAACAGTTACAGATGGGGAACAGGAGAGGGGAAAACATCTCCGTACGACTGGGTAAGTTTCCAATGAGCATTTGAACATTTAGGAGCTCACACCCAGTAGTTTGATAAAGTATCTAATCTATCTGCCTTCCTGAGATAGGGCACTCTCCTGGGAAGTATACTTAGCACTCTACAGAGTTGGTAGCTATTTTGAAAGAAGGAGTATTTTTTGGATTTATTAATGGAAAAGAAAAAACCTAGGACATATATAAAAGGGCTAGCCTTGTATTACAGTACATACAACATTTTAGCTTTTTAGGTTGTGCAGATCCTTTATTACTTTCCTGGAGTTTCAAGAGAAATGATCTTTTGTATGTATTTGGCAAGAATGCCAGAACATTGTTCTGTTCAAGAGAAAAATACTTTTTAAAATGTGGGCTATTTCAGGTGTTTTCTCGCAGAAAAGTCTATATTTCATGAAAGAGCGAGACACAAGTTATCAAACTTATTGTGTGTGGTCCTATAGTAAAAAGAATGCTTTTTCATAATAACAAGAATATATCTGTTAAATTGCAACATATCCATTCAGATGTTACTGGGTTGTGTCTTCCAAAGCTGATACTTGTACTGCAAAATCAAAGTAATATTTAAGTATACAGTACAGATAAGCAATATTAACATTGCCCCCAAACCTAACATCCTTACTTTGGCCTTGACTCAGAACGGTACTTAAGCATGTTTGATTTCATTGGGACTGCCCACATGCTTGAAGTTAGACACATGCCTGAATCTGGGTCTTAGTTTCACTTAGGCTTCAAGGAGGACAACTTCATTGCTTATGGAGTCTCATTGACTTATTTAGTCCTTATTCAGGTTTTATTTATTCTCTACTTACTCCTCTGTGAGGGCCAGAAAAGGATCTATGCATGAAGTCCTACTTAAGCCCTTTTAAAGATCTTAAATGGAACTTATGTGCCCCACAGGCCTTGTACTAGCCTCCTGCACAGAGATTAATTTCATCTTTTGTCCTTACTCAGGCTTCACTAGTTTGCTTGACTTAATGAGGAACTAAAGAAAACAATAAAAACTCCACAAAATGGCCAAACTTTTAGTTCTCTCTGTCTTTCCCTCCCTCCGCCCCCCCCCCAAGTCAGTTTGACAGCCATGAAGACCGAAGTTCTGAATTCATCCTTCTAACACATACAGCAAAAGTAGCAGAGGTGCAAGCTTTCCAGCACCACTGCCCCAATATGCCTCAGTGGCTTTCTGCATGAGCACCTCTAAGCATGAGAGCGCTTTTCAGACTACATACTCATTCCTATCCTTTGGTTCTCTGCTGTGATTACCAACACTTAGACAACAACCACCAACCATGATGATGACTTTTTGTGATTTGGACTTTTGGGTACTGTAAATTGGATTTAGACAACCCAGCTCATTTCAGAAAAAGGTCATCAAACAGTAGCTAGATAGCAATGATGACTTTCAGCCACTGCCAGCCTGCTAGATGAGAAGCAGTGATTTAGCCAATAGTGATTCCATATCCTGTTACCAATCCCAAGCTAACCAAAGCCCCACAACAATTCTCCACATTTAAACTCTAATTTGTTTTCTCTTACATATTATATTATGTTATGTCTCAATATTTCTTCTCATTTCCTCTGAAATGTTATCACCCAGCCACTGGCATGCACTGAACTGAACAAAAAAGATAGACCAGGTGGATAAGACCTTTATGCCCAATTCATATATAAAATGATGGGAATGAGCATCCACAACCCTTCACCAAAAAGTACAATTTCACAAAATAAAACAATTTGGCACTAGTTCCCTCCTCCCCCTTCTCCTCCCCCCCCCCATTGTTTTTGAACATTTCAGCTGCCACAGATTACCCAGGACAATGAAATACTTATCTTTATACATATTCTAGCCTATTTGGTGTCCATCTTAAAACAACCTATCTCCTGGCATTGATTTAAAATCACTTTAGTCTTTTTCCATATTGTGTGTAAAACTCCCAAAATACGTGTCTTCAGGCCTGTCAGTAAAAAGGCACAGAAGATTAATTAGCACAATATGAAGTGTGAAGGCACTCCTACCCATCCAGTCTGTGACTTTTACACTGATGCAATGTGAAAAGAGAGAGTGTTTCCATATTCTACTCGTAAATATCAACCATTTCTTGCAAGCTTCTTTACCAGTGCACCATAAATATCAGTTAGTGGGTAACAACAAAAGTCCAAGCATGCTTTCACATTATAAAGGAATGGTTTTGTCCTGAAAATGATCAATCATAGATAATTACAGTATAATTATTTCCCTATGTCATGTATATAGAAAACTGAACAACTTAGCCTAATAAGAGTCCTGTGGAAAATATTCACTGCCATCTCTGTAAATGCTGCATTTAAGAACTGAATTAAAGTGTCAAATTATCATCTTACTAAGAAAGTTCATTATTGTGAGAGTGCTCTGAATATATATTATTTATGTCTAATTACCATTCTGCTAAAACCATGTTTTCTTTGTTATTTTTCAGATGTTACAAACCCATGATTTATATTTCACTTAAGGTTTCATGAAAATATGGCACAGAATCTTAGTTAAGGATTTCCTTATTTACTACTTCTGGAAGGGACTGAATAAGTTTGATAGCACTAATAATTTGAAATGGATGCCTTGAGTCCAATTCTTTCCCAAAAACACTTATGAAACTCCCAGAGCAGACAGTGGGAGTGGTATGTGCATATTAGAGGCAGAACAGGGCCCTTTAGGAACCACAAATAAGTTTAAGGACATGCTATTCCTATTTTTGTCCTCATATGGAAAGCAGGTGTTTCTCTATGCACTGACTAAAAACCTTTATGCAGGCAAGCCCCTATGAAAGCAAGATGAGTAAGTGACTGGGTTTCTGCTGCTGCTGCTTTAACAAAAGGCATGCTCAGACAAGCTTTCAAGAAGCAGATTCTCTCTGCCTGATTATTTGTTCTAGAGAAATAAAATCTATAAGGAATTGTCCTAATGGGAGAGCTGTATATTGACACAAACTACCACTGGTTGAATTTCCATCCCTACATCATCCCTGGTAGGAATGATTTAGAATTTTCATTTGAGTGAAAACAGGTCATGCTTCTTTCTCTCTTTGGAGGCTACATTTCCTTTATTTATTTGTTAACTAGTGCTGGGATAACCTAACCATAAAGGCGAGCGTTCTGAATCTTTTAGATGAAACCATAAGTACAAAGGGGCTCTTGCATCTTTGAGCATTCACAAAGCTGTAATAATCCCCACTACCTCTATAAGAATGTAATAATCCCCTCTACAATAGGGCCACCTATTCTGACTTTTATTTATTTAGTGCATAGCTCAGATCTGAGAATCCTATTTGCAAAAAAGTACTTCAACATGGTTCTTTTATTAAAACCTGTGCACAGGAGGCATTCTGCCATGTATACTTTCATGTGACTTTCAAGTTGCTTGACAGATAATGGCTTGTTTATGTTACAGATAGGATATATGGCCAGACACCAGGCCAGGTTCTGCTTTGCCTTACACCAATATAAATCAGGAGTCACATCATAAACTTCAACCAAGTATGCTGAACTCTTTACGATACATTATGCTACATACCTAGTCTTTCCTTCTTTCTTTCCATTTATGCTAACATCCAGATCAATGTCTACATATGGAAGAAAATAAAGAACATTTGATCTAGCGTAACCGCTAATGGTTGTGTTTTATACATTCAGGAGACTTGAATATGTCTGTATATCACAGTACATGATCTGGTTAGTCAGCCCAAAAATGCTGTTGTAAAGGCATATCCAAGAGGAGAGCCTGGTACCATCCTGGGAATCACGATGATGGTTCACTTCTGACTCTAAATGGTTATAAAAATGGTAGCTGGATTGTGGGGCTTGAAGGCTTAGAAGGTGAAATGTCAGAAAATGGTGTGATCTTCAGGACTTCAACAGAAAAAACAGAGTTATGGAAAAAAATGTAGCAGACTTTGCTTTTTGTGACTTCGCAGAGTTTATTTCTCATTTTAATTACTGTAATCTGGCATAATAAGGTAAGATTTTTTCAAAGCACCATTCAATAACTTCATGGGCATCAGAAAAAGGATTAATTTTTATTTATGTAATTAATTTATATGTGTTCCTTCCTAAGATGCAGTGAATTGATATAACACAGTATGTATTAATGGAAAATTATGCATAAAACTCATAATTATCATGTTCAGGTAGCAAACAGAATAATGTAATTATCTGAACTGCTCACAATCAATATAAATTCAATAATAGCTTTAGAAAAAAATATTAGGTCACAAAAGGAAACTGAGAAGTTGTTTATCAGCTTGGATTTTGAAATCACACTGAACTTCTAATGGTGAGGGTTAGATAAAAGATGAGAATACACTCTGACAGGTTGGGAGACAGACATGGACAGAGTGAGCATTCAATCAACAAACAGAAGCTGGCACTAATAGAGAACTGCTGCCGAGAGGGATCAGACCAGACTAAAAGGACAGATATTTTATCATCTTTGTGTCATTATTTGCCTTAGCTTCTTTCCAACTTCTGCAAAGCAGAAGAATGACAAGAAAGAGGGTACACTGAGCTGTGGTGCATGAATTAGAGGTGGCAGATGAGCAGTATATTTTGGGCTACCGTCTAGACTGAGTAGTAAGCAAGGAAAGTCATTCCATTTTTTTTTTCTACAGAAAATGTTCTGTGCCCTTTTCATAGTAGCCACAGGGTACTTCAAAAGACTCACACAGATGAGTCAACGTTCAATGGCCAGGTGCCTTAGTCAGTTCCTGAGAGCAAAGCTTCAACCAATTCAGTATGCCAACATTTTTATGGCTGACTTAGAGCAACGCTTCCTCAGCTCTCGTCCCCTAATGCCCCTACTCTACTTGCGCTACATTGATGACATCTTCATCATCTGGACCCATGGAAAAGAAGCCCTTGAGGAATTCCACCATGATTTCAACAATTTCCATCCCACCATCAACCTCAGCCTGGACCAGTCCACACAAGAGTTCCACTTCCTGGACACTACGGTGCTAATAAGCGATGGTCACATAAACACCACCCTATACCGGAAACCTACTGACCAGTGTGCCTACCTACATGCCTCCAGCTTTCATTCAGACCACACCACATGATCCATTGTCTACAGCCAAGCTCTACGATACAACCACATTTGCTCCAAACCCTCAGACAGAGACAAACACCTATAAGATCTCTATCAAGCGTTCTTACAACTACAATACCCACCTGCTGAAGAGAAAAAACAGATTGACAGAGCCAGAAGAGTACCCAGAAGTTACCAACTACAGGACAGGCCCAACAAAGAAAATAACAGAACGCCACTAGCCATCCCCTTCAGCCCCCAACTAAAACCTCTCCAATGCATCATCAAGGATCTACAACCTATCCTGAAGGACGACCCATCACTCTCACAGATCTTGGGAGACAGGCCAGTCCTTGCTTACAGACAGCCCCCTAACCTGAAGCAAATACACACCAGCAACCACTAACCACACAACAAAACCACTAACGCAGGAACTATCCTTGCAACAAAGCCCGTTGCCAACTGGGCCCACATATCTATTCAGGGGACACCATCATCGGGTCTAATCACATCAGCCACACTATCAGAGGCTCGTTCACCTGCACATATACCCATGTGATATATGCCATCATGTGCCAGCAATCCCCCTCTGCCATGTACATTGGCCAAACTGGACAGTTTCTATGTAAAAGAATACATGGACACAAATCAGACGTCAAGAATTATAACATTCAAAAACCAGTTGAAGAACACTTCAATCACTTTGGTCACTCGATTACAGATGTAAAAGTGGCAACTCTTCAACAAAAAAACTTCAGCAGTCTCTCGTTGGACTCTGGTTTTGAATTGGAATTAATTTGCAAACTGGATACAATTAACTTAGGCTTGAATAAAGACTGGGAGTGGATGGGTCATTACACAAAGTAAAACTATTTCCCCATATTTATCCCCCCATGCACCCCCCACTGTTCCTCAGATGTTCTTGTCAACTGCTGGAAATGGCCCATCTTGATTATCACTACAAAAGGTTTTTCCCTACCCCGCTCTCCTGCTGATAATAGCTCACCTTACCTGATCACTCTCGTTACAGTGTGTATGGTAACTCCCACTGTTTCATGTTCTCTATGTATATAAATCTCCCCACTGTATTTTCCACTGAATGCATCCGATGAAGTGAGCTGTAGCTCACGAAAGCTTATGCTCAAATAAATTTGTTAGTCTCTAAGATGCCACAAGTCCTCCTTTTCTGACAGCAGAAAGACAATGTCATCATTTATAGAGCTCAATAATTCTGTCCATGATTAGTTGCACTCATTTTTGCACTGTGGCTACCCTACATAAAGAAATAGTATTTAGGAAAAGGAAGCAGTTTCATGTTAATATGAAGGTGAACTGGGATATAATTACCCATCTTCTAGTAAGGCATCCTGGTTTCACATTTTAAATCTAGACAAAACTCATGTCCCCTTCTTGGTAAGCACACACATTACTGTAAATTAAGAAATAGGCTTGAACTCTTTTTTTCTGAATACCTTTTGGTTAACATTATAGCAAATAGTGGCTATGCTGTAAAGTTTTAATAAACTATCTGTTTCTAATCTTCATGTTTAATCATGAAAGAGAATGAGGCTCATAAAATTGATCACTGATTAAAAGGGCATTTGAGAGCTTCACAATATTAAGCCTCAAATGTTTACACAGCACAAAAGGTACCTTATTGACATTCCTAGGGACAATCTAACAGATGTTTTTAGTTTCATACATGATAAATAACATGGCTGGCAAAGGAAGTGCTAGGAAAAACAAAATCCAATCAAACAAACAAAACCATGCAAAACTACGTGCTAAAGGATGTTGTCACTCATTACTATTTTTGTTTTAATGGGAACCTTTAAAGATTTAGTTCATGCATATTTCATCTGTTTTATATCAAAATACAGTACTACATCCTGAGATACATCTGTCTCTGAGAATAAACACAG
This sequence comes from Lepidochelys olivacea, assembly GCF_965140295.1. Lineage (NCBI taxonomy): Eukaryota > Metazoa > Chordata > Testudines > Cheloniidae > Lepidochelys > Lepidochelys olivacea. The sequence goes on along the minus strand of NC_140418.1, from coordinate 69,795,004 downwards.
TGCATTGTGAAGCTTTGCTGCAGGACAGCCACCATTGTTCTATGACAGTGGCTCTTAACCAGAGATACATGTACCTCTGGGGGCATATGGAGGTCTTTCAGGGGTGCATCAACTCATCTAGATATTTGCCTAATTTTACAACAGGCTGCATAAAAAGCACGAACGAAGGCAGTACAAATGAAAATGTCATATAGACAATGACTTGTTTATATTGCTCTATAATATACTATACACTGAAATGTAAGTACATTTATATTCCAATTGATTTATTTGATAATTATATTGTAAAAATGAGAACATAAACAATTTTTAAGTAATAGTGTGCCATGACATTTTTGTATTTTTATGTCTGATTTTGTAAGCAAGTAGGTTTTAAGTGAGGTGAAACTTGGGGTATGCAAGACAAATCAGACTCCTGAAAGGGATTCAGTACTCTGGAAATGTTGAGAGCCACTGTTCTATGACATAGAGCTCTGCAGTGCCTTTTTTTTTTTGTACAGGGTATGAAAGTTCATGATGTGTGCAATAAGATGCATGTGAGATTTGGAGAATACATGTTGATTTAGCATCACATGAGTTTCAGATGAAGCAGCCTTTGTCAAAGCAGAAAGCAAGCTTGGCTTCCCAGTATAGAAAATCTTATATTGTTACAATGGTTCTACACATCTTTGTATAAAATATATTTGCTCTAAGAAAACATGTAGGTTCTTGGATGGAATGTCTAGAATAATGAAAATGGAAGGAGCAGTCAAGCAAGATTTTGAATACTTCTATGTTAAAAATATGACAATACCCATTAGAATTTTGAGCACCTGTACTGCACATTGCTGAAGATAAAATAACATTTTATCATTAAAAGAGCAGTTCAACATAACCGGTTCTAATATAGTAACATACAGGGATTTTTACAACATGAACATGAGAGAATGACGACTTCAAAATCCATTTCAAGGAAGCCCTTTTGATATGTGGTTAAATATAGCTCAAGCTGCTTCTCATTTGAGAGCAAGAAAGAAAGATGGTAGGTCAGCCTTCTCATGTGAAAGGAGAAACGGAAAAGGGAAAGCTTAGCAGGGGGATGAAAGACAATCAGCTGCCAAAATAGAACATTTGAAAGATATTTTAACTATTATAAAGGCAGAGTGATACTTTAAAATGAATTTCCACATGTTAAAGAGCTGTATGGCTAGCTGTAGAGGCTGAAGTCTTCAACATATCCTTAGACCCAGCTATGCATTATGAGCCTCCAAACATCACCTCATCCTATTTTGAAAGTATCATTCATCCTACTTGCCCAGTCAGTCCTTGGCACCTCTGCTGAGAGAGCCAACAAGGGGCCAATAAGAGCAAATTACAGTTAAGGTGGTTTTGTTATATTTTTTATGTGATGTACATACCAGTAGACTGTCAATTCACTTCACTTAAGACCGTTATTACCAAGTTTGGTCAGATTTGAACTCAGGTAGTGAGAAAAAACTTCATATTAGGAATGGGAGAATTTGTTTTGCCACGTTCAAACATCTCTGGGTTGACTAAAATTTGGATGTTATTGAGGTCATATCATCAGAATCTGTGAAAAAAGGAAGCAAGAAGACACAGAAAGAATCCAAATTAAAATAGGGTGAAAATGGAGTTGAGAACTAGCACAATACAAAAAACAACTATAGAGAGACTGAGCCCAAGGAGCAGAAAAGGGAACAAATAAATTGTGTAATGTAGGAAATAAAGGGCCAGAGTTTGTTGGTGTAACTCTATTGACCTCAGTGGAGCCACTTGGATTTACAACAGCAGAGTATACGACTAAATAATCTGTTATGTACAGGAAACACTCTTGTGACAGCCTGATTTTGCAAGGATATTTCAAATCCCTACCACATGGCACAGGTTAAGATTTATGCGGAAAAAATTGTTAAAACTACTGAAGCATCCTTGAAAGTAAAAGGGCATTAACTAACTATATTGATTGTCATGGTAAAACAATAAATAGTCAACTTGAATCAGCTTTGCAAACACGCTTGCACTTCTTAAGATTTGCCCACCTAACTCTATAACTCACTAGTAAGCTGATGAGTAGAGCTGGCTGAAATTTTCTGACGTTTGATTTCTTAATTAAAATTTTCTTTCCAATTTCACATTTTGACGGAAAAAAAGATGTTTAAAAATCACAAAAGGTTCATCCCGTTTTTTGACCTGCTCTACTCAGGAGCTATTAACCCCCTCTACAGATTCAAAAAGTTTATAAGATAGTTTATGAAAGTCTTTTCAGTGCCCAATCCTGTATTTCTTGCACACCGCAAGAGTCCTGTAGAAGATAACTGAAGTTCTGGGGTATGTAAGAAATGCAGGATCAGATCCTAAATAAATATGTTTATCAGGTGGAAGGCAGAAAATGTTTCTTTACTACCAGTAATACCAGGATAGACATATCTGAACTGACTGAAGATTCAGAAGCCTGTTCACTCTTCTCCTCCTACCCCCCAGTTTATAATAGATTCATATATTTTAATGACATAAGATACCATTGTGATCTTCAAGTCTGGTTTTTTACATAATTTCCTCCAGTAATTCCTGCATCAAGGCCATTACTTCTGGTTGACCTGGTTATATATACCTAGAGCACATAAAATGATACAAAGCTAAACTGTATCCTGTCTCCTGAATGTCTGGCATAGAAGACTGAGACGCATCATGATTCTACAGAAGGAACTTTAAGAATAAATCACAAAGTGCCCTGATACAGACGGAGGCAATTCTGACTGACAAATTAAAACCCTGCTTCTATTGTTCAGTCTCCAATAGGTTACTTACTACCAATTAGAAAGGTAAATCCAGGCAATCGAACTTGAAACACAATCCGTTGAAGAGATCAGTTGAAATCTGGGAAGGGTTTATTAGGGAAAATTATCCGTAATCAATGTGATAAGGCCAGACAGAATATGCTGTATAATATTATACACTTGAATCAGGTATTGTCCACTATCGACCTGATCAAATGTTAAAGGGAAAGCTCTTAGCTACTTCTTTTAGCAGGCCCTATTATTCAATACACATATAGTTCATAGCTAGTATGCAAACATATCTGTTGTTATCCAGTACAAGTACTCTTTTAAATCACCTCTTTGCAAAGAGAATAATTAGGCTTGTTAGATAGGTCTGGCAGAATACATTCAATACAATATTAACTTTTAAATTTTTAATTGGACATTTTTAGTTGATATCGTACTCATTCTCTTAGGTCATCTAATTAGGGACTACTTGAAGTTCCCCTTCTGTACAATATTTAAATGACTGTGTGATCACTGTGTCAGCCCTTTAGCCAGAGGTTTTTGAATATAATTCTGAAGGCCGCCTAATCAAGGACAATTTTTAGGTCAAACTTTTGCAATTTTTATGCTTGCAAACTACTACTACCTATACTTCATGTGCTCTTTCAACTCATTGTTCTGTCTTCATTTTTACTTTATTTTTCTTCTGTGTTGTATAATACTTTGTGATGTTTGCTAGTACAAGTTGATAATAAGAACATAAGAATGGCCATAATGGGTCAGACCTGTGGTCCATATAGCCCAGTATTCTGTCTTCCAACAGTGGCTGCTGCCAGATGCTTTAGAGGGAATAAACAGAACACAGCAATTATTACATGATGCATCTGGCAGTCAGAGGCTTAGGGACACTCAGAGCATGGGGTTGCACCCCTGACCATCTTGGCTAATAGCCATTGATGGACCTATCCTCCAGGAATTTCTCTAATTCTTTTTATAACCGAGTTATATTTTTGGCCTTCACAACATCGCTGGCAACGAGTTCCACAGGTTGAGTCTGTGTTGTGCGAAGAAGTACTTCCTTTTGTTTATTTTACACTTCCTGCCTATTAATTTCACTGGTAACCCATGGTTCTTGTGTTCATGAAGGCATAAACACACTTTTTCTTCACACTCTTCCTGATTTTATAGACCTCTATCCTATCCTCCCTTAGCTGTCTCTTCTAAGCTGAACAGTCCCAGTCTTTTTAATTTCTCCTCATGTGGAAACTGTTCCATACCCCTAATATTTGTGTTGCCTTTCTCTGCACCTTTTCCAATTCTAACATATCTTTTTTGAGACGGAGCAACAAGAACTGCATGCAGTATTCAAGTTCTGGGCATACCATGGATTGATACAGTGGCATTTATGATAAATAATATTTGTTTTATTATTTATCCCTATCCTAATGATTCCTAACATTCCGTTAGCTTTTTTGATTGCCACTGCACATTTGAGCAGATGTTTTCAAAGAACTATCCACAATGACTCCAAAATCTTTCTTGAGTGGTAAAAGCTAATTTAGACCTGATCATTTTGTATGTATAGTTAGGATTATGTTTTCCAACTGCATTACTTTGCATTCGTTAACATTGAATGTCATCTGCCATTTTATTGCCCAGTCATCCAGGATGGCAATAGGTTAACTCCAATCCACCATGGTGACTACTAAAGTTCTTCCCTTGACTTCCTCCAACCCTTCCCTAGCTCTCTGACTTCACCTTTTACTTTTCTTCAACTTGTTCCCTTGGATTCTTGAATACCAGAGAGCTTCCCTTTATGCCCCCTGCCTGGTCACTCAGTAATGATGTTAGATCCTTTCTGCACTCTGGACCAGATTTTCAGAAGTGTTCAACACCCAGTCAATGAGAGCAGCTGGCTGCTGAGCACTTTTGAAAACCTAGACGCAATCAAAACAGAACTCTTTTGAACATAAGAACGGCCACACTGGGTCATACCAAAGCTCCATCTAGCTCAGTATCCTGTCTTCTGATAGTGGCCAATGCCAGGTGCTTCAGAGAAATGAACAGAACAGGTAATCATCAAGTGATCCATCCCCTGTTGCCCATTCCCAGCTTCTGGCAAACGGAGGCTAGGGACAAAATCTGGAATCAGTTGTGGGTGCTGATAACTTTTGAAAATCTGACTTACGGCCAAAATTTTTATGCCTACGCTCCTATCATCACCACTTTAAACATGGGAACTGAGGCAAAGACAGACTAAGTGACTTGTCCAAGGTCACAGAGAGAGCCTCTGACAGAGAAGGAAATTGAACCTGGATCTCGTAAGTCCCAGTCTATGGTAGTATCCACTAAACCACCCTTCTTCTTTAGTCAACAACTACTCAACCTAAATCTTCTCTCTTATAGGTTTACCATATTACTTCTATTTATACCCACTTTGCCAATCTTCTCATTCTCTCTTTAATGTAAAACAATAAAATCCTACTACCTGAACGATCTACTTTTCCTATGCTGTCGTTATCTTGAAAATTTGATCTATTGAGCCTTTTTTCATACTTGCCCTGCTACATCTAAACAGGCTGTTGGCACGATATATTTTCACCTGTGCTTAGAGCTTAAGAGCAGCCATACTGGGTCAGACCAAAGGTCCATCCAGCCCAGTATCCCGTCTTCTGACAGTGGCCAATGCCAGGTGCCCCAGAGGGAATGAGCAGAACAGGTAATCATCAAGTGATCCATCTCCTGTCGCCCATTCCCAGCTTCTGCCAAACAGGCTTAGTTCTCATTCTGTGTTTACTTGCCCAGGCTATTGTTGGCTGGGAAGCTGTCAAGATGCACCTTAGACCCCTTTTTGTACCTCTTGAATACACCCCTCAGGTGACTGGCCTGGCTGCCCTCCTCCCAAAGCCAGTGTTTTAAGGTATAAAATCCTTTTTGAACCTAGGCTGTCAGCCTTAGGGAAAATAAACCATGACAGCCTGGATGGAGTGTCAGAGATAGCTACTTCCCAATCGATGGCCCTCATTGTTATCTTAACTCTTTTGACACTGTGTACCTGGGCTGTCTTTGCCATGGTTTTTTTTCCTGTTGGTTTCTCCCTTAACAGCTTCCTTTGATTTAATTCCTGGCATTCAGGCAGGATAACATTGAACAGATAACCTGAGGGGCATATCATATTTATAAAAAATACTATACAGAAGCAAAAAGAAAAGGAGTACTTGTGGCACCTTAGAGACTAACCAATTTATTTGAGCATAAGCTTTCGTGAGCTACAGCTCACTTCATCGGATGCATACTGTGGAAAGTTTAGATGATCTTATTATATACACACAAAGCATGAAACAATACCTCCTCCCACCCCACTCTCCTGCTGGTAATAGCTTATCTAAAGTGATCACTCTCCTTACAATGTGTATGATAATCAAGTTGGGCCATTTCCAGCACAAATCCAGGTTTTCGCACCCCCCCCCCCACACACAAACTCACTCTCCTGCTGGTAATAGCTTATCTAAAGTGACCACTCTCCTTACAATGTGTATGATAATCAAGATGGGCCATTTCCAAGGAGAGTGGGGTGGGAGGAGGTATTTTTTCATGCTTTGTGTTTATATAATAAGATCTTCTAAACTTTCCACAGTATGCATCCGATGAAGTGAGCTGTAGCTCACAAAAGCTTATGCTCAAATAAATTGGTTAGTCTCTAAGGTGCCACAAGTACTCCTTTTCTTTTTGCGAATACAGACTAACACGGCAGTTACTCTGAAACCTGTCATTATACAGAAGCAATTTGTGATACTCTTTTATAGAAGATACTTTACAAAGCTGAGATATGATCCCTTTGTTTATGCATGAAATGTGTTTAATAAAAATAATGCTTCTGTAATTGTACTGTTAGTGTTTCTACATTAAACATATCTTTGTGGCACACTGTTATTAAACTAAGAGCATACCTGACAATATTCTAATAGTGTCCCCTAATACTCAGAGTGTTTTCTATAAGGTAGTAGCATTTAAGATACAAATGAAAATTTTCAAATGAGTTTTTCAGTATATTTGGGCAATGAAAAGGAGCAGTACTTAGTTCTGATTCACTGCAAGAGTTCCATTTTACACAGCTCAGTTGTATAATGTAAATGTAAGAAACAAATGAAGGCAAAACTGTGATTTTATAATTATAGAGGCAAACAAGTTTAGTACTATAACCTGCAATGCTCTTATGTACTGTGGAACATAAATTTTCAGTATTCAATATTAATTTCATTAGGAGTACAAGTACTAGCAAGCCAGGTGGCTTACTACATGTACTGGTCTGAATAAAATTCCCTATTTCCACTCATGTTGCTATTGGGAACTCACATAACATTTATTCCACATCTCTCTTTCTTAACTGATCCCAAATCCAGTGTTCAGGCAATAGATAGATGTAGATTCAATATATTAAACTGTGTACCCTTCTGTGTTAGGATATTGGCTTGGATAAAAAAATAAATCCTCTGTTTTTTTTCAGTAAACCAGCCATAGTGCAGATTATGTAGATGACAGGTTTCTGCATCCTTCAGTGCTTCCATGTTGCTCTAAGGGAGTCACCTTGATAATTAAGGTTTCATACTCAAACCTCTCAAATATAAGCTCTTAATGGTGTGTTTTAGTGTTTATATAAATTTTACGTATAGCTCGATCATCCTTGCTCAGTGGGGAGTGTTTGCCTGAGTAAGGACTGTAAATTAAGCCCTTCACCGTATTTCTATTCCAGATTTTTTTCCAGCAACCCTTGATTTTCATTTTCTTGCTGTTTTGAGTTTTACTTCAAAATGAAGTGGGGCTGGCCAGTGCTGCTGTGCAGCAATCAGAGTTGCAGGTAGCATTTGCTGTCACTGGGGAAAGGTATCTGCAGAACTATTTGACTTCTGCATATCCGGGTTGGGTGTTTATTTCACAGTGTATTATGTGCATGAGGTTAGTAGGCTGCAGCATGGTGTAACATACACCAAGGTTTTTGGTAAAGCCTTTCCCAGCTCTTAAACAAATGTGCACACACAGAGACAGGCATACACATCAAATGACCCTTCTCTGTGTCAGAAGACTGGAGAGAGGAAAACATATTTCATAACCAGACTTTCGGAATCTTTAGTTCTGGCTAGCAGTTAGGGCCTACTCCAAAGCCTATCTAAGTTGTTTGGAGTATCTCTATTGATTTCAATGAGCATTGGTTTGGGTCCTTAGATAGCGGAGTAATAGGGCTATATAAACATCCATCGCATATAAGTACTAAATATTATTACTTCTATGTATGTAATATATATGCTGTATATGTTTTCTACAGTTAATTTCTGTAAGTTGACTAAACATATAGAGTTGATTCACCTCTTCTGTAAAATGTTAGAGACTCAGTACTGATCGACCCCAGTTTAATAATCACATTAGCAGAAAATGCCGAAAAGTATCTTACAGTTGAAGAAAGGCTGGCCCATTGGTTTTACCAGTAATGCTGTATAAACAGCCATTGACTATAATAGCATATTATTTCCTGTGATTGATCTCGTTATAAAGTGGCTAAATGTTCTATGATTAGGAAACAGCGGAAGTGCTCTGACTGCACAGAGATGTGCAATGAGTATCGACAGTGCTAAATGATTACAAAACTCCATGACTTATACACAGCGATTCTAATCTGATCATAAACTATGGCAAAAATTCATATGTCTAGATTAGGAGACAGTTGCTTTTCTGAATGACCAACATGTGAGAGCAGAAATCCCAGGTGGTGCTTAATGTACAGTAATGGAAAATAAGCCAGAAAAACAGTGTGTAAGCTTCTAACATGTCATATGACTGGTTCTTGTAACAGTAAATTGCCATACCTCTGTGTCCCTAAGGTAGGAGGGCATCATCTATGCCAGCATATGGACTCTGACAGTGTGGTACCTTTTAGAGAAGGGATTGTAGCGCTCTTTCCATGTACCTTTTTGTTATGTTGGCTCTGCTGGGTCAATGGACTCTGCCTCATTGCTCAGCGTTGTCTTACACATCTGCCAAGATGGATAGCCAGCTAATGTTAACAGACACATCCATTATTATAGCTGGGGGTTAGAGAAGGTGTGGAATATTTAAGAAAAAGGGAAATAAGCAGGTAAAATCTTTACCTTTTATTCTCGTAGAGATGCTACTTTGCAGGAAGCTGAGGTATTAAGTGTCATAAAAAATAGGTTACAGAGATTAAAGGTTGCAACAATGACTTGTGAGAGCCCTGTCTATATTTTTCACTTTGAGACTCCCCCAGTTCATAGCACTGGGGAGGAGGACTAGTATCCCAATGAGACTGTGTCCCTTCTTTTGTCAAGCACTGTCCTATGTATGAAAAGTAATCTCTTTTTGTACTTTTTCTCCAGGCACTTTTTGTACTTTTTCCCAGCAGTGTTTTCTGCAGATGTATGGTTTCCAAACTATGTTTGAATTCTTTCTTCCTCTCCCCTTTTTTGGGGAATCTGCCAATGTGGGAATCCTGTTGTTTCTACCTACAGTGGCCTTAAATCAGATTTCATACTAATATGCAATGCGTTTAATCAGCTGTACTGATCTATTAGAGTTCTATTCAGTGGCGTAAGGAGGCCAGTATTTGGGGGAACAATCCCTGTTGTTGACCGTCCCTTACACTTTTTTGTGCATGCTAATTATACCCATTTTTCCAGAATACTATAATGTTATATTCTTGTGGAATTTTGTCATTATGATCATCGCTTTCTGCATTTGCTGTTTTGCCATTGTTTATCATGATCTCCTCAACCAACTTCATCAGCACAAATATATACTGTGGGAAGTCTAGGAAGGAGAGATTTAAAAAAAATACTTAGAATGAAAAAAGAAGATAATGTGTCCTTAGGTTAGAAAAGTTTCAGTTTGCTTTAATCTTTCTAAAAGGAAATTGTTCCTCTAGGGTCTGATTTTCAAAAGGCCCAGTTGACCCATTTAAGGGACCAATCTGCATAATTCTGCATTTTGTTTCCACAATTCAACTGAGGACATAATTTGCACCTGCAGTTCAAATGTGACTACAAATCAGACGAATTGCTTCTGTACCTAGATAACTAGGGGGGCACTTCATTCACAGGTTCCAAAGCAAGAAGGAGCCATAGTGATCATCTAGTTTGATATTCCATCTTGATTTAAAAATTGTCAGTGATGGAGACTCCACCATGACCTTAAGTAAGTTGTTCCAATGATTCATTACGTTCACTGTTAAAAATGTATGCTTTATTTCCAATTTGAATTTGTCTACCTTCAATCCAGGCATTGGACTGTTATACCTTTCTCTGCTAGATTGAGGAGCCCCTTATTAAATATTTGTTCCGCATATAGGGATTTATAGACTGTAATCAAGTCACTCTTTAAACTTCTCTTTGTTAAAACAAATAGATAGACTCAAGGAGTTCAGTCACTATAAGGCACATTTTGTAATCCTTTAATTGTTCTCTTGGCTTGTCTCTGAACCTTCTCTAATTTGTCAATATCCTTCTTGAATTGTGGGCACCAGAACAAAGTATTTAAGCAGGGGTTGCACTAGTGCTAAATACAGAAGAAAAATAATATCTCTCTCTGGTGGTTACAAACTACCAGGCCTGCTTCCTGACTTCTTCTCTCTCCAGCTCCTTTGTGTTCTGTGCTTTTCTTCCTTGAATGTGGAGCACTGATATTTCTTGAACCTGGCTGTTTTAAGAACGCCTCAGCTTCTCTAAGTCTCATGAAGGTGGTGGTTCAATTTGTACCCTCAACTGATTCTTGCAAACACACAGATGATGGAAGGTGTGTTTTTTTTTTTAATTTGGTGCAAATTGCTCTCTCAAATAGTGAAGCTGAGTCTGTTGGAAAGATAATCTATCTTTTGAAAACCTATCCCTTAAGTTCTATGGCAAATCTGACCCTAGCCCTGCCCTATAGATGGTGCTTGATATCAGTGCCAGTTATACTAGGTAGTTAAGAGCTGTAGAAGGTTACAGTAATGATCAGGGAAGTAAGTTGATATATATTAACTTTTATTTGTTTTTCTGTATGTACATCATTTATATTTTTAAGAAGACAGAATTGATGGTTTCTTCTCAGACTGAACCTGAGGGGCACCAAGTCAGTATGTCTGCTTGCAGAAATACAAACAATATGTTGGTCATAGAATTTCAGCTTCTGGAAACTGTCTGCCAGGCTGACAAAAGTGAAACCCTTAAATCCTACCACTCAGGGAAAGGCAATGCTGGATCAAGGGTCACCCTCTCTCTGCTATGAGGGAAATAGTCAATTCATCATACTACATTTTAAATTAACATTTTTAAAAGTGGGAAAGAAGTGAAGACAGAGGGAGAGAAAAGATAAAGAGAATAGGGAGGGAGAGGGATAGACAGAAAATAAGAGAGACCAAAAGAACTAGAGAGGAAGTGGGGACAAGAGAGAAAAGGATTGCAGTTCCTTTTCTTCTTCTCTTCTCTTTTACCTCATTCTTTTCCTTTTCTGTCTCTTTATTCCTTGGTAGCAGCAGCCTCACCAGTTAAACTGGATCTGAAGCAGGAGCTTGGAAGGGAAATCAGCTCTGGCACCTTCACCTGATGAAACAGTGGAAAGATTCACTTTTTGCGCCAAACAAATTGAAACTTTTAAATTTCAGGTGGGTTGATTTGAAAGGTTTCTGATGGCAGAAAGGAAGAATGATGCTTCTGTCTTTGCATTGGCTGGATTCTTATCAGCTAACAGAATACAACACATCAGAGTGTCATTCAAGATATTTCTACAAGTCTCTAGTATTATTCTCAAGAGCCACAGACTTATTTCCAGTCAGGAAGCTGGGATGCCAATGTACTTTACATGTACAAGTAATGCAGATGGGATCACTTCAGACATGTTTACATACAAATCCTCAATCTACATACACATATATAGTTTTATGTGTGACTATGTATTTTTTTCTGATTGGGTCTGAACTAGTTTCCAATGAAGTCAATGGGAACAAGACCATGACAAAGAGCCAACTCTGTCTTTCATTATTTATATGCAACTTCATCTATGTATGCCTCTACATGCCCACTTCCAGTGAGAATATTCCTGCATATGAGATTAGAATGCACTTTCCACTAGCATTTGTGTTAATTAGCACTGTCTGATCAAATGTTCATGGAAAGCAAAAATATTAGGGATATCAGCACAGCCAAAGTGAATTCATTTTCAGAAGTCATCTTTAACATTTTACAGGTTTCAGTCCTTTTTCTATCAGACTGAGGAGGCACTAAAATGAAAAAGTTTCAATATTTCTTCTGAGCATCTACCTTCCTACTTCTGCCCTGCCTACTAACTGACCATCTAATGTCCCCGTCTTCCTTATCTGATCACTTATTGTCAGCTTCCTTGAACTGAGCACTTCTGCTTCTGAAATATTAAAAGAAGGGGTATTGTCCCAAATGCTCTCTTACTCTTTTTATACAGGAACATAGCCTATATTCTAATACCGTTTGTAGTTTCATTATGTGACAGAGCAGACAGAACTAAATATAATATGGTGAATATACTTAAAATATTTTTCAGAGTACTTGGGTGTAAATGCTTGAAGAGGCCCCAGGCAGTATGGATGCTTTAAGAGTTTCTAGCCTTGATGTTCAGGTTCATCAGCCAGTGTGTTGTGTTGTGTTTTAATGAGTAAACATATAGATATATACAGTGGAAACTGACAAACGTATAACTAACTCTAATAAATGACTCCCTAATAACAACAACAAAAAAGGAATCTAGTGTAGCATATAAAAGCAAAGAAGGTGACAATAGCTCTAGTTCATCATTAAGAGGAAATTATCCATACAGAAATCTGGTAGAGTGCCAGAGCCTCAGACTTCATATCCAGCTACACAGAAAGAAGAACTGGAGAAGCAATTAATGATAGGGTTCTTTTCCAAATACAACGGTTTCTTAATGGAGGTTACAACCTTAATGATGTCTAACTTCAATTATTCAAGAGCACCAACAATTCCAAGCAGAAAATTGAACATAATGGTAGCACTTGCAAAACCTTTCTATTCTTACAGCAATGGGGAAAAATGCATTATAATTCACCACATAATAAAAAGACCTCTCTAACCAATAACTGAAAAGAAAACATCAAGCACTAAACTGTATATCCAAATGAAACATCAAGAAAATATGCTGAGATTAAGAACTATGAAAACTAAGGTAAATAGGCTTTGATCCAGCAAAATCAATGGGGCCATTTGTGCCTAAATACTTTGTGGGAATGGGACTTGAGTGAACATGAAACACAATGTTTTAGAGGAGAAATATAGTCAACATGAGTGAAGTGGAAGGAGAGGGAGCCAAATAAAGGCTAGAAAAGAGAGGAATATATGTTTGGTGTGTGGGTCGGTGATGAACTGTAGACACATCTCTTGAAAATGACAGGAGCTAAAGGTAGAAAAGGCAGTCCGGGGTAGAGAGAAATATATTCAATTTAAGATACAATGGTGAACAATGTATGATCAACTGTGCTGGAGGACACTTATGCACATGCCCTCTGTTTGACTTTTCATGCTTACAGCCGAGCAAACTATTTGCAGAAAACAATTTATTTTAATTTTGTTAAATTCACAGAATAAATTCACTGTTCAATTCACTGAATACATTATTTGACAGTTCCCTCCTCCCCTGTCCTTTAATATTTAGCTAGGTTATAAACTTGTTGAATAATTAATATGGTAATCAAATAATACATATTACAAGTTGTATGAAATTCATGTAAAAATGACTTGAGGAATACATTTTCTATCACTTCAATCAGTTCTTCTACTTCTGTGACAGATGTGACAGATTTTTTTCTTATCTACCTCTCTGGAAAAGCTCAATAGTTTTTCAAAATGAAATATTGACAAAACCAAACTTCTTTTCTCTTTATACAAATACATTAGACAGTCGAAGACACAATACCAGCTATTTTGCAATGATTATGGCACTACAGTATATACTAGTTCAACATCCTCCTTGAAATGTAGACATGAAAACCAGAACTGGTCACCCTATACCAGTTGCAGTTGCACCAGGGCCAAACACAATCATAATATAACCTTCCCACTCCTACTCAGTATTCCCTGTTTATACATTTAAGGATCACATTAGCCTTTTTCAGCTTAAAGAAAGTTTACATGTTTTTAAATTGTCTGGACACTTTTTACAGTATCCTTATAACAGAAAGGTAACAAAAAGCAGTTTTGTTGGAATGGAATACTCTGATTGACTACTCAAACAGAGAAATCTGAGTTCTTTTGGAAAATTCTATAGGGGTCACACTAGGAGTTTAATTCCTGTCTTTATAAGAGAGTTTTTTCCCAGTATTCCTTGGGTATATTCAGTCTAAGTGCCCTCTCCATCTCCACTTCTTTCTTGTAGAACTACTTCCTGATAAAGTATTAATGTAATACATCATCAGAAGGCCATCATCGATGTTTTGATGAAGTATTATATCATTACTCATTAAAGAACTATTGTTCTGATGATATATTTGTCATATGCTCTTGAATTGATGGATAGCACAGAGATTCCATTTGTAACATGGCTATTTTAGAGCCTTAGGGGAAGAAGACGAAAGAAAAGCATGGGGTCCGAGGAAAGCCATAAGAGAAGATGTGACACAAGGACGGACAGATGGCTCAGACTGATGAGGAAATTAGAAAAAGAAGAAATCGGAGGACTTGGAATCTTGTAAGAAAGGAAAAAGGAGATGGTAAGATTAAAAAAAATCATGCACAAAAGTGAGTTATAAAAGAGAAAATTCACTGTTGAGAATGGAGAAAGAGCAAAAATCAGTATTAACAGCAGAGGAGCAAAATGAAAGTTAAAGAAACTAAGTGTAGACAGCTTTAACCCTTGGATATAATGTAAAGCAACACTTTTGGGAGTCTGAAATACTACTGTTTCATTCTCCATTTTCTGTTGCTAATAACAGGTGGTTGTAGCAACCAGGCAAGGGACTAACAAACTTTAACAGGACTTTATTTTTAAAGTGGAAACCTCTTTACCAAGCTGCTGTTGAACCCTCAGTAGCTCACTCCACCTCCTCAACTTCCCCCCCCTCCTTCCTGTTTCCTGTCCTTTCAGACTCCCAACAGCCAGTGCTCCCAGTTCTAATAATTACAAGGAGCATCTAAATACCACATTCCCTCCTCTTTTAAGAAACTCTCCCAATTAAAATGAAACATTGTTGTTCTAACCACATGAACAAATGCGAAACAAGACACTACATTGTTGGCAGAAATATTACACTGAAAACACTGTAGATACTACATAACATAGTCTCTAGTCCAGACAGGTGGTCGTCTGGGTCTGACAGGCTGTCTCTCAAGTCCCAGTTCCAGTGCAATGTCTTGTTGTGTTGATATGACGGTGAAGTCGTCCAATGCAGACTGGCTGTTGGCATAATCTCCTCTTGGTGCATAGGCAGGTGCAAGATAAGAAGCATTCCATATGCGCCCATCAGAAAATCGATAGGTGTAAGATCCCTTCTTCTCTATGATTTTAAGAGGAGCTGTGAATTTATGGTCCCCTTTGTGTAAAGTTCCAGGTTTTTGTATTCTAACGGAGGAACCACACTCTAAGTTTGGTTCCTTAGCACCCCGCCGCTTGTCTGTAAATGCCTTATACTTTGCTTGGTTCTGTTCAACTGTTTTTCTCACATCATCCTCGGTTGGGGCATCAGGTCATGACTTTAACAATTCGGCAATGTTCAGTTCAGTATTCATCTGTTTCCCATGCAGTAACCCTGCGGGTGATCTTTGCATTGTGGCATGTCATGTAGCCCAGTATGCTTCCAAGACATCAGAAGGTTATCCACAATAGCCCTTCCAGTTTAGCTGTTTGCAAACTCTCTTTCAAACTTCTGTTAAACCGTTCGATTTCCCCTTTCGCTTGAGGGTAATATAGGGATGACTTTCTGTGTAAAATGTTCCGCTCTAGAAAAGAAAAGTTTCAAACTCCAGGGAAGTAAATTGACTACCATTATCTGAAACCAGTTCTTTGGGGTTACCTTCCCTGCTAAAAACTGAAGAGAGGAACTTAATTACTGTAGCAGAAGAGATTTGCGAAGTAAACACTACCTCAGGCCATTTACTGAAATAGTCTATTAAAGTGATAGGATAATGGTGGTCATTTGGAGCAGTATCAAAGGGTCCTACAATGTCAATCGCCACTTTTTCCCATGCAGATTCAGGAAGAGGAACAGGCTGTAATGGAGGGGTACATGTCACGGCTGTCTTATCATGCATTTGGCAAGTGACACAGGATTTTATGAGTGCTTCAGTTTGAGAGTCCATCCCTGGCCACCAATACAGATCCCGTAGTCGTTGTTTGGTTCAGACAATTCCTTGATGAGAATCGTGTGCCAGGTGTATGAGTTTTGACTGTAATTCTTCTGGCACAAGTAGCCGGTGTGTAGCTTGTAGCACACAGCCATCAAACAAAGAAAGTTCATCCCGAACTCTAAAATAAGGCAGCAAAACTGGGTCAAGGTTTTTAGGGTTACTGGGCCATCTCTTTGTCAGAAATTCCTGTAGTTTTTGTTGAATTAGACACACTGAACAAGCAACTTGAAATTGTTCTTTTGTAACTGCAGTGAGAGTGCTTGTAATAAGCGCAACTACTACATCCTCATCCTCCGGTGGACCATCTGGTGAAAGCAAAGGCAAGCGAGAAAGGCAATCAGCTACCACATTTTGGTTTCAGGCTTATATTCCAGTTCATAATTGAAAGAGAGTAGTCTTGCAGACCATCTAGCAATACGATATCCTGCTCTTCCCAGTCCTTTTGTGGTCAGCAATGTCATCAAAGGGCTGTGGTCTGTGTGCAACTTGAACATGCAGCCCCACAGGTAAGTTCTCCATTTTTCAGTAGCCCAGTCACAAGCAAGTGCTTCTTTTTTGATTGTAGAATATTTCCTCTCAGCATTACTTAGTGTCCTTGAAGAAAATGCAACAGTCCTCTCTGTGTTGTCCTCATGAAGTTGTGTGAGGACAGCCCCAAGTCCATAATCAGAAGCATCTGTAGTTACAATTGTGGCAATGCAGGAGTGAATAGTCCAAGTACTGGACTATGTACAATCAAGTCTTTCACCATTTCGAAACTAGCTTGTGCATCCGTTGTCCACACTAAGGTTGAACTTCTCTGTAGTAATTCTCATAATGGTTCAATGACTGAAGCATAATTGGGAATGAATTTTGCATACCAGGAGGTAAGACCAAAGAAGGAACATAAGCTTTTCAAATCTGTTGGAGGAGGAGCATTTGAAATTGCCAGGATATGATCTGGATCCGGTTTTAGTCCAGCCCGTGAAATTGTATGCCCCAGAAAGGACAGTTCAGTTTGTCTAAATTTGCATTTGGACTTACTGAGCTTGAGGCCTGCTTTGCTGATGCAGGGTAGTACAGACTGCAGGTTATTGTCATGTTCCTCAGAAGTATTTCCAAACATGATAATATCATCCAGATAGCACTGAACTCCATGTTGATTCTTCAGAATCAATGACATCATTTTTTGGAAGGCACTTGGGGCAGATGCAAGACCATACGGAACATGTTTAAAACCAAATAGTCCCTCATTTAATAAATGCTGTGAGGTCTCTGCTATCTTCATGCAAAATAACCTGGTAGTATGCGATCTGCAAATCAAGAGTAGAAAACATCTTTTCTCCACAGAGTTCTGCAAATACTACTTCTATGTGAGGAAGAGGATGGCTGTCAATCACAATAGCTTTATTTGGCTTCCTTAAATCCACACAAAGGCGAATGCCTCCACCCTTCTTCTGCATTACTACTATAGGTGAAACCCATTCCGAGGAGTCAGTCTCCTCAATAATGTCCTTTTGAACAAGTTTTCTAAGTTCCTCTAAAACTGCTTCCCTGACTGAAAATGGTAAGCGCCATAAATTCTGTCCCACAGGCATCACATTATTCTGCATTTTAACTTTATGCAGAAACCCATAAGCACAGCCGAGTTTCTCCTCAACCTGGTGCTGGGTTCCAGCTGAAACAGCTGCAAGAGTGCTTTGCTGAGGAAGATTAATTCGTCCATTAACTACCCTGAGATTTAAAGCAGCCAATAAATCTCTGCCAAGGATAGGAGTGCCTTTGTGGACATTGTAGAACTCTGCAGTTACACAGCAATCACCAAAAGTAACTATTGCTGGCAGGCAGCCATGCACTGGAATATGGTTTTTCAATAGCACAGCAAGTGAAGCTTGGATTCAGTAAGAGGTACCTCTTTAAAGTAATGCAAATAGATGGAATCAGGTAGTATAGATACTGCTGAGCCAGTGTCCAACATTATCTGAACAGAGTGTGATTTGCCTGAGGGTATGGCGGAAACATTTACCGTGCACTTTATTTGTTCTGGAATATGTGCAGTAGTGATTTTGTCCATGCTCAGCACAGTAACATTTGGTATTGTAACTGCATGCCACCTGTTGACTGAACTGGCTGCTGCGACATACTTTAGCAAAATGCCCAATCTTTTTGCAATGATTGCATTGAGCTACTTTTGCCGGACATCCTGTGTAGCTTGCAAGGTGGCGTGGGGATCCACAGTGAAAGCATGCTTTTACTGTATTTTGAATTTGCTGATTCGGTGGTTTTACATTAGTTTTCCTCTTGTAATCATTTGTCTTCAGTGATAGTGAACTTTTCTGCAAAGGAGTCACAGCCTGGACAGTGCCTCCTGTATCCATGCTCATTATTTTGGCTTCAGCTGTAACTGACTCAATCTGAGTAGCAATGGTTATTGCTTTTTCTAGTGTAAGTTGTGGTTCTAGAAGTAAGTGTTCTCTTACACGAAGCATGGTTGTTTTCTCAATGAGCTGGTCTCTAATCATCTCATCGCCATATTCCCAAAGTCACAAGTTATAATCAGACTCTTCAGGGAAGCAATATACTGCGTTATAGTCTCCCATTTTCTGCTCACGCTGGTGAAATCTGTAGCAATTAGCTACTACATTCACTTTTGGCACAAAAAAGTTCTTTAATGCGGTGAGTGCAGTCTCATATTTATCATCTGCAAGGGGAAATACATGCTGCCCTTCTGCTCCAAGGTAGTGGATTAGCAGAGCACGCTTTCTTACTTCATAAATCTCTGTAGCAGTTATTGCAAGCAGATAAGTCTCAAACATATGGATCCAGGCAGTAAAAGCAATTGGAGGCTCATCTGGGCTTTGTAGAAAGGGTGCAGGTGGGTTCAGAGGCAGAAGATCCATCCTCGTCACCAAAATGTTGTAGCAACCAGGCAAGGTACTAATAAACCATTAACAGGACTTTATTTTTTAAGTGGAAACCTCTTTACCAAGCTGCTGTTGAACCCTCAGTAGCTCTCTCTCCGCCTCCTTAACTTCCCCCCCACATCCTTCCTGTTTCCTGTCCTTTCAGACTCCCAACAGCCAGTGCTCCCAGTTCTAATAATTACAAGCAGCCTCTAAACACCACACAGGTCGAGCAACAGCCTATTGTTTTGTATGCATGTTTTGTATTCATGTTTTGGGGCACAACACAACAGAATCAGAGTCTGATGTTCACAGGCCATCTGTAAATCATCTCACAAGGAGAGGACACTAACCACATAGTTATAGAAAAGACAGCTTATTTTAGCATACATAGTCACAGCTTGAGTTTCAAATAAACATGTGCATAAACAACAGTGAAATGGATCTAAGTAAGACACAGGAAAAAATCTTGAAATTCCCCGCTGGGCACGCTCTCAAGGCCTGATGCCCTTTGAGGTCAATGGGAATTTTTCTGTTGTCTTCAAAGATCATTGGATCATGCCATCTGTTTCAAATCTGGCTACATGTGATTAGAAAAGTGTTCTGAAAAGCTCTCACAAGAGAGGCTGGGTCCTTAAAGGTATCATATCCACACAAGCATGCACAATGACTGCACTACAACTAAGGTGGGGAAGAATTTGTCTGGGGCTTACCAGGTGAGGACAGCTCTGCTTTATGGTGGGGCGGAGGAAAGGGGGAGGAAGTTGCACTCAGCAGTGGTGCGGTCAGCGGGACTAAACCAAGTAGTGCATTATTTGGATGATTTTTTGTTCACAGGGCAAGCCAGGTCAGATGAGTGTGTTCACCTGTTGGACACATTTCAGGCCCTGGCAAAAAGTTTGGGGGTACCCCTAGGGGAGGGGAAAAAAACAAAAGGTCCTTCCACTACATTGACCTACCTGGGCATTGAGCTGGACACCAGGGAGGGTGTATCTCGGTTCCCTCAGGATAAGCTCCAGGAGCTATTGGGGTTGCTTCAGAGAGCAGTGGGTGCTAAAAAGCTCATGCTACAGGAACTGCAATCTATTCTGGGATACCTGAACTTTGCTTGCAGGGTTGTTGCCCCGGGGCAGGCGTTTTGTGCCTGGTTGGCAGTGGCAATGGCCAGCATAGCCAGGCCACACCATTACCTACAAGTCACTAGAGAGATGAAGGAAGATTTGAGGTTGTGGGAAAGTTTTCTGAGTCAATTTAATGGGGTATCATTGCGGAGGGAGGAATGGTTATTACAAGGGGGGTTAAAAATCCACTCAGATGCGGCAGGGGGCACAGGTTTTGGGGTGTTTTATCAAGGCAAATGGTGTGCACAAAAAAGGCCTGCCACCTGGACACAAAACGGGGTTGTGCGTGACATGACCTTCTTGGAATTTTTCCCCATTTTAGTTGTGGTGGTGATTTGGGGATCGGAGCTGGCTAATAAAAGGGTGTTCTTCTGGTGTGAGAACATGGCAGTGGTACAGGTTATCAATTGCCAAACTTCCAGATCGCACAGGGCTATGAAATTGGTAAGGGTGTTTGTTCTACAATGTTTAACCTTCAACATCTGTTTTTCTTCCAAGCATGTGCGGGGCATGGATAATGGCATAGCAGACGCCTTGTCTTGTTTCCAGTTTGACAGACTTTGTGAGCTTGCACCAGGGGTTAGCAGTGAACCCGAGCAGATGCCACTGGCTCTCTGGAACCTCTGAATATGATGTCAGTGGAAGGGAGATTTTTGGCTCCAGCTTGCAAGTTGTTTATTTTGTTTTCTTTTGTGGAGTCTTGCCAATTCAAGGATCCAGAAAGTGGGTCGCCTATACGGCCCTCCACGGAGGACGGTTGTTGCAGTACTGGGTCAAGGATAATGCAGCTGCTGGTGCCCCTTGACAATCGCACATGGGACAATGGGTTCTTTCTCTCAGTAAGGCTGCTAGGCAAGAGGCCATTTGGAGATGTCTGGGAACCCGGCTGGGTTGCGGGGAGAGGTAGCCAAGCAGATTGCTGGTGCCTCTTTGTGACAGATGTTCAGTGCAGGTACTCCATAGGGAAGGCAGCCAGTGACCAGATAAATGCCTGGTAAAGGACTTAAAAGGAGGTAGTGGATAAAGGAACAGAACGGGGGAGTGGGTTGGGAACTCCTCTAATTGGTACAGCAGGGAGCCAACTCCTTCTCCTTCTCCCACTCTCATAGCCATCCTTAATCCTATTACAAGGGTGGGGATGGTAAAGTCCAAACCCTGAGTTGGCTGGGGGACCTGGATGGAAAGAAAGGGGAGCTGGTGAAAGCCACAGAAAATTGATTTGAATAAGCATGGATTTGCCTGCACTGTACTCTTTGTCTGCCGGGTAGTCCCAGCCATCTATATAATAAAATTGCGGCCTGATTAAAATCCATAACAAGTGTATCCTGTCCTTCTTGTGGTGTACCCAGACAATCACTACAAAAGCAGTTGTGTCAGAAACCACTGCCACCTTATGAAGAACTTTTAGGGAGGATGGGCCTGATCACAGACTGCAACCTTTACAAGATTAGTAATCTTCTGTTTAAGAAGATATGCTTCTATTCCTCAGTCTGTCTTTGTCAGATGGGTACCTATCTTTAGAGTAATTCAGTTGTCATGGGATCCAGTTGCTGGAATCCTAGAAACAGGAACAAATCACTATGATTTGTGTGAGATGATTTTTAGATCACACATCCAGCCAGATCCCACAAGCTGGTATCCACAGGTTACATAACTTTTGAAGGCCAGTTGGTGTCAAACTGGTCCTCCAGAATCACTACAGAATACCTCTAACTACAGTCACTTTCATTGTTTTCTGTAACATACTTATGGTATGTTACTGGTCATCCAAATCACACAATATTGTTTTTTTCTGGATGTCTGACACTGGAAGAATAATTAATAATGAATGTCATAGCAAAATATGAATGACAAATAACTCTCAACCAGTACACATTTCAAATAAGTAAGTCATACTAAAAAGATATATGAACAAATGTTTTACACCAATACTTGGTGACTATATAAATACTTGTAAACAGTGAATAATGTGTCTCCAAATAACAACTAACCTAACTTGCTGATTTTGTTTGCAAAAATACTTATGCATTAGTATTAGTCTGTATTATTCAGCCAGCTCTAATGGTAACCAGTCATTTGTACAAGGACGTAGGCCTGTGACAACATTTCTGAGGTCAGAAGTTTTCCTTAGCCTCTCTTATTGATGGGAAACTCCACTGCTGGATCTTTTTTTGCCAGCTTTTCCAACCACACAACTTTAAAATTCAGTAATAGGTTCCTGTGCAGTTTTGCAGTAGGGAAAGATGTGTTTTCAGTCAGGTGACCATGTCTCCTCCTTGATTCCTGGACCTCTTCTCCCCATTCCCAGAACAGAAAACACTGACAAAGATTATGAAGGTCATGCCAGAGAATCTCCACTGCTTCTTCCTCATTGGCTGTCCATATCATGGTTTCTCTCAGTCCTGCAATTCCTGGTAGATTAACTTCATCATGCTGAAGATGCTAGCGGCCTCAAGTTATCTTCAGATAACTCTACTCCGAAATCAGGGCTCCTCTGGAGACTGACTGTTGGCTGTCAAGGAATCTATGAAAAAGGCAGCTCTGTCTTTTGAAGTTGAAGACTGCTGAAGTCCATTTCAGGTATTTCACAGAGAAGGGATTTTGAACCTAGGCTCCCAAATCATAGATGACTACCCTAACCACTAGGGAAAACGGTTAGTGGCACTATTACCACCACCTCCTGCCATTTTGTGAATGGCCAGAGGTATTTGTGTCAAATTCACCGATCGATTCAGGTCTATCTAGATTTCATTTCCCATGAAAAAACACTTTTGTCAAAAAATTTTAACCAAGCTCTAGTCCCAAGTCTCTTAATTTTATTGTAAACCCGATGTAACTTCATTGATTTCAATGGCATTATCAATACAGGTATTTTGCATTGGCTTTCTGGTACTGGAGAGCAGAATTCGGCTCATACTGTGGCAGGGTATTGTCACTCTGTCTGGTATGGCTTCCAGCTGAGAGTGCTAATCTCAGGTCAGATATTCAGAAGAAAGGGCAGACACCCCAAACTGGTGGTATCTTCTATAATTAGATTTCACCAAGCCAGTAACAAATGTGTGCTCCTGGATTACTATATTAATCTTACCATGGAGCCCCAAACAGTACCCTTAGGCTCTCCAGCCCCTCTGAAGCACCCAGACAAACTAGACTTTGTGATGAAAGGTTATTAAAACCAAAAATCACCTCACATTGGGTTATTCCTAACCTCAAGCCATCAGTCACTTACCCCAGGTCAACGGATTCTCTGGATCACACACAAAACAACTCTGATAGCTAATTAATTTACTAGAGAAATTGGCTAAGAAAAAGAAATGAGAGTTTCTTGAGAGGTTAAAGCTGGTAAAATACATTAACAGATGAGTCAGTTTGTAAATTCAAAATTGTAACAGAGATATAGTGATCTATTAGATTTCATAAGTGTCTTAGGGTTACCCAAAATAACTTTGGGGAACTCTATCCACTTATTCAGTATTCCACCCTGTCAGAATCCATCTGTCCAGAGATACAGGATCACTTCTTAGATCCTTTCTTATAGGTATCTTCCCCGGAAAGCAATCTGGCAAATGTCTCCATCACACCTGTTGACTAAATGCAGCCTGGGTCTGTGGATTACCCGAACATAATGCTTCTTTGTTTACAGTTCCAAGGCTCCAATCCATTTGATGGGTAATTCAATTACAGATACATACATAATGCATTTAATTACAAAAATCCAAACAACCTTTCATTAGATTTAATGAAGTTTAAACATCAAGTAAATACACTTTTGATCTAAGGTTAAGTAAGTACAGGGATATATGCAATGTAATCCATAGCATTGAACAGGTTACAGATAAATGAAGACAATATCATTCACATTTCCTTTGAAGTGAATGAACACTCAAATGAATTAGTACACTTAATAATCCTTTGAGATTCACCATGAGTTAATTGACCTATTGCTCGGACCTGAGCTGGTCTGTCAGCATGACAAATATATTCGTCTTTTGCTAGTTGACAGAACTTCCTTTCGTGCATAAGGAGATTTTTGGTTTGTTTACATTTAACCCAACTGCACTTGCTGTCGTAATTATGCTTTCAATGGTACAATTTTGTAAATAGAAAGTACAATGTGATAATATCTTTTTTTTTTTTTTACATCACAAGTGACAGAAGTCTGTGGCCCACAGTCGTTTTAGGCTGACATTTTCAATTGTTATAGCAGTATTGATGAAAGAAGATTAAGGAGCTCTCAGATGCCAAACCCCATTATTTCAAGTTTACGTAGAGCTGCCAAGCCCTAATAATTCCAAAGGGATTTAGCCATTATAGGGTAAAAAGGCTAGGTCCTCACAGCAATCTGAAAACTATTGTAGCCTGTCAAAATGTAAATGGTCCTATATTAATGAAAATCTAATGGTATAACTTTCACTCAGTGTTTTTTAATTAACACTCTTCTAATGACACAATGGTCAACAAATGGCAGAACACACTTAAATAAATCTTTCAGAGATTTAATGATTTGCCCTAACATCCTAGAACTGTGACTTGTCATTGCCTAGCATGGGAGCATTTATTAGACTTTGCAATAAGCTATAGTAAAAGGCTTTATTTTATTTTTTTTGTCTGACTTCTCCATAATCAATTTGCAGGCCAGTTTTTTTAAATCAGTTTGAAGGGAGATAATTCTTAGAGCCTCACTGCTTTATATCTATGACACTTCCATGAAAACCTACAAGTATAGCCAGTACACTGTTGACCTTTTCAAGAATTTGTTCTTAATCCTTTATTCTCTTTTATTTTTGAGACACTGAACATCCATCCAGCTGTCTGTCTATCATCATTTCTGCAACACATCAGCGTAATAACTAGAAGGTAACTAAAAGGTTAAGTATTTCTCTGTCTTGTATGCAAAGAAGCCAGCTCAATACCCCTCCTAGATTCAGCCACGGAGGTTAGTTCATGAGAGAGTTTTTTCCTCTTTTGCTTTACTCAGCCTTCATTATTGGAGAAGCCTTTTTCAAAAAAGATGTGAATTGGAGCATGTTTTTAAAATGGTCATGTCTGGACTCATCTACATCTCTGGTGGCAAGGCATTCTTGAGCCAAGTGTCCTGTACTAAAACTGCTTTGCCTACAACTCCTTAAGATTTCACCCTACTGGCTATTAAATTCAGTGTTGAGCACAGTTGTTTCAGAGCTTAGAGGATGGAGAGGGTCTATAAGCCTATGAGCTTTAAACAAGAACTGGAAATGTATCCAGTCAAATAGGGAGCCATTGGAACACTGTTGAGATGCACTTTCATTAGCATTTATTGCTTAAGAGATGGACTGCTTTTTACTGTACTAATTGAATCTGCACATGGCCTTCTCATTCATCTCCTGGTACAGTGTATTGCAACTATCTAACTTGGAGCTGACAGACCTGTGGACCACTATATTTTAGTGAGGGGAATGATTGCAGCATGTTGGCTGTATGAAAATGGGAGAAGATGTTTTGCCGCTCTGGCAATAAGCTTGTTCAAAAGTACCTATTAGTCCAATAAGTCCTTTAGAATGCTCACACCTTTAGTGATGGGTAGATGCCTTAGAAATGGAGCAATCAATGTCTTAGAGAGCTCCTGAAAGTGCTTTCTAGACCTCACAACAACTGACGTCTATCTCAATGTCTCACAGTTATGCTATAGTAAAGCCTGTTGTTTATCACTGAATTGGTGACAGACGTTTATACTCCTCATAGGCCTATTCTGATCCTTTTGTGAACAGGGACCCAATAGTGAAAAGTTGTATCTTTTGATTTTATAACTTTTATGTTGTATTACAAAGCACATAGATGAGAAATTCACAAGTTGAACTCTGCCTATAATTGAAAAACAAAGAACAATCAACTATACCACTTATATTCCCCAGCCTATCATCATTGGATTTTGGAGAATAACCAAGGTAGAAGATCATTTTCAACTGAAAGATAGATTTGTTTATTGTTTTGGAGCCCGTGCAGCGGAGAGATCAACCCTGCATATACTATGAATATACCCCTAAAAAGTGCTTTCTGGGCTGCAAGATCTGAAAAAGACATGCCTAACAGACCAGTAGTAGGGTTTTGGGTTCCATTCTCTAAGCCTAATTCAGCACTATGTTACATCAGTTTTATGGCAGTGTAACTCCATTGAAATCAATGGAATTTCAGAGGTGTAATAAACTGGAGTTACACAGCATGCAGTCTGGTCAGATGGTCTGATTTCTCACTCAGTTTCTGGGGTCAGATGTTCTAGGAATGATGTGAAGTCAGTATGAAGAGTGAATACTCCCATCACTTAGCACTGCTCTCGTCTAGGATAAGAAGGAATGGATCTGATGAAATCTGAGAAGTATGTGATTCAATCATCTTCAGCCAGAAGAGTCAGAGCTTTAATAAGAATGCAGAGGACACTCCCTGAGGGATGGAACAGATAGGATGACGTGGAAGGATGCTTAGGTAAGTGTGTTTTTTCAACCATACAGGGGATTTGTGTCTGCTTGTATTGCAATCAGACCCCTGTTACATGTGTTTTTCAACTTTTCTTATTTTTATCTTCAGCTAGTTAGTGAGGGAAGCTAGGGCTTTGGTTTACTCCCCCTTGGCAGTTCAGAGGCTCTGCTTGGCTTCTGAGTTTTCTGTGAATGATTGTCTGTTGCTTTCTCTGTTTTCTACTCAAACTTGTAGCTAGCTAGTTTGCCTGGGTCCCTGTAATTTGTTGCTATGACTGTTGGATGATATTCCTTGCTTTGTGTGTTCTAATGAGCTCAATAGTTCAATCTGAGCTTCTGCATCTGGTAAAGATAATAAGCATGACATCTCTGTTAGTCACAGCCGTGCCTGCACTGAAGGGCGCAATGGGTTTGTAGTTTAAAATAGTTTTCTCTTGTATAGCCTGTGTGCTTCAAACACATAATAATTACTGAACAAAATGTTCTTAGACATTTGCTTGAATAGTGTTGATCAATAGCACTGTTTATGAAGGGGAATGCTATCTTTGAGGCCTAAAGAACCTATGCAAATAAATAGACAATTACTTTGCTTCACTACCAAAAACCAGTGGTGATGTTTTTGTTTTTATCTTTATTTAATCAATAGGGAATTTTTGATTAGACAGCTACTGCATGTGCCAGCTATCTCCAGGACAGGAAAAGAGAAGAACCAGTTACTTTTTGTCCTGTAATGATTTCAAGATTATTGAAAGACTGTCTGCACCATCAGATATTGTAGGGGCAAGGTTGCGGAAGATTGGCGAGGAGCTAGGTGGTGGACTGAGTATGTGACTGGATGTAAGCAGAGGATGCAGGCAGTTTCAATTAACTTTGTCCGACAGACCCTGCCAAAAGATATTGTAGCATAGCTCAGCATATTTTTGCCTGTAACTGAGTCAGTTTATGTAATAAGCATAAATTATATATATATATATAAGAATGTAACCAGCTGTTGACCCCATGTAACCCTGAGATAAGCGCTGAGAATATAGTGCCGCAGAGGACTCCCCCCCACAGTGGAGTCCTGCCTGGTCAGCTGTCCTGAATGGCCAGAGTCCCCTGCAGCCCCTCCGCGTGTCCTAGAGGCTCCCAGCTCAGATTGGAGCATAAGTTCTTCCTTCCTTCAATAAAGCATAGTTTACTGTTCTCAGGCCTGAGTGTCTTCCTTTCGCTGGTATCTCTCCCCACAGCCCTTGCGGGCACAGACATCAATAGCTGAGATGAGTGCAATTTCCAGGAAAACCCATATGTTCAATCAGAACAAACTGTGAGTTCCTGGGTGAATATAAGGATAGAATCTAAGCAAATCATTCACTATAAAACGGTTTATAAGAAAGTAGGAGGGTTGGGAAGGCAACCAAACATATTTAGGAAAGTGAAGGGGCATGTTCTGTTACTCCAGAGAAGGGGATAACCCTACCTTTGTTAGAAAATGGTTAACTCTCTTTTTGTAGAAATTCACTGAAACAAATATAGCCCCAAATCCTACAAGTTGTTCTGCATAGATGGGCCCCTCCCCATGTGGAGCCCCACTTATTTCCATCCACATGGCAAAATTTGCAAGATTGGGCCATACATACCTCTAAAGGTGAGGGGGGGGGTTGATATTTTGACCAGTCACAGCTCAACTCTCTTTGTTCTTATATGGCACTAGAACAGCTTGATATTTTATGCACAATTTTTTTCCAGTGGAAAAATGGCCATTTTAGGACAATAGAATGTTTTGCAGAAAGTTTGTTGGCATCTTTTTTTTAAACGTTTATTTGTCATTTTAATAAATATATTTTAATAAAAAATGTTACTGAAATTGTTATCAAGTATCAGGGGATAGCAGTGTTAGTCTGTATCCACAAAAAAACCCCAAGAAGTCTGATGGCGCCGTAAAGACTGACAGATTTATTTGGGCATAAGCTTTTGTGGGTAAAAAACTACTTCTTCAGATACATCATTGTTGTTGAACATTTTCATTTTCCTGAATTTTGGTTTTCAGTGAATGAAAATGTTAGATAACACTCAATATTTTTTATTGAAAAATTAATAAAAATGGTCTAGAAAATTTTGCATTTAGTACCATGTGACATGGAAATAGTTTGAAAAAAAAACTCTTAAAATTGTGTTTTCTGATTTTCAACCAACTCTACAATAGGACTTCTAACTGAGGATCTCAAAGCAAAGGAAAGTTAGTACCATTTTTCTCTTTTTATGGATGGGGAAACTGAGGCACAGAGCAGTGAAGTGACTGGCCCAAGGACACACAGCAGGTTAGTGGCTGAGTCAGGAATTAGGATCTAGGTCTTACCTGTCAGTTCTGTGCCCTATCCACTGGACGATCTTGTATCCCCCCTTCTGAACAGGATGGGTTAACACTAAATGTTGCCCAGATAAGAGAACATTTAATCTGCCACCCTAGACAGACTTTTTTCCCCTCAAGAAAGATTCTACCTCTAAACTTCTGTCCCCATGATCTCTGATTTTCTACCCACCCCTGAATCTTTTATCTTCCTCCCAAGTGAGGCAACTTAGTGTACCCAAGATGACGGTAGTTGGCAATAATCAAGTGTCTGATACATTAATGCTTTCTGCTTTGGATTTGACTCTGTTGCATCCTGAGCCACCTTCTC
The DNA here is from genome assembly GCF_965140295.1 of Lepidochelys olivacea. NCBI lineage: Eukaryota > Metazoa > Chordata > Testudines > Cheloniidae > Lepidochelys > Lepidochelys olivacea. The sequence goes on along the minus strand of NC_140418.1, from coordinate 69,765,751 downwards.
AGAGCATCTAGATCATAATGATACAAAGTAGTCCTTTAATCCAGCTCTGTTTTCCAACAGTCTGTGTGTTGCCTTGTTTTCTATGTAAATCTCCACAGGTTGTACTTCTGCAGAACAATTCATCAAGGAATGATGATACTGCAGTACAGGAAATATTGATTGGTTTAAATCATTATCTGATTTATAGGAAGATAACTACACTCCAAGAAGGCTGATAAAGAAAATGTATACCACAGTATACAATAGCTAGTCAGAATAAACACAGGAAAAGTATGTGGGGATTATTAAAGTATCCACACTCCCAGCAGATTTGCCGTGATCAAGTGTGCTTTATAGAGGTGATTTATTTTTCATTATAGTCACTTCTGTAAGACTCTTGAAGAATGGTCACAAATTGTGAAAAACTATGTGAATAATAGGGCTGTCAAGCAATTAAAAAATTAATCATGTGAGTAATCACGCTGTTAAACAACAATAGAATACCATTTATTTTAAATATTTTTTGAAGTTTACTACATTTTCAAATATATTAATTTCAGTTACAACACAGAATACAAAGTGTACAGTGCTCACTTTATATTTATTTTTGATTACAAATATTTGCAGTAAAAAAACCCAAATAATAGTATTTTTCAATTCACCTCATACAAGTACTGTAGTGCAATCTCTTTATCATGAAAGTTTAAATTACAAATATAGAATTATATACAAAGAAAACTGTTTTGTTTTTGAATGCAGTGTAAAACTTTAGAGCCTACAAGTCCACTCAGTCCTACTTCTTGGTCAGCCAATCACTCAGACAAACAAGGTTGGTTATAATTTGCAGGAGATAATGCTGCCTGCTTCTTGTTTACAAAGTCACCTGAAAGTGAGAACAGGAATTCGCATGGCACTGTTGTAGCTGATGTTGCAAGATATTTACGTGTCAGGTGCGCTAAAGATTCATATGTCCCTTCATACTTCAACCACCTTTCCAGCAGACATGCTTCCATGCTGATGATGGTTCTGCTTGATAATGATCCAAAGCAGTGTGGACTGACGCATGTTCATTTTCATCATCTGAGTCAGATGCCACTGTCAGAAGGTTGATTTTCTTTTTTGGTGGTTTGGGTTCTGTAGTTTCCGCATCAGAGCGTTGCTCTTTTAAGATTTCTAAAAGCATGCTCCATACCTCATCCCTCTCAGATTCTTAAACCTTGGGTCGAGTGTTGTAACTATTTTTAGAAGTCTCACATCGATACCTTATCTGCATTTTGTCAAAGTGAAAGTGTTCTTAAAACAAACATGTGCTGGGTCATCATCCAAGACTGTTATAACATGAAATATATGCAGAATGTGGGTAAAACAGAGCAGGAGATATACAATTCTCCCCACAAGGAGTACAGTCACAAATTTAATTGACACATTATTTTTTTAATGAGCATCATCAGCATGGAAGAATGTCCTCTAGAATGGTGGCTGAAACATAAAGGGGCATACGACTGTTTAGCATATGTGGCATGTAAATACCTTGAAACGCTGGCTACAAAAGTGCCATGTGAATGCCTATTCTCACTTTCAGGTGGCATTGTAAATAAGAAGAACTCAGCAGTATCTCCCATCAATGTAAACAAACTTGTTTCTCTTAGCAATTGGCAGAACAAGAAGTAGGACTGAGTAGACTTGTAGGCTCTAAAGTTTTACACTGTTTTGTTTTTGAGTGCAGTTATGTAACCAAAAAAAATCTGCATCTGTACTTGTATGAGGTGAATTGAAAATACTATTTCATTTATCATTGTACAGTTCATGTATTTGTAATAAAAATAATGTAAAGTGAGCACTGTACACTTTGCATTCTGTGTTGTAATTGAAATCAATATTGAAAATGTAGAAAAACATTCAAAAATATTTTAATAAATTTCATTTGGTATTCAATTGTTGTAAGTGCGATTAATCACGATTAATTTTTTGAGTTAATTGTGTGAGTTAACTGCTATTAATTGACAGCCCTAGTGAATAATAACAGTAATAAAATAATAATATCAAAAGTCAAATAGATAACTTTAAGATACTTAGTCCATACTGCTGTCATTTTGTGGGAAGACTTGGGGAGAATCTATTTTAATATTTATTTTGGTGTAAGTGCCTGGGCCATTTGTGCATACATTGGTTTATTACTGTTGAGGTGAGACACGTGACCACTAATAGCCCTATTGTATATAGAAAGCTAGAGCAATCAAATCTTTATCATATTGACAGTGGGAGGTGTCATTGATGGTACAATAGTTTTTCTTTGGAACTAGACAATCCCGTCCACTAACCTAAAAAAGTCAATTAGTGTAAAAATTGATCTTTAAGGTCTGAAGCAATACCTTCATTGTCCAGAGTCTTCCTGAATTAGGAGGCAATCTTGCCAGTGCTTAGTGCATGGTGAGTTATTGAGAACTCTCAAATCCAAATGGCTTTAATGGGAGTGAAGGGCATTCTGCACCTTACAGTATCAAGTCCTTAAAAACTGAGGTCCTCGCTTTCAGTCACAGGGATGAGAATTCCTGTGCACTGTTACCTCCTGTGTCTGTTACCTCCACAGAAACTCACATTTGTGCACACAGTGAGGCATTTGTATGTGCACTGGGTAATTGCTTGTCCAGTCCATTTGCGTACAACCTGACACAATCTGTTACTCATACAAACACTTGTGAATCCCTCCATCCTCTTCTGCTTGAAGAGTTTATTGATATGCTGGTTTTGTCAATGTTGTTGGGACGGGGAGAAAGTTGTAAATAAAAGACAGCACATTCCATGCTGCGACTATATTAATATAATGCATGGATTCAATCCTCCACCCACTAAAACCAAATGGAGTTTTGCAATGGGGCAGGATTAAGCCCTGTATCTTGCTTTGGATTCGAAGTCTAAGCAGCATCAAGCTTCTGTGAAGCCAGAATAAATGATATAGCTGCACACCTTGTTGTGCTATTTCACTTAACATTTGTATTGACTAAAAATGCTAAACAATTATCACAACTAAAATAGGTCATGCTTCACATTTTCCTTTAGCCTAATGTCCTAGAAGCCTGTGAGAAGCCTCTAAAAGCCAAGAGCCAGAAGCAGTTTTTAGAAATCAGTCCCCTTTATCCTAAGCTGTGTGCACTCATCAGACTGGCAGCTTGAAATTGGCATGACTCCAGAGAAGTAGGTCTTTTCAGGAAGGATGGCATTACAGCAACATGACAATCCCCCCCCCCTTCTCACCCTCTTGCCCCCCAGATATTAGAGTGGTTGAGGATGTTGTGGGAAAACCCGTGCATTTTTGTGTCTCTATAGACCTTACCACAGTGCTTCTGGTCTATTAGGAAGTATTTGCACTTTGACACCTGTACATATTAATGAAAAGTAAACTCTCATGGCATTTATTTATAATACAAATAATAATCCAAACTAAAACCATAGCACTTCTAAAATATATGCTAAGCATCACCACTCAATCCCATTGCTTTTGCCACTTCCCCTTCCTTCTCCTGTGTTTGTGTGTTGTCTGTTTACCCTCTGAATCCATAGAGAATGTATATTCATTAGGAAAATAATCTTATCTTTATATCTTTCTCTAAGGTGTGTAATACATTATTGTTGTAATGCTAATACCAAGTAGCTCACTGCCGTGTGAAATCTCCTCATTTCAAAAGGTAAATATCTCAGTTTCCCTGCCCTCCACCTCCCACTGCCCAGCAAAACATCATGTTATGGGGTTAAACTGTTAGGACCTTTTGATCCCAGAGAATTTATTTGTTTGTTTATTATTTCATTTACCAAATTATGGTACCAACCAAATTAACCCTAGTCCAATCCTGATTCAATTGAAGTCAATAGCAAAACTCCCCTTAATTGTAATGGAAGCAGGATCTGGCCCTACAAAACCTTGGCGGAGAAAGAGATGTTCATAATGAAAATGCTATCCAGCCCAGAACTCAGCAGGGCTACTAAAGCAGATGGACAGGTGCCCTTTTTAGCTCATGTGTATAGATCTAAAAATATAAAATAAATTAATGGCTGGAAGATTAGGTCCCTATTTTGTGAGACAGATGCCAAAAGTAAGTAAGTAGCCTCATTGAATCAAGTGAGTGATCTCAGGACCAGCAACTGTGGTGTGCCTGACTCCTGGTCTCAGGAAGAACTGAAATACTGTTTTCTCTTTTTAGCAGTCCCTATGGACATGTGCAAAGTCTGACTGAATTTTGTACTAATCTGGCCCAGTCACTGAGAACCTTTCAGAGTAAAAGCTTCTAAACTATTAAGCAAATGTTTTTTTTTAAGTGTAAGCTAATATAAACGTAGTTTGTGTTTATGGCTAAACGCCAAAGAGTAACTGCTTTAACATTTGTGTGTGACATTTTTACAAAAAAGAAATTTATCTTTAGGAAGAGTGGTATTTTATCGCTGAATAAATTCACTTACAGTGGCAGAATATAAGAATGTATTATGCAGAAGTTTATACCTACATTTTGTCTCAGCTGCACAATAATATTGGAGAGTTAATGCAGCAGGACAGAGAAATATTTATATGCCCATCATACAAGAAAGTAAATTGAGATTCTAATCTCAACAGCAGCATCCATACAAAAAAAAAGTGAAAATGTCTCTATTATTCTATCATATTTTGTTTTGATGATTCAGCCTCCTTCAGATCCTAATGAGGCCTGATCCTGCATGGTGCTGTGCATCTCCTCTAAATTGCTGAGTTCCCCACTGATTTCTCCATGTATTCCAAAGGCCCTGTGTGCTCAGTGTTTTCACTTTATTAAAATCAACAGGAGTTGAAGCTGATCAGCACCTTGCAAGGGGCGTGTAGGGCTTGATCTGTTTCGAGTGAAGTTAATGGGAGATTCTGTATTTCAATAGTACTTGGCTTGTGTCCTTGGCATTTTACAGAATCAGGCTGTAGCATTGCTGTTGAATGTGAATGCTTTCATGTGAGTTAAGAGTGGATCAGGCCCAAACTTGATTGCTGTTTGAAATGACCTCGAGACTATCACAGATCTCTTTTTGCTTCACAATACTAGTAAGAAAACATGAAAGAAAGAAAGAAATATATTAAACGCATAGCACTAAATTAAAATGATATTTAGTTTGAGATGCAGACTGACAGAAATCTGGCAGTTCAGTTACTAATGTCATTCTGTGTGCTAGAGAAGATGATTTAGGCAGCTATTTTTAAAGCTGCCTAAGTGAACACCTAAGTCAACCAACCTGCACCTTGCACCCAAAATTTAACATTTAAAAATACCTGGCGATTATCTCTTTTAAAAACCAGGTATGCTGGCAAAGGGACAGTAAGGAATTTCAAAAGGAGTTTTGAATAGTCCATTTAGCCCCTTCCCCCCTGTGATATCTGGTGTCGTATAAGGAAACGGGAGCCTAGGAAATGGGTATCCATTGCATAATACTAAATTGGTTCCCTAGCTGGTGTAGCTAAAATGCTGGAAAATTATCTATCTATTCTCAGAGGATTTTACTGGACTGGCTGCCTCAGAAAGTTACCTCTTCTGTGAATTCATTTTGGATGTTGCTCCTAACTTAATTGCAGAGCTGGTAAACAAAAAATAATTATTTTCACCCAAAAAGTTAACAAGAGATTTGCCCCATTTTTTGTTATTTTTTCCCCCAGACTTTTCCAACTGGCTCTATTAATTGTCTAATATATGAGTTCCTGTTCTGTTCTAGTTTATCAAAGTACTTATGACACATGCATCACTGTTGTATCTGAGTTGCACATTAGATCTGTTTGTTCCTCTAGAATCCTTGAATCTCTGCTATCTGTCTATGTAACTAGTGATATCAGCTGGAGATGTGTGTGGCCTTCAGAGCTTGCAAATTGTACACATTTGCCTTTTCCAAAGCTGAAGTTTAGAAGAAAGGGTTAAGGTTGGCACTGTTATGATCTACTGCATAGAGAAAGAAAAACCTGCAGTGGGAAGAGTGGGATTTCCAAGCAGACTGTATTGATTTATTCCTCCTGAATAATGATGTGGTCAATTATGGAACAGAAGCTAATGATAAAAGTTCTCCATGTTTCTGCCTTCATTTGTGCTAGAAGACACAGGAAATATCTAATCAATATATTTTTTATTCTCCCATAAATCCAAACGGTTGCTCAAAGTTAAATTTACAGGACATTTACATGGAGACATTTGTCTTGCTAAAAGTAAGGAAAAGGCTCCAGAAATATAAAAAAGACTAATTCACTTTCAATATGGAAAGTGTTTTATTTTTCAGATGAATACATTACATTAAAAATATTAGCAATATGTCAAAATAAGAAGATAGTGTAATACTAAATGCTTTTTTTCTTGATTGCTGTTTCAAAGTGAAGCTTAGTGATGTCAATAGTGTTCCCATAGAAACCTTATAATGGAATAGAAAACAGCAATTCAGCTTTGTAATGATCTTTACCTTCTTCCGATAAAAATCTGCTGCATATTCCAATCAAAATGCTGGCATGGAGTTATAATGTAATATCAGGGCTGAATTTACAGAAGTTCCGAGGCAAACATGTCAGGATAGTTAGAACAGCACTGCACGGATGTTATGATTTAATACCCTTTGCCAGTGGGAATTCCTGGAGCTCAAAGTAATAATGTCTTCTGCATTAATGTGCAGTGAAGTGAATGTAGCATTAATCTTCATAGAAAGTTCAATTCTCCAGAGACTGAAGAAATACAATATAAGCCACATTAATTAATAGACGGAAAGAACTAGGTAACATTAGATCACTTTAATATATTTTTAATCTGATTAAAGGCAGTCTTAATATTTTGTATCTTTGCAATTTGTCAGAATCAAGTTTTCAAGATGAAAGATAGTAAATGTCATGATATTGTGAGCATGTGTATATATATGGACCATGCATCTTACTTGATTTTGCCACTTCTAAGGCCCAATTCATAAAGAAGCATTTTAGAAACGACTATAACATCACCATTCATGCTATTGTACCTAAGGATCTATCCACATTTGTATTATAAATGCCCTACTTTCTGGAGACTACCAGTCAGCTATAAATATGTGCCCTTGGCTGAATCTTAAGTTGCAGTGTTGCCACCTTGGAGCAAATTATTTTACAGTGCTACAGAAGTCTGTTTGTCTGGGTAAGAGGGTCTTTTCATGTTGGGGTTTACTCAGAAATAGAGTTTACAGAAATAAATATATTTGACCAGGATGTTTTGTTGTTTCCTTTGCAGTTATTGAAGCCTTTCTCAATGGATAGTCAGTCCAATGTCTCCTTCTTAAGAGAAATCATGATCCTCTCACTTTGACGTCATAATCGGTTCCTAGTGAAATGACTGTGATCTAATTTTATCCTATGGCTTCACTTCGTGGTCAGATAGGGATTTGGCTGTGACTGAGCAAGCATCTTTGAGCTTCATCCAGCAAGAGTGCAACACTGAACAAGCAGCAGAGATGCTGAACATGGCTTTTGGTTATAACAATCCAATAATGGGATCAAGGGAATTGGGTGTTGGTAGTTGATGGACTGGTATGAGTCCTGTGACCAGCATAGATCATGCAGTTTGGGCAATGGGCAGTGAGAGCAATTTTTCATGGGAAGTGTCAGAAGAAGCATGGCTGGACCTTATGACAGCCTCTGCTCTCACTTTCTGTTAAGTTCAGCTGTTCTGGACACTTGGGCAAGCAGTACTCCAGGGTGGCAAAAGGAATATGATGACAAAGGCTGTTGTAAACATCATGTGTATTCACTAGATTGCATTTAAACCACTGTGTCCATACTATGCCCTGGATCTGCCCTGCAGTATGTCTACTGTCCTCCTGCTCATTTCAGTGAAGACGTAAGAGTTGATTTGCATTACTGAGCACTATGTGCACTTCCCTCCCTCCCTCCCCCCCCCCACCCCACACTCCATGGAAGGCTCTCTGACAACCCAGCACCACCACTTTACCTTCCCACACATCCTTCATCTCCTCTGAGGTGCCTGCAGAATCAGACTCTTTGTTCATAGTTGTTAGAGACATGAGAGGAAGAGCTGGTTAGATCAGGTGGACTGTGAGTCGGCAGTTCTGTTGTGAATTTGTGGTTCTTTGTACAATGAAACTCCTATTGACATCAGTGGGAGTAGGATTAGACCTATCACCACTTTGTGCTTAAGTGTACACATCCAAAAGTGAATATAGGAATAGTTAACAAACAGTAGCCTCGTGAGGCTTAGTTAATGGATGTTTGTAAAGTGCTTTGAGATGCTATGAAAATATGCCAGGATATGCAAAGTATATTGCAGTTACCCTTGTTAGGGCCCCAGTCCTGCAAACCCACTCTCATATGAGCAGGCCTGACTCCTGAATATAGTCCCATTTAAGTCAATAGAACTATTTTGCTGAATAAGGGTTTGCTGGACAAAGCCCTTATTTCTATGATTGCAGTGAACATTTATGAAATCCCTTTACCTTTGCCTTTCAGATGCTATTGAGGTTTTTAGTCACATATATTTGAAAGTTTTCTCCAGTTTGAAAACTGTCATTTCAATTATACAGGTGTGAAAGAACAGAATAAAAACTGGTGAACTTCTTTTAATATATTAATCTCACCACCAATGTTCTTCTTCAGTTACAATCACTTAATATGTAATCATGCTCTGATGGTACATTTTCTCTGTATATTTTTAGAGATCTTTTTACTTTTTTTGCAATATGTGTCATAACTCGTGCTGAAGAATCATTTTCATATATCCATGTTAAAGATGCCAGAGTCACTGTGTAAAGATTGAAGAAATTTACACAGCAAAAACTTCCTCAAGCTACCACTTAAAAGCTGAGAGCAACCCATAAAAAAGACTGTGATTTCCAAACATGCCTAAATTAGCATCGAAGTCAAACAACCTACACCCATTTTGGTGTGTGCTGTCCTGCAGATGAATGTTAAAAGGACCCAGTGTCTGTTTCTTTTGGGAACTAGGTGTCCTGGCAAAAGGGAGATGCCCAGGCCTTATCCCAATAGCAGATCCTCATGGGTCCATTCATAACATTATCCTGCTGTAGTTATGTATTTGCAAGGAGAGTTAGTGCCTTTACTTTTGTAGATTTGTTTCAGATACTTATTTTACTGTTAAAAGAAAAGGAGGACTTATGGCACCTTAGAGACTAACACATTTATTTGAGCATAAGCTTTCGTGAGCTACAGCTTAGTTTCTAAGGTGCCACAAGTCATCCTTTTCTTTTTGTGGATACAGACTAACACGGCTGCTACTCTGAAACCTTATTTTACTGTTGTATGTGTTATTGGCTATGCAGATGCCATGATATACTTGTCTACATAAAAACATGCCCGTATTACTGTTACCTCATCCTCCCAAGTCACACCGGTTCATCCACCTTTTGCATTCTGTCATCAACCAAGAATGCTTAAGCTCTTTGGAGCAGAGGCTGTTTTTTTTCTATATGTTTGTACAATGCACCCCTATCCATATAGTGATTAGAGCCCCTTTCATCCCTGCTAGGGCTCAGCACAACAGTGTTTTCATAGCTAATTAGCACTTTTAAATAATATGAGTACTACTACTAAATATGCCTGATACTAGCAAATGATGTTGTCATTTAAACAGAAAAATAATGTAAAATCCAGTTTCCAGTGGCTCCCTGAAGTGTCTTGTGTTGCAATTCTTGCACAATGAAAATGCCCATCAACTTAAATAGGTGGTTTGGGATTGCACGAATTACATGACTGGGCCCTTATTTTCTTTCATCTTAAATGATACTTTACTCTTCTGAAAAGAGCCTGGAAAAAGGGCCATTCCAAGTTCCAATGTATACGAAGTACAGGTGCTCAATAATTAAAATGAAACAAACAACTCCTTTTTTTAAATGAAAGAGATTAACTACTGTTGCCTCAGGCAGCCATAATTTATATTTAGCAGTTTGAATGCTTTATTGACTTCATTATTCAATGAAAAAAATCCATATTTGTTATAGCAGCCACTGTATCAATAGGTACTCTAGGTATTTCTAAGACACAGAGAATCAATGCAGGATTTCATGTGAATTTCTGAATACTTTTCAATATGTATTACTAAAAACTCCTAATGGGGCCATATCTACTGTATATGCATAATATGCATCTTCACAATCGATCTCTGTACTGGAGTTTTGAACTCCAAGGCTGTATTGCAAGGTTACTGGGAAAGAGTAGAGTATGTTCAGAATTTTCAAGAGCTTTAAATTCATTCATAACTTTTCAATCCTACTTTTTAAATAATGAGGTTCAGGGAAAGAAGAGTTGAGATGGTGCAGGAGGTTAATGTTCAGCCTGTTCTGTTCTATAGACTAAACATACCATTAGAGGTCACCGGTTACAGTAAAGATGGCGGTGGTCAAATAGGATTGCCAGCCTTCCAGGATTGTCCTGGAGTCTGCAAGGATTAAAGATTAATCCTTAAATAAAGATTGTCATGTGATGAAACCTCCCGGAATACATCCAGTCAAAATCGCCAACCCTACGGTCCATGTAGACCAAATTCGTCCCAAGTGTAACTCCATTCCTTTAAAGAGTTACACTGGGGATTAATTTAGCCCTGTGTGTAACCAACAGACAATTTTTCTGATTTAGAATAACTGAGAATCTTTGCTGAACAGAGGCTGGAAATGAAGCTTTTATTCAGCAAGCCATCCCTATTCAGGAAAGTGGATAAACGGTGCTTAACTTTAGGCACATGCTTAAATCCCATTCTTTCAGTGGGACTTAAACAGATTATTAACTTTAGGCATGTGCTTAAGTGCTTTGCTTAACAGTAATAGGCTTAATAATTTGGTTACATGCCTTCCAGAATTGGGGCCTGTAGGAGCAGGGATATTTCTGGTTACTGCTGACGTACAGTGGCAGATCTGTGTGGAGAACTGTGCAGTGTTAGCTTGCACTTTACGCTTGATTCTTGCTAATGCTAATCTTTGTTCAGTTGCATGAGTATTCCCTTCACTTACAAAAAATGTAGGCAAAATGGATAAGCCATTTCGAAATTAAAATAGTTTATATGAAATATAAATCAACAGTGTAGATATTTCCATTTGAATGTATTTCAGTATTTTCTGTCCAATATTTGCTTATAGTTAAGTTAAAAATTCTGCTTGAGAACTTATTAGAGTTTGGTATGACTGTATATTTTGACATATGATACTGACCATTTGTGTTTTAGTGGTTATAAAACTTTCTTTTTGAATCTCAATGTCTACTGCCATTAAACAATTTTCTGACTCCCATCATTGCCTAGCCCCTGATATTTTTCTACAACTGTGAAAATTCAAACAGAAAAAAGGGGAGAAAAAAGCTTAAAAATTAACATTAACATTATCTTTAAAAAAACCCTAACCCTATTAACATTATCCAGTTGCTAAAGAATTTTAGTCAAACTAGACACTTCATAAATTATAGTGCACTGTATCTGTAAAAATATTTTTTGAAATTCCCCTCAGAATCAGAATCCCCTACCATCACCAAATACCATTCTTCAACCCCAAGGTGGTCAGGCCAGAATTTGTACCCATTCAAAGGCCTATCTGTGAAGTAGAGGACACTCATTAGGATGATTTGATTTCCTTCTATTATCAAGCTGTTCATGGAATGGAATGGAGGGAAATTAACTAGGATGTTCCTGTCCTAGCCTCTTAGAGGTTCTACAGTCTAAACTTTTTTCTTTCAAGGGTAGAATTCATTATACCAGAAAGAATGTAGAATAAAACACTGACTAGAATTTTAGTCCATGTCCCTCCCTAGGTAAACTATATCACCACACATCAATGATAAAAGACAGAACAAGGAAGAGAAAATATAAAAATATGGCAGAAATTAAAAAAGACATATAAAATACAATAAGGAAGTTGAAAACAAAGAAAGGAAAGAAATAGAGAGGGTGATAAGGAGACCGAAACAGACAAAGATGCACCCCACAATTTTTTGCGTTCGCTATTGTGGTGCTTCCTGTGATTCACTGCTGCCCCCAGGGCAAAAGATTCTGGTCCATGTTTGTGTGTGAGGTGATACTACCAAATTCCTCTTCACCTATTGTGGAAATGCACCGAGAGCCAACCACAGAGAGACTGGCCCCACAAAGACAGAAGTGTTCAGGGGTTTCCAAACGTGGTTTTCCATCTAACCACCACCTATAGAATTGTTTTCTTAGTGAGGACATGCTTCCAGAGTGACACAGAAGAACCCTGCTGATACACAAGTGGTACTGGAATACTCTCATGGCATCTTATTTTAATCACTTTTGTTTTCAAATGATCATTGTATTTCATGCTCTATTGTTTTAATGATCTTTGCGCTCCGCATTTTCCAGCTAAGTATCAAATTCCACTCTCAGAAAGTGAACAATGACTACATATTAAGTTAACGTGCAGTTTAGAATAATATGGAGTTTAACAATCTTGTTGTGTGGGAAAAACAGTAAATATTTAGATTTGAAACACTCCTGTAAAAGCCATTGTGTACAATAAAAAAACGAGGAGTACTTGTGGCACCTTAGAGACTAACAAATGTATTTGGGCATAAGCTTTCATGGGCTAAAACCCACTTCATCGGATGCATGCAGTGGAAAATACAGTAGCAAGATATATATACACAGAGAACATGAAAAAATGGGTGTTGCCATACCAACTGTAATGAGACTACTCAATTAAGGTGGGCTATTATGAGCAGGAGAAAAAAACAACTTTTGCAGTGATAATCAGGATGGCCCATTTCAAACAGTTGACAAGAAAGTGTGAGTAACAGCAGGGGGAAAATTAGCATGGGGAAGTAGTTTTTACTTTGTGTAATGACCCATCCACTCCCAGTCTTTATTCAAGCCTAATTTAATGGTGTCCAGTTTGCAAATTAATTCCAATTCTGCAGTTTCTCATTGGAGTCTGTTTTTGAAGGTTTTTTTTGTTGGAGAATTGTGACTTTTAGGTCTGAAATTGAGTGACCAGGGAGGTTGAAGTGTTCTCTGACTGGTTTTTGAATGTTATAATCCTTGACATCTGATTTGTGTCCATTTATTCTTTTGCGTAGAGATTGTCCGGTTTGGCCAATGTACATGGCAGAGGGGCATTGCTGGCACATGATGGCATAATCACATTGGTAGATGTTCAGGTGAATGAGCCTCTTATGGTGTGGCTGATGTGATTAGGTCCTATGATGGTGTCCCTTGAATAGATATGTGGACAGAGTTGGCAATGGGCTTTGTTGCAAGGATAGGTTCCTGGGTTAGTGTTTTTGTTGTGTTATGTGTGGTTGCTGGTGAGTATTTGCTTCAGGTTGGGGGGCTGTCTGTAAGCGAGGACTGGCCTGTCTCCCAAGATCTGTGAGAGTGAGGGATCGTTCTTCAGGATAGGTTGTAGATCCTTGATGATGTGCTGGAGAAGTTTTAGTTCTTTGTCAACATGAATTAATGAAGTAACATTTCAAACTAAGATCTTTGATAATTAGTGCTGAAAATGGGAAATTCTACAAACGGAATTAAAAGCCAGTACTAAGTGGCTTCCTCATAACTAGTATGGTGAGCTAATGCCAGCAGCTTTTGATACCTTCCAAATGTTTTTGGACCCCATTCAATCAGACTTCAGACCTTGATATGCCTTGGAAACAGGCATAGGTTTATAGTAGATATCCTCAGGGCACTGGACAGAGATCAGATGCCAATGACAGCACTATTAAATCTATCAGCAGCCTTCAACAATATTGATCATGAGGTGTTGCTGACTCATCTGCAGGATCTGGCAACCTAGACAGAGGTACTTTGGATTGGTTGTCTTATTTCTCTCTGAAAAAATCTGACGTGCAGAACAATATAATTACTCTTCTTCTTCCCCAAGAGCTTTCAATTGTGGAAGCCTACAGTCTTCAGCCTTGTTACTACATTTATTGAACAGCGATATAAAATTACTGGGAACGTTTCTCAGTTAGAATGGGCTAAATGTTATCATGTGTATCTCCTTTTAATCAAGCTCTGGAGGTATTTTCCCCTGCTCTCCTTGGCTTAGATGCTCACAGATATTCAGATGCCTAACTCCCATAAATACCTTTGAGGATCTGGGTGCTAATACTGGGCTGAAATAGGGACCTGCATGAAAGCTAGTTGGTTTAGGCTCAGTCTAAGGCTGCGAGTGGACTTTCAGCAGAGGGTGCCTGATTACTGATTGTCAACTTGAGGCTTGATCCTGCACCGCTAAAGTCATGGAAGCATTGCCATTGACATCAATGGGTGCCAAATAAGATAGATGGCATGGGTATGGATGGTATGGAGTTTGATTTTCGTGGACTCAGCTCTGCTCCTACACACTGAAAGAGTAGCAGCAGCTGGAAATGTATTCCTTAGCTGACCAAGGGATGATTTTCCTCTGAGATGGTACTAACCCTGGAGATCACTCAGTATTTTCATATCATGATCATTTTTTAGTAGGGTAAAATGATAAAACATAATACATGTAGGCTCCATAATCTGTCCTGTTTACCAAGATGACCACCAAAGCAATCACATTTAAGATAGCAAGATGGATTGTTTAGCTCCTATTTCAGAACAGAACTCAGTGCAGCAATTTATGTATGTATGAGGCATGCTAAAGTGATAGGTGCATTAGACATTTATGTGGCTAATTATATTCAGAACCAACTCTCCCTTATGAACTGTCATGCCACTTGTGTTTACCAAAAATATTTTGAATTGTTGTCCTCAGTCTGATGAGCCCTAGACTTGAGAGTTCACTCTTACCAGAGCTTGAACTTAGCCACATTCAGGGGTACATTTCCAAAAGTACCTGAAACAGGACCTTTAGCCTTTTGCGAACAGTGATGTGATCATTCACATGCAGGTGCATACTGTTTTCAAGTGCAAACACCTGTTCACACACATGAAAAATTCTAAAGCCTGCATATCCCCTTAAGGGCTTGATTCCATTGATATTTTCCATTGATTTCATAGGGAGCAAGATCAGGCCTAAAATGACCAACACCAGTGTTAGAATTCGCACTGGGTTAATGCCAGGTTTAGACTATTAAAAGTATTTGTGCTGAGTTTGCTACTTCACAGTGTGAGTGCTTGCAGGTGAGTGCAGAAAACTATACCAATGTACACACAAAGGACAGGGTCTGAAAATATGTGCCTTAGAGTGTGGTGCAAGATGCATTTTTGGTTTAGGCTTTATAGTAACTGTTGGAATCTTCTTTAAAGGGAAATCAGCTACTCTGGTGATGGCCACTTTATAAATGAATATATTAATAAAGTTATAAGTGTACTCCAAAAAAGTTATAGTTATTGTGTTAATAATTAGAAGTCTTACATAAAATGAAAGTAGTTTAACACTAGAACAAAAATAAGGGAGGTCTTTCTGAGTGAGTTTGTTTTCTCCAAATCCTTAATGAGTGAACAATTGGTCAGATCAGTGAAGTTCAAGTCACAACCGGCAATACAGCCCTTTGTGATGTCAAAGAAAATGCATAAGAAGCCTTTGCAGAGATTTAAAAATCCCAAAAGTAATATTCAGGCAAGTGGTTATTTTATAGACGACATCCAGGTTTTCAGACATAGTGCTTCCAGGCAGAAGGATTAAATGTCATCTTGCTCCCTTTTTCTCTCTTTCCCTTATTGGTTACAATTATAGTTGCAAGGGGAAACCTGGAAAAAGGAATTATTATTTTTTGCAATTTTATGAGTAAATACTCATAGTAAAGTGATCAAAAATAGGTTTGCTTATATCTTGTTATATGAATACAAAAGAGGACTGGCCAAAAATTAATGCTAGATCATCTATGCTGCTACAAAACACAGCTTTAAAATAAAGGGAACAGAGTGGGGGAAAAAAGAACAGTAGCTCTGAAAGGTGTAGTGTATAAATGTGACAAGCTGCTGGGGAATGCAGAGCTGTGAGACACTATGCTACCCATCTCAGTCACAGCAAGTGGGAGCTTTGCTGCAGCTAAGCTGTGTGACCG
The DNA here is from genome assembly GCF_965140295.1 of Lepidochelys olivacea. NCBI lineage: Eukaryota > Metazoa > Chordata > Testudines > Cheloniidae > Lepidochelys > Lepidochelys olivacea. Next base: position 69,749,802 of record NC_140418.1, on the reverse strand, counting down.
CTCCCTGAAACACCAGCTTGTCTGCCATGTCAGCAAACTCCCCAGGTCTCTCCCAGCCCAAACCTTGCCTACCAGCTGACAATCAGTGAACTGCAGCCCCTGAGTTCCTCAGAGATGTCTCTCTGCAACGCATATCCTCTTTCCTTGTACTTTCAGAGAAGATATTAAGTTTGCTGCTCCTTTAAAGAGACAGAAACAGCAGCTTGTTATCAATTCAATCAAAGCACTGGGTTGGTTTTAGATAATAAGAAAAACAAGTTTATTTAACCAAAAAGAGAGGTTTGAAGTGAGTTCAGGTATAAGGGATAAAGATAGACAAGGTTACAAACAAAGAAAAATAAAAATACACTTTCTAATGGCTAAGACCTAACTTAAGCTACAGTCTTTGTACAAAGAACGAAGAGTACTTGTGGCACCTTAGAGACTAACAAATCTATTTGAGCATAAGCTTTCGTGGGCTAAAGCCCACTTCATCAGATGCATGCAGTGGAAAATACAGTAGGAAGATAGATAGATAGATACAGAGAACATGAAAAAATGGGTGTTGCCATACCAACTCTAACGAAACTCATTGATTAAGGTGGGGTAGTGAGTTATTGGTTTTCCAATCTGAAATAGTGGGTTTTTTACCCACGAAATCTTACGCCCAAATAAATCTGATTGTCTTTAAGGTGCCACCAGACTCCTTGTTCTTTTAGATACAGATTATAACAATAGTGAGTTGGGGATACACTGAGCTAGTCAGGCTGAAACTCACAGCTAGATACAAGGCATAGGAATCCTTTTAGGGTCACAATAAGTATGTATGATCCTAATCCAAAGCTTAATGAAGTTGTGTCTTTCCATTGACTACCACATGCTTGAATCAGGTTCTATGCTCAGACTATCACCAGAACTGATACTATTTCAGTTTAATCACCTAAATTTCAAAACACCACTTTAACCTTAATTTAGGCAAACCCCTCCAGTTTAAACTTATAAACAAAGTGATTTTTTTTCAATAGCAATATAGTGAAACTGTTTCTTGTAACACTAAAATATTAGAGTAGCCATGTGTGACAGCGTCACCCACCCCTTTAGGGACTAGTGCCTAGTGGTCAGCTCATCTGCATCATGTGGCATGGCCCCTTTAAGCATTTGGGGTGGTCTGATGTACAAAAGCCAAGGAAATATGGGGAGAGAAGAAATGGCCCCAGGAATAAGTAGTGCTTGGAAGAAATCCCATTATTGTATCTTTAAGATTCCAGAATCAGAGGCCAAGCAGAGTGGTGGGGCAGGGCTTCTCTCTCCCAATCAGTTGAGATGAGCTTTAGAAAGGGAACCAGCATGTATGCTCCTTGCTTCCTTATCACAAGACAGCCACCAGCAGGAGAAGTCTGGCTTTTAAACTCTCCAACCTGAAGAACTAAAAAAAGAGGCCCTGCTGAAAGTGAAGCTGGCTAAAGCCCTGTAGCTGACCTGAATCACAGTCCCAGTTCCACAAAGGAGAGCTGGGCACAGGAGGGATTCATGATCTGAGTAACAAGGTTACTGCCTGACCCCGGGCTCGTGAAGCAGGGCTAGAGAAGCTCCTATCTGAAGGAGGGATACACTGCCAGCTGACTCCCAGCTCCAGCGGAAGGAGAGGGAGAACTTCTGCTTGAAAGAGTAGGTTATTAGTGGCCCAAACCCTAACCTGATCTCTAGAAAGACAGCTGTGGGAAACTCCTGCCTTATGGAGGGAAACTATAAGAACAGTTTGGAAGAGAGCTCAGTGTGTGCCAGAGAAGCTGAGGAGCAACTAAGAGCCAGGGCTTGCAGTAACTTACTGTGAGAAGTTTCCCACAAAACCTAGACCTCAGGGGAGTGGATAATAGAGCTGCACAAGAAGAACAGTCCACAGGGTGAACATGGTAGGCAGCAAGCCAAGGAAACACTAAAGGACTGGGGAAGAGATTAGCACCAACCAGTTATGCAGGTCCCTGGTCTGGAATCTAGAGAGTGGGTGGGCCTTGATTCCCCTACCAAACACAACAAGAGAACTTTAAGTCCTTGAGCAAATGAACAACACTTAAAGGGAATCTGGACTCTAAGGACCCTCAGCTCGGGTGACTGACTTTCTCAGCCATTGAACTCTTTAATACCCAAAAAGGGGAAAGGCCTATCAATAACTCAGCTGGCCATCTGAGAACAGGACAAAAAACTAATAAGCAAATTAGAGAGTGAGGGGCTAATCAGATGAGGGAAAATGAGGCAGGCTTGCTGTGATGTGTGGTTTTGCTGTAGGAGAGCACCCAAGACAGAAGCTGACCAGTTAACGCCATTCTAATATGATCTAATCATAATAACAATGATTATAGGTAAGGTTGCAAAACAACTTCCATTTTAATCCCATTTTCACATAATTATAACTTTCTGGAGACATTTCCTTTGGGACTTGAATTTTGCAGAGATAATGTATGCAAGAACATTTTAAAAGAAAGTTTGAGCAAAATCACACATTTTATACTAAGGAATACAACAAAACATGTTGTTTGGAACAGAGGTACTCCTCAGTGAGGACTAGCACCTTTATTTAGAAAAGAAAATGGTATGTTTTTGACAAAGATAGAAGAATGTTTAAAATTATGATTTTTTGAGGATACCTAAACACTGATATTGGAGCATAACTTCAAACAACCAAGTTTGACATTTTTAACCAATTTAAACATCATATCTAATGTCTTGGATACATCAGTTTTTCAAAAAAGGAAGTAATATCAAGTCAGAGCAACACTCCAGTAGTAAGTGTCAAGAGACTTTTAGAAAACAACTATGAGCCCAGCTACAAGAAGCACTGACCATTATCCGTATGAGGACAACTTCATGATAGCAAAGGCAGTCCAGATAAGATAGGAATGGTCTCTCTTCTCCACACCCCACGCCCTCCCCCCACACACAGGAAAACACTTGTGATGAAATCCTTTGAGCGGCAGCATTACACTAAACTCATGTAAAAGAGATAATGATAGTTTGTATTCTGTACACTGTTTCTAGCTGTTCACAGTGATTTGCAATGTTGAAGGATGATACAACTCTTGTAGGACAATCTTCTTAAAAATATATTGAAAGCAGCTCAGATTCGTCTAATCCAATAGTATTTAAAACCAAACTTTTGTTTTTTTAAATGTATCTTTATGACTCTGGAATAAAAAAAAACCCCTCTGTCAGAAATGTGTCCAGAGAAGTGGAATTAACTATACCAGGAGTAGGTAACTTCCCCCACTGTCCCTCATCCCTGCTTCAGTTTGAACATTGAGCATTTACTATAGTAGGATATATGGTGAACCTCTGTACTCTTTGCCACCTTCCACTGTATCTTAAAAATGATTTTAAAAGAAAGTAACAAAAGTATGTGTCATAAATATAAAGGGAAGGGTAAACCCCTGTAAAATCCCTCCTGGCCAGAGGAAAAATCCTCTCACCTGTAAAGGGTTAAGAAGCTAAAGGTAACCTCGCTGGCACCTGACCAAAATGACCAATGAGGAGACAAGATACTTTCAAAAGCTGGGAGGAGGGAGAGAAACAAAGGGTCTGTGTCTGTTGGTATGCTGCTTTTGCTGGGGATAGACCAGGAATGGAGTCTTAGAACTTTAGTAAGTAATCTAGCTAGGTATGTGTTAGATTATGATTTCTTTAAATGGCTGAGAAAAGAATTGTGCTGGATAGAATGACTATTCCTGTCTGTGTGTCTTTTTTGTAGCTTAAGGTTTGCCTAGAGGGATTCTCTATGTTTTGAATCTAATTACCCTGTAAGGTATCTACCATCCTGATTTTACAGAGGTGGTTCCTTTATTTCTATTTACTTCTACTTCTATTAAAAGTCTTCTTGTAAGAAAACTGAATGCTTTTTCATTGTTCTCAGATCCAAGGGTTTGGGTCTGTGGTCACCTATGCAAATTGGTGAGGATTTTTTACCAAACCTTTCCCAGGAAGTGGGGTGCAAGGGTTGGGAGGATTTTGCGGGGAAAGACGTGTCCAAACTACATTTCCCAGTAAACCCAGTTAGAGTTTGGTGGTGGCAGTGGATATTCCAAGGACAAAGGATAAAATTAATTTGTACCTTGGGGAAGTTTTAACCTAAGCTGGTAAAAGTAAGCTTAGGAGGTTTTCATGCAGGTCCCCACATCTGTACCCTAGAGGAGGAACCTTGACAGTATGAAATATCAAAGACAAGCCACTGAAGTTACACAAGATCCAGCAGGATTCGGAATGAGCAATCACATGCATTAAGTACAGAAGAGAGAGTACTTGTGGCACCTTAGTACTCCTGTTCTTTTTGCGGATACAGACTAACATGGCTGCTACTCTGAAAGACGAGAGAGTGTAGGCCTATTTGCATGACATCTTTAACATGCTAAGAAAGTGAAGAACAAGTTGGGTAAGGTAAATGCCTAGTTGCCTAGCAATAATATGATGGAAGTAACCATTGTGGATTAGTAAGCCAAGGACTCTCTGTCTGACTAACCTCTTCAACTGTTTTGGTGGAAGTTAATGTGATGCATAACCACAGTGCATATGAAATAAGTTCTTCTGACTTCCTGGAAGCCTTTGATGAAGTTCCACATGACAGGATGATGAATAAGCTAAAAGCTACAGGGATTCTAGGCATTCACATTGGAATGAATAAAACTATCTAAAAATAGATAATGGATAGTACTTTTAAATAGCTTTATGTCCAGTTTCTGGGTAAGTGTTAAAAGTAGTTCCAGAGGGATTGTCACCTTGAACTCTGTTGCTTTTAAGTAATGGAAATCATTCAATAGACTTCATTTCACCAAACTGCTTGCGCTCTTAAATGTTAGCGATAACATGAAGTACCATGCACTAGCAGTATTCATTTACTATGACTTTTATTGACAAAAGAAGTAGACAATAAATAGTGTCAGTATAAAAGCTGGGATGAGCTTAATACATCTATGTTCAGTATGAAGCTCTACTTATCCCGCTCCTCCTCAATAGAAGCACCACTAATGATTCCTAAATGGAAAATGATCAATAGCCCCTAATGTCAGCAGAAGAGGATAAGCTTGGTTTTCATTTCATTTCCCTTTTTCACAAATCATAACTACCTCCTCAGTGTATGGGAGGGAGAGATGGAGGAAAAAACTGAAAAAGCATCAATGGCCTAAAGAGGGAAGTTCTTCCTTACTCAGCAGCTCCATCTATTCACAGACATGCTGCATCCTCTGAAGGGAAAGGGTGACCTGATTTGGGTTTGAAAAAACGTTCAGTGGCAGAAGACCTACCCTTCCTGCATCTGCTTGGTGCAATGCTACACCTGCCTGCTCTAGAGGATGAACAAGAGAAGAAACAAGCTGCCCTCTACAGTGGATCTGATGTAGAAAAGGTAGCAATGAAGGTGTAAATTAAACCTCTCTGTGTCAGCTAAGCTCTGTGTTTTGGTGTTGGGTAGTAGTATGGGGGAGGAATTCACCGAGTGAGGGACATGTGGTGTTACTGCTGCATCTATCCTTTGGGTTTAGACTGTGAGACATAAGGGAGCTAGTTAGCTTTAGTTGATGCTGGAGCTTCATAAGATCTCTGCCAGTTGGAACTGTTGAGTGCAGGCTCTGAACAATGCACATCTTGGCTATGCCCTTTCCAGCCAGTACCACCAGCCTTCTGATCTGCGCTGGCCCTTGTGTGCCACTCAATGTAACTGAGGTCATAGCTGCTTCGCACCTTTGCCCCCTAGTTAATTATCCACCACTGGGTTCATGTCAGTGTAAGCAAATTTATGTCTGGATTGTATCTAGCCTTCTGAGTATACTTTTAGTAGTCTTTGGGTTATTGACTGTTACTGAAATGAATACACAACTTTTTGAATCTATTTGGCAGGAGCTGCAAGTCACAAGAACAAGCAAGAAAAGAAAGAGGTGAAGCATATAATAAGGATCATGCAGAATAACTTGTTGTTCACTAACCATCACAGATTCATCTGAAACAGAAATGGAAGACAAAATGCTTCAAAAGTTGTGTGCTTGGAGGTTCCATTGAGCTTTAATCAAAAAAAACACTTTAGCTCAAAACCTGCTCTCTTTTTTTATTCATTTCAGCACTCTCTTGAGTAAGGTGAGCAGGATTTGGTTCTCAATTTATTGTGGCATGCGTGACATCCTAGTCTATTTAACTTGATATTAGGTCAAAATGTTTTTAAATATATGAAACACAATGCCCTTAAAAATAAGGGTAGTTAGTGACATATTTAATTAAAAAAAGTGGAGTAAATATGTTTGTAGAAATATATTCTCTCTATATATTTTTTTAAAAATATATGGAAAATATATGGAAAAATGTTTTTGGGATTAAATATGACAGGACATTGTTTCAAAATGGGACAAACTTGTCCTGGATCCAGTTTCAAGTTTGCTGAGCTATCAGGCAATGTTCTGTGAACTCACGGAAGTCTTGGAGTGGGGACAGACTTGGGTAAAATGCATACACGTTGAAAAGCACTACTCGCACTGATAGCTGTCTGAAAATAAGTAACAGTAATAAAATTAGGATCAGGGCCTCAGAAAACTAAAAGTGGACGAACACTCTCAAATCTCTGATGATATGTGGAGAAACAGGGCTTTAGTTCACTTCCCTTTTGTAAATCTAATCTCCTCAAAGAAAATTTGATTTGAGAGTTTCAAGCAAGAGTTGTCAAATACCCCTTTGAGTCATATTTCAGGGATAGGGTAGGACTTGGTTAGGACTTCCTGGATTAGAGACTCCAAGATACTTTTATTTCAAGACAAATGAAACAAAACTTGCAACAAGATCCTTGAGATCCAGTTTCATATGTCTGAATTCCTTTGGACAAGTTTGTCTTTGATACATAGTGGGTGGCAATGACAATAGATGTAAATGGTATATTTCCCAGTGTCAAGGAACTAACTCTTCAAATGACCTTTCTTGTTATTTATACTGGATATGTTCACCATGGTGTAGATGTAAGACAAGGAGGGTTCATCAAGTCAATTTGAATAATGTAACCGTCCTTTCATCAGTAGCAAGTCATACTTCCAAGAAATATAATTATTTTTGCTTCCTGAGGCTTTTACCATACCTGTTCTCATTTCAAGTAAGGGTATAGTTTCCTCATCCCCACCATGAGGAATACCTTGTGACATGGGAGGTTGGGAAGAACAGCTTTTTGTTGTCATTCTTGGTTTAGTCAGTGATTTATTCATAGACATAAACCCACAGGAATCACCCTCTACCGTTAAACTGGTTCTAACTGTTCAATCATTTTTTTAGGAATGTATTTTCCCCCTTTTCTCAATTTTTGGGGGGGTGGGGGTCTGATCTTGGGGTCTTTGAAGTCAGTGGGAGTTTTGTCATTGACTCTTATGGAAAAAAGTTCCAAACCATGTTTTTTGATTAGGACTGCTTTAGAGCCAAAACAAAAATTCATTACAATTAACTTATTAATGTACCCCAATTTTTCATGCATAGAATATCAGACAACAGATTTCCTTGAGGTTATGTCTTATTTGAAATGATACTTTTTTTTTGCAAATTATTTGGTGTATGGATTGATCACAAACTATCATCTGTGAGTACTAATTTGTTTAAAAAACGGTTTTGCTTATTCATGATAGGTCAAAACAAAACAAAAAAATCCTGATGGTATTGTTTCTGTTCCCTGCTGTTCCGTCTGTTCCATGCTGACTGCATCAGAATGCTACCATGTTCCTGTGCCCAGGTGGATTTAAAATTCAATTTTCACGAGTAGAGACAACCATAACTTTGAAACATGTTCTCTGTGGACTTTCACACCAGTAAAACTTGATTGCATTAATGTTCACAGAAATGAGCAAAAAGCCATACTGAAGAGTGGATGAAATGAATCCAAAGGGATGTTCAAACGAAAACATTCCACACCATTTATGCAGCTATAGTCTGCAACTTCAAGACTTTTTGTTTTTGCTTTTCCTCTTTTAGGAATCTAACAAGTAAACACTGCATTTGGGACTCTAAGGACTTGTCTACATTATGCATTAGTGTGTACTATAGGGGTGCATACTAGGGGGGTCACACTAATTGGCCTGTGTGGACCCTGCAGGCACACACTAGAAGTTCATTAGTGCTTGCTAATCAATACCTGCACTGGCCAACTGCTAAAATGTGACATCTTGAACCTTGCATCCTGACCTACCCCTTGAGTCCCTGAGCTACTGAGGGGAAAGCGTGGAAGACATGCCATCTGTGTATACATGCATAACCATTACTCCTTTTTTCCCCAATATGACAAGATGGGTCAACTTATTAGATTGGGTCCAGCAAAGCAAGAGTTCTATATATTTCAGACGCTATTCAATAAAAGCTGGTTCCTCCCTGGTTTCTGCTACAATATGTTAACTGCAGTTCCTCTCTGGTAGTGAGTCAGGCTAAAGTCAAGGTGCAAGAGAGCCAACTAACCACAAGTAAAACTCCAGTGGGGGCCCATTGCTGGCTGGTATCAACTTTAAAAGTTGATTAGTCCAGTCTGGGAGGGTCTGATTGAGCATTTCTCCAGTGAGGCTCCTGTGGAACTCTAATAAGGATTTAAAAGCGGCCTTCCACTAGAGTGAATTCCCTCTCTGATAGAGATACTTGCACAGGCACATAAAATATAAAATCTACCCTATTTTGTCTGTGGGGATGAATCTTTTGCACTATATGAGCACTAAAAAGTCTCTATTTTTTAACTTATATCTGTCTTTGATACGCTGGATTGCGAGCATGCTTATCACTCAATGAAAACCTTGGAACACTTGGTTTTTAGCACCTCTTATCCATTTGAGTTCCGCCCATTGTTATGTCTTTCATGTGGACTACATGTATTTCCACATAGTGGCTTACAGAGGAAGAGAGAGAAAAAAAGAGACAAAAATGTTCTTGATCTGAGGATTTGTAACATTTATAGGAGGTTCTTAAAATATATATATGTAGATTTTTTTTCCCGTTTGGCTCTGTGGTTATATACAAAACAAAGAGCAATAAATAGAAATTCTGTAATTACATTGCTCATAAAAATAAAATTTAATTTGGATGTGACATTTAATGGTTTCTCTTCTTCCACTGCTTATGAAACATACAGAGAGTGAGAAAATATATGTAACAACATAACCAAGCTGTTAAGAAAGCTTGATTAGTCTACAACACATTTCACTGTGATAGCAGAAAGATCTCTTGGATGGATCTTTTTCACTGGTCTGACCCATCAATTCTTCTCTGACAGTATGGACAACAGTTATGGTGGGGCACCAGGAGCTCATAATCCTCTGAATGAAACATCTGAAAGCATGCTGGACACATGGTAATGGAAGCATCTGGTAGCAAGGACCAGAAGTACTGCCATTGTAATGGCTTTGGCCAGCATTTAATCAGGAAAACCCTCCGGCTCATTGACCAGAGAACTGCACAATTCACTATCACAGGAACAAATGCTGAGCCTCCTTACTCAAAGTTCAGTTTTGCTGTAAAGGGATAATTTTTTCCAAACAAAGAGAGCCAGGCTACGAAAAGCTTATAAGTAAAAACAGGAAGACACTCAGAGATGCAGTAGCTTACTAAATAGGCCTTTCACCTGTGGAATCCTCAATTCAAATCCTAGGGTATGTTCAAATACATTGATACTAATGGCCTAATCCTTCCTTGTGCACATCATAGAAAACGCACAGAATCTGACAAATGATTATCAGTCTCCGGCCCAAGAATTCCAGGACTGGAAAAGCAGTGGTGTTGGATTGCAGAGAAATGGGAAGGCTCTAGTAAGTAAAATCAGTTCATTCCTTTACAGAGCCACACAGCTAAGTTGTTTTGATTTCATTATTTCTTGTAGACACATAAACATGAATTCACCACTTATCACTTAATTATATGTATTCTTCAGATTCTTTCATAGAAAGGGGGAAGTGAAAGAAATGCATCTTTAATGTACATATATATTTTAAAACTATACATATTTCTTGCCACAACATTTAACAGAATACTTTATGCTATAAAATACATGAGTGCTATATTTTATCAATATGTTTGATTTTTTTCCCTGTAGGCAGTAACTTATTGTAACGCATTTTAGTAGTACTATAATATTTACAAATGCATTTTCAGTAGCTTTGGTAAATAGTAAAAAATAGTTTAATTCAAGAAATGTAGTTCAATAAATCTTGTTCTCTAAAAGAGACACTGAAATGGTAAAATTTCCTTTAAGATTTACTTAGTTAAAATAATAATTGTGGTAATATGCTTAGTACTTTGATGGCTGCTGAAAGGGATACCTCCCCCTTAGCAGTCTTAGGAAGATACGCTGCTAAACCAGAAGGATGTACCTGAGATTGTTCTTTTAACACCCAGCAAAGGTTCATAGTCAGTTTGGAGAGGCATATCCTGCTGGAGCTAATTAGGTGCAGCTGAGCCTAGTTTGGCTCAGTAAGTTAAAAAGGGACTCCTGAGGGTATGTCTACACTATGAAATTAGGTCGAATTTATAGAAGTCAATTTTTTAGAAAGCGATTTTATACAGTCGATTGTGTGTGTCCCCACACTAATGCACTAAGCACATTAAGTTGCTGGAGTGCATCCACAGTACAGAGGCTAGCGTTGACTTTCGGAGCGTTGCATTGTGGGTAGCTATCCTGCAGCCTCTGCCGCCCATTGGAATTCTGGGTTAAGCTCCCAATGCCTGATGGGGCAAAAACGGGGGTGGTTTTGGGTATGTGTCATCAGTCATCCCTCCCTCCGTGAAAGCAATGGCAGACAATCATTTTGCACCTTTTTTCCATATGGGCACCATACTGCTTTCAGCAGATGGTGCATTAGGACTGCTAACCTTCGTTGTCATCCACTGCTTCCACTGGCACTCTGCTCTTTTGCTCTCCTGATGGTCTCGCAGGGCCACTTCCGCTGCAGCTCTGCTCAGCTGCTCTTGTCTCGCCATACCACGGCAAGCGTGCAGCCCACTCAGCTGTTGTGTCCTGGCAGCAGACAGTGCAGTAGGTCTACAAAACTGGTCATCCAACCACCGCTTCCCCTGCAACTCTGCTCTCCTGCAGACGCCATACCATGGCAAGCATGGACCCCCCTCAGATCACCATGGCAGTTATGAGCATTGTAAACACCTCGCACATTATCATGCAGTATATGGAGAACCAGAACCTGCAAAAGCAGGGCAGGAGGCGATGGCAGTGCGGTGATGAGAGTGATGAGGACATGGACACAGACTTCTCTCAAAGCACGGGCCCTGGCAATTTGGCCATCCTGGTGGCAGTGGGGCAGGCTCATGCCATGGAACGCCGATTCTGGGCCCGTGAAACAAGCACAGACTGGTGGGACCGCATAATGTTGCAGGTCTGGGATGATTCCCAGTGGCTGCAAAACTTTCACATGCGTAAGGGCACTTTCATGGAACTTTGTGACTTGCTTTCCCCTGCCCTGAAGTGCAAGAGTACCAAGATGAGAGCAGCCCTCACAGTTCATAAGTGAGTGGAGATAGCCCTCTGGAAGCTTGCAACGCCAGACAGCTATCGGTCAGTTGGGAATCAATTTGGAGTGGGCAAATCTACTGTGGTGGCTGCTGTGATCCAAGTAGCCAATGCAATCACTGAGCTGCTGCTATCAAGGGTAGTGACTCTGGGAAATGTGCAGGTCATAGTGGATGGCTTTGTTGCAATGGGATTCCCTAACTGTGGTGGGGCGATAGACTGAACTCATATCCCTGTCTTGGGACCGGACCACCAGGGCAGCCAGTACATAAACTGAAAGGGGCACTTTTCAATGGTGCTGGACGCACTGCTGGATCACAAGGGATGTTTCACAAACATGAACGTGGGATGGCCGGGAAAAGTTCATGATGCTCGCATCTTCACAAACTCTGGTCTATTTGAACAGCTGCAGCAAGGGACTTACTTTCCAGACCAGAAAGTAACATTGGGGATGTTGAAATGCCTATATGTATCCTTGGGGATCCAGCCTACTCCTTAATGTCTCATGAAGCCATACACAGGCACCCTGGACAGTAGGCAGGAGCTGTTCAACTACAGGCTGAGCAAGTGCAGAATGGTGGTAGAATGTGCATTTGGACATTTAAAAGCGCGCTGGCGCAGTTTCCTGACTCGGTTAGACCTCAGCGAAACCAATATTCCCATTGTTATTGCTACTTGCTGTGCACTCCACAATATCTGTGAGAATAAGGGGGAGACGTTTATGGCGGGGTGGGAGGTTAAGGCAAATCGCCTGGCCGCTGGTTACGCGCAGCCAGACACCAGGTCAGTTAGAGGAGCACAGCAGGGTGCGCTGCGCATCAGAGAAGCTTTGAAAACCAGTTTCATGGCTGACCAGGCTACGGTGTGGCAGTTCTGTTTGTTTCTCCTTGATGAAAACCTGCCCCCTTGGTTCACTCTACTTTCCTGTAAGCCACCCGCCCTCCCCTTCCCCGTTCAATCACTGCTTGCAGAGGCAATGAAGTCATTGTTGCTTTAAATTCATGCATTCTTTATTAATTCATCACACAAATAGGGGGATAACTGCCAAGGTAGCCCGGAAGGGGTGGGGGAGGATGGAAGGACAAGGCCACACTGCACTCCAAAACTTATTGAATGCCAGCCTTCTGTTGCTTGGGCAGTCCTCTGGGGTGGAGTGGTTGGGTGCCTGGAGCCCCCACGCCTGCATTCTTGGGTGTCTGGGTGAGGAGGCTATGGAACTTGGGGAGGAGGGCAGTTGGTTACACAGGGGATGCAGTGGCAGTCTGTGCCTTTTCTGCACCTCAACCATACGCCAGAGCATATCAGAGTTTGATCCTCCAGTGGCCTCAGAATTGCATCCTGCCTCCTCTCATCATGTTGTTACCATCTTTCCTCTTGATCCCACCACCTGTCCTCTAACGCATCCCTCCTGTCCTCGCATTCATTTTATGCTTTCCTGGATTCTGCTATTGTCTGCCTCCATGTGTTCTGCTGGGCTCTTTCAATTTGGGTGGACTGCATGAGCTCAGAGACCATTTCATCCCAAGTGCATTTTTTTCACCTTCGTATCTGCGCTAGCCTCTGGGACAGAGATGCTAGTGCCAGCGTTGAAACATTTGCAGCTGCAGGAGGAAAAAAGGGAGAGTAAAATCGAAAAAGACACATTGGTCATTTAAAAGGAGGGGCTGATGTTTTCGGGTTAACGTGCAACACAAACCCAACTAAACCCCCCTCCCCCACCCAATTCTCTGGGATGATCACTTCACCCTTCCCCCCACCGTGTGGCTAACTGTGGGGAGGATTTCTTTTCAGCCACATGCAAACAGACCAGTAGGAACAGCCATCTCTGAATGTCCCCTTAATTAAATTCCCCTATTTCAACCAGGTGACCATGAATGGTATCACTCTCCTGAGGATAACACAGAGAGATAAAGAACGGATGTTGCTTGAATGCCAGCAAACACCGGGACCACACGCTGCCATGCTTTCTTATGCAATGTTTCCAGACTACGTGCTGCTGGCCTGGCGTGGTAAAGTGCCCTACCATGGAGGGCGCAATGAGGCTGCCCTCCCCAGAAACCTTTTGCAAAGGCTTTGGGAGTACCTCCAGGACAGCTTCATTGAGATGTCCCTGGAGGATTTCCGCTCCATCCCCAGACATGTTAACAGACTTTTCCAGTAGCTGTACTGGCCATGAATGCATCCCAAGTCTTCACGGCAAATTAATTAATCATTAAACACGCTTGTTTTTAAACTGTGTATTATATTCACAAAGATACACTCACCAGAGGTGCCTTCTCTGCCTTCAAGGTCCGGGAGCCCGGGTTGGGAGGGTACTGTTTCCAGGGTGATGCACAGATCCTGGCTGTCGGGGAGAACGGTTTCTTCGCTTGTCTGGTGTGCGCTACCTTCAATTTTCCCCTCCTCATCATCTTCCTCATCCACAAAATCCTCATCCCTGTTGCATGAGACTCCCTTGCAAGAGTCCACCTACAGGTGTGGAGTAGTTGTAGGGCACCCTTTGAATTGCATGCAGCTCAGCATAGAAGCGGCATGTCTGGGGCTCTGACCCCAAGCGGGCATTTGCCTCTTGAGTATTTTGGTAGGCTTGCCTGAGCTCCTTAAGTTTCACACAGCACTGCTGCAGGTCCCTGTGTAGCCTCTGTCTTTCATGCCCTTGGGGATTTTTTCAAATATTTTGGCATTTCATCTTTTGGAACAGAGTTCTGATAGCACGGATTCATCTCCCCATACTGTAATCAGATCCAGTACCTCCCATTTGGTCCATGCTGGAGCTCTTTTGCGATTCTGGGACTCCATGGTCTCCTGTGCTGATGAGATCCGCACGGTCACCTGTGCTGATCAGCTTGCCACGCTGGCCAAACACGAAATGAAATTCAAAAGTTTGCGGGGCTTTTCCTGTCTACCTGGCCAGTGCATCTGAGAATGCTGTCCAGAGCGGTCACAATGGAGCATAGTGGGATAGCTCCCGGAGGCCAATTCCATCGAATTGCATCCACACTAACCCAAATTTGACCCGGCGATGTCAATTTCAGCGCTAATCCCCTCACTGGGGAGGAGTACAGAAATCGTTTTTAAGAGTCCTTTAAATCAACAAAAATGGCTTCATTTTGTGGATGGGTGCAGGGTTAAATCGATCTAATGCTGCTAAATTTGACCTAAACTCATAGTGCAGACCAGGGCTGAGTCTCCTATGAACTCTTTCTAGTTTCTCAGACCCTGTCCCTGACACACAATTAATAATATGATGCACTTATTATTTCAAAGTTGTTACTAAAAATAACTTTGAATTAGAATTGAGAATAAACTCTTCTTACACGAATACCCTCAGTAATCTAAAAAGGATTGTTTTTGTGGTAGGTGTGACAGATTTTAACCTCTCAATTGATAGTTGATATAGTCGTGACAAACTTTAACTTTTCAATATTTCATATCTGATACAGAGCAGAAATGAAGTTAAGAGGGAACTGTAAGAAAGTAGGAGCTCTGTATTTTTAAAGGCAATCAGTGAGCTGGATTTAGATTAATCATTCTTAGTGGAGCAAAGTGCTAAATCATGGTTCTGGATTAATACAAAGAGTTGACAATCCTTGGAATAGGGATGCTTATCTGGAAGGATAAGAACCCAAACAGTTTATCTAAAGTAGCAGATGTAATCCTGAGTGAATCTGGAAAACATACAATGAGTATTGCGTAATGACTGATGGTTATAATCTCCTCAGAGGAGATATCTTTTTAAATACCTTTGAGAGGCTGGAGGAGGAGGATGGGTGGCATCTTAAACTAATCTGGAAAGTATGACTGGGGAGATCCAGGAAGATGCAAAAGAGACAGATGACACAAAAGCCTGATACCAAAGGGTAAGGAACCGAATTTTGGATTAGTGGATGCTCTGACATTCCATCCTGCCAAAAAATCAGGGAAGGAAAGGAGGGTGGACATTCTAAAAGCAAAATATATCGGTGTTGAAGTTTCCCATACTGTACCTGTCTAGGTTAGCTTTTGCATATGTTAAGACTAGTTATCTTATGCATTCTATATCTTTTATTTCATTACAATTATCTTGATAAATTCTTAATAAATCTTTTATTACAGCCCAGGTGGCTTTAGATTGTTACTCGGACACATGCAGACTGTTCTGGGGCAGATGAAACAACTGTTAACCCTAAGAAGAAGTAGTGAAGTTAGGGTGTATGGCATCTACTGAGCTTGGGAATTTGGATCAAAAGGGCATAAACTCAAGGCTCATCTCCCATAAAATGTGTCAATGTCAGAGTTATCAATCTCATGACTTGTGGTACTCAAGGCACAAGAAATACTAATGATTATGAGAACAGAATTAAAGGGGGATAGGGTGACAATATTGTATAAGGCTCACTTAATGCTGTATCTAGCTACAGAGCTTTCAAAAATGTGGAGGAAATGTACCTGCCATTATAAAAATTTGTTAAGCTCTGGTTTTCATTGAACTGACCACTGTAGGAGCTATGAATCATAGAATCATAGAATATCAGGGTTGGAAGGGACCCCAGAAGGTCATCTAGTCCAACCCCCTGCTCAAAGCAGGACCAATTCCCAGTTAAATCATCCCAGCCAGGGCTTTGTCACGCCTGACCTTAAAAACCTCTAAGGAAGGAGATTCTACCACCTCCCTAGGTAAAGCATTCCAGTGTTTCACCACCCTCTTAGTGAAAAAGTTTTTCCTAATATCCAATCTAAACCTCCCCCACTGCAACTTGAGACCATTACTCCTCGTTCTGTCATCTGCTACCATTGAGAACAGTCTAGAGCCATCCTCTTTGGAACCCCCTTTCAGGTAGTTGAAAGCAGCTATCAAATCCCCCCTCATTCTTCTCTTCTGCAGGCTAAACAATCCCAGCTCCCTCAGCCTCTCCTCATAACTCATGTGTTCCAGTCCCCTAATCATTTTTGTTGCCCTTCGCTGGACTCTCTCCAATTTATCCACATCCTTCTTGTAGTGTGGGGCCCAAAACTGGACACAGTACTCCAGATGAGGCCTCACCAATGTCGAATAGAGGGGAATGATCACGTCCCTCGATCTGCTCGCTATGCCCCTATTTATACATCCCAAAATGCCATTGGCCTTCTTGGCAACAAGGGCACACTGCTGACTCATATCCAGCTTCTCGTCCACTGTCACCCCTAGGTCCTTTTCCGCAGAACTGCTGCCTAGCCATTCGGTCCCTAGTCTGTAGCTGTGCATTGGGTTCTTCCGTCCTAAGTGCAGGACCCTGCACTTATCCTTATTGAACCTCATCAGATTCCTTTTGGCCCAATTTTCCAATTGGTCTAGGTCCTTCTGTATCCTATCCCTCCCCTCCAGCGTATCTACCACTCCTCCCAGTTTAGTATCATCCGCAAATTTGCTGAGAGTGCAATCCACACCATCCTCCAGATCATTTATGAAGATATTGAATAAAACCGGCCCCAGGACCGACCAAAGACATGAGACATACCAAATCAAAGGCCTTCCTGATTAGCCCTCCTGGGAGTATGATTTTTTTAAAACAGTGAACTGCCATCAGATTGACTGCATTGCTAACCATGTCTCATACTTTCTACTCTTACTTGCAAGGACTGGGGTAGTGAAAGTAGAGAGCTCTTGGAATGGGTTTCACTGTTTGTGGCCTATTGTACTGTCAATATATGTGAGTAATTCCCATTAATAATAATGCAAGATTACCTGTACATAGTGAAGGTAGAATACATGCTTTTTTGTGCTTTAAAGTAAGCTAAATTTAAAAGAAGGATAGTAGTGAAATTGTACTCTTTTTTGCTACGGCTTATTGAAGTAGGAGTGTACTGTTTCACATGGGAAATAGGCATAGTTCATGCATACAAATGTATATAGTGATCAGAAAATAATGAATAAGTATGCAAATCAATACATAAAGAGATCAGAAATGCTGGGACTCAGGCCGCATTCCTTAATACTTCCTAGAAAGTGATGGCTGAGGTTTACGACACTACTTTTATCCTATTGATAACACATTAGAACCCACTGTGCGTAAGTTGTGGCATGGCTTGATCTAGTTAACTTTTTTTCCCAGTTACAGCACCAGTAAACAAATTGTGAGCCTAAATATAGGATGTACAATTTATTATTTTGAATTACATATTTAAATTAAATAAATACATTATGGAATTAAATTAATTAATGTATAAAACATTTAAAGAAGCACAAAGTAAGAAAACCTAAAGTATCAGGTAGGCTAATTAAACACCTAATCATGATTCATGTGTAACCTAAAGACAAGGACAAAACTGATACACAAGGTGTAACTGAATGTGACCAAAAAAGTCAAAATATACAATACAATACTTGTGCTGCTTGTGCTGTGGGACATCAACACCCAGAGCACTGAGGAGATGGCAGGCATGGTGCACCACATCTATGGGGAGATCTCCGAGGAGGTGGCCAGAGGTGAAGGCAGTGGGAAAACCCGTGCCTCATTCCCTGGCTGAGCGGTGGAGGTGGCCCCTCATCCTGGGCTCGTGATAGCTGTTTGTCAGCCAGTGATAGTTATCTCAGTAGTCTGTGCTGACCTACAGAGATGACTTGAGTTTATAATAAGTTCTTCACTCAGTTGGTGGGGTTGGAGAGAAAACAAGCAGGCTTTTTTTTTTTTTTAAAAAAGAGGGGTGTCAGGAATTGGGGTGTTGGCGATCAGGCCTAGTGATTGGAGTAGGCGTCAGGAGCATGGAAACAGAACCAATGGTCAGAACCAGGTTATCTGGAGTCAGGGAAGGCAGGAACAGAGCTAGGAATGAGGTTGGGACAAGGCTGGAACAATGTGAGGAAACAGGGACCAAGAATCAGGAACAATGTGAGGAAGTAGGAACAAGGCAGGATCTGTCTCAGCAGCAGGTCAGGGTTTTACCTTGTTGCACAGACATCATCCAGGTGTTTCCCCTAGGTCTTAAATAACATGCTTGGGCTAATCAGGGAATGCAGTACATTCCACAAGTCAGGGATTCTGTAAGCAGGATGTCCAGAGCTGCTTGGCCCCATAAGGCTCATAGTCCATTGATTTCTGCCTTTTCAGAGCTATAGGGAAGCAGCGTGGATATGGCAGTCACCAGGTACCTGCAGACTCAGGCTCTAGCCCTATGGATCCTCTTGAGGGGAAGACAAAGAGAACAGTGATAAATTACATGAATGTATAGAATGACTAAACGATAAGAATAAACAATAGATATTAATGATATTAGGACTTGTGGCTGGCTCCGTGCTCAACCATTTTATTGTAATCTACACCTAACAGAGAGTCTATCTGAAGAGAAAAGCTTGCAGTGTCTCATAAAGTCATCCACAAAGTCATGCAGATAAGTATATACAGAAGTCAAATACTTAGACATAACATTTCACCACCATCTTTCCAGTAGCCATTACTCTTTTCAGTAGTCTTATTTGTTCCAAGTTAATGGGTTATGCAATGTAAATGACCTGTTACACATCTTAAAATCTGTTTTAATTTTATCATAATTTATTATGGCATATGGAAGAAGTGAAGGATTTTCTCAGGAAGCTCTTAATCTAAGAATTAGGTTGTGACATTTAGGGGAGAAAAATAACCTATTTGTGGCTAATGCAATGAGGAAATTATTCAGGTCTGTAAACGTATGACCTTGCAAGAATCCTAAAGTATATGCTCATGTACAAGCACATTGGTGTATACTGAGAGTAACTCCACAGAAGTCAATTGAATGATTCCTGATTTCCATAATAACGTCCACAGAATATGGCCCAGTGAGAGCTACTGGTGATTAACAGTACTTTTCCAGCATTTATCTGTAACTTTAACATGTGCATATAGTTTTTCAAGAGTAGGTATATCTTGCTCCCTTGTGGAAGTTCATTTCCAAAATTTTCATACTCTGGATGATGCCAGCTGTAGAGCGATATGGGCTATAAAAGTATCTAGATAGATAGACAAAGAGATGATTGTCAGCATCAGTGACAGCATCAGCATCTATGGAGAACTTGCCATCACAATAGAACTAGATTTGGAAAGAAGTGTGGACAGCTTGTGACTGACAGTAGGTGAGAAATAGCAAGACTGGTGTTCAGTTACAGGACCCGTAAAAATGTGTTTGATGGGGAGATATAATAAACTGACTCTCAGGAGTGCTGATAAGCAAGTGAACTTTATTTCCTGACCACAGTCACGTGAACTATGTCAAAGGTCAACATTCTTGTCCTAGTCACCTATTCCAATGTTTACTGTTTCAGAGGGATGGGTGAGTGAGGGCAATTCATTGAAGATGAGTGAAATGTTTATGAAATATAAGATGTTCTAGATACTTCTTTCTCTTGAAATATTTGAGATTCTAAAATTTTCAAATTTTTTGCTCACTGCCTCACTTCTGATCAGGATGGAACATACAGAGATATAACCCACTTCCTGAGGTATTTCCAGCTGAACTAATTGCAAAAAATCACACCAGAGGGCATGTTCTTGAAGTCTAATTCAGCAGATTCAAGAAGATGAGAAGGTTTGAATACACTTTGTTTAAGCATTAGAACTGCTAAATGATACAATCTGTGTGTGAACAGTGACATTTCTGAGGTTTACCCATGCCCATTCTGTGTGTCTGAGTGCCCACTATACTTTCAATATTCTTACATTAGAGTAGGATTTAAAAAGCAACAAATCTCAATCTTCAGGAAGGATTGTTTTCTAGTATGAGGTCACAATGCTGGCATTTCCTGTTAATGAGAATACGCCATTCTTTACATTCAAGCTTATAAATTTCAGAGGGAGTATTTTTATTTGAGTAATCATTTACCCAGGGAACAGATTGCTGATGATTATTTACAGCTCATTCACCACAGAATGAAAGCTGAACATATGACATTGTAACAATAATTGATTCAGTATCTCATCCCAATGGTAGTGCCTTGCTTCCCAAGAGATTAACATTTTTAATAGTGACAGACCATGGAATGAAGTATAGACCTAAATCATTTAGGACTAAAAATAAAACATGGTATCTTTTTTACCTAATATTATGAATGAAATATGTGACTCAGTAACTACTGCTAGAAGTAAGAGAAAATACAAAGGTACTAATTGTTTGAACTAATCACAATTTCCTTACAGGTATTAGGAGACATAATTTAAGACAGTACTGAAAGGAAAGATTTGAAGATCTTGAAGAAAGACAGACAAGGAAATCTAGTGTACATATCAATTTGACAGTGCTGATGCCTACAAGATATAATGCTCAGATATTATGAAGTCTTTAAGAGGGCATGAAAGAGAAAAATATTACCTGAATAACTGCAGGCTACAGAGTGGAGATATCATAGCTATTGTAATGGGGAGAGAGGAGGCAATGTCAACTTGTATTAAAAATGGAGGTAGACAAAAATAGGACAGGTGTAGAGTTCACTGGATAATATTTTAATTAAATATATACTGTAAGTACTAGACAGGACAAAAAAGTTTATGTATGAGAGTATAAAAGAATCACACGATTTTGCATGGTATCTTTCATTGCTTCAGTTTCAGTGGTCCAACACATTTGTCTCCTCCCCCCGTCCCACCCCCTGAAAACACATATCAATCATGCGAACAGCAGTGCTAGGAAAATTAACATATTTTAGTTCCTGTCACTGTTTTTTATATAAACCTTTAGCTCTAGCTTATGACCATTCGGAAAGACGTTTTTCATTTATTATCTGTGTTTTCTGAGCTATTCAAGGTATGGGGGTAACTTTTCTAGGAAATGCTATGTTCAGCAGCTGCTCATCTTTGTTAAGGTCACTCACATGCATTGTTTACAGTGTTTCTTTTACCTCAAAAAAGACCACGTTAAGAGTCCACCTACTTGCCCAGTGTGAGATTAAAAACTCTGAAAACTAGGGAACATATACCTGGTGAGCAAAATGAGATTATTTTCCCTCAAATTCCTTAGGCACATGGGCAACAAATAGGAAGAGCTTGAGGGAATGCTACAAGAATGAAGACCTATCAACAAGGTGTTAGGCTAAATCAGATTCTATATTTGACATAGTGTTTCAATGTTTCTGAATATTCTTTTCAGAATTTCACAGAAAATTTTGACATTTTGTTCCAAAAATAATAGAAACAAATTTCAAAATTTTGGAATTTCCCACAGAATCAAAATTCTGTTTTCCAACCAACTCTAAGTATAATAAAACTACTTTTGGCCCAAGATGAGGTAGAGAAAAAAGTATTTTATTTTACATACATTTTAAGAGATAATTAAGGGAATTGTTACAGTAACAACTGGAATAAAAAGGGTAAACAATAGACTGACATAAGCAACAGGTACCTGCTACAGAAGCCTAAATCAGGATGAAGGAGTTGATATTTTTTGTTTATTTGTATAACAGATGAAAGATGAGAATGAAATTAGAGAGGAATCAATGTTGAATTGAATATTGACTATTGAGGAGATCATCAGAAACATAGAGGGTAGGGGAACCAAAGTCAAGTGACCATAAATTAATTGTATTCACAAAGCCAAATTGATTCCTAGTATAAAACATTAATTTCCAACCCTGGTAGCTAATGAATAAGAACAGTATTAAATCTAAGAGATAATAACTGCTGTCTAAGGCCCCAGTTCAGGAAAACACCTGGTCATGTACTTAGGTCCAATCCTGTTCAAAACACCAGTTAAGCACATGTATAAGTGTCATTTGACCAATGGGACTTAGGCACATACTTAAAGTTAAACATGTGTTTAACTGCTGTCCTAAACTGTGGCCTAAGCTATAGTAAAGCTGTGCTTTGTTCACTATTTTAGGCTCTTAAAAAAAGGGAGGAGGGTGGTATCTATCAAACAGAATAGAAACTGTTGAGATGTGCCCATCACTTCATCATAGCAAAATTAATAGCAGGCTTCATTATGTGCATAATTGATTCTAGCATCCTGCCAAATAAAAAATTATAACTTGAATAATAATGAAAAATTAGCTAATTTGCAAGTAGCCAAAGCAGATCTGAGGGGAAGTTAAGAAAATTAAAACTATTAAAAGAAAATTAAAACACGTGCTTAACATATTCTACTTAAAGAAAAGGGCAACAATTGCCCTGGGAGGGAAGGATAACTACATCAAAGTTTTTGCAACCTCTCTAGGTAAATCACAGGAACCAGCTAATTTGCTACTAAAATGTAGACACAAGCCTGGCAGCCCCTTTGTATTTAGGAGTACAGAATGTTCTTTTACCATTTTAATTTTTTTTAAAGAGTATTGGGAATATGGACTAGTACACCAATATTGAGAAGCAGCCTTTTCATACAATAAACATAGAAATATAGGTCCTTTTGTACATGTGGAGTGAGGTTGATTTTTTTGTTTTAACTGTATACCTTTTTCCACGTTCACAGTGTTTGCGCCTTAATTTGCTATGATTGGCATTTGATGCAGTGCAACCATCAAACTTTATGTTCCCAATATGTACAGAGTTTTCCTCCTATCTATTTCCTGACAGCAGCTGCTTAGTAACTGGGCTGTACTATTAAAAAGATTCACAAGTTTTATACATCATTACATCTAGTGTGAAGATCTTGACTCTGGGATTGGCTTTAGTTTTGCAGTGTAACTCATCTAATTTGTGGTGCTTTTATTTTTGAGTTTGTCAAGGTTCCTCCCCCACTCTGAACTCTAGGGTACAGATGTGGGGACCTGCATGAAAAACCTCCTAAGCTTATCTTTACCAGCTTAGGTCAAAACTTCCCCAAGGTACAAAATATTACCCCCGTTATCCTTGGAATGGCCGCTACCACCACCAAACTAATACTGGTTACTGGGGAAGAGCTGTTTGGACGCGTCCTTCCCCCCAAAATACTTTCCAAAACCTTGCACCCCACTTCCTGGACAAGGTTTGGTAAAAAGCCTCACCAATTTGCCTAGGTGACTACAGACCCAGACCCTTGGATCTTAAGAACAATGAACAATCCTCCCAACACTTGCACCCCCCCTTTCCTGGGAAATGTTGGATAAAAAGCCTCACCAATTTGCATAGGTGACCACAGACCCAAACCCTTGGATCTGAGAACAATGAAAAAGCATTCAGTGTTTTACAAGAAGACTTTTAATAAAAAATAGAAGTAAATAGAAATAAAGAAATCCCCCCTGTAAAATCAGGATGGTATATATCTTACAGGGTAATTAGATTCAAAAACATAGAGAACCCCTCTAGGCAAAACCTTAAGTTACAAAAAAGATACACAGACAGAAATAGTTATTCTATTCAGCACAATTCTTTTCTCAGCCATTTAAAGAAATCATAATCTAACACATACCTAGCTAGATTACTTACTAAAAGTTCTAAGACTCCATTCCTGTTCTGTCCCTGGCAAGCGCAGCATACAGACAGACCCAGACCCTTTGTTTCTCTCCCTCCTCCCAGCTTTTGAAAGTATCTTGTCTCCTCATTGGTCATTTTGGTCAGGTGCCAGCGAGGTTACCTTTAGCTTCTTAACCCTTTACAGGTGAGAGGAGCTTTCCCCTGGCCAGGAGGGATTTCAAAGGGGTTTACCCTTCCCTTTATATTTATGACAGAGTTCTATTCTCTCTCTGCCTCCAGCCCCATCCTGCCCTACCCCCAGTCCTTTTATTGGGGCCTGATCTTACCAGTAGCTCAGGAACTCACTGTGATAAGGTATGGAAAAAGAGGGTGCTCACTAGCTCTCAGAAGGCACTTGGGATCTTTCAAAAATCCTTGTACACACAAGTCTGCTATAAACATCAAAGGGAATCATGTACATGTGAGGAACTGCAGGACCAGTTCCTAATTTTGTTGGTGACTGCTTAGTTAGATAAAACCCCATTAGTTAGATAAAACCCCAATTCATTCTGAGTTCTCTCAATTCCCATTGAAGTAAATGGGAAGAGATGGCAGACACTCTGCACCTCATGGGATCAAGCAGCCCTGTAGAAAAGAGAGAGAGGTATTTCAAGAATTTTCCAGCAATAAACTATGAGATTTGTTTTACCTGTAGAAGTTATGTGAAATTAGGTTGTTAAGAGGACAGCTTTGGTAGTATGATAAGATGATGGAATCTGCTGCTCTGTTTATACCTCAAGGGTGAAAAGTAAATGCATCTAGATTCCTTTTGAAAAAAATTGTCTTGAGGCGCAACTGTCTTTATAATTAGTCATTGCTTTTCATCAGTTTTATACAAAGCAGATTTCTTGGAAAGACTTGTAAACGAAAGGTTGCAAGAAAGGTTGGAGGCCAGGTTTCCATCTTGAGACTAGACGAGAAAGACGTCCTTTCTTTGTAGCTATTTCTGCTGAGAGAACCCCACACTATAAAGTTTCCTGATTATTAGCCTGATGAATGAAGAACTATTGCACTGGATTCCATTCTCAGCACAGTAATCTGTTGAAGGGAAATGAGATTATATTATAAATGAAGCGGAAGAGGTTTTCAAATAGGCAGTGGTGTTCTGTTAGAAGAGCGGACAAATAGGGATTCATTTAACAGGATGTATAACAGCACTTCCATGTCAGAATTAGCATGACATTAATCCATTTGGGACTTTAGTGTCACTATTTACTATTCCATCTTATTTTCTGGACAGTAGTTCAGCTTCACTTTCTGTCCAGCGAAGGTGACCAATTTTCCTTTTACAAATATGGCAGGATATTACATCTTAGCTACACATGAACTGTTTGTTAAGATTGGAGATGAGCAACCAAAAACATCGATCAAAATTCTGAATTATGGGGACATTCACATCTATATTGGACCCCCAACTTTGTGTATGCCCCCTCTCTATCCATAACGGGATGTTAAATTAACTCTTATAGGCTGTGAATCCATTTTATGTGGGACTTCTTACCAGACTCATCTCCTTGTACTACTATAGAAATAATGCATCCTGATCTCTTTAAAGACCTGAGACGGTTATTCATAAGAATATACTGGGTCAGACCAATGGTCCATCTAGCCTAGTATCCTGTCTTCCAGCAGTGGCCAGTGCCAGATGAAATTAACAGAAAAGGGCAATTATCAAGTGATCCACCCCATCACCCACTCCCAGCTTCTGGCAATCAGAGGCTAGGGACTCCCAGAGTTTTAGGTTGTTTCTCTGATCATCTTGGCTAATAGCCATTGATGTACCTATCCCCCATGACCTTATCTAATTCATTTTTTAACCCAGTTATACTTTTGAACTTTGCAATATCCCCGTCAACAATGCATAATGTGAAGAAGTACTTCTTTTTATTTATTTTAAACCTGCTGCCTATTAATTTCATTGGGTGATCCCCGTTTCCTGTGTTATGTATAGGGGTAAATGACACTTTCTTATTCACTTTCTCTACACCATTCATGATTTTATAGACCTCTATAATATCCCCATCTTCGTTGCCTCTTTTCCAAGCTGAATGGTCCCAGTCTTTTTAATTTATCTACATATGGAAACTGTTCCATACCCTGTAATAATTTTGTTGCCCTTCTCTGTACCTTTTTTCAATTCTAATATATCAATTTTTTTTAAGATGGGGTGACCAGAACTATTGCATTATTCAAAGTGTGGGTACACCATGGATTTATACAGTGGTATTACAATATTTACTGTCTTATCATATATCCCTTTCCTAATGGTTCCTAACTTTCTGCTTGCTTTTTTGACTGGCGCTGTACATTGAGTGGATGTTTTCAGAGAACTATCTATAATGACTCCATGATCTCTTCCTTTTGTGTCAACAGCTAATTAGACCCCATCATTTTGTATGTGTAGCTGGGATTATGTTTTTCAATGTGCATTATTTTGTATTTATCAACATTGAATTTAATCTGCTATTTTGTTGCCCAGTCACGCAGTTTTGAGAGATCCCTTTCTAACTCTTCACAGTATGCTTTGGACTTAACTATCTTGAGTAATTTTGTATCATCTGCAAACTTTGCCACCTCGCAGTATACCCTTTTTCCAGATCATTTATGAATATTTTGAACAGTACTGGTCCCACTACAGATCCCTGGGCACTCTGCCATTTATGTCTCTCCATTCTGAAAACTGACCATATATTTCTACCCTTTGTTTTCTTTCTTTTAACCAATTACTGATACAAGGCCTTCCCTCTTATCTCATGACTGCTTACTTTGCTTAAGACCTTTTAATGAGGAATCTTGTCAAAGGCTTTCTGGAAGTCCAAGTACCCTCATCAACTGGGTTATCCTTATCCACATTTGTTGAAGTCCTCAACAAATTCTGATAGATTGATGAGGCATGGTTTTCCTTAACAAAAGCTGTGTTTACTCTGCCCCAACAAATGGTGTTCCTCTATGTGTCTGACAATTCTGTTTTTATTATAGTTTCAACCACTTTGTTTGGCACTGAAGTTAGATTTACCTGCTTGCAATTGCCAGGATTGCCTCTGAAGCCTTTTTTAAAAATTGGTGTTACATTAGCTATCCTTGAGTTATCTGGTACAGAAGCTGATTTAACCAATAGGTTATGTACCACAATTTGTAGTTCTGCAATTTCATATTTGAGTTCCTTCAGAACTCTTGGGTGTATACCAGCTGCTCTTGGTGACTCGTTACTGTTTCATTCACCAATTTGTTCCAAAACCTCCTCTATCAACACCTTAATCTGGCATAATTCCCCAGATCTGTCACTTAAAAAGAATGGCTCAGGTGTGAGAATCTCCCTCAGATCAATGGAAAGAATTCATTTAGCTTCTGCATAATGGCCTTGTCTTCCTTGACTGCTGCTTTAGCACCTTAGTCATCCAGTGGTCCCACAGATCATTTTGCTGGCTTCCTGCTCCTGATGTACTTAAAAAAATTGCTATTAGTTTTTGTGTCTTTTGCTAGTTGCTCTTCAAATTCCTTTTGGGGCTATCTAATTCTACTTTTACACTTGACTTGCCAGAGTTTATGCTTCTATCTGTTTTTTGTCAATATTATTTGATTTACTATTCCTAAAGGATGCCTTTTTGCTGCTAACTGCCTCTGTTGTTTAGCTCTGGTGGGATTTTTTGGTCCTCTTACTAATTTTTTTTATTTGGAGTATAATTTAATAATAATTTATAATTTAATTTGAGCCTCATTATGTATTTTTTTAAAGTTTCCATGCAGCTCGCAGTCATTTTTGTGACTGTTCCTTTTAATTTCAATTTAACTACCTTCCTCATCAAGCTGGAGACAGGCTTTAAAAGGGAGAGCAAAGCAGCTCAGAGGCAGGCAGTGGAATGGAGTAGATGGCTGCTCTGAGGGCCAAGTATTGCCTAGGAGTTGATTGCCTGGGACCTAAAACCATAGGCCGTGTAAACCCACAAGGGAAAAGCAGGCGACAGAGTCAGAGTTTGGGTCAGAGTTTGGGTCAGAGACTTTATTGGAGTGGTTTACTGTGAGAAGCTGAAGGAGGTTGAGTTAGGAAGTGGTCTGAGGAGGGGCAGCGTCTTAGTTCCAAGGAGTTGGGTATAACTGCCCACCATTGGGCCCTGAACCGGAGCCCAGTGGAGAAGGCAGGCCTGGGGTCCCATACTCACTCCCAGAGGAGTGAGCCCTCTCCTCTGGGGAAAGGCCTCCTGGAAACGACTGTGGAGCTAAGGGCTCCTCCCTCAAAGACTCTGTGCTAAAGGAGAGGACTGGAAACCCCTGGGATGGGACTCTGAGGGACAAGACTGTGCTTCAACAGTGAGACATTTTGCAAACCACTGCCTGACCACTAGGCAGCACTGTCAGTGATTGTGCACCTTCAACAGTGCCCAGCTTTGGAGCTAAATGCTGCTCTTTTTAGACTTTTATTATCAATCATAAGGATAACGTTTTATGCAAAAATGCTACCACAAAATCTTAGCATGAATTCTTTTACTTTTTACATCATTCATCATTTTAAAACCAATCCTATTTTATGCTATTCTCCCTTCTTTTCTACAATGAATACTGTATTTAAAAATATGTTATGGATGCTATTATTGCCGAGCTTTTAAATGATCAGTGGTTTGTGGCTTTGAAAAAGTATTTCTCTGCTGCATTTTCAAGTCTTTAAAGTTTTTTTCTATAATCCTTATTGACCAAAAAAAAAAAAGCTTTCTGTGTATAAATTTTGTTATTTCAGTTGAGACTATTCTGATTAATATCTCAGTTTGCTTATTTCATATTAATCAAATCAAAGTAAAGTGTCATGGCTTAAGGGAAGAACATAAACTTTTATCTAAGCAAGTGCAATAAATAGCCTTAAAATATTTGTATTTAAAATATATTATTATGGATATTTACAATATATTATTTTTGCTTTTCACAGCAAGCTAAAAGTCCTAACTAAAACATTCCAAGGAAAGGAGAATTAATTTCCGAATCAAAATATAAAATAGTACTTTGTAAAGCCATTTCTCTTTCTGGAGGTAGTTACATATTATTGTAGACCTCTGTTAGCTTCAATTATCTTTCAGTACTTACAGCAAATTTCTCTTGAAAAACAGTTTCTTGGACATCCAGCTGCACTTCGACTGAAGTAAGATAAATCGTGTTTGATATCACAAGTGACACTTTGTGTATCTGTAATATTGTCAAAAAGCAGCACCTTTAATCTGTAGCGTTGGCATGATGAAATAGCAGCAAAGCAGGTTTCAATAGCACAAGGACCTAACACTTGTCGAAACAAGTGCAACAATGTACTATGACAGCTTCTGATTAAAAATATTGATTAATCCTGTCTCTCACTTTCAGTGCTGGAGAATTATGGAAATTTGCTGAGACCCCTCACACATTTCTTGTTTGTAATTTATCAAGGCAGCAACAGCATCCTGAAAACATAAGCCAATGTAACTGTAACTATGGATGAATTTAGGCTCAGTTTTCTTTATACCTTTTGAATTTATTTATACTACAAGTCTTAGAAAAGCTGTTTAGTTTTGTTCCTATAATATATAGAATTCCAATTTCAATAAGAATAATTATGTACCCTCTACAATACCTGTTGGTGTTGCAGGTACACTATTTGCATATACTAGTGTTTCTCTGTTCCTATAATCTATATGCAAGGATGCTTTTTTTCCATCAGTAGAGATGTTAGCCACCATAAAGTATGCATCTGGAAAGTGAGACGTGGCTATATGAACAAAGTCCAAGAGTGACTGAATTCAAACATTTTCAAAGGCCTAAATAGGCATTAGGCTTCTAATTTTCAATTACTTTTAATGGGAGTTCTTTACTCCTAGCTGACCTCTGTGACTTTGAAAATCTCCCCATAAAGGTCAAAGTGACTTGTACTCTTAAATCACGTAGAAACTTTTGAAAAGGCACTCTAGAAGACTCGATATGAATATAGGGCCCTAGCTTTAGGCATCCATTTTTTAAAATCTTAATTAGTCATCAGCTGAGTAGTTTTTGTTCTCTAGATACTTTTAAAATTGATTTTCTCCCCTCAGTTCTTGTAAAGAAAAAAATCCCCTAATTCGAATGGCAAAAAATTGTCACTAGTATTTTGGTAGGAAAATTTTGATGGAAACTGAAAATGCAGCTGTTTGTTAGTTTTATGTATTTGGTTTTATTCCTGTAATTTACAGAAGAGCAATGAAAATCACTATTCATAGAGATCTTTTTGAGAAATGCCAATGTTAATTAAGAATAATCTTTTATGAATTGTGAGCTATTTGTAGAAAGGCTTTGAGAATTAACAAT
This sequence comes from Lepidochelys olivacea, assembly GCF_965140295.1. Classification (NCBI taxonomy): domain Eukaryota; kingdom Metazoa; phylum Chordata; order Testudines; family Cheloniidae; genus Lepidochelys; species Lepidochelys olivacea. The sequence goes on along the minus strand of NC_140418.1, from coordinate 69,719,682 downwards.
GTAAAATGCCCAGGGAAACTTTTTGAAGTGTATGTCCTTAGTTTATGCACTAGTATATATTTTTAAAGAGTATTTAATTATGAACTAGAACACAGTGTTTCTTCAGTGCAAGTAGTCATGTGGAGAGACCATTATACTTGTTCTGGTGTAAGTGAATGTTGAATAGCAGTTGCCAGTCATATCAAGGGAGTGTTATAGTCCTGAAGCACAATTGAACCACTGGGAAAATGAGCCACTTTGACTTGAGAATGACTTAAAATGTGAATTATCATTTGTCTCCCTTTCTTCTGTCTCTTTAGCTTGACATGTTACTTTTGGAAAACTAAGGGCTATTGGAGGAATAATTCTAAAGTAGGGAAGTTAGAGGAGCTTAATCATGAAGAGGTTTGTGAGAACAGAATAGGTGAGTCGATTACTGATTGTAATGAATGTAAAAGTCACCTAGGATTCTTGATGAGTGTCTTAAACTCAGATTATATTTCACTTTCTACCATTTATAAATGAGAATTGTGGTGATTACTTAAAATTTGTGTTTTTGTGGAAAAGTACTGCAATTGGATAACTTTGTACTAGAAGGTAGAATAAAAGGACTATGCTGACCATATTCAGACAGCATATTCTAAAATTTTGTTATAATTTTTGACGGAAGAAGGATTTTGCAAATACAATACCATATGTGAATATAAAACCCATAGCTACCTTATTGTAACACTGAATTAATATTGTATTTGAAATTTTATTTTTAATTTCAAGATTATAGATCAATAGAGCAATTACTGAAAAACCGACAGTCTTATTTCTCAAGTGTTCAAGGCAATAACAGTACAAGTAAAATAAATATAAGAACATCACAAAACTCTGAAAACATTTCGGATAATATATTTTAAGTAGAAATGCTAATAATTAGAAAGAATGTCGTTTCAGTTCATGAATACAGAACCAAGCCATAACTTCATTTTTATTAATCAAATTCTAGCTAAGGTAGATCTAGTTATTTAATTTGCAAAACTTTCAGGATTAAAATTGAATCTCCTTAATAAGAGAGGATGTGAATGCAGATATATTACATTTAAAATCATAGCATTTTAATAAAAATAAATAAATAAGAAGCTATATAAAACTCTGTTTTGTATTCATCAGATTATTCAGTAGAAAAGCCATTGGAATTAGGCCCCTGTTGATATAAGTAAACACAACATATTACTTTCCAGATCACCAAATATTTATACAAAAAATCCATTAAAAAACCCCTGAAATATTGTCAGAACTGCTTTTTCTGTCAATCATACTCCAGTTAAATTAGACCAACATTTATTCAGTAAGAGAGCCTACAGGATTAGGCTCTTTTTGATGCATTGTGAATATATGAAAATATGTAGTTTTCACAGAGAGTCAAACACAAGTAAACTTACATGAGAAATTTCCTCTCAGGATACCATCAGTGCAGGATTCTCACATGCCTCCAGTGTAAGTCATGTGGGAAATTCACTTCAGCTCTTAAGGCTTTTTACCCTTTGAGACATCTAAACTGGTGCTAGGGCTCAGCCCCACTAAGCGTGCCCAAACTCAGGCACCTCAGATACCGTAGAGCATTCCATCCTATTTCTTTCTCATTGTCAGTGACAGAGCTCCCACCCCTGAGCTGCCCACTGATTCTTGGCATCATGGTTCCAGCTCTTACTGATACAATTTTCCTAAATCCAAGTGGCCACATCTTTTTGGCTGTGTGTATCACTCTCAAAATTAATATTATTTGTGTGTGTGCCTTTTTCTTTGGGTTCAGATAGCTCCAATCAAAGAAGTCACTAATTTTCCAGGGTAGGCTCTGAGAAGAAAACTGATGAGACACCTCATGTTGCATGTCCTAATGTTGCATGGTAATAAGCCTTCCAGCCTCCCAGGTGCTCCATGGCTTTGGTTTGGCAAGAACAGAAGTTCTAGTGTGAGTACCTCCTATTCCTCAATGCACTACATTATTGCAACCAGATAGGTGGCACTCAGCGTTTTTGGCATATTGAAGTGACCTTAGCATAGGTGTTATTGGAATGTGGCCTTCCAGCAATCTTCGAATGAAGTTGCTTCAAAACATGTGAGCAGCTCAGGGCTTTAGAATATTTCCTGATGTTCCCAAGGGTTGGTGCTGTCACGAACATCAGAACAGGGGAGCATCTAGAACTCTTCCTCATGCCTTCCCTGTTCAGCACATGGAGCTCTCCTGGCAGTGCTTACATATGCTGCAACATGGGAATCCCACCTGCACTTCCTATTCCCTTTACCTCCTAAGGTAAGGACCATCAGCGCCAAAGGAATGGCATCTTAGCAAGTTCTTTGTTACTCATGTGACTCAATACATCAGACTAGATGATCGTAATGGTCCCTTCTGACCTTAGTATCTATGAATCAACATCGGAGGACAGAGTTGGTGCAGAAAGGGTCCTCCTTGCCTCCTAATTTGTAGGTTTTAGCATCAGGAGACTAATTTAATGATTGGAAATCTTGCCTTGGATCTTCTGTGAGTTAATGGAATACAAAGACTACGAGCCTCAGATTCTCTCTCCACAGGTCCTGAGACTTCTAATTTTCAGCGTTACATCCTATGACTCAGCATTACTGGTGTGCTGAAGCGTGAGCTTCAGATTCTAGTGAATGGTCTGCCTCATAGAAAGATAAGGTGATTCCATAAGCTCACCAGAGATTTCCTTTTCAAGATGGCAACATGGTTCCATGTTTGAGCTTGTCTTCCTGCAAACTTTCTCATGCTATTGAAAGCTAATCTTCAGAAGCTAACACAGTAAAATCAAATTAATTAATTCTTATAAAGCTAGCAATATGAGATCCTTAGATGGAAGGCCCTATAGAAATGCAAATGATTACCATGATTGTTTATTATTTCCAGGGTAGGCACAGTTAGGTTTTCTCATTTGTGTTTGCCATACATAACATCTAGAATTATGACTTTATTTTCATTTGTCAATGCAGGAACTAATTAATTATTGTGCATGGCATATGCTTCTGCAAAATGGCCTTCTTTGCTTTTAGCTCACTTTGTCTGAATGAAGCCAACAATAGAGTTAGACATAATTAGTACTGATGAGCAAACTTCCTATCATTTTTGGGACATGTCTGCAGCAACATATATTGCATTTGTGTATTAATGTGTTTTTTATTTGCCTCGCTACTGAGTTGTTTGCAATCTGCTTCAGGTATGAGGCTTAGGATGATAACATATTCCTAGCATGCAATGGTCATGTCATGTATTATATTTTTTTACATTCTGTTAATGATGTTATAATCTTTTGTGTTAGCTTTTAAAAGAGAAAGGAGCAAAAGTTTGCCATCGGTAGATTCCTAACATGATATTACTCACATGTGGCATAGCAGCACTGTTCAAATGAAAATGACATTCCTTCGGGATGGGGGTGATTAAAACACACAACAGATCAACCAGAAGAACCAAGATTTCAAAGGGTCTAGTAATGAAAAGATGCATTCATGAGATTCAGGAAGAATCTGAACCTTGTGAGCCATAGCAAAGTGGACATAGTGAGGCAGACTCCAAGATCAAAGCAAGACAAAGGAACCAAGTATTGCTTCATTGTTGTATGAATAAATAAAATAATAATGAGAACTTCATTAGAGTTCAATCCAATTCCTACTGAAATCAATAGAAATCGTTTCCATTGCCTCAGTATGAACCATATACATCCTCTAGGCCAGTGGTCCTCAAACTTTTGTGCTGGTGACCCCTTTTACATAGCAAGCCTCTGAGTGCGCCCCCCGCTTATAAATTAAAAACACTTTTTTTATATATTTAACACCATTATAAATGCTGGAGGCAAAGCAGGCTTTAGGGTGGAGGCTGACAGCTTGCAACCCCCCATGTAATAACCTTGCGACCCCCGAGGGGTCCCGACCCCCAGTTTGAGAACACCTGCTCTAGGCAGGCCATGAGAAGTCAAAAGGTTCAATTCCTAGAGCAATTAATAATTAAGAGCTACAGGAGGTACATAAAAGTAAAAGGGAAACGTACCTGAATTCTTTGATCAGTAGGAAAAATTCAGTAAAGAATTTACAAAAGCAGGAAAAATAAACCCTTGGAAAATAATAAATGTAATAGTAATTGCAAGATAATCAAACAAAATAGTAAAATAAAGCACAGACTGGTGATTTCATATATAGAAGACTATCCACTACAATCAGTATATGCTTTGCACTGTGTTCTCCATAAGACATATTGTGTAGAAGGCGAAACTGAATTTAGAAAAATCTTTAACCTCAGAAAAACTTATTTAATTATTTTATTGTGATAACTTGTCTTTCCTGTCTGTTTCCTGCCATTGGGGCTCTCTAGTCCTCTTGACTGAGTATAGCATAATCAGTAAAATTGTATAGCAAACTCTATTTAGATTTAAAAAAAACAACTAGGCAGGCATTTGATTAAAGAAATTATATGTTAGTCTTCAAACCCAAGAGAACATCAAAATAAGAGATCAGAAGAAATAACCAATCTTTCACCAAGCCAGCTGCAGGTGGTTCTTCTCTAAAAGAATTCCATCTGTGCTATGCGATTTCCCTTAGTATGGAGATCAAAGTCTAATCTGTCCTGTTGGTATGTACTTTCCTGTTTTACACAATGTGCATTAAATATAAACTAAAAGGCTGGTTGAAAAATTTACCTTAAAACGCTTTTTCAGTGGAAAATTGGCTGTTCGGTTTAAAGAAAATTTCCACATAAAGTGTCTGCTTTCCCTTTTTTTTTTTAAAAAAGGATCCACCTACCCACCCCCCAAAAAAGGTTCTGTTTTTTGCTGTTTTGATGAAAAGTTAAAATTTCTGTGGAAGACTAAATCATTTTTCTACCTGATTTCTGACCTATATAGTTACGTTACACACCTCCTGCCAACTCATCTGATCTTACACATCTGTAATTTAATTGGGAGATTTTGAAGGCAGTGTGTTCTCAATGAGGTGTTCTGACATGGAATTTTCCTCCTGCTTCAGTTTCCCAGAACCCAACTCTACTGAACTTTAGCTCACATTGCAGGGCCTGTTTGTTGTTCCTAGATTTTCTGGTAGGACTAGACTGGTGAAAGAATATAGATGATTGAGTGTGTCATAAATATAAAGGGAAGGGTAAACCCCTTTGAAATCCCTCCTGGCCAGGGGAAAGCTCCTCTCACCTGTAAAGGGTTAAGAAGCTAAAGGTAACCTCGCTGGCACCTGACCAAAATGACCAATGAGGAGACAAGATACTTTCAAAAGCTGGGAGGAGGGAGAGAAACAAAGGGTTTGTGTGTCTGTCTGTAGTCGTCTTGGCCGGGGACAGAACAGGAATGGAGTCTTAGAACTTTTAGTAAGTAATCTAGCTAGGTATGTGTTAGATTATGATTTCTTTAAATGGCTGAGAAAAGAATTGTGCTGAATAGAATAACTATTTCTGTCTGTGTATCTTTTTTGTAACTTAAGGTTTTGCCTAGAGGGGTTCTCTATGTTTTTGAATCTAATTACCCTGTAAGATATATATACCATCTTGATTTTACAGGGGGGATTTCTTTATTTCTATTTACTTCTATTTTTTATTAAAAGTCTTTGTAAAACACTGAATGCTTTTTCATTGTTCTCAGATCCAAGGGTTTGGGTTTGTGGTCACCTATGCAAATTGGTGAGGCTTTTTATCCAACATTTCCCAGGAAAGGGGGGGGTGCAAGTGTTGGGAGGATTGTTCATTGTTCTTAAGATCCAAGGGTCTGGGTCTGTAGTCACCTAGGCAAATTGGTGAGGCTTTTTACCAAACCTTGTCCAGGAAGTGGGGTGCAAGGTTTTGGGAAGTATTTTGGGGGGAAGGACGCGTCCAAACAGCTCTTCCCCAGTAACCAGTATTAGTTTGGTGGTGGTAGCGGCCATTCCAAGGATAACGGGGGTAATATTTGTTACCTTGGGGAAGTTTTGACCTAAGCTGGTAAAGATAAGCTTAGGAGGTTTTTCATGCAGGTCCCCACATCTGTACCCTAGAGTTCAGAGTGGGGGAGGAACCTTGACATGGTGGCACAGTGGTGGGATTAACCTGAAATCATTTTGAGATCCAGTTGAGATTTTTTGAACTAGAAATACAGATTTTAAAAAGGAATTTTTAGGAAGTCCAGAAGGCAGCTTTGAAACTGAAAGCAGCTTGGTTTCTCTCTGCTTTGTGGCCAAGCAGAGACAAAAGGGGATTATCTTGTGAATTGCAGGTTTTCTTGCCTGGAGGCAGGGTACTTAACTCCTGCAGGGAAATTCACAGTCTTCCAACCCAGAGGTTTTTTTTTTTTCTTTTCTTCCTAAAAGTAAATAGGGGGTGTGTGCTCTACCCATTTGCCTGGAGACAAAAGTGGCAGGGTTTTTTTTTTAGGATTTTGATTTTTTTTTGTTTTACAAGGAGCACAGGTTTGAAAAGAAATTTTTTTCTTCTTTGGGCTGGGTAAGCAGGTTTCCAAGTAGTTGGAGGTTTTTTGCTTTAATTTGGGCCCAGAGCAGAGACAAGGGAATTGTCTTTTTCTGTAGGCTGACAATCACTATCAGAGAATAGGTATTCTATTCCAGCACAGCAAAATTTTACAGCCAAGTTTTGTTTGTTTATTTCTAAACCTCGGGTGTAAAGTTAGTTAAAAACAGAGAGGTTAGAATGGCCAAATCCTCAGCTCGACTACAGCTGGAATTAGCCAAATTTCAGGCTGAGGAAAAACAAAGGGAACATGAAAGACAGATAGAACTCATGCAGCTGAAGAAGGAACAAGAAAGGGAGGCAGAACAACACCAAGAGGCTGCCCACAAGAGGGAAATGGAGGCAAGGAAGCATGTGGAGGAGGAGAGGGAAAAAGAGAGGAAGCATGTGGAGGAGATGGAGAGGATAAAGGCCCAGCAGAATATACCAACAAACCCTAGCAATCCTTCTCCAGGTACCACTTCCCATCCCAGAAAGTTCCCCACCTACAAGGCAGGTGATGATACTGAGGCCTTCTTAGAAAACTTCGAAAGGGCCTGCCTTGGGTACAACATCTCTACTGACCAATACATGGTAGAGCTGAGGCCGCAGCTCAGTGGACCCTTAGCTGAGGTGGCAGCTGAAATGCCTAAAGAACACATGAACAAGTATGAACTGTTTAAATCCAAGGCGAGAGTCAGAATGGGGATAACACCCGAGCAGTCTCGTCGGAGGTTCAGAGCCCTAAGGTGGAAACCAGACATGTCATTTACCCGACATGCCTACCACATTGTAAAACATTGGGATGCCTGGATATCAGGAGCAAGTGTTGAATCTCCAGTAAATTTGCCCTTCCTAATGCAAATGGAACAATTCTTAGAGGGTGTTCCTGAGGAAATAGAAAGATACATCCTAGATGGGAAACCCAAAACTGTAATTGAGGCAGGAGAGATTGGAGCCAGATGGGTGGAGGTGGCAGAGAAGAAGAAAACTGGTCGCAGTTGGAGCGGAGACCAGAAGGGACCACCCCAGACCACACCCTATTACCGGGGGCCGCCCAAAGCCCCACCTACCTCCCAAAGAACCCTCCAGACCCCTTATCGTCCCACCACCCCGTTCTCCAGCAACCCTCCTCGCCCCGGTGACCCGTCAGCTGGACGATGTTTTAAATGTAACGAGCTGGGGCATGTAAAGGCCAACTGCCCCAAGAACCCCAACAGATTACAGTTCATTGCACCGGAATCACACCAGAGGTCCACAGGCCCAGATACCTCCCAGATACCCTTGGAGCGGAGGGAAACTGTGAGTGTGGGTGGGAAGAAGGTCACCGCGTGGAGGGACACCGGAGCACAAGTGTCAGCTATCCATGCTTCCTTAGTGGACCCCAATTTAATCAACCCAGAGATCCAAGTGACGATTCAACCCTTCAAGTCCAACTCTTTCAATTTGCCTACAGCCAAGTTGCCTGTCCAGTACAAGGGCTGGTCAGGAATGTGGACTTTTGCAGTCTATGATGATTATCCCATCCCCATGCTGTTGGGGGAAGACTTGGCCAATCATGTGAAGCAGGCCAAGAGGGTGGGAATGGTCACCCGCAACCAGGCTAAACAAGCCGTGAGGCCTAGCTCTGTTCCGGAAACTTCTATCAGGACCCAGTCAGAGGTGATGGACCTGGACCCCAGGCCAATGTCTGCAACAGCAGTAGTGGATCCAGTCCCAGAGACCCAGACGGAACCAGTCCCAGAACCGGAACCAGCCGAACAACCAACACCAGACCCCGTGTCAGCACTGAATCCAGTACTTGCAACCTCAACACCAGAGGGCCCCACCGAACCTGAACTGGCAGCAGCCGATAACCCTACACAAGAGGCTCAGCCGGAGCCTGAATCCCAACATAGTGCACCAGCGGAGAGCGGTTCACAGTCAACAGAAACAGCTCCATCCCCTATATCGCTTCCAGAGGGACCAAGCCTAGGTCCACAATCCCATGAGGAACTGATGTCTCCAGCATCAAGGGAACAGTTCCAGACCGAACAGGAAGCAGATGAAAGCCTCCAGAGAGCTTGGACGGCGGCACGGAGCAACCCACCGCCTCTCAGCTCTTCTAATCGATCCAGGTTTGTTGTAGAAAGAGGACTTTTATACAAGGAAACTCTTTCTGGGGGACACCAGGAAGACTGGCATCCTCAGAGACAGTTGGTAGTTCCAACTAAATACCGGGCCAAGCTCTTGAGCTTAGCCCATGATCACCCTAGTGGCCATGCTGGGGTGAACAGGACCAAAGACCGTTTGGGGGGGTCATTCCACTGGGAGGGAATGGGCAAGGATGTTTCTACCTATGTCCAGTCTTGTGAGGTGTGCCAAAGAGTGGGAAAACCCCAAGACCAGGTCAAAGCTCCTCTCCAGCCACTCCCCATCATTGAAGTTCCATTTCAGCGAGTAGCTGTGGATATTCTGGGTCCTTTTCCGAAAAAGACACCCAGAGGAAAGCAGTACATACTGACTTTCATGGATTTTGCCACCCGATGGCCGGAAGCAGTAGCTCTAAGCAACACCAGGGCTAAAAGTGTGTGCCAGGCACTAGCAGACATTTTTGCCAGGGTAGGTTGGCCCTCCGACATCCTCACAGATGCAGGGACTAATTTCCTGGCAGGAACTATGAAAAACCTTTGGGAAGCTCATGGGGTAAATCACTTGGTTGCCACTCCTTACCATCATCAAACAAATGGCATGGTGGAGAAGTTTAATGGAACTTTGGGGGCCATGATACGTAAATTCGTAAATGAGCACTCCAATGATTGGGACCTAGTATTGCAGCAGTTGCTCTTTGCCTACAGAGCTGTACCACATCCCAGTTTAGGGTTTTCCCCATTTGAACTTGTATATGGCCGTGAGGTTAAGGGGCCATTGCAGTTGGTGAAGCAGCAATGGGAGGGATTTACACCTTCTCCAGGAACTAACATTCTGGACTTTGTAACCAACCTACAAAACACCCTCCGAACCTCTTTAGCCCTTGCTAGAGAAAACTTACAGGATGCTCAAAAAGAGCAAAAAGCCTGGTATGATAAACATGCCAGAGAGCGTTCCTTCAAAGTAGGAGACCAGGTCATGGTCTTAAAGGCGCTCCAGGCCCATAAAATGGAAGCATCGTGGGAAGGGCCATTCGTGGTCCAGGAGCGCCTGGGAGCTGTTAATTATCTCATAGCATTCCCCACCTCCAACCGAAAGCCTAAGGTGTATCATATTAATTCTCTAAAGCCCTTTTATTCCAGAGAATTAAAGGTTTGTCAGTTTACAGCCCAGGGAGGAGACGACGCTGAGTGGCCTGAAGGTGTCTACTACGAAGGGAAATGTGCTGGTGGTGTGGAAGAGGTGAACCTCTCCATGACCCTTGGGCGTATGCAGCGACAGCAGATCAAGGAGCTGTGCACTAGCTACGCGCCAACGTTCTCAGCCACCCCAGGACTGACTGAACGGGCATACCACTCCATTGACACAGGTAATGCTCACCCAATTAGGGTCCAACCTTACCGGGTGTCTCCTCAAGCTAAAACTGCTATAGAATGGGAGATCCAGGATATGTTACAGATGGGGGTAATCCGCCCCTCTGAAAGTGCATGGGCATCTCCAGTGGTTCTAGTTCCCAAACCAGATGGGGAAATACGTTTTTGCGTGGACTACCGTAAGCTAAATGCTGTAACTCGCCCAGACAACTATCCCATGCCACGCACAGATGAACTATTAGAGAAACTGGGACGGGCCCAGTTCATCTCTACCTTGGACTTAACCAAGGGGTACTGGCAGGTACCGCTAGATGAATCTGCCAAGGAAAGGTCAGCCTTCATCACACATCTCGGGCTGTATGAATTTAATGTACTCCCTTTCGGGCTGCGAAATGCACCCGCCACTTTCCAAAGACTTGTAGATGGTCTCCTAGCGGGATTAGGAGAATATGCAGTCGCCTACCTTGACGATGTGGCCATATTTTCGGATTCCTGGGCAGACCACCTGGAACATCTACAAAAAGTCCTTGAGCGCATAAGGGAGGCAGGACTAACTGTTAAGGCTAAGAAGTGTCAAATAGGCCTAAACAGAGTGACTTACCTTGGACACCAGGTGGGTCAAGGAACTATCAGCCCCCTACAGGCCAAAGTGGATGCTATCCAAAAGTGGCCTGTCCCAAAGTCAAAGAAACAGGTTCAATCCTTCTTAGGCTTGGCCGGTTATTACAGACGATTTGTACCGCACTACAGCCAAATCGCTGCCCCACTGACAGACCTAACCAAAAAGAAACAGCCAAATGCTGTTCAGTGGACCGGAAAGTGTCAGAAGGCCTTTAACAAGCTTAAAGCGACACTCATGTCTGACCCTGTACTAAGGGCCCCAGACTTTGACAAACCGTTCCTAGTAACCACAGATGCATCCGAGCGTGGTGTGGGAGCAGTTTTAATGCAGAAAGGACCTGATCAAGAATTCCACCCTGTAGTGTTTCTCAGCAAAAAACTGTCTGAGAGGGAAAGCAACTGGTCAGTCACTGAAAAAGAATGTTATGCCATTGTCTACGCTCTGGAAAAGCTACGCCCATATGTTTGGGGACGGCGTTTCCACCTGCAAACCGACCATGCTGCACTAAAGTGGCTTCACACCGTCAAAGAAACTAACAGAAAACTTCTTCGGTGGAGTTTAGCTCTCCAAGATTTTGATTTCGACATCCAACACATCTCAGGAGCTTCTAATAAAGTAGCTGATGCACTCTCCCGTGAAAGTTTCCCAGAATCAACTGGTTAAAATCGTCCTTGAGATGTGGAAAATATTGTTAGTCTTTATGTACTTGGTAGTATATTTAGAGATGCATGTGTCTTATTAACTCTGTTTTCCTAGAGCTCCAGGAAGAAATCCCAGCCAGTGTTTCACCCTAGCTGAGATTTGGGGGGCGTGTCATAAATATAAAGGGAAGGGTAAACCCCTTTGAAATCCCTCCTGGCCAGGGGAAAGCTCCTCTCACCTGTAAAGGGTTAAGAAGCTAAAGGTAACCTCGCTGGCACCTGACCAAAATGACCAATGAGGAGACAAGATACTTTCAAAAGCTGGGAGGAGGGAGAGAAACAAAGGGTTTGTGTGTCTGTCTGTAGTCGTCTTGGCCGGGGACAGAACAGGAATGGAGTCTTAGAACTTTTAGTAAGTAATCTAGCTAGGTATGTGTTAGATTATGATTTCTTTAAATGGCTGAGAAAAGAATTGTGCTGAATAGAATAACTATTTCTGTCTGTGTATCTTTTTTGTAACTTAAGGTTTTGCCTAGAGGGGTTCTCTATGTTTTTGAATCTAATTACCCTGTAAGATATATATACCATCTTGATTTTACAGGGGGGATTTCTTTATTTCTATTTACTTCTATTTTTTATTAAAAGTCTTTGTAAAACACTGAATGCTTTTTCATTGTTCTCAGATCCAAGGGTTTGGGTTTGTGGTCACCTATGCAAATTGGTGAGGCTTTTTATCCAACATTTCCCAGGAAAGGGGGGGTGCAAGTGTTGGGAGGATTGTTCATTGTTCTTAAGATCCAAGGGTCTGGGTCTGTAGTCACCTAGGCAAATTGGTGAGGCTTTTTACCAAACCTTGTCCAGGAAGTGGGGTGCAAGGTTTTGGGAAGTATTTTGGGGGGAAGGACGCGTCCAAACAGCTCTTCCCCAGTAACCAGTATTAGTTTGGTGGTGGTAGCGGCCATTCCAAGGATAACGGGGGTAATATTTGTTACCTTGGGGAAGTTTTGACCTAAGCTGGTAAAGATAAGCTTAGGAGGTTTTTCATGCAGGTCCCCACATCTGTACCCTAGAGTTCAGAGTGGGGGAGGAACCTTGACAGAGTGGGATGAGGAGAATCGTCATAGTGTGGTTTGTTTCATTTTAAATACATGCCTCTGTCATAGACTTTTTGTGTGACCTTGGGCAAGTCACTTAATTTTCCTGTGACTCAATTCCCCATCTGTAAAATGAGGTGTGATGTTATTGACATGAACTGTGACTGTATAGATCATTGTTGCAACCAAGGTCCTATAGTTTCATCTAATCTTGTACAAACGAGGTCCAGTAAGGTGTCTGTGGTTATGATTTTCTGGTTATGATTATGCTATCTGTATGTGTGTATCATTTTTGTAGCTGAAGTTATGAATATTGGCTATGTACTTGTATCTCAATGTGTTTTGATTCTAAGTAGCCTCAGTGAAGCATTTGGTCAGCTTCTTGAAAAAGGACTATTCTCAGTAAGTGCCCAATCAAGAAACACTTAACTAACAATTAACTAACAATGAACTATGGGAGATGCCAATCCACATCTGAGCTTTCCTGGGAACATTCAAACTGACATGTAAACAATTGTGTCTGACTGTAAAGAACTGAGTCATAGATGGACATGTGACTTGGCCTTATGACTCCAAACTGCATCTTGTTGCTGTGATTTTACACAGGAGAACCAAGGGGTTTCCACGCACAAGAATATAAAAGGCCCTGGAAACCCCTCCATTTTGTCTTCAATCCTGCTTCTTACTTCTGGGGGAACCTTGCTGCAAACTGAAGCTCTGAAAAAAGGACTGAATAACCCATCCCAGCTGTGGATGTACTCCAGAGATTTGATTTGAACCTGCAGTTAATTCTATCACTGCTACAAGCCTGAACCAAAACTTTGCCATTACTGAATGTATTTGATTCCATTTAACCAATTCTAACTCTCATCTATATTTCTTTCTTTTTATAAATAAACCTTTAGATATTAGATTCTAAAGGATTGGCAACACCCTGATTTGTGGGTAAGATCTGATTTGTATATTGACCTTGGTCTGGGGCTTGGTCCTTTGGGATCGAGAGAACCTTTTTTCTTTTACTGGGGTATTGCTTTTCATAACCATTCATCCCCATAACGAGTGGCACTGGTGGTGATACTGGGAAACTGGAGTGTCTAAGGGAGTTGCTTGTACAACTTATGGTTAGCCAGTGGGGTGAGACTGAAGTCTTCTCTGTTTGGCTGGTTTGGTGTGCCTTAGAAGTGGAGAACCACCAGCCTGGGGTTGTGACTGCTGTACTCTAAGCAATTTGTCCTGAATTGATACTCTCAGTTGTGTCCCACCAAAGCCAGCATCGTTACATGAGGTTAGTAATTTCCCCATAACTCCCAGGGATATTGTGAAGATTAATACATAAATACTTGAGGTGCTCAGATACAATGATGAGGATGGCCACATAAATACCTACATGGTAGCTAGTTCAGGTCAAGGAACACCTCCTTTCCTTGGTATCATCTTTTTCCAAACCCAGAGAACTCACCCACATACACTAATTCTGACACTGTCATACTCTTACACAGACTCCTGCTTCATACTCTCAACTGTTGCCTACCCAAAGGGATGTAGGCAGAGAGACAATGGGGAGCATGGCTGCTAATTGAGAAGCTGCCATCAAAATGGAATGGAATGTAAGCCTTTCTGTAACTGCACAGTCTTTCTGTGTCTATTCCAGGATTGCCCCCTGGATTTTAGGAAATCTGCAAATAAGGATGGTAACTCGTCTTCAGGGGAGCAACCTTGCTATTGTCAATGGCATGATTTGGAGAAGCTTCAATAGTTGAAATCTGTGGAGTTTCCTTGTCCTGACATAAACTTTTTCAGAGGAGTGAATTACTCTACTCTATATTTAAAATTTTGGGACCAAATTCACTTCTCACTGACCTGTCTGCAGCCTTCCTATAATCTATGGGATTGCACAGATGTAACTGAACTAAATATTGTGATGATTCAAGTAATATTTTTAACTATGCTATCTAGCTAAGGGAGAGTTCTTCCTTGGAGAATTTGATTCTAAACTTTTATCTCAAGCTGATTAACAAAGTGAATAGCCTATGTTCACTTTTCAACACGTCTTTTATATAGATCATTTCATGTTAGGACACAGAAGAATGAAGGTATGCAGGGAAAAAAAATCTATTGGGGACATTTTATATTCTTACACAAACACCAAAATATTTTTAAAACAAAAATCAGACTCATGCAGGACATACATTATTTTCCATTCTTGTTCCGGTATTTATCTGATTAAGGTATTATTTTCATGGAATTGAGGCGTCTCTCCTTTTTTGGGTTGGTTCTGCCTTTTTTCTGAAAACTCTTTGCCTTCTATCTATTTACCCATAATTATACTGGTCCAGTTGGGGAGTGGTTCCCAGGAATAGGTACATACTGCAGTATGAAATTTAGATAGGCACAACAGCTTATCAGGAATTAATAAATGAAGCATTCTGATAATCCAGTGAGGTTATTAATTTCATAACACAATACACTGAACATCTTGCTGTACAGACACTGTCACTGTGGTATTATGGGATTAAACTGATCTGGTTTATTGATTGATTTAACCAGGTTCTATATATTGCTCTAATGTGAATTTGTGCATTCATTCCAAGCAGCAAATGATTTCCTAAAGTACCTTTAGAGGCCTAACTGTGTTTGATTGATATGCCATTATGATAGAAATATATCTTCTTTATTTAGGAAACTGGGGATTGTTTTTTAAAGAAATATTCCTGAAATAAGTTTAAAATTATTATGTATTTGTGTTATGGCATCACCTTGGGCCCTGTTTTGCTAGGCACTGTACAAATACATAATAAGAAACCGTCTTTGTCCTGAAGAGCTTATAATTGAAACAGACAAGACAGAAGAAGAGCAGTAGGGGTGAGGGGGGAGAACAGGTACACAGAGAGATGGATTGACTCGTATGCAGTCACACAGTAGAGTCAAGATTAGAATAATTTTTTTCTAGAGTTGTGACCCGAGAGCCTCTTAATGTCAACTGGCAAAGGGATACAGAAATGTCCTGATTCTGGTCTGTCATTCTGGTTCACCATAGAATATCATGTGAGGTCTGAAATGAAAGCCAGGATCATGCTGGTAATTAATATTTTTTGAAATGTATATACATGTGCTATCTAATGAGTTATTTGTATATATATTGAAAATATGTTATTAGATTAAGTACAAAGTTATGAGTCACCAGCAGAAATGGGTTTTCTGTTCACAAGAGATGTTTATTCACTTTTCTTTCTGACCAATGTAAATTAAGCATTGTAAGCTAGCACAATGAATATTTATTTACATACAAAGTCAGCAGAGATGAGAAGTCAACAGGGAACGAGCACTTAGGAAAAACACGCCATGCATTGTTATACTGTCTCTGAGTACAGACAATGAACCTTGGGGATATAAGTAGAAGACAATGAAGACACCCTATCATCCTGCAGTTAGGAGGTAAACAGTGCATTTACATTCACGAAAACAGTATCTCAGCCAATCCTGGTTGAAAATGCTGCAGAGAACTTTGGGGGTTAAATAAACTTTGTTAGACAGGAGGTTAACCCTGCTAGTTATATTTAATCTCTAGTAAGCATGTTATGATTCTGTTTTATTTTTAACCTTTTGTTTCCAATATTCTTACTCACCATCTCCTGAATCTTGAATCTTTGGAAATAATCATATCCTTGTTTTCACTATAAATATTATCTACGTGCTGTGATATTAAGTTAGGTGCTGATCCTTAGTTGACTCGTACAAGCTGGTGTGCACACTATTTCTTTGGGGACAGCAGATCTGGTATTTCTGTGAGTGTCCAGTGGATAGGTGGCTGGACATTATAGGGGAACACTTCAAAGGGAACTTGGAAGCTGGAGTGCACCTGTTGTTAACCTGCAAGACAAAATAAGGACTGGCATAGCCCAGAGGAGATTTTTTGGGTGACTAACAGGCTGGAGGTGTCAGTGAGCTGACACCCAGTTAAGTACAAGTAAGTCTTCCTCATCCTAGAGGCCGTGGGGTAGCAAAGTGACTCACAGTCCTGGGTACCCCAAGAACTGTCACAT
Source organism: Lepidochelys olivacea (assembly GCF_965140295.1). NCBI lineage: Eukaryota > Metazoa > Chordata > Testudines > Cheloniidae > Lepidochelys > Lepidochelys olivacea. Next base: position 69,703,319 of record NC_140418.1, on the reverse strand, counting down.
GAGTCCCACTGCATTGCTCTATCCACTGTTCCATGTTGCCTCCCAGTAAAAGATTATTAACCATTTTAGATGAGAGGTGATTCTCTGGGAAGAAGGTAGAAATTAATCACATCTAACAATACACTGAAAATCTTCTCCTGAGACCTCTAGCTCCATATAAATGCTAACATTTTTATTTTGAGAGGATATTGCACACTATTTCCAAGTTTGTCTTGTAACTTGGAATACTGGTACATGTGTTCAGTCTCATAGTTTGAAATTCACCCTGGTCAGAGGGCCTATAAACAGCCTTATGCCCTGCAGTGAGGCTGAATAGGGAGAGTTCTGGTCTTCACGTGAGGACTCCATATTCCCCAGTGACTTAATCTGGTGGTGGTTGTGTGGGTGTGGGCTACCAGGTCTTCAGAGATGTGATTCCAGTAGTCCTAACAGCTGTTGGCACTACTCCAGCTGGTAGCAGTTGGAAAGGATGAGTTGAAAAGCTGCTTTGCTGACCTGGCCTCCAATTTTGTGGTAGATTTTGATCTCCAGTCCCCTGAGCACTTTATTTATGCAAAGTACAATCGCTTGGATTCTGTGTGGCAGAAGTGAATTTCACCCTTAGATATCTGTTTAGATGTTTTCATGTACATTGAGATTTGAACTGGAGATGGGCACTGATACTTGAGAAATTATTCATTATTATTTCTATCAAAATTCAGAGAACTACTTGATTTAAGTTTGCTTGAGAGACTGTCTGTGTGGCCATTGTTTCTTTTTAAACTGTAGAAACCATTCCTGAGAGAAAAAAGAACCCACTTCAGGGTAAAGGCACAAAAGCTGAAGATGTTTATGCTGCCAGCTGATGCTGGTCAGGTTATATTTTTTTATTAAGAGTACAGCTGTGTTTCAAAGCCTGAGTGACAAATGAATAACGACTGAGAACAAAAATTGGAAATTTGATTACATGTGCAGAATATATACAAAGAAATTAACCAATTTATTTGTCCTTAGTTGATCTTCTTAGGAAAACTTTAACTGAAGGGGAAGAAATATCTCTATGCTTGTGAATGCAAAACTGATCTCTTTTGACTTTTGACTTTACCCCAGTATGGCACACACTTGCACACACATGCTCTATTATGGAGTGACAACACATGTTGAAACCTTAAAAATTGCTATGAAACACAATTTTCATTCTCCAGTCAGCTCTATTTTATATCTCATAGCATAAGAGTAGGGGTTTGCTCAAATGGTGTTGAATAAAACTCCTCTCCCTCGCATGATTGTGCAGGGTGTTGTTGTCTGCCTACCATCTGATCTCCAATGCTGAAGTGGTTGCATTTTTGTGGTGCTGTTCGAATTAGAAGAAGGTGAAATATTCTCTGAGAAATTTGCAAGTATTTCAGAATGTTTCATTGAAAATTTATCGAGGATTTGAAATCCCACATTCTGAAAAACTGTCATATTAAATCATGCCCATTTTAATTAAAAATAGGCCTAGTTGGGCCTACTTCTACTCATACTTACACCAGTGTGAAGAGCTTGATTCTCATCTTACATTACTTTTATAATGGTGTAACTTCTCTGACTTGAGTTGAGTTACTCCTGATTTACACCAGTGCACTGAGAAAAAACTTGAATAGGCCGTATTCTGTTAGATGTAACTTTGGCTTAGATTGGATCAACGTTTTTAAAACAAAATATTTCTTCTTTATAAAGAAAGAGCTTCTCTCACTGACATAGCTACCACCACTCATTGGAGGTGGTTTAATTATGTTGGTGGGAACACTCTCTCCCATTGGCATGGAGCGGCTACATGAGAGATCTTACAGCAGTGCAGCTGCATCAGTACAGCTATGCCACTGTAAGGTCTCCAGTGTAGATGCAGCCTAAAGAAAATTCACAACAAACTTAACAATAACAACAAAAATATCAAAAATTGGTCTGTTTTGAACACAATGAAATAAAACCAATTTCAAATTTGTCTACAAAGATAGGCTTTCACTTTTTGACAAGCTCTATTGAGATGCTGAGAGAATAGAATAGAGCACAGTAAACCTATGCAAATCTTAACTACTAGATGTCGGGTTTACCTCTCTGATCTGTGTGCAGAAGGCACACATGGATGAAAACTTTTGATGAAATGTGTTGCGGAGGTAAGGTCTGCCCAATGGAGTTTATAGTGGAAAATCCCTTTATAAGAGGGATTGTGGGGCAAAAGGTAGCTGGAGCCATAGAGAGAGATGGGGAAAACTATGTCTCTAAAATTGTGTTGCAAAAACTGTGACACATAAATTTCATTTTTTTTCTTTGGCAATGTTAAGTGAAATATAGTTTTACACAAGGTGAAGGTCTTTGCCTCCTAGTCTTTGCATAAACGTATGAAAAAAACTCAAATTCACATCATTCACTTTCATATGGAGAAACCTTTGTGCTTCTCTAGTAATAGTTTCCAACAAGTGAAGATCTGTGTATGTCAAGGTTCCTCCCCCACTCTGAATTCTAGGGTACAGATGTGGGGACCTGAATGAAAACCTCCTAAGCTTACTTTTACCAGCTTAGGTTAAAACTTCCCCAAGGTACAAATTAATTTTATCCTTTGTCCTTGGAATATCCACTGCCACCACCAAACTCTAACTGGGTTTACTGGGAAGCGTAGTTTGGACACATCTTTCCCCCCAAAATCCTCCCAACCCTTGCACCCCCTTTCCTGGGGAAGGCTTGATAAAAAGCCTCACCAATTTGCATAGGTGACCACAGACCCAAACCCTTGGATCTGAGAACAATGAAAAAGCATTCAGTTTTCTTACAAGAAGACTTTTAATAGAAATAGAAGTAAATAGAAGTAAAGGAATCACCTCTGGAAAATCAGGATGGTAGATACCTTACAGGGTAATTAGATTCAAAACATAGAGAATCCCTCTAGGCAAACCTTAAGCTACAAAAAAGACACACAGACAGGAATAGTCATTCTATTCAGCACAATTCTTTTCTCAGCCATTTAAAGAAATCATAATCTAACACATACCTAGCTAGATTATTTACTAAAGTTCTAAGACTCCATTCCTGGTCTATCCCCAGCAAAAGCAGAATACCAACAGACACAGACCCTTTGTTTCTCTCCCTCCTCCCAGCTTTTGAAAGTATCTTGTCTCTCTTTGGTCATTTTGGTCAGGTGCCAGCGAGGTTACCTTTAGCTTCTTAACCCTTTACAGGTGAGAGGATTTTTCCTCTGGCCAGGAAGGATTTTAAATGGGTTTACCCTTCCCTTTATATTTATGACAGTGTACAATATTCCTTGGTTATCTTGTATTTTCCTTTCATTGAACACTACTTCCTGCTGTTGTTCTAATAAGGTTTGAAGAGGAAACCAGCCTACAAACCTAGCAAAATTTTACACCTGCTGGGACTGGAGACTTTTAAAGTGACACTGTCACCTTAAAAATTGCACTTGTATCTGAAAACTTTTTTATCTTCTATTGTTAAAAGTAACACCTAACATTACTATTACTAAGAGTTTTTTCTCTTTTTTCCAGTTAAATTTACTTTGTGTTTGACAGAACTCTGTGCATATTCACTTCATTTCCACCCTGTATAATCATCAGTCAGCATTTCCTATTTGTGTGGATCTTTCACACAGCAACACGGGGGGGGGGGGGGAGGAAGTGTTGTTTTAAAAGAGGAAAATCATAGAAATTAGTGCTAAAAGGCACTTTGAGGAGTCATCAAGTCCAGCCCACTGTGCTGTGGGAGAACCAAGTAAACCTAGGCCATCCCTGATAGGTGTTTGTCAAACCTGCTTTTAAAAATCTCTAATAATGGGGATTCCACAACCTCCCTTGGAAACCTGTTCCAGAGCTTAACAAGTTGGAAAGTTTTTCCTAATATCTAACCTAAATCTCCCTGGGTACAGGTTAATCCCGTTGCTTCTTGTCCTACCCTCAATGAAAATGGAGAATATTTGATCACCGTCTTCTTTATAACAGCCTTAACCTATTGGAAGACGTATCAGTCTTCTTTTCTTAAGACTAAACACGCCCAGTTTTTTTAACCTTTCCTCACAGGTCAGATTTTCTAACCTTTTATATTCTTTGTTGTTGTCCTCTGGACTCTCTCCAGTTTGTCTGCATCTTTCCTGAAGTGTGGCACCCAGAATTGGACACACAACTCCAGCTGAGGCTTCTACCTAACCAGAGCGGGACAGTTACCTCCTGTGTCTTACATATGACATTCCTGTTAATACACCCCAGAATGACAGCATCATATATTGACTCAGACTCAATTTCTGCTCCACTATAACCCCCAGATCCATTTTAGCAGGACTGTGCCTAGCTAGCAATTCCCCAAGTTGTAGTTGTGCATTTGACTTTTCTTTCCTAAGTGAAGTAATTTGTTCTTGTCTGTATTTGAACTGTAAGATGTGATTGTAAAAGTATAAACATCAGCAGGAGACTTGAGAGCAGGGGTAGAACTTGAAGCTACTTTTCTAACTCAATTTTGATTTTGACTAGATTTCAATCAACGGTATCTTTAAGGTTCAAGGATATGGTCTATGTAGTTAGTATTTATTGTGATTTCTTTTTCTCTGTGCTGCACCTTTAAATGGAGAGACCTCCACCTTCTTACATTAACATTGCCACTGGTGTTACAGCCAGGCTGTGAAAAGGAAAACAATTTTATTTCTTAGGTGATCAGTGCCACTTCCTATTCTTGTTTCTATTAGTTAATAACAACTGCTCAGTATGTTTCTTTGTCATTCACTAATTACCTAAATCAGGTATACCATTTGTCTCAATACTTTACGTACTGACCCCTCCCTCAGGCACCTCTCCCACTTCATTTCTCCCCAGTAATTTTGAATCACTATGCTTTTATTTGAACATAAAAGACTGGGATGCGTATGTTATGAATTTCTTGCTGTGCTTCATTTAGTTCTATTGCTAAATTTGGTCTAAGCAAATCCAATTAAATTCTGAACTGAGTTCAATAGCTTTACTCAAGCTTTCTGAGAGATGATCTTAAGTGACTTATAACATTTTAAGAAAGTTTGAAATATAATTTTGCATTGTTCTGGCCTCTTTTTTTTTCTTAATGCCCCTTTAGATGTCTATAGAAAGTGTTCTGCAAACTCATTTGAGTGCAATGTCTGAGGTAGTGAGTTTTACCAGAATTTTTCTTAAGGAAAATTTGAATATTCTCAAAAACAAATTGAGCACCAGTATTGAAAATAATCTATGCCAAAAATGTTTTACAATGTTGAAGTAGTCTGAGCAGCAGAAGTATTTGTCAAATGGACCACTGTGGGCCATCTGGAAAAAAAAGTACACTTTCTCATTCTTTTTGGCAAAATCCACATGTAGTTTTTGCCAAGGCTCAATAGTTCATGACCATGCATAGCATGAAATTACTGCATGCAGATCTGGTCACCCCATCTCAAAAAAGATACATTGGAATTGGAAAAGGTTCAGAAAAGGGCAACAAAAATGATTAGGGGTATGGAACGGCTTCCGTGTGAGGAGAGAGTAATAAGACTGGGACTTTTCAGCTTGGAAAAGAGACAATTAATGGGGGATATGATTGAGGTCTGTAAAATCATGACTGGTGTGAAGAAAATAAATAAGGAATACTCCTTCTCATAACACCCAAACTAGGGGTCACTAAATGAAATTAATAAGCAGCAGGTTTAAAACAAACAAAAGGAAGTATTTCTTCATTCAACACACAGTCAACCTGTGGAACTCTTTGCCAGAGAATGTTGTGAAGGCCAACACTATAACAGGTTAAAAAAAGAACTAGATAAGTTCACGGAGGATAGGTCCATCAATGACTATGAGCCAGGATAGGCAGGGATGATGACCCTAACCTCTGTTTCTCAGGAGCTGGGAATGGGAGACAGGTATGGATCACTTGATGATTACCTGTTCTGTTCATTCTCTCTGGGGCACCTGACATTGGCCATTGTTGGGAGACAGGTTACTGGGCTAGATGGACCTTTGGTCTGACCCACTATGGCCTTTCTTTTGTTCTTATGAACTGGTTTCTGGCATCTTTTGATGACTACTATAGAATGATTGTTAACTAATTTTTTCTTTCAGTGTCTTGGTTGATGTCTGCCAACCAAAAATAACTACCCCAGCATTCCATTTTCACTGTGCTTGGTGAGATAACTAGAACTGGACAAAGCCCTACCAAATATGTAAGAAAGAAAGATGCTTAGTACTGCTGATTGCTGATAGCCAATCATCTTACATTATGCCTTGTTTGCTCAGACAAGAATAAAAGGAGCAATTTAGCCAGTGGGAATAAAAAACGTACTATGCCAAAATCTTTCAGAAAAATTCATGAAAATTCAGTTATAAGAAAAGAGATGCGCTGAAAAGAACAGAAGGAACTAAAGGCCAATTAGGTGATTGAATGTAGACTTCAAATTTTTAACCAGAGCTTTAATAACTGAATGTAATTAGTTTAGTCATTCACTAGAATAAAATATAGAAGATTTCTGGGAAGTCAGTCTCTTATAATAAAGCTTTGATTTACTATTTTTTGTTTTGGGCAACAGAAAGGAAATACTTTTATGCATCATCTTAAATCAAGGTTAAATCAGGATCAGGCCTTTGGTCTTAAGGGTCACACTTTGCTGAAAGAAGTTTTAGTGAATGTATGTCTGGACTAATTTAAATGTTTAAACCATGAAGCTATGCATACAACTGTACAATTAGGGAAAACCAGAGTCTGACCAACTTTAGAATAAGCTGAAAAACCACCCTCTCTGAAAAAGCTTTTCCATCACAGCAAGAATGCCATTCACAGCACTGACACCCAGCACTCCCTTCAATATCCACACCAAAAAATCTGTAAGAAACAAAGTCCACATGTTCACACAGAATTCTTACCCCCAAAAGAGAAAAAAAGAGACAAAACTGAATGGAGAGACAAGGTGAGTGAGGTGATATCTTTTATTGGACCAATTTCTGTGAGAAAGACAAGACCAACATGGCTACAACTACATTACACAAAACCCCATGAAGTCCATTAGGAACTTTACTATTGCTATTGATTTTACATAGACGTGCACAGATCTGAGGGTTTTATAGTGCCCCCAAACACCATAAAATGGAGGTATGGATAGATTAGGTGTCTATTCGGGTTATTTAACCTTCTCATATAATCTTTATTCTCTCTTTTCTTCACTTTCTCCATTGTTTATTGCTTTTCTTATATTTCATCCTCTATCTTACTGACATCTATACATGTGCGTCAATTTAAGGACGGTGAGTAATCCCACTTTACACAATGGGACTACTCACAGTGTGTAAAATTCAGCATATATGCAAAATTTTGCAGTGTAGGAGCCTAGATTGCAAGGTTGTCTTTCTTATTTGTGAAGAACAAAACAATTCTTTAATTTCTGGAAAAAAGAAAAGAAAAAGATCTTAACTGATTCAGCTGCAAAACTTCAGATATGTAACAGGGTTCCCTTCAATGCTGAGTGGTTGTAAAGAGTGATTATTTCTATAATTTGTTGAATTTAAATTATTTTCATTTCATAACCTCTTCATTTAGTTCGTGTTTTAAAAGGCTCAGTATTGTCCAAAACTAGAGCTGTTTGGAAAATGAGACTTTTTTCCACATAAAATTTTGATGAAAAATTAAAAAATAAATTAATTCCAACATTTCTTAATGACAATTAAGAGGGGAGAGGGAGCAGAGATTTAAACCAAATAATGAGGTTTTCTATAAGAAAAGTGGGGATATTTACATTTCTCTTCTGTTTTTTGACCCCTTTAGGGTTCATGTTTCCTAGAGGGTGAGAAATTTTGCTTTTTAAATGGAAGTTGAGTGTCTTATATTAATCACATGACTCCAGCAGCTGAGGCTTTAAGAAACACCCCAAATATCATAAAAAGAAAAGGAGGAATTGTGGCACCTTAGAGACTAACCAATTTATTAGAGCATAAGCTTTCGTGAGCTACAGCTCACTTCCTCAGATGCATATCGTGGAAATTGTATATATAAAGCCTGCTGCAGTTTCCACGATATGCATCTGAGGAAGTGAGCTGTAGCTCACGAAAGCTTATGCTCTAATAAATTGGTTAGTCTCTAAGGTGCCACAAGTCCTCCTTTTCTTTTTGCGAATACAGACTAACACGGCTGCTACTCTGAAACCCAAATATCATGAGACTTGTAAAATAATCATGTGAGTTGGTGACACTGCAATTTCATTCTCAACATTAATTATTTCATTGCTGATTATTTTAGCAGAAACATGAAGCTAGTATGTGTGTTTTTTTATTTTGTTGGATATGGTGATAGATACTGTGAAGGTGCAAATGGGAGGATGGCCAGGTTAGAAAACAAAGTACTACTATCCCCATTCACTGAATTTTAAGTCTCTTCTGCCTAAATGTCGGAGGGAAACATGAGGTGCATTTCCTTCCCACATGTAAAGATTTCAAATTAATTCTACATGTCAATAACCAAAGCCACCTTCCATGTTTTCCTAGTTGCCAGGAGCTCTGAATGTCTGTCTGTTAATCAGCTGTCACAATCTCAATCTTTCCTCTGACTCCTTCTACAGTACAATTATATATTGTGAATACAAAAGTCTGCAGGACACTGAAAAATTAAAATTCAGGGTCAGTGTAAAATCAATTAAATTTAATATCAAAATAAATAAACAGAATCATAGAATATCAGGGTTGGAAGGGACCTCAGGAGGTCATCTAGTCCAACCCCCTGCTCAAAAGCAGGACCCATCCCCAATTAAATCATCCCAGCCAGGGCTTTGTCAAGCCTGACCTTAAAAACTTCTAAGGAAGGAGATTCCACCACCTCCCTAGGCAACACATTCCAGTGTTTCACCACCCTCGTAGTGAAAAAGTTTTTCCTAATATCCAACCTAAACCTCCCCCACTGCAACTTGAATATTTGTGCTAATTGAACTAGATTGGGGAGAGTTCTTGTGGGGGTCAGTGCAGCAAATTTCCCGGATCCCTGCTGCATAATTCAGATCTAATGTGCAACAGTGGATACGAGGATGTTGATTATAGACAGCTCACTATAGTTTAAATGTTAGAACAGTGCGTATACATGGGAACTTGATTCCAGAGACAGAGGGATATCATATTTTTGCTCATTTGGCACATAAGGGCAGTCCATCCATCAAAAATGATTTGTTCATGACATTACTCTGCTATTTTCAGCTCTGAAGTCTTTTATCTGACCTACTCTAATATCAGCTTACCCTCAGGAAACTGGATATATGGAACAAAGTTGAGTCTTATTTACACTACTGAAGCTAAGTGATTATTCTGGATTTACATCAATTTAACTGAGTTCAGAATCTGACCCACAATATTCTGGTTTTGGGCTTACATATATGCAAAAAGCTATAATTTCATCTTTCTTTCAACATGCCTTTCTGTTTGCTACACAATAGAATGAAAGAATACATACATTTATCTTGATATGCAGGCCCAAATTCTGCTCAGTTCTCACTAAATGAAGTCCGTAGAATTGCACCAGTGTAAGTCAGAGCAGACTTTGGCCAATAACATTGAACAAACATGTTTCCATTTGTAAATCCTACATACTTTAATATCTGATCTTCTGCAGTAAATTTATAGTGAATTAGCCTGGCAGGAAATAGAATAAGAACATAAGAACAGCCATAGTGGGATACATTAAAAGTCCGTCTAGCCCAGTAACCTGACTTCCGACAGTGGCCAATGCCAGGTGCTTCAGAGGGAATGAACAGAACAGGTGATCATCAAGTGATCCATATACTGTCACTCATTCCCAGCTTCTGTGAATGAGGTTTAAATTAATCATCTTTTTCGGGGAACCTCCCCCACTTCTGTTCATTTCATATCTTTTGTAGCTGGAATTTATTGAATAGCACCTAACCTAACTGAGCTAAATAATTATTATTGATTGCTTACATTTTATACTGAAGTGTAAATGATTTTCAGTCTAGAAGTCAAGCAAATAATTGCCAGACAAAGGTGTCTTGTGAATTCACAGATTTCAGGGAGTTACAGTTTCACCAAAAAATAGAGATGGACCAAGAAAATCAGGTTTTAGTGTGGCTTGAGATCTGTGTTCCAGATTGTCTGATCCTGCAGAGCTTGTATAGTTTCTTTTCAAAAATTTTGGTCGTGTTTCCATTTTGATAATGGATCAGCTAGAATGATTCTTCTGATATGGATCAAACCATCAATGTTTTATCTGAGCCTAAGGATAAGAATGTAGGTACCTAAATTGTGACTTAAAATAAACCCCAGTGTAACAGTGTTTTGGTATTACTTATATAAAAATTTCCCACTTGTTTTTTTTTTGTTTAATTGATTTTTATAGATTTTTTTAATACTTGTTTTTTGAGAAATACTGTAAAAACAAAAGTACATTGATTATTTTTCCTTTTGTGCTCTACATTGATTTCAAAACACATGGAACATTTAGTATATAATTTTCAAACATGGGCAGTGTTGGCCTAATTCTTCTGCTGCTTAAATAAATGATGAAACTCACATTGAATTCAATGGGAATAAAGTTAGTTGAACGTTGAGGCCTAGATTCTCAAAGCGGTTTAGATGTTTAACTACCACTGAAATCAATGGGAGTTAGACACCTAAATACCTTTGAGGATCTGGGCCCGAGTACTTTTGAAAATCCCAGTCTTTATTTGTATGTGGTAGCTCAGCCAAATATTAGGCAGCTCATTTTTAGTGTTTTTTTTTTTGTGCTTGTGTTACAATTCTGTTAAAAGCTGTTACATTTCAAAATGTAATTTCTTGGTTGATGCCATATCTTGCTATTAGCATACCTGTAGCATATCGTTGTTACTTCCATTAAATACAAATTTATTTGAAGTGAATAGATGGGAAATAATTATAGTGACAACATAATAAATGGGTAAAGTATGAAAGATACAGAGCTTTTTATGGTAAAAGTAAAAACTATAATACAAGTAGTACTAAAATATTAGATAATTTGTGGATTATTGGATTAAATAGATTACAGATAATTAGAGTGATAATAAGAAAAAAAATACTTCGTGTGATAGTTCCTTATTTGTGAACCAAGACACTAAAACTAAACACTGAGACTGGTATGCATGATTGCTTTTCAGTTTAGCAGATCAGCTGTGAAGGTCCTTAGCTGACACAGATTGGTATAGCTCAAATATCAGACTGATTGCCACAGTCTTCATGTCAATTTGCATAAATTATCCATAATGCTTTCATATTTTACTTTTAAAATGATGTTTGCCAGTATTCATAAGCTAATTAAGTGAAAATATAGTAATAGTTTCACTTGATTGCATCTTTCTAATATGTAGTATCTCAATTCTATATTAAAATGAAAGACAGTAATTCTAGTTATTTTCAAATTTTTCTTTCTGCTCTACTTTGAGTTATATCCAAAGTGAATTCTGTTCTCTTCTTTATTCTTGAATATACTAGTGTATATTTAAAAAGCCTTGGAAGCTTTCTTCTCTTCTGTTCTCTTCTCTCAGTTTGCAATACCTACATCACAAATGAAAAACTTGGCAACATCAAAAGGCTAAAATTAATTCTTTAGAGTAGACACATAACAATAAAAAGCAAAGTGTCTCATTCAATCCATGTAGTTCATTTTAATGTTAATTAATGTAAAAAATAAACAGAAAATTACAGCATTGAATTAGCCATTCTGTAATGAGCATGAAACATGATAGATTAAAACCTATTTCATGAAATGTTTTTTTATGTTAATTGGACAAACTGAAGTGTGGAAATCAGATGATTTTGGATTTAAATTCTTAGATGACAAATAATGACAATCTTCATTTCTTTAAAAAACAAAGAACTCTTAATCTATGAAATCCAGACATCAGTGATAGTCAACAATGGAATTGAAGAGCATGTAGCATGCTCACTGCTCAACTGCTACAAAATAATTTTCATCCAGAAACTTTAGGATAGGTAGCATAATTTTAGTGTTTGGAAAACATGTACCTAAAATATAACTGAGTCTTATGACCTGTATATAACACAAAGAGTTGATAATAATCCACAAAATGTGTAAAAACTCAGGCAAGATCAAGATAAGTCACAGTTTAGGAAAGTAATTGATCACATGCTTAATGTAATTTTGTTTAGCTTGGTAATCCAGATCTCCATGTCTTGTTCTAATAATTGTCCTCAGGTCTGAAACTACAGAACAGTTTTAAATGTACCCTATAGTCTAGCTATTCTATATATTGGATAGGCAATACAATTATGGGCTCTACTCTGTTTTTGGAGTTATTTAGGAAGATCTACTGACACTACATCTTATCCTTCTTCATTCTGTTGAGCTGACAATTCTCTGAAAATTTGTTTCCATTATACCCATAGTAGTCATTAAAGAAATGGTCTCCCAAAAGATAAAACACATCTTATTGCAAAAACTATTTAAGAGCCTGGGTCTGTTGAAGTTCCTATGGGATAACTCCTCATTATATCTTTTAGTAGTATACTTTCTCAATTCTAAATAAAAATATGAAATTAACTTGCATTGCTGTGATAATTCATCTTCAAGAATGACTTTGCCGTATTCATTCGGATTCTTCCTTGTGATAACTACAAGTGGTATACCATAAGTTCAATTAGTGCTAAGTGGTTTAAGTACTAAGAGGAGGAGAAAACAATATCCTAATTCCAGAATGGAGATAGGAAAGATAGTTCCCATTTGCCGAGAACCATTCATATTTTTGTATTACCCACTAGACAGTAGCTACCAGCTAATGTAATTCTAGAGAAGGTAACACTTAATCAAAATGAACATTTTGTTTCTTTTTTACTGTTGAATATAGAGATGGGGAAAACATCCCTGCATAGATTTATCCATTAAAGATTAACAAAGTCCTCTGCTGTCTACAGTGCATCTACCATACAAAGAAGCTGTTTATGTAAGTATGTGCTTCCAGTTACAGATTTATTCTTATTGTGCATTTTCTAGTAATGTTTTTATTTTAGTAAACAACAATAACTGTTAAAATAATATCACAGGTGATTTGGAGATATCCTCTTAGACACATATAAACACGTATCTGTTATATTTCCTAACCTTTCATTACATTTTATAAATTTCCAACTATGTGATCAAACATCTGTTGTTTGTCCTTTCAGTGGATACCTCACATTTTGCTAATTCAGACATTCATTAACTATTGTCTATTGCATTGCTAAAATTATTTGTTACTTAACAATTCTTAAGAAAATATTGCAAGGTTATCATATCTGTTGCCTGTAATTCTAGGAAAGGAGTATTTCTTCTTCTTAGCATGACTGCAAAGTGTCACTGGAGTCTGACTCACAGGCTCATGTCATAAGGCCTTAAAAATGTTTTGCCTATAAACCAACAGTTCCATTCACGGTGAGGAATTCTCTGCTGGCCATTTGCAACCAGAATCCAGCCCTTATATGCCACATGAACTAAAATGGAACTGGACTGTTGGCATGTAAAATTTAAAAAGGATTTTTTAAAAGAGGATTTTTTTAAACTAAGGGCTGGGGGGAAGCTTCAGAGGAGCATTGGGTTCAGGCAGAGACATCCCTTAGGGATGAGTTTATTATAACCCTATATCTTAGTAAAGAGGATAGGAAAGAAGTTGGTAAAATACAGGTAGGAGCTAGTGAGGACCAGTTAAATGTAAATCTGTCCCATTTAAATATAGACCATGAAGGAAAGCAATTGGATATTGACAAAATGTACAAGTGCTTATATACAAATAGTAGAAGTCTAAATACTAAGATGGGTGAACAAGAATGTCTGGAATTAAATGAGTATGTTGATATAATTGGCATCACAGAAACTTGGTGGAATGAGGGAAATCAATGGCACACAGTAAATACCAAGGTAAAAAATGTATAGGAATTACAGAGTAGATCATGTTTCAGAGTAGCAGCTGTGTTAGTCTGTATTCGCAAAAAGAAAAGGAGGACTTGTGGCACCTTAGAGAGATCATGCTGCTGAGAAAGTGGGAATTTATGTGAAAGAAAGCATAGAATCAAATAAAGTAAAAAAATTTTAAATGAATTCAACTGTACCTTAGAATCAGTATGGATAGAAATTCCATGCTTGAACAATAAGAGTATAGCAGTAGGAATATACTCCTGAACAGGATGGTAACAGTGTAAAATACTCAAAGAGATTAGAGAGGCTACAAAGGCAGAAAACACAAAAAATAATGGGGGATTGCAACTATCCTCATATTGACTGGGTACATGTCACCTCAGGAGAGGATACAGAGATAAAACTTCTAGGCTGCTACTTGGAGCAGTTTGTCCTGGAACCCACAAGGGGAGAGGAAATTCTTAATTTAGTTCTAAGTGGGCCGTAGGATCTGGTCCAAGAGGTGAATATACCTGAATCACTTGGTCACAGAGACCTTAATGTAATTAAATTTAACGTTTTGTAGGTGGAAAAATGCCAGAGAAACCTGCCACAGTAGCACTTAACTTTAAAAAAGGGAACTTCACAAAAATGAGGACACTAATTAAATGAAAATTAAAAGGAAAAGTCATAAGGATGAAATGCCTGCAAGCTGCATGGAGACTATTTAGCAGCACAATAATGGAGGATCAAACTAAATGTTCACACCAAATTAAAAAAAAAAGTAAGAGAAACAAAGAAATGACATTGTGGCTAAACAGCAGAGAAATAGTCAGTTAAAGGCTAAAAAACATTCTTTAGAACGCAGGGGATGGAATTAGGGGTGCTGGGGGCACTGCAGCATCCCCTGTCTTGACGTGGTTTCCATCGTACACAAGGTTTACAGTTTGGTTCAATGGCTCTCAGAACCCCCACTGTACAAATTGTTCCAGCACCACTGCTTTAGAAATTGGAAGTCAAATCCTAATGAGGAAAAAAGAAAGGAGCATAAACTCTGGCAAGTCAAGTGTAAAAGTATAATAAGGCAGGCCAAGAAAGAATTTGAAGAGCAACAAGGTAAAAACATAAAAATGAACAGCTTTTATTTTTTGAGTACAGCAGAAGCAGTAAGCCTGCCTAACAGTTAGTGGGGCTATTGGATGATTGAGGTGCTTAAAAAAGCATTCAGAGATGACAAGGTCATTGAGGAGAAGCTAAATGAATTCTTTGCATCAGTCTTCATTGTAGAGGATGCTCGGGAGATTCTCATACCCAAGCCATTTTCGTTAAGTGAAAATCAGAGGAGCTGTCCCAGATTGAGGTGTCAATACAAGAGGTTTAGAAAAAACTGATAAATTAAACAGTAATAAGTCACCAGGACCAAATGCTATTCACCCAAGAATTCTGAAGGAATTCAGATATGAAATTGCAGAACTACAAAATGTGATATGTAACCTAAAGCTTTAATCAGCCTCTGTACCAAACAACTGTAGGATAGCTAATGTAATGTTCATTTTTTAAAAAAAGGCTCCAAAGGGGAGACTGGCAATTACAGGCTGGTAAGGCTAACTTCTTTACTGTAGCTTCAACCAATTTGCCTGGTACTGAACAGAATTATCAGATACATAGATAAACATAATATGTTGGGGAAGAATCAACATAGCTTTTTAAAAGGGGAATCATGCCTCACCAATCTATTAGAATTCTTTGGGGACAAGGGTGATCCATTCAATATAGTGTTGGACTTTCAGAAAGCCATTGGAAAGGTTCCTCACTAAAGGCTCTTAAGTCAAGTAAGGAATCATGGAATAAGAGAGAAGGTCTTCTCATGGATCAGCAACTGGTTAAAAGAGAATAAACAAAGGGTAGGAATAAATGGTCAGTTTTTATAATAGTGAAAGATAATTAGCAGGATCACCCAACAATCTGTATTGGGACCTGTGCAGTTGAATATATTCATAAATAATCTGGAAAAGGGGGTAAACAGTGAAGAGGCAAAATTAGCTGATGATATAAAAATACTCAAGATCATTAAGCCCAAAGTCCACAGCAAAACATTACAAAGAAATCTCACTAAATTGGGTGACAAAATGTCAGAAAATGTGGATCAGTGCAAAGTAATGCACACTGGGAAAATAATCTCCACAATACATACAAAATAATGAGGTCTAAATTAGTTATTACCACTCAAGAAAGAGATCTTGGAGTCATTGTGCATAGTTCTCTGAAAACATTTACTCAATGTGCAGCAGAAGTCAAAAAAGCTAACAATGTTAGGAAATTTTAGGAAAGGGATAGATAATAAAACAGAAATATTATTTATCATAATAGGAAAAGGAGGACTTGTGGCACCTTATAGACTAACCAATTTATTTGAGCATAAGCTTTCGTGAGCTACAGCTCACTTAATTGGTTAGTCTCTAAGGTGCCACAAGTACTCCTTTTCTTTTTGCGAATACAGACTAACACGGCTGTTACTCTGAAATTTATCATAATGACATTATATCAATTCATGACACATCCTGAATAATGCATACAGTTCTGGTCATTCCAGCTCAGAAAAGATGTATTAGAATTGGAAAAGGTTCAAAGAGGGGCAACAAAAATGCTGAGGGTATGGAACAGATTCCATACAATGAGAGATTAAAAAGACTGGGACTGTTCAGTTTAGAAAAGAGACTATGGAGGGATATAAAAGAAGTCAATAAAATCATGAATGGTGTGGAGGAAGCGAGAAAGGAAGTGTTATTTACCCCTTCATGTAACACAAGAACTAGGGGTCACCCAACAGAATTAATAGGTAGACCAAGTTTGAATCAAACATAAGGAAGTATTTCTTCACACAGTGCACAGTCAACCTGTGGAACTCATTGCCAGGGGTGCTGTAAAGGCCAAAAGTATTTGAAAAAAGAATTAGATAAGTTCATGGAGGATAGGTCCATCAATGGCGATTTGCCAAGATGGTCAGGGACACAACCCCTTGCTCCAGGTGTCCCTAAACCTCCAACAGCCAGAAGCTGGAAAACATGGGATGATCACTCAAAATTTCCCCATTCAATTCATTCCCTCTGGCGCATCTGGCACTGGCCACTGTCAGAAGATAGGATACAGGGCTAGATGGACCACTACTCTGACTCAGTATGGCCATTCTTATATTCTTATGAATAAAGCAAAGGGGCCAGAGGGGAGAAAAGAATCTAGTTTTAGACATCCTAATTTCCAGTCCTGTGGCTTAACTATGGATATGTTTCCTATAATGAACAAGGAAATGTTTATGAACAGTGAATTGTAGCTGCACATGTAGCATCTGTATCTTTCAGAAACACACTAGTACAATATATTTTCCATATTTCTCTTTCAAGGTTCTGTCTGACTGGCAGGTCAAATCTGCTGGGACAGAGTTTGATCAGGAAAGACAAGTGATGGACAAATTGAAACGTGAGATTCATATTGCCAAATCTAAACCTGCTCTATGCCCTTTGCTCCAGGTCAGATCAAAAGCTGGAAATGGTCTGTTCCACCTTTGGTTTAGATCAGTGGTTTCCAAACTGCGGTTCACACAATATTACAGGGGTTTTGCCAGAAAAATTTCCAGAGGACCCCAGGCATGGGAGGCAGCAGGTGGGACCTGGTTGTGGAGCAGACAGCCCGAGCCTCGTGGAGCGCTGAGCAGGCAGCTGAGTCCCAGTCAGTGGAGGTGCTGGCAGCCCGAGCCCCATGGAGTGCTGAGCCCGTAGCCCAGACTCTGGCATGGGGCCAGCAGCCTGAGCCCTGTGGCAGATAGGGAGGCAGCTGGGACCCCAGGTGAGCAGGTGGCAGCTTGGACCCCTGTCCTTGGCAGACAGGGGAAGTTGAGTGGCATGAGAGGCAGAGTGAGCGCGGGGGCCACACTGTAGGTGGGGGGTGGTCCAGGCTAATTTGTCCCTCACGGGGCACCCCCCAGGGATGGCCCTGGTGGCAGAAGAAAAGGTGTTTGCGCGCCAAACCATCCAGAACCACGTTGTAGTCAATGTAGCAGCGTTAAGGTGCCTCAGTAATTTGAACCTAAGTAATTTTCTCTGGAGTGCTGTTTTGCTTCAGTGAGAGGTGAGTTAATCTTCTCATTTTCTAGTTTGTTGGTTGTTAGCATCACACTGAGGAGATTTAAACGTAAATCCCCAGAAATATTCATTTTTTAGGAGTGGGTTCATGAGATTTCACATTTTAATGAAAGGGCTTCATGGGTTTTTAAAGTTTGGGAACCACTGGTTTAGATGGAACCAAAATCTCATGAGATTTCTGCCCCAAGTGGTGGAACAAACATCAGAATGCAAGACTTTCACTGTTCAAGTAAGACTTTCACTGTTCAAGTTAGCAGAAAGCTCACGTATTTAACTGATCTAATAATATTTCTATCATTTGGGGCCAAATTATCACAAGAACCGTTGGTGTTTTTGAATTGGAAGCCAAACTTAATCCTAGCTCCAATTCAGAATTGAGCCAAAACTTCAGGAACTGACCTCTATCTATATCCAAATCTGGATAAAAACAGCGTCTCCTTTGGCTACATCTAAAACCATAGATAGGATAGTTATAGGAGTAGGTAGAAGGAAATTGAAAGCAGCAAAGAAAGCGAAATGTTATACAACCATTTAACTTAATTATGAAGCTTTAGCAGACTTAGTAGAGGCCAGTGGAAGAAAGAAATTATAGAAAGATGTATACTAAAAGAGAGTTACAAGGAACGAAAATTGGTGGTTCAGTAAAGAGGATAGTCAGTTATATCCCATATGAAAGAGAGAAGGAAAACTACCTCCTGGATACCAGGATAAAAGATAGGTTTCAGAGTAACAGCCGTGTTAGTCTGTATTCGCAAAAAGAAAAGGAGTACTTGTGGCACCTTAGAGACTAGAGATGACAAAAATCCTTCTTCAAAAGGATATCCTGAGAGTGCTGAGGAATCCACTTGGAACCAGCAAAATGAGTCAAGGGAAATATGATAACATCAAGGATAGTTTTAGGAATCTGGAAAGTGATCTGAAAAGGCAAGCAATGTGTTTGTATATACCTTCATAGAGAAATGTGAGAGATGAAAGGAGAAGATTAAAACTGAGACCTATTGTTGGAAGCACAAAGAATTGGATATGTATCCAAACTGAACAAAATGTCTCAACATGATGAAGTTCTTCCAATCACTACTACTACTAATTCAGAGTAAATACCTGGGGCAGAATTAGCTCCAATAAGGTGGTGCAAAGCAACCTTAAAGTTAGCCTATGTCTAGTGTCCTACTGGGATTTCCAACTTAGTATAGAGTCAGATTTACATCACCCCCTTTTCATTTCCTGGGGTAGGGGAAATTACCCATGGTGTACTGGGGAGGGGCATGGAAGTAGAGCACTGATCTTTGGTTATATTCAGGTGCTGCAACAGTCCTTAAAGAGTTCAGACACAACTGAGAATCGAACCCTTTGCCTTTATATAGAACCTTACAAGTTCTTCAGACAGTGGACCATATTCAAAGCTGCTGTAACTCTGTTGACGTACACAGGGGTAGAATCTAACCTGTTAACTATTCAAGGAAAAATAGTTTAATTAGCTGATACTTTTATGAGTATTTTTTTGGAAAGTACATTCTATCAAATACAGAGTAGGCTAACAATCTTTTTGAGGTCTTCAGTGGAGGCATAGGATAAAAGTAACAAATGTACACACCTCTGCAGCCAGAGGGGTCGCATGCCCCCCCAGACTGGCTGCTTGGCTTGTACTGAGCATGCTTAGAGTAACATCTGCCAAAGCCACTGCCCTCACTCTACCCCACAGCAATATCCGCACGTATGGGTCTTGTCACTGTCTGCAGCTATTAAAGAAATGTGAAATAAACTCAAAGGTCTTCCTAAGTAAATCAAAAGGTAGCCCCTATTATGTGGGATATTATACAAAGTTACATCAGTTGAAGAAATATATAGAGAAATATAGTACATGCAGCCACATGGGTGTGAGGCGGGGAGAGAAAGAGGGAGAATCAAATTTGTTAGTTGGACAGGTAGGTGTCATTCCTGCCTTCTTTCTTATGTCAGCAATCCCACCAAAGTCATTAGGATAACTTGCTTGGGAAAGAATTACACACAAGAGTAAAGGGTTGCTAGATTTGGGACTTTGGACCAAATTTTAAAAACTATTTAGGCCCCTAAAGATGCAGATTGGTGTCTAAATGGAATTCTCAGAAGTGAGTAGCCATCTAGTACCCATTGTAATCAATGGGAGTTAGGCACCTAGGCACTACTAAAAATCTCACCAAGTGCCTATCTGCATCTTTAGGGCCCTAAATACCTTTTAAAATCTGGTCCTTCATGCCTATATAGGATATGATATTCTTATGGATCTAGATTAAATGTTTTAGATGAAACTTTTTTTGAAAAATGCAAATTTAAATCAACTGAAACGGTTTGTGAATTCATGTCAGATTCACCAAATGGTTTTGATCAGAAAACAAAACAAAAAATTCTGAAAGAAATCAAAATATTTCATTTTCAAACATTTTTGAATTCAAAATGATGTTTCATTTCGATATTTAATTCTGTTTTTTTTAAAACTGAACATCAAACATGAAATGTTTTGGTATGAGTTAAACAAAATGTTTTGTTTGACCCATGAGTTTTTTTTGTTTTTTTTTGTTTTTTTGGGGGGGGAGTTGATTGGTTTGGCCAGCAAACAAACAATGAATTATTCACAGAGCTCTTATCCTGTAGTAAATACTGATTGTTTCTATACATCTCAGAAAGAAGGTAGTAATACATATTTTTGGAATCCATATTTATTAAACTCAACATTTATTTCCCAGTGTTTCTGGCACTTTATCCAAAATGGCTGGAGATATCAATCGATATAGATATATAATATTTCATCTTAGTCTTTAAGCCAAGAAGTCTTGCATAAATTTCACATGCATACTGCATTCTTCATTAAAAATAAAGGTTGCTTAATTATAATAAGCAGTTATCAACATTACTATTGTATCCCGTTTTATACAAATATGAATGATTGGATCAGTAGAAATACAGATGCCAAGAGAATTAATATGAAAGGAAATATTGAAGAGATTGATTGATAGTCCCCTATATAATTTTATTACTTGAAGGAATCATATTGAGCTGAAAAAAGAGAAATAAAATATTTATGACAGACCAAAGTATGAAAAAGTTGTGAGTGCTCAAGGGTCAGATTTTTTCCCCTTGCATTCTGTGTGAACCATAACAGGAGCTCTGAAGTTCTTGATACACTAAAAGGACTTACAGCGTGTATACAGTATGTCAGTTTGCATTAGGAAATAGATACTGTCACCAATGAGACATCAAAGGACAGCACGAAAAGCTTCTTTTTTGTGTATGTTGTGTGAATGGTTCATTTTGGTAGGTAAAATAGGATTACAGGATAATATATTAAACTAATATGCTTAATGGCAATACAGTCTAGCCTGTCGATGCCAGGGTTTTGGATTTACTTGTATGCTTATATTAAATATATATCCCAGGAGTGGGCAAACTTTTTGGCCTCAGGGCCACATCTGGGTGGGGAAATTGCACGCAGGGCCCTGCATGTAGGGCTGAGGCAGGGTGTTGGGGTGTGAGAGGGGCTGCGATTTGCAGGAAGGGGCTCAGGGCAAGGGGTTGGGGCAAAGGAGGGGTGCGGGATGCAGGAGAGGGCTCAGGGCAGGGGGTTGGGGTGCAAGAGGGGTGTTGGGTTTGGCAAGGCGCTCAGGGCAGGGAGTTGGGGTGCGGATTGCAGGAGGGTGCTCAGGATAGGGGGTTGGGGTGCAAGAGGGGTGTTGGGTGTGGCAAGGGGCTCAGGGCTGGGAGTTGGGGTGCGGGGTGCAGGAGGGGTTTGCGGTGCGGGCTCCAGCTCGGCACTGCTTACCTGGAGAGGCTTCGGGGTGGCAGCGGCATGCACAGGGGCCAGGGCAGACTCTCTGCCCGCCTGCCGCGGCCCCGACCTCGCTCCAGGAAGCGGCCAGCACCACATCCCTGCGGCCCCTGGGGGAGGAGGGCCGGAGCGCTGAAGGCACTGCCCTTGCCTGTGGGTACCTCTCCCAAAGCTCCCATTGCCCGGAAACGGGGGTGTCAATCCTGTGGGCCGGATCCAAAGCCCTGAGGGGCTAGATCTGGCCCGCAGGCCATAGTTTGCCCACCTCTGATATATCCAATAGAAGTCGGACAAGATATGCAGTAATGCTAGTATCATTATCCTGGAACTGATATCCAGTGGTCCCAAGTTCAATTAACTACTTTCAAAGTTAAGGGCTCTGAATCTCCTCTCACTTATAGTGGTGTAAACTGGGAATGACTCTAGTGAGGTCAGTGAAGTTACGCTGGTATGTGAAACAAACATCAGACCCATGGTTCTCAAAAACACTAGTCTGAAATAAAATTTTGAATTTGCTTTCTGAATTTTTATCCTTCAATTAGATTAAAGGTACTACTTTAATTTTTGCTGTTCGTTGCACATTGTGTGATGAGGACTCTCAACTGCACAGACTAGAAGTAAAATGATAGAGGTCCTCTGCAGTACTTAAAATTCTCAGTTACTCGACTTTGGGATAGTTCAGAATGTTTCTATTCAACAACAATCACCCTTGCTATTACCCTTGCTCTTTGTTTCCTGTGAGCTATTATGGAGCAGCTGTTAAAAGAAAAGAATAACTGACTAATTTAGATATGTGAAGCATAGAGGTAATAACCTTCTAATGATTTCAGCCTATAGTTCACCCTGATTTATCAAGAGTTAGACTAAGAGAAGGGAACTTTGCTTAATAATAATTTGCTGTTATTGCAGCAGAACTGATAACATTTGTGCAGGGATCGCATATGTTTAGTAAGGGACTATTTTTGAAGTCCTTACCCAGCGTGCTCTTCATGCATTATGCTCCAATTTGCAAACTACTTAAGCACATGCCAAGTTGGAATCATGCTTGGCTAAGGGCAGGAATTGGAACAGGGACACAGGTGTAAGGCTCTGTGGTGTCAGAGCTGGGAAGGAGGATACTAAGGAAGGAAACTGGAATCATGCTTGCTGGAAGTTCACCCCAATAAACATCGAATTGTTTGCACCTTTGGACTTCGGGTATTGTTGCTCTCTGTTGATGCGAGAAGGACCAGGGAAGTAAGTGGGTGAAGGAATAAGCCCCCTAACATCTAACTTTAACCATATGTCAAAGGGAACATTGACTTCCTTGCTGGAATGAGGGAGTTTCCCCTGTGACTTCAGTAGGACTTCTCAGGTGTTTGAAATTAGGCATGAGTTTAACTACCTTGCTGAACTGGGGCTTAAAGGAGCAGACTTACTACAGGAGGATTTACCTAATCCACTGCTAACTAATCCATGTTGGTGGTAGGAATGTCTGCTTCCTGCCTCCCTCCTCATGGGAGGGCGGGGCCTAGATCGCCCAGCCCCCCTCACCAGAAGTACCAGGGCATGGCCGGTAGTATAAAAGGCAGGCCCTGCAGCATAGTTGGGGCAGAGCCTGTGGAGGAAAAGGATGCTCCACCTGTTCTGCAGCGTCCCAGAGGGGAACCTATGCCTGGATGGTCCCGATCCCCTGTTACCAATGAGGAATGGCCCGAAGTGCCTGCCACTTGTACCTGAGGAGCCGGAAGAGGTCTGGAGGCCACAGGTACCAAACTCCAGAAAGGCAGAAAGTGGCCCGGGGCAGCCACGGAGCAGCTGGCTGAAAAGCCAGGTGTGGCTCAGTCGGCGTGTTGAGGCTGGATTCCTGGCACTCAGGGGCAGCCAATCCTGCCCCTGACAGGGCCTTAATAATTATACACGGAGTAAGTTTTGCTGAAATGCAAGAAGCCTATCGGCCTGTATCTGGTAAGATCCGCTAAATAGCTAAAAGTATAATCAGTTAACGGTAAATCAGCATAAAAGCTGGCAACCTTTGGCACAGATAGAAATGGCCCCTGAACTTTGGGGAACCAAAGGGAGGAACTACACACAACACTGAACAGGTTTATTCGGCATCTTCAAGTACTTTTGGTAACGGCAGGGTATACCACAAACCTGGAAGTCACCAAGAAAGCGTAGGTTGGCAGTTTTTGGAGTAAAATAATCCTTATTAATATGTAGAAAGTAAGTGTCATAATCCACTGATCTATAGGATAAGGGTACCCTTAAATTTCTTCAGGGTACAGAAATAAGTTTTGGGTATAGTAGTTTGGGCTGAATTACATAGCATCAGGATCTTATAAAATACCATGTAAGGATATCTTAGGAAGTTCTTTCTTTTCTTTGTTCTTCTATAGAATATAGGAGATCTTTTTATCTACCTACCATTCTATCTTCTATCATGCTATCAGTTCAGCTTGTGTAGTATAGTATAACTATTCAACATTGCTAACTATTGGGGAAGCCAGAACCATCATGTTATCGGCCATGCCAGGAGTAAGGCTGGTCCTTCACCTCCTATTACCGGGTCCTCAAGGAAGGGTGTGAGTATGTTAGATTAATGTACTGTGACAAAGTTCCTGCTCTACCTTGGTGGGTCTCGAGCTTATTGGCGGATTTGCTCGCCTTGGAGCTTCATGGCAGCCCTCAGCTTGGCCGTTTTTCTGAACCCACAGTCCAGGTCGACTCCTCCTGTATCTGACCAAGAGTTGGGAGGATTTGTGGGGAACCCAGGCCCGCCCTCTACTCCAGGTTCCAGCCCAGGGCCCTGTGGAATGCAGCTGTCTAGAGTGCCTCCTGGAACAGCTGTGCAACAGCTACAATTCCTTGGGCTACTTCCCCATGGCCTCATCCCAACACCTTCTTTATCCTCACCATAGGACCTTCCTCCTGGTGTCTGATAATGCTTGTACACCTCAGTCCTCCAATAGTCCACGTTCTCACTCTCAGCTCTTAGTGCCTCTTGCTCCCAGCTGCTCACATGCACACCACAAACTGAAGTGAGCTCCTTTTTAAAACCCAGGTGCCCTGATTAGCCTGCCTTAATTGATTCTAGCAGCTTCTTGAGTGGCTGCAAGTGTTCTAATCAGCCTGTCTTAATTGTCTCCAGAAGGTTCCTGATTGTTCTGGAACCTTCCCTGTTACCTTACCCAAGGAAAAGGGACATACTTAGCCTGGGGCTAATATATCTGCCTTCTATTACTCTCCTGTAGCCATCTGGCCTGACCCTCTCACAGTACTTATAATAGGAATGTTACCACCTGGAGTTTTGGAATACTTTTGCTGTTTTGCAGTCATAAGTTTCATAGCATTTATTATTCTTTTATTAATCTCAATAAAGCTTTTATCAATTTGCTGTTGTCCTCAGTGTAAGTGTTTTTGCCAAGCATCCTGAGTGTCCTCTCCCAATATAGAACTCTCTGAGTTCTCGGACCCTGTAGTCTGATTTGGACAAGAACCTATAAATCTTCTGGTCGGATGCGATCAGTGGCGAGCCATAACAACTAACCCATAAAATTCAGGTCAACAGGTTGGAGAGCCTTGGGAAAAAGCATACTCATATACTTCACATTCGGCCCAATAAGTTGAGTTAGCGGCGGTGGCTTGTGTACTAGAGTACTGTGTACAGGCCTCCCTTAAAACCTTGTACCAGTGTATTGGTCTGTTTTCAGACTCTGCTTGGGTGTGGAGTTCTCTCACTGAGTTCCCTACCCTGTTGGAAAACAAATGGGTTTACATCATCTGATGGGTCCCCAATCAAGTATGCATCACTGTTAAGATACATCCGTGACATGACGTTAAAAATCACTATCTCAGGATGGCCAGTCATGGTGAAAAAGGTCAAGGACCATTCCAAATCCAAACCCTATGTGATCAAGAATGGAAAGGCCGATAGGCTAGCCAGAGAGGGAGCTCAATCAGGGGAACCTTGGAAAGCAAAGGACTTTGGACATTCCTTCATAACCCTTGTTTCTAAGTGTTCAATTGCTGCTGCCAAGACGGTAGAAACAGACATTCCCGATTTAAAGGAGATGCAAGCATTAGACAAATATATAGTGGAGATAATTCGAGAACTCTCCAAGACTGAAGGAGAATGGTCACCTATATTGAACTCTGTATATGGGAGGTACAGACAATTTCTACAGGTGGTGGACAAAATCTTCATGTATATTGGAGGCCTTTTTCCAGTGTGAGTAGTTCCAACCTCCCTTTTAAGAAGGGAAATGATATACATGGTCCATGATACTCCAACAGGGGGACATCAGGGATTAGACAAAACTGTCCAACATCTCTTAACCATGGGACGGTGGCCTCTTCTTAGATTAGATGTACAACAGTACTGTAACAACTGTTTGACTTGTGCCCAAGTCAACCCAATTCCTTCCAAATTTAATGCACCATTACAATCTCAGGTGTATGAAGGTCCATGGATGGTTTTGAAGATTGATTTCATAGGCCCTCTATGTGAACCCAAAGAGGCAACCAATACCTCTTGGTGGTGGTTGATCCTTTCTCAAAATGGGTGGAGGTCTTTCCTTTCACACCAATACTGCAAAGACCACAGCCAAGGTCCTGGTAGAACAAGTCTTCTCTCATTGGGGGATCCATGCAAAAGTGGAATCAGATCAGGGGATCACATTTCACAGGGCAGTTCTTCAAAGAATGTCTTAAACTAATGTAAGTCCCACAGAGACTACACATCCCATACACACCGCAGTCATCTGGGATGGTGGAACATACAAATCAGACCATAAAGGTAATGTTGAGGAAACTGGTAGATGCCAATGGATGCAACTGGGATTCCCTCATGCCTCTAATTCTCATGGCACTAAGGGCAACTCCTGCAGTGTCTACCGATAAGACTCCCTTTGAAGTAATGACAGGCCGAAGTATGAGATTTCCAGAAAACATAATTTGGCACACCAGTGGCACTCAATTGGAAGATACCTACCTGAAAAATCTGAAGGAACATTTAAATCAGGTCCATCTGCAGGTAGCCACTAAATTGAGGAAATCAAAACATAAGGCTAAGGCCTACTTTGATAAAACCCAAAGAGAAAATATGTGGGAGGTTGCTGATCTAGTAATGCTGTTATCCTACAAAGCATCAGAGCACAGGCTGTGTAATCAGTGGATCAGACCTTTCCGAATCATTGATAAACTCAGTTCAGCAGTGTACAAGATTAGAGTAACAAGAGGCAAGTGTACTAAAGATAAAATCTACCATGCTAACCAGTTAAAGTTGTATTGATCATCCAGGTCCCAGGAGCAGCTTGCTTGCAAGGAGCTAGCTGAATCATCTCCTGAAAACCCACAGTAGTCGGAGTTCAGAGGATTGCAGTCATGAAATGGACATTGAGATTTCTGATCTGCTACTCCTTCATCTTTGCCCTGAGGGTAGGACTAAGACAAAATCAAAACTTTGGGACTAGACTCCTGCATGAAGTACACCAAGTGCCCAGGACCATAATACCCGACGACGCCTCCACACTCAGGTGTTTGAACATTTAAAACATATCACACTGCCAAAGGAGACTGAACGAATCATTATCACCAATCAAGGCAATGAACTTACTTTAAAGCTTAATGCCAATTTGCTGGCAAATGGCTCTTAGGACTCATTGCCACATCTTGTAAACATCTTAAGTGTTGATGCAATGGTGAATATTGTTTGGGGTTGGAAAGAGGAGACTAAGGCTAAATCTTCACCTTCATGTGATTCAAAGTCAGAAGGATATGAGGTAAACATAAGTTGGCAAACTATGTGCCTAGACTAATGACACAATATTAAAAATACACAATGTACCCGCATATATGTCTGGCAGGTATAGAGCAGGAATTTGTACAATTCTCCAACCATTGCCTAATAATTGCGTTTGGTGGAGCCATACTAAATTAATTGTTTGACCACCTCATGTAAATGGGTTTCCAGAAATTGTAAATTTGGATCCCCATCCTGAATTCATCAACTATCCAATCCAACATGTGACAGGAATTAGAGGGGAAGAAGTCACCTTTAAGTATCAATTAACAGGGGTGACATCACTGCCATCAAGTGGTTTGAAAAAAATTCGACCATTAGATAAGGATTCAAAGAGGGGAGGATGTAACACCTATATCTCCTCACTAACCAATTCCACGTCCCTCAGACATGGAATTCCCTATAGGGATTGGAAACACAAGGCCAATTGTGAAAACTCTGTAACCAGAGGAAGTCTAACCTTACACAAGGTAGAATATGAAAATGAAGGGCTGTATGAAGTCTGTCTCATAGCTACCTTTCAGACTAAATTAGGAGATAAAAAAATACATAGTGAATGTGACTTTTGAACTTAAGGTTCTCAACCCAATAATTGACTATGACAACACCATGGGTGATATTTTGATTTGTTCCATAACAAACCCAGGACCAGCCAGTGGTCTCACCACAGCACCCATGTTTGGTGTATTGATTAATCAAGTTGGATTTATTCATATTCCTGTGGTGTTAAACTTATCCAACTGGCATCAGGGGGAATTTGAATACTGCAGACACCCAAAGTAGCGTCCTTCTTCCCAGTACTCCTTGTGGATAAGATTGTAATTTATCAGCAACAAGTATGAGGCTTGTCAATGTTGGAGGCAGATAACAAAACAAAATTATATACTTCCAGGCAAAAACATAGCTTGGATCCATTTGCAGTTCTGGGATCCACATCAGGACTATTTGGTTCAGGGATGTCAATTTGGAACCATATATATGTTTGGAAAATCCACAAGCACGTAAATTATGTGTTACAAGAGGCAGCTAATCAAGTGGTGAATCCAATCTCACAAGGCACACAAGGGCTATAATAGGAGGAACATTTTACCATTTATAATATGTATGACATAGCACGACTATTCAATGACACTCAATCCAAACGTAACCAGCTAATAGCTCATAATAATGATCGGCAAAAGGACAGTCATTAGGAAAGGAAATTATTTGCTCTGCATATAGCGACTATGTGATTAACACTATCACTGAGGCATTACAATTTCCTAGAATTGGAAAGGATCCCCAATCTAATCAAAGATGAGCAATTATTAAATTGGTATTACCCTAAATGTTTTCAAAGGCCTGAAGGGGAGAGATCTGTATGTTTGAATGCATGTCCGCATGTATTCATCGGAATTATGAGACAAATGGGATCTGTGGCACCACATCCCAGCTGAGACAGTTGTGTATTTTCTCAAAATTGTGTTGTCGCACGATCCTTGTATGTTTCATTCACAGTCTCTTTATCCATGTTTGATTCAGACAAGGATATGTATAAGCGGTTGTCTACAGTACAGTCCATAGGTCACCTTGAAGACGGCATCTACATGGATTGTGTCAATGTGTCACCCTTTGTAGTCTATCACAATCCAGCCCAAACATGGAAAGTTCAGCAGATATACTGAGGCCCCTTTTTAGAGCAACAGGCCATCTGGAGATGTAATGTGTTTGAGGCAAATACTATCTTGTGTGGACTGCAGGGAGAGCTCCAGAATCAATCATTGTTAGAGTGTATGGTCCAACTGACCAGATGGAAGACCTCCTATGGAGAGGGTGACCTATGCTGTAAATAGCCATTTTTGCATAATAACCAAGCAGGAAAGGTTCTTATATGGTTCCTTGGAATGTCAGGTCAAAGATCCAAACTTCTGTTTTACTTCTAAGCAGTTTACCTCAATTGGAAATCAAGTGATTTCCCCTATTCCTGCCTTTGAAAACACAACTGTTGTTCAATCTGATACCTCCTATCAGGATTTGACTATCCAATATACCCCGTGTCCCCCTGCCACCCACCCCGGGTGGCCAACTCCCTACACTGTGCAGAGAAGCCCCAGCTCTGAAGAAGGAGCTTCCCTTATCATCTCCCTTGTAGACTATTGCTTTGCTGGCTGCCTGAGCTCTGCCCAGACTAAAGCCAGCCCTGAGACTGTTTTGTTGCTGGCTGCCTGAGCCTCCTCAAGCCCAGGCCCCAGCTCAGGTATAGACTCTGTTTAAGGACTGGCAGCTTGAGCCGCCCAAGTCTAAGCTAAAGCCTGACAGTTACTGCTGGTCGCCTAGCCCTATTGTGGGCTCTTGAACTGTCCTATGGACTCTGGTCCTGGCCAGACAGGACCGGACTGAGTGGCCTCCCTCCTCACGGGAGAGGGGGGGACCATTACACTCCCCTAATTCCCACATTCTGTGCAGCATGACAGTAAGCTGCCACTTGTTGGACCCCACCAAGTGCCTGCCAGTGCATACTCCATGGTGTTCTGCTCAGGGCAGCAGTCAATTTTAATGCACATGGTGTTGTGTCACAATGCCTTGAAACAGGAGAATGTTGGCTAAAATGTCTGTTTTCCTCCCCATGACACTCCCACTTACCCCTCCCCGCCCCCGTGGAAATGAGATTTTGCATTATAGGTATAGGAAGCTATGTGGTGTGGGAGAATTCTACAGCATAGCTCTTTATCCTTAATACATTCCCTACCCCATACTGAAATAACATAAGCTATGATTTTGCTCCCCTTCATACCATTCAGTGGAGGGTTGTATGTGTCTCTTACTTCTTATTCAGGCAAAACTCCCATTGATTTCTGAGTAAGTACTTTAGGATTGGGTTCACGTGAGATGGGGTCCTACTAGCGGAACATATGCGGTATATGTTCATGCACCAGAGCATTCAGACTCTAGGTTCAAAAGTATGTGGCTCATCAAGAACTCCATCAGTTTCTCAGAGCCCAAATCCCCTAAGAAACAGTGAAAGGAAAAAAGGAACAAAATGCCTTATTTACTGTTTGGCTCCAGTCATCTCAGCAACAATTAAAGGAGCTGTTTTCTCCTCATTTGCACTCCTCTTTAGAGGATTTTGCTGGCTGTAGGCAATTAATAGTTTGGTGGTGGTGGCTTTTCCTTTTGAACATATCTGATGATTGGTGCGACTGGAATAGCTTTCTGGTGCAACCATAAACTCAGAAACACATTTGCAGTGCTGAAGAAGAACATACCCTCATGACAAGCGAGAATTGTTTTCTGAGCATCTTCCTTGGTGCTGGCCATATGACTGAGTGCATCAGGAGTTGAAAAAGTGGCCATTTAAATCCCACTTATGTCACCTCCTGATGGAGAGTGCCGGTGTTGTGGTAGCTGTGTCGGTCCCAGGATGTGAGAGAGATAAGACAGGTGAGGTAATCTTTTACTGGACAGAAGTTGGTCCAATAAAAGATATTACTTCAGGTGATCTGAAGAAGAACTTTGTGCAAGCTTGAAAGGTTGTCTCCCTCCCCAAGAGAAGCTGGTCCAGTAAAAGATATTACCTCATCCACCTTATCTCTCTAACTTTTCCCAGATATACAACCTTCTGGCATGATACAAAAGCCACCCCTTTTGTCTTCCCACACAAGTCAAATTTAACTGTTCAGAGGGGTCTTCCTTTTGCTTTCCATTTAAGTTTTCCATTTAAGCCTTCCATTGAACCAGCTCCATGTTATTTTGGTAAAACTACTGTCCATTGGAGGCTGAAGAGTCAAAGGAAACAGCATTGGCTCTTCACCGTGTTGGAATGATAGCAGGGGACTGGAAGACTAAGCTGTGGTAGTTCAAGAAGGAGCCCTGGCCCTGCTCATGACATATGAGTCTAGTTAGTGCTGTCAGTTAAATTCCCGCAATGGATCTGTGAGTAGGAACTAGTTACATCACTCAACATCTTAAAAAACGTAATAACAATAATAGGCCAAATCCTGAGAGTTCCTGCAAAGTGGAAAAGCAAGCATTAGATTATGCAACATTATGTTATAGCACCTTCCTCTGCCACACATCCATCCTTTCCCTAGTCGTCTTCCCCAAAAGGCAAATTGTTGACAAGACCTGCATCCTGCTGGAACCTAACATACTTTCAGGAAGTCCAGCACCATCCCTCTGGAGGAAAACAAAACTCTCCCTCTATCAAAACCACACAACTAAGAAAACTGATGAAAACTGCCACCTTAGACTGTGTCCCTACAGAAGAGAGAGTGAGTATTCCAGTATTATGTATATAAAGGGTGGCGGGGTGTGTGTGTGTGCACACGTGTGCTGCATGACTGAATGCTTTGTGACAGTTAATTTTATTCTGGGTTATTCACATGACAGTGAAAATGATTTCTGTAATTATTTTTAGGCATAAGATCCTAAGTCAGTTCTATTAATGCATATACTTCGACTGTTTGACATAAAATACATGCAGATATTTCATATACATCCCTCTGGTAAAAGAATTAGAAATCAGAAGCGATTGAGTGCATGAGCTGCTACTGTATTGCTTCCAGGCTAGGAATAAGGCAAATACAACTGGCTGATTTAATCTGAGACATCTCATTTGTAGTGCAATTTCATCCAAGGTCTTACATAACCAGGCTTGCTTCTCTTGTAGCTAAATCAGTTCTTGTTTTAGTTCTAAGTTAAACCCAGATCATTGCTCTCGTTCACTAAGGAGTGGAATAAAATTGTAATATGCACTTGCAATAGAGGTGAAATGTATATTAACCCTAATAGTGTTACAAGATTATCTGTCTTCATGAATCTTTAAGACTCCATGTGATTAGAAATTAACAGTGTAGATGATTAGATATACTGCTGGGAAACACTCCGTTCATAATCATTACTATAATTATTATATGAAAGATACATGAGAGAGTTTCACATGTAGAAAAATACGTACCGTGTTAGCAATTAACAAAATGTATTAAATATGTATTTACCTTCAAAAGCCCAGGTATGCAATATATTCACAGGGAATTTTAAAATGACTGGTATTTATGCCTTTTTAAAGAAAATTAGGTATTTCTTATGAAAACGTTCATGCAGTGAAAATTCTGTTGCTGTTTGTGTCTACGTTGTTTCACTCTTTGGATTTCCAATGTGACTTTTTGCCATGCATTTTCAAGTTTTTAGCTGGGTTGGTATGATTTCATTCCATGACTGAAGTCACATGGTATTGTTTCAGGATCACTCAATGGCTGAACCTACCCCTAAGGTAACTGGGGACTCCACAGCAGCAATTTGCTGTAATGTGGGTATGTAAGAAAGAAGGAGTATGTCCACAAAAATGACAGAGGATGCCATCCATCAAAAAATGTCAGTGCAGCCACTGGTTTTCTCTTTCAAGACAGCATGAAGGAGGCAGGAGATCCAGCATGAAAGGAAAATTTTAATTGGTGCTTTATGGGAAAATTAAAAATTGACTCATTTCTACAAGGAGAGTTAATTTGTCTGAGGCACATAAGAAGCTGCATGAAAAATATTGGGGAACACCAGTGACATCAGTGACGTTACGCTAGGGATGTATTTGGCCACTATGTTTGATAATTCTGTGTATCGCTCTTGACAGGGTTACAGTGAGGAAACACTAGAGAGGGGAGATTTCTGATTCTGAACAAAATGTGCCTTGTAGTTGCCTAAAAGATGTATTTTTTGCCAGGGTCTATCTTTGTTCAGACACTATATGGGCATGCCAGAATGATGGATGACACACACAGCACAGTCCACATGCTTCAGACTGGAAAAGCACTGAGGCTTTGGGGTTGGTTTAGGTGTTACAGAAACCTGAGCTCTCAAGAAAAAGTACACATATTTCATATAACAGTCATCATTAGGCCCCTCTGAGAACCTTAAAAAATGCCCATTTTGTAGTGGAGGTTTATTTGTCAGTTATGTGGCATATCACACTCTGCCTTTCTATTAAAATAGTTGTGAGCAGACAGTGTTTTGAAATGTACACGCTTTCTCAAAGCAGACAGGCAAAGTCAAGTGCAACTCTACATGCATATTGCAGAAGCAGTGTCTACGATCTGGCAGAAAGCCAGAATGCTAGATTAGTTATTGTGGTGTCAGAAGCATAGATAGAAACTTAACTGCAGGAATCAGACAGGTTTTCTGGAATCAAGAGAACATTTGTTTATGAGTGTACACCATTATTGAGGTAGGGGCCTATCAACTGTAACATCATCACTTTCATACTTTATAGCCCATCACTACATTGTTTTGAAGTTGCCAAAAGTGGCATGGTTTGCATGGACTCGCTATGCTTTGGCATTTGGATCGGGTTGGATAAAATAGGGCCTGGACTCAAAGCATCCCATTATCTTAGTATTGAAAATCAAAAACCTGGCAGATGAGGTATTCCAAAACCAAAAGTGTGTGCGGTTTTCCACATCTCTAATATTTGTTTGACCAGCTGGTGTGTTGCTTTAAAGTTTGTAGGTGAATTGAGTGTCTGTGACAGGTGCTAGATTCACAGCCCCGGAGATCAGACTGAAAGATTGGCAGCCCTCCAAACACGTCCACAGCAGGGAAGCAGGAACATTGCAAGCTGTTGTGCCTCATCCCACCGGAGGTCCACCTCATCCCTGGAGGGATCGTTCTATGGGTCAAACAACACTTCACTTTCTATAGCCATTAAATGCATGGTTTCTCTATTGAGAGTGACATTAGGGTTATCAGCTAGCACGAATTGTGATGGCATTTTTCTGATGCGGACATGTGTCCACTGACAATTGGACTGAAAATGCTAGTTTATTTCACACAGAGCACTGAGCAGCCATCATATAAATATTATTGTTTAGTTTCTGTTGACCTCAGTCAGGTTAGAAATGATGACCTAGAGACATTGTAATGGGACTTGAGGAGTTTGTATTATAAACAGAGAGTCACAAAGAAAATTTAGCTTTTAGTGTCATTTTCCCTTCTCTGTTTTCAGTTATGTTTCTGTAGCCTGCAAAATGCTTTCCTCCTTTTGAAAGACAAGGACTCTGGTGACAGAAGAATGATTGTCCAATTTCAGTTTTACAATCTTTTCCCTCCAAAATTATTGGAAAACAGCTCAGAACAATTACACCCAAATTTAATCCATAAAACTTCTATAATCCTAGACAGGATTGTTTTTTCATCTATTTTCCTCTAACACTCTAGTTTAATTGAGTTTGCAGATCAAATATTTAATAATATAAAATCAAAATGTACTTTTTGTAGCCTTTTTTGGATTTTAAGAAAGATCATGATCATGAGAAGCACGTCATAAAATATATTCATTGGCTGGCAAGCTAGCATTCTTGTTTCATTTCCTTCCTATTTACAGCATAAGATTACTAGAACATGGAGAAAACTAATATCGGATTTATTGATCTTTCTATTTCTCTGATCCTCTTGGCCTTTATCCATTATAGAACGGTAATGATTTTCTTTTAGAAAATAATAACTGTGGATACATATTGTTTACTATATATGATAGATGTATAGTCCTCCTTACTTTTTATTCTTTCTAGAGACAATGTATAATAATACATTATTTTGTGTGTGTATATAATATATCATTCATGAGGAGAGGGGGCTATATAATTTGGATTGCCTCCACCTCTGCAGAAAAGGGGAACCAATTTTCTCAGCGACAGGCTGGCTAGAGGAGTCAGGAGGGCATTAAACTTGTAACAAAAATGGAGGATAAAAAGAGGGAAGATGTGGATGCTTAGCACAAAGTTGAGATGTTAAGTACAAAATTAATCAGGAAACCAAAGGACATAAAGAAAATAAATTCATAAAAATTGCCTATATACCAGTGCTAGGAGCCTGGGCAACAAACAAGAGGAACTGGAATTGCTCATTTATTAGCATAAATTTGATCTACTTGGTGTTTTACTGAAACCTGATGGGATGATTCTCATGATTAGAATGTTTAAATCCATTGTTATAACCTATTTAGGAAGGATCAAATGGGCAAAAGGGGAGGAGGAGTGGCACTCTGTCAAAAATTGCATTACTTGTTTCTGAGTCACTAATAACTCAAAAGAAAATGATCTTGAACGCTTATGGATCAATGTCCTCAGAGATAAAGCACAGGATGGGGTATTAGTTGGTATTTCCTACAGACTACCATATCTCACTAGGGAACAGGATAGCTGGGTTCATATGCACCTATCCTATTATGTATAGGATGATCATAGGGGAACTTCAATTTGAATGACACTTAATGGAGATCTCATGCTGCCAGTACTAAAATATCTTTTGGAATTTCCAAATATTATATATGTCAATTTCCTAATTCCAAAAGTGTTGCATCCTGCACAGGGGATTTCTATATTAGATCTCCTCTTAACAGATAAAGAGTAACTGAGCACAGAACTAAAAAATAATGTTAACTTAAATACAAGTGAACAAGATTTGATCAAATTTATATGGGGAAACAGAATAAAGTCCAAACCAGTGATATATAGACACACACACACACACAGAGGTACACCTTCTTGGTGCTTTAAAAAGGCCAGTTTCACAAATCTGAAAACAATTATGAGCCAAATCAGCTAGGATGAAGAATTTAATCAGAAAAAATGTAAATTAGTAAAGTGTTCTTAAACAATTCCCAAGTATAGATTCCCCAAAAGCCACAGTCAAGGAAGAAGGCCACATTGGTTAAAAAAACTGATTTAGAGAGGAGGTGAAGGGAGCTATAATGTACTTATACAAAGAATCATAGCAATGGTACTGGAGCATAACTACATGGAAATGGTAGAATTATAAAATAATAATGTAGAAAAGGCAGAAGTGTTCAATAAATACTTCTGTTCTGTATTGGGGGCAGGGGGAATGATACATTCATATCATATGATAACACTTTTTCCATTCCACTAATATCTCTGGAGATTGTTAAACAGATGCTACTAAAGTTAGCGATTTTAAAATCAGCAGTTCCAGATAACTTGCATCAAGGAAGTTTTAAAAGAGTTGGCTGATGATCTTGCTGGACTGTTAATGATGATTTTCAATAAGTCTTGCAACACTGGGAAACTTCCAGAAGACTAAAAGAAAGCTAATGTTGTGTCAATATTTAAGAATGGTAAATGGGATGACCCAGGTAATTATAAGTCTGTCAGTTTGACATTGATCCCAGGCAAGATAATGGTGTGGCTGATATGGGACTCAATTAATATAGAATTAAAGGAGGTTAATATAATGCCAGTCAATAGTATACCATTTTAATAAGTTTGTTTGATAAAGGTAATAGTGTAGACCAGTGGTTCCCAAACTTGTTCCGCCACTTGTGCAGGGAAAGCCACTGGCAGGCCACGCCACTTTGTTTACCTGCCGTGTCTGCAGGTTCGGCCAATCGCAGCTCCCAGTGGCCGCGGTTCGCTCTCCAGGCCAATGGGAGCTGCTGGAAGCGGCAGCCAGTATGTCCCTCGGCCTGTGCCGCTTCCAGCAGCTCCCATTGGCCTGGAGCAGCGAACCGCGGCCACTGGGAGCCACGATCGGCCGAACCTGCAGATGCGGCAGGTAAACAAACCGACCCGGCCTGCCAGGGGCTTTCCCTGCACAAGCAGCGGAACAAGTTTGGGAACCACTGGTGAAGATGTAATATCCTTTGACTTGGTACCATATGACATTTTGATTAAAAAACGAGACAGATATAAAATTAAACATGGCACACGTTAAATGGATTAAAAGCTGGCTAATTGATGGGTCTGAAATTGCAACTGTGAACAGGGAATCATCTTCAGATGAGTGTGTTTATAGTAGGGTCCCTTTGGGATCAGCCTTATGCTATTTAACATTTTTATTAATGTACAGGAAGAAAACATGAAATCATCACTGACAAAGTTTGCAGATGACCCCAAAATTTGGAGAGGGTAAATAATGAAGAGCAGAGATCATTGATATGGAGTGTTTAGGATTGCTTGATAAACTGGGAGTAAGCAAACAATTTGATTTTTAAAATGGAAAAATGTAAATGTATAGACCTAGGAACAAAGAATGTAAGCCATTCTTACATGATGGGGGGCTTTATCCTGAAAAGTAGTGACTCTGAAAAAGATTTGGGAGTTGTGGTAGATAATCAGCTGAACAAGAGCTCCCAGTGCAATGGCGTGGTCAAAACAGCTAATGCAACCTTTGGGGACTTTTAACTAGAAGCGGAGAAGTTATTTTACCTCTGTGTTTGGCACTAGTATGACCACTCCTGGAACGCTGTGTCCGGTTCTGGTGCCCACAATCCAAGAAGGATGTTGATAAATTGTAGAGGGTTCAGAGAAGAGCTACAAAAAATATTAAAGGATTAGAAAACCTGCCGTATAGTGATAGACTCAAGGAGCTCAATCTAATTTAACAAAGAAAAGGTTAAGGGACTTGATTACAGTCTATAAGTCCCTAAATGAGGAACAAATATTTAATAATGGGCTCTTCAATTTAGAAGAGAAAGGTATAACACAATCCAGTGGCTTGAAGTTGAGGCTAGAAATAAGGTGTAAAATTTTAACTGTGAAGGTAATTAACCACTGGAACAGTTTACCAAGGATGGTGGTGGATTCTCTATTACTGACAATTTTAAAATCAAGTCTAGATTTTTTTTTCCAAAAAATCCCAAACACAGGCTCAATGCATTATTTTGGGGAAGTTTAGTGGCCTGTGTTATGCTGGAGATCAGACTAGGATGGTCACAGTGGAACCTTCTGGTCACAATGGAACCTTCTGGCCTTGGAATCTATGAATAATTCCATATAAATTCAAATTGTTAATCAACAAGACCCACACGGATTAGATCCCATATATATACTCCAGTTCCTAGAGCTTTATAAACACAAAATTAATGTGACTGATATATAAAACTTTCCTATGGAAAAACCCATGAAAGCTGATTAAAGGGTACAGGAAACACCCTTTGGAGTTTTCTTAAATGTTCCTCTCTACAGGAGGAGTTGGGTGGACCATGGAGAGGCATGGGAGCCTCCAGACTCTACAAAGCTCTAAGGTCCTGTGGAGGAATTGCCTTTTAAAAGTGCTGCCTTCCGCTTCTCCTCCATGGTATCAAAGCTTCTGTGGGAGTCATGCTCCCATTTTTTTCCAAGCCTGCACCTAACTAACTGCCTTCTCCAAGAAGGATACAGGCACAGTGTGGGAGTTAATGCTGCTCCAGGTAGTGTAATCTCCCACATATATATCCACACTGTTAGTAGGGAGGTATACTACAGAGAGCAGCTGCTCTTCACTCTGAGTCTACCTGCTTGCCTAGCAGGATCTCTATAAAATCCCCATCCTTCAGAGTGGCAATACAGGAGTTTTCTTGGGATCAGGAGGAGAGAGAAGCATGATGTAGATATTGTTATTCTTTTTGATGGCCCTCCCAGTTTTACTGTGCTTTGCTCCTCCCTGCTCACATTAGTGGATAGGGAGCACATGAGCCATGATTACAAAATATTCAGGGTTTGATTTCATTTCCTATTGGCAAGGGAATACATTAATTGTTGTTACAGCTCCAGTTAAGTTCCACCTGCCAGACTGCTGTGAGGGGGATCTGTGACTGGATCCGCATGTTTTTTAAGCCTCTGCAGTCAGAACAGAGCCCATGTACACCTCCTATCTTAGGACCTGTAGGCACAGCATCAGGATGCAAATCGTCTATCTAGCACTCCCTCCTGAGAGCAAAAAGAAAAGGAGGACTTGTGGCACCTTAGAGACTAACAAATTTATTTGAGCATAAGCTTTCGTGAGCTACAGCTCACTTGAGCAGTAACCACATGGTTCCCTGCCCTGCCCTGGAATCAGGGCTGACCCCTCAGATTTCTCCCATAGTTTAAATATAACCTTCTCCAGAACTCCAATCATGTTAAATATGTAAAAATATACAGTGCAGTTAGGAAGCCTTTTGATCATCAAAATGTTACTGTCTCCTCCCTTCCCTTCCCACCATTAATGTTCTATACATTTAAATGATTTGTGGTGCTGTACACATTCTGCCATTCACGGACATACTGATGAGACCACTGTCTTCCCCCATCATTGCTTCTCCAGGTCCCACAAGATTCACTAGTGCAGATTGTCTAATGTGCACATCTTATATGAACCCCCCTCTCCCCAAGATTCATTGTCTCTTCTTTTATCCTGAGATGGGGGGGAACAAATGGCCTCTTGTTTCCTCCCCACAAAAGTATTGAACTCTCCAGTCAGGACCAAACTCTTCCTCTCTTTGAGCCCATCGCCTAAAAGTGAAATTGTGGTGCATGTTTCTCTACTTATAGACCATTGTGGCTACTATTTTTATGAATCAATCTACCAGCTACTACTATTTTACCACTACTGGAAAGTGCGCTTTGAATCCAGCTTGTTTAACTGAAATTTATTTTGGTGGCTTGTGAAGGCTCATCCTTGTTTTATTTAAGGAAGAAAAACAATTAATTCTTTCTCCTAGTCATGGATGAAATGTCTAAAGTCTCCAGAAATTAGATGTCACTATCAGTTACTGTAAATATGGATTGCATTCAGTCCTGTTATTTTTCAGGAGTCTATAGGTCTCAGTTTTCAGAATTATAGGGTCTTATTCTATATCAATACACAGAAATGAATGTTAAATTTTGTGATACAATAATTTCACTGATGGAAAATAGTGCTTAAGTTGTGAAAGTCATATTCAAAACTGAATTTTGATGCAAGAAGTCATATTTTACGATAAGTGCTTGAAGATTTTATGCATATTTTATATATTCAAAATTCATGAGTGTATTTGAAAGGTGAATTGCCTTATCTTTCTATCTTCCTCCAGGCTTATAAAAGAGCATATAATTTTAATTCTATAAAAGATCACAAAGACAGCAATAAAGGAGCAAAGTGAATTATAGATTAAGAAGTATTTTGTAGTGAGTAAATCCAGGGTTTTAGATGGTTATCTCCGTCCACCCACTGTAGATTTGTGTGGCAGATCCTTTCACTCCTGTGGGAAAAGGGTTTTTGGAGCTGTGTGAAGATTTAGGAGTTTCATTTTGCAAAAATGTTATTGCAAAACTGAAATATTTGTTAATGTTTCATTAATTTAGCAAAGAAAGTACATTTAGTGCACAGAAGATTTTCCAGTTTTATCAACATTCATAGATTGGGAAACACTCTTACATCAAACATTTGATTTTTAAAATATTTTGGACTAGTGAAATATTTCTAATTTCAGATAATGAAATTACTAGAGACATGATTTTGTTTTTGTAAGTCAGAATGTAGCTCTTAAGCTGATGTGCAAATGAAAATGAAAATTAAATTAACCACAGATATGTGTGCTGAATGCTTAGGGATATTCAGCACATAAAATATTGAGCTCCCTTTCACAAAAAATCATTTACTGTCTGTCACAGATTCTTCTCCTAGATGCCTAAGTTATGTGTCTATTGAATGCCTCCCAAATTCTGTGTCCATTCAGTGAAGTAATTCAGATCTATGCTCTAAGGAGCGTGATTCTCTAGGAGCTTGATCCAACTCTCACTGAAGTCAATGGGAAATCTTTGCACTGGGCCACAGTAGTGTAGCACCTCCGCTATGTCATGGAATGAGAGAATGTTTTCACTATATGCTATGATTCAAATGTCTGTCCAGCCAATAGAGTTAGAATATCTCTGTACTTAGACTGAATCACTCTTCAGTAACATACCTCCACTCCAAATCTCTGATTCAGGAGAACACATTCTTGTTGTCCAGAATATGGACAGCACTGTAGTTCCTGAATTGTAGCCCAAGAGATGCTTTAAGAAGGTACAACCTTAAAGGCAAAGCACTCACAAAAAAAAAATAGCAAATGGCCGTATTTATTAACAGTGATAAAATCATAGATCACAAAAATATAACACAGAAACATTACTACTAGCAACAATATAGTTCTGTAGATCAGTTTATGATATTGGCAAGCTTTCTATGGAGAAACATGTTTAATAAGGCTTTAACATCTAAAGTGACCATATAATCTTATCCCTTATTATGAGACTGAGCGGTACCAGTCCATTATGATTCCTTTGGTCTCAGCTGTATTAACTCATGCCTGACCCTCTCTTCATTTAAATGTGCAACTTTTATGCATGCAGTGACAGTCAGTAAATGCATGTATTTGGAATATTATGTCATCCCCTCTAGCTGGTGGGACATTTCATCTTGTTAAGGGAGATGTCACCCTTTTCAATTTTCCCATACCCATGCAGCTGCCATAGCACAGCAAGCATGGACTCAGCTGTACACTGTTGTTGTGCGCATTACAAACACCTCGCACCTTAACCTGTAGTATTTGCTCAACTGAAACAGTAGCCACTGCATGGAACAATGTGATGCCATGCAAGCAGCCCTGGTGGAAGCCATGGAGTGGACCAATTCATAGATGCTGGTGACAGTCGCACATCACCCAGGAAACAAGCAGTGACTGGTGGGACCGCGTAGTTATGCGGCTATGGGATGACAAGCAGTGACTGCAGAACTTTCAAATGCATAAGGCCACTTTTATGGAACTGTGCAAAAAGCTTTCCCCAGCCCTGAAGAGCAGCAATACTAAAAGGAAAGCTGCTCTGATAGTTGAGAAGCAAGTGGCGATATCTCTGTGGAAGCTTGCAACACCAGACTGCTACCAGTCAGTGGGGAATCAATTGAGAGTGGGTGAATCTACCCTGGGGTCTGCTGTGATCCAAGTTGCCAGGGCAATCAATAGACTTCTGCTAAGAAGGGTAGTGACTTGGAAACGTGCAGGACATAGTGGATGGTTTTGCCGCAATGGGATACCCTAACTCCAGTGGGGTGAGGGACTGAATACTTATCCCTATCTTGACACCAGACCATCTTGTCAAAGAGTACATAAACTGAAAGGAGTACTTCTCAATGGTGTTGCAAGTGCTGGTGGATCACAGGGGCTGTTTCCCCAACATAAATGTGGGATGGCTGGGAAAGGTGCATGATGCTCGCATCTTCAGGAACTCTGGTCTGTTCAGAAAGCTGCAAGCAGGAACTTTCTTTCCAGACAGCAAAATAACCATTGTTGATGTTGAAGTGCCAGTCATGGGAGACCCAGCCTACCCCTTGCTCCTATGGCTCATGAAGCAATACACAGGCAGCCTGGACAGCAGTAAGGAGTAGTTCAACCATAGGCTGAGCAAGTGCAGAATGGTGGTGGAATGTGCCTTTGGATGTTTAAAAGCTCACTGGTATAGTTTGCTTACGAGGTTAGACCTCAGTGAAAGCAATATCCCCATTGTTGCTGCCTGCTGTGTGCTCCATAATATCTGTGAAACAAAGGGAGAGAAGTTTCCAGCTGGGTGTGGGGTTAAGGCAGATCACCTGGCAGCCAATTTTTGAGCAGCCAGACACCCGGGCAATAAGAAGAGCACATCAAGGCACACTGCATCTCCGTGAGGCTTTGAAAACTAGTTTTATCAATGACCCACAGTAATGTGACACTTGTGTATTGTTCCTTACCAAGCTGTCCCATTCATTGCATGTACTCCCCTGTAAACTCCACCCTCGCTAACCACAGTGTGCTGAACAAATAAAGAGCCTTTTCTCCTCAATCCATTAAGTTTTATTATGCTCCCAAACACTGAGACACAACAAATAAAAGATAGATAACCTGGGGCAAAAAGGCTGATGACATGGTGACGGGGGGAACAAGGAAAGCTTGCTTACAATTGCACTGCAATATCAATCAAAGGTGTGGGAATGGGCACCTTCTG
The DNA here is from genome assembly GCF_965140295.1 of Lepidochelys olivacea. Taxonomy (NCBI): domain Eukaryota; kingdom Metazoa; phylum Chordata; order Testudines; family Cheloniidae; genus Lepidochelys; species Lepidochelys olivacea. The sequence goes on along the minus strand of NC_140418.1, from coordinate 69,660,029 downwards.
GTCCTTGTACCCTCCCCTGGAGTAGAGTGCAAGGGATACCGGACTCCCCCCACTTCCTCATCCTAGGACGCCTGAGAGAGGAGGATGTGGAACTTGGTGACAATGGCAGCAGGTTCAGCATAGGCTGCAGTGGGTCTCTAGCATCCAGCTGCCTTTCTTGAACCTCAACTAGACACCTCAGCATGTCTGTTTGCTCTCTCATAATCTGCACCATCTCATCCTGCATGTTACGCTTGTGCTCCCTGCCTGCTCTTCCGTCCTCATGGTCATTGTTCAGGCTGTTGGACAGTGCAATCCTCCATGCCCTGAGCTCTGTCTTGTCACTCTCGGACGCATGCATTAACTCACTGAACATGTCCTCCCGAGTCTTCTGTTTCCGCCTTCTAATCTGGTGGAATCTCTGTCCCAGTGTGGAGGATGCGCCTAGAGACAAGGTTTCAGCTGCAAAGAATATAAAGCACAAGGGTAGCATTGACAGTGCATACATTGTTTCTGGTGCAAGGTTAAATATTTTTAGAAAGAAACACCCCTCAATGCACTTCCCTGCAAGCCACCAGCGGTTGTGATTACGTGGCTACTGCAAGTGTCTGTTTGCTGCTGCAGCCATGGTGAGTAAGGCCACAAGGCATGGGCAGGAGGTCTTGTGCTGCAGCTTTTGTGAAGACACCCTTGGTATCAATGGTGCCAACCTCAGCACAGCCCCCCTTCCCATAGCAACCTGGATGCTGCTTGAGAACAGGCAGCAGTGAAAAGCCCCACAAATAGTTTGATTGTTACAAAAGCGGCAACGGCTTGGGGTAGAAGGGAGACAAACAAGAAGCGTCATGCCGCCCCCCCTCCCGTTTAAATGCTGGCTGCAATACAGGGTGATCCCTTCCAACCATAACCAGGGCATGCTCAGGAAAGTGTGATTGTGTGACCCAGAATTCACCAAACAGGCAATTACTTTTCAAGTTGTTTGCAGTTTAAGAGTTAACATTTCAAACTTCCCCTGTTTCCCCTAGGTGACCATAGGCAATATCAGACTCTTGAGGGTAACAGAGGCAGAAAGGGAACAGATGCTTCAAGTGTCTAGGTACAGACCTGGTCCTTATGCTGCAATGCTATGTGCCACAATGATGCCAGAAGAGTTAATACTGGGAAAGTGTCCTACCGTGGTGGACAAAATAAGGCAGCCCTTCCAGAAACCTTCTGCAAAGGATTGCAGACTACCTCCATGAAAGCTTCCTAGAGATCTCTGTGGAGGATTCTAGGGCCATCCCCAGGTACATAAACAGTCTTTTTCCGAGAGCATCCTCTGAGTATTTGGAGTGGCCACTGATAACCACTATCCCAATTTTTTAATTCAGGTTCAACATTAAAAAGAATAGCATGTAACTCCTACAGTTTGATTGGAAATATGTACTCACCAGTGGTGACTTCCCTAGCATCATGCTCCACCGACAATTAGTCCTGTGAGCGGATGGGCTCCAGAGTTTAAAAAAAGTTCTTAGCTGTCGGGGAGAATGGATCCTCCGCTTACCTGCCACACATTCTCCTCCTCTTCCTCGTCAACAATGGCCTCCTCATTGTTGCCCCAGGTAGCCCAGCTCCTGGGTGGTATCCACAGAGCATTTTGGGGTAGTGATGGGGTTGCTGCCTAGAATCACATGCAGCTCCTCATAGTAGCAGCATGTCTGTGGCTCAGAACCAGAGCGACTGTTCTCCTCCCTTATCTTCTGTTACACTTGCCGAAGCTCCTTTATTTTCATGGGGTACCGCTGTGTCCCTGGTGTAGCCTTCCTCCCCTATGCCCCACGCGATTTTGGCATCAATATTAGCTTTTCTTCTTCTGGTTCAGAGCTCTGCCTGCACAGACTCTTCTCCCCATACAGCAATAAGATCCACCACCCCCTGTGTGCCTCATGCTGGAGTGTGTTTGCAGCTTTGAGCATCAATGGTCAGGTGTGCTGATGAGCTCTCCATGCTGATCAAACAGGAAATGAAAATACAAAAGGTCCCGGGGCTTTACTGGGGGGCAGCTGTTTCCTGTGTACCTGGCTGAAGTGCAATGGAGTTGAAAGTGCTCTCCAGAGAGGTCACAGCGGAGCACTGTGGGACACCTCCTGTAGGCCAATTAATTCGAATTACACAATGCAGTGTCTACACTATCCCCATGTCGACTCAAGCGCTACGCGTCTCATGGAGGTGGAGTACAGAAGTCATCTTTACAGGCCCTTTAGGTCGGTGAATGGGACTCGGTAGTGTGGACACACACATTATTAACTCAATCTCAGGTGGCTTATGTTGACCTAACTTTGTAGTTTAGACCACACCTTACAGTCTGATAATATTCTCTTTTTTAGTTAAAGAGCACACTAAAATACTTTGAATAGGAAAAAATAATCCTGTTATATCTATAATCGGATGGCTGTCAGTTCATCAATTAAATATCATGGCTGGATCATGCTAGATCTTTTATATCATATTCCCACTCTGACAGCGCTAAGAAAGACTTTTAGTTCTTGTATGCTCTACAAAGATAATTCTGTAGATTAAATTAAAATTAATTAATTACTGGACATGGATGAAAAGGTAGCCTAATATATTACCTGGACAAGACTTTGTTCAGGCAAATTTCAGTTAGTAAGTAGGCTGAGTTTGTTTAGTGGAATAAAGGGAAATGCATTCATCTGAAGAATTATTCAGCTTGCCTGATAATGGATTTTATAACTGATATAATACTTTATTGGCTCTCTTAGTACTTGCACAGAAAGAATATGAAGGCCAGTGAGTGTTCCCTACTTTAATCATTCTGAAGTAGTATGCATATAGATAGCAGGAAAGAAATTGTGATATGATGTGGCAGCAATTTCAGACCAGTCCAATATACACCTAGACACATTCACATGGACAGATTATTGAAACAGTTTCAAAGGCGAAAAACTGATTAAAACCAATCTCCTTACTGTGAATACAGTGTTTATAAGGAAAAAGTAACCTGGACATCTAAGAGAAAGTTAAGCTAAAAAGAAAATCCCCAGACCAAAGATCTTTATTGACTAAAGCGATTTTGATTTTTTTCTCTGTTAAGGCAAATGTACATATTCCTCAAAAAGAAAAGGAGTATTGTGGTACCTTAGAGACTAACAAATGTATCTGAGCATAAGCTTTCGTGAGCTACAGCTCACTTCATCAGCTCCTGACTGGCAGCTATGTGGGGTTGTGATCAAGCTGCTTGCTTGTAAACAGGAGAGACTGCACCCCCCTTTATGGGGTCTATAGACTGTGACATTGCACCCCAAAATGCTTTATAGAAATATGCTTATGAGTGTAAATATGACATGACTGGAATATGTTTTATGCTAGATATTCCATGTAACATATTGTTGCAAAAGTTATGATCTACTGGATATATTCACCCTATCTACATGCATGTTTCATTTTTGTATTCAAAGTTATGAATATTGGCTATGTACTTGTTTGATTTTAAGTAGCCGCAGTAAAGCATTTGGTCAGCTTCTTGAGAAAAGACTATTCTCAGTAAGTGCCCAATCAAGAAACACTTAAGCTAACAATGAACTTTGAGAGATGCCAATCCACATCTGGGCTTTCCTGGGAATGTGGCGTCGGCTGGTAAAGTTCTGAGTCGTGCATGGATATGTGACTTGCCCATGTGACTCAAACTCCATCTTGCAGCTGGATTCTGCATAGGAAAGGAGAAGGGGTTTCCACCCACAAGAGAAAGTTTATTTAAGTCCCTGGAAACGCCTCCATTTTGTCTTCAGCTGGCTCAAGAGGTAGCCTATCCACACCCAAAGGATAGCCGAAAGAAACTGGAACAAAGGACAGTAACTATGAGGGTGTGAGTGATTGCTGCACCCAGACTAGAAGGAGACTAATCTGTAAAAGAAGCTTACTGGAACATCTCTGAGAATGAGATTTCATCTGTAATCACTTTCTTACTGTATTAGGCTTAGACTTGCATGTTTTATTTTATTTTGCTTGGTGATTCACTTTGTTTTGTCTGTTATTACTTGGAACCACTTAAATCCTACTTTTTGTATTTATAAAATCACCTTTACTTATTAATTTACCCAGAATAATGTATTAATACCTGGGGTGGGGGGACAACTGTGCATATCTCTCTATCAGTGTTAAAGAGGGTGAACAATTTATGAGTTTATCCTCTATAAGCTTTATACAGGGTAAAACAGATTTATTTGGGGTTTGGACCCCATTGGGAGTTGGTTATCTGAGTTCTGGAGACAGGAGCACTTCTTAAACCGTTTTCAGTTAAGCCTGCAGTTTCTGGGGGATGTGGTTCAGACCTGGGTCTGTGTTTGTAGCAGGCTAGCATGTCTGGCACAACAAGGCAGAGCATTGAAATCCCAAGCTGGCAGGGAAAACAGGCTCAGAGGGACTGCACATCAGGTGGCAACCCCCAAGGGGGTTTCTGTGATCCAACCCATCACAGACTCCATTACACAGCCAGATTTTTTATGTGCTTTTATCTTCACCTATGACTATATGAAACTACATAAGCAACATTGGTTCAGCATGAGGAAACAATGTGTGCAAAAAGTATTTGTTTACCTTATTGTATATTGGTGTTGGTTCAGAATAACTGCTTTATTTGCACCATAAAGTGATCTTGTGTAACCATCTATCTATAATATATATGCACAGTCAATAAATGCTTTGGGAGCTTTCCAGGAGAGAAATGTTATATAAATATAAAGTAGCATCATTATTCCCATAATTTGTCACATGGGATGTGGCATTAAACACTCCATTGTTGACTAGTTATGCCCCTTTCAGTGTTCGCTGCAAGTAAATGCATTATATTTATCATGCTTTATTGAATTCATTCCTCTGTAGATCACTTCCCCACAACATCATGATGTTTCCACACAGAATGCTTGTAAGCAGTACTTTTCTAGTACATTTAAATCAAACAGCTCAGGAGGTCTTCATATTTGCTTGGCATTGGTGCCCATAGTGAAAAGGTCCAAGCAACTTTTTACTGAACATATTGCCAGCTAACAGATGGACATGATTACTGACAGCTGAGAGACCTTGTAAAGTATGGATATTGATTGCCTTTGATAGAGACACAATTTTCAGTTACAAACAAACATCAAGACAAACCTTCATCTGGATAGGTTAACTAAGAATGGAAAGTTCTGTGATCCATTTATATGGAGTGAATAACACTGTAGTAACTTAATAACTAGACATTAAAAGTGATGAGGAAAAGGAGATTGTTTCAAAAAATGAATTATGGTACAGTTATAGATCAAAAAAAGTAGGTGGGGACCTTGTGGTTATGCCCCTGTGCAGACTTGAGTTCAAATGAACATATGTCCAGTCTGCTTTAAATGGTGTCTTCCACCCAGTGAGCTTTAAAAACATTACTTTAAGTTTTACAGCAGCCCTATAAGTATTATTACCATGCTTATCTCACAGGTTAGTGGTTCCCAAACTTGTTCCGCCGCTTGTGCGGGGAAAGCCCCTGGCAGGCCCGGCCGTTTTGTTTACCTGCCGCGTCTGCAGGTTCGGCCGATCGCGGCTCCCAGTGGCTGCAGTTCACTGCTCAGGCCAATGGGAGCTGCTGGAAGCAGGGGCCAATACGTCCCTCTGCCTGTGGGCTGTTGAAAGTATGGAGTACCCAGCAACTCCCACAACCATGCTGGTGCCTACCATTTTTCAAAAACAGGCCTTTTATTTAGCAGCCTGAATAAGGACTTAGGGTGGGATTTTCAGAAGTGCCTTAAGGTGTGCAAACAAACTGCACAGCAACTAAAATGATGTAATTCCATCCATGATCAAATAAAATCACATCATTTGAAATTAACATGTTCTAAAGAGCTTGTCTAGCCATTTTAAAGTGTAAAACAAATGCTTCTACTTAGTATTTGAAATTAACATGTATGAGAACAAAACTTATTTTTTACTGAGCTGGTTTCATTTCAGACTCAGTTATACTCTGAAATCTGATAGACTATTAATAGAGACTGACAAGCCTTTAGAGAGCAAGCAGAAATGTCATTTATAGCAGGCAGTTCCACAGCCTCATCAAAAATGTGCTGAGATGATAACAGTGAATGTGTATTAGGAATTTAATGTAACTTTCTAGTGAATTGTTAGTGATCTTGATCTTAAAGTTCAAGTAGCCTCTGAGTTTGCACTTCTTCTGACCCTGAAGCATACTTAAGTATAGCTGGAGCTGAAAAGTCTTAGACCTGCTGTCCTTATGATTACATGAATATCTATAGTGACAAAACTCTGTCCTTGCCTCTTTGTCTCCCATGTTTCCTGGCATATTTCACTAGCCTCAGAGGCTCACTGTGACCCTCCACATAACCCTTCTCTCTCTAGAGAGAAGGGTCACAGTCTACTGAACCATTTTCATTATAAGCCAGTGAGGGAGGTGAGGAGAAGTTATGCTTCCTTGCATAGTCTCTGTTGTTTCCCAGTCTCAGTGATTAATCAGGGGGCATGGGGGGGGGGAGGGGAAGAGCCCAGGCCCACCCTCTACTCTGGCTCCAGCCCAGGGACCCTAATAATATCAGCTATGGTAGCTGACCTTTTAGAAACATGACATGTACAATTCCCTGGGCTACTTCCCCCACAGCAGCCCTCAACTCCTCAAGCTCCACTTCACCCTTACCTCAGGGCCTCCTTCCTTGTGCCTGATAATGGTGTGTACTGCTCAGTCTGTCTAACAGCACAACTTCCTCCCACAGGTCCTAACATGTACACCCACCTGACTGGCTGGGAGGCTTTTAACTAGTTTCAGCCAGCCCCTGATTGGCTTCAGGTGTCCCAATCAACCTAGCATTCTCCCTGCCTCTGGAAAGTTCTTAATTGGCCCCAGGTGTCTTAATTGACCTGGAGCGGCTGCCATTTCACTTATCCTGGTACCAGGGATTTGTTTAGCCTGGAGCTAATATATCTATCTCCCACTACTTTTCTATAGTCATCTGGCCTTGCCCCATCACTCTCTCTCTCTCTATATATATATATATTATAGGGTCATTCATAATTCAGAGTCTCACATTCTAAAAACACTGTCAAGTCAAAATCTTCACATTTTATAACATATTAATCAGAAAAGACATAAATACTCTGAGAATTTCATTTTAACTCATTTCATTTTATGCTTTGCTTATCCTGAAATCAGCTAAGTGTTTTAGCACCAAACATTAAATTCTATTTTGTATAAAGCTTTGCATGACAGCCTATATTCAGCATTTTTATACAACAATCATATATGAATTAACAATAGTTACTATGGGCAGATTCCGTCAGCTGGTGTAATTTGGCCAAATGCTATTAAAATCAATGGAGCTACAAAGAGTTATACCAGCTGAGGTTCTAGCCAAGTGTATAGAACATGCAGGTCATACCCATACTTACAAATGTATTTTAAATCCTTATTTTTGAAATGTTTGCTATGTTATGTTCTATGTGATGAATCATGAAGTCACAAAATTGTAAATCATGTTTCTTTCTGTGAATATAGACCAAATTCCTTTAAATTAACGATAACATTATCAGAACTGCAATATTTGCATACCTTCACTTCTCTACTGTGCTGCTAGTCAATAGCACTCTCCTTTCCTGCAAATGCAATTCCATTGGTCAAAGGGAGATGTTTCCATAGGGCCACATACTTTGCTGACTTAAGAGCTGGCTGGCCATAAAGGCTGGATGAATATATATGTATGGTAGCTTCCTCTTTCCTCCTTTAGCTAGCAAAGAACTTCCCTTCCCACAAATCCTTCCCCACATAGTTCAAGTGTGTTATTATTAGAGTTTGTCTGAAAATGGAGACTTTTTCCATGACAAAAATTAGAGTTTTTGGTGAAAAAAGTATTTAGTTATTTGGCCAAAATATTTTGTTTAAGTCTGAAATGCTTGTGCCTTGTGGGAGTTTTAGTTTGAGTACCTCATGATTCCATTCTCCCAAGTCAGACTACATCTCCATCTCCTGTAGACCCCTGTCCTTATTGCTTCCATGATGACTAATTCAGTAAAGTTGCAGCCTGGCCCAACCTTAAAAACTATTACTCCAGGTCCTCACTTTATGTGTGCAAAAACATTTGCAGCAACAAATAACAGATAAAGACATATTTTTATTTCCATTTTACAGGTAGGAAAACTAATGTAGAAAAGATGTTTGACTTGGTTAAAGCCAGAGAATGTTAGTAGGAGAGATGTGATTAGAAAGCAGGAGAGTCCATGGCTCTTTGTTGGTTCTCATGATTATTAGCTCTGTAGACCACACTGCTTCTCACACTATAGAGCTATGCCTCCTTGTTGTCAAAGGCCATACTCACTGATCAGCTCAGGCAGCTGGCTGGTGAATAGGATGGCATATTTAACAATCCTGGGGCCCTCAGTAGCAGCTTGGATAGAATTCTCCCTTCCATCCCCTCCCTCCCCACACACACACTCACAAAATTGGGTCTGAGGTTTCCTGAGGAACTGATGACAATGAATTTCAAGGAATCCAAATACAATCCCAGGGTGTTTTTGAGGAAGAATAACTGTGAGAAAGGATCAGCCTCAATGATCAGTTTTCCTTCGGCTTCCTTAATCATAGGTTGCTGTACCGGGAAGAAGAACTGCTAAGACAATGTAGATGTCTTCAAGTCACCAAGGCCTGATGAAATACATCCTAGAATATTCAAGGAGGTGATTGAGGATATATCTGAGCCATTAGCAATTATCTTCAAAATGTCATGGAAGATGGGAGAGAGATTCCAGAGGACTGGAAAATATAGTGCCAATCTATAAAAAAGGGAAATAAGGACAACCTGGGGAATTACAGCCAGTCAACTTAATTTCAGTGCCCAGAAAGATAATGGAGCAAATACTTAAGCAATCAATTTGAAAACACCTACAAGATAATAAGGTAATAAATAACAGTCAGCCTGGATTTGTCAAGAACAAATCATGTCAAACCAACCTAATAGCTTTCTTTGACAGGGTAACAAGCCTTGTGGACAAGGGGAACCACTAGATAAGGTATATCTTGACTTTAGTAAGCCTTTTGATACTGTTAAGCATGACTTTCTTATAAACAAACTAGGGAAACACAACCTAGATGGAGTTACTATAAAGTGGGTGCATAACTGGTTGGGAACCATTCCCAGCGAGTAGTTATCAATGGTTCAGAGTCAAGCCGGAAGGGTATATCTAGTGGGGTCCTTCAGGGATCTGTTCTGGGTCTGATTCTGTTCAATATCATCAATTATTTAAATAATGGCATAGAGAGTACACTTATAAAGTTTGCAGATGACACCAAGCTGGGAGGAGTTGCAAGGGCTTTGGAAGATAAGATTAATATTCAAAATGGTCTGAAGTGAATAAGATGAAATTCAATAAGGACAAATGCAAAGTACTCCATTTAGGAAGGAAAAATCAATTGCACACACACAAAATGGGAAATGACTTCCCAGGAAGGAGAACTGCAGAAAAGGATCTGGGGGTCATAAGCGGACCACAAGCTAAATATGAGACAGCAGTGTAACACTGTTGCAAAAAAAGCAAACATCAGTCTGGGATATATTAGCAGAAGTGTTGTAAGCGAGACACAAGAAGTAATTCTTCCAATCCATTTCATGTTGATTAGGCCTCAACTCAAGTATTGCGTCCAGATCTGGGCACCACATTTCAGGAAAGTAAAAAAAAAAATGATTAAAGGTCTAGAAAACATGACCTATGAGAGAAGATGTGTATGTGTCGGGGGGTAAATGGGTTTGTTTAGTCTGGAAAAGAGACGGCATGAAGAGAAGAAAAGAGAGGACATGATAGTTTTCAAATACATAAAAGGTTGGTACAAGGAGGAGGGGAAAATTGTTCTCCTTAACCTCTGAGGATAGGAAAAGAAACAATAGGCTTAAACTGCAGCAAGGACGGTTTAGGTTGGACATTAGGAAAAACATCCTAACTATCAGCGTAGTTAAGCCCTGGAGTAAATTGCCTAGGGAGGCTGTGGAATCTCCATAGTTTGATATTTTTAAATGAAGGTTAGATGAACACCTGTTAGAGATAGTCTAGCAAATACTTAGTCCTGCCATGAGTGCAGGGAATTGAACTAGACCTCTTGAGGTCCCTTCCAGTCCTTCGATTCTATGATTTTCCAGGCTCTCTACAATGTAAAGGTTAGACATTACTTTTACTTTAATTCAAAACTGAGATTAGTATGGAGACAGTTTCAAAAATCAAGGATTTCTGTGACTTGAAGACTCAATGAGTGCTTAGGTCGCTTCTGCAATTGTAGACAATCAGGTATTCTCCTGAAGCTTAAGGAAAAAGTCAAACTGTTTTCTAGATTTTCTATACTTTTTCACTCACAAGCAATTTCTGAAGAAGCCTTCCTAGACAAAACACCACAGCTGAGATTTTTCATTACAACTGTGTGTTGGGTATTGTGCACATTCTCTTTAACTGAACCATGGTTGCTTGCTCAAATCCTGCATGCTCCCTGAGTGCATCTGTGTATTTTCTTACAAGGAAAACAAACTGAAAGAAAATTTAGACATATCTTGCTACTTTTTTTCCTTTGGAAGTGGCAAAGCAATTTGTCAACATTTTGTGTGCCTCTAAGGAGCCCAGATGGAGCTGAAAGAGAATTTCATTTTCTCTGTAACAGAATATAATTCTGCATCTGAAACAGAAGCTCATTTTGTTGCTTTTTACAAAGTAAAAGTTTCCTAAAAATGGGCTCCAGCAGAAAACATTTAGTGGCTTTTAAAAAGTATTTAGCTGCGGACGTTCAAAGTTAGGTGCACCTTAAATTCACATCTGTGCAGAGGGCTAGCAGGAGGCCTCTGCACTATTTAAATTCTATCAAAATAGTGCTTAAGTGGGACTTAGGTGGTGCAAAGGCCTCCTGCACAGGACTGGATTTTACCAATAATTGTACATATGCAAATTAGAATGTGCACATGACATGACCAGTCAGATGCTTCCTAACCATGAGACTAACTATGCACAAATTGCTGATTTGCATATTTACATAAATTAGGCACATACAAATGTCTGTGCACAACTATACTGGCCTAATTTTATCAGTAGTTTTTTCATAATGAGTATTTTTTAGTAGTCAGTCCTAGTAGTATGCAGTACATACAATACAGGTTGATACATACATAGATGAAAACTAAAGAAATGAGAGAGAGAAGGTAGGGACTATTGCTTTTATTCCATTCTGAAGTGAAGCTTCCTGCTTTTTAAGATCCTAGTTCAGCAAATCACTTAAGTGTTTGGTTAAATTTAATCAAATGAGTAGTCCCATGGATTTCAATTTATTCACATGAATAAAGCTAAGCACATGCGTAAGTGCTCGCAAGATCGAGGTATGAAAACGTAGGCACAGTGCAAATGCTTTTATATTCTCATCCTTGCTTATCCCCTAAAACTGAGTATTGTCCAGTTCCAAATGAAATAACAGACACCACCACCATGTCAGCGATAACCATTTCTAATTCTCAGTTTCCCTCTAGGATTTAAATTAGAATCCGTTTTGCAGATAGTCAGTTCAGAGAAATCCTAAGGCAAGTACAGTCCTGCAGTAATTGCACTGGCTCTGATTTGTTTTCCTAAATCACCTGTCACTCTAGCTGCATTTATTTTAGGAAATAAAGCTTATGTCAGAAAGGAAATAATCTGAAATCTTATGAAAGGTTTTCTGTAAGTGCTTAGGTCACACAGACAAATGAACAAGAATACATAAAATCATGCACAACATGAGGAAAGGTGATAACATAGTTATGTTGAGCTAGACTTTTAAATTGATTAAAAAGACTGTCATATTTTAAAAAAAGTAGAGGTTTTGTCTGATTGTTGTCAACTACCTTTGCATGTTAATCTTTTACATTATTTGCTAAATATTTTAATACATTAAGGGCAGATAGATCCCCCTGTCTGTGTATGCACCACCAGCTGATGTTATTGGGAGTTCTGTTACATATTACAATTTTCCTTTGTTATGATGCTTAAAAAAATGTGACAATGGCTAGGCAGCTGGTGTGCTGAGACTATTGTCTTAGTATGTTGACCAAAATTGTCTCTTTGTTTCCTTGCACTCCCCCTTCTGTCAGTTTCCAACTGTCATTTCTCATACTGTACTTAGATTGTAAGCTCTCTGGGTCAGGGACTGTTTTTTGGTTTTGTGTTTGTACAGCTCCTAGTACAATCTGTGACTGGGGCTCATTGATGCTACCATCAAGGTCAACAACAACAAAAATATTGGGGGCAATATGTTCCTATGGTATTCAAAACAATATGTATTAGATACTTATTTAGGACTTGATCTTGATGCCACTGAAATCAGAGAGTTCTGCCTTTAACTTCAGTGGGGACAGAAAAAAGCACAAAACCACTTACTTCAGCTATTTTAGAGACATCTGCAGTTCAATAATCTCTGCAGGTGTGGTGTACATATATCATTCTTATTTTGTCATTGCCGTGTGCTTTGGTGTTTATGTGAACATTAATTAGAATTAGAAGTTATCACTTTCCTCCTCTAAATCGCTCCTTTTATTTTTATTTTTATTTTTTAAAACCCAACAATGAGCTAATTAAGAATAATGCTAATAGTGTTGTGGTATTGGCTTTTGATCAAGACAGCAAAGCATGCTGGTTATTTATTAACTAATTGACAAATGAAAGAGAATTTCAAAAATTTAAAATGCAAGCCCTATACCTATTTTAAGTTGCTCATCAATGTTTACTTGCTGGACACGGGGTTAGCAAATACAGTGCTAACATTGTCAGTGGGGAAGTTGGGACTAGTAATGTCTACTAATAACTTACTGTATTTATGGCAGATCCATTAACTTAATACAGTGGTTCTCATCCTTTTTCAAGCCAACACTTCCAGCCCTTTTCCATACTGCTTCCCTCCCACTACGACCCCAGAACCTCCCTCTGATGTAGCTGAGATGTCCCCTCCATCCCAGCTACCCAGCAACACAGGAAGGGTAAGATGGTCCCTCCTCCCCTGCCATTAATATTCACACCATCCTCCCTTGGCGTGGAGCATCACAACTTGAAGGTGAAAAGCTGTGCCCTGATCAATTGATCCAACGGTAGACAGGGAATGACAGGGAAGTGGGTGTCTCTTCTACTGTGTAGGTTTTTTTAAAAAGCTATTAATAATAATATTTAGCATTTGAATGTTCATGTATTGTACAAACACTAAAAAATCTCTTAAGCAGTGCGTCCTGTTTGCATCTCTGAATGTGGGTCAAAAGAACTTTTATACATTCCAGTCGCTTTAATAAAAATCTCCTAAAAAGGAACTATTCCTATTGAGAGATCAAATTATTTTTTACCACCTTTCAGGACTCATTTTCCTACTATAGTAGGAAAAATTGGCACATATAGTCATTCTAAGGAAAAAATGAGCTTGCTTCATTTTTGCCTGGTATGTCATGCTTGGAAATATGTTCCTGATGGCCTCAGTGGCCTTTGGCTTGGTCTATAAATTGTTGTGTATGTCACTTTCACTGCTGTTGGCTGGTTGCAAACTCTGTGGCTGAGGTCAGCAAGGACACAAGGCAGTAAAGCTATGTATTCCATTCTTCATGTCCAGTCAATCTTTGTCCTGTCTAGTGAGACTGTCAATAAATATGCTAGTCCATGCTGCAGCTGGTTGACATTTTTAAACACTTTTTTCAAAATTAGAATTTTTTCCATTTTTTTGTTTTTCCAAAATTTTGTAATTTTTTACAAAATTGGAAAAATTAAAATTATAGCCATGTTTTCAACTTTCATTTCCCCTGTATTTCCCCTCTTCAACCCACCAACCCAACTCTTCCATGACAAAATGGAAAAATGGAAGGGGACTGTAAGAAGAAAAGGGAGAGGGGAGGAAAAAAAGAGGGGAAATAAGAAAAACAAATGAAAATGTTCATAAACCGAACATTTTAAATAAAAATGTTCACGACAAAATGTATTTCTTTGCAAAACAAATGGAATTAGAATCTTTGCCCTGGACTACACTGGGGGCAGAGATCGATCTAAGTTACGCAACTTCAGCTATGTGAATAACGTAGCTGAAGTCGACATACTTAGATTGACTTACTGTGGTGTCTTCTTCACAGTGAGTTGACTGCTGCCGCTCCCCCGTTGACTCCATCTGCGCCTCTCACGGTGCTGGAGTACAGGAGTCAACGAGAGAGCGCTCGGGGGTCAATTTATCTTGTCTAGACTAGACGTGATAAATCAACCCGGCTGGATTGATTGCTGCCTGCCGATCCAGCAGGTAGTGTAGACATACCCTTTGAATTTTTTGATGAATTACACACTCTTCCTTCTCTCCCTCCTCCCCCATTTTTGAAAAACTCTAGTTATTGGTGGTAACTGTGAGCAAGGCCAATTCCAGCAACTCAATGCTACTATAGCAAAAGCCATTCAATGACATCCTTAAGTGGGGCATATGCTTTGTGCTGGATCTCTGTAGAGGTGTGAATTTCACCCAAAGTGAGCTATTTTTCTCTATATCAACTGCAACCAGCACATTTATTTCAGGATAAGAGCAAAGTTAGGAGCTCATGGCTTTGATTATCTGTACAGTATTTGAAACTTTTGAAACTATACTGTACAGTATTTTGAAACTAAAGATTTTAGTTTAAACTTTCCAGGGACTGAGCGACTTAAGGGATATGGATCAGTCACCTTGATCGTAATTTAGATCTGGCTCAGGTCAGTAACATCCCATTGTCACTATCTGACTGCTATTCTGTTGCCTATGTGAAATGAATTAGTCGTCTCAGTCCAATTCTTAGTGATTGCTTGCTGAGGATCTAGTGCTGCAGGACGTGGAGAAGAAGCTGCTCTGTGCTGACAGAGCTCTAAGGGATTAAGAGGAGCATAGGCTTGTCCAGGACCTTTGCACAGGAATGAAGTTCACACTGAATGAACATACAAATGATATTCAAAAAGAAAAAGAGAAAACCCCTTTTCATCTCATGAAGTCTTCAACCAAATTACTAAATCATAATTTATTATTGCTTCACTTAATAGAAAATACATTACAAATGGCTTCTGAAGCTGGAGAACTTTTCCAGAAACATGTCGGTTTGTGAGTTAACAAATGTTTAATATAATACACACTGAAGAATATTCTTTCTAAATTAAAAGGCTACTAATGATTATTTTAACAATAATTTAGTGATTTTGACTTTGGGAAAGTAAATCTTTAAAATCCTGCAGCTATTAGGACTATTATTTTATTTGGTTTTTAGTCTACATTTTTACTATCATGATTATAAAATATATTTTTGTGTTTACAGTATGTATTGTAACACTGCATGTGAAGCTATAATGAGAAGTGGCATTTATGTGATCACCTTGGAGAGTGGAGGAGGTGAATACACAATGGTATGTCAAGCAGAAGAGAGTTTAGTAAGCATGCATTATGTATAACCACTTATGGCAACTGGTCTAAAAGGTTACCATTACAATGAACCAGATATATACCTTTTTTTTTTTTTGGTAGCCCTTGCTTTGTGATCTATCTTATCCACTGGAGTGCTTGTGCCTTATACAAAGGGTCCTGCCACTCCCTTTGCCTCTTCCTATACTGATTCGAAACCCCTAGTAGCAGTGTCTCTTGCCAGTCATTGGGATGAATCATGATGGCAGAAACTGGCCAGAAAGCAGAAAGCTTTTCCCCAAACTCACTCCATAGCAGACCACATGGAACTAACTGGAATCTTGGAAGGGGTGCCATCCTTAGGTTATTTGCATATTTGTGGCTTCATCAGTTCCATGATACCTCTGACCCCAGCCAGTAGCCTGTTTCATAGAATCATAGATACTAAGGTCAGAAGGGACCATTATGATCATCTAGTCCGACCTCCTGCACAACGCAGGCCACAGAATCTCATCCACCCACTCCTGCGAAAAACCTCTCACCTATGTCTGAACTATTAAAGTCCTCAAATCGTGGTTTAAAGATTTCAAGGAGCAGAGAATCCTCCAGCAAGTGACCCATGCCCCATGCTACAGAGGAAGGTGAAAAACCTCCAGGGCATTTTCCAATCTTCCCTGGAGGAAAATTCCTTCCCGACCCCAAATATGGCGATCAGCGAAACCCTGAGCATATGGGCAAGATTCACCAGCCAGATACCCAGGAAAGAATTTTCTGTAGTAACTCAGATCCCACCCCATCTAACATCCCATCACAGGCCACTGGGCCTATTTACCATGAATATTTAAAGATCAATTAATTACCAAAATCATGTTATCCCATCATACCATCTCCTCCATAAACTTACCGAGTTTAATCTTAAAGGCAGATAAGTCTTTTGCCCCCACTGCTTCCCTTGGAAGGCTATTCCAAAAGTTTCCTCCTCTGATGGTTAGAAATCTTCGTCTAATTTCAAGTCTAAATTTCCCAATGACCAGTTTATATCCATTTGTTCTTGTGTCCACATTGGTACTGAGCTTAAATAATTCCTCTCCCTCTCCAGTATTTATCCCTCTGATATAATTATAGAGAGCAATGATATCTCCCCTCAACCTTCTTTTAGTTAGGCTAAACAAGCCAAGCTCCTTGAGTCTCCTTTCATAAGACAGGTTTTCCATTCCTCGGATCATCCTAGTAGCCCTTCTCTGTTCCAGTTTGAATTCATCCTTCTTAAACATAGGAGACCAGAACTGCACACAGTATTCCAGGTGAGGTCTCACCAGTGCCTTGTATAATGGTACTAAAACCCCCTGATCTCTACTGGAAATACCTTGCCTGATGCATCCCAAGACCGCATTAGCTTTTTTCACGGCCATATCACATTGGCGGCTCATAGTCATCCTATGATCAACCGATACCCCAAGGTCCTTCTCCTCCTCCGTTACTTCTAACTGATGCATCCCCAGCTTATAACTAAAATTCTTGTTATTAATCCCTAAATGCATAACCTTACACTTCTCATTGTTAAATTTCATCCTATTACTATTATTCCAGTTTACAAGGTCATCCAAATCTTCCTGTATGATTAGCCGGTCCTTCTCTAAATTGGCAATACCTCCCAGCTTTGTATCATCTGCAAACTTTATTAGCACACTCCCACTTTTTGTTCCGAGGTCAGTAATAAAAAGATTAAATAAGATTGGTCCCAAAACTGATCCCTGAGGAACTCCACTGGTAACTCCCTCCAGCCTGACAGTTCACCTTTCAGTAGGACCCGCTGTAGTCTCCCTGGTAACCAATTCCTTATCCACCTTTCAATTTTCATATTGATCCCCATCTTTTCCAATTTAACTAATAATTCCCCATGTGGCACGGTATCAAACGCCTTACAGAAATCTAGGTAAATTAGATCCGCTGCGTTTCCTTTGTCTAAAAATTCTGTTACTTTCTCAAAGAAGGAGATCGGGTTGGTTTGGCACAATCTACCTTTTGTAAAACCATGTTGTATTTTGTCCCATTTACCATTGACCTCAATGTCCTTAACTACTTTCTCCTTCAAAATTTTTTCCAAGACCTTGCATACTACAGATGTCAAACTAAGAGGCCTGTAGTTACCCGGATCACTTTTTTCCCCCTTTCTTAAAAATAGGAACTATGTTAGCAATTCTCCAATCATACGGTACAACCCCTGAGTTTATAGATTCATTAAAAATTCTTGCTAATGGGCTTGCAATTTCATGTGCCAATTCCTTTAATATTCTTGGATGAAGATTATCTGGGCCCCCCGATTTAGTCCCATTAAGCTGTTTGAGCTTCACTTCTACCTCAGATATGGTAATATCTACCTCCATATCCTCATTCCCATTTGTCATGCTATCATTATCCCTAAGATCCTCTTTAGCCTTATTAAAGCCTGAGGCAAAGTATTTGTTTAGATATTGGGCCATGCCTAGATTATCCTTGACCTCCACTCCATCCTCAGTGTTTAGAGGTCCCACTTCATCTTTCTTTGTTTTCTTATTTATATGGCAATAGTACCTTTTACTATTGGTTTTAATTCCCTTTGCAAGGTCCAACTCTACTTGACTTTTAGCCTGTCTCACTTTATCCCTACATGTTCTCACCTCAATGCGGTAGCTGTCCTTGCTGATCCCTCCCATCTTCCACTCCCTGTATGCTTTCTGCTTTTTCTTAATCACCTCTCTGAGATGCTTGCTCATCCAGTTTGGTCTACAACTCCTGCCTATGAACTTTTTCCCCTTTCTTGGGATGCAGGCTTCTGATAGCTTCTGCAGCTTTGACTTGAAGTAATCCCAGGCCTCCTCTGCCTTTAGATCCATAAGTTCTTCAGTCCAATCCACTACCCTAACTAATTTCCTTAATTTTTTTTGAAAGTCAGCCCTTTTCAAATAAAAAACCCTAGTTTCAGATTTATTTTTGTTAATCCTTCCGTTCAGTTTGAACTGAATTAGCGGCCTAAGAGATTCAGTTAGTATTCTTCAGTATTAGCCCTTCATTATGTCAAAAGCCTGTTGGGAATGAGGGTCAGAGAGTCACAGTTCCATTTCTCACTCGCTTAATGAGGTTAGTGATAGACTCTAAAAGAGATCAGTTGACTGATTTCTTGGCAAGCAGCCATGGCAATATTCCTCATTAAAGTGTCTTTCAATCTCTCCTAAATTAAGGTGATCAAAGTTTCAGATGAAACAGCCAAAGCAGGTCTAAGAATGAAGGGCAGAAGGATCGACTTGTGATTTTGTTTTGTTTATGGGAGATGAAAATCAATGAGTTTAGTGAAGGGGAGGGATACATTCCCAAACCAGATCAGCATAATACTAGTCCAGCAACCATGGTGAAGAGTGCTAGTTGGATCAGTAATGTTTTCTTGCTGCACGTAAAGCATACACACATTTTCTAGAGCATTATGGAAAGGGGAATTAGGAATAGCCATCCCTAGTTGGGATAAAATAAGAACCAACACAAAGCTTTGTTGAATCAAATACTTTTAAAAAAATGTCTGGTCAACTTATTTTTACATTTGATTTTATTTTCACCCTCCTGTATACCGTATAATTCTCACTGGGGTTAAAAGCAGAGGATTGAAATACCAGAAAATGGCATAACATTGCATTGCTTTTCTGTTTGCTACTTGTCTGCAAATATATCGAGGTGTGTTTTTTTTCAAATATAGTCATCATTGAAAATTATTAGCGGAATGCTTTGTGCAAATAGGTCTAGACCTGTAGCTCATTTGTGAGAAATTAGTTACAAGATTTAAAAGTGAAGCTGTATGACTGATCACCTAGTTCATGCGGATGTTTTTATTCTCTGACTGGAGAAGCATAAGTCATAGAATCAGGTTTCCAGTGTGAATGTTTGCAAAAAGATTTACTCCTGGGGGAATTCTGCACCAAAAAAAATAAAAATTCTGCACATAATATTTTAATATTCTGCACATTATATTAGTCAAATAAATGTGGAGACTCCAGCATGGCATTGTGGAGCACAGAGGCGGGAGATCACTGTGCAGCTCCCACCCAGGACACAGACTCAGCAGTGAGGGGCTGCACCCAACCCTGCCCCAGTGCAAGGATGGGGCCTGCACCTCCCTGCCAGGCACAAAAAGTGTGGGCAGGCAGGCTCAGCAAGGCAGGATCCAAGTGTGGAGGGGCTTAGTGTGGGGGGATCCAGGTGTGGGTTGAGAGGGTTCTGTGTAGGGCAATGTGGGTGTGGGCAGTTAAGTGGTGGATCTGGGTGCGGTAGGGGGCGATCTGGATGAACAGGGATTTGTTGGGGGGGGGGTTCTGAGTGCAATGGTAATTGGATTCTTCAGGGGGGTCCAGGTGAAGGTAGTTGGGACTTGGTGGGGGGTCTGGGTGTGGGGGGGATAGAGCTTGGTAGGGGGTTCTGGGTGGGGGGGCTCCAGATGCTGCAGGAGTGAGGCTGAGTGGTATGGTGATCCAGGTGCGGTTGGTTGGAGCTCGGTAGGGTTGGGATCTGGGTGCAGGTGACACATCAGGGTGGTCCAGGTGCAGGGAAAGTGGGGCTCATCAGGAGAGTTCTGAGTGCGGGGGAGGGGTGAGGGTTGGGGGGAGGGTCTGGGTTTGAAGGTTGGGCACAGGGGTTGGGCGGATGGGGGAGCAGCTCCTGGTACAGTGACCCTTCCCCCTACAGCGGAGGAGCAATGGGTGCAGGAAGTGCGGGGAGGTGAAGTTTGCAGCTTGCTACAGCTGGGGGAGAAATCTGGAGGTGGGTCTGACATGGCCTTAGATGCCCTGTAGGGGAAGAGGAAGTCCTTTCCTCCCCAGTCCAGCCAGGATTAGCAGCTGAGCCTGGTGCAGGGTAGGAGCCACCAGCTGGGTCTTCCTCAGTCCTGCCCCCTTCCCCACAGTGATTTACCTCTCTGCTGGATGCCCTGGGCACCCAAAACATAATGCTGGGGAGGGTCGTATGACCACTCTTGCGGCTTCTCTTTGCTTCCCTGTCAGAAAGTCATTTTTCTTCAGGGAAACAAAGAAATCTATGGGGGACATAAATTCTGTGCATGCGCAGTGGTGCAGAATTCCGCCAGGAGTAAAGATGGTAAGCTCTTTCTGACTACTCTAAATGGTAAAGCTACTACTGATTTTAGTGGGGTCAGAGTTTCACCCACAGTCTTCATGAGCATTCCTCTCACTAAGCTTCTCCACTAGAATATACACACAAAACACATATAAACAAGAAATGAATATGGGCCATAGAAAATCAAAACACAGTTGTAATTCCTCTGTCATCAAATATAATGGTGGGGACCTTCTTGTGTTGTTTTAATAGATTTTAATTGTTTCTTAAAATAATATTTTAATAACTTTATTAGGAGATACAGTATATAAAGCATATGCCAGGAAAGAATCTTGGTGCTATGTGAAGGAGGGAGAAAGTGGAGGTGTGCTGACCTTTTTAAATAACCTAGAGTGTTACAAGCAGCATCCAGTGAAGCAAAAACATTTAAGTAGGATTATCTTTCAATTCTATTGCTAGTTTCATTCTTGAAGTTATCATTTGAATGATCTGTTTGATCTCATATAAAGAGTAACAAAAACAATCAAAACAAGTCTGTCATAATATGTATCTCCAGAGCATGCAGCAGAAAAAGGAAAGATACCATGTCTAAAAAGAAACAGATTACGTACTATTTTTCTGCTTTATCTCTCTAAATCTGTCACATTTATAGTATTGGTACACCCAAAGGACACCAGCACTTCTCAGCGGCTCTGTAGCACCTTCCATGGAGGCAGTTGCTTGGGTCAGATATAATTGTTTTTTGACTTATGACTCACAGTTTAGACCAACTAGCTCTTCAAATACTGTTCTTTGAATACCCAGAAGGGAACTGAGTGTCCCTCTATTAGGTAAATATGCCTTGACTGAAAGACATAACATTTTATCTGAGCTTTTGATATTATTTTCTGATTTCTTCAGTGTTTCTTATGACTATCCAGAATCACTGCAAAATATGTTATGCTAGTATTAATACATGATGTTCATATCAATCTGCAGCATTTTTAGAGACAGTCTTGGCATGATATGCTATGCGTTTAAGCATTCTTTTAACAACATGCCATATAATGTTAGAGGTTTTTTTCTTTTCTTAATGTCTCCCTCTCACATCTCTCTCTCTCATCAACTTTGGTGATCAATTAAAAACTTACTGTTGCCAGGCAAACTTGCAGTCCTTGTCAGTCTTTGCTGAAGATCCAAAGAGCTTATCTCAGAAAGGAACTTTCTTCTTTCCCTGCCCACTCCAAACTAAACAAGAGTTCAGACAGCAGAGCAAACAAGCAAGCTTGTATAGCCAGAAATCGAAAAGGTCCCATGCTCTGACTTACTTTTCAGTATCCTTCAGGAGAATTAGTTCTAATACAAGCATATGTCCACTCGAAATTGAAAATCAAATCCATCAAGAATGCTGAGTGGGGCCACTCCACTCAATGACACCACTTGGTAATGCATGATACACTAACATTCTCAGGATTGTTTGTTTTTGCAGCTTTGTGGCAATTTTGCAGTTCTTTGTATATTATGCTAATTTTAAAGCTAACAGATTTATCCAAAGTACAGCATAAGATATAAATTACACCACAAATTACAGTGAGACAGGAAAACAGTCAGTATGTGAACATGTAATTGAAGACTGTATTATAATGCATACGCACAAGAGGGCCAAATTAAGGTTGACTGGGCAACCTTTGGGAAAGTTCTGTGGTCTGTGTTATACAGAAAATCAGATTAAGTGATCCAGTGGTCCCTTCTAGCCTTGGAATCTGTGCATTTATTAACTTTATTACTGGCATTTCCTAATTTTTGAGTGTTTGACTTTGCAACCTTAATATTCTTGTAATATTGTTTTTTTGTTGTTCATTTGGGAGTGTGTGTGTGTAATTATTTATATTGTAGTACTGCCTAAAGTCCACAACCAGATTGGGTCTCATTGTGCTAAGCACTGAACAAACATATAAATTACAGTCCTGCCCCAACAAGCTTATGATCTAAACATCTTTACTATGTATATTAATGAAATAATGGCCAAACACTGAAATCAACAGCTATACTCAAATGCAGAGGGCTCAAGATTTTGACCCTAAAAGCTTTGCTTTGCAAACATGGGGTTTTAGTTTATATTACTTTCCTACTTTCTTTTAATATTGTGTTTTATATGTTCTGTTTACGTGAAGCTGCTTTAATCAAGAATAGATGTCAATGGGATGTTGGATCTTTTCCCGTCCATTACTTTTTACTATTTTATGAGAGAATAAAAAGATTAAAGACACTGGTATTTCCCTCAGTTGGAGGAGGGAGATTCTGATCCATGGCTAATTCTTCAATGGGTGTGTGTTGATGTCTCAGGTGCTTCACATAGACATTTACTTGCTCTGGAAAGCACTATAGTCCCTAAGTAGGTGAATAATATTTTCAAAGAGTTTTCTTTTGGGTATGCATCAGCTCTGGTCCTATCAGAGTAAAGATTTTAGCTATTTAGGATCTGAAGCTTTAGTTGAAGAATAAGACATTGCTCAAGGTTGCTCTGTGCTCTATTGTCTTCCTTTGATATCACAGTTGTCTAAAACCCAGCTGCGAAAATGAACAATACAATTACATTTCTGGTACAGGTTCCTTCTTTTATGTTATGATGAGATGAGAGAAGGTCAAGCTTTATATAAGAGCTATGTAATTCATAACTTTGGCCTTTGATTTTTATTGACAACTGAAGTGGCAATAACCACTGACAGCCATTTCAAATTATTTTATTCACTGAAAAGTAACTTAAATATTCTGTCATTTAAGGTCAGGAAAAAAAAACCCAAAAATTTCAGAGTAAAAATGAAAACTCTAGTAATCACTTTAATCCTGAATTGGGTCTTATGACACAAAGGCCCAAATACTTCCCTGATATCAGGAGGTTAATCTCCTGGTAACCTCAGTGGAGTTACACGTACAGAATTGATTTTGGCCCACGTTGTGTCACATTATCTGTCTCTTTGAGAACCCTGCAATATTAGTGCATAACAGATTGAACTGCAGTTTCAACCCTAAATGTACTTGCTTTGAGAATGGCACAGTACTTTTAATAACCAAACCAAACCAAACAAACAAACCCAATCCCTCCTCCCTTCTAGTATTTAAATAATATTAGCATCAGATTGCAGCTTGGTGGGTTAGAGCTCTGTAAAATGCATTAGCCTGGTCCCCTAAACGTTCATAGTTGTGCATTAGACTAGAACCTGAATAATGTGAATGAGTTGAACTACTTACAGTGGTTTAACATTAATTCTACAGCAGAAATATTGGTTCTGCTTACGCTCAGATTTGCTCCTGAATTTTCTAATAGCTGTTTGTTTGACAAGCAGGGAAAGGAGATACTAATTACTAGTTACATCACAACTGCATCCTAGAAATGGCTTCTCTAGGTGGTTTTTCTGTAGGATTTCATTCAATGAGAAAGTTTTTTCTTGGGGAAACACATCTCTACCATATGTACAATATACCTGCACACAGACGGTATTAGTATGTTTCTGTTTTGGAGCTTCAGTTCTTGTGAAGTTAAGAAAGATAAATGAATCTCATAACAGCTTTATTCTACATTATATTTCCCACTGACTTAAGGACCAAACTCATGCCCAGAGAAACTCTATTTAAGATAGTTTGCAGCAACCGTGAATTTGACCCTGAAACTGTAAAGAAAACCTTGCAACATGTTTCCCCTTAGGATCTTCCTTTTTAACACAGTGGCAGATAATTACCAATGCCATAATCACTCCCAATCACATTATTATTCAGTTTCACAATCTGCTTCCTGGTCTTTCATTTGTAATACATTGCATTTTTGTTTAAGGTTGGTGTTCAACTGTTTATTACTTCCATTACACATATTTATTATTATTACACTTACTTACCTCTTCTGAAGGTTGAAATCTTAATACAGCAATTACGACCTAAAAATGAATCAGTGTAGCACATTTTTCAACAAGATATTCCTCAACTCTTCATTTTCTGAATTTAATAGTAAACGGAGTTGCCAATTTAGATTGAACTGCAATTTGTTCCATGACTAAGGTGACTGTTCCCCCATCATTTGGAGCATGTAATTAACTGAGAATAAAAACAATGGAATGTCCAAACAGTCCAATATCCTGGAGATCTGTCTATCAGGTATTGTCATCTTGATGGTCATGGAACAAACTCATCAGTATAGCTGATTTACAACAACCAAGTCAGTATTTTTTCACACTTTACAACTGTACAGTATGATGATGATTTCTTTTTTATCGAAAATCACTATGGCAATTTTTAATTCTGACACAATGTTTCATGGTTCCAGACAGCTCTACTTCGACTTTCATGTACATCATATTCACATACACAATAATAATAATGTAAAAACCTAAATATTTATAATCAAAATAATTCCCCAATGTTTTTCCCTAGAATTTGAGGATTATTTTGAAGCTGAGAAATAACATTCACTAAAATACTTTGAGCTATATTCTCTATTTTGTGTATGGAGTGCAGGGGGGAACAGAGCAGCCCTCATCTTCAAAGGAGAGTAGAAAAGGGCTATTTAAAGAGGGAAAGTAGGTATGTGGTATATTTCCCCCACCACATAACAGCCTTTCCTTACCTCAGTCTCTAAGCATGAGGTCTCCTGTAAATAGTGTGTTTGCGCCTCAGATTATTAGAACTCATAATAGTCTACTCTACATAATAAGTAAGGCTACGATTTAGTCACGGAGGTCATGGGCAGTCATGGATTCTGTGACTTTGCTAGACCTCTGTGACTTCTAGGGCTTCAGGAGGAGGACAGGGGACTGTGTGCCCCTGCTCTGCAACTGGGGTTGGCTGGAACCAGGACCCTGCAGCCCCAGCCACGTGGCTTCCCCCGGGACGTCCTGGCTTGGCAGGACATGGTGTCCTGGCTTGGTTGGGGGCCTTGCGCCCCACCCCTGTGGCATCCCAGGCTTCACAGAACTGCAGCCGGGGTCACACACCTCATCCCCATGGTATCCAGGGCTTCGCAGGGGCTGCACGCTCAAGCTCCAGGGCTTCTGCTGGAGGCTGCAGCCGGGGCCAGGAGCCACAGCCCTGCGGCGTCCCAGGCTTGGTGGGGGCCGTGTGCCCCAGCCCCATGGCTTTCACCGGAGGCTGCAGCTGGGACCACGCGCCCCCCTTGTGGCTTCCCAGGGCCATGTGCCTCTCCCCCATACCCCATGGCAGGGCTTGGCGGGGGCTGCAGTTGGGCCGCACACCCCTGTCACGCAGCTGGGCCAACTCTGGAGCAAGGGCTGTGTGTCCTGCGCCCCCTGCTGCAGCCACTGGAGTCAGGGCTGTGCCCCCTGCCATGGTGGGGGGCTCGGCCTTTCAGTTTCTCTCCAACCCCTATGGGACTCCATTCCTTCCCCCTACCTCGCCCTGCCCCTGGTTATTTTTAGTAAAGTACGGAACAAGTCACAGGGTCCCTGAATTTTTGTTTATTGCCCTTGACCTGTTCCTGACTTTTACTAAAAATAACTGTGAAAAAAATCTTAGCCTTAATCATAGGCAACTGTTACCCTGATCAGCAGTAACTTTCTTTCTGTGCATTTCAGAAAGGAAGAGGGTTGAGTGCTCAGTTGGTAGGTCCTGCCAATGCTGTTGCAAAAATGGAAGCCAGAGTGGTTGTACTCCACATATAACTTAGCATCAGTGGGGACTTCTGTGTGTATTACATTTGGACCCATTGCTAGAAATCCAATCCTCTCCATTAATGGGCCTTTCAGTCTCTCCTGGTCTTTAGAGCTGGCTTGGCTAGAAATACCAAGAACCAGCTTGATCTCTCCACAGTGAATGTAAAGAAAAGTTCCTGCTCACTTTACTCAGGGAATTTGAAGGTCTAGACAATGGCTGAATTCTACACCCCAGACTCCTTCCCTGAGACCACTTCCACCCCTTGAATTAGTGTTCCTTGTCCCACAGGTATTTTACAGAAAAGCCTAAGATAGGATATTACTGACCCAGAATAATGTTCCTCTGTGATGGGATGTACCAGGTCTTTGTGGGCCCCTTCTGGAGGCCTGTTGCTCTGCTACACCCTGTCCCAGGAAGCAGTGAAGTTGGAGGAAAAGAGCAGCAAAAGTGGGTCCTCTAGGCCTGCCTAGAAAGGCCTCACTGGAGCAGCCATCTTGAAAGCTCAAGAGACCTAGTCCTCCAAGGGCTCAAGGGGCTAATGACCGCCAATCAGAGTCCAGCAGGCTCCGATAAAAGGAGCTCCAAGGACTTAGCAGGTCAGTTCCTGGCTGGGAATCAGAAGAGTAAGGAAGTATGCTCCCATCTGGCCAAAGCAGCCTGACAGTTAGCATGTAGCTGGGAGTGTAGAGAGAGAAAGGCCTGAAGACCTTGGCCCTAAGCTAGGGCTAGAGATAAAAGGGCCTGGTAGGAAGAGGCCCAGTGAAAGAGCAGTGATTTATTGAAGTTAAACAGTGCGTGGCTGCTGTGCATGGGGTACCTGCATTTGAACCTGGAGTAGTGGGTAAGTCCAGGCTCTCCTATCGCCACAGATAAAGTGGTCTAAATCCCCAAAGGGGACAGAGTTGAACAACTGGCTGAATTTAAAGGGCCCAGAACTGGGCTGAAGACCCTAGTGAGGGCAAAGAGACTATTTATTTGCTGGAATCATTCATACCCTGGAAGGGATTCATTCAGACTTTGTGACTGTGGTAGAAGGCTAAGC
This sequence comes from Lepidochelys olivacea, assembly GCF_965140295.1. Taxonomy (NCBI): domain Eukaryota; kingdom Metazoa; phylum Chordata; order Testudines; family Cheloniidae; genus Lepidochelys; species Lepidochelys olivacea. The sequence continues at coordinate 69,632,874 of NC_140418.1, read as the reverse complement.
CATTGAAGACCCACCAAGTTCAGTTGGCAGCCTGCAGGGGACATCAGGGGCAAGAAAAGGGCTGTGATATTGCACCCAGCCACTAGGAAGTGCACAAGAGATGAATGTCCACATTACACACTGATAAGCCCCAACGTAAACTGTTACGCTATTAAGCATACATATGTATTCTCCTTTCCAAAGGATTGTGTATAGGAAGCATGGAGGCTATAGAGTGTATGGCTTCATAACCCTGCAGATCCTGACCATTTTTGAGAGTACTGTGCTCCATTTGAATGGATCCCTTGATCACCTTCAGGGAGGGCCTGTCTCTCCAAATCCTGCTTTGCATCAGGCAGAGCATGGACTTGAACCTGGGTCCCCTATATTCCAAGAAAGTAGCCTACCCATCCAGAGAGCATGAGAGAGACTCACTGTCTCTCTTACTTTCTGTGAAAATGTTCAAATAGTTTTTCTTCTAATGTGGAATGAAAACACATTTCAAAACCTCTAAAGTTGCTGTGAAATCGAGTTGTTGTGCTGCTACTTTACAATGCAAACATTGGAAAAGAAATAAATGTTCAGATTTAACTAGTGTATTACAATATAAATATTTAGTTTTCACATTTAATTGAAAACAAAACTAATCCTCCATCCAGTCACCACCCACTGAAGAAATTCTGCAGACTGTAGATGAACTATCCCCTCTCCTAGAAATGTTGTGTGTCTTTGGACTAGTCTTGTCTGGCAGACACAGGTAAGTGATGTCTTCTCCTTATGCAAAGCACCAATGTGCTACTCTTGGAATGATTCATTCTCACAAAAGCTTTCAGTTTACTTTTGATTCTCTTTTATGTATTCCTGGAAGACCTCTGAGTACCCGCAGGAGTACACATGCCCCTGGCTTGTCTTTTCAGATATTTATTTTTAAAGCCTAAATATAAATGAAGGAAATAATTAGAAACGGGAGAAAGGATGGGACACTATGCACATGTGATGTTCTGTAATTGCAATATACATTGTGCTAGTGGTAATTATTCATGCCAGATCACACAGCCTAATAGATAGCTTTCTCCTTGCAGTTAATATATTGCTCTTTCTATTTTACAAGTCATTTTAAAGAATTAACAATAGTGGGTTTTTTTTTTGTTAATATGAAATTCAGAAAACGTAAGTAATTCTGCTGAGTAGATAATTAATTCTGCTGGAATAATATCACTAGCTAGAAGGTTTTGTTCATAGATTTAAAGGTAGAATTAATATTCTGTCTCTATTAAGCTTTCAAGGAGCAAAGTTGCAATACCACCACTATTATTTTTCACATAAAAATCTATATATAGTTATAGAAATTGTTTACAATTTTAACACAGATACTGTAATTTGATGGACAAAAGCACAATATTTCATACTGCTGATAAAAAACAATATAGCTGAAAGATGCATGGTTAATAACAAAAGACATTATGGCTCTGAACAAAATAGGCACGGCCATTCCAGATTACACCAATGGTCTAAAAGCAGAGATTGCGATCGCATCTACTGATGATGCTCCCGTCTTCTCCCCAACTCTAGAAATACTTAAGATAGTAAGATGAATACATAGTCTAACATTCTGCCTCTTGCTGTGGCTAGCATCAGATGCTACAGGGTGGTTGTAAAACTCCCATAATAGATTAGTATGTACTTATTTAGGTTTATACAAAGAATTAAAAAGGGTACCCATCTAGGGGTCTATATCCCCCTGCCATAAATTATTAAAAAAAACAAACCCAAAATTAAACCACGCACCCAACACCAAACTCTCCTCCACCCTACAAATCAGCTGTCTCTCAAAAGCTTATTTCCACAACAGTTTATTTTTACATATCATGTGTACAGTCAAATAGTACAGATGGCTGGAAAATGGTAAATATTTTTTCATGAACTACTTCAAACATTTGGAAATAATTGAGGGTGAGAGTAATAGGACCAAAAAGGATGGGATTTCCAAAGTGCTCAGTATTGTCTTAACTCTATTCCTACTGAAGTCAGTAGTAAAATTCCCATCAACTTCAGTAGGAACATGTTAGAAAATCTGCCTCAGGGTTGCATATTATTATTCTTATTAGCTTAATTTACAATTTAGAGACTATACAGTTCATTTTTAAATAAGATAAGTGTGCAAAAGCTATGAATTGATCACTAACACTACTTAGATTGTAAGCTCCTCAGGGCAGGAGCTAACTTTGTATCATGTGCCTAGACTTGTACAGTGGGGACTTGGTCTCTTTGGGGCCCCTATGTGCTACTACAATATAAATAAATAATAGGCCACGTGTCTCTTCTTCCCTGTTTGTTTTCTCTTCTGTGAGACCCTGTCATATTCTCTCTTCTTCTCCGGAACTTGCATTTTTAAAATGATTTCTTGTTTGTTTCCTATACTGCATGACTGGCCAGTGAGCCTGGGAAATAATGTGGGTGCAACATCTTTGCAGAGAAAATTTACAATAATTTTGGTTTAAATAGGCCCATTCTCATTTTATTTCAGAAGAGCAAGAAAACTTGTACAGATTTGGTACATTGTTGAGATAGATAAAAATGGGTTGTGTTCCTTTTGTTGACTCTGCAGCTATAGTTAACTAACAAGTGCTGTTCCTGGAGCTCTGATGACATCAGTTGAGGATACGTGTGTGCAACAGTGTTTTTGACATGATAGACTGCTATACGTAAGGTGAAAGGGTTCATTTTGTTGGGAACCAAAAAGAGCCACATCAATTTCAATTCCAGTGAAAACGCGGAAAAACCTAGTTTTCTAAATACAAAAGGACAAAACCAGCAGGGAGTGAGGGTATTCATGCAGACAGCTGTAGCGGCACAGGAGCTAGCAAACAGCTGTAAACGGGGGAGTTTCAGCAGGAATTTCTAAAGGGAGTTTATCTTGTGGTGCTTGTTTGAGGTTTGTTTTTGCTGTGGGTGGTGGTGTTTTGGTGTGGTTTGTGTTTCCCACATTAACAGGATTTAGCTGGGAAGGCTATGACAGATACAGAGGCAGCAGTGGGAGTGACTCATGTTGTGGAAGACACAATGAAGACTACTGGATGTGGAAGCTGCGGTGTGTACATGATCCTGGAGGGGGTACCTGGTAAGAGTTTTGTCTGCATGAAATGCCATCTGATACAGCTGATGGAGGAAAAGATCCGAGGTTTGGAAATGCAGGTGGAAAGTCTGGTTTAGTTTAGGAAGGGGTTTGAGCAGATCATGGAGCAAAGACATGAGGTATCTGAAGGGAAAAGCTCAGACTTGCAGATGGAAGCAGGACTGGGGAATTCTGAGGTGAGACTGGGTGAGGAAAGTGGTCAGTGGAAGCATGTGACTAAAAGAACAAGGCAGAGGAAAAGAGGGGCTAGTGAAGGAGAAATAGAGCTCAAGAACAGGTTTGCAGAGTTGGAAAATGAAGAAGGGGCTCAGCAGGTAGTCACTGAAGGTGGAAGGGCAAGGAAGAAGAGAAGAGCGGCTAGTCCTATAGGAGAATGGGAAGAGTCAATGGAGACTACATCAAATATGAGCCCCTGGAGGATACAGGATGGGTTGAAGAGGATTACAAGGGAGAATAGGAATGGAAAGAACATGCAGCCAGAGGGAACAGGGGATAGACTGGAGAATAGCACCGTCACCAGGAAAAGGCAGGTCTCTGTGATTGGAGACACTTTACTGAGGAGAACAGACAGGCCTGTAACCAGAGCTGATCCAGAGAATAGAAGGGTGTGCTGTCTTCCAGGTGCTAAGATACGGGATGTAGACCTGAGGTTGAAAAGGATCCTAAAGGGAGCAGGAAAGAATCCCCTAATTATCCTTCAGGTGGGAACAAATGATACGGCTAGATTCTCGCTGGAAAGTAGTAAGGGAGACTATGCTAGGCTGGGGAAGATGCTTAAGGAAATGAAGGCTCAGGTGATCTTTAGTGGGATTATGCCTCTTCCTAGAGAAGAGCAACAAAGGTGTGACAAGATTATGACTATCAACAGATGGCTTAGGCAGTGGTGCTATAAGGAGGGCTTTGGGATGTATGGCCACTGGGAGGCATTCATGGACAGAGGACAGTTCTCTCGGGATGGACTTCATCTGAGTAGGGAAGGAAATAGACTTCTAGGATGGAGGCTGGCACAACTGATTAAGAGAGCTTTAAACTAGGAATTTGGGGGAGATGGTTGGGAGATGTCCAGGTAATCTCCATGCCGGATTTTAGCATTGAGAGGGACGAAAACGAAGTAAGAAAGGATACAGCCGTGGGTAGGAGAATGTATATAAGGAGGAAGGGCAGTGTGGATTTTAGTCTAATAGGTAATACTGGCTGTAGAATGACCGTGCCAAATAGGGTACAGAATGTGAGCGAGGCCAAACTGCAAAAATTAAGATGTTTGTACACCAATGCGAGGAGCCTAGGTAACAAAATGGAGGAACTAGAGCTACTGGTGCAGGAAGTGAAACCAGATATAATAGGGATAACAGAAAGATGGTGGAATAGTTGTCATGACTGAACTACAGCTATTGAAGGGTATGTGCTGTTTAGGAAAGATAGATATAGGTAAAGGTGGTGGAGTAGCATTGTATATCAATGATGAGGTAGAATGTAAAGAAATAAGAAGTGATGGAATGGATAAGACAGAGTCTGCCTGGGGAAAAAATACATTGGGGAAGAAAACTACTAGAGCCTCCCCTGGGATAGTGCTTGGGGTGTGCTATAGACCGCCGGGGTCCAATTTGAATATGGATAGAGCCCTCTTTAATGTTTTTAATGAAGTAAATACTAATGGAAACTGCGTGATCATGGGAGACTTTAAGTTCCCAGATATAGACTGGAGGACGAGTGCTAGTAATAACTATAGGGCTCAGATTTTCCTAGATGCGATAGCTGATGGATTCCTTCATCAAGTAGTTGCTGAACCAACTAGAGGGGATGCCATTTTAGATTTGGTTTTGGTGAGTAGTGAGGACCACATAGAAGAAATGGTTGTAGGGGACAATCTTGGTTCAAGTGATCATGAGCTAATTCAGTTCAAACTGAATGGAAGGATTAACAAAAATAAATCTGCAACTAGGGTTTTTGATTTCAAAAGGGCTGACTTTCAAAAATTAAGGAAATCAGTTAGGGAAGTGGATTGGACTAAAGAATTTATGGATCTAAAGGCAGAGGAGACCTGGGATTACTTTAAATCAAAGCTGCAGAAGCTATCAGAAGCCTGCATCCCAAGAAAGGGGAAAAAATTCATAGGCAGGAGTTGTAGACCAAGCTGGATGAGCAAGCATCTCAGAGAGGTGATTAAGAAAAAGCAGAAAGCATACAGGGAGTGGAAGATGGGAGGGATCAGCAAGGAAAGCTACCGCATTGAGGTGAGAACATGTAGGGATAAAGTGAGACAGGCTAAAAGTCATGTAGAGTTGGATCTTGCAAAGGGAATTAAAACCAATAGTAAAAGGTACTATTGCCATATAAATAAGAAAACAAAGAAAGACGAAGTGGGACCTCTAAACACTGAGGATGGAGTGGAGGTCAAGGATAATCTAGGCATGGCCCAATATCTAAACAAATACTTTGCCTCAGGCTTTAATAAGGCTAAAGAGGATCTTAGGGATAATGATAGCATGACAAATGGGAATGAGGATATGGAGGTAGATATACCATATCTGAGGTAGAAGTGAAACCCAAACAGCTTAATGGGACTAAATCGGGGGGCCCAGATAATCTTCATTCAAGAATATTAAAGGAATTGGCACATGAAATTGCAAGCCCGTTAGCAAGAATTTTTAATGAATCTGTAAACTCAGGGGTTGTACCGTATGATTGGAGAATTGCTAACATAGTTCCTATTTTTAAGAAAGGGGAAAAAAAGTGATCCGGGTAACTACAGGCCTGTTAGTTTGACATCTGTAGTATGCAAGGTCTTGGAAAAAATTTTGAAGGAGAAAGTAGTTAAGGACATTGAAGTCAATGGTAAATGGGACAAAATACAACATGGTTTTACAAAAGGTAGATTGTGCCAAACCAACCCGATCTCCTTCTTTGAGAAAGTAACAGAATTTTTAGACAAAGGAAACGCAGTGGATCTAATTTACCTAGATTTCAGTAAGGCGTTTGATACCGTGCCACATGGGGAATTATTAGTTAAATTGGAAAAGATGGGGATCAATATGAAAATTGAAAGGTGGATAAGGAATTGGTTACCAGGGAGACTACAGCGGGTCCTACTGAAAGGTGAACTGTCAGGCTGGAGGGAGTTACCAGTGGAGTTCCTCAGGGATCAGTTTTGGGACCAATCTTATTTAATCTTTTTATTACTGACCTCGGAACAAAAAGTGGGAGTGTGCTAATAAAGTTTGCAGATGATACAAAGCTGGGAGGTATTGCCAATTTAGAGAAGGACCGGCTAATCATACAGGAAGATTTGGATGACCTTGTAAACTGGAATAATAGTAATAGGATGAAATTTAACAATGAGAAGTGTAAGGTTATGCATTTAGGGATTAATAACAAGAATTTTAGTTATAAGCTGGGGATGCATCAGTTAGAAGTAACGGAGGAGGAGAAGGACCTTGGGGTATCGGTTGATCATAGGATGACTATGAGCCGCCAATGTGATATGGCCGTGAAAAAATCTAATGCGGTCTTGGGATGCATCAGGCAAGGTATTTCCAGTAGAGATCAGGGGGTTTTAGTACCGTTATACAAGGCACTGGTGAGACCTCACCTGGAATATTGTGTGCAGTTCTGGTCTCCTATGTTTAAGAAGGATGAATTCAAACTGGAACAGATACAGAGAAGGGCTACTAGGATGATCCGAGGAATGGAAAACCTGTTTTATGAAAGGAGGCTCAAGGAGCTTGGCTTGTTTAGCCTAACTAAAAGAAGGTTGAGGGGAGATATCATTGCTCTCTATAAATATATCAGAGGGATAAATACTGGAGAGGGAGAGGAATTATTTAAGCTCAGTACCAATGTGGACACAAGAACAAATGGCTGGAGGATTCTCTGCTCATTGAAGTCTTTAAACCACGATTTGAGGACTTCAGTAGCTCAGACATAGGTGAGAGGTTTTTCACAGGAGTGGGTGGGTGAGATTCTGTGGCCTGTGTTGTGCAGGAGGTCGGACTAGATGATCATAATGGTCCCTTCTGACCTTAGTATCTATGAATCTATAAGGGCCTGATCCTGGGAGGTTTCAAGCACCTTTGATTCCTGCAAAAGTGTATGTGTAAATATTTATTTAAAAATGTTCAATTGCCTTTCATAAAAAAAGGAGCAACTCTTAGATCCGAGAATAAGTGGTAGCCCAAAGAGCAAGTGAAAAATATGAGCCAAAATTAAAGTTTTTTTTAAAAAAAAATGCCTATAAGAGATTTTCTTAACTGCTATTAATAACAGGCAGCAGGAAACTAAAATGTAACCCAGCAATGGAGGTGTTCATGATATCAGGGCAAGGGTTTTATTAGCAATGACTAGGTAATGGCACCTGCCTATAGCACAGTGGTTCTCAACCAAGGGCACGTGTACTCCTGTGAGTACTCAGAGGTCTTTCCAAGGGGGTACATCAGCTCATCTAGATATCTGCCTTGTTTTAAAACAGGATAGATAAAAAGCCCTAGCAAAGTCAGTACGAACTAAAATTTCATAGACAATGATTTGTTTATTTTGCTCTATATACTATACACTGAAATATAAGTACAGTATTTATATTCCAATTGATTTATTTTATAATTATATGATACAAATTAGAACATAAGCAATTTTTCACTAATAGTGTACTGTGACACTTTTGAGTTTTTAAGTGAGATGAAACTTGGGAGTACACAAGACAAATCAGACTCTTGAAAGGTGTACAGTAGTCTGGAATGGTTGAGAGCCACTGCTCTAGCACATACAAAGGTAGTCGTTCCAAAGGAAAAAAAATCTGATAACAGACAATCAAATAACTACAGTTCCAACAGATCAAAGAGTATCTAGTAGATGGGAAATGCATTTGTTGGGCTCCTCCATTAATATGAGGACAAATGAAAAGAACAAATACTAGAACAAGTAAAACAAAATCTTTGAAATTTTGAAATTGCAGTTTCTGTTGAAAAGTTCATTAACTCATTAGTAATAACACCAGGGACAACCAAATATATTTGGGGGGGGAGGGCGGGAGGAGAAGCTGGGAAGAATGTAAACAAGTGTGTTTAAAAAGAAACCCACAAGTTTGAGTTCACTTGTTCCATTCGCTGCCTCAACTTTAAAATACTTTTCATTTTTATTGTTTTTCTCATACCATAAAGTGGTATGTTCTCTTTATACCATTCTAGGAATACAATGCTTGTAACCACTGATTTTCCTGTCTCATTACCTACAAAGGTCTTAGTGTGAAAACCGAATGCTTAGTGTGTTATGTAATTCACAAATGCAGAATGAGTCATATTGTCATTGCCTTTTACAGTGCAAAGCAAGGGAACTGCTTCCCATATGAGATGACTATAATATATGAGTTTCAAAATTACTAGAAGAAATGGTGATTTATATTATCCCTTTTATAATAAATTGCCTCATCTACTAGGAATGGGCAAAAGAAGATTGAATAAAAAGAGTCAACCTAGGGGTTAGACTTGCAAAGGTATTTAAGTGAGTAAAGAAGACAAGTTGGATTTTCAGTGTGTAGGTGCCTAATTCACATTTAAATCAATGGGAGTTAGGCACATAGTCATTTCTGAAAATCCCATTAGGTGCCCATCTGCATCTATGGTCACACAAATACCTTTTGTGCTCTGCTCTAATTTTTTTTTTCTTTAAGTAAAATCAAACCATAAAGAAGGCAGGAAAAGTTCAATTAACCTTCTTTTAATTGTCCAAAGCTTGGCCTTTTATTCAGGGAAAATTCCCGTTTAATTCAATAGGAGTCTTGAGGATTTTATTCCATTTTTGTTCACTTTTTACTACTGGCCAAGGTCCTAAGACATGCTGACGTACAGTCAGAAGATTTGCAGCTGAATTTATTAGGTTCAGAGATTCTGAATAATTTTCCACAAATTCTTTGGTGCTTATCTGCACCCCTGAAACTTTGGTCAGAAAATTGAAAAATTGGATTTTGGGGAAGGTTTGGGGCATATTGCTAAAGGTGGTGTGAGTATGGATGAGTATATGTGAGTGGGCAGTGGTAGTGGTGGAAAGGAGCTTTTCTATTGCTTTGATTTACTGGTTTGCTTAGTTAATACTTTCTTTACACTTCAGCATGAAGAGAGTAGTGTCCATGTGATATAATCCTCATCATAAATCTAAATTCAATAAATTTATGAATTCTTGGATAAATTGGTAATAAATTATTGAAAGTTTTCAAATTATGCTATTTGGGAGGATAACTTTCGGGAAAATTGTTCAGTGTTTTTCAACCAGGTCACAGAATGGCCAATTTTTTCCTGAAAAATTCATATTTCAATGAAAAAAATCACTAACAATTGTTGACAACATTTCTATGTATTTTTACAACTTTTAGTTAGTATTTTCTATAATTTGCACATTCTCGGGTGGACTAGACACACCATGATCATCTGAAAGACAGTCCTCCGCTATCTCTGACACACTGCTGTAAAACTCCAAAAAATGACTGTCAATTATATTTGGCAATTTCTCTGATTTGTAAAAAGCCATATTTCATTTAAATGAATTATTTAGATGCCTCCAGTTCCATTGGATGATCTGCATGAAAATTATTAAGTGCAAATCAATCTGAAAGTAGAACACAAGTTATGTGCTGTGCAGGATGTTTGTACTTTATAATGTTCTCTGCATACTGCGTGCTGTGTCCTGAACATTTAAAAAAATACATTGATTTGGACTCTGTCAACTATAGAATGGAATTTATCACCCTCCTCACTGCACCTATTTCTATCATATGTATGTAGCCAGATACCTCTGGCCAATTCTGTAAATAAACATGCCTTTAGTCTTTAAAAAATTACTTTCCTAGTGCTGCCTTTCTGAGCTTGCTGCCTTTATGCTTGTAAATAGTAAGTTAACCATTGCAGAATTGGGTCTCTAATTGTCTTCATTGTAGACATGTTATCTAGCCGTTAATCAGGTATCAATGATAGAAATAGTCATGGTGGATATATCATGCACCTCAGAGCCTATGCCACCTCTTTGTTAGCTTTTGCTCTAAAATGTTAGCAGATATTTCATACATCTAGTGGCGTCTACAGATTTTATCTGGGGTCAATCCCAAATCTTCTTAACAGAAATATGTATGTTAATTTGATTCCTACTGGGAATCTCAGAACCCTCAGATTGAACTTCTTGTTGCTTTCCTATGGATTTATATTTGGAGCATCATGGCCTATTGTCTTCAGTGATTGTATTTCATGTTTTCACCTAACTATCCTGGGTATCTGTCTTTCATCCTGAATTCTTTTATTCTGGTTAACCACCTTTCTACAGATGGTGCCTGGTTTTGCAACCATTGTAGTCTTGGGAACTATGTGGGTGCAGTGGGAAAAGAAAGGAGAATAAAAAGCATAGAGAGAACATGAGGAGAAAGTAAATAGAGGAGAAAAAATAAAATTGAAATGTTATAAATGGTGCTTTTATTGTTAATATTTTGCTCTGGTAGATGCTTTTCCACAGTGATGCATCAGGTTACGTATCAAACTTTTTGTTACTCATCTAATTGTATGTGAAATGATCTAGCAGGGCACATTTCTACAATTTGAAAATAATCTGGTTGCAAGCCAGGTTTTATAAGAACATAGTTTTGTGTCTCAGTAGCAAGAACAACAATAACAAAACACCTAGGGTATTGCTGTTACAGAAACTTAGATTGCATAACCCCAAACTTCAGCACTTATTGGATATAGTATTATTTTCCCTTTTGGATCAATTGAGACAGATAGCTTATAAACATTTGCATGTATTATATGATTACTTTACAATGCATTTGGTGCTGCAAAATTCAGTTTTTTCCTACCCGCCCCCCCCCCCCCGATGTTCTTGTTAAACCCTGGATTTGTGCTGGAAATGGCCCACCTTGATTATCATACACATTGTAAGGAGAGTGATCACTTTAGATAAGCTATTACCAACAGGAGAGTGGGGTGGGGGGAGAGAAAACCTTTTGTAGTGGAAAACACCCATTTTTTCATGCTTTGTGTGTATAAAAAGATCTTCTATACTTTCCACAGTATGCATCCGATGAAGTGAGCTGTAGCTCACGAAAGCTTATGCTCAAATAAATTGGTTAGTCTCCAAGGTGCCACAAGTACTCCTTTTCTTTTTGAAAATTCAGAAGGAGTAAAAAGATTATGGTGCACAGGAGGTTAATATTCTGCCCCAGCCAGAACCCTACAACTATTGCCACAAATTCGGCTTGCCAATGTTTTCCCCAAACTCTTGCTCTCACCCCTAATTACTGTCATGGAGAGTATTTAAAAGCTAATACAGCAGATCTCAGTATACCTGGAATGTAGTGTTGATTCTCCATTGTCACTTCCAGGTTATCATTAATTAAGCATTTACTATACCTCTGTTATAAACAGTCATGCCTGTCTATTCCTGACTGCACCATAACGCCACCTGGAGCTTGAGTCTCCCCTGACTTGCTCCAATGAGAATTAACATCATTGAAATCAAGGTCTGAGGAGAAAAAAAAAACAAGGTCCACAGCATCAGAACTGGCTTGATTCCCCCTCCAGACACACAAGGAAAAGAATAAAAGAGGAGAGAGTAAATAAAACTCCTCGGCAGTAAAGGGAGGGCTTTTCCTAATTTGGGAGCATGTCCCCAGAACAGGCTGTGCTGCCTGGACAAAACTGAAAGAGGAAAACGAGAGTGCTAAATGCTCTTAGAAGGGCTGTGGAGCAGGAAAGACAAAGAAAAAAGCAGGGCAGCGAACAATAAACTCCATTCTTCAGAGAGGAAAGTGAAGAGGAGGCTTTGCTGAAAAACTGGGCAGCAGGCCCAAAACACAGCAGCTTCAGCAAGGAGGCCATGAGCCCACAACAACACAAAGGAAGGAGGCCATTATTGTAGGAGCAATTAGAGGGGGAACAATAAAACAGTGTTTGTAAAAGAACCAAAGACTACCCTCCCCACCTCAAAACCAGCATAGTGGAGTTCATATTTCCCATTATTCCTCCAAAAAGTTCTCACATTGCTGATAAAGTCATTGGTTTATTCCATTTGGGCCTCATTCTGAGCAGTGTCATGCTGCATGCACCCTAAAAGTAAATTCCCGCATATACATCATGAGGTGAACATCATACTCATGACCTCAGGTCTAACTCCTCATCAGAATGATGTGTATGAAAAAGTGAAAACACTTTTAACATTAAGTCAGGTTTGGTGATTGATTTAATTAAAAAAGTTGTTTTTTGGTCAAATTTTTGAAAAGTGTACAAGTTCTAATTATGTGATGATAGGGAACAGGACTCAGCAGCCACGGACGGGACTCACTTCCAGTTTGTATTGTGTTCCGAAAAGCTCATATTCATCTGCAGGGATCAGGAATGGATCCTTCCATCCCGCCCCACTAGTGTCTTTTTCTTTTCCCAGATCTCCTTCCTCTGAAGCATCTGGGATGACCACAGCTGGAGATGGGACAGAGGATGGAGTAGATCAGGGCTCTGAGCATTCTCTCTCTTTCTGGTGCTTGGCTGGCTGGTTTTTGTTCAGGGTGTAAATGATCATCACATGTGGGGTTGGGAAGGAATCTCCCTCTGGTCAGATTGGCTGGGAATTTGGTGGGGGTTTACACCTTCCTCTGCAGTGTATGGGTCACTTGCCAGGATTGCCTGGTATATCTTAATAATTTCCCTGCCATTGTGGAAGGAATAATTATGACAATTATTAGCACTGGTGTACCTCAGTCCCTCCCATTCTCTGCTTGTGGCACATTGTCTAAATAGCCTGTGGGCTGTTGATACTTTGGTCTAATTTTGGTTGTTGGGTTTAGTGTGCGAGGGCAGGTCTGTGATACACAGCAGGTCAGACTAGATAATCTGGTGGCCCCTTGTGGCCTTAAAATCTGTGACTTTATGAACACAGAAGCTTGAGGAACGTCTATAAAATACTGAAGGCAGGATATGAAGATGCACATTTAAGAGTAGTGAGGTGCAGTAGAAAAGCTTACTGAGAAACACAAAGAAAAAAACCTGATCAGTTCAAAAAGTGTGTGGAAATAAGTAACAAAGAAGAGAAAACTAAGTGTTTGAAGATGTGGCAGGAAATCCCAGTACTCGTGGAAAATGTACCTAGCTTGAAAAACAGAAATGCTATAAATGTCATGAAGTGGACGCTAAAAGGCATCATGCAGATTTCAATGCAGAAGGAGATGAAGGTGGTAAAAAAGACCCAGAGTAAGAGGTGATGGCCACAGCAATAGAAACTACTAATGGGACTACTAATATGTGAGTGAGAAAGTGCTTAGAAAGAAGTACCACATCTTGCCACCCGACGGTCGCAAGGAGAAGTTTATGGAAACTTGTAATCAGCTCAATAGCAGATTCAACAGCAAATATAACAGATGAGCAGCAGGGCCGGATTAAGACCTTTAGAGGCCCTAAGCACTGAAAAGATTATGCTGCCCCCCATATGTAATTCAAAATAAAAACAATACTATATTGTAAAATAACATTTTATTTTTCGAAATGACAAAACTTACATGTATGCAGAAATTAAAATAGCTTCTTTCTAGATTTTCTGACTGCAAAATTCTGGATAAGTTCATTATACTGACTCAACGAAGCATGTCCGCTTCCATACACAATAGGGAAAGTGAATCAAGTCTGTCCGGACACATTGTTGTTCTCTGAGGGTTTTTTATTCTTTTCAGCTGAGAAAAAGAGCATTCTGCGGAGCAGTTAGTAATCATCAATGTTAGAAAAATATGTAGTGCGATCTCTACATTTGGCAATACACGTTGTATTCTGTCTTTCAATATTGTGTCATGAAGATCAATGTGACTGAATTTCATTTTTCCTGTTTCATTAAACTTTGCGCGCATATTACAGTGGAACTGCTGTACTTCTCCACAGAGATTCATGTTCAAGTCAACTAGCTTTGGGAACCTTGTGAATATTGTTAGCCAGAGAAGTCCATACCATTTAGAAAACAAAATCTACTTGATACTACTTTGTACACTTCACGTCTCCTCTTCATATGAGCTTCAAGTGTGTCAATTATAGTGTAGTAAGTAGATATGCGAAATTTGTCTCTAGGATTCAATGCTGTTTCTGTTACACTGCTATCATTTGCTTGTTTTTTTCCTGATTTGCTTGTGGGACTGGGCTTCTTTGTAGTTAATATCAGGCAAGATATCTTTTGATATGTCTTCAAATCTTTCGAAATCATTCCTCAAAGTGTGTAAGTGGTCTGCTAATGATTGATAGAGGTCTGCACATGTTTTCAAATCCAATTCTTTTTCTTGGAGAGCTTGACTTGTGTGGTAAAAGTGTTGTAAAATTTCATTCCACATGGTCAACATGAATACAAACTCTAGTTCTTGCATGTTGTTTGCAATGTTTTCTTGTATAGTTTTTCCTTTTGTGATTGGTCTTCAGCTATACTTTCTTATGCATCCACAATCTTTGAGTAGGATTCCAGAATTGCACTTGTTGCCACTGCATGTGCCTCCCAGCAAATATTAGAAAGAGATTTCAACACACGATCATTGCCCAAATATGTTTTAAGAACTGCCCATCGGTTGAGGCAGAGAAAAACCTATAAAGAAACTGGACTGTTGAGAAAAAACTTACTGCCACCGTACAACAATCAACAGCACTGTGGCCAACAAGATTGAGAGAGTGTGCGGCACATGGTATGAAAATGGCATATTTGTTCTGTTCTAAAAGCTTCTTCTTCATTCCTTGATAATGCCCTGACATGCTGGCAGCGTTGTCATAAGATTGTCCTCTGCACTTTGAGAAATCTGTTTTGCAAATTTGGCACAGATAATGCGGTACTTGATTTGTCATTTCTTCATGTGGCTTTTCAAATTGAGGAATGTTATAAATCGTTCAACTGGTTTTCCATCTGTGGGAGACACATATCTTAGTACAATACTCAATTGATCAATATGTGAAAGATCAGGTGGAGAGTCGATAGATAAACTGAAGTACCCAGCAGTACTTATTTCATCCACAATAGCTGAACGAACTTCGTCACTCATTAGACCAATGAGTTCATCACATATTTTCTTGGATAAGTATGATGACTACTTTGATGCTTTTTTTGAAATATCAAATATCACATTTTTTCCAAAAAAATCTCATTTTTTTGGTGCCCCCTGCTTTGCTGGTACCCTAAGCACGTGCTTAGTCTGCCTATTGGGTAATCCAGCCCTGATCAGCAGATAAATACACATCGATTCAAAAACTGGATCTGAAAGCGTCAGAGAACATGGAATTTGTAGCAGAGAAAAGTTGAGAAGTCAGCTCATTGGGTGAGAAAATTGAAGTCTCCCACCAAATATTTTGGTCCTTTTGGGGGTTTAAATAAGTTCACCTCACTGGAGAGCTTGCAGACTGCTGTAATAAAAGTCAATACCCATGAGCTTCCTTTTTCAAAAAAACCCTGGCTCATATGGTGCCTGGGCCAGGCCATCAGGAGAGCTTTAGAGTTTCCGCTGACAAATCTTATGATGGACCTGATGGAAGAGGATGCTCTGCCTGCTCACGCTGGTAAATAAACTAGGAATTATGAATCATTCCTTCACCTAGAGGAAGCAAAGGTAAAGGAAGACCCAAAAAAAAAAAAATAAGGCACAGATTAGAGCTGAAAGGGAAAAGGTAAAACCTAAAATCAAAAAGAGGAGAGAGGCCAAATGTCATAAGGTCAATGTGAAGAAAAAGGGCAAGCCTAAAGTCAAAGAGAAGAGAGATGCACATATATTAAGCTGACTTTCTAGTAATACAAGACAAAATAATTCACTTGGCTGATTTGGAGGTTCAGCTACTCTACCCTGTCTTCCTGTTAAAGTTAGGTCTTGTTGGACTTTCAGTATGACTATATTGCTGAAGGTGAAATAGGGGAGTTTGCTGAAAGCACTTAGAGCTAGTGTTGTGAGATTCAGTATACCTGAAAGCATTGTTGACTCTCTGTTACTTTCCAGTAGTTTCTAATAAAGTACTTCTCTGTGAGCACATGAGCCTCTGTGCTGCTTGCTCCCGCCTGCATCACAACATGACAATTATCAGCAAGAACCTGATGCCCTAGAAGGTAGAACCAGTGAATAGAAGAAGGAAAGAAATAAACCAGGGTGAAATCTTAGTTCCATTGAAGTGAATGGCAAAGCTCTCCTTGTCTTCCATGGGACCAAGATTTCACCGGGGAAGTAGGAAGAGAGCTGGGAGAGTGTATTTGGAGACCAGATGGCTGTTCTCTTTCACTTGTGCAATTGTTTTCTTCTGAACAAAAGGAAATTCTAATCCCCTCCCACTCTTTTTATATAGCATTGTGGATGCAAAATAAAAATATTTAACATTTGCATACTGCCTTAAAAACACCTTAACTTTTATGCTGATGATTAATGTGGTTGTGCAGATTCTTGTATTCCAGGAAACAGTCTACATTGATCTGCCCATTACTACGTGAGGAAATATTTCTTGCTTTTGTGGGTGTTTGATTTTAGGTTATGAATAGTTACAAAGACAATTGGCCCTATTTTTCTTATAATTCAGCCAGATGTGTGCAATATCTGATGCTACAGAATTTGAATATGAAATTATAGAGCTAGCCATTAACTTAAGGCTCTCAAATTCTCTGGCAGATTGGATGCAATGAGTGCCAAAATACCCATGCACTTCCTAATAACAATGATCAAATAATACTATGAATACTGTTCGTTTAGGGATTACCATTTTTACTTCAGTTTTCCCATAAAGGGTGACAAGACCAGGGGAAGGAATTCACATTTTAAGCACATTTGCAATATCAATTGCAAATGAACTAAAATGCCAATAACTGACCCAGCTATATGACCTCATATTCAAAGTAGCTATGTTGTTATTCTCCATTCTAGGACATCCATATTTTAATGCCATTCATAGAGTAATGTGGTGACAAAATGTCATTTTTATCAAAGTGCTTGTACAATACAAAACTAGCTGATCAATTGATGTCACTGCTAGAAATATAACTTTTGAGGATTCTGTGAGTAAATTTTTCACTTACCATTTTTTCTTGCAATGGAGCTGTTGTGATACTTCTACTTCTAGTGGAACAATAATCCACAATAATCAGCCAGGACATATTTATAGGTAGCAGTGATGTGTTAGCTTTCCCACTTGGAGGTATCAAATCTCAGATGGCAACACCTATTGGGAAAGCAAAATCCTTTGAACTCTGAGATCTGTACAAGCCAATACTCTCCGAGTTGAAACTGATCATCTCTGGTGCTAGGTGCTTCCATCTGATACTACTAGATGATTCACCACTTTAACTTATAGTAAACAAATTTCAGTAGCTTTGTTGTACTATTGCCTCTCACTGCCCTTTGTTAATGGTACTCTTTTTAGCATCTTAATAGATATGCCTGCTTTAAATGTTTCGAAAGCCAGTGATAAAAACAAGTATAGTGCATAGTATTCTGTACTGTATATGCACCTTAGAATGTAACTGTGAATACAGAACTATCAGTTCACCCCTTCCAATCACATCTTACACTGTTCCTCCTGTGCATGCTTTATGTTTGTGGCAATGTTTCTGGTTATGTCATATGACAAGAGAATAGATCTGAATCTATTATTTAGGTTTTAGTTTAAATATTATTTTGTATTAACTTTCCACATAGAGAGAGTGAAATCCTGGCTCCACAAAATTCAGTGGTAAAACGCCCAGTGACTTTAATGGGCCAGGATTTCACTCATAAATTTGACTATAAAGCATTAGATAGACACAAATGTAGAGATGAGTATATACAATATAAATACTCCACTTCTATTTAGTTATATTTGTTATACACAACTCTTTCAATGACCACTGATCCATTGGGAATTGGTCAGTATATCCACTGAGTTCCACAGAATATTACACTAGCCCACTTCTTTCCCGTAGCCTTCCAAAACTGATTTTTATGCTGACCTTGTCCCCTCATCTTACTGTGGTAGAATTGCTATCCTGTTTTATCTGAATTAGATTATATTTGTCTTTCTGAATTGGATTGTAAGCTTTTTGGGGATAAGTTATATATCTCTTGTGTAATGAATATTTGCTGCATATATATGACTTACTTCATAAATATTAAATGTTAACATGGATGTATTTAGGACATTATGAACTGTGCTGTATTTTTATTAGTACGTGGTATGATCACTGTATATTAATTTGATATTATCAACTAACACAAGCTTTGGTTAATTATAGAACAATCTGCCACATAGAAAATTGGAGGTCTTCTTTGAATACGTTAAATTTAATTCCAAACCAATGTAATAAATCGTTTTCATGTGCTGCTTCTGAATAAGATTTGGGCACTAAATAAATGTAAATTTTGGATTCCAGGAGGTTGGCTGTATGAAAATAAGCAAAGAAAAATATTTAAATTGCCTGAGTATAGTGTTTAAAAGTACACCTGGAGTTCAAACCCTTCCAACTTTGGTTTAATAAATGTTTGAAAATATCTTCTTGTGCTCAGAAGTTGCATACATGGGTTCACAGGACCTGAAATTGGAAATGTTTGTCTCCTAATGATCCTGGTTTTCCCATTGTTAAACGTATTGTGAACCCACAGGCAAGGTTGAAGTTCATGCATATTTGCACAAGTTTGCCTTGGTCAATCAAAGACAGTTGCTGTATTGGAAAATACAACATGATCTTTCCCAGCTTTGACTCTGAAATGCACTAGTCAAGAGGCCCCCTTAAAATGTTTACAAATATCCAGCAAAAACATTCACATCCAGCTTTGACCAAATTCAGTCAAATTCTTGCTTGTTCCAGAAGAAACTTCAACCAAGTTTGTTTTAAGTGACTGCATTTTATGTTCAAGTTGAAATGCTTTGCACGGCTTCTAGTGGATGGGCACTATTGTTTCCTCAGGGTTTTTAATGTGCTTGTTTGAATGGTCACATGTTTTTGAGGGGTTGTTCATTCAAAGAAGCAAAGAAATGAATGGTTAAATTGTTATGTTTGCAGCAGGTGTAGTATGCTTTCAGGCTAAGTATAATCACATATTAGCAAGTCAAAAGTGAAAAGATTTTTTTTTGTAAAGAATAAAAAGGCATATATAAAGATGACTGCTTAGATGATAATTAAGGCATCACTGAATCAGGTCTCAGTAATGTTTGTTCAATGCTAAAGGAGAGCCTGAGCAATGATCTAGTATCTGTTTCACATGGTTACCATTGCCACGGAAACCACTTCTCTTTTCTCTTAAAGTTCAGTTGAGCTGCCTTGTTTGAAGTTTGATTCTTAGACATGCTAGATTGCACCATGTAATGAATAACTGTGGAGAGGGTAAAAAACCACAAATACTAAAATGAAATAAAAATAATGCAGGAAAATAATTGGCCAGGGTTTTAAATTCTTTGACTAGACTTATGGAACGTTGCATATTTACCCTCCAAAAATGTGGATAACACTATTAGGAGAGGCTCTTTTCTTTTGTGCAATCAATATCTCTTTAACTTCAGTGTACATTTGAAGCTCAGAAACAGTCGATCAGAATCAGATAGCCATCCTCAAAATACAGGCTATTCTGAGCCATAGTACCTTAGACAAATGGAGCCAACATCTGATAACCCTAGCTATATTTTCTCCTTTTCATCATGCCTTGTCACCATAGGGATTTTTTTGTGTGTAAGAATTATATGGTGAAATTATATATCTTGGGGAATTACTGCTTCAGCTAAGGGGTTGTTTATAAATACATGTTCTGTGTTTTATTGTCAAAAGAAGCTTTGAGAACTTATAGCAGCTTCCCTTTCATGATCTCAATAATTTCAGAGGATGGAGCCATTGAACAGGAATCGGATAAAAAGAATTAAGAAAACGTGTGTTGCATGATTTATTAAAAAAAAAAAAGAGGTGAAAGTTTTTGGAAAAGTTCAGTCCAGCTTCTCTGGTACAGCTCCGGGATGCAGCAAGGTAGGGATAGGCTAGTATACTAATTCTCTTCTGGCATAAAGGTCCCTTAGGGACTCTTCAACTGCTCTAATTAATATTGAAGTTGGGCTGGTGCTGAATCAGAGAGCTGTAACTGAGACCTTAGCTGCCAGGGAGAATTGAGCTTTTCATTTAAAAAATATATTTAGCAATGATAGCCTGCTTAACACTGGAGAAATGCCTTTGGAATTTCTTGCTTCTCATTGTCTTGCACAATATTCATAATCTATTTCACACTGATATGAGCAATAATGTCCTTAACATCCTCCCTCTGTTTAGCATTTTCATATTCTTCTCTTCCAGCCCCTCTTCATAAAGCCTATTCACTGAATAGCAGTCATCAATATCTATTAAGAGTCTGGTTTTCTAGTCTGATATTTTACCCAATGTCAATTAGTTCTTATAATCTCAACATCTGTGATTCATTTTGATTAAATAAATCCTTTTGTCTTGTATCCCCTTGAAATACTGGACATTGAGCATTCATGTTTCTTTGAGCATTTGATAGCTTCTGTTCACTTATCTTTGTAGGCAGCCAGCCCTTTGCTCCATAGATAACTGCTGGGAGACAAAATTGAGACATGGATGATATCTTAGATTTACCAGATGTTCCCTACCATATTTTTATTCTGTGATTTACTTCCTGTGGCTTTTAATCATTTCACTAGCATCCCTGAATACATATCTGCACATGCTGCATTTTTTACTTTCCTCCCACGTGGATCAATTATGGGATATTTCCGTTTTGCCTTCTTTAGTTTTGTCAACAATCTACACTTCCCCACCCCTCCCCCCCACCCCCACTTTAGACCTTTTCCATTAGGCATCAGTGCTCCTAGGTTTTCTAAAGTAAGTGAAACATAATCTGTTGATATCAAATGGTTAAATCTGACTCCAGTTACATATTCATGCTTTTGTCACTTTCAATTTGGTTTATAGGAAATCTCTTTCATACAAGCTATAAACAATTCAAATGATTTTGTAGAGCCTCATTTTATCCTTTTTCCTTATGTGTAATTTATAGCCATTGGCAATTAATCTGTAAGTAACTGGGTTTTAAATACTTTATGCTTTCCAGTTACTTTGTTTGAAGGCCCCAGTGTGTGTTTGTTTCAGTTTTAGCAAGCCCCCGTTCACAGTGAACTCTGTATTTACAGTAGTGCTTTAATTTGCTTATGCAGTATACACAGACTTCTCATGGGTTTTGTAAATTATTGTTATACAGAAATTGAGAGATGAAGGGAAAATGAGATACAGGAGGAAATATGAGAAGACAAAGGCCATGTTGAAATGCAGCCATTACTTTGCACTGTCATAGCACCTTTCATCTGAGGAACTCCCAAAATGCTTTACACATCCCATGAGGGAGCCTGTATATATTGTATACTCAAGCAACCCATATTGCTATTATAATTCATCACTCATAACATCCCTGTGAGGTAGGTAAAATTGGTTCAGGCTAAGGTTAAGGCTAATGATCATCACCACTGCAGATGTAAGCAGGGGAATAGTCCTGCTCTTGTGGGAAACTTTCCTGGCTTCTGCACTACCCTAGTGAAGTGGGCTAGCGAAAGGATCTGAGTCCTCGCTCCCACTTCTTTTACCCAGTGGCCTCCCTGCCCTTGAGGACTCCCCTTCCACTGTCCTGTCTGGCAGAGTCCTTGTAACCCCAACAAGGCTGGGCCCAGGATTCCTGGGGGCCTCGACCCCCAACCCTGCTGCAGTCACCTAGGACAGTGACTTGGTATTCAGTGTTATCTTTGGTTAACCAAAGTATCTTTGGTTATTCAGTGTTTCCACTGATGACACCAAACACAATTGTTACTTAGATAAAGTCTGTTTAATGTATTGCAAAAATTTGTAGTTTAAAGTGCAAGATTTAGTGAAAATGTACACCCTGTATAGAAAACATTGAATAAGATACTGATATTTTTTTAAAAAGAAAATCCTTATTTTTTCATGAATAAGTGCAAAGAAAATGACACGAAGACATCACCACTATAAGAAAATTTTCACCCTGCTGAATTTTTCATTGAAACCTCAACTGCTTAAAATAAATTATGTCCATTCAAATGCAAGCAGGAAATGAAAAATAAAAGTTCAGGCATATCTAAAGCTCAGATCTGTTAGAGTTTATTATAAAGTTACTAAGTCACTGTCATGTCATGCAAAAAATCCATGTAGGATATACCAAATAAGTACTTCATGTTCCAAAACACTTCAACTGAATACAAAAATTCATCCTTACTCTGTAAAACCAACATTTATTTTTTGGCAATAATGGTGGAAAAGGAATGTCTGATCTTCTTGGCTACACATTTTATACAGATGGTCCCAAGCCAAAATTCTGGATCTTAACATGCCCAAACGTTGTGAAAGTCTAGATTGGGATTCATACTCAGAACACTTCCACTTGGGAGCCTCTCAATATTTTTTTGCATCTGATCTCTGTTGTCTGAGTGGCTAGCCTTTTCCCCTTAAATTTCCCACTATTGCTATCAGTGGTGGAGTTCTGAAAGGATCAGCAGGAGCTCTGGTATAGAAAAGGCTCCCACAGACCTAGCATGTCACTAATACTAATGCTCCCAATTTCGTTCTTAAGGGGAGCTAACCTGGTATTCGCAATAATGATAGATTATTAAAAGACAATGAGATGGCTAATGAGACCTTATAATCTGCTTTGCGGTGGTGAGCAGGAATCTTTCCAGGCAAGCGCCATCAACTTCTGCAGAATTTGAATTTTCATGTTTTTTAAAAAAAGCTAAATTGCAACCCTTCATGGTGTGAAGAAAACTTCTCAGTTGCATATGAGCAGATGCAATGTCACCTTCCCAAGTCAGCAGGTGCCTCTGCTGTTACTCAGAATTTTCATCACTCTGTACTAGAGGTATATTGACTCAAGTCTTCTCAGTTTTAACTGATGCTGTTCCGAACTTTGAGGGCCAGCAGGTCATTTCTGTTACTGCTTGGTGTGGGATGGGGAGTTCTGAGCAGGAGCAGAGGCAATGGAGAGGAGAGCTCTAACATAGGAACTGGCATTAGACTAGCAGAGGCATTTTTCTTCTTGCTGGGAGGTGCAGAAACGCAGACATACACACACGGACCCAGATCACAGCAGGTAGGAGGCTGAGCGAAGGGCAGAGCAGAGGAAAACTCCAACACCCTCCTTGCAGCAGTGAAGACGCTGTAGAGTGGGAATGCACTACAAAAAATAGTAGAATGCTCCTTCCCCCTTTCAGAACCCAGACAGAGTTTTGGAAACTGTTGTGAATTTATCAGACAGTCCTCTGTGTGGTGGAGTTGAGATGGAAATGTTGATTTGGGGTTATGTGGACCTCAGAGAGCAAATGGGAGAGAGAGAGAAAAGGTAACTGATAGAATAAGTTAGAAAAATAAAAGTACAGAAAAATATTATATGTAGGGGAAGAGATAGAGAACACAAAGAAAAACATGGCATGAACTAATGGAGGGGTGTGGGAGAGAAAATGTCGTGGGGTGGGATGTGAGAGAAGGAAGAACAAAAAGCAGGAGACATGAAAAGTTCATTGAAAATGTGTTAAATTGAGAGGTGATTAACTTATAAACAGCTCTCAATAAAGAGCACTAACCGCCTTATTCCATTAAATTGTGGACAGATGTGGCAGTTCAGGGTTTTTTTCTTACACCAGGGTTTGGCAACCTTTGAGAAGTGGTGTACCAAGTCTTCATTTATTTACTGTAATTTAAGGTTTTGCGTGCCAGGGGCCGGTGGCTGGAACCCCAGATTGGCAGCGGATTGGCAGGGGCCAGCGGCCAGAACCCCGGCTGGCAGGAGCCGGCGGATGGAACCCCAGACTGGCAGTGGGTCCAGCAGACGGAACCCCAAACTGGCAGCAGACTGA
This sequence comes from Lepidochelys olivacea, assembly GCF_965140295.1. Taxonomy (NCBI): domain Eukaryota; kingdom Metazoa; phylum Chordata; order Testudines; family Cheloniidae; genus Lepidochelys; species Lepidochelys olivacea. The sequence goes on along the minus strand of NC_140418.1, from coordinate 69,608,922 downwards.
GCTGCTCAGCCCGCTGCCAGCCCTGGGTTCCATCCATCCAGGCTGGCAGCAGAGTGCCACTAAAAATCAGCTCGCGTGCTGCCGGTTGCCAACCCCTGTCCTACACAGTACTTTATGAAGGTTTAATTCAGTTCAAAAATCAGTGTTTAAAAATGTGTCCAAGTAATTCTTGGAAAATGTGATATGAACAATTCCAAAGTAATCCACATTTTTGCTGCAACTCCTCCAATTCTTGCAGGTACTACAGGTTTCAAATCATGTTAATTTTACATCACTTTTTCTTATTTACACTAATGGGAACAGAGGAGCCAGACCTTTCTGATGTTGCTTGAACTCTCTCATTATTGCAGCTACTGCCCTTTGGCTGTTTGAGATAACTTACGAATTTTTGGATCAGAATATTAATGCCCCATTTTTAGGAATGGTTAGGAATCATTTGGTTGTACAGGAAAGTGATATGATCAATATTAACTAGTTTCCATGAAATTGTTTTCAGTGACAAATGTCTGATATCAGTGGGAATTATGACATTAATTTTCTCTTTGAAACATGGAACATAAGAATTGCCATACTGGGTCAGACCAAAAGTCCATCTAGCCCAGCATCCTGTCTTCCAATAGTGGCCAATGCCAGGTGCCCCAGAGGGAATTGACAGAACAGGTAATCATCAAGTGATCCATCCCCTGTGGCCCATTCCCAGCTTCTGGCAAAATATGTATCAGATAATATCACCATAATAAATATTATTCTGTCATTTCAGTTATTTTGGAGTCCAAAGTAATGGTTTAGAGCCACTTTAATGTCACTATTACTGTGGTGGACCCGTTTCCAATGAGAGGAAGGCACTACAAATCTGTCGTTCTTACCTTGCCTACATACTCATGCATACCATTTTGCTATTTCATGAATCTCTGGAGTAGAGCATAAACTGAGATTTAATTACTTGAAATCTGCTGTTTCAACTGATATTTTTCTGGCCTGCAGTACCGTATACAAAACTTTTTTTTATCCTTCACAGAAAGTGGATAAATTGGCAGCAGACTTTGCATGCCAATTTAACATATTTTGCATTGCAGAGGTTTTCCAGTAAGATATTGGTGATGTGCATAGTTGAGAGAGTACATGACAAGAAGATAGTCCTGTTTATTTATCATAATTCCATGTATTTGTACTTTTGCAGTACGAACTATGAGGTTAAAACATGGAGGTAAGTCATAGCCGTAGTGCTGTACCATGTTTATTAGGAGAGATGTGTCTTTGCTAGGAACTCACTGCACATTTCCATCAACAATATGTCTTGAAGGAGGAAATACCTGCAGACCAATTTTACAGACCAATTTGTTTTTATTATAGCCACATTAACTTTGGCCACTCATTGACAAGCAAGTGTTGTAGCAAAGTGCTTTCATATCAACTCTCAATGCCTTTGAATAAAGAAGGTGCATTCCCTTATCGGTTGTGTAATTAGGCTGGTTGCTGCAACAGCAGGGAATACAATGCTAACCCCTTTTTTAAATAAATAAGCTATTTTGAAACCATCATAATTTCTCAGTAAAAGCAGCTCACTATCTAGGCAGAATAAGGGCAAAACTAAGAGGTAGTTTCTCACTTCCTTTTGCGTTGTAATTCTCTCTTTCCCACCCCCACCCCTCCATTAATGTATAAAATACTTCAGCTGATTTTGCCTAGGCAAAGGGGCTGGAAGTACAGGGTTAGTTTGTGGATTCCAATAAAACTTATAAGGATTTCTGAAATATTCTGGGTGCTTAGTTGAATCTTTTTATGAGACGAAGGAGGGAACACTGGTTAGGGCACTAGCCTGTGTTCAGTTCCCAGCTTTGCCCCAAACTTCCTGTGTGACCTTGGAAAAATCACTTAGTCCAGAGGTGGGCAAATTTACGGCCTGTGGGCCACATCTGGCCTGCGGGACCATTCTTCCCAGCCCCTGAGCTCCCTGCCCGAGAGGCTAGCCTCCGGCCCCTTCCCTGCTGTGACCTCCTCCCCCACAGCCTCAGTTCACGGTTCCGCCAGCGCTCTGGCCTGCCACTCCTGCCAGGCAGCGTGGTGGCGTGGCTGGCTCCAGTGGCTGGTAAGGGGGCAGGGAGTGGTGTGTTGGATAAGGGGCAGGGGATCCTGGGGAGCAGTCAGGGGACAGGGAGCAGGGGGTGGTTGGATGGGGTGGAGGGTTGGGGGGCAGTCAGGGGATGGGGAACGGGGAGGATGGATAGGCGTGGGAGTCCCAGGGACAGGCTGTCAGGGAGCGGGGAGTGGGGCAGGTTGGATAGGGGGTGGGGTCCCAGGGGGCAGTTGGGGCGGGGGATCCCAGAGGGGACAGTCAGGGGTCAAGAAGCAGGGGGGTTGGATGGGTTGGGGGTTCTGAGGGGGCGGGAAGTGGGAGGGGGTAGACAGGGGGCGGGGGTCAAGCTGTTTGGGGAGGCACAGCCTTCCCTATCCAGCCCTCCATACAGTTGTGCAACCCCGATATGGCCCTCGGGCCAAAAAGTTTGCCCACCTTTGACTTAGTCTCTCTGCACCTCAAGTCGCCATCTGTAAAATGGGTTTGGTAATACTTCCCTGCCTCACAGGGATCTTGTAAGGATAAATACATAAAAGATTGTGGGTCAGTCATGCAATTATAATGAGAGCTATATAAGTATGATAGACAGATATATAGGTGTTCTGTAAATGTTAGGATTCAGCATTCTCTTCAGTAAGCAAATGACTAGATTTTTAAAAATGTTTCTTAAGCATAAATGGTCTATACAATTTTATTCAAAGGGACTAACAGATTTGTAGTCTGTAGCATATCTTACCTTTTTCTATTGACAGTAGCATTATTAGTACTAATTGTTTGCGTTGCGGGTAGAGGGGAAGACAGGAGACTGAAACTAGCTATCATGTTAAAAACACTTTTTGGACAAGTTTCTGCATTTATCTGTATTCTAGAACTACCCTTTATAAAAACAAAACAAAACCAAAACACCCTCATCCAGTATTAGAAGAAACCACTAGATGTAATACAAATTTGAACTTAAAGACTAATTGAGAAATCAGCTTTATTCTACTTTCTAAAGCAACCAGCAGGAATGATAACTCTCGTTAGTTTTCCTATTCATGCAGCAGTGTCTGCAGTTTGTAGAAAATAAATTACTCGGTCCTAAAATTACAAACTCTAGGACTGTTTACGAACATAGGTACCACTTCAATTTTGATTAAAAGTAGAGGGAAATATACAACATACAAGAATTCCAATACTTAGGTTATTTCAGAAATAGTGCCAGGATTTTAAGTATCTTTGACATCTGTGTTCACCTTGTGGCATCATGTTTAGCTTCAAAGCAGTGGGGCTTGCAGCTGTAAACATTACAGAGGGTGCATACCGGAAGCGGGGATGGGGCTGCCAAGGGCAGGGATAGGGTAGAAGGGGCATTTTGCTGTGGGTCCCCCATTTGGAAGTTATGTTGCAACCTGGCACATGGCGCCACAGCACCATTCACTGAAATTTGGCCCAGTGACCCCCTTATTCCTGCCAGAGGGTGGCGTTGCAACCCCTAAAATGAGAGTGGTTCAGTTGTGCATACCATATGAAAAATTATTGGGGGTGCCCCAATTTGAAATCAGAGGAGTGTTCTGCTTAAAAAATAGATGGCATGCTATGACTGATAAATAAGATATTGATGTGTGATCTCTGACTATGCCATTAACATTTAATAATTAAACATTAATAACTCAGAGAAGCAGAATCAAAACAGTATATTTGGCTTTAATTGATAGACCCAATCACGGTAATCTGTAAACATCAGAATATATATTTTTTTAAAATGATCAATTAGCATATTTTTTCTTTTACTAATATTTGATAACCAAATAACTTCTTAGGTCCTCTTTGAGTTATATTTCATTCAAAATTTTTCCCTGCAACCAGATTATTTTAGAAATATAAGGACATTTATTTCCTGTGTAGTGCACTTTTCAGCAGAAACTGGACATTGGCTTTTGAGCTGGAAAGCCTGTGACTGCCAGAGACTTGCACAGATTTGGTTTTCTCACATGACAAACGACTTAGTAGTAAGTCTGGCTGGACAATGGAATTGCATTTGCAGGTGCTTACTACAGATTGGGATTGGAAATTTAATTTAAAATTAGACTCTCCATGCATAGTACTCTTGGACAAAATCAAAAGGCCAAAAATTGAAAGCATGGATGCTACAGTATTTTTTAAAAACTAATAAACCTCAAAGCTGGATTAACTCTGCTTCTCTAAACCATGGATATTTTTTAGATTGCCTGTGTCAGATTGACAAAAGCCTCAGTAATTTTTAAATATATTAGGTCAAGACTTCATCTTTGCCACTGTAATGTATTCTCTTACCTCCCCAAAGCAGTCAGTGAAACTTAAGTATCTTTTTCCTTTGTTTGCCTTTAAATTCTTACAGGCTAAACACAGAGGCAGATTGTGGGGTCCTGGGCCAGAGCAAGTGGGGACCCCTCCCCACCCCTTCCACCTGCAGTCCCTACTCCCCCCCCACCCCAGCACTCCTGCTGGGGAAATGGGGTCGGGGCACGGGGGCTTGCCATGCCCGCCCGGCACTCCTGCAGGCTTCTCTGCTCCCTGGCAGGAGCACCTGGCGGGTGGAGTGGGGAAAGCCCCCGCACCTCAGCCCCGCTCTCTGGTAGGAGTGCTCGGCGGGTGGAGTGGAGCGAGGCAAGACTCTGCACCACAGCCCACTCCCTGGCAGGAACGCAGGATGGAACGAGGTTGGGACACAGTAGTGCCCATTTTTCCAGGGCCCCCCATTTGGCTTGGGCCTCTGGGCATGGGCCCCATTGACCCAATGGCTTATCCACCATCATTGTACCAGCTTATCAAAGAAAATAAAAATAAGAAGAAAATTTCCTTACATCAAATTTGCTTTCTATATAAAAATCATTTAAAAACTGACTCCATATTAAAATCCATGCAACAGCAAGGAGAACACACATTTCACTTGACTCCAAGTCAAGTGGCATCTGTTATAGAAAGCTGAAGACTGACCTTTCTGCAAGGCTTTGGGGGAGGTAGGGCTGATGGAGAAAATGTGACCTCATTCATAGTTACTAGTGCATGATGGGGTGAAACACCATGACAGAATCTAGCCCAGTTAATCTATATAAAGGAATATGGGCACGAAAATAGTTTTATTCCACAAAAATAAATAGTTTGTATTATTTAATAAATTATTTAGGGCTTGACTCTGAGACTTAGGTCCAGCCTAGATAGGGGTGACAGAGTTAACTGTCACATGGAGGAGGGGAATAAAAAAGAAAAACTTCCAAACATCCGATTTCAATTAACCAATTCTCTCAGAGTCTGCTGAGAATGGGAGAGGTCTGGGTTAATATAAGCCAGGGCCAGCCCATCCTGGTGGAAGAGGAGATAACACATAGGAAGACTGAAGGAGTAGCCAAGTAAAAACACCTCCTGAAAGAGGCAGGAGGTGAGGTAATCACCTTAGGAAAAGGATACTATGTTTTGGGAGTGTGGGCCAGCCTCCATAGCAAACCTGGGCCTTGCCTAAGAGGTAAGAGAACTTATGGGGGAAATGGGACTAAAGACTTTGAGTGTAGATGATACACCCTTTTATACATACACTTATGCTCTCTCTGGCTACCTTTTTCTCCTCAGCCCTATTGTTTCTGAGGTGGTCAGGTCATCCTGGCCCACCAGGCAATAGCTTGGTGACAAGGGAGTAGTGTGAAGCCATACAACATATAAGCGTTCAGGGAAAGATTGAGTGGAACTTTCTAAAGTGCCTGCATGACCTAGAAGTCCCATTGAAAGTCAATGTGGTTGTGACTTGCTTTCACTTAGCTGCTTTTTCAAAATCCTACCTACTGAGTCTCCACCAGCTCTTAGTGCTCATTGGGCTTAGTGCTGCCTACATGGGATCAGCCTGCTCTAAGCCTCTTTGAAGCAACTTGGAGCCAGAGGTGTTGATGCCACGATTGTCTGTGCATGTGGCGGGAGAAGCTCCCTTTGCCCTTGTCATCTCACCTCATTTACACAAGGACCAGCATCCACTCACCCATAGCAAAGACACAAGTTTCTTCTACTCTGTGTAGAATCCTTTCATTTTCTGAAGCAATTTTTTCATATTTATTCAAAAAATGATATACAGATAACTCCAATAGCTCAGGACTAGTTTGAATAGAATGTTAAAACAATAAAGTCATACATAAAGCAGTCCATAGAAATTACTTGTAATCTTTCAATGGAATTATAGATGCAACCATGTTAGATTACTTCTCTATGACCAGAATGGGACAATTATTGGGTATGCAAATCCATTGCAATTTGTTGCACTCTGTGGGGGGTGGGGAAATAAATAATGGCTCTTGCCACTTATTTTACTCTTATGCAAGAAAATCAAAATGAAATGATTTAAAACGTGTTGTTTATGCCTGACTATTAACAGCTCTACATAGAATACAGCAGGTGACAATCATGGGCATCATATTTTTATAGAAATTATGGAAAGTGCAGCATGCTCTCATCTTCTGAAACTCCAGACAGTTGAATGAAATAGCCTTGATGTCAGTAAGCAGATGTTTATTTCAGTTAGCTGTAGAAAACATTACTTCATAAATGTAGCAAACAAAGAGAAGAGGAGGAGTTATAGCTGCATGAAGAATTTGTTGGTAAACTACTATGAGAAAACAAAGTAATTCACAGGCAAACGTCTGTCTTTCAAACACACCCAAGATGTTGAGCTTTTCATTCCATTTTAAAAACAATACAAATTAGTCACTTTGAAAGTGTATATGGTGCCTCTTCCTTCCCTGCATTAGGAAGAAACTTGATAGCATTGGTCTTCCTGAGCAGTGCTAGTACTTTCTAGTAATGGATCCTATTGCTGCACTAATGCTGCTCAGCTCAATACCCCAGCCAAGCTAAACTATATATTTCTCTGTATGAGGTGACAGAACAGCACCTTCTGTGGCACAGAGCTCTCATGAGGTCTGTGACCTGCTGGATTTGGAACAGCTGAAGCTGCCCCACACCATGAGAGGGAAGTATAGTAGGCAGAGCACTGGCAAGATCACCTACTCCCTTTCCCATTCTTAGGGCTGAGTTTGTGACTTTGCTCCACTAACTTGCTCTCCATGGGAATTAGGCACTAGGGAATGATATCAGGGGGTGCAATACATAAAAATTGTTAATGTTGCTTTCTCAACATTGTCTTTAGTCATAAACAGGATCCCCTCCTGCTGTTTTTCTTCCTGTGAGTTTCCTCTCTTGAAGATTTTACAATCTCTTGATTAGCATTTGGGTCAGTATGTAAACAGGCATCCTCTGGGAGACATACAATACCCAGTACACTCAGGACCAGAGAGAAAGAAGCATCTGTTACCTTCAGCTTGAAAGGAACCTGTCAGACACCATGTCACCTGCTGTATCATATTGACAAAAGCCTCAGTAACTTTTAAATATATTTAGGTTAAGACTTCATCTTTGCCTGCCTGCCGTAAGAACAGAATTTTCAGTACAGACACACAACTCCTTAAATATTATTTGTACATATATTTCAGTAAAAAGAAAAGGAGTACTTGTGGCACCTTATGCTCAAATAAATTGGTTAGTCTCTAAGGTGCCACAGGTACACCTTTTCTTTTTGCGAATACAGACTAACACAGCTGCTACTCTGAAACCATATGTTTCAGTGATTGTGATGACTAGTGGGCAACTGGCTCTCAGTAGAGCACTCATTTGCCAACAATAATTTGTGTTATGAAACTATTTCCCACAATGAAAGCACACACTCTTTGAGTGTTATGCATGTTGTACTTTCTGCTTCACCCCCAATTTATTTGATGCACTGTTTTCATTGCTACCCTCTGACATCTTTGGTTAGCAGCTGCTCCCTATTGAAGCAGCATTTTCTAGTTCATATTTACGGTCAAATGTACTTCAATTGATTAGCTGGCTGTGGGTAACTTCGTTTTGCATAATATACATTAAATGACCTTTTAAGTCTCTTCCAAACTGATTATGCCCCATTCGTTTATTTAATCATGTTACATGTAAAGGAATTGTTTCAATTTTTCTTTTCCATTCCGTCTGTAAAAGTGGAATGTTGTGCAATCACTGATAGTTTTGGGAATGATGATTTTAGAATTTCCACAATCTCAGAAAATATTTTGTCTTCTGGTTTAGCAGAAGCTGGTAGGTTGTGAAGCAAGTTGTAAATTTAGCTCTCATTACACCCAGTAAAACCGCCACCTTTTCCTTATCACTGATCTCATTAGCTATTACACACTATTACAGTCTCTCAATATAGATGGCCCCATCCTCTACTGAGCTCTCAGAAAGTCCATTTTTTACAGACAGACATTTTTAACTCTTTCTTTCTATATGAGCAGGTTACTCACAGTCCCAATGGCTGCAGGTGCATTTTTAGTTTTGCTTTCCTTTGTCTTCTGCAGTTGCTGTATAGTTCACTGTATGTTAGGACCCCAGCTTCATTGCAGCTGTTGTCTTTGCTTTCTGTATAACATTAAGAAGCTGGGTAAACTACACAGGCACAGTTGCATTCAAAATAACTGTGTTTATTAACTATGTGCAAACATACAGAGCTTAGCTATCTATGTCCTCTGAAGCTTTGGCAGTTTCTGATAGCTTCAACACTTGAGGGGTCCCAACTGCTTAAATGGGATACCCACCCAATTCCTGTATGCTACAATAATATCTACAGTGCCTACCTGGCATCCCAGCAGTGGTTTGTTTCCTTGACTGACTTGAGAGGCTGATAGGGATAGAGACTTTAAAGGGATCATTTGCCCAGAGACAGTACCATGACTCACAGTAACACACCAGGAAAAAGGAAATGTTTCATATTGAGCTGAAGGTTTCCTTCCCACAGGGCAACTAGGATGCAACCTTCTATATCTTCTGTTTTCTTTTACTCTTTTCTGGCATTGTCTATAGTTCTGCTATATTCAGCAGTTCCAATCAATGGACCATGTTCTCTACTACCTTGCATTTTCATCGACACCTCCATGAAGCATAGGTGTTACGTGTATTTCTCAGATTTATTTATCATTCTACATTTACTTTGTACAGTTGTAATGGCCACACAAGGTGGAAAGCAATGGAAAATTAGGTTTTAGTGGTTAAAGCACCTAAGTCAAATGGGTGCTTTTGAAAAATTTACCCTAAGCCCCTAAATCACACAGGAGGTTTTGCAAATTTCACTCCAGAATTTTCTATTTTAGTTGAAGCAAAACTCTCCTTCCAGGTCAGATTTGCAGCTTTCCAATCTTGTATTTTGATCCCTTGATGTGTAGATTAATGAAAGCATGCTCATAATCTACACATGACTGCATAGATTAATGAAAACATGAAAAGGTAGTTAAAATATGACTGTTTAATTGTCGCTGCCATTCCCCACTTGGTTTGTGATAAAGAAAGTACAAAACCCACAAATGCAACTTATCTTGACCTTCACCAAGGTCATTAATAAATAACTTCTGGAAGAAATGCTATTACTGTTGAAATCAATGGGACTAAAACATATGCTTAAAGTTAAACACGCTTAAGTGCTGTCCTAAACTTAAATGGATTTTAACACCTACTTAAGTGCTTTCCTCAGCTGGCACCTAGAAGCAGTGTAGATACTTAAATCCAAGAAAGTAAACTTCCAAGAATGACAAGGTGGGTGAGACAATATCTTTTATCGGACCAACTTCTGTTGGTGAGAGACTTCTCTAGGAAGTGTGTCTCTCTCACCAACAGAAGTTGGTCCAATAAAAGATACTACATCACCCGCGCCTATCTAATATTCTGTGACCAATACAGCTACAACAGCACTGCATGAAACTTTCAAGAATGAAAGATGCTCTGCCTTCCCTGGTTGTAATCTATAATAATAGGATTGGTGAGCAAAACACATTAGAGAAAAATGGTTACTTATTAAGCAGCATGGAATAATCTTTCACTAATGCAAGTCCCACTTTCTCTGCTTCAAAGATTTTATTAAGATTTCCAAAAGGTAAAATTATAGCCAGTCTGCTTGGCCACCACCTGGTGATGAATCATACTAAAACAGAATGAGGTACAATTTCTGTTGGAGTCCTTTTTCTCTCTTCAGTAACAGATGCTGTTAAATTTGAACCCCTCTATTCTCTTAGTCTTTTCTAGGTTAGGGTCACATTAATAACCCAAATATAACCCAGTATCAAAAATCTTTCAGAAACATGTAGTCACTGCCAGGATTAGGTAATATTAGTTAAAAAGCATCCTGAAATATGATCATTAACATGGAGATAAAACAGCAGCTACTTGTAGCTCTTCTCATTTGAAATTTGCATATGTTAATTAGTCAACATCTCATTCAATTCATCATCATCAACACAGTAGGGAGTATTTACAGTTTCTAATGTTATTACCATATGATCACTTATATAAGTTTTAGCAGGGGTTGGGGTAAGGTGATTTGTTAATTTATGTCTGTCTCAATCTGAAAGGGATGTTTTGCTGAACTGGCTTTTTGGGATCCATGAAATGCATGACCGGGGGAAATTTCAGAGTGTCCCTCTCCCCTTTCCCTCCAGCACCTGGGGGAGTAGAATAAGTAGAGGAAAGGAGATAGAGAAAAGAAGGCAAGGCTGTAGAGTTTGACTGGAATTGTGTAGGATGAGAGAGACTTTATGATTGGGCTCTCAGGGTCTCATTCAAAACCCACTGAAGTCTATAGAGTTTTCCCAATGGCTTTAGTATGCTTTGGATCAGATCCTCTGGGAATAAACTTGCTGGACACTTCCAAAACCCTTCAGCCAACCTGCTAGCTAGAGTCCACATACACAAGTTAAAAGTCGCTCAGATTAACTCCCTTCCCTTTTCCCCACATATGGCTTCTCAGAATCTGCCCCAGCTACTCTTGTGGGGCTAAGATAAACATTTGGTCTTATTGAACAACACAGTAGTTAAAATATCAAGGACTGTGCATGACAAAGTGTACTTTGTTCATTCTTTTTTCAATTAGGATTTAACTTTGATTATTTATTTCATAATTGTTCCGTGATGTATTTTAGAAATATTGAAGTCTTCATATTATGACCTCTGATTAAAGCTCTCTGCTAAGTCTAACTGAGAAGTGGCAAGATTTTGTCAGTTTTTGTGTGATTTGTAAAGGGACATTATCACCAAGGGTTTTTTTTTCTGCTAACATTATAAGCCAGTTCCTATTTATCTATTAATAAAATAAGATTTAAAATGTATTGTGACAGGGTCAGGACAAGTGGCTACAGGAGATTGATAGAAGACAGATATTAGCCCCAGGTTAAGCTGGTCCCTTTTCCCTGGGTAAGGTAACAGGGAAGGTTCCAGAACAATCAGGAACTTTCTGGAAACAAGACAGACAGGCTGATTAGAACACCTGCAGCCAATCAAGAAGCTTCAAGAATCAATTAAGGCAGGCTAATCAAGGCACCTGGGTTTAAAAAGGAGCTCACTCGAGTTTGTGGTGCATGTGTGAGGAGCTGGGAGCAAGAGGCACTAGGAGCTCAGAGTGGAAGGTGTACTGCTGGAGAACCGAGGAGTACAAGCATTATTAGACACCAGGAGGAAGGTCCTATGGTGAGGATAAAGAAGGTGTTGGGAGGAGGCCATGGGGAAGTAGCCCAGGGAGTTGTAGCTGTCGCACAGCTGTTCCAGGAGGCACTCTAGACAGCTGCATTCCACAGGGCCCTGGGTTGGAACCTGGAGTAGAGGCGGGCCCGGGTTCCCCCCAAACCTCCCAACTCCTGATCAAACACAGGAGGAGTTGACCTGGACTGTGGGTTCATGAAAACGGCCAAACTGAGGGCTGCCGTGAATCTCTGAGGTGAGCAAATCCGCCAATAAGTGCAAGACCCACCAAAGTAGAGGAGGAACTTTGTCACAGTCTGTACAGAATTACAAAGTGCTGCACAAAAACTAACTGACACTTCTTTGGTTAAAATATTTTTGAATAGGAGCCAGTTCCTTAATGTACAGCATGGCACAATATAATTCTCCCTTCTGCTTGCATAACACACTATTATTGTGTGTTAATAGTAATCAACAACAATGGCACCATTGCTATGCCTGCAAAAACACTTAATCTTATGCATATGAGTAGTCAAAGTGACATCTATGGAACTACTTGCATGCACAGATTTAACCCACATCCATATTTGTGGTATAATTTTGTATCCCATGAGCATATATCTTGTGATAACTCATGAACTAGTGGCGTTCTAACTAGGCTGTTTCAGGACTTTGTCACCTAGGCACAGGTACACAACTCAGGAAAAAATAGCATGAAAAACATTTTTCTGTATAAAAAAATGAGGGGTACAAATGTACCCCAACCATGCTACACTGTTATCCTGTATTTTTAGTGATTCTATGTACACGTTTGATTCTAGTGAAATTATCTCATATGGAAATAGTGATACCTATGTGTCCCTCACTAAATAAGCAATGTGGGGAATGCAGTGAATGTGTATGTGCTGACCACTCCATATTGATGCTGATGTGTGAAAATTGCATATAGGCTCATTGAATGAGACTTCTGCTAGTTCTTTCAATTTTCTAACTAAATAAAGCTTTTTTCTTCGAAAGCATTATTGTTCTTATTTTCTGAATGCATTTGGGGTACACACATCCCCCCATGACACAGTTAATGTAACTTTTTTTCTTGACACTTAAGCATGTGTGGAAGTGTTTGCAAGATCGGCATCTAAAACAGTGATTTACAGTTTCTGCTTCAGGAAACATGAGTGAAACATAACATTGTGCAAAAGGCTAAGGCCACCTCCAGTGTAATTTTCATCTATAAAACTCGGAGTTTAGCCCATATCACATATAAGACTTGTTTTACTGAATGGAATTAGGAACATAGAAATAGCCATACTGGATTAGGACACTGAACTTGATGGACTACTGCATAGTGGTCAGCATCAGGTGTTTTAGAAGAAGCTTCAAGAAACCCCACAGCAAGCCAATGTGAGATAATTTGCCTCCAGGGAATGCTTCTCTGAACCCCTAATAATTAGAGATTGGCATTACCCCAGAAGCACTAAAGATTTATATACATTTTAAAACTCCCTTTTTAAACTGTATCCAAAAGTCACTGTTGTAACTCTGGATATTCGTGTAATCTGTGCAAAATCCAGTTCCTTTAAAACTTGATAAATTCTTAGCTTTGATTACATCATGTGGCAATGAATTCTGCCATCAATTTATGTGCTGTAATAGTGGAAATATATTTTCTTTTTATTGGTTTTGAATTTTCTGCCTTTCCATTTCATGTCCCCTTGGTTGTCTGAGACAGGGACAACAGAAGCTAAAATCTACCTTCTGAACCATTCATTATTTGCAGTGCTCTCGTGTCCTTTCTTGTTCATCTCCTCTCTAAGATAAGCAATCCCAACCTTTTCATTCTCTACATTTGAAAGCTCTTCTGTGTCCCTAATAATTTTTCTTGCTCGTCTCTGAATTGAACTCTAATTCTGTGATATCCTTTTAGAAATGGGGTTATCGGTACTGAATGCAACATTACAAATGAGGGTGAACCACTAATGTTTGTAACGACACTGTAATGTTTTTTCATATCATTCTACATTCCATTCTTCTTGCAACCTTATATTTTGTTCTGTTGTTTTTTTTTTTTTACCACAGCTGCACATTGAACAGAGGCCTTTATTGAGCTGCAAGCAATGAAGTCAAGTTAAACAATAGGTATATCATATTGTGTTATAGGCTGACTTGACTTGTACAATAACCCCTTTGTTTTCATTTTATGTTCCTGTACTAAAATGTTTTCCTTTATCAGGTTCCTTCATTAACACATTTGGTTCTAGACACAGCTGCATTTTTAAAGAAAATCTTAAGTATTTTCTTTTGCCTTAAAAAGTGCCCCTTTATGTGCAAAATGGAGAATGCATCATTTCTAATATAGAAGGAATATACATAGGCTTGGCAGAATTTGAAGTTAAAGCTTTACAACCATTAAAACACAAAATTATTAACATCACATATCAAAATATACAAGGTAAATACCCTTAAATTACACTCTAAGTTCTCAAACAACATTTTTCTTTCTTTTGCCTATCTGTAAATTTAGGTTATTAATGATGGAAATATTGTTTTGTTGGTGTATGTGCGTGGTGAAACGAACATGTACTGACATTTACCAGTTAAAAGCCGAATCCTTCCAAACCTAAATATACTGTATTTACTTGTCATTTTGATTCAATTTAAAATGGAAAATTTGATTCAGTATTCTGTTTTTTTAAATCAGCTCAATTAATATATATCAATCATCCCTGCTAAAGAACAATATTTGTTTCACAGAAGAGAAGTCATTACAATGTACAAATTAATTGTCCATGACCCAAATTCATACAGTGTCCCAGCTGGCATGATAAATGCTATAGCTTGCAAACAATCTTTTCATTGTTATAAACCTTTATAACACAAGACATATTACCCAAGTTTTATTGATTACAGCCGGTCAACAATGCCAACTATTGTATATTGCAGCAAGAAAGAATTATCTGTAGCATCATTAATCCCCAGCAATCAAACAGAAGCATATACATTTACACCAATGCCTCTTAAAACACAATTAATTTGTTCATGTTTTCCTAAGAGCAATTAACAGCAGGCAGGAGTTTTAATGAAATAAAGTTGATTCCCAGAGGGACTGTTTGTAATGAACTTTACAACTTTGTAAACTATTTACTTTAAGACATTATTAATAACAAAGCTATTAAATCACACTATAGCGCCAAGTTAAGGGATACTGGTAATTAAGCAATCATATTTGTTTGTATATGCCCTACCTAATTAGCTCTTTTTACATCTCTTAAACTCTTCTATCAGGACATATAGAATCCAACTGACTTCAGCAAAATAAACACATACTTTTCTGCAATATCGGTTTCCAATAAAAGTGGGTTTGTTTTGAAACACTTAGAAAATTCAATCAGAGTAAGTGACTATTCTGAAAACTACTTAGGGCTATACAAATTAGCTCTTAAGGGAATTAATTAACATTTCAGGTTGGGGTTAAGCATGACTGTAAAACATCCCAGCCCAAATTAAGCTTGGAAAGATTTTATAAAACTTGGCGAAAGTTTAACAATCAGAAAATTAATTTCTGCATGATTGACTATTGACTCAAGCTTATTTATTAGATTTTTTTTCTCATGATCCTATAAGAGTAATTTAGCAAATACAGACACTGTTGAGTTTGGGCTAAAAGAAACCTGACAGAGGATTGTTCTGTCAGCACTATTCACAGTCATGATAGACAGATCTGCCTTATAGACAATTTTTTTTTCTAAGATCATTTTTTTTATTTGGGGGTGGGAAGAGAAGGAAGACAAAAACAAAACAAAAAAACGTTGAGCCATTTTGAAACCACTATATGAATTTTCATATCAAACATTAGACCTGATTTTCATCTTGATTCCAAGTATCACTATTCAGTTAATTCAAGCACTAAGAGTGCATTATTCTGTGATCTGTCACTCTAATATTTTGTGATCTATTAGAAATTATTAAATATTTATTTCTAATATTTTTAGACATCTTGTGAGGAATGTGCAAAATAAACTACATTATTTCACATGGTCACAGCTATCAGGTATTTCAATGGGTGCTGATATGGGAGTGACGAAACGAAATGCTTTGGGGCTCTTTGGAAGGAACAGTTATCCGAAACGTTAAAACCATTTCATATACTGATGTCACAGAGGAAGAATTTCCAAAATGCGTAAGTGACTTGAAGCACAAGTACTATTTAAAGTTAGTGGGACGTGTGTTCCTAAGTCATTCAGGCACTCATAAAAATTGCATATGTTCACTGGATATTAAAAAGCAACAGCAGCACTGTGCCTCAGGAAGCTTTTCTAGAAATGCAAATAGTATTGGGTGACGTAGGCTAATGAATTAATATTATTTGCTCACTCGACTCTTTCTTGTGTGTAAATTAGATTGCTTTCAAATTTTGGTGCAATTAAAATTTGACAATTTATTTTTCACTATCCCCAAACCAGATGTTACCTTTTTGAATGATAGTTCATTTGTATTTCACCGTTACTTTACTATGTTGTTCAGAATGCACAATATTTTCATAGGTTTCAGAGTAGCAGCCGTGTTAGTCTGTATCGACAAAAAGAAAAGGAGTACTTGTGGCACCTTAGAGATTAACTAATTTATTTGAGCATAAGCTTTCGTGAGCTACAGCTCACTTCATCAGATGCATTCATTGTTGCATCTCCTGTGGCAAGTTTGAAATCAGACACATATGGGCTGTTATCTACTCTCTTTAGTAAACTGAACATACTGTTTGATTATATTCTGTCATTCCAGTTGAATCTCCTTTTAAAGGTGTGTTAATTCTAGTAAAGAAATGTATTGCTTTCATTATGAAATCCCAAAGATCAACCTAATCATGTACTAATTAACATTTGCATAAGGTGACCCTTTCCCAATCATATTTTATATTTTATTTGGAATGTGTTCATGTATAGCATTATATAGGGGAGGCAAATCAATTTTACTAAACTTTGAGTGCTATTCTATTAGATATGCTATGTGTTCTTATACTTTTAGGGTGTTTGACTTTTAATATTACATAATATAAACTAAGTATTATTTGTGTTGTGCACCTAATCTGTAAAGACCAAGTATTTTGGCCATGATTCTGCAATGCATTTAAGCATATGCATAATTGAGAGTATTGCAAATGCCCACTTTTGTCTAATGGCTGGCTCACCAAACCAAGTGTGAGGGAAGTGCATTCTCCTTCCAGCTGAACCCAGATGGGAGATTGCTGATTCCTAACTCTGCTGTGCATATCAGCACTGCTGTATAATCTCACAGGACTTCTCCACAGGCTTTGTAATGTGAGCATTCAAGCATAACAACTGAGAATTTGTGCTAAACTCTGGATGAACAAAGTGACTTTGTGAATGGAGTAAAATACCTTAAACAGGAAGGAAAACATGTTATTTAGCTAAAAATAAAATAAATCAAAGATGAATACATGTGAACCTGAAAAACACGGCAGTGCTTTGAATATCTGCTTGGATGAAGACATGATTCTGAAGACCTCCGTTTTACAGTTGATATCTACTCAGCCAATAAAGGGCTTTGGAGGTCCCATAGATCAACCTATGACAGCATTCCTTCTAGGAGAGAGGAAGCACAATAGGCTGGCCAGCTGAGACTGTCTGGAATTTACCGAAGCACCCTTAGAGATGATGTACCAATCAAATTACATAAAACTGGAAACTACATTTTCATGTTGACACTGAAATTCAAAGCATTTTTAACACACAAGCCTCTGCACCACTTTTGGAAATTGCTATTCCAAAACTGTTAGCTTGTCCCACAAAGTATAAGTCTTTGTATTTTAGACATTGAGAGATTATGCCATTTACAATACTTGAATAGCAATGTCCAGTCGTCATTCATCACCATAAATCAAAAAATGTGAATTTTTTTGGATGCAGATATGGCAACATGACTTTTTCTTCATTTCATGTTATTCTTTTTCATCTTTATTAGACATTTCAAAATGCTCTTAAAGAGACTGGGTTAAATTATGAACATTAAAATTAACATATATATTAAAATATTTAAAGCATCATTTGCAATGAACCAATGTCAATGTAATTAAGTACAAAGACTCTGCAAATCATAAATCTGTTTTTTTATTAACATCACATTCTCCAAAAGCCTTAGCACATCTGTTGCTCTATTTTAAATTTGCTATTTATAAAATTCAGGAAAACTGCATGTCTTCTGATTGCTCCATTTCCATTATATACATATTCACCCACATAATTATGGCAGTTCAGAAGTATACTATACAGTGCACCATTAAATACAAGACAGGTTTTAATTAGAAATAGAAATATGGATATTAAAGGTTTTTAAATTGTTCTACTTGCAACTGTCCATGAATATAGCCATAACAGCTACCTTCCTGTAATAATTTGACTTTGACAAAAGTTAGTGTTTTTTGGAAAAGACATGGTAGTGTTGTTCTTGGAAGTTGTTACTGTCTGCGGGTGGTCTAAATAAATGGCAATAGAAATGTGGCAATCTTGCCACAAAGTTGTGGGTTTTGAATAACTTTCAACCCACGTTTTAATGATGATCTTGAATATTTATATATTCATGATGGTAATTGCAAATTCCTGGTGTGAGGGGTTTTATTTCTTTTAATTTTTTTTACAGGGGAATTTGTTTAGCCATTGTAACCCATTAAAGCTGTTCAAAATATGGAAAAACTATTTTGAAAAAGAAAAATAAAGTTGTTTCCATTTTGAAAGGTTCAAAACAAGGTTTCATTGTTCAAAAAATGTTAAATCTTTTCAAAGTTTTGGTATTTTGAACATTTGAATTTGGTTCTCCATCTCCTCCTCTCCCCCACCTTTTTGCTACTAAAAGCAGTAAAATAAATTATGTTCAAGATTTTTTATTTTATTTTTTATCTTGTTCTTTTTGCTTGCTCTTTAGCTTTTTTAACTTTGGAAAAGTTCCAGAGTGGCGAAAAGAAAAATGAAGGTCTGTAACTCTGACACCATCTTTTCAAAAGTTGAAATTGGATTTTGTTTTCTCGTCTAAGTAACTTGAGGTGAGGGGGCTGTTGGAGGAATTTTCAAAATATATTTGCCACTTATTTTTTCTTCTACATTAGATAAAATAAAAAGTTTGTTCCAATCTCCTCAGATTTAGACAAAACATCATCCCATAGCCACACACCAAACAATCAAGATTTGAAGTGGAAATAATCCCCCACTTTTAAAAAAAAAAATTCTTAGGGAGGAGGAAGTTGAGCTTATAATGAAAATCAAGTTTCTATCTTAGCTATGTATATTCTCACCATATTATGTCAGAACAACAAGTGATTCTCTTTCATGTCTAGCTCTAGTTACTTGCAATAACTAGAAATGCCTCAATAAGATATGACATCAAGCTTTTAAATCAGCTTGTTAAAAGAGTGCATGACACACAGGCATTGGGACTGAAGACTGATGTTTCTCACTGATGTAATAAGAATGACCCAAATATTTCTTAATCAGAATACTATACTTTCAGAGTACTGATGTGATGCATTCCTTGCTGACATACCATTACAGACATTATTGAAGTGATGTAAAATATAATACAATAATTTTATATTGTGACTGAAAAGGAACAGTTGGCACTATTGTGATATCAGATTCCCCAACATTTGTGCTTTGTTGCACTCTTTCTAGAAAACTCTCCAGTTTTACTTTCTGGATGAGAAAAGACAGGTCCTGAGTGATCTTTTACTTTTTTTTAAAAAATATTTTTACATTTTTAAGAAAACATTTTGGTTAAACTTTGTATTATAGGTACATTTATAGTTAATCATTAACCCTTTATAAACTAATAAGTGGCTTAATTAATTGTTCTAGAACTGTACATATTTATGCAAGGAAGCATCAGCAAAATCCACACTCACTTCTTCACCTGTTTGTTTTAAACATTCACATTGCAACAATCTGCGTCAGCTGTTGATCCTTTTCCATTCAATTATATAGAAATTATCTTCCACTTCATTCCACATTTATTTCCAGAAATCTCAGCTGTTCACAGCTTTTGATTGAGCCAGGTTCTCTTTGGCTTCTGGTTACCTAATGAAGGGTTTGGCTAGAACCTTGCCATACTTAGCCAATGAAAATTTTGTAAGGCTGTTGAACCGTAAAGCTAACCACTTACCTTCTCATCAGATCTGAGTCTGACAAGGGCTGTTGTCAGCATCAGTCACATTCTTTATCAGATGTATTGCCCCTGAACAACTTATTAGGAAAAGGGATTTCTTTTCTAAACTGTGTCTTGAGAATATATTATTAATCTACAGGTACTTCCTCCCACATACAAATAGGATTTATCAAGTCTTGAGTGGAAATTCTTTAGCTTCTGCAGATAGAATTGTTTTATCTTACATTACATTAATATTCAGGCATATCAGGCCAATTCTGTCTTTCAGAGTCCGTTATCTCCATTGACTCAGGCTCATTTATTCTCGCTGAGGAACTGGCCCAATATTCCAAGTATGGCCATACCATGGATTTATATAAAGGCGTTATCATATTTTTCAGTATTCTTTTCTACCTTGTTTTGTATGCACCTTAATGTTTTCTTTGCTTGAGTGCACCATACATTGAGCAAAGAACTTCACTGATTTGTCCACAGTAAACGTTCTTTTTTCTGATTGGTTACAATTACTTTTAGAACACAGCAATGTGTATGACTAATACTTATTATTTTCAACATTGTTGTAGTTGTGTTGATCCCAGGATACTAGAGAGACAATATCCTTTTAGAGAGACAATAAATAAGGTAATATCTTTAATTGGACCAACGTCTGTTGGTGAAAGAGGCAAACTTTCTGTGTAAGCTCAAAAGCTTGTCTCTTTGGCCAACAGAAGTTAGTCCAATATTGCCGTATTTACCTTGTCTCTCTAAAATTTATTATTCCTTTCAATGTGAATTACACTGCATCTGACTGGACAGCATGATGGCAAATTAAAGTCAGTACTTTCACCAAGCTTTGCCAGTTTCATCTGAAGTTCTTCACAGACTTCTTTAGTTTTCACAGGCCTAACTATCAGACTCTACATTTTCTTTCATTCTTATGGGAGCACTGATTCGGGTATCTAATCTCTACTTAAAACTTTCTGTGGGTAATTTTGGGATAATCCATCAAAATTGTAACCTGCAGCTATCAAGTATGGTAGTCTTATAGAATCTCATGAATAACTCTACTGCATAAGTATTTACATACATAAGAAAATTCAATAGCGTTTAAATCTTTAAAATACTTTCTTCAGCAGCTACTGGATAATTCAGAAACGAAGAAGCCAAGTTTGTTGGGGTTTGTGTGCTCACAATAATTAAGGCAGAACAAAAGTCTGCTCAGGGAATGTAGTTGGTTCTGACATTTTGTCTCTAATGTGACAAGTGAATGCTTATATTCTAAATGAATGTATTCCCATACAGTTAGCTTTTCCATTTGAACTTCTGTGAGTTGACTAAAGCTTTGTTATAAGTCCCTTTGGAGAGCACTGACACACTCTCAGGTTGCTGACAGGAAAACCCTGTAGACTGCCTAAGGGCCTTTCTGCATCACTTCAGCTACAGTTATGATCAGGTTTTGAAATTTCTCCTTGAAGTTTGGCTGTAATTTCTTGAAAGGCAAACACTTCTGAAAGCACCCTTGCCAGATATGAAAAAACTTCCAGAAAATCCAGTTGATATCCTGGATCGAGGACAAAAGGTGAAGTATTTGAATCAAGCTTAAAGCACCTATTAAAAGTTAGGCAGTGCCTCAATAGAAAGAGCATATAAAGTGATACCTTGGATCAATTTTTTCTATCAGTTACAATGACAATATTATTTTCTAACACAAAGGAAAGTATATCTGAAGTTATTCTCTGCCTAGAGGTTTGGCCAACAAAGACAGCTCATGAGGTACTTGGCAAACATATTTTGATTAAACTCCCATGGAGTTAAGTGGGAGATATTTCAAATCTACAAAGGACAAATTAGATATACATCTCCTAATGAATTTCAAATCCTTTGAAACTCCAGCCCAAACAATCATTTTTAGAGGGTTTTCTCTCTCTCTTTTTTTTTTTTTTGCAGTTTTATAATCTAACTTTTCCACTCATTTCTCACAGATGTTTAGAACTAGTGGATATAGGGCCTGATCCAAAGCTGTATGGAAAGACATCCATTGAGTTCAAGGCTTTTAGTTTAGACTTTTCTAAACTTCTGTATTTCTTTCCCCTCTCCTCTGACTTCGACTGATCGTGAATAATTCCCCATATCCACTGTTAAATAAATGTATGGTGATGTTTTCTGGGAGGATTAATTGAGCAATAACAATTCAGATTATCCATTGGCCCCCGATTATCTATTGCTGTGCACATGGTTCTGCTTCAAAAATGTTATTACCAATTAAGCAGATGTAATTTATAATATAAGGTCATTAAATGACTTGGGTAGCTTTATGACTAATCCTGAGAATAGTTCTGTATGTTTGCTTCAATAGGAGTTACACATATGATATATATCTGAACATCAAGCTATGTATGTAGAAGCCAAAATTAACCACATTTCAAGAATCAGACACTTAGATCTAGTCCCAGATTTAGGGTTAGTTTAGCCATGGGTTAAATACCAACTACATTTCAGACATGCAGATTGATGAAAGGCCCCCTTCTCATACACACATCCGCTCTAGGAAATCCTCACTTCTCAAAGGGCACAAATTACCCCATGAAACCTGCCCTGTGTGCATGAAGATATGTTCCCAAAGGGTTTGATCACATACAGTTTCATTCAAAAGAGAAGCATTTGTCCCTAATGGCCTTACTAGTAAATTGTACATTGGTAATAGGGAGCCCCTAAATTCTAGGCTCCATTGTGGCTTTGGCACAGACCCTGTGTAAGAGTCAGCACATATTTGCACTGATTGAGGAGCAGCCAGGAAGCAAAATGTGATTCAGAGAAAATCGGCCTCCCATTCACCACACCAGACCTACATCAACATCCATCACCCAGAGTGCCTAAGAGCTGTACTGGCTGGCACTTGTAGGGTATAACCAATCACCTTCCCTGGCCATCTTGTCCAGGTCTGTAGGTAGAAAGTAGCAACCTGGCAAAGACTTCTCTCGCACCCTTTGAGGTTATGGTATGGTATGGGTGGCTGGCATAGAGGAATACATGGGTGTATTACATCTCTGTACTCCACTGTGTAGGTGTGCAGGGTTGACTTTTTATAATTCCATGGCCACAGAGTTTGTACTGGGTTCTGCTGCTTTTTCTGGGAAGTCTTCCACTTAGCTGTGGAAAATGTGCTTATCTGGAATATTTCAGGCAATTTAAGATGGTATTTTGTGCTCCTTACCAGCCACTGTTATCTTCTTGCTGCCTGCCTGTTCCTGCCCCACAATGAGTTCTAGGACACTGAGCCTGAACCTCGTAGGGCAAACCTCTTGCTCCCTCCAAGATAATAATAATAATAAAAAAATCTTCCTGGAAGCTGTATTTGCTAAAAACAGTTGACATGCCTTCTGTATCCTTCTGATCAACCTTCACTGGCCAGTCACCTTCCCTCCTGCCACTGAGTTCTCACATGTCCTTGTGCTTATGTCCATTCCTTTCCTTATCACTTCCACTTACTGCTGCCTTCACGGCTAATTCTCCACTCTGGCACTTTGAGTGCAGAAGGTAGGGGCCCGCAAGGAATCTAAAAATTAATACTGGCCACTCCAGGCTTGTATTAAACTCCCAAGGTACAGCTTTTCTCTGACCTTGGATTGGTAGATGCTGCCACCACCCAAGTGCAGAACCCCTTTGAGAGCCCAGGAAGGCACACTTGGGAATTCCTTCCTTTGGGGTACCCTCAAGCCCTTTCACACCACCTCCAGGGAAGAGCTGAGAAGGGGGGGTGGAGAAAATCAGCTGTTGCCACTAGCTAATTAAACAACATGTGCACAAACCCCTTAAGAAACAAAAATTCAATTCTGTTCTTAAAAAAGGTAAATTTTATTAATAAAAAAAGAGAAAGAAAATACATCTGGGAACTCGGGCTATTGCTAGATTCTAAAAGAGAAACTATACAGATTAAGCACCAAGAATAGCTTTCTTGAGGTCCATTTTAAAGGTTACAAGCAAAACAAAAGCACCTGGGGTTAGCACAGAGGAATCCACAAGCCATTACAAAATAAAAGGGATAAACCTAATTGCGTCTTCCTAGACATTTCCTCATCTACTTACATATCTGGGGTTTTAGATGAGTAGTTTCTAGGTATGATACTGATGATTTTTCATCAAGCTTTCATTTTTCAAGCTTCTTACAGCATAGCTGTTACCCTGTCTGCCTCTCCCCGGGGAGAACAGCAACAGACAGACAAAAGGGGAGTCTTTTTTTTAATTTTAAAAAGTTCTAGCCTTCCCATTGGCCAGGTGCCCACTCACTTCCTTTTGCCTATGCATAGCAATGAGACTTTTTAACCCTTTACAGGTAGAGCAATTAAAGAACCGCTACTAAGAGGGATTTTATAGATACTGGCTGGCTGGGTGTCCATAAAAAGGCCCTGCCCTCCCTCCATTTATCACATGTGCCTTCTGTATCCTTTCTGATCAACCTCCATTGGCCAGTCCCCTTCCCTCCTGCCACGGAGTTCTCACATGTCCTTGTGCTTCTGTCCATTCCTTTCCCTGTCACTTCCACTTACTGCTGCCTTCACCTCATCTCAGCAACCAAAAGGAGCAGGGGGTAGAGCATTTCATCTCCTTCAAGCAGTCAGGTGGAAGGGGCCCTAAATTGGGTGACACACTGACTCTTAATTCAGCATCAAGATCCCCTGATTTGGCAGACATTGGATCCCATGTAGAGTTGAAACACTAGATGGCAGCCTGGGATATGTATGCAAAATCTTCAATAAGAAATGATTATTACATCAACAAAATCAGTGCTGTGACATAGCATTCCTTTTTAAATCTTTCCCCCTGGCTGTTTGGTATGCCTTTCACCCGACCCTTGAATTTCCAGTTTGCTGGAACATTGAGTACCGTTGTGCCACAGAAGTTGTTGGATCTTTGCCACAGAATACAGCTCTAGTATGGTGCAGAGAACACTGGTGCTGCTTATGTTTAAAATGATGAACTGACCAGATGGCACAATACTGCTGCCATCTTTACAATTGCCAGAAGAGTGTAACTGAAAAAAGGATCTATTGTTCTATTAATTTTATTTATTTGGGTTTTATTTTAAAATGAAAAAAATCCCATGTAATTCACTGTTACCAGAATAAATATTATAGTCATTTAGAATAGGGACTAAAAAGAATATTTAGAATACATAGAACTGAGCAACAGCCTGCGTCTAAACACCTGTAGGCTTTGAGTTATGGGTTGAATTGAAACCCAGAGCCAAAGCTGAGTTTTGTGGCTGGTCACTGTCATTAAAATGTGTTCAGAGAAGAACCTGGAACTAAGCACCCCTGTATTTGGGGGATTAGGGGTGATTCAAAATCTAGATCTGATTTCTGAAACTTGGGGCCATCTTGAAATTCAGTGCTTTGCTTCAGTCATAACTTCTGTTTTCACAGTAAAATGTAACACATGCTGCGGGCATTTTCTGCCACTATTACTCACACAGAGTAGTACCTCTTCTGTGAGCAGTCCCATTGATTTCAATGGACTGATGTGAGGAGTAAGGCACTATGCAGTGCGAGTAAGCATGGCAGAACCTGGCCTGCTATTATAGAAGAGATTCTGAACTATGGATAGAATTGTTGGATCATATTAAAGAAGTTCTGTATTAAAATCACAAATGAGTTTGATTCCCCAGAGTTTAAATTCCAGGGTATTACTAATTAAGAGGTCTCTTGGTTTTTGGTACTGTTTCTCTCCCTCTATGTGTGAAACTTGCAAGCTGCTAATTGTGTTAGTACTTTCTAAGACAGAGTCTGTTCTCAAAGCAATTCACAGAGAGACAGACTCAAAGCAATACTCTAACAACAGAAACAGCACCCAGAGACTCCCCACCCTTTTGTTGTATTAACAATTGTGATTAAAATAGAGATAGAGGATGTATGTGGATGGATGCTTGGTGTGGATAATAACTGAATGATCAGGGAGGTGCCAGCCTAAGAATCCAGTGTCCATCTGCTGAAGAAGGCGTCAAGTGGAAATAACCAGAGGACCCCCCCCCTGGAGGGCAGACTGGAATCCACCCAACAGCCTCAAGAATGGGAGAACCAAAGAACAAGATAACATCTTGGAGCCGTCAGGAATGTGCTATCTGCTGATTGATTCAGCAACAGCATGATGAAGCAATTCCCATAGACTGGCATAGGAAGAAATTCCTAGAAAAATAGACTCTAAAAAGTGAGAACTTTGGGGTCTGATTCTGCAAACCAACTTCCAGGAGCATCAGATGAGCATCTGACAAGGCCCTGCTCCCTCCTCATGTCCAGGCCACCTGGCCAGTGGCTTGGCATGAGCAACTCTAAGGCTGGTAACTATGATAACAACCTTGCAGAACCTGTGTGTGTGGGTGTGTATGTGTGTGTGTTTGTATGAATGAATGTGTGAATAAATATGAGATTGAATGGAATGTTATAGCTATAACTAACTGCTTACTATGATTCTTTCTGTATTCACAATAAATGTGGTATTTTGCCTTTTTCCCTTTAATAAGATCCTGCTGGTTTTTATTTTATTGGTACAACAGAATGGGAGGTTTCTAACTGGTCCTCTGTGCTGTTGTAAATATGTCTATAATGCCCAGTAAATCCACAGGTCTAAAGATTTCCTTTGAATCAAATTCTGCAGCCCTTTCTCAGGGCTACTTTAAGCTTTTAGAGCCTGCTTCAGTTCCCACTGAAGTCAATGAGTCACATCGACTCATTGAAATTTGCAGGGAGAGCGGTCGTGCTGCTACATCTCTGTACAAGGTGCTGCTCACCATGCCAGTCCTGCTTCATGGGATGGGAAGCGGATGGGGACATAGCCTCTGAACCTTGTCTGGATACGACCCTGCTTCCTTTAAGGTGCCGGGTGCCCCAAGGAGTGTAGATGGTACATTAGTACTTGTTTTCCCTGGACTGAATTGGTAGGTATAATTGTTATCTCTTATTGGTGTGTGTGGGGTTGGAAATGTCCTTGTTCTTTCTCCCACCAGATAGATTCTGGCCCTCAGTTCTTAGTCAAGCAAACCTCCCACTGAAATGTACACATCCCTGTCTAAAATCTATTTCATAATAGGAATAAGATAAAATCTGGGAATTTTGGCCTAAATTTGCATTTATTAGATGGTTCTAG
Organism: Lepidochelys olivacea; assembly: GCF_965140295.1. Lineage (NCBI taxonomy): Eukaryota > Metazoa > Chordata > Testudines > Cheloniidae > Lepidochelys > Lepidochelys olivacea. The sequence goes on along the minus strand of NC_140418.1, from coordinate 69,582,032 downwards.
AGGGTGAAAGTAAAAGGCCAAATCTCTTGATATAATCGGATACATGTTGTCACGAACCCCAAATGCTTTGTCTATTGTCTTTTTATAATGTCTGCCATATTCTGTAAAATATACTGTATGTGTAGTAGTAATCTGTTGCTTTATTTAAAAAATCACAAATTTAAAGGAGAGTACAGTATGCTGATTGTAGAAGAGCTGCAGCAAACCAAGTTTTACTTATACTTTGGAAAAATCTTCCTCAATCAGGTTTTGCTTTGGACAAAGCAAAGCTAGAGAAAGGTATGACTGAGGATCCATTTTAAGCAAGCCACCAAAGTTTGGGGTTGGGACAAGTATGATTGAATAAAAAGTTGTAGTTTGAGTTCACCTTTACTCCCAGGAGAAGGAGTAGTACAGATTATTCAAGGAATAAGATATTATTCAGTGTGAAAAAGGGTGGTAGAATCTATCCTATAAAATATTTATATAGATGGAGCTGGTTATTTATTCTTAATGGGAAGTGTCAGGCAATCCTATAGGATCCTGTTTTCAGTGGCTTATAACTGTCAAACTTTAACCGTTTGGCTTGAAGTTTCCCACGATGGGGCTCTGCATCAGGTGAATTTTGTTTTGGAAAACCTGATCCAGGATCTCAAGTCAGGCAACCAGGAAATGAGGAACACATGATTAGTGACCAGCTGTGAAAAGTCAGTTTAAGTGACATGCCTAGCATCACATAGGAACTCTGTGGCAAATACAGTGATAGAAGCCAGTTCTCCAGGGAATGGATCCCAATAAAAATGCTATTCTACATTAAAATCATATGTCAGTTTCTCATAAAGTGCCCAGGCTAGTTATTCTGCATAGTGGGCACATGTTTTTTGTTTGTTTTTGGCCTTTTTGTTTGTTTGTTTTTTGGTCAGGGTATTAAGTTCCCTTGTGAGATACAAGAAGGAAAACAAAATAAATCTTCTTCAATGGAAAGAGGAGCCATCTGTCCCTGTTGAAAAGTATTGTACACCATGGGGATTTCATCAGTTTTTTTTATACCAATGACAGATTGTGCAAAGTGCAGGTGCCCAGTAAATCAAAGAAATGCCAACATTTCTGATTCACAGAGCTTTTTAAAAACCTCAAATCTGACTGAGTGGATATCACTTGGCCCAAACAATTTTAGAAAACAATTTATGTAGCTCCTTTCAAAACAAACAATATGAACATTTTAACTGATGTGGTTTGAAATAAAAATAAATATTTGGGCAGAATTACTATTTAAAGACAATGTGTTCCTTTTATAGTGGTAGTCACTGGTAATCTCTGAGGGACTATTTTTTATTTTTTAAGTGGATCTGTTAGTTGATACCTCTTTCATTTTCGGGACATACCAAATGCTTTGTATTATTTTATTCATACCTAAGGGCTTTGCTCTTCTATATTTAAAACTTCTGTGGTTTAACTGGGAGCTATATTCAAATAAAAGTGTTCGGTTAAGCAAGACTAAGTGACAAGCAGGTGTCTGTGATTTACATCTGAGATGGGAGAGCAGATGTTCCAAGCTGGAGTCAGAGAGTGAAATCCTGGCCCCTTTAAAGTCAAAGAACCATACCAATGGGAGCTGTGGGAGTGGTGCCTGTAGGTGAGAGAGGGGAGCATGCGAAGCCTCCCTGGCTGCCCATGCGCCTAGGGGTTGCAGTGACCTGGCAGCTGCTTCCTGGGAGCCGCAGTAAGCGCTGCTGGGACCCTGCACCACCTCTCTCACCCCACCCTCTGCCCCAGGCCTGATCCCCTTCCTGCACCCCAAACCCTTCATCCCCGGCCCCACCCAGCCAGAGCCCTCACCCCCCTGTACACCCCAATCCCCTGCCCCAGCCTAGAGCCCCCTCCTTCACCCCAAACCCCTCATCCCCGGCCCAACCACAGAGCCCACACCCCCAGCCAGAGCTTGGACCCCCTCCTGCACTCTGAACCCCTTGGCTCCAGTCCGGACCCCCTTCCTTCACCCCAAACTCCTCATCCCTAGCCCCACCCCAGAGCCTGCACCCCCAGCTGGAGTCCTCGACACCCCATGCACCCCAATACCCTGCCCCAGCCCAGAGCCCTCTCCCACACCTCAAACCCCTCATTTCTGCCCCCACCCCAGAACCCGCACCCCCACCCGTAGCCCTCAGCCCTTCCCACACCCCAACCCTCTGCCCCAGCCTGTTGAAAGTGAGTGAGGGTGGGGGCTGGCAAGTGACAGAGGGAGGGGGGATGGAGCTAGCAGGGGTGGGGCCTCAGAGAAGGGGCAGGGATGAGGGGAAGGGGCGGGGCATGGGGTGTGACTGGGGTTTTGGTTTTGTGCAATTAGAAAGTTGGCAACCCTACTTTTGGTGCCCTTTACAATGCTTTGCTGCTGCAGTTTCCTGCCTGGATTGCTCACAAACTGTCTTCAGCATGCAAGACACTTCCAGTTATGTGTATCTGTGTGTACTGCAAACTGCTAGCCACACCTTGGCTCTTACATAGAATCATAGAATATCAGGGTTGGAAGGGACCTCAGGAGGTCATCTAGTCCAACCTTCTGCTCAAAGCAGGACCAATCCCCAACTAAATCATCCCAGCCAGGGCTTTGTCAAGCCTGACCTTAAAAATCTCTGAGAAAGGATATTCCACCACCTCCCTAGGTAACCCATTCCGGTGCTTCACCACCCCATTCCAGTGCTTCACTGGAAGAAGAGAAGAAGAAGAGTTGATGATATCACTTGTTCCTAAAAGAAGAAATGAGGATTGTCTTGTAGTTAAATTGCATGCATCGGAGTCAAAAGACTTGGTTTCTATTTCTGGTTCTGCCATAGACTTCTTGTGTCATCTTGCCTAGTCATTAATATCCGAATGATAAAAAACGGTCTCGTATTTTGGGCACCTCAGTTTTGGGGTGCCTGGTTTGAGATTCCCAGGTGTTACCAAGATCAGGTTCATGTGTGTGTGTGTGTAGAGAGCGACAGAGAGTATGTCCCTGCCTGCAAAATCTTATAATCTAAATAGACAAGAGAGACTAAATGTGGGAGAAAGGAAGTACTATCTGCATTGACAGTTGGGAAACTGAGGCACAAAGATTAAATGACCTGTGTAAAATCACACAGGAAGTCTGTGGCAGTGTTGAGACGTGAACTCAAATCTCCTGGTTCCCAGTACAGTGCCTTAAGTAAAACAGCATCCACTGTCTCACATGACAAATAGCAAAGAGGACACTGTTAACACATTCTTTGGTATGGCTGAGCTGTGTGTGGTGTAGGACCAGAATGAGAGCTGGGGTAGAGATGGCTTTAAACTCATCCAAGTGTCAGTCCACTTGTGATGGCTGCACTAATATATGCCTGGGTGCTCATGACCCCAAAGGGTTATTCCAGCAGCTGGGAATCAGCCAGTTACAGCGGCATCCTAGCTATGCCTCATTTTACCCAACTGGAAGGGGGGTTGGCATAGGAGCTGCTTTGCTAGCCTTATCCCGGGGAGTCTTCTTCGGGCAAGTTAAGCTGGCTTTAAGGTTACTTTTTACCACTGGAATGGTGGAAAAGCAGCCTTAACAGACCAGAGAATTTGGCCAATATTAATCACAATAGATAAACGTCTTCATTCTGTGTTATTGAAGTCAAAGTATCTGGGGTAAAGTTGTACCCTTCTGCATTATAACATATGAACATAGAGAAACTGTTTCACAATTTTCATGCCTTAAAAACCTCCAAAAACCAGAGCCACGCTCCATTTTGTGGGGTCAGGTAGAAACAGTGAGGAAGTGGCAAAGGACTTGATTGTCAACCATATGGATTCTGAGGATGATCTAATAGGAATGCCTGTGTCAACCCTGCAGATATCTGAGCATCTGCATAGAGCAGAAATCCTTCATAACTTCTCTTGGCAAAGCTTCCTCAGCCTGGAAGCAAGGCTAGCTTGTTGGTATTTCTACCATTAGTCCCTTTGTTTTATGTGCCCCTTTCAATAAAGTTCCTGGAGTCTTAGGCCAAAGTGGATGCCTTTATCAGCAGAAAATTCACTTGATGTGGAGATAGGAGCATGTCATACAGAGTGGCTGATTCCTGGCTCTTCCCCTTTCAACCTATGATATCTCTTATTAGCCCACGGAGCCTCATTTTGTAGTCTTTTGGGGACTTAGGAGAGAGATGGCAGCATGGAGAACAGACACTGCTTTGGCAGAGTATGATTTTAAGGGTACTTTCTGCCACAAGTTTTGCTCATTTGCTCCTCTCACTGGTACAGACTTGGACTTTTGAAGAACTGCAACACACAGCATAGTAAATAAGAAATATTAGCCTGATTTACACTGTAGGGTGCCCTGATACACTCCTAGTTCCAGATTTTCCCCAAAAAATGTATGTCCTGAACTGCACAAATGTATATAGGTTCATTATTTCATCAATGGAAATAATGTGCACACATTTTGTTACTCCAAATGGAATTTCCCAAACACTTCAATTTAAACACACTGGGTTAGATAGAACAATAAAACAAGTTTACCAACTATAAAGAGAGATTTTCAGTGAATACAAGTCATGAGGCACAAAAATCAGAAATGGTTACAAGACAAATAAATAATGCGTAATTTAAAAAAATATGTTCAAAGCAAAGTTTCTCTCATCACATGCCCTCAGAATCTTACTGGCCCAAAAATTAAGCCAGAACCCCTTCTTATGTTTAATGGCTGTTTCCTTTGTCCCTTCTCATGCAGCAAATTGAGGAGGGGTGCCTTGGGGTGCTTGCCACTTCTTTTAATAGTCCTGTCCCCCAGTTTGAGAAGCATTTCTATCTGGAAGTAAAGGCGACAGGCAATCTGTGTGGAAAGGAACTCCATCCTGTTTCTTTGCTAAGGCTATGTCTACACTAGCATTTTTGTTGGTAAAACTTTTGTCAGGCAGGGGTGTGAAAAAATACCCTCCTGACTGACAAAAGTTTCACTGACAGAAGCACCAATGTGGACAGGGCTATGTTGATGGGAGATGCTCAGCCCCCTTTTCTGCCAAAGAATGGCCACTTAACAAATAATGACCCATCAGCCTTGTTTACACCTGGCTGAGGCATCTGCTTACCGTTTGTCTCCATTTCTGGTTGATGATTCTACTTACCGCTTAAATGCAAATTAAGCAGAGCATATTCTTTTGTTTGAGACAGACCTGTATGATGTTTCACTCCATATTCTTTATGAAAATATGCTTATGATATGAATATGACATAACTGGATGTACTTTATGCAAGATGGGTCTTGTAAGGTATCATTGGAAAGGTTATGATTCACTGAATGTGATTATCCAATTTGTATGCCTGCATCATTTCAGTATCTGAAATTAGGAATATTAACTATGTATCTGTATTTCAAATGTGTTACTTTGGGTGTCCCACACGAACCAGTGCTTCAGGTACAACAATGGAAAAGCCAGACAGGGCTAATGAGCCGTTAGCAGAGACAAAGGACTATGAAAGAGCTTAGTCTTCTTGTGGACCATGGAGACAGCCTACGAGCAATGGCTGCCACAGTCCTGCAGAGACATGGGTCTTGTCACCTGATACTAAACATTACCTGGGACTTCTTGTGACTTTCCTCTGGAAGGGAAGGGAGGTCAAGTATGGGAAATAAAGGATTCCTGTCTTATGTAAATCCTATTTAAGGGTGGGGAGGAAGGCAAATGGCACTACTCCTCTCCATGGCTGTCTGCCCAAGAAGAAAGACTGCTAAAGACACCTGAAGGGAAGGCAAAGGGGAGTCCAGACTGAGACAGGGATCCAGTCTGAAAAGGAATATAACTGGAACTCTGAATCACAAAAACTTTGCAATCTGCCTGAAATAACATTTAGGGTGAGAATTTATATTTTGTAACCTGTTTGTTATGTATATTGAACTTAGCTTGCATATTTTGCTTTTATTTGGTCAGTAATCTGCTTTGTCTGTCTGTTATCTCTTATATTTACTTAAAATTCACCTTTTGGTAGTTAACAAATGTATTGCTTGTTTATAATATAACCCAGTTTATGTAATTTCTAACTGCAGGGGAGGCAAGAAGTTGTGCATACCTCCCTCCACATTGTCTCTCTCTGCAGCTGGGGCCGGCCCTGCCTGTGTGCTTGGCTGGAAGATGCCTATGAGCCGAACCCAGCAAGGCCAGGTAAAGGGGACCCAGGCTGGCAGAATAGGCTGATTGAGCAGGGGAGGCCCAGTTAAACCTCAGCACATCAGGTGACACCCCAAAGGGTCCAACCCTATCACAACCTGTTTGCCAACTTCTGTTTCTGCAGGGCTATGATTTGCAACATGTGCTAATACCACCACACAGAGACATCTTATAACTTCACATACAATGTTGCCACACATATTTTACCAGGACATCAATGACCAGCAAATTATGAGTTTTCAAATGATAGCTCACTAGGAATACTTTGTACAAAGATTATTATAATAGTGGTCACGGGTATATTCTGTCACAGTAATCAATACCCAAGAAATATCTTTGCCAAAGTTTCTGATTAAATTATAGAAGTAATCAAAATATAGAAAATGTTTTTATTAAATTATCACCAAAATATGTTTTTCTCTATTTTTCATCAATATTTCATTTCAATTGAAGCTTTCCAACCAATTCTGTTACATTATATTTTTTGTAATATTTTAAAGAACAGATTAACTATCTTTCTGCAGTGCCAAAACATCACAAGAAGGATAAATTTGAAACTTTGCTGCAGACAAGCAAATATATTCAAATATTATGTCAGGTTTAAAATAAAATTGATAGTGTTTCTGTTCATAATTCATCTGCATGTACATATCCTACATACTCACACCACTGCACTAACACATACGGTATGTTTTTAAAAACGCATAATGAACCAGAAGGTCAATTTTTAAACACCCAGTCAAGAAATCCTCTTTTTTCAGCAAAATGCTTATTTTCTTTCAGTTAATAATGAATGGTTTACTCCCACATAAGGCACAGCAAACTGTTCATTTGCTTTTTAAAAGGCTAGAAGTAGAGAATATGGCAATACTTGAAACTAAGTGAGGTCAGACACTGCATTTTCTTTTACATTTACTTTTCTCATGACATTTCTATTTCTGAAATGTTTCCTATGACTGTTTATTTCTCAGTGTCTCTTCTTTTCCAGCTTATATCTCTACCTGTGTCAGGTCAAAAGCTGCTCCAAATTAACTGAAAGTAATTCCAGCTGTTGGCATACATATCTGTGAGTTCAGAGTAGCAGAAATAAAGTGTTAATAATGATGCAAAATGCCTACGAAAAAAGAAGGGTCGAGGAGGGGGGAGAACATCTTTCTTTGTTGCTGGAAAATTAAAAATATTTTCTTCATAGTGGTGCCCATTATATTCAGAGCTGTGAATTGCATTTCTTTACACTTAAACAATGTGGTTTTCTCAGAGCCCACCTTGCAAATATTGAGAGCTGCACTGTGCCTGTTAAATACAGCCTTTTGTAAGAGGCAGCACAGAGATGAACCACCCCTGGGCAAGCACTGAGCAGCATCATGCTTCTGGGAGCCACTATGCCTGCTGGAACTCCCTGGTTGTGTTAAGAGGAGGTAATTTGCTCAATCTCTTTAAAGGATCCTACATCTTTCCTCTCCTGAGTACAGTAATACCAACCAGTTCTGTTGGCCAGTGTGTCGGTGGGCAGGAGTACCCTGGCTACTATTACTCTTGGGTCCTCCTTTCCATCTTTGTGGCCAATTGATCTCTTAGTGCACTCAACCCTGCACTCCTCACCCCACGGGCTGCTCTTCTGACTGGCCTTTATTCACGCTTTAGAAGTGGGAGCCCCTGAATGGTCACATTAGGGCTCGCCACAATCTAGCTCCTACAAGGAGTAATCCAAATAAAGTCAATACCGACATAAGGTAGGGTCCTGCAAATGCTTACTACCAGGAGAAATGCTTGCTATTGTGGATAATCTCATTGATATCAGTGGTTCTACTTAAGTATGGTAAGCACTATCTCAGATACTAAGCTACCACACCTGGCAGTGGGTATTTTCAGGCTGAGCTCTAAGAACATGCATCACACCAGCCTCCGTTTCTATTGATGTCTAGTGTTTCTCAGTCAGAGCTGATTTTGCCTCTACTTCCCAGCAGGAAGTCTCCTGATATAGTCTGATGCACAGAAAATGCATTTCATCATTTAAATGCATGAGAAAGGAATCATTCAAAGTTGTTGAAAAGTAAGTTCAGTTATTTTAACAGTGCTGATCATTCACAAAACTTGGTGAGAGCTATAATATATTAACCTTTTGTAGAGAGGGATGGGTTATGTTAAAGTAACTGACAAGTCTGAGCTCTTAAACATTTTACAAAAATGAATAATGGCTTAACTGCTTCTAATTCAGTGACCCACCTCTCAGCAGTCATTCTTTCTCTATGTTAGACCCATGCTCTATGATTTGCACTGGCTGCTTATTGCTTTCTGGCCTGATTTTAAGATATTTTTTGTTTACCTATGGAACCCTAAATGGCTTGATCCTGCCTAATTAAAAGACTGTCTCTCTGTCCATGACATACAGCTAGAGCTGTGATTAGCAAAAACCCCTAAGTTGAAGCCCCATTGATATAAGAGGGAGAGGCAGCTGGTAGGGTGTTCTCCACTAAGTCGTGCGACCTTTAGAACTTACTTACTTCTTTTGGTCCATAACAACCCAAGGCTCTTATCCTGCAAACACCCATGCATGTTGTACTTAACTTTACTACCATGAGTGCCCAGTAAATTGCATGGAAGTCAGCTGACCCACATCAGAAATATGAAAAACAGAAACAAAAAACCATATTGGCATTGGAGAGATGCAAACCTATTATTTCTTTAAGTTTAGATTTGTAAGGTTGGATTATGCAAAACTGAAACCAATGGATGGAGAATCAAACCCTTAGAACATGATGCTTACACCGCTAAACCTCTCTCTTCAGTCAAGCTGAACTTCCTGTGTCTCAGACTATCAGCTTCCCACTCAGTCACATTTAACATTAAAGGCCAGGTCCTGTATGTCCCTATAAGGTGAACATTCTAAGGTGAAATCCAGACCACTAAGCAGTTGTGTCACCACTTGCCCTCTAGCCCTGGGTGCCTTACAATACTTTGCTGCTGTAACTCAGTCTGGGATGCTCACAGCAAACCCATAAGCGTGAAGGTCACACCCTGAGAGTCTGTATGCTAGACAGCCCTGCTTCAGCAGCTCTCACCCCAACAGCCAGTCTACAGCCCCACTCTGGTTTCCACCAACCTTGGTTACAACCAGAAAGGTAAGCCCAACACCCCCAGTCCAAAATTTCCCCAAAACCATGTGCCCTGAAGTGTTCAGCCCTCTCTTGGACAGCTCAGAGAAATAAAAATGTTAATTGCTCCTTTAAAGAGACAAAATCACATTACAGCTACAAATAAATACATCCCTCCCTTCAAACACAGCACTGAGTTGGTTTATAGTAAAAATAAAACAAATGTATTAAAAACAGGACATAGGTTCAGTTATGCCAAATAAAGGAAATAGTTATTTGTTTGTAACTCTTTCAAAGTCAAAACACACATCTAAAAGTCTAAAATTAATCTAGCAAAGTACAGACTTTGTTCAAGATGGTTTCTCATACCAGTCTTTCTTCTTCCGAGTCGTGGCTGGCTTTCCTTCAGGCAGGAACTTCCATAGAAGTACAAGGTGCTGGCTTCCCTTATCTTTTCTAGGTTAAAGATCTTTGCCAAAGCAGGTTTCTAACCTACATTTGATTCTTGGAGACTTCAAGCCCCCCTTGTTTGAAGGGCCAATCTTTTTCAGCTTGCAAGAGCTTTGTTCCCTTGTTTCTGTCTGGTGGTGAATGCCAAACATGGCTACTGTCTTTGCTTATATCTTCCAAAGTTCAATGACCTTGTTTCAAGATTAGGATGACCTCATGCTATTCTTCCCTTCCTGTGGGCTTCCCATCCTCCTGTGTGTAAATGGAATCTCCACTGTATTGATTGTCCATGCTCCCCGTGGAAGGAAAAGGCCTGGGTAGACACCATCGAATCGTGGAAGTCAATGAATGGCTACGCAGGTGGTGTCAGAGAGAAGGCTTTGGATTATTTGACCATGGGATGGTGTTCCAAGAAGGAGTGCTAGGCAGAGACGGGCTCCACCTAACGAAGAAAGGGAAGAGCATCTTCACAAGCAGGCTGGCTAACCTAGTGAGGAGGGCTTTAAACTAGGTTCACCGGGGGAAGGAGACCAAAGCCCTGAGGTAAGTGGGGAAGTGGGATACTGGGAGGAGGCACGAGCAGGAGCACGTGAGAGGGGAGAGCTCCTGCCTCATACTGAGAAAGAGGGGCGATCAGCAGGTTACCTCAAGTGCCTATATACAAATGCACAAAGCCTGGGAAACAAGCAGGGAGAATTGGAAGTCCTGGCACAGTCAAGGAATTATGATGTGATTGGAATAACAGAGATTTGGTGGGATAACTCACATGACTGGAGTACTGTCATGGATGGATATAAGCTGTTCAGGAAGGACAGGAAGGGCAGAAAAGGGGGAGTTGAACTGTATATAAGGGAGCAGTATGACTGCTCAGAGCTCAAGTATGAAACTGCAGAAAAACCTGAGAGTCTCTGGATTGAGTTTAGAAGTGTAAGCAACAAGGGTGATGTCGTGGTGGGAGTCTACTATAGACCAGCAGACCAGGCGGATGAGGTGGACGAGGCTTTCTTCCGACAACTTGCAGAAGTTACAAGATTGCAGGCCCTGGTTCTCATGGGAGACTTCAATCACCCTGATATCTGCTGGGAGAGTAATACAGCGGTGCACAGGCAATCCAGGACGTTTTTGGAAAGTGTAGGGGACAATTTCCTGGTGCAAGTGCTGGAGGAACCAACTAGGAGCAGAGCTCTTCTTGACCTGCTGCTCACAAACCGGGAAGAATTAGCAGAGGAAGCAAAAGTGGATGGGAACCTGGGAGGCAGTGACCATGAAATGGTCGAGTTCAGGATCCTAACACAAGGAAGAAAGGAGAGCAGCAGAATACAGACCCTGGACTTCAGAAAAGCAGACTTTGACTCCCTCAGGGAACTGATGGGCAACATCCCCTGGGAGAATAACATGAGGGGGAAAGGAGTCCAGGAGAGCTGGCTGTGTTTTAAAGAATCCTTATTGAGGTTGCAGGGACAAACCATCCCGATGTGTAGAAAGAATAGTAAATATGGCAGGTGACCAGCTTAGCTTAACAGTGAAATCCTTGCTGCTCTTAAATACAAAAAAGAATCTTACAAGAAGTGGAAGATTGGACAAATGACCAGGGATGAGTATAAAAATATTACTCAGGCTTGCAGGAGTGAAATCAGGAAGGCCAAATCACACCTGGAGTTGCAGCTGGCAAGAGATATTAAGAGTAACAAGAAGGGTTTCTTCAGGTATGTTAGCAACAAGAAGAAAGTCAAGGAAAGTGTGTGCCCCTCACTGAATGAGGGAGGCAACCTCGTGACAGAGGATGTGGAAAAAGCTAATGTACTCAATGCTTTTTTTGCCTCTGTCTTCACGAACAAGGTCAGCCCCATGCTGGGCAGCACAGCATGGGGAGGAGGTGACCAGCCCTCTGTGGAGAAAGAAGTGGTTCGGGACTATTTAGAAAAGCTGGACGAGCACAAGTCCATGGGGCCGGATGCGTTGCATCCGAGAGTGCTAAAGGAGTTGGCGGATATGATTGCAGAGCCATTGGCCATTATCTTTGAAAACTCATGGCAATCAGGGGAGGTCCCAGATGACTGGAAAAAGGCTAATGTAGTGCCCATCTTTAAAAAAGGGAAGAAGGAGGATCCTGGGAACTACAGGCCAATCAGCCTCACCCCAGTCCCTGGAAAAATCATGGAGCAGGTCCTCAAGGAATCAATTCTGAAGCACTTAGAGGAGAGGAAAGTGATCAGGAACAGTCAGCATGGATTCACCAAGGGCAAGTCATGCCTGACTAATCTAATTGCCTTCTATGACGAGATAACTGGCTCTGTGGATGAAGGGAAAGCAGTGGACGTGTTGTTCCTTGACTTTAGCAAAGCTTTTGACACGGTCTCCCACAGTATTCTTGCCAGCAAGTTAAAGAAGTGTGGGCTGGATGAATGGACTATAAGGTGGACAGAAGGCTGGCTAAATTGTCAGGCTCAATGGGTATTGATCAATGGCTCCATGTCTAGTTGGCAGCAGGTATCAAGTGGAGTGCCCCAGGGGTCGGTCCTGGGGCCGGTTTTGTTCATATCTTCATAAATGATCTGGAGGATGGTGTGGATTGCACCCTCAGCAAGTTTGCAGATGACACTAAACTGGGAGGAGTGGTAGATATGCTGGAGGGTAGGGATAGGATACAGAGGGACCTAGACAAATTGGAGGATGGGGCCAAAAGAAATCTGATGAGGTTCAACAAGGACAAGTGCAGAGTCCTGCACTTAGGACGGAAGAATCCCATGCACTGCTACAGACTAGGGACCGAATGGCTAGGCAGCAGTTCTGCAGAAAAGGACCTAGGGGTTGCAGTGGACGAGAAGTTGGATATGAGTCAACAGTGTGCCCTTGTTGCCAAGAAGGCCAATGGCATTTTGGGATATATAAGTAGGGGCATTGCCAGCAGATCGAGAGACGTGTTCGTTCCCCTCTATTCGACATTGGTGAGGCCTCATCTGGAGTACTGTGTCCAGTTTTGGGCCCCACGCTACAAGAAGGATGTGGAAAAATTGGAAAGAGTCCAGCGGAGGGCAACAAAAATGATTAGGGGACTGGAACACATGACTTATGAGGATAGGTTGAGGGAACTGAGGATGTTTAGTCTTCAGAAGAGAAGAATGAGGCGGGATTTGATAGCTGCTTTCAACTACCTGAAAGGGAGTTCCAAAGAGGATGGCTTTAGACTGTTCTCAGTGGTAGCAGATGACAGAACAAGGAGTAATGGTCTCAAGTTGCAGTGGGGGAGGTTTAGGTTGGATATTAGGAAAAACTTTTTCACTACGAGGGTGGTGAAACACTGGAATGCGTTACCTAGGGAGGTGGTGGAATCTCCTTCCCTAGAAGTTTTTAAGGTCACGCTTGACAGAGCCCTGGCTGGGATGATTTAATTGGGGATTGGTCCTGCTTTGAGCAGGGGGTTGGACTAGATGACCTCCTGAGGTCCCTTCCAACCCTGATATTCTATGATTCTATGATTCCACTATGCTTAATTTACACAGGAGACAGGTAAGTAGCTGTGAGGTCCAGGAGAGACCTGTTTCTCTCTTTGTTTGAACACAGACTGTAAAGCCTAATGTTAATGAGTATTCCTTAGACAGTGTTAATACATATATGTTCTGATGATATTAATCACCAGTGTGTCATAGCCTTCCATAAAATACCTCATTTGATAAAATTTTATAATACAGTAATATTGTATATAATCAGTTGATTCAGTTGCTTATCACTTGAGGATCACCCCCTCCCCCCCCCGTCTTTATAGCCCATATAGTTTTTCTCTGCTGCTTCTTAGCTTGATAACTTTGTTTACTTAATATGTGAAGGTACCTTCATTGTCTCTGCAATGGGGTTACACGGGTATAACTGAGGATGGAAATTGGCTCTGCAATTTGAACTCAGGTGTAAACTCAGTAGGTGTAAATCATCTAACCTCAATGGAGCTGTGCTGATTTATTCCACCCAAGTATTTGCCACAGTTTACACTTCTAGCTGTGATCCTTGAGATAGAAGAAAAACTTTCCCACTCTCTCACAGCTGTATAGGCTCTTCAAGGCTAACACAATAAAAAGTGATAAAAGCTTATTGTTTTGCTCACTAAAATAAACAGTTGAGACTTGGAATACACACAAGGAGCAGAGCATTTGAATAAGAAGGTGACATTTTAGCATAATCACTTTTCCCCGTGGATCTGTGCTTGCATTTGTGATAAATTATGATCTAAAATAGGTGACTAGAGTTATGAATTTAGGTTGAAGACACTCTGTTTGCATAGACTCTGAGTAATTATACTGCATGCATGTAGATTATGGAAGAGAGTCGGGTGGAGTTGAAATTCATCTGTTATCTAGATGCCATCATGCAGAACTGCAGACTAGTTTCTAGGCTGAAGTAGCTGCCACTGCCTTTCTGCAGCAGTTGAATGTAGTGCTACATAAACACAAATACTGTGTCACCTCTCCTCTTCCACGACCCCCCTCTATTAGCTTTCTATGCTGGTCTTTATTTACATAGTGCAGAGACCTTCACAGCTTGCAGGTCACCCTGTACAGCTGCTCTAGTCAGTTGGATTTGTGACCATCTTCTTGACAATAGCTAAGGAGATTGTCCCAGTGAAAGTTATATTTGTGACATTATAACTGTAACTTCAATTATGAGAGTAGCTTGGCAAAAGACAATGATTGGGGAAGCTATGTTGTAAAGGCACAGACATGTTCAGTTCTTGCTTGTGCACAGCTTCTATGCTCAGGTTAGAACAGGCTTGGTGAAATGGACAAGAGCAGTACATTAGCATTGACTTGAACTTTGTAGTCATAGTGAAAATTAAGAACACACTATGCCGTCAGGAATAAACATGTGCCACTCTAGAGATTTAATAGAAGAGCATGGTATGATAATGGAAAAATTCACTGACTATTTTGTGGTGAAAGTACCAGCTTCCTTATGATACTAAAAGCTGGTAGGGAGGAGCTGAACCTGAATTTCACCTTAAATTTGTTGTGACAGAGAACAGGTTGGGAAGCAAGCTAAGAATGACTGCAGACAAAGATATCAATGCACAAAAGCACAATTGATGTACAGTAGTCTAGGGAAAGCCCTATAGAAAATAAAAAAAGTTTATGGCAGCAAGGAACACAAGAGAAGCAGGAATAGCAGGTCAGTCTAGAGAGATGTTGCCTATTCAAGGTCATTGTCTGACTTTAAAGAGTTGGACGATGACTAAGAAACAAAGTGAGATCTAAGGACAGCTTTGGGAAAGGAAGCCCATTTGAAATGTGAGATGAGACATACCCAGGAAGAGCACTGGGAAAAGAAGGCACCAAAATCAAAGAGAGAAATATAGTAAGTGAGCTGACTGCAAGTGGATGCATGGGGTTTTTAATATAAACTCAGCAGAATGGAAATGAAAGATTAATGAATTTAAACCACTAAGTAGCAAGGACAGAAGAGAGGAGTATGAAAATGAAGGTTTCCCCATCTGCAGAAGGAATAGAAGGGAGCACTTGAAGAAGGGAACATCAGTTAATTCTTAAGAAAGTATGAAGCAGATCCTCAGCTGGTGTAAATTGTCAGAGCTCCATTAACTTCAGTTTCAATGGAACTGATGATCTTTACTAGCTAAATAGCTGCCCTTATGACTTTCATCATAAAATGAGAAAGAAGTTACTTTACAAAGTATATAACCTTTGCAGTTATACTTTTATATAGGCAGCAAACATTCACAGGCAACCTTGGGACCTGATCCTGTAATCAGATACTACTACTAGGAGACCCTGTACCTGTGAAGAGTCTTATTGAGTTCAGTGAGCCTTCACAAAGCACCCGGGTCCATGCTAGCAGGTCCAGCTGCAAGACTGGTACCTTCCGCTTTACCCATGTGCCTAATTTCATGTTTGGAACCAGTTACTTTCTATTTACGTTCATGACTTCACCCCCCCACACACACACACCTATACAAGCTTGTTAAGGGGTTTATCTTGTGAGCTGCTGAACCCCTCCTGTAAAGTGCTAAGTGCCCTCAACTCTCATTGAGTGCTCTCCACTCACATTACATTCAACACCTCAGAAGGCATCCAGCACCTCAGACAGTCAGACCCTAAACAAACAAAACTGAGATTACAAAGGACCCCAAGGGAATTAGGTACCCAATTCCCAGTGAGTTTCCACAGGATTTCTTTTTTACACTCACAAGGTTTACAAAGGCCCAATTGTTTTTAAAATGGGGGAAGGGGAGTGTGCCCCAAGCTGAGATCTTGTGCCAACTTCTGAGTTTATGTTCATAGCAAATGTTTCACCTGAACATAAGAACATAATATAAGAGCATAAGAACAGCCATACTGGGTCAGAACAATGGTCCATCTAGCCCAGTATCCTGTCTTCTGACAATGGCCAATACCAGGTGCTTCAGAGGGAATGAATAGAACAGACATTGTTGAGTGATCCATCACCCATCATCCACTCCCAGCTTCTAGCAAACAGAGGCTAGGGACACTCAAAGCATGGTGCTGCATCCCTGATCACCCTGGCTAATACCATTGATAGACCTCCATTTAATGGGCTTCCTTTCCCAGAGCTTATTTAGGTGTTTTTTTTTTAACCGTTATAGTTTTGGTCTTCACAACATCCCCTGGCAATGAGTACCACAGGTGTGAAGAAGTACTTCCATTTGTTTGTTTTAAACCTGCTGCCTATTAATTTTATTAAGTGACTCCTACTTCTTGTGTTGTGTTAAGTACTAACATTCTTTATTCACTTTCTCCACACCAGTCAAGATTTTATAGACCTTTAACATATCCCTCCTTAGTCGTCTCTTTTCCTAGCTGAAAAGTCCCAGTCTTTTTACTGTCTCCTCATACAGAATCTGTTGCATACCCCTAATTGTTTTTGTTGACCTTTTCCAATTCTAATGCATCTCTTTAGAGATGGGGCAACCACATCTGCTCGCAGTATTCAGGATGTTGGCTTACCATGGATTTATATAGAGTCATTATGATATTTTCTGTCCTATTATCTATCCCTTTCCTAATGGTTCCTAACATTCTTTTAGCTTTTTTGACTGCTGCGGCATGTTGAGCGGCTGTTTTCAGAGAAAAAATAAAAGGAGTACTTGTGGAACCTTAGAGACTAACCAATTTATTTGAGCATAAGCTTTCGTGAGCTACAGCTCACTTCATCGGATGCATACTGTGGAAACTGCAGAAGACATTATATACACAGAGACCATGAAACAATACCTCCTCCCACCCCACTCTCCTGCTGGTAATAGCTTATCTAAAGTGATCACTCTCCTTACAATGTGTATGATAATCAAGGTGGGCTATTTCCAGCACAAATCCAGGTTTTCTCACCCTCCCTCCCCTTTTTCAAAAAACCACACACACAAACTCACTCTCCTGCTGGTAATAGTTCATCCAAAGTGACCACTCTCCCTACAATGTGCATGATAATCAAGGTGAGCCATTTCCAGCACAAATCCAAGTTTAACCAGAACGTCTGGGGGGGGGGGGAGGGTTGGAAAAAACAAGGGAAAATAGGCTACCTTGCATAATGACTTAGCCACTCCCAGTCTCTATTTAAGCCTAAATTAATAGTAACCAATTTGCAAATGAATTCCAATTCAGCAGTTTCTCGCTGGAGTCTGGATTTGAAGTTTTTTTGTTTTAAGATAGTGACCTTCATGTCTGTAATTGCGTGACCAGAGAGATTGAAGTGTTCTCCGACTGGTTTATGAATGTTATAATTCTTGACATCTGATTTGTGTCCATTTATTCTTTTACGTAGAGACTGTCCAGTTTGACCAATGTACATGGCAGAGGGGCATTGCTGGCACATGATGGCATATATCACATTGGTGGATGTGCAGTTGAACGAGCCTCTGATAGTGTGGCTGATGTTATTAGGCCCTGTGATGGTGTCCCCTGAATAGATATGTGGGCACAGTTGGCAACGGGCTTTGTTGCAAGGATAGGTTTTTGGGTTAGTGGTTCTGTTGTGTGGTATGTGGTTGTTGGTGAGTATTTGCTTCAGGTTGGGGGGCTGTCTGTAGGCAAGGACTGGCCTGTCTCCCAAGATTGTGAGAGTGTTGGGTCATCCTTCAGGATAGGTTGTAGATCCTTAATAATGCGTTGGAGGGGTTTTAGTTGGGGGCTGAAGGTGACGGCTTGTGGCGTTCTGTTATTTTCTTTGTTAGGCCTGTCCTGTAGTAGGTGACTTCTGGGAACTCTTCTGGCTCTATCAATCTGTTTCTTCACTTCCGCAGGTGGGTATTGTAGTTGTAAGAATGCTTGATAGAGATCTTGTAGGTGTTTGTCTCTTTCTGAGGGGTTGGAGCAAATGCGGTTGTATCGCAGAGCTTGGCTGTAGACGATGGAACGTGTGGTGTGGTCAGGGTGAAAGCTGGAGGCATGTAGGTAGGAATAGCCGTCAGTAGGTTTCCGGTATAGGGTGGTGTTTATGTGACCATTGTTTATTAGCACTGTAGTGTCCAGGAAGTGAATCTCTTGTGTGGACTAGACCAGGCTGAGGTTGATGGTGGGATGGAAATTGTTGAAATCATGGTGGAATTCCTCAAGGGGTCCAGATGATGAAGATGTCATCAATATAGCGCAAGTAGAGTAGGGGCGTTAGGGGACGAGAGCTGAGGAAATGTTCTAAATCAGCCATAAAAATGTTGGCATACTGTGGGGCCATGCGGGTACCCATAGCAGTGCCGCTGATCTGAAGGTATACATTGTCCCCAAATGTAAAATAGTTATGGGTAAGGACAAAGTCACAAAGTTCAGCCACCAGGTTAGCCGTGACATTATCGGGGATAGTGTTCTTGATGGCTTGTAGTTCATCTTTGTGTGGAATGTTGGTGTAGAGGGCTTCTACATCCCTAGTGGCCAGGATGGTGTTATCAGGAAGATCACCGATGTATTGTAGTTTCCTCAGGAAGTCACTGGTGTCTCGAAGGTAGCTGGGAGTGCTGGTAGCATAGGGCCTGAGGAGGGAGTCTACATAGCCAGACCAACCTTCCACACAAACTTCCTCGTGGCTGGAATTTACTAAAACTAGACAAGCCATTTACAACGCACACTTTGCTTCTCTACAAAAGAAAAAGGACACTAAACTTTCTAAACTACTACATGCTACAAGGGGCCACAGCAATGGTTTCCTCAACCCACCCAGCAATATTGTTAACCTATCCAACTATACTCTCAGCCCAGCAGAAGAAGCTGTCCTATCTTGGGGCCTCTCCTTCTGCCCCTCCACCCCCACGAACATGATACAGTTCTGTGGTGACCTAGAATCCTATTTTCGACATCTCCGACTCAAGGAATATTTCCAAAATACCTCTGAACAACATACTAATGCACAGAGGCCTCCCTACCAACATTACAAAAAGAAGGATTCTAGGTGGACTCCTCCTGAAGGTCGAAACAGCAGACTGGACTTCTACATAGAATGCTTCCGCCGACGTGCACGGGCTGAAATTGTGGAAAAGCAGCATCACTTGCCCCATAACCTCAGCCATGCAGAACACAATGCCATCCACAGCCTCAGAAACAACTCTGACATCATAATCAAAAAGGCTGACAAAGGAGGTGCTGTCATCATCATGAATAACTCGGAATATGAAAAAGAGGCTGCTCGGCAGCTCTCCAACACCACTTTCTACAAGCCATTACCCTATGATCCCACAACTACAGCATTTGCTCAAGAAACATCCTGAAAAAGCACAAGATCAAATCCACACAGACACACCCCTGGAACCTCGACCTGGGATATTCTATCTACTACCTAAGATCCATAAACCTGGAAATCCTGGGTGCCCCATCATCTAAGGCATTGGCACCCTGACAGCAGGATTGTCTGGCTATGTAGACTCCCTCCTCAGGCCCCACGCTACCAGCACTCCCTAGCCATCACCTTCAGCCCCCAACTAAAACCCCTCCAACGCATTATTAAGGATCTACAACCTATCCTGAAGGATGACCCAACACTCTCACAATCTTGGGAGACAGGCCAGTCCTTGCCTACAGACAGCCCCCCAACCTGAAGCAAATACTCACCAACAACCACATACCACACAACAGAACCACTAACCCAGAAACCTATCCTTGCAACAAAGCCCGTTGCCAACTGTGCCCACATATCTATTCAGGGGACACCATCACAGGGCCTAATAACATCAGCCACACTATCAGAGGCTCGTTCACCTGCACATCCACCAATGTGATATATGCCATCATGTGCCAGCAATGCCCCTCTGCCATGTACATTGGTCAAACTGGACAGTCTCTACGTAAAAGAATAAATGGACACAAATCAGATGTCAAGAATTATAACATTCATAAACCAGTCGGAGAACACTTCAATCTCTCTGGTCACGCAATTACAGACATGAAGGTCACTATCTTAAAACAAAAAAACTTCAAATCCAGACTCAAGCGAGAAACTGCTGAATTGGAATTCATTTGCAAATTGGATACTATTAATTTAGGCTTAAATAGAGACTGGGAGTGGCTAAGTCATTATGCAAGGTAGCCTATTTTCCCTTGTTTTTTCCTACCCCTCCCCCCCCAGACATTCTGGTTAAACTTGGATTTGTGCAGGAAATGGCCAACCTTGATTATCATGCACATTATAGGGAGAGTGGTCACTTTGGATGAACTATTACCAGCAGGAGAGTGAGTTTGTGTGTGTGGTTTTTTGAAAAAGGGGTGGGGGGGGGTGAGAAAACGTGGATTTGTGCTGGAAATGGCCCATCTTGATTATCATACACATTGTAAAGAGAGTGGTCACTTTGGATGGGCTATTACCAGCAGGAGAGTGGGGTGGGAGGAGGTATTGTTTCATGGTCTCTGTGTATATAATGTCTTCTGCAGTTTCCACAGTATGCATCCAATGAAGTGAGCTGTAGCTCACGAAAGCTTATGCTCAAATAAATTGGTTAGTCTCTAAGGTGCCACAAGTACTCCTTTTCTTTTTGCGAATACAGACTAACACGGCTGTTACTCTGAAACCTGTTTTCAGAGAGCTAACCACAATGACGCCAAGCTCTCTTGAGTGCTAATAGCTAATTTAGACCCCATCATTTTGTGTGTACAGTTGGGATTATGTTTTGCACTGTGCGTTACTTTGCATTTATCAACACTGAATTCATCTGCCATTTTGTTGCCCAGTCACCCAGTTTAGTGATATCCCTCTGTAACTCTTCACAGCCTGCTTTGGACTTAACTATCCTGAGTAATTTTGTATCATCTGCAAATTTTGCAACCTCACTGTTTACCCCTTTTTTCCGTAAATGTATTAATATGTTGAACAGTACTGGTCCCAATACAGACCCCTGGGGACCACCACTGGTTAGCTCTCTCCATTCTGAAAACTGACATGGTTTATATCAGTGTCTGAAAATAAAAAAAAATCAAAGAACACCAAAGGGACAAATTTAAATATGATGCTAAATGTGATAGAAAATTCCTGAAACAGTTCAGAGAAGAAATTACTATAAAAATGTGAAATTGGAAATTGGTGAGATTATGATATATTCCATATAGTGCTATTTTTATTTTGATAAATAATAAGCAGCTTTTAATGGATTGAGCATCATCCAAAGCAACACATTTAACAGATAATCTATCAAAAACTGCACTGCTATACAACATTCCTTTTAGATGTACTGTAAGCTCCCTACCTCTCCCTGAAATCACATATAAATTATGCATGTTGTTACATTTTTGTCTGGCCATCATAATATTAGCAAAGGAGGCACTGAAATCTAATCCTAAGGGGAAAACAAAGAAGTCAAAGTGCAACCTTCATTAGAATTCTTTCAGTCCTCAATTAGAATTAGCATTTGCTTTCCATTCAGTAAGCTTTATTCCACTTCTTCGTTTTATTCTGAGGAACTGGTTGTCACTGTGAAAGAAGGTTTCCCTCATTCTAAATACAGAACAGAATATTTTATTTTTATTTTTGTTTCAATTATCCATATTGTACAGTTTTCAGTGTCTTCCATTACTACTATATTTTTCTTCTAATATAAAGTAATTTTGTTACCTTGACACTTTCAGACAGTCAAGAAATCAAAGGCTGACTCTCAGATGTAGCAGACGATGACACTTGGAATGTAGGCTACTGAAGCTGCAGCGTAATTTATTCTGAATTTCACGTGCAGAGATATGGTGGTAATGCTGAAATCTATTCCTAGAGCCTCAGTAATTATGACTATGCAATGTCCTATGGGCCAGAAGTGTTTTCCATCCTCTGACAAAGAATTTCATTTGTGTCTGTCACACAATGCCTCAGTAATAACTGGAATGCATAAATATCCTGATCCTACAAAGTGCTGAGCAATTCCCGCAAGCTATAAAGGGCTTCAAGTTCTCTTTAAGTCAAGGGAAATGAGTTGTCCCCTTTCCAGAGGGTCTCATCACTTGACAGGATAGAGCCTCTCTGAGGCTGTATAGCAGATTGCCAGCTCAGGCTAGAGCAGTAGGGCAGTTGTCAAGGAATGTCAAAGAAATGCTAGAAGATCATAGTGTGTTCAAGCCAATTCACTTGTTAGAATAGATCAAAAGGAGATGTTGATTGTATTGTTTTCACCAATCTGTATTCTGTTGTCTGCTATCACATTACACATTGCTACACTGTGATATCCTGTAATTACCTAATCCTAAATCAAAGGTTTGTTAGTATTCGGATGAGAATTTACTTAATGTGTAAAACTTCATAAAAGCGAATGATGTTTCTGGCTATCATGTCGTGTTTACATTACATTTGCCCATCACATGAGCTTGGAGCCTTGGAACTGTAAAAGATTGCTAACTTCAAAGCATGAATCATTGTGTTTGACAATGAAAGCTCACAAATTTACTTTGTATTTAGTCAACAAAGGAGGAGTCTTGCTGTGAATGAAAACACTGGCCTATATTGCCTTCTGTGGAAGAAGCTATAATAATGAATACAGAGATTGATCCTGTATCTCTGAGCTGTCTTGGACTCTACAGGGAGAGTTCCAGATGCAAAGGCAGAGATCCCCAAAATTATTTTGGGTAACCCTGAGGGACTTATGGAAAACTAGCAGATTGCTACATCTCTGCTCTCATTTTGGACTTACAAACTTTAACTCAACTTTTCATGTATTTTACCTTCTTTAACCTCTCAATAACTGTCATATCTTTTTCTTAACTAATAAGCCTTTAGTTAGTTTACTAGAGAAATTGGCTTCAGCATTGTCTTTGATGAGATCCAGAGTACCAGTCTGACCTGAGGTAAGTGATTGGCCCTTTGGGGTTGAGAGTAACCTAATATGATGTGAAAAGAAAAGGAGTACTTGTGGCACCTTAGAGACTAACCAATTTATTTGAGCATGAGCTTTCGTGAGCTACAGCTCACTTCATCGGATGCATACCGTGGAAACTGCAGCAGACTTTATATACACACAGAGAATATGAAACAATACCTCCTCCCACCCCACTGTCCTGCTGGTAATAGCTTATCTAAAGTGATCATCAAGTTGGGCCATTTCCAGCACAAATCCAGGTTTTCTCGCCCTCCACCCCCCCCACACAAATTCACTCTCCTGCTGGTGATAGCCCATCCAAAGTGACAACTCTCCACACAATGTGCATGACAATCAAGTTGGGCCATTTCCTGCACAAATCCAGGTTCTCTCACCCGAGAGACAGGACAGTGGGGTGGGAGGAGGTATTGTTTCATATTCTCTGTGTGTATATAAAGTCTGCTGCAGTTTCCACGGTATGCATCCGATGAAGTGAGCTGTAGCTCACGAAAGCTCATGCTCAAATAAATTGGTTAGTCTCTAAGGTGCCACAAGTACTCCTTTTTGCGAATACAGACTAACACGGCTGTTACTCTGAAACCTAATATGATGTGATATTTGGTACAGTGAACACTATCAGAAAGTCCAGTTTGTCTGGGTGGCAAGATAGGCTGGAGAGCCTAAGGGGCTCCTTAGGTTTGTGACTCCACGATAAGACTAATATAGTAATCCAGAAGTGCACATGTGTAACTGGTTGGTGAAATCTAATTACAGGATATACTAGCTATTTGGGGTATCTGCCCTGTTTTCTGACAATCTGACCTGAGATTGGCACTCTCAGTTGTGAGCCACTTCAGACAGCATGATAGCCCCTTTCTCCACTTAGAATCTTTTCTGTATTTTCTAAATTGATTTAAATTTTTCATATGATTTTGAAGTTGTGAAAAGTGCTGGATTGGCAGCCTGGGAGAGACAGGTGTTCTATGTATTCACAGGAACAGCAATAATATGTATAGCTGCCGTGGAAGCTTTTATGAGATTCATAGTGTTAATTTAGAGGAGTGTCAATAGGCTCATAATTAAACCAGATGAAATTCACTAAGAGTCTCTGGGTTGTTGATATCAGTAGGTTCAATTGTTTTATTGATAAATTGTCAGATAAGTCAGCTCAGTTTGCTAATCAAAGATAGATCAGCACAATACAGATAGTTTACACATTCTGGGAAGCAGGCTTGCAGTTTACATCTTCATTTTGTTTCAAAGTGATTGCAAAATCCTGCTTGTTTTATACCCTATTCGTTTAGTTATCGATACAGACCTCATTTTTCCTTTCTCTTACCAAATGAGCTGGCAGGGAACCAGGCAGGTTTTCCAAACCTTTCCTTGGGTTCAGCAAAAGTCCGTTAAACTCCACTAGCTTTTGTGAGAAATTGTGGTTTCAGTGAACCAGTATTGTCTGTTTCCTCAGAATTTCCAACCAGCTCTAATTAAAATAGCGGCTGCAAAAGAAATCCTCACAAACACCAGCTACTTGAACATGCGCCCATCAACTAACTCCAAGAATAGCGTTGGAGACATCATGACAGATGTCCCATTTTTCTTGATAGCAAAGCAATTTACAGAATTGTCCCTTTTTATTGTTAGGGGACAGGTTACAGTGGTTCATCTCTGGAAGTGGGGGGCGTGGATCTGCGTTCATGTTGCAGTCCCCGTAAGTTCTCAGCCTGGGCTGGGGAAGCTAATGATCCACCCAGCAGATCAAATTCAGTGATTAATCCTGGTCACGTGACACCTGAGACACATTGCACATACGCTAAGAATATCTCTGGAAGTTTCCACCTTGGGTAGAGAGTTAAGTTAAAGCTAGTGTAACATATGAAAACTTCAAGTTTATCCTAGAAAGGTGCTCATATGCTCTATTTCTCCTATTTTTCTACACTGCCTGCGTGCCTCAGATCTGGCCTGTAGAAGTATCTTTAATATTGATAATGGACATAAGTAATGAACAATTTTATGACAGGTTTCAGAGTAACAGCCGTGTTAGTCTGTATTCGCAAAAAGGTGCCACAAGTACTCCTTTTCTTTTTGCGAACAATTTTATGTTGCTGATGCCAGCTGCTGAGACTCCAATAAGGGCTCTAGTTAGTGTCAGTTTACAGTGATGTTTCTCTGTGATGGGAGCTAGACTGAGACCATCAAACTCATTTCATGTAGGTCACCAAACAATCAGCAGATGGGTACTTTTTTGGACCTTGGTCACCAAAAGCCTGGTGTGGGTCTGAACTGACAGCCTAGAAGGGAAAGGTGCTATATTCCATCTTTTCTGTATTTATATCAGTTTCAAAATTGTATTTCCTGTGGAAACTTATAACACACATAGAAATTTAATTTTAAGAAGTTCAAGTAGATTTGATCTTCCAGACATACAATGATCATTGTGAGTTAGTCTGACTAAACCTGAAAATGACCTCTTCAGGGTTTGATTTCTATAGGTTACCTGAATTGGAACCTCCAGTGATGTTCAAAAAACCTCCTGATGGTTTACTTGGAGGTCCTGGATTATACTAAAAAGGGGAATTATTTATTCTCTTCTGTGTATTCCAGGAGTGAAGTCAGAACTATTTCCTTGCTCTTGATGCCTTATGAGATGGCAAGTACTGTAAGGCCATTAATATATTTTGAATTCGCAGTGTCCTGTCCAATCACCAAGAAGATCAGAAGATCAGTCACCAAGACACTTTGAAGTTTCTATGATCAAATATCATCATGGTATGATTAGACAGGATCCCTTGGGCTTTTGGGAGACAACAGGTTGGAGAGTTGCTGATATTGTAGTCCCAGAGCTTGTGCAGAGATAGATGGCTTCTGTGCAGATTACCCAGCCTACCAGAGAATCCTCCAAGATTAGACCTCTTTTCTGCAATTGACTTCACATGGGCACCTGAAGAGCCCCTTCAGAATGGGTGGGGCTCCACATGGCTACATGAGTGCACCTATACTGCAGGATCTCTGCTTTAGGGAATCTGCACATTTTTGAAGCCAAACCTGGAAGAGAGGCTGTAATATGTGTGGAATGACAATGAGTGATGCAGGATTATATGTCAGTAGGGTACTGGCTGGAGAGACTTTAACTGTTCATTTCCTGATTGAGCTTCTAAAGGGTAGAGCCCTTTTTTGAACTCTACTTTCAACTCTTATTTTCTGTCTGGGAATAATTATAAGAAAGCATCATAGATTAATTATTTCCATGATGATTGCCTTGCTTATATAATGCTTCCAAAGAAGTCTCTGGTGACTCAGATTTCTCAGATACTGAAATGGGAAGGTATAGATTCTGAAGTGAATTTATGGGGTGCCAAGCAGTGACTTCAGATGCTACTTTTCTTTAAGGCCATGATCCCTCCACTATAAAAAAGGCTCAGTAAACAGAATTCCTTGATTAGATTAAAACATTTCTTATTTCAAAGAAATGGATAGCACAGAAAAATGATAAAATACAAACGTAATTTTCAAAAGTGATTCAGAGAGGTTGTCCTATGTTTAGATGATGGATAAGTACTGTTTTGTTTATATAATAGTATAACAATAGCCCAATAATTCCTAAAGATCAGGTATGTCAGTGTTAAGCACAAGAATTGATCTGTTCAAGTAAGTAACACTCTACAAACAATCTTAGATGTCCACCATGGCGTCCATAGAACAGTCCTTTGAAATGTTGTGTAGGTGAAATATCACATCACACTCTGAGTAGAAAATCAATATGAAGAAGGCCTTTTACCATAAATCTTCCACTAGAAGTGGCAATGTATGTGTGTGTGTGTGAGAGAGAGAGAGAGAGAGAGTAGCAGCACTAATCAAGGGGACCTGCAGCACGGATCAAGGGGATCTTAATGTCCCAGGTATTATAACCTGACTGTTCTTGTCAGTGCCTTCTGTAGCATCCAAGGATTGAATATATTTATTTTCATGCATCAGCATTTCACTAAAATTGAAAGTGAGGATGAGAAACAGATAGGAGCTTCCAAAAGGGTGAATTATTTGAATCATCTAGCAGAAGGTTCCCTGAGGGAACTATGGGGATTATCAGGTTTGATGCTGCATGAAGGTAGAAGGGCTACAGAGGCCCAAGGACAGATGCAAGAGAGACAGAGGGACATAGAGATTCAAGATGACCTATTTTGTCCTGGGCCTTGTATATTCTGGCTGCAGCCCTGGCAAGAATTTCCAGAGTAGGCTTGTGTAAAAAGAGCAGTTGACATAGTGGTAAGGCACTGAGCCTAATGAATTCAGTTAATGGTATGGGGGGGTACTCAGAATAAAATCTTTTAGATAAGAAAAACACATTTGGAAGTTTCCACCAGAGAATGAGAACAAAGAATTCCAGAAGAGGGCAATCTAACTTTGTCTGTTCTGGCAAGTAATCTGGCAAGTGATACCTTTCAGAAGAAGATAGATATTGTGGTAGATTCAACAGAATTAATGCATAAACGGTAAGTGCAGACACCACTACTAGCATAATAATGGAGAGATGAAATGGGACGTTTTGCAGTCTCTGGTCACATTTGGTTCAAGGCAGGAATGTCTGATTATATTACAAAAATCAAGGACTCATAGGCCTTGTCTACACTACGAAATTAGGTCAAATTTATAGAAGTTGGTTTTGTAGAAAGCGTTTTTATACAGTCGATTGTGTGTGTCCCCACACACAAATGCTCTAAGCGCATGTAGTCAGCGGAGTGTGTCTACAGTACTGAGGCAACCGTCGACTTCCGGAGCATTGCACTGTGGGTAGCTATCCCACAGTTCCCGCAGTCTCCGCCGCCCATTTGAATTCTGGGTAGAAATCCCAGTGCCTGATGGGGCTAAAACATTGTTAATAGTCTGAAAATATGTATGGGAAAAGCCAGCTTTGGCATAAGTAGGAGGTTTTTTTCATCGTATAGTTGTATTAAGGTATTATTGCTTTCTATAATATAGTCTCATTCCTTTACCTCTGCTGTTACAAATATATCTCTGACAGTTTGTTGGAAGCTTTTGGAATAAAGATGGTACAACCAAGAAAGGAATGTTTAATCCATAATCCCCTCACTTTAGCTGGTGCTCCTCTTTGTGTCTCTCCAACGTGCCGCTTCTGGGTGACACAGAGATAAGTGACCTTCCCAAGCTCACACAGCAGACCATATCCACTGGATAACACTGCCTCTCAGAAGTGAATTAATCAGATATAGTAGGATCTGTGTGGTGGTACAGAAGGAAAAGGTAGCCACATGGCACACTCCCATTCATGCATAGCTGTTAACAGCATTTCTGCACTAAGCCCATGTGTCCTGGGAAGCACACAGTTAATGAGGGATGGAGCACTGGGGCAGAAGCTTTCAGCTGGGTATGGGGCATAATTGATGGCATAAATTAATACTGAAGATTTCATAAATACATGCTGGGTTCTACAGATCAATGGATGGTCAGATGTGACTGGGGATCCAGGGGCCACAGATCTAGTGAACAAGCCACACTGTCAGTGTTGGTGAGTGGGCAGAGTCAGAGAAGAGCATGTAGGGGTGAATGTTACTTATAGATTCCCCAAGACCAATGGGTTGGGACCAGAGTTTCCAATGGATGTTTGGGCTCCAAATTATCCGCAGGCCATACCCTCTCCCAGTTCTCAAGTTGCTCCTCACAGAGGGAAGCATGTTGCAGGTCCCTGCAGATGATCTTGGGTAAACTCCTCCTTCTACACATCCTGATGCAGGAATAGGAGTATATTGGCCATAAACTTTAGAAAGTCTTAAAGTCTAATACTGCATTGTACTGTTGTGAGTTGCTCAAGAATCTAAACTACTATGAGGTGCTCTTGGTAGGTTCTCTGAAAAAATAATGCCCATTGGAACCCAGCCCTGCAGTCCTTACACAGGAAACTCTTCTCTTGAAGTCTATAGGAATTTTTCTTGACTAAAGTACCACTGCATTGGGCCCCCACTACACTGTGATGCATAGGTTCCTGAATCTAACCATTGGCAATATGACCTGAATGGCATCAAGACTTTCCATGAGACATTTCCCTGCTCTTCATGAAATATGCTTCTGATTTGATGAGATAGCAAACCATTAAAAAGTAGTAGATTGCTGAGAAGTGCACTCTGTTCATATCACACTAGTTGTATATAAGTCATTTTTTAAAAAAAAATAGGAATTTCTTCAATACTAAAACATTTACTCTGTTTTATTAATGTTCTGATCACATTAGATCAAGAGAGAGAAACCACTTTTGACTACATTAGTAGTATAGGACTCTACATGGTTTGGGGTTTAAGGATAATCTTATATTAAACTGATATTTGTTGTATGAAGTGTTTTAGCTGTGTTGGTTCCAGGATATAAAAGAGACAAAGTGGGGGAGGAAACAGGGGGGCTGGAACAATTTTTATAGTAGGGGTGCTGAGAGCTATTGAACCAAACTGTAAACCCTGTGTATAATGGAAACCACTTTAAGCCAGGGGGTGCAGCAGCACCCCCAACACTCCTAGTCCCAGCGCCTGTGTGAGGAAATATATTTTATTGGACCATCTTCTGTTTGTGAGGGAGACAAGTTTTTGAACTTACACACAGTTTTTCTTCTGACCTGAAGAAGAGCTCTTTGTAAGCTCAAAAGATTGTCTTTCTCTCCAACAGAAGTTGGTCCAATAGAAGATATTATCGTATCCACCTTGTCTCTCTGTTAAACTGATAGGCATTTTTAGAAGCATTAAGCAAATGGTACAATTTTAATCATTGGTTATATTAAGATTATTGGTATCTTGATACCTGTTTGGTGATTTTTGTTATATGAGTGAATTCTGAAAAAGTTCTTCTCTAAAATGTAAAATCCACTGGGCCATATACCTGAATGGCTTAGATAGATCATCTAAGTCAGTGTTTCCCAAACTTGGGATGCCACTTGTTCAGGGAAAGCCCCTGGTGGGCCGGGCCGGTTTGTTTACCTGCCGCATTCACAGGTTTGGCCAATCGTGGCTCCCACTGGCCGCGGTTCACTGTGCCCAGCCAATGGGGGTTGCGGGAAGTGGCGCGGGCCAAGGGACGTACTGGCCACCACTTCCTGCAGCCCCCATTGGCTGGGCACAGCGAACCGTGGCCAGTGGAGCCGCGATTGGCAGAAACCTGCGGACGGGGCAGGTAAACAAACCGGCCGGGCCCGCCAAGGGCTTTCCCTGAACAAGCGGAGTCCCAAGTTTGGAAAACACTGATCTAAGTGATTGCACAGAGGCAAATTGTCCAAACCGTAGGTGATTAATCAAATATGAAAAGGAGAAAGAATCAGTGTAGGAGCCATTGTGAATCATTCCAAACCTCTCTAACTTAATAGGCGAGTCCAAGCACTGGATGTGTAAAAGTGAAATTGGTCATTTTAGGAGGGGTGGGATGTTTGTAACAGACCATGGCTTAAGCATTTTAGCAATTACACATATTTTGAACACAAAAAAAGTCTGAATATCCAGAACCTGGTCTGTGTAACTTAATTTGTCCTATGGACAGACTGGTTTTAATTGCCTCCAGAAACTCCAGAAGTAACGGAGCAAGTAGGATGTAGTCAGAAAATCACTGTGGAGACCCAGGAAGAAAATGGAATTCTTTTGTAACTGAGAAAAAACATTCAATACCCAAAAGCCAACTGGTATCTGCTGTGCGTGGAAAACCATTCAGATTCCCATACAGCGTTCATTGACACTAACAATTTATGACTAACAGGATCTGGGGAATCAGAAATACATTTTGTCAGACTTCTATGGCCATCACAGATTAAATCTCCCTCCAGAAAGCAAATAAAAGAATATCCAGTGGTAAGAATTCAGGTCAGGAAGGCCTAGCAAACTAGTTTTCAAACCAAGTCCATGAGCTGGTGAGAACTACATAAAGAAAACAACAAGAACATGTGAAATATCACACAGCCAGAGTCTCAAAATCCTGCAACTACAAGCATATCCAAACAGCCAATAAAATTGCATTAAACTACTAGTCCTCATACTTGGTCACCAAAAATAATCCATTCTACCACAATCAATAGTAGAAATAAGGCCTATTACACATAAGAGAAAGGCTTTGAGTAGGAGTCAGAAGACTTGGTTCTATTTCTCAGTGTGCCACAGAAATGTGTGTGACCTGGAGCAAGTCACTTAGGCCAATATTTTAAACCTATGTGTCTAGGTACCCACATGCATATTTAGGAATCTAAATTAAGTGCCCTGATTTTCAGAGGTGCTGAGCAGCCATAGCTCCTCAAGTTCAGTTTGCCAGAAGTTAGGAATGGGCAACAGGGGATGGATCATTTGATGATTACCTGTTCTGTTCATTCTCCCTGGGGCACCTGGCATTGGCCACTCCCAGAAGACAGGATACTAGGCTAGATGGACTTTTGTTCTGACTCAGTATGGCTGTTCTAATGTAAGTTAACTTCAGTGAAGCACTTTGAAAATGAGGCTGGCTAGTTGGGTGTCTAATTGTCTATTGTGGTGCCTAACTTTACAGCACACACGTTTGAAAATGTTGGCTTTGGCGTATTTGTAGCTCGGCTTCTTTCTTAGTGAAAATGGGAGCAATAGTGTTCACTTTTCCACTTTATAAGGGTGATGCAAGACTTTACTGCATAGTAGTTCTGCTCCTATAGACTTAATTGGGCTTTGGATGAGGTCCTTAATGCCCCCCATTTTGGCTAGATATTGCAGTTGTCATTGAAAACTCTGCCTTGAATCGGTGAATACTCATATATTTAAATTTTGAACCTCTTTTGAGTGAAGTCTTTCAATTATACCACATAATATTTTGAATTTTTGTGATGAGCAAATGTTTATCAGGCACTGAGATGAGAGTGTCAAACTCAAACATATATAACCATCAGACTAATGCCAGCATAAATTCAGAATTGATCCATATTTAATACCTTCTGGAGCAATCAAATGTACAAATGGCAATATATGCCTTGCAACATGACTGGAAACTTGCTTGAATCAGAGTCTAGCAGACCATTAGGAGGAAAAGCATTCCAAAGGCAATGATTCTTTAGTCAGAGACACCTGCCACTAGGAGGTACAGGGTGAAAAAGCAGATAACAGGATTCTAAACCTATGGTATTTTCTGAGTCTGGCCTCATATGCATAGTCCCTGTATATGACAATGCATTGAAAAACTAATGCATTTTAATTTCTGAGGGACTAGAAGACAGTAACCATTTCCAACCGTTACTGCCCTTGTACTCAGCCCCTGTGTGACTTATTTAGATACAAGATTGGGTGGGAATCTGAGCTAAATTAATTCAAATAGAAACTGAATTATGCCAGAATAGAATGAGGAATAAGGAAGACATATAAGGTGACTAACAGAGCTGAAAGTAATCATCTTTACTACAAAACAGTAAGCAATATCAAAACAAAAAAGGTCTCTGTTAATAAGTGATAACTCGAAAATGTTTGGAAAAACTCCTTGTGGAGTCAGGGGTAAGGGGAGGTGTTATGTGTTTGCTTTATAATCTTCTTAAGAAAAGACTTGGTGTCTGAGTAAAAAGCTCACAGCCAACTTAGGTACTATTTTTATGAATCAGTCTCCTATCATCTAAATTAGTTGCTTTATACTTTCCTCTCCTGTTGGAGAATGGAATACTAAATATATTTTATACCTCCTCTTCAATGATTTATTTCTGAATAGCTCACCAGAAGCCTTCAGAAATTACCCTTCAGTGCTATAAAATAGGCTTTAGAATGATTTGACAGGAGACATCTCGATTCAAGGCAACAACTCCAGTAATGATCTCCCACTTTGAATTTGTTTTCGCAGAATGGGTTTGTTTTGTAAACTAGATGACAGGCTCTTAAAGATCAGGTAAACCTGATGAATAAATTATTTTTCAGTAAAACTCAGGGAGGATGTTAAGTTTTTCAAACAAAATAAGTGGATTGATTTTATAATCATAGTCATAGAAATGTAGGACTGGAAGGGACCTCAGTATATTATCTAGTTCAGTTCCCTGCACTGAGGCAGGACTAAAGATTATCTAGACCAGTGGTTCTCAATCAGGGGTACACATACTCAAAGGTCTTCCAGGGGGTACATCAACTCATCTAAATATTTGCCCAGTTTTACAACAGGCTACATAAAGAGCCCTAACAAAGTCAGTACAAAGTAAAATTTCATACAGACAATGATTTGTTTATACTGCTCTGTATGCTATACACTGAAATGTAAGTACAATATTTATTTTCCAATTCATTTATTTTATAATTATATGGTAAAAATGAGAAAATAAGCAATTTTTCAGTAATAGTGAACTGTGACATTTTTTCTTATTTTTATGTCTGATTTTGTAAGCAAGTAGTTTTAAAGTGAGCTGAAACATAGGGATATTCAAGACAAATCAGATTTCTGAAAGGGGTATAGTAGACTGGAAAGATTGTGAGACACTGATCTAAACCAACAGGTGTTTGTCGAATCTGTTTTAAAACCTCCAATTATGGAGATTCCACAACCTCACTAAGTAATTTCTTCCAGAACTTAACCATAAAGTGATCAGATGACTAACATAGTAAACATCAGTGTAAATGGGGTAGGATCTCAGGCTAAAAGAGGGAAAGAACAAGCTAAGAATTACTTTAAAAATTACATCCTAGAATATTTAAGGAAGAGAACTCTAAGCCCTTAGCGATTTTCTCTGAGAAGTCAGGAGAGATCCCAAAGGATTAAAAAGGGGCAAATATAGTACCTATCTGTAAAAAGGGGTATAAAGACAGTGCTGGGAATTATAGATCAGTCAGCTTAACTTTGGTACCCAGAAAGATAATGGAACAACTAATCAAGCAATCAATTTGTAAATACCTAGAAGATAATAAGGTAAAAAGTAACAGTCAACAGGGATTTGTCAAAAACAAATCATGGCAAACCAACCGCATAGCCTTCTTTGACAAGATAGCAAGCCTTGTGCATGGGGGAGGACCTGTAGCTGTGATATAGCTTGACTTTAGTAAGGCTTTTGATACTTTTGTCTCACATGACCTTCTTATACCCAAACTAGGGAAATACAGCCTAGGTGAACCTACTGTAAGGTGGGTGCAGAACTGGTTGGAAAATCATACTCGAAGAGTCATTATCAATGGTTTACAGTCATGCTGGAATGCCATATTGAGTGGGGTCCCATAGGGATCTGTCCTGGGTCTGGTTCTATGTAATATCTTCAAAGTAGTTCAATTAGGAAGGAACAATCAATTGAGCAAATACAAAATGGGAAATGACTGCCTAGAAAGGAGTATTGCAGAAAAGGATGTGATAGTGATAGTGGATCACAAACTACATATGAGCCAATGGTGTAACTAAATACAAAAAAAAAAAAAGTTAAAACTACACTGTTATATTTGAGAATGTTAGACTATTAAAAAGTTAAAGATTCCTGCAGCACTGGGCTACACCAGAAATATATGCTATTATTGTATTATTTAGAGGCAAATTATACAGCCCTTATTCTCCTTGATTAGAACTTGCACAAGGAGTCCCATTGTTTTCATCACTTCAAGGGTTGCACAATCAAGTCCTAAA
This sequence comes from Lepidochelys olivacea, assembly GCF_965140295.1. Taxonomy (NCBI): domain Eukaryota; kingdom Metazoa; phylum Chordata; order Testudines; family Cheloniidae; genus Lepidochelys; species Lepidochelys olivacea. The sequence continues at coordinate 69,547,506 of NC_140418.1, read as the reverse complement.
TGTGTAGTGTAATATCTTTCTCTTTGTGTTGTTATAGCTGGATATTTCAAAGGAGTTTATGGGAGTTGGTGACCAAATCCCATTGAATTTTAATGAGTTGTGTGGCCATCTCCCTTAGGAGCCTTTTGAAAATAAACAGTCTATGTAATGTGGTCAAATTAATATTGGCATAGAAATCTTAATGTTTTCATTTTGTGAGTTAAAAAAAAGTTAATATGGCTTTCAGCATTTCATTTCTTTATTTTTAAAGGAAAGAATAATTTTAAAAATGACCCATGCTTAATAATATTAACATTTAAGTATCCCCAGTTGGAATCTGAATTTCACTCTGAATTGTGATGAATGGAGAGCAGAGGTCAGTCCATTAGGAGTGACATCCTAGACTTACTGTAATGTGATTTTTTCCCCATTCACTTCAGTGTAATCTGGATTTGCTTCTTGTATAAAATGAAGGAGTTCCCACTTTTGTTCCTGCAGCTGGTTGACAGGAGACAGTTTTCTGCTCAGCTGGGTGAATTAACATGGTAGTAGCAGGTCTGTTTACATTGAGGTGACTGTATTGTGGCAAGAGAAGATGACAGAATCTTATTTTTTTAATCTTACAATTTTTGGAGAACGGTAGAACACAGCAAAAATTGTCTTGAGCTCCTAATATGTGCATTTTTTTCTTATCTACAATTTCTTTCTTGCTCTTAATGTTCAAGAGTTTTGTTTGTTTGTTTGTTTTTTGGCTTTCAGTAGGCTGTTCCAGTAAAACACTACACCTGCAAGCTGTACCAGTTACAGTTCCTAGCCCCTTGATGTTATGCATGTAATTTTGTGTTTCATGTTTAGGTCTGGTCTAACACATGCATTAAAAAACCCCTCAAGATAAATTATTTGATAAATATTCTCATTAGTTATTGAGGTTCAAATTGTGCTTCCTTACACCGAGTTGCCCCATGTTAGGGTCAACTGAAGTCAAAGGGATTATTTGTGGGAAAAGGTACTTCCCATTTTGAATGAGGCTATCACAATCTAGTCCTGAATAATATAAATTGTTTATCAACAGTATTCAGCCAGCTGGAGACCACAGAGCTATGTACCCGCCATAAAAAACTAACCACCAAAGGAGAGCAGTAGTCACTGGATTATGTATTCAATGAATAATATTTGATCAGGTCAAGTGCTTATGTACATACAAATAGAAGTTTTAAAAATGTGAACCTCTGTGACCCAGCAAGAAAAGTTATGAATTTAATTCTTAAATAGTATGAGGGAAAGGAAGCTAGAGGTTTGGGGCATAGTTGTCCAAATGCTATTTCAAGTCTCATCTCCTTTTTCTTGTTGCTGCTTTTCTAACTATGTAATTTGGGTATTCAGAGAGTTCATCTGCTTGAAACTGCTGCCTGCCAAATATTTCTTTCCATGACCTTTTATTTAAGAAGTCTGCATTCATTTATGTGCCTTGCAAGGTGAGGTGGTAGATAGAGAGTCACAAGTCAGTACTTTGACATATTCTCTCTCGGCACCTTTCAAGCTAGTCCATTTCCAGCTTCCGATAAATAATGTGCACTCTTATATTATGCCATATTACAAAGCACGAAGGCTGCAGAATAAAGTTGTAGTGAAGCAGGGAATATTCTCATTGACAACCACTTTAATTCTACGCGTCTTTTTTTCTGTTGTAAACTCGTTTTCCTCCACCGTGCCATGAAAGTTGAGTAAGTATTTTGCACTTAAACCTCTTTAATTACAGCCCTTGCCTTACTGTGTTTTTCAGTGGGACTACCCCGGTAACAGATACTGTGCAGGTAGAGTTTGCAGGCTATTCAATGCTTATGTTATCAATTAAGGCTAGTACTTACAAAAGGCCTGTCAAGATTTACAAAAGAATTCTGTCAAACTCTTATAATATTAATGTTTATATTCAGTCAGGTCTATTGTGAAACATGGTCAAATAGAAATTCTTAGCTGATTTTTATGGCATTGTGGGGAGAGAATTTATATTAAAAACCAAGCATCTAGCATTCTAGCCATTGTGGAGGATGTGGTTTCTTGCTGGTGGTGTTATACTACAGCCTTTATATTTTGTAATATGGCATAACACAATGTAAGTTTGAGCTTAATGGTACTAATCATGGTAGAGAGCATTTTGCTGTGTAGTAAGCATTTGAAGGATTAGGTTTTTTGTCCATCTGCTTTTCTGCAAATGCAAACTGTCATTCTCCCTGATGAACTAGGCCCAAATTCTGTTCACCTTATTCACTCTAGTGGTCCTACCAAAATCAATGGGGTTACTTCCATAAATAAGGTGAGCAGTTAGTAAATATGGTGACCTTTAAGAAACAAATGGCCTGATCCAAAGTCACTGAAGTCAATTAAAAGAAACCCATAGATGTCACGGTTTTTTGAATTAAGCCCAGAATTAACATCCTATTGAGGTGATGTGTATAACTTCACAACTCCCTTGGTGGTATTATTTCTGTACTTAGGGCTGCAAGACTAAAGTATACAGTAGTTTACATTGTGAAGGACAACTATTAAAAGAGAAGGACTTAGACCTCTTGTAATATTGAGAAACATTGGGATGGGACAATAAGAGGAGTCACAGTAGTGCTCTAGTGGAGGTCACTATATTCATTATTATAGGCATTGTGCCTTATGTACTATGGGATAGTGTGGTGAGATACACTCATTAAATCAATTCAATCAGTCTTTATTGGCATGACAAGTTATCCAAGTTTATCCAGCTGTAGAAAAAAGACAAGTCTGCTGGTTCCTGTCTAAGGTAAGTAAGGTTTACCCAGGATAGGCCTACAGGTTTGATCCCCGTGTCCACTTGTCATTAATGTCTGTAACTGATCAAGTAGAAGATTGCTACATAGCATGATGCCATCTCTGGCATCCCTCTCTTTTCTCCCAGGGTTCAGCACTGCTTTTGATCTTTAATTTGTTTTGCTTCTTGAAAAACACTCCAAACCACATTAGCTCCATTGGTTTAGCCAGTGCGGGGCATAGCTATGGTAGTCCCATTCATTACTCAGACTCACTGTTTCTGGAGGCATTAGTGCTGTATGCAGTTCTAGTCACCCCACTCTAGCAATGTACAGTGCTGGGGTCTTGATTTACTTCCCTTTTATGCAGATGCATTAGGGAGTAGTCAGGGGGAATGCCCCAGGTACCATAATTCTGTTTCCATTGACACAGACGATGGCTATGAGCACAACAAATGAGCTTTGACATTGAGAATGCTCCACTGTTTTTTGGCATTGAGTTCCCAGATGTCCTATTGTGGGGGTGGATTCTTTTATAGCTGACAGGAAAAGTCCTTTCCTGATATAAGTCAGAAAGTCCTGAATATATTAGATCTTTCCATTTGTATTATTGATAGGCTCCAGGTGGGTACTTATAATTGATATGTGGGGGTCTGATTTTTGCATTCCAGGTGGTGGAAGAACGGTTCAGCTTAATTAAATTATAATTGCCCTCCGTGAACCATATAATTATATGAGAGGTAGCCATGAGCCTGCAGAGGCATGACCCAGATGTTTTAACTACTTTAAACACTGTGGTAACTGAAGACATAAAGAACAGGGAGAAATGTCAAAAGGAAGAAGTTTAAACCTATTTCAGAATGGCTGTTTCTCATCTAGACCCTCAGCATTCTGAATTTTTTTAAAAAGTGTGGTTTAGTCAAATACCATTTAACTGTAATACACTTTTTCTACAATTCTTTTTAATCAGTGCCACTTGCCATACCAGGGATAATAGAACTATACAGTAAATTTTGGGAAAATATGTACAAATTTTCCCCAAAATTGTAGGAATAGGGATGATTTTCATTTTTTATTCTATGTATGACTTTGTGGTAGTAAAAATCCTTTAAAGCACAGTAATGTAAATGCCACTTTTACAATAATATTTAAAGACAATAGCAATCATCTCAATCATTCCAATAGTTAAAAGCATATTTAAGAGAATATTTGGAAATCTGTGTATTCAGAATTCTCAGATTTATTCCCAAGAATTATTCTTCCTAGTGAATAATAAAAATAAATAACAAGGCTACAACAGAGTTGGTCCTGATTCAGAAAAGCGTTCTCATTCAGGAAGAGTGCTTAAGCTCCATTGAAGGCAATTGGACTTAATCATGTATTAAAGTAAAGCATGTGCTTAAGTGTCCTCCCAAATAGGAATGGACATAAGCATATACTTAAGGTTTTTTTTCCTGAGCTAGATCTGAATAATAAAATTAATAACACTTAATTAGACGAAAGTTTCTAACCACTATAGGAGTGATGTTCTGGGACAGCCTTCTAAGGGGCTTCAAGGCTTCAAGACACAGCTTGATACATTTATGGAGCGGATTGTATAATGGGACTGCCTATGATGCCATATGGCTCATTCATGACTGCTAGTAGCAAAAATCCCCAACTTCTGGAGATGGGACACTAGATGGGGAGGGCTCTGAGTTACTACAGAGAATTATTTTCCAAGTATCTGCCTGGCTGGTCTTGCTCCCATGCTCATGGTCTAACTGATGCCATATTTGGGATCAGGAAAGAATTTTCTCCCAGGTCAGATTGGCAGAGTCCCTGGGGGTTTTTCGCCTTCCTCTGCAGCATGGGGCATGGGTCACTTGCAGGTTTAAACTAGTGTAAATGGTGAATTCTCTGTAACTTCAAGTCTTTAAACCATGATATGAGGACTTCAGTAACTCAGCCAGAGGTTAGGGGTCTATTTCAAGGAGTGGGTGAGGTTCTGTGGCCTGCAATGTGCAGGAAGTCAGACCAGATGATCACAATGGTCTCTTCTGACCTTAAAGTCTATAGGGCAGGACTTCAGTACCCGCCAGATCGGCGGGTAGTGATCGATCCATCGGGGATCAATTTCTCGCGTTTCGTCTAGACGCGATAAATCAGTCCCCGAAAGCACTCCCCGTCGACTCAGGAACTCCAGCTCGCGAGAGACAGAAGTGGAGTCAACGGGAGAGCAGCAGAGGTTGACTCACTGCCGTCCTCGTGGCCAGGTAAGTCAACCTAAGATACGCTGATTTCAGCTACGCTATTTGCATAGATGAAGTTGTGTATCTTAGGTTGCCCCCCCCCCCATCCAGTGTAGACCAGGGCTTAAAGTTTACTCATATAACACTCTTCATCTCTAGATCTCATTTGAAATGAAACAGCAGGACAAGTATACCCCATCACACTGGAGGAGCACATTTGGCCACATCTAGAACTGGTGTAAAGTGGTATAGCTTCATTAAAATCAATAGAGCTATGGCAATTCACACCAGCTGAAGATCTGACCCTTTAGCCACATGTTATTGATACAAAAATCATAGGGAAATGGTCAGCACTGTTTTTATTTAAGTGGTTTTAACGTAAATGCACCATTGTGAAGACAGCAAGTCAACACGCTTCAGGGTATGTATCCATAAACTTTAAAACACATCCATTTAAATTGTGGCAGGCAAGGCCATTTTGCTATCTTCCAAGTCAGAAGGGCTAGATGATTTTTTAAAAAAGAAGCTAGTGACACAAGTGCTGAAGAATGCAGCAAAATCTTAGAAAATTTTTCAGTTAAAATTCATGGATTTTTCTGATGCTACAGATTTCTCTTCTTTCAGCCAATTGCCATGATTTGTATTTAAAAAGAAGCTTTTCTTTTTTGTAATCAACCCATTAAAGGCAATTTTAAGGCTGCTGCAACATGCTGAAATTTGGTAAACACAAACTGCTCCATAATGGAATCCTATCCGAAACACATTAAACAAGCATAAGAAAAATGGGACATGTTAATCTCTGCTTTATTACTGTAAAGCAAATCTTTTTTTTAATGGGGGAGGAGTAAATCAAATTATTCCAGTCAACCTGAACAATCCATTTATACTACCTACTTAGAAAGATTTGTTTTCTGTTGCCTATTAAAGTCTTTTCTCTTTATGTAATGTGCATCAACATTGACACCCAGTGGCCAGATTTATCTCATAATATTATTCAGTAGTATGGACTTCACTTCCTTTATATCTTAGATTGTCTCATATCAAATAGGAACCTAAATTCAGTCTAATGCAGGGGGTGAGTGGTAGGGAAGGGGGCGGAAAGAGAGAGAGACAGTGGCATTATCCACCTAAAGTATAGTTGTTACTAAATAGGGAGATTTTCAAAGACACAATTGCAATTAGGCAGCTAACTCCTTTTGAGTTGTAACACGAGTTAGCCCCCTCACTGACATTTATGCCTTTGAAAATCTCCTCCTTATATAATTTCCTTGTCTAATTGCAGTAATTAATTCTAATGAAAATTCTTAAGCCTTGTAAATACATTGATATATTTTCTGCAGAAAATTGTTCGCAGAATTCCTAGCTGAACTATCAAAAGACTGCTAAACCTCATTACAGCAGCATAAACATAGTGTATTTATCTTCTAGGTACTATTTCAAACAATAACCACATTAGAATGTATAGGACCACATTTAGTATGAGTGATATTCCCTTACTGCTATTTTTGATCACTAACAACATCGTCATTGAATGAAATATGTAGATGGCTTTGTATACTAAAGCTGGGGAAATGGTTGGGTGGGATTTTCCTAAATATCAAGGAAAAAAAGGTAGCAGTATTTTGGATTTGTGGGATACAAAGTGGGCATCAGGTAGAATAGAGAGAAGAAGTTTGTAGAAGTATACTTGTGAGATTGTTGGACCTCAGAGAGGTTGTGGTAGCAAGGATGGAGAAAAAGAGACAGATCTGGATACATTTTGTACAAGTTTTGGATAATTAGCAGTACCAGGGAGCTGAAAATTAAATCCTTCCAGAGTGGAAGCGTCAATGGGAAAGACTGTCTAAATAAATGCAGAAGTCCATCATTGTTCCTGCATCCTTGCCCACTTGATAATAGACCCTAGACCAGGCTCAGCAGGCTATTCTTTGTCTCGTCCTCAACTATGCATTGGCTTGGCCTGGTTTCTTCCTCATGAACAAGAAGTAGGACTGAGTGGACTTGTAGGCTCTAAAGTTTTACATTGTTTTGTTATTGAATACAGTTATTTTTTACAATTGTATTAGTGAATTGAAAAATACTATTTATTTTGTTTTTTACAGTGCAAATATTTGTAATATTTGTACTACAAAATAAAGTGAGCACAGTACACTTTGTATACTATGTTATAATTAAAATCAATATATTTGGAAATGTAGAATACATCCAAAAATGTTGCCCGCCTGTAGCTGAGGGCAGTACAGTAAATTAATTGCTTTTATGTGGATGTGCATGTTAGTTAGGGTATACTGTATCTTTCAGAAATGAAAACTCAAATGCATACTTTTACTGCTTAGATGTCTTGCGATCATCTCTTTCCCAGTGCAGCCAGGAGCCAGTTGCCTCAACATGCAGAGCCTTCAATAGACATCTATCAGTCTATTGCTAAAAGCTCAAGACTCTGGATCAGATATTTAGAGCCCTGCATGGATAGAAATTTATACGCGCAGATGTGGATATCCATAGATATGAACTGGTATCTGCGGAACCTCAGGGCTCCCCTGGAAACCGCAGCGCCAAAAGGAGCAGAACGAGGGGCCCCTGCTCCCAGGAGCCAGCACCCTGCACCGGCAGCTCCTCCGGCACAGCTGTACAGCCCCCAGCCCTGCCCACTGGGGCAGGCACTAGACTCACCGGTAGCTGTCCTTGGTCATGCTCTTGTATTCAGGCAGCGCACATGCCCCCAGACAAGAGACACAGACAGCTGAGTGGAAGGGACTAGGGCAGGGCTGGGGGTGGTATAGCTGTACTGGAGGAGCTGCTGACATGGGGCGCTGGCTCCTGGGAGCAGCAGCCCCATGTTCTACTCTTTTTACTACTGCGGTTCCTGGGAGAGCCCTGTGGTTCTTTGGATACCAATTTATATCGGTGAATATGCCCATCTGCAGGTATAAATTTGTATCCATACAGGGCTTTATCGATATTAATCCATTCCCCCACCCCCACCGCTACCCCTTCTCCACAGCTAGTGGCCGATTAGCCACTGGGCCTACGGGACCATGGCCCCTGCCAACTGGTGGCCCCTGAAACCTTGAGTGGGCAGGGAAAGCCGCCCCCATGCCCTGACCCGGGCAGCAGTGCCAGGCAGGCAGGGTGGGGTGGCAGTGGGGGAAGCATTCCACACCCCCACCCCCATTCCCCAGTGGCTGCACTGGGCACAGCAACGGGGGAAACCCCCGTGACCCCAGTGGCAGGGGAAGCACCAGCCCCCAGCAGCAGCCAGAGGGCAGCAGGGGAAGCTCCCAGCACCCCTGCAATCCCAGCAGAAGCCAGTTGGTCGCAGGGGAAGCCTCCAGTGCCCCCTGACCCTGTCCCTGACAGAAGCCAAGGGGCAGCAAGAGAAGCCTCCAGCACTCCCTCAACCTGTCCCCAGCAGAAGCTGGGAGACATCAGGGAAAGCTCCCAGCGCTCCCAACTCCATCCCTGGCAGAAGTGAGGGGGGCAACAGGGGAAACTCAAGCACCAAGACCCTTACTGTGCCCCAGGACTGGAGGAGCTCTCACTACCTGCTGTGACCTTCAGGGGCAGGGGAGCTCTCACTCCCCACTGTGGCCTGGGGCTGTGGCAGGGGGACAGAGCTTCTTCAATCTTGGGGCTGCAGTGAGGGGACACTATGGGGCGATCCCAGGTGGAACAGGGGCAGGGCTCCAGGAAGGAACGGAAAGGGGTGGGGCTGTAGGCGAGGTCACATGTGGAGGGGGTGGAATGGGGGCAGGGCCATAGTTGGAAGGGGTGGACGAGTGCTCTGGCCCAGGGCCCCAGGAAACCTTAATCCGCCTCTGTCCACAGCCATAGATAACCCTCACCCAATGAGAGTGGTGGAGTCATATGTGGAAAGAGTGAGATAGACTATGGGGACCTCAAAAAGGAATATGCATTCCCAGCACGGTGTAGGTGTCTGTTGATGCATGGGATCCCTATACCTCATTGTTCAGCAAGTTGAGAGGATAAAATATGTTGAGTAGAGGTGGGAATGGTGGATCTACAAATATTGGATCTCTAACGTCAGCTCCTAGTAGCAATTAAAATGTAAAGAGAGAATTATTTCTTAATAATTAAGACCACTTGAACAAAAGTTCTTGTCAATAATTACAACAGTGTCAAGTGAAATGGCTCTCCTTTCAGGGCAAAATAGGTGTATTCAAAGCCTGCTACTGGGAATCTCAAGAAGAAGCAGAAAAGAAAAATAGTGGAAAGAAATCTATGTGCAATGGTAGCTTCTTTGAAGAAAGCTGTTTGGGAGTGAGAGGAAACCAGCTTCTCTCTCTCTGGCTTTGGGATGAGTCATAGAAAAGTCAAGTTAGATCAACTAGTCTATCTCAACTGTCTCCCAATGCAGGATAATTCCCTAATTACAAATTTACTAGTGCTTTGTCCTATCTAATTTAAATACTTTGAGGCCTGGAGCTTTTATTACTTCTCTTCTGAGCCTAAACACTCTCACTTTCTGGACTTTTTCCAGACAATCACTCTAGTTTTCCCCTTTCTTAATTTCCAATATATTTAATGTATTTAATTTCAATGTATTATTCCTAGGTAGGTCCCCCTCCTACTACTATAAATAAGCCTTGTCCTTGAGGTATTGAGTTAGCCCAGATGTCTTCTTTTTTTCTTCTCTTTTTTGATTGCTTAGGCAGACTGAGGAGGTAAAGAAGATCTTAGTATAACTGAGATACTACAGGACTGTCAACATGCTGGAACACAGAAGGAAAAATAATGTCACTTTTATTATAAAACAGGTTGTGTTTATGTATATATTTACCTGGCTACCTAAACCATAGGGTAAGGTTCTACACTACTGCTGATTACTGGAATGTATATTTGGATAGATGGGCATGACCTTAAACTTTCGGTGAGCTTTGCATATCATGTGCATCAAATGTATTTCTTAAACTCATGAAACCCATTTGAGAACATTACAACACCTGGTCAAGAGGATATGCCATAACTGATCCTGCTGTAAGCTGCATTAACTCTGAAAAATAATAAATGATTTTTGTGGATGTTCAAGGAGAATATTTGTCCTAGCTCTGTCAGGCAGGGTGTAAAGTAATTGCAGAATTATTCTAATTAAGTCTTCTGTCACTGTTTTAGCTTCCTATCTGAAAGAGGCTCTCATAGAATAGACCAACTATAAATCTTGTAGCTATGCTGATTTTACTATGAACAGGTCAGCCAGATGCAAGGAAATACATGTAGAATAGATTCCCAAATAGTAAATGAGCATACTGAATGCTTCAGATGACATTCATGGATTACCTGCTTAACATGAATACAATAACCCATACATTTTTCAGTACTGGATAAAATGTTATTCCTACCCATTAATCATTTGTCTTGGAGATCTAATGAGCCCTTAGGAAAAAGACATTTCAGTTAGCCAGCATAAGCTGCATGACTAAAAAATGCTTAGAGTGAGAGTTAGTTATTATGTTTTAAGCCAAATGAAGTATAACTACTCATTAACATGTTCCTGCAGTAGGAGAGAAATGAGCTTGCCTGCATTAAGAATTTATTGTAAAAAGTGAAGTGAAAAAACGTATTTATATTAAAGTAATGTAAATTAGGGTTCAGAGGAACTAGAACTTTTAAAAGATCAGGTTATATATTCCTCTTCATAAAAAGGAAATATCTGTGTTAAAAAGTTATATATTTTCAGTGCAAATCACTAGAGAAATGAAAATAAACATTTGAATGCAAACTGAATTCTAAGTGTTGGAAATACCTCCTGAACTTACTAGTGTATATTCATTACTGCTTATATGTAAAACAAAACAGCTAGAATTGTTGAAGGAGATGTGATAAGTAGGTGCCAGGCAGAGAATGTCCAAGGAAGAAAATGAAAATGCATCTGTCAAATAAGGAAGAAAAGAAGACACTTGTTACATCCATCCTATTATTAGTTAATCCAAAATAAAGTTCAGTACTTTTCAAAAATTGAGTTACCCGATGATCACAACACTTAGAATATATAAATTATGCAGAGAGATACTGTGTGTTTTATATTTCCATTACAAATAATGAGTTCAGCCCACATTTATGACACACACACACACACAAAACCCCCACATTATTGCACAAAGCTCTGTCCTGCACTTTATACGTATATATATAGATACAGCCGTATCTCCCGTAAATGTAAACAAACTTGTTTGTCTTGGCAATTGGCTGAAGTAGGACTGAGTAGACTGGTAGGCTCTAAAGTTTTACATTGTTTTGTTTTTGAGTGCAGTTATTTTTTGTACATAATTCTACATTTGTAAGTTCAACTTTCATTATAAAGAGATTGCTCTTGGATTAGGTGAATTGAAAAATACTATTTATTTTGTTTATCATTTTACAATGTAAATATTTGTAATAAAAATATAAAGTGAGCACTGTACACTTTATCTGTGTTGTAATAGAAATCAATATATTTGAAAATGTAGAAAACATTCAAAAATATTTAATAAATTTCAATTGGTATTCTATTGTTTAACAGTGTGATTAATTGCAGTTGATTTTTTTGAGTTAATCGCGTGAGTTAACTGCGATTAATCGACAGCCCTAATATCAATCCAAGCTGGAAGGAAATTGATAATTTCATTTCAGTAGTTTTGAAGTCATGCACTTAAAGATAAATGTCTCAGGTTTGCTGATGGCCCCAAAGTTTGAGATAGCTTCATGTTCTAAGCCACTGGCAAGTTGAAACTCTTGCTGAGATTTAAAAATCAAATAATTGCTACTCTGTATCTTGCTCCTTATTTTCTTTTTAAATCAGCTTCTCTATCCAGAAGTAAAGTATCTCCCAATCCTCACCTAAATAAATCCTCACCTCTCTATATCCCTCACCACATTCCTCATTAATTTAAATACCCTAACATTCTTCCTTCCCTTCCACTGCCTGTGAAAGGCAGTACAGCTAGGATAGAGAGAAAGATGTTCATTCACATTTCTGCAATGCTGCAGTTTCCTCCCTCCCCCAATCTACTGAAGGCACCAAATACTTGTATGTGTCAGATCTTTCCATTTTTAAAGCAATGCAATTCCTGTCCAAGTTTCCTCCCCAGCAGCTAACCCAGTTGGTGATCTCACATATATCCAGTGGTCTGTGTCCGTGGTCTGATAACACGTGCACATTTTGTTGTCAGGTCCATATGTCTCCCCAAATAAACAAATGATAATGCCAATACCTAGAGCATGCTTGGCTTAACCACTCAGGACTGCTAGAATCATAGTAGCTGTGTTCACAACTTGCGATACCCTTCTTCCGGTTTCCTGTGGTGTCAAAAAAAAACAAACCCTGCGTTTATTTCTCTAATGCTTCTAGACTTGCACTTGGCAAACATATTCCCGTGTCTGTAGAGTTCTGCAGTTGCTTAGCTCCACCTTATGGGAGAAATGCAAGCCTGGCATTCTTGAATTGAGAATCTTCAAATATATGAAGGATGGTCCCATCATAGAATATCAGGGTTGGAAGGGACCCCAGAAGGTCATCTAGTCCAACCCCCTCATCTAGTCCAACCCCCCTCCCTTACCCCTCCCCCACCATCACCTCCCTTAAAAATCAGAGTCAGTCCCGAAGTCTTGATTCAAACATTACACAGGCAAAACTCCCATTAACTTCAAGTTTCCCGTTTTTACCTAGTACATGTGGGATGATTTGGTTGAGATTAATGTAAGCTATGTCTCAAAATTTGTTTAGGAGTTTCTTGGTTTAGGATGCATCCGATGAAGTGAGCTGTAGCTCACGAAAGCTTATGCTCAAATAAATTGGTCAGTCTCTAAGGTGCCGCAAGTACTCCTTTTCTTTTAGTTTTAGGAAATCTTCCATGATGATCTTATCACATTAATTCATGTCCCTCCAGGTGTCATACAAGATCTTCCATCAAAATACAACCCATTGTTTAGTTATCATTCTCCACACCATCAGTTATTTCAGAATTCTGACACAGGACCACTAAGAAACATAATGAAAAGATCTCTCCCCACTCACTGGAATTATTAATTGAATTATTTGGGGGAAGTTCTATGGCCTGTGTTTTTTAGGAAGTCACACTAGATGTTCACAGTGGTCCTTAGAATCTCTGAATCTATTTCATAATTTCTTAGATCATCACCAAAAAATATAGTAAAAATACCATTGTGAGTTAATGTTTCCTGAGGAGCACTAACATCTGATACCATGCACCATGAATGGTGTGTATTCATTACATACATCAGAGAAACTATCTCCGTTCCACGTCTGCTACTAACTGGCATAGGGAAGAGATACTGATCACCTCACTGCTTGCATCTCTACTCCCAGTTCCCCCCACAAGGTGAATTACTATCAGATTCTGCACCTTTTATTTCTTCAACAGGGTGGGAAATTGTTTCGGCAGTAAGTCAGTGAGCACAAATGCTATGATGCTCAGTGCCTCTGTGTATAATGCCTGTTAGGTCTTTAGTTTTTGTTTGTTAGAACATATTTTAGATTCTTTCACAGTTGGGCTGTTTCGTTCAGCAGTAACTACTGTAGTTTCTTAATTAGACAACGAACAGTGACAGCAAGCTGTTCTTCAAAAGTATTCATTTAACGGCATACGTGCTCCAGTGCTGTTGAATATAAGAACAGCCACATCAACAGTAAGAAAAGAAAATCCACAGCATGATGCAGCCATGGAATCCCACAACACACAGGTTTAAATGCCCCTTTCCTGGCCAAAAATGCATATTTTTGTATGAAAAGTCTAGATCGACAGCTTTAGAGACTAATTTTTGCATGGAAAGTTGCCTTCCAATGTTCTGAGAATGTGTCTCAACTCTGACCTTCAGGGACTATCACTAGTAGTGAGAAGGTGGTGCCGTTTTCATTTTAGGAAGTTCTTGACTTTTCATACTAGTTAGTCCAGCATGGTGACAATCAGTATCTGTTCGGATAATGATGAAAGCAACACACAAACCCTGCTGTAACAAATATACAGAGCTGTATAATATGTATAACTGCTGTGAAAGCTGCAGAACATCCAGTACTTGAGTACTGCAGATTTATTATGGGGAGTTGCAAAATGGGTCCACAGCACAGTTGAAAAAGCTGCATTTTTTTTTCTTGTGTGCCAGGTTCCCTCACATTCCATTTGAGTTTGGGGAAAACTACCAGAACAGAGTAAAGCCTCCATAAGAGAGCATGGTGCACGGGTGTATCTCTTCAATCACAGTACAGCAACTGAGAACAAAACAACTGCTGAACTCTGCTCATAAAAAGAGTTATTATCAATGTAGAGGTGCAGTACATATAGGACTCAGGCATGACAGTTACATAGCTAGTCACTCAGGCTTTCCATGCTTTCAAAAACTATGTTGGCTTTATTAAAAGTCATTCAAACTTTTTTAACTAGCAGTAATATTTTGTTTTTAAAAAGTAAATGGTCTTTCTCAAGTAAACCCAATTTACATAGTAATGCAAAACAGTGTCCTACAAAATGGCTTCAGTCTACCCTTCCGTCCTCAGTGTCTTTCCCTAGTTTACATGATATTTGTTTTACGATTATGGCTATAAGAAAAACAAAACAAAACAAAAAACACACTTTTTGCTCAAATTATTCTGGCAAACAAAAAATCTAGATGAAGCTATATGAGAGCATAAGAAACTCATCTTTATCATGTTGACTAATTTTCAAAACATTCAGCTATAACAAAACTAAGTACCATCAATCATTGTCTGGTGTAAATCTTCTATCTGTCTAATTTCAAATGAAACCTGGCTAATTTCTCTTTCCTACCACTTGAATGCTCTTATTGCTGTCAAGGTTCCTCCCCCACTCTGAACTCTAGGGTACAGATGTGGGGACCTGCATGAAAAACCTCCTAAGCTTATCTTTACCAGCTTAGGTCAAAACTTCCCCAAGGTACAAAATATTCTACCCGTTGTCCTTGGACTGGCCGCTACCACCACCAAACTAATACTGGTTACTGGGGAAGAGCTGTTTGGACGCGTCCTTCCCCCCAAAATACTTCCCAAAACCTTGCATCCCACTTCCTGGACAAGGTTTGGTAAAAAGCCTCACCAATTTGCCTAGGTGACTACAGACCCAGACCCTTGGATCTTAAGAACAATGAACAATCCTCCCAACACTTGCACCCCCCCTTTCCTGGGAAATGTTGGATAAAAAGCCTCACCAATTTGCATAGGTGACCACAGACCCAAACCCTTGGATCTGAGAACAATGAACAAGCATTCAGTTTCTTACAAGAAGACTTTTAATAAAAATAGAAGTAAATAGAAATAAAGAAATCCCCCCTGTAAAATCAGGATGGTAGATATCTTACAGGGTAATTAGATTCCAAAACATAGAGAACCCCTCTAGGCAAAACCTTAAGTTACAAAAAAGATACACAGACAGAAATAGTTATTCTATTCAGCACAATTCTTTTCTCAGCCATTTAAAGAAATCATAATCTAACACATACCTAGCTAGATTACTTACTAAAAGTTCTAAGACTCCATTCCTGGTCTATCCCCGACAAAGAAGACGACAGACAGACAGACAGACCCTTTGTTTCTCTCCCTCCTCCCAGCTTTTGAAAGTATCTTGTCTCCTCATTGGTCATTTTGGTCAGGTGCCAGCGAGATTACCTTTAGCTTCTTAACCCTTTACAGGTGAGAGGAGCTTTCCCCTGGCCAGGAGGGATTTCAAAGGGGTTTACCCTTCCCTTTATATTTATGACAATTGCCATGACAACTAAGAAGAGCTCTAACTTTAGGTCAAGGTTGATTGAGCAAAGACATTGTTTTCAACCAGCTGATGTGCTTCCCAAACAGACTAAGTGGAGGTTTTCTATCTTGTTAATGATACATGCATTCATTATCCAATATATAGTGATATTAGTTAATGAAAGAATACAGTGCAATCGATTAAAGGTGCATCAAAATGAGTAATTATTAATGTAGATCTTTAGGTTTAGTTTTTGCTATAATGAGTTAATGAATCAGATTCACTTCTGCCAAAGTAAATCCTGCCCATGACCCCTAGTGGTGGAAAAATCTAGCAGTGGAGAAGTTATGGTGGAACAGGGTGGCTGTAAACTCCACTGTAACTGGGGTCCACAGGTAATATGTGCCGCTCAAAAAGTGGGATGCTCTGGCTGGGCAGAAGTCTTATTTAGGGCAACAGATGATGAACAGATTCAGAATATTACCAATGTCGCATCCAGCATTGGGGCTGCAATGGAACTCCCAATAGACAGTAAGGTCCTGTAACAGGTTGTGCTCACCACCGCGGCGCCTCTTGCTGGTTGTTCTGGGAATTAGCTCTGTCCAGCTCTGGAGCAGTCTCTGCAGGTGGTGTTTCAACTGTTGTTTGCTCTGCTGTTTCCTCTGTCTGTGGGGGCCTGCGTCTCTCCCAGACCGCAGCATCCTCTTCATGGCACGGCCCTACGGCTGTGCCCCAACTCCACTGTCTCCCCGCTTCCAGGGGAACTGGCAGCCCTTCGCCCAGCTTCTCACTGCAGTGGCAAGCTAGAGCCCGTAGTCCAGCCCCTCGCTCAGGGCGAGCTGCAGTCCTTTGGCTCTAGCCTGCACTCATGTGGAGCTGCAAATAGTCAATTAGGCTAGGCTCTGGTTCAGAGCAGGGCAGTAAGCAAAGACTCTCAGTTCCACCTGTGCTCAGGTGGAGCTGGAAATATTTAACAGGCGCAGGCTCTGGTTCGTATTTACGTTTGCGGGGGAATAACTTATGACTGATTCAGAGCTGGGTAGGAAACAAAGTCACTTAGCTTGGGCCTGTACCCAAAGTCAGTTACCTCAGGCTCTCCTTCAGCTAGCCCGAGGGAGGAGGAGATTGCTCCCCACTGCTTGGGTGGTGGGGGACGCAGGCCCTACCACTCCCAGGGTACCTACTGGTCTGGTGAGGTAAGGTGATCTGCAGGGGCCTCAGTTGCCAGCAGCAGGTCTGCCGGGGTTGGGCCAGTTGGTGGTCCAGGCCAGTCATCTGCTTCCTCTGAGGCTCGGTCATCCAGGAGTCCGTGTGGCCCGGGCCAGTCATCTGCTCCTGCCAGTGTCAGGTCAGTCCAGGGTTCGGGTCAGTCATCTGCACTCTGCGGCTCTGCTACCATCTCCCAGTGTGAGAGCTCAGGGGAAGCATCTGTCCCCTACAGTGACTGGCTGCCCACGGAGCTTCCAGGTCCTGTCTTTATACTCCTCGCTCCCCAGCTTGGCTTCTGGAGGGTGGAGCTATGAGGTAGAGCTCCGCCCATGAGGGGGTAGAGTCGCCCTCTTCCTCTGTGTCTGGGGAGGGTCAGTCCACCTCACTACAGGTCCTGATTCTCACCTTCAGCTATCTTCCCAAACATGATGAAGGGATATCAGTGAAAACACAATCTGCCTTCTCCACTGGTGAGTCTCACCTAAAAAGTGTAGGCACCTAGTGATCTCAGGAGAGTTCAATTCACAAATTCCTGGGCTTTAGGGTGAACCCAGCCCTTTACAACATCCAGTAATCATGACATGTTTTTAACTTCCTAAGAAAACGCAATGTATATCAGGTATTCCCAATTTCTCCTTCAAAACCTCATTGTCTGTTGTGAAGTATAGCTAGGGATCACTTTTATGTTCCGCAGCTTAAGAGCTAAAGAAATAAGGGGAATGGGATGGCAGATGAATGGTCTGGTCCCACCGACAGAAACTTTTCAGTTTAGCAGAGCTTGCTGGGCCCATACAAGAACTGCAGTGAAATGCCAACTATAACAAATCCAAAAGCAGATGCAAATCACGGTTGAACCAGAACATAAAAAGCTGCAAGTAAGATGCATAGACGCTGAAGTCTGCTCGAGCTACAAAAAAATCAGGTTGAGCGTGTCACCCAAATTAACTACCCAATTGTATTTGGACTCGTTGCTGGAAGTAATTTTTATAGCTCCCAAACCGAAATCAAAGGGATTCCAAAGAAGAATACTGTGGCCTTGCAAATGGAAGTAGGAAACATTTCTAATCTCAGCAACACAGCTATATTCAGGAATGACTTGTACCTTCCAAAAGCGCCGGTCCTATGAGTGCCCTTGGGCATTTGTAGTTGCCAAGAATTTGGTGCTGATGTTCTGGGGGTGTGAAAGAACACTGCAAGGTTCCCCTCAAGTTCTCTTCTTGGTACTCAGCGCCTGCTTTGCCCGGGAGTGGAGCTGCTGGACCAGATCCAAGGAACAAGAAATAGAGGGGAAGAGACAGAGGAATGAAAGAGATGGGAGGAAATCTATACTGCCAGAAACATCACAGAATGGCATTTTAAAAGGGAAATATGGCCATTAGGCACCTAAGTCCAACATTTTAGGTACCACCGGCATTCATAAACCCCATTCAGCTAGTGTCAAACCCTCTAGTGCCTAAAGACTCAAAGTGTCTGTTTCCATCAGTAAAGACCCTGAGGCACCTACATTTCAGTGGCTGAGTATGGGCACAGTCTTGAAACTAACCAGCAGTATACCACCTAACTCACTCCTAAACCCCTGTGGAATTCAGAAAAATAGGCACACTCTGAGTACCCCTATGGGATCAGCCCCAGAAGGCAAGATAGGGGTACTCAGAGCATGTCTAAATCTGTACTAAAGACACCAGAAGAAAGATTGGAACTTCTACTCCAGTGGTTAAAGGTCTCACTGAAGTTCAATTCTCCCCTATGACGTGGTTCAGGGATTTGAACTTGAGTCTCCTACATCCTATGAGCATATCCTAAACAGCAGACCATAGAGTCATTTTCAGCTTTGCCCAGGCCTAATGAATATTTCAGTATTTATACAGAGTTGAACAGCTTCGACTGGAGAAATTGAGAACATTCTGCTTTAGAATACACCATATCCTAGTGGTTAGGACATGCTGGTGGGACACTTAAGGTAAAATCTTCCTTACTCAGAGAGGACAATTGAACCCAGCGCTTCCATAGTCTAGGTGAATGCTTGACCCACAGCACTGAAGGTTATTGGAGGGAAGCACCCATTGTGAATTCTACCCCTCCCCACTTTTTTTGAGTTATAGGCAGGAGACATGGGAAATTAAATCACAGCCTAAGCTAGAACAAATGGTAAGGAACTGAAAATAAAGAGAGGAAGCATGTCAGTATGTCATATTTCCTTTAGCATCAAATACTTAGAGGTTGTTGAGTTTTGATGCAGGAACAGACACCATGTTAATATCTCCTTAGCTTTACAATCATGGATAGCTTCTTGGAATGCAAAGCTTGGTCAAAAGGTAAGACTCAGTCTTAATGTGTACACAGTGTAAGAATAACAAATATGATAAAAGCCTGAAACTTACATGGGCTTTGTTTTGTTGGGTTGTGGAATGGTTTAATCAAAAATGAATTTCTGGCCTACATTTATTTCTGGTTATAGATGTCTAGTTCTTAAGGCATTGACAGAGAAGAAGTTAGCACTCTTCTTTTGGCTACAGGAAATACTCAAAGCTGCCTGCTCTGAGCACAGGGATTTGCCAGCTAGTAGGGTGAGGTCAGCTGCAGAGAATTAATTAATTTTCACAGCACACTATAAGAAGGATGTCCTGTAGGAAGCTGTGGGGCTTGCTCTAGCAGTGAGAACAAGGGGATAGGCCTGTAGGAATTGAGATAGAGTGGTTCTCTGTCGTTAGCTGAAATTAGCCAGACTTTATACAGTTATGCTTTGATTTCTGGCAAAGGGAAGTCCTGTTGTACTGATATTTGGACTTTAAGGTGGATAGGATTTTCTACACATTTACCATTTAGTTTTACAGTGAAGCATACAACAAATTTGTTTAAAATACAAATTCTGTACTTCATAGAATAATGTATTTGCTGAGCCCTGTTATGGGGCCTGATGATCAAATGTGATTTAATTAGGCTATCCAAATGCTACAGAGACTCAGGTTGTATAAGTTGCTTGCTTGTGAGTTTAAACATTGGTTTAAGCTATGGGTGTCCTATTTAGGTGCTTACCCTGACACAAGGTTCTCCATATCTTTAAAAATCAACTGATTGGGCACAAACCCTCACAATTATTTCTTCAAATGTCTAGTTTTCAGTCAAAAATATGAGAGAAAAAGTTTGAGATAATGGAGGAAAAAAGGGGAGGGGGGACATGAATTTTCCCTAAATAAAGATTAGGCGTTAGTACCATGATAACAAAACACGATTAACAAGAAACAGCATAGGACAGCCACAAACAGTGAGTAGAATGAGGAGGGAGGGGTTACAAGTAGGTGAGATCCCTTCTATGAAATGAAATAGGAAGTCTGCTGAATAGTGATCCAAGGCAAATGATAGGGAACATTAGTCTGATTAGAGAAGTAGGGAACTGCGATGGATTATACTAGGTAAAAAGTTAACAAGAACTATTCCACTGTTTTAATGAGCAGAGCAAGATATAAGCAGGTTAAAATAAATATATAGTAGTAGGTTTTAGTACTATATAATAATTATTAGCACGCAAAAAGTATTGGCTTTCTTTGCAGAAGGTAAAGGACAAGGTAGCAAAACCAGGGCATAGAAAAATATAAAAGAATAGCTACTAGCAAACTATGTCATTAGATGCAGGAGCATGATAGACTGTTAAATGAAAGATGAATTTCATTTCAGTGAAGGCTGAAAGAATAGAGAAACCCTTCTAATTATAAATCATGAAAGGACAGAGATTCTTTTATAACTCAGACAACTATTATGGTTTCTGGTTACTCAGTAAAGTAACATGATATTTCCTTAGCAATATTAATACTCCTCTAGGGTAAATTAATGATGAGGGAAGGTTGAAAGATTCAGCTCAGTTTGAATGCTTTTCCAAAGCTTTCCTAGTGAATTTATACAATGTGTTGTTTTTAGACATTGAACTTGAAATCCCTGGAGAACAGGATCTGTCATGACAATAAGTACATTAAAATCATTAGACTCAGCATGGTTGCTACATAACTGAGTCACAGAAGGTGTGCATACTTCTAAGCACAAAGAGAAGAAAATTATGGTTAAATGTCCAAAATCCAAATAAGTATATTTCAGAATGGAAATCCAGTTCCAGTGAAGGCAAAATAAAGGAACATAAACTATGGCAGGTAAAATGCAAGATGGGTGGGTGGAATAGAAACTTACAAGAGAAAGTGACAGAGGCATTGCACTTGAAGCAAAGAGATAGTGTCCTGAAAAGAGAGTGAGAGATATCTAGGCCCACTTCATAGGGATGCTTAGCCAAAAAGAGAGAGTGAGAGATGTCTAGGCCCACTTCATAGGGATGCTTAGCCAAAGTAAACCAAGCTGCCAAGCTTTTTATGATTTATCACTTTGAGCCCTAATATAGATTTATAAATAGAGAACTTGACAATGTTTCATTTGCTACAATCAAATTGTTTTGCTTGTACTGTACTTCTCAGCCAAATGTACTATACTCCACTTATACATTGAGTTTCTACATGTTCTACATAGCAGTTGAAGCAATAGGAGGAAGAAGATGGTAATTTTCCAGGCAAATATATACATTTGATGCACTATTCATTTATCAAATTTACAATTTTATTTTTGGAAACAAAAGATTTGTATACATTTAAAGTTTCATTTTCATCCAATGGTCACATTCGGGGTGGGGGGGAGGGTCGGAAGTCTTCTGATGCTGTTAAGAAAACAAATTAAATTATTTGGAGCACAGCATTAATCTGATTTCTAGCATGTGAAAAACATTTAAAAGACTATTACAGAAACCAAAGATGTAATAACAAATTAATCGTCGTGGCAACCATAATACTAACCTAGGTCCAAAATTATTAATTATTTAATAGTTGTAGTTGTCTTCCTGTCGTATATTTATGTGGTGGTTGGTTTGTGCCATAACTAAAGTAATTAGAATATTTCAGTAATGAGCAAAGGAGGAAATAATTTATAATATCAGAAGCAGTTACAGATTGTCTAAATAATCCTAAAGAAAACTGTTTTTGTAGCTGGGCAATTTTTGTTTTATTGTTTAATAGACTAGAATAACATTATCTTTACTCTAGTTACATAAATTGCAAATGGAACAGAGGAAAAAATGCTGACCTCAAGACTTTGCACTGAAGAGACGTGCTATGTGAAATGAAGCAAAAGAGGAGAAAAATGTTTAAAGATAAAAAAAATTAATCCAGTTTGCACCATGCCATAAAGCAGAGCCAAGATCATGGAATAGTAAGGCTTTGCTGTGGATTTAGAGCATAACTCTGTAAATACTAAAGAAGTATCCTCAATGCCCAAGAAGATCGTTGAGAGTGGAGTGTTTAGCACCTTGCAGGACTTGGTCAGTAAAACTTCAGACCATGGTAGGGGAGGTGCATTACCCAGCAGCAGGTTTTGAGGCAAATACATTACTTCTCTGAGGACATAACGTAACAAGGGTTGTTACATCCTTTGTCCAGAATGTGGCTCTCGAGGAGCAAATGTGGAAGATGCAAAGGACCTTGTGCAGTTGCAGGTCAAAGTCATGGTCTTTGCTCTCCCAAGGCACACAAAGAGTTTTGTTACTGTTGATACTAGGCTCCTTAAAGGGAGGTGAATTCAGTGGAATCAGAGCCAAAGGAGCTAAGTCAGCTCTAGGGGTGGGAAGAAAGAGATATACTACAAGTGATGAAGCAATTCCTGGTACTGTATGCACTTCCCCACAGGTGCCAGAGGTACCGTACCAGCTTTTGGCACAATTTCTTTGGAAGATATTGCTGGGATGATGTGCACTTTGTACCTTCCCTTCTGCTGACCACCTAAAAATCACAGTAGAGCTGCTAAACATGGTACAGACTGTGATACCCTTCACACTAGTTCACTCTGCTGGCTGGTTATGGAAGAGAAGGCAAAGCCAGGACTCCATCCCTTGTTGTTGTCTTCTTTGGTGTAGTCTGAGGCTACCAGGTGCTAAACTTTCTGAGTCCTTGTTTAATAGGAAACTAAGGAATAGGATTGTGGCTGGTGTCCTGCACCAGGGAGAAGATTCTTGACACTCTTTTTCCCTCCTCCTTTTTGCAACCACAGTCTGGGCCTGTTTCTAATTCTGTTGTAATCAGTGGGAGTCTTTCAACTGACTTGAGTGGGTTTTGGATCAGGCCCAGGGTCCCTAAATGAGAGAGTCCATTTATAACATTTCAGTGTTCTGGACCATTAGATAAATTGATTCATGCAGCTGTAAGTTAAAGTAACAGGGAGAAATCTTTAACTCCCTACAACACATTTCAAATGATTACTGGAGGGAGAGGGGGTGTAAAGATGATCCCTTGTGCGCAACCTGTATTTGACAAGAACATGTTTATTGCTTAGATCCGCTGGTTAACATTACATGTGCATTTTGCTGCTATTTGCACATAACAAAATATACTAATAGCAAACACAGAAATCACAATTCCTCTAGATTTGGTACTGACATCCAAAGTAAACAGAATGATAAAAGATTGTGACTGGCATTTTGCTTAGCACAAAACCAAAATGCTCTACTGGCACTGAGAAGTGAAAACAAGTTTGTCTTGTAGATGGGAAAGGAAGGGTGAAAAACCAGTAGTAAGTGAAAATGATACTGAAAGAGAAGATGGGACAAGGATGAAACAGATATAAAAGGATGGTATAATGTGTCAGGGAAGAAGATTTCTTGCTTGCGAGCTGTCTCTCTGCCCACTTGCTCAGCCACAGTCACAATCTATCCCTATGTATTTGTCGACTGGAATGAGATAATTTGTGTAATTGGGACAAAAATCGTTCCAGAAAGTTCATTTAAGGTCGGTGACTTTCCATGGGAAAGAAGCAAAACCAAAGACAAAACAACCAGGGGAGAATACAAGATGAAGAACTGCAGAGGTTCCTAATCCAAAACTGCATTGAAGTAAACAGCTGTCTAAATTACAGCAGCACTGCCCAGAAGCTCTACAAGGCTGTACTGAACAGCCCTGCTCGTGACCTACTCCTCCCACTCTGTCCTTGGTATGCCCCTTATGCCAGGGTTTATGAAGAGGTGGGGTCCTTGGAGAACAGCCAACAGCTGTCTAACTCAGTGCCTGTTCCATTTGCTTATAGGGCTACTTTATGCTGCACTAGTCATTTTACCAGGCTTCAGGCTGGAATGGGTGAGAATCTCATCCCAGGAGAACAGGAAAAAAGGCTCATAATGTATTGGCTAGGATCCAATGTGGTGTTTAAGGATAAAGGAATATTACAAGTACAAAGCAGCACTAGCTCTGAATACTTTCTCATAAAGATGTTTTAGAAAATTAAAATTACAACTGCATGGCATAAAGAAATAGAAAGCATGTTTCAAGACTGGGAACCTGACTCTGCTCATTTAAACCAATGGAGAATCAGGCCCTGACTGAATAGGCAAGTTCATGTAACTTTTAATAATATAGGACCAATCCTGCCCTGTTTTATGACCTATGTATCCACAATGAAATCAGTGGGGTGCAAGTGAAGGCAGAGTGTCTCTGGGTTCTAAAATTTAAACATAAATGATAGCTTCATGCACATCTGAGCAACTAAAGGGAAAAGCGTTAAGAAATTAGATGAAATTAAAAGAGCTATCAGGAATAGCTAGAGGACTTGAATTGTGAGAAACCCAGGCTGAAAACACTAACTATTCATAATATGAGTGATTTACAAATGTACAACAGATACAAGATGCTACTAAGGAACAAGTCACAGAGACTTGTGACCAGGTCCTCAGCTTGTGTAGAAGAGTGTTGCCTACTGACTAAGTGAAGCTATGTCCATTTATACCAGTTAAGCAGTTGGCCCAAAATCTGTTGCAGATGTGGAAAGGAAGCCAAGGTCATAGCCACACTAGAAATACCTACAATAAAAATACATTTTTATCAGGAAAAAAGTTCAACATCTGAGAAACAATGCCATTTCTCAGGTTATGTGGTAGGAGGAAACATCTCCAGGAGAAATATTCAGCTGAGTGTAGCTAAGAGTTATATGTACACTATGAAATAAATTTCTGAGACATCATTAATACTTCCTTATCCACAAGTAATAAATTCAGTCCGACAAAGTTAATGTTTAGCAGACTGGTGGAAATGCACTTACCTGAAATCATATGAGTAACACCTGTTACTGATACTGAAGTTGGAAATGAGACAGATGTTGGTGTTACCAACCAAATGACTCCATTTCAATCTATGGTACTCTGTAGGAAGATCTGGAAGAATAGTAATTAGAAATTCTGCCTTGAAAACAAGGTAAGTAAAAAAGAGATGAACAAATAGAAGAATAACAGAGTTGGGGGGCAATGGTGTAATTCAATTGACTTAAATAGTGCTAAACTGTACCAAAGCACTCTGTGGGCCTAATCTAATTCCTTCTTGAAGTTAATGGAGATAATCCCAATTACTCCAGTGAGTTTTGGATTGAGCCTTATTTGCAAAAATCTCATCCCTGAGCAAGTACATTCGCTGCGCTTACAGAAAACTCTCTTAATAAGTTAGAGACAAATAAAGCTTTCCAGATGGTTGACTGAATAAATCAGAGGCAGTTAAAGCTGAATATGTGATTAAGACATGTTTGTACTATTAAGTTTTTTTTTATACAATTGTCCATCAAAAGATGTTCAGTAATTGAAAAGTTATTTTTTATTCATATTTGGTTAAAACCCACCTAAACAGATGGTGGTTATTGCAAAGGGTAGTATTTAAAAATATTGACACTCTAGCTACTTAGTTGAAATTATGTCTTAAAATGGTTTTCTAGGTCATGAACACTCAGACTTTCCCCTGGGAATCCTTACCCATCTAGCCAGGATTTAGCAATATGGGGGCAGGCAAAGGGATTGTGTCCCTTTATTGACACCTGTCTGCAGTCTCTATTTGTTGGCAACTACTAAGAGATTATTGTTGTGCCTTTAAGAACTGACTTCCCAACTAAACCATCAGTCAAGAGTATGACTTCTTATTGACTGAAAAAGTCAGTAGATTGTCTTTAATCACTGAACATATCAGACATCTTTATTCCACTGTCACAGTATTAAATATAGGTTTCTTTTTGTAACATAAGTTGTGAGAATTCTCCTCTTCTGTGTTCTAATTAGTTTTTTTTCTTAATGGCAAAGCAGTAGACATATCATATGAAGGTAAAGAATGGCATAGCAAACACAAATGCACAGGAGAAGTCACTGTATCAGAGACAACGAATTAGCTATTTTTACTAAGATTCTTGTCCAAAAAGAAGACATATTTTGTTTGCAGTACAGTGGGTCAAATTATGGCCCACAAAAGTTCTCCCAATGGCTTTCACTTGGTGCACTTCCATTTTAATACAGCTATATACAATTATGAATAGTAAATCTGCCCAGAGGTTAGTGACATTAAAAAGTTTGGCAAGTAAGGTGAATCAGGTTTCAAAACTCTCAAATTGGGCAACAGTTAGCACATATTAGTCCTCCTCCTCTGAACACTCATGTGAGCTGAATTGATTTACTCTTTTGGATCTTTGCCAGCAACATGTTAATAAAGTGTTACTGTCTCAGGAGACACAAACTTCCTTTCTGGTTGAAACAAGGCTCAACCCATTTCTGCTCTTCACATGCTAAAGCACAGCTTTATTTAGTGTTGTGGAAATAAAACAGTTAAATCTTGTATGGAGCACTATGTCTCTCAAAATTCACTACAAATATTATAGGCAAACATTGGAAGAGGAGAAACTGGTGATCATGGGAAATTTGTCATGATCTGCGAGCCTTGGAGAGCAATGGTGCCTCCTTAAGCGTCCTTCACCCATGTCAGCTTCTGTACTTGTATTGTGGAGACTGGTACTATCAATACCTTTGGAAAGAAAGTTTTCTGCAGTGTGACTGGGGCAGTCTCTGCTTAGCAAGTCACTGAGTTGGTGCTCAGGCTGGTTACATTGGGTTAACTATTGGTTTCTTTTCCCAGAGCTGTTCTATTTATTATATAGAAATCTTTTGTATGCACTATACACAGATTTTTTTCCATCACTGGAATCTGTGCTCACAAGCTGCTACAGGTTCTCCTAGCAGTTATGAGGTGCTCTGAAGGGAAACATTACGTAAAGGAGACAGACAGGATTGTCAAATAATATATTCTTCTGTATATTTTTTCTGAACGATAAAAAAACAAAAGCCTCAACTCAAGAAGATACTTAAGCACATACTTAGCTTTATGCACTTAGGTAGACCCATGGGCTTCAGGGTTTGTGATGATGCACAGGGAGAGCAGATTTAATTGGTTTCTGCCTATCAGGGCCTCATATTGTAATGCCTTTCCTATAAGCAATTACTAGGGATGCACAAGTATTTCTGACAATAGTTTAGTATTGTATCCTTCTCACATAACTTTGGGGGAAAAAGTAAGATCAAAGACTATCTCAGAGTTAGGTCTAAGACATAAGACCTAAGTATTATAATTGAAAGACAAAACACTGAACATCTGGGATCTAGTGATAATGGTTTAATCAGAACTAAAATATACCTTGAGGGTATTATGAAATGTATAGCAGCAAAAGTACTGGACTTAAAAGGCAGACTTTGAGGGAATAAAGGATGAATGGAAGAAATACTGATCAGAACTATCTGCTATTTACTGTGGAATGTTACAGATTATTATTTAAGGACTAGGTGGAAAGGAGAATATTCACTTTTATTTCAATAAAAAGTATAAAAATTAAAAACCTATGTGGTTAAAGAGGATATAAGAACTATTAAAATGAAACATTTTAAAAGATGCAAAATATGTAGTAAACAGCAGGGTAAGGCAGAATATTAAAAAGCTGCAAAGGCTGAAAAATAACATATTACCAAATAGCACAAGGTGTTTCTAAACATCACTAAGAAGTTTTAAGTATAAACACTGTTTAGAAGTAATCAAGAAAATGCTGGTCCTCTTAAAAATAATCTAATTTTCAAAACTGATTTAGGCACTTAAGGTCCATATTTATAGAGGTATTTAGGCACCTAAAGGTACAATTTTCAAAAATGTCTACGTCACTTAGGTACTTTAAAAATGTTGTTCATAATCTATTTCAGATATCTAGAGAGTACATGCCATGAGTACAGCGGAGTGGGTAATGCTTAAGGAGTCATGGAACGGACGCAACATCATAATGGACAGAAAATTGTTTGAAGAATTGGAAAGAGAGCCTGTAAATGAAATGTTTTCAAACTAGGAAAGACTGGTATTAGAAAGATTTGGAGATTCTGTTTTCTGATAGTTGGAAAGAGTTGAATGACCGTACAGTGAGCAAAACCTTCACATTTGCAAAGTGGGAAGCAAAACAGATAATGAGAAAACTCTAATCAAATCTAGAAGGATTAAGGTAATTTATCTTTTCAAGAGCCATTATGCCAATAAATCATTCTGTTGCATTCAAAGTATTCAAGCTGATAAAGTTCGCCAGATTTCAGAAATAGATTTTTTTTTTTTGTCAAGCTTTCAGGTCTCTTTCGTGACAACTTCTTAGATCAAAATGAGTTGGAGTCATGTGACTGCCTGAAACAAGATGGAACCTTAAATTATTAGGCTAGAGACTCACTAATCGTGTCCAGTCTATTGTAATTACTTCCTTCCACTAGACTTTTTTATACCTTCACTTACAACTTAAGATACAAACCATGACAAGCTCTTTATTCTTCTGCTCTGAACTGCTTGCCTGTTTTCTTGAACACAGCCAGAAGAATCAACTGGAGGCAGTTTCTTTGCTCACAGCTCCAAGCCCCTTTCAGCCAGCACTCAGGCCAAGTGCACTCTCTCTCACCAGGAGTTTCTCAGGACTTTGCTCCTAGTGCTCGTTCAGGCTGTGTGTAGTATTCTGCTTCTTCTCTATGGTGCTTCTCCTATTTCTTTAACTCACATATATCCCTACTCTAAAGCAGCACAAATTGTGTCACCTAGAGATAAGTCTAAGCTACGAAGTTCAGAGCGTCATCAAACCTTTCCCAAAATATAGGGCCGTTATAGTTCTGGAGTATACATTTGGCTTTACTTCTGGAGTCTTTTAGTGACCTAAATAGCGTTAAAGCCTATTATAAAGGGGAGAGTGATTAATTGTTCTCCATGTCCACTGAATGTAAGACAGGAAGTAATCTGCAGCAAGGGAGATTTAGTTTAGATATCAGGAAAGACTTTCTGACTATAAGAGTAGTTGAGCACTGGAATAGGCTTCCAAAGGAGGTTGTGGAATCCCATCACTGGAGATTTTTAAGAACAGATTACACAAACACCTGGTTTAAATACACCTGGTTTAAATACACCAGGTCCTGCCAAACTGCAGGGGGGCTGGACTAGATAACCTTTTGAGGAACCTTCCAGCCCTCCAATTTTATGATTGTGTGATTGGGGCCTGCATATGCATGGTACCAGTGATGGTGTGGGAAGCCAAGGTGAGATTTAGTATCATTTAAACAAAAATTATATTGATCTAATTGATTCCTGTTGCGGTTCAAATACAAGACAGAACAAGGCTTTAAGCAAGCAAGCAGGCTGGTCTGCCGACGGGCTGGTCTCCTGTCAGCTTTCCGCCCTCTCTTTTATTCTTTCTCTCCCCCCGCGCATTACATACTCCAACAGATAAGAGGAATACACTGGCTTTGTTTAATATTCTTATTTACCAATATCTATCTACCGCATTCCTTGCTCTCGGGCCTTGAGCCCAGTCCTGGGAGGCTTCCCACGGTTCATGTCATCTGGGCGAGAGTCCAAGGTTCATGCCCTTGAGAGGAGCCGTGTGTGCACTGCTCCTACACAACACTCAGGGTGTGCCCTGAATGTTGCCAAGTGCATGAACCTTGCATGAATGCTACAGATTCCACATTGCTTCAGTCCTTGTCCTACACCTCACAACACTTTGTTGATTAATGAGACAGAATGAAAAAAAAAATTCTGAAGATAATTAAATGCTGAAATTAATGGCTGCAATTGAAAAATGCTTAAAGAAAACCATTGACTTTGAAATGCAGCTGTCATAATAACATTAAAATAGTTGGCTTTCCCAAAGTAAAGCTCATCAAAATTTAGATCAAGTAATCCCAGATTTTGTTGGAAAATCTAGACAGGTCATTGCTCTGAAGGACAACAAAAATTGCATTTCACAGTGATTTAATCATGATTCTTTCAGTTCATCTCCAGGCCATTGTGCTGTATGTCATCATGTATCTAATTGTATTGAGGTTTTGTGAGATTAAGATGCTATTTCAATATTTATTGCCTTTCTTTCATTGTGATTGATTAGCTGTAAGGAAAACTCTGGCTTTTGCATCTGCAATGCCGTTAAAAACTTAAGCATCTGCACACCAAGGGGTCTGTAGGATAACAAACTTGTTTAGGTGGAACATACTATTTAAAGCAGACTTATTTGAACTAGGGGTTTTAAGTACTTGCAACAGTCAAGGCACTGTGTCCTTAACACTTGGCACATAGTGGTCCATTATAGTCATGGTGCCAGCCATTCATGGGTTATTATTCTAAAGCTGGGTACTTTTAATGAGCACTCTAATCAGAATGGCAGCTGGTACTCAGCACTTGTGATTCCAGGATTGATCAGGTGGGCCTATTATATTTTCATGCCACTCCATACACTAACTCTGCTGGAATGAATTCACCTTTCTGTGGCACCCCTGACAGAGCTGTTGCATTGTGCATCAACAGATTGCATCATGGCTCCTGCAGCAAAGTGACCAACCTAACTCTAAATACCTGATCATACCATGGGAATGCAAGACATATGACTCATATATTGTAATATACTAAAGGAGAAAATAAACAGTTGACCTGAAAGTTCAGTTATTCCACTTCTACATTACCTTTATTTAAGATTCTGGAGCCAGGAATCATAACGGATAGAGGCCCTAACCAAGATTGGCACCTCATTGTTCTGAACATTGTACATACATAGGGTCAGATGCAGCCCCAGCCCTGAAAATTTACACTCTGAAAAGTCAAGGGACAATAGATGGAGAAAAATAATTACTATTATTCCCATTTTACACATGGGGAGCTGAGGCACAAAGAAATTAAGGGCTTTGCTAAGATCACCCTGGAAGTCTGTGGCAGAACTAGAAATTGGACCCAAAGCTCCTGAATTCAATGTCTTATCTACAAGATCATCTTTCTTCTCTTATGTGATGCTCTTTTCTGTTTTTCACTATTTTCCATCCCCTTTTATCTTCTAAATATCTCTTTGAGCTCTGAGGATCTTCCATTTATTATAAACTCCTCCCAACCACAGAATCTTGCATATCATTCAGCTAGATGAAATTACCCAGACAAAACATTCTCAGTCCCTGCCAGTCCAAGATGCAAGATGATACGGCAGAGTATTGAATGAAGGACTCCTGCATAGTAGTGCAAAAAGTACCTCCAGGTTATGTTGGTCTTTTGCATATTTCTCCTTTAAACAACAATTAAATTGTAGCACCCCTGTTGGGGTTTGGCTGGATAGCACAGGGTAAATTCCACCATGTCAAGTATTGTCAGAATGAGTCTTACCAATGTACTCAATAGCACTTTCTAACAAAGAAGTTTGGAGATGGAAGTAGCTTAAAGAAGGAAATCCTTAGAAACCATGCTATAACCCGCATGTAAGTGGCAGAAAATGCTTAAATTGGAATTTTTTTAAGGTTCTAACTCCATCTGTTCTCAATATTAAACAGGGCTGATCTGGGACAGTAGTTGATGAGAATGGGACAGAGAATGAGACAGTTGATGAGAATGGGACAGTAGTTGATGGGAATGAGGAAAAAGGTGAATAAGTAGCACTCCTTTCTCCAAGTCTCTCCTAAATCAATTTCCCAGCACAGTCTTGAGTAGAACTGTACTCAGAAGTGATGTTTTGGAGACAATATATAAAACCAAGGTCCTGGCTGCTTGTGTTCTTTAAAGATCACTAATGACATTTTCCCTAAGAATAGTGGGATATATTCTAGTTTTCTGGTCAAATTTAATTTAGTTAATTAGATTGCTACTACCTAAAAATTGACATTGCAGCTTCAATTGGATTCTTCACTTAAAAACTTTTTTGTGGTGATACTGTGCCTCATACAAATTAAAGTTAGAAAAGACCTATAAAGGTCATCTTATTCCATCCTCTTTCCGGTGTAAGATTGTTCCCTAGAGCATATTTCCTAAAGTTTTCCCGTCTTGTTTTATGCATGCACTGTTAAATAGCTGATGTGCTCTATGCTAGTGGTGGCTGCACTGATGAAGATGAACTGATGAATTACTTTGATAAACTGAATCCCCAGAGTTTGATGATGAAGTCTATTTCATTTTAAATTAGTCAGATTCTCTGAGTTTCTTTGGTATCAAAGGCAATATAGAGATGCAAGGTTAGTATTACTTATTGAGGATATTCTAAAACCAAAATTATTTTTGTCCTGAAGAAAAAGAAGTTAGTGATGCAGAGAAATAGCAATGGGGGTGGGGGTGGGAGGGGCTCTTTTTTGGTAATAGAATATCAAAAGCATCCCAGGGATGTTTGTTGCTCTCTTACAGACACGTGATGTCTGTTTTCATACCAGATGGCATGTCAGCCATCTTGCAGAGAACCCTCCATGTTGAAACTTATTGTTTTGAATTCTGTCTTTGGCTAAGGCCCAGAAAGGGGCTGTTTATGTTGATGTCTATGTCTGTGTGTTCTATTATGGTCTCAGTGCATATTGTTAGATTTGGTGTCTCCCATGGTTGGTTGCAATGTGAGATTAACAGAGGTCATGATGTGAATGTATCTACCATGACCCCCATTGGTTAGAGGTATTTTGCAGTTATGAAACATACTACTTAGTCCTTGATCTTATAAAATAACATTTTCATCAGTTTAGTTTAGATAAGTTTTCTTCAGGCAACCCTTACCTAAAAAGTATTTTGCCTTCACCAATGCAACAGAACATAAAAAACAATACCCACGGCTGTGATTATGTTCTTCTCGTTCTGCTTACAGGTAGGAGAGAGAGAAAAAAATACAAAATCCATTAACTCTTTAATAATTAACTTGACTTGGATAATTGGGAATCCTGTGTTAGAAGACTGCTAATAGTTTGTGTTTTAGTGCTCCAGAAGGAAATAAACAAACTACATAGTTGGCCATATCCCACAGTCCCCCGCAAAGGACATTCAGAATAAATACTGACAACAATGGCAATAATGCATATTGACACGCAAAATCCTCAGACAGCTTGCATTTATTGTCCGGCATTCCAGCTGAATACATTCCAAAGTGGAACATTTCATTGTCAGGAAAAGAAAACATTCTAACTTTGGAAATATTGAAATGTTGATCTGTATCGAGATCTAATATCTAATTCTATTCCCTGTTTGACTTCTCTCTCTCTCTCTCTCTCTCTCTGTGTGTGTGTGTGTGATTTCCTTCTAAAAAACATTCTTGCCCTAACTATCTATTAATTAACATACAAGCCATATTCCTCCATGTTGCATTTTCCTCCAGTGTTTCTTTAGCATGAAGAGACAGTTGTTATACAAAAATGCTAACAAAGTATTATGATAAACCCACCTGCAAGAATTCCTAAATTGCAGGTATAAGAACTGTTAGAAGAGCTCATGTGACTAGCTCTGCATTGTTTCTTGGCTTATGTGTGCAGAGGAGCTTGCACATTTATACAATAAGCACATAGAGAGTCATTTATAGAGCAGCTGTGAGAGGTCCACTAGAGACTCAAACTTTGGCAACAAGGCCTCTTCAAGCTTGCAAACATATTGCTCCTTAGGTTTTATGCTCACAAGAGAAGAGTCATTCTATGTAATTTTCTAGATGCAGGTGCCATAGAGACAACCCAGCACTAATGAGTAAAATCAAGAGTAAACATTCATGTTTTCCTTCCTCCCTCTCTCTCCAAAATCTTCACTTTTCAGTAACGACTAAACTGAAAAAGGAGAGGGGATAGAGTCATAGTGTAAACTCAGCAGCAGGCTCTGGTTTAAAGAATACTTCTTTAATTTTTTTAAAAAGTAAGAAATTTAGGATCAAATGTTCAAAAGAAGTCTTTAAAACTGAAAGAGCAATTTTACATGGTCATCTTTTTTGAGCCTGCAATTTTCATTCCATAGATTTTGCTGATGCATAAACTTGGATGTGTGCTTGTAAACTATTTTCATTTGAGAGATTAGCATATTTTCAATTTATGGGTTGCTTGCAACCTGTTAGCTTTGATTGTTCAGCATTCCCACTGTATGGCTGGTCATCTAAGTCACACGACTTTGTTTCTGTTCCATGTCTTGTTGACTGAAACATATTAAGGAAGAGAATAATGGATTTATGGTTGGGATTTTTCTGATGAGGCAGTCTTGATAAAAATGTGTTTAACATTTAGATTTGTGAACTTATCAGCAAAGTGTGGGGAGAACTCAAATACTTGAGAATAACAAGTAATATGATCCCAGAAATCATAGCAAATGAAATTCATGAAAATATTCCTAAATCAGTTCTATTTACTATTCAATCAACTGTAGTGATGACTCCACTATGTCTCTGCCATCGAAAAAGGCCCTTATGCAGCTTATACATACATAATGCAAATACCCCCCCGTAAAACATCCCTGTGAAAGGATTTGATAGGAAAAAAACTTGTGTGTTTTCAAAGATTCCCAGGCCTTGAAGGGGAAAAATGCCCATCATAGAAGGGGTGTGGCAGTTCTAAACAAAAAGAGAAAGAGAGGGATGCACAATAAAAGAGACAAGGCTGCCAGTAATTGTGAGCCATTGAACAGATCCTGGAAAACAATTTACCTGTGGGTTACACATGCACCAGTGAGAAAGGAAAAGGACCTTGCCTGGAAGGCTCTGCCTTAAGATGAACTCCCAAACCCTGTGGCTTACAGGAGTGACCAAATTCTGGTCTCTGTTACATGCCACCAATATAAAAGAGAAGGCTATAGAATTTTTTTTTTAACTCCATCCACAGGGAATGCAGCCTATTCAAGCACTTATATACCGAGATAGCACAACACAGCTGAGGTGAATGTCCAAATATTGGGACCTTTGGAACAGAGGAAAAATAAGGGAGTTTTTGTTATGTTTAAAAGAACTGAAAATGAAAATGATTTTTTACAAAAATCTTTAAATAGGAGAAAAGTAGCTTAAAATGATAATAATTCTCCTCACTAAAATTCTATTATATATAATTACCATAGGGATTTTGAAAGTGCATTCTTATTTTTAAATGCAGATGACAGTTTGCGTGGGTAGTTTTTGTTAAATATTCATTCTTTGTGCAGGTTTTCATATGTG
The DNA here is from genome assembly GCF_965140295.1 of Lepidochelys olivacea. Lineage (NCBI taxonomy): Eukaryota > Metazoa > Chordata > Testudines > Cheloniidae > Lepidochelys > Lepidochelys olivacea. The sequence goes on along the minus strand of NC_140418.1, from coordinate 69,512,322 downwards.
ATAAAATACATTTGGCAAATTGCTTTTAAAGGTGATAGAACAAAAGAAAAAAAAGGTGCCCTTTTTTGCTTCCTTATGGTGTATAAAGAGGACCTAGGCAGCAGTTCTGCGGAAAAGGACCTAGGGGTGACAGTGGACGAGAAGCTGGATATGAGTCAGCAGTGTGCCCTTGTTGCCAAGAAGGCCAATGGCATTTTGGGATGTATAAGTAGGGGCATAGCGAGCAGATCGAGGGACGTGATCGTCCCCCTCTATTCGACATTGGTGAGGCCTCATCTGGAGTACTGTGTCCAGTTTTGGGCCCCACACTACAAGAAGGATGTGGATAAATTGGAGAGAGTCCAGCGAAGGGCAAAAAAATGATTAGGGGTCTGGAACACATGACTTATGAGGAGAGGCTGAGGGAACTGGGATTGTTTAGTCTGCAGAAGAGAAGAATGAGGGGGGATTTGATAGCTGCTTTCAACTACCTGAGAGGTGGTTCCAGAGGGGATGGTTCTAGACTATTCTCAGTGGGAGAAGAGGACAGGACAAGGAGTAATGGTCTCAAGTTGCAGTGGGGGAGGTTTAGGTTGGATATTAGGAAAAACTTTTTCACTAGGAGGGTGGTGAAACACTGGAATGCGTTACCTAGGGAGGTGGTAGAATCTCCTTCCTTAGAAGTTTTTAAGGTCAGGCTTGACAAAGCCCTGGCTGGGATGATTTAATTGGGGATTGGTCCTGCTTTGAGCAGGGGGTTGTACTAGATGACCTCCTGAGGTCCCTTCCAACCCTGATATTCTATGATTCTATGACCTGATATGTTGGGGATTAGGAAAGGTAATGGGGCAGTTCTCGCAATTTAAAAAACTGACTGTATTTCAGGACTTTTCTATCTTATTTTTACTGTGGTTCCCCCAAAGAAATAATAGGATTATGAAATGAGGTTAAAACGATGAGTAACTGTCAGGGGAAGTGATTTGGTTTTTTCCCCCCCAGACTTGATATCTGTTAACACCTATTCATCTCAAACACTTGGGAGAAAAGCTGTCTTTGCTAAAGTTTCAGTACCTCTGCCCCTTCAGTCGAGAGCTGAAAAAGCTTCCACCCCAGTGTACAGGTCTTTTAATGCATCACCAGATGAAACCAAAAAAGACAACACTTTGATGTTCCTGAGTTGTCTTTAAAAAAGCAGGGAATAAAGTTTTTTGTTTGTTTGTTTTTCATTTTATATTTGGTACGGGGACTTTCAGGCTCTATTATACATTTTAAACAAGCAAAAGGAGCTTTTGTGGTTTTGGGTATTTTTGGCAAAAGACATTATGGTCTCTCACTAAAATGTACATCTGTAGCTAACTTGTTTTGCACAAATACATGATCCAAAATCTTCATTTTTTTTCAGTAAGATAATGAAATGGCTTTCAGAACCTTGCCATCTCTGACATGTTTACAAATGAGCATGAAATGTCTATTCCCTTTTTAGATTAAGATTGACAAGTGGCAAAAAATTTAATAGATATTTCCCAATGTAATAGATAATCTACTACAATTAGCTCTTATAGCGTGCTTTACATCTTCAAAGTGCTGAGCTTTAACTAGTCCTAATTACATGTCATGGGGACAGGGCTCTTTCGGGAACTAATTACTAGTGGCCTAAGGAGTCCCATCCCCACAGCATGTGGGTTTTTTTGTTGTCCCCCTACACTTTGCTCTTCTTCTAAGAAATGTAGTAGATTCTTTCTTGACAAAAAGGAAAAGGAATATTATTTAAGGCATTCAAGTTCCCTGAAAAAGTAACTTTCACCTATGTCCATGGCAGTCTGTGTCTCAAGATGAAGTCTCTTTCAGAGAGCCTGAACTAGATTCTGATCTCATTTATGCTGGTATAATATCAGTGACTCTAATGACTTCAAGGGAGCTAGTCTGGGTATAAAGTAGTGTAACAGATAAGGGTCTATCTGAGCCTCTGGTGTCTGACTTTTCCTATACTGTTGCAAGCCGCTTCCGATATATGTAAAAAGAAAAGGAGTACTTGTGGCACCTTAGAGACTAACCAATTTATTTGAGCATGAGCTTTCGTGAGCTACAGCTCACTTCATCGGATGCATACCGTGGAAACTGCAGAAGATATTATATACACACAGAGACCATGAAACAATACCTCCTCCCACCCCACTGTCCTGCTGATAATAGCTTATCTAAAGTGATCATCAAGTTGGGCCATTTCCAGCACAAATCCAGGTTTTCTCACCCTCCGCCCCCCCCCCCCACCCCCACAAACTCACTCTCCTGCTGGTAATAGCCCATCCAAAGTGACCACTCTCTTCACAATGTGTATGATAATCAAGGTGGGCCATTTCCTGCACAAATCCATTGGTTAGTCTCTAAGGTGCCACAAGTACTCCTTTTCTTTTTGCGAATACAGGCTAACACGGCTATTACTCTGAAACCTTCCAATATATGTGTAGCAGAAGATGAGTTAGGGGGAACTTCTGATCAAGAGCCTGTTCATTTAAACATTATCATATCACACTAATATTCTGGCAAACGTTGGCATTATCAGATGGCTGCCCAGTCACTTGTTGCATTGCCTTCCCATTATGGATAGCGTTCAGAAGAATCTGTCTTTGGAGAAGTTGTCTCTTTGGTAGTAGGGGAGGATGAGGCTTCCCCTTAGCCCCACCCCTTAGCAAACCAGAGTTTCTAAGTCCCCCTCATCCGGAGGATAGTGTGCACATGCACTGTCCCTGTTCAGGTCTGTGCCGAAAGGCACTGGATAGTCCTAAGAGAAATGCCTCCTAGGTGTGAAAGGAAAATTTGTTTTGCTTACAAGTGTGAGGTCAGTTAAAAGTTGCTGACTAGCAGATACATTCACAATTGCAAATACATGCACTTAAAACATAAAACAACCCCCCAACTATATATCAGTCTGCTTGAAGCACGTGACCACCTGTCACAAAGTTGGCATCATTGTGCAAGGTGGTTGTGAAATGTGTAACTCTTAACACCAGACAACTTTTAAATTAACATATAAATCTGAGACGGGTTTTCATAGCTCAAGTTTCTTATTTTCTGTGGATTATGATTATTCTCCTTTGATGTAAAGGACAAAAAGCTTTGGACTGTTAAAGAGTGAAAAATATGGGCCTGGATTATTCGTTGCTTTATCCTGCCAAGATGAGGCTTGACTCTGAAAGTCAATCATAGGTTTTTCTTTCACATGGAGTCTATAATGATAAGTATAATGATAAGAAGATGACAAATTCTGCCTGAATGGGGAAGAATTGACTTGAGAGTTCACATTTATAGTCACATAGTTCTCCTTAATATTTTAAAATGTTTTTTATGAAAACAAAATTTTAAAGGAATGTTATTGCTCATGAACTGATAGTAGTAGAAGCCAAAGTCTACTGATTGTCCTCAAAACCGGAACAGTGCTGACAGAAGTAGGGCAAGCTTCCTTAGACAGACCCATCGCTGACATGGAAGGATCACCCTGAGGAGTGGGAGAGGGTAGCTCAGTCTCTATCCCAGGTTCATGCTTTTTGCTTTCCTGCTCAGATGGAGATTAGTGTGAGAACTGGAGTGAACTCCCTGTGAGGGTCACTGTCAGGGAATCTGCAAAGGAGAAGACACAGAGAAAGGATCCGCATGTAGAAAAGGCAGCAGCTTAATATATGCCTTCATCTCAGTCCCAGCTCTGGCTACACATTTTAGAAAAGCTCCTTCAGCAGGAGGAGCTTAGACCATACAAAGCACAGTACCCATACAAAGACACAGATTCATTGCCTACCAATTAATGTTGCACATTAATTTCACTGGTTGTGAAATCTGGATCCTCCATGTGCTTCTAACCCTACTGGTCTGAGTAGGCCAGAAGTACAGCCAGAAGTATAGGAGCACAGTCCTCTCTCAGGGTCTCTAAGGGCTTATCTGCATGGGGATTTTTTTAACTTGGGGAGGCATTAAAATACATTGAACCAAAATAATTATTTGTTTGAAATTATCTGGCAACTTTTTGTGAATTGGACAATCAAAGTGGATTAAGTCCATTTTGGGATGAGTTAGTCTGGAAGTAGGTTTGTGTGGATGCATCCACATTTCAGATAAACTTTTCAGGGCATTGCTTCACATCTGGATTCACTTGTGTGTTTACCTGTGTGCTCTCTATTGCTCTGAGGTCATGTTTACTGTATATTGCCTCATCTTTATTTACGGGCACTCAGACAGGTGGCCCCTATTTGCAAGTACACACTCCTGTAGTTTCTTATCCTTCTCAGTATTATAACAGCCAGGCCTTGGGCTTCCGTGTGGACCAGTGCTCACATAATGGATTACCTTGAGAGCTGGGAGAGGAGATAAATCAGCATATATCAAACAAAGCAAATGCTGGAGAAGGATCAGTTCCTCATAGAATATCAGGGTTGGAAGGGACCTCAGGAGGTCATCTAGTCCAACCCCCTGCTCAAAGCAGGGCCAATCCCCAACTAAATCATCCCAGCCAGGGCTTTGTCAAGCCTGACCTTAAAAACCTCAAAGGAAGGAGATTCCACCACCTCCCTAGGTAACGCATTCCAGTGCTTCACCACCCTCCTAGTGAAAAAGTTTTTCCTAATTTCCAACCTAATCCTCCCCCACTGCAACTTGAGACCATTACTCCTTGTTCTGTCATCTGCTACCACTGAGAACAGTCTAAATCCATCCTCTTTGGAACCCCCTTTCAGGTAGTTGAAAGCAGCTACCAAATCCCCCCCCCCTCATTCTTCTCTTCTCTTTTCCATAGCAAAGGAAAGGAGCTCCAGCAGAATTATTCAAAAACAAGGACAGCAACAAAACTTCATCAATTCACCCAGTACCTGCTCTTACCATCATCACGAGCTGTTTTGGATTTATGTCAGAAAGGTCACTACCAAACCCCAATTTTTTTGTGTACAGCACCAAGCTCAACTGCCACCAGGACTTGGATGAGATTTCTCTGGAAAGCCAGATCTCTTCTTCATGGAAGAGCCCAAGGCAGACCCTGTGGAATAGACAACTTCCAAAACTCAGGCAGACACCAGCATCAAAGTGTCAGGAAGGAAACTTCTATCACAATGTATTATATTCTATATTAAAATTGAGCTATATATTGGGATTAGACAATTTCTATTCCAGGTACAGCAGGGTTGTAGTCATTTGGGATAGATGTGAATTAGAATTCTTTCCCCCAAGTCTATTGGTCTTTTTATCATCTTCTTTCCCCCCAATGCTCAAAATGCTATCCATGATTGGAAAAATTAAGCTTTACAGCTTTTCATTTTCTGAAATATTAAATCCCACATCCATCAACCAAGTTGGTCCCCCACACAGCCTCAACCCCTTTCCTGTCCCAGTTAATTTCTCCTCTGCCTATCCCTCCTGGTCAACTCCCCCTCCCCCTCCCCCCCATGTTCACAAAGGCATCCACTCCAGTAGAATATCAGCTTTGGCAGGCTATTAGCCAGGATGGGCAGGAATGGTGTCTCTAGCTTCTGTTTGCCAGAAGCTGGGATTGGGTGACGGGGCGTGGATCACTTGATGATAACCTGTTTGTTCATTCCCTTTGGGACACCTGCCATTGGCCACTGTCAGAGGACAGAATACTGGGGTTGATGGACCTTTGGTTTGACCCAGTATGGCTGTTCTTATGTTCTTATGACTTATTTCTCTGAAATATCAAAATTTTCTCTCTCCCTCCCAGTTGACCACAGGTGTTCCCCTGCCCCTCCCAGTTAAGCTGGTAGCACCTCTGGGGTCAAAACCACATTGTAATGCAGGCACAGGTATTGAAACGACAGATACAGAAAGAGAAAGCATAACATAAGAAATACTTTGCATCACAGTTTGAGCATTGTCCTGAGCTTGTGGCTGCCTTCACGTCTTATAAGGTATATGTAACTCAGTTAATTGGTTTGACAAAAACTGGATTCAAGCTTGTTGCTGGATAAATGAGAGAAGGGGAAGATTCCAGTGTGCTCACCTCACCCAGGGTGTTGAGCCTTGTAATTAGACAAACCCTGGGGGATGGAAGGCTGACTAAACCAATTGAAGTGAGAGATGTAGAGGAATACTGTAAGCATTGCTTAGAGATGTGTAGCTTGTAATGTGAAGACATTACCCAAACCATCTGCTCAGTTAGTTAGCATCAGAAGCAAGAGACCCATGTATCTTGTGTGTAATGATTTTTCTGTCCTTAGAACCTGAGAACAAAGGGAACACTATCATATTCATTTCACTTGATACACACAAGTGTTCCCCATGAAAGATCAGTGTGTTACCACTGTAGCCAAGATATTATGGGACAACTACTTTGTGCATGATGGTTGGCCTGCCAGAATTCACTCTGATCAGTGGTGTGACTTTGAAAGTAGACTTATCAAAGAACTACTCCAAATAATTGAGGTAAAGAAATCCTGAACCTCTCCGTATCACCCACAAAAAGATCTACAACCAAAACATTTCAACGGGATGTTTTTGAGCATGCTTGGGACTCTTATTATGAATTATACCTGACCGGTCATGCACACAAACTGCTGCGAATTATACCTGACTGGTCACGCACACAAACTGCTGCAAATTATACCCAATGGGTCATGCTCAGTTCGAGTCTAGGCTGAGGCACACTCTCAGCCCGATACAAAAACACAAATGGAGCCAACATATTTCACAACTAGTGCATGCTTATAATTGTACCAGGGACATTGCTACTGGATTCTCCTCTTGTTACCTAATGTTTGGGAGGGAAGTGAGAATACCTGTGGACATTTGTTTTGGAGTGACTCCAGGTGAAGGAAGCTCTGAGACATATCTTCAATATGTAAAATAATTAAAGCAACACCAGTCAAACACCTATCAACTGGCTACAGATGCAGCAGCAAAGACTGCAACTCAGAATAAGACCTGGCATGATCGGTGCATAAGGGAGCAAGAACTACTTCCAGGCAACTGGTTTTTTTTAAGGAACTTGGGAGTAAAAGGGAAGAACAATCTGGCAGATAAATGGAAATCAGAACCTATGAGGTTGTTCAGAAATATATTGGCTCCAGAGAGAAGGAAGGAAGGAGACATGTCAGAACTCTTCACGGTAATTACTTGTTGCCTATTGGGCAGTTGGTACGTTAGGGTTCCTGAATCCCTTAAGCAGTCACGTAGAGTCACTACCACTTAGTACCTAAGAACCCAGGCCATTGAAACCCATTACAGCCAAAGCAGAGGGACACCAGGTAAGGTTCCTATTGATGATCTGCTGCCCTTAGGGGTATAGCTACCCATAAAACCCCCTTGGTGGCACCATCAGGATTGTGAAGCAGAAAAAAAAGCTCTCCATATTATCCCTTCTGTTAGTCAGCATGGATAGAGGACAGGTCCTAGAATGGTGTGAAAGGGATGAAGAGACACAATTCTGATCCCAATCCAGTTTTCTAACACTCCAAAATTAACAGGTGTTTAGATCTGGGGCGTGGGTTCAGCCTATTATGAAGCTAGAAACCATCATCTCTGGAAGTCATTTGCATAACTGTTTCCACAGTGGTTGAGATTTAGATGTACAGTCCCAACACCACAATTTAGGTGATGGCTGAAGAGAGGCAATAGTTTACGGAACTTCTTCCATGTTGGAAGAATAGTAATGAATATGTATTATGTCTTTTATTAAACAAGATGAATGACTAGGCTTTAAAATAGAAAATAGCATTTGTTTTTATTCAACTTATGGTGGTGGTTCAGACAGTATCCTCAGTTGGTAATTATTTGAAAATCATTTAGAAATTGCTATTCATTTGAAGCCAATGGTATTGCATGGATGTAGCTGTGGGTAAAATTTGTTGTTGTGGGTTTTTTTGCAGATGCTTCTGCAATCAGAACCCAGTTATTTATCAGTAGTGGGTGAGGATCAAAGGGAGGAATGTTAAGTCATTCATTGTCTGAGTACACTGCAAGGAGGACAGGAGACATTTGTTCTGGATTTTTATCAGGCTGCAACTTTATTATATAGATGTCTGGGACTACCCGACAGACAAAGTGTACAGTGCAGGCAAATCCATGCTTATTCAAATCAGTTCTCCAGGGCTTCTACCAGCCCCCATTTATCTCCATCCAGGTCCCCCAGCTGACCCATGGCTTGGATCTTACCATCCACCACCCTCATAAGGGGGTTAAGGTGGGCTATGAGAATGGCGGGGGAGGGGCGGGGCTGGCTCCCTGCCATACCAATCAGAGGAGGATTTGTTCCTGTTTCTAGGATTTCAGCAACTGGATCCCATGACAATTGAATTACTCTAAAGATAGGTACCCATCTGACAAAGACAGACTGAGGAATAGAAGCATATCTTCTTAAACAGAAGATTACTAATCTTGTAAAGGTTGCAGTCTGTGATCCTGCCCATCCTCCCTAAAAGTTCTTCAGAAGGTGGCAGTGGTTTCTGACACAACTGCTTTTGTGGTGATTGTCTGGGTACACCACAAGAAGGACAGGATACACTTGTTATGGATTTTAATCAGGCTGCAATTTTATTATATAGATGGCTGGGACTACCCGGCAGATAAAGAGTACAGTGCAGGCAAATCCATGCTTATTCAAATCAATTTTCTGTGGCTTCCACCAGCTCCCCTTTCTTTCCATCCAGGTCCCCCAGCCAACTCAGGGTTTGGACCTTACCATCCACCACCCTTGTAATAGGATTAAGGACGGCTATGAGAATGGGGGGAGGAGAAGGAGTTGGCTCCCTGACGTACCAATTAGAGGAGTCCCCAACCCGCTCCCCCGTTCTGTTCCTTTATCCAGTACCTCCTTTTAAGTCCTTTACCAGGCATTTATCTGGTCACTGGCTGCCTTCCCTATGGAGTACCTGCACTGAACATCTGTCACAAAGAGGCACCAGCAATCTGCTTGGCTACCTCTCCCCGCAACCCAGCCGGGTTCCCAGACATCTCCAAATGGCCTCTTGCCTAGCAGCCTTACTGGGAGAAAGAACCCATTGTCCCATGTGCGATTGTCAAGGGGCACCAGCAGCTGCATTATCCTTGACCCAGTACTGCAACAACTGTCCTCCGTGGAGGGCTGTATAGGTGACCCACTTTCTGGATCCTTGAATTGGCAAGACTCCTCAAAACAACTTGCAAGCTGGAGCCAAAAATCTCCCTTCCACTGACATCATATTCAGAGATTCCAGAGAGCCAGCGGCATCTGCTCGGGTTCACTGCTAGTCCCTGGTGCAAGCTCACAAAGTCTGTCAAACTGGAAACAAGACAAGGCGTCTGCTATGCCATTATCCATGCCCCGCACATGATTGGAAGAAAAACAGATGTTGAAGGTTAAATATTGTAGAACAAACACCCTTACCAATTTCATAACCCTGTGCAATCTGGAAGTTTGGCAATTGATAACCTGTACCACTGCCATGTTCTCACACCAGAATAACACCCTTTTATTAGCCAGCTCCGATCCCCAAATGACCACTGCAACTAAAATGGGGAAAAATTCCAAGAAGGTCATGTCACGCACAACCCCGTTTTGTGTCCAGGTGGCAGGTCTTTTTTGTGCACACCATTTGCCTTGATAAAACACCCCAAAACCTGTGCCCCCCACCGCTTCTGAGTGGATTTTTAATCCCCCCCTTGTAATAACCATTCCTCCCTCCGCAATGATACCCCATTAAATTGACTCAGAAAACTTTCCCACAACCTCAAGTCTTCCTTCATCTCTCTAGTGACGCGTATGTAATGGTGTGGCCTGGCTACGCTGGCCATTGCCGCTGCCAACCAGGCACAAAACGCCTGCCCTGGGGCAACAACCCTGCAAGCAAAGTTCAGGTATCCCAGAATAGATTGCAGTTCCTGTAGCATGAGCCTTTTTGGCACCCACTGCTCTCTGGAGCAACCCCAATAGCTCCTGGAGCTTATCCTGAGGGAACCCTCCCTGGTGTCCAGCTCAATGCCCAGGTAGGTCAATGTAGTGGAAGGACCTTTTGGTTTTTTCCCCTCCCCTAAGGGTACCCCCAATTTTTTTGCCAGGGCCTGAAATGTGTCCAGCAGGTGAACACACTCATCTGACCTGGCTTGCCCTGTGAACAAAAAATCATCCAGATAATGCACTACTTGGTTTAGTCCCGCTGACTGCACCACTGCCCAGTGCAACATGGTACTGAATTTCTCAAAAGCTGCACAAGATACTGAACAGCCCATGGGCATAGCCTTGTAGAAATAAAATTGCCCCTCAAAACAGAAACCCAACAAGACAAAGTCCAATGGGTGCACCGGCAGTAGCGGGTATGAGAGATGATGAATTAATTGGTATGTCCCTGGGGTCTTCTTGGGGACCAATCCCAGGGGGGAAACTCTTAAATGTGCTATAGGTAATTGATCAAACGGGCCAGTTATCCTGCTCTTCTTTAATTAGCGTATAATCTTTTTTTAAAAAACAATATGTCCCCTCCAAGCTACTGACTTTAAATTTTTTGACATCAAATGAGCCCTATTTCCCACAAAAGGGATCCAAAACCCTGCTGTAAACCCCTCCCACAGATATGCCCCATCTGCCCCCTTAGGGGAATCCCATCAGAGAACCCTTAACACATCCAGCCTAACTGGCGTTGGAGCCCGTGCCCATTGCACCACCCTCAGCTCCTTCCCCTCCTCAGCTTGCGCTCTGTGTCCCAGACCCTGTCCCACGCGCGCCAAACCTGCGTTTGGCACTTGCACTTTACCCCCATTCCTGTTTCCTCCCTGTGATCCTCCCTTCCCGCTCTGGCACGAACGGGCTGAATGAGTCCCAAAACATGTCTCGCAAACATGCCTGTATCTACTGGTGCTGCGAAAACAACCACTATCATTAAATACCCAGGAATATTGTTACGTGCCTCGGGCTCCTCCCAAGCTTGCTGCCGTATGAACAAACCGCTGTCTGTGTGAACTCCTGGCACCCTTGGTGTCATCCACTCCAACCACAGTGCGTGATGAGGTGTCTCCCATCTTATCCCAGTTTGTGTTGGTGCCCTTAATCGAAACTGCTCATTATAATTAAACCAGGACATGCCCCCAAACATATTGTGTGCCCGCCTAATTATGCCCATATACTTAATCAAGGCAGGGCTCCTCTCTGGGGAGGCCTGTACTGTAACACCCGCGCAGATGAGGAAGGCAGCCGCCCAGTTTTCCCATATTCTCGGCACCCTTGGTCTCTTGGGCGGCTCGCTGTTTTGCTTGCCTTGCCCATGTTTACTGTCTGTCAACACTTCCCTGTGCAATAGGGATAATATGTCCACGTATTTGCCTCTCAGGATTTTATCTTTAGTTGTACTGAGTAGGTGAACTCCTATCGGGATAGCCACCCTGGCATAACCATACTCAGGACTGCATGGGGGGAGTTCTGCAGAGCCCTGCTCCCCCAGAGACTCCCCGAAAGTCTCTACTCTGTCCCATGACGTTCCATGCCCTGATGGCCCATGAGTCCCCATGTACCTTGGGGCTTCATTCCCAACACAGGCTTCGCTACCCTTTCCGGGGGCCTGCCCCTGTCCTGCTGCCCAAACTTGAGCCCGTGCTGAGCCTACCCTGTCACCCTGTGCAGGCCTCTCACACCTAGCTGCCTGAAGCTGATGCAGTAAATGCAAATTAGCTCGCAGCAACTGTGTAATACCATCAGTGCCCCCACTGAAGGTGCCACCTCTAGGTGGGTCTGCCCAGGCTTCTGGACCTCCCACTCTTGGGCCCAGCCTATTTACTACTCAGATAGGCTCACTCCTGTCCCCCTCAGGTGAACTCACTGAGTGTCTGGTTGAGCACGATCCCTGCACCTCATTGTGGCCCCTGCAACTGCCACCCCTTGCCAGGCTAGAAGGCTGGATACCACCTTTGCCACCCATCCCCCACAACCTCTGTCTGGTTCAGATCACACTCACCCCTGGGATCCGCATTACTACCATCCCTTGTGCTCAGTGGCGGAGAGCAGCCTGGTTCTGGGTGACCTTGTGCCCTTTGGAAATGCTGTAATGCTGCGGAGAAAACCTCAGAAACAACTTCACTGGCCATTTGCTGCACAGCTCTGTTGACTACCCCATTAATCCACACAGCCTGCCCCCTTGCATGCGTGGACGCCTCCCCTCGGTCATTTCCCTCCCTTAGTCCATGAGGCTGCCCTGGGTTATTGAACACAGCACCCTGGGCATTAGCAGGCCCCGTACTGGTGAGCACCCCCTGCCCCTGCTGCCATACTGTCTCCCTTACTGTCTTCCAGCCCCTGGGCTCCATTGGGACTGCCTTGTGCGGCAGCTGCTGCCTCTGCTTGTCCCCTTTCCAGCAAAGGTGCAGCAACCTGCTCACAGCCAGAAAGAACTGCAGCCTGAGAGCCCATACATCTACTTGCAGCACGGCCGGTACGTGAAACACTTATATTCCCTTGCCGCCCCTCCCTCTCCCAATGCACGCTGATTGTTTCAGACCCTGACTAGGGTCACTTGCCAGTTCACCTTCCCCCACTGCAGCTGGGGCAGGGGGATGCTAGTTCTCCATCTTCCCACTCTCCCCTTCCTGCGTGAGCCTGAACCCCGCTGCCTCGTGACTGCAGCCAACGCCCAGCAGCAGCTTCACTTGCTAAATCACCCCCCTTGTGTCCTAATTTGCCTCTCCCTGCCCTTCCCTGTACCTAGGCCAGGGGGTAACAGCCCCCTTTATTTTTCCTGTGCTCACCCTTTCCTGGGCCCCTGAAGCCATGCTGCTTCATGATCCTGTTTGCTGGCTTACTTGCTGTGGGGAACAAAGAGACTTGCCTCACCCTTATGCCCTTCGGACCTCACATTTCAGCGAGAGTCATTGCTGCAAAGCTGACCACGAGCACCTTTTTTACAGCAGTTTCTGTCGTTCTTCCTCCCTCTCCTCCCCCAGCATAAAGCAGAGCTGTCCTTCCCGGGTAAGCCCCAGACAAACTCTGCCCCACCTTAGCTGTGGTCAGTCATTCACAAATGGAGATCTTGTAACAGGTATTATTTATTATTAAATTCTGGCAACTTGCTCAGGGATGTACTGGAAATAAATATACAGCCCAGCCTCCATACATTTAAAGTGTTAAGAGTCCTGTCCTCTGATAGTTATATTAATAGAAATTTCTTTATTTCCATAAGTATTTCATATATACAGTATTTCCTTACTGTAGTCAGGATCACGATGTAAGAGACAGACTCAGATATGAAAAGACTTACTGAAAGAACCAGAACAGAAGACATGCTTAAGCAGTTTTAACATTCTACATAGGAACATAAGAACTTCCGTACTGAATTAGACCAGGATCCTGTCTCCAACAGTAACATTATAAGGTGCTTCAGAGGAAGAAATGCTGCAGCTGGCACTTACGGGATAACCAGCTTCTAAGGAAAGTTCACTATTGACCCCCATAAAGAAAAGGAGTACTTGTGGCACCTTAGAGACTAACCAATTTATTTGAGCATAAGCTTTCGTGAGCTACAGCTCACTTCATTGGATGCATGGCTTCCAACCCAAGTTTAAAGATAAATATGTTAAGGTGTTTGAATACTGCAGAAGAAGTCATACAAGAAGGGGAGTAGATATTAAACAGGATTCAAATGAGAAATATGCTTATGGAATGTTCCATAAAGAGAAGTAGGAAAATTTTTGTAGATAATCAGTTCCTGTTGTAATAACTGGAGATGACTTCCAAGAAAAGCAGAAGGTGCTAAAATGAGCTACAAGGCTTTTAGGCATATTAGTATCTCTGCCAGCTGAGCAACTTTCTATCCAAGCTTTTAGGAGGCTTGTGTAGTTTAACTCAGTCTTTCATAGAATGCATTGTCTTGTCAGCAAAAGATTAGGATTTCAACATAGTACAGCCCCTTAAGTGAAAATTTCAATTACTTCTTGATTACTTAACTCATATTTCTTATGATTTTCAATCCAATATCCAGAATTGGAAATGAGAGAGATCTTTTGGATGAATCTTGGACTTTTCTGTTATGATTCCTATTCAGCTGCCTCAGAAATGGTCTGTTTGAAATTGAACATTTATTTTCCATGTGAGTGTTCATTTAAACTGCATTTCATCCCTCATTTAAATTTCTGATCTACCTGATACTGTTTTACGTATTGCTCCAGTTTCTCTTGCAATCATCCAAATGACTCTTTCTAATTTTGTTTGACACTGTATTAAGGTAGACCTCATTCTTGTTAACAGTAATAAGTGCTAAAAGTGGTTGAATGCTGCTTCCAATGAAGACAAATGACTGAGGGAAATGCAGTGACTAAACACACTGCAAAGCTAAAGACTGCCTTAATGGTTCAAAATCAGCTTATGAGGATGGAATGATTTCACTGACATACAGTTGAGATGGACCTTACTGATTTCACACAATAACTTGCTTAAGATACCATATTATTGTCATTTCACTAAGAACTACATGGTAAAGGGTACACTGCATTCAATAGCTCTGGCAGCATTCATGCCTATAAAACCTAATTTTACTCCTGGGTAGGTCCTTAGTCTAAATTATTTCACCACAATATCCTTTTTTGGGGTGAATATATGCGGGCATAACATTTATTCCATAAGTACTTTTAAATAAAAACTAAAATGATCAGAATTTCCTATGAGAATATATGTAACATAGATAGCAGATAGTTCATTTCGCAGCTGGTGAAATTACAGGGTGATTCTCTTTAGCTTAAGCTTTACATATTATATTCCCTAAAATGTCAGCTTTAAGATAGCACAACTTACTTTCCAGTGACGTCAAGCATTTATCAAAACACTATATTATGGACAATATTTTTTTGATCACAGATTATTACAGCAGTAGTGTTTACACAGCTGGAATGAATTGTGGCTTAGGATTTCCACCGTATCTTTTTTAAACTTGCAGATACAAATCATCTTGGGTAGGAACACCATTAGTGTATGAACTTTTATTCTCATAAAATATGGCTGAAATTGGTTAGAATATTTTGAGCTCATGGCAGCATAAAAACACCACTTTTTTTGGTGGTGGATGGGGCACTCAGCTTTTTGCATTTTTTTGATAAGTTTACAATTAAAAACCCCTTTAAAAGCTGGCTTTGTTTTTCAAAAGGCATTTTGCAAATTACACCATCATATTGTTTTGTAGTGTCTGACATTACTATGATTAGTTGGACTTAGGCACACAAACTTCTGGTTCCAGAATTCTTTGCTTTAAAAAGTTAAACTGTATAAATATTGCAGAATGGGTGGCACCAGAGTGGTTGTTTCTACGAAACTCAGGTGACCCATACTGCAAGAATTACATGAGTTTAGTGTGATGGCAGGGATTGTCATAAATATAAAGGGAAGGCTAACCACCTTTAAATCCCTCCTGGCCAGAGGAAAAAACCCTGTCACCTGTAAAGGGTTAAGAAGCTAGGATAACCTCGCTGGCACCTGACCAAAATAATCAATGAGGAGACAAGATACTTTCAAAGCTGGGGCTGGGGTTGGGGGAACAAAGGGTTCTTTCTGTGTGTTGCCTTTGCCGGGACCAGAGCAGGAATGCAGGCCAGAACTCCTGTAAAGGATTAATAAACAATCTAGCTAGATATGCGTTAGATTCTGTTTTGTTTAAATGGCTGATAAAATAAGTTGTGCTGAATGGAATGTATATTCCTGTTTTTGTGTCTTTTTGTAACTTAAGGTTTTGCCTAGAGGGATTCTCTATGTTTTGAATCTCATTACCCTGTAAGGTATTTACCATCCTGATTTTACAGAGGTGATTTTTTTACTTTTTCTTCAATTAAAATTCTTCTTTTAAGAACCTGATTGCTTTTTCATTGTTCTTAAGATCCAAGGGTTTGGGTCTGTGTTCACCTATGCAAATTGGTGAGGATTTTTATCAAGCCTTCCCCAGGAAAGGGGGTGTAGGGTTTGGGAGGATTTTGGGGGGAAAGACGTTTCCAAGCGGGCTCTTTCTCTGTTATGTATTTGTTAGACGCTTGGTGGTGGCAGCAATAAAATCCAGGGGCAAAAGGTAAAATAGTTTGTACCTTGGGGAAGTTTTAACCTAAGTTGGTAAAAATAAGCTTAGGGTTTTTTTTATGCAGGTCCCCACATCGTACCCTAGAGTTCAGAGTGGGGAAGGAACCTTGACAGGATTGATACAAACATAGAGTAAATGGCAAAATAATGTCAAGGTTTGTCAGGAAAACTATGAGTCTAAACATACTCCTTTGCATCCTTGGGAGTGGCCAACAAATCCACATTGACTATGCTGGACCATTTATGGGATATGTTTTTAAAGTCAATAGATGTGATTCTAAGTGGCCTTAAGTAGTCAGTGTGAATTCAGCTAATTCAGTGCAGATGGTGGAAGTGTTAAAACAATTGTGTATAGGAATGAGACTTCCTGAATGGATTGTAAGTGACAATGGAACTCAATTCACATCCAAAGAGTTTCAATGGTTTGACACGTTTCATGCTATTTGTTTTGACAAGCTGCCTACCAGGAATGCATTAGTAGAAAGGTTTATCCACACATTTAAGTAAGTGATTCATGATGTGGCGCCATATATAGGTAGCTCACAATACAATATTGTGCATTTTCTGTTGACCTATAGAAATGAAGGACATGCCACCACAAATTAGATGCTAGCAGTAATTTAAGGTCTCACTTGGACTTGTTGAAGCCCAATCTGCAGAGGGACATTCTTAAGAAATAGTGTGAGCAAACTCCTGACTGTGAAGTTTTCGTAGGGAAGGAAAATTGAAGAGAGTGTCTACACTGTCACTTTCAGTGCTAAAACACCCCCCTAAGCGACAAAAGCTTTGGTGCTGGAAAGCGCTAGTATACATGCTCCCGGCGATAAAGCTACCACCCCTCAATCGGGTTGGGTTTTTTTTATCTCCAGGAGAGCTCTGCCCCAGCAATAAAGTGTTTCTAAACTGCCCAGATCACAGCGCTGACAACCAACAGAATTTGTGGAAACATGGACTAAGTCACATAATGTCTTCTGAGATAGAAGCAGTGCTGTATGTATCATGGAGAAGACACATTAAACCCATGTTTAAGATGTCCTGCACCAGCGATGCCTATTGGGAATACCAAGATTACAGTACAGCTGTAGACAGTGATTTGTAATAATCCCAGTGTGTCCCATGTCCTAACTTCTAGTACAAGTGACCCTAGCACTACAGAGTGTTACTGATAGCTACATCAGAAAGGACAGATGCTACTCCACATTCTGTTGTGATAGCTACAAGACATTATACAGAGAAATTGTAATCCACTTCTCAGATTGTTTGCAGCATGTTGTATATCTTATAATAGTAATGCATTTCTAACATATTTTTGTTTATATCCTCTTACTTGAAAGGGCAGGAGTATGTAGTGTACAGGAATTGGGTTGTATCCCTTTAAATAGTTTGTGAGTTCTTTAGTGGTTGTTGCTATTTCCTGTGTTTCAGAGGCTACCAGAAAACACATGGAAACTGTCTTAGCTGGTACCAGCCAATTTGACAACCTTCTTGTTTCAGCAGAGGTCAACACCTGAACGAACAAGGAGAGTGAAATATCTTCATACCTTTAGAGATAGTCTCTAAAGATTGATGAGGCTGCTTGGGAAAGCTTGCATTTCTTCTGCCCATATACTACCTGTTGTGTGGATAAAAATAGGATCTATGTTTCTAGAACTAGTCTGATTTTATAGAAAGCAGCTGGATCTGACATATTGACAAACACAGAGTGCAGGCACGATATGTGCTAATGAGAGAACATGACAGTCAAACAGTGAATAAAATTTAAGTATGACAAATCTAGAGTTACCTAGGACTTCACAGTTATCACCATGCTCAATGATAGAACTCAGACACCCCACCTCCAGGTCCAAAAAAGACAAGTCAAACTCGAAAGGAAAATCACCATTGAAAGTAAAGAATCATAGCTTTGCAGCAGGAAGTGAAACCGTTCTGAATCCACCCAGTAGAAGGCAGTGATACACATCTCCACTAGCCAGTTTATTATATTATGCATCTTTGATAATTCTGCCACCGTAGCATTTGGTGTTTGGTCTCAGAGAAGCTGATGTTCTGCCTCTGTATTACAGAAGCTCCACTGGAGGGACTGAATTAGCAATTGCTCTCTTGCCAAACATTGGCATATCAGTAATTTATTCAGTGAGTCAAGGATGCAAGTGGGTCTTTTGTTTTCAAGATGTGCAGAAGAGATCTCCTTTTTTCTCACATCAACAATTATAAGCTGCTAAAAAAAATAATTGTTCCTGGCTGCTTGATAACATATGTGAAAAGATCTGGTAGTCCCAGGCAGGTTCCTACTGGGAAGATGTGTCTATATCATACACAAACCTTATCACACCTGGGACTTTTATTGGCCATCTCTGCAAATGTCTACAATGTCATGAATTATCCACCCACTTTTCTGGTTGTGGTTGGGACACATTGTTGTGGTGCAATGTTAAGAAGCTCTGCCTCACCCACTCATGCTTCTGACTTCTCTTCCCTCCACCCCCACAAAATATCCCTTATACTGATGATAGGGGAATCTTCTGCACCAAACAACTAGAGCGAGAATCCAAGGTTCAGTCCCCAAAGTCCGGGAGTATTCATAGCGGAGATTTTGAATCCAAAAACCAGGCCCATCTCTATTTTTGCTCAGCCACAATCCTTGCAGTGCTTTACAGACAGGCTGGCTGTGACCCTCCTTTCCTGAGACAAGCATGCTTCTTCCTGGGGTGGAAGATAACAACCTTCATTTGGCCACCCTGTTAAATGGGAAACCATGACTAATGTCATCAAACCAGTGACCGAACATCAACTGTGGCCCCCTGGATCAAAAGAACAACAAAATATGCCTACCTTCTTAGGGTCAATGTCCTAGGCAAATTGGACCTGGGGTAAAGATTTGCCAGTTGAATGTTGAAGGACTCTCATAGTCCAAGTGTGACTACCTGGAGAAAATGCTGAGATGACCAGCATCAATGTCCTTGCCCTCTAGGAGAGACCCGTAACATAAATGAAGAGAAAAGCCATTGCTCCAAAAATCAATGGCTATAAACTCATAGACAGCAATTACCACCCAAAATACAGGCTGGCAATTTACATAAAGCAGGTGATCAACAAACACTACCTCCTACAAGACAAAAGAAAGTACTACAATCTCTGTGCGCATCAGCAAGCTAGCCGTCATTAACATATACAAACCATCTGGTGCACTGTGGCCTCAACCAGCTCTGCAGAATGCATAGGCCCACACACAGTGGGGCTATGCAGCAAACAACTGACACAGTGGGCATTAGCAAATTATATGCTCCTCCTTTTTCATGCAAAACAGCATGTCACTTTCCATTCTGCAAGATGGAGCAGAGGATACTGCCCTGACCTGACGTTCATCTCGACACTTGATACAGGCACACTGATAACTGCATCGCGGATCATCCTTGATGACTTCCTGAACAGCCAGCGCAGACCAGTACTGACCAGTATTAATATTTAAATCCCAGTTCTCTACTCAAAACTGGAGCCATCCTGGAATTTTAGAAAAGCAGTCTGGGCCTCTTCCACTATGACTCTAGCCAATACAGTCTCTTGCATTCCACCAACGCCAAAAGCTTTTGCCATTACTGTGCTCCTAATCTCTGCCGTAAAGAAGATCACTCAGGGACCCAGATTATTCAACATTCCTTTCTGGACTGCAGAGAGGCAAGAGCTCCTCTAAAAGTATTATGAGTGTAGAGATCGAGACATTGGAAAAGCCCACCTGGAGTCACTAATTCAGCAAGGTGGAAATGGTGTCTTGAATGTGCAGAAAATCTAAACTTCACACACTCGAGCAGATGTGCCTGGAACCTGCTGAGACACCTGGGGGCTGCAAATCCCACACATGCCACTAGACCACAGGTGAAAGTGAGTGCCATGTCTGCTAAACTTTTGTGGGCATCAAAATGGCCAGTGAACAAGCAGTATTGAAGACAAGACCAGCATCTACTTCGACAGGTGATGTCTACATGCGCTCCAATGTCTCAGTGGCCTGGATCATTCACAAGTGAGGTGATCATTGTTGCCACAAAATTGGGAAAATCAGTGGAAAAAAGTGGTGTCAATTCTGAGTTCCTATATAACCTGGGTCCACTGGCATAGAAATGGACTATGCAGCTTTTTAACAAAATCCTGGAGACCTGTGAAATTCCCCAGATGTGGAGGGACATCAAATAATTGCATTTCTAAAGCCTGAGAAACCTACAGATCTCTCTTCTAGTTATAGGCCAATTCTCCTCTTGAGCACCACCTACAAGGTGATGGAGTGTATGATTCTGAACTGAATCAGGCCCACTGTATGCCAGACTACCCCAGTAGCAAGCTGGTTTTCCACCACACAGAAGTTGCTGTGACCAGGTCCTGGCCCTCACTACAAATGTTGAAACTGGATTCTAACAAAAACTCAAGATGGATACTGCTTTCATCAATCTGTCAGCAGCGTGTGACACAGTCTGGAAGAATGGTCTGTTAATGAAACTGGCCAAAGTGATCTCCTGTGTGCGGATTCTCAGGCTGCCGAAAACCATGCTTAGTATCTGAAGCATGTGGATATACCTGAGAAGTCAAACCAACAAGCTGCTCACTTTGAATAATGGGCTACCACAAAAGTCTCTACTTGCTCCGGCACTCTTCAATGTGTACACAAGTGATATGCCTGAAACAATAGCACAGATATTTACATACGCTGATGATTTGACACTTGTACTTCATGCCCATAGCTTTAAAGACATTGAAGTGATCCTTACATCTCATCTTTAGATCATGGAAGATGATTTCCAAAAGCTGCAGCTGAGCCCAAAGTAGAGCAAATCAGTAGTCTCTACTTTCAACCATGACAACAGAATCACACAAGAGTCTGTCGAGTTTGTGGTTAAACTGTGTGTTTTGACCCAAAGCCAACGTATCTTGGTGTCATTCTTGACCTCACACTGATCTTTCATGACCATCCTAATAAAGTACCCTCTAAAATGAAGACTTGTGTCAACATTATTCAAAAGTCAGTGGGAACAAGCTGGGGATCAACTGCCCCAGTGCTACGAACATTGGCCTTAGCTCTGGTGTACTCAGTTGCAGAGTACTGTGCACCGGTGTGGACAAGAAGCTGTCAAACCCAACTTATGGATAGGAAGCTGAATCAGAATCTGCCGGTCATCACGAGCATTTTAAAATCGACACCTCTACCACTGCTTTCTGTATTAGTAAACATTGAACCTCCGGCTATCCATCGAGATACAGCTATAACTTAAGAACTTAAACATGTTGAAGACTACCTAGAACTTCCCATCTGGCAAGTTATGGATAACATACCACAACAAAATGCCTGAAATCATGAAAACCACCATGGACCACACATGACCCCCTTATGTCTCTGGATCCAGCCAGGGATTGGCTAAGTGTCTGGACCTCATCTACAATTCCAAACAAGAACATTACTACTGATCCAGCAAGCTGCTTTCCCAGTTTCAACCTACACAGACCTTGGATGACATCTGAACAAACTGGGGAAGATGCAGCTACCTGAAAATCAAACACTCTCCTTTGTGCGACTATTGTGAGAACTATTGTGAAAACATCCAAACCATTGAACACATCATAAGGTGGTGCCCCAAATATGGATTGAATGGTGAATTGAATAATATCCACAATGTCACAGAGGAGGCCATGAAATGGTTTATGGATCTACAACTGCATCTATAGAATGTTGCTCTACAGATACCATGTGTGTGTGTGAGAGAGAGAGAGAGAAAATTTCCCTCCAAGATGAAGGACCCAATGTGTCCCCTAGCACTGTGAGATATAAGAGAGCAATCCTTTGTTTTTATTCATAAACAGTACACCACCCTGCTGTTTGTTTATTCCTGTAGATTATCTCTTGCAATCTCTTTATTTGCACCCGACTCAGCATGCAAATAGGCACACAGTGTGATGCATACAATACACAAATGGCCAGACTGGGAGATAAAGTCTTTTCCTGCCTGAAAGGAACATCCTTGAGATATGTCACTGCCTTGTGACCTACCTTATCTACAAGACCTAAAGGACATAATTCTCAAAATAGATACATGTCTCCTTAAATATTATCCATCCATACATTTTGCAGGGTGCTACTGGCTCTCGGCAGAGCTAACATGCCACGCTTTGGTGAATCATTATGGAGACATTGACCCGGGGATCCCTGTAAAACCATATACACCCTCTGTATCCTCTGCCAGTCAGCACCAAGCTGTCCATGGGATACACTGTCTGATCCTTCAGAGGCCAGTAGGATTTTCTAGTCACTCAGCACTTTTGACAATCTGGCCACTTATTTTAAGTGTCTCGCTTTAGTATCCTGTTCTTGAAAATCTTAGCCCAGGAGCAAGCAGATAGTCATTTTCTTGTCAGTCCAGTTGTTAGGCTTTCTGCTACCTACAGGTGCCAATACATTTGTCTGGTAGTACCAACTGTGGAGATGATTTTTGGTTAATTGGATTTTCACTGTGTCCAATGAACAGCCATCAGATGGTAGCAGCTTTGAAACACTGGTGATGGGGCTGATCAAAATACACTGAGGTCAATGGAAAGATTTTTGACTTCAATTGGCTTTGGATGGGTCCAACATCAGTAAAAGCAGGAGTAGGCCATTAGGCCAATATCCTGAGTTCTTGTCTTCCCATTTAAGAGGATTTCTGTCAAACTTATTTCCAAAATTTACACTAACACAAACACTCTTAGCCTCCATTCAGAGACTCGATATGTAAAAGGGTTTCATGTTTTAATGGAAAGTAGTTTAAGAGAAGACCTGACAAAGGCCATTTTCAAGTTAAAAATCATGAGCCAGATTGTCTGGCTTATTAGGGCAGGTTAGTATCAGCATTCTAGACCCATGGAGGATTCCTGTAGCACAGGGGAAATCACTGAAAGGCAAAGAGCCATTTCCTGCCTCCAATATATGAAGTTTACCTTAGGAAGTGGGAGTATGATCCCAGCTGCTGGACCACTGTCTGGGAGCTCATGGTAGCCAATGTAGTTTAGAGCACAATCTAACACAATGTTGCAATGTTTGAATTCCAAACAAAAATATAGATTAGTTTTAAAATTAAAAAACAAACTCTATTTCCACTAGTATTAGAAACAAATGAAAACAGAGAAGTCTAAGGTTTTGTAAAATTTTGTTTTAAAAAATTCTAAATTTGGGGAGGCCGGGGGAGGGGGGGAAGGGGACGGACAAATGTTTGCCTTTAAAATTAAGCATAACGCAATCTCTGGCAATATGCTTGAGAGAGTTTTGTCCAAATCTATAAAACACAATATATTCGCTGATAGGTTTGAAATAAGGAGAGAAAAATTAAATTAATTTTATATACAAATCTGTAGTACTGCATTTCCCCCAAAAAGTCAACTTTTCCCAGATTGTTTTTTAAAAGTCAAATAATTTGGGGTAATATTTATTTTAAAAACATAAAAAATAAAGTCATTTGTTTTGCTTATAATGTAGTACAGTAGAAGCTTACTTAAACTGCATACAAATATGCATGGATTCCAATTGGATTCAATTTATCCTGACTTAATTTGATGTAACTTGATGGGTCTTTTGACGCAAGCTGTACTGACTAATTGTTGCTTATTGGGGTGCACTAAATCAGTGAGTATGGCAATCAAAAACTAAGCCAGATGTTCATAGTTTCTTTGATTGCCCACAGCCTTACATTGGAAAAGAATCATTTTGTTGATTGACTTCTGTTAGCATCTGTCAAAGTGTCGATTGTGTTAGAGATATGACTGTCAAAATAAGCAGAATGGGTCTGATTCCTCTTCACTTACCCAAGTATAAATCATGAGTAGCTGTGTTGAGGTCATGGAATTACACCAGTGTAAAATATGAAATTGATAATATAATTAGACCAAATGGCTATATAAGTAGCTGAAATCACCATACTGATATATTTATAGTCATGCATTTCTTCTCTATTTCTATTGCAAATAACTAATGATAACATTATAGCAGTGCCATTCAGACCACTAGGATTGAGGAGCTGATTGTATTGTTCTTATGTGTGAACTTCCAAGAGAAATCTCTACAGTAAAATCTTGACTGAAGTTTGGCCCACAGAGGCATCATTCAGGAATGACTTTTTATTATTATATTTGTATTTTAAAAATAGATTTACAAGAGTATTAGAAAAATATTACCATTATAAAATGCCTTTGTGTTTTATAGTCTTAAATGTATTTATTTTATTTTTTTATTATGTAGAACAAGGGGCTACAGTTGTTCATTACAAAATATCAATTGCATTGTTTTAAGATTTTGAAAAACAGAACTTATTGGGAAGAGGTGGAATAACTGTAAAACGGCTGAAGGAATTTCTTGGAACTCAGCTCAAAACCTTAGATCTCTATGAGATCTAAGCCAAGTTTGATGTTTCTAATGTCCCAATAATTTCTGAATAGAGTACAAAATTTCTAATAGAAACATATGGGGAAAGGTTTGTTTTTTCTTACTCCCATGACAGAATAACTGATTTTGCCCAAATATTCCAAAAATATTGAAATGATACTAACCTTGAAAAATTTGAATTCAGCCCAGGATTCATGGAGAATAAAGTTTAAGTCCACCTTTTCATCCTCCCTTCCTGAGCTGCCTCAAGTGCCTCTTCGCCTGCAGATCAGGATCCTGGGTTATTACATATTGGAATTTCTTTGCAGTGCACAAGGATAGAGGGCGGGAATGGACAATAGGTGTTTTTAAGACACTTTTGATCTGCTTTGATTCCGGGCTCCCTCACTCAGGGACTGCTGAGGGGCTATTCCAGCAGCAAAGCACTCAGACCACATCCCCCTCCATTCCTCTTCCATACCCAGGACACCCAGGTAATCTTCCTGCCAAGGAAAAGTCCCAGCTGGGAGATGATCCAGTTCCTTTCTGATCTCTTTATGCCACAAGAGTAGAGCTGTGGGTCAGAAACGCAGTCCAGAATCAGGACATTCATTTGCTAATCATATTTATATAACACTGGAGCACATCTTGGTTTATTATGGACATTATGTGAAAAATTGTAGTGTGTTTAATTTTTGTCTAGAAAAATTCCTGTAATGTTTTATTGTGATGGACTGGAACAAGAGAAAACGTATATTTTCCTCTAAATTTTTCATGAACATTTAAATAGTTTAGAAAATGTTAGAAGAGCTACCTCATCCTTTCTTAGGGTGCACAGGGGGACGTCATGGTGAAATTCCCATTCATTTAAGTGACAGAAGGATCAGACCCCTGAAATAGTAGCCCTTCTGTATGCCTTCCTCCCACCCCTCTTGGCTAATAAAACTCCCTCTTCTCTTTCCTACACTGTTCAGTGAGTCTAGTGTTATAAAGATAAATTTAACCTGACAGATCAAGATAATAGGGGGAGGATTCTGCAAGCGTTCTGGTGGGTGATGAGCTGTAACATCAATTAATTTGGGAATTAGTTTATTGAACTAAGCTCCATGCTTCCCACACAAAACTGTATATGGCTCAGGCTTCAATAAAAGGTGCTCAGTGGAACAGCTAAAATGAAAGAGGTTTCACCATAAAGCTGTTTTATATGACTTAGTCTTCAATGAAAGAGCTTCAGTTTAAGAAATTAACTCTTTAACTAATGCTCCAAAATGATTGACAAACTCTCATGATTAATTTACAGCCACATTTTTAAATTTTGTCAGCAATTGCTTTTTTCTTGCCTGGTCATGGATTCACAGGATCAATGCAACATCCCAGCTTTTAAACAGTCCTGTGGAAGTACCCCTTCAGTGTTCCAGACCCACAAGGTGTCCTACTGTTCCTTAAAGGCAGGGAAGAGATTTATTAGTCAACTGGAACACAACATTGGGAAGTCCTTATGGGAGAAATAAAGGTTACAACATAGTCCATTCTGGCCAGCCAGTGTTCCACCCAGCCAAGCTGCCATGGAATGCATTTCTGGCTCTGGCTCTCCATCTCCCTCTGGCAGCTCCAGAGGAGAGCTGACATGTCTCTCCGAAAAAGCTACCTCTTATCCCAGCCACCTGACACCTTTCAGTTCATTGTCCAACTCCTGCTGGTCCATGCTGGGTTCACATGTTCCACATGCTGGAGATTTCCGTGGATAAGTGTCAATTGTTCAGTCCTCCCTGCACCCACTGGGCAGCAATTCAAAGTACATAGGGAAACTGAAGCACATATAGGAATCATAAAAATAGTACAGAAAATAGTAGAGTCTTCTCTGCCACAGAGTTAAACCTGAATTAAGAAACAGAATTACCTCTTTTACCATTCCTTCTTAAATAGGGTTCTTGCTTTTGGCTTTACACCTGTAGCATGTCAGAGAATGCAGGGACATACCCCACAAATCCATATTCATACATGGATAGTGCCTCATACACATGTCATCTGGAGGACACGAACATGAAACAACACTGACTTCTGTACATTACAGAGATGGCTTGGAGGCTGACAGGTGTCATTAGACCAAAATCACACCTGAGTCAATCAGCTCCTCAAGAACTGATATAACTGTCCATCCCAGAGGTAGGTGTAGGATTTTTTATGGATAGGTTGTAAAAGAGATTACAGCACAGGAAAAAATATACAAAAGCAGGCTCTTTTGGGGGAGAGAGAAAAAGGGACATATGCTGGAAAAAAACTGTTCCCTATGACAATGAACTCAAGAGCAATCTCTTAGGGATTTGAAATCAGTCTCCATTTTGAAAAGAGTTGAGGTCCTATTTTAAATTCCTAATTGAAGTAACTTGTTTTTCAAAAGTGCTCAATAAGTTCCCACTGGGAACAATGTGATCTGGCTACTTTGTTCTGGTGCCTAAATGGCATAACAATTTTGTTCCCTAGTATTTGGGGGTATTTTTATTCTGTAACATGTGGATTTTATCCTGTGTCTGTAAATAATCCCATCTCTTGTTGCTCCTTTAGTTCAGCAACTCTGGCCTCAAGATATGGTCTCTGGGCTCTGAGGGCCCTGTGCTGTGTGCAGTAGAACACACGTGCTCCTTGGTCAAAAGCCAAGCACCTATGCAATCTGAAAGGTTGTGCAGCAAACCATCCTGGTTAACGTTCTGTTGGTCTTCTCCTTTTATGATTAAATTAGGAGCTCACTCTGTGACTTGGGTGTAGTGGACTGAACTAGGAATTTGGGGATAGATTTTGTGTGGCTTCTCCTGAGAGCAGTATATAAGGCCTCAGGCGTGGGTCAGAATCAGGTCTCTTCGTCTTTCTCTTTGTCAGTGTTTCAGCTATTTCTGTAATGCATATATGGGCTTTTCTTCTCTTTAGTCCACAGAGAACTAATTGAAAAGCCTCTTCAGTCTCAGTGCCGAACGCCCACTCAGTCCAAATTCCCCAGTGCTCAGTGTGTCAGTGCATCTCTGATCAGGAATGTAAATCTGGAGTAACTCCACTGCTGCCAACAGAGAAATAGACCTGTGTAAGAGAGAGGAGTATTAGTCCCTAGAACTTTAACAGCCTAATCCTTGCAAATGGAGATCCAATCGGTCATTAGATACAGCCGTTCATAAATAAAAAGACAGCTAAGAGTCACATAACCCAGCACAGAAATCCCAGTGTTCTCATGCACCAATCAGTGTTCATCCAGGAAGCTCTCTGCTGGACCCAAATTAAGTTCTTTGCCCATCAGGTCCAAATCAATCTCCCTTCCATGTACCCAGAAGCTTCCCTCAAGATCCAAACAAGCTCCCTTCCTACTTCTAGCTCCAGTGGGAAGCTCGGGGGCATAGAAAACTTTCTTTATTTTGGGGGTCCAGAACAAAAGAAATAAAATAAAATAACAGCTGTTGAATATTGCTCTTGTGTGTAGGTTTGCACCAGGAGTAAATTTGGCCATTTTAGTTAAGTAAATAAGCTTCTGTTCCAAGCTCAGCATTTCCTTTATTAATGCAATCCCTGAAGTTTTTTAGGTGGCTAAAGCTATCTCCCAAAATCTAGCATTTTCTACTGCTATGGGAAGAATACAAAATCCTTATTCTGGTGTTATTACTGCTCTTTTGGCTGCCGCCTAATCCTCCCTTTGTCTTCACAGACCATGGGACTCACTGAGGGTCTTTTTTTCTTCTCCTCATCCCTCTATGGATGAGAGAAACCATTGGCCCAGTTTTCTCCTCTCTCCTTCATGGGATGATGAGAGCTGAGGTGGAGGGGTTCTTCCTTCCCAAATCTCAGGAGGGGAGTTGGGTGCCATACTCCTTTACCCTCCCAAAGGTTTGTGTGGGGCTTGGGGTACTTCCTTGAGGGAAACTCCTTATTCCCACTTATTGTTGCCTTTCATAACACACCCCTTCCCTTAATGAGTCAGTGCTGAGTGGCCTAAGGAGGCAGGCAATGCGTGGTGGCATCTTGTTCTCTTCCATCTTGTTTCACTCTCCTTGTAGCCGTGTTTCCTGTTCCAGCTGTACCCATCTGGCTTGTTCGTATGTAAGTTGCCCCACAGTTGCTTATGTTGACTTAATAACATGTAAGCACTCTGCGTTTAATGCTGTATTGTTCCAGTGAATTTAAAAAAGGGGGGAAAAGACTGAACATTATTTAGCTATTACTGGTTTATGTACTGAAAACATTCCAGCGCTACAAGAGAAAGACCACTTAAAATGGTGGTTATTTTTCTTCCTGTGAGTTGTCTTGTTAGAGTTAAATGTATCATTTCATACACAGTCACAATTGTGTTCCAGTAGGGTAATATGCATCTAAGTCTGTTGCATACCTGTATAAAGTATTTATAGTGATGCATATTAAAAAGGTTACATGACTAATTGTACTTGCATATGTTTTCATCCCTTAGCTTGTCTTTCAAATTTGTGAGTTTGCTTTCAACTTACTTTTTATAGTAGATCATTCTAACCTGCTCATTAAATTTAATGAGTAATCACATCAGCTAGCTGCTGCTTCTACATGATATACTTGTGCATACAGTCATCGGAAAGATTATGCAAAGCATGAAAAATGAATGCACACATGCAAAAATGCTTAATATCCTGAAATGTTCAAGAATCATTTAATCAAGAAATCATCAGGTACCATCTGAACTTCTAATCTCCATTTTTCTCTTTTTGAATCTTCTAAGAAATCTGTTGGGGAAAGATGCATCATTAAATCATATGCAGTTTCCCCAAAGACTGTGGCTTTGTTTTTTCTTGATGAAATAAACCGAGACATGTGTCTGCACTAGGGTGTATTCTCACTCCATCATAAATGAAAAAGAAATGGGTCAGCCCATGTTTAACTCTGGCTCTTGTAGAGGGAGCTCCAGCAGGGATTGTGCCTCTGGACATATCATCCATTCCCTAAATATCCCAAGAATGTAGGGAGAAGAAGTGTGTACGCTGAATACCCTGTACCATCTTCTTATATCCTGCTCCCTCCTGTGTTGCTGATCAGCTCTGTGGGTGAATGTGGAATTGTGGTAGGGGAAGACATGGTCTTGCTTCCAGTGTGAATGTTTCTTTTGGTGCTAGAAGGGCAGTAATCTCTGCCCTCTTCTAAGAACAGTGGGGCTTGCACCTTGTGAATGGGGATATAAGAAAGGGAAATCTCTTAGCATCCTCCTCCCCACTTGCTAGCATCAAATGCAGTCTGAACACTGGGGTACCAGGCTGATGGACATGGTGGTAATTAATACCTAGATCTTGTCTGACATTCTTCATCCATAGATCTCTAAGTGCTTTTCAAGGTCAGTGTCATTTCCTTCAATTTACCGATGAAGAAATTGAGATGCCTAAGGTCCCCCAGCAGGCTAGTGGCAAAGCTCTGGCTAGAACCATGTTTTCTTGAATCCCAGTCCACTGTGCTATCCACTAGGTCACAGTACCTCTAGCTGTGAGAACTTACATAAAATATTTAGGGCTGATCAAGACTTTACTCAAACAGAGTATGGGGTGACAAATAGCTTGTCTTGCCCCACAGACTCCAAAAAGTGCCTCTGAGTCACAGTCCCCTACAAGTTCCACTGTCACACAAGCAGGAGGGGTGTGCTTCATCTGCCAGATGTTCTTCATGCCCAGCCAGCGATGGCTCTGTGTTCTCCTTGCCCTTCCTCATCGATTTGCACCCAGGGAGAATAACTGTTCGAGGGAACCTGTTCTTCTCTCCATTGCGCAGATGCCTCATCTAAGCAAACACTATGTGATTGCATAGGGTGTGGCCAGCTTTCCACTTGGCTGGAGGGGTTTTCTGTGCCAGTGGTGGAAGGCTCTCCTTGCTGGTGTAAAGGGCCAGGGGAGGAGATTAACAGGGATCTTTACTTTCATTAAATTTCCATTGTATTTGGTTATATTTTGCAGCTGTGCCTTGATGGAATATATATATATATAAAGATTTCATGCCCTAAGCTAACAGAACTCAACACTGACATCTGCAATAGGTCTGTTCCTGAAAGAATCCCTGCTTAGTTCAATTTGCCTGTATTCATACTTAGTCTTTTCTGCCTTTTTATTATTTTTATCTTTCCACATATTTCATCAAACTTTAATATAGTTTACTCTTAATCCAGAGCTGCTGTCTAAGGACAAATCCTTCAGCAGGTGCCTTAAATTGTTTTACTCCTGGTCACTTATGTCAATTATATGGCCAGTTCTTATCTCAGAAGTCTTGCTTTGTTGTTTTTAAATTCCAGCAGTTGGATCAGTGCTTCTCATCAGTAAAGAGGTTAAATGAATTCTCTGAGCCAGGCCATGGCTCCTGATTAAAGCTGGTTGCTTGGCATGCTATGAAATGGGCAAAGCTTTGCACTGATTGCTTATGTCTGATGCACAGAGTAATGGGGTGGGATATTGGGTAACTCTTTATTCTCCTCTGCAGGGGAACAGTATGTATGGGGCTTTATTTCCCTTCCTGCAGAGGACAGCAGCATCTTTATCTTCTTGAACCAATCACAATACTTAACCATATCCTCCTAAACTTTTAACTTCTGATCCCATTCTGAAGTCAATGAAAGTTCTGCAAGATCAGACCCTTCATATCAGAGAAGCATCTGAAAAAGCTTGTCCCTAACAATGTTTTTCATGGGCACGATTGAACAACTCTTATTTTGGGGTCAGACTTCCCCAGACTTCAGTGGCTTTGGATTAGGCACTTACCGATCATGCATTCACACAGATAATTCTTTTGAAATCAATCGGAATACTTGTGTGAGTAAGTGTTCATCAGCATGAATGAGGGTTGCACAACCAGGTACCACTGAGGTAAGTTTTTCAATGGAGCAAAGCTGCTTGTAAACCCAGTGCGGGGCCCATTTACAAAGTATGTCCATTCACTCATATCCTCATCTTCTCTAGTAGTAAGTAAGTGTTTTCATATTCTTAGAGACTGACTCACCTCTCATTTTGGGGGCATAGATGAGTGTTCACGTCACACTCCCCATCACTACCCAGCTCAAGCTGGGGAAGCTAATCATCCAACCAGCGGACCAAATTTGGTAATGAATCCTGGTCATGTGCCACCTGAGACGCGTTGCACATATGCTAAAAGAGAGACCTCTCACTTAAAATAGTATAGCCTAATCAAGTATTGCAATAGCTGAATTACTTATTGCGGTGCAACATGAAATTATCATAAATAGGTTCTTTTTCAGGTGACTATTTAGAGTTAATTAAGAAGATGAAATTGGTGAAGCACCCGCAGAAACTTTTTGAGCTTTAGTTCATACAGACAAATATAATGGAAATAATAGAAAAATCAGTATACATAAGTATAAGAGTAAGATAAATACAGTAAAGTGGTTTCCTGCATTGCTCATACTTACAATCTTACATTGTACATACTTTTCCTTTCACCTTTGTTTTTAATGGTATCTGTAAGGTTACAAGTAAGTGAAGATCAACCCAAGAGGCTGGCACTGGGCCAGCCTTCCTACCTGGTTGTCCCATATTATCCCAACAACAGGTTGGGAAACCACATCTTTTGTACACCTTTACCTATTCCACCCACACGTCTGGGACGATATTTGATAAGGCGTCAACAGGGCCATCATCTTTGCCCCCCGCCATTTGTTAAACTTTTGAATACCTTATTATTGCATTTGTAGACCATTTCATGACTTTGATGAACGATTTGCTCATCTACATCATATCATCGATTTTGCCTGGCCCATCCAAAATTGTATGATCAATATCAGCAGAGTTTAGGATCACCAGACATTAAGCAGGATCTGATTCATCAATTCGTGGTGTGCAACTTTTATCATGGCTTTTTCTGTGATCATATGAGGCTGATTCTTCTTTATCGTTTCTCTCCTTTTCAAGTAAACCAGATTTTTCTTTGTCATTACTTTCCTTTTCATGTGAGCCATATTCTTCTTTATCGTCACTCTCCTTTACGGCACCAGGAAAACTGGACAATTCTCCATCACTTTCTGCATATTTCTATTTCTTATCTTCAGGTAAATCTGCTAATTCCTTAGGAGGACTTCCATCATTTATGCTTTACTCCTCAATTTCTTCTGCACTGGGATGAACACTACTACCTAAAGCCCAGTATATGTGGTTCTTTTTCTGATATATTCCCATCAGATTTGCCCCTTTCTACAAGCTAGATTGCAACTGAGCTTTTTGCTTCCTATACTGAGGTCCTGAGATTTTCTTTGGGGGCATCTTTTATTTTCTATGAGGGAAAACAGATAGTCTTAGGTCGAGCAAAAGTCTGTGTTCCGCAATCTTAGAAAGTCATCAAACATTATGTGTTAAGCATGGCAAAAAAAGTAATAGTATTTCTTTTATATTGTTGCATAGATAGGAGTTCGATAGATATTTCTGGCATCTCATTAAATATATCCTTTATTAGTCGCAATTACAATTTTCAAGTCTTAAAACACAAGTGCACTTTCAGGTACACAATGAAACAAGGTTCACAATATCACAGCTGGGCTCTCACTTTGTTCTTATACTTCACTGACTGACTGGCGATGCCTTGCTCCTTGTATATCCGCCAGGGTGTGGCTGACAACATTCTAGGAAATTCAAGGAAAATGTAGTTCTCAGAAAGTCTGGAACAAAGATCCAGAACATTCTAGGAGGTTAGTGAAAAATGAATCCACATACGGAATATGTGAAATGTTTTACTTCAAACATTCTATTTTCCCTTTTGTCGCTAACAACAAAAACAGCATCCGGAGCCTGATGTCTCCAAGCCCAGAACTGCAGGTGGTCGCCTCAGTCGCCTGCCCCTAAATCTGTTTCTGGTGTCAACCCCTGCCCATGTTAAACCCCTGCCCGTGTTTTGTATTCTGGGCCTTTAATTTTCAGTCTCCTTGAAAGACAAGAGAATTTTTGATTTAATGTTTTAGTGTCTTGAATTTAGTGTGTCTCCTTAGAACTCACTTCTTTTGACTAATCCCCCACCCCCACCACAAAATGACTTGCTGTCTTGTATCCCCTCATAATCCTTGATTTACAAAAATAAAGATTAAAACCTTGGGAACCCCAGGTACCTTGTAAGTAATTCAACATGTGGCAAACCATAATTGTTCAAACACTTTGCTTTTATGTTGCAGCCCTTCTTTCTCCTTTGTCTTTATTTTGTCCCCTTAGACTGTGACTCTTCATGGAAGAGATCTTTTATTTCTGAATGCCTGTAAACCACCATGCACACTAATGGCACTATAATACTATCATGGATCAAACTGTAGCAGAAAAGAACCTCAGATGTCAGCAGACCACTTAACAGATTATAACTGATGGTTTGATAACAAGTTAGTCTAAATAAAGCAAGTTATTGGGAAATCTATTTTCTGGACACTCGTGTATTAAACAATGGAAAATATATGTGTGCATTATCTCTCATGAGCGATAGTATTATGCTGTGGAGTATAGATGGTGGTGTAAAGTGATTTAAGCATTATTTTTATATATAAGAAAAAATAACCACACCTGGCTGAAAATTTCTGAACAAAAAAATTGTTGTAAATGTAATTTTGAAGAAAACAACGTTTTGCAAAACATGTTGATTTCTTTGAAATTTCACATTTTTAATCAAAATTTAATTTGAAAAAAACTTTGATATAATTTTTCTCTCTTTTTGGTTGAAATTTCCTCCCCAAAAATTTAGTTTTACCAATCTGTAACTTGTGATCGGTGCACTTAATAACTTTCCATTTGTGATTGAATTTTGTCATATTTTGCCTTGTGGTTTCCTATGGTTGGATGTGTGAACTCAGAAATACTTGGAGAACATGTGATTGGCTCAGTTGACTTTCATGTCTAGAGGATTAATTTCTGCCTGTTTACAATGGGGTTTGAGTCTTTGGGTTTGGGACTAGATGAGGATATGTTCACTGATTGACTGTCTACTTGTGGAATTCCCAAGAAAGAACAGTTATTGGGCTTGTGTTAAGTCTCCCTGACCATTGCAGTTTGCAGTTCCTTGACTGGACTATTTTACATATAAACATTTTGGATAGGGGTTACATACTGTGCATCTGACCATCTGCTAGTAGGGTTCCCTGGAGGTGGGGGGTGCACCTTTCCTCATCTATTCTCCTCCTCCACCAAATCATTGGTTGGAGGGAACCTGGATTTGGGGTTAGTATTTCTGTCTCCGAAAAATGCATCTCCTTTCCTCTTCCAGGATCACCTTTTCAGACCTCGGAGCTACCCTCTCCTGCTCCACAGCTGTAAAGAGTGGTCTAAGAGAGACCAGGAGTAGTAGTGCCAGGGACCAGGAGTCATTGATGGTGGGGGGGTGCACTTGGGAATGGAAGAAGAGGAGATTGGGGACAGAGCCCAGTATTGCAGTTGATGGTTGAGAAATGAAGTTACTGGCACCTTGGGGCTCTTGCAGCACGTCTCCCTCTTCCCGCTTCCAAATCTTCTGGGTGCCTCCTCTGGAGATAATTCCTGTCCCCAGCTAATATGTGAACCCAGCTGCCTTCTTCACAGTGAATTCACAAAGCCAAATATGTCCAAAATGTGGCTTTCCTGCAACCACACAGAAATGTGCCCAGACAATGCAGTGCAGCACACAGCTCTCTCCCTCTGCTCCCTTAGGCTGTCCAGGGCGTACAATTGCTTCCCCATCCCATCACCAATTCCTCTACATCATCAGCCTCTTCCTCCCCCTGCCTCACCACCTCCCTTTCCCACTTATCTTTCTCCTTCAAACTATGGTTGTGGGGTTATTTTCATTTTGTTTGGTGTGATTTTTTTTATTTGCATGTGCCTATCCGAGGACAATGCCCACTTCCCCTGCCCACTTATTAAGATATAAACTCAGAATAGCCACCTTTGAACTTCCTCCTCCAGGTCAACATTTTGAATCAATAAAATTGGAAATTTAATTTGTTTCAAGTCAAAAATGTATTTGTTTTTTTCTTTCAACAGTTTGGAATGAACACTGTTGGAATTTTTCTTATGGAAAAATAATTTAAAAAACCAACAACATTTTGTTCTATACCAGATTGAAAATGATTTAGAAATTTGTCACAAAAATCTAAATTCCATTTTCTGACCAGCTGTAACAATAAAGCTTTCATCTTAGTAACTATGCATTGAGCAACTCTGAATGCCCAGAGGAAAGTGGATATATCTAAAATTCTTTTGAGCGGTAACAAAGGGATCCCTAAACATGAAAATCGGAAAGATGGTCAATTCTGAGTGATGCATTCTCCAGAGCCTGTTCCTTCTCTGTGTGTTATCTTGTGAGTCAATTTGGTCAACAGGATCACAAAGCTGAGCTTTTCTCTCACCTGAATTGTCATTACGATGACATTCTAATACAAAAAGAGAGGCTCTGGAGATTGTATGAATAGAATATAAAGCATTGCATCATTTTATTATTTATATTCCACCAGAAGAAAATTTTATGTCAACAAAAAGAACTTTTCACTTTCTCCTAAACCTCTTCGTTCCCCACTTGTGTTGAAATAAATAAATAAATAAATAAAAACTGGAACTGTCCTTCCTAATGAACTAAAAAAAGCCACACTGGCATTCTTAAGGCCTGATCTAAAGGCCAATGGAATACTCCCAGTGAATTCACAGAGCTTTGTGTCAGGCTCTTAGCGATTTTTGTATTA
The DNA here is from genome assembly GCF_965140295.1 of Lepidochelys olivacea. Lineage (NCBI taxonomy): Eukaryota > Metazoa > Chordata > Testudines > Cheloniidae > Lepidochelys > Lepidochelys olivacea. The sequence continues at coordinate 69,476,298 of NC_140418.1, read as the reverse complement.
TGCAAGTTTCAGAGCGGTAGCTGTGTTAGTCTGTAGCAGCAAAAGGAAGAGAAGTCCTTGTGGCACCTTAGAGACTAACCGATACATTTGTTAGTCTCTAAGGTGCCACAAGGACTCCTCGTTCCTTGTACTATGCAAGTTTATGTAGTAGGATACAAAAAAAAGTGTTTTATTTTCAAATACAGTAAATATGCTGGACTGTTGATTCTGTGCTTGAAATCAATAGACAGTGGGTGCTCAAATCCCTTAGGTTATTTAATATTTGTTAAATAAAGACCCAGAGTCACTGTTCTGCTCTGGCTGCTTTTTGCCATTTTGTTGGTCCAAATCAACTGTAAGCCCAACTGGTTTGAGCACTGGAGAACTCCCCATGAGTGAAGTAGTAGTCTTGTGGCATAGGGCTACTGTAATGACAGCTGTGCTCTCCCCTTTACTGTCCTCAGCAGGGAGGGTATGACGGGGGAAATGGGACTTGTCCAAGATGCTGTATTTTCTGCATTCCTAGCTGTTAGGAATCCCCTGTGGGCTATTGACACCTTCAGGCTGTTCTATTGAACAACAGGGACCAAGTGAGTCCAGGCAGGCCCAGGATTTTGAAGGCACAAAGAAAACTTTAAGCCCTTGTGCTAAGCATATTTCTGTTGGGCCAAATAATTTGATTCAAAGAGTTTATAAGGCTAGAAAAGGGTGAACAATTTTCTTTCAACGAGAATTTCACTGATCACTGTTTAAGTGATCAAATGGAGGCTAGTCCACAAGAAGCAGCAAATGCTTTCCTTTACAAGTTGTTAGAAGAAATATACTGAAAAAGTATTAAAACCCAGATTTCCCTAACATAATCAGGAGAAGTAGTGATAAATGTTCCAAATATTGTCTTTACAGTATAGTTTGGCAAGTGATTAATTTCTCATTTTCTTGTTATCTGTTTAAAGCTTATTGGCACTGTTTGTGAGAGATGTTTATGTGTTAAAATCATGAAAGAAGCTGAGTGATTATCCTTTCTGTGCCTAACGTTGTTCTGGAAAAACCAGCTGAGTATGAGAAAAGCAATAATGTTAGTAGCTTGGAAGTATAATGGTTGATAATCAGAAAATTGAAAGGTAGCTTGGGTAGTAAGTACATTCATAATATTTCATGAAATATTCACTGGGCATTACAAGATGAATAACAGGTCACTATCAGCCATTGTGATGAAAATGATCAAATGACAAACAGATGAGGAACAGAAATATATTTTTGTAGAACAAGTGTGTTCCAATAAGTAGTCACAGATTTAGGTATGGACTAGACAAAACAAAAACAGGGCAACAGTACATGATGGATAACATCCAGCAATCAAAAAAGGGAGAAGAAAGGGATACAGTTGTTATTGCCCATGCACTTTTCCATTTTTCATGCTTGTGTATTTCATGGTGTCACCCTGGCCAGCTTTCTGAGTACTACAATGTCTCCTATTTGTATGCAAGTTTTGTCTGTTTGTAAAATATGATGCCAGTCCATGAGGTAGTATGGGGGTGGTTGTGAAATTTCATACTTCCTGTCTTTAGGTCGAGAGGAACCATGAGTATTGTAATCTCAGTCTACTGCTAGTTGGTTCTATGGTGCTACTGCTAGAATGATCAACTACAGCAAAATTATTTACAGAATTGAGCTGTTTCCTTTGTTTAGCACATAGCAGCAAGCAGAGGGGATACTTATGTCTTGATCCTGCTGTTGAATCTGCACAGGCATACCCATTAACTTGTACAGAGCCCCACTGAAGTCATAAGTTTTTAATTGGACCCTGCATGAGCACAAGGCTCTGCCCATATGGATCTGATCAAAAGATCAGGGCCTTAGAGCAAATGGGCACACTGGGCAAAACACTGCCATCTCTAAATGAATGTAGTGTAGCTCAATTCTGACCTCAGTTATTAGGTACAATTCCCATTGATTGTAACAGTAGTGGCACCATGTAACTGCGACGAAGAATAGAATAACACAACCACATATATACTTGACTCTGCATATATCAGCCTTCATTAATCTTCAAAATTATGGTTGGAAACTATATAAATCACATTAGACCAATCCTTTACTTGGTAAAAGGGTTTTTGTGCCATGGAACACTTTGAGACAAGTCCCTTTATCTGTCAGAGTGCATAAGGGACATAAAGAAGACACCTTAAAACTTAAATATGATGAGCATGATGTTTAGTGTCATGGCCTCATCATTGCAAGTTATAATCACCATATCATGTGCAGAATGGAGGCCACTAACTCGCCTCAAAGTTGATGGTGATTACTATAGAAAATACAAGTGCTTTTATTGTATCATTTCTCAGTCACTTGCACAGAAAACCCATTATGTAATTAACGAATCTACTCCCTGGAGAAGTATCTTGGACAAATACAAAAGCTTTTCATGGAACATGGAGGTAGGTTTTAGATGTCATTTAACGACTGTCAATCAACTGCAGCAATAGTAAATGGGTGTGACTTAATTGTAATAAAATATCATATTCTATTTAAGCATTAAGTGCTGTTCATTGTCACCTGCCAGTGAAAAGTGTGGGATTTTCCTGCACTATTAAAAATACTTTTTTTTGTGCATTCTTTTCTTCTTATCATACAGTGTTGAGGAAACTATCTGAAATACCATTGCTAGAAAATTAAACTAATTTTTGCCAGAGCTTTTAAAATGTTGATTCCACTGTTCATGAAGATGACAGAAGAAGATAATGTTACGGATGACATTTTCATACTAGAATCTTCTTTTACTATTTCCTGGATAAGCCAGATAAGATTCAAGTCACTTCTGCCACTGACATATCCCAACTATGAACACACACATCTATATTTTTGACACCAGCTCTGCTTCAAGTCACAAAAAAATTTAGACAATGTTTGGTTAAAGTTCATTTTGCAGTGTCTTACAGCTCTAGTGCAGTGTAGAGTATTAATATTAGATTCCATGCAAGCAGTGCTGCCAGTTTGGGAGGTAGTCTTTCACAAAGAAGTTACATATTAAGGACATTGTTTAACAATGAATGATGCTGTCAAATATGCAGTTCTAGAGTGATCTTATGAAGCTGAATGGTTAAACATTGTTCTGGCTTCCTGGTTGCCTTTGAAAGGTTTGTTAGTAATCCATTACTAGTGGAGCAAAAGAGCATTTTGAAAGCTAAATGAATCTGCGCTAGAGGCCTTCTAACTCATAAAACTGATAGTCTGTGTTGTCATCTTTATACTATGAGATACAGGTCCTAATTCTAATACCCCTAGTCCTGCTAAGACCTTACTGAGTTCCGCCATTGAAAGAGTAGGAGTACTCTTGGGACTACTCACGGAATAAGTTTCTACTCAGTGTGTTTGAGGGTGGCAGAATGAGATGCTATATTTTACAACTTAAGATGACATCAAGGATAGAATTGGTCCCTCAGAAACAGTGAAGTCACTCGTGTTCTTGTGGGATATGTTATAGCTTTCACTCAAGTTTAGTGCAGTTACACAAGCATTTACTTGCCCCATGGAACCTTTCTATAAAACACTACATTTAAAGAGCAGATCAAACCAGGCCCTTCAACAAAAACTGCATTCCACCTCTTGTGTACAGTTCCTGTCTCGTGTTGAATATGACTATTGTGAGATTTCACCCATCCTGCAAGTTCTGTTTTTGCCAGCTATTTGTTGCAAAATCCAGAAGTCACTTAGCAGTTTAAGCCTCTTTATGATTACACAGATTGTTAATTCCTGGTCTGAAATTTATTGACCTGTTTTTGCTTATAGATTGGAGTAAGGATTTAATTTACATCATTTTTGAGATTTTTTTTTTGTGGGCCTAGTGACACCTGATGACTCCTATGTCTTAATTTTATATCTAGCAACACTCACTTTCTACAGAGAATTCCGGGTGTTACTAATGTGTCAATTTCAATGCAAAATTTTCTTCTGCTGGGTACAATGTACTATGTACAGTGTTTAATAATGTTGAATCTTTGTACAGAGCATGGTATAAAGTTTGCTTCTGACATTATCAAGAGTAAGTAATAAGGCACATGACTTCCCCATAGAGAAGTATGACCTAAGGGTAGATCATTCCTCTTCCTTGCTGCCTACACATTTTTTATTTTTCAGATTAGAGAGATGGAATGTAGTTCAGTGGGTAGGGCTCTAGTTTGGGTTGCGGTTTCAGTTTCTGCTCTGCCACAGGTATTCTGCATGACCCTGGGCAATTCTCTTAGTTTCTGTGAGCCTCAGCTCTCCATCTGTAAAATGGGGATAACAGCACTTCCTCTCTGTGGGGATAAATACAGTGAAAATTGTGAGGTGCTCAGATGGCTATGGGGGCCATAAAAGATGGATAAAGGTTGTGAAAAGAAGTTGAGACCACAACTTTGCAGTTAGTAGCACATAGGCAGACTGCTGTGACTACACAAAGCCCCATTGACTTTAACAGGGCTGTATAGAAGCTCTCGATTGCAGAATTGGGGTCTTCGATATTAACTCCTCTGCCCATGATGCATTTGTAGTGCTTGCCTGTGTATATAATAAGATTTTTTTTTCATTCTGGATGGTCTGGAAGCAGAATGCCATTACACTACTGAAACTGATATAACATTTCTTGTGGTTTGAAGAAACAGAGTGACCAGTCCAGGTAGTCAAGACTTGATTTTATTAATAAAATTCGTATTTTCCCTCTTTGAGGTGACAGTTACAAACTTTGGTTCAAAAATAAAAGAAATTCTGAACAGCAAAAGGTTGACTTTTAAAATCTCACTTTTACATGTATAAAATACCAGTTGGAAATGAGGCAGTGGAATCTGGTACCAATTAATTTAACAATTTATATAAGAAATAGTAACAAACATTTATTTTCAAGTCTTACATATATTATGAAAAATAATTACAAAAGGATTTGTGTTTTAAAGTTAAAATGTTATTTCTACTTCCAACTACCTGAAAAAAAAATGTTTAGATGGAAGGCCAAACCAACCTTTTTGTGAGATTTGGATTGCAAATTGTAACAGTTTGGGTCAGAAAACAAGCTCTGTAGGTAGCAGTCCCCTCATACGTTGCTTCACAACTAGGTAGAATCACATGACCTAGACATATTGTGTTCCTGGCCTTAAGCTGAAATAATAGAGAATTCATATTGATGGGATGGGCAAATAATATATGGGCTATCATGTGGATCTTAGTATCCAGTTCAGAAGCAAATATTCATCGCTGCTCACATAAAAAACTATGTAAACACTGCACAAATCCATAAATAGTTGTTTTGAATCAAGTTTTAATATTTATATGGTTTAAAGAAGCACAATGAAAACAAATTCAGATGAGATAAAAAAAGGATAACTAGGACTACCAGTTACTTCACATAGACTTAAACAGATCTCTGCACATACTTTCCCCCCCTTTTTCATACACATTTTCCCCACCCAAAAATATAAACTTGCTTATTTTAGGTATATACAGGTATCTTAAGAAATCCTGGAATCTGAAAGGAAAATAAAAAGTCTGAGGTAATAGCACCATGGAATACAGCACCTCAGTGGGTGCGTTCATTCTTGAAATTCATTCTCACATTCTTGAAATTCATTCTCACAAAGTAATATCAGCAAAGTGTTGTTTTGAGTTCCTTTCCAAAGATTTTCCAGTTTTGCCACCTGAAGCTTTGTTGGCGACTTCAAATAACAGAGCTTTTCAACATCAATATATACAAAGGGACTTTATTATTAATCGGAAAAATTAAATTGGATTCACTGGAAATTACAACTTTATTTTTCATAATACATACACAGTATTGACAACAATGTTTTGCAATTATAAAATAAGAGCCAGATGCAATTCAGAGACACATGCAAGTTTTGGAAATGGACACAGAAATAACAGTATAGTACTGTACATAGAATAATTACAATTTATTAAACACACCTCCTTAGCACCTCTTTGTTGAAATAGGAGCACCATGACATTCATGTTTTACAGCACCAAGGAATCCAAAGGGAGTATTCATAAAGCTAGCGCTATGTTGTGTGTCACTGCCATAGCCTCTTATGTCCCCCATGATTTGCGAAATAAGTTTAAGTCATGTGATTCTGGTCCTACAAGGGCAATGGATATTTCCTAGATAAGACATACGTACCCAGCAAGACATTTTTTCTATGCCATCCTTAATCAAAACTTGCATGTGGCATGAAGTGGGTTGGTGGCACCTCGGCACAACTTGTTTGCCGATCTGCTCTTTGCCCAAAACTTAACCGAGGAAACAGACGGGACCAACTTCAAATCCAAACTTCTGGTTCTGATCACCAAAGTCATTAATCATCACATCAACAATAGGCACTTGGTCTATTTTAGGTGTACTGATTTCGATCACAGTCTTTGCATAGCCTTTTCTTGACTGTAAAAAAAAAAGAGCAAAACAAAATAAAAAATGACTATACATAAAAGCTGCAGTGTTATAGATCTTTCACAAGTTAACTTTACAATATAGATTGTTATTATAAATAACTGCCCCCCCCATGTACTGAACAGTATGCACTAATGCCAGATGTTTCTAATAAGCTGTTTTTTTCTTGAATTCTTTTCTTTTTTAAAATTAGTATTTTTATCTTCTAAAAATGCAAATGTGAAACCATTGTTTTTGGAAAAGAGAAAGTGATTAAACATCACAAAAATCTACGGGCTAAAACAGGCCCCCTCACTGGAAAAATCCATAAGAGGTTTAAAGTTCCCTCGAGAATTCTGAGTTTACATATGTACTAGCTGGTGAATCATGTTGTCAGGGGTTGTGGGGATTTTATCCTCATGAAGAGGCCAGTAATCCAATCTGGAGATAACGGAGACAATATACACTTCCAATGAGAAGGGCTGTAACCTCATTTCAAAGTGTTACAGCAGCTACTTGGAAATTCAAAATATCCAGGATTCTGACATGACTGCTAGATTGTGCACCTTTGTTTATTTTTTTAAAAAGTAGTCAAACCCTGTTAATCGTGGGGGCAGATATCAGCTCCACCATTTCCTCTGGTATTTTACCCAGCCAAAGCAACATCTTGCTATTATCTGGAATGATCTTCTGTCATTTTACACCCTCATCCAATCCCTAATCTCAGAGAGACACTGAGAAAGCTGAGAGAATGTCACAGCAGGCTATGATAACAAAGGGATCTAGAATCTAGTGTTATCAGCTTATTAATGGCACTGCACCCCAAAACCATTTCACTACCTCTCCCAAGAGTTCCACATATAGAGGCCATGATAGCAGAAGATATAAAGAAAATACTAAAATAACTAGGAAGAGAGGTACATGTTGAAAAGAAGCAATCATAGAATAGAACCCTATGGTACTCCATCATGAGAAGGCTTCTGGCAGATAAACAAAACACTACTATGCATCTAAAGAAGAAAAGAACACAGCCAATCGAGCACTATTTTGTCTAACTCTGCCAGATTTCACACCTGTGTGAACAACACCCTCGGCATATTGCATCAAAACCCGGGTGATAGAGGTAAAGGAATCCACAGTGAAAGTGATCTACATCCATTGCCAAGAAGAGATCACTGACCAACTACACTAGCAATGTCTTTGTATCACAACCTGGTCTAACACAAATGGAAAAAAAATAGGAAACCCAAGGACTCCAGGTATTGCCCCAAGCTATTTATCACAACCTTCTCAATAATTGTCTCTCATGAATTTTAGAGAGGATTCTTAGATATCACAAAAACACGATTAGTTAGGTATAAATGCATAGATATGTAGCTATCTAGACAACAAATGGCAAAATATTCAGCATTGAGACATGGCTTCTGAAGCAAGAAGCTAACAACTCATAAACCTGAATGGACCCAATACCTTGTTGGAGAGATGATCAGATATCTGGTGCGTGTATGGAATATTCCTAGTGACACTAGGGAAGCTGGGAGAAGAGTGGGAAGGATATAATTCCTGGACTTTACCTAGTGTTGATTTCTGCTCTTCTTTTAGATAAGCAATGCACACATGTCAAACTATGCAATTTGTTCACAAGCTTTGGATCCACTGTGTATCTATGAAGGACTGCTATCCAATGCACATTTTTGGTGTTTTCACTATGTATCTTCCCCTTGCATTAACTGATTTCAGAGAGTTAATATATACTAACAGTGCAATGCCTCCTTTCACAATACTTATTTTCTGCTGCTTTTCCTTTACCTAACATTTACAATAGCAAAATATCTAATTTCAGCACATTGGCACTAACAGCAACCATTCATGCCAAACTTTGCTTTGCTATTGCTTAATTTATGGTTGATATTTTTCTTCATATGAAATTTAAAGAAGTGACTAATTCATTGTAGTTAAAATCTACTAAAATGGCAGAGTATTAAAAACAAAATGCCTTTCTCAGAAGGAAGCCAGCATAAGAATGAACTAGTTTGACTACGAAACTCACCAGTTATATTATAGTAGAAAAGAATATTTTGAGCCTATACTTACTGCACAACCATCATGAAGAGCTTTGATGTAAGGATTATTGTCATAAGACATCTCTTCATCATTTGATCCTAAGAACCTCAGTGCTTTGTCATAGCTGTCAGATGACACATCATGCCAAGCTACTGACTGATGACAGTTGTAAGTGAAATTTTGTCTGGCAGAGGCACTCAGTAGTTTAAGGAATGTCATTTGAACCATATTAATGGAATTGCCTTCAACATCCACATAGGAAAGCTGGAAAATATAAGTAGGCATATGAACATTTGGTTGTTTCTGTCTCTTAAGTGCAAAAGTGGAAAATTACGGTTGACACAGAATCCCATTAACTGACTTTAATGTGAAAATCAGCTGATACATACTATATTGTCATTGTTAGATTTTAAAGCACAATCAAGCTATGAATCAGTACACAGGTTTTCATTTTATAGTAGGGATTATGACAAACAACTATACATTTAGCTGCATCCTATTGCAAGACGCAGAGAATCATCTCCAGAATACTCTGTGAGCTTGTAATAGCAAATTCTTCTGGGACATAGGTTCAGTTAATCGTAACTATATGTCTTTTACTGAGTATGCATAAATGATGCTGCAGCCTATCTTTAGTGTACCTGGAATGGAGCATGGGGATCTGCACTCAAGCTGTTTTGCAGAGGGTTAGTGGTGGTGCAAGAGCTGCCAGAATACATCAGTCCGCTCTGCAGTTAACCACTGGCATTTTTGCTACATTTGAAGCATGATAAATAGGCAAGAACAGGGCAGGCTCCTGCTCTCCTATGTGAAAGAGGCCACTTTACTGCTCTTATGTTTAAGGGGGCAAAGGTTGAGGCTGCACAAATTCCTTTTTGTATTATATAGTCAAGATTACTTGGTGATAGTACCTGCCTGGTTTGTTAATCACTGTATGTTGAAATGACTACTTACCAATTTGCCTCTCTTAAATTCACTAAACCAGGCTCCTGGATTCTCCTTTGGCCATGATGAAATTCTTACCTGTTGTAAAGGAGCAGAGAATGTGAGTATTTACAACGTGTGTTAGAAAAAAGAATGCATTTTCACATCAAAAACTGCAAAATAAATCTTCCTTCTGGGATATCAACCTATTTTAAGTGGTCTTCGGAACTATGCAGAGACACAGCTACATCTGATTTATTTAATTCCCTAAAACTGGATACTTTGTTTAGACAGAGATAAAATATCTACAAATTAATTACTTTAGACCAACTGAACTGAATTAAAGATGACAGAATAATTTCTGTTCATAAACTGTACAGAGCATGTAGCAGAGACACCTCAGATCAATTCAGATAAGTTATTGGGGTAAACTGCACCCGTTTGGATTAATTAGGATTTGCACTGGTATGACTACATTGATTCATATCCTTTGTCTACACAGGCTTTTAGAAAGCCACTTTCTTCACTGGTTGCACATAGGCAACCATTTATACTTATGGGTGTGAAACACTACAAGTTCATAATAGTAGTGTTTTTCAGCTACTTTGTACAGGTATAAATGATACCAGTAGGCGTAAGACAGTAGAAAATCAGACACTAGAGTTTATCGTTTAGGTCTCAGATTGAACATTGTATGTTCATTAGTAATGGGTAACTAGCTGGGTCACGTCCTGGGCTGTAGGAGACATTTAGCTAGCAAGCAGGTGAGTAAAAATGTACATCTGAGATAAAGGGGGTAAAAAGTGGCTATTTGTTTACTCTGTGTATCATTTCATTGCCTTACGCATGTTTAAGGCTAAGATTTAGTCATGGATATTTTTAGTAAAAGTCCTGGACAGGTCACGGGCAATAAACAAAAATTCATGGCCCTGTCCATGACTTGTACTATATATCCCTCACTAAGTCTTGGGTGCTCTGGGGGCGGGGTCCAGGGGTGCAGCTGCTGCTCCGGAGGGGCGACTCTGGGGTGTCTGCTGGTGCTCTGAGAGGGGAAGGCTCCTAGGCACCCGCTGGTGCTCGAGGTGAGGGGGAGGCCTGGGACTGCTGCTGCTGCTGCTGCTGCTGGCCCTGGGGTCAGTGACCTCCGTAACAGACTCGCAGCCTTACTCATGTTTATGCAAATTAAACGTAATAATTAGCCTGTAAGAAAAATAGATAAATGAAAACATGACAGTATCATTTTACTATTTAGTTCAATATTGCAACAACATGGCAGGAACTGTCAACAGTCAACCCAAAACACAGATTGGTACTTACTCCTTCAGATTTCTTATCTGGGTAGATGCAAGTTTCGCCACCCGCTGTGAAATTACAGTACACTTTGAAGGAGTCTCCAGAGCAGCCCTGATTAGGATCAATCCAATATTCACCTAAAACAAACAAGAGAGGATTTACTTAAGATAACAATTGATTTGTGTCATAAATATAAAGGGAAGGGTAAACCCCTTTGAAATCCCTCCTGGTCAGGGGAAAGCTCCTCTCACCTGTAAAGGGTTAAGAAGCTAAAGGTAACCTCGCTGGCACCTGACCAAAATGACCAATGAGGAGACAAGATACTTTCAAAAGCTGGGAGGAGGGAGAGAAACAAAGGGTCTGTGTCTGTCTGTATGCTGGGTCTCTGCCGGGGATAGACCAGGAATGGAGTCTTAGAACTTTTAGTAAGTAATCTAGCTAGGTATGTGTTAGATTATGATTTCTTTAAATGGCTGAGAAAAGAATTGTGCTGAATAGAATAACTATTTCTGTCTGTGTATCTTTTTTGTAACTTAAGGTTTTGCCTAGAGGGGTTCTCTATGTTTTTGAATCTAATTACCCTGTAAGATATCTACCATCCTGATTTTACAGGGGGGATTTCTTTATTTCTATTTACTTCTATTTTTATTAAAAGTCTTCTTGTAAGAAAACTGAATGCTTGTTCATTGTTCTCAGATCCAAGGGTTTGGGTCTGTGGTCACCAATGCAAATTGGTGAGGCTTTTTATCCAACATTTCCCAGGAAAGGGGGGGTGCAAGTGTTGGGAGGATTGTTCATTGTTCTTAAGATCCAAGGGTCTGGGTCTGTAGTCACCTAGGCAAATTGGTGAGGCTTTTTACCAAACCTTGTCCAGGAAGTGGGGTGCAAGGTTTTGGGAAGTATTTTGGGGGGAAAGACGTGTCCAAACAGCTCTTCCCCAGTAACCAGTATTAGTTTGGTGGTGGTAGCGGCCAATCCAAGGACAACGGGTGGAATATTTTGTACCTTGGGGAAGTTTTGACCTAAGCTGGTAAAGATAAGCTTAGGAGGTTTTTCATGCAGGTCCCCACATCTGTACCCTAGAGTTCAGAGTGGGGGAGGAACCTTGACAATTTGGAAGTCATATTTTACTGCGATATAATGCTCCTCAAAAAGTTTTAGCTGTAAAGCTATAGTTGTTTTATCTTAAAGAGTGGGAAGCAAAAACAATTTTTTGTCATTGTCTTTATTGCTCCTTTACGAAAGACAAAACCAGCCTCAGTTGTTTTTTATTTTAGTTTAGCTTGTATTTTATTTCAGGGTATGACTCCCTTTGTTTGCTGAGGGACTTTAGTAAATCATTTGCAGAACTGGTGAATGGCACTGCAGGAGGCTGAAATCTGAGGCAGAGCTCTCAGAGAGACCCCAGGTGAATGGAGAAAGCATGTTGTATATGTCAGCCTCCTGTGACTTCAACATCCAGATCCTTCAGTTAAAGAAAGTCAGAACCTGATATTTCAGAATGTTGAAAGAAAAACAAGCAGAAGAAATGTTAAGGCTACATCATAAAGGAGCAGTTCAAACCCTGGGCTGGATTGTGATGTTTAGGCACAGCCCTGTGTTCAGGGTGGTGTGGAGCTGCATAGTCATGGGAGGGTGCATGTCAGAAATCGTAGGTATACAGAAGCAGGGTGCCCGCTGCTAAGCACCTCTCTGGAGTTCAGCTTATTTCTGCACCTCTGCTGGGTGGTGCATGCTGGGACTAGAGCCATTGCCCCTGCTTCTAACGCCTGAATTATGCATCTGCACTGGCAGCACTGGTGGAAACTGAGATAAGCCTCAGGTTCCTGTATTTTACCACTACGCTGCCTAACCCTGGAGCTGCAGTGTAGACGAGGCTCAGATGTTTCCAGATAGTAAAAGCACCATAACTGATGGCTGGCTAGACAACATAATGGCAAAGATGTCTGAACTGCTCTGAGCCTTTTCTGCTCTACAACTTCCACCCTTCTTACAACTGGTGGATATGCACTGTTGGGAATTATGGGTCCTAAAAATGCTAGTGTAGACAAGGGCTGAGGGTGAGTGCTCTAGTCAGTCCCAAGACCATTCAAATGTCAGTCTCTAAGGTGACTGCTAACAATCATTCTAATTATAATGGTGTTTTCTGTGTTGTGGATTAACACCACCAGCTAACTGCACACTACTGGCAGAACAGCAAATAGCAAGGGTTTTCAGTCACTACCCTCCTAGCCCAGGTGCGAGCCAAAGTGCAGGTTTCTGAACGGCGTGCATTACCAATCCTTGCAGTAATACTGTCTCCTGAATGTACAGTATGGAACATAAGGATATATGTGTGATATCTGTGGTAATAGATACAGGTTATTTTTAAGCCTTCTTTGTTCAGACGCTCTTTATTTAAAATAGGCAGTCCTGACAGCTAGCTTCCTACTCCCAAGAGCTTTGTAAAGAAATGAATGTTTTCACTTTTATTTTAACCAAATTAAACCCTCACTCATATTAAAACAAAAGTTCCCCATAACAGATAAATACTGGTAAGTGAACAAGTCAGAGATTTTCTATGAAAGATAGTCATTATAATGGAGGTACTGAATTGTAATATATGTACTTTTCATACAGCACATTCACTACTTAACTGTTCCTCAAGGCAACCATCTGTTTTTATCTGTCTAGAGTGAAAACAATAAGTAGTATTAAATTGTCAAGATGTATTTTTGCTCTCATTTTAAAATGTGAAAAAATTACTTTGAACAGGGAGAAATATTCATTACAATAGAAGAAATATAAAAGCAGGAGAGCTGTGTGAAAGTTGGCTTTCATTTAAAGCTTACCAGAGAGTAAGCTCAGTTAAAAAAATTAAAAAATAAACAAAGCTATTTCTCTGAAACACTGCCTAATTTATGACTCTGCATTTTATTAAACTTTAATGCCAGATTTATTGCCATAATCTTGAATATGTCCGTACATTTCACATAAACCTCAGTTTTTTTTGCTTAATGTGTTTTTAGGATGAAAGAATTATGAAGGAATGTATTGTGAGCAGAATTCAGGAATGTCTCGTACAACTCTCTGATCATTTTTTAAAATTCTGGACTAATATATGTAGCACCTAAAAGAAATCTGCATCCAGCCACCCACCCCCAGTTTTAAAATAGTTATATCTTTTGGGTGAAATCTTGGCATCATTGTGGCTAAGCTCCCATTGACCCCAATGGCACAAGGACTTCACCCTTTGTTCTTTGGAAAAAGGTGGTTTTGTAAAATGCAAAGCCTCCTTTTCTAAATAAACATTTAAACTTTTATTTCTCTCCTTGTTAATATGCTTTTTTTTTTGTAAAGCAAATTGTAAAAGCTGTACATCTAAAACCAGACTGACTGTATTGCATATGTAATGAACTCTTGCTTTACAGACACAGAATTTCTGTAGTTGAAATTAAATTCACCATGTTTATAAATGGCTTTTTTTGCCTCCAATAATGGATTTAACGAACATTTTCTTAGCTTTTCTTGAAAGACTATATTAACCATATAACTGGAATTAATGAACTGACAATATATCTTAGTAAATCATAACCTCAGCCCATTTGCTTTTGTCACGTAATATTAACATACCATCTGGGAAGTCTGGGTGGCAGAGTTGTAGATCTTTGCAAGTTCGGGCTGGGTTGTTCTGAGTGCCCATTGGAAACTTCATATGCTCAATATCTTGCTTTAGAGAATTGAGTGAACCAAATATTTCCTCCATGCCATCAGAATAATCCAGGATGTTATCAACTGCATCAGCCAGCATGTAATCCGAAGATCTTCTTGTCTTTTTGGGTGACTGGATTGGCAAAGGCTGGATAACTTCCCCGGGAGGACCCTGAAAAGTACATTACATACTTTGGTTGCCTTTTAATTTTATTTTCTAGATGCATAAATAGATTGATAGATGGAAATCCTGGCTGGAGGTGGTTTGAATGGTCTGTCTTCTTTTTTTATTTTATTTTTCTCGGATTTCCTTTCATTTGGTCAAGGCTTGATTACAGAGAAACAGCGAGAGATTCTGCCTGGCCCTTATATGGGAGCAGAGCAGGGGGAATGCCACATGGAGCAAAATCACAGTCCATGTGCTCAGAAAAATGTAGGGACTGCAATATTCCTGCTTTCCAGAGGCCTGCAATGCCCCAAAGGGGGCATGTAAGAGGCAGGCCCAGGCTCCACCCCCAATGTCCACCACCATACTGCCTAGCAGAGCTGGCCAGCCACTTGGAGAAGGCTAAGTTGCCCCCCAAAAGGGGGGCAGTTCTGGGGTTGCTTGCCTAATGCACCTGGGAAACAACCTGAGACAGACAGTCTCTTGGTATGCTTATACTCCGGAATGAAACCAAAAATATTGAAATTTCCAGAGAACCAAAATTCCTCCATCAATTGCATTTCAGATTGAGCAAAATGTTTCATTTCAAGAAAATCAAAATATTTCATTTTGCTTTTGACTTTTGTTTTTAATTTTATATTTTATAAAATCAAAAAATGGAAAATCAAAATGTTATGTTCTGAAAAAGGAAAAGTTTTTCCCTTTTTTTCCCCCAAATTTTTGTTTCAGAATGAATTTTCATCAGAGACATCACATTTCCATGAAATTTTTTGCATTTATGGACTGGAATTTTCCAACAGAAAAGCATTTGGTTTGGAACATTTCCAACCATCTCTAATATTTTCCTTTTCTGCAGTTTTCCAAAGTCCTACCTGCCAGTGTTACAAAACAGGATCATTTGGACCATTAACTGAATGCATTGTCAAATAAGTGATTTTACTTACGGGAGGACCTGGGGGGCCAGGTAAACCACCATCGCCCTTTTGACCACCAGGACCCTGCAAATCAGTGAAAGAAACACTATGTTAGCAATCTTGGAAAAACAAAACAGCCTAATTTTTTTAAGAAAACCACCAACCCCAAGGGAAAATACAGAACAAGCCTGGAGAGGAGTTACTTACAGAGGATCCTTTGGAACCCTTTGGACCTTGAGGACCCTAGGGGACAACGGACACAGTTATACCGAGTTGTACTTAAGCTAAAACGGGAATATTTTGAACTGAACAATATTTGGCAAGACACTTTGGATGTAATTACTTACAGGTAAACCAGGAGGGCCAGGGGGGCCGAGTGGACCAGCGGGACCGGGAATGCCCTAAAGAAGAATGAGCAGAAACTACGTTATTCTAGCTCCATTGTTTCTGCTATACTGAGCAACAGTGACAGGGTTAATAAGATGACTAGTTAAGTACACCTCAGAGTAGTTCTACGCAGGGATTGAGTCGGCTTAATGATCTAGACCCTGTTTTATGATTAACAACATGACATGCCAATTTGAGTTCTGTTTTTGTACTTCTCCAAAGTTCATAAAGCCACTACCCCATCCACTGCCAAATCCTCCTTAAGGCTCGCTTTTGACATCATGCACACAGAACACTGCCAGTTGATAAAAGCTAGGCAGATGATGAGCTCCATTGTGAGCACAGCTAGTGTAACTGAAAATGTTGAGCAAATTGTTGTGACCATGTCCTCCACCTATTTGTTTGTTTCATCCATCGACTGAGCCTTGTCTGTAAGCTAGATTTTGAGCTCTTTAGCTTTGTGAAATGTTTGTACAGCACCTAACACAATGGGACCTTAATTCTTCCTGGGTATACTAGGTGCTGCTGCAATTTAAATGCTACTCATATACAAGATCTGTGCAAAGGGTTTAGAATTCAAAATTTCTTCTTCTTGACTTGGCAGAGAGAACAGGCTTGTACAGAACTTAAATGGAAACAAAAGTATGTTTTACTAACTGTATCGCCCTTGGCTCCGAGAGCCCCTTGTGGACCCGGAAGACCCCTGTCACCCTTTTCACCCTGTTCTCCTGGAGGTCCAATCAGACCAATCAGACCGGGATGTCCCTAGAAAAGAGTCAGAGAAAAGTAAGATTGAAGGTCAATGTATATAACTATGAATAATGTAAATTACATGAGAAATATATATTGATAGCTTAGGGTATTGAAAAGTCATCACTGAAGGTATTTACAGAGAAATCCTAAAAATTCTAAAAACAGTAGGCACACAATTATTCTGCAGGTACATGCATTTGCTGACATTTATGCTCAGAGATTACCTGCAGAGTTTACGTATTCCATGAAAAATAAATCTGTGAGTGCTACATAGTAGCTACTTACTGAAGCCAATAACAATACCTATCAGTATCAAGTCACACCCTTGTCAGTATTTAAATGGTCCAGACACATTTGTGAGTTGTAAACCACCTCAATATGTAATATACATTTTTAAATACCTGATCCAAGTATGTAAATAAAACATAACTCACAATAGAATGGGCTTCATTCCAAACAATTTCCCTTTCTACCTACAGTTCCCCGTGCCCTGATAGCTCAATGGGATTCCGGTGCCTGTTTCCCTTAGGATCCTTTGACAAGCCCATCCTATATCTTTAAAGTCATTTCTGCTATTACTTCACAGTAAAGACAAATACAACAATTGTTCTATATTTATATTTTTTGGCTCTTTCTCTCTATAAAAGCTAATGTGTCTTATTCCCAACTGTGAAACTATATGCTTTTCCCCTATGGATTTCTGTGGGCTCCTAATAACAGAGAAAAGCCAGGGTCATTAAATTTACCTTCCAGGCAATGACTGTTCCTTTCTCTCTGAATGCTGCTAGGATGGGCAGATGTGGCCTACCATTTCATTATTTATTATTAATTATTATTATTATTATTTATTATTTATTATGGCAGTGGAGAGTTGATTGATGGGTGCCATGGACCTTTCATGTCACTATGGCATCTTTTATACAACAGAAATACTTTTTTTTTTTGTCTTATGCACTCAGCCAACACTTGGCTTTTAGACTGATGATGCAATTAACGGAGCCTTTCGCAAACTGAAGACACAAAGTGAGAAATGTCAGCCTACCTTCTCACCCTTGGAACCGGGATCCCCCTTCAGTCCAGGCAAGCCAGGTGGACCCTAAATAGGTCAAAGGAAATAATGTTAAACACAAGTTTTAAATGGCATGGCATGATGTACTCATAGTAGTTACTTGAAATAATAAAAGTACTGTAAGTTCAGGTATGGTGGCATTCAGTGGCTGATGATGGGCTGTGTGTACAACTTAAGGCACAAGATAATCTTTAAGTGTATGCATAAAAGAAACATTTCTGAATAGAAGAGCTGATTTTGACAAGACTAGAAAGTGGAAGTGAGGGCCTCTGTGACTGGAAATTTATGAGGAAAGAGCTCTTTAAAGGTCAATTAAAAGTCGCCACGTGGCACTGGAAGTACCCAATGAAGCATGTGATAGTTAATCAGATTTTCTAATCTATGTTTTGTTGATCTTATTACTTTTGCTTGTAGGCACTTTACATGCTTTTCATTACTTCTCCAATAACGCTTGTTCTTTATTGTCCCTATCCTCTTATAACACAGTGGTAAAGAGACCACTTAAGTTGGTAGTAAGGATCAGTAATGTCTTGCAGATTGTTAAGCAGGTGTCTTATATTAATTTCCCCCTATTTTGTTATTGGTTTGAAAGCCACTCCATATTTCAGTCCAGGGTTAGGGTATTATCTTGGGAGTAGGGAGCTCAGGGTTTAATTCCCTGTTCTGTCACAGACTTCTTGTGTGACCTTGGGCAAATTGCTTAGACCCAGCTTTTTAAAGGTACTTAGGCCTTGCTTTGCTCAGCACTGCCACTTCTGAAAATGAGATTTGGCTGTGTAAGTCATTTAGGGCCAAGTTTGTAAAGGTATATAGGCACCTAAGTGCCATTGATTTCAATGGGAGTTAGACACCTCAATACCTTCAGACTTTTGACCCTTAGGCCTTGCAATGCAAGCAGAACAATGTCAAAATAACTTTAAAAATGGGCCTTAGTTTCTCCATGCCCCAGTTCCCCAAGTGTCGAATGGAGATTATAGCCCTTCCCTACCTCACAGGGCGCCATGAGGATAATACATTAAAGACTAGGATGCACTTAGACACTACAGTGATGGGGGCCATATAAGTACCTACAGTAAATATTTTTTTCTCTTAAAACAATGCCACCCCAATCATTTATACAGCACCACGGCTGTAGAAGGTGCTTTCTAAAAGACAGTCAGAAAAACTCTGCCCCCATTTTGGTCCGTAATTGGTCCTGGGGAAGCAATGCTAATGCTGCTTCTGTCAGCTCTCGACAGGGTGCTTAAAAAACAAAAGCTGTACAAAAGTGTGAAGCACTATATTATCCAGTTAGAATTCATGCACCACGGGACCCCAGTGAGGAACTATAGGGCCTGACTCTTCAAATTTGGCCATGTGAGTGGTCATTCTTCAAATAAGTAATCCAATGGACATCAATGGCACTAATTGCCTAAGATTTGCAGGATAGGGTCCTTACTTGGCACTGTGTAGGGAGATGTATTGTTAAATTACAAGCATACATAAACTAACCAGAACCACTACTCATGTTTTATGAACTGTACATGGAGATTGTCAGCTCTACTGTAAATTTTGCCCATGCTGCCAGATTCAGCCATCATGACAGCAGTGTGCATAGATTCAACAATGGCTTAAGGAATATCCCATAAGAATTGGACTGGATGAACTGTTCTTAAAACACTAATTTCTCAGAGATTTAGAAGGGAACTGCCTTCCAAATGGCATCAGTCTGAATTTACCAAACTTGTTTTGGTACCCTACAGTATGCATCTTTTAAAGAGCTTTTTTTGGGAAAGCCTATGTATGATGACAATGATATTATAAAATACACTATTGCCAGAGCCTTAGTTTTTCTGAATCACTCACCCCTGTGACTCTGTGAAACTGTGGCTCACACTAACCTTGTAAACAAATGCAATTAAAATGAGGATTTAAAAATGGGAGCTTTTAAAAAAATAACATCACAGTGACAGCATTAGCACTATGTGTTTAATGTTGATACAAACTGAAATGCAATTTCTTTTGGCATCAATGTAAATATATCTCACTAGAGCAAGCCTGTTAAACTTTTATTGACAATTTAAAAATCTTAATCTAATAAGGTTCTATAGTCTTAAATCGATCTCTACAGTATCATGATTATAGAAGATGCTCCTGTGGTGCATTTTGAAACAACTTTTTTATTTGCTGTTTTTTTTAACAAAATGTAGATGTATGGGAGCTTAGAAAATCTACCTAGGAGACAGCTACTTATCCATAGCCCAGAACATCGGAAACCACAAACACACACAATAACACAAGAGATTAAGCAGTGTTAATGGACATCATTTCATTAGCTGGTAGTTAAACTTACTTTATCTGAATTAGTTTTAAAAGAGGCTAGACAGAATCCACAGAAGTATGTGGTGCTCAATATCTAATTTAGTAATGGACCACCTGAAATGTCCACAAATTGACACTGGCAGGAGTCATTCCCAGCATTCCTGAGATGAAAAGCAGGGTACCATGATGTGAGATTTGAAGACAGGAAAGTAAACGTGGAAGTGGGGAGCTAGAGGACGCCACAGGAGTTGGAAAACACATTCCCAAGAGAACAAAATGGAAAATCCAGAAGCTGCCATTTCCACTGTGTGAAGAGCTTCTGACTTCACATCCTCTGCTATGGGTACAAAACAGTCTTCCCTAATTTTCATTTGTGAGTGAGTTTAGAACTCCCAAATGTGCGTTTGCTTGAGCCAGATATAGAGGGCCACATTTTGTCCTGATTTAATGGAGATTGCACTGAAGGAGGTAGTGAGAGAAGAAATCAGGGCAGAATTTGGCCTAATATGCAAGCTTCCTCATGTTGTTCAGCCAATGCACTTCTTTCTGCTCTTCCAGGTCTGGGTTATTTTGGAGAAGAGGTTGTAAATCACATCAAATTGGTGATTTTGTAACGTCTTCCAATGTAACGTCTTCCAATGGGCTAAGTGCTCATTTTCTCTTGTGGCCTAAGAAAGACCTGACCTTGGCTTCTAGATTTCTGTATGGCCCTGCACCTAGCCAAAACATGAGAAAGGGGGAGGTTCAGAGCTCCAGAGCTAGATTTCTGTCAAGGGGAAAAAACAGGGAAGAGACAGGGATCTTAATTATCTTTCAGCTCCATGGGACAGCCACTCAGAAGTTTTTACAGTCCAAGGCTCAGCAGAACTCCACATTATAGAATACAGCACCCTGGTTTTTTTAGAGGATCCAGTGTTAGACGATGCTAGGAGAAATCCGCCAAAGGGCTCCACTGGTGTTGTGCTGACTGGCAGGCAGGATAAAACTGCAGGAAGCCAGAAGGCCTGGGGATCCACACCAATATCACTGAGATTCTACAGATGCCCCAGAGGTACACAGGGTTTGGAGCACTGTGAACCCCTTACTTATTCCAGATCTGACACAACCAAAGGTTGATCTTGTGAGCTCTCCTCATAACCGATGGAAGAATTTGGAATAAACTTCATGATCGGAAACTCACATAATTTTCCTTTCCCCTTCTGCCTCCTTGAGAGTTTTTCTGTTAACTTTAACAAGGACATAAGGGAAGTCTATTAAGATATTAATCTTGTGATAGTTACAACAAAGGTGTTTATTTTTTAAAAATCTGGAAAGATGAGACTATGTCTGGAAGAACTCTTCGCTTACAAACTTGATAAATCTCTTGCTATTCGTATGAGGAGCAAAACAAAATTCTGATTTTGATTAATTTGTACAGAATAAAGTGAAAATCCAAGTGACGCAGGGCATATGCACATGTAGAAGAGGCATTAATTTCTCAGAGCCATTAATCTCACACTGGAAATGTGTACATTGGGGAGAGGAGGTGCTAAAATGATCCAGTATCTCATCGCTACCAGTCTCCTGCTGCCAGGGGGCATATGAGAAGTTATGATATGGATAGCAGTCATAAATGACACTTCCAATGTGGCACAGATTCAGAAGTACCACAACTCTTCATGTACAAATTTTTATTCAGTGTGTACCTTTTCCATTTCTACTTCAGGATATCAGTTGATGCAAAAGACTAGGCAAATACATAATTCATGAACAAAAAGGGAAAAGGAAAACAGGTCTGATATGTTTTTTAGCTTCTGGAATATAGAATCAAACATTTTCACCTGCAGCATGTTGTTCTCTGCTGCATATCTACTTTGGCATGCTTCTCACAACCACAGTCCATGGGGAATGCAACCTAAACTCAGCAACTGCTGTCTCTGAACTTTATTTCAGATGTGAACCAAAGTTTAATATGCTGCTGTGTAAATCTAATGATTTACTAGAGCTAGCTAATCAACAGGCAATCTTGAATTCTTATTTTCAATGGTATATAACTCATTAATATACTTTGCTTCTGATTGAAATTGGGCATTTAAAATAGCCTCAGGACAGGTCTTTTAACTATACATTTTATTTTAAATCCCACCGGACATTTTTGCTACTTAAATGTGAAAAGGGATATTCAATGACCAGTAAATTTTTGTTTTAGAAGAGGAAAGATGGCTCTTTGATTCAGGAACAGTGCTGGGACTCAGGCAATCTGGGTTCAGTTCCTGACTATTCCACAGATTTCTTGTCTGACCTTGAGCAAGTCACCTAATCTCTGTGCCTCAAGTCTCCCTCTGCACTAAGGAAATAGCAATAGTGTCTTTCTCCCACTCTTTGTCTTATCTAATTAGATTGTAAGCTCTTCAGGAAGGAGCTGTCTCTCTTCCTAATGTATATATGCAGTGTCTAGCACAACTGGACCCTGATTTTGCTTGGAGCCTCTACTGATACTGTAATGCAAATTATGTATGGATTGATAGACATGTTGCATCACAGTCCATTGGGAGAAACAATTCTAGTCCTGAAAAAATGTAAATACATGTTCTGAAGCTCTTTCTTGCTTATAGGGTAAAATCATGGGTTTTGAACATTTGCAAAAATCTATATTGGTCAACCGGAATGTGTCCATACAATGTTCCAATCAATGAAAAAAAATCTATTCTTCTTGTTACGATACACACAAGAAAGTGAAAAAGTGTTTCAGAGGCAAAAGTCCTAGCAAGGACTCATTCAGGAAGCATTTTATTTTAGATGATGAATTGCACATTTTCTCAACCACATTTGTATTGGCTGTGAGAACCTGACGATATGCTCTGCAGCTGTTTTAGCTAAAACCCAACCCTCAGTACCTGGCTTCAGAAGTGAGAGGGAAGTGGGGCAGGAATCCTTTTCACAAAGGATGTCTGGAGCAGCTGTATAGTTAATCTGCAGAAGCTACTTCAGTCCTAGGGCCTATGTAGGGGTACCTATCCCTGCCAGGCCATGAGGGGAGAGGAGGGTACAGGAAGATTCCTCCGGCCTTCTGACCCTTATCACCTATGCACGGTTGAACCACGCCATTTGCAATAAAAGAAGAGAAGGAATTTACCTCTTACGGCGCCAGCATCTTGATGTGCTGTGGTTGTGTCACTGTGCACATCAGCACCAGTTAAAACTTCCAGCAACAAAAGAAACAGTTGCTTTTATTTAATGTGTGACAGCAGAAGAACATACCCTTGTGTGTCATTTGAGAACCTGACACTTGCTCTTCCATTTCACTCAACCATGACTGTGTCCATGTTCTATTTCAAAGCCTTTATCCCTAATGTGTCATCCTGGAAATGTATTAAATGCCTTCTGTTCAGCATCAGAATATTTATTACCTCCTCCTGACATCTGAGCAGCATCACCTCAGAGGCAGACCTTCTAGAACTTCCTCCCAACTAAAAGCCTTATCCAGAGTAAGTCCTCAAAACTTCCAATCTTTCAGTCTGCCCAGGGCCATTTTCTCTCTTGAAACGCACCAATTTTCTCCCTTCCCACCTTGCAGATGTCTGTACCCATCCTCAGAGGGGTTAATAACAAATCAGATTATTTATAGGACTGCAGAGTGGGCAAATACAATGCATTCTAGTCAATCCAGATTTTGGCAAGTGAGAGACCTGAGACCTCTCTTATAGCTAGATCACCTTTGCTTAGCTGCAAAGATCCGAACCATCTGGCCAGGTATTGTAGATTTAAAATGTATATGTAATAAAAGCCTGGATTGAGATCAGCAATAACTTACTGCTCATCATGTTAGTTTTTCTATTCCTCATGAAGGACTTATTAAGAAAATTATGCCACTACTTCCACTGACTACTAGGACTTCTATATGCTTCGTTTCCTTTGGCCTTCATTATTCATGTGCAGTAATATTCATTTGGCCATTGAGCCACTTTTAAGAGATAAAGGAGCATTAAATACCACTCAGCAGCAGCCAAACATTTTTTAAACATTTCCTGTGGTTGTGGTGATTGGGCTAGAGAATGAATTAATTTGTGAAGTATTAGTTCCTTGCTTTACAGTCATATCAATATTATAGTCACAAAACATAGTTTGATGACTAATAAACTGCTCTGAAGTAACAATAAAACAGAATGCATATTCTGAGAATTAACTAAAGAGTTAACACAACAATTCATCATGAAACACAACTTTGTAGCAAGCTACAAAGACCTGTAGGTTTCCCCCAACAACGCACTGTGCAGGAGTGCAGTTTTGGCTTTGGCTAGGTTTTCCATGAGCAGCAGTTTATATAGTAGGTGATGATTCCATTTAATCTTAAATGCTTGGGGAGTAATAAGGACAAATATTATAGCAGCCCCAAAAATGGATCTGAGGCTGTGATAAGGGTAGGATAAGGTAAAATAGTAATGTAAGAGCTCAGAGTCCAAATGGAAAAGAGAATGGGAAAATAAAGCATGTAACAACATGCAGGTTGCTGTGCAGTATAAAAATGAAGACTTGATGAGCTGCATTGAGTAGTTTCTAAGGATGACACCCCTCATCTTTGACCTCTTTGAGATAGCTTTTTAGGATGAGATTTTAAAGGGCCCTACAGGACTTTGGTGTCCAACACCCATTGACTTTCAATAGCAGTTAGATGTCTAATTCCCTCAAGACCCTTTGAAAACCTCAACCATAAACTATTTCTTGAGGAAAGGAATAGTGAATTAAAGATGGAGTATGGCTCTGCCTTGCTAGGAAACCCATCCTGAAGTCTGGTTAGGTATAGATCTTCCTCACCATCCCTCTGATACTAATTCTGAATGTTCTTGAGTTTCAGTGATTAGTCAGACCCTTTAGGAATTACATGTACCTACATGACCTCAATTACCAGCAAAGGCTGCAGTGAAATCACCAATGTCAAGGAAATGTTCTTTTAACAGGATTATTTTTTTTCTGTTATAAAGGCCATAAGGCCTTATATTCACTAGTGTTTGTTTGGAGACAAACACATTTCTGGATAGTACACATTCTTGTACTTGTATATGTTGGTTTTTATTCTAATATTGGCCAGAGGATTGAAGGGATTGATACCCCGTTGCGTTACTCCAGTCTTATGTCAATGTAACTCCACTGATTCCAATGCAGTTGCTAATTTCTATTACTGGATAAAGCCGTTGTAAAGCAGGCACTCAATATTTTCAAACACAGAAGGATACAAGCCTTGTAACCACCGATTTGTACAATCAGTTCCCCTGAACATATATGGAGACCTTAATGGTACATTTTTAAGGACTTTTCTCTTTGACATAACATTGGAAGGAAGGAAGGATACTCACCATAGGACCAGGTGGTCCGTCCTGACCTGGTGCTCCAGGTAGTCCTTGTTCTCCCTATTAGAAACAATTAAGATCCCTTAAAAAGTGGATACACAAGATAAAAAAAAGATAAAAATCTTGCTGTATACTCAATGAACTCACCACAGGGCCAGGAATACCACGGAGACCCTCTGGACCAGGTTTTCCTGAAGGTCCCTGAGGACCAACTGGTCCTGTTTTTCCAGGTGCACCTTCTGAACCAGGTTCACCCTACAAGGAAGCACATATCAGATCAGATCATTAATGGAGTTGATTATCCATGGCTCGGTATGGGTGCATAAGTGAGACAGAGGACACAACGAGCTTTTCACACCCTTTGATCGCAGTCTGAATCTGTTCCCCTCAGGGCAGCCTTGGCCCCTGACTGATAACTATGATAACCTGCACTAAAGTTTATGGGATGGACATGACCATGTTCGCCCCATCTTTTCTGCACTAGCGAGATGACCTGGCCTTGCATTTGTGAGCAATGCACACAGCAACCCATCAAATATCTCTAGAAGCTTCTTTCCAGAGGGATGCCTCTGCACTGCATTACACACAAATGAATTATTGTGCAGCAAAAGTGAAGCAAAGGAATTTCACAACTTATAACTTATATAACCCTTTAAGCTGAGTTATTTACAACTTAACTGTGATTACTTTGGTAAGTTTAAAATATCACATACTATATGTAGAATAAATAGCTTAGAAAAAGCATGATTTAGTTTTTGGAATGGTTTTTGTATTTCACTGTTTAGAACAGATGTTCTTATATTTATTACCTTTGCACCTTTTTCACCTTGTCTGCCCTCAGCACCAGCTGCTCCAGGAGGGCCCTGTAAAGGAAGAAAAAGGTATAGGTATGAGATAAATACTGGTTCATAATTATAGTATATTAAAATTATATCGAAGTGGTGAAAATATGATCTGAAATGTTCTTACAATTTCCTCTGTATCAGTGAATAATAAGTTTGGTGAATGTTAATAGTAATATAAATAAAACATTTCTTGACCATTTTATCCACAAAATGAAAAATCCCACTTACCCCCCATTAAACCTTTTTTATTTTCATACATTTTATTAGGAGCTTACGACAAATACATTAAATAGAAAATCAAGTACCCTTTATAAACACAGAGCAAAGAGAATGACATAAATAAATATATCAAAAGACATAGGAAAACTTTATAAAAGTTAAGAGAAAAGGCAAATAACATTATAGGTAGGATTTCCAAACATGTCGAATATGTGCCTAAATCTGATCCAACTGAAGTCAATGGGACTTATATCACTAACTGCAATAAAAATCTAGGTATTATTATTGTGCCACTGTAAGGTGAATGAGAGGACACACACTTCTTCACCCTTTAAATTCCTGTATACAGAAATTATATCCATTTGTCTAAAATGTTAGGTTGCAAATCTGGGTGTTTCTGCACTGGATTTTGTTCAGGGCTGCAGTAGCAGAGTGTTGTGGAACAGTGATAAGGTTTAGCTGTAGATCCACATGGGTGGGACTTGGGAAGGGAATGCCAATGCTATGCCCGGCTACAGACAATGCCATCAATTTTTTAAAAAGTTTTTAAACTAAAAAAGGGATATTTTTCTGCTCCCAAACCATAAAAAGTTTAATTTTGATTTCAGGGGATTTATATACACAGTTCCTGTTACTAACAGAAGCTGTGTATGAAACTTCAGCGTACTGTACTTAAAAGGCTCCCCTTGAATGCCCTTAAATCTTTAAGATAAAAGACCACATGGTTTTCATACAAGGCTAGTTTTTAACTTGAGAAAGTTTTTCATTACAGCCAGATATTTCTTGCCTATAGCCATCGGCTGAAAAAACAGAAATCTGGAAAACTTTCTCAGTAAGAGTTATATGTCCATCTGTTTTATGAACAGTACAGGATATAGGAATTGCTTACCTTTAGTTCTTAAAATGTTTAAATAAGTGGGTATCTTTGTTTGTTAATATCCATAATACATAAACATTAAAAATGGGTTGTAAGGTTCAGCAGTATGAACAAAGCCAGTAATTTTTATCTACATTCTGCCTTTACATTCAGAATGATCAGGGATTGATCCTTCAGAAAGGGTCAAATTCAGGACTTGATTGGCAAAGGCATTCTCAGTTTTACGAATGTGTGAATAGTTTTAAAGTTAAACATATACCTAAGTGCTTTGTTGGATCAGGGTCTTGTGACAGATATGGCAATCTCCTGCAATACCATTGGGAGATTTTACTTGACTAAGTTTATGTATCATAGTATGCCAGGGATTGTATGTAATTCCATGGGGGAGACTGACCACAATCCTCCAGGAACTAAGAAATGTGTGTGGGGGGGAGGGGGAGGTTGGGGTGTGTGTGTGTGGGGGGGGGGTAGTGATTGGCACATTCACTCAGACTGTAACATCTCCAGAGATGTATCACCCCCTCGAAAGGCTTAATCTAGAATCTCCAGTGATTAGCAGACAAAGAAGAGACTTTTGGATAAATCACCTGAGATTAAACTGACATCCTGGTCCAGCAAACAGATGGAACAAAGGAAATGGGGGGAATCCTTAAGGAAGGGTTGGAGGGACCGATACCTGACAGAGCCCAGGATTGGAGATGGGGTGATCTCTGGAAAGTTGATTATCATGTGAGTAGGTTCTTCTATTGTTTTCAATATATATTTTTCTGTAATGCTTTTACCTTAAGAATAAATGTGGTTTCTTAGAAAGGGCAGTGTGGTAACTTATAACTGTGGATAATTATGCTGTTTATATCCTCTGGAGAGAAAGCAATATGTAGATGCTGGCAATTTAGACCATCTGGCTTGCTGGGAATAACAGTGAAGAAAGGAACTGTACAACCTGGAAAAACCACAGTAAGGAGTGAGAGAGAGACATGGTTCTCTGCCCAATGGAGGTGATGGTTGAGGAGCTGTAAACTGAGAATGGTTGCCCTTGCTGGGCCAGATGGGTGGAAGGGAGGAAGAAATACAGGTGCAGTTGCCCTGAACTATGACAGACATCACACCTCAATTTAACTTAACTAAAGCCTACTTATACAATGGCTGAATTTGGCCTGAGCTGTTTTCACAGCTTGATACATTATGCTGTCTATTATATCGATGCATATCTAGAGCAACTCCTGATTTACCCTAGTGCTCCAAGTATTTATCATGAGTACATACCCATCACTCATTCACTACAGAAATGAAGCCATCTTTCTGGTGGAATGTAGCACCCACTATTTTCCAGCAATACTGTATGAAATGTTCCGCTAAAAAGAGGAGTGAAGTAAGCCTTTCCCACTGAAGTTACTGCAACCAGAATTAAATTACCCAAGTTGGATGTTGGCCACTCATTGTGGTTAACACTATCTACTCTTGTGAAAAATGCTGTGGGATTTTTGTAATAACCGCTGCCTCAGTTTTGCATAGTAGCAGCACAGTGCTCCCTAACAATAACCTAAGGCCCAGTTTGGTACTAACTCCAAGGAATAGGAGGAATATATAGTGTCTCCACCACCACCACCTGGTAGCAACAACAACATCTGGTTTATATTTATTTTTTTCAGGTCCCATGTCCAACAATGCTTAGCTACCAAGAGCTGAAAAGGTCATAGCTTAAGATGATCATAAGTAAAAATTATTAGCGGGAATATAAATGCACTTAGAAACATTTTAGGGACAGGAATATTTTCTCTATTATGAGCTAATTCACACATTCATTCTCTTTACCACTTGATAGTCATTTTTGCTTAATTCCTAAAAAGGTTAAAACCAACCCTTTTCAGTTGGAGAAGCTGAAAGGAGTTGAGTGCAGTAGTACTTCCTTGAGAAGTATGTTCCCTGAATAATCTAAGCATACAGCTGCAAAATCAATTAGCAGAGCTAAAAACACTGTGATCGCTAAATTATAAATACAATGAATCATGATTGCTAAACAAAGGGGGTGAATTCATTATCAAACAATGCTAACGCTGCATCAAGCACAAAGTGGCTAAATGAACAGCGCTTTCTAACAGACTCTGATTGCTGGCATGGAACAGATGGTGCTTCTGCAGAAGAAGACTGCTAATTGTTATTTATCTTACTTTCCCGAGCTTGAATTGTTGTAGTGTATGGTAAATTTTAACTGACATAAAAGTTCTCAATAACAACTTAAAATTAATGCCATTTTCCCCCCAGCTATCACAGTAATGTTTATGATTTTATGCTATGCTTCGAAGTGGACGTATTGTCAGTTACATTCCACACATGCCTCCGAAGCAGATAAAAGAAACTTTTCTCCGTTTTGATGGTATATGAACATTGTATGTGGATTTTCTTGTCTGCATTTTTTCTGCTTCAGAATTTCCATATAATAATTTAAAAAATTCTATTCACAATCATCAGTCATCTAATTGAAATATGTTTCTTAGTGAAGACAGCACCATTAATTATTTTCAAGACACATAACCACTGTTCAGCAATTTATGTTCAGAATACCTTCTCTGTATTTTTACTCAAGGGAAAGAGAGGAACTCAGCTTTATTTTCAAGTGCAATGGCCATCCTGATGAAGCAGCAATATGCTATACTCACAATGGGGAAAAAAAACTACATTTTTTCCAACATTCTGCATATGACTGAAAGTGACATGTAAAAGGGTCCAACTGACCAAGCAGTTACCTTGGTTTCTGATTTTCAAATGTCAGAAGCCTTCTACCACATACCATCTAAATCGATTATCTTTTGAAAAGCAGGCTGTATGCATTCTAGTTTTGAACAAAAATATGGCTAAATCTTATGCTGACTTTCCTACTTTTCTTTAAGCTTTTACCCATACATTTTTAGAGTGATGCATGGAGTTTTAGCTGCAAGTGATCCAGGCACCTACTTCATACCCATAAAGCTAATATATCAGAATGTGAGTTGACATAGGGCTGAAAAATGCCCCCAAACTGTTTCAGTAAAAAGCTGAAAGGAGACTAAGAAAAAAAAAAAACACTCACTGCTTGAGAGTCCCAGTTCAGTCTGCCTGCTTCAATTGTTACTGAGTCTAAATACCACTTGTCTTTTAAGGAAGTAATGGAAAGTTAGCATTCCATTATTCAGTGGTATCCTTTCTCCCTTCCTTTTTAAACTTCATCAGACAAAATCAATGAATTCAGATCAGATAGTATGGGAAGCAGCTGGTGCAACATTGCAGAATCTGTATGTGCTCACTAAAGAATTTATTTTGGAATCAACAATATACTGCCATGGTTTAATCACTGATTGATTTTCTGGAAATTAGATAAAGGTCCAAACCCAGATTCTGAACAATTAGATACTTAGCTTCCTTTCAGATTTTCAGCTTGTCACCATTTTGGCTTACCAACCATGTATCTGTTAATTTTTGTGGACTTTCTACCTAATGACTTTACCCCACTATCTTTAATTGAAATAGTGAAGCTGAAAAACAATGCATCTCTTTGGAAACACAAGGTTTAAAAGAAAATGTTGGTGGCCCCAACCCAACAAAAAGCAGAGGTTGGGCGGCAAAACTCTTACTGTCCATGATAATTTAGTACGTCCTTGGTCGCCACATAAGAATAATTAGCATTATGAAGTACTTTTCATCTTCAAAGCATTTTACAAACATTAACTGATTCTCCCCACATACCTCCAGTGAAAGACAGTTTTATTATCCTCATTTTACAGATGGGGAAACTCAGTGAAGCAAAGAGGGAGCATGTATCAGAGAGTGTGGGCTGACTTCCATCAGGATAAACCCTGTCAGAAGTTCCTGATGGTAGGAGAAAAAGTAGCCACAGTATCCCCTCCACAAGGGTTGGGTACCATTCATACAGTAAATGGTGACTGCAGGTGTGGAGGTGTGTCCGGGGCAGTGACTGGGCATGTCTACTAAGCTGCCTCTGCTGAAGGTCTTTAGTTGGGGGTGTCCTTATACATTAAAATAAATAAATAAATAAATAGAGCAGATATGTAAAATATACAGTAAGTTATTACTGCCTCTTTGAGGCCCTTTTTCAGGGAAGTACTTAACCAGGTGCTTAAATCCATTTCTCTTCAGAAAAGCACCTAAGCACATGCTTAAGTCCCCTACTCTTCAATGGAACTTAAGCACATGCTTAAAGTTCAGCACATTCTTAAATGCTTATTTGAATCAGGGCCTGATTCTGCTAAAATATTAATCCCTGCCTCAACCACTTAGCGTACATTTCTATTTGCATCATGAAATCTATTTCTTAAAAATTCTGTTTATTTTCATCATGTAGGCTACAGTGACTGAATAGAAAAATATAATGCTCTGAAATATTTTATGTAGCTGCTGCTAAGCTCCTTTCAGTAAGAGAATATGAAACTGCTCTTGGATTTATACAGCTAGAATGATTGTTTCAGCATTAAAATGCTATGCTTTTAATTATCAGAGGGGTAGCCATGTTAGTCTGGATCTATAAAAGCGGCAAAGAGTCCTGTGGCACCTTATAGACTAACAGACGCATGCTTTTAATGGCACAATTTGTCCAATCTACTAGTACCTTGAGAAATGTACACCAAAATATCACAAAACTGAGAAGAATATACATATTGGAAAAATTACAACTTAAGTTTCTTTCTACCTTAAATAATAATTAGGCTATTCTCCTATGTTCATACCATGGTCGCTCACTACTTTGGGCTTGCCTAAGGACCAGTAGAAAATATTTTTGGACACACACCTTTCATTTTGGAAATACTTCCATTCCTCTTTAGAGCCTGAGAATTTGAGATTGTTCTTTTTTTAAAAATAGGTGTTTAAACTGATTTTCCCCATGTATGTTTGATAATTCTTC
This sequence comes from Lepidochelys olivacea, assembly GCF_965140295.1. Taxonomy (NCBI): domain Eukaryota; kingdom Metazoa; phylum Chordata; order Testudines; family Cheloniidae; genus Lepidochelys; species Lepidochelys olivacea. Next base: position 69,444,199 of record NC_140418.1, on the reverse strand, counting down.
CCCAGGTTTTTAATTATAATCAAATTTCTTAGTAAAACCTATAAACAGGGAAGCAATTTACACTGAATAAAATTTAGTTTGTCAACTAAACGTCCCTGGATTATAAAAATAAAGAGGGTGTGTAACAATTCTGTATTGTATATTGTGCAAAGTCTCATTGGATGGGATTTCCAAAAGGACTCAGCATTGTCATTGGATTCAACAGAAGCAGAACTAAGTCAATATTGAATCCTTTATTAAAAATATATTGAATAGGTATGACTTTTAATCAACTGATATTTTAGGGCAGATAGCTTGCCTCACTCCTCTCTTGTTGTGCACAATCTTGGCAAACCGGAAAATCTGGCCATTCAAACCATGAAGTTGCTGTAACTGAATGTTTCCATTGCTAGAGCTGATGTCTCTAATTTTCTAAGCAGTGTGTCCAAAAATTCATGAAAGATTTTCATGCACAATTACTGTGATTGCTTGCACAATAACCGTTTAAATGTGTGAAGATTTCTGAACATACATTTATCTGATCTGATAAATGCATACAGTTATGAAAATTAGAGCCCTATAACAGATTAGTTGCTTTTTAAAATTTATTTAGATCATTATTAATGTATTCAAGAACTAATTTAATCATTTTTACAAACTATGTAGATGACTGCCACAAAATGTTCTTAAAAATGAAATGGTGGTTAGTTAACTTAGTAAATATAGAGTATTGGTATTGTGAAAATAAGTTTAAATGTAGTATTTAGTTCTGAAGACACACTGCTGTCTCATAAAAACAGCTACTCTACCTGAAGCTGTTCAGAACTGCATAGTGATATATACCTCTATAGTTGAACTCAGAAAAGTAACTTTAATGTGCGTTTGAGTGTATTAACTAGGACACTCGCTTAGAATCTTCCATTTTTGGTCAGCCATAGACTGCACACTTTCTTCTGGGAAAGACGTGACCAAAGTGAACCAGACCTTCATTGTGTCCATGCTAGAATAGTGCGATGCACTTTTCCTGGGACTGCCCACAAAAATCTAAGGATCTTCAGCTGTCACATCATGTTGCTGCACACTTCTTAATACATATTGCTCAGAAACAGCACACCACACCGGTGCTCCAAACATTGCACTGGCTAGCTGCTCTATTCCAGATTCAGTTCACTGTGCCGATTCTGAACATCAAAGGCTTTAGTGTGCTAGTGTAACACCGACAGACCCTGGTCGTCAGCAGGCAGGATCAAACCTGGGGCCTCTGGAGCTTAGTGCATGAGCCTCTACTGCATAAGCTAAAAGCCAACTGGCATTTAGCTAAGGCTATAGAGAAGGCTCATTAATCTGTTTCTCTCTCTCTCTCTCTCTCTAAGTGATCTCAGTGACACTAGATGGGTCAGAACACCACACCCAGAAGGTGTGTGGGTTATACTAGTACCAATTATTTTCTGTAACTGCCTTGCCCTTCACATCCCACCAAGGCAGATAATTCCCAGGCTGAAATTCACAGCAGCTGGCCCTACATTTGGAGCTCCCTACAACCAGAAATCAGGAGCTGAAGTCTTGTAGGACACAGTGGAAAACCCATCTTTTTGAATATGTCCTTGCCCAAGGTATTTGGGAGCTGTTTAACTGGGGCATCTCCTAGGGAACCAATTTAGAACTGATATTAGGATCCAGATTTTCCCAAACTGAGAAACCTAAAGTCATCTCATGAGCATGATTTACCATGACTGAACGGAGAAATCAGATTCAGGTAAATCCCTATGCATCAGTTTTTTTCAACAGAAAGAAAACATGTTCATGCAACAGGGAACACCAGGCATTCTGGAATAAAGAGTTTCATAAAAGCGGAGTGGGGGATATCTATGTTTGTTTTCATATCTGACCTACACTAATTGATTTTGGATGAATGGGGGGCAGTGTTTGATTTGGAGGGAGAGGCAGCAGCAGCAGCAATAAGTGATTTCGGGGCAGTGACAGAAGTGATTTGGGGAAATAAATGAGGAGAAAAGGCAGGAAAGGGATTTGCAAATAGAAGACTGTGACTGGAAGGGAAAAGGAGGATATGCGGGAGGCAGAAAGAAAATATAAGAAGAGGAGAGAGCCTGAGTGAGAGCAAGATGCTGAGATAAACCTGTCATAGAGCCATGTAAGACTATGCATAGATGTGAATGAGTGGTTGAGTGGGGAGGGATTGATTGAGGAAGGGGGACTAAAGGAATATTGGGAAAGGGAGGCCAAAGAAGGATAATGGGTGAGAGTGATGAATAAAGAATGAGAGTATGTAAATGGAGTAGCTGAAGGAACCACACTTAAGTATTAAATGCAAGCTCAGATTGCTTGTCATTTCACAGAAAGAAAAACAAATTAGAGGGAACATTGTTTTCCAGTAATATGCTGGTCTTCTTGCCACAGCTCTCCACCTTCCCAGAGAGCAGCATTACTACTGAAATGGCATTGCCTCCTAATCAGGAAAGTAGGGTATTTGCCAGCACTTCCTGATAAAGCAGATTCTACTGTATTACTGATTATGTTTAGCAAAGGGTATTTTTAGTTTTGTTTCGCTAACAAAAATATGAAGCCTCAAGTCCTACATTGTCTCTTTCAAGTATAACAGCATAGAATTCTTTACAACCAGCAAAGTTTCACATATTCATGCAATCTAGAATCTGCTGCTACAAAATAATTTCCTAGAGAATTCAAGAATGTGATTACTTGGCAAGAGTAATACATAGTTATTTTGTTCTTTGTATGAACACTAAATTGGAGATTTGCAGTGCCACAAATTAGAAATGGAGTGATTGAGTTTGTGTTTTTACTCTGCATTTTTATCTAAGCACAATCTGACAGTATCTTTATTTTGCTGAGAATAAGCAACAGTCTTTCACTGTAATAAAGCAGGAAGTTGTAATTTGGAGTAGAACAAACATGTTAATATTCAATCAAGCCATATTCCAGTTCTTGTGATAAGATTTCTAATCCTACCATAATCATCTGAAGAATTATAAATGTGTTGTAAATTGGTGCAAATAGATAAAACTAATTAAGCATGTCAGTTCACTCAAGCCTATTAAATAGACCAATTTAACTAATTTTTAAAGCAGGTTTCAGTTTACGTTTAAAGATACCATCCTTTTATTCAGTGTACAAACTGCATCTAATTGCTTTCTGAGGCAGACCTAACGGTTGATGCGTCTACAGCAGTTCTGCAAGTATAACATTTACAGGTTTCTATTAGCTGCATTTGTAAGTCTTGTGAAGCTTCAAAGATCAGGAATGATAGGATAACTTCATATGTTACAGAAATGGATTTTAAAGCACAGAAACTTTGCTGAAGTTCTTATTTTGTATCAGATGATAAAAACCTAAGATCTCTTCAATAACTCTAAGTGTGGAGCTATTTACACACATTACACTGTTGGAGGCACCATAATGGATAATCTATTGAGCCACCTTGTCCAATATTTTGCTTCAGAGGGAAGGTCATATCTTACTTCCCCCACCCTTATGCACCTGGCAAATTTGTGCAATTTCTTTCTGTCCCCAGTTGGTGATGGCAGATGCCCTGAAGCACAATGTCTTGTGTTACCCTTTTAACATCAGCCTTTAGGCATTTTTGACATCTGCAATATTTTTCTGTACTCACAGATCTCCTACACAGCGTGTCTGAGAATACCAGCTGCATAATATTCAGTTCCAAATAGGTGACTCTACATTGGTGTGCTGGCAGAGTTTATCCAATAGTATACTTGAATGTAGATTTTTCAAATATGGGAAAAAAGGATTAACATTATTTTAACCATTTAAGAGAATACTATTTGTAGCACCCTGGTCCTTTAGGTTTCTGCAGCACTGGGAAATTCACTGAATTCATTGACATTAGTTTTTTTTAAAACTGATTCAGCTGAAATTATACTGATTCTCATTTCTACTGCAGGGGAAAAAATGCTACCTCTGAAAGTTGTTTCTTACTTTCTCAGGAAGTAACACGTTTGGGAAATGGAAATAAGGCCATTCTGAGATAAGGATATATGAGATTGACTGTCCCTTGTGTCTATGTTCTGCTCAGTGTTAGCAAGAAGGGGCCCATCAGGTTATGGTTCTTGAAATTTGGCCAGCCCCAGCATGAATTAAAACAGCTGGTGCTGGTCTCACCTACACCACTGTAATGTTTCAGGGCCATTCAAAAATTGCTTGAATGTCACAAAAATGTGTGACTTTCATGAAAGTGTGTTAACAGTCAAGAAAAATAAAAGATATTAAACCATCCTAATTTTAGTAACTCCTGTACCATGCAGCAACCTCAGCAGCAGTAGGGAAACCTTTCCGATTCCCATTTGTTCTTTCTGGAGAGTTTTTCCTTTAGCTTATGAGCATTCAGACAGTTTACATCTTCCAAAAATATGATTATCTTCCCAGAATTGCAGCAGATTATGTCAGAGTTGAAAGAAAAGAAGTTAATATTACATCAAGAACTAAAAACACAATAGTTTGCTGTGCTGACTACAGAAACTCCTCTTAGCTCTCAGAAAATGTTACACAAACACTGTTTTTTATTATGGCTTCTGTACCCATTCTGGCCAGACTGTGATGACCCATGGAGGTGAGTAGCTGTAAGGTGTTTCCCCCTCTTCCCCTCAGCATATAGACTTCCCACAACTGCAGCCCCTGCACTCTCTCAAGTGCAAGGACTGCTCCCCGCTAATATTCACAGAGAGGGGGCAGGGCTCTAGACCCATTTCTCCCCCTCTCTACATTGGACATTGAAGCTTTCCATCTGTGGACAGGCTACACACTATTATGGGCTGTAGGAACAGTTATGGTCCTCTTGTCTTTGCACCGGCATGCCCCAGGAGACACTGAGCCTTCTGAATTTTGGGAAGTGAGATGCTTTTCTACCCCTGATATGGCTGTGTGGCCTGCAGTCAAGCCAGATATAATGTCTTTTTCAGCACCTGCTTTTCTTTACTTTCTCTCCTGATCATCTTTTCACATTTCTGCTGTTGAAGAGTGAAAAAAAGCCAAACATTTAAAAGCTAGAAACAACATATAAAATAGTAATAACACTGATAACAAGCGCCTGAAATCCTGTTATGGGCTGATTAATACACAATGTCCTGACAAGAGAGATGTACAGAGGCAAATAGAGAAGACTTACTCTCTTCCCAGGAGGACCAGGTGGGCCAGCTTCCCCTGAAGGACCTGGTGGACCCTGTAATTGTAAATGACCCAAATTACTATTTCATGGAATCTTGGTGAATGTCACTGAAGAGCAAAGGTTATTGACTTTCTTAAAAACAACAAATACATTTTGCAATACTACAGTGCCTTTCATTGGACAATCTTAAAGTGCCTTAAGATCAGACAAGTGGGTAACAATGACACTTCCTTACTCCACAAAGCTCTTTTCTGGATCTGGATCCTGTTCAAATTTTGCTCTTAGACAATAGGGTTTACATGGGAGTGAGAGAGAGTCTGGCCCATTGCCTTTACTGTTTTACTAACGGTTCACAGAGTATATCTGACAAGAAACTCCTGCAATCTCCAGGAGAGACACAAGTTCTTTAAAGAGAATGTTTTTGAATCAATGATTTCTTAAAAGAGTAAGGCAGGTCATCTTATGCCATTTGTGTACAAGTTACTACAAAGAAGTGATCAAAAACCTGAAAAACACAGCTGAGTTAACATACAGAGCTACTATTATAGATTATATAATGAGTTAATTAGTTAGTGTTACCTGCTCATGTTACTGAACAAGACAAAATTGTACTGTTGTTTTGCTCCTTTAGCAATAGCAAAGCATCCCAAGCCAAAAAGTGGCTGTACAAAGAACAATATAAGGCATAATATGTTAGCGTACTGTCTGATTCAACTAAAAATGTGGTTATGTGTTTCAATTGTCTTCACCCATGTGCAGGTTTCTACAGTGATGAAGCAGATCAGGTTGTTACTGAACTAGGCACCACTGATAATTTCATATTCGCTTTCATTATAATTCAACTGCTTTTGTTGCTTTTTATATAAAAGCAAACATTTCATGGTACGTGATACTTATTATAAAAATGAATTTTTAAAAATGAAGGATTAATTTCATCACTGATGTAATTCCACTGAAATCACTAGAATTATAACCAGGGCCAAATCAAGTTCAACAAATTAATATGAGTATCCCAAAGAGATGTAATACTGCATTACTTTTTTTTTTTGTCTTGGCACTTAGTTTTTTAAAAAATTCTACAAATCTATAGTGTTGACCAGAACAAATCTTTAGCACCAAAAAATGAACAAACAAAAACGCATGTAGGAAACCTCTAATTAAATACTATAGGAAATAAGGTAACATTAAAAAAAACCCTGGGCTTGATTCTAAACTCTGAGCTATGTCTATGCAAATAAAAAATGAAACCAGTTCTTTTAATCTGTAGGGTCTGATCTAACTGAAGACAATGGAAGGACTCCCGTGGAAGTTAGATTGTAGCCCAAAATTGGAATTTTAAAAAGGATCCTAAAGGACTTAGTTACCCAAATTCCATTGATTTTCAGCACCTAACTCCCTTAGGATCTCTTGGAACTCATGGCCCAGACACACAGCAGCATGAATATGTTTATTTTAAAAGTTTATTTTAAAAGAAACCTGCATCATTAAGGGAAGAAAACTTTCTGAGAAATCAAGTCAACTTTCTTGTTTAGATACATGACCTCATTTAAGGCTTGATCCTGTGTTCACTGAAGTCATTGGCAAAGCGCCTATTGACTTTAATGATGCAGGATCAGGGTCTTATCCATTATCTACTCAAAATCTACATTTCATGACAAACTGTGATAAATTTGATGCTCATAAAAGTGGTATTTAACTCTTTCAATGTCAGGTTAGTTGGTTCTATGAGTTATAAAGATCACTGTTACTAAAAAATATAAAAGTTTACTTTAAGAACGGCCATACTGGGGCCAGATCAATGATCTGTCTAGCTCAGTATCCTGTCTTCTGACAGTGGCCAATGCCAGGTGCTTTAGAGAGAATGAACAGAACAGGCAGTCATTGAGTGAGTCATCTCCTGTTGTCCACTCCCAGCTTCTGTCAGTCATAGGCTAGGGACACGCAGAGCATGGGATTGCATCCCTGACCATTGTGGCTAATAGCCATTGTTGAACATGTCCTTAATGAATTTATCTAATTATTTTTTGAACCCTGTTATAATTTTGGTCTTTACAACATGTTCTGGCAATAAATTCCACAGGTTGACTGTTTGTTATCTGATGAAGTATTTCCTTTTGTTTGTTTTAAACCTGCTGCCTATTAATTTCATTTGGTGACCCCTGGTTCTTGTGTTAAGTGAAGGAGTAAATAACACTTCCTTTTGCAAACCATTCATGATTTTACAGAACTCAATCATATCCCCACATAGTCATCTCTTTTGCAAGCTGAAAAGCTGAATATCTCTCTCATATGGAAGGTTTCAGAGTAGCAGCCATGTTAGTCTGTATTCGCAAAAAGAAAGGAGTACTTGTGGCACCTTAGAGACGAACAAATTTATTTGAGCATAAGCTTTCGTGAGCTACAGCTCACTTCATCAGAAGCATTCAGTGGAATGCTGTAGCTCACGAAAGCTTATGCTCAAATAAATTTGTTAGTCTCTAAGGTGCCACAAGTACTCCTTTCCTTTTCTCATATGGAAGTTGTTCCATACCCCTAATATTTTTGTTGCCTTTCTCTGTGTCTTTTCCAATTCTAATATATCTTTTTTGAGATGGGGTGACCAACACTGGATGCAGTATTCAAGGTGTGGATATACATGGATCTATATAGTGGTATTATAATATTTGCTGTCTTATTATCTATCCCTTTCCTAATGGCTCCTAACATTGTTAGCTTTTTTGACTGCTGCTGCACACTGAATGGATGTTTTCAGAGAACTATCCACAATGAGTCCAAGATCTCTTTCTGGAGTGGTAACATCTAATTTAGAGCCCATCATTTTGTATGTATATTTGGAATTATGTTTTCCAATGTGCATTACTTTTCATTTATCAACACTGAATTTTATCTGCCATTTTGTTGCCCAGTCACCCAGTTTTGTGAGATCCCTTTGTAACTCTTCACAGTCTGCTTTGGACTTAACTATCTTGAGTAATTTTGTATCGTCCACAAATTTTGCCACCTCACTGTTCACCTCTTTTTCTAGATCATCGGTGGATATGTTGAACAGCACTGGTCCGGGTACAGATCCGAGGGAACACCGCTATTTATCTCTCTCCATTCTGTTACTATTTATTCCTATCCTTTCTTTCCTCTCTTTTGATCAGTTACTGATCCATTAGAGGACCTCTCCTCTTATCCCATGACTGCTTACTATGCTCAAGAATCATTGGTGATAGACCTTGTCAAAGGCTTTCTGAAAATCCACAGGCTCACCCTTGTCCACCTGGATGTTGATCCCCTCAAAGAACTATAATGGAGTGGTGAGGCATAATTTCCCTTTACAAAAACCATGTTGACTCTTCTCCAACAAATTGTGTTAATCTATTTGTCTGATAATTCTGTTCTCTACTATAGTTTCAACCAATTTGCCTGGTACTGAAGTTAGGCTTACCCACCTGTAATTGTCAGGATTGACTCTGGGGCCTTTAAAAAAAAAAGCTATCCTCCAGTCATCTAGTACAGAAGCAGATTTAAATGATAGGTTACATACCACACTTGGTAGTTCTTCAGAACCCTTGGATAAATAGCATCTGGTCCTGGTGATTTATTACTGTTTAATTTATCAATTTGTTCCAAAACCTCCCCTATTGACACCTCAGTCTGGGACAGTGTCTCAGATTTGGCACTTTAAAAGAATGGCTCCAGTGTGGGAACCTCCCTCATATCATCTGCAGTGAAGATTGATTCAAAGAATTCATTTAGCTCTTCTGGCTCAATTTATAACCACTTAAGTAGGTGGTTAGAACCCTTATAAATATTAACCTAGAGAATTTTGAAAATATATTTTCAGACTAATTCATCAGTACAAATGTAACATTAGTCCGGAAGAGACATTGAGCAACAATGTTCATTAGGAATTTCCCCCAACTGCCCCTTTTGCTTAGAAGCATTCAGCATACTATTAGGTTCCCATTAGCACTAATGAGATAACTGCCACATAAATGGCATTTGTGTATACATCTCTCATGTACTGATAGCTGAATAGACTCACCAAATGGGAATGCCATGAGACCTACTGGATAACGTTGTAGGACTGAACAGTTTGATAAGTTATTTGGCACGAAGAACTAACATTTTTAAAACTACTTTCTTAGTCTCTTGAGTCAGAAATGTAGATGCAAATTTTCTGAAGCTTACAAATACCCCTCCCCCTGCCAGTGCACAACCTAGCTCCATCCATCCCTTCCCTCTAATTAAAAACCTCCCTTTCTCCATGCCGTACTGAACTATAGCAGGGATTTCCCTCTCAGACCCTTTTGATGCTGGAAATAAGGCACAATGTTATCCACCTTAGATTCTAAGACTTGTGCTCATTCAGCACACAAACTGAGGGAAGTTATATAGCTATTGCTCCCTCTCAGGCTATAAATGACTCAATTTCTATTGCTTCATATGTTACCACAAAACATGTGCCCCCATTTGAAAAAAAATGGGCAGCACAAGCATACACAAAGACCTAATATGATTTGGGCTCTATGGAATTTAACTTACAATATACAGTGAACTATAAAAAAGAATTTATTTAGAACATATTTTTGAAAATATCTGCATTTATAGAAAGCTTTCTACTTATTTAGCAGAAGCTGCTTTCTTAGCATGGAGGAATACAGAGCACAAATAAAATAAAAATGTTAGAGACAGTTTACTTACAGGTTGACCAGGATCACCATCTTCTCCCTTCTCCCCACCAGTACCATCTTGACCCTAAAGAAATCCCAGGGAGAGAGAGACAACATTTAAATCAGTTGAATTTTGAAAAATAGTCTCATTTATGGTCTCACCCATAATGTATGTTGTTCTTCTATAGGACATTTTCTTGAAAACTTACTATAAAGTTTTGGTAAAATGAATTAATTTTAAGATTCTGAAACCAAAAGCAGCCAGAAAAATACCTCTCCCAGGGCAGATCTCTTTCCCATTGAAGTTAAGGAGAGTTTTACCTTTTGACTTCAGTGGGAACCAAGATTAGCCCCTAAATCTAGTTTGTAAGAATACTTACAGCAGGGCCAGGTTCACCAGGGGGACCAGGATCTCCGGGGAAACCAACAGGGCCCTAGACAAATGGGAAAGAAAGCAAGGCTGAATTCATGAAACAAAATGTATGTTAAAAGTCATTACAAAGTATTTCAGCTAGAAAAGCACAATTGTATATACTCCAGAAATGCATATACAATCCTATAAAAGTGTTAAATAAAATGATGTGTTGTTTGGTGCAATAAGTTTCACACCAGTGCCCTTATTTTTAAATTAGTAGGCTCACTTACTGGATTACCCTTAGGCCCATCATCACCTGGAGGTCCTTTGGCACCTGGAGGTCCAGCAGCCCCAGGTGGACCAGCCTCACCTTTTTCTCCCCTTTCACCTTTTGGTCCCTGTAAACAACATAAAATTGTTAGCTTTCTGGAACTAGTACACTCAGAATATGTAAGAAAAGGAAGATCTACAAGTTAATGGGAGCAAAAAAGATGCTCTGAGACATTAATTGTGAAATTTGATCATAAAGGCTTGTCTTTGGAATAGAAATGGGACCCAAATCAATCCCTAGATTGGAACACCCACAGATCTCAGGGCAGTTTCAGATCCACATCAGCATGAAGATATTGATGCTCAGGCCCATCTCTAGTTTGGAATGAACTTTTCCACTAACAAACAGAGACAAATCTAGCTGGAAGAAATATATTGATGAAATACATAAACTTGATTGTAAAATACACGATAAGCTTGACAGGAGAAGAAATAAATGTTCTCTCACACAATTGCAAGATTCCTTTTGTCTTCCAGTTATTATACAAGATGTGGGCTTTAGCTAAAGCCATTTGCATTTCACAGACATGAAGAAAATATGAAGAAAGCATGAAGCAGCTGCGTGAAGAATCTGATTGCACAGAACCTGAAATTCCTTTAAAGGAAGTTTTTAGTAAGTACTTTATTTTAGTAGAATAATAGTAATTAAAACAAACAAAGAATACTCACGCCTGGGCCAGATTCTCCAGGAGGTCCAGGGTTACCAGCTTCCCCAAGCTCACCCTATAAAAAAATGAGTGCAAATTAATGTCGTACTGGCATTACTGGTAATACTCCCCTGTATTTACCTGTATTATTATGACTTCTCTTATAGTTTGAAAACTAGGCTCTCAGAAACAGTTATGCATGTGAGTAACTTCACCCATGTAAGTAGTCCTATTGCATGCAATGAGACTACTCAGGTACATTGATTTACTCACATGTGTTTTTGCAGAATCCGGGAGGGAGGGAGATTATCAAACTCAACTTTCAATGGGAGCTGGAAACTAAACTTCCCTACGTCCCTTTTAAAAATCTCCCCTTTAATTGTCTCCTTTTTTGTCCTTTCTTCCTAATCAGAGAAAAGTCAAACATATATATTGGTCATCTGCATCTTTCTTCGTGTGAGCTATGTTTCTGGAAGCAAATCCTTGCAAATTAGCAAATACTAATTGAACATGAATTTCAAATGATTTTAGACATTAGCACTAGAGTTAGTACTATAATAAATAATAGCAAAAAGAATAAAATAATAAAAACACCTAATAAAATTTTCACCAGAGGCCACAAAAGCACTCAGTGTTTTATCAATAATGGGAATTGTTTAGTAAACCAGATGGCTTCTAAGAGAACACCATATACAAATAATCTGCCCAAAGTAAAAGATTACACTGTATTAAGTGAACATTTAAGTTAATTTATTTTCTTTGAACCAATGCACAGTACTGTACATGTCAGGTCTGTCTTTTCAGCCATTCCTTTTAAAGTGTAGTTATGAGTGATTATTTTCTAGCTCAGTGGACTGTTAAATAAACTTCAGAGAAAAGTAGCTTGTTACTAAAATGTTCTGTTGTTAATAATGCCCCAAATATACAACTCTCTGAATGTATAACAGAACCTCTTTTCTAACTGTTGGCAGGAGCTCAAGTGAAAAATGCATATTTTAACTTAAAGGATTTCTCAATTTAACTGTCAGTATGTGAAATTACTGACATATGTCTGCTCAGAAAATTAAAAAAAGTAAAACTAGAAAAGTTCTCAATTTTCTCCAGTAGCAAAATTAAGACTAAAGCTAAAATACCTTCTTTAAAACAACTATGTGCAGTACCTTGCCCTACAGGAGAAAGATTATATTATTCTGTTCACTGTTAGAGCCAATTAGATCATCTTCAGTTCCTCAGCTCCTCAGAAACAACTTTAAAATACCCTTGGTGAATCTGGCTTTAGAAATTGTAGTGTTTTATTATGCTTGTTACTCTAATTTTGCAACAGTCTAAAATCTTATTGTTTTATTAGTAGTAATGATCTTTCTGAGGTACTTAGGATTAAGTAGGCTTCTGCAATAAAATATTTATACTATTTTAAAAATAAAGTTTTGTGAATAGTTCAGTTTAATGGGCTTGCTTTAAAATTTGTTTTTGAAGGAATTTCACAATCTTCACTGTCTTGTTCTCTGCAGAGATCTTATTAATTATTATTATTATTGTTTCTCTGTACATGCCTACATCTGTAAGGTTAGTTTTATGCGGCTAGGGAGAATTTGAACAAGTCTCTGAGCTAGCAAGCAGATCAGCTTTTTCTTGGGTTATTCAGGCACGTGAAAAATTGATACATATATACAAAATGTAAAAAAGGCCAAAATATGAGCCTTTATAACCACTTTTAACAATATTAAACAGCCTGCAGCCTGATTCACCCTTATGGCAATATCCGTGCCATGTGGAGGCCCATTAACGTCAATAAGACTTCCAGATGTAAGGGACTGTAATCAAGCTGTATGATCGAGGTCTCATTTAGTGAGGTGCATAAGAACTAATCAGGGACCCAGTTGTGTCTGTCAAGCTCCTGATGGTGCACAGTTGCTCACTGAGTTTCCCAGTGTGTGATTACGATATAGTTTGCTCTTCTTCTGCTTCCCTCGATGAGCTTTTAATCCAATCTACGAAGAGGGAGGAAGGGAAGGGGCTAGGAGCCTTCCCTGTCCTCTGTGAGGTTTGTTCAGGGACGCATGAAGAGCACAAGTGCTGCACTCTCAGTTGTGGTTGGCCCATAAGTGGTCCTTGAAAGGGTAAGAAGGCTTCTGGTGAGTCCCCTCTTAGGGCATCTGTGTAAGTGCCAGCTACAATCTGGCCACATGTAAGGACTATATATAAACTCATAAACAGATCCCTGAAACAAATATGACCTTTCCACTATCTAATGTTTTGTAGTATGAAATCCAGCCTTTGTATTTTGTCTATAGTGGATCTCATGCTGCAAAACATAAAATGGTGTGAAAGTTCATGGTTGTTTCACACAGCTTTTTATTGAGTTTAGACAGTGCTTATGTGGAGCAAGATGGCCCTATCTGGCCGTGGATATATATTTAGAGAGTGCATATTTAGATCACAGATGTTAAATAGACGAATAATTAATACACTGTAATTTTGTAATGAAAATATTTCTTTTTTGCCTTTTGGCTGAGCTCAAGGGTGGTATCAATTCAATATCTGATTCATCCTCCACATGAGAACTGTCTCATTTTCTTGAAGGGAAAAAGATTTGTTGATCTAATAGACCTATTCTGTCTCTAAGTACTGCAGGCCCTTAATCAGATCTTACTCAGGCAAAACCTGAGAGACATCACTGGAAGCTTTTCTTAACAAGATCTCAGTAAGGACATTGGCAGTTGTTCCTAAACTACAAAGAGTGATATAATCCCATTGATGTGTTTAAATCTGGAATCTTAGTTTCATTATTCACGGAGAGTAATTTGTATTAGACTAAAGGTCCTAATTTTAAGTAAAATAATTCTAGAAAATATGGAATAGCAAAAAGATAGTGGATAGAAGGCTGCCACCTTCTGGTTATGCTACGGAATATTACCGTTGGTTTTGTAAGCATGTGAAAACATTGAAACACCAATTCTGAATGACAGTCAGTGTGCAGGGGGTTTAATCACCATTCTGTTTCTTTGTCTTCCTCACAAAGAAATGTCCAAGTATGAAAAGGTTATTATGAAGACAGAAGTGAGATCAGCTCCAGAGATGCACATAGCCTCTAAAAGAGGTTACATTTATTGAGCTATGTTCAGCCCTGATTTACATGGGCTTAAGCGATACACAGGTACTATGCTGACCCTCGGCCTGAGGGGTGAATTTCATCCTACAGGAACCAAATTGCTCTGATTCCAGGAAGAAATTTTATCATGTGTGCGGAGAGATCAGTATATCATGCAAAGGTATTAATTAAGGGCCAAATCTTGTGCTGGTGTAAATTGCCATTGCTCAATTGACTTCATATAGCAAAGTGTAATGACTTGTTATAGCATTCTTAAAAGAGTTCCAGATCATAGGATTCTGAGAAGGAATAACAGACATAAAATTAATGATTTCACCTTTCCTTCAGTTCATGGACACATGTAATTTGCATCATTCACCAGAGACAACACGTAACTCTTGATGGCGAGGAGGGCACAATTTAAAGGTTCTGGCGGCACGTGACTGCCACACGCATCGCCTCTGGGCTGAGGAGCAGCAGCATATCCAGGAACACCAGGGCACCAGTGAGCGAGCAACTCAAGGAGCATCTCATGGCAGCCGGGCTCTGTCGGCCAGCACTGGGCTCCTTTGCGGGAGAGGCAAAAGCACATCAGGGCACAGCTCGGAGCTGTGCTGCCTGTCCTGCCTGGGGAGCGTCTGGTCGCGCAGAGGCGGCCTGGCTCAGGGAGGGCTGCTGGGCAGCTAGACAGCACACCGGCTCCCACAGCGCAGAGAGCCAGAGGCCTGAGCAGGCCAGGCAGCTCCCACCTGCTGGCTCCTGGCAGGAGTCAGGCGACAGTTTTAAACTGTGGAGTGTGCCAGCTAAATGGAAGGTGAAAATCACATGACCCCACGTACCCTTGCACATGTTGCCTCTGCCATTGACTGATTCTGCCTGCTCCACATTATGAAAAGGCATAATTAATATAGGGGTGGCACAACATTCAGTGCATACCCATGCTTTTATTACATTATGTTTGTACTGTATTAAATAATAATACATAACACTTATGTTACACTTTACAGTTGCTGAGAGCTGTACATAAGAGTATTTACTAATGACATCCATGACCACAAACAAACTTCCACTAGCATCCTGTGTTTATTTTTGGTCGGCCATCTAGAAGAGAAGTTAGGGTTTTATTTGTATTTATTTCTGTTTTATTTTTGTGCTAGAGAACCCACAGATTTTCCAAGTTTAGGATGATATTAAAACAAATCTTTTTAAAGAGTACAGTAGAATCTCAGATTTATGAACTGACCAGTCAACCACAGACCTCATTTGGAACTGGAAGTACATAATCAGGTGGAAGCAGCAGAGACAAAAAAAAAAAAAGGCAAATACAGTACAGTACTATGTTAAACATAAACTACTAAAATAAATAAAGGGAAAGTTTAAAAAAAAGATTTGACAAGGTAAGCAAACTGTTTCTGTGTTTGTTTCATTTAGATTAAGATGGTTAAAAGCAGAATTTTTCTTCTGCATAGTAAAGTTTCAAAGCTGTATTAAGTCAATGTTCAGTTGTAAACTTTTGAAAGAACAGCCGTAACGTTTTGTTCCAAGTTATGAACATTTCAGAGCTACGAACAACCTCTATTCCTGAGGGTTTCCTAACTCTGAGGTTCTAACTGTAAATTTAATTTAGAGCCTGGCAAACAGTTAAGGACAAATTTTCAGAAGTGCTGAGCATTTCCAACTCCAAATGGAATCAGTGAGAGGTGGTAGCTGTTTCCTACCTCTAAAAATCAGGCCCAAGTGTCATATTACAGATAGAAAAGAATGGATTTATAAGACTACTTCTGAACCTAGGGCATTACACTTTTCAATTAAATATATGGGCAACAAGCTGCATGTATATCTTACATCCAGTTTATCATGCTTTTCCCCCTAAGTACTTTGGCATACAGCATCACCTTACCAGTTCAAACTATGCTGGTAGGTTTTGTTCTAATACTTTTTCTAATTATAAGCTGCACAAAGAGTATACTTTGGGGAGAAGTTTGTTTTTAAGTGGTTATGCTTGAGTGTAATGGAGAATCTCACCATTTCAGGGAGGCTATAAGCATTAATAATGCAACATTACATGCACATTTGTACTGAAGATGCCTTTGATCGGTTAGGCCTATATTTTGTGTGTATAGTGGAGGAATCAACAGGCTGATTAAAAACACATCACATTAAATATGCTAAAAATTGTTTATAGTTTGCTAGCAGATAAAGGGGCCTTTGAAGCACAAGTATTAACAACTGAATATCTCCTTTTAGTCCAGTCTCGCAAATACTAACGTGATCAAATGTTGCGCTTCACTACTCAATAGGAACAGGGAGGATGTCAAAATGTTCTTCCACACTTTACAAAGAACTGTGAATCATATTATCTAGCATGAGGAGCCTACCCTGAAGGGACTGTAAGGCCAAAGCATGCTTATGCATTAAACACCATTGAAAGAAAATATAAAGAAGAAAGGGAAAAGACATTCTTAGTTTTGTAGGGTGAACAACCCTACCATTGCTAGAACAATGTCTGAGTGTAAATGATTCATACAGCACAGATTCGTTTTGACAGAACAATTCTCTAGGATTTCAGAAAACTGGTCGAGCTCATTATGTGGAATTTAAATTAAGAAGAAATGTGTCTTCACTGAGAAACCTAGCATGTACTTAAAGCTTGGGAATAGTAAAGCAGAAGACAAGTAATTAGAAGAAATAATAATAAAAAAAACCCTAGCAAAATAATGTGCTTGAAAGCATTTGTATATGAATGCAGAGAATATGGGAAATAAGAAGAAATGAAAATGATACCCAGTGATGCAGTGTGTGAATTCATGTTCTTGAATTAAACCTAGTGGGAATAATTCTCACACGTGAATGTAAATGGGGGCTTAAAACCATACAGAAGAAATAAGAAAGGGAAGAAAAGGAGCAAGGGTGGTAGTATGCCACAATTTTTACAAAATAACTGGGATATAATTTGATCATGAGGATATATTTTAGGTAAAAATATAAAGGGTGAAATCCTTGCTTCATTGAAACCAGTGGCAAAATTCCCATTGACCTCAAGGAGGCCAGAATTATACCCAAGGATTTTTTTAATTATTTTTTTACAAGTTTTTTTTACAAGCAACTACAGTCAGGGCCCTCAAGACCAGATGAAAATGAAAATGAGAAATATAGGGACAATTAAGATGTTCAGAAGTGAAGGATGCTGGATGAGAGGATTTTGGCTCCCCAGTCATCTGTGTGATGACAAATACAGATAAACATGGAAGAAAGGGGTTCCTATGTACACAAAGAACAACTTAACAGCTCTAGGAATAGAAGAAACTACCTTGGATATACTTCCTAACAGTGCAATTTTCAGTTAGGTACTGTGTACAGAGACATGATGTTATGGACCAACGTGGTAATAATCTCTCTAGACACGACGTCAGGTCTTTAATAAGAGTGAATCTAGACATTCATTCCTGGGTCCTCCGTACCAAAAATATGTCAACACATGGAAGGCAATTCAGAGAAGGAAAACCAAAAGTATTAATGAAATGGAGGAAACGAGGCGTAAGGAAAGATTAACTAGTTATAAGCTTTGTCAAACAATATTTATGTAGGGATATTATAGTCTTCTATGTGTTTGAAAGGTATAAACGTAAAGAAAGGAGAAAAAATATGTAGAGCGTGAAAAAAGGCTTAAACCAATAGTAATGGAATGAAGAATCTCTTAAAAAAAGTGATGGTAGTTCCATCTCTTATTTTAATTTAAACTTGGACTGGGCAAAGCATTGGGAAGATAACTTGGAAATTATCTTGCTGACCGATCTCATTGTACACTGTGAAAACTGTGAGCAAGATGGTTTAGATCCTGCATTACACATCCTTTGAAGGTGATAGACAGTTGTCTTCTATCTTTTGAAAACAGCGGGGGAATTCAGAACACCTGATCAGCCTTCCTTAGCTGCTGAAGCAACAGCTCATGGTCAGTCTTGCTGAGATGTGCAGCATGATGAAAAGGTCCAAATAATCCTGATCTAAAAGCAGGAAGTGATTAATTATGACCTTTTCTGTTATGGTTTTACATCCAAAGGAAGGATAAGACCTAGATGGGAACCAACCTAGATTGTTGATGTCCAAGAGCATCTGGTATTGAACAGTCCATGCCTCTCAACCACTCTTACTTTGTATATTATAGGAAACAGTCCTGAACTGACTGTTTTTTAACAGATCCCTGTCTCTAATTTCTATATTTGATTCAGTAAATAAAGCCATACTCTCACCTATATGTCAGAGTTTTTCAGGTCTAGATGTTGGAAATAGCTAGTAACCCTGAATCACAGTATAACAAAAACTAAGGTCTATCGAAGCAGAAACTTATATGGCACTAACTTGTAATTGTGTTCTTTTTAAAGTCTTGTTGCATCTACATTTTTTTTTTTGCCTTGATATACTACAGAAGAAAACCTGAGATTGTGTCTGAGTAAAACTAAGGCTAATGACCAAAAATAGGATGTTTACAGTCACTACAAGTATTTGTGTAGTAAGAAATGACCCACTGCAAGGGTGGCAGAATCTGACCCTCTAGAACATGGTGCTGATTAACTAAATGACCAAATGAACCTCACTTTTGTCATTAGCAGTAGTATTACTGATACCCACTTTTAGGGATTGTTCTGCAGTTTACGTAGGCAAATAACATGTTTGTATGCAGCATGATACAAAAACACAAGCTGCAATGTACAAAGTATGAAATCTGATTGAAGTATTATTCTTAAGGTGAACTGGTAAAATAAATAGTAATTACGAAAGGTATTTGAGAAAAATATTACTAGCAAGAAATTTCAATATTAACTAAGCTATACTTTACCTGTATGACTTTGGATACATAATGGTCAGCTACATAATGATTGGATACCTCTGTCCTTCTCTTGATAGCCATCAAAAAGGTAATTAGCATATTATAATGTTTGGGGGTATGATCTACCTTTACTGGAGAAGAAGCAACTCTGAAACCCAATCTATAAATACCTATTAAATCCAATATGTAAATGTGATATTTGCCCAACCAACATAAACCTGCAACCAGACACATCCTTTTTAAATTAGTGCCAGAAAATCCTAGCATTATATCTACTAATACTTAAGGGGACCACCATAGATTTTGTCTACCCAAAATATTTAATTTTTCTTTAAAAAAGGGGGGTTTTCCCTTGCAGTCCCTGTTGTTCTCTATATCCACTGATATGAATAAATTTAAAGTCTTATGATTAGATTTATCCCCCTCCCCCATATCTACAATCTTGAACATTCAAACATGTTTTTGGTTCTCATCCCAGAGAGACAAATCCTGCAGCCCTTAATGTAGGCCAAACTGCCACTGAAGACAGCCTTAGGGAATCATGTCACATGCTTTGGAGATTAAGTGGAATATAGAATCATGCAACCATGCAGAAGGGCATGTTGCTTTGTATCTTTTTTAGCAATTACTAATAAAACACACTAGAGCTGCAAGAATGCTGACATTATCAGAAGGTGGGGAGAGACATAGACCAAATACATATCTCTAACAAAAGGGAAAGCAGTGAAACACTGACAACTCCAGACTCAACAAAAGCAGTAACATGCAATGTCTAAATCCCAAGTCTAGTGCTTTTATCTGGCTAGAATAGTTACCCCATAATCCACTGATCTCAGAAAACAAAGAAGGGACACAAAGTAGGACACATTTTCCATCCTCACTAGTCTCATGGTACATCACTGCAGTACTCCACCTCCTCCCTGAATACTGGCAAGTGATTTATTTCATGGGCAGATAAAAAAAAATGATGAAGCATCTGCAGATTCTATTAAGATGATAGCTTGGACACACTGATAAGAAGCAGTGATTCCTTTTGACATGACCCAAATATGACAGGATTGTTTGAAGGAAGCTCATTTTAATGAGAGAGAAAAAGAGATGCGTAACCTAAGTTTTATGGGGGATGTCAACAATATTGAAATGCATCATAAGAAAGATGTTTTTGTTGGCACAGAGAAATGAAAAGCTTGCAAGGTACTGTAAGGTGAATTGCGGTCTTGGGGATTTTTTTTTTTTACTATTATTATTATCATCTTTACAAATGATCCAAGGTAAGCAGGGGCAGCTTCCTTGCCTTCTGTCAGGGAATAATACCTGGGGCTCAGAAAAATAGAGTTGCATCCTTCCTGAGAGTGATTAAGAAATGGCCCATAACACATACAGATTATTTTGATTGACCTGCAACTGCAGCTAGTGTCTTGGAATGTATGGTTGTGATGGATTTCCCCTAGAGGTATGAGAGCTGTGTATTGTACTAAAAGAATATGCAGAGGATTCATGGTGATGAAAGGCAACAAAATTTAAGTATGGTTTCTTAAGTACTTGAGTTCATCTGTGATGAGAGAAGGACAAGGGTAGAAAGGAACCTGTGTATTAAGCTATCTGCTGGATGAGGGAAGAAAAAGGAGGTAAGACAGAATATAGTTATCTTCTGAAAGACTATCAATGTCCTTTGCTTGCCTTCCTCCCTCTTTAGGACCCATCAACCAAAATTTTAAAATATACATTGTTACAAATAAATCAGTTCTTCCACAGTGTTTTGGGGAAATAAAATATTCAAGAACAATCATACATAATTTCTCAACAAATCAATTATAACTGTCCAAGACATGGTCTTATTTCTGCTTTTTCATCTTTCTATGAGTATATCCATTATATTATTTATGAATATATATATTATATTATTTTGGACAAAAGTCCCTAGAATGCTGTGTATACCTGTTCCACATTCACCTTGGCAAAATGAAGGGTGAGCATAATATAGCTCAGCACAGAGACTCAGCATGGAGGCAGGAGATGGAAGTCTACATTATTAACCATAAAATCTTGAAGTGCTAATGCTACATACAGGGCTAGATCTTCAGCTAGTGTAAATCAGCACCAGACCTTTGACTTCATTGGAGCCCAGTCTATTTACTTCAGTAAAGGATATGCTCTCTGATGCTTGAGGACCAATTTAGCTGACCTCACAGATATAATTAACACTGATACATCGTATAATATCTGATATTTTAACATTTCAGATATTAGGGAAAATCGTGTGCTAAGCTACACTGGCATAAAATGCAAGAAACACCAGTGAAGCCAATATAATTACTCTGGAGTTTATGCTGATGTAACTAAGGGTAGTCTAGACTGCAAGGTAAGCACTTTTAATGGGACTCAAGTCAGCTGACCCATGTTAAGAGAACCCTGGGCTTAAGCATTTACATTGTATTTTAACCCTATATTAATGTTTTTCTAACCTGTGGTCAAACCTGTCCTTCTGGCATCTGCACTGCAGTGTGCACACCCAAGTCAAAATAACCATATCTACGAATCCCTACCCTTCCTCTCCCGGAAATGTGGCTGCTCTAACCCTAGGGTTGTGATGCCCTTTGAGAAAACTTTACTGCCCACCTTGCATGTTACCAGGAAGCAGCTCACTCTCCAAAAGGCTTGATCAGTTCACTCTCCATTGCAAACCCAGGGGCTCTCTGATAGTGTGCTTGCAGATTGGTGATTAGAAGAGAATGGGCTAACACTGACCTGAGCTGCTGCCAGGGGGTGGCTTCCTTTTTCAGTAGAGTGGACTGTAGATTGTTGGGTTAGAGAGGACTAAGGAAGTTGTCCCATTGAATTGTGGGATACTTCTGGCTAACTCCTGGACCCAAATCAACTATGTTTAAACTACAAAGCAATTGGGCTTGGACCCTGTGGCGTTTAGATGTTGCTTGTAATTATTAGAATTGGGAGCACTGGCTGTTGGGAGTCTGAAAGGACAGGAAACAGGAAGGATGGGGGAGGAGTTGAAGAGGCTGAGGGAGAGCTACTGAGGGTGCAGCAGCAGCTTGGGAAAGAGGTTTCCACTTTAAAAAATAAAGTCCTGTAGAAGTTTGTTAGTACCTTGCCTGGCTACTACAACATTTTGGTGATGAGGTGGGACCTTCTGCCTCTGAACCCACCTGCACCCTTTCTACAAAGCCGAGGTGAGCCTCCAATTGCTTTTACCCTGGATACATATGCTTGAGGTGCATATGCTTGAGGTGCTGGATGCATATGCTTGAGATGCATATGCTTGCAATCAGTGCTACAGAGATTTCTGAAGTAAGAAAGCATGCTCTGCTAATCCACTGCCTTGGAGCAGAAGGGCAGCGTATATTTTACACTTTTCCCCTTGCGAGACAATAAATATGAGACTGCACTCACTGCATTAAAGAACTTTTTGTACCAAAAGTGCATGTAGTAGCTAATCGCTACAGATTTCACCAGCGTGAGCAGAAACCAGGGGAGACTATAATGCAGTATATTACTTCCCTGAGGAGTCTGATTGTAACTTGTGACTTTGGGAATATGGCAGATGAGATGATTAGAGACCAGCTCATTGAGAAAACAACCATGCTTCATGTAAGAGAACATTTACTTCTAGAACCACAATTTACACTAGAAAAAGCAATAACCATTGCTAACCAGAGTGAGTCAGCTACAGCTGAAGCCAAAATAATGAGCATGGATACAGGAGGCATAGTCTAGGCTGTGACACCTTTGCGGAAAAGTTCACTGTTGCTGCAGACAAACAATTACAAGAGGAAAACTAATGAAAAACCACCAAATCAGCAAATTCAAAATATAGTAAAAGCATGCTTTCGCTGTGGATTCCCACAACAGCTTGTAAGCTACACAGGATGAATGGCAAAAGTAGCTCAGTGCAATCATTGCAAAAAGATTGGGCATTTTGCTAAAGTATGTCGTAGCAACCAGTTCAAACAACAGGTGCATGCAGTTACAATACCAGATGTTACTGTGCTGAACGTGGACAAAATCACTACTGCACATATTCCAGAACAAATAAAGTACACTGTAAACGTTTCTGCCATACCCTCAAGCAAATCACACTCTGGTCAGATAGTGTTGGACACTGGCTCAGCAGTATCTATACTACCTGATTCCATCTATTTGCATTACTTTAAAGATGTGCCTTTTACTGAACCCAAGCTTCACTTGGTGTGCTATTTGAAAAAAAAACATATTCCAGTACATGGCTGCCTGCCAGCAATAGTTACTTTTGGTGATTGCTGTGTAACTGCAGAGTTCTACATTGTCCACAAAAGCACTTCTATCCTTGGCAGAGATTTATTGGCTGATTTAAATCTCAGGGTAGTTAATGGACGAATTGATCTTCCTCAGCAAAGCACTCTTGCGGTACTCACACCAGTTTCTGGGACCCAATACCAGGTTGAGGAGAAAGTAGGCTGTGCTTATGGGTTTCTGCATAAAGTTAAAATGCAGAATAATGTGATGCCTGTACTATAGAAATTACAGCACTTACAGCACTCAGTCAGGGAAGCTGTTTCAGAGGAACTGAGAAAACTTGTTCAAGAGGACATTATTGAAGAGATTAACTCCTTGGAATGGGTTTCACCTATAGTAGTGACGCAGAAGAAGGGTGGAGGCATTCGCCTTTGTGTGGACTTAAGTGAGCCAAATAAAGCTATTGTGATTGACAGCCATCCTCTTTCTCACATAGAAGAAGTATTTGCAGAACTCCGTGGAGAAAAGATGTTTTCTACTCTTGATTTGCAGATTGCATACCACCAGGTTATGTTGCATGAAGATAGCAGAAACTTCACAACGTTTATTACACGAGGGACTATTCCGTTTTGAACACGTTCCACACGGTCTCGCATCAGCCCCAAGTGCCTTCCAGAAAATTATGTCATTGATTTTGAAGAATCAACATGGAGTTCAGTGCTATTTGGATGATATTATCGTGTTTGGAAATACTTCGGAGGAGCATGACAATAACGTGCAGTCTGCACTAAACTGCATCAGCAAAGCAGGCCTCAAGCTCAATAGGTCCAAATGCAAATTTAGACAAACTGAACTCTCCTTTCTGGGGCATACAATTTCACAGGTTGGATTAAAACCTGATCCGGCTCATATCCTGGCAATTGCAAATGTTCCTCCTCCAGCAGATTTGAAAACCTTACGTTCCTTCTTTGGTCTTACCTCCTGATATGCAAAATTCATTCCCAATTATGCTTCTGTCAGTGAACCATTATGAGAATTACTATGGGGAAGTTCAACCTTAGTGTGGACAACAGATACACAAGCTAATTTCAAAACGGTGAAAGACTTGATTGTACATAGTCCAGTACTTGGACTATTCACTCCTGCATTGCCACAATTGTAACTACTGATGCTTCTGATTATAGACTTGGGGCTGTCCTCACACAACTTCATGAGGACAACACAGAGAGGACTGTTGCATTTGCTTCAAGGACACTAAGTAATGCTGAGAGAAAATATTCTACAGTCGAAAAAGAAGCACTTGCTTGTGTCTGAGCTACTGAAAAATGGAGAACTTACCAGTGGGGCCGCATGTTCAAGTTGCGCACAGACCACAGCCCTTTGATGACGTTGCTCACCACGAAAGGACTGGGAAGAGCAGGATATCGTATTGCTAGATGGTCTGCAAGACTACTCTCTTTCAATTATGAACTGTAATATAAGCCTGGAAACCAAAATGTGGTAGCTGATTGCCTTTCTCGCTTGCCTTTGCTTTCACCAGATGGTCCACCGGAGGATGAGGATGTAGTAGTTGCGCTTATTACAAGCACTCTTACTGCAGTTACAAGAGAACAATTTCAAGCTGCCTGTTCAGCGTGTCCAATTCAACAAAAACTACGGGAATTTCTGACAAAGAGATGGCCCAGTCGCCTAAAAATATTGACCCAGTTTTGCTGCCTTATTTTAGAGTTTGGGATGAACTTTCTTTGCTCGATGGCTGTGTGCTACGAGGTACACACCGGCTACTTGTGCCAGAAGAATTACATTCAAAACTCATACACCTGGCACATGATACCCATCAAGGAATTGTCAGAACCAAACAACAACTACCGGGATCTGTATTGGTGGCCAGGGATGGACTCTCAAACTGAAGCACTATACTACCCTCAAGCCAATGGGGAAATCAAACGGTTTAACAGAAGATTGACAGAGAATTTGCAAATGGCTAAACTGGAAGGGTGATTGTGGATAACCTTCACTACTGATTTCTTGCAAGCATACCGGGCTACATGACATGCCACAACACAAAGCTCACCCGCAGAGTTACCAAGGATGATGTGCGGAAAAACAGTTGAACAGAACCAAGCAAAGTATAAGGCTTTCACAGACAAGTGGCGGGCTGCTAAGGAACCAAAGTTTCAGGAATTACACAAAGGGGACCATAAATTCACAGCTCCTCTTAAAATCATAGAGATAAAGGGACCTTACACCTATCGACTTTCTGATGGGCGTGTATGGAATGCTTCTTATCTTGCACCTGCCTATGCACCAAGAGGAGATTATGCCAACACCCAGTCTGCATTGGATGACTTCACCATAGTATCAACACAACAAGACATTGCACTGGAACTGGGGCTTGAAAGACGGTCTGTCAGACCCAGACGACCACCTGTCTGGACTAGAGACTATGTTATGTAGTATCTATAGTGTTTTTAGTGTAATAATTCTGTCAACAGTATAGTGCCTTGTTTCCTATTTGTTCCTGTGGTTAGAACAACCATGTTTATTGTAATTGGGAGAGTTTCTTAAGAGAGGAGGGAATGTGGTGTTTAGATGTTGCTTGTAATTATTAGAATTGGGAGCACTGGCTGTTGGGAGTCTGAAAGGACAGGAAACAGGAAGGAGTGGGGAGGAGTTGAAGAGGCTGAGGGAGAGCTACTGAGGGTGCAGCAGCAGCTTGGAAAAGAGGTTTCCACTTCAAAAACTAAAGTCCTGTTGAAGTTTGTTAGTACCTTGCCTGGCTACTACAACAACAGATCCTGGGTCCCATTTTAACTTGAACTCAGACCCTCCAGACCTGCAGGGTCCTGGGATTCTGGGTCTGAGCCCTGGGTTAGCGCAATTGCAGTGTAGCTGCAAAGGGGGTTAGGTCTGAGGCTGGGCTGAAGCATAGGCTTATGTTGCAGTGTGGACATATCTGAGAGCATAACTTGGCCTACCAACCTTGTCCTTGGTTACTAATCTTTTTTCTATGAGCTATTTCTCTTCTGCTCAAGTTCATATCCATGACTGTTGAACACTTTTGTGCTGTACAAAAACTGAAAAGGATGATTTCAGGTCATAATAATGCACGTCATGTATTAGTTGAGCATCTACATGGCTGTTAATAATTACCAAGGAAATTAATGGTATCTGTGATTTCTAATATTCCCAGAAAGAACAGGGGGAAAATGTATGTCCTCCTCCTTATCTCAGAGATGTCTCTTTTATGTGTCAATATTACCAGCTTTCCTACCTTGTCACCAACACCTCCAACAGAGCCAATAGAGCCTGGGGGACCTTGAGGACCCTGCAATCATAAATGGATGTAAGTTAGCTAACTATACTACTTATTATTGTTTTTCAAAGGAATGCAATGAACAATACAGAATGTGTTTCTTACATCTGCTCCATTAGGACCCTGGGGACCTCTTGGACCTGGAGGACCAGGCGGACCCTGAATCAGAGAGAAAATATGATATGTGAACTGCAGTATTTACAGTCATAAATATAAGCATGGATTTTTTGTCAATTAGCAACAATATATTCTGCATGCAGAGAGCATTTCATCTTCGGAGTGTTGTGCAAAGAGTAAGGTCCAGACTGTGGTTCCCCATTGCATGAGTCCACATGGTGATGAGGGCACAAGGAGCCTCTTGTGTTCCTACACAGGGACAGACACAATTATAGTTTCTGTGGGTTGCTGTTATCTTTCAGTGCCTCAGAGCTCCTGCTCCAGGGATGCAACACCAGTCTCCAATGCTGGTGTCTCTCTCTCTCTCTCTGACAGGCATAAACTGGGCTGCTCTAATTAATCCTCATAGGTCCCTGTAAGTCAGGTAGATAAGCATTGAACCCCTCCTTTTTAAAGATTGGAAACAGAAGTGAAGTGACTTGCCCAGGGTCACAGCAAGAGCAGGTGACAGTCACAGGACTCTCTGTCCCGTGCTGTAGACCATAAATGGAATATCAAATTGCAAGCTATAAAGCAAATCAAAAAACAGAATGTTGTCTAGCACTTACAGTGACCAACAGGGAAAAAACCTTACCATTGGACCAACATCACCGTTCTCACCCTTTTCACCCGGAGGGCCAGGCAGACCCTGATAATAAGAAAGAGAAAAGAAAATACTGATAGTAAACTACTTAGAAGAAATAATGTAAATTACAGCTACCCGTTAAGAAAATCATAAGATAAAATTTGAGGACAAAAGCTATCTGAATTAAACAGAAAAAAAATAATGTAAAAACTAGTTTCATATTATGGCAACAAAGATTAGGGCATCCTTGAATACTTATAAGTATAACTGATGAGGAAAAAACTTTATGAAAAAAGAAACAAATTAAAGAGCTAATATGGCTGGTTTAAAAAAGACTGTTATGATTCTTTTTGGACACTGATTAATTTGATTACATACTGTATATATTCCCATACAAAAACTTGATTAATTTAGATGTAAGGTTGCTCAAGTGTATGCTCGTGGAAGGAAATTGTGGGTCACGAGAACATACACCCAATACAATACCAATCCCCAAGCGTATTGCACTATACTCAGCCACACCTACCCAAAGAGTCAGCACCTCAGCTGTGTAAATCTATGTAGCTCCAGTGAAGCGAATAGAGTTACACTAATTTACACCAAGTTAGGATCTTGCTCTCAATTTCAATTAAACAGTACTGTCAACCTTCAGCACATATCAAAGAACTGATAATCAAGTCACAGTACATAACCTTTACTCCAGTTTTACTGTAATGCTATATTATTTAATAACTTTAAAGTATAACCTTAGGTCCCAGTATGGCAACTCCTGATTGACCTCAACACATCCCCTCTATTGAGGGCCCAAAGGCTCAGGGCCTGAAGCTAGAACACTTGCAGTTCCCTTCTAACAGGGAGTTCCCTGTTGGCTAACCATGGCCAGTTTTTGGGCCCTCTACTGGAGTGGCATAATGGGCATGGATCAGATTATAAAATCTGGATGAAAGGATACAAAGCTGAGCACATTCTCAAAAACACAAACAAAGATTATTCTGGTACTAACAGCTACTTTTATTACAGTGGTGGATATCATGTTGACAGTAAAACTCTACAGTATGGAATTCATAAAAAAACTGACTGAATTCAGATGTATAATGCATCTACTTTTTAAAAAAAAGATTTATGTCAGTACAGTCTGTTAGTGAGTAAAATGTGCTGAGCTTTAAGAAAATATATGCTTCTTTTCAATATACTTGTTGGTACAATATATCTGCAGTTGCTTATTTATTATTATTTAATGAGCATGAAAGAGGCAACTTTAACTCGTCCTGTGATACATTTGGTTTCTATATTTCAATCCCTTTTTATTTTGAAAATTAAAAGACTGTGATGCATTAAAATGGAAAGCTATTAGTGACAGTAATCTGTTGACTAAAATGAATCCGCTGATTACAGGCATGCTGAATAGTAGCATCAATGAATATTTGTCTTGTTACTAGCTTATGATCCAGGTTATAATGACACATGTTTTAATTATTTACCAACATACCAAATGTATGTTGATAATTGGATGTACAGTAATAAATTCTCATATTATATTTTGCTACAGTATATCTGTACTCTAAAAACAAACACTTGATTGTACCGAACAAAACATCTGTCCCCATTATTGAATATGCAATTCACTATGTGGTTGCATTATAATGTCCCTGAAGTGTGTGTTATAGTGTAATTAATCAGAATTAATGTTCCACCATGGCTTTCAAAAATACACTATAATAAAATAATGAGCCATTATCACTTCAAACCTCACTATATTCTGGCCAAATTATGAAATAATACCTTTCAGAATACAATGGTAAATAATTTCAAGCAATTGTGCAGTTACAGAATAGGTGAATAGAGTGATCCTGAACAATAACATGCATACTCATTGATATTGCAATAAATTCATAAGGCATTAGAAAATAGTAGGTTCTTTTTCAATATAAAAAACGCAGCCTAAGGGAGATATGGCATTTACAATCCCATTTTTTTTTAAAGTAAGTTTGAAGAATTTTAAACAGAGATTTTTTTCTTTTACTTGCAGGTTTATTCTCTACAAACAAGGGCCATCTCCTGTCATTTCTGATGGATACTCTCTAAAGGGAAATTTGAGTCATTTTGAGTATTCAATAACCAATATGTTCAGCTACTAAATATTCTCCATTTTACTAAATGGGAAAGATTTGGCTTTAAACAATGATGTTATGTCAGTTTCCCACACATGTCTTCCAAAAGGGTTGTTTGTTCATTTATTTATTTTTGGAAGAGGTAGGAGTTATCTTTATTACATGTATGATTTTCAAGAAACTAAAAGCAGCGAGCAGGTTATGATTACCATCTAGGTGTCTGGATATCCTCTAACTTCCCTCATGGCTTTACCTTGGATAACTTTGTAATATTTAAGCAAATAATATTTGGATTGACGACAATAACTTCAGTGGTGTAGTATCCCCCTAGTTCATTTGTTATGTGAAGGGATATATAACATTTCCCTATTCACTTTCTCCATTCCATTCATGATTTTATAGATCTCCATCATATCTCCCCTTAGTCGTCTCTTTTTGAAACTGAACAGTCCCAGTCTTTTTAACCTTTTCTCATACAGAAGCTGTTCCATGCCCCAAATCATTTCTTTTGCCCTTTTCTGCACCTTTTCCAATTCAAATATATCTTTTTTGAGATTGGGCATCTAGAACTACATGCAGTATTCAAGGTACACTACGGATTTGTATAGTGGTATTATGATATTTATGGTCTTATATTCTATCCCTTTCCTAATGGCTCCTAACATTTTGTCAGCCTTTTAGACTGCTGCTTCACACCAAGCAAATGTTTTCAGGGAACTATGCATGATGATTCCAAGGGCCCAGTCTTAGAGATGCATAGGGTAAAATGCTGACACCAAGGAAGTCAATGGAAAAACTCCTATTAACTTTCATTGTTGCTATGAGGAGTCCTACCAGTTACTGATGACAATAAACACTGCGCATAGCATTTGCTCTTTCATACCCCTTTCTGGCAAAGTAAAACTATCTTAGACTCTGAGATGATTCAGATACGTAATACATATTTTTAACATTTGCCTTTCCCTTCCTTTCTTTCTGCAAGAGACATTTCTATTTTTAAAAGTATTATAATTTAAATTTAAACAACACAGTGAAAATTCATATAAAGACTACATTAAAAAGTTTAAGACAGACCTTTTCCTGTGTGAATGAAAATGATTTTTAAGATTTAATGCCCACTATAAGCAGCACCAGTAGAATTTAATTTCAGCTGGGGAAATTTGATTATCATGAAATACTATAAACAAAAAAGATAAAGTTGTTACTCTCCATGGGTTCACTGTTACTATGAGAACCACATTAGTGAATAAAAAGAGCTCTTGATTTCTCAGTGGTACTTCATTACCATTAGCATATGTGTGATCTTGGTCCATGGACCAGCACACTCAGAGGAAAATGAGATTTGGGCAAATATAATTCTTCTATAGAACTCATTTATTGGTTTAAGTCTCAACCTAATTGATTTCTTACTTTTATGTATTATTTCACTAAATTAAAATATATGAAAGTAAAGTATATTGATCCTTTCTAATACACTCTTAATTTAAACAATATTTTAAATCTGGAAATACCTAAAAAGGGTAAGGTTATTTCATTGTCTTTTAAAATACTAATATCTGTAAATAAATCATAATATAATCAACGCATCATGTTTTTTTAACTGAGCCTCTGATTCAGAAATGTTAAAAATATCAACAAATGCCTTTCAAAAGTAGAAACAGTTTTATGTGAAGTCATACATGGGAAGTTCCACCAAATCTTGTACTGTAGGTTTACATCCCATGCTGCCTGGCAACACACTCAAAATTAGCACAATGTTGTCCAAGCAACATTGCATAGTAAGATTTTGGAAATGGGTGGTTAAACAGGTTCTGGGGTTAGTGAAATAGCAAGTGCACCTGAAACTTGGCAGATAGGAAAAGTGTTGTGCTATTTAATAACTTCCCAGACCTACTGTATAGTTTCCATATAAAAAAGTGTAAAATAGCTTAATAAACAGTCAAAAGTTCAAACCACTGTACCCTCTAATATTTGTGAGTTGGAAAAGAGTACAAAAATCTTAAATATTTTGTTCTTTATTCTCTATTCCACTATACTTAAGAAATTAAAAATTAAATTTTAAAAAGCAAGATTTTTAATTTGTAATGATATGCCTGAAATAGTGACATGCTGTACATTTTATTGAGCATAGTGTCTGTGCCTGTCCTTTATGTTTGCTGACTACCCTATGGAATGACTGCATTTTGAGAGGCAGAGATTGCGACGCCAAACCATGCCAAAAGTTATCAACAAAGGCAGCAATGTATACCCAGAAGGAAGTTTTTCTATTCTTTTCTGACTTAAGCAATGTCTCTGTTTGTATCAACAAGGAATAGAACATGTTACCATTGTTTCCAATGAAACAACACTGAACAAATTACCATGGGATCTGGTAAATTCTCCATCAATTTGAGTCTCTATATCAAAAGTGGATGTCTTTTTAAAAGATATGCTTTTGTTCATGCACAAATTATTTGGCTAGATGCATGAATTATTGGGTGAAATTCTATAGCCTGTGTTATGCAGGAGTTCGGACGTAGATGATCATAATGGTCCCTTCAGGCCTTAAGATCAGTGTATCCATCTATAAAATCTATGAACATGGAGTCTCCTTATCATGTATTATTAGTTGATGGTGTGATGTATTTAATGAAAGGCAATTCTTTCTTGTTCACACAAGTGACGATGTGGAGATAATGGTCCCTATTGCTGAAGGGGAAAAATAATACATTGTCTTACCTGAAGACCAATGGGGCCTGGAGGACCAGGGAATCCTCGTGGACCTTCATCACCTTTCTGCCCAAACATTCCTTGCTGACCTCTTGGGCCTGGCTCTCCATCACCTCCCTGATAGACAGGACGAGAGGACATGAGCAAAAAGCATAAAGATGCCAAGCTTGATTAAGAAGTTCCACTAAAATCAGTGGAGTTGTTTCTAAATATATGTGGTATCGAGTTGATTTTGCTATTGTTTATTATATACATAGTAAAAAAAAATGGTCCAAATGATTGGTCCAATTCACCATGTGCATTATTCCAGTGTTAAAGAGTAAGGTGTAAATCCTTTGGATTGTGAGTGTGGGGACATATTGTTACATATATGTTGTGATGTCAAATCTTTTCTATGTTAAGCAGCACAAATTAGCACATTATCGAGTTTTGTAGACCTAGTGAGAATCTGAAAAGGCCTGGGTTTGCTATGCATAAAAACTGCATTACTTACCGCTATACCAGGGGCACCAACAGGACCTTGAAGACCTGGTGGACCCGGAGGACCCTGCATAAAAAGAAAAAGACAGCAGTTTTGGCATCTGGAATAAGATGAACAGTAGATAGAGAGAGAAGAGTATTTGCATGATCAAGATCTATTAAGCGTTTCTATATTCCTCCAGAGAGAATGTAATATTACTCAAAAGTCTTTTACATTTCAGTGCAGTCAGGCATTATTTGTTTAGCTCTCAAAGACTCAGACTTGCCTGGCTACAATAAATTTTAAACTGACATTTACTGAAAGCACTTACATTCATAATGTTTCAGGATATTTAAAAATGGATTTCCATTCAAACATGACTCTAAATGAATACTGGCTTTTCCAAAACTAAAAATATCAGACCTTTTAATGAGATTTGTACAGAGGAAAGTCAACTCTTAAAGTGTGTTCTCACACTCTGTCTTCAAACTGAATGCTTATTATTTGAATCACATTTTCCGTAAAGCTATATATGTTTTTGTGATTGCACAACACTTGCTATCCTGTCCTTCCTGACTGAGAACTGAGCTTGTCTGAGCACTATGGGTCGCATTCTTATTTATAGAAACACCCTTTTACACTGCCTTAAAGTGGATATAAATTACATTCTGTATTGCTAGAACAATTCAAAGGAGTCTTAATGTAAATGGGAATCTTGACACGTCATAAGACATTACATGTCATATGTACATATCATATCCATCTACATATATGCTATGGGCCTGATTGTGCATCTCTTACCCATACTGGAGGAACCTTACTCATACGAGTATTCCCACTGAAGTCAATAGGACTACTCACATGAGTAAACGGTGTTACTGCGGGCCTCATGTGTGTAACCTTTACCTTGCATGCAAGATGGTTTACTGATTGAGATGATTGATTTTCTGGAAAGTCCCAAAGGTGAAGGTATGGCCAATGGGAAGGCAATAGGAGCTCCAATTTGTGTTGCAAGAAGAAGAGGCATTGCTCGATACATGCCAAGCTATATTGCAGGGTAGTTTATTGAGTGGGGGAAGTGTGAAAGGCTAGTTCAAATCTTACTACACATTCACCAGGCTTACTACTGCTGATATTATGCAGTGTTGTTGCTGTGTCAGTCCAAGGATATTAAAGAGAAAAGGTGAGAGACATCATATCTTTTATAGGACTAACTTCTGTTGGTGAGAGAGAGAGAGAAGCTTTCAAGCTTACAAATAGCTCTGCTGATATTGTGATGTCTGGTCACTTTAGTATTGTCTGCTAGATTCAATAGCATGAAAACAAGAAGACCTGGACTGTCTAAGAATTTATAGTAATGGCCTCTTAGCGCTCCCTGGTTGTACTAAGAAGAGCTCAGTCAGCAGCATCCCTTGAAGTGGTACAACACAGCTCCACTGGGCAGTGAGTGGATGGCTTAGCCAGTCGAGAGCAGCAATTCTGAACCCTTAGCAGGCAACAGGAAGAGGTTGGGAGGAGAGTAGGGTGAATTTTGGGGGGTTGAATAGTTTATTTGCTGAGCAATGCAGTTAGGTTGAACTGAAACTATTTGTGAATTTGCACTGTATTCGTTTTGGCTGGGAAAAAGTTTTTCAGGGCCAGCTTCAGAAAAATGAGAGTGTGTGTATATGTATCCCCCTTATAACCTTTAGCCTAGTGGTTAGGTAAGTTGTATGGGAGGTGGGACACCTAGGCTTGAAGCTGGAGCAGGGACTTGAACTCATACCTTCCCTTGTCACATGAATGCCCTAACCTGCAAGATGGTTTGCTTTCAAGTTTTCCTATTGAAGCCCTTCCACTTTGTATAAATATTCATGAAGCTGAAGAAAGAATGAGAATGACTCTTTAGCCTTGTAATTGGCTAACGAGTCTCCTAACTCCCAGATTTGTGCCCTAATCACCAGGCTAAAGAGTCATTTCCTTGCTCTCGCTCTTTGGCCTAATGAATGTTTATATATTTATACAAAGTGGAAAAGCTTCAATCAGAGCACTTGCACACAGACTAGCCTATGGGCTGGTGGTGAGGATAATCACCTGCAATGGGAGAAATCTGAGTTCAATTCCCTGCCTCAGAGTGGAGACTCAAACCTGGGTCTACCACGCCCTGGCAAGTGGACCACAGCAAAAGGTTTTAAAGAAGAACATTCACTCCTTCATTTCACTGAAGCTGACCAGACTTTTCCAATTTGCTAAGAAATTCTGAGTATTTCCTGAACCAAATATTTGTTTTGATTTTTCAGTTTGCTGCCAGAACTGAAAAATCAATTATTTACCTGGCTCTAGCAGGGAGGCTCCTCACTTCCCTCTCTCACCCTCACAATAGCACAGTCTAGAGAGGATTTGATCCTGCAAGCTCTCTGTGCATGGAACTCCCACTGAACTCAGTTTGTCAATGGATTGAAGGATCTGACTCTACATGCTGTTTTAACAACAAAAGCTGCACAATATTTTCTTTGTGAAAGTGAGAGCACATTGTACGGGGAGACTTTGGCAAACCAGTAAAGTGCCTGAAACCACTATAGCTTATTGCTCCAAGCAGCCAAGTCAGCAGGCTTAGCTTAACCAAGGCAGGAGGGGTGCCACAGAAAGGGCAACTTGACCCTGCATCCTTCCTGATAAGGATTGTGTTGAAGTTGCTGATACATGCATCTTAGAAAAGCAGGATGTGCCCCAGGAAGGTCTATTGGGGCCTCAAGGCCGCAAACTCTGGAAAAAACCCCATCTGGTTAATTGATAATCGGAAGGAGCCTCTTGCTTGCCCATTGGTACTGCTGGCTTAACAAGTTTTCTTTAAGGGACACGTCATTCCGTTACTAACGTAAAAATAAGGGGGAAATGTTTGAGGTAGGGGGACTCTTCAGGACTGGACTCTCTCTCTCTCTCTCTCTGGATGCATCTTGTGTTTCCCAGCAGCAGATGGGCTGCTGCTGTGACACTCAAGAGCCACGCTCAGCTTTGGTCATTATCAAGGGTTGGGGGTGTTTTACTAACCTCTTGTGGACGTGTGTATAAGTGCTTGACACTAAGTAAAGTTTAGCTTTAAGTGAAAGCACTCTTGTGTTGTTCTGTTTGTGCCAGCCAGCTATCGGTCGGACCCCCTGATTTATTTCCTGACACCACCTTGCACAGAGTAAAAGTTACCAAGAGCTTTGGGTTGAAAGAACCCCAGGTAACAACATCAGATGGGCCCATCATGCAAAAGAAAAAACAATTACAATACTATTGGATTGTGAAGGGAGACATATATCTGAGAGGTACATTGCTGGAATTTTTCCATCCCCCTCTTTCAAAATACTTGCATTATAGTTAACATTTGAGTGCTGCAGTGGGCATTCTAGCAGAGGGCTGGTGTGATGGAGAGAACCATCACAGAAAATGTGGAAACTCAGGAGCCTGGTTTGTGATAGGGTTAAGTTGGTGATATATTTTAAAACTCTGTTGTTAATCAGGTGGAGGGAGTGGATTGGCAGAACCTGTCAGGAGTGGGGCTAAGGCAGTATAAAGCCTGTCCGATGAACAAGGTGTGCACTTTAAGCTGGGATTTTAGTCTAGGCAGAAATCTGCTCCAGTCCTTCCTTTGGCTGGGAGTTCTAATGTACTTTAGGGCCTTGCCTGAGTTTAAAGAGCTTATTCTAGTCTAGAAATTTTAGAAAAGACTGCAGTTAGGTTTTCTACCCTTCACAGGAGAGCTTGTAAAGGGGTATTTCTTAGCTGTTTGTTTGGGAGAGGGGTGTTGATAATTTAAAACATTTTACTTCCTTAAATTGCATTTTTTCCTCCATTTCCACAGCACTCCTGACTTTCCTCTTGTGCTCTTTTTTTCCTTCATAGTATCGATGAGTTTCTGACCTACTGTACAAATACCATGATGGCAGTGGCACTGGCAAATGTTTTCAGTCTCTTTCGTGACGTATCTTAGTGGCACAAAAGGCTGATTGTAAACCCTAGCTGGGTGTTCTCCTGGCATGGAGAAATCTCCAGTGGGGGTGTAGCTGGCAGAGTCAGCTCCTGTACATTGCCTGCAATCTCCAGTGTCAGGGGTGCGTCCGGGGCAGGGAGGGATATACTGGAGAGTTGAGCAATGCACTATAGCTATCCCTGGCTGGCAGATAGTCCTTTGGCAACCATTATCACTATAGGTTTCTTGTTAAATATCAATTAGTCAACGCCCCTAGATGTCTAGATTCCTCTGAAGAGGCCAAAGGAAAAAAAATAAGCCTTAAACATCTTCACTTAGGACCCCCGATCTTAATCGACCCAAGTTTCCCCACCTTACCTTTTATCAGAAGACAAACACTTGAACCAGAAGTCATCTGAGATGAGAGGTTCAAGTGCTTGTCCCCTCCCCTGCAAGATCTTTGAGGGGAGGCCAGATGGAACATTCTATCCCTCCCCTGCACACTCCTTCTGTCTTATGGGAGGGAAAGCAAGTTTCACAGAAACACACATTCTGAAGTTAGTGGACTGAATAGGTATAGCGGAGGGTAGAATCTGACTCAGTGCCTGAGTTCATTTGTGTGCTCTAACATCAAAGCTGTATCACACCTTCAAATAAAAACACTACAGCAGATGAACACTGAAACAATCCAGGATTTCAGTGTGAAATACTCCAGATATGTGCATATTCATGCAAGCCTCACACTTGAGTATTAAGCATGTGCAGGATACAATTTTCAAACACTTATTTTGCAATTACTTTATTTGTAAAGGAAGGCTCCTGAAACATATCAAAAGCTCTCGTACCTATTAAGGGTTATGGACTGAATGATCAGCCCTTTGCCCAGCTCGAGTAGCTGTGCTGAGATGGGGCAAAGCAGGAAGGGCAAAAGTTTTCACAGACACACTGAAGAAGCGATGTGCACCTTTAAGGGGGAGAACAGGAACAGTTGTATGCTGCCACATACAGAGCCCGAATGGAACTGGATTCTGGGCTGCACAAAGATGTGAACGCCTCAACCCCCACCCTTTTCCATGCACAGAGAAGCACTATGCTTGTGTACCACGATGGCTCTCTCCAGCTACATAAATAGTAGCTGGATTTGTCCCTACATCGAGGGCAAGTTTACAACAATAATAATTAATAATAAAGCTGATTTACAGTTATCTGGGCACAAAGTACATGCCTGAATAATTTAACCCATTTTAAAAAGTTCTCATTTGAGATAAAATTCCATCTGGCCATTTTTTATATCAGACTCACCCAAAAGTTCATCTCTAGGTTGAGAATAAGCGCTAAAAAGAGGAATTTGTTCAGTAACTTTTCTAGGTATATTCCCTGGAAAACATGGACTGATAATAGATGTGCTTTCTCAACCATATCTATGATATGTTCCCTGTGTTAACAGGCCATTGCAAATATTTTACTACAAAATTTATGATTTGATCTGACAAAACAGAATTGTGACAAGTATGCATTTGCTGCATGTGGAACTGCAGAACTAAGCCTTCGCATGAATAACTGCAGGAGGATGCTCTTATCTTTTTTAAAAAATGCCATTTCCAACACAAGTTTGCTCTCTATATTCTCCTGTGAATATTATTAAATATGAAAATATTATTAAAAGTATTAAGTAGCATATGCCTTGTATTGAACAAGATGCCATCTGAAGTGAAGATATATAATCATACATTTGACAGTTGATTAGAACACTCTACATTTACAGTGCTAGATGCATAATTAATAATAAAACATCTTTTTCATGATCGGGAAAAGTGACTGAATATTCTACTGTTGCCCTGAGCTCTACTTACTCTCACATTTTGAACTGGAATGTAATCAAGAATCTCTCTTCAGTGACTTCTCCCCCATTTTGTCTGAACTTGTTCAGAAAAAAATAATATAAGAGCAAACCCAAACACTGAAGAGAGACTTGAAAATGACTTGAGACTTGTTTGGGATTTGAAACAGTGACTGTAAAGCAATCAGAGGGATGGGAAGTACTGAAATACTGTGGGGAAGGTTGATTGTCAGATATTTCTGGCCTGACTGGAAAAAGGAAGTACTTGAACTCCTGTGAGAATATTCATGCGATTTTAGACCCTGATCCAGGTCTACGGAAATTTATGGGATTCTTAAGATTGAATTCAGTGGGCCCTTAGGGTATGTTTACACTGCAGCAGGGAGCAAGCCTCCCAGCCCAGGTAGACAGGCTCACACTAGCGGAGCTCAAGCTAGCAATCTAAATATAGCTCTGGTAGAGATTCAGGCTAGTCTCCTGAGCTCAGAACCAAGTGGCTGTGAGGTCCTGAGAGGCTGAGCTACAGTATCAATTCTGCTCTTTTTAATGTGCTTGCTAAAGTTTTGTTAGTGTAAGTCTGTTCAACCAGGCTGGGAGGCTCACTCCCATGCCCTTAGTGACTTGACACATTTGAAAGTTTGCATAAAATATCTCGACTTCTGCGTACCTGTCTGAATTGAACCTCAGAGATCCATGAAGTTAGTTCATCAGTAGTAAAATACATTTCAAAAGCTTCATAAAGGATATGTCTTTAGAATAAAATACTGGACATATTTACACACTGCCATTTCATGTTCACAGTCAATATTTATTGGATGCTAGCGCAGTAATGCATAATTGCATATATGCTCTTTGATACTTTCTACCCTCTGATACACCCATCTATCTCCTAATTATGCCCTAAGTTAACTGGATGTAAGAGAATACTCACTATTTATGTAGAGTATTGTTAACATTATGTTAAAACTCCATGTAAAATATTTTAAAGGTGTAATTAAGTCACATAATGTGATTGACAGTTTTCTGTGTTTCTATTGGTTGAAGTGTGTGAGTCTATGTGAGACATACAGCTGGTTCCTGCCAGCTCAGCAAATGGTTCATTAGATACAGGAGTACAGTAATTAATTCAAAGGCAATAAAAAAGTGAAGCCAATACACTGGATGAAGTAGTTAGATACTCACATTTTCTCCCTTGTCACCTTTACTGCCTTTCTGACCTGGTTCACCAATTTCACCCTGTAATTGAAAGCCAGAAGTTACATTTCTTCTTTAGAATGGCCTACCTCCTAACTGCAGTCAATACCACTGTATCTTTAAATGTCACCTTTAACATGATTATGCTGCCTGTTTTATGCTGCAGTTTCAAGTGTGAAGGCCTAAGGGGAACAATTTTGCATGGATCAATCACATTGGTATGACAAATTAATCCAGGTATTGATTGGTATGCTGCAAAATGCAACATGACCTCGCTTTGAAGTATACTACAACTAAGTTATAAATAAAGGAAACTGTTTTTTCTCATGTCAGTTTCAATATGAACTGATAATAAAAGTACCTTGATTTATAAACTAATCTAATTACACATGACTGAACAACTGCTTCTCATTGTTGTGCATGGTATTTCAAAACCTCAACATGACTCAAATTACCCAGTAACCATCTAAGAAAGTTTTATTTGTTTAGCACAATAATAAAAGACAGTTTGTGTGATTTAACATAAGGACTCTCTGTAGGTTCATAGATTCTAAGGCCAGCAGGGACCATTGTGATCCTCTGTATAACACAGGCCATAGAACTTCCCCCAAATAATTCCTAGAGCATAAAAATGCCTAGTTACATAATAACACAAATAACACAGCCATGTACTATAAACCTAAACCTCAAAGTACTTCTATTTGTGTTACTGAAGTTAGTTAAAACTGTGATGGGTTTCAAAGAATAATACTAGACCAAATCTAAGCTGATTCCTGAGAGGTGCTGAGCACCCTCAACTCTTCTTGGAGTCAGTGGGACCAGGAAGAATTAGTCTCTTTGTTTTTATGCTCTGAACACTTAATGCTGAGGCTCTATTCTACCATCAGTAAGATTAAATGAGTATGCATTATTGAAAATGTTTTATCTTTCTCATTCACTGAGGCAAGTTTTTTAAATAGGTAAAAATATATGTTAACATCATACACCCTGATTTGTTTTGCTGCAGTTTCAACCTCACTTCTTTAGTGGTAGGAATCTTAAATTGTTTACAGTTGCTTGGACACAGATCCTGATCCCCTATGACTCCTGTCTCTTAGATGTCTGACTTTTTTTTAAAAAAAGAGTTGTTTAGCCACAGTGTCTAATGTGATGACAGCTACAGCAAGTCCATTTTGTGTATAAATCATCACACAGGAAGACAAATGCAAACAATAAGGACTGACCTTGTCACCATCTTCTCCAGGAGAGCCACCGGGACCGGCAGGACCTGGAAGACCTACAGGACCCTGTACTCCATCTCGTCCAGCAGGACCTTGAGGACCTTTTTCACCCTGAAGAAAGAAAAATCATCTGTATTTATCACAAGAGAATAATTAAGAATTTAGTACAATGAATTCATACTTCTTCAACCAATATGCAAATTGTTATATAGCAACATACAAAGATGTTTGACTGAAATGCCTTTCTTGTACTATTGTGGCCTTTATCACATACACACAATCACACTCAAAGATTAAATGAAAGCCTCTCACAAACATTAGAAAGACAAGGTGGGTGAGGTAATATCTGTTATTGGGCCAACTTCTGTTGGTGAGAGAGACAAGGTTTCACAGAGCTCCTCTTCAGGTCACTGAAGAAGAGGTCTCTCTCTCTCTCTCAAGTTGGCCCCATAAAATATATTACCTCACCCACTTTGTCTCTAAGATCCTGGGCCCAAAATGGTTACAACACTACATCTCACAAACACTGACATATTTATTGATACCATGTACTAACTCCATCCCTTCCGTGATTATAAAAGAATAACAGTGGAGGTCAGTTTAGTATGTAAAAAGAAAAGGAGTACTTGTGGCACCTTAGAGACTAACAAATTTATTTGAGCATAAGCTTCCGTGAGCTACCGTACTCCTTTTCTTTTGTGGATACAGACTAACATGGCTGTTACTCTGAAACCTGTCAGTTTAGTATGTGTGTCCAATCATTCCTTTTCCACAAAACCCATTTCAATGAACGATAATTAATTGTCTTTACATTTTGTGCTAGAACGATTAATCATGTTTAAATGCTGCCCTGAGACAATTATTCACATATAGGGAGATTCTCAGTACTACTACTTTAGCAGACTGGGCATATCCCTTCTGGGTATTTTCCTGGCATGGAGGAATTCCCAGTTGGTGTGTAGCTGGCAGAGAAAGCTTCCACACCACTTTGCCCCCAATCTCCAGCACAAGGAATATATTTGGTGCAAGGAAGGATAAGTTGAAGGCAAGGATGGAGTGTATAATGAACTGTAGCTATCCAGGGCTGACAAATGCTTCCTTGACAACCATTGTTATCTGACACGTTAGAACTGTTCCCAAGCTGCTCTAACCTGCACCAGGGACTTGGCAGAAAATCAGGGAGCCGTAACTGGCTCCCTGACAACCCGACTAGCCAAGTGGAATCTAAATGCAGCAGAGAATCTGGTCCCTAAGTTCCTCAGTGCACTACTGTCCAACAGAACTTGTAAATAACTAAATTATTAATAGTACAAATCAGCAGAAATCACAACCAGCTTCTTCATAATGTAAGCCCTTAACAAGACAATGAAAGCTGACTGTGTATGCATGTAATGTTAAATGGCTAAATTCTGGTCTGAGTTGAAATGGGACGTATTTTGTGCTAAATCAGGACCAGGACCAGGCAAATCTACAAATGTTGAGGTTTAAATATTAAGATACAGATACACAGTTCTGTGAAGCCTGAATTCAGCATGACGTCATTGTTGTAAATAAACTCAGAAGAGTCTATACTCTCACACCAAGTTATTGGCAAATGGGCTCTTCTGAGCAGTTGCTGGCTTTCTCCTTCACCCTGTACTCTCGGGCACAGAGTCCAGACCCTGGGTCTTTTGGGATAACTTACAGGAAAGTTCCTTTCCAGGCTCCAGAGTTGAATCTCAGAGTTCTATGTATGGTACAACCCAAATGGCTGCCAAACTCATCCTGACCTTTTTGGTTTCAGTTTGATATTCAAACTCACCATGTTCCAGTCCTCTAGAATTTTTTCTCCATAAGGCTGGCCAAACTGTAATAGGGACTCATATATGTGAAACTACAGAGCTCAGAACTTTATATCACATGGTAGTTAATATGTGTTTGTGTGAGTAACTCTGTTAACAGCTATTTCACATTTTCAAAATGGCTCTTGAGATGTTCAGGTGAAAAAAAGAGGGAGGGGACAGCAAATAATAATAGAAATGATACCAAAAGAGCAACAACAAACAAACAATAATACTAATTCTGGTGATCAGT
This sequence comes from Lepidochelys olivacea, assembly GCF_965140295.1. NCBI lineage: Eukaryota > Metazoa > Chordata > Testudines > Cheloniidae > Lepidochelys > Lepidochelys olivacea. The sequence continues at coordinate 69,401,315 of NC_140418.1, read as the reverse complement.
GTGCTTTCTGTGCCTAAAATAAAAGCAGGCTGAGAGGCTGAAAAAATGAATAGTCAGGCATTCGTTGATGATCACATCAAAGACTAAAAAAGTACCAGAAAGGCACCAACTGGCTGAGAGAGAACATACCGGAAAAGAGGAGTAAATGGTAATGATATCTGATAACAAAGTGAGAAATAAATTTGCACTTCAATATGCAGAAGCAGGATAAAAAAATTGAATCAAAACTACAATTTGAAAAAATATTTTATTAATGGATTCTGCCACCTTTGTACTAATAATGATTCAGCCTCGTTCAACTCGTCCTCCTGGGTATTAGAATGTGCAAAAATATAAATGTTGTTATCCAGTTTAATTTAATTTTCAATTTTCTATATAATAAATATAAAGGAAGTAGGGGAGGTGCGCTGGTCACATATGCAATAGGAAGGTCCTGCAGTGTGAACATCTAAAGTTCTTGAATGAAAATTAATAACTTCTGTACTATAACAGTCTTATGTGCCATCTCCTTGGAATTACTTACAGGAGCACCCTTCTCTCCCGCTGGGCCTGGAGGACCTTGAGGACCTGGACGGCCTGGTAGACCAATGGGGCCAGCAGTACCTGCTGATCCACGTTCACCTGGAGAACCCTGGAAGAAAAAAAATGCTAAGTATGCAGAGAATTCTAATGTAGTCCATTTAAGCTTCTCACCGTTCTTCAGGTTCGAAACATACACCCCCCATCCTTCAATCGGACTTGACGCGGATGGGTATTCTCAAAGCCAATTGCCCACTACTAATGGAATTTCATGGATTCGGATCATACATGGTATTTATATTCTAAAGAATATTTAGATAAGCTTTTGCCATCTACCTGAGTGTGCAATAGTGCCCAGTGGTGCCCATCTGGGCTCAAACATTTGATTGTAATTAATGAGAAATAGCAACCATCATTCTGAAGTATGCAGAGCATCATCTGAGTTAGAAATAGTGGAAGATTGCCTGGCATTTGTCATGGTCACTTTGACTTCATCAACACAAATGCTTTTGTGAGATACTTGTCATATAGTTTAGGAGGCCTACCATTGATTTGAGAGGACTTGCTTTTATTTTGCATAATATTAGATTTGCAATAATTGTTGTAATAACCTCAAGATCCAAGGAGAAATGCCACCAGAAAATATCTTAGCATTAATATTTCCAGGAATAAGGTATAATTAGAATGTATCATAGGTTCATGTCATGCTAGCTTTCTAGGAAAAAAGAATATGGTGACAGAATGTGTCATGCTAATAGGGCTAGGATTAGTGGCAACTGGGACAAAGGTGGAAGCAGAGATGGTGTCCACAGTGCAGGTGGCAATCACTGCATTGTTAATGGCAACAGCAATTATAACTGTAGGGAATAAAGACCACTTCCCACAACTACCCCACCCCAACCCCAAAATGTGACCTCAAAGAGGATACTGGTTCAAACAGTTTGACTTCAGTTGTTGATCAGATATGCATGGGGGGGTGGACATCAGTAGGACTTCCCATCAGCATTTTCCCAGTCCTTTTGCTTAGAATTACATTAGTCACTGCTATTTCTGACTACTGGTTGTTTTCATGGCCAAAAAGTTCAGAATGGACATTGAGCCCTTCCATCGTGACACTGTTTAAAAAAAAACAAAACCAAAAACAAAAAAACAACCTCTTACAACAAGTAGAGCAGCAGCACTTATTAACATTGTGTCACAGCTGTTATCCAAACTGTGAAACATGGGTTAGCCTTACTAGTTAGCTTTATAGTTGTATTCAAATAAAATAAAAAAAGTTGAAAAGCAAATGCCCAAACATATTTGAAATGGTCATTGCCAGGAATTGCAGACTCAGTTAAAAACTGCATATTTTTTCTTCCCAAAATGTATAACTCTTGTCTCTAAATGAAGGATTTGTTCTAGGATTTTTTAAATCTCAAAAACTTTTGCCCAATACAAAGGATGTGTATTGCCATTCAGCGAAAGCCCAAGTACGAGATTCAGTGTGTACAAATGTTGAAAGGTTTCATCCTAAAGTCCATACTCAGTTCTTACTCAGGCCAATCTCAGTTTAGTAAAAAGTCCCTTTCACAAGTAGCCCTTACTGCATTCTGCTTGAGTTAGTAGCATTTTGGAACAAACCCTGAGGCTGTAATATGGGTCATAATTTTTTTTAGGAAATTGCTTGGTTTTTGACATAAAGAAACTTATTACCCTGATAAATGAATTCACACTGCATAGTAACATAGGACAGAACCGTGACGGCTAAATATTTCAGGAATTAGCTCACCATTATGAACTAATTTGATGATACATTATGCTGTGCACTGAAGCCAAAGGGCTCTGTGTGGGACAGCAGTCTGCCTGTGTGGAACCCAACTGACTTCAAAGTATTATATGTAGTCCTATTGACTTCAAAGCACTACACAATGAAGGATTGGACGCTGCTATTTTAGATCAACACAAAAGTGGATAAAAGTCTATTACCAAAAAAAAAGTAAAAAAAAATGCCCAGGCAGTCTTGTCAGAAATATATTAATTTTATACGGAAAATAATGATAGCAGAGTTGTTTTTGCTCTATGCTGAAATACCTCACTTCTAAGGGTTTAAAAACATCTGGATCTTTTGTGTATACTCTAACATCTTTTAAGTCTAACCATTCTGAGGCTACTGAAGCATCCGTAAGTTAAAATAATGTTCTTAATGTCCCGGCTGACTCTGCACTTCGCAGCAACACAGGTGTTGTGCAGTGCTTATAGACTTTCAACAACAGGCTGACCTTTCTTTAAATATGTCAGCCAGGCACAGAACCAAGATTCGTGACCTTTCAGAATCTGAGCAGGACTTGGATCTTTTCTGCTGAATTGAGCTGACAAGACAAAATGTGTTATAAAAACCCGCAGTACTTCACAAACAGAGAGAGCCTGCTCGGATGGACTAATTGGGACAATTCTGATTTTTCTGTCATGTTTATGCTCATTCTAAACGGACAGATGTCAATTAGTCTTGCCCAGGGATGGAAGGGGAGAGGAGAAGAAGCAGAGAGATCTGGGTGTAACTGCCAGTTCCAAAAAGGGAGCAAAAGTGGTGAGGAGCATTCAGAGAATAAAAGGATAACAGGGATTCGCCAACAGCACAATCCCATCCAAATCAATGGAATCCTATATAGCTCATATATTGATGTTGGTAGACAACTGTTCAGAAACTGGTGATATGTAAAGTAATTGATGGTTTCAACCCAAACAGTAATGATTGTAAATCCTTTTCGCCAGCTGGGCTGGTTTCAAACCATGACCCACTGGCAAGATTCTCCATATCCCATTACCAAACCAATGAATTGTCCTGTACCATCAATTTACAAATTCCTGGTGTTATGAGCCAGAAAAACACAGCAGCAAAATTCAGCTGTGACCCCTCTAAAATTTTAGCTTGGCTGGCTGTGAACTAAAGAACTTGCCTTAACACTAAAACATCTATGACACTCCCACTAGAGCTCCAGATAGCACTTTAAAAATATAGGGCCAGATTCTGCACAACGGGTTTGTGGAGAGTTGGGAAGGAACAGCCACACCCTTTGTATCTTCCACACAGAGACTGGCCTGCTTTCTCCTGTGCCACCATAGTATTGAGAGCTTGCAAGGAGTCTGGCCATGGCACCATGCTCACTCCATGCCCAGACATCTGAGCTGGACGGAGAGGCTGGCGTATGCTGCACCTTCTTCAAGGCTGGTACAAGAGTGTGTGGCTGAGAAATTCTGTAAGTACGGAGGAACTCTGGCTTTGCAAACGTGTATTCCTCTTAAGTGCTTCAGGTGCTGTACTTTTCCTCTGTACCCCTTTCAATGTGAACAGTGCACAGGGCTGAATCTAACCAAAGGTAACGGAGCAAAGGAAAATATAAACCCTTCTCTGGAATAGCAGATAGAGTAGATGGCCAGTGGAAAAGGAATATTTCTCACAGAAAATCACAAAAAGGTTCCACAACTGCGGAGCACAGGAACAAGCTGATTCTGTGGACTAACAGCCATGGTAACTATATTGTGTTGGTTAAGGACCTTTTTCAGTGGAATTTATATTAGCTTTAGTTTTTTAACAACAAATACAGCATCTGAACATTTGATCAACTGCAAAAGTTAAAATTATTTTGCTTATTAAAGTTAGGTTCTATTTTGTAAGGAGTAAATAATCTTCCAAACTAAATTATGGGATGTTTAAAACTACATGTTATATAAACTGAAGATCACTAACTCATATTGTGTAGATCTTGATATGATTTTTTTCAATGATCATTTTAAAAAGTTAGTCTGTAGGTAGTTAAAATGTTATTTATACCTTCATTAAAAGAATAGATAAAAAGATTCAGAACATTTTTAAAATTTCTATAATTAATACAAAGCACAGCCTGGGTTAATTGCTCAATACATCTTTTCTAATACTACTATAAGAAATCTGAAGGGAAAAAATCTAATGGGTTTAATTTGAAGCATAAATAGTTCTCTGAAAAATAATCGAATAATTTAATTTCAAAATGTCTATTCATCACACGCTATTTATGTCACTAATAAATCATATCAAGAATACAGCTACAATATTCTGCAACACCATCATGTTGCTTAGTTTCTGTACCTTGCTTGTAGCTTGTTTCCATTTTTAAATTATATTAAATAAGGTCATTATTTTAATATGTAAGAGGAAGGTTTAAAAATAAGAAACAGATAATCATGATATGCAGAAATAAAGTTTTTAAATAGAGTTATGTGGCCTCTAACAAGCCTTAAAAATATATTATAGCCCTTAGGACACTGAGTTCAAGCATATGCATTTATAAAATGACTCCCACACAAGCTCTGATCAGATCCTACCCTGTATCAGCTGCTCCAGACCCCCAAGTACCTCAACTCTTCTTTCAACACTTGAACCTGCCCCGAAAAGCACCCCATTCCCCCCAGAGGTATCCTGATCCCTTTTCACCCAGTATCAGCAAGTGTCAGGAGCTGTTCTCTCCCCCACTCTGGAGCCCTGTGAAACATTTTCATTGCTGCTGCTGGACAAGCACCTGATTCTACTTCTTTTCTCTAACTGCCAACTTTGACAAATATCCCAGTACCCACCTCCATCTGCAGAACCCTTCTGATAGGCTGCATTAGAAGTGGCCAGTTCTAACATGCTAACTGCTGAAACCCAATGACAAGAGACCCAACCCAATGATCCTCAGCTGCCAACCCTTTTTGGTACTGCTCTCCTCAGAGACCACATGAAGACCTCATTAGATGGCACCATGTTTTCAGATGTAATTTAGGTAATGGTCTAAAGGCTGAGCATCAAAGCTGAAATTCATGAATTGGTGAAATTCATTCAGTGCAAGGTCCTCCACTCTACTTAAGTCCTGAAGTAGGGTTGGACTGAGGGACCTCAACAGAAGTGGCTCAAAGATGTGCCTGTGCATATGTTATTTGCCCTGGTAAGAGTTAACATTCCAGCCCTGACTAAGGAGAGCGAGAAGCTACAATGAGAAAAACCATATTTATATGAATTCATTGGCCCTAACACCCACACAACTTGTGCAGAGGGGCTGTGGGTTCTATTCCAGCTGATAAACTTGAATGGCAGATGTAGGAAGATGTACAGTAACCCTGCACTCTGGCCTCGGTTGGGAGTGGTAAATTTCACTTCTCCAACCACTCTACCCACAGTCTCAGAGCTTGGCTCAGAGTAGGTGAAATTAATTTCATCTGCCGCGACTACCTCATAATAAAGAAAATGGTTTCAGAACCTGGGGCTAAGATTTTTAAAAACAGGAGTCTGAAGTGAGACTCTTAAATCCTTATTTTGACACCTTCAGAAGGTATGGTGAGCAACTAACAGCTGCCAATGAACAGCATAGGAGCTTAGCTTCGCTCCTCAAGTCTAGCCATTGTAAATACAATTGAATGGAACTCTCATGTTCTGTGGTTCGTGGTGTCTAGTAATAGGATATAGAATAACAGAAGCTAACTATTGTGACTAGGAGTTCTCTTTCTCTCTGTGGTTTTTTTTTTCATTCTAAATATTAAACTGAGGTCTTGTAGAACTCCCTGCATTGTGAAGCCTGTGCCTCACTTAAAACTCATACAGGGAAGATAAATAAGTTGCTTGCTGAAATTTGTCAATGAAAAAAATTTTGAGTGGGAATGTGGACTTAGAATCATAGAATCATAGAATCATAGAATAACAGGGTTGGAAGGGACCCCAGAAGGTCATCTAGTCCAACCCCCTGCTCGAAGCAGGACCAATTCCCAGTTAAATCATCCCAGCCAGGGCTTTGTCAAGCCTGACCTTAAAAACCTCTAAGGAAGGAGATTCTATCACCTCTCTAGGTAACGCATTCCAGTGTTTCACCACCCTCTTAGTGAAAAAGTTTTTCCTAATATCCAATCTAAACCCCCCCCCACTGCAACTTGAGACCATTACTCCTCGTTCTGTCATCTGCTACCATTGAGAACAGTCTAGAGCCATCCTCTTTGGAACCCCCTTTCAGGTAGTTGAAAGCAGCTATCAAATCCCCCCTCATTCTTCTCTTCTGCAGGCTAAACAATCCCAGCTCCCTCAGCCTCTCCTCATAACTCATGTGTTCCAGACCCCTAATCATTTTTGTTGCCCTTCGCTGGACTCTCTCCAATTTTTCCAGATCCTTCTTGTAGTGTGGGGCCCAAAACTGGACACAGTACTCCAGATGAGGCCTCACCAATGTCGAATAGAGGGGAACGATCACGTCCCTCGATCTGCTCGCTATGCCCCTACTTATACATCCCAAAATGCCATTGGCCTTCTTGGCAACAAGGGCACACTGCTGACTCATATCCAGCTTCTCGTCCACTGTCACCCCTAGGTCCTTTTCTGCAGAACTGCTGCCTAGCCATTCGGTCCCTAGTCTGTAGCTGTGCATTGGGTTCTTCCGTCCTAAGTGCAGGACTCTGCACTTATCCTTATTGAACCTCATCAGATTTCTTTTGGCCCAATCCTCCAATTTGTCTAGGTCCTTCTGTATCCTATCCCTCCCCTCCAGCGTATCTACCACTCCCCCAAGTTTAGTATCATCCGCAAATTTGCTGAGAGTGCAATCCACATCATCCTCCAGATCATTTATGAAGATATTGAACAAAACCGGCCCCAGGACCGACCCTTGGGGCACTCCACTTGATACCGGCTGCCAACTAGACATGGAGCCATTGATCACTACCCGTTGAGCCCGAGTAACCCTTACTTACTGGAGACTGAAAAGTTATAGAGCTTTCCTCTGCTTCTAAATTGCTATATCTACACACTTCTACAGCATCTTTATACAGCATTTTTTAAATAATTTAGATCTTTCACTTGAGGACTGCTGAAGATCTTTTTGCTACAACAGCATCTCTCCTTAGCTTCTCAGCTTGGCACTTGTGCAGTGGTCTATAACACTTTAAAGCAAATGCTATTCTCCCATCCCTCATCTAATGAGACTGGAAGTGGCATGGTACATCCTATAATGAATAAGTTATGGCAACTGTACCAGGAGGATGCCTTGATACTCTGGATATGCCTCATCTTTTCAATATTCTAATAATTGAGATCGACTGAGCCTTGTTAGCTCTTGGACTGGTATCCTGTGATTCCACATTGTTTTCTTCTCTGTCGGCCCAATTCTGTTACTCTTATCCATGCTGAACAGTATTCTCTCCAGGAGCAAACCTACTGATTTCTCTGGCACTACTCTCACAATAAGGTCTATATGGAGAAGGGTGGCAGAACAGGGTACTGTGATCATAGAATCATAGAATATCAGGGTTGGAAGGGACCTCAGGAGGTCATCTAGTCCAACCCCCTGCTCAAAGCAGGACCAATCCCCAACTAAATCATCCCAGCCAGGGCTTTGTTAAGTCTGACCTTAAAAACCTCAAAGGAAGGAGATTCCACCACCTCCCTAGGTAATGCATTCCAGTGCTTCACCACCCTCCGAGTGAAAAAGTTTTTCCTAATATCCAACCTAAACCTCCCCCACTGCAACTTGAGACCATTGCTCCTTGTCCTGTCATCTGCTACCACTGATGGCAGTGGCTGCTCCAAATCTTTTTACATATTGTCTTTAAGAAGATTTTATTTTGCAAGATTGTTCAGCCAGTATTTGTACAGGGACATACACATGTGTATCCTGCCAGGTGAATAAATGATGGTTCTTTCCATGGTTAACCTGGCAACCTAAATGTGATTCCTATTGCTATTATTTTGATTCCTGAGGCTTCAGTGAATATAAGAATAAAAATTCGCTAGCCTGCAGCCATACCACTATGTCTGTGATCTTGTCAGATATCATAATCTAAACACATTTAGGTCTGCTCAATTCTAGACTGTGGGGAAAAAAAAAAGAATTTTTTTTTTACGAACCAGATGGCAGCCACTGTGCTTGTATCTATCGAACCTGTTCATGGAATTCTGGTAGCTCTTCTACCCTGCCCACCCCACAGCCATCTTTTACAGTTATTTTGCACACATTTTCTTTACTATCTTACTGGATTTTCATTTCACAACAGTTAGGAATGTCAGTGTATGGATTCTGCCCATAAGCAGGGGTAGGTGCCCTAAAGATATTGACTTTGTTTCCTCCTCTCACTTTTCTGGGGAAGAAGCTGAGATTATTCCACTATAGCCTCAGGCAAGAGATGAGTGCCTGAGAGGTAAAAGAACAGGAGTACTTGTGGCATCTTAGAGACTAACAAATTTATTAGAGCATAAGCTTTCATGGGCTACAGCCCACTTCATCAGATGCATAGAATGGAACATATAGTAAGAAGATATATATATATATATATACACAGAGAAATAAGTTGGAAGTTGCCATATAAACTGTGAGAGGCTAATTAATTAAGATGAGCTATTATCAGCAGGAGAAAAAAACTTTTGTAGTGATAATCAAGATGGCCCATTTAGAGTTGAAGTAAGAATCTGCTTTTGCAGCCTTGATATTATATAGATGGACACATATGCACATGCCTAAATGCTTTTCTGAATTGGGCCTAAGTCCATCTCTAATCAGCAAAGCACTCAAATTCTTGTGGTAACGTTAAGGAAACATTTAAATCCTGATGAAGTCAAATCCTACCTAAATCAATTGGGATTTAAGCAGATGAGTAGAAAGGGGACAGATTGCTGAATCAGGGCTATAGAGAGTATAATACTACTGCACATGTGTGGATATGTAATGGAAGGATACAACGGGGCAGAAGGGCAGTTGCTCTAAGAACGTAAGCTCTGAATTTCTTGACTCTTGTGTAGTCAATTTACCATGATACTAACATTATTTCTGCATAGAATATGAGATGGGTGTGACTAATGTGATCCTATGTATGGTTTGGTTTTTGCAAAATATAAAAGTTAAAAGTTGTGTAGATCAGATTAGATTATTGTAATGGTCTCTTCTCCTCCTCCAGTTCTCTGTGCTTTCTCCAATTCTCCCTTCTTCACCTTTTCCACTCTTCCTTTCTCTTCTTTCATTCTGCTGCTTTATGTAATAGTCTCATTATCCTACCAAGCACACTTTTCTTCATTTTAATCCCCTTTGAAACCCATCTCCTTGAGCCCTCTCCTCCTTTCATTTGATCATGAATCATTCTTTTACCTTTTCCTCTATTGAATGGGTGTCTGAGGTTTTGTCTCGTATTTATCTTATGCACTGTAAGATCACTAATGAATGTGCCTTTATCTGTTTCTTTTTGTGAAGTGCCATGCAATATAAAGTACTTGTATACATATTTTGTCATAGTAACAATACTTTTTTCTTAATTAGCACATTTATTTAAAGTGAGCACCCTCATGACTGAAATTATTATCAGATAGAGGCAGATAGCACCAACTCTGGCAACATAACTAACTGGGTAGCCTATATCTGGCTGGTTCAGTATGTGACCTGGACATCCAATACCCAAATGACCTAATGAGGAATGACTGCCTGAGTTTCCAAAGAGCTTTCTCTCATCAGCATTCAGTATGCCTTGCAGCAGCCTGAAAGAGGGAGGAGGAACACCACCAAATAGAAGATAAAGAGAGCAGATTGAACAGTGGGGAAAAAAGAAGAAAACATCTTGCTATGGAGTATCCGTGCATCTTTCTCTTTTGTCCAGCTTACCATAAGCACAGCAATTAGCATGTAGTGTATTCTGAAATGGTCATTCACTGTGGAGTACTTGCAGCTGTACATACCTGCCAAACAGAGTTTATGATTCTGTATTTTCTAGCTATTTGGGAACAGACAGTGTTGGCAGGTGTGGCAAAGACCTCTACAGGGACTAATCCTCTTCCTATGTTCTATGGTGAGCGGGTATTCCACTTTTACTAATCCTCTCTGGAAAATGACTGACTGTGTGTTTAGCCCCTACTGCCTAAAATAGGTAGGGAATTATTTTAGGGCCATGTAATGCCAATGATCTGCCCCTGCAACTCCCACAGACAGCAGAGAGTTAAAGCTCTACGTCTCATTGTGGCCCTGAGATAAATACATGTGGCACCATGGTATCAGGTGCATCCTTACATCTTCTAACTACCAGCCAATTCCAAAATTCATAATTCATAATTACAGAGATACAAAATGAGTCTAATAAAGTTTAGGACTTTCTCTGAGATTTGGTATATCTGTGGGTGGAGTTTGATTCTATTAGTGCTTCAGGTAGTCTCTGCCTTCCAGGCCAGGGATTACCCATCTGAAGGTCCGAGAAAGTAACTGAACCTTTGGCAAAGACTTCCTCCATATTCACCACTTCTATTACCTGCCTAGAACCTCCATTACATCATAATGTCTCTAGCAGCCATTTCAGATTGCTCAGATTATGATTGAAAATTTGGTAGTCAAAACTTTGAATTCTTTAAATAGTCTACCTACAAGGACTGAGTATATATTAGAAAAGGGTGAAATATTTGTAGTGAAATTAAATGGTGTGAATATAACCAGGAATTTAAATATTACTTATTGTGAGCAAGAGTTTTGTTTTACAGGGTGAATAGTGAGGTTCCTACTTTGGGGCTTTTTTGTTTCAGTTCCTTGAGGAATGTGCTTATAGAGCATGGTGGGAAGGAAAGAAGGAACTGAACATATCAAAAGCAAGCTAAAAATTAAAGTACTATCACACTACTTCTTAATGACATTCTAGCGGAAAGAATTAGTGCACAAAAATGTTACTGCAGCTCTTTCCCAAACCTAAGGATATCCCCAAACCAAAAGTTTTCAATTAGGAGTTCTTTATATGTTCTGTTTCTAAGCATTAAAACAAATATAAATTGTAGGAATATACATGAACTTTATTGTCAAAACATATTTACTTTCAGTTCCTCTATTACTTTTTCCCTTGCAGGAAGGGTTTGTGTCAATTTACTTTTCCACCTGGGCTCACCAAAGGAGAGAGAATTGCAATAAGCAGATAGTTGTCAAGACCTGCATGCTGCACATTTGAGCATAAGTGTACCAGCTTTTTGCATCTATAGAGTGCTCTTGCATAAAAATGACAGCAGAAAATTTGGTTATTAAAAAAGTCTGTATTCTATTTTTAATACCTTTCGTTTCAAAATTCCCAGGAACTACAGTGCAAGATGTGATGGAGAGATCAATAGCAGAAAGTAAAAGCCTAAACATAAAACAAACACTTGGGGATACAAAAAACTCTTGACCTTAGACTGGTCTTACAAAATTCTACAGGCCCTCATCTTTCTGATGAATGAGTAAAATGTCATTACAGTCAGAGAAAGGCAGGTAAATCTACTTTATGCCTAAATTTGTAATAAGTCTAATTGAAAAAAAATCTTTATGGTAAATACCTAGGTCATAGTTAGATATAAACATGGTTTTAGAAAATGATTTTACACTGGTTTACATATTAGCCAGTCAAACCATATTTAGCACCAGATTCACTGTGTGTAGGCAGAGTTCTACAAGTTTCAAAGCCCAGTGTAAACAAGGTCATAATGTCAATTGTTGCTTTCAGTGATACAACAGTTTAATACTCATTAAGTAATTTTACTGTGCATCCCTGTTTTACAACAAACAACTATGAAATGATATTTATGTGTTACTCCTCCATTCCTCGCACAATCCAAATTTCCATGGATTTCAGTGGACAATTTGGAGATACAAGGAAAGCATGACTGGGTTCTGAAATTGGAATTCCATTTATATTGTTTACTGGCATTTTAATACATTCATCATCATTGTTCTCTGAACTTTTTTTAGGGTCTGTCACAGGACAGCTGCCCTTTATGGGAAGTTTGGGCCCAGTTTGCCTATGACTGCCTTATGAAGGTCCCAGGTGGCTGATTAGTAAACAAGCACCTGTAGCTAATGAAGGTTACCCAAGTTCAGTTACAGGGGAACTCCAAAGGGATACAGGAAGTGCCTGTGGAGAGGAGTTGACAGGACAGGCCTAAACAGGGATCCTGGAAGGTGATCTCTCTGGGGAACCCATGAGAATGGGGAGCCTGTAAGAAATGATCCTAGAGAGCGGAGACTCCTAGATGCAAGGCTGTAGCCAGTAGGTGTCCAAGAGGGCCTTGTTCTCAGCCACGGTTGAGGCTAGAGGCCTGTCCTGACATGGATCACTCACTGCCTCTGAAGAAGAGTCACAGTAGATGGACCTCCCCAGACCTGTGAATCCAGAGAAAGATCTTACTCTGGTAGGGGCAAGAGGCCTAATATCAGCGGTAGGGACTGAAACCAAGAAAACACCAGGGAAGAGGTAAGAACTGGGATCAAGGGTGGGAGGGTCAGCTGGACTAAGAATGACTTAATCCCCCAGTTGAAATGATGAGGTGAAAGCTCTGTTTATGTTCTATGCTAGGGGTTTTTTTTCTGTTGATAAATGATACCCTCCACAAGGAAGTGTCCTTTAGCATCTAATGGGTTGTTTGGACTTGTTGATAACTTGGGAGAGGAAAAAATCAGGTAAGGGCTCACCAATAACACCGCTCCAGCCTGCATTGGGGTGTGCTGGGTCAGCCTTGCATGACTGGTATTTCTACATTTTGTTTCTCTGCAAATTTAAGCTTTCACTGAAGAAAAGTAAATTTCTTCAATGAAAGGTCAGTTTCTTGGATGTGACAGCATTAATGCCTTTGTATATCTGGCTATTTAACACCTATGGTACTTATTTTAAATAATTTCTTCACAACAGAGATTAAAATGTGATGCATTCCTTAAAGCCTGTGATGTAAATTTAACTGTCTGCTGAGTTCTGCAGACTGAGTGAAAAATCTCAACGGAATCTGCCAAAATAGTGTGCAGATGTTTCTTATTTCAGACAGTAACAAAAAATTGTACAATAGTTAAATGAGAGAAATAAATACACAGTAGGGGACGTATCCTTACAGTGTAGAAATGCCAGAAAACATGGGGTGCACGGAGGAGTTATCATTTACTAGTCTTTGCGGACTGCGATTTTCTCACAGTCTTATTTAACACTAAAAAAGAAAAATTGTACTTAACTTGTTAAGGTGAATGCAAATTCACACCTATCTTGGTATTATTGTTTAAGTGGTCAGACTGAAAAATCAGCATGACAGTAGTGAATATGATTCACAACAATGGCTTAAAACCTTTTAACAGCAAATTTAGATTCTGAATAGCACAGCAAAATCCATTAAAGTTATAGGGGTCAAACCTGTGGTGCACAGGAGTTACAGAAAGGGAATGTAACATCAGCCAGACTGGCCATTACATCACAGTTTGTGGCTTTTCCTTGGTAAGGATTTCTTTTTATGGCTGTTAATAACGAGTCTAGCTGGGCAATGCTAAGGAGCAAGTCAATTTTATACCTACTGATAGCAGCAGATTTCAGATATTTCAATACCTGTACATTCCTTATATATTTAGACTCATTTGTAGAAAATAACTATTGATTGATGTGAATGACAGAGCTTCCTTACTGTTTTACAATCTGTGTTGATGAAAACAAAACAGCATCTGAAGACTCAGAAAGGAGGTTATTTGTATTTCTCTAACACTGGTATGGTTACTTACAACTGGGCCAGGTGGGCCTTGTGGGCCTTCTCCTCCTTTCAGACCAGCTGGACCCTGAAAAAGGATAGAAGCATGTTGTTCCATTTGAAAAATTAAACAGTTTTTTTTTTATTTTGCAACATATTTAATATGAAGGATTTAAAAAGCAAGAAGACACTGCAGAATGAATTACCACCACTGAATGGATAGCCATTGTAATATAACCCATTTGGTGTTTTCCTATTACATTCATTTTCCAACACCGGGGAAAACTTCCTGTAATAAAAGCTTAATTCATTGTTCTCCAGGATACTATATAAACACTGTACCCACAGTTATCTATGATGGTGTTTATACTGTACCTGAGCTCCTGGAAGGCCTCTTTCTCCTGGGAACCCACGAAGACCTGGTGGTCCATCTTTTCCAGAGATACCTTGAGGACCTGGGTCACCCTGTGAAAATGCAGAGGTTTCAAAAACTGCAAACATTAGTTACTAATTAGTAATGCTATGATTTTAGTCATGGAGGTGGCAGAAGTAACAGAGTCCGTGACTTCCAGTAATCTCTGTGACTTCAGCCTGCAGCGGTTGGGAGCTGCGGGGTACCCCTGCAACCTCTGGCGGCCCCTAGCACTCCAAGCTGCCACAGGCGGTGGGGGGACTCCCAAGCTCCTGGCTGGGGTGGGTGGTGGGGGCCCAGGAAGTTGCAGGTGGTGGGGAGACTCCACAGCTCCCTGGGGGAACCCCGAGCTTCCACTGACAGCCCCCAGAGCAGTGGGCAGTGGAGGTATCCCACAGCTCCTGGCTGCCGCAAGCAGTGGGGGAACCCTAGAGGTCCTGGCCTCTGCAGTTGGTGGGGGGACCCCTGGAACTGGGGTCAGCAGGGATACCCCACAGCCCCCAGCTGGTGGAGGTGACGGGGCCCCTGGAGCTCCTAACCACCACGCTGCTCCCTGCTGCAGGCAGTATGGGGACCTGCAGATCCCCATTTTGTCACAGATATTTTTAGTAAAAGTCAGGGACAGGTCACGGCTTCCATGAATTTTTCTTTATTATCCGAGATCTGTCTGTAACTTTTACTAAAAATATCCATGACAAAATTTTAGCCTTACTAATTAGCATACGTAAAATGAAACAGCAGACTCTGGTTACAATCAATTACCCCAAAAAAGGACTGGCCAGCCAGCCAGCCAGCCAGCCAGCTATTCAAGTACTTTATGACCCTCATCACCATAGTATGTGAGCACAATAACATTACAACAAATTTTAAACAATAATATATATTAGTTATGGTATATAAACAAAAAGTTATTAAAATTATCATAGTTTCTTTAAAGAAACATTCATGGAGGAAGTTACTCTTATCTACAATGAATAACTGAATAAAGTCATGTACTATTTTCTTCATCAATGTAAATATTTTTTTCTAATTTAATTTCTCTTTCACCCAAAGAATAACTGAAATTCTACAATGTGGCCAGTGCTACACAGAGATATGTCCCTGAGTTCCAGTACAGATCTCCAACTTGACCTGAGCAGATAGGTTGTCTATGTACAATCTTCCACACTAAAAGGGAGGTTCTATGCAAACTGCTGGTCTTAAACAAATTAATGGCTATCCTTTTTCCCACTGAAATTAATAGAAAATCATCAGGTTGGAAGTGAGGCCCTTATGCCTTTGGCGAGTTGCTGAAGAGATCTTCCCTGGGGAAAAATGTGTCTGTCCCTATTTTATGCCATACTTTCTACAGTTATGAACAGTATCTTATTTTAAACATTTATCCCATCTATCTCCATGTGACACCTTCCAAAAGCCATGCCATACCTTAGCACCTTCTTTTCCTGCAGCTCCTGGGAGGCCTTGTTCACCTGGCGGGCCTGGAGGACCAGGGTGACCTCTTTCACCAATTGGGCCAGTCTCACCAGTAGGACCCTAGAACAGAAGTTAAACCTCAGTTCCCCTAATCAATTTAATTTTTGTTTGGTTGGCTTTTTGTGGACAACCTGTTCCCCACTTTTTCTCAATCCCCCTCCTACCCTCAATTGTTCCTAGGATCTGGGATGTCACCACAGCATTTTGTAATATTGTAAGTACCATTTTAATTGATTCACAGTGTCACTTTGTACTAGATAATATCACATATGGTATAATTTATGCCCCAAGAAGTGCATTTTCTGTTAATATGGGTTGTGACGGTGGATGCTAACACTTAAGCAAGTGTGGAAAGATCCATATGGAAACCAAATGCAGGCAGTATCAGTCCTGGAAATAACAGTGGGCCCAGGGAATATTTGCCTACGACTGAATAGTTATCTTTGAAATTATGCAAAGGAGCAAAAATCACACTCAGTAAAACACATGCTGTTTTGATGCACTGAAGTGGTGGAACAGAAGAGAACTGTTGCATCAAACAGACTCAGATGCCACCAGTAATTAACTAGAGAGTACTTCAAAAAGGTCTGTTTCTAAAAGATTTGATTAAAGCTACGTAATTTGTATCTCTAATGGAACTTTCTGCCCTTCCCTCTCTGTGTTTTTGTAAAAAGAATCCCAAAACACAGTTTAGAAAGTAAAACCATTTTCTATAGAAACCTTGTGTCTTGGCAATATATGCTGTGAGATGTGTTAATACTAGATCTGGTTCTGGTCAATGAATAAATGGGGAATATATTATTCAGCAAATGTCACTAGTGGTGGTTATAAGAGCACATATTCAACAATATCTCTACCTATTCGACCAGTCAATTACTGTGGAGGCCAATAGAAAATGCTATTTTTTTTAATGATTAACAAAGTTAAACCTCTGTAATTCCCTGCGTGAATTTAATATTCTTGCTAGAAAATCTCTCAAGTCGGGCCTTGGCTTTCTCTTTTACGGGGGCTCAGCGGCACATGGATAATGGGTTTCCTAAACCATGATGGAATTGCCCGTGGTAAGAGATACTTAAACTTTGCTTAAGAAGTCCAGCCCCTCTCCAGTTAGTATGCTTTGTTTTTCAGATTGGCAGTGCTGCGTTCTATTAACTTTGTCTCCAATTTTGCCTTTTCTAACCTCTTGTATGGCTATTGGTAAATAGGATAGGTGGTAAGGGAAAGGGCTAGTGTCATGAAGAGCACTTAAGTAACTATATAAGTATAATCAAATAAGATCACAAAGTAAACCTCAACCAAATACTGTAAAATAATTGAAATGCTTCACTCTCTCAATCTAAAATAATACAACACAATGTGTTATTTACTCTTTCTAAAAAGAGTTCAAAGTAAGGGGTCCTGTTCTTCATTCTTAACTCTTGGAGAACACCTACTTTGCACGCATTGAAATGACTACAGGTGATGAAATACAGTGGAGAATCAGGCCCAACGTCTTTGTTTTTTGTGGAGTTTGATTTTTGCTAAATTTGCTGTAAGTAATTGGGTACTGCTGGAGTTAACATGTCCATCAGTGTATATTATATACTCACGAACAATAGTTCTTTACATTAGCCATAAAACGATATTTAAACAGTGTTATCATACAGTTAGATATAACATTTAAAATGCTCTACCTGGGGTCCAACAACACCACCAGGGCCTGGGGGTCCAGTTTTGCCTTGAAAACCCTGTGAAATGAAATATATAATTCATAGTTATACATGGCAAGGTATAGATGAGCCAAATTCAAATCTGTGCTGAAGAGGTGAGAGAGAAGTTCCATGTTAGGGGTTCAGCTTCAAGAATACATACTAAGATATCTATTATTCCTGTGTATACCTACATGTGAAATTTTGAAAGCTCTGTCCTTTCCAATCATTCTCAGCTGTGCTTCTACAGAGCTATCATAAGCAATGCCAGTCACTTTTACAATTATCTCTCAGTAAAATTTATTAGGTGATTCTGAATACATGAGTGATACTGCTGAAACTCAGCTAAAAATACATATAGACACATAAATTATGAACTCAGCCAAGACAGACAAATGACTATGTAAAGAAAGGCACGGATGGAAGATTAAGGAGTATGGGAGAAGGTGATGTGGAAGAAACATAAAATCGAATGAAACACAGATCCGGAGAAGATGTGTGATTTTTTTTTTCTATAGAGGTGGGAAAGGAGGGCTGCATAGGGAAAAAAGGAAATAGTGAGAATTTGAAATGATGAAGAAAATGGAAAGACGAATATAAGGTGAATGTCATTGGGACAGTCTTCCAGAAGACTGGCAAAATCTGCTGTTTCTAGTAAACAGCCATAGACTTCAGTTCAAAGGTAGTTGGCAAATTCTCTGGAATCCCCAATTTAGAGTACTGTCTGTCCAAGGGCTCAGTTGTGCCTTTAAGAAGTAATTCAGCATTGGAGGCGGTGTAGACTGGCTCAGCCTCAGGAGAATGAACTCACTGCCATACCATATGGAGTCCAAGATACCATCCCTTCAGACCGATATATATCTGCATCCTTCACCCCTGTGATGGGTGTTCAATCCGCACCAGCCCTGAAAGGGTTAAGGTGGCTCAGATAGGGCCAATTAACCTTGTAGGCAGCACCTGGGGGAGAGTCAGGCTGGATTTGTAAATTACTAATTGCTGAGAAAGCCCAGCTGGAAGAGAAGCTGGATAAGGTATCAAGCCAGGAAGTTTGCAGCAGAAAAGGGCTATGAGAAGAGAGTCTAGAGTTGCTATCTGGGGACAGAGAAGTGAGTAGGAGGAAAGCCAGGGAGATCAAAAGCCCTGGGATCCTATCCCTGAAGGAAGGGATTAAATTGCAGAGAAGAAAACCGGTGGAAAACAGAGTAGGAAGAAATCTAGAGAAAGAGCAGAAGAGGTTGAGACTTCAGACCTTGGCTGCAGATGATAGGGTCCCCCGGGCTGGAACCCAGAGTAGCGGGTGGCCCCAGGTTCCCCTACCAGTCACTGGGAAAATGGCATAGACCAGGATTTACAGAACATTACTTGAGACAGCACACAGGAAGATTGTCTGGTGGGACTTGGCTACCCCAGAAGGGAAAGACGCTATATGTAAGGGGACTGTTGCCCCCTTACTAACATTCAGTGGGGGTGTTTTGGTTGGCTAGCTCCCGGTACTAAAAGGGGAAGGGTCTATGGGAAATGAGGACCCTGAGGCTGATAGTCCCCAGGAACAATGGGGAGAGGCCAATGTTCCTGATCAGCCTGAATGACAGGGTGGGCAGACTAATCAGAGAGTCAGGACGCCAGGGAGGTCCCTTCCTCCATGTGAGCTGGATTTGCCTGGGTCAGACAGAGTGGGGCCAAGCTAAGGAGAAAACAGGGGCCCAAGCTAAGCTGGAGAGCAGAGCTGTGCCAGATCCAGAGGGACCAGAAAAGCAGCCCAGAGAGAGCAGAACCTGTCCTGGGAGCAGAGCTGCAGTCCCAAAGCCAGAGGCACAACCCAGAGAGAGCAGACTTGCCCTGGGAGCAGAGCTGTAGCAACCAGAGCCAGAGGGGCCAGAAAAGCAGCCCATGAAGCAGGTCAGTGCTGGGAGCAGAGTCACAGAAGCAGCCTGCAGAGCAGACCTGTCCTGGGAGCAGAGCTGTAGCAACCAGAGGCAGAGGAGCCAGAGAAGCAGCCCAGGGAGCTGGAGGCAGAGCAGCAGCAGCAGCAGCAGCAGCGCTGAGACAGAGTGGCGGAGCTGGGGCTGGAGCAGTCCGGAGCTGGGTGTGGTGAGCAGCTGGGGAGACCAAGGGCAGCGGGCCCAGCACAGGGAGATGCCTCAGCCAAGAGGCTCTGCAGGCCAGGCTTGGATCATAACCCCAACAGGGCAGGGGGGCGACACTGGGAAGAAGGGTCCTACCACTTAGAGCCTGAGAGCGTGTGGCCACCACCAGAGCATGTGTCCAACCCACAGCATCCCTGCAGCACAGCCAGGGCCTGAGAAGGCGGCCTGGGACTTACAAGGAACAGACTGTGAACTGCCCTGACATTCCAGAGACACTGTTTGTGATGTTCCCTGCCACAGAGCGGGTTGATGTGTTTCCTTTAACCTTTCCCATTTTTCCTTATCCTTTTTAAAATTAATTGTTCATTAAATAACTTGCATTTGCTTTAAATTGTATGTAATGATCAGTGGGTCAGAGACGTGCCCAGTGCAGAGAGAGTACCCCGGAGTGGGGACACCCTAGCCCCTGTCCTAGGTGACCACAGCAGGGTTGGGGGTCGAGCCCCCCAGGAATCCTGGGCCCAGCCTTGTCGGGGTTACGAGGACTCTGTCAGACAGGAGAGCGGAAAGGGAGTCCTCAAGGGCAGGGAGGCCACTGGGTAAAGGAAGTGGGAGCGAGGACTCAGATCCTTTCACTAGCCCACTTCACCGGGGTTGTGCAGAAGCCAGGAAAGTTCCCCACAATAACGGGACTATTCCCCTGCTTACATATAGTGACATAGCTAGAGGACTGAGTGGCAAAGAGAGAGCACCCTGAGTCCTAGAGAGCAAGAGGGGCCATGGGCAAGTGAGCAACAGAAGGGAGTGCTAGACCAGAGGAGCTGATTCCCAGACCCAGCTATGAGGAGGCGCTACAGGGGTGCCTGAACTCTGTTACAACCTATCTTCCTTTATCTTCACTACGTGCCTACATAAAGGCCAGGTACAATCTGAGCTCACATTAGTTACGAGCTTTGGACCCTAGTCAGCATTCCTTATGCAGATAAAATTATCACTGAAGTCAACAGGAGTTTTCCCTGTGTCAGGAGACAGAAAGGAGTGCTGAATTGGGTATATATTCAGTGAAAATGCCTTGAGAACATCTAGTGATTCCACCTCTGCAGAAGACAGATGTGTTTGAGCATATTTGGTAATTCTGTTTTTTCTCCTGTGCCATTAGCAAATCTGCTCTTGCAGTCTGGTCTGAGAACAAAAAAGTAAAGGAGGTTTGTGAAAGAAATAATGAGCATCAAAGGAGATCATAGCAACAGAGAATACTCATTCAGTATGGCCTGGATAACTGATGTGTGCATTCATCCCAATCTCATGACAATAAAGCCCTTATACAATCCCATCATGTGTGCATATAAGCAAGCAGAGCATACTCTCATAATATTCTTGTGGCAGTTCATATGAAGGATGCTATATGAAGCTGATTTCAGAGTAACAGCCGTGTTAGTCTGTATTCGCAAAAAGAAAAGGAGGACTTGTGGCATCTTAGAGACTAACCAGTTTATTTGAGCATGAGCTCTCGTGAGCTACAGCTCACTTCATCGGATGCTCACGAGAGCTTATGCTCAAATAAACTGGTTAGTCTCTAAGGTGCCACAAGTCCTCCTTTTCTTTATGTGAAGCTGAGTGCACTGTAACAAATAAGGAAATTCTCATTCAGTAAGTAAGCTTTTTGTATTTTCCACATTTGTGGAGGTGAATAAAGAGCTCTGCAGCAGTGTCTGCTTAAGCAGCTGATGCATCCTGAGTAGTGAAATGATAAATCAATGGTATTTGGAGCTAAAGAAGTAATTGTAAATAATTTAGATCAAAATAATATTTTTTCATTAAAATTGCCAATTTTATTTCTTTAGATTTCAGTGGGATTGTATTTCATAATACAGCATGCAAAGAGTCCTTCTCCAATGTACATGTTCATAGAGATATCCTTCCAGTAAGGAAACCCAAACAATCCTTGTTTTGTTATATGGTTTTGTGTTTGGTTTTTGTCTTAATTGCTCTTGATTCTACTTTTCTAAATTGTTAGCTTTCAAGTTCCCTAGTGGGCTGGCACTAATACTTTTTCTGCCTTCTTACATGGCTCTCAGTGAGAGAGGCAAATATTATGTTGTTCCTCACATGTCTTCTTCAAAGCTGATAACCGAGTATTACGTTGCCTCACTATCTATTGTATACAACAACCAGAAATAATTTCACCCTTACCACATGGAGAAAAAATTAAGTTGTCTGACATCTGACCCCACTGAGTTTTAATGGAATTTTGCTTTCTATAAAAAAAGTTATGTACCAACAAAAAATTGCCTCTCACTTTTTCCTGCAATTTTCGGTATAAAGCAAGGGAATTATCTATTAACTGGCACTCTTTTCAAAGATCACAGTGAACTAAGCAGCAACAGCCTGAAATAGTAGTACCAATGTACTTACAGTCTCACCCCGCTGTCCTGGGTGCCCCGGCAAGCCATCTTTTCCAGGTGGCCCCTGAAATTGCAAGCAAAATAAGACAGAGGTTTCTCAGTGATCTCTAGCTCTGAAAAGAGTATACAATTAGCCCTAATAATCTCTATGATCTTTTCAGACTTTCAGGCTAGCCTTCAGAAAAGCTTTACTGCTTTGATAGCAACTTGATACAATTTTAATACTTGATTTTTCTGCTGACTCCTTAATTCCTGTAAAATCATCTGGATGGTTCACGCATGTTCAAAATGGATGTCTAACATTTCAAAATTCAAAGTCCCTACTTTCTGTCCTCTATTATCCTGTACTTCACCCCCAAGTTAATGAAAACTGTTTTAAAGATAAGTGTCTGGTGAGTTGTGGCTATGGCACTGTTTAACATGGGGCAGCATCAAAAAGATTGCAAAATGAGTAAATAAATTGTGATTAAAAAAAATCACAGATCTGATTCTGCCACCCTGACTCCCACTGAGCACAGACAGACTCCAAGGCAGCACCAATGGTCTAGACTGTGCTCCCAAGTTCCAGGCAAAAAAAGGGCATGAATTTTCTCTTCCTGCACAGACATGGGTCAACTGAATTTGTGGCATCATTAGTCCCCCTCCTTCTCCTGGACCAGAGATGGGTTATGCATGTAGGGAGCAGAATCCCAATGGCCCTGCAAAAATAACCTCGGAAAGGTAACGTGGACTAAGACTGTTACCACTACCTTCCTGACAAAACTCCTTCCACAGTTAGAGATCTGAGAGTAGCCACAGCCATGGGAGTCCCTTGGAGCCATACTGCCAAGATTCAGTGAGGAGCGGGATGGGAAAGGTTTGGACTTCCCAGCAGGTATGGGAGCATGGAACCTCTGTGTGGGTCATCTCATCCTCCTGAGGATCCTCTTGGATCAATGTCTCTCATTACAGCAATAAGAAAATAGAAGTGGAACTCTACTTGACCTTCTCAGCTCTCCCATGGATTTTACCAGTATGGCTTATTCATTACAGTAGGACTACTCACAGGGAAAAATACTACAGAACAGAAGTATGAGACCATGGCAAATTAGGCCCTACATTTTTGAAAAGCTATGAACTAATCCTGGCCAGTCAGGAATACAGGACTAATCCCAAATTGTATCCAGTTTGTGCAATGTACTCCATTTGGTAAGTCTGCCAGTAGCAGACCATATTGTTTTATATTAATTTGAGAATTTTTTAGGCAGAAGGGAAAAGAGAGGAAGAGAGACCTCTAGTGGTGGCCAGTGTTTTCTGAAGATGGAGGAAAGAAATCGACAGACACATTAACTTCACACTACGCCCATTCTCTTAATATGCACAGTATACTAAGGCTTATCAGGATTGCTCTGTATAGTGAATATCACATACTCTCTAAAGCATGTTATTCAGACAAAGAGAAAGTCTGGTGCTACACTGACAACCAAGTACAACAGTAATATAGGACATGCACTACACTGAAACCAGTGTCCTCTGTATTAATCAGATTGCAGGATTATGATTTTGTTTCCCCATTATACTACTTTTCAACCTTTTTTTGTTGTTGTTGTTATTGTTCTTCTATTATCAGTACTGCCCGCTTTATATTTTGTTCTTTAAAATTGCTGGAAAATTTCAGTCCCCATTTTTACATTGGACCTTTATTGGCACCTGATAAAAATGCCATTAGGATTGCTAACCAGCTAATTCCAATAGAAGACTCTGGCATACCTATAATTCTAAACCTAAGATTCTTTTGATCTCAGAATATCAAAGCGTTTCCACAGATTTTTAGCTGTATGCTTGGATAACTTATTCAAAATAAATTCTATCGGGATCTGGAACAGAAAGTAATAGGGAGAGAGAAACTGTGTGTATCCTCAGTGTAGGTATCTTTAGGATGAGTTTTGAGGAGCTAATTATGGGAAGTGATTTCATGTAAATGACTTTTCTCCACTTCACACCAATCCAGTTCATTTGTCTTCTGTGCATGCACTGGAATAGAGAGATTTTTTTAAGCCTTTCATCAAATGAGATATAAGGCTAGATCTGTTGCAAAAGTCTTGGATCACTAACATTTCAAGGTACAATGCAGGTACTTAGCCAAGATTCCTGTTACTTTTTTATAAACATGAATAAAATTTAATTTAAATGACAGGCCACAACAGCTCTAGAATGAGCTATGTGTAAGAAATCTGCATTTTTAAACAATATACAGTATATATGAGGTGGATGGATTTACATGACAGTTTTCAACGGCTAAAAATATTCTTAATCAATTTCCATTGTAACATACCCTAAATATGTATTTATATATTACAGAATAGAAAGCCTCTAAATATTTATATGGTAACACTTAGTGTGCCACATTTCTCATACATGATAGCTAAGATGCCTTTTCTCCCTTTCCTCTAAAATAACCTACTTTTAAAAGAATATTTACATCAGCAAAAGAGAGGGAACTTAGTTCTCCCCCCAGTGAATATCATACAAACTGCAACATTTACAAATAGAACAGACTTAGCCTTTACTTTGAATATCTGACTTCTTTGGGTTTATGTAACAGGCTTTACGGTACAAAAGCTTAAGGGAGGTTTTCCTGCTTGTAAGCTTCATGCATTGAGGGACAGATTTGATTAATTATAATACTGCCCAACACCTCAGATGCAAACTCTAACACACTTGTTCATACATTGACTTCAAAAATTTTCTCTACCAAATTTGCATAATTATTACATATACTTTTAAAAGATACTTACAGGAGGTCCCTTTGGTCCAGGGAATCCAACAGGTCCTTGAGGCCCTTGTGGTCCCTAATATGAAGATAAGCAAAAGGGTAAACTAAATACCAGATGCTATAATATTGGACTGAAGAGTTTGCTTCAGTTATGTAACACAAACTCCATTGATAACAGCTGGACATGTAGATAAAGTGAGCTACATACTGCATGTGAATACTGTTAGCAGTTCAAAGTTCCACTAGAACACCCATGTGGAATATACCAAATGAGGGGACACAGATTAATAAGAAACAATGAATATTTTTCCATAAAGTTCACTTCCATTAAGAAATGTGCAATTATTCTTAACGTGGCTGCACTGCAGCCTTTTGTTCCTCATGTCAAAAGCTCATATTGGCAAGTTCTCACACTCAGCCAGGTACTGTCAAAATTTGTAGGTATTGTTGAAATTACTCCTGAATGGGAAGTATCTTAATTTCTATGTCTCTGAAGAAAAAAATTCTTGCTTGCAAGAAAAAAAAACAAACAGAGGAGCCATCTCTGAAAAGATTTTACTGTATGAGTATTTCTGGAAGTTTTAAAGTAGTAAAATAAACAAGTAGCCCACATGATGGCTAGTTTTAGAAGTTCTCATTGAAAATTAACCAAGACCTTGTCACTTCTACTGTAAGCATTTGCTGTTAATATGCTGAATGGGGCCTAGTATCAGATTATGTTAAGGCTCTGTCTGTGTTAGAGCACACACGATACAAAAAACAAAAAAAGGAGCATTCAGATCTTACTTTCTGTGGTCACAGAGCAAAAATGTGTACCCTAGTCATACAGTGCAAGACTTGTCCTGCTCTACCTGGTATATGATGTGTGGTTTTACTAAGACATCATGTGTCAAAATGTTAGAAATTTAAAGCAAAAGTCTGGAAAAGAAAGATAATTCATAAGGGATGGTGATGTTAGCTTTCAGCTCCTGTGATAAAGTCCTGGCTGTCTCAGAGTTCCTTAAACCTCATTCATTGCAGACTGGGACATCAGGAAATGCAGGCTTTGAGCCAAATTATGGCTGCCTCTCTTGCAGTGGGAGAAGTGTTATGTACGAGTGAGGGAAACGGTTGTTTGTTCAGTAGCAGGCAAGATTTGCCCCTAAGTGAATCTGAGTCCTATTTAAAACTTGATTTATCATTTATTAGTGAATGAAACTCAACCAAATGGTTTACCAGAAACTGTTCAAAATATACATTTTTATAAGATAATCATAGAATATCAGGGCTGGAAGAGACCTCAAGAGGTCATCTAGTCCAACCCCCTGCTTAAAGCAGGACCAATCCCCAACTAAATCATCCCAGTGAGGGCTTTGTCAAGCCTGACCTTAAAAACCTCAAAGGAAGGAGATAACACCACCTCCCTAGGTAACGCTTTCCAGTGTTTCACCACCCTCCTAGTGAAAAAGTTTTTCCTAACATCCACATATAGCACTATCCACATTTTCTAGAACAGTATCTATAAACTGTACTTGCAACTCCAACCCTCACCCCTAAGTATGCTCACTATGGTACATTCCTTGATTCAACTGTCTGCATCACACCCAGAAACAAAAAGGGCAAGGAGAGTAGCTTACAAAGCAGAAACTCTTAACAAAAATAGGGCAACATTTGAGGAAAAATATTAAAAGTGGCTCATCCACTGTCCAAAACATTAAATAAATTGGTCCCTCTCTGGAATATGGTTAGAAAAACACAACTCAATGGTTTATTTATTACTAGTAGCACTTTCTTGGCCATAAGTCCCTTTTCCCCTTTGATCCTCAAGCCATGAGGCTTTCTAATAAAAAGACATTTACATTTTTTTTATTCACAATATGAGTTGCAGATTTCAAGCCAGTAGGAGTATGTGAGAAGAATACTCTAGAATTCCAATATCACATTATTAAATGTACATTTCCTTCTGTCATTTGTTTTTAAAAGTTTTCTATAGAGGACAGATATTTAATATTTAAACGGCTAGCAGCTGAAATATTTCTAGCCAGTCAGAAATGGTCTTTTAAAGTTCCTCTCTTTTTTGGCTAACTCTCCCCTCTGTCATATGCCTCATTTTAGAGCACATGGCCAAAGTACACAACGGCCACTCTCAGATGAAAGGCTTGTGTGCTCCTGTGACACATTATACCTTTCAGCTACTCCATTCCTCTCCATTGACGCTTTTTCTGCTTCCCCTCAGATGTGCCCATTGTCTTCTACCTTCTTGCCCACTCCCTACAACACTGCTTCCTAACTCCACTCCCCTTGACTCTGCCTTCCAGTTCCTTCTGGAGCTCTGCTTTCCAGCTCTCTGCAG
This sequence comes from Lepidochelys olivacea, assembly GCF_965140295.1. NCBI lineage: Eukaryota > Metazoa > Chordata > Testudines > Cheloniidae > Lepidochelys > Lepidochelys olivacea. The sequence continues at coordinate 69,374,185 of NC_140418.1, read as the reverse complement.
CTTTTCTCCAGGCTCCATGATGTGGAGAGATCTATAGTTTGGCCTGCTACTCCCACTCAACATTCCCCCCCTACTCCAATCAATCCTCTCTCCACCCCAGATTCCCACTCCACGTGTTCCACACCCCTAACTCCCACACACTTCCCACTTCACCCACCTCTTCTCTCTGCCTCTCCACTGTGGTTCATTCCCCACCTACCCCTGTTCCACTCAGCTCCCTACCTTTCACCTGACACCCAGCGGCTCCCTGCCTCCTCCATCACCACCATCTCCAGGTCCCCAACTGTCACTCCAAACCTCACCTCCTGCTCTGTCTTACCCCTACTCCAGTTACCATCCTTCAGCTCTGCTAGCAGCTCAGCTGCAGTCTGTGATTTCCTGTGATTTTTCATTAACTGAAAATCCCTGGAGTAGAATCTCACTCTGGGTGAGATTCTACTTCAGTGATTTTCAGTTAATGAAAAATCACAGGAAATCGATGAAAGTCTTCTTAAATAGAACCTATATTTTACATGTAGCTTTAATGCAATTTTCTGCATATGTTGAATGGTTTTCCACCAGAAGTGTTGGCATACTTTTTTGTGAGCAGAGATTTGACTTTTAACTTTCATAGACATATACAGGCATGCACATTCCATTGTAGGAGGAGATGTTGATTAAAAACTGACATATTCTGTTTGCAATTATTAGGGAACATTCACTATATTTGGTTCAATGTTGGTTCCTGCAGACACTTAAACTGTGAGAGCTTGAGATGTCTATAAAACAGATTCTAAACAAAACACACTTCTACCGTCTCCTGATACTATTTCTATCATCCTCCCTTGGTCTCCAATCTTTAACTTTGCAGGCATTGTTGGCCATTACAGCTTTTCAGACTTCTCACACATTCCCAGCAAAGTTTGTTTGTTGTTGCTCTGCAACTGTTAGTGCATTCAGGTATCAATCTTGAACATGGAAATACTGTAGCAGATGATGTGGCTTCTCATAACATGGGACAAAGGTTGCTTAAGAAACTACAGCTTGAATACACTGGAATCAAACATTCTTGAGGTCAAAAGGGAAAAGTAATCTCAACTGGGAACTCAGCTGTTGGTTTTGTTTTGTTTTTTAAAGGATACCATTCATGTGCTCTATATGGCTGTGTAAAAATAAGCCACAAATATGGTTGCGTGAAAATTGAGATGAAACAAAATGTAGTCATCCAAACTTTAGCCTCACCAAGTAACCCAGTTAAAGGGAAGATTCACTTATCTGTAGGAGTTAAATTGCTTGTTCTGTGATTACAAATCCATTTTATATTTTTTCTATGTGCTACTGTATAGTTTATAGACTCTATTTGATTGTGTATTGATTCAAATTTAATATCATGCGGTGGATTCTATTTTACCCAGCAGCAGGAGTTCTCAAGCGTGTGATTAGGTGATTAGGACAAAAGAATCAGCTGGTGTCAATATATTAACTTTTAGAGGCATTGAGTACTTTAAAAAACCCATCTTCTAACAGCAACTCTGCTGAACAGGGCATTTTTATTAATAGTGAGAATCTCATAAAGCTGAGAAATGTAATTTGGTTTGTTTGGATATGCACCCAAAAGTCTGGATGGCGATCCCAACCTCATCCCAATAATCCCAATTTCTTAGGTATGCCAAACTGGGTGTCTGAGAGAAAAAGCAAGACTTCAAGGCTTCCTGCTTCTAGCTGAGCAGGAAGGAGAGCACTGTAAGGAAGTCCACCCTTGAGGTACAATATGACAGTGCAATTGCTTCACATCCTAGCCAGAGAAGTGCAAAGACATAAGAAAGCGGGGAGAGAGGAGAAAGAGAGCAAAAAAAGAGATGCAGGAAATAAAATGAGGAGAAAAAGCTATTCCAGACCTACCCTTTCACCTGGTGGGCCGGGAGGGCCATCACTGCCTGCAGTGCCCTAGAAAATAAGAACAATTTGTTCAAAGGTGAAGCCTAATTTTCTTTGAGAAATAGTTTTGCAGCAAATAGCATCTGACAATTACCTTAGGGCCTGGTTTTCCTGTGGGACCTCGTGGGCCTCTTGATCCCCGTGGACCCTGTGAATTTGAGATACAGATACAAATGATGATGGTCATACAGGACAGTGTGTCAGAGTCAGTCATGCATTTTTACAGTAGGTGTAAAACATCACAGAGGTGGCAATCACTAAGGGAATGCAAGTAATGGTTTTAAACAAACAAAATAAAATACATACCGTTGGCCCTCGCTGTCCCCTGGGACCTGGTTTGCCATGTAAACCCTGCCAATGAAAGTTCAAATAAATCATCTTAGCATGTGGCATTTGACTGGGAATGAAAGTTTTGCTGTTGCTACAAGGCAATGTGCAGCTCTCCTAGGACTAAATGTTCTTTTATATCTTATCTGCTATGCATTTTAATTTAAAGAAACAGGTTTTTACTAAAATTGACCATCTTGCTGAAATCACTGTGCATGCAGCTTTATTCATTAGCTTCTACGTGTTAGGGCTAGATTCTGCCCTTGGCACCAGAGCCCATTAATGTTGCTGCATGGCCCATTCACAGCCAATGGAGTCCCTGAGAGCGATTCTGGATCAGCCAGAATTTCTCCTTGGAGCTCCCTTGCAGCAAGCCCACTGCACCATCCCGGGAGATGGTACATCACACTCCCTCTGGACAGCTCCACTGGCTAAGAAGGGAAATTGCTTTGTAGGAAGGAGCAGGGACCATACTGCATAGCTCTTGCACAGAGCCAGCATCTTTGCCCTTAATATGTAGCTCCAATATGTCTTTCATATGGAGAATCTATAGATCCCTTTCCTGAGGTGGACTTTACGCTAGGATTGTAATGGATTCTAATGTGAAGAAGCTTTTAATTCAAGGAGCCATATTCTCCTGATAGAAAAAAGAAACACAGTGACTGTTACATGTTAAAATCTAACCAGTGGAAATGGGATCTTCATATGAAGTTCTCATTTTAAAAAGAATTACATGCATATTCTCACTGTTTTGTCATCACACAAGAGAATACTATTTTAGTACTATAATATTACTCAGGTTGTAAGCTCTTTGGGTATGTCTACACAGGAAAGAAAAACCCCACGTCTGGTCCAGGCCAGCTGACTCACGCTTGTGGGACTTGGGCTACCGGGCTGTTTCACTGCTGTGTAGACTTCTGGGCTTGGGCTGGAGCCTAGGATCTGGGACCCTATGAGGTGGGAGGGTCCCAGAGCCCAGACTTCAGCCCATTCTCAGAAGTCTACACAGCGGTGAAATAGCCCTGCAGCCTGGACCTCACAAGCCTGAGTCAGCTGGCACAGGACAGCCACGGGTGTCTAGTTGCTTGGTAGACATACTCTTGGAGGCAGGGACTGTCTTTTCATTCTGTGTACTGTGTTTACCACAATAGATTCCTGATCCATGGTTAGGTCTTTAGACTATACTACTCTTGATACTACCTGTAACAGATAAAAGCCAGTTACGCTGGCCCAATTCAGAAGTCCGTGGTTAAATGCCTGGCTGAATTGAGGCTTTTCTTGACATCTAATAACTTTATATTTTCATATTTTAAAGTGTGTTCTTATGCATGTTGCAGCTTCAGGTTTCCTAATTTAGCCTCCTGATTGATGGTTCAGAACAATGATTTTTAATACTGATTTATCCAAAAAATAGGGTCTGAATGGTTGGGTTTTTTTTGTTTGTTTGTTTTTTTTAACATTCCTTGTTGGTCTCTGTAAAAAAAAGAACTGCCTTCAGCTCGGCTAAAACCATTCTTAAAAAAAAAAGCAAACTCAAAATACAATTGTTTCTCAAAAATGTAATATTTAAAGTGGTGAATCTGTGCTTTTGATTCCTTGCTGCTAAATAAAATTGATTGGTAGGCACAGTAATCATATACCTTACTTCAATCTGACTTAACATCACACTGAGTTGTCATCTATGAGTTCCAAGTCATCCTTTCACTTCTGATAATTTTATCAGCTTTCTAACAACACGATCAGCCACATCTAGTTGAGCTTTACAGGCAGCAGTGCAGTGACCTTCTTTTTAATGCCCCCCCCCTTTTTTTTATTGTGGTTGGAGATGCTGCATATTAGCTTCTCCCCATGTGCTTCAAATAAACAAAGCAGCAAAAGCTGACATTTTACTTCCACTTGATAAATAGATGTTCTTCATCCTGCTTGCTATAGTCTGATGAATCAGAATGCATAGAAAATCCAAGTTAAATTGCATGGTATTTAGATAATTCACAAGATAGGAAAATAGTCCTTGCCAGTGATCTAGCTAGTCCACTTTCAATATGAGCCATTTCAGAAGAAGATGAAAAACACTCCCTAATGGACAATTATTGAATAAGCTACCTGGTGAGAGAACTTCTTTCTATCCCAAATACTGAGTGGTTGCGTTAATGCCCTGAAGCATGAGGATTTATGTCTCATGCAGTTTGATACTATTTAATATATCTTTGGATGTTCAGTCTTATCCAGATAAAGGCCCAATGCTATAATACCTCAATGTTCTCTTGAAGCTTCTTGTCTTTATATATTTTAGCAGAGAGTTCCACAGGCTAATTAAGCATTGTGTTTTTTTAAAAAAGTATATCATACCCTTGCACCTTTCTCTCCATTGGCACCTGGGAATCCTGGAAAACCAGTGGAGCCCTGTATGAGAAATGGATGCAAATATCATCAAATATCTGTCACACCACCACCATACATCCGGTACTTAATCTAGAATTAAAACACATCACCAAATTGATGCAAAACATACATTACAATTAGATCAATGGAAATAGTTTTTAAAGCTGTCAGCTCTGGTGAATATCTAAAAATTAACTTACCATAACGCCTCAAGTCCTGAATGCATTAAAAACATCAACATATGTCACAACATTATTTTTCATGAACATCAATAAGAAACTGTTTGACAATTTTTTTCCAATTTTAGTTAACAGTCGGAAAGAAAAGTTCATTAACCACCACTAGAAATGATTTTATTAAATCATGACCAAGAGAAATGAATCTTGGGAACTTGCCTCTGCTGAATCAGAGTGGCAGAACTAAAATTCTTTTCTTAATGAAGTATCAGTGTCGCACAGAGCATTCTTGTGGGCCTTATTGCTCTTCTGGTCAGCTATTTAAGGGGGCTGATTTGCACTTTTGTTTTCAAGTGGCTGTTACTGTGTGTTCACATTCACATTTCAGAGACACATTATGACTAACATTAAAAACTCCAGTTCTGTTCAAGTTAGGTAACTCAGTAGAAAACATCTGTTTTAGCAGAATTCTCTTTACAGAGGTCTATATAACCCAGCACTGATGGTCTGTGTGGCTATGCAGTGGGATTGCATAGAGCCTAGAACATAACTTGGGCTTCAGGAAAGAGTCTTGAATCTGGGATGATACTGCTTGCTAAACCCTACCCACACCTTTTCCCCATCTCACCCTCACAAAGCCCACCATGCCTTCTGACTTCAATAGCAGTTGTATATATGTATTTATTTTAAGAATAGGTCCTACTATTTATTATGAATAGGTCCTACACCTCCTCTCTCATATATTTTCAGACACTCACATCTATATTAAAATATATATAACACCCCAACAAACTCTCAGATCAACTTTAACACTGGTGGGTCTCTGCCAGGATTAGACAGTGTGCAGTTAGTAAAAAGCCCTGAGTTTCCTAGTCAGAAGAAATACTTTTGATGAGATAACCAGTCATGCTTTTCACTTACATGGAGACCATACCTTTATCAACCCTGATCAGCAGGGATATTTTTCAAGGGAACAAGAGCTTCTCAAAAGAGCTTCTTGCTAAGTGATGCCCCCCTCTTATCTTTCAAATGAAAATGATACTTCTGTTCCAGTGTTATGATAAACGTTGACAAACTTCCTCACTTTATTCATAAAAAGGTGGCCATTGGACACTCACATGCAGTTACTCTATGAAACAGTGTACACATAACAAATTTGGAGGTTATACGCTCTTGTGGTGCATGAAATTTAGACAAGCTAATGGATGCTCACAGTAATTAACCATTAACCCTGGCCCTATGAAGAGTTCACTGTGAAGGAAGAACCTAATATTCTACGGTTTACAGAGAGAACTTAGAAAATGTGCTGACCATCAGGAAAATATTTGTTAAACTTAGCTAATGAGCTATAAATGTCACCATTCCCTCCACCACAACAAAATGGTTACAAGGAGAACTGACATGAGTCAACAAATACAGCTGTTTCCAGGAATTATTCCTTTCTCCCCACTCAATGTAATCCTTTACCCTTTCTACTTCTGTCATACCATTCTGAAGGATAGTGCTGGCTTGTCAGCTGCCAGTGCACTGATTTGCTAAGGAGATGACCTGGGGTTAGAAAAGACCATTGACTTGACACAACTTACTTTCAAGTTACAGGAGATTAAAAATCACAGGTTTGGTTTGGCCTGTCATAGGGTAGTACTGGCCATATTCCGCTCAGTTCCCTGCTGCGATAACTCATCCATCTTTGTATGCACAACATAAGTGGTTTTTTTTTTATTATTGGTTTAGCAACAGGTAAACAGCTAGCTACAATGTAAATGGCCAGACTGTAAGAAATAACTTCTCCATTTTCTTTATAGCATCAACTAAAATTCTTTTCTGGTTTTGTTTTTAAGTTCTTTATGGTTTCCTTTTAATATACCTTATTTATAACAAGGCGTTCCATTTATCCACTAACTAAGTTGTCTTTGGGGGGTCAGGCCGCCCCAGTGCTGATGATTTTACATGAACAGAGAAAGAAGGAATTTCTTGTTTGAATTGTTTTCACCAGTTGTGATTCAGTGTATAAAAGCTAAAGAAAGTCTAATTTGGTACGAGGCCCCAAGTGTGTCCTTAAAACTGTGTGTTATAGTACCAGAGAGAAAAACTGTTCAGACATTAGTATGAAAGGCTTAGCTATAAATATTTAATATATACAGTATTCTCAGAACTTCCTGCAATCAAGCTGATGAGGACTAGATTTGAGAAAAATATAGTGAAATTATCTTATAATGGTGCCTGTGCCTAAGAACAGCACACAGAAGCAAATTCATACAAGGCAAATAAGTGGCAGAAAAAAGTCACCTTGAACCAGCTACTGACTATTGGGGCAGGACTTCTTATTTCCTTTAGACAACCATTATAGATTATATGCACCTTTGATTCTGTCAACCTTTTCAATGTTGATTTCAACAGGACTGTGGGTAGAAAAACATGCTACCGAACATGAGTAAGGGTGGCCAAACAACAGGCCCTGAGTGACTTGATGCATTGTAGCAGTCAAAACCCTTTCTAATCTGGTTGCCTAAACTTCATGGAATAGCCAACAGTGAGTATAGTTTGAATTAATTTCAGTTTTAACTTAACTTAATTTAACTTAACGAAATTCCCAGTGACATCTATATTGGAAAATATCCACCAATTTTCTTTGAAGTGTTCGTCTTTTTTGTTCTTAATACTGAATAATGTAAAACCTCTTTGATCTTAGACATGTCAAAAGAGAACAAAAAAGAACACTGAAATCTCTGACATTTAGGTTAAAAGGCAGAAGCAAGAAAGGATCTCTTTATCAAGAGTATTCACCTTGAGAAACACTTTCCTTAGACTGCTAGGGTCTATTTCATTCACACAGAGTATTCAGTGAATAAATACTCTTAAGAGAGGTTACTTAGCAGAAATATAGGGCCAAATTGTAGGCTACAGATATAAAAAAAATATTTCAGTTAGTTATCCAGAAAGTATTATCTCTGTCCAAAATCACCAGTTCAAATTTGGAAGTAAGAATAGATCCCAGAATTTAGACTAGAGCAGCGGTTTTCAAACTATGGGGTGGATCTCCCAAGGGAGGCGTGGGAATGTGTCACGGGAGGCCTGAGTTGTGTGCTTTTTTTTTTTTTTAAAGAGCTCTGGCTGTCAATCCCAGGTGGTTGAGGCTCATATAGAAGGACCATGGGTGGTGATATATGTACTTGTGGGTGGTGGAGGTGGTGGTAGTGAGGGGGTAAACTGCTACAGACACAAAAAAGGGGGGCTGATCAAATAAGTTTGAGAACAACTGGACTAGAGGAAAGCTCAATATTTTATTGAGATGACATTCAGTCCTGCTAAAGGGGTAAGAGTTTTTCATTTATTGTACTATGCATTCTTAGCTGGGCTCATCTTTGACACACTCTGAAGGTAAGATGTAGAGAGGGACTTTCACAGACAACAGGAAATGTCCCTAACATTTTTAACGTTCCCCCCAAAATTATTTTTAATAGGTCTTTCTAGCAGTTGCTTAATCTACACTGAGCCACTTCTCAAAACTACATTAAACTGATCCTTTTAAAATGTAATTTACCATTATTAAGTCTTTATAAATAATTTAGAAACAGAACCAGCTAACACAGATATTTTCTAGGGACAACAGAGTCAAAATGATACTTGAAGGAGGGACAACTGCAAAAAAAAGAAACAAACAAAATAGGGAATTGTGGACAGAAGGTAGGGGACTAACACAGGACAAAGAACAAAGCTAAGCATTCTGGTTATATGAATGTCAAGCAACAGACATCAGTCACCCTCTTAACACAAGCAAAGGAAAAATATGGAGAAAACTGTGAAAGACAATATTGTAAGAGTCCATCTCCTATCTTTCATGGTCACACACTTGGAAGTGTGTTGGAGATGTTAAGACGGCTCTTTCTGTAGTTAGTAGAAGATGGCAAAAACATAGCAGTGACAGTCTAAGGTCTATATCTGGGTCCTCAGACCATATTGCAAATTCCCATGGACATCAGCTTGAGTTCTGGGGGCAACATATGGCTTTAAGTCTTAAAGAGGCAGGAGTATCAGCAGTTGGCTCTTTTTCACTAGTCCATGATGTGTATAATAGTATATTGCTGGCACAGGTATATAATGCAAGTAAGATTGGCAGGGGCTTAAAAGTTGTATAGTTGAGGGAAGGGGAAGTAGTGGTCTAAAATGAACAACTGCAATGGACCTAACACATTTTTTGACATAAATTAAAACATCATGGTCAGGAAAAACAGAGTGAGAAACAACTCAGGGTTTGGATGCTCATAGACTCATAGATATTAAGGTCAGAAGGGAACATTATGATCATCTAGTCTGACCTCCTGCACAATGCAGGCCACAGAATCTCACACACCCACTCCTGCAATAAACCTCTCACCTGTGTCTGAGCTACTGAAGTCCTCAAATCATGGTTTAAAGACTTCAAGGTGCAGAGAATCTTCCAGCATGTGACCCATGCCCCATGCTACAAAGGAAGGCAAAAAAACCCCAGGGCCTCTTCCAATCTGCCCTGGAGGAAAATTCCTTCCTGACCTCAAATATGGTGATCAGCTGAACCCTGAGCATGTGGGCAAGATTCACCAGCCAGATACCCAGGAAAGAATTCTCTGTAGTAACTCAGATCCCACCCCATCTAACATCCCATCACATGTCCTCCTTCCTTAAATATATAACTAATAGAACAGCTGCCGTTGTGGTTCATTTGTCCACAGCAAACCCACTCTTGAGTGCCATAAATAAAACTAACTCATTTACCTTTGGACCTTGTCTTCCTGGATATCCTGGCAGTCCTGGAACCCCAAGTTTACCCTGAAATTAAAAAAAAAAATTGTTTCTAGTAGTTCTTAATAGTTTAGTCATAACTTTATACAAAGTTTGTTTCCTTCCATAACATATACAATCAAATATTTTATTACATTCATCTTCATACTTCACCTATTTCCCTCCTGAGAAGTGGTCAATTGGCTTTGTTTCCAAAACCTCAGTTCCAAGAATGAAATCCTAATCTTGCTGAAATGGATGACGTTTTGCCGTAGATGGCAATGAACCCAAGATTTCACCCAAACACTCTTTCAACACTGTAATGTAGTGATGGTGGCAACAAAACATTAACACACCCTTTAACACAAAAGGCAATTCCCATAACAGTGCTTTTCATGTTGCACCACATGTTGGCTAATGTGTTTTGTTTATCTATAATCTCCATGAAAGCCAATGGATATTTGAAGATCAAGCACCACAGGTTGTCTTGAAGAGTTCTAAACTATATCAGAAAACATCATTGAAAATCATACCCCAAGAATAATCCAATATCACATAATATGTGGTGTGTTTTGAGAAAGCTGGCTGTCTTCCCAGCATCAGACAGGAAAATAGGCTGAGTAGATTGATGCTATTGATGTTACTAATTTTACTGCCTGAAGGTGGAAGGAGAGAATGCTGCTGTGTCCAGATTTCATAGTGTAGGTCCCACTCCATAGTCTTAGGTGATGAAACAAAGAATGTGTGCTAATTTGTCATTTTCAAAAAAAGGAAAAGTTGTTTTGCTCTCTAAGAGCCAGAGCCACTAGAGAAGAATATGGGTATTGTAAACACTCTACAGTATTCCAGACCATCACAATTTTGAAGTGGTCTCTACAGAAAAGATGTGAGAATGAAACATAATCTTGGACTCCAGCAATAATCTGGGATGCTAGAAAAGAGATACAGGGGAGCTCTTGCCTGAAAAGTGGCATTTGACAAAATAAATGTGTGTGCTTAAAAAAATAAAGCAGATGAATAGAGATGCAGAATATAACTCATGTTCATGAAAGCTTGTTTGTGCCTGGCAGGAGATAGTATTAAAGAAGAATTCAGCCATTTATAAAGATAACCATGCTGACAGTTATATTCCACATCAAAGTCAGTTGAATGCATTAGAACTACTTAAGGTAGCATCCCCTAAAAGAAAAGTTTCACAGCGTGACATTGTTTCACACCCTGATAAATTCAGTGGGAGTCTTTCTGCTGATTTCAATGGGAGCCAGGACTAAGCTGACTATTTGGAGTCTTTTTGGTGACAAGATCCTCTCTGCCCATTTGCTCTTTCTTCAGTATGCTCCACACTGGCATTGTTATTTGAGCAAATTCAGCCCCTTCCTCCTGGGGTGTGGAGGGTTCCCTGGCAGCAGGGCCACATGGAAGTGGGGAACACAGAAGGACCAAAGTGGTCTTCAGGATGTTGGGGGTTGGACCAGGTTGGGCACCTTCTGCATGGTGGAGACCTCCCAGTGTGTGGCAGAGGACAGGGCATGGATTGCTGCTATTACATGGATCTTCCCTTTCTCCCACCCTCATGTTGGTGTGGGAAGATGTTAGGGTCACAGAGACTATTACAACCATTAGACTGCAGAAGCCTTCACAGAGCAATTCTGCAGCCAGCTCATGTCATGGACAGCAATGAGCACTCTCCCCCAGTCCATCACATATTGGCCCAGCATTCAGGCTGGACATTTGACTCAGGATATGGAATTTAAGGAGTTAGTATCCATACAAATGGGAATAATCTGGATCAAATATATTTCAGAGGCTCATCTAAACTAAGCCAACAGTGCTGCTAACTCTTAAAATTCTGTCACAAGTCTCCTGGTATTTGGTATTTTTCTTAACGCTCCAGCTCCTGAAGTCAAGAGGATTGTGAAAAAAATCTCATCTTTCAATGTGGGGGAGGGGTGAGTAACTTGCTAGGCTTTGTAGAGTAAAATTGGAAAAAAATGAACCCTTAAGGGTCAAAAACCAGAATGCAAATTAACAGAACCCTAAATTTGTTAATATTTTAAAATCTTATGAGTTTTTACCCCCATCTCATGATTTTTTACTCATATTTGGAATGTTTGGAGTTGGCTATACTGAAAATCTCTTTAAACCGTACATTCATTTGTAAATCTCATGACACCAATACACTTTCCCATGAGAATCCTAACATTTTAATGTTTTTGGCAGGTCAGATATGGTGTAGGAATAGCCTTTTTTATGGTATTTCAGTACTCTCAATCCTGGCTGAAAACAGAAAATTCAGCATTCAGAAATGCTATAAAAGAAGCTAACTAAAGAGTCAGTTATGGTTTGGGAAAAAGTTCCTTTCAATTCTTGTTTTAATAGAACTTGTTCGCTGATCCAGTTACAACTCAATACAAAGTGATATTCTAATCTGAATTGTGCTTCCATTCATCCAGGATAATAGTTCTAGCCTTCTTTTGTTATACGTTCTTTGATTCATGACCTTGTTATCAGCTGGCAGGGTATTTTGCAACATTTTGGGGAACATTAATTCATAAATAGCTCCCAATAGTTAAATAAAACTGAAAAGAACTCTTCTTGGAATGAGTGAACTGACTCTTAAGATAAGTTATTTGATGACCGTTTATGAATGATTCCAGTATCAAGTCTTAAATATAACCTTTCCTGAACTAGTATGCCATGTAAATAAATCATTATGAACAGTAATGTTATGTTTATGACAAGAAGCAACTTATAATGAAAGAGTATTTCTTTCTATCTCTACTATCGCTAAAATATGTTCCTTCCTTTTTAGTTCCTTCTGCTGAAACTCTAGTCAATGATCCTGGTCATCTCTCTTAATACTGAGCATCTATATAGTCCTGTATACGTTTAAATACAAAACAGACTTTTATTATTTTTATTAGACCTTTTGTCCTAAAAGATGAAGAGGAACTTATCACAGAAAGGAAATTTAATGATAACTTAGATCAGGGATAGGCAACCTTTGGAACGTGGCCTGTCAGGGAAATCCGCTGGCGGGTCGGTTTGTTTACCTGCAGTGTCCACAGGTTCGGCCAATCACAGCTCCCACTGTCCGCGATTCGCCGTTCCAAGCTAATGGGGGCTGCGAGAAGCGACGCGGGCCGAGGGATGTGCTGGCTGCCGCTTCCCACAGCCCCCATTGACCTGGAACAGCGAATCAGGGCCAGTGGGAGCTGTGATCTGGGAACCTGTGGGCACCGCAGATAAACAGACTGCCCCGGCCTGGCAGCGGATTTCCCTGACAGGCCACGTTCCAAAGGTTGCAGATCCCTGACTTAGATACAAGTAATCATGACATGATCACATTTATAATGTGCAAGAGAATAAAGTCCAGATCTCTCTCACTCTCTCACACACACACACACACAAGCCAGATCAGCTCCGAGGAGGAATTTAATCAGATAAATTGAATGATAAATTGTAATAATTTAAGAACGCCTTACTATTTGCTCCCCTCAAAAAGCCTCAATCAAGGAAGAAGGCTGTCCTGGTTTAAAAAAAAACTAACCAGGTTCAGAGGGGAAGCAACGATAGCTATAAAAATAATAACAAATGGAAGAAAGTGAAAGCTTATATTAATAAGTATAAATCAGAAGTTAAGAATTGTAGAAAATGATAACGGAAGCAAAGAGACACAAGAAAAAAATCTATGGGCAGCAGAGTTAAGGTAAATAAGGAGTTTAAAAAAATATATTAGGAACAAAAGAATCCTGACAATGGTATAGGTCCATTACTGAATGGAAATGGTAGAATTATCAATAGTAATTCAGAAAAAAACAGAAGTATTCAATAAATATTTCTGTTTAATATCTGGATCAAAACCAGACAATATAGTCTCATCATATGATGATTATAACACTCTTTCTATTCCAAAAGTATCTGTGGAGGATGTTAAACAGCAGTTATTAAAGCTAGACATTTTTAAATCAGCAGGTCCAGGTAACTTGCATCAAGAATTTTAAAAGAGCTGGCTGAAGAGCTTGCTTGACTATTACTGTTGATTTTCAATAAGTCTTAGAGCACTGGGAAAGTTCTAGAAGAAAGCAATTGTTGTGCCAAGTTTTAAAAAAGGGGAAATGGGATGATGTGGGTAATTTTAGGAGTGCCAACCTGGCAGCAATACTAGGAAAACTAATGGAACATAGGATACAGGATTGATTAGTAAAGAATTAAAGGAGGATAAGGTAATTAATATAAGTCAAAATGAGTTATAGAAAATAGATCCTATCAAACTAGCTTCAATTTTTTATGACATTACAAGTTTGGTTGATAAAGGTAATAGTGATATTATAATATACTTAAGACTTCTGTAAGTTGTTTGACTTGGTACCATACAACATTCAGATTAAAAGAAATAGAACAATATAAAATTAATACTGCACATATTAAATGGATTAAAAACTGGCTAAGTGATAGGTTTCAAAATGTAATTATAAATGGGTAATGGTCATTAAGCTGGTGAGTTTCCTGCAGACACCCGCAGAGATCAGGTCTTGGCCCTATACTATTTAACATTTTTGTCAATGATCTGGAAGAAAACATAAAACCATCACTGATAAAGTATGCAGATGTCACAAAAATGGGAGAATTGTAAATAATGAGTATGACAAGTCACTGATTCAGAACTGTCTGGATCACTTGGTAAACTGGGAGCAAGCAAACAACATGCATTTTAATATAGATAAATATCAATGTAAACATCTATGAACAAAGAATGTAGGCCATACTTAGAGGATGGGGGGGGGGGGAGTTCTATCCTGGGAAGCAGTGATGTTGAAAAAGATGTGGGGGTCATGGTGGATAAACATGAGCTTCTAATGCAATGCTGTGGCCAAAAGAGCTAATGTGACCCTGGGATGCATAAACAGTGGAATCACAAGTAGGAGTAGAGAGGTTATTTTACCTCTGTATTGGCAACTGCTGCTGAAATACTGAGTCCAGTTCTGGTGCCCACAATTCAAGAAGGATTTTGGTAAATTGGAGTGGGTTCAAAGAAGAATAATTAAAGGATTAGAAAATGTGTTATAGTGATAGATGCAAGGAGCTCAATCTATTTAATTTAAGAAAGAGAAGATTAAGGGGCCTTGATTACAGTCTATAAGTATCTACATGGGGAACAAATATTTAATAATGGGCCCTTCAATCTAGCAGAAAAAGATGATCCAAAGGCTGGAAGTTGAATCTAGATAAATTCAGACTGGAAATAAAGCATACATTTTCAACCATAAGGGTAATTAACCATTGGAACAATTTACCAATGGTTATGGTGGATCCTGCATTTCTGACAATTTTTAAGATTGGATGTTTTTCCAGAAGATACGTTCTAGGAATTATTTTGGGGAAGTTCTATGGACAATGTTATACAGGAGGAACAGACTAGATGATCTCAAAGGGCCCTATTAATCTAATCCTCACATCGGCCCCATGAGGTTTCAGGGTTAAGTACCATTACTTCCATTTTAAAGATAGAAAAACTGATACAGAAAAGTGATATGACTTTCATAAGGCTATACTGAGGTACAGCCAGGATTAAAATTAGCGTGGGTCAGAAAAACTTTGCTGAAACAATTTTCCATCAGAAAATGCAGTTCTGTCAATGGAAACACTTCACAAAATTGTGTTGATTTTGCCAAAATTTAATTTTCAGAAAAAAAAGTTGTGTGTGGGGGGGTATAAGTTCTAACAGTGTTGAAATGACCCATTTTGATATTTTTTTAACAAAACATTTAGATTTTTGTTTTTGAAAGGGCTTTTCATTTTGATATTGTGTGTGATATTGTGTGTATATATACAGGGCCGGCTCTACAGTTTTTGCCGCCCCCCAAGCAGTGAAAAAAAATTGCCGTCGTGGACGGCAAAAGGGAGAAGCTGCCACTGAATTGCTGCCATGGCCAGCGGGACAGAGGGGCTGCCGCCGAATTGCTGCCACCGTGGAAACTCTGCCTCCCCTTTCTAATACTTGGAACGCTGGTGCCTTGAGCCGTCTCTGTGTGTGTGTGTGTGTGTGTATATAAGTTAGAATCAAAACATAATATTTTGATTTTGTCAAAATGAAACACAACCAATTGGATATGGAATGAATGAAATGAGATTTTTCTTTTGTGGAGAATTCTAAAATTTTGGGGTTTGTTCCAATTCAGAATGAAGCCAGTGTTTGAAATCTCACAATCCTCTGTGAAACAATTTGTGTGCTGTAGAGCTCTGATTAAAACACTGCACCTCCTGATTCCATCCTATATTCTCATCCCCCTACTTCTTTTCTACCACAAGTTCCCTTATTTTTTGTCTCCTATTTCTTACCTCTCTTCTGGCCCAGGCTACCAAAAACACTGCACTGAAATGGCACTCTGACCTTTTACATACCATGCCTTTGACTCCCTTTTCCAGCTTCCTCTCTCTTTCTGTATTGGGTTCAAGATCGAGGAGTACTTGTGGCACCTTATAGACTAACAAAGTTATTTGGACATAAGCTTTCGTGGGCTAAAACTCACTTCATCAGATGCATGGAGAGGAAAATACAGTAGGTAGATAGATAGATAGAACATGAAAAGATGGGGGTTGCCTTTTTATAGTGGTAATCAGGATGGCCCATTTCAAACAGTTGACAAGAAGGTGTGAGTAACAGTGAGGGGGGAAATTTAGCATGGGAAAATAGTTTTTAGTTTGTGTAATGACCCATCCACTCCCAGTGATTTTTTCTCCTGCTGATAATAGCCCACTGTATTGATTTGTCTCGTTAGAGTTGGTAAGGCAACCCCCATATTTTCGTGTTCTCTGTGTGTGTGTATATATATATAACTTCCTACTGTATTTTCCACTCCATACATCTGATGAAGTGGGTTTTAGGCCATGAAAGCTTATGCCCAAATAAATTTGTTAGTCTATAAGGTGCCACAAGGACTCCTTCTCCTTTTTTCTGATACAGACTAACATGGTTATCACTCTGAAACTGGTTCAAGATCATTATTCTCATTTTCAGGATTCTGCATTGCATACGCTCCATACATCTCAGTCCTTGTTTTTCATTATGTTCTAATGCCCCACACTTTGTTCAGTCTTCCTTTTTAGTAGCACCTTTCTCTCCTTCTGCCACTCCTGATTTTGTGTTTTTTGTCATGATACTCCTCATACTTTAAAACAATTTATCTTTTCCCATTCACCAAGCAATTTCTGCTCCTTCAGATCTTCTGTGTAGCCTTTCAATGCCAAACTACTCTCTAGCACTGTCACCATCCATGCTTGTGTCAAATTTTCTTTGAATCATATTTGTCTTTGTTAGATTAGACTGTAAGCTCCTCAGGACAGGATTTAGCTGTCTCATGTGTCAGGAAGTGTTATGCATATCTATGGATAGCTACAAAATAATAATTTTCATTATTTGTGTAGTGTCTGAGATCACTCTAGTAGCTGCCCTCAGCAGCCATAACCTACGGCTTTCAGATAGCTAAAGGAACTACTTTCAGCAGTAACAGCCTTTGGAGTTGAAGATCCTGGTTTGATCTCCATTATGAGGCAATGTTTCTTTACATTAGCTGTTGGTTACTAACCTTTTCACCAGCCTGCCCAGCACCACCTGGGTCCCCTGTTGGGCCTGCTCGACCTTTTGGACCTTCAGGGCCATCTTCTCCTCTTGGACCCAGTGGACCAACTTCACCCTAAAATTCAATATGGTATAAATATAGAACCACTGCCTATGTTCATACCAATACACTGTTTGCAATAGCAGGACATTTTAAGATTTATTTTATGAAACAAACAATTACTTGAAAACAAATGTAAATGAAGATTAGGAAAAAATATTAGTGCTTTTGTGCTAGTAACAGAATTCGAGTTGTGGGAGTTGGGCATTGGGTTACTTAAACCCAGGATAGGGGTGTATATTAACACCACTTTTGGAGGATCGGTGAGGCCCCCTGTGAAATATGGTTACACCATTTCCCCTGCACCAGCCAGAATATGGCCCTCAGGATTAATCTAGTACATTATACATGGAATGGAATTAGTGTGAAAATATGGATGCCTGGATAACCAGTTAGTCTGTTGGTAATGTTAGCTTAAAACCATGAAGTCTGAGGCTGGTGAGCTCCACTGCAGTCAATAGAGTAATGCTGATTCCCAGCATGTGAGCATCTGGCCCCAAATCTACGTGTGTGCAGGTTAAAAATAAATTAATGAAAACACTGCTTGTTACATTTAATTATAAATAAGTTTAAAGTGATATTCACAAACTAACAGCTAGAATTTCTAAGTACTATATTTTCCTGTATAAATACTTACTCTGTCACCTTTAAGACCCATGTCACCTTTAAATCCTGGGAAACCATCTTCACCCTAAAGAAAGCACAAAATATAGAAAAATGTGTTCATTAAAAAAAGATACTTTTACAAATGGAATTAAAACATTAGGTAATCTAAGTGGATGAGCATAATAAGTGCAGTAACTCCATTCAATTTAGAACTTCACATGCCTAATGATTTTAATATGGCCATTACTATATCCAAATATATAGATATCTATGCAGCTACACTGAATGATTGCTCATCTTGGGAAAAAGTTGTGAATAATGGGGAAGCTCTCATAGGCAGGACATAAATTTCTGAATTTATTATGAACAACTCCTTCATAGAAGACAATGATCTTCTGCATTAAATTCCATCCTTATACATTAAAGTTTTTATTCTGTTTATGCTTTCTACTGATAAGATCTTCATCCTTTTTCATAATTGGTTGATGGACTGACAATGCAACTAAACCTTAATATTGTTCTGTTCATTGGCAGAACCATTCATCCTTTTTATTTATTTATTTTTATTAGTGGCCCAAAAGCATCATAAAGGAATAACCAACTCTGAAAGTTTAGTGAAAGAAAGGTCAACAGATTCCTTACTGATTTAGTAAATCCTTTATAAAACTAAAAGTGGTCACACTGAACTTTAAAAGATATTTCTTTATTCATGTAAACATACGTATACCCATGTTCACAGCATATGGTGCCACACAAAGCTAACGGAAACAGTAGTGTCCACATAGAGTGGTCAAATGTAAAAGCATGAAAGGTGGCTCAATGGCTACATTCATTGGTTGATACAAACATATATACTATGGGTAATTAAAAGAAAATGATCTAGTCAGCATGGCAAAGATAAACACGCTGACACCTTAAGGATGTGTTTGTACATAGTGGTTGAACCAGAACATGTTAAGATCCTAGGGGACACTATTTATATACAGATAGCTAATCTCCTCAAAGATATTATGCAGTTGTCCATGTTTCCATAAAAATAGCCAACAGTGAGGAAAATTCTACTCTGTTACACTTGAGCACCTGGATAGTGACTCCACTGACATTAAAAAAATCAATGGAATTATTCCAGATTTGCACTAATGTAATTGAGAGGAGTTTTTGGTCCACTACGACTACATCTGAGTCTTTGCGCAACTACCATTCTGATATCAAGGCCATAGAAAATTCTGGCAAGTACATTTTTTAGTTGCTGTTCCTCATTGCTGGGGATGGAAGCTCTCTCTCTGCTGAACGAACTTGTAGAAAAGGGGTTCACTATAATGCTGATGTGCTTCAGGTGAAGAAGTATTGGTGATGTCAGTCTAGAATTAATGACAATGAGCTCCAGTTGTTGCTAATAAAACAGTAAGGGCATTGTACTTCATCGTCAACAGATTGCACTCCTATATCTAGAGTTTTCTCTTTTCCCATGCCAACCAGAGAAATTTGACATGGCCCACAAACCTAAAACCATGACATTATTTTTATTCCATTCAATATTTCAAGGAGAATTATTCCATGACAAAAGTGTTTCCAGAGGTAAATGGATCAAGAGAAATATGCCATGATAAGTCAGCACTTTAATTTCCTTACAAAACTTACAAGTACAGTCAAATCTCATTCTTCAGTGGATTGTAAGGTTTTTGCACAAAGCATGAGGTGCTGTAGCAGGTCATGATTCATGGGAAAAAGACACACTAGGAAAAGGTTTAGGTAACTGATAGGTCGTCTGTGTTTTGGGTGATAGTGGTAAAAGGTCCCATGAGGTCACTCTATAATCCAGACATTAAAATTCTAGAGTTACAAATACCTATTTATTAACATTTAAAGAGAGGTGTTGATCAAGTAGAGCATGAGAAACCTAAAAAAGGCTTTAGTTATGTGTTACTCGATTATATCCATGGACAATAATGTGGTTCAAATAAATGAGGACACCTTGCATACCCACAAGGATTGAAAGCTGCCTATCACAGATCAAAAAGTTGCCAAATGAACTGAAACTCTTCACCTATCAGAGTGAGGTTCAAGCTACTGAGAGCTAAAGGATCTTGACTTTAGTTCAGCTTGGAGGCGAGAGTGAATCTCTAAGGCCCTACTCTGTAGGTAATAAAAAATAAAACAGAGTTCTATAAATAGTCTATTGGTCAATGCAGAGTCATAACTCCCTTGTCAACTTTGGGACCACTTGAGATCAATAATGGTGTGGCAGATAGATCAATTGCTCTACCTCTCTCTTCTCATAATACTGTGCTTTTCACAGTAGTATTTGACTGCTCTAAATCAATAATGCCTATATGTAACAGACATATAAGCTCCACTAGAACATGTCCTGTGATCTCAGGGGTTTCTATGTATTTGGTACATCAGTGTCAATTTTGAGGTATGCACTAATGTTTTGGGTCATACAGCAGCTATCATCAAACAACTGTTAGGATCATAGAGGCTGCTAGGAGGTCTTTAATGTCATGATGTCTTTAATGTCCAAACCTTGTCCAAGTCCTATTCAAAGAACACAATGAACTATTGAGCACTGTGTATCTTTATATCTATTTATTTGTGGAGATACAGCTATCTCATTATTTATCAATATGGAAAAATCTGTTATTTATTTATCCTCATTGCATGTTTGCTTTATTTTGAATAATAGCTCATGTTTATATAAAGCTTGGTAGTATAGTGAAGAAAGTTATTATAATGAACAAAATGTGTTGTCACTGCAGAATTTCAAAAGCATGAAACTCCTTTCAGGGGCTTGATCCTTCAGGCAGTTCTCCAGTACTCATGTCAAAGGCAGTTGTCAAGAGCGAACCTTCAGTCTTGAAAAATAAATGTACACTCTGTGGTAACAGAGCAATAAGGCCAGATATGCCTGTGTGAGATGGCTGTTTGAACCGCAGTTCTGGGACAGACTGACTCTAAAACTTGTGCATCCATCCCCAGAAGGATCAGCCCAGTGCAAGGAGTCTCCAGTGGGATAGAGTTAGCACAGAGGTTCTTATGCCACTCCTTCACTTCCTGCAGTTATAACACTGAGGAAAGAGGGTAGGGCTAGGATATCCCTATGACAATCCCTGGCTGGGGTTTTGGCCCCAAGGGGCCACTAGAAGCTAATGGAGGTTGCAGCAGCCTGAGTGTGACCTAACTTCATGAAGGGGAAATGGCCCTGCATATAGCAGCAGCAGCAGGTTTGGGAGAATGCATTGTGAGTTTTAATCACATTTGCACACATATTCCCTATTTATGCTGTGCACATCTTTGCCATAGCAAAGGATCTGGTCTATTGTCTGCATTTCAGACACCAGAAAGTCTGGAAGTCAATGGAAGGTTTGGGTATATAAGAAATACAGAATCTAGTCTATAGTATGAATCACAGTCGTGAAAGTAATAATTGTCACAAGTGTCTTGGATGTGACAAGCTTCTAGGGATCTACTGTTGTCAGTGGTGGAAAGAGGGAAGGCTAATTCTCCACTGCCCTGCACCTTGTGTGTAAGTCAGTTACACCTGTGCAAAGTAGGTGGAAAATGCTATTGCTCTGATCTGGTAGAATTTTACACAGATGTAAATAGCTATGCAAGGTGCAGGGCAGTGGAGATTCAGGCCTGATACATTCCCCGTGGATGGTGAAAAGTAACCACTGCTGCCTGGGAACAACAGTACTTGGGAGAAGGAAATAAAAGATGTAGCACTGAAAAAAGGAGACCCTTTTGTTCACCGGAACACAGAAAAACGCTTTTTTTTTTTAAACAAAAGCAAGTCCAATTCTATGTTTACCTTTTCACCTTTGGAGCCCTTGAGACCACGGACACCATCAGCTCCCTGTAGAAAACAATGAGAAAATGCCTCACTGTACATAACCAGAAAGTTTCAAATATTCAGATTTTTTTTTTAAATGAACCATACCTTCACACCACGAGGACCAGGATAGCCAATTGGACCCTGAGGACCTGGAGGCCCCTAAAATACATTGGATTAGAAAAACTCTGTATGTTAGTCAGTTAACAAATAGTTTTCGAAGTACGATCCACTTACCTTAACTGTACCACAAGTAGTCTAAAGGAAGTCATTGGAATAATACTGGACAGACAGGCTTTTCTGGCTGACTGCCCCTACGAAAACTTGTGGGCATATCAAAGCATTTTTCTAATTTACTGTGGATCTATTTATGGTTTTGCTGTGGATTTATACTTTGGGGAATTTCATATGAAAGCAACGTGCTAAAAACATCAACTCACAACATAAATAATCTGAAATTAAGATAATTTTGAAAATATAAGGAGAACACACCAGTGTTAATGATGTCTGTACAGGGCAGAAGCTATGTGTTAGAGATAAAGACATAAGAGTATATCACTCTACTAACCCTTCCCCATCATTTAAAAAAAAATCTCACAAATTCACATTCTGTGCCATACTCTACTCTCCTATAGGCAGCTGCTATTCCCATATATACAGATCTTGCCGAATCTGACTCCTTTTTTCAGTGTTTGTATTGTCAGAGTAATAAATCCATCAATCATGGTCTCTCTTAAAAATTCCCCAAAGTCAACATGGTCTGATTTTTAAAATTTGTCAACGTTTAATTGATACCGACTGGGGATTTTTTGGCATTTATTGTATCCTGAGGATTTTTTAAAATCTATTTCACTATACCTTTGCAAATATAAAATCAAGAGAAGATAAACCTTTGCTACTTTAATAGTACATCCTGTTTCATAATACTTCCTGGCCTCATAGTAAAGAAAAAGGCCCCCAAACATGTAATAGATGGCAGCATAAGAACCAGATTTTAATGCCCTGATTTATACTATTTATAATGTATAGTACTTTACTCCGTTGTCTTCAGTAGGACTACTCGGGAAGTAGTGTGTTATTCAGCATGAGTAAGGGTTTCAGAATCTGGCCTTAACATGGCAGGGAACTTTACAAACCCTTTAAATATTTCACTACAATGAAGAAATTATTTTCCACTGGCTTGCTGCAAGTGACTGAAAAATCCATTGATTGTGTGTGTTTTGCTATACCCCCCTCACAGAGCCTCTCAATAGTCTCAGCATGTAGCACACACTATAAAACTGCAAACTCAAAGAAGTTGCAAGTTATCTGTCTGAAACATGTGACAGTTTATTAAATCCTGAGTAGACATGAATAAATATAAATAGAGTGCCTTGTTAAAGTAAAACTGCTTGTGGAGTTCACAGATTGGCACTCAATAAATATGGTTGTCAGTACACACATGCTGTGAATGGGTGATGCATTTTCTATCACTTATGATCCCAATAGCTGTAAGAGCAACAGATTACATGGTTGACAAATTTACTAAATAAACAAATAAATACAAATTGAATAGGCACATGTTTATGGAAGTTTTGAAACTTACCAAAGCACCTTTCTCTCCAGACTGACCCTCTTTGCCAGGATGACCCTGATTACAGAAAGATAAATATTTTTTGGAAAATATGCTCTTCATGAAAAACAATTCATTATACAAATAAATTGGTTTTAAATAATTGAACATCATGATGACCCCAAATCCAGCCCTGTTTCTGGATTAGAGCATGAAAAATACACCTTTTGATTTTGAGGATAGATTTACTGTTTTAATATATAACTAGTTTACATAACAAAGAGAAATCTGGACAGTAGTTGTATTATTGGGAATGTATTAAGCAATATTTTGATCACATCCAGTTAATATTTCAACTGCAGGAGTCTTTTAATCTAAGACACACTCTGATTTGATTACTTTAGTGTTTTGAAAGAGCCTATATGATACAACTTCATGCAGAAATCCCTAAACCATATAAAAAGGTTTCAGGAGTTGTCTGAGAGGCCTATAATGAGATTGATCTAGTCTCATTTATAGCATTAATTAAATGCTTTTCCTTTAAATCATTGCTTACTTTTAAAATAAAACTTTCTGAGGGGTGCAGGCTGCTACTGTTTAAATTCTATATCATTATAGTTATATAAAGCTCCCACTAGAAATGTAGCCCAAGAATTAAGCTTTTGTGGGTGTGTGAGAGAGAGAAAGGGAGATCACTCGAAAGGATAATTCCTCACTGCATTCCCAGTGGGAGACAACAGTGATTATTTATTTTTGATCTGTCACCAAAAATTACACTAAAGTGAAATTTAAAATGTTAATGGCAGATTACAGTTTGAGGAAATCAACAAGTAACACTTTTTCTACTTTGTGTAGATCCACTCTTATTTGAAGGGTATAGTAAATCTTTAGTTTTGCTGTACGTGTAGCCACTTCTTACATATTAGCTTCTTGGTGGTATTAACTTTCAAAAAGTGTTTTCAGTATGTTAATTGATATCAGATTTTTAAATACCTGCCAATCCTTAACTGATAAACTTCTGATTTTTATGTTTAGTTTTCTAGCTGATAATATGAATTTAAAATATGCTATTAATTATATATATATATATATATATATATATATATATATATATATATATATACACACACACTTTTCATTAATAGCATATTTTAAATAGATAAAAGTAAGTGATATATATATATATATATATATATATATATATATATATATATGCATTCTACAATATTGATTAGAAGGATGAATATCAGATAGGTAGAAACAACTTATTGTCTTGCTCATCTCAAACAGCATTAACATTTTTTTTTTCAGTTTTACTCAAACAAATGCATCTTGGTTTGAAAATCTGAACTAATATTCAAGCAGATGATCTTATTGTGCGCGAAGTTATAACTACTTACCCTGCATGGAAAGTCTGTGATTCTATAATGCTACCTCTGTCAGGGGTGATGCTTACCAAGAGTTTCAGCGACTTAACCTGCCTGCCCTACCTTTCTACCAAACAAACCCATACACAAGGTAGGGAGATGACTGTCAGGCAGATGGTGGGGTGCAGGCAGTGGTTCATGCACAAGCACGGGCACACACATACACATGCAAACACTACGTGTGCTTATTCATTCTTCACTGCATTTGTCTTTATTTCTGATTTTTATGTGTAACAAAATGCAGGTTTTCAAATACCAGTGATGTTTGTAAGGGCTGAGAGTTTTCAGAAGCCAGAAGAACTTGCACAAGTGGACAAAGATTCAAGTCTAACTGGAATCTCCAACGATGCTATAATATGCATTGCCAACAGTCTGTATGGATGTGCTGCAATAGCAGGCAAAAGGGAGATTGACGATCATGGATGCAGTTCTGTATCCATAATACGTTCATTTTTTCTAGTTTAATGCCCCTGGGACAACGTCTATAGTTCTTAACCTTGCAAAATTCCTGTTGAGGTCATTGAGAGTTTTGCTTGGAATTTGACCTAGGAAAGGGGGAAAGATTATTATATGAGAAAATGGCATAGTGGGGAAAGGACTGAGGGGGACAGTATAAGGAATTGTGCTGCCTACAATTAAGTGGCCCTTACTGGAGGTAAAAACATAAACATTTTGATACAAGAAAGCTCTCTTTTTCTCTCTCTCATCTGTCATTAGGCGTACTGGTTTTATAGTTACTAGGTTTAGGGCGTGATTTTGAACAGTAATGTAAGTAATTTTATTCAAGTAAGAATCTTTGTTGGGTGTTCACTGAGTTTAGTAGAGCTGCTCATGTCAGTTCAGTAACTCATGGGGGTAAGCGCTTACATGAAGATGAGTTTCCTAATGTTCAGAAGATTCTTATTCTGGTAATCCTGCCCCCATGAAGAACCTGAAAGAGTGGGGTCCACTCCCTTGATATGCCCTGATCAGGAGCTGTGAGGAAGTAAGGTGTAACCAGCTTTATGCCAGCTGAGAAAATCCCTTAATCAAGAGCATTTCCTGGTGGCCATAGGTACATACTCTATCCCCCATTTACACTGCCACATTGACATAAATGAGACAGTGGATTTGATCCACTGTATGTCTCCCCGGCTATTGGCACATGTTACAAGCATAATTGATTATCAAGGTCCACATTTTTAAAAGGGCTTCAGCAAATGTTAGCAGCCCCCTAACTTTAATAATGCCTCAAGTTCAAATAATACAGAGGTATACACAGGTTTTACAAGTTTGTTCCCAACTAAGAGCACTGCTTCTTTTCTTCTTGTAATGCAGTACATTGCATGCAGTGACCCAAAACTGCATACTGATTTTGAACAGAATGTAGACATTCAGAGGACAAAATACTATATTACTTACAGAAGGCCCATCAGAACCAGCAAGTCCGGGAAGGCCAGGTTTGCCCTGTGGTCCCTAAACACAACAAAAAGGATACATTTTAGGAATAATATTAACAAATAGGTTGCTCAAGCTAAAATAGGTTACAACAAATAAATTAACTATGAACAAAAAGAAATATGTTAAAGCATACAAAGTGATGGGAAAAAATAAAAGTTGAGAGTGTTCCAAAAGCTAGATCCAGAGACTTAGATTCTGATCTCAGTTACACCAGTGTAAATCCATAACAATTCCAATGACTTCAAAAAAGTTACTCTCAGTGCTCACTAGTGCAAATGAGAAAGGAGCAGAGAAATTGCCATATGGCATCAGACCCATGGTCCATCTAGTCCAGTATCCTGTCCCTGAAGAAGGAAGGAGCAAGAAATCCCTCAGAGGACAGATACCAGATAATCTATTCCTGATAGTTAGAGACTTAAGGCCTGACGCATGAGGTTTTATCTCCCTTTCAAAATTTGTGTTATCAATATTATGACTGAATATTTTTGTTATCCACATAAACAGCCAATCCTTCTTTGAATCTTTCCAAGTTGTTGGGCTCAGCAACATACTGTGGCAATGAGTTCCACAAACTAATTATGCATTGTGTGAAAAAAGTATTTCCTTTTGGATTCTCTTCTGGCTTTAAATATTTCAACTAGATATAGTTGGATACTGAAATACTTGCTCCACCTGACTACCACCAGTACCTCAGAAATATCCATTTGTAATGTTAAACTAAGTTGCCTTTTACCTCAGAAAGTGTGAGATTCCTATAACCATGTTAATCATCAAAACAGTGCTGTCTGAAGTTAGATCAGAGAGTAGTAAGCAGCTGCTATAGCATGAATGAGAAAAACTAAACAAAAGCACAGGCACCTGGGAAGGAAATTAAATAGAAAGGACAGATGAGGGAGAAGGAATAACATGTTATTTCCCAGTTAAACTGAGGTGATGAAATGAGAAAAAATAACATCCAGAAAATAATGTTCTTTTACAGAATTGTGTGAAAAACGTCAGCATCAAAGTACATTCAGCATCAGTTTTCAGATTCACCATCATTTTTACCAACTTTTCTTTTTGAAAATGTCTCCAAATACAATGAATATGCAAATTAGAAAGATGTAAAAATATGTTTATTTGGGTTGTAAGAGAGAAGATGATTGACTAGAGGCCATTTGAAAAATGCACTGTTTTTCACAAAGTATCATTGGGCAGATGAGAAATTAAGGGCACAAGGAGGAAAAACAAGGCAAAAGTTACATTTAGAAATGGACCATCCCAGTTATGATGGAGAGAATGTAACTGTTGCACATATCAATCACCCCTAAAATGTATACACAAAGACATGGAAGAAAAAAGTGGAGAAATATGATGTATTGTTCACTATACAAAGTAATATCCAAAGAACAGAAAATGACAAAGGGTGAAATCCTGGCCCCGCTGAAGTCAATAGCACACTCCCTTTGACTTAAAGGGGCCAGGATATCAACCATAATCAAGAGGAGGCCAGAGGCCTTAGCATCTAAAGTTGCAAAGCAAGAACAATTTGAATGATGTAGGTGAGTCACAGAACCCAGGGGTGAGAACTGGCTGTTCATTGGTTTGAACTGTTTCAAACACAAAAACAAAGCTACATTTAGAGGGTAAGCTGTGTGCATGGCAGGACAGAATGTGACTTTTTGGAAATGAAAGGTTAGCTGATGATCTTCAAAGAGTCACAAGAGATGTGTTTGATGTCTGTCCGTCAACCAAAAATCCATGTTATATAACTAGAAATTTTATTATACCAAAAAAACCCCACCCAGGTTGGGTCCTAGTCTCCAACCACCATGTCTATGTCTACACCACGTAAGAGCAGCAAAGCAAATTGGCAACATTCGTTCCCAAGAGTTTCAAGAATATGTAGCCCAAACAAAACAAAATGATACTTTAATCACAAATGCATTATCAAAACCTATGTGAGTCAACCTGTAATGAACATCAACAGACCAAATTAAAATTAGTAACATCCAAGTCATCATCACCCAGGGCAATTTACATTAGCTGGATAATGACAAATGCATCCTTTTTATTGGACATTTTTTCTTATTTAGTACCATCATGGCATCACAGCATTCATCAACTGCAACTCCTACAAAATCATCAGTGTCCTTATGGTCTTTGTCCTGTCCATGCCCAGTCTGTGGGTGTGCCCACTCTCAGTACATAGGTTTACCAAAGAGGAAGCAAGAGATCAAACAGGCATTCCTGTATTAGTGCAAGACACTGACCTAAGATTGCTAGGTTTCTAATTAGTCATCTGGGTATATTCTGGTATGCTGGCAGCAATATGATTGCTGCTATTTTTTACATCCCTCATACACTTATACCTCTGAGAAACTTTTCTCGCAGCTAACCACTTGGACTGCCCATGTGAGCAGAGTTACCCATGAGTTCCTTTTCAGGACTGGGCCCTCGAGAATGAGTAATCTTGATGGATTGGCTGTGCTAAATATATTGCCTCAAATCAACGCAAACTTTTAAAGAAAATCTGGATCTATTAGTGTGAGCCTGATCCTAAAAGAGAGAGCACCTAAAATTTTGTTATGAAACTTTTGTGAGGGAAACCTATATTAGCAGGTTTAGATGGGGGAAAATTTTGATGTGACTGGGTTTGAGCATAGACAAATAATGCTGACTGGGTTTGGACCGGGAAAGCTTTCAGTGTCAGAGGGAAAGGTTTCTATCAATATTTCAAATGTCACTGCTTGGTCCTCCAATATCAGAGATGCCAACATGTAACGTAAGCAGGGAAAATTTTAGATGCCAGTATGTTTTAGGAGGAGAAAACTTTAGATGTTGGTGAGTTTCACATGGAAAACTTTAGAGATGACTCTGGAAAGGGGAATCATTCTATGGGGGCAGGTTTGGGTGGAAAAACTTCCTTTTAATATTTTACTTGCCAGAACCTCTTCTTATACAATTCACTTGTGCAAGGCAATTTGTACACAGAAAAGTTTCTAGGAGAGTAGACTCCTGCAGGCATTTCATATAAAAGTTAATTTCCTGAGTGGCCTGCATTCTTCCTTCTCTCCAAGTGCCATTCCTCTCTTCTGGCACAACCAAGTCCAGAGTCCTTGGTCTGAAACCCCTCCCAGTAGGCCCAATTGGGGCTATTATTCTGAGATACTCAGGGACAATTATGGAACTTACAGATATGGTGTTTCTAAGATGACTCTCGGTCCATGTTGAGTGTGTAAGCACTACACGGACTGGAGCAACAGAGAGTGTGTAGTCTCAGGATGTCAAACTTATTTTTGCATAGGGATGCCTATGGCCACCTGAGAGAGGAGAGCGTGCTTCCTTCAGCTCATGAAGTTTATACTGCACAAGCCAATATACTCTGAAGTCTATCCAGCATATAAAGCCTTATGCATGTAAGTGTTTAATTTACTGAAGTCATCTTCCTGTACAGGCCCCACACAAGGCCACTTATAGTTGTAATTCTTGTGCTTGGCATTACAATCTCTGTGCTTCCACATGGGTAAAAGAGATCCCAAAGGAGTGGGAATGAGGCAGGGCATGGCCCTGTTCTTTCCACTCCTCACCAGCACATTGAGTGGGCCTAGGACACTGGCTGGAGTATGCTGTACTCCTTGAAGAGGTGTAGCAGTGAACAAAGTTATCTTGCATTCTAGGGAGCTCCAGTAGAATTTCTGCCTTTGTGGTGGTCTGACTCCACTCTATTCCAAATGCAAGGTTATGTCTTTAAGGTGTGATTTTTTAAAAAATTGGTTGACTACAGCTGAAATGTAACACATTCCATATCAACTCAACTCTTGTCTCTCTGACATTTTGGGAGGGTATGTAGCCCATAGAAATGTATATAATGCTGGGCGGGTGCAAGATGGTTTCTATTTTGTAGGGAGAAACTAGTGGAAATAACGATGAAGATCGAAGGTTGGATTTTTTAATATGAAATGTGACATCTGTCACTGCTACAGTACATTTATTTAAGAAATTTCATTAACTTTGGGATATCTACCTTTAACCCATGAACAAATATAACATTTCTACCTAGCAGTAAGTTACAATGTAACAAAGCTAACAAGCTGGTTTGCCAGATCATTTGCGTTAATATTAAACTCAAAAACAGAAAAGACTACCAAGCCAAGAAAACTCAAAAAATAAGGTACGTATATGGATAGGTAGGAAACAAACAAACTACTTCACACCTTTTCAGCCTATTTATCCTTGTAATCTCTATTATAATGGCTAGTGAACCATCCCCTAAGTGAATCACTGTTGTGAAAAACCCATAAACAATATATTGTAGGTGTTGCATATACAAAATACAATTAGTTTACACCTCTAAGCTATCTGATATAGATATCAGGGACAAAGTATGAACGACTATGGGATAAAAGACTTAAAATCCGAGTGATTCCATGCAAGAACAGAGGAGCATGCAAGGCCAGTTTTTGCGATTCTTTCTCATGCAAAACTCCCATCGACTACAGTGGGAATTTTGCTCAAATGTAGATGGCATGATTGTTTCTACAATAAATATATACAACTCAGTGGAGGGGAAAAAAGCTTTTTTACTTCACATAGCTGACCTGTACTTGGCACTTCAGAAACAGAAAAATGGTCACATTATCTGAAAGAAACATATCAAGATAAAGTGGCAGAGACCATGCTGTGTGGCCCCGAACCTCTGACTGCTGAAAGGTGTGCTATGCGTTCGTGATGGATTGTGGAATGAATATGTTGTGGACACAGCCATCTTCCAAGAATAACATTCTGGGGAAGACAGGCAGGTAGGAAGTCTGTGTATTGTTTCCTGAAATCCCCTTCAATCCTTTCCACTAAGAAGTGAAATACTAGAACACTAGGAAGATATTAAACCACGAATGAGAGGGAAACCAGAGTGGAATCAATCAGGGATCTAAAAGAGGAAAGGAGAAAATTACTAGGAGTGTGAAATTTGAAATGGACATAATTAGAACTTGTAGCAGAATGTTACTGCTCAGGAAACACAAGGATAAACAAATAGGGCCTTATTCTGATCTAAATTATACCAAAATTACTCCAGTGTAACTCCAGAGTTATGCCAATATACCATCAGTGTAAATGAGAGCAGAATCAGGCCCGCAGTTTAAAGAAAGAGGTAGATATTTTAAAAGTATAGGAGATGAAAGAGAATTTAATTTTATAGAAAATACATTTAAATTGAAAAACTGTCTTTTTTTTTTTATAGCCCAGCAGTCTGAGTCTATTTGAATTTAATCATGAACAGTTTAGTGCTATGGGCCAAATTCTGATCCTAGTACCTTCAGCATGAATCAAGAATAAATTCAGAAAGTTACACTGGTGAAAAAAAATGGTGTAAATGCGAAGAGAGTTAGGCCCACATTATTCATTATTTTACTTGGTGCTTTTAGGGAATTCTGCTATGTTTGAGATCGTAGGTGTCTAATATCTAAACATAAAGCAAAGCTCTTAACTACTTCACCAGAGGCTGTTACATGGATACACTGATTATGAAATACCAGAATAACATTATAACGTACTTTTTCACCAGGAGCTCCAATAGGACCTTGTGGACCAGGAAGCCCCTATTAGAAAGAAGCCAGTGTGTGAGAAATCAGGGATAACAATATACATACATTTTCCCTATTAAAGAGCCCTCATTAATCTGTTTAAACATAGCAGCAAATATAAGTGTGGGGGTCGGGGGTGGGGGGGGATTAAACCAGTTAGATAAGAAGCTTTGTGTGAGCTTTTTGCACAGGCTACTCTTCTGGCATCAAGTCTGTAACAGGATCCTATTCAGAACCCTCCTACAGGTGTGGCCCTTCCTGCTGGCATTCCAGGAACACTGAATGAGTCATTTTTCTTGCAAATGAAAAAGCCCTCTGCAAGCTTGCTTTAAAATTCTGCTCCCACTGCACTATGCACATTTTCAGCATTATTTATAAAATCCTTCATGCTTTATCAGTCCTGCATATGAAAAGCTAACCTTATGCTAATCTGTATTCATTAAACATTTGTTTAAAGGAATGTGGTATAACCTGTGGGTTACTGAACACTTACTTGTGGACCTGGGATTCCTTGTTGACCAGGAGGTCCTGGTTCCCCTTGAGGACCCTACCATGCAAAAAATACAGAGGCATTAGGTTTGGGCTTCTGTGTTACAAATCTTCATTGTCAGGCCTAAAGTAATACAGGCACATCTCTGTGTTTTCCATCTTTTAAATTTACCAACTAACCGTCTCTCTAGTCTGATTTTCAAGTTCATTTATATCATCAACATTTTATTAATGTGGGGCTAATTCCACCCTGAGAGCTGGAGTCTGGGGGCTACAGGAGGTTAAATGAGGGCAGAATTTAGGTTTGAGTAGATGATACACAAGGCTGTTCTTTTCAATACAACAACAAGAGGAATCTGAATTTTAGATTAAACAGTGACGGGGTAGGGAAGGGGAAGGATTTTGACAATCCCAAACCTCTGTTTATTTCCCTAATTATGTACCTACCAAGTTTCCTTTTGGACCTGGGGGGCCATCAACACCTGCAACACCCTGCAACAAGAACAAAAATAGAGGCAACACTGGTCGGAATTATTTTTTACTGGAAATTGCATGTTTAAAATACCTTACTCTTTATGCTATACGTACAGGTTGTCCTGGGGGACCGGGTGTGCCCCTGGGGCCCAGTAGTCCTCTTTGACCCTGAAGAGAAGACACAATTCATAAAAATGTGGGTGCAATTCCTCCTTACAAGCAGATAGACTACAGGAGTAGGGGGAAGGGAGGCAGTGTAGCCTGACAAAAGGATTCACTGCTACATGGGACCCTCCTAACCTCTGCCCTGTATTGGGAGCACAATATGGATTGACAAAAAGAAAAGGAGTACTAGTGGGACCTTGGAGACTAACCAATTGAATGCATCCGATGAAGTGAGCTGTAGCTCACGAAAGCTTATGCTCAAATAAATTGGTTAGTCTCTAAGGTGCCACTAGTTCTCCTTTTCTTTTTGTGAATACAGACTAACATGGCTGCTACTCTGAAACCTGTCAATATGGACTGAAGGAGCCTGCTGTCGAGTAGCTCTGTCTTTCATACCAGAGAAAGGTTGGAGGGGGAGATTTTGTCTCTGCCACTGCCCTGAACACTGGTGCAGCACCTTCCACAGTCACTTGATCTGGGTGCTGACTATTTATGTATTTAATGAAAACAAGGTGGTGTTAATTATTTCTGTCATGTTCTGTATTGCTGTGGAAAGTGCTACCTTTCTTGGTAGTAAAATCTCTGCTAGATAGCTGAAAATTACTCATTTGTAGTCTTTCTCTGTATAATAAACAAATGGAAACTCTTCCACAAGCAGAAGGGCAGACCTGCTCCCACAAGCAATTCCACTGAAATCAATGGGACCATTCTTCTGAGGAGGGGGAGCAAAATTTGTTCCCTAGTGGTATTTTTAACTTTCTACAGAGTAACTGCATTTTGTTTTTCATTATTTGTGTCATCAGACCCTGTGGCTGAAGTAGGCAGGCCTCGTTCTCCTCTCTGTTTCATTATGTGTGAAGAGGATGCAAATTACTATCATTCTGACTCAGTAGCATTTTACACCCACTTTGTATCTGGAAGGGCCATATGTCAGATATTTAGGATAAAATTATCTTTTCTGAGCCAGGCCCCGGATCTCTTGCCTGCACGGCAGATCTCTGTTCTGCAGTCACAGCACCAGTGGAATTCCTACTGATATCAGTGGAATTCTTGGACATGTAACAATTGTGAAATATACAATAAAGAGAAGCAGTGTGGGCAAGGGGGGGAATTGGGGTGAAATTTTGCAGCCAAATATTCACTAAAAACAGACTGTTGTGAAATATCCCTAGAGGTGTCAATAGGCGGACTGTGACCTCACTGTGCTCATGTAAATCAGGAGTATGTCCACTGAAGTCAGTGCAGTTACACCAGAGTGAATGAGATATGGATCAGGTCCAGTGATTTGGAAGTTGTGTACCGTGGACTGAATTCATCCATGAATAATTCCAGTCATGTTAGTGGAGTTACACCCCAGAAGAATTTAGCCCATTGTTTACTCTCCATACAGAACTGCCATTTTTTTCCCTCTGGGAAAAGCTTAGTAGAAATGAATGAAAATCTTAGAGCGATTTTGTTCTGCAAAACAGTCAGCTTGCATACCAGAAATAGAACAGTAAAAAAGCTTTACTTACAGCTTCACCTGGGAGACCTCTGGGTCCAACCTCTCCATCTTCTCCCTGTCATTATTAAAAGGAATAGAAGGTTTAGCGTGAAGAGTATACATCACCAAAATATTCCTCTTCTGGGAGGACTTTCTTTAGATGTTGTTGTATGTATTAGCGAGCTGAAGTTACTAGTAACATACTCTTGTTCCATCTTCACCGGGTGAACCAGGAGGTCCTTGTGGGCCACGATCTCCCTATAGAATTAAGAAAGCCATATTAAAATAATGCAGGTTACAACTCTGGCTTCAAACAACAAGAGATGGGAAAATGAAATACCACCTTAGCTGCATAATAGTATATCAGAACATCTTCACTGTAATAGCAAACAGGTACAAATCTACATGTTACTTGGCAGAAGTTTTCGTTTAGAGGTGGATCCAAAATCTGTTATCAGATTAATGTGAGGAGGGATTAACATTTCAGAAATGTTCAGTAATCATATCATCATTACTGCATGTAAGGCTGGGTTCTGCCATAAGAACGGCCACACTGGGGCTTCTCAGGCCTATGTACACAAAGCCTCAGCAGATTTTGGACTGATGTAGTTAGGATTTATTTTTCTTTTCTCATTTTTAAAGAAGGCTAGTGTGCTGCATAGCTTAAACACAAATGATTGAGCTCTTTTTGGAGAGGGGATTTTTAATCAGTGATCTCCTTATAGGACTGAATAAAAATCAAGTGTTCATGCTGATTCTTCTAGCTTTAGCAGTGTCTCCAAGGTGCTGACCACAGCTGTGAATCCTAGAAGAGTTATATGGAATGACTCTTGAGTGTCTCCATTCCTTTTCTCCTTCAGAGTGCTGCTGGGGAGGTTTAGGTGATTGCTTATTTACTCTTGTATAAGGGATGGCAGGTATTTATTCCACTGCCCTACTGTTCATTGTGATTGTGGGGTCATTAAGAGAGATAGTGAGGTTCTATTAACTGCACCTTTGTTGCCTCAAGCTGAGTTACATTCTACATGCTGCTATGCCTTAACATTGTTCAAAAACATTTGCTGGTGCAGACAGAATGCAGCTTCCTATGTGTTAAGTGACATTTATTCCTAAAAAGAATATGCTAAAGGTTGGTGTTTTTTTTTTTAAAAACAACATCAGTATTCTTGCAGATAAAATATAACTACAGTAGAAAAGGATTTATTTCTCTTTTTCCACTCTGTTTTTTTTATTACAGGGAATACAGAGGTGACACTAAACTGGGAGGAGAGGTAGATACGCTGAAAGGTAGGGATAGGATACAGAGGGTCCTAGACAAATTAGAGGATTGGGCCAAAAGAAATCTGATGAGGTTCAACAAGGGCAAGTGCAGAGTCCTGCACTTAGGACGGAAGAATCCCATGCACCACTACAGACTAGGGACCGAGTGGCTAGGCAGCAGTTTGGCACAAAAGGACCTAGGGGTGACAGTGGACGAGAAGCTGAATATGAGTCAGCAGTGTGCCCTTGTTGCCAAGAAGGCCAATGCATTTTGGGATGTATAAGTAGGGGCATAGCGAGCAGATCGAGGGATGTGATCGTTCCCGTCTATTCAACATTGGTGAGGCCTCATCTGGAGTACTGTGTCCAGTTTTGGGCCCCACACTACAAGAAGGATGTGGATAAATTGGAAAGAGTCCAGCAGAAGGCCACAAACATGATTAGGGGACTGGAACACATGACTTATGGGGAGAGGCTGAGGGAACTGGGATTGTTTAGTCTGCGGAAGAGAAGAATGAGGGGGAATTTGAAGCTGCTTTCAACTACCTGAAAGGGGGTTCCAAAGAGGATGGATCTAGACTGTTCTCAGTGGTAGCAGATGACAGAACAAGGAGTAATGGTCTCAAGTTGCAGTGGGGGAGGTTTAGGTTGGATGTTAGGAAAAACTTTTTCACTAGGAGGGTGGTGAAACACTAGAATGCGTTACCTAGGGAGGTGGTGGAATCTCCTTCCTTAGAAGTTTTTAAGGGCAGGCTTGACAAAGCCCTGGCTGGGATGATTTAGTTGGGGATTGGTCCTGCTTTGAGCAGGGGGTTGGACTAGATGACCTCCTGAGGTCCCTTCCAACCCTGATATTCTATGATTCTATGAATGTTTATGCAAATAGCTCCTTGCATTATGTCCTCTCACTACACATGAATCTGAAGGGCTGCAGCTATCTGCTTTGGCTTTGAATAGGACTGCTTTCAGATTTGTCATACTTTCTAAATATTTAGAGGACTCCCATTTTAATATAAGTATTATAGTGATTCCCAAGCAATGGGATGGAAGACTTGAAAAGGCTTTCTTTATTTGTTTAAAAAATATGAATTCGCTATCTATATTTCTGAATAAGAACAAAAAAGGTTTCTTTCACCATACAATTAAATGTCTCAAAGTTTGCCAGCTCTGCTATGCCATATTAGAAAGCAGACATAAATCTCCACCCTAAGTCAACTCTGGAAGGGTTACTCAGTCTTCAGAGGATACATGAGATATGCACAGTGATTAGATCAGTGATACTCAGTAGGCGGCCGGGGGGCAAATGTGGCCCGCCAAGGCTTCCTATGTGGCCCACCAGCTCACCTTGAAACAATGTTTATAATTAAATTCACAAACAGTGATGCACTGCCTATGCCTATGCCTACGCCTTCCTTAGTAACTTACTGGCGGTGCTTCATTTGTGATGAAAGAAATGCCAGGGCTGAGCCTCAGCAAGCCCCGGCACAAATTAAGCAATGGCTGAGTGGCCAGATAGTGGCGACTGCTGGCTGGGCCCCCAGCTCCGAAGGCAGAGCCACCAGCAGCAGCACAGAAGTAAGGATGGCCATACACCATATCATGTCACCCTGGCTTCCATATTGCTGCTGGTGGCAGTGCTGCCTTCCGAGCTGGACAGCTGGAGAGTAGCGGTTGCTGGCCGGGGAGTCCAGAGGTGCCAGAGCTATGAACTGCCAAGCCTAGAGGTGCTGGGGCTCAGCCCCAGTAAGTCCAGGCACAAAGGAAGCCCTGCTTACTGGATCTTACGTTCTTGAGATAGCAACAGCTACGACTGAACTCAGACGCCAACCTTTTTTTTCCATTAGTGATGGAAATTGAGCCAAAAATGAAGGCAGGTGGGAGTAAATGTTGCCAAGTTGATAGCAAAAACTGAGGTTTCAACCCAAACTGGTCAGCGGATTTTCTATTTACGCCACCTCATATAAACGCAAAACCTTTGCGTTTAATATTCCAAACCACTGTCTCTATCTGTGAGATCATCAACATGAGGCATCACATTGAATCAAAGCTTGGTAACTTCAATACGGCCTATCCTCCTGGCAGTTTTGCAAGATGTGAAACAACTGAAAACTCTGACGTCTTTGTAGCACACTTCAAATGTCATTCTCACACCATCAGCGACTGTAGAGGAAAAAGCAACTGCTACTTCTCTTCGAAAACGTTGGTAATAGCTAAAAAAAGAAAAAGCCTGTCCTGGATGCCGAGCTTGTGAAGGAGAGCACATTGGAAATGCTGAAGGAGCTTTTTGCCAGAAATAAAAGATGACATTGTGAACCGTGTGAAGCAAGTTCTCCTGTCTGATTCCACAACAGTGCAAAGATTGGAGGTAATTTAGGAGGTTTATTTGTTAACACTGGTTTCTGATTTTAAAAATGCCAGCATGTCTCTTGCAGTGGACGAATCAAGCAATTTAAGTGACACTGCCCAGTTATCACTGTTCGTTAGATTTTATGATGGTTAAATGTTCAAGGAAGAATTTTTGTGCTTACTACCATTAGAAACCTATGCAACAGGAGAGATAATTTTTGAAAAGTTAAAGGCTTTTTTGAAAAAATTGGTTTAGATCTGTAGAAAGTAAACTTGCTTGTTACAGACAGAGGTCCCTCTATGACAGAGAAAGAGAAGGGCTTTGCTTCACATTTGGCAGCGATAAATCCTTCATTAAATACACTTCATCGCATCATTCACCAGACTGTCTTGTGCAGTTAATTGTCAGGGGACTTAAGAAAAACAATGGGTATTGTGAGGAGATTGGCTAACAAGATACATTCAGCTTCTACCTTGCAACTTCATTTTTTAAAACTCTTTTACAAGATGTTTCAGCCAAATACAGTGACCTGTTGCAGCATAATACGTTCGCTGATTAAATAGGATAGAGAGAGATTGTGCGCTTCCAAAAGAAATAATAGATTTTCTTTCAAACTACAAGACCAACATAGCTCATGAGTTCCTGGAATTTATAAATGAAGTCCCCTCTATGTCACAGGTAGATTTTCTGTGTGATAAAACCGGTAACTTGAATTCCCTAATTTGCAGCTCCAAGGGTGTGCAAGCAGTCTCAGGGATCTGTTTGGAAAAATGTGTGCCTTTCAGAGGAACCTTGAAATCTTTCAGACAAACTTAACAGGAAAGATGTTGCACTTCACCACACTGTGTGTAGTTGCTATCGATGAAATTGATGCAGGAATTCCTATTCATCAAAAATTTTAAAATGTGATTTGAGAATTTTAAAATTCCAAAGAATTTGCTTTTATTTGTTCGTGGTCCGTTTTTTGTCCCTACTGATGAACTCTGCCCTGCTGAAGCCAAGAATGTTCTTGATTCAATTGATGAAGGTGCCTTTAAATTAGAAATTGTTAAGCTCCAGAGCTCAGATATCTTGAAGACAAAAATTCAGAGAAATGGGACTTTGTGATTTCTGACTCAATATGCTGACCAGTTTCAGAATAGCCATAATCTAGCCATCTCTTAACGATATTCGGATCAATGTACCTCTGTGAATCTAGGTTTTCTACCATGAACATTATAAAAAACCAACACCGCAATCATCTGACAGATGAGCATCTTTACCAGTGCATATGCTTTGCCCTGACCTCCTATAAACCTGTCTCCACAAAGCTTGCCAGAGATCGTTGATATCACCTGTCCCATTAGAGATTGCCACAAACACAGGTAATAATGTTGATTTATAAACTTCGTTAAAAGACAGAAACACTAATACTTATGTTGCAGTCAAGGTCTTTATTGATTGGCAGCTGAAAGGTTTTTATTATTATTATTTTGTCAGCCTCTGCGCAAATGGCCCACTTCTTGATATTATATTCTCAAATTGGCCTGTGGGTAGATCTAATTAGTATCACAGGACTAGATCTTAATGTCTGGCACCCTCTACTGGCCACCTACCGATCAACCAACATTTCAAATCGGCAAAGAGCTGCTTGTTTTTATTCTCTAGGAAGAAAGGAATTGATGAAAAATGATTGAGAGAATTGTGAATTGTACTAAAAGTACAAACAGGACTGAGGAGAACAACTTCCAATACTACTACAACACACTACACTGTAGGCATATGTGGAGTATTCAATGTCTCCCCGAGTTCCTGGGAAGTGTAGCTACACAAGCCCTTCGAAAATTGCAGCATATATTTCCATCCGTGGTTCGCTAGCTCCACCCACGAAGAGGGTGGAATCATTATCCTGCCTTATTCTTGTTCCTTCTGTGGTGGCTAAGACTTACGAGAGAACTAGCAAGAGAACCACATTCAGGAGAGCACAGGGAAGTGCAGCTGTGACTAGCGCTTGCAATAGGGATGCATACCAAGACGATGACTTCTTCCACCACAACTGCTATACAGGGCCAGACACAACCAGATTTAGCTCTCAGATCTGGTCTTTCTCCAAGTTCTGGAATGTTGATATTTGAAGTGTTTGGATTGAGTAAGGGTATGTCTACACTACGAAATGAGGTCAAATTTATAGAAGTCGTTTTTTTTAGAAATCGGTTTTATATATTCGAGTGTGTGTGTCCCTGCAGAAAATGCTCTAAGTGCATTAAGTGTATTAACTTGGCGGAGTGCTTCCACAATACCGAGGCAAGCGTTGACTTCCAGAGTGTTGCACTGTGGGTAGCTATCCCACAGTTCCCGCAGTCTCCGCTGCCCATTGGAATTCTGGGTTGAGATCCCAATGCCTGATGGGGCTAAAACATTGTCTCGGGTGGTTCTGGGTACATATCGTCAGGCCCCCGTTCCCTCCTTCCCTCCCTCCGTGAAAGCAGCAGAAGACAATCGTTTCGCGCCTTTTTTCTTGAGGAAATGAGATTCCAGAGTTCGCTGTTCTTTTCCTATCTACCTGGCCAGTGCATCTGAGTTGAGAGTGCTGTCCAGAGCAGTCACAATGAAGCACTCTGGGATAGCTCCCGGAGGCCAATACCGTCAAATTGTGTCCACAGTACCCCAAATTCGACCCGGCAAGGCCGATTTAAGCACTAATCCACTTGTCAGGGGTGGAGTAAGGAAATCGATTTTAAGAGCCCTTTAAGTCAAAAAAAAGGGCTTCAACGTGTGGACGGGTGCAGGTTTACATCGATTTAACGCTGCTAAATTCGATCTAAAGTCCTAGTGTAGACCAGGGGTCAGTCTTTGTCAATAAGCAATAGAGTTTAGCATTGTAGGTATTCTTGATTGCTACTTTGTTTGAGAAAGCCTTTTTAATGGTGTTTAAAAAAAATTGCAAGTCAAGGATGTTGTTTTCCATGAACACAAACAAACAATTGCAAAACTTTCTGCATTACTCTGTGTTCAGAGCTGTTAAATTCTGTGTATCCTCAAAGCAAGGGGAAAAGGATGGCCTGTTGTTGTGGCACTGCCCTAGTGGAAGGGAGACCCGGCTTCAATTCACTGCTGTGCCACAGACTTTTTGTGTGATCTCAATTCCCCATCTGCAATGAGAGGTCCCGGAGAAGAGAAGGTGCCACGGGCATAAAACCTGCCTGTTGAAACATCATGGAAATGAGCCCCATGACCACACTGGTCATAGGATACGTACATCCTCAGTGTAGAACTTGTACACTAGTATATTGCAACTTTCTTCTAATAATCAACTTCAACCCATTCGGCAGCTGAAGTAAATCAGCATTGACTTTAAGGAAACTACTTCAATTTACACCCATTGAGAATCTAGCCCAAATTCTGGAAATATATTTAAATAAAAAATATGTATGTGGATCGTTAACTATAAATTCACATTACTGAAGTCTTTACATGATATGCTTGTAAAAATACAATTCTGACACTATATTGCAACATGAAATTCTGACATGTTCTCTGACTTAACTCTCTCCACAGTCCTATGTTATTTTTTAAAATGAGGTGATGTTACTACTACTACATTTTTATAAGCTTTCATATAAACATTCATGTTGATCTTACCCTGTGACCTTTATCACCAGGTAGACCAGGAAGACCATCAAACCCTCTATCACCCTAGGAAAGAAAAAAATAGAGACTTAGAAATGACTATTACACTTTGTAATATTCTTAGTAAATTACACCAGCTCACTGTGGGCTAAATTCTACCCATGGACACATGTGCACATCTCAGCAAGTCATTTGGAGTTGAGCACATACATCTGAACATCAGAATTTGGCCCTGTGCGCATCAAAGCAGAGGAAGCCGTTGTGCACCAGATTTTACACTCCACTGTAATTATGCCATTATAAATTTAACATCAAGACAAAGGGCTTGACTCTAGTCACACATTATACTGATATAAATCAGAAGTAGCTCTGCTGTAGAAAATACAGTTACACCAATGCAAAAAAAAGCAGCCTAAGTGAGATCAGACTCAAGCCCAAAGAATCAAATTACTTAAACGTTACACGGCTGTCCATTACCATGAATTACCATATTTTTAAATGGATGATTCATGCTCAACTTTTGCCTCTTATCTGGTTATCTGAAGCATCAATATTTTCATTGCAGAATAGCTTTCTACATTGTTTTTACATTTTCAGTGTGGTGGAGGGCAGATTAATGCCTATTTAAAATGTGCATCATCCATACCATGACTGAAATATGACCTCAGATCTCATACCTTTGAACCAGGTTCTCCTGGCATTCCTCTAGCGCCATCAGCTCCTGGACGACCCTGAAAAGAATACAAACATTTGAAGATGCCAACAACTGACATCCAGAGTAAAGAGAAAGCGTTAATTCATTTGGATTTCAATTTAATTTTTTTACCAGATATATGTTACTCACTCTTTTGCCAGGTTTCCCACTTGGACCAATGGAACCTTGAATACCTCGAGGACCCTGAATGTAAACAAAACAATCTTTAAAATCATACTATATGTGGCAACAAAAAGCTAGAACAGCTAGCTAAACAAAACTGCCAAACATCTCAGCTAAACAACAACTTAGGAATATGGTGTTGAATACCAAGACTGTGATTTTTCAAAGCTATCTAAGGGAGTCCCCACTTCCTATTAATTTGTGATGAAAACAGAGCATCCAAATCCCGTGAAATCCAAATTTCTTTGAAAATCTCAGTGCCATGGTTTACAAATCTTGTTTTAGCCACGTTAAAATTAAATTCACCTATATTTAATGAGAACTTATATTTACACAGCACATTTTATCCAGAGAGATTCCAAAGTATTTCACAGACTGCACACCTCATTCTGCTTTCACATGCACATGTGATTCTCGTGAGGGCAGTTCTAGGTGTTTCTAAGGGAGCACTCTTGTCCAAAACCAATATGCACCTTGGGTGGAAATGTCAGCTGAAAAAGGCCTCAGAAGCAGTACCCAATAA
The DNA here is from genome assembly GCF_965140295.1 of Lepidochelys olivacea. Lineage (NCBI taxonomy): Eukaryota > Metazoa > Chordata > Testudines > Cheloniidae > Lepidochelys > Lepidochelys olivacea. Next base: position 69,331,292 of record NC_140418.1, on the reverse strand, counting down.
TTTAGGGCAATGCAGCAGGATGGTCTGACCCTTTAAGGGCCTGCAGAGCCAGGGAGTAGCAAACCCTGATCTAAGGAGAAGCCCAGCAGACATGTGTTGGGAACCAGGTAAGCAGCAGCTAATGACTGGCTCTGATTCCCAGTTGGAAGACATAAGTGGGGACCTAGCTCTGGAAGGGGAGGAGGAGGGCTAGGAGAAACTAACAGTTTCCTTAGCAGCAGTAGAAGGCTGCAATGGGGCAGGCTGGCCCTGTGGTCTCCCTGAGGTTAAGGGAGTGCTGTGAACTTGAAGTACTGGAGGGGGCAAAGGACCCAGTCATATCAGTTCAGGACATGGCTGACTGTCCAAGCTGGTGGACAGCTTCACCTGACCACAAGAAGAAATAGAAAAAAACCCCAAACTAACAAGGGACCACACTGGAAATGTAGGCAGAAAAAATGAAAGACTAATCAGCTATTTGTAATATTTTACTTCTGTACTAGTGCCAAGGTGGATTCTAGGATAGTTACTTAATACATGATTAAATATGTGTACCCAAGTTGGCATTTGGCCAGGTGACAGGTGTTCGCACTACAGACTTTTAAAAAAAATGTCATAGTTTCTTAACTGGTCACAAGTGCTTATGACCTTAGTTTTGGGTCTAAGTTTAAAGATTCCAGTGCTTTAAACTGGCCAGTGCTCTCTAACATCAAGCTGGGAGATTGATGCAGTAATTACTAAGAAGGAAAGGGATCATCCATAGAATCAACAACACCACCTCTTCCAGTGTCAAAGTTTTTCTTGGAAATTTCCTGTTTAATTACTAGTCAAGTTAAACCCTGCTCAGTTTATGAGTTTTGATCATATCACAGCCCAAGGTCATATGACTGCAGACATTGATGCTAATGGTACTTATGAGCATGTACAGTACAGAGCAGAGCAAAGAGCTTCCAGCACCAATTTTAAAACTAGTTTTCAAGAGATGACACTCTACATGTGATAATTGGTCCTCTTTACAGAAGGGCAGCTTGTTACTTTCACATTTTAAAATGAACAATCTAGGTAACTGTTTCATTTGCTGCAGCATTGTACATGAAAAGCTATTCACCTTCAATTATATGTAAAAAGCACATAACTGATTGCTCTCCAATAGAGGGATGCTATTTCCATATGCTGCAAATGGGAATGTATTTTTGTATGCTGCAAAGCATGAAAAGGTAATATACTGAAAAATGAAAGGATGTTGTATTGTACCTGGGGACCTGGGTCGCCGCTTTCTCCTTTAATACCTGGTGAGCCAGGCCCGCCCTATGTAACAAGTGCAAAATACAGTGAGTTTAATTATCCAGCTAAACTTTAACAGGATAAACTGTTAGCTATTTCTAGAAATTAATTACAGAAAAGAAACACTTTTTCCTTAGCTATTATGAAACCATCCTATGCGATTACAGTACCTGAAAGATCATTTTGTAAAAGTCTGGCAAACTTGGGGCCAAATACTGGTCTCATCAAAGTAAATGTTAAAAATCCATCGAATTAAATTGGACCAGGCATTGTCCACTGTGTTCTATATTAATGTTTGCCAGGTAAATATCAGCTCAGTGAGAACATGAATGATTAAAACATGTCTGCTTCCTGCATCAAGGAGGAGACAGGAAGTCCTGAAAGTGGATTTTCGGCACCCTTGTGCAACTGTAGAAATAAAGCACAATCTGACTGCCTGATCCAAACCTCACTGAAGTCAATAAGAGCCTTTCCATTGATTACAATGACCTGTGACAAATCTGTATAACTATATTTCTACACTGTTATAGCATCAGACAGATAGAGACACAACATTTCAGAGTAAATAATAAGCAAGGAGTGTATTCTATCTCATAATATTATTCTGGGTCTTAAAAACAGTACTAGACCAGATCCTCAGCTGGAGTAAATCAGAGTAGCTAGGATCTGGCCTAACGTTTTTCACAATCTCTTTGCCTTTTCCATTAATATTTGTTCCACTGAAAAACATACCAACATAATTCAAAAAGAGTAACCAACAGAGTATACAAATAGAATGAAGCCTACTAAGAAGCGCAAAGGATTGCTGCATTTCTGACTGAATAGTTGGCACCAAATATTGTGTACTTAATATTATACAAACTTTGCTGAGACTGGGGGTCTGATTCTCCTACTGAAATGAAGAGAAATTGCTCTAAGGTCCTGATCTAGTGCCAACTGAAGTCAGTGGTTCAAGCCCTAAGTGAGGCAAGAACCAGACCTGAGTTGTTGCTTCCCACTAGGACAGGTGACCATAGTCAGCAGATGACTGTTAGCACAGGTTTCTCTGTACCAACCTAGTTTTTAAACGGTTTTACATTTGCACAATCAGTGGAAACAACCTCAGACAAAAAAAGGATAAATAATCTACTTTAACACTGTGAATGCTAACACTTAATGTAACTACAACTCTGCTATGCTAAGAAAAGTGATTTTTAATAATACATTTAATATGATTCTTAATGTATTTAATTGGTGTTCTCAAAATTAAATTAGCAAAATACATGACAGATTAAGGTCAAGACTTCCAGAAATGACTAGTGATTTTGGGAGCCTTGTTTTTGAATTGTTCAACTTGAGAATTGTTCAAGGGGCCTGATCTTTCAGAGGACAGGTGCTCAGCAATGTTTGTAAATTAGGTCCTTTTTCAGATATTTCAAGGTGAGATATCTAAAATCTGAGGCAACCAAAATTACTAGTCACTTCTGGAAACCTTGGCCTAACATTTTGCCAGATCAGAAGAGCTGGATTTCTAGAGCCTCCTGGTGGCTTGATGGCAAAATAGCTATTAATGTGGTTCATTCCCTAGCCTTCCCATACAAAGAGCCACCAATGCTTCTAATATGTAAACTGTTGGTGGTATGTAGCCAGGACTATCAGTAAACAGAACTATACACTAGCAATATTGCACCATTCTTTACAAATGGATTCAGTGTTACCACAGTTATATAATGGTAATGATAGTATGTAATGAATGCGATCTTCTTGTCTCTTGATTTACACCAGTGGAAATAGGGTATCCATTGGTTTGTTACCTTGCACCAATTTATTCTGATTTATTATAAATGTAATGAAATTTTCCAAACTGTGATCAACCAAAAGTCTGCGGGTCAAGCTCTCTGCTGACAGACAATGTCAATGCTATTGACTCTGGGAGAGTTATGCCACTGAAGAATTTTCCCTTGTGTATCTGTTTCAAAGTTACAATTAAAGCCCAGTGATTGTAGCTGAAATTGTTTATTTATTTGTTTGTTTATTTTTATTAACTGAGACTCAGCTGAAACCACTCAGTTTTACCTAGATAGACAGAAAGTGCCAATCCTTGGGACTGGCCTTTTGGGGTTCAGCATAACTTGGTGAGGAAAGGGTCCTTCACAGCTACATGATGCTGGGGCCACAGGCTACCAAGCCACCCCAAGGGATTTCCCATTCACAAAAGGAATCCGGAGGGGGTACAGTTAAGACAGCTTTTTGGCTACTCTGTGCTACTAGAACAATACATGGCAGCAGTAATAGGGTTAAGAGCCTGGTCTGTGGATTCGATAGAAGACAGATAAAATGTGGTTGTCCATTTACCCCTCCTACCTGCTGATGAATATTTCATCCAGTGAGCTATGAATTAGGAAGGGAGATGATGACAGTAGGGGGAAAAAGGAGGTAGAAAGATGGAGCTGGGGAAGTGACTTAACCATGACGTCACAATGTTACCACTCAACAATGAGCTGTTTCTGAGGTAGCACATAAAGGCAATGAGGGGCCAAAAAAGATGGAGGAAGAGTGTTTGTACTCCTGATGTTACAATTATACCACCTCAGGAATGTTTCATGGATACCTGTTCTACATTAATAATCTGCTTTGCTATTAAATAATGGTAAGCATGCTTTTGTATATATTTTACAACAAGATGTTTGTTTTGTGTCATTATGAGAGTTAAACTTTCTCTTTGTGCTGCAGTTCATCCATTGTTTTGCAAAACACATTGATAAAATACAGCAGTTAGCGATCATCATAATCACAAAACAGGCAAAATATTTGCCAACTTAGCCATGCCAACAAAACAGACTAAATACTGCTTTCCAAACTCAGTGAATCCTTCCAAATATGGATGCTATACTTAGTCTAGAGAAAAACCCTACTGTCTGGATCGAAGAGGATAAATATAATCACCTGAGATAATTTTAGAAAAGACTTGTTTTCTACAAAGTCTATAATCTTAGTTCCAGCAGTTATTTTATATTGTTGTTGCTATATTTAAATGGCTTTTTGAAACATGATAAATGCTAAATTACAGCATTTTGTGAATTATTTGAGTCTACAATGTACCCATTGCCTAAAAGAGGAAATTATAATTACAAGATTGGTCAGGTGATTTACAAAGCGCAGAGCCTCCTACCTGATTCTCCACTGTTATCACACATGCTATCCTTTTAAAATGTTGTGTAGAGATCACAGTAGCAAATGTAATGGTGACCTAAAAGCTATTTGATATGCTTGCTGTTAAAAAGCTGTCCCTTTTGTTTGCTGCAGACTGGGTACTGAACTCAGAATATTTTTATAACCACAGTGACAATAATATCCTTCAAAATCATTCAATATTAGTCTGTGAACCAAATTCAGCCCTGAAGTAAATAGACACAACTCTCTTAGAAGTCAATGGGAGTTGTGCCAATTTACAGTACTGACTTACTTTACCTACGATAAACAGGTAAGATTATTCTGCAGCATTTCCTTTCAGTTCCTAATATTTTCCATAGTAAACACCCTGAATACTGAAAGGTGCAGTTATCTAACTGCACAGGCTTATTTAGTTATATAAGACATTCACAAGTTTTAAAGTGTACTCTATCCATACAGACAAAACATTAAATTAGCTTACAGGCTGAACTTAGGACCCAGGAAAAGAATATGGACTCAAATTCTGGCCTTAATTATACCAATGAAGTCCCCAGTCAAATCACTTTTATTGCACTGATGTAAGTGAGGCAGGAATTTGGACCATGCATTTTTAATTCTTGTGTATTCAGTGTTTTATCCTTGTTTTGTTTAACATACCACAGGACCTGGTCTTCCAGTGAGTCCCATGGGGCCAGGTGGCCCTCTCATAGCAATCTGTTAAAAAATGAAAATAAAAAACATATTTCAAGGGGAAGCTATAAAAATTACATAATAGTCATTGCATGGCCAGATTATTAGTAATTAATTCATGCTAGTGGCTGGTAAGTAAGGTTATAACTGCATGTTCATGAGTAGATGTTTATTTTGCTGAGCTTAGCAACTGGCAACCCATATTTAAAAGATTGTGTGTATTAAGCTGTCACAAGTGTGATGCATAAAATATATCACTTAGCAATTGTGTCAGTTACTGTTTACTAAATGAGACTATAACAGACCATGCATACAAATTTATACTAAGTTTGTCCTCCACTCTCATAAAATCAGTATATTTTCAGTAGGAATAAACCACTGGTAACCCTAAGAACTGGATGTCTGTCTTTGCAATTAAGAAGTGTTCTTCTATTGGACTAAAGAAGACACTTTAGTATTTTAAGCCACTTTCTTCTGTGCTATCCCACACTGATGATTGCTTCTATCTCTCAATTAAACCATTTGGACCACACAGCGAGAATGAAGCATGCTGGTGTCACCATACATATACACATTCCAGAGGGCATATTACACTTTCCAGAATTAATCAAGGGAAGACAGACACTAAGCTGATTTGGACAGCTCATCAACCTGTCATCCCAAATTCCTCCACAACTCTGGTCAGATGCTCTGCTGCTCTGCTGCTGTGGCAAGCCTATGAAATCTGTTGTCCTCACTCCCACAGTTTTCATCTTAACATTCATGCGTGAATCAATGTCTCGCGTGTGGGTGTGAGGGGGTGTATGTGTGTGTATATATAATATTCACGACTTATTGAAACGTTCTTTTTCATTTCTGCTTTCAGTGTTTCACTCAAACATCTATATCATCTGCATCTATCTCATGTTTTCTTTCTCTCTCCCCCAATATATATATATATATATATATATATATACATATATTGTATAACAGGCAACTTCACACAAGTCTCCTCTGTATTTGCTGCTTTATTTTTATTCCAGTTTAACATTCTTACCCTTGCCTGCTGAAGAATAGCTTGGGCTTGAGCTTCTTGAGCTGAGATTGTTGGGCCCTTCTCACCATCTCCACCAAAGCGGAACTACAAATATCGCACACAAAAAAAGAATTCACAATTAGCCAAGTTAAAGACATATTTGTTCACTGTAGCTACAGATAGTGCTGCTTAAGGTATTGGGCCAGATTCTTTACTCCACTTTTAATCTGGTGTCACTTCATTAAACTTCAGCAGAGTGTAAAATAAGACCCACTGGTTCCAATATGAATATTAAGTTACCATTAACAGAATTTGAGCCCAGTTCTGCTCCTATATAAATAAAAGGTAAAATTTCTGTTGCTTTCACTGGAATCCTTTTATTTTCTTTTATACAGTGGGCCACTAAAATGTCACATAGGAAACCAGAATGGATTCCTTTTTTATGCCAAACTGTACTAACAATTAAATGCCACCAAAATCAATTAGCACCATGTAGCAAAAGCCAATACAACTTTAGTTAGTAGTAGGAGAAATGCAATTCAATTGATGTCAAGCTTTGATATGAAAACAGTTTGCTATCTGATGTAGAATAGTTTGTGCCCTTTCCTAAGGTCTCAACTTGAATGTATGTACACAGGGCTTCCCAATAAGAATTCAAATATTCTTATATAGATAGATACAATTGATATTGTATATCACATAACAGAGAATATGTAAAGCAGTCTAATCAGTCTAATTATAGTAATTATATACTAAATACATACTAATAAATATACTAATTATAATAGATATAAATCTTTACTGGAAAATAGTTTATTTCACTATTCTCAGTTCTCCAAATTTAGTGTGTCCTGAATGTGGGGATCAGATTACTTTTGGTGCCAAACCATGGGACCAGATCAATCCCATCTTCTGTCAACTTCTGACTTTCTCCAAATTCCGTTAAATTACCTTCTTAACAGCCAATTTTAGCATTTTTAGCCTGGTCATGAAACAATTTTTACTGCTGCATTTCTCCAAGTATAAATGATGTCTCTCCACTGCAATCACATCATTATTATTATTTTTATATGCAAAGGAAAAAGGATCATCAAGATTCTGCCTCCAACACCCCAGCTTCCTGCAGCATAAGCAGAGCCCCCTCTTTGTGTTGGTGTTCATGTAGAATCGTCAACATTTACAATAATAACAATCAGAATTAATTAATAATAATCAAGTTGGAGCTGCCCAAATTAGCCAGGAGCACCTGGGGCCCATTAGGAGGTCTGTGTGCATTCTGGTGAATTCTAGCACTATGTAAGATGATGGATACCTACACACCTCACAGGGGGGCCATTTTCCCATGTTACAGATGGAGAAGCTAACACTGAATCATTAAGTGATTTGATTAAATCCTTGAGATAGTCACTGTTACTGCAAAGATTAGAATGCAAGACTACCTTGTTCTTTGTCCTCTGCTTAGTCCATTAGACCAGGACAAGGGGGCTGGAACAATTTGTATAGCTGGGGTGCTGAGTGCCATTGAACCAAACTGTAAACCCTGTATATATATATATATATATTTATATATATATATATATATATATATATGTATATAAACTTGAAGAGTGGTCAGTTTGGATGAGCTATTACCAGCAGGAGAGTGAGTTTGTGTGTGTATGGGGGTGGGGGGGATGTGAGAAAACCTGGATTTGTGCAGGAAATAGCCCAACTTGATTGTCATGCACATTGTGTAAAGAGTTGTCACTTTGGATGGGCTATCACCAGCAGGAGAGTGAATTTGTGTGGGGGGGTGGAGGGTGAGAAAACCTGGATTTGTGCTGGAAATGGCCCACCTGATGATCACTTTAGATAAGCTATTACCAGCAGGACAGTGGGGTGGGAGTAGGTATTGTTTCATATTCTCTGTGTATATATAAAGCCTGCTGCAGTTTCCACGATATGCATCTGAGGAAGTGAGCTGTAGCTCACGGAAGCTTATGCTCTAATAAATTGGTTAGTCTCTAAGGTGCCACAAGTACTCCTGTATATAATGGAAACCACTTCAAGTCAGGGGGTGCTGCAGCACCTATGTTTGTCATGCTATGTTTCCAAAGACAGAACCTGCTATAGGACAGGAGATTTATTTTGTCTTTTTAATTCATTCCCCTTCTTTGGAAGCAAAAGCATTACTTAATACAAGCTTGACCACTCTGTAACCCTAACAGGACTTACCGGCAACATTAACATGGTACCTGGGGGACCAGGTAAACCATCCGCACCTGGAAGGCCAGGACGCCCTGATGGGCCCTGCGAAACCAACCAAAAGGAAGTGGAGATTAATTAGACAGATCTTGCTAGTTACAGGGCCACATATATTCATTCTTGTAGGTTGTGAATACATTTCATATGTGTTTTAAAAAACTATCCTAAGTGGCATAAGCTAAATTTCTAAATGAGTCACTTTGTAATGCGAAAAAAGGAGGCTCTGATGCAGCGCTAGGATCTGCTAGTACAAATATCCTGCATTTGTGTGGAATTCTAGTGACATTGTTAGGACTTCACAAGGGTAGATCCCAGTGCAGAAGGATGAGCTTGATGGGTCTGTTGTGAGAGCTGTTTCATGTAGAATTTTACTGATCACTTACAACTTTACAAGCGAAAGGAATACCACCCCAAGCAGTTTCATTATAATAATGTTAAGTTTCGGAGTTACTTTCTTAGTTTAAATCCATAAGGATATACGGAATTATTAAATCTATAAGAATAAGGGTTGAAGAAAAAATGCTTATGCCAGTCCATTTTCTACATGTAGAGTGTGTGGTATGATTTAGAATTCTAACAAAAATGTCAAATTATACAGTGCACAGTTGCTGTATTCTCAGTGCCTCCCAGAAACAAATATTTCAGGAACATGCTAGACTTTTCAGTAAACTGTCACTGGTAAAGCTGAGTGACATTTATATCATGTCTATTGCAATAGAAAATTTCCCTGAACTGAACGCATTTAGGCTGTTTTAAAATTATACAAAAAGCCTGCGAAAACACTGAAGACTTAAAGAATGGCTGCATTAAATACATGACTTTAACCTGGGTTTTCTTAGACTATCATTTTAGGCATGACCACACCTGTTCTTTTAAAAACCATATCATGTAATGCTAGCATATAAGCTCATTTGTCCTTGCACCATCAAAGATCACAATATGTCCAGCATAGTTCAGACAGACAGTATCCAGTAAGTCCATCATTTCAGTGAGGATTTTGTTCCTGTATATCATCACCTTTATTTATCTCTTCATTTGAGTGGTTTATTGTTCAAACATTTTGTTTAAATATCATTTAAATTTATATCAGAGATTTGTAACTGGATTTTTATCATTATTTAATTACATTTTAAAATCATTCACACCAACATAAAACAGTGAGATTAGGTTTAGATAGACACTGTAATCTTAGAAATGCATCACAGGGACATTGCTTCTTTCTCCTGGGTTTTCACTATGTATTGCTCCTTAAAAAGAAATATTGGCCTGATCCTCAGCTGGTGTAAACTGGTGCAGCTCCATGAACTACACTTCAGCTACCTCAGTATACTCTAGCTCAGCATTTGTCCCATTTAACTCTTATAATGATTAGAGCAAGATATGCCATTAATAAACTGCATAATCCATATTTTGACTTACCCTCTCACCAGGGTCACCAGGAGGACCAGTGGAACCCTGTAAACCTGGGGGACCTGTAAGACCCTATGAAAAAACAGACCATAAATGTTTATGCTGAATGACTGATTGTATCAGTGTGTTCAACTGTTGTCTACAAAAAATTATGTTCAAGACCCCTAAATGATTATCTCCAAATGATAAGGCAGATCTTTTTCTATATTAATGTATAGTCAGTTTTTCAAAATTCTGGGCACCCACAATTGGGCCAGATTTTCAAAAAGGTTCTCAGCACCCCAGTGTGTTCCCAGTGAAAACACTTGAGCTGAGATCTTCTATAAATCTTGCCCTATTCTACTGTGTTGAGTACATTCTACATATGAGAAATGATGTCTCTATTTTTACATATGTCAATTCGTAAGTACCAAAGGACAATGGGCACATTGAATGCACTAAAATGAAACTATAATTAAACTATGAAAACCAACCAAAATGAAAAAATATCCACTTACTGGAGGTCCTGCTGGTCCTGCTGGTCCTTCAACAAGCATCCCCTACAGAAAAAATGACACCAGTCTCATTATCTTTTGGAGAAAGTATAAAAAGAAAAGAATAAATTCCAATTGCAATAAAATTAGCAAGGAGTCTTATGATATTATAATCCTTATGTTTTCACTTCCATACCCATCTGTTTGTTCTCATCAAAGCACAACAAATCTTCTCTCCATAACTACTGAGGTTAACATTTTCTCTCAGGGACTATAATTTGTACTTTTCAATGGATCCATTGTAGCATATAAAATAATTGCACATAAGTTTCCTAAATTACCCTGGGCAATGTCACACTTTCTGTGCTACGAATTTTCTAGAAAAAAACACGAGCAGGATTGGTACAATGGTAACTCATCTATGCTGATTTAACGTTATCCTGGTTTTGTTCCATTTTATGCAAGTACAGTTTTGCTGATGGCTTCCAAGGTCATTTAGTACAATTAGGAAGGCGCTGAACTGTACCTTATAGTTCTCCAACTTTAAAAGTGGGGAAGACTTACAGGTCTTGAAGATCTTGAATTACTTGCTTCATACACATGCCTACACACACACACACACACAGTTACGATATCATCCAGAACCTTCTCCTGAAACCATGCTTTTGGCATCAAACAGCTGCTCTGAGGATTTTGCTCCAAGAGGCAATTCAAAATGGAATATTGATGAAGCCTCTATTCCTGCAGTAGAAGCTTTAAAAATATTCGGTTTGCTTCAGAAACTTCCTTTTTACACATTGATGGGGGAGATTTTTTAGCACGGTATGCTGTATACAGCCGCATCCGATGAAGTGAGCTGTAGCTCACGAAAGCTTATGCTCAAATAAATTGGTTAGTCTCTAAGGTGCCACAAGTCCTCCTTTTCTTTTTGTGTATACAGCCTGACTCACAACTGGTTTTTAAAAAGTACTGCTAGAAAATTTAAGTATAGCAGTGGGGAATGACAGTAGTTTTTAAGAACCAGATATTTTCTGGGCTAATGCAGTCTGAGCTTTTCCATACGTCGCCGTTACTGTGTTTCATTCCTGACTCGCAACTCATTCTCTGTTGCCGTCTTTTACCTTTTGTGATCAGTGACTTCTAGAAACACAAAGCTCTGTGATAGTTTTGTCATACCAACTGCCATTAAAACCTAATTAAAAATTACCACATTTATTTCCACTCCAGTCAAATACGTTTGGAAAGCCACTCAGACTTCCAGAGCATTAAATGACAGTAGCACTCAGCTTCTGCTAGCCACTCTATAAAGTTAAGATGAGATATTGCAGTTTTTTTTAAAAAAAGCAGGTTTATTATATTCATCCTAACTACAATGCTACAACATAACTGTGTCTTAGTGTAGAAGCTGCTTCACTGCCTCCATTGCTATTCACAGCTGAGAGGCATTCTTTAGGCAGTTCCCTTACCATTGCTAAGGTTCACAAATTTGAATGCAGGATCAATAAGCAGAGCATCAGTATGTTGCTTCATGATGGTGCTACTTGACCCTGTGGTACTGTTTTTATGTATTCATGTTACAACATCAAATGCAAGTATTTAATTAAACAAATATAGGGATTTTGTTGGCTGGTCTCATGATGTGTGGGACAGTAAGGTGAAAACTAACCAGGATCAATTCTTCGGAGGCTATTAATCTCTTGTCCACAAGAAGGTTCGGTCTGTCTTAGGGACAGCGTAGTAGGCCCAGTATATGGCAGAAGGAGGTGTGTCTGTGGGGCTCTTCTTTATCATTTGTGTTGCTAGTCCACAGAATAATACTGGTGATCGCACTGGAGGAGATCACATATAATATCCTGACTTCCTATATGTAGGTGACATAGCTTGGCACTGAAATAATTACCCATGAAAATTCCATGGCACTTAATAAAAGAAAATCTCCACCCACATACTTACAGGTTCGACCACCGCTGGTTCTCCCTTCTGTCCTTTTTCTCCATAAGCACCATGCCCAGTCACCTGCCAAATGGAAAAAAAATGAAAATATACATTAGGCCTAAGAATCCTGTGCACGCTGAAAAGCACAGATGCTCTGTTGTTTAAAACTAAAGTTGGAGTGGATTTGTGCCATGAAAAATGTATCACAAACACAAATCTTATCAAACAAAAATATTAAATACTAAAAAACAGGAAATCAGTGGAATAACTTTAATTATCTAACTAATCCTGTAGCATCTATAGCAGCAAAATTCCCAATGACTTTTTCAGTGGGACTTTGGTTTGCATTAGGACTGTAGGATTAGATCCTGTGTGTGTGGTGGGGGGAGGATATTATTTGTAATAAGCTTATTTTTGGCATATCACACTACAGATGATGTGATCCTACAGAGAATGGGAGCTTCAGAAGGTCTTGTAGAGTGGCTGTACACTACATCAAATGACTTTGGGCAGTGGTTCTCAAACTTTTGTACTGGTGACCCCTTTCACACAGCAAGTCTCTGAGTGCGGCCCCCCTTATAAATTAAAAACACCTTTAAATCTATTTAACACAATTATAAATGCTGGAGGCAAAATGGGGTTTGGGGTGGAGGCTGACAGCTTGCGACCCCAATGTAACAACCTTATGGCCCCTGAGGGGTCACCACCCCCAGTTTGAGAAAACCTGACTTTGGGGATGGTTGACCCACTGTGCCAGGAGGAGGAGGAAAAATGTTCATGCTCCAAGGTTTGCAGATGCAGAGGTGCTAGGGGTGTATGTGAAGGCAAGGAGCTTTTCTGAAATAGCCTCTTGTCCCTCTAAGCATCCCCACATGCATCCCTACTGCTCTCTTTGCATCATACTGAGGCAGTGGAAAAAGCAGGAATGAATCTAGCCCTAGGGCTGCAGTTACTGCCTTGTGGCTCTATGAGTAGTGGAACTAAGAGATGCAGGGAAGAGATGAGAAAAGATGAGTTACCTGTTCTCCCACCTAATGCCAGAATGCAGTTAGGAACAGCACAAGCTGTAAACCAGGGACAGAGAGCACTAAGTTTTGTACCATTCATGGAATTTTATAATTCTCCCCTTTGCCACTGCTCCCCCGCCCCACAAATGATCTGTTATTAACTTGAAACATTTTCAAGTTAGAAGAATAGATTTCTGCACTGTAGAGGTTTCATTCTTTTCTTCATCCTTGTTGCTTCTTTTGATAGGCACAGACATCCAAGGGAATCAATTCATATATGATGTGCTCAAGTAACAGTTCTTTGCAGACTATGGCTCTCAAATGGGGTAAATTTGAAATGACTCCATTGATTTCAGCAGAGTGACTCCAGATTTACACTGATGTAACTGAGAGCAGAATTTGGACATACATTAAAAATAATAAATTAATTTAACTTGTGACATAAACTACATATGATAAACGTATTATCCATTATGTTAAAATTTGATGCTAAAATGTAGTCTACTTTTTTAATTTATTTCTGCAAGCTAGGCCCTTTGAACCTTTTTCAACACCTTACAGATTGAACTTCTCCATTATGCTCCAGCTCCCTCGAGTTTTTTCTGTCTTTTGCTTACGATCATTCTAGCTACCAAGTGCTGGACATGGCTCTCTCTAGATCTGTCAATACTGTACTGAATTAGCCAAAAGTTTCTCTGTACAGTGAAGTCTTGCAGTCCTTTCTCATAGCAACTGATTGCTGTCCCCACAACATGGGAGCGCCGGTCACTAATGTATATCTCTGTGATGCGTTTCCATGACACTACAACACTGGTCCATCCCTGTATCACTTTGTGGATAATTTCACTTCAACTGAAATATTTGGGGACCAATTTTCAAAGAGTTGAGTAGTTTGCAGTTGTGTTTTGTGATCAGAAATGCAGGCACAGATCTGAGTACTGGTGCCTCTAACAAACTCATTGTGGGTACAAATCAGATAGAAAGAAAAGTACTCAGCTTTGCATCTGCCATTCTTGCATATGCCAAGAGCACCTGCAAAAAAATGGATGCTGAGTCTCGGTTCTTTGGAAACGTATCCCGTTAGCTTAAAGCTACGAGTCATTAGAAAGATACCAAAACTCTGATAACGACAATATGACTTGGTAGGAAAGGGAGAGATTTTCAAAGTTCAGTAAGGAACTTGCCTTCCATTTACTGCCTATGACAGCTGGATCACTAAATGTTCATTGTATCTTTGAAAATCTCACCCACAGTTAATGTTGGATATTGAGATGTTGTGAGATGGGTTTTGATTTTCATTAAATATTTATATTTGGGATTTTAACAACTGCATCTTTTATAAGTTTATTTCTTATTCAAATTTACTGAAAGCTAAAAGGGACTAGAAAATAACCAAATGCAGATGCTTTTTAGATTAAGATACTATATAGCCACTTGATGCATTTAACCTGGCCAGGTTTTAGCAATTGGGGTAGCTAACCCCTTATACTGTATTCGTTACCTTCGGCCTTTAAATGGAAACTTAATGAAATATTAAGCAATATTTCTTTAATTAAGCAATATTCTCCCACATAATACATTTGTTTTCAATGAATGAAAAAGTACATTGTCTCAGCCATTGTTCTCTCACAGAACATTGCATGGAAGTATCACATACCATATAATCTCCTGCCACTGATTTTTGCACAAAACTGCCTTTGATGCAGAAAGATGTCAGGACATGGTCCATCAGCTTCAAAATGTCTGTGCCTATATCTTGAGTGTCATGTACTTCTATTTTGAGTACCAAGAAAAACATCACCATCCATCACTCCAGATACCACCAGTACTTGTAGTATCTTCTCATATGTGAACAGGAAATATCATGGAACTGCAGACTGGCACATGCTGAGTTGTTAATGAAACACACCATATGTTGTTATGTTTGGTTCAAACATGTGGTGTGTTTTTGTTTGTTTCTTTCTTTGTTGGGGGGTGGGGGTGCTGTATTTTATATTTGTGGTTTTCCTGGGCTGTTTTAATGGCCCAAAAAGCCATTTATGTAGATGTAAAAATTCACATTCTGATAAATGCCTTTAAGATACCAATATTATTCTGGTCCTCAAATAGCTCCCCAATATATGAAAAATAATGAGAAAATGTTTCCACAAACTATATTTATATATAGAGAGAAAAATAAAAAAATCAAACACAACTATCAATGATTGTACACACATCCTTTGTGATCAAATAACACTTTAGTTCTGCTAAGAAAATTTTGATTTTAGAAAAATATATGCAAATAGTTTGGCAAATTTTAATGCCCTGATTCTGCGAACCTTACTCATGGTCAGAGCACTTACTCATATGATTATGCCCCCTGAGGTTTATGAGATTACCTACATGAATAAGTGCTATTCATTATAAAGAAAGGTTACAGAATCAGGCTCCAAGATTTTTTATATATATTTTCTGTTGAATGGATATTTTCTTTGAATTTTACTCAGGCTCTGGACCAATATGTTTTAAAATAAGATATGGCACAGCAGAGCAACAAAATCTAGCAATAAATATGATAGTAAAAATTAGGGGTTTGAAGTTTCAGAGAAGGAATCACTCAATACTGTGTGACATTGAAAATTAAGTGCTATGTTTCTCTATATGTTTTTCTTTTTACCACTCTTTCCCCTTCCAGTAGGGCAGGGAAACAAACATATACATCTGTTTGGCCACACATTAGTAACACCAATTAGACAGGAGACTTCACATTCTTTATCCATGATCCAAAGCCACTTATCTTGCCCAGCAAACAAGAAGAGAAGCTCTTACATGAATCCTACTCTCCATAAGTCTGCAGAATAATGTATCATTTACCGTATGGTATCAGTGAAAATAGCTCTATCATCTGGACCCATGGAAAAGAAGCCCTTGAGGAATTCCACCATGATTTCAACAATTTCCATCCCACCATCAACCTCAGCCTAGACCAATCCACACAAGCGGTCCATTTCCTGGACACTACTGTGCTGATAAGTGATGGCCACATAAACACCATTCTATATCGGAAACCTACTGACCGCTACACTTATCTACATGCTTCCAGCTTCCATCTAGGACACACCATACAATCCATTGTCTACAGCCAAGCTCTAAGATACAACCCCATTTGCTCCAATCCCTCAGACAGAGAAAAACACCTACAGGATCTCTATCAAGCATTCTTAAAACTACAGTACCCACTTGCTGAAGTGAAAAAACAGATTGACAGATCCAGAAGAGTACCCAGAAGTCACCTACAACAGGACAGGCCCAACAAAGAAAATAACAGAACACCACTAGCTATCACCTTCACCCCCAACTAAAACCTCTCCAGTGCATCATCAAAGATCTACAGCCTACCCTGAAAAATGATCCCTCACTCTCACAGATCTTGGGAGACAGACCAGTCCTTGCTTACAGACAGCCCTCCAACCTGAAGCAAATACTCTCCAGCATCCACACACCACACAACAAAAACACTAACCCAGGAACCTAGCCTTGCAACAAAGCCTGATGCCAACTCTGTCCACATGTTTATTCAAGTGACGCCATCATAGGACCTAATCAAATTAGCCACACCATCAGGGGCTTGTTCACCTGCACATCTACCAATGTGATATATGCCATCATGTGCCAGCAATGCCCCTCTGCCATGTACATTGGCCAAACCATACAGTCTCTACGCAAAAGAATAAATGGACACAAATCTGACATCAGCAATCATAACATTCAAAAACCGGTAGGAGAACACTTCAACCCTCTGACTATTCAGTAAAAGACTTAAGGGTGGCAATTTTGCAACAAAAAGCTTCAAAAACAGACTGCAACGAGAAATTGCTGAGCTTGAATTAATATGCAAACTAGATACCATTAACTTGGGTTTGAATAGAGACTGGGAGTGGCTGGGTCAGTACACATATTGAATCTATTTTCCCATGTTAACTATTCTCATACCTTCTTGTCAACTGTCTAAATGGGCCATCTTGATTTTCACTATAAAAGTTTTTTTCTCCTGCTGATAATAGCTCATCGTAATTAATTAGCCTCTTACTCCACCTTTTCATGTTCTCTGTATGTATCTATCTATCTTCTTATTATATGTTCCATTCTATGCATCCGATGAAGTGGGCTGTAGCCCACGAAAACTTGTGCTCCAATAAATTTGTTAATCTCTAAGGTGCCACAAGTACTCCTGTTCTTTTTGCGAATAGAGACTAACACAGCTGCTACTCTGAAACCTGTCATTAACATTAAAGGGATTCATATATAGGTATCATTAATGTTTATGGAGGTTAAAAGAAAAAATCATTTATAACAGCAGAATATACCTCAATTTTGAGAATACAGAAGGGACATATTTTTCTCATTCACTTTTACACTGGTAGTTAAGATATTTCTAGTTCATGGTATTACTCATGATCTGGGGGGTGGGAGGGGGGCGGGTGGCTATGTGCTTAGCCTAGAAGTCTGCTAGGTGAGGCTGGGAGTTTTCTAATGAGACTCTAGTCTGCCATTCTTTGATCCCTAATCCCATTAGAATCCCCTGACAAGGGGGCAGGGCTAACTCAAGGAGAACCTGGGTTTAAAAAGCCAGATCCTAAGCAACCAGAGGAGCTAGCATCCAGGAGCGGCAAACAGGGGAGTTTTGCGAGGGGGTTCTGCCTCAGTGTGTCACCATCTGTGTCAGGAGGATGATAAATCCAAATTCATATCACAGAGGCATCAATAAGATTTATTTACAAATACAACTACCATTGCATGGTTGAGAGAGGAGCAAAGGAGCAGTAAATGGGACATAAAAGCCTGGTCCTGAAGGTTAGTGGGGAGAAGCAACTTCATGGCATGCCCCGTCATGTCCTAGGTAACCTCCTGCTTGAGTTTATGTGCGGAATACCAGGACAGGTGCAGAGCAAACACTGTACTCAAAATGCTCTCCTTCTACCACATGCAGGGGCTACCCAATCAGAAATCCAAATGGGAGTATTAGTTCCCTTTCCATGTTGTACCCTCCTGGGAGAAATGGGCAGTTTGCTACACTGAAGGAAATGGTAAAGGCAATACATACTAAACAAATGGTTCTGTTTGGGAGAGAAGAGGCACTGTACAGCAGCAAAGAAGAGAAGGTCAACCCTGAGCATGATTCACAGGATCCACAGGATCATCCTGCTTTCCTATTGTATCCTCGGGAAACATGGAGTTGGCAGGCCATGAACCCAACCCTATCTGCAAGGCTATGGCTCTATCCCTTTTGAGGGATGTATCAGCGAGTAACACTGCAGGGTTCTCCCACACAGGGTTCTGGCCTTCGCTTTCCCGCTGTCATGGATTTTTTCACGGATGGGGAGCAGACACTCATATGCATTTAAACAAATATTTAGCATAATAAAGCATATTAGCTCAAAAACACTTATTTCATCATATAAAACTAATGAAAGTGATTATAATTCATGTACTTATACCCAGTAAGTAGGACTTCCATTGTTTTCCAGCTTTAGCACAACAAATAAGAATTTCATTTGTTTCATGAGTTTTCCTTAGACATCCCAGAGGAGAAAACAGAAGAAGGTTCAGTAATTTAAATGAAAATAAAAGTTTGATCCAAAGCCCACTGAAGGTGATGGGGGTCTTCCAATTGCCTTCAAAGGGCTTTCGATCAGGTCTATATTCTCCAATAACTGACAGGAAAATCTAAACAATTGTAAAAGAATTGCTAACTTCAATCAATCTAATACTACCACATTTTGCCTGTGACCAACTTACACTTGTTTCCGTGATATCAGTCTCTGCTGGAACACCTGGACCAAATTCCTCGTTAGTGGGATTGGTTGGTTTCTCTTCATATTCTTTATATTCATAAAAGTCATATTCGCCTAATTCTCCATCTACCAGAAGATCAGATTCACTGAGGTCTACTCCTCTGCTTCCATATTCAGTATCCTCAGTTTTTTTATGTTCTGAATCATAATCCTCTCCAGTTAGGTATTCTTCAGCAAATATGTCTTCAACAGGATTATGCTATTCATATATGCAGCAAAGTTTCAGGGAATAGGAGGAATATGTGGGTTACTGTTAGTAAAGCAATGTATGCATTTGGAGATTGACAGTGACGACTTGTCTAAAAGAAGACAGAACAGTAGAAAAACAGCATGACGTCTTTTAATTAGATTCTGAAGAACTGGGAAACCAGCCTTTCAAATTAATTAAAAGATCATTCTATGCACATGAGTATGTACAAAGAAGTAATGCATTCATACACTTTATTGGCATTTTTTCTCCAAAACATTGAATCTATTACTGCATATGCAATACACTATGTGCATTTGCTCACTCAGTGTTACTTCTATGCCAAATACATCTAAGTTTCCTTGCTTGGTTTCACATGTTTAATGTCAAACATTTATTAATCATGTGGAGTACAATTAAACACATGTATCCCAATAAGCTGTGAACTAATTTAGACTTGTTTAAATAATATCATTCTAATTTGTAATGTGCAGGAAAGGCAAGCATTTCTTCGGTTATGTACAGCATTCTTGACTATTTCTGTCAATAAATAACAGTGCCAAGCTAAATGTTTCAACGTTTTCCCCCCTTCTAATGATTTTGCACCATTTCTGTCACCCACACAAGTCTGGGCTCACATTTATTTTCCATTGCAGTTTATATATACATTTTGGCTCAATCCAGATGCCAACTGCAAAACTCATAGAAAATGAAGTTGAAAATTTTTGAAAGTTTCCTTCCTCAGTTATGAAAACAGTATAAAAACCAAGCAATCAACTTATAAGCACCAAAGCTTTTTAGATAGCATCTTATCTCAGATGTACAAAGCAAATTGGAAAAAGAATATGGATTTTTATAAGACTCTTGGAAGGAAGGTTTTGAAAGGATCAGGGCCAAAATATTGCACATATCAGCCATATGTCCTGGAACATTACACAGAGGTGAATTGATTTGTCCTCAAACAGTGCATCTGAAATCATTAACAATATATTGGTCCAATCACGATGGCATGGAAATAGATGGCAATTAAAACAGAAGGCCAGATTCTGATTTCATATCAAATTAACTAACTACAATATAGTTATTTCTGATTTACATCAGTATAGATCAGAATCAGTCCATCATTTTTGGAAATCAAATACTTCTTTGCTTATGTGTGAAGAGCTGAGATCAGAGTTCTGGGTCAAATTCTGCCTTTATGTAAACTACCTGAATGCAGCTCCCACTGAAGAAAAATTTGAGCATTTTGAGTGGTTCTCGCTACAATAATGATATTGCATTATTGGCTAAACCATTGTAAATAATGCTGGGAGTTTATCTACAGCTCCCTCCAAAGTCTGATGTTGTTGATGTCATCAACTGTTGCAAGATAATCATGAAACCCTAGAATTCAGGTTTTGACTGTAGAAAGTCTTGTTGTTTACATTTAATTCCTAAGATGAGCAAGATGGAAGTAATGAAATCAATTTGCGTTTTTTCTTGTTCTTCATCAAGTTATTAAAATGTGTTGAACTGTTGGGCAGCTGTTTTCTAGTTCCAAACCTGGAAAGAAGATGCTGAGCAATTTCAGCATTTCCTTTCACATTCACATTGAATGAGCCACGATTGTAGCTTTAGAAAAAGAGTTGAGTAGATTTGAACATCTTTTCAAGCACTACATGTTCATTCTGAAAGGACTATGTAAAAGAAAACTTTAAATTTTTTTTTACCATAATAAGCCATCACTTTACTTAATGTTACTTTAAAATAATGAAATAACATTCAGGCTTTTGGCTGTGGCTGTCTAAAAGCATTCATTTTAGCAGGGTTTGTTATCGTCATTTGATTTTTTTCATACACATAGCTCAAAGATATAAGTATTGACAAAAAACAAGCAAGTAATGTCCTGAATGAATATAGCCTTCACAGCATGCAAAGGATTTGTTTGTTCTTCTTTGTTCCTTGTTAAAGGAAATGATGGCTTTTAACTTGTTTCAATATGCTGCTATTTGCATGAAGGAAAATATTTACTTTCAAAAATTTCAACTGGCTGAATATCAAAATAAGCAGTTTTAAGCAACAGCAAACTAGTGGTTAGTTTCCCTCTTTGCTTGGGTTCAGTATTAAAATTGTAAGAGAACTTTCGGGGTCCAGCATATATTTTTTATGTAGGGATTGATCCACCACAGCAGAGGTGCAGAATTTTGAGCATATAAGTGTTAAGTAAAAAGCAAAGAGCAGGATGGAGAGAATGGGAATCTGTTCCTGCTGTAAAGAGAGTAATTCTTTGCTACTCCTGCTGGGTAACAGGCATAAGGCCCAAAAGGTCATGTAGCTAAGTGCCTCATTTGTTGTCAGAGGATTTTACAGCATTTACTTGAGCAAACTAGAGTCAACTGGAGTTTTGCCCAAGAAAATACTGTAAGTTTTGAGCCTAGTTGTGCATTGTTTAAGTCCCATCAATGAAAGTTACCCAGAGGCACACAGTGAGAAGAGAAGTTTTCTCTTTCTTGTTCTTCCTTTTGTAAAAACAGAGAGTGATTGTGATGTGTTAGCTATTAAAACTTGATTTGTGGAGTATCTTTGCCTGTACTTTTCCCCAATCCTCATTACCTCATTAGCTTCAGTTGTTTGCCTGGGAGCCGCAGTCTGGGAACTCTCTGAAATCCCATAGTCAGTTTCAGTCACGCTGTACTCTTCTTGAAATTCATCAACAATATTGGCCTATGTTAAAAAGAAAATACATTATTAAAAATGTAGAAAAAGGCAAATATTCAGCAGGAATCACTATTTAATCAGGTTATGGTATTAGCCGCAGATGTATTCATCTAGTGGGGTTAGGGCTATTTATGTCTCATGATCAGAGATCTTCCAGTCTTGGCCTGGGAAAGATCTTGATTATTTCTTTGCTACCTTTACCCCTAGTTTGCCTTTTGCTGCTGCCTGGTAACTTTTCTTCTTCTTGGATGCAAAATTTTCAGATTTTTTTGTTGTGGCCTTTGTGGGTTTTTCCTTTGAGTTGGGGGCCACTGTCCTCTTCTTCTTTTTGGCTTTGGCTTTCTTTTTCTGAAAAATGTGGTGAAAGATGGAATGGAAAACATAAATAAAATGGAAAAGAAATGCATAAAGCATGAATGAGGGAAAGGGAAGCAAAGGAAAAATGAATGCTGTAAGTCATGAGGCCTTCCATTGCTAAGTGAAAACAAATGTTATGGATACACAGGAAAGGAGTGAGTGAAAGGAATACGATAAGTTTGACAAACGGATGACACAAAATGACAAACCACACAACAGAGGACAGCAGGACACTGCACAGCAAATGGACCAGATTTTGTTACCTCTGTTTGTGCTATTGTCTCCTTGAATAGTGGGGGTCCCTCTGTTACAGTGTCAGTCTCTTTATAATCTGCTTCCCCATACTCATAGTCATATTCGATTAAATCTTCAGTTGCGTACTACATTACAAATGGAAAAATATCAGGCATTTCTATATTAGTGGCAGCAAACTATATTAGCAATATTGGAAAGCATCTTAACCTTTACTTGAGAGTAAAGTTTAAGGGGATTAAGGCAGCATGAATAATTCAACATAGTTATTCATTGAAAAAGCACTCATTAGCAAGAATTCTTATTTTCTTTTTTATAATACAATTCAAAAGTAATGAAAAAGCAAGTACTGGTGACAGGAAAATGAATTCCTTTATTGGGCTGCGCAGAATAGTCAGCTATAATTTGGATTATGGGGAGTTCCCCACTGTCATTTGAACCATATTTTTGTATATCATTTTACATACAAATAACGTAATAGAAAACTCTCTCTCCACATCTCTCTACCTGGACTCCTCTCCCTACATGCCCTCTGCAAAGAAGCATCTTATTTCCACAAACTGTGATTTCTAGAAATGGTGTTCCATTTCCACTACTGAATTGTCACGTCCTGAAGAATAACATCTGGAAAAGCTGGACTTTCTGAAATGGTAACCAGAACTGCCAGGGACATGACAGTGGCACACCTTAAGTATCCTGAATAGGAAAACAGCTAACTTCCTACTCAGGTGAGAGGCCTCTACCCTGAAAACTACCCGACCCCTGCATGGATATGCAGCATGTGGGGGAAGGTACAAGTACACCTCCTCGACTCCCTGCACACCTGGCAGCCATAGCTGCAGTCCCTGCACTTCTCTGAAGCCAAATTCTGCAACTGGATAGTGCCGCTCGCAGCACTAGCCATACCAAATAGGACAGTGGAGTGGAAGGTGAGCTGGTAAGTAACATACATTTCACACGTTTAAAGGGAGCAGCAATGGATATGCTCCTCTTGTATGCTGAGGAGCTCCTGGAGCTCCCCAGTGCTCTCGATGTCAGCTGGTGCCTTATAGTCACAATTAAATTCAAAGACACGGAATCTTAACTTGTATAAATTGTTGTGGCTTCACTGATTTAAATGAAGCTACAACAATTTATATCAGAATTTTTCCCAAAGATTTTAAAAGAGCAATTAGGTTTAGAATTAGTTCTTGTAGTGATGTGACTATGAACCTAGGAGCGAGGAATTCCTGGCTCTGCCACTAACTCACTGGGCCAGATCATCAGATGTAATAGAGAGCCACTCAGCACAGCTGAGGAAAGAAGCAGGCTTCATTAAACTACCTTTGCGTTCCCTTGTGCCTGGAATGGGTTTGCCCCCATGCAGTAAATTAGAGCAGCCTCCAGGCTGCTAAAAACCCTGTGAGGTTGTAATACCCCCTTGGAACTGTTATACTGAATAGGGGCTACCAAAGTACAACATGCTCCAGCCACACCTCTGCTCCTCTCAATATGATCCTTATTTTAGAGAGTCAGGAGTGGGTGACAGAGCTCGAGAACCCACAGTTGTCCAGTCAGGGCCACATTCTGGACTCTTTGCTACACGATAGCAGTGCAAAGGGGATGAAGATGTAGCTAGGATCTGCATAACTGCATGGCCTTAGTAGTGTCATTTAGAGGAAAACTTTCCAAGGCTCCCAGTGAGAATTTGGCACCTCACTGCCCTTTGTGGCTTTAAAATCTCTTTTTTACTCTTCCTGTGTCACAGTGTCCCCATCCGTAAAATGAAGCGCATATTCACCGATCTCAGTGGATTGCTGAGTTTAATTAATTATATTTATAAAGGGTTTTAAAGATTTATAGGAGTGATAAATACCATTATCATTAAGGAATGTATTGAGACTTTAGGAGAAATTGTTGGCAGGACTAAAACTATAGTGTCTGTGTTCCAAAAAAAGTTACATTATTTGGCCCAAGATGCTGGTTTACCATCTTATGCTGGCCAGACACCTTGGTATAGTTATCTTTCTGACACTTGAAGACATTTTAATTAGAAGAAAATATAGAGAACAGACTCTTCTTCTTCTCCAATAGTATGGAACTGATCCTAAAAGGTCCTGAGCCCCTACAATCCCCTTTGACTTGACTTTTGCCATTTCATCCCTGCCACAATCCTAACTATTCACTGGGGCTTAAACAAAATGTGTGATGTTCTATTACAATCACCAGTTTTGTTACTGATATCTATACATTTTGAAATCAAAATTAACACCACTTTGAAGTCTCTTGCTTTTTCATGAAATGAAATTATTGCACTGATAGTTTGCATCTATAAAAAGAAAATATAGATTGTCCTTAATAATTAGGCAATTTGTTACTGAATGGAATAGATGGCTGTTTCAATACAGAAAACAAACAAACACCTGTTATATATTTATATGATACATTGATAGGTATAATTGGAGCATATTTTTAATCTCACAAAACTATATTTCATATTTATGAAGAGCACTTTTGAACATACAGCATTGATTTAGTTAGGCCATGAATGTGACTTAAAATTGTTATAACCTGGTGTAGAATGTCCTCTCTGTGAAACAGTTTTGTCTTTTTAATCTGCCAATTTGTCAATGAGACTTACATTATCTGAGGTAAACCATGCTTTGATTATCTCAAGTGAATGCTCCTACTGATGTCAGATACCATTTCAGAAAGTCCAGCCTTTGCATAGGTTAGGCAATCAGAATTTGACTTTATTTATATAGTACAGAACAGGCACCATTTTAGACTAGTGCATGTAAAGTATGTGTGCTTATTCTTCCCCAGTTGCCTTTGAGTTAGGGCCCAATCCGATTCCCAGCAAAATAAATGGAAAGACTTTAACTTGCAGAAGAGATTGCAGAAGTCTGCACATCCCAGAGGTCAACCATGATGGTGCTACTTTTGTACAGATAAGGAAGTAATCAAAGGCAGTTGTTTGGGCTCCAGCAGCTCTGGAAACACAGACAGACACAATGTATTCCTAATGAAGAACAAAACTGATGAATCAGAAAGGAAATTGTAGTTTGAAGTGTCTAGGAGGCAATTAATAACCACATAAAATAAAAAAAATAAAAACTGCATCAAAAGAGCCCTTTTAAAATATCAATGGAACATAAATACACAAAAATGATTTGTTCGTTTTCTGCCAGTGGGTCCTTGGCAACTGTACTGATATGGAAGAAAAAGG
Organism: Lepidochelys olivacea; assembly: GCF_965140295.1. Taxonomy (NCBI): domain Eukaryota; kingdom Metazoa; phylum Chordata; order Testudines; family Cheloniidae; genus Lepidochelys; species Lepidochelys olivacea. Next base: position 69,305,567 of record NC_140418.1, on the reverse strand, counting down.
TTCTGTTTTCAAGGGAAAGTAATACCTGAAACTAAGCCACCCTGACAGGCCAGCCAGAGAGAATCAATCATATACATTTAAACGCTTCTGCAGCCAAACAAAATGGGTCAAATCCAGCCTGATGTAATTTCCATTGAAGCCAATAGTGTTACACCAGGGGTGAATTATGTTAAATGGTATTCATCCAAAATACAAAGGGACAGGTAAACAAAGACATTTAAGGAAAGTAATATTTCATTAATGGGAATTTGAAAGAAAAACAAATACTACTGTGAGTGCGTTCATTTTAATAATTGTCCAAAGGAAATATATTAACTCTCTGAAATAAGCATCACAATGAAATAGAGAAGTAGTAAACAATAACATTGCAGTGAAATGGAAAGGTAGCAAGCAAATAGCTCTCACTTCTATATTCATTTTTGCACTTTTAACCATTCAAATATAATTGTGTTTTGCTTAGTATTATAATTAACTTACAAATGTCAATACGATTGCATTTCTGAAGGTAAAGCTATGCAGGCCTGTGCCAACTATGTGGTTAATAAAATTACAGGAACGGGTTAGAGAACGTTCTTCATAGGCCACAAACTCAAAAGAAATTTTGACTGGGGGAAAACAATCAGCGCCAAGTATGTTAGTGTAAAAAAAGGAGCGTGGTGAGTAAATTGTAAATTGTGCCAGAGGCGCAGTTTGAAAAGCCAGACATTTATGAATGAGAACTAGAAAATGCACACACACAAAAGCATGGATATGTGGAGGGCTTTGTTGCATCATGCACAATCAACTGGGAAATATTTTACTTTTTCAGGTTTATGTTTTATTCCTTTCTACTAATGAAAATGAAACCTTCCTTAAATATGCTCTACTCTCAAAACAACAGAGGCACATTTGGTCTTCCATGGCTATGCAGGCTCACAAACCAGAAAGTACATAGGTAAATGAGAAATGTGGGGTGTAAGTTTTCCTCCCTGGTGCAGGTTACCCCCAAGACCATGGAGATGCCTGTCTGTATGCTTTTTGTGATATTACGGAGCCTCAGAAGGGCATTCTGGAGTGGGGGCTACATGTCAGGAGATGTGGTCAACATGTGGCACACATTAAATTAGATTGTGGCTAGCCCTTATACAGGACGGCTAGTGGGAGAATTCAGTGACTCTACCCTTCTCGCCTTGCACACAGCTGCTTCCCCTGTACAACTCTGGGGGTGCACACTACACAACCAGTGGAGGGAAGCATGCCTTCTCCCCACTACACAGAGCCAGCTACACCAACAGCCACAAACTGCACCATCTTAAAGGGATGTGCCCCATCTTAAAGTGATGCTCCCTGAGGCACAATCCCTCCCTGTGCTCCCCCAGGAAAGTGTGTCTCTGCACCACCTCCTATTAAAGATGCACCTTAAAGATATGATTTCCCCACAGAATGCCCTTTGCCCACCAATGGAAACTACAACTTACTTAGCAAGAGATGACGGGTGCCTGTTGAGAGTGTGCGGGGCACAATTTAAAGGTCCCCCCCAACAGCTTAGGTCATGCCTCCACAGGCATGTCCCCCTCTTACCCCCAGTGGCCCCTACTTGCAGCTCCCACGTATTAGCTCTGCGGGGAGGGACAGCAGCAAAAGCACCAGCTCTCCCTGAATCTCCGAGCTGCTTGCTGCTTCCTATCCCCATGGCCACAGCTCCCAGCTTGCCAGCTACACCAGCTGCCTTGCAGGGAGGGGGCCCGGCATCCCCCACATGTCACCTGTCCTAATTTTGGGTGCCTCAATTTCTGAGCGCTCAGTTTCTAATACCGGGGCCTGATTTTTATTTCCAACTAACATCAACTGGAGGTGTGGGTATACTGCATGTCTGGAAGATCTGGCACTGTATGTCTCAATTTGGACACCAGAAATCAAAGTATACTTAGTTAGTGGCTACCTTCGAAAATGCAGGCCCAAGTCGCCAGAATTTCATATTGCATCATCAGTGAAAGCCTGGGCAAAGGGATGTCCCTTCCAATTCTTTTTAAACGTAGTCAGATTTGTACTTAAATGTGTTTGTGGTGAGAGCAATTTTCAAAGGTTTTGTCCAAAAACTGAGAATTCCCGTTTGTCACATCCTACAAGTTTCACACTTGGTACCTATTGTTCCACCATTCTAGAAAAGCAGAAGTTACCCATACATAGATAGATCACAGATACAGATGTAGCCTTTAGGTAATCTAGGCCTATGCTATTTAGGATATATAGATTGTGATCTGTATCCTGAATTTAATCTGGGAGGTTACTGGCAGCCACCACGGAAAGTGAGCCAGAGATGTGATAGGCTATTGCTGGCACAGTTTAGTTAGATGGCAGGCAGCTGTCTTCTGGACCAACTGGAGCTTCTCAGTGGCTTTTGTAGATAATCCCAGAGAAAGTCTATTGCAAAGGTCAATCTTGGAGAGAATAAAGGTATGGATGACAACAATGAAGACTACATGAAAAGAAGGCCCAAAATGTTCTTTGCCAGCTATTCCAAAAGAAAGTTATTTCTGGTCAATGATGGAATCCAAGAGTCTAGAAGCATTAATGAATACTGATGATTGTGATTGTGAGTCACTCTGACAATGGTCAGGCAAATGCCCTCAATTTGTGAAGTGGTTATAAACTTCCCCACGTACAAAAAAACACCTGTCACAGCTGAGCAACTCACTTCCTTGTTGTCCACATTGAGCTTTGTCACACGTCTTTCAACTGTGGTGCACATCGGGAAGGCCTGTCAAGGGCTACACTATATATGGGTCCGATGAAAAAAGAGACATAGAGATGAGTTTCTCAGCACACCGGCAACCATGGAGTTTATTCAGTCCCATATTAATTATTATCATTATCTTCCCCAGTGATTTCACATGGATACTGAAAAGAGGGTAGTAGTGGTGTCTGAAGTGCAACTAGGACCACAAAATGAGACAACAGTTGGAGCTCAGTACAGGGTTTCAGATAATAGTAACAGACATTCCAAGCATAATGCAATTTTCTTTTGTTCTTTTCTCTTGCATTTTAAGACCACCAATAGTTACAGCACAGCTATTCTTGTAATGACTATTGCATATGGGTGTTTTCATAGAAGCCCAATGAAGAATAAAACCTGCTGTTCGTTGATGAGACAAAATCTTTCCATTATGACCTCATGCTTTCTTTACCAGAGCAAGCAGGGTGATTATATTACACAACCAGATTGTCATGCAGCTTCAGTTAAATAGATGCACTGTTTTCTTCATCAAATGAATGTAAGGGGCACCAGAACAGCAGCAGCAGGCAAGACAGATTCTGACTGTAGGAATGGCTTAAACATTCTGAGATGAACCTTACTTTAAAAATTGATTCTTCTACTGTCAGTCCAGAAATTACTTGGAAGTTTAAAAAAAATTTCTTATCAACTGTAAATTTTTGTAGCTTTCATTTGTGAAAAAAAAAAAAAAAACTCTTACAGCTGGTGACAGGGAACAATTAATAAAATGACCACAAATAAGGCAGGAGCCAAACAAAAAATGAGAGCTAGGAATCCGTATCATAGAACAAAATATTGCAATACAGTCAAAGTGAGATATCTCTAGAGAGTCAGTGAAGCCACCTACCTAGCTAAAGAGGAACAGAGATCTCTCTGAACAATTCAAGGAATATTAGCACTTTATAAAATGAAATAAAATAGTGAAAGGATGCCAACCAAAATGGGAGAATTTTTAAAAATCCAACAGATACAAGCATAGGTGGCAGCAGTTGTCACCCCTCAAACAGATGGGAAAAGTTCTAAACGTGATCTTCCTAAAAGACAATCTTTGCATCACCTTGCATAAGCAATGTGCATGGAGGAGATGAAGGTGCCATAAATAAGCAGATGACCATCAGTAGCTACCAAAATACTTACAATGTTTGTTAAGTCCGTTGCCTTAAAAAGAGACTCCAATAGTTTGTTCAGAATTAGAAAGTTTGTTATGTCTACCGCCTGCTAATTTAGTTAACTGTAGTTCTCCAAGTATGGATGAAGATCCTATGCTAGACATGAAAATTTGCCTCACCCTATTCCATGGAAAACCAGATCTTCTAATCATCAAAAGAGCTGAAAGAAGGTATAATAAAATAACAAGATAAAAAAGGGTGCCTGAAGTCTTCAAGATAGCATGTGTAGGTGCCATTTGCATCTTCGCTTCCATGCACATATCACTGAAAGCATACATTTCATTTCTTCCAAAAAACTCCATGAATTTCGGACAGGTCCAAAAGAAAGAAAGTAGAGCTCCCTTTTGGGAGCCATTTCTACAAGTCAGACAGTGAGATTTATTAGGCTGTGGAATAATCTTCCAAGGGAAGAAGTGAAACTCTCATGGCTGAGACCTTTGAAGACTAGTCTGGACAATTCACTAAAAAATATACTACAGGGACCAATCCAACATTGAGGAGGATGGAATGGATGGCTGGATAGGTCTTTTTCTTCTCTAATTTTGAAAGGTGGCTGTGGCCAGTCTAATGTGATTTAGCTGGAATTGAATTTAATACATTTTTATTTAGGGTTTAGGGAAGATTTTGACAAAGGGCAGAGGATGAGATTTTCAAAGGTGTTTATTTGGAAGTTAGGGCCCAACTCACATTGAATTCCCAAGGGATTTGGGTGCCTAACTACCTTAGGCCCCCTTGAAAATATCAGGCAGAGATTTTTCTTTCTTCCCCTTTGACATAATCTGGTCCTAATATTTAATCTCTTCCTACCTGAAGTGTAGACTCAGTACAAAAGAGGTTCTCTCAATAAACAGTAAAGTCATTCAGTTATGTGTGAAATTTGCAGCACTAATATAGCACATGTCCTAGTTTGCTTGGTATCCTAAAGAAATGAGATCTTATTGGACATTCTCTCTAAGGAGACTGGCATTATTTGGAATTTACTGCTGAAGTAACTTAATCTTATAACCCAATGTAGGACTAAAACATGAAATCATATCCAGCAGGTTTCGGTGAAATTAAAAACTTTAAAAAAACCACATACACCAGAGGATGTGTCTTTAGTATAAATGGCTAATTTGCCATAGGTGTGTCCACAAACACCCTTGTAATATCTCTGAATAGACTAGCTAGCCACTAGCCCCCTAATGTCTCACCATGCTGTACGATCCAAATGTTCTGCTGACACTGCATTAATCACTACACCCCTTCATAAGGAGTGTAATGTTTGTTAGGCTTCTAACGTGAGGGATGAGAAGTACAGAGAGCCCCCCTCTCTTTTCCACATCACCCTCACATCCTACAGAAACGCTTTCCTCTCTTTCTTTGCTTTTTTCCCTTATTTTGTCTTCTCTCAATAGGTAAGGATTCCCCCACTTCCCTAACCCCTCCCAGATGCCTCAGTGAAAGCCAGAAGGGAGGTTCCACGTAGTGAGCTGAGAGTCTCATGGCCTACCTCTACCCCAATACATTGTATGCCCATTTTCTAAGCTGTCTAGTGAGCACAGTATCAGCTTCATTTATTTCCCCCCAAAACAGAGCCCTTACCTAATGTCACCAAATATACTGTGAACTCTCAAAAGCCCAACCTTCATCATCAAATATGGGCAGGAAACACAATGTCAGTATCTCAAGACAGAAGGATAAGGATACTTTCTGGTGGATATCAACAGTCCCAATAGTTTTATTAATGATGGGCCTGAAACAACCTGATTTTCTGTTTCAAATGAGATCTAGTTACTCCCCTTTGTTTAGAACTTCTAAGAACCAAAGCTGGAGCTCTGTATCTGTCCCATTCACTTAGTTTGCATTTGGTTATGGTCCATCTGGGAGATGCCGCTAGAGACCCTCTTCACTTTGCATAATCAGGAAAAAAAATTCTGACAGAGGGGAAAACAGCTTCCGCATAGTTAGGGAAATTTACTCTGGTGTATACTTTATTGGCTTTATGACAACAGGACATCACTCGATACTCACCAAGTCTAAAAGTAAAAGATCCCTAATGCACCTACATTTCCAAGGTACCAAAAATAGCCAAAAGCATGTAGGGTAATCATCAAAAAGATGGTTGCAACAAACCAGCAGAAATTAATGTACACCTTATGAGCAGAAAAGAACAACCAATAGCAAAAAACAGATTAATAGGGAGTATAGAGATTGCTATTAGTAAATCAGCAATTACAGTAGTGTTTCCACATACAGAAACAGCAAATTTCAATTTGTATGACATATAGTTTAGATAGTTTAGAACAAAACAAGAAAGAGTAAAATCAAAGTTTCATCACATTTTATATGTTTTACCTCCATAACAGTCTACCCTAAATGGCACACAGAAAGGCAGCCAGTCTCTGCGAACAGCAAAGTTTAAGATATTTCAAGTGCACAGAAAAACAGTCACACCTGTTACACACTTAAAATACACCATATTTACCAATGTTTTTAGACACTGCAGTTAATTTCTGGACTAAGTATAGAGAAAACTGGTGATATCTTAGATACCGGTGCAGTAACCATTGGCAAATGAAGATGTTTTAATGGTGACTCCTGTAAAGTAAAACTTCAGCTGGCACTTGCTAGAAAAGAAAAACTTTCCAAGTTGTGAAAAAAATAAATTGGGAAATTCGCTATCCCTTTTCTAGCACCAAAACATGATGCAAGAACTGTGTGTGAAGATTCCAAAAGGTCATGAAATTGATTTTAAAAATACATCTTTAACCCCAATTTTCTTCTGTTTTGAGTATTAATCCTGCTCCCCTCTCTCTTTTTTACTTCTACTTTAAAACAGCATTAAAAAAAATCTTTACTGAAACAGCCATTCAGAATCAGCAACCAATAAATCTACAGATTAGAGCAGAGTGAAACTCTCAGGTTAGTTCATCTGAGACAAATTCAAAATTGATATTCCAAATCACCAGTTGTAAAAGAGCAAATGGTTTTTATGCTGTAGAGGTCACATAGTGGTCACAAGTAAATTCACAGGGTTACTTAAGGCCTACATCTTCTTAACAGATATTTGCTCTTCAGACATTTTTTCCAGTGATCTACAAATTCATCTGTATTCCCAGATTAAATCTTCCAGTTTATGGACAACTCAGGAGGTTTCAGAGGAGTGTTAGTGAAGAAATGTGTGGTATCAACATGAATGAGCTTTAATTTTCTAGGTGCAACAGCACAAATGTCATTTACCCTATCCCCATTTCAGCTTCTCTTTCATGGAATACAGACACTTCCTCCAGTCTTTGTACTGGATTATGTTTGGCAACCAAAGGATACACTAAATATATATCTACAGTGTATGATCACAGATGTAACTATAAATAAATGTGCATTCGTGTAGGTATTATAGTTACAATAAAAGATTTTATACATCTGTATAATCTACAAGTGAATACTATCTCCCAACAGCTGCTGCTGCTTACTCCAGCCTCCAACTTTTAGCTATGGCATAGTATAAACATAATATTATGACTGCGGGCAATTAAAACAATACTTTTATATTCATTCTTGATGGAAAGCATGCACATGCTACCCTGGGCACTGCTTCACATAGCAGATGTTACATCCCTTATAAATGATGTTTCATAATCTAATAATTCAGCAGCAGCAGCCACAGCCAGTATGTATTCACACTCTAGATTTAGGCCTTGATCATACATGTGACTTCAGTAGGGCTCTTGTGGGTGCACACATGACACATGGCTGGACTGGAGACTTAGTTTCCACCTCTAGTAGCCTGAACCAGGTTGGGAAAAGGCAACTTTGTGGGCCATACTAGCCTTAGTAAGGAGCAGATTCTGCTTTGGAGGTTAGGATGGTGGGGATGCAGAGCACTTATCTATGGGAAAATCTGATCTACCACAGAAGCCCCCTCTAATAACTTTAAAAAAAAACTAACTCCAGCTCTTCAAGGGGGAGGGAGGTTAGATAAGAGAAAAGTCTTTTAAATGAGCTCCCTGCTTTCTAGTAGTGCCTACAATTCTTCCTTCTCAGGAATGGGTTTATTTCTTGGCCCGGAGAGGGAGCGGTGATATTAGGTGATAATGTTGTTTTGTACATATCTGGCTTTTTATTTTTTTGTTAAATTCAAAGCACAATTCCAATCTGCAAACACACTGAGGATTTGGAGGCCCCAAACTGTAATATGGTGTATGACCTCTGATGACTCTTGGGAGGGAAGGGGGTTGTGTTTGTTTTAATATGAATATTGTAATTAATTTAGTCTCAAAATGCATCCAGCTAAACAATGTCTGACAGAAGCCACTGGTGGGACCTGCATGGTCAATACATTTAAAATGTTTATGTACATGTTAAGGACTAAGACTGCAAGCAAATGTAGTGGCTGCCCCAAGAGAGCAGCTCATGACACTGATACTTATCAGTCACACACCCATCTGTAAGGACATCACACCACTACCTCATTAGCCTACCAAGATCACAATGCCTCCAGAGACCTAATGGACCAGAGTTTCAGCTGGTGTAGCTTCACTGAAGCCCAAGGAGCTATTCTTATTTACACCAGCAGAGGACCTGGCCCTTCATTTTTAATTTTTTTCTGGCCTACTCCTAGAAAGCCCTCAAAGCACAGAACTAATGTAGGTTTTTCATCAGGCAAGGAAAGTGAAGCAGATTCACTGATGTAATTCATGAAGTTCTGGTGAAAAATCTCCACTCCCCCCACCCCACCACACACCATTCTTTTAATTTCTATTACCAATCCTCTGTTTTCTGCTATTTATTGCTTTCTGCCCTCTGGAAAGAAATCATCTTTCCCCCACCTATCACCTACAGAATATCAACAGGAGGTTTTCTTCTTCTTCTTCTTCAATAATAATAATAATAATAACACTAACTGAAATTGTTCCATAAATGAGAAAAATTCGGAGTCATGACTGGTTAAAAAGTCACAAACAGAGTCAGTAAGTTTCCTTGGCCCGTGCCGCTTCCCGCAGCCCTCATTGGCCTGGAGTGGCAAACCGCGGCCCGTGGGAGCCATGATCGGCTGAACCTGTGGACACAGCAGGTAAACAAACCGGTCTGGCCTGCCAGGGGCTTTCCCTAAACAAGTGGCGGTCCGGCTTTGAGAACCACTGTTCTAGACAAATCCTGGACACATATTCAGAATGTATGTAACATACACAGGCCCAGACCCTCAGCTGGTGTAAACCAATGTAGTAACCTTGAGTTCAGTGAAGCTGTTCCAGTTTACACCAGTGAGGATGGCGCAAAATGACTATCTGTTTCTGGAATACTAACAGTTATTGCCCGTCAAGAAAATATTACGTAGTCTGCTTTATCCTTGTCAATGTCCACCAGTTAGTAGAGCTGGTTGAAAATTTGATTTGAAGTTTTGTTTCAGCAGGAATTTTGTACGTACACACGCATATGCCTCCATTCATTGGCACTGCCACTGGAAGTTTTATCTACTCTAATCTACTCCGATTTTTCGCAAGTGCTGACTAGCATTCACAGCTCCCATTGACTTCATTGGCAGCTGAGGATATTCAGCACCTCTGAAAACCTGCTCATAAATGTACAAGGAGAAGAAAATAACTATAACTGAGTAAACACATATTTACTTTGTCAAACTGCTAAACCTTTTTTTTAAACGAACTTCATGATGCTGCGTATAGTAACAAAGAGTTAGTTGAAACTTCTGTTGAATATGCTGGTGCTTAAATGCCAGAGGCCATGTCTACACTAGCACTTATGTCGGCCAAACTTTTGTTGCTCAGGGGTGTGAAAATACCACACCCGCCCCGAGTGACATAAATTTTGCCGGCATAAGAGCTCGTGTGCACAGCGCTATGTGGGTAGGAGACGCACTCCCACGATATAGCTACCACCGCCCATTGAGCTGGGTTTATGATGTCGATGGGCGAGCTCTCTCCCACCAGCATAACGCGGCTACACGAGTGCTCTTACAGCAGCACAGCTGTAACAGTCCAGCTGTGTCACTGTAAGTTTGTAATTGTAGACATGGCCATCGTGATAAGCCATGCCATGAAATGCCAAAGATAAACAGGTATTGAGTAGTCACACATACACCCCCCTGTATCCTCCTCCCTTGCATTTTGTCTTTTCCTGCATGTCCAGGACAATGAATGCTCTTTAACTGTAATTAAATGTTCCCCAGTTAATATGTATCCAGCACAACTGCTAATGTTCAATAAATCTAGTAATACATGAGTGATTACTCACCTCATCAACTTGAGGTTCTTGAGCTTGAGGAGCATTGGGCACAGGGGAATCACAGTCTGGGCTATAATGCTCACAATAGTCATATGCTGCTCTGGGATCAGGTACAATCAACAGCTGCTGGATATCACCCTGCAGATCAGCATAAATAGATTAAATTAACAAAAACAAATATCATCATTGCAGGTCACAGAAGAAAACAGGAAGTGTAAAGCATACATCAGATGCTTCATTATATGCATCAAGTAACATTTAAATAATCTATAGATGACTTAATTTCAATTTAGACTTTTTTGCCATTGACCTCAATGAGGCTAGGAGTGCATTCTAGAATTTTTGAACAGCCATTTTGAAATCATTTTTTCCTCCGCTTGTTTATTAATGTTTTGGTTATCCAGTCAGGGAGCAAAAAAATGTAATCGAGGTGAAAGTCACACACCACTGATGGTAAAATAATCAAGGGAAACCATTTGTGAATAACCGATATGATGACATATATTTGCATTTAATCCACTTACGGTAGCAAAAAAACAATTTATTGTCAACATAACACACTTTTTTGCAACTCCAAAGTTGAGGACATGTTCTTGAAGTCTCATTTGCTGTCAGTAAACACATTCAGCTCCCATAACTGTTAATAGGACTTATTAATGCATTTCAGTGGCAGAATAAAATTCGTATGATATCAGTAAAATCAATAAGAAATACATTCTCAACTTATTAGGAATTGATCTGCTTGTAACACCATCGAGCAAATAAAGCTCTTCTTTAATGTTTTAATCTTATTTTTTTGCACTTTAATTAATTCACAGTTGGCCCTGCCACTCCTCCCGCATTAGTCTTTATAGTCCAGTAATCTACCAGAGACAACAGATACACAGTAGTTATTCATGCTTAAGTTTTCTTGACTTAATTACATTTATTTGTATGTATTGCTTCTGCTATTCTGAATGACTGCTTTACCAAATATTATTGGTCAGATTGAAGAGCTACATCAATTTATATCAACTGGACAAGCTGTAAATCTCTGCTTGAACATTTTATTTATTTGGAAGTGAGGGGGCTGGGAAGGTACAACTCCTGAGCTATCATTTTCGTACAGTTTTCATACTTGGTCAGTGGGAACAACTCGTCTAAATTCCTAGGATTTAATTTGGGGCACTTCCTACTGCCAGCATGAAACTCAGCATGCAAGCAATCAGCGCTGTAATTCCAAGAGTTTGTATCACAACTGTACTGCAAAACGGAGAGTAAAAGAAAAAGAAAAAAAAAGCTAAAATTAAACCCAATCATAGTCTCTTTCAATGACAAATGGAACTACAATAAGTGATATCTGAACATACAATATGAAATGTATCAAAACAAACGTTCTACCAGTTAATACAGAATGTTATTTTCTTATCTATCCCTGTGTATAATGTGTAAAAACAACATCATACCAGAAAAGACCCACTACTCTGGATAGCAAAAATAGCACTGCCAAGAGTATCAGCAAGAATCATATGTTGATCATTTTTTAAGGCAAGCTTTCTGGTTTCCTAGTTTATTTCTTAATGTAGTGACACCATTTAAACTATTTAAAGAAAATCTGCCAACATGTCCACTATAAAATCCTATTTTCATGGGTTTATTATTCAGGCACAAATATAATCTTGCTGAAGCTTAGCATATATTCTAGGTCAAATCCTATAAGTACAATTTTTTTTCCTGAAATGGAATTTAGGGGGTTTATTGGTGCTTCTATTACTTGATATTTTTAAATATGGACCTTAACAACAACATTTTATTCCGTTTTTACAAAAATGAGGAAAAAAAACCCTACCAGTTTGCTTTTGCAAGTTAATAAATTAATAAAGTATTGCAAATGCAAAATTTACAAAAAAGCTGTGAAAATTCACAATTATCTCAAAGCTTTCAAAGTGACTGTAAACCTCTTAATAGCGATTTTTAAAAAATTAACAGTAGTTGAAAATTTTTCCATATACATATTTTGGAGGAATTAACAACTTTATACAGTATTGTTTCCATATAAAAGGCAAAGTTACAGAACGCAACCCCCCCCCAAATCCCTCCAGCTCTGCTCATAACTAAAAAAGAACCTTTGCATTTCTACAACTTTTACCAAAGCATTTAATATATTTGTAAGTATTTGCCAAATTGTTTATCATATTATCTGAGCTGATATATTTAGTTAATTTGCAGTAACTGAATACGCACCTCAAATCTACACACTTGTTAATGCAAAAAATTTTATTCAGTGAAACTGTAACTGTCTCATGTATTGCATTTACTTCACAGGCTGTCAGGTCAGTTGTCAGAATAATTCTATAAATATTGTTAGAAGTGTATTGATAGATACAACAGTCTAGCAAACAGACATGTGACCTCTCATCCAGCTCTGTCATTGACTCTGTAACATGATGTAGGATAAGACTCTTAATTTCCCTGTGCCTCACTTTCCCTGTGTGTAGAATTGGTCTATTAATACTTCCTGATCTTTGTAAAGTACTTTGAGATCTACACATGAAAAGTACTATTTATGTGCTAAATATTTATCATAATTATTCTTAAGGTAACCCCATGGGGTGCAACTTACTCCTGTGAGTGGCTGTGCATAGTCAGTGTCTGACTAATGCCTGAAGCTCTAGTACTAAGTGTTCCTGGAAAGAGTAAACAGTTCTTATACCCTGCTGCTCCTCACCTTTCCCCCAGCCAGATCAATACTGAGTGAGTGAAGGGAAGGGTCAAGCTAGAGGGAGCAAGCAACCAAAGGAGTCAGTTTTGGTGGGGAGGAACCCAGATACTTTGAGTTCTCTGAAGACGCTGACCCTTATCCTGCTGGACCCCAGCCAGCACTCTCTTCTTTGGGTGAAAAAAGGCAAAGACTATGAAGAATCTCCAGTTCAGACAGCCTGCTGTGGACTACCCAGCTGCTTGTGTTCTTGAGATGCCCAGATAGATCAGCATCCACACTGACTCAGCTGTTGTGAGCATGCAAGGGAATACCTCAGAAGCCACTGTCTATTTAGATAGATAGTTAAGTTTAAGCAAAGCAACTGGGGTAAGTCAGTGAGTAGGCTGGATTTTGCTTTGCACTGGACTGACACATCACAGAATTTTGGCATGGGATTGTTGTGTAGGACTATACATTTATACAGGACAAAAAGCTCTCCGTTTGTTATTATCATTTGGTTTAGGTTCCTGAAAATTGTTTAAAGATACTCCTGATCCACTGATTGCACTTTCCAGCACTGCCCATCTGCCAGCGATAGGCCCACATAAAAGGGGAGCTCTGAAAACAGCTAGAGAGCATTCCATTTCTACTCAGGCAGCCACCACTCTGAGGTCTCAGGACCCAGTGGTCCAGCCAGCCAGGCATGTGGGAGGTGTCAATAAATTGATTGATTTTCTGTTTGTTTTACTGAGAATTGCCTTTTCCTTTTTTCCCCTCTTTCCCCTCCCTTTGCCCCAATAAACGTATTCCCTTTGTGCTAGGAGGTAATGCTGTTTGTGTTCTGATTGGCTTCTTAGCTTCTTAGAATACTTGTATATTGTACTGAAATTGTCCTTGGAGGCAGGGTGACACGCTTTGTTTAAATATTATCATGAATGGTGGAAGCACTGTTCCGACAGCGCTATTCTAGTTATTACTGAACAGACGGCACCACAGATGAGTCAACAATACCATCCCAACCTACAAACTCAGGCTCTACACGCATATTCAGCTAGTACTCCATCTGGCATCTACAATCTAAATGCCTTAATATCATTATAGTAATCAGTCTTGGGTGATATTTTCATAGCCGTTTATCTGACAAATACACACTCATTTTCTGTTTAAGAATTATCCACAAAAAGACTTTGATTTTCGCAAATGTATTCATTGATTGTAAATATTTGTCTTTTTGAAAACATATTTCAGCCATGTGTGTAATGTGGTACAATAATCTATAAGTATTCAATTTTCCTACACTTTCAAACCCAAGTCCCAAAAGTTTGTCTCCTAATGGCCTCATTTTCAGAAGTGCTGAGTACCCATAATTCTAGCTGAAGTTAAAGTGAGCTGTGGGTCATTGACACTTCTGGAAATCAGACTCTATATCTATAATTAGGCACCTAAATGATCCCTGTGTTACGCTACCCCTGAATAAAATGTGCAGAACAAAAGATGAGTCTCATAGTATAAAAATATGAGAAGGGGCACAAGAAAAAAGAATTGCAGAAGTGGAAGGAAATGTACAAACCTCTTCCTTCAACAAGGAGGGCAGAGACTGGACTGCATAGTGTTGTTGGTTGTATCTAAAAGGAGTTTAGGTGAGCTAAAAAATCTAATGGAGGCCCAGAGGAAAGGATGCAGACAGAGTTTACTGAGACAGACAATATGATTACTATATGCTATTGAGGTTCTCATTCCATTTAACAGTTTGAGTGGCACTAAAGTCACAATTATGCATAAATTTCCTCACAATTTCAGCTCATTGCTTTAATTCAGGCAATCCTATCCATGAAAGGATGTACAGATGCTGTGTAAGGAGTTTTCCAAATCCAGAGGTTTGGTGCCTTTGCTGAACCAGTCTTCCCTTCCTTCTTCCTACAGGATTTGATATTAGAGATGAGTAGGAGGATGGTATAAGGACTGCTTTACTCTGAGTCAATGATGATACACTTATATATAAGTTTTCAAACATTGTTTAGCAGGTAGATATAATTACCTCCATTATAGAGGTGAGAAAACTGAGGTCTATGGGGGCTAAATGACATAGCCTAGGTCATATAGTAAGACTCCAGTTCAGCATGGTACTTAAGCATGTGCCCTACTTTAAGCACATAAGTAGTTCCCTTGTACTGAATGGGATTACTGACGTGCTTAAAGTTAGGCATGAGTTTAAGCAGTTTGCTGAATTAGGGCCTAAATCAGTATCAGAACAAGTGCCTAAGTCACTATGTCATGGTAAGTGATTCATTCATCTCCACTGACCCTCAACTGTATAGTGGGAATAGTGATGCTTACTGTGGGCATCTTAATTCCTTTGTATTTGGGGATTTGGTTTATAATTAAAAACACTGAATCTGATGCAAAGATCACAGAAGTAAACAGAAGTGTTTCTGTTAACTTCAGTGGTCTTTGACTCAAGCCCACAGTCACAGATTTACAGATGGGGAACCTAAGATACAGTGAGGTGGAATAACTAACTTGCCTGGGTGGCATTATGATTTAGGAGATAAGACATAGTACTAAGTCAACAGACCAGGATTCCAATTCTGATTCTGATAATGAATTGTTCTATAACCTGTGTAACATCACTTAACCTCTCTAACCTCCATTTCCTTGTATGTAAAATAGGGATATTGATATTCACTTAGTAACATTGTTTGTAATGTGATCAATAAGTGAACTTTATTATTAAAGTCAGTCACTGATAAAGATGATGATGTAATTGAGAAGCGTCTTGCCAGGCATTTGCTTAGCCCGTGTGGCATTTGGGGGTCTCCTCCCCGTCCGAATTAAAGATAACCCAACACTTATATATTTGAGAATATTTTGCACGAAATATCAGTTAAAGTTTTGATTTTTTTAATTGCTCCAATTTCATTCTGGTTTTGCAAACTCAAAAATAGTAAAATATTGACCAAAATATTGACCCAGTTATAGCTATTTCACCTATTTCTCTATAATATGTTGTTTTAGAAAAGTTTTGAGTTTCTTAATCAGTTCAGAAACATTGGGTGTCTTTCTGTTGTTTATCCATGTTGATATTCAGCAGTTGCAACTTCATTGTACCACTCAATAGAGAAGTTGCATAAGAGTCTAACAGGGAAGGAACAATTGATAGCAGCAATGAGGTGAGAAGATCAGATAGAGGGACAGGACAATGGTATGTAATTCTGTGCCCTGAGCACATAATTGGTTAGCCTGAGATCAAAGTCCCGGGATCTGGCCATGCATTAAAAATATCACCTTATTCCAAGTAGCTCCACAAATCTCAAGTGTACATTGGATATTACACATAAAGTGAAACCTGCTGAAACCAGTGTTCCAGCAAAATATAATACATGCCACCCCTACATGATCCTCTTTTGGTCAGTAAGCTACACACTGGCAACAGCATGCCTGACAGTACTACTAGAGGAAAGCAAGGACCAGAGTAGCAGTGCAGAAAGAGAACCCCTCCTGCAGCTGACTCCTCCTGCAACATAATTGGGAGCTCCAATCCCATGCAGTGGACTCATTGGGGTGGGAGGACGTGCCCACTCCTGCCTGTGGGGACTACTGCCAGGAAATTTTGTAAGGGAGAGCTGGTCCAGCTCAATATTAGGAACATGAGATGAATCTAAACCTTTGGAATTTTCTCTATGAACTTTTAAAAGGCAAATGAATAACAAGCCTGTGCTCCCAGTTTTACATTGCAGAGCATATTAAACTAAGTAGTGATGTTCAGTAGACCTTCTGCAGTCTATTGAGGATCAAAATCCTGCACAGCTCTGAATAAAATAATGAGCTGTTTATATGAAATGGGACTCGAAGACACAATTCACAGAAAAAAACAGTAAACTGTAAACTTTTCTTTCCAATCTGTGCATACTACATTTATTCTGATGCATATTCTTCTTTGGTCAGCCTCACAGCATTAATATTTAGTGTTATGTCAACATCACTCTTTAAGAACCTTTGTTGAAATCCATAACAAGAATCAAAGACAAGGGAAAATACCAATAGCTGTGGTTTGCTACTTCTGTGATGACGTTAAGTGCCATGTGGTCTTAAGTGACTAATTCTTTAATTATTATATGGAATAAAGATTTAGTGGATCCTACTTACAATAAAGGTGCCCTCACAAAAATAGTCTTAGGTACCATTTGTCTTCGGATCTGTCTCAACCACAACCACAGGGTGTAACTGCAGATTGATTAGACATATGCAAGAGAACTTTGATCTAGCTAGCTCAGGTATGAGAGCCATGAAGCCACAGCAATTTATGCTTCAGCAATGACTAGCTCAGTAAGTAAAGACCCAGGATTCTAGCTGGGTTTATACAGCCCACACTGAATCATGTACTGCCACAGCTTCACTGCTCCTGTACCTGAGCTAGTGAGATTAAACCTAGCTTGGGTATGTCTGCCTGAGCTTCAATCACACCCCATGACTGCAGTAAAGACACACTCTTATAAACACAATGGACACATTTTTCTTCACTTTTAACTACATAACCTCACTAAAACTCCCTAAATACAGTATATTATTCAAGTGTTCCCAGTCAAGTATACCATCTATATTCCCTTTGCTTATGATCTCAGTTTCTCTTACCTTGACAAAGGATAACATCTCTAGTATCACATACCAGTATTATCTAAGGCGGAAAGGTAAACAGAAGTATTATCACTTTCAAAGCCATGTGTGCAATCACACCGTCATATGAAGGCAAGAAGGGTGACACTATTGTTTCTCCAATCCATAATCATAACTATTAACAGTCTAGTTCCCTAGGTCTAAAAGTAGTCAAACATTACTGTCTGGGTCTCTAAGACAATCTTTCCATTAAAGATAGACTAATAATGACTTAAGGTGAAATTTGCCTGTGTGCAGAAGGCCAGCACATGGTCTATGCCAGTGGTTCTCAAACTTTTTTTTGTGGACCACTTGAAAATTGCTGAGGGTCTTAGCGGACCACTTAATGATCTTTCCAAATGTTGTTTGTACCGTTAGCTAACTATTGTAAAGCGCTTTGGATAAATGTGCTATATAAAAAATCTTAATAATAATTAATGCTTTTTTGTTCTGCAAATAAAAGCACACAACTCATATTTTAATATCAGTAGTCTTACCTTTCCAATGCAATGGATGTGCCCACTCTCCCCCACCATGGCAGCCCCTTAGCTGGGGCTGGGAAAGAGGGTGGTCTTTCCCTCCCTCCCGTGCTGCGCTGCGGCAGCCCCCAAGCTGGGACTGGGAAGGAGGCGGGGTCTCTCTCTCTCTCCCTCACTGCAGCAGCCCCTGAGCTGGGGATGGGAAGGAGGGCAGTCTCTCCCTGACAGCCGCAGCCCTGGAGCTGGGGAAAGTCGCCTCTTTCTCTGGCCACCACAGCCCTACACGTCCCCCACCCCCTCTTCTCACCCCACTTCCCCCTCCCACCTACGCCCTATTCCCCCCAAGGCCACTTACATGTGCACCTTCTCCAGGGTGTAGGCACATAATTAGTGGAGCCACTCCTGTGCGGCTTCACTAATTAGGTGGGTGGCCCTTCATTCTCTCATGTGTGGCCACCCAGGTGTGCACCTTAGAGGGAACTATTCGTGGACCACCTGAATGGAGGTCACAGACCACTGGTGGGCCACGGACCACAATTTGAGAACCGCTGGTCTATGCAAAACTGAAGTCACATTCAAGCCCTTTTTGAGGGCTTATGCTGGACCCTCTTGACATGAGTGAATTTCACACACTCAGCAAAACAGCCATTTTAACAACTCCAATGTGTGGATGGGCTCAGTGATTATGGAGTTGGGGTTCTCATATGATACAGTGATCTGATCAGAATTGGGAAATGAAATTACAGCATGATTAGGCAGTTGGTTTGAATTCTGAAATAAGTGAAGTATTCTTGGACCATTCTGTCATGGGAAAGTTTTTTTTATTATTATTATTTTAACTGGGGCCAGATATTTTAATGTATAAAAATCTGGAAATGACTTAGATGCCCATCTTACGTATCAGAAATCCATCAAGAGCTTCCCATAGCTACGGATTAAATGTTAGAATCAAATTCTGCCTTTTGGATGCGTATTCTGTGCTCCCCCCCAAAAAAAATCAATAAGTGCTTCTTATTTGTATCTAAGGATAGGATTTGAATCTTAGCATGACTAACTGGTTAGTACCAGAAGCATAACAAAACTAGTGCCAGACACAATATGAAGAGGACCCTAGAGAGAAACATCAGAATCTTCATTTTTCATATACCAGTAAAGGTATAACAATTCCAAGGTGCCTTTTCAAACTGTTCATCTAGCAGTAGAATCTTAACTAAATCACTAGAAACCCTAAAGCTTTGGATACATGCCAACCTCCTCTAATTAGCTGTTTGACAGTAAAACCGTAGACTCCAAATAACAGCAGTCTAGACAGCCTGGATATTATTACTATAGAATTTAGAAAAACCTGCTGCAGAATTCATTTAATCTTCCTGCAAATGCCTGAGGGACTGAAGAGTTCTGCTGGCCTTTAATATAATATTCCATACACCAGGTCCATTGCATAATATAGCTATAGCAAGACATTTTACTAAAAGCCTGCCAACTTAAAGCACTGTGAAAGCAATAAATTATGAAAGCAATAAATTGTGAAAGCAATATTCTATACAGGCCCAAGTTTCCATAGAAATCAATGTCCTCTTGATGCTGAAACCCCATACTCACACTAGCATATTTTGAGCTTTAAGAAAAGATTTGTTATTTCAGAATACAATTTTTTTATCTTTGCAACATGGAACAAAGCTGTCCTTCGATCCTACACATAATCTGCTACTCACACACATCTGAAGGAAACATAGCCACCTCTGGATAAAATGCAGCAATTTCTTAGAGATGCACAGCAACACTACTCAAGACAGGAAGTCAAGGATATCATATGTAATTGAAACTGTTGGGGGGAATTACTGTAGCCCAAACTGGAATTTGTTCTTTTGTCAGTGAGTTTTCAGGAATCCAATTTTATTTCTTATCCAAACATCTGCACCTCACACATTGCCCCATAAACAACATGATGCACTAAGTCAGTAATGACAGCCAAAAGAATAGTACCATGTGCCCCATATACCAGCCACATCTTGTAGCACCATTCGTTTCTTTGGAGGTCTCCCTCCTGATCAGATCCAGCCCTGAAACGCATTCTATTATAAGAAGCAAAACTGCATAATATATTTGTAATTTAATGGCAGTTCCTCTCTCCAGGCCCCAGCCTGAGAAACTAATGAGCAGTAGTAATCTCAAAGGGCTGATGAAACGAGGCTCCTTCTTTCACCCAGGATATAGAGCAGCAATGGATATGCTCAGTGGATGCTAAACAACACTCAGAGCAGGAGTAGTCTCCCATACACCCACTGATCAACAGATAAATGGATTAGGGTTGCCAACTTTCTAATTGCACAAAACCGAACACCCCTGCCCAGCCCCTTACCTCTCCCCTTCCCTAAGGCACTGCCCCTGCCCCACCCCTTCTCCAAGGCCTCACCCCCACTTGCTTCATCCGCCTCCCTCCGTCGCTCGCTCTCCCCTGCCCTCACTCACTTTCATCAGGTAAGGGCAGGCGGTTGGAGTGTGGAAAGGGGGTGAGGGCTCTGGCTGGAGGTGCGGGCTCTGGGGTATGGCCGGGGATGAGGGGTTTGGGGTGCAGAAGGGGGCTCAGAGCTGGGGCAGGGTGTTGGGAGGAGGGGTGGGGAGTGGCTCCAGGAGGGAGTTTGGGTGCGGAAGAGGACTCCGGGCTGGGGAAGGGGTTTGGGGTGCGGGAAGAGGTGAGAGGTCCTGGCGGCACTTACTGTGGCTCCCAGGAAGTGGCCACCAGATTACTGCAGCCCCTAGGCACATGGGCAGCCACGGAGGCTCCACGCACTGCCCTCGCGCCTACAGGTGCCACCCCCACAGCTCCCATTGGTCATGGTTCCCAGCCAATGAGAGTTGTGGATCTGGCCCTAGGGGTGGAGGCAGCACATGGAGCCTTCCTGGTTGCCCATTTGCCTAGGGGCTGCAAGGACCTGGTGGCCACTTCCAGGAGCCACGCGGAGCTGCAAGGAGCCTGCCTTAGTCCCGGGCCCCAACTGTGCTGCCAACCGGACTTTTAATGTCCCAGTCAGGGGTGCCGACCGGAGCTGCCAGGGTCCCTTTTCGACCTGCTGTTCCAGTCAAAAACCGAACGCCTGGCAACCCTAAAATGGATACATGCAACTCAACATTCTACAGGAAGGCAGCCCTCAACCCCAGGTCTTTGTCAATATAATGTGTATGGTAATTTTTCTCCAACCCCAAATGTGACAGTCAACTCAACCTTGTGCAAGAATTCCCCATGGTTAAATAAGTAATCCCAGCTCACAGGCCTTCAGGTTTATTTTTCTTGATTATATGAGTAATATAGTCACTGTGTGCTTTCCTTCGCTGTTGCCTTTTTCCTGAGTCTTCAACATTCCACAGACACCAGAGTGTCAGTTTGTTTTTGTCCATCTCTAATTATTTTATTCTCCTAGAACTCTAGGGCTAGAACATGCCTTTGAGGTATAAACTTGGGTAGGGTGTGGAATGGAGCTGTATCACCATGGGGAAACTCAAGAGAGGGACTATGCCTCCGGCAGAATTTTTCTCTGAACTCTCTGATGTTCAGGGGACAGCTCAGGATACCTCAAGAGATGTCTGGCCCCACTGTGTGAACCAGTGTGGGGGTGGGAGGGTAAGTGCATGATCATACTTCCTCCTCACTCCCTTTGGGTCAGTGTCTCCCACAGGCTGTGTATGGAGGCATCACAGCCTGTTCTTTCCTAAGCATGGAGACATGAGCATAGAGCACGCAAGGGCAGGAAAGGATCTTGTGTGTCTCTGTTCCTACCCTATGTCCAAATGGGTCCAGAGATCACCTAGTCTTCAGAAAGATAATAACTGTATGCACATTAATAATATACAGTTATTTAATATCCTTACTTTGCATTTACGAAGACAGTGTGCCTTTGATTTTGAATATACAGTACTGTACTACCATGCTTCCTGCCTCACAAAACTGAAATATTTACAGCAAGACTATATTAACCATGAGGGGAGTGTCTTTCTCTACAAAAAACACAGGGTACTGTTGCAGTGATCCTCTCTACTAAATGGGGCAGAGCTGAGATGGGGGCTGTGTTTCCTTAGTACAACTATATGACAAACACCTGAAAACATTTTCTGTTGCTATTTATCTTTGGAACTTCATTCACTGCACTTCTTAGAAAATCTGAAATTATCTATTACGCACAAGATCAAATGAGAGGATAATCAATCAGATCTGTAAAACTTACTGAGCTGATGTAACATGCAACACTATTGATGTCAAACTATTAACAATACACTGAATGATAAACTGTATGCACAGTTCTTGGCTTCCGGAGTAAATGCAGATTAATTCCAGATTCCTCAAAAATAAACTTGAACTCTAAGCAATTACCAGAAGTCTGACTTTCTTTTTTTCTAAACAGAGCAGGGGAAGGTATAGTCAAAGCAAAACATTTTTTCTTTGTCCACGGTTGTTTGAATTTGGAAATGTAACAAAACAAACAAAAAACCCTACTATCCCTCCAGTAAAAAAAAGGAAGAACAACAACAAAAAGCCAAGTTTTAAGCTTTTGAAAAGAATGCTTCTTTTTATTAGATGCCTTTGAAATGGAAGAATTTTCTTTTCTTTACCTTTTCTTTCCTAAACTGAAAGCTGGCAGCATTTCCGGGTGTCTGTAGCATGAAGGTTGTTTCTATACATTTATGCCCAGAATCTATTACACATATTTTGGTTTATGTCCCATTTGTTTTCAAACATGAGTTATTCAGCTGATTGAAGTAAACATTTGAAAGCTGATCCTTTTGACAGAATGCTATTTGATAAGGGTGACTTCATAGAAAGTGTAACTGAGAAAACATACACAGACTAAATGTTGTTCTAGGAAACTCATCTGTAGGAATCAGAATGGGGGTGCAGTCAGAATTAGTATCTTCACATTCTCCTAGTTAAAATAAACTTAAGCTTCTAAGTGCTACACTGACTTCTGGCACAGTCCTGAGCAAGTGATAGTACATAAACTGCAGTAACCCAGGAGTCAAGGACACTGTGAGACCCAGAAACACACTCTGCTTTCTTCTGGTAGTAGTAATTTAGTGCTGGTCTGTACCAGCATTATATTAATAACCCATCTCCACTGCACTGGCTCAGCTATTCTGGCCAGCCAGTGGGGGATAGAGCCAAGGCCTTCTGCATTCCATACCTACCTGCTCCATTGAGTAGATAAGCAGGCGAGTAGCCTCATTTGCTCCTATGCAGCTGGACCCAACATTTGGGTACCCTGCACAGGGATATATGAGGGATTCTGATTCCCCTGCATGGACTCAGTGTAAATCACAATCTAGCTCCATGTTATCAATGTCCTACCATTGGGATAAATTCATAAAAACTTAGTTTTTCTTCAGATGCCTTCAGGATTAGGCCCACTTTTGTTTTAATTGAAATCAGGTTAAAATCCAGTATCGAATTTACTACCCTTTATTATCAAGGATTACATCCATCGGGCCCACTCCTGCAGAACCTGTGCAAGCAAAATTCCCATTGGCTTTAAATCAGAATTTTATATGCTGCAGTATTAGGCCCATTGTTCTCTCCTATAACATAAGGATTCGATGCGTGTTCTATCAATGTGAAATCTACACATTTTTGGAAGGAAAAAATCTCTGTAGGGAAATCTCTGCATAAAGTCTGTGTCAGTTAATGACTTATTATAAAATACCTCTCATTCAAACCAAGTATATTAAATGAAGAGTGACAAATCCTTAAAGCTGGCAAAATATTAAAAGATCCCTGCTATTTATGAAATATTTAAACTACAGACATACTTCAGACATATTTCAGTATTTTTATATCGAAGCCATAAACGGGTAAATTGTTTAATTTCTTCTTCCCCTGCAATACTCTCATGCTGCATGTAGGAATTGCCTTTTTTGTAGTAACTATTTCTGGAGTTTTGGTTTACGAAGCAATGCTTATCATGTTGTATATTTGAAAACCCACAAAAGATTAGTTTTAAATGGCACATCAGAAGCTTTGTGCTACACTGTGCAATCCTTTTATGAATGAGCACTTACAAAATAATCCCATTGAAGTCTATGGGTCTATCCAGTTGAGTAAGAGGGTCACAGTAGGCACCTTAGAAAAATATTCTATTTAGAAAGTATTCTTCTTTGCTTCTTTTATTTAATAAGATACTTTCATGACAACAAGGTCTTTGTTTCTTAAGCATCTGTCTACACCTGCTGCTTTAATCCCCACTTCAAGTCAGTATCCTCTGTTTATGACATCACAGTAATCTCAATAGTAATCAACTGTGAGGTCATAAAATATTGGCTTAAGACTTCAAGTGTAGAACAAGCAGCAGAAGAACTCCTAAATTGCAAAGATCCTCATAATGAAACAAAAGTGGAGGTCAATGCTTAAGACAATATGTTTCAAATTTCCTACGATGTACTGAACATTTTTTAAAACCAGTATTATTTTCTCAGTACAGCCCTGCAATTGCTGTTTACTTCTCCCTTTTAAAGTATAAACAAAGACACAGTTTTCAATTAATTCATAAAAAACTCCATCTATACAATATTTGCTCTGGTCTGTTAAGTCATCCAAGAATACTGTGTTTAGTATATTCATAGATTTTTAAGGCCAGATGAAACTATTATGATCATCTGGAGTCACATCCTGCTTAACATAAGCCATAAAATTTTCATCAAGTGGTCATGTATGCTAGGAATACAATTAAAATACAAAAGGATAGTGCCCAATCTTGGAACCCTGACTCACAAAAGCAATCTTTACTCTAGAGAGCAGATGACCAGAATGGCATGGAATAAAAAAGTAAAATACATACATACATAAGGATTAGTCACATAAATAAAACCGTAATTTTTCTCCAACCCCAAATGTGACAGTCAACTCAACCTTGTGCAAGAATTCCCCATGGTTAAATAAGTAATCCCAGCTCACATGCCTTCAGGTTTATTTTTCTTGATTATATGAGTAATGTAGTCACTGTGTGCAGTTGCAGTATTGTGCCTTCACTTTGGAAAGAGATACTTTCAGGTGTATGTGTCTACCCAGAACAGAATCAAAAACCTGTCATCTCTAGCAAAAGGAAACTGCGAACTATACATTTCAAATAGATTGTGAGTTTAAAATTTCCAAATATACCATAACAAACAGCATGTTGTGATGGAAACAGACAGGGAGCCAAGATCAGAAGGGAAGAGCAGAACAACACAGAAGACAGAGGAGAGCACTGGGAGCAGAAAGGGGGGTAAGATCTATGGGAAAGGGCCGAGGAATCAAACAACAAGAGAGCTGATTCCCAAATGGCATTGAATGACTGCTTTACATTTCTTTGAGCCATACGTTGTAAAATAACCCAGCTAGAAAAAAAAATCAACCACTTTATTATCCTGAGTATTTATCTATAGTGAGATAAGTGTGTTTTCTAAAATGTTTCACAAAATAGCTATAGTCATTTCTTGGAGTTCTAAATTAATTCACCACATAGCAACCTGACTGAAAGAGGAATCCCCAGAGACACATCAAAGCCAAACTGAAGTGCCACCATTATGTCACATTACAATATCTAGTTCTGGCAATGGTTTGAAAGTGTGTATACAAGCCTAATCCATAGGGGTTTAGAAATGCCCTTTCAGAGGACATCAGTGTACAGGATGTGCTCTAATGAGTCAAATCATTGGTCCATCAAATCATAAATCCTGCTGCTTGATGCCTAACAGGAAGTGAATTACTCTAATAGTGCAATTGGCCAATTGAGCAATGTTGTTTGGTAAAGGGGGACAACCCTTCCTGACATCTGCAGTATTCAGGTCACTGAAGGCTAAAATTTGATTATCTTTATCTGAAGGCCTATTACAGCAAGGTGCTGAGTGCCTGTGATGGGGTACCTAACCCACACAAGGTCTGAGCAGAGAGAAAAGGTCAATTAACCCTGTGACAGGCTGCACCTGGAGACGAGTCAGGGCTGATAAACTATTAATTGATGATGAAGCCCAGCTGGGCAAGGGGCAGACCAAGCTGTTAATAAACTAGGAAGTAGATTGTAAGAAAGGGGTTGCGGTGTGGAGCCCTGTAGTCATGCTATGGGTTTAGAGCAGGAAAGGAGGAAACTCGGGGGGAAATAAGTGCCCTGGTTGGAGAAGTAGTCTGATAGAGACAAAGTAGGAAGCTGCTGGGAAACAGCAGCAAGGTTTGGAAAAGTGCAGATCTTGTCTGCTGGTTTTACGGTCCCTGGACTGGAACCCAGAGTAGTGGGTGGGCTGGGTTCCCCTACCAGCCACTTGGGAAGTGCAAAGACTGGGCAGTGGAGCAGAAGACTGCCTGAGACAGCTGTCCAATGGGACTTTGATATCCTGGAAGGGGAGTACTATAGTGACCTGGCAGGTGGGCCTTGCCACAAAGAGGGAGTGCTTTAAATGATGAGAAAGGAGTAACCTTCTCTCCAGGGAGAGAGCAAGCGCATGCAAGACTAGGAGGGCGTGTCAGAGCAGGGGTGAGCTAATCTCCAGAAGAACCACAAGGAGGCATGCTAGCAGTGAGCAGCAAACCCTGTGTCCCTGCCATTAACTTCCAGCAACTTTAGGGGGAGTTGAGTTGCTCATCTGCTTATAGGATCAGGTCTTTAGCTTGCATAAATAAAAATGTCATTATTGATCATAAAATCCCACACACACACAACCTTAAAAGAAGCTACACTGTTGACTTCTATGAACTCCAAAGGATGACTGTATGCTGTGAAGTATTTCCTCTCATGTGCAAAGGAAAACCTATTATCTTGTGTACATATACAGACTAATAAAGTCATTCTTGTTGTCATATTACAAAGCAGCTTAAAAAGGAGAAGCTACTTCCTTTGTACTACAGAATCATAAACGCCTACGCTAAATACCATCTAACTCTTCACATTCTACAGCTAAATAAGCCTGGGTTTGTTTTTTTTTCTGTGTCAGTGTATGGGTCAGGGAGCATCTGTTTGGTGTGGGGGTGTGAGAGTGTATGCAGCACTTAGCACAGTGAGTCCCCCATCTCTGACTGTTTTTTCTAGAATAAAAATCCACTGTACAGCCCGCCCAAAGTAGAGTTGATGGCAGCAGAGTTCTTTCCTGTAGCAAGTTTTAATGGGATAGTCTCAAGAGTCTTTTTCTAGTCCTAACGGAATTATTGGAAGAACAGTATTTTTTATATATTTTCTGGCATGTCCAGTTTCAGTCTCAGCCAGAATCTGAAGTGCAAAGCTCAGAAAATGAAATGAAATGTATCAGGGCATTTTAGCACCTTGAAGAAGGTTCCATTCAAATTTATCTCTGGAAATATGTGGATCTTTATTTGTTTTCCAAAATGGCTTGCCCTTCAATGCTCAGGAGTGACAAGATTCTTACTCTAAGGACCCTTGAATGCCATCAGGGGATAAGAGTCTTCAAGTTGTACAACACTCTGTAGACCAAATCCTGACAATAGCTTTTGCAGTTGCCTTAGAGCAAGCTGTTGCTTATAGAACTAGGGGAAGGAGGATGGATGATAAAAGAGGAAGCAAAAAGACACTCCCGAAAAAAGTGGTTTTAAGGGTGGAAACAAAGTGAGAACCTTTATCCTAAGCCAAATACTGTGAGGCACTATTTCACAAGACAGTACTGTAACCGATTCTCTTGGTTGAAGCCAGGGGAAATGAGTACAGTGTCATGTCATGCACCCTTGGGAAACTGAATCACTAAAATAAAGTGCGTTTCTGCAACTATGCGAGAAGCCGTAAAAATGTTGCTGTTCTCAGTGCTGAATATTTACATTCCAAAAAAAGGATTTACAGACAGCTACACTATTTCTTTAATGAGTCATAACCAGCTTCCTTCTTAGTTGATTAGGAAGCGGAACTGAAAGACTGCTTTGCAAATTCAGGGTAAGAAATGTAGTTGAAAAGTCTAGATAAACATCGCTAGCCCCATGTTTATCACATTTTTGACCATGCACACTCCACGGAATGAAAAATGCAGAGAAAAATGTGTTTAAGTGGTTGGCTCAAATTCTGATATGTTACACCCACATATCTGCATTGAATTCAGGGGAGTTGCATGAATATAAGTGCAGACATAATGTATATCTTTATTTCTGGTCTCCATATCTAGTTCTTAATTCCATGTAAATTAACATTTACAACATTAACTTTATTGTGCGGTGCAATACCTTTATCACTGTACAGCCCCGTGTTAGAGTTGCTAACCAAGAGGTGACAGTTTGAGAGATTCACACAAAGATTGTATTCTGTTTCTCTTCTTTCTCTGAAAATGTCTTACTTCAAGGGATGAAGAGATGTAGGGAGTTGAACATAGAGCAACAAAGGAGAGGGAATGGAATGGAGGTGTTTGCATATCGGGAGAAACTGACACAACAGGGATTATTTATTTTTGGGATAAAATAGCTAAGTGGTGACATGACTGATAAACCAACTGCCCTGGTGATTGAAAGTGCCAAGGGAAATTTTCAATGACGGTCATCTCACCCCCAAAGAGAGGCTATGATTTTTTGAGTGTTTGCATGGGAATGTCTTAACCTTCCTTTGACACAAAAAACTTCTGGAAGTTTAAAATATAAAAATGTTTAAAAATACATAGATAAGAGGTGGTAGCATTATAATCAAACAGCTCCAGAAATGTTAGGCCCCTGGCTTGCTTCAGTAAGCAAGCACAGATGATTTAACCAGACATTTCCACACATTTCTGTGTTAGCAGCCCCTGTATTTATTTTAAAAACAGCTAAACATGATACTTGGCGACACTCTTTTGAAACATCAAAAGACTCTCCCTAGTCAATAACAGGTAAGACAAAGAGAAAAATACTGGGAGGTTTTGCAGACCACACACAATAATGTCAATGGTACTGGGAATTAAAAGGCATTTTTTTCACAAAATATGTAAGAATGAGCTTATGACTAGTGTATTATTTAAACTAAAATCTAAACTTACTTGTAAAACATCAACAAAATAAGCTACAATGAAGTTGTCTGCTTTCTTTTACAATGTGTCCCATTTTCTCATGCTGAATTCCTTTTATTTGCGTACATACTACTAAACATGATCATGGCAACTTAATAACATGGAGACAAATTGTGGGCCTCCAGATTTTGACCCAAAAAATGAGTAAATTAATGCTGCAAAGGAGTGCCCACAGAGGACCCAAAAGAGCTTTCACAAGCCTGATGTAGCCACCTATGCAGATTATTCTTGCCAGGCATATAAATAATCTGAGGAGAGGAGGTAGCATGGTGACTACAGGTAGATCCATTTGCAGATGCTTGAAGACCTGGCTCAACCATCAGACCCATTAGCCCTGTCCCAGAATACTCCTCTTCAGAAGACAGTGGAGTGTGAACTCTCTGGCTTTTGAGGGAAGCAGAGTCATAGCACAATACCTGCATGCCACATTGCCTCTCCCAGCTGTAGAGTCTCAGGCATACATGTTGCCTAAAAGCCCACGGGCCTAATCCTGGCTTTATCTGTCCTATGGTGATCAACTCTGTATGTGAAAGGAGTTAACTATTTATCTGCTCCTCTACTCTATTCTCATTGTCCAGCTTTAATCAGTTTTGATTGGCAGAGAACAGAATTATAAAAGAAACCAAAGAGGTTTATGACATCAACCTGTTAAACTCTTTTGTATAGGGATACTGCCTAGAAATACCTCATTATTAGGAGTCACACATTTCATTAAACATATGCATTTCACCTTTTCCACTTCCTGACCTGTCAACAATAGAAACAGGTATACACTCTTTTTGCTAAAGCATATTCCAGTTACTGGGAAAAAAGAGTGAATAGAATGAACAATGTAATCAACCGAGATATACAGAGTACCTTCGAGACTTGACCTCCTCACACCACACCTCCTGCACATTCCCACCAAGAAATGGCTGGAATTCACCTTGCTGCATATGATTAGCCCAGAACATCAATTTGGAGAGAGGATGAGAGAGTTGGAGTGATTCAATACCCTTCATTGTACCAAATTTGCCTATGAAGTCCCTAAAAGCTTCTATTTTAACTTTCATCAGGAACTCTGCTCACCACCAAATCATTTAAAAGCAATTATTTAATGCTAGACTTTTACCTCAAAAACTTCTTCATCCAGAATTCTGGTTCCAAAGACGGTGATGCCTTTGGTATCAACAATTGCTCGGTCACTCCTGTCGAGTGGTTTTGTGGTTTTCTTTTTACAGTCAACAATCATGGTAACACTTTTCTTCTCCACGCTGATAGCTACTCGATGCCACCTAGCAAAAGAAGACAGCTCTTCCGTAAACTGTTTTTAAAAATAGACATAAATTCAGAGTTCCAAAGCAAGAAAAAATTATTACAAGTTGTAAGCCAATCAAAAATTGCACCTACTACAGTTCTACACATCGGGACTAATTTTCTTTTCATATTTTATCTTCTCATTTTAAGAACTAACACTTCCTTTGATGGTTTATTTTAGAAAGGGCTGTAAATAGCTAGCATATAAAATAAAAATAGAACAGGACTAAAAACTAAGTAAAAAATGCTTGCACAGAACTGAATGGAGCAGCATTTAAGTCCCAGTCCAGCAAACACCTAAGTATGTGCTTAACTTCAAGCACTTATGGCCTGATCCAGCTCTCACTGAAGTTAAGGAAAAGATTCCCATGGATTTACATGACTATGTGTGTTGATGGATCAGAACCTTACTGCAAAAGTAATGCATAAAACAGACATCTATAATAAATAGGTTGGGTAGTTCAAATGACTGAATATCTGATGTGCTTACTAGAAAAGCAAAAGCCAATCAGATTTTGAAATTAATAAAATTGAATTTAGTATTTTATTTGTTAAAGTCAATCCATAATCCATGCAAGACAGCATAATTCAACATCCTGAAATTATATAATTAAGTAATTTGGGAATCTCCCCCCCCCCCAAAAAAAAAAAGTTCTATATATGTAAAATTGCTGCAAGGAGACCGAAGAAATTATCTCCCTCTCTCAAACTATGTGATACTTACAGATTTGTGTACTCTATCAAGCCCATACAATACTGTCTCCTGAAGTGCTGCTTTAGGCACAAGGAGTCTGACACAAAGCCCACTGATGTCACTGGAAAGACTCCCATTGACTTTAATGGGTTTGGATCAAGTCCAGGTTGCCTTTCTCTGAATTCTTGCCTGTCTAAGAACTTCAGTGTGTTCAGATTAGTGCTAAATAAACTGTTTACAATACTTCATTAGATTAATTAACTCCCTTTCTGTTCATGAATGATCTGAGAACAGACTTTATTTTTTGTGAATTTGTTTGTTATTCAAAATTATTTGAGGAAAGATTGAAATATATTTGCACGAGCCAATGAGTTGCTTATGAATGACTCGCTATTGTTAATGCTTTGCTAGTCACAATTCGCTCTTTGTACTCTATGATTGGTCACCTAAGCCACATGGCCGGCCTCCCTGTTTGGATGACTCCCAAATGTAGAAAGAACTTTCAAGATGGAGGCACAAAAACTTTGAGCATTAATACTTGTGAAAATGCTTTTGCAGTATTTGACCAGTTTTAGCATATACTGCACAGCACTTTGTTATCATGACAAAAGACATGCATTAGTTTAGTGAGACTGTTTGCAATGACAAGCTAAATACCTGAGTATCAGAGAATCTTTACTTATGACATGGAGTGAGTAAAGCACAGCATCTCTGATTTGCAAAGGCAAGAAGTGTCAGAGAAAATATGTGCTGTTAATGAGATGCAAGATGAGTACC
Organism: Lepidochelys olivacea; assembly: GCF_965140295.1. Lineage (NCBI taxonomy): Eukaryota > Metazoa > Chordata > Testudines > Cheloniidae > Lepidochelys > Lepidochelys olivacea. Next base: position 69,273,850 of record NC_140418.1, on the reverse strand, counting down.
AGAATTATATAATCTTGGCTGGCATTTACAGCCATGAAGGGTGTCCAAATCAGAGAAATGGCATGGATCATTTTTAAAGGGCTTTTATATATCAAAGGGAACACCCTGAAGCAATGGAATCTTACTGGTTACCAGTTCCACAGAGCCAGAACTCGAATTCTGTGTTTACTCTGGAACTTACTTAAACATTATAATTTTAAAAGTAAATGGTCTGGCTGTCCTCAGGCTCACTTGACTGTGTAAACTTTTTTAATTACATTTAAATTTTAAGACAAAACATAGCTCATTGTTGCACTACGTTCTATGTGGGATAGCTGAGTCTGAAGCATAATATCGGCCAACCACCCCAAGACCTGCAGGGGCCAAAAGCAGGGAAGAGGCCACTCACTTAGTCCCCACAAGGGAAGGATTGCCTCAAATCACTCTGCATCTACCTTTTGGTGAATTCAAAAGTAGTATCCACTCTCTGTTGGGAGCATGCAAGCTAGCCCTTTAAACCAACTCTGAGTGAAGCTCATTTGATTTCTTTGTTTTTATCAGAACCTCAACACGTTAGGAGAAATTCTGGTTCTACTGAAGTCAACAGAAAAACACTAGTGGGGACAGGATTTTACCCCTTGTTTGTTATATAGAGAAACAAAATGAAAATGGCCTGCTGCTTCAGTTTTCCTGCTGCTGAGGGGAACACATAACAGTTTTTTGAGCCTTATGAAGTGGTATTGTGCAGTAACATGGAAGCTAGTACACAATTTAACTTTTCCTTTGGTCTTTCATGTTATTCTTCAGTAACTTATAACCCTTAGTCTTGTCATTATATGTGAATTTATTTGTCCTCCAGCCTGCAACATTCTTTCCTTTCCTGTGTTTAACAAAAACTTCAATCTGTATATCTCCGAAAAATGCAGCTGCCGTTCCTGCACTGTAGCATAATAAATAAAAATGCTTTTAAAAGGATGAATGCTCCTTTAATATAATTAGAGTTAGTGTCAGGGGGCCTTTAAAAATAACAATAATGGTCATGAAAGGTGCTAAACTGACATTCTCAGAGCCTGAATTGTCTTATTTATCCAAATAACTGGTACAGCAGCTCAGCAGCAATGTAAACTATGCCACATTGCCCTACTAACATGCCTTCACTCTGACTCGGGCAACCTCCTCCTGGCAGAGCAGGGTAAGACTGGGTGCCGGGTGCATGTTTGTGTAGGCGGGAGGCAAGTGAAGGTAACTTTCCACTGGCACTGTCCCCGGTTGCCTATTGAGCTGAGGGTGACTTCATGGGCCAAGAACAAGATGTCTTCATAGCTTCATATTGTTCACTTAAGTTTTCATTTCTATGAGTGCTCCCTTGCTTTTGAATCATGGGAAAGGACAAATGGGAGCACATAGCTGTACTTGTTTGTATTCTTGTATTCTGCGGGAAGCTGGAACTAAGTTCTCCTGCAAAGGGACCTTAGATTCTGTGGTACCGTAGTGCAGCCAGCGGACAATTCTGTAACTGATTCATTTAACTTTACAAATATGCTATGTGAAGGAACATTAGTCCACACAGTAGTTCCAGTGTTGTAAATTTTTATATTAAAATTGATTTATTATACACTTACTTTCCATCAGCAATGTTGATTGTCCTAAAAAGAGGATAATCTTCTGGGGCAGGTTTTCCATACTGATCTTCAAACAGGAAGACTGGGGATCTACCAACTTCCACACCTAGTTGCTGAATACCCTGTTCATTGTAGACAGAGAAAAGGAAGGACTGGATCCCCTTTTTAGGTTTTACTGTAATTAATACTGAAAAGTCTTCAGGAAAGTTTCCACCTGAGAAGAAAATTACAAATGTAGTCACAAATCTGGAAAAGATAGAACCTTTTTGTGGATAGTTATGCTTTACTATTAATTGAGAGATTCTACTTTTCTGTTTTTCCTCCAACATAAATGTGATAAAAATTCTGATTACAAGAAAATTTCTCTCTTCAAACCTTTGTCTTTATACTTTCTTGTCTTCCCATTCTCACTTTACTTCCGAAAAGTTTTACCTGAAGACATCTTAAAAGCTTGAACTATAAAATCATTGTGCATTTATGTAGATGTAACACAATATATACAAGAGAGGTGGCAGTTCTGTATTAATTCCTTTTCTATCTTCATCTTCTTGAGAAAGGGAGCAGAAATTACTCTAGTTTATAACTGCACATTGTAATTTCAACAGACAAAAAGACTATTGGTATTATTGGAAATATGTTATCAGACACCTTGCATTTCCCAGTGGTCACTCAAATAGTTCCCACCATTTCGATTATGTATTTCCATTGTTTCCAATATGTATCTTAAATAAGGGTCATATGCAGGGGGACCACACATGATTCCATACACCACTTATGTTATTGACACAAGGGTTAACTGAGGCTTATGTGGTCTATAAAGCCATATGCTGGGCCTCTGCCCTGAGATAAATTTAGTACTAACATTTAACCATGGTGCAGATGTTACTTATTAAATTATCTCAGAAATAACTTATTTAAAAACAAAACACATGTCTATTTGTATGTAATAGGAGGTTTGGGCAAAGAAAAAAGTTTTTATTTTCATTTGCTGTCTGACAATTTCTCTTTGAAGTACACACCATAAGTCAATCATTGTTTTAACTTCTACATCCTCAAGAATAAAGCGTGGATGGATACAACTTTTAAATGAGGGAGTGGAAAGGACGGGTGCATGTGATGAAAAAAGTGCCCTGAGATGTTGTGATCATTCTGAGGTTCCTTTTTTTACTGAAAAACACCCTGCCCCATTTTTTTCCACCATCCAAACAGAAAGCAAATGAGCTCTGTGCAAGACATCTCTGTGGGGGTTGATGGGTGGAATTCTCCCTAATCCAGAACTAGGCTCAGAGAACAATGATGTAGCCATTCTTCAGATGCTATGGTGGCCTGTCATAGCTGCTGCAACCCATTACAGAGCTTTTTAACCTGTTGTTCACCAAAGTTTGTCAATTTAGTCAGCATACCCTGGCACATCCCCAAGACTGCCCCCAACCACTCCTTGATATTGTTGTAGAAAGCCTCCATGGATCATTGTTCTACTGCTTTTCACTCATGCAAGGGAGTCAGTGTTTGACCATATAGGCTTACTCACATTGAGGCAATCAGGATATGGAGTCTTAAGAACATAACAATGGCCGTACTGGGTCAGACCAAAGGTCCATCCAGCCCAGTATCCTGTCCACCAACAGTGGCCAATGCCAGGTGCCCCAGAAGGCCTAACAGGTAATGATCTAGTGATCTCTCTCCTGCCATCCATCTCCACCCTCTGACAAACAGAAGCTAGGGACACCATTCCTTACCCATCCTGGCTAATAGCCATTAATGGACTTAACCTCCATGAATTTATCCAGTTCTCTTTTAAACCCTGTTAAAGTCCTAGCCTTCACAACCTCCTCAGGCAAGGAGTTCCACAGGTTGACTGTGCACTGAGTGAAGAAGAACTTCCTTTTCTTTGTTTTAAACCTGCTACCCATTAATTTCATTTGGTGACCCCTAGTTCTTATATTACGGGAACAAGTAAATAACTTTTCCTTATTCACTTTCTCCACACCACTCATGGTTTTATATACCTCTATCATATCTCCCCTTAGTCTCCTCTTTTCCAAGCTGAAAAGTCCTAGCCTCTTTAATCTCTCCTCATATGGGACCCATTCCAAACCCCTAATCATTTTAGTTGTCCTTTTCTGAACCTTTCCTAATGCCAGTATATCTTTTTTGAGATGAGGGGACCACATCTGTACGCAGTATTCAAGATGTGGGCATATCATGAATTTATATAAGGGCAATAAAATATTCTCCATCTTATTCTCTATCCCTTTTTTAATGATTCCTAACATCTCATTTGCTTTTTTGACTGCTGCTGCACACTGCATGGACGTCTTGAGAGAACTATCCACGATGACTCCAAGATCTTTCTCCTGATTAGTTGTAGCTAAATTAGCCCCCATCATATTGTAGATATATTTGGGGTTATTTTTTCCAGTGTGCATTACTTTATATTTATCCACATTACATTTCATTTGCCATTTTGTTGCCCAATCACTTAGTTTTGTGAGATCTTTTTGAAGTTCTTCACAGTCTGCTTTGGTCTTAACTATCTTGAGCAGTTTAGTATCATCTGCAAACTTTGCCACCTCACTGTTTACCCCTTTCTCCAGATCATTTATGAATAAGGTGAATAGGATTGATACTAGGACTGACCCTTGGGGAACACCACTAGTTACCCCTCTCCATTATGAAAATTTACCATTTATTCCTACCCTTTGTTCCCAGTCTTTTAACCAGTTCTCAGTCCATGAAAGGATCTTCCCTCTTATCCCATGACAACTTGATTTACGTAAGAGCCTTTGGTAAGGGACCTTGTCAAAGGCTTTCTGGAAATCTAAGTACACTATGTCCACTGGATCCCCCTAGTCCACATGTTTATTGACGCCCTCAAAGAACTCTAATAGATTAGTAAGACATGATCTCCCTTTACAGAAACCATGCTGACTTTTGCCCAACAATTTATGTTCTTCTATGTGTCTGACAATTTTATTCTTTACTATTTTTTCAACTAATTTCCCCGGTACTGACGTTAGACTTACTGGTCTGTAATTGCCAGGATCACCTCTAGAGCCCTTCTTAAATATTGGCGTTACATTAGCTATCTTCCAGTCACTGGGTACAGTAGCTGATTTAAAGGACAGGTTACAAACCATAGTTAATAGTTCCGCAGTTTCACATTTGAGTTCTTTTAGAACTCTTGGGTGAATGCCATCTGGTCCTGGTGACTTGTTACTGTTAAATGTTTCAGTTAATTCCAAAACCTCCTCTAGTGTCACTACAATCTGTGACAATTCCTCAGATTTATCACCTACAAAAGACGACTCAGGTTTGGGAATCTCCCTAACATCCTCAGCCGTGAAGACTGAAGCAAAGAATTCATTTAGTTTCTCCATGATGACTTTATCATCTTTAAGTGCTCCTTTTGCATCTCAATCATCCAGGGGCCCCACTGGTTGTTTAGCAAGCTTCCTGCTTCTGATGTACTTAAAAAACATTTTGTTATTACCTTTTGAGTTTTTGGCTAGCTGTTCTTCAAACTCCTTTTTGGCTTTTCTTATTACATTTTTACATTTAATTTGGCAGTGTTTATGCTCCTTTCTATTTACCTCACTAGGATTTGACTTCCACTTTTTAAAAGATGCCTTTTTATCTCTCACGGCTTCTTTTACATGGTTAAGCCACGGTAGCTCTTTTTTAGTTCTTTTGCTGTGTTTTTTAATTTGGGGTATACATTTAAGTTGAGCCTCTATTATGGTGTCTTTGAAAAGTGTCCATGCAGCTTCCAGGGATTTCACTCTAGCCACTGTACCTTTTAATTTCTGTTTAACTAACCTCCTCATTTTTGCATAGTTCCCCTTTCTGAAATTAAATGCCACAGTGTCATGCTGTTGAGGTGTTCTTCCCACCACAGGAATGGTAAATGTTATTATATTATGGTCACTATTTCCAAGCGGTCCTGTTATAGTTACCTCTTGGACCAGATCCTGCGCTCCACTCAGGACTAGATCGAGAGTTGCCTCTCCCCTTCTGGGTTCCTGTACCAGCTGCTCCAAGAAGCGGTCATTTAAAGTATCAAGAAATTTTGTCTCTGCATTTCATCCTGAGGTGACATGTACCCAATCAATATGCGGATAACTGAAATCCCCCACTATTATTGAGGTTTTTATTTTGCTAGCCTCTCTCATCTCCCTTAGCATTTCATCATCACTATCACTGTCCTGGTCAGGTGGTCGATAATAGATCCCTACTGTTATATTCTTATTAGAGCATGAAATTACTATCCATAGAGATTCTATGGAACATGTGGATTCATTTAAGATTTTTATTTCATTTGATTCTACATTTTCTTTCACACATAATGCCACTCTCATCCCTCCCGCTCCCCGCCCCACAACCTGTTCTGTCCTTCCAATATATTTTATACCCTGGAATGATTGTGTCCTAGTTGATTGTCCTCACTACACCAGGTTTCTGTGATGCCTATTATATCAATATCCTCCTTTAGCACTCTAGTTCACCCATCTTATTATTTAGACTTCTAGCATTTGTGAACAAACACTTTAAAAACTTGTCACTGTTTATTTGTTTGCCCTTTTCTGATGTGTCAGATTCTTTATGTGAATGTTTCTCATCTGATCTAGCCCACACTTTGTCCTCTTTCATCCCCTCCTCCTGACTAAAACCTAGAGAATCTCTATCAATAGACTCTTCTCTAAGAGAAGTCTCTGTCCAATCCACGTGCGCCTCTGCAGCAATCGGCTTTCCCCCATCTCTTAGTTTAAAAACTGCTCTACAACCCTTTTAATGTTAAGTGCCAGCAGTCTGGATCCACTTTGGTTTAGGTGGAGCCCATCCTTCCTGTATAGGCTCCCCCTATCCCAAAAGTTTCCCCAGTTCCTAAAAAATCTAAACCCCTCCTCTCTACACCATCATCTCATCCACGCATTGAGTCTCTGAAGCTCTGCTTGCCTACCTGACCCTGCGCGTGGAACTGGAAACATTTCTGAGAATGCCACCATAGAGGTCCTGGATTTCAGTCTCTTTCCTAGCAGCCTAAATTTGGCCTCCAGGACGTCTCTCCTACCCTTCCCTATGTCATTGGTACCAACATGTACCACGACTACTGGCTCCTCCCCAGCTCTACATATAAATCTATCTAGACACAGATGACAGAAATGTCATGAGATCAGCAGTTCTTGTGAAATTTCTATGCTTTATTTGCAAAATGTTAGAGTCATAAAGTTTAAGGCCAGGATGAATGTTTCTTGTCTGATCTGGCCCATACTTTGTCTTCTTTCATCCCTTCCTCCTGACTAAAACCTAGAGAATCTCTATCAATAGACTCTCCTCTAAGAGAAGTCTCTGTCCAATATAATATACAGGAGGTCCTCTAGTCTGACCTCCTGTATATTATAGGCCACTAACACCACCGAGTACCTGAACACTAAATTCAACAACCCAAACTAGACCGAAGTATTAGTGTCCACAGGAGACTAAACTATTGTGTCACAGGCAGAACCTGCGAGGGACTGAACACCCCAGACCCCTGCAATGGCAGAGAAATGATTAGATGAGATATACCCAGATAATCCCAACAAGTGATCTGTACTCTGTGCTGCTGAAAAAGGAGCAAAACCCCCACGGTCACTGTCAATCTGACCTTGGGGGGGGGGAATTCCTTTCTGATCTCACACATTATGATCAGTCAGATGCTAAGCACATGACCAAAAACTAGCCAGCTAAACATGTGTGTTTGTGTGTGCGTGTGTGAGAGTGAGAGAGACTGTGCAGTGCCACCTGAGAGCACCAACCCACCTCATCCAGTGTTACATCTCCAGACATCACACAGCCATTTCTGATCCTTCAGAGGAAGCAGACAAAAACAGCATACACTGGAGGCAGCGGAGAATCCTTTCCTGACCCCCTACAGATGACTGGCTGAAGCCCTGAAGCATGACCTTTAGGAATATAAGACATAAAGCAAAAGGGATCCCAGAGCTGCTGAGCCCTGCCCCTCACACCCATAACTTTGTCTTGCATGATCAACTTCTTTATTTCAGTGCCATAGAATATGAACCCTAGGCTGGCTAAACCTACTCCAAATCCAGATCCAAACATTGCCTCTTTGGTCCATGTCTACCCTAAATTAAAAAGTGTGGCAATAAATTCAAAGGTAGGCATTTGTGAGTTAGTTGACTCTAAGGATCTCAGATTTTTTTCCCAGTTTTGATGTTATAGTATTAAAACAAGTGCTCCAGGAACATTCCAGTTCTAGTAAAGCCCACTTATGTTTATAATCCAAAGTTTATAAACATTCATATTTTTCAAAAGTCTTAACATAGGCTCAGTCATCTCACATGTGACAGGAACGCTTTTAAGATTCATTGGAGAGGTTTAATGATATCTGAAAAAATGAAATAAAATTAAAACACAAACAGGAAGGGCTAAAATACCGAAAAATGTTAAATTGTGTAAGAAACTTAGTAGATTTGTTTTAAGGTGAATCTGAATTAAATTATTTATTGAATTAAAAAGCAGAATACGCTTTAATTCATCTCAGCCCGAGGCACAACAAGCACGGAGAGCAGGCCAGTAAACTGGGTGTATATCAGATTTTAAAAAGACAGGTACAAAGCAATACACCTACCATCAGTAGTTTAGAAAATACGCTGCTCCTGTGTGTAAAATTACTGAGACTTTGGGATGAACACTGTGTTTTGTATTAAAGACCCCTGAGAGTGATGACTCAGATCTGTAAAGAGTTAGAGGAAGGGACTTGCATATTACATTATAAGGCTGCATATTAGAAACAAGTATTGGCATTTTTGATTTCTTTATAGCTTCCCTATGAATTTATATTAGATTTTAATTTGCAGGTTACTTTAAGGATTTCTTGATTGCAGAGAGAACATTTGTTGCATGTAATGCAATTTTTTTCTTCTATTAATTAAGTATAAACTGCAGATTGAACATTCATATAAATGATTAAAATGGTCAGGTTTATTTTCCTGAAAATGGTGTTTTTCAGCTAAGAAGATCACTTTATTGTATGAATTCGATCCTCTTTGATTAAGCACATGACCTATACATTGCTATAATTCACTCAGGAAATGTGCTTTCAAGAATGAAAAGAAGGGAGTATTGTTCCTGTAGTTACAGGATGTTATTGGTAGTCAGAATTCCTGAGTTATTTTATTATCTCTGCCACTGCTTTCTTCAACTTTGAGCAAATTACTTTAGGCTATATTCACCATTCACGTCAACTTCAGGGGATATAACTGTGGGCAGAATATGGCCCTTAACCTTTCTGTACTGCAGTCTATAATTCCCTGAATATATATAAGAACGTTTACCTCCATCATAGGGAAGCTAGAAAGCTCCGTATAACTGGAAATAATAGTTGTAGCACATGCTGTAGCTAGGGTTGTATTCCATCTTCTACTCTAACCTCCACTTTTCACTTGCTCTTAACTTTCTCTAATTCCTTTTTTGCCGCAATTTTTGTTTTCAGCCCATAGGTAATTAAAAAAAAACAAAACCCTAAAATCTGATTAAAATGTTTTAGCCATTTCTGAGCATAAACAATATTCCTTTTCTTATATGTTCTGATAAGAATTTTGACATTAGATAGAAACTTCAAAACTGGCTTTCTTTGTAGATCTCAACAAGTCCTTGATTTTTTAACTAAAAAAAAATAAAATAAAAAAACAGGTTTTAAGAAAATCAGTTCACAAGTTTTAAAAGTTTAAACACTGAACTCTAAGTTGGCATTTTGTAAAGGTGGATCTGATTTTTTTAAGATTTATTCAAAATCAGAATGGGTTTATCATTTTGGAGCACTCTGAAGCCGTATTCTTTCGAACAATCTAAACTGCAGTTGCCAGATAGTTTAAGCAGCTCTAAATCTTTAGAGGTCTTAAACAGAAGTTAGCTGCTCTAAGGATTTAAAGTTGTTTAAACTGCTTAAACTACCCACAGATGTAGAAAGCTTAAGAAGATTAAATTTCTTTAAGGGTTAAAAATAGTTTTAAACCATTCAAGCCTGTCCCAGTCCTTAAGTGTTTCAAGTGGTTTATTCAGCTTGTGGACTTTCAAATAAGGATGGCAGAGGTAAGGACAGCAGGGTTCAGGTGTACATAGTTAAGGGTGGCTAGGTTAATCTCTCCAAGCCAAATAGCTCTAGATTTCTGTCCCTCTTTTCTTCCGGGCCCCAGCCTCTTTGATAAACTAAATGTGCCTTCTTCCCCTCCTCACACATTCCCCCAAAAAACCACCAACAAAACCCTGGCACAAATTCAAAATTCAATTACACTGCATACATTTAGTATTTACTTGTCTTGCTTTTCTTATTAAATATGAACCTTAAAGTATTGTAGTTTATCAGTGTAAACAATAAAACATACATAATGTGCAATCTGGCCAAGTTAATGTCATGAGAGACATTTGAAACTGAAATTTCTGATTGCTTGGATGCTCAGACTTATCACTTGCATGAAATCTAGATGTTTGCCTTTTTTAAATAGCAGTAATATTAATAGAAATAATACTACAAAAGAATCAGTACAGTAGTATAGACAGAGTTGATGATTGCTTTCTTATCATATGGTATTACTTTCACTGTTTGGAAAAGAATTTGCACCACTATATTACTGTTACAGGAAATGCTTAGTGTTAACATTTATTTTACTGTCTGCAATAATGGTGCTTTGTGTGCTTTATATTCATCATATTTTAACTTCGTTAGTAAAAGATTTTCAGAATATAATGGGAATCTATGAAGATTTGAGGCTTGATTTGGGATCTTATTCTTAATGGACTTGATCCATTGAAGTCAATAGGGAACTTTATGTTGATTTCAGTGGGTTTTGGATTGGGTGTTTTAAAGTAAAGTTGTGAGTTTACAGATGAAATGACACTATACAGCATACCTTTTAATATTAGGTTGAATAGATGACAGCAAAAGGAAAAAAAGAAAGAACAAATGATTGGGATGAAGGGAGACCAAACAGATAACTTGAAAGGACTTGAACACCTGCCTTGTCTGAACTGTTAATCTGAAAGCGATGTTGAAAATGCTTAAGGCAGGTGGCACTAATTCATCTAGTCTGAGCATGTGTTTTTCAATCAGATAAGACACCGTGGAAAAAATAAACTGTGGAAGCTTTGTGAGGAAGGTCACAAAAATGAGTAGCATTGTTCACCTCAGTACAGTGAGTTTTGTGTATTCTATACTGTACTATGATATGCCCATGTGTTTAGTATTGCATTGAAATGGTGAATGATAAGCAAATTGCTTCTGAGGGGAACCCAGTATCAACATAAACAAATTAAGAATGTGAATCAAGCCTTTCTTATTTACGACAAAGTATCACGCTTACATGCTTAGCTGAAATAGTTATCAAACTTTCTTAATTACTTTTAGATTTCTTGGGCAATTTTATTTAAACAGTAAGAATGGACTGGATAAGTTTTAACAAGGGCAACAATAAAATGATTAGGAAAATCATTATCTGTTGTTCTGTTGTCATTCTTTGAAAATGTAAAAAATATAACGTGGTAATAAGACAGTACAAGAATATAACAATTTATAGTAACTGTATAATATCTTTCAACTTGTGAGTTCAAAGCAGTCTAGAAACATTATGTAATGAAGCCTCAATACCCTCCTGTGAGGCAGGTAAATATTATTATCCTGATTTTTACAAATGCGTAAGCTGAGGCACAGAGACATTAAATGACTCCTTCAAGGTCACACAGTGAACTTCAATATGTAGCTGTTTGTCTCTCTTTGAACCACAGTAGCTAAAAAGATACCCAAACCTAGAGATCAGCTATGATAGTGGATAAAGGGAGCACTGCAACATGTACTTTGGTTTCACTAAAATGTTGGCTATTGATTTGCTCACTTCTTAGTCCTGTTTAAAATCTTTTTTTGTCTTTCCCCTATTATGAAGCACTAAAACATAAATATATACACACCCACTGGGCGCTCTGCTTCTGAAAATTTAACAAAATTCTCTGGGCTAACATGACACATAATGCACAACAGTATTTGCACATGCTCCCTGAAAAAGCCACAGAAGGATTTTTTCTTTTTTTGTCATGGTAAGGGAATTCCAGACCTATTGGATGTTTTCCAAAGATCCCAGAATGAGCGAGCTCACTTTCCGTCCCTAGACAAAGGTAGCAGGTGGACTACACTCTATGAAACTGATCATTGGGGTTGGGGGGCTTGGGAACAGTGGGTCTTATGGAGGGGTTCTCCCACCCAGAAGCGGGACACACCCTACAAGTACCTTCAAATACTGTGCATATCCCCCCACCCAGTCATGACAGAATGAAACACTGACATAATTCTAAGAATGCCATCTCGAAAATACCGCACACTAGAAAGGGTGTCACACTGACACATAATCAGTGCTTTCTGGATCTGCCATGGCATTCCTCACACAGACAGAAAGAAAATTATAGTAAATGGAGTGAAAATCATAGTAGCTCTTTCTATGGTAAGTGTTTAGATGGTGGTCCAGGCACATTCATGTTCACAGAAAGCATTCATTGCACCACATCCCAAGACAAAATTAACACCGATGAGGAAATCCTCACCCCTTTTAAAGTCAATGGCAAGCCATCCATTCCAAATGCTTTACAAACAGAGTATTGGGTCCATAAGCTGTTTTATGGCTCAGTTTATTAAGTACTGCCTACTGGACTCTTATAAATGTTTTCTTCTGAGTTCTTTGTTCAAAAAGTGGGTAGCATGGTGTTTTTCCAAATAGATTATGCGTTTTAAGCCAGTTTTTTCCCTCTCTCTTTAACTGACAGTTTCCCCTTGCATGCCCCAGAAAGGAGAGTTCAAGAGGTGGAACAGCAGGGTGAAACTGAGTGCTCCACCTAGTTCTAATCCAGAAATCCTGCAGAGGTTAGGAAGAAAAGCACCTACATTGAGTCTGCCAAAGGCAATTTAAATTTATGTGCCAACAAACAACATAATGAACATATTTACTCTGGCATTCAAGAACAAAACGAGCAGTTACTACTGTAGCTGCCAAATCTAATAGTTAGTCTACAGTGTCATTCATAAAATAAGTGCAAGTTAACACAGGAACTTTTTGTGTGCTCACAAGCAAACCCACTCAAAATCTGCTTGCATGTCATGGCATGAAGATTGAAAGTTTTTATATATATTAAATATATATATATGTGTGTGTGTGTGTGTTTAATAAACTGCAACACTTTCAATCAAGTGAAAAGAGTGAAAGCAAAATCATGGAATGAAAATTTGTCATCCCTCTTCCCCCCTCCCCCCCCCAAAAAAAATGTGCTTATTTCGTGTCAGAGAAATCAGAGATGGACTGGAGTCACATTACCTGTTACCCACAACTAACCACGTGTAGTACCCAAAATATCAAAAGATACCCTTACATAATGTCAACCAGATGGTACTTCTGGGAATGATTTTGCAACAACCAACCACAATCTGCATTTCTACCACTGTAACATAACTTCCAGAAGCGTTTCTTTTAAAATAGACTGTTCCTGGCACAGAAGTAAGAAACTTGGCAATGCCGTCCACCTTATGGATCTATCACCAAATATTCATAAAATTCCCTCTGATAGAATGATGAGAAAACCAGGTAAAATTACTTAGTTTTACTAAAATTACTCTGTCAGCAATACTCATGTTGCTCCCATCAATGCAAAGTATGAAGTCATAGCAGTGGAAGGCCTTTTCACTAGGAACACAGCCAGTCATATATTTTCCTTCTAGCCAGTACGTGTCAGTTATCATCCCACCTCAGAGGTTTGCCACTTTAACAAAGAAGCAACATTTGTTTTATTGTGCTGCTTGGTCCATTTCCTTTCCTTTCTCTACACATGTAAATATGTTACCATACCACTATTTTTGTAATCACTGTTGCTGTAATATGACAACTGTAATTGTAGCCTGAATTCACCAATATGTTAAACCATACAGTTAATTTAATCTAGAATCTTTGTGAAATGTTAATCATTTTGTCTATTAATTGATAAAATATTCAATTCAGGTAAACACTCAAAAGTTCAGATGCTTATTTCAATCTCTAGCTAAACCTCTTGATTCTGAAAATTTGAGGGTAGAAATCTCCCAAGAAATGTTTTTACACATTTTTTCAGTGTTGCTTTTCTGGTTGCAGTACAAACTTGTTCTCCTATGCCTGTTACTAAGTGTAACTATTGCCTCTTAAGATAACTGGATCCAATAGTTGTCTTTTGTAAATGTTCCGGATTAAGCAGTGACTTCCTAATACAGAAGCTGAGAGAGTTCATATGGTGAGGTGTTTTATACACTGAGACAAGTTTAGTGACTAGTTAACAGTATGTCTTGCAGTCCTTACTCAAGCAAAATTCTCATTTAAGCCAATAGGTGTTTTGTGAGTGAGGATTGCAGTACTGAGTCTGATCTTCATAAAGGCAATGAAAAAATAATTATTACAGTATTATGTAGTATCAAGCAGTATTTCTCTATGTATGGCATTTGATGGCCTGATTCACTGATCTCTTGCACCAGTGTAAATCCAAAGTAGATTTGAAGTTAGTGGAGACACACTAACATAAAACTGGTGTGAGAATAATCAGGCCCTAAATATTTGGTATGTAATTTTTTTTAAAAACACTCTGTCTGCCCATTTGATTGGCTGCTTCCTGCATTTGTAACTGAAAGGAAAGCAGGGACATCTCATGATGCTACACTAGTTAATGGGAATGGGCTCTGTGCTATGCTGCAACTAGCAGAAAAACACAGACAATAAGAAAACACATCAGGAAGCACAGACCGTGCAATCTCATGGTGGGGGAGCTTTCGTCGGATTGATGCGGGGGAAGGAAGGTAGTGGCCCATTTAAGGGTCTCCCCCCTCAGGAACTGGGAGCAGGTGGCCAAGAAGGGTGTAAGGTATCACCCTGAGCTGATGACACTCAGGTAGGCCATTGACCCATGCACACCTAGTCACAGTTTGTGATGTACACGACAATTGCCTGAGCCGACTCTCATGCCTGATTAGCAGCTTCCAGCCCTGGGATTAGTGTAGGATTTAATTTTTTATGGTCTACTGTGGGCATGGTGCTAGTTGCCTTATTTAGGACTGGGAAAGAATTCTCCCTCACCACCATATTAGGCAGGATGGTGTGGGGTGACTTTTTGCCGTTCCCACAGCAGCTCAGAGATCTGGTAAATTTAGTCAGAGGAGAGATGTCACAATTTAGCAGGTATCCTGTGCTGGTACTTATTCCATAGGGATCCAGTTCCCTGAAAAACTGGATTTAGAAGTGACTTAGGGGAAGGCATCCCTAAAGAAGCTGGGGAGCAGAATTGGGTCTCCTAACATCTGGTACAGCAGAGAGGCATTGTCCATTCCCTAGCTCCTTAACCTGCATAATTTGGGCTTAGTGGTACAGTCCCAGAAATGTGATGGGAACAGCTGTGGAGAGTGGTGGGGGTCATTGCAGCCCTCCACTAGGTTGAAACAATTAAGGAAGGAACAATGACCCGCATGTACGAATTACTGTAGATTAGTTCCAAGATGAGTTAAATAATATAGTAGTGGTCAAATTAAACCACATCCATTGTATATTGATTATCTTTCTGCCTGTCTGGGACAATAAGAAAACATGCCAGGAAACTGACTTTCTTATAGACTCACCTGGGTACAGTTGCTTTGTTGGGGCACTGAGTTGTGCATGTTTTGAAACTCTGTAGGCAACATCTGATTCTTTTGAATCCTTTCTGTTTGTGCAAAATCCTGCTGTTCTTAATATTCCTTCTGGTGACTTGTGAAATTCTAATGCTTTTAGCACATCAACTGGTTCAGCTGAAAAAGTAGCAAAAACAACAACAAAGAATCATTCAAACTGCAACATTTCAAAAAGGAAATGAATTTCATTGCTAAATTATATATGCAGGTGTCTAATCATCAGAATGGCTACATCATATTTTGTTTTTTTTGCAGGCTATTCTTACAGTAGAATATTATTTTAACAGGGTCATTTTCTCATCAAATATCTAGGAGCTCATCATACCCAGTGTAAGTTAGTTAAGATCAGATTTTTTTTAACAGTCACTTGCTAATTGAGATTTACTATTTCATAAATAATCTGGAGATTAGTGTTTACAACACAGATTCCTTTAACACATGAATTCTGATAAGTGGAAATGACTTAACGAGCATTTCATATATTGTACCAACACTTAGCTCTGAAACATAATCTTCTTTGACCCCTAATACAAATATACATTCTGACCACATGGGACTGAGCGTACAGCACTCTTTTCCAGAGGTTGGTAGGAAAGGGGCTCATTGTCTCCCCATCTAGCTAAAAGAAGCATCACAGGAATTTTACAAAGTTGGAGCAACTGTGGGGGATTAATTAATTTGCCCTCCACCCTGCTGAACACATTAGAAGTGGGATGTGCTCTGGAGAGTCTGGCCACAAGGGTCAAAGAGGAATGATTTCTAGAAAGAGGGCTGGGGGAAGTTAGCTGCTTGGGTCTCTCTTTTTTCTAGAATTTGACTGCACTGAACCACACTTCAGATCTTTATTTGGGATTTTCACTGTAGGGAGCGCTGTTGTAGTCATTTGTCTCTTAAAGGAGCAGGATTATGTTCACTATTGAGTTTTACAATAATGAGCACAACAAAGATGTTTAATCCCCATACAGGCATGAAGAATCATCTCTCGCTCAGAACAGCTTGCCGTGACACCTTGTATTCATTCTTATGAGATCAGCGCATTAATATATAGTAACTGTTGTTCAGGCACCAATCCTTAATTGATCTCTGAATACATCCAGATTTGATTTTAGGCATAACAGGATGATGGTGTAAACAGCCATGATACTGTAAAATGTGTGCAAGCCATACTGGGTAGCTCAGAAAAGGAGTAAATAGACAGAGCCTGTTGTTTCTAGGTCAATGGTTCACATTATTATTTATTATTATTTATATAGCAGTAGTGCCTAGGAGCCCCAGTCATGAACCAGGAACGCATTGTGCTAGGCACTGTACAAACACAGAGAAAAAGACGATCTCGGTCCCTGGCCCTGCCCCAGAGGTCTTACCGTCTAAATAATCTAAAACAATCCAATCAAGATTGCTGGTAGCCTGTGGCTGCTGGCTGCTGTGAAGTAATTTTAAATTCTCGCTCCAGGTCCTGGTAAACAAGTGTCCACATAACAAAAACACTCACAATTTGAACTCTTTGGCATCCTTGGTTACTGTTGCAGGGATGCCAAGGATTGAATGGCATGGAGACAGAATTACTTTCCCCTCAAAAGAGGCCAACTCTGGACTTTCTAAAGTAAAAACGTTCCAAGGTTTCCGTAATGAGATGACAAAGTATATGGCTCCTTCCATCTGGTGATACATTTTCAGAAAAAAATACCAGTGAGCTTCTGCTACACTTATTTTAAATAATTCTACCTCTGATATTTTCCTCCCCCACCAAGATTACATTATTATCAAAAATAAACACAATACTGAATGTTTATCACAAGTTAATACATCCTGAAAGAATCCCTAAATGTACACCTGCTACAAATAAAAGATATCTATTCTACATTTTCCTAAAACTAAATTTAAACATTCTGAAAAGCTACGTTTCAACATTAAATAATGAAAATCATTACATAAAATCTAAAAATATGAGCTTTAACTTTGTAAACCTTGGTTTATGCCTTGTAAAAGCATTCCTATTAATTTCAATGAATATGATATATGTTCACTGAACTGTCTCATTACTCATGTGGGAGACATGCCAAAGCACTTCTACAACCGTAAAAGGGTTGGCCAAACTGTTTCTCCAATAACTTATTGGTGTTTTTTGCAATGTACATAATGATTAGAGCTGGTAAAAATACTGCAGAATCAGTAAATATGAATATTCATTCAAATTCCAAATGGCTGCTCCCAGAAAACAAATGT
The DNA here is from genome assembly GCF_965140295.1 of Lepidochelys olivacea. Lineage (NCBI taxonomy): Eukaryota > Metazoa > Chordata > Testudines > Cheloniidae > Lepidochelys > Lepidochelys olivacea. The sequence continues at coordinate 69,256,303 of NC_140418.1, read as the reverse complement.
GGGAGTTGGGTGAGGCAGCTTACATCACATTGTCCATGCTGTATGGCTTCAGGGGAGAAATAGGGATGTCAAACTGGCACTCTTTATTTTATAGAGAAAAAGATCATTTTAACTGATTGTCTTCCCTTTGGGCCCAATCCTGAAGTCTCTAAGCAGGCAAAATTCTAACCACTTTCTGTAAAGGCAATCTTTTAAAACTAAATTAAATTACTTCCACTGTTAAGGCTGAGCAAATTCTCAACACAAATGTATTTGGTGAATGTATCACTTCTTTCTCCTGTTCATGAACTGTAAACAAGCAGTAGTAATGCATGTATTCTCTACTGACTATTCATTTAATGAGTCCACAAATATCAAGTGTAGGCCTGAAATTCAGTGCTTGTGAATATTCATGTATTTTAATGAATGTTCACCAACAGCAAACAGAAAGGTTGAAAACATAGTAAAACTGAAATTCTAGTTAGAATCACAGAAATGTTTGTGAATATTTTTCTTCACTGTTTGCTCAACCGTAGCCAGTATTGTCTTCAGTACTGATTTTGCTTCAGCTCAGCATTTCATAAATCATTCTATCAGTAACACATGTGAGTGCGCTTATAACTAAAATAGTTCATTCTACTCAGCTCATTGCACTGCCAGCATGAAGATAGATAATCAAAAGCAGTCAAGTGTGTGGTTAAATCTCACTCTGTAAAAGTCCAACTCTGGACTTCCTAAAGTAAAAACGTTCCAAGGTTTCCGTAATGAGATGACAAAGTATATGGCTCCTTCCATCTGGTGATACATTTTCAGAAAAAAATACCAGTGAGCTTCTGCTACACTTATTTTAAATAATTCTACCTCTGATATTTTCCTCCCCCACCAAGATTACATTATTATCAAAAATAAACACAATACTGAATGTTAATACAAGTTAATACATCCTGAAAGAATCCCTAAATGTACACCTGCTACAAATAAAAGATATCTATTCTACATTTTCCTAAAACTAAATTTAAACATTCTGAAAAGCTACGTTTCAACATTAAATAATGAAAATCATTACATAAAATCTAAAAATATGAGCTTTAACTTTGTAAACCTTGGTTTATGCCTTATAAAGGCATTCCTATTAATTTCAATGAATATGATATATGTTCACTGAACTGTCTCATTACTCATGTGGGAGACATGCCAAAGCACTTCTACAACCGTAAAAGGGTTGGCCAAACTGTTTCTCCAATAACTTATTGGTGTTTTTTGCAATGTACATAATGATTAGAGCTGGTAAAAATACTGCAGAATCAGTAAATATGAATATTCATTCAAATTCCAAATGGCTGCTTAGTTTAACTAGTTTTGTGCCCCTTTTGCTGTTTGCAGACATTTCTACAGACTTCTTCCTCATTACTGTTTGGGTAACAGCTGTTTATGGAATATCTGAATTGGAATGTCAGCAAGACAAAAAAAAGATCATTCATCGTTTGTTGTTCTGCTGTTTTAAAAAGTGTCTGTCAGGGATCAGAGGGATATCAGGTGATATAGGTGATTGCTCATGCATCACAAACAGCAGATCATCAAAACGGAATACTTTCCAAACAGCCCAGAAGATAAAATTTATTTCCACAAACTGTTAGTCAAATAATTTAGACAGCAAACCTAGCAAGCTTGTTCACAACAATTTTCAAATAGGGAAACTTACTGAAAACAGATAATTTTGCCATCTCCAATAACAATATAGCTGTTTTGCTAAATAAGAGTAGACCATGAGTAACAAATTAACCTTATGACATATTGTCGAATGACCACCACTTTGCCTGGCATAACAGAAAATACAAAAACCCCTGATTATTAAACTTTAAAAGAAGTGGTGATCCAAAATGAGAAAAGGAAGTTCCCTGGTAAACCTACAAAGAAATATATAAAATGCAGTGCCTCATTCATCTGGGCCTAGATATCTGCAAGAGGAAATCTCTTTATAAAGAATTTTGGGATCCTGTGCACCATGGGAATTGCTGAGGTGTGTAGTGGTATCTTCCTTAAACTAGTCACAGTTTGTGATGTACAAGACAATTGCCGCCCTGGACAAAACTTCAATGTACTGCCCCCACTTCTCACTCTCTAGAACAGAGGTATTCAGGGAAATATGCCTTGCCCAGGGGCGGAGGGCAGGGCGGAGTGTGGCAGGAACGGACATCAGATTTTCTGGTTGGGGGAGAGGGTTGTGTGGCAAGTCTTCTGATAGTTCAGAGGTTATGGTAAACACCTGTGGGCCCAGAGCCATACTCCAGCACCACTCACTCAGGTTTGGCTCTGACACTTCTGTCATGATGGAGGAGTGGCCTGACCAAATTTGAATGAATGAAGTTTTAACCTGGCACACAGGGTCACAGTGCCACAGTCCTGCTTAGATTTGGCCTGGCCACCCCTCCATCATGATAGAGGGATGGCGGGGCCAAATCCAAGTGAGTAGCATTACTACCTGGTTCACAGGGGTGCAGTGCCACTCAGTTTATTGATTTGGGTTTTTCCCGGTGGTTGGGAGCCTCCCTGAGGTGGGGCCCTATATAAGTGCCCCAGGTGCACATTGGTTAATCTGGACCTGGTTGATATCATTCAACACTTGCCCATATGAGGAAGCCTGAGATACTAAGGACCCTCCAAGTTTGTACGTTGTTCAGTTTTGACTGATCTTAATTTTGCAGGATATTCTATTGCATCAGTAGATATCTGCCTGTGATAGACCCTCTCACAAAAGCTTCCTTAAAGTGACTCTTACTCAGCCTGACTCTAGGTGGTACTCTTCTGGTACAATTTCTCCATCTGGCATTGAAATGAGACAAGGTTTCCACTAGGCAATGGAGTCTATTTGAAATTTACCCCGTCTGTTTACTTCTCCTAGGAGAAAAAAGCTAAAGAAAAATGCAATAACTATTATGTCATATCACACTATTGCATCCAGGTAGTATATGGCTTCTGATTTGGTGTCTGGGGATGGGAATGTAAGGAAATACCAAACTATTAAAATTGCATGCACAGATCTCTGTTCAGATGCACAAAATGGGTGCATGGCCCTCTTTGCAAAAACTATAATTGATCAGGAAAAATTCAAATACCACATCTGAAAATTTGGTTCTATGGTTGCTGTGATAAACTGGAAAATAAGTACAAACCTGTACAAGGTTTGCAAATGGATCTGCTCACACATGCCTTACAGCCACAAGAAGTTCCAATGGCTCAAATCGGACCCTATATGGACTAAGCAATCACATGCAGAAAGATCTGAACCCAAGGATGTCCTATTAGAACACAGCTTTAGATCCTAAGAGGCCCCCTGAGGCCCAGATCACAATTGTGCTGGTTACCAGACAATGGAGAACCTAGCCAAAGAGATTCTGCTTCCCACGAAATATCATAGTGCAGAGTTCTGCAGCACCTCTGTACCGTTGACGGGGGTAGGATTTGGCACAAAGGGACTTGTTTTCTCCAGATGTGTAACTTCCATGGATGTTATGCAGGAATAATGAGAGAAGAGTTTCATATTGTTGGATTTGCTGAGAGGACATGGAGGACTGTATTGTTTAAATTCTTTTTCAGTGTATTGATTGTCAAAAACAATCATTTTACAGTTTCCTTAAAAACAATCTCAACGTGTGAGCGAGGTTCATGTGTTTCCATCTACCTTCCATCCATCAGCTTTTTTTGGTTTGTTTGGAAGTGTTGACTAGTAAGCTGGAGACTGGTGCCCAATATCCCAATACAGAGAGGCCAAAGCACAAGACAACCTTAATGACACAGTGTCTTTAGAGCAAAAACACCTCTCTATTTGAGACATTTAAATTTACAGAGGCAAATTCTACTCTCAGTTACCAGAGTAAGCCTGAAAGAACTCCATTCATTTAGGGAAGGTATTTAGATTTTCAGTTGTATAACTGAGAGCAGGATTTGGTCCACAGTATTTCATACTGAATGTAGCATTTAAGGCACACTTTGTAATCTTCCACTGCTTTTTATGCTTGTTGCACACTGGACTAAACAAAAAACATGGAGTAAAATAAACCAGAACGGTACAAATATAAAAATAACAGCTTTGAGGAGCAACTGAATGTGCAGAACCGTGTTCTGAGTAGGAATAAAAGATCAACTTCTCTATTGGCATAACTCCATTGAAGAATTTTTTTGGGGGGGGGAGGGTGTTTACACAAATGTAAACGTAACAACTAGAAGTCAGTGGAGTTACACAAGTGTAAAACTGGTGTGAGATCAGAATCAGGCCCAGAGACTTTAAATATTGAGGAAGATTTCACCATTTGTATTCAAGATGGCTGCTGAACTGGCATCTGGATTACTGCTGGAGATGCTCTTGATTAAGAGTGACTGCCCTGCACCTTTAAGCAGGAGGGTGATTGGCTGGATGACCAAAAGAAAGGAACAGTGCTTTATGGCTTGGAGGGGGGAGAAAGATGAAAACTTCTGCAAAAGGGATAGCGTGGTTGCTGACTCATCCCCTAGGAATGGAAGTGTTTAAAAGATGCAACCCTGGGCCTGTAGCCTACCTTTTACAAAGAGCAACCTTGGGTGGTCAGTCACCATTAATGTGCTGTCATTCCATTCCAGATGTGGGCAACTTAAACTTGGTTTCCAGCAATTATACATTGCCAGAGCAGCACAAAGTACCTGGAGTATGCAGGTGAATCTAGCCCTTTTGTGGGGAAAGAGATAGGAAGTGGTGGTTCCATTTTTGGGTCATCACTTCCAGCATTAGACTTTCCACAGATACAATGATTTTTAAAAAATGCATAGTGCCCTACTACTTCTTATGGATTAATAACCAGTATAATTTCATTTAAAAAATAAAGGGCATTTATACTTTGAAAAGTGACTTTGTAAAAATGACACTAGGATTCCATCTCTGGAGCAGACTCTGATCCCCTCACTCACAATGAACAATATCTTGCCCTCCATTGACTTCTACACAACATGTGTATGGGGTTAAGAATCTGGCCTTCTTTGGAGCCAAATTCTGATATCTCTACTTATGTTGCATAGCACCTTACTCTGCAAGCAGTACCATTGATTTCAGTGGGACTATTCTAGGAGTTATATACTCCTCATTGTTGGTAATGGCAGCAGACCATGGGTCTTCATATTTAGTATTTTATAGTGCCATAAATATACTCAGCACTTTACTCACAAATAAGAGAGAAACTTATTTTTTCTCACCTCTTTCTGTCCCAATATGTGGCCTACAGTCTGTGTTAACTTGTGTGGCTTTCCCATCCACACTGAGGAAACTCCACATGTAGGAGATTCCAGGGCAGGGGCAGTACAGGAATCATGCTGTCAAAGAGGTGTCAGAGTGCTGGGGAAGCCATGCAGCAATACAGAAGCTCAGTTTCTCCACCCAGATGGCTTGTGCCTCTAGCTGATCCTCCAAGGGATCTGGAGCTTCACATTCATAGACTGGAAAGGGAGGAGGAAACCCACACACCCACACCCTGTCTGACAGGAGACTCTGAGGCATACTCAGCTAGTTTAAACCAGTTGTACTCCATGCCCTTTGTGGGAATGCTCCCTGTAGGTGAACACAGAGCACTAAGTTAGACAAAAAACAACCAAAAAGGGGAGTGGTTGTAACAAAGTCATAAGAATTTACACTGTTGACGTTTGGTGTACTTTATGGAATTTCTGGATTTTTTTCAAGTTCAAGGCAAGAGGAGATGGCTATTACCTTTGAGTGGTGCTATATTAAATCGTCTCAGTTTACAAGAATGTTATCTCTAACTGTGATTTCTGCAAATTCAATCTGGGATCAGAAAGTCGGACTGTCTAGTTCATGCATCAGCACCCACCATTAAGATTCTAAAATTATAAGAAAACCTAATTAACCCTCCCATGGCTGTGTCTTTTCTGAAGGAGTAAAGAGTAGCACAAATGTATTTTATTCTCTAACATATGCAGATATTACTTTGGATTTACAAAGGAAGCAGATATTTTGAGTTAAGAAAGTGATAGTATCTGACTATAACCATGCTTTAAGGCTAATTTTATTTTAGTAACTAGCAGCCAAGAACGTCTCCGGATTTACAATGGTGGAGACTGGAACCTTCTTTCTAGTCACTGAACAACTGTAGCACAGGCAATAGCAATGCAAGTTTCCAAGGATGAAAAAGGTTTTCGGTCTCTATACCTATTAAGTATTGGATCCCTCTGTCCGGGGCAAAAATGGTACAACTAGTGCTAGATACGGTGGTGGGTTTGGGATAGTAGACTTCCAAAAGTTTCACAGAACCTATCCATCCTTGCCTACCATGCATACCCTGGGCTGTATTCAAAGTGGTAAGCTAGAGGTAAAAAGCTCCAGCTCCGATGAAGAGTAGCTTTTCCTATTAAACAATTACACATTTTTGAGTAATAGCTTCTGTGCCTTACATGAAAATTGGAAAACTATTTTAACAAGTTTAAAACAGTAATACTTCGGTCAAGGGTCTGTTGACTTTCAACCTAAAATGTATTTTTACTCCAAAACACAAGAAAAACCCTGACAGAGTCACATTCTTGGGTTCCACTATAATACTGAGAGAGATAAAATCATGTCAAAATAGCAACTGAATAAGATTTGCTTGACTCAAGCTATCAGTAATAACTAAAGTAAGTATAATGTGTCATCCTTAGTGGACCATGTACATATACATACAAATGGGATTGATCCTCAGCTGGCTAATGGAGCTGCACTGTTTTATACCAGTTGAGGTTCTGGCCCAATCATTCTGAGCACTTAATGTGTCTGTATCACATCCTTTACACCTAGGTAAATAAACCACTTATCACCTCAACCCCTTTTTTTTAATGTTCATATCAACTACCTACACAATATCTTGGACAGTAATTTTGTCTGCTTTTGCTGCAAAACAAGAGATTGATCCAAGGTCAGAGCTTTGCTACTCCTGTCTAGAGAAAGACAATATAGAATACCTGGGCACTTCACTGTTGGGAATTATGATTTTAGGGAGAGTAAATCTTCAATGTGCTGTGGTCTGATCCCTGCTCAAAAACACCTTTCTTGACTTTAACAGGCTTGTCAGTTACCAGCCAGTACCTAACCCCACCCCACCTTCCTGAGGATGGTCATTGAGAAGCTGGTTATAAGCCAACTCCATCATCAATGGATATCCTCCAATAATCTGGATCTTAGCCAATTGTGTTTCAGACCTGGATTTGGACAGATAGTCTTCATGGTGAACAATGACCTCAAGGCAATGGACTGAGGTCAAATATCCACACTAATTCTATAACATCCATCAGTAGCCCTCAATGCACTTGACTGAGGAAGTATTGCTCTCTTGTCTGAGGATCCTGTGGCAGGAACAAAATTCCTTTTCAGTGGCTTTGATCATTCCTTTAAGAGACATCCCAGAAGCCTGTGATGGGCAATTGTTCTTCTCACTTGTGAAGTCCCTCAATGTCGATTTTTTCGCCCTCATACATGGATCTTGCCACAGCCAAAGACCACTTAAAAGCTTCAGCTTGTGCAGAATTTGGTTATCCACCTTTTAGGTAGGGCAAACAAATTTCAGCACATTTCAGCACTACCCCTTCGCTGCATTTTCATATTCAATTAAAGGTGCTAGTGACTGAGCACTATAATGCTCTAAGATAGAGTTACCCTGAAGATTACCTCTTTCCTTATGCTATATCACCTCAGCTGTATATAGAAGGAAGGCATGCCTGACAATAAGATTATTGCAGTGGCAGGCCTCTGGATCAGGCATCAATTCCCATCAGAAATCTCACCAAGCCTGAACCTGACTATACTTAGTTTAAAAATGTAACTCTTTGCTCAAGTGTCTAATAAAATATAGTTGTTGAAATCATCTTAGCAATTAGTTTTTGGGCTGGTAAATCCTTAGCTGTTTTCTTCAGTTCTGGGAGAGAATTCAGACAATATACTCCCAATTTGGGGAAAGTGCTAGATCCTCATCACCTAAATTATGTATAAGGCTTCCACCTTTTAAATGGATGTAGTAATAAATGACAATAAACAGTTTTACCAGGATTCAATTACTTTACATAGATACTAAAAAAAAAAAAGAAAAAAAAAAAGAGAAACAGGAAGCTGTACACTGAGTTGTCCAATATTTTGAACTATATTGGACAGATATTGATTTTCCTCCTGATTTTGCAGTTATTCATCAGCAATGTCCTCACAATCAATTTTTAAGTATTAATTCATTAGAAATGCCCCATCCTAAATAGAGTGTAAGAGTTGGAGCCACTAAACACAGTAGGCCAGATTCATCTCTGGAGTACGCAAGAGATTAATTTGGCCCAATAATATTAGCTTCTGAAATGTTATTTTTTTTACTTTGTATTGTTCCTTAGTAAATGTGATACATTATGTCGGTAAGCTGTTCTGTTGGAAATATCTCAAAACTTCATTACAAACTGGAACTCAGAGTGTGGATTTACTAATCTTTCTTCGTTCCTAAATTTAGTTTTTTAAAAGTTTACTCTTGTTTTATTTGATTGTGTCAACTATTAAAAGGCTAGCTATCATTTAGCAGTGAGATTCTAACAGTCTAAAAACATCCACACCCGGTGAGTGTTGATGAAAAGTCTTCAAGTATTTCTTATTTATGGCCAAGACTTTCAGAAATGGATGCCTAAAGTTAGACACTTAGGTACATATTTAGGTTTCTAAATATGAAGTGCTGAGTGCTCAGTACTTTTGAAAATCACACTATTACTTAAAGACATAGAAGCCTAAATTTAGGGTCCTAGTTTTCTAAAATCTTGGCCTCTGTTTTTCAGCACCCATCCAAGGTTCTAGGTGCTTATTACAATCTAATAGCAGTGTCCTATTATCTGTGAAGTGAGTTAATGGCCCTAGGCCAGCTCCTACTTGGCAGATATCCAAATAATAAAAACTACTATTACAACAGTATCTGACACTAGTTTTGATCATCTCCTCAGAAAGGCAAAAGATTGAATGGGCCTGGAGTCTAAATGATCCTTGCTCCCATGGTGATTAATGAGACAGATTGGTGGGGGAGAATGGAGTAACTGGACTGTCACTGCCCATGCTCTGTGTCTGTACAGTGCAAGTCAGACCAGAATAAGAGAGAAATGTGGGGGGCAGGAGAAAAACGTAAATGCCGATTGCGTGAAAGCTTTTATACAGGTTTATTTTAGCTTCCATTGTTCAAGCTTTATTTTAAGCAGTTCTCTTACTGTGAAACCTGATAACTATTTCTTTTTTTTTTTTTTGCATTACTTCTCACAGATTATCAGCCTGTTCTCTAATTCTGTAAACGTTTAGCTAACAGTTTAGTTTAATAGCTTAAAATGAACCTGCAATAACAGGACAGACCCTAAGTAGCCAATAACTAGTTAATCAATGGGGGAGCATTTACTAACAGCTCTTGATTTCGATACGGATAGCTAGAGGTAAAGCATTTCCAATGGAAAGTCCTTGACTTTTGGATTCACATCCCTCTTTGGTTGAACAGACTCTGAGTCTGTTGGCATTTAGGGTACAGTTCAAAATGCATGTACTATTACAGGCATTTGCCATATAGGGGTGGTTGCTGGTTTTATAATGCAATGACCCTATTTATCTTTTTTTATGTTTGTATCGGAGTAGTTTTTCATGTTGTACATGCACCCAAGGACAATTGTGATGGGCACATTTCAGAAGTTGAAAACCAAACATAAACAGTAATTATTATTAATTCTTAGAAAGTTTCATCTACCCATCCCAAAGTGCTTTACTAAAGTGAATATTTATGATTTGCCCTATTTCACAGACCGGGAAAATGAGGCACTGAGAGGTTAATTTTCAAGATTTAGAAAAGAAATCTAAACTATCTAGTTGGAGTGGATGTGCAACAACTCTGAAAATCAGTTTATCCTTATCTAGATGCTTAAATATCAATTTAAGAGATTAACTTTAGGCACCCAGGTTTGAGATTTTTACTCATGACTGCTACTTAGAGGTGAGAAATGTAGTTCTTTTAATCACTACAGTTTTATTGCACTTTACCTTAAGAGCATTCAGATAAAAATGCCAAAGGCTGATGGCACTTCCAGGAGGGCTAGGATATTGTTGTAGATCACTTCAATATTTGGTTGTATAAGAAGAACAGATTATCCAGATGCATACAGGAATGCTTTAAATAATTACTTCAATAACAGGTGGGCTCTTTCAAAAGCACTCAGAACTGGCCTAACTCTGCATCCGACGAAGTGGGAATTCACCCGCGAAAGCTTATGCTCCAATACGTCTGTTAGTCTATAAGGTGCCACAGGACTGTTTGCCACTTGGCCTAACTCTGTTTCACAGAAGTCTGACACTGAGAATCCTACCACTGACTTTGTCAGGAGCAGTTAGGCCAATGCAGAGCTCTCTTAATTCACTCAACATTGTTAAATTATAATTCAAAGAAAATGAAAGCACACAGTGAAGCTATTTGATGTATTTTAGATGACAATCAACAAGTAATTATGTCTCTTCTCAGAGCCCAAAACTGTAAAACACATGTCGTAAAAATCCTACTCAGGTCTCACACTGAGGTCAATGTAAGGATTGCCTGTGTATAAACTGCAGGCTCAGACCCTTAATGATGTTAGCTCGAAGGTATCAGTCATTTAGCTGAAATATTTTTGCAGGAATTAAGGAGTACCCTTTTAGGTTTTCATTACTGACCAAAAACAGTCTAGACATGGAGTGTAACCTAAATTTTTGAGGTTGAGGTTTCATGAATACTTCACATATTTTGCCTAAACAGTGGCTTCTTCATTATTTAGAGTAAGACCTTCTTTTAGACTAAGTATATTAATTATTTCATATGATAATCAGCATTCGTTAAAACAGAGCATGCATCTGCAATCTGATTCTGAGATTGCTTCCACTATTTTTATACCAGAGCAATATCTGGTCAGATGTTCAGCTGGTATAAATCCTTTAAACTCCATGGAAGTCTTATGCCAATTTGCAGTAATGAGGATCCAGCTCAGTATTGATTCCACTGGAGCTACCGCTGGTTTACATCAGAGTATTGGTTGATGAAATCAGAATTTATTCTCACAGTGTCTAAGCATGATGAAGCCTCTTTTACTTGCTGAGCTAAAAAGTTCTTTAGTAGAACTACTAGCTCATGGAGACAGTACCTTCAGATGTGACATTCTGAGACCATCAAAACACAAATTAAATTCCTGGAATATCATTTTTCCATTACCACAATCTCATTACCATGTCACTGGCTCTGCTGATCACCATTTTTTTAGGTTAGAGGGTAACCTAAAAATGGTGATTAGCACAGCAAGAGACACTGTGTCCCCTCTTTTAGTAGGACATGTGGCTAATAGTTAAATATAAAAAATAAGTGATTGGGACTTCTGAACCCAAATGTTTGCAGATACACAAAGGAGGTATTTCATCGAAACCTTTTTTAGCTTTCAAAAATATCCTGATTATAGACTACAGCCTTGAATGTGGTATATTTGTACATTTTTCAACTATATATATATAGAAAATCTCTAGAAGAAAAGAACAGGCATGTAAGGGTCAGAACTTCAGCTGGTGAAATTTGGAATAGCTCCATTGAATTCAATGTATCTACACCATTTGCACAAGTTGAGGATCTGCTTTAAAAAGTCCCACAGCTTGAGAACTTGATCCTACAACTACTGAAGTCAGTGGCATAACTCCTTATGACTATAAGCCAAGCAAATCAGCCCCCCCAGTTTTGCATCCAACTGACATCAAAGGTTTTTGACCTTGAATAATAATCTTGTTCCAAAATTATAATTAACCATTTAGATTGCTAGAATATTTTTAGTATTTGTGTTGGGCCAAATCCTGCTCACCTTAATGGTGGACATGTGGTGTGTAAGACTCAGAGTTTAATAATACTCTTCAATTGAACAAAATGACTAGCATTTGGGCCATTTTATACAGTCACTATGAACTTAATTCAGTTGCTATTGACTTCAATGACAGCAAGATCAGTATCTGTACTTTTTATTGTGCATTTGTTTTTATTATGCATCCTTCATTTAAACCTGGTAGCAAACAATATGCACTTATAACACTACCTCTGCCAAACAAAATTCTATTTCACATGCTGAATGCATTAACACTTTGACATATACAGAAATCCCAGGCCTAAAATTTACAAAGGTTTTTATGTCCCCTTTACATGTGATAATGTGCTGAAAGAACTCAAATACTGCCAGCTCCTGCTAGTATTTAAATAACAAGGTCAACAATTAATGTATTACATTTATAGTTTGCAAAGGTGGTATTTAAACCTTGGTATTCTAATTATAACTGTTGACAAAATGCATCTGTGTTCATCTAATTTCAGTAAAAGCTAATTTTCCCATCTCTGCCATGTCCATCCAAAGGGCAAGTCTTTATTGCTTTGTGAGACTGTGAGACTCTACTTGCTTAACACAAGAGGTTTCTCCCAAGGTCCATTTAATCTATTTGCACCCATTATCAACAAATAGTCAGGACAACAATAAATTAATAAATGTTAAGAGAATTTCTTATGAAAAGAAGCAAAGAGCTCTAGTGAGAAAAGAAAAACAACTTCTTAATCTTGTTGGCACATGGAAACCCTACTGTTCCTCACTGTACAAAAAAAAAAAAAAAATAATCTGTAAGAGGCATAATTGCTCCAGAACATTTTAGGTGCAACTGAAGTTCAGCAATAATGCCATGGTTCTTTTGTTATGCTTTACCTTTGTTGGAATTAAAGGTCCTATTGGTACGAATACTGCAGATGCCAAATTTACCAGGTTTTTTGTTGTTGTTGTTTTTTACAAAGCCTTTTAACTTATCAGAAAACATCATACAGTCAAGAATAGGTTTTGTGTTAAGGAAGCTTTTTCTTTTTAGTGTAGAATATCAATTCAAACAATTGCCTCTGGATTAATATAGATATAGCATTTTAGATATGTATCATTTGTGTGTGCTGTGTTTGTGTGTTTATATATATTGGACTTGATAATATATTTTAAACAAGACAAAAAATAAAGCTAGGAAATATGAAGGGTTTTTTTGTCTTGTTTTTGTACTGCAGAGCTAGTAAAAAGACACAGCCTGAATTGTCCTTTCAGGAGTCTGTCAAGTCTCCTGGTAAATTAAATATAAAGCACTAGAGTCTGCAGAATCTACAATACATACCAGTCATATTTCTTTGTCAGTTGCCTGTCTAAAACAAAGCCTTTAATTTAGAATTTCTGCAATATTTCTAAAAGAAAAAACAGACATATTCATGCAGGGTCAGACAGCACATTCTGGGAAGATAGGACCATTTCACCTGCTGATCCCTGGGACTCAAACAAACTTTTCAGCTGGGCCCACCAGTAGTTATTCTCAATAAATCTTCTTATGGGTTGATCAACTTAACTCTATTTTTTTCAAGCTTGGAAATGTATTATCTCTTTAACCTTTGGAGGGTTGTGGTATTTTTAATAAAATGAATCTGGCTTTTACAAATATTTTACTATATTTTAAGTTAAAGGAGACATGCAAATAGTTCATTTTCACAATTGAGCATTAATGCATAGCATGCCAGTCAACAGCACAGGGGAACTACATCACTAATAAGCTGATCTGACCAGACATTTACAAGTTACTATTTGAAATCAACACTTCTGTGTTGGTTAATAATAATTAGATGTTAAACAGTTTTATTTTGAGAAAGCTGAAGAGCTACATTTCCACTGAGACCCAATAAGCATTCAGAACTGAATTACATACTTTTAGGTGGGTATGGATATTAGAAAAAAGTTTCCTTTTCCATTGTAATGGGCCCAATTCTCCATTCCTTATGCACCAAGAATTTCTGCTGGTTTCCAAAGAAGTTTGGGAAGCATTCTAATGGGATGACTAAAATAAAGCATCTACAATATCTTCAGGCAAATACTCTGTCGTCCATGGATTTACTTAAACAGAAGTTCATATATTTATTTTCTTTATATAGCTGACCAATCACATTTTCAATCCGAATTCTTAATATTGTCCTGCACGCTGATGAATAGGAAGGTTTCCATTTACCAGAAAAGCTTAAAAAAAAAAGTTGATTTTCTTTCATTTCTTGCTCATGAAATTTAAATCAGCATTACAATAGTGCATTGACTCCAGGACCTTGCAAAAATTTATAGTGCTGAAGCCAAGCCATTTTGACTAAATGAGTTTATTCATTCCAAATGCATTGCCAACACATTTGGTATTTAAAGGTGAGAGGGTTGGGGGTGGGGGGAATCAAAGAAAGTCTTTTAAAGTTGTATTTTGTTTACTTGTACCAGGTTATAAAGCAAAAATATTTTCTAACGGAGTTGCTGAGAAGTTAGTGGGCACTGAAGCGACAAAATATATTTCACTGTTTTCCCCATTCATTTGCTTCTCATTTCTATGGCTTTCTCTGCCTTAAGGTGGAGAACCTCAAGAGCCTAAACAGGAATTCTCCACCCTCGTTCATCCCAGGACAGACAACTATCATTTTTCTTTATGGAAAAAAAAAGCAAAGCAATATGTAAGAAGAAGTCAAGACTCTTAGGAATTTTGTTGAGGTCTTTCTAAATAGCAGGAAATGTCTTATTTAAAAAAGTAGTTACTATAAAGTTTAACGCTTTATATGAATACATTGTGTAATTTGCTTTATAAACTGACAGTTTATGAAAAGCCCAATAAAATAAAAATCAGAGGTCTAATCTTAATGTAGTTACAAAGATATGATTTATGCTGCATTCTGATGAAACACTGCAATATATTCACTTTATCACATAAGTTACAATGATGTGTCCAAAAGTTTTATTTATTTTCTTTCCTGCTTTCAAGTGTCAGTCACTGAACAGAGCATTTTTGTCTTAGATACTAGTGAATGTTATTTTCTTTTATCTTTGAAGTCTTCTAAATGACAGTGGCGCACATAAAAGACTATTCAGAAATAATTTAATAATACTTCATATGGGAAATTAATCCAGATCTAGCTGCCACTAAAGTCAATGGAAAGACTCTTACTGACTTCAGTAACAGTTGGACTGAGCCGTAACCACACAGCTACCAGCAATTTGTAAGCAAATGGCATACCCTGTTTCTGAACATTTAAACCACTGTGTTACTTGTCAGGCAGTTTTCAGGAAAACTCACAAACTGTGGCAAACTTAAGATGCTCCCTGTCATTTTACGTTTCTGATATTTCCTTCCTTCATTAGAACGGAGAAAGAACTTTAAAAGTAATTCTTCACTCAGGTATTATTTTAGTAAATGTATCAATCTAACAAATCTTTGCTCCTGTTATTATTAAAATTATTTCAGTAAATACCAAGGAGCTTGCGCTGAATTTTTATCGGTGCTGCTTGGGTTCAGATTTTCATTTAAAATCTAGATTCAACCCCAGAACTCATAATAAATACTGTTATGAAGTGAAGGCTGCAAAGAATCATCTCCAGCTCATATTCAATTGGCATATTAGGTTTAAAACACAATCTACCCAGTCTTTGTCTTCAGTATCCCTCATTCAATAACTTCAGTTTCAATATAGTAATGAGTACCCAAACCCCTGCAGCTAGATGGGGGGCAAAGGGGGAGGGTAACTTATCCTTGGTGTAACTCCACTGGAGACATTGGAATTGCAGCAAGGATGGATTTGGCCCCCTCCTCCCTAAACTGTAAATGAGACCAGCAGGGGGCAGAATTACTGATTGATCGGCCACAATTCAAGTGGTGACCAGGTACAAAATGCTGAATGGAAACTTTGATGATTCACCTTTCTGTGCTCCCCACCATAACTACTGTTGACTCAGAAAGGGGAAAACGACACCACTGTTCTCTTCAAAAACGGGCAAATCTCGTCCCAGATAA
This sequence comes from Lepidochelys olivacea, assembly GCF_965140295.1. Taxonomy (NCBI): domain Eukaryota; kingdom Metazoa; phylum Chordata; order Testudines; family Cheloniidae; genus Lepidochelys; species Lepidochelys olivacea. Next base: position 69,240,447 of record NC_140418.1, on the reverse strand, counting down.
TGATATAAACAAAACCGGGACTGTGTTCTGGGAGCATCAGCCCCCTGAGGCTGTGAGGCCCCCTAACAGCTAGGTTGCCACAAGAAGAGCCTAACCCCTACAGCAGATTGCAGGGGGAAGAAGCGGCATTTCCACTCAGCTAGGAGTTCAAAGTCACTGGAGAATGCACAGCCAGGTTATATGTGTAGTTCCACATATATGCAAGCAGATCTTTTAAGGCCATAAGATCGGACTGTTCCGCTGGTTTCCAACTGAGGTCCCCAAACAGGACGTTTCTGGACCGGTTGTTGCTCCTCCTCACACTACCAGGCATCTCTGCAGGAGCGCAGCTCTTGGAGTTGAGCACTAGGGGTTATGCACTGCGCGCCCCTCCTCCTCCTCCCACCCACCCCCAGACGTGTGAGCTCAGGGCCCTCCCTACCTTCTGAGCTCCCCCTCCCGAGGGGGAGGATTGCGGCTTCTCGCTCGTCTGCAAGCTCCCAGGAATTGCACCCTGCTAACCATGTCCACAGACACCTAACGGACCACTCAGTCTTCCCCAAGGATGCGGGGAAGGAATGGGTGGAGGGGAGGGGGAGCCGCTACTCGGTGCAAGGAGCCTAGCTCCTGGCACTGACCTCCCTGCTGTGCCACGTAGTATCCCTTAGCTCCCAAACCGATCGCCCGGTCAGTTGCGGCTCTCCAAGTGCGAGCTGCACACCCCACCTGGCAGGGCGCGCAGGGCCATGGACTTGGAAGAGAGTTGCCGGGCTAGCAAGGGGCCCATTTAAAAGAGATGTTCTCTTCCCCGCGTTTTGGAAAACTTTTGCCGATTAAAAATCTTTGCAACGAAAATCAGAGAAAGAAGAACTAAGGAGTATTTGAAATCTTGAGATCCCCCCCTCTCCCTCCCCCGCATCTCCCCGCTCCTCGGAGGAGAGCGCAGAGACTTTTGTTACACTTTAGCCAAGACTTTGGGTGAACTTTTATCGGGTTCCTGACTCGGTACGTTCAATCGCGCTGAAAATCGCAGAAACATCTGTTGGTTTTAAAAATGGATTTCGTGGTGGAGGAAACACAGAGCTGTGTCCAAAACCGCCTTGCTTCGCCCCCTGCTCCCTTTCCGCAGTTACAAGAAAGAGGTCGATGTGGGGGTCTTGAACTCATCAGCACTTTAGAAAAGCGCCTGTAAAGCTGGTTCTGCAAGAGGCTCCCAGCTGGGCTTAATACCCTGAGCTAACCCCTCACCCCATTATTTTCGCCTCCCCAGGACGGGGATCTCATTTGACAGGACTTCCTCTAAAAACCTGGCGGCAGCATTGTCCTGCATTTTCCTCCCCAGCTGGGGAGGGGGGCTGGCTGGTAGCGCCCAGCTCCCGTCTCTTTCTTACCTCCTCTGACCTCTGCAGCCTGGAGAAGGAAAGTAAAAGCGATGAGTGTGGTTACAGTGGAGTCCCGCAGCCACCTTTTCGTTTTCCATCTTGTGGACCATCTCTGCATCTCCATGCTGGGCGCCCACAAGTGTGAACCGGACTCCGGGCGCCTTCAATGTATACCAGCTCCGTCCCTTCCACGGTATTCCCAGAGATGCTGCCTCTTATAGAGCCATCCGTGAACCACCAAAGGGGATTTCTTTTCGTCCCGCTCTTTGCTCCGTGCAGGCCCCCTCCGCCCCGTCCTCCCCCGGTGTCCTGCCTTCAGACTGCAGGGAGATGAGGGGCTTTAATCAAAACGCCAGGAGCGCGGCATCCCCCTAAAGGCTCCATCCCGTCAGAGGGCTGGGCGAGAGGCACTCGGCAGCCACCCCCGGGAGCCCAAACTGACAAGCCAGCGGCAGGTCAGAAGCCAATCGCACGCCTCCTCCGGCAGCCCACAGCCCGCCCTCCCTGGGCCCCGCAGGCTGGACCAGCCCCCCGAGCCGCCCAGCCAGGGCAGATCAATACTTGGGGAATGAAAGGAATGGCAGGAGCAGCCCGCAGGGAGCCTCCGTGCTCAGCAGCGCCCCGGCCAGTCCGCTCCGCAGCCGGCTCCAGCCTGCTCGCTCCCCGTCCCGGGGGTCGTGCGGCAGGGGCTCAGCCCGGACCTGCCGGGATCCGCTCCCCGAGCCAAGTGGGGGCAGAGGAGGGGCGGGTGGGACGGGGCAGAGAGCGCGAGAAGCGGGCAATGGGGCAGAATGGGAGGCAGGGGGTGGAAGAACGGGGGAGGGGGTCAGAGGATCACCGTGCCCTCCCTGGTTCCCACAGGTCTGCGCTGCTGAAGTTATAACCCAGCCCAGAGAACGATCGACGCCTAGATCGTCCCTGTCATCAAAAACCTGAAAGGCGCTGCCCGCTACTAGAGCTGGTGCAGGGACACGTTTCCCCGCTACCCACGAGCTGGACGCTTCCAGACAGGGTTTGGGTATTTAAAAGAACTGCGGTGTGGCCAGATGAAAGGAAGGGGGGAACCAACCACCGAAAGGTGAATCACCCCACCCGCAGAATGCAGAGCGGAGGCCTTGAAATCGGGGGAGCTGCTGGGCCAAAGTTTAGAAGTCCATCTATGACAAATTCCCTTTCCTCCGTCTGTGTGTATATGGGTATTTCACATTATCCCATATGGTCACTAGAGCATAGTCAGTTTGCTCAGATTAGCCGGACCACTTAAGAATTCTATCTCACTGACTTTAAACGCTTTGGTTAATCGAAACTGACTATTCTTTGATGGCTCTAGTCATATGTACATATGGGATTTGTAAAGTGTGTCTTTACTGGTATATTTATGCTTCAAAACAAGCTAATTTATCTTTTAAAATGAAAACTGTTTTAACAATCATATAATTTAATAATGGCTTCTAAGAAAATGATGTTTTACTAAGGAGAAAAAGCATGACAAGTTTAAAGCAAAAAGGAATAAATTTCAGAACTTAATAGCATTTTACCCTTTTCTTTACCGTACTGTACATTTATCACAGAAAATGGCAATACTGACCTCCTTTGTAAAGCGCTTTGAGATCTACTAATGAAAAGCACGATGCAACAGTAGGTGCTACTGTATTTCACCATTTCATGCATACATTTCAGTGAGGGTACAATTATCTCCATTCTTTTACTGCTAGGGAAACTGAGGCACAGAGAGGTGAATTGACTGGCCCCAGGTCACTCAGGAGGCCAGTGTGAGAGCTAGGAATAGTACACAGGTCTTCTGAGTCCTAATTTAGTGATCTGTCTGCTGGGCCACACCGCCTCTCTAACTGCCAGCTTCAATAAATAATGGCAGAGGTTTAAGGAGAGCTTCATTAAACACGTACATTTGGCTAAATCCTGCTTGCCTTTACTTTCAGTTAGTGAGTAAACGCACTCTGAATTTTAAAAGGTGACTTGTGAAGGGAAAAAATGGTTTTGCATCCTATTTTCTTTATGCAGAATAAATAAGGTATTACGTAAATTGGATGGGAGAGGTGTACAAATTCCTGTTTTATATACCACATTTTCCTTAAAAGACTCAATGGACAAATGGAGGACTATTGGATTTATAACCTCCAAGAAATACATTTTAAAAAACTTGATTTTATCTGTCTTCGAATGATAGTTATCAAGTACCAATTATGCAATATGTAGCTCAGGAGTGGACTGCTATGTCCATGTGGAGACCTACTGATGGCAAAAGATGAAAAATAAGCAAACCAAAACAGAAACAAAAACCTTGGAAATTCTAAAAACAAAATATTTGGTTTCAAAAACTGGTTAAGTTACAAGGTGCTAACAATGAACTTACTTATAAAATATGGCTACTTGCAAGCAAGGAGTTAATAACTATTATTATATATTCATTTGTTTATTTGTATTGCCCTCAGTGATGTGCTAGACCCTTCCTAGAACAGATAAGCATCAGTGACTTTTTCAGTGTGTCCTGCTTCTCCCCTTTCCCATATCTGTGGGAGTTCTCAGGGCTCTTTGCCCTTCTCACTTTACATCCTATCTTTGGGTGATCTCATCCACTTACACGGCTCCAAGTATCATCTCTATATTTATGATTTACAAATCTGTCTCTCTGTCAGCAACATTTCTCTGCATCTAGTCCTGCAGCTCAGCTTGCCTCTGGGACATCCCTGCTTGGATGCCATGTTATCAGCTTAAGTCCTCTTCTTGTGTCTTCATACTGCTTCCTGCTATATCGATGCACATGCAATTGTCCAGTCATTGCACTCTGCCAGGTCACTGGAAGCGAATTCACAGTCAAGCAGTGGGCATTGCAGGAGATGCTTCATATTTGGAAGCTCTCTGCTGCAATCACAGGGACGAGTGATGTAGCCCCACTTGATCATCACATCTCTAAACCAGCCAACTCCAGTGCAAAATTGATTAAGGCAATGCCATATAGTCCAGGGTCAATCTCCACCGGGTGATAGATGTTCGAGTGGTGGGAGCCACATAGACTACAGGGTCGTTCTTTACTCTTATTTGCCATAACTGAGCCAATTATTTGTTTGGGTGACAATGTTAGGGGTTTGATGGTGGCAAGAAAACTTTGTTGTGACTTCAGTCGACCCAGTGTTGGTGTTATATCGTACAGCTATGTCTTGGATCTGTGCATTGCCCTGTGCACTCTGCTTTACTAGCAACTTACCAGAGTCCATCAGCTTCAGTGAAAATGGCCAAAACTGAACTCCTATTTTTCCATCCCAAACTGTCTCCATTTGTCCCCTTTTACTACTGTGAACAATATCACCATCCTCCCCATTGCTCAGACATATATTGAATTTTCCATTAACTGGTGATATAATTTATTTTTAAGACTTTTAACGCAAATAAAACCATGCTAGCTTCCTCAAGAGTGGTCTTCTGTGTCTGGATTTTTGATAATTTATGGGGGCCACTAACAACAGCCTCTGTGTTATGGAAAATACCAAATCCAGTGTATATGATTGCTGGCTTAAGGATCTCCAAGGTGATGCTCAATAACAATGATCTAGTTCAAACTAGATTGGAGTGAGTGGCTCTAAGGTGGGGCTCATACCTGATTTGACCAAAGATTTGGAGGGAAGTGTTTCAAGATGGAGCAAGCAAAATTCATAAGTCATTCAAGAACAAGAGTAAGAACAAGGGCCGAGAAGCTTCACCTTTCAGGTCACCAAAGCATCTGAGAGAAGACTGATGTTCTAGAATCTGCAAAATTGGACACCTTGGGGAGAGGAAGTCACAACATCAACAAACTACTCAAGTCTCTCACCAGGTTCTCCCTACACCTGAAGAAGGCCTGCTCGTGAGAAGTGCCGTCCAGTAGAACACCAACATCTAGCTTCTTATCCGCAATTTCAGCTCCTACTCTATCGGAGTCCAAAAGACTGGGAAAGCTCAAGAGTTTATGAACCCCTGATTATTTTCAATATCTTAATTTTCCCTTGTTTGGTTTTTGTCTTTTTAATTAGCTGGAAGACATCCCAGCCCTTTTGTGTTTCTTTATTTAAAGTGTGGGGCTGTGGCTGTTCATGTGTGAGCACCCGTAAAGCTCATGCACGAAAGGTGCCCGAAAGAAAACATTTAAACTGCTCTAAATATTGTCTCATAAAGACACGCATTAAAGAATGTTTTGTGTTTAAAAGTCTGGAGACTTTCAGATTGTCTTCTGTAATTTCTGGTAAATAAGAATTGTTATACATCTGCTTATCAAGGGTGTTCTGTTAAAGTCTGTATTATGGTATTTCTGTTGAAGAATGAAAAAGGTTAGCCAGGTGACATAAGAATTGAAATCTAAGAAGGAAGTTTTAATAGGCTCCAACGTTTTGTTTCGGACTTTAGATAATAATTTGGTTTTAGCTTTATGATACTGTAAGCAGACTTAAATTACAAATATGATTGACTTTGGTAAAATTTGTCTAGGTAGGATTTATCACCAAATGGACAGCCAACTTCTTAGACTCCTGCTTAGAATTTATATAAGGATTAACTATATTTTGGTACTAATTTAATGATTTGATTTGTTGACCTCATTGTGTTTTGATAGATAGTGTATTTTACTCTTGCTTTAGTTTAATTAAAGCTCTAATGATATGTTCTCTTGATTTTATTCAAGAGCTTTAATACATTTATAAAACAGAAACTGATGCTGAATCAATAAGCAATATGGGTTCCAGAATCTTTGGGGGCCTGAGGTGGATACCAACCGGTCAACCTAATAATCTGACCAGTTTTGCTGGATAATTCTTTGGTTCTCATAATTCTCAGAGCTTTCGAAAATCTGGCCAAATTAACATAAACACATTGGCTCCAATTCTACATTCTTGCTCAGGAATGGATGGGTGAGGGCAAAGCTGGCTTTCAGCAGCCTTTGCACCTCTTGTATTCTGGCCCCAGCCCCTAGTGTATGTTGGAGCAGCCTCAGGTTAATGATGTAAACTGTTGTCATATTATTATTAGTTATTTGTATTACTGTAGCACCTAAGAGCACCAATCATGGATCAAGATCCCATTTTACAAACATAGAACAAAGAGACAGTCTCTGTACCAAAGAGCTTGTAAACTAAATAAGACAAGAGACAACAGATGGATACAGACAGACTGACAGGAGAGTACAAGGAACAATGAGGCAACAGTGGACAGCATGATAGGCGGTGGTCTCAGCACTCCAGTGGCCTAACTGTTGTCAAGATTTTTTTAGGCCTCACTTAACAGCTTTAACTGGATTTTTAAACTTTTTTTTTTAAATAATCCAGAGTCTTATATGGAACAACAAAGAGAGAGACAAAGAAACAGAAACATATTTCATAACCAGCATATTCATTTGATTTTTTTAAAAAAGCAATTAAAATTCTTTAACAGTTTAAATTAAATAAAACATTCAAAATATTCTTTATACTTCAGAATGGGTTAGCAGTTCCCAGTCAGTGAGTGACATCAAATTTTGTTCTCTATTGGACAACACGAGATGAGAGGAGGGAGGAGCCATTTCCTGTGTGTTTATCTTTCTTCTATCTAAAATTACAGGCCTTTTCCAAGAGCCTGAGGAAAGGCAAGGTACAATTTCCAACATGGTCATCTTCATCCCTTAGAAATTGCTTCCCCTGAGCCAGAAAGGAGAAGGAAGCATTTTTTTATAGGAAAGCAAAAAAATGATAGATACCTAATGGTAGCTACAAAACCTGACAAGGAAGCCATTTCTGACAATGCACCTGGGTTCTTCTGGGCCGTTTGCAGTGCTCACCTAGACAGCCTGTATCAGCAATGCAAAGGCTTAAAGAATAATACATTCTCCATTCCCTTCATATAGTTATAATCCAGTAAAGTCAACAGAAAGACACCCATTGACTTCAGTGGGCTCTGGATCAAGCCATAGCAGAATGTTCCTTTTCTGATTTTTCTTCCCCACCCATAAGATCTTTGCCGGGTGGGTAATTTACCAGATAAAATGCTGAGTGTCTAGCTTTCCAGACACAAAATTACCAGTAGTTGCTCAATCAAGTCACATACATAAACTCAAGAATGTTCTGAAAAGTTTTTCACAATTTAGATTCTTAAAACTATTCCTCTCTTCTTAAACAACCTCACCATTAGCAACTTCATTAAATGTCTGACTAGAATTTGCTGTTTGTTGTTGTTGTTTTGTTTGTATCCTGTATTTTTTAGGTATAAGTAGTTAACATTTTAGTTACAATGTTGGCACCAGGAAAGAAAATGACTTTAATATATTTGACATTTTTTAAAAATTGGTGAATAAAAATATTGTAAATAATAGATAGACTTGGTGAGCCATAAAATAATTATTTAAAATGCTTAGGTAGCAAACCCACTATTCAGAAGTTAATTCAGGATGAGCATAATAGTTCTGGATGTGAAAGAGGGAGTTAAAACATGAGAGCCTTTGAGAGAATAACCAAGTGAGAGACGCTTAATGTGCTACAAAAATGTTAAAGGAAAGTGTGATCCATAAATTATTCTGTGCATTTGTCTTTTCTGCTGTCTTTTTATGCCTCTTTACACATCAGGATAGGATTATAGAGAAAAGAATGACTAGCATTCTGACATTCATTATGCTGTCCTTGATACATCAGCAGTGGCAGATTAGTTGATGTTTAAATGTTAGGAGTTGCTCTCTTTTATGTACACAGATGGGTCATTGTTGTATTTTTGGACAGTGTGGGGAGGAGTTAGGAAGTACTGAGAAGAGAATGTGTTTCCTTAGCCTAAACTAATTCACAAGAAATCCGCAGTGGCAGTTTCACATTCTTGTGCCTCTAGACTCCTACAGTAGTTTACAGACTTTTTTTTTTTTCAGGGGTGTCATAATTCAGCAGAGTTTCCAAGACATCAGAGAAAACTTAAATAAAATGCTGATCTGCAAAAGAGTTCAAACAGGGCTGAAATACCTGAAATACCCATCTACCTCAAGCCAAAAGGAAAAATATCAGAATTAAATTAATAGAGAAGACAGAAACTGAGGGATGCTGGCTTTTAAGCCATCCACATATCTGTTGCAATACTCACTTTTGTAGTATGATGAGTAGAACTGGAAAAAGAGGCTCAGATTTCAGGGGGAACCTATACTGATATGAGACTAGGGATTAAGTATTGCAAGCCTAGGTAGGTTCTTGGGAGTGGCTAGGAAAGAGTATTAGCATCTAACCACTGCCCTTTTTGTAAATTTAAAAACGCCCCTTTTCTTACAACTCTGCCTGCTTGTTACATCACTTAATGACAATGAAATGGCCTCTTATCGAAATAGAGCAAGGTCTGCTTCTTGTGAAACCCCACGGCCTTTTGATAACTTTTCTCTTTTGTTTTTTAAGGGAGAAGGGTATTTTCACATACTCACACTCACACATACACAGGAATCTTAGTGTTATTGTATTACAGGGTATTCAGGTTATCCAATGGTGTTTTAGGTTATGTTATAGTTTTAAGTTATGAATCAAATTACTTACTCTATTACTAAAAATGATTTATATTTGCATATACAAAATTGTCACAAACTCCAGTGGCATACTGAAAAATATGCTTTCTTTAAAAGAGAGAAAAACTTCTCCAATGAAAAGTTAACCAGTGATGTCTACTTTCACACTCACTCCTAGATATTTATTTTCAGAAATACACCCAAGATTGGGAATTGGAAGTCATACTGCCACTAGCTTGCTGAGTGAAGGTCGATGAGTCACAAAAACTCTCTGAGCTTCAGTTTCCCCATCTGCAAAAACTGTAATAATAATCATCATCAACCCCCATAAAGCACTTTCAGATCAGAGCTGTTCAAAAAGAAATAATCAAAACAAGTTTTCAGTGAAAACTTGCTTTTAGACCAAAATAAACATTTTCTTTTTGGTCTATTTTTGTTTGTTTGTTTGTTTTTCATTGAAAAGAAAGATCTTCTTCTCTCCCTTCCCTCTCTTCCTGGTGAAAAAGTGCCCAAAACACAAAAATGAAATGGGCACTAATTGGCAACCTCAGCAGACAGACTAAAGTTTCTAGAAAAGCGTTGTGGCACGTTGGTGGGGGAGCTTGCAGTGTCCCGGACCCACTCCATAGGATAAATAGACAATTCCCATTTCCAAGGCACGTTTCCTTCATGAGCATTATGTGTCACTACAAAACTAAAATAACAATGGAAAAAAATCTTTCAAAGACCGTTCATTAATTATGTTCAACTTATCTGAAGAAATGCTAAACCAAACCCCTTTTCTCTTTCTTAACGTGCACAAATGGCGATTGTTGTCCCACAGATTTTGAGTGCATGTAGTATAACCCTTGTAAAGTCAAGGTCTGTTGAAGTGCGTGGAGTACTGGGTGGATTAGTGCTAAAAATAAATGACCTAGCAACAAACTTCCTGATAGTTTGCCTGAAGAAGCAATGAAAATAATCACATTAACATAAAGCTTTCCATTGTTAAAGAACACAAGCTTTTCTTGCACTCTATCCTTTGGTTTCAAGTCACAGATTTAGGTCCTGAGTCATTGCTTATTTGGGGCCCTGAATTTGCTCCCATTAGAATAAGATCAGCCCTTTCCGATTGATCCACCTTTGCTGATTATCTATGGGATTTAATTTGAAAGTATGTGGAACACAATACAAGAAACATTACACTTCACATGTTGCCTCTTCAGTAGTCCTCTTTTTCCTCTGGGTGAATCCTGCCACCTTATTTGGCAGGACCATCCTTCTGGAACTGGGGGAGCAGGGCTGTACCAGTTGTGTATTGGCACAGGGTAGGTTGGTTCAGGGTTTGGATTCCATATAGCAAAGGGGAGCACGCACTTCTTTGAAAAAGCATAGGATGTGACCCTAGTGCTAGTGGATGTTGCAGATAGTACCATGCCTGCTAGCTGGCTATGAGTTTTGCAACCTCTAACTCTCAGACCACAGCTTAGGGCTGGGTTACATCAGTCAGCACGGAAGTGGGTCAGTCTTCCTAGCACTCCCTTGCACACTGAGGTGGACTTGTTCCCTGTTGCTGTTCCCTATGCTTTCTTCCCCACTTAAGCACGCCCACAACAAAAGTCAGGAGCTCTCTCCATGTCTTGCCCTATTGCAATCTTGTGGGGTTGAAGCTTGTAATACATCACAAACAGAAGCAGCCACTGAAGGAACTTTCTCTATTCATAACACTACAGCAGAGAACTTTTACTATTAGGGATGAACAAACACATATTACCTAATTTAAAACCTACTGGAGTGTCACAGACTTAAATGCTGGATTCATACTCAGGTTTTACTTGTGTTGTCTTCCACACAGAACAGGCTATATAAAAAGGAGCAGAGAAGGGAGAGAGAAAAAAATCCAGTTAAAGAACAATAGAAGATAAAAAGGGTTTGATTTTCAAGAGTCAGTGGGGAATTTTCTATGGGACTTGTACTCCTAAATCACTTAGTAGTAGTAGTAGTACTAGTAAAGATTTATATTTATATATAATCACACCCAAAGGCCAAGGGTCCCAATGTGCTGGGTGCTGTACAAACACAGAAAAGAAACACTCTTTACCATGGGGAGTTTACAATCTAAATAGATGGAAGGCAGGAAATATGGGCACAACTGAGCTGCTTCTTTTTCTTTCTTGCCATTTCCCTTCTTTTGGAATAAGTGACTTTTATAGCCTTCTTCCAAAACTCATGGTTGTCCGCCAGGCTGTCATGCAAGTTGGTCTCTCTGATGTCCACTGATATCTGGTCCATGTACCAAGTCTTTCGTCTCCCCTTTGGTTATTTTCCATCTATGAACATTGCAAGAGCCATCATACCCATATAGTTCTGAGGTCTCCACTGGATATGCCCATAGCAACGTAGCCAAGCTTTCCTCAACTTGCCTTCAATTGGAGCAAGCCGCATTAGGCCTCTTACAATCTCATTTTGTTACCAGTCATGGAGTGTCCAACTATTTGACCATCTCAACATCTTCATTTCTGTGTTGGAGAGCATGCTGATTTCTTTTCTAAAGGCTGGCCAAGTCTCTGTTCCATACATTAGGATGGGTCAAATTACAGTTTTACATACCCTACCTTTTAATTTTATTGACATATTTGTCACAAAGAACAGGCCATCTCCTGCCATTTGCACCAAGCAGTTGCTATCCTCCTATGTTGCCAGGGCCTCCAGGGCTCACTGGGCCCCAGCCGCATCGGCTCTATCTGTCAGTGGCATTGTTGAAATAATACCAAATATCTATTCACACGGTATTTCCATCCTGAACAGCAGCAGGAAGCACCTGAAATCAGAAAAGATTTCCAGCCAAATTTCACAGACTCTAGAAATGTGGATAAACTTTTGAGTGATTATCTTGGCCAAACTTCCTAATCATTTGAGGTTGACCTTTGGCTACTTATAATATGCTATAGTGTTATTGATACAGGAGCTTACCATTTTTTCCTTTACATGTACCTCTGCAGGGATAAAATCATACCCAGGATCTTTGCCTTGAGTTTGCAGAACTCAGATGAAGCTCATAATCTTTTGCCATCATAATTATACTTAATTCAAAAGCAGACAGATTATATAGTCTATTACTGTAATGTCTCTTAAAACATGACATATTAGAGATGGCAGATCTCTCCTAAATTAACACTCCAGTTAAGTGAGACACCCAGATCTGAACCAGCAATTAGTTTCTCAATTTCTGTCTACTTTTTAAGGTGCGGCCATTATGTGCCAGAAATGTCAAGAATCTGTGGTTTTGGCTGCCATTTATAGAGCTATCCAACAAGTGTTATAAAAACTCTCCTTTAACTACGTATCTATACTGTGCTTTAGACATGAAAAGCACATTGTTTTTGGATTCCAAGTTGTCTCTAATTGTTTGAGTTATTGATGCCTTCATTGGTTTGCACTCGACATTTTCCAGTCTTAAACTTCCCTATGCTGTGAAATAATTTAGATATGATCAGGATTCTCAGCAGTAATTGCTAGATTATTTTGTTATCAACGGCTAAGATTTCCTCAATCATTTCTGCCCTTATTATCCTGTTCCTTAACCAAGGACCAGAAGCTAAACACCAAAACTCAATTTCACCCATGTCCTCTGGCAGGGTATAAATTCAGGTGTGCTGAGTGAAGAATCCAGTGGACCACTTACAGGCCCTGTTCATGCATTGCCTTATATGGCATGATATGGAGTGCAGAGAGGTTATTGGTGGCCGACGCTGTACACACAGAGGTACTGCAGGCATAGACTAATGGGTCTTCATTTGTGGCATTTGCATCGCACATTCACTATTTCCATGTCACCCACAAATCCCAATCTCATGGAATTTTGGGAAAAGATGACAGGGATAGGATGAAGAGTGTAAGTAGCCAAAGGCATGTTAACTTATACCTAAGGATAAGATTATATCATGGAGGTTATGGAAGTCTTGGACTCCATGACTTTCAGAGACTTCCATGACATTTTCTGCTTCAGCCATGGGGTGGCCCTGGAGCCTGGGTGTGGCAGGGAGCGGGGTGGTGGCCTTGGAGCCCACAAGCAATAGGTACTAAATAAGAGGCATCCCTTCCTTACATTGTTTAATCCACTTACTTTAATTCATTCCAATATGTGAAGAGTAACAGCTTTATATCTGCCATAAAGATCTGAAATAAAACTAGAGATGAGTCTAAAGGAAAACCCTGGATTCAAACATCTCTGAATTTTGAAAAAAATCTAACTCTGGATCCAAACTTTAAAGCTGGGCCCTGACTCTACAATGAACTGAACAAAAGTCCTGTGTCTATTGAACTCTGAAGCTGGCATAAGCTGAAGAGTAGAGTTTGGCATCCCATAAAACATAACTTGAAAAACATAATGAGAATGACAAAAGAATGAGCAAGAGCTGTGGAAGATCCTTGGTCCGTTTTGACTGTTCCTTGGAAATATGTCTAGATTTATAGTCATGATGTAGTTATATTAAAGAAACAGTATGTAGATTGCTACTTCATTCATTCCTTGTGATTTATCACAAATTAGAGTTGTAAAACACTTCAAAGCAATGCTCAGGCTGAAAGCTGTAAACATAGACCACAGTTGCTCAGCATTTTTCAATTAATTTTTTTTAGGATGTTTTTTGAGTCAACAACATGAAAGCTATCATCTTTGCTGAAAAAAATGTGAAGCAAACACATGTGTACAAGGCAACGGCAGGTATCCGAGTCCTGCTGTCTACTAGGCAGACTGCCCAAACAATAAAATCATTAGTTTCATTTGTAGCAGGTTGTACTGAAGCAAAGAGTGACAAGGTCTACTTAAGTGACAGGAATACTGGAGGAATGAAAACAGCAAACTGAATAGAAAAAGTAAAAGACTCAAGAAATAACATTTCCAAAATATAGGACCAAATCCAGTTTAACCTACTCACATTCTCAGTCCCACTGAAGTAGTAAAAATGGAAACTGCCTTTACATTTGGAGTCTCACTTAAGGAAATGTAAGTTCCATCATAGTTTTTCAAATCCTTTTATGAGACATATGGAAAGTTAGATTTATAAGCTCTTAACACTTAGAATTAAAGTACTATGGGGTAGATTCTCAGCTGGTATAAATTATCATAGCATTGACCTATGAGAATTTCAGTATGTGAGAATCTGCCCTTAAGAAACAAGAACAGGTAAGAAATTAACAGTTGCAAGGATGTCTTCTAATTGTCTGATCTCTTTTCCTTTGATTTGAGAGCTACAATAACTTTATCATAGGACTCTCAAGAAAAATTCTCCTCTTCTTCTACTGCAGTACTTTGAGGGCAGTGGTAGCAAAGGCATTGTGCCAGTTTGTGCCACCCTTACACCGTATGCTACCTTACTTCCCAAGTAGTCTCAGAAGTAAGATCAAGGGTAGCAAAATCCAGCTCATAAAAGCAAGTTGCAAAATGTCCTAATTCTGTGGCATCTCTTTCCATGTATGTCTGAGTAGCTCCCAAAGTTCCTTTTCTCAACCCACATTTTCTCCTAATTATTTTACTTTTTCATGTAAATGCATGCTTACAGTATTTTACAAGCTGTATGAAAACTATCAAAGTAAATTAGAGTGTAAGAACAAAAGCAGAGTCAGAACCTTTCATCATGTACGCTGTAGCTATTTCTTGTTTAGTTGTATTTTGAAAGTGCCATGGATAGGAGTAAAAAAATAAAAAGTCCCTCAGAATCTAATGCTGACTTCAGTGGGTGTATTGCCTGAGTAAAGAACGCAGGATCAGGTTCCCAGTGGATAACCACTAAATGCTGATGATGATTACATTAAAATAATCTAAACATTGTAAAATACAAATAAATAGTGTATGCTTTACCATATATTATTACACTTGATCAAAATATTTTTGATAAAATTAAAGAAGGCTGAAGTATTATACCTTTATTATGATGATGTATTTCTTTATTTGTACTGCAGTAGTGTCATGGACCAGACCCCATTGTGGTAGCTGCCGTGCAAACACAGATTCCATTATCTTCTGGAGAAGTCAGCTTTTAGGCATTTATGTGGCATGCATAACATATATGTGTCACTTATGACTTGAAGGCTGCTATGATATTTTTATACTTTTATAACATATAAAAGGTGAATCTTCTGTGTCCCAGTTGATGCCTGCTGTCTCCACTGAACAATGACAATTCTTCAAAGAGTGTTTATGTGACTTGATCTAGTAAATCTGCACTAAACTACTGTCATGTATTAAAAAGATCATGGCTTACAAAATAATATTCTGATATTAACACTTGGGTTCCAAACAATACTGATTATTCAGTGGTATTGTCATCAGCACCAGGCTGCTCACAGAGTCTACAAGCCCCACTAGGGGTGAATTTTAAGGGCAGTCTCTACCATGTTGTGGGCAACTGGTTTTTCAGAACTGGGAAATGTGGCAATAGGGATTTAGCATCTGCTTTCAATTTGTAGTATGTAAAATACTCTTAAGCTGTCTTTTCAAAAATCTTTCCAGATGATATATACTAATCTCATTTCTTACAATTCCCGAAGTATTTAAAACTCACCATTTCTTCTATTCTATATATTGCTGCCAGCTTTCCTTAGCTGTACTTTATTCCTTTCTGCATCAGCAGACCAGGTATGGACCTGATCCTGCAAACACATAATGCTTAATTTTAAGCATACGAATAGTCCAATTGAAATCTATATATTTGTAGAATCAGGTCCTATGTAATTACCATAAATAGCCCCCTTTTTGTGACTTTTAATCATGGACACTTTGTTGTATTTTTTGCTTGTTTATTTATTTATTTGATAAGGTCACTTTCCTTGGCATAAACATGAGCTCCACATCGATTACTGCTAATTCTGTAAACTGGGAAGTCAAAGAAAAATACTGGAGGTACTACAGTTTTGAGTTGTAGGAAAAGAAGAAAAAAATCAACCACAAACTAAAAAAGTTAATCTAAAACAATCAAAGAGTTACATTAATTGGTGGATTTTGGATTAAATGGATATTGTTTCAGTAGAGCAGGATCTTTTCCCCAGATCTGTGCATGGAGGGAACCCCCTGCATATGACTTCCCCTGCCATGAGAAGAGGGCCAACAGCTTTTGCAGTACCCTCTCACTCTCTTCTGCACCCTGAAGAGGGTACTTAACTAGTATGCTGCCTACACAGGTGGAAGAGCCACAGATTGGGTGGCTTGGGGGACATATGTTGTCCCTCCTTGGGCCCTGTAGCTATTCCCTAGAAAATATAATTCAGCCTTTCACAGAACCCTTTCCAGCTGGAAAGGATGACCCAAATCCATGTTGATTAAAAATTCAAGGCTGTATTTAGTATGTAGAATGGCAGGAAATACATGAGAGCTACAACTTGTTAGTGAAGAGGTCTCCAACTCAAACTATGGGTGAGGTAAACCCACAGCCTTGCCTTGTTTACTTATGTGAAACCATCATATCTATATAGGGCCAATCCCTGCCGCATTGAACTCAATGGAATTTGCCACTGACTTCACTAGGAACAAAATTTAGCCAGTACTTCATATCTATTGGGCCAAATTCATTCCTAGATATAACTGGGTACAACTCTATTGATTTCAGTGGAGTTCTGAATTTGGCCTATTGCCTTTACAACCTAAACTGAGTAAGATGAGTGTTATAGGAGAGATGCATTTTGACAGGAATGAGAATAATAATACATCTGACAGGCAGATGAAAATACCTAGGCATGTTACGCTTCACGGCAGACTTCACAAGCAGGATAGTTGCTGACTTAAGAATTGCCTCTGGGTCTGTCACTCTGTTCGTCTCTAGTGGAGTTAATTTTTCTGAACTATTTTATCTCCCAGGCACCATTTCCCCTACGGCTTACCTTAGCCTGTGAGGAATTTGCATGCGCCTCTGCCCCTCCCCCTCTTCTGAGTATGTTCTAGCTGAAATCCCTTCGGAGACTCTGAAGATGGATTTCTATTATAAAGAGTACCGGGTGAAGGTGATGGCTTCTACCCATACCTTTGTCTGTTTGAGACATGAATGATCATGGCATGCTTTCCTCCCAATTCTAGTGCACAACTCAGATGGAAAACTTTTTTTTCTTGAGTAAAAAAGAAAAAAATCCATAAAAGCTACCCTGCAAAATGATGTTACTATTTATTTTATGTTAGCTGCACTGATAATGTTAATCCCATTGTGAAACTTAATCAAATATTACATTGGGGAAAGAGGAAACATTAAACAATAAAGAACATTTTAAAAACTGGTTGAGAGCACAATGGTACACTGTCACATCAGATACTCATAAAATTGAAAGCACCTAGAAAGAGCAGATAACAAAAATGAGAAAGAAAGAATGCACACTATGAAATCAAACATGTCAGGCCACTACAGTCTACTGACTTGCAGGCCTGACCACAAGTTTGCATTACCCACTTTTTCTGTTTAGTTTTCAGATGTAGGAGCCAGAGGAATGGGCTGCAAGCAGAGAATGCTGCTTTCCCTTCAAAAGGGTATTTTCCACCCCTCCCCAAAAACAAAATGGTGTGGTCTAAGAAACAGTGGCTGCTTTCTAAGCTGAAGACAGCAGGATAGAAATTAGCTTGTTTCTGAAGGATTCCTTTTGAAAGAGGTTCATTCAGTGCTTCACTTCCTCCTGCACTGCAGAACTCGCCCACTTCAGAAAGTGTGTACCTTATGCTTTCTTTAAAGTTCAGTTTATTACTTAGAAAGATTAAACTATGTGCACCAATATCCATCATGTGGTAGATAAATCAAATCCAATGTTTCCAAAAATGTATTGGAAAATATAGCTTTAATAAAATCTCAAGTGCTAATAAAAATAGAGATCAAACAATCCCTATGTCTGATCCATAAAGGGAAAAAATAAAGCAAACAGTATTTCCTTCTAAGAAAAATCCTGATGGAGTCTGGTAACATCTGGCAGTGGGTTGGTAAAACCGACCTGTAAAGACCAGTTTACAGCAGCAGGTAAAGTTCATCCTGTACCCGACAAAAAGAGGTTTGGTGAAGTACACCCTGGGGATTCCCCACTGCTAAAACTTTGTTGCACAAAGAAAAACATATTATCACATACATCCACAAAATGTATTGAAGTAATGTTAAAGGTGTAATATATAGTTACAAGTACAAGGGATTTCGGGAGCTCTGTTCAGTCATGTCTACTGAAAAGGGGAAAGGATTGGGCCTTATGGGACTCCACACATGAGAGTTTTGAAGAACAAGGAGCAACGGACCATCATGATAGTCTGGAATCTATTTGAAAGGAACCAGCAGATCCAGCTTAGCACAGGCACAAAATTCCTCCCACACTCCTTAGATGAGCCACCTAAATTCTCTGGTTTACTCTTTTTAAAGCTGCTGATTGATCCTGTAGTAACAGTTGAGAGATCTCTTTCATCCATGACTATGAGAAGAGTCTCCTCTGGAGCAATTAAGTCTGTTTCTATGTCAAATCCAGGTCTAAAGCCATCTATCTATTTGTCTGTCTCTCCATCACAATGTATGTAGTGATATATCCTTGTTGGTGAATTGAGGAGCCATGTGATAAATTGCCAAGCCATCTGATAAATACAATTTATCATACAACTTTGATGACTTCACCCGCATTCTGCTTTTTAGGCCATCTCCCAGAGGAATGCTGCTAACATTCCAAACTCTTGAGCAGCCTCAGTCATGTGCCATTTTAAAAAAAATAACAATCTGCTACATGTGGAATTTCCTGCTAAATGTGGAATTTCTCCTCAGAATTATGCTCACTTGAAGCCCATGATGGGCATTATTAAGTCCATGACCAGTGGTAGGTTTGCAGTCAGATAACCCATTACAGCAAGCAAAAATCTATTAGAGCTGACACGTTACAATGAGGAATGAGAGATTTATCCCTTTAGAAAACGGCATTTATATTGGGTTAGTAGGTCCAGAGAGATCAAAACTTTAAACTCCTTACATTCTTATGTATCATAAAACAGTTTAGTTAATTTTACAAGTTAATAATTGTTTTAGTTTTTATTTTCGCCTCCCTTTAAAGCTTGTACAATTGAACCCATCAGACTAAGGCAATGTGGCTTTGCAATCACAGAGTTATGAAAAATAGTATTAGTGTTTTGAATCTCTCATAAATAGTAAAAAGTAGTATTTCTCTGCTATAGAAAGAACACAGATCTGGTGGAGGATAAAATTTTTATCAACAGTTATTTAGCATGGCTTGCATAAGCCAATTGTGATTTCACCTCTGCTAATAAGTAATGCAACTGTCTCCCCTTCCCCACTCTCTATACATGAAAATATATTGTATCACATATACTGTGATATCTATGGCAGAAAAAGAAGATAGCTAAAGACAAGGTAGCAACCTCAACCACAAACATCTTTGGGGGCAAATTTAATTCAGATCCTAAGGGCCTGATTTACACACTAACAGTTTTACACTGTTATTACCGAAATGGAGTTAATCCTGATTTATATAGCTCTAAGTGATATTAGAATCAGGCTGTACATATTTTTTAAAATATTCTGGTGCTTGTTAACTTCCTTTCTTTTTCAACTATTCTACTTTTAATTTTATAAGGAAGTAGGCAATAATTCTCTCATTAGAAGTGTGAACCTTGCCCATAATCAATACATCATTGTCACTCAGCAATAGCTTCATGTGGAAATATTATGTCTCTTGCCAATATGTTATTAGGAATGACTGGCCTATTATTAACATAGCCCAAAATGATTCCTTTATAACTGTTACAGTATGTTATTTCAACAAGAGCTATGATCCAGAGATAACTTGGATCTTCATAGTTACATTTCAGGTTTACATGTAGATCCTCTGCTTAAAAACTCTCTCTGCCATGATGCTTACAAATCACTACCATCTGACATTGGTCAGACAAGTGGTAAGTTGAGACTTCCATTCTTCTGCCAAATACTTCTCACTAAACTTTTTTCCCCACCTTTTCACTGGAAAAATGTAACAGAGGTGAAAGTGAGAAAAACAAACTCCAACTTTTTAAAACTTTTCCCCTCATTTTTTTCCCCAGTGGTAAATGGGGAGAAAAGTCTGGGGGGAGGGGGGGAGAGAGAGAGCGAGAGAGAGAGAGTGTCTTTCCCATCCCCATCCCATTTAATCTTTATTTTTTTTACTTCTTTCTCCTTTTCCAGTGAAGTAAAGACAGGGAAAAAAAGATTTTTTTTTTAGCAAAATATAAAATTGTCAACAAAAATGAAAAATGCCTGTGAAAATTTCCATTTTTGTCAAAAAGCCATTTTATTTAAAAAATCACTGAAAAATGCCTGACTAGCTTTAATCCGTGACATAAGGAAGATATTTGCATACACAAATAGACATAGTTATCTTAGTTGGTTAACATTCTAGCTATTTTATTCTGAATGAAATATCAGTTAATTGTTGAATTAAGAGTTCTTAGAATTGTACATGTTTTTAGTATGGACAAGATCTAAGAGATTATTCAATGGGAATGGACATCTCAGGTATTTGCAGTGAGTTGCAGAGCAGTTCACATCTAGGGCACCAGTATGTGAAATGAACATGAAAAAAAAATCTCAGATCAGCATCACACAAAAAAGCCCCAAACACCCTACTGTGTTTGGCACCAAATTATACCTTTGTTAGTAACCTTAGAAGGCTAAGGATTGAACAGCACGTAAACTGAGCTATTTAGATGTGGTCCCTCTTCATCAGTGATGAAGCACATTAGTAGGAAGTATGAGAAAACTTACCTTGCTGTTGTCCATCCTGTGTCTGTTTTATTCTGTAGATAACAAGATCATTCTGGAATCTTTAAAGAGCACTATAAATGGAGATGTTTACGACTCTGGTATAATGTGATAGCGTTTAATAACTTGACATTTTATATGAAATTTTTATTGTACATTTAGTTTCCATACCAAATATCGATCAAGAAATGGGTGAGAAAATACTTAGTTTTGATTAATCAGATGCAGATTACTCATTGTCAAAATATTCTGACATCTTTGCCATATTATAAATTTTGAATGGGATTAGAAAATAAGCAAATGCTTGCTAGACATACTATATTCATTGCCTCAGCTTGTTATTATTTACAGATCATCATGCTTGAGGTGGCAAATTAAGCAAAATGTTTCAATCACTCTAAATATATGCATATTGTTCCATTACCTATGTGGAAAAAAAAATAAAGATTATCAAAAGCGAAAGCACAATAGACAACATGTAATAACTCTTCTTTTCAGAAGCTTTCTTTAGTACTTGAATTGTATATGTTTTGCATGCTAAGCAAAGTGGGACTTTTTGCATTCAAATATTTGTGTCTGCATAAGAGCAGCTATTCCCTATGGGCTCTTACAATAATACTAAGAGGACAAAAAGGTGATTAATAAAAGATAAATTAAAGGAACCAGATTAGTAGACTCCTGCCTCAGTATTCTGTAGTGGTGAAAGCAAATGAAACAGTTGTTGAAACTAAGCAGGTTCTGGTTCAAAGGAATAAACAACCATTCCAATCTTATATTTGAATTAAGTGATAACAAGCAGGATGCTCAATAATCTGGTTCCCAAATGGATAAAATCAGAGGCCTGGGTAGTTCATTAAAACAGAAGAACTAGATTACAGCACAGGAAAACAGAGTACCCCACTTAATATAATATGATTGTGGTACTAATAATGTTTATTTGGGGCTAAATTGTGGCTTTGCCACAGGCCCTGAATAATGGATAGCACATAGATGTACAACTTCAGAAGGATACCTGGGACCATAATGTGACTTAAAGAGCCACATTATAGACCCTGTGTGGTGTTTAGATGTTGCTTGTAATTATTAGAATTGGGAGCACTGGCTGTTGGGAGTCTGAAAGGACAGGAAACGGGAAGGATGGGGGAGGAGTTGAGAGGCTGGGAGAAAGCTACTGAGGGTGCAGCAGCAGCTTGGTAAAGAGGTTTCCACTTTGAAAATAAAGTCCTGTTGAAGCTTGTTAGTACCTTGCCTGGTTGATACAACATTTTGGCGATGAGGATGGATCTTCTGCCTCTGAACTCACCTGCACCCTTTCTGCAAAGCCCAGGTGAGCCTCCAATTGCTAATCGCTACAGATTTCACCAGCGTGAGCAGAAACCAGGGAAAACTATAATGCAGTATATTGCTTCCCTGAGGAGTCTGATTGTAAATTGTGACTTTGGGAATATGGCAGATGAGATGATTAGAGACCAGCTCATTGAGAAAACAACCATGCTTCGTGTAAGAGAACGCTTACATCTAGAACCACAACTTACACTAGAAAAAGCAGTAACCATTGCTACTCAGATTGAGTCAGCTACAGGTGAAGGCAAAATAATGAGCATGGATACAGGAGGCACAGTCCAGGCTGTGACTCCTTTGTAGAAAAGTTCACTACCACTGCAGACACACAATTGCAAGAGGAAAACTAATGAAAAACCACCAAATCAGCAAATTCAAAATACAGTAAAAGCATGTTTTTGCTGTGGATTCCCCACAACACCTTGCAAGCTGCACAGGATGTCTGGCAAAAGTAGCTCAGTGCAATCATTGCAAAAAGATTGGACATTTTGCTAAAGTATGTCGCAGTAGCCAGTTCAATCAACAGGTGCATGCAGTTACAATACTAGATGTTACTGTGCTGAGCATGGACAAAATCACTACTGCTCATATTCCAGAACAGATAAAGTGCACTGTAAACATTTCCGCCATACCCTCAGGCAAACCACACTCTATTCAGCTAATGTTGGACACTGGCTCAGCAGTATCTATACTACCTGATTCCATCTATCTGCATTACTTTAAAGATGTGCCTCCCTTGGGGGAAGGGATAGCTCAGTGGTTTGAGCATTGGCCTCCTAAACCCAGGGTTGTGAGTTCAATCCTTGAGGGGGTCATTTAGGGAACTAGGCCAAAAATTGGGGATTAGTCCTGCTTTGAGCAAGGCGTTAGACTAGATGCTTCTGAGGTCCCTTCCAACCCTGATAGTCTATGATTCTCTTACTGAACCCAAACTTCACTTGGTGTGCTATTTGAAAAACTGTATTCCAGTAGATGGCTACCTGCCAGCAATAGTTACTTTTGGTGATTGCTGTGTAACTACATTGTCCACAAAGGCACTCCTATCCTTGGCAGAGATTTATTGGCTGCTTTAAATCTCGGGGTAGTTAATGGACAAATTGATCTTCCTCAGCAAAGCACTCTTGCAGTACACACACCAGTTTCAGCTGGGACCCAACACCAGGTTGAGGAGAAACTCGGCTGTGCTTATAGGTTTCTGCATAAAGTTAAAATGCGTAATACTGTGATGTCTGTATGACAGAAGTTACGGCACTTACCATTTTCAGTCAGGGAAGCTGTTTCAGAGGAACTTAGAAAACTTGTTCAAAAGGACATTATTGAAGAGATCGACTCCTCGGAATGGGTTTCACCTATAGTAGTGATGGGTGGAGGCATTCGCCTTTGTGTGGACTTAAGTGAGCCAAATAAAGCTATTGTGACAGCCATCCTCTTCCTCACTTAGAAGAAGTATTTGCAGAACTCCGTGGAGCAAAGATGTTTTCTACTCTTGATTTGCAGAGTGCATACCACCAGGTTATGTTGTATGAAGAGAGCAGAGACCTCACAGGATTTATTACACGAGGGACTATTTAGTTTTAAACATGTTCCATATGGTCTCGCATCTGCCCCAAGTGCCTTTCAAAAAATGATGTCATTGATTCTGAAAAATCAACATGGAGTTCAGTGCTATCTGGATGATATTATCATGTTTGGAAATACTTCTGAGGAGCATGACAATAATCTGCAGTCTGTACTAAACTGCATCAGCACAGCAGGCCTCCAGCTCAATACATCCAAATGCCAATTTAGACAAATTGAACTCTCCTTTCTGGGGCATACAATTTCACAGGCTGGACTATATCCTGGCAATTGCAAATGCTCCTCCTCCAACAAATTTGCAAACCTTAGTTCCTTTTTGGGTCTTACCTCCTGGTATGCAAAATTCATTCCCAATTATGCTTCTGTCATTGAACTGTTACAGGAATTACTATGGAGAAGTTCAACCTTAGTGTGGACAATGGATGCACAAGCTAGTTTCGAAACGGTGAAAGACTTGATTGTACATAGTCCAGTACTTGCATTATTCAGTCCTGCATTGCCCACAATTGTAACTACTGATGCTTCTGATTATGGACTTGGGGCTGTTCTCACACAACTGCATGAGGACAACACAGAGAGGACTGTTGCATTTGCTTCAAGGACACTAAGTAATGCTGAAAGAAAATATTCTACAGTCAAAAAAGAAGCACTTGCTTGTGTCTGGGCTACTGAAAAATGGAGAACTTACCAGTGGGGCCGCACGTTCAAGTTGCGCACAGACCCCAGCCCTTTGACGATGTTGCTCATCATGAAAGGACTGGGAAGAGCAGGATACCGTATTGCTCGATGGTCTGCAAGACTACCCTGTTTCAATTATGAACTGGAATATAAGCCTGGAAACCAAAATGTGGTCACTGATTGCCTTTCTCGCTTGCCTTTGCTTTCACCGGATGGTCCACTGGAGGATGAGGATGTAGTGGTTGCGCTTATTACGAGCACTCTCACTGCAGTTACAAGAGAACAATTTCAAGCTGCTTGTTCAGCATGTCCGATTCAACAAAAACTAAGGGAATTTCTGACAAAGAGATGGCCCAGTCACCCTAAAAACCTTGACCCAGTTTTGCTGCCTTATTTTAGAGTTTGGGATGAACTTTCTTTGTTTGATGGCTGTGTGCTATGAGATACACACCGGCTCCTTGTGCCAGAAGAATTACAGTCAAAATTCATTTACCTGGCACATGATACTCATCAAGGAATTGTCTGAAACAAACAACAACTATGGGATCTGTATTGGGGGCCAGGGATGGACTCTCAAACTGAAGCACTCATAAAAGCCTGTGTCACTTGCCAAATGTATGAATATACAGCAGTGACATGTACCCCTCCATTACAGCCTGTTCCTCTTCCTGAATCTGCATGGGAAAAAGTGGCGATTGACATTGTAGGACCCTTTGATACTGCTCCAGTTGACTGCTGTCATGCCATCACTTTAATAGACTGTAGCAGAAGAGATTTGCGATGTAAATGATACCTCAGGCCATTTACTGAAATAAAGTTCCTCTCTTCAGTTTTTAGCAGGGAAGATAACCCCAAAGAACTGGTTTCAGATAATGGTAGTCAATTTACTTCCCTGGAGTTTGAAATTTTTCTAGCACAGAAGAACATTTTACACAGAAGGTCACCCCTATATTACCTTCAAGCCAATGGGGAAATCAAATGGTTTAACAGAAGTTTGAAAGAGAGTTTGCAAACAGCTAAAATGGAAGGGTGATTGTGGACACCCTTCACTACTGATTTCTTGCAAGCATACTGAGCTACACAACATGCCACAACACAAAGATCACCCGCAGAGTTACTGCATGGGAAACAGATGTATACTAAACTGAACATTGCTGGATTGTTAAAGGCACGACCTGATGCTCCAAATGAGGATGATGTGAGAAAAACAGTCGAACAGAACCAAGCAAAGTCTAAGGCTTTCACAGACAAGTGGTAGGGTGCTAAGGAACCAAAGTTTGAGTGTGGTTCCTTTGTTAGAATATGAAAACCTGGAATTTTACACAAAGGGGACCATAAATTCACAGCTCCTCTTAAAATCATAGAGAAGAAGGGACCTTACACCTATGGACTTTCTGATGGGGGGTATGGAATGCTTCTTATCTTGCACCTGCCGATGCACCAAGAGGAGATTTCCCAACACCCAGTCTGCATTGGGTGACTTCACCGTAATACCAACACAACAAGACATTGCATTGGAACTGGGGTTTGAGAGACGGCCTGTCAGACCCAGACAACCACCTGTCTGGACTAGAGACTCTGTTATGTAGTATCTACAGCGTTTTCAGTGTAATATTTCTGCCAACAGTATAGTGTCTTGTTTCATATTTGTTCCTGTGGTTAGAACAATAATGTTTATTTTAATTGGGAGAGTTTCTTAAGAGAGGAGGGAATGTGGTGTTTAGATGTTGCTTGTAATTATTAGAATTGGGAGCACTGGCTGTTAGGAGTCTAAAAGGACAGGAAACAGGAAGGAGCAGGGAGGAGTTGAGAGGCTGGAAGAAAGCTACAGAGGGTGCAGCAGCAGCTTGGTAAAGAGGTTTCCACTTTGAAAATAAAGTCCTGTTGAAGCTTGTAAGTACCTTGCCTGGTTGATACAACACCCTGGTTCTCTTCTTGTTCCTGTCCTATACCTGGTGCAGATTACTTCCCTCTCCATGCTGGCTCAGCAATGCCAGTCAGCACATTGGGTAGGTTTAGCCAAGACTCCTTTCACCCCTGCATGCCAAGGAAGCTGTTCCCCATGCTTTGACTTACAATATAGGTAGCATCCATTGAAGATTAAGAGGGTGCCTTATGCCCTGTTACTCACCTGCACCTGCACATAACACAGGTCACAACTGTGCCTATCAATACAATAAGGTTTCCCCCTCTCCGCTCTTGCATTTTCCTCCCTAAGTCGCTATAATTGTTTTTTCACATTCCAACTAGATTACCGAGTTCCACAATTGTGGTTTACCAGACTTACCATTCAGTTACAACATTTTAAGACTTATTATTTGCATATTAAAAGAATGCAATCACTTAGATGCATGAGACCAAAATTATACTGCTTCAACGATATAATTATGTACTGTTTCCTGGTTCTGCTTAACACTGTGATGAAAAAGAGAAATAGAAAAAACATAGATTAACCAAAAGGAATATTAAAACACTAGGAAAAATAATTCCTAGACATTTGGGATCTGGAGAAATCTGTAATATTTTGAGGAGAAACATTAAGGTTGTTTCATAAATATTTTATACATTTTCAATTTTTTTCTTTGAGAGAGTGTTTCTCTTTCTGGAATATCACACAGGATGTAATCAAGATAAATTTGTTTAACTACATGAAAAGTTTAAAACATCTAGCCTGAAAATCTAAAAGCAACCCCATAAAAAAGTCTTCACTGAGAGTCCCACTGCTATTGGTTCCTGGAGGGTCCGTTCCGGGTAAGGCCACAGAAGATACACAAGATAATTGATGCAATTATGCTACATATTTAACTGGGGGGGGGGCGGGGGGAGGCAAGATGTAGAAGGACACTTGCAGATGTTTAACCCTTCTGTACACCAGTGCTAAACTGATTTTAAAATAATTATAGTGTAAACCCAGTTATAGGCAATTTAAAGTGGCCCAATCTATTATTTTACTGACCCAGCTACAAGGCCATCTCAAGGATTTATTCCTTTTTTAAGGATGACCTGACTGCGAAAATGTAGCGCCTCCTAAAAATTCAGAATAGAATTTATGAAGAAAAGTGTCTGAAAAGGAACACAGTAATATAATGTAGTTTACTGCTGCTGTTAATTTTATTAAAGGTTTCCTAGAAAACACAATAAAGAGCAACATGAGTCCACATATCAGCTCTGCTGTGTTTTTATTTGAAGCATGGGCAGCAGAATGAGTTGGAATGTGTTTGCTGTTCCATGACCACCATTTCAAGCAAATTCGTTTGTCTTTTAAGCCTTTCCCTGCCATATGTAACACCTGCTGCAAGGTTCTTTGTTATTTCTATAGCAGCCGTTAGTATTTTGATCGTTTGTTCAGGAGGGGTGTCACCCAAGAAAACAACATGTTTGAGATGCAAACACATAGCCAATATTCATAATTTCGTATACAAAACTGATACATGGATTTAAACACGATAATAATATTATCAGTCTATACATTTTGCATTGATACCTTACATGACATACTTTGTACAAGATCTATTGCAATTTTGTAACAAAGGTGACTATATTTGTGTAACTAGTTATTTTCCTTTCTATTCAGCATCACAGAGGTATTGGTCTTTTACATTGTTCACTGGTGTTCTTAACTTGCAACCAAGCATCCAGAGGGCAAAACGCCTCACCGTGGCATCCCTGCATTTGTTCTGGATGGCACCAAAAGCTTCTTTTTTCCCTTTACACAAATTCATTGCAGTGGTTATAGAATTAAATGTGCAGCAAGCAGCTCAGGCTCAGAAAAGTACAGGGTAGGAGGAGTGTGAATAAAGAAACATAGGGCCTTATTCTCATTTAAAAGGATGTCTTCTTACACCACTTTGGCAGTGTGAAGGGGCCTTAGAGTCAGTGCAATTTACACAGGCATCTTTTGTCCCACTGGGGCTCTAGTGAAAATACCCACAAGGAAACTGCATATTACTGAGAAGAGAACAAGATGACTGTGACAGTCAGCCAACCAGCACTTTATGGAGTTGTTAATGAGCCACTTAAGAAATTGTGTAAGATGAAAGAGTCACAAGTATGGGAATATTGACGTTAAATGAATAAGAGACACAAGACTGAGATCAGCAAGAGCTCAAATATTTCAGAACAAACCTCATAACAAGTGAGCTCAAGGGAATAGTTGCCCCTTGTACAGAGCCATTCAGATTTTGGGTATCTCCATTAGGAGGAGAAGTTGATGATAGGAGCCAGGTATTTCTTAGGTGCAATCCAGTTTATTTATAAAGAATGTACACAAAACCCTGTTTTCCTGAACACAGTAGGAACAAACAGAAAGCAGTTTCCTTGTTCAGAAATCCAAGTCTGCCTTTTCAGTGAGTACCGTGTGCAAAAGTAGTTCCGTTTCTTGGCTTCCTCATAAGGTCACACACCCTGCTTCTCACACTGTCTGCTGGCTTTCTCCTTGATTTCTTTTTCCTTTCACACTTGCATAGAAATAGCTGTAGCCCTTATGCTTTTAGTCAGGCCTTGCTGGTTCATGCCTCGGGTGGGAGCTTCTATTGTTTCAGCTCTCACTAAACAACAACAAAAAACATTTAATTGTTCCATCAATTAGCTGAAATGAAGTGGGCATAGTACAGCCCTTGATTTTTAACAGGTCCATGATCGATGCTGCTGTTAACATCTTCCAACATAACAGTATAAACACACCATGGAGGGAGTGGGACTTTGTAGTTTGGTCCAGAATGATCACTTGCTAAAACATGCACTTAAGTTCCGAGGAGATCGCTACCCTAGAAGGTGTATAGATAGACACAGAAACCCAGTTTCACAAAGGTACTTAGGCATCTAAGTCTTGTTTTTCGGCATCACTGCAATCCACAGAACTCCCACTCAGCTGCTGCCTAACCCCGTAGTCATCTAAATTCACGCAACACCCTCGGTTTTTGCAACCAAAAAAAGGGTGCCTAAGTTGCTGCCTCTGGGTATTCACACTGCTGCCTCGCTCTAGGCACCTGGACACCTTTCTCCTGCCTACGCTGCCGAGTGATCTACACACCAGGGGACAGGCCTTCCTCCTCCTCAGTCATGTGCCTGGTCTGATTTGGTAGGTGTGCTTAGAAACTGCCTAACTCCACACAAAACAGCTGGGGGTACCCCTCTTTAGGCTAATGGTCAGTGCACTCATCTGGGATATGGAAGACCAGTAGTTCAAGTTCTCCCTCTGCCTATTGAGGAGAAGGGATTTAAACATGGATCTGCTGCCTTGCAGCTGAGGGCCTTAACCACTGGGCTAGACAGTGATTCGCACTTTTTCTCTAACCCAATTAATATTTAATTAGTCAATTTTTTTAATGAAATGGGAACAACTTTAATAGGGGAGATTAAGGGATCCCCACATCAAACTATCCCATAATTCACTGGTTAAAGCCCTCACCTGAGTGGTAGTAGCTTTCTTTTCAAATCCCTTCTCATCAGGCAGAGCGGGGACTTGAATTGCTGGTCTTTCACATACTGGATGAGTTCTCTAACCTGGGTTTTGTGGATTGCAGTACTGTTCCTGTGATTTTCTAGGTGCCCAAATGTTTACTGTACACCTTCATAGTTAGTTTTTATTTGGAGTAGTTTAGTACATGCTTTTATATGTAGAATGGAAAAGTGGAGGTTAGTTTACTGCTCACTTTTGTATGTATGTTTTTTATGTATGTTCTCCAATGGGGAGGATAGTTCACTGTGTACTTTATGCAGTATATAATTTTTGGTGGTAACTCTGGTATTTACATGGCTTTTCATTTTATCACATTGCTCTTGTAATCCTAGAAACAGAGCAAGAAACAGAGCAAGTGTTTAGAGGGGAAGGAGAGTACTATCACAGTTTGATTGATCAAAAGTCAAAATCACCTTACTTTTTCCAATTCCTAGTTTTGCAGTAGCTGAACTACAGCTGTGTTTGATTACTTGTTTATATATTTAAAAAATCATCTTTGAATAGGTACAAGTGGCCCATTCCACCAACCCCCATTTTTAGTTGTATGTATTACACTTATGAGCTTTTATTGAGGCTTGCTTATTCTTTGAAATACATGCAATGGCCTCCTGTGTCAAAGGCCAGCATGGCTGCTGCTGTTCCAGTCTGATGTCATGATCAGAGGTGACATACATAGCATTTCCATTCTAAGGTTGCACAAGCATCTCCATGCTTAGCGGTTAATTTTCAGCTGCTGAGAACTTTATAATCTCTTACCTTTCAGGCTAAAATTTGGCATGTTTGCTCTCGGTGGAGGAGTGAATGTTTTTGATAAGTCTGAGAGAAAATTGATTTAGCTGTTGGGGTGGGAGGGCGGGAAAGCAGAAATAGTCATCCAAGTTCAAAAATCTTTTTGTGTGTACTACCTTAGCTCCCCACTATGTTTGTATTCAATAAACAAACCATCCCGAAGTGCAGAAAGAATAGCAAATATAGCAGGTGACCAGCTTGGCTTAAATCTTCAGTGAGCTTAAACTCAAAAAGGAAGCTTACAAGAAGTGGAAATTTGGACAGATGATGAGGGAGGAGTATAAAAATATTGCTAGAGCATGCAGGGTTGTAAGCAGGAAGGCCAAGGCACAACTGGAGTTGCAGCTAGCAAGGGATGTGAAGGGTTAGCAACAAGAAGAAGGTCAGGGAAAGTGTGGGACCCTTTCTGAATGGGGAAGGCAACATAGTGACAGATGATGTGGAAAAAGCTGAAGTACTCAATGCTTTTTTTGCCTCAGTCTTCACAGACAAGGGCAGCTCCCAGACTGCTGCACTGGGCAACACAGCATGAGGAGTAGGTGAGCAGGGCTCAGTGGTGAAAGAACAGGTTAAGGACTATTTAGAAAAGCTGGACATGCACAAGTCTATGGGTCCAGAACTAACACATCCAAGGGTTCTGAGGGAGTTGGCCAATGTGATTGCAGAGACATTGGCCATTATCTCTGAAAATTCGTGGCAATCGGGGGAGGTCCTGGACTATTGGAAAAAGGCAAATATACTGCCCATATTTTAAAAAGGGAAAAAAGAGAACCTGGGGAACAACAGACTGGTCAGCCTCACTTCAGTCCCCAGCAAAATCATGGAGCAGGTCCTCAAGGAATCCATTTTGAAGCACTTGGAGGACAGCAAGGTGATCAGGAACAGTCAACATGGATTCACCAAGGGCAAGTCATGCCTGACCAACCTGATTGCCTTCTATGCTGAGATAACTGGCTCTGTGGATATGGGGAAAGTAGTGGATGTGATATATCTTGACTTTAGCAAAGCTTTTGATACCGTCTCCTACAGTATTCTTGCCAGCAAGTTAAAAAAGGTATGGATTAGATGAATGGACTATAAGGTGGATAGAAAGCTGGCTAGATTGTCAGGCTCAACGGGTAGTGATCAACAACTCAATGTCTAGTTGGCAGCTGTTATCAAGCGGAGTGCCCCAGGGGTCGGTCCTGTTCAACATCCTTATTAATAATCTAGATGATAGGATTGACTGCACCCTCAGCAGATTCACAGATGACACTAAACTGGAGGAAGAGGTAGATACGGTGGCAGGTAGGGATAGGATACAGAGGGACCTAGACAAATTGGAGGATTGGGGCAAAAGAAATCTGATGAGGTTCAACAAGGACAAGTGCAGAGTTCTGCACTTAGGAAGGAAGAATCCCATGCACCGCTACAGGCTGGGGACCAACTGGCTAAGCAGCAATTCTGAAGAAAAGGACCTGGGGATTACAGTGGACAAGAAGCTGGATATGAGTCAACAGTGTGCCCTTGTTGCCAAGAAGGCCAATGGCATATTTGGCTTATTAGTAGGAGCATTGCCAGCAGATCGAGCAAAGTGATTATTCCCCTCTATTCGGCACTGGTGAGGCCACACCTGGAGTACTGCATCCAGTTTTGGTCCCCCCACTACAAAAGGGATATGGACAAATTGTAGAGAGTCCAGTGAAGGGCAATGAAAATTATTAGAGGGCTGGGGCACATGACTTACGGGAGAGGCTGAGGGAACTGGGGTTATTTAGTCTGCAAAAGAGAAGAGTGAGGGGGAATTTGATAGCAGCCTTCAATTACCTGAAGGGGGTTCCAAATAGGATGGAGCTAGGCTGTTCTCAGTGGTGGCAGATGACAGAACAAGAAGCAGTGGTCTCAAGTTAAAGTGTGGGAGGTCTAGGTTGGATATTAGGAAACACTATTTCACTAGGAGGGTGGTGAAGCACTGGAATGGATTACCTAGGGAAGTGGTGGAATCTCCATCCTTAGAGGTTTTTAAGGCCCAGCTTGACAAAGCCTTGTCTTGGGTGATTTAGTTGGTGTTGGTCCTGCTTTGAGCAGGGCATTGGACTAGAGGACCTCCTGAGGTCTCTTCCAACCCTAATATTCCATGATTCTATGATTTAGTGTTATGTTTCATGGATATGTAATACTTCTCAAATTATACAACATAACATCATATAATCTGTATAACCTTAGATATACATTTATAGCACAATTTTGGTAGAATTAGGTGTATGATAATTGCCAAATTATTCAATGTCATCCAATTTTTCAAAAGAAATATACATATCTATGTGCACTGCCTTGTAGGAGAGGAAGCCCTGTTAGGCAGGATTGGTGACAAATTTTACCAGTATTGCCTGAGATTTATGACAGTATTTGAATTAATCTGAGTTGAATTTCACAAAAGTGTGAATCAACCCCACTGGAAAAAATTGCCAAAGCTGTGTTACATTAACCCACCAGGTCCTTCACAAATCTAGTAGAAACCAATTTTCCTTGACTCAGTGACTCTAGTCCAGATCCACAAAGGGACAGAGACATTACA
Source organism: Lepidochelys olivacea (assembly GCF_965140295.1). NCBI lineage: Eukaryota > Metazoa > Chordata > Testudines > Cheloniidae > Lepidochelys > Lepidochelys olivacea. Next base: position 69,207,467 of record NC_140418.1, on the reverse strand, counting down.
GTAATAATGTGAGAACTTCAAAGAAATCAGTTCAGATAAGCATTCAAAAGATTTTCTGAATATCTGAAGTGTCCTATATTAAAGAAGCCTCCACCAACCCTCAGATCTGATCATCCTCACACAATTGCTTTTCCTTCAACATGCCCATTGATTAGAGCTGGTCAGAAAAAGAAATCATGGAAAATTTAAACTTTTAATTGAAAAATCCAAAATCTTTTTGATTTGCAGTCAAATGGCAAATTGTGTTTTTAGTTTTCCAACAAAACAATTTCAAGAAAAGCAGACATGGTCTGTGAAAAAAATATTATTTTCAAAAATCCAATTTTCTATTGGAGGAAAGGTTTCGTGGGAAAATTTTGACCAGCCTCACCAGTGATAGAGCCTCCCCTGACAATTCCTCATCCTCTGATTCTACAACGTCTTCCACCTGGAGTTATCTTCTTGTGGGAGGACCAGTGGTTTGCTACCCCCATTTGGAGTCTCTGGTGGAAAGTAGGCTGGCTATCACCTCTGGAATCTTTCTGGAAACATATTGCCTCCTTCTCTCTCACATAATGCTAACGAACAACAGTTGAGACTCTTAAGAAAGTGCCTGGTTTATTTCTAATTACTCTTTTTGTTGCATTTTAAGGAATTTAAAATGTGTAGTGATTTACTGTCTTTTGTAAATAGATGTAGTGATTAGAATACTTTTTTTACAGTGCGCTGGAGATTTCCTTTAACTACATCTGGCAGCAATAGACTGGATTCAGTAAGTTGGCAGTGCAACTATGAGACTTTTCAGAGAATCCAGGCCTCTTTTCATTATTAGACAATTGTGTTCATTCAATTTACAAAAGCAATGGAAAAAATGAGAATTAAACTCATAGAATAGATTTTTGCTTGCTGAAGATGTATAGAAATTTTAAGAAAAAATGTCAAATAATAAAAACAAATGATTTTTTTTTCTTTTCAGGTAACTAATGACTTTGCTTCCTATGAAATCCCTAAAGTTGCAAACTCTGGGCCTCATTAAACAGAAATTACTTCCCAGAGATCTAAGTGAAATTATATGCTTTATTTTCATTTTGGAAGATGGCCACCCAATGTGCCTTTTATTATCAACATACATAGCTAGCTACCAAAACACACCATGATTTTTCCATTAGCAACACAAAAGTGTGTCTGTGTTTAATAACTTATTATGTCTTAATATGTTCCAAAATTTTCACTTAAAGTTAGCAGCTGCCTGGTCAGAACCTCTTGAGAGGGTGGAAAAAGGGAAGTGAACAATACAGTATACAGCAAGGAACAAAATTAAAGAGTGTTTTGGTTTTTCCTTTGTTTCTTTGTTTTGTCTAGTCTTCTGAGTGTAGGGTGCTTTTCTCTTTGAACTAAGTTAAATATAAGAGAATTTAGCAAAGAAATGACTGCATTCCCTTCAGTGCATTAAGCAGGGCATTTTCTTATTATACATCAGGAATCCTTATGAAAAAAAAAGACGAAACATTTTTGATCAAATTGGGAATTGTCTTCACTACCCTATATATCACAAGCTGGACTGATATCAAATATACCCCTTGCCCTTCACCATAAAGCAGAGAAATGTACAACAGTGCATTCCAGTAGATAGTCATTGTATGTCACTTTAATGTTGGGATCCTTCATCTAGGCACTATACCTTTCATATGATAGGTAAAGTTGGGCAATTTTTTTGTCATCTAAAACCTTTTTCCACAAAAAATGCAGATTTGGCAACACCAAAACCTTTTGCGAATTCAAGTCAGCTTTGCTAAATTATTTTAGTAAAAAAAATTAAATTCCAAAATAATTGAAATATTTCATTTTGACACTTTCAAAATGAAAGTTTTGATTGTTTGGTTCAAAATGAATTTTCATTTTAAAATATCCGGCAATTTTATTTTTAAAAATCAAAAATGTTTTTCAATGATCAAAAACAAAATGAAATTTTGTTGAAACAAAATATTTTCTTTCACACAACATGATTTTTTTCCAACTTTTGGATTTTCTGAAAAATCTGACAAATTTTATTTTCAATTTGACCAGAAACATTTTTTTCTGGATTGCAAGCAAAGAAAAACAAATCCATTATTTTCCACAAATCTAATGGTGGATTCCCTTCCATTTCATTACAACAACACGACAGGTCACAATGACAGCAAAAGTCTCTATCCTTAACAGATTTTCTTTTCTTTTTTTCTTTTCTTTTCTCTGATCCCATTAATATTCTGGTTTTCCATTTCTAGAGTCCTTACTCTTTCAGTGAATTCCTCAGATCTGTATTTGACATACATAATGCTACCATAAAAAGTACATTTTTATATACTATTTAGACATGTGCAATGAACAGCATCAGACCACTATAAAGCAAATTTCATATGTTATTTTCCGAGAGGACTTTAACCGTACCATTACATACTTGTTTTTGTTTATGTGCCGTGTATCCATGGGTAAGGTTCATATGGCCTCGCTGACAGTTGTCAGCTACATTCTTTAATATAATGGGAAAGCAAAAGTAAAATACAATAGGTTGAATTTTCTGGTCTATCAAGGTCAGGTTGCAACATTTAATGCAGCTGCAGGTTGCCCTGGACAATTACCCTCGAGAAATCTCCCAGTCTAGGAGGAATCTCTGTCAGAATAACACGTGCAGCACCAGAGCCACTGCCCAACTCCACAAACTCCTGCACCAGAAACTCCCCACTCCTGGCATAAGGGGAGTCGGAGGCATGTTAAGGGTAAGAGGGGTGGAGAGAGAGGGTGAGGGGGCAGGTTGTGGTGGGAAGGGTATAGGTCAGAGGAGGAGAGGGGAGAGCATTTGGCAGAGCCTCATGCTGCCCAGCATCATTCTCAATGGGTAAAAGAGGCTCCAGGCTGCTGAGAATCAGAAAGGCAGTAATCAGCTCCCTGTCACACCCTCCCCCAACCATCTCCACTGCACCCGGGAATCAAGCCCAGTACTGGCAGTTTTTTGTAAAGCCGATAATCATTTAGCGATGGTGGAATCTATCAGTGAATGAGATGGAGAAACAGTAACCTCAGAAACCCAAATGCACAGCATACATGGTTACTCTTACCACTCCCGCTCACTATGCAAGGAATCAGAGATTATCTCCCACAGTGCTGCTGGCCCCACACCAGAAATCAGTACTGTCTGAGTTTCATCGAGAGCCAGAAACACATAGTAAATATGAAGAACATAATGGAATAGCACATCAGAAACCATCAAGATCGCCAAATCTTGCTCATCTCACCCACACAACTAGTCTTACTGAAGTCAAGGGAACTACTCATAGGAATTTAAGGCACGCAGGATTTGACATTGTCTGTCATACATATGAACTGCGATTTTCAACAACAGCAAATGGATTATTTTTATACTGTAAATCATAATACTGACAATAATTCTTAGCTCAATCTTCATTGTACATGCTCTAGAATGTGATGTTCTGCTTATTGTATGTACATATAATACATACATACACTTCAATTTATCATTGTTATTACTACATTTATCAAACCATCTTCCAGCCATCATAGTCATCAATATTATTATTATTGATTTACCAGAGCCTAACTTAAGAAAGCATAAATTTCAGAATACAAACCCAATGCTTAAGGAAAAGAAAAAATAGTCAGAAAAGAGAGAAAAGAAAAAGGGAGGTAGGAATAATGAGAGAAACTCCTCACTGATACTGTTCAGTTTTTTCTAATTATAAAATATACTAATATAAACCTAGTCCATCTATTCTTGTAATCAGTAAATCGTTCTTCCTTAGAGCCAAATTCTGCTCCTCTACTCAAAGACGGGGGAAACATCAATTGAGCAGGAGAGCTGTGGAAGGGATTGGCTGGGATGCGACCCTTCCCTTCAGCCAGATGGCACGATGCAAAGCATTAGTGCAGCTGCATTTTTATTACTATTATCTATTATTCATATGATTGTGCTGCCTAGGAGCCTTAGTCAAGGACCAGGACCCCATTGGGTTAGGCATTTTACAAACACAGAACAAAAACAGTCCCTGCCCCAAAGACCTTACAATCTAAATATAAGCAAGAAACAACAGGTACACACAGATGGGGGAGTATATACAAGGAAACAATAGGACAACATTGGTCAGCATGGTAGTATCAACACACCAGGACCCCAACTGTTGTCAGGGTTGTTTTTTTTTTTGGGTAGGCCTCATGCCAAAGGAGAGGTTTAAGGAGGGATTTGAAGGAGGATAATGAGGTAGTTATGCAGATGTTTACAGGGAACTCCCCATAGGCATGAAGGGCAGCATGGGGAAAAGCATAAAGGTGCTTGTTGGAAAATTTAACAAGTGGGAGATGGAGGCTGACATCAGAGGCTGATTGGAGCAGTAGACTTCTCTATACTGAACGAAAGATGATAGATAGGGTAGGTAGGTCATGAAGGGTCTTGAAAGTGAAGACAAGTAGCTTACATTTTATACGATAGAGAAGAGGGAGCTGGTGGAGAGATATTGAGCTCCTCAGGGCTGAGATTATCCCTTCTAGAATGCCTGGAAAACACCCACTGTCGGCAATATCATAAACAAATAAATCAACAAGAATGAGAACAAATAAAATATGTTTTACCCTCCTGCACGGGGTGACTGGCCCCTTTAAGAGAGAATGGAGTAGTTCATTTTTGGCTTATTAGCTGTCTCCCAGTAGGGCTGGATAGAGGACATCTGATCGCTGTAAAGAGCCAGGCAATGACAAACCCTCCTCCTCACGTTACAGAACTTCCAATAGTTTGGTTTAGTTGAGTTTTAAATGGAAGTTCTGGAGAGAAAGAAAGTTATTTTATCTGCACTTACTAAAGCATCTCTAATCTCACCTTTGTAACATAAAGTGCGACTCTCTCAGTCATGGTTGATCCAGTTCAGAATTTAAATGTTGACCTTTTCCTCTTCTTTTACCTTTTGGGTGGGGGGAGGATCACCAACCCAAAATTACTTTCATTCTCACTAAAAGCTGTGAAATAGGATTGGGAGATTTTGTTAGTATCCCTGATATAACCTACTTTTTGGCAGTCTCAACAACCCCCGCTTCCCCACGTCCCCCAAAATAATTTCATGGCCAGAAGAATGGATGAAATTTCATTCTTGCAGTTGTTTCTCATAGAAAAGTAATACTAACAACATTGTATTCAACACATACAGTAGCTGTAACCTATTCGTCATCATGAGTAGCTGCTGGACCACTTGAACCTGTCATGTAAAACAAATTATGATTGTGTGGAGGGCAGCAACATCCTATTCTGATTTCACTTATTGCTTATAGATTTCTACTTCCAATTTCCCAGCATGAGTATTATGTTTAGTGATTGAAGAATAACCTGTGGTTTTGTTATTATTGAATTAAAACAATTCAATAATGCATATTTCTTCTAACATGCATGACTATATCACTTTCTATAATTATTTATATTTTTCAACTCTCAGCATATTTTGAGCCCCATATGGAAAAAACAGCAAATAAATTATGTTAATACATATTTCCTTGGGAAATGAATTCAGACCATGAATAAATTATGCTGACTGATGGACATATGGCAAAGACATCTGCTTTTACTGCAAAACCTGATGTTCAAAGGAAAAGAAGACAAGATACTAAAGCTAATATATTGAGATACTGTTTTTTTTTATTAGTGAAAAGTTTTCAATTACAAATAAAACATACAGGCCTCATACATTTTAAATGAGCTTTCTCTTCAGGAGTGTGGATTTGTTCTATGTAATGTGGTTAATATTGCAGGACTAAAATATGAGCTGCATAACACACCCTTCTGCACATGCTCTGAAGACTGAACATATGATCAAAGCTGGAATTTATGAAACTCCACATGCCACGAAATAGTGGTGGGCATAATGTCACTGCACCACTAGGCCAACAATGTAAGAGCAGCAGAGAAAAGAACACATATACACAAAGAAAGCATTTTAATACAGGAAAGTAGAATGATGATGAAAGTTATTGTACAAGTTGATGTCAGCCTATAGCAGAATGTGACATGTCGTACAATTAGCTGAATGTCATTGTGGACAGTTCAGTGAAGTATTCTGCCCAATGTACAACCATGTTCAAAAAAAGGCAAGCCAAATGTTAGGATGCATAAGGAATGGGAAAGAGAATAATACAGAAAAATATCATTGTGCCATTATATCAATCAGTGGAATGGCCTCACTGGAACACTAAGTGCCATGCAGCAACCCCGTCTCTAAAACATAATGCAAAATTGAAGGGAATTCAGAGATGAGCAACAAGAATGATTAGGGGCATGGAGAAGCTCTTGTAAGAAGAGAGATTGAAGAGATTGTTTGCTTTAGAGAGGAGATGACTAAGGAGGGGGTGTGATAAACATTTATATCAAATAATGAATGATGCATGAACTGGGAAGGTGGCAAATTCAAAACTGATAAATGGAATTACTTTTTCCATGCAATGCATAATTAGACTATGGACCTTAATGCCACATGATAGCATTCAGGCCAAGAATTTAACAAGAGTCAGAGGGATTGGACATTTATATGGGAACAATAATAGCCAGAGCCATGGTAGATAGTGCTAACCAACATTTTAGGAAACCTCATACCTCAGGTTTTAAGCCAATCTCTCTTAGGGATTTGGATGAGGTCTTGGGCCGGGGATGGCAGATTATCTCATATCCGGCTGCTGCAGGGTTTCCCACACCTTCCTCTGAAGCATCTGGTGGATCTGGCAGAGACAGGATAGTGAACTAGATGCACTACGGGTCTGAATCAGTATAGCATTTCCTCTGTTCCTATGTACATTGCTTTGGCTGTGTGTATAGGGGTAAATTTGACCCTTTGTGCACTCGTGACACTTTGGGATGCATTTTTAGGATCTTTTTAATAGTCTTTATGAGACATTTAGAGAAGATACCTTTATAATAGAAAGAAAGGAAAAAAATTAAAAAGTAATTTAAAGTATCAATAAGACCAATATGGATTCAGATCTGGTTTGCAACCTGCACAATATATAATCAAATATAATACCATTTCTAACATTAACATTTGCTATCCCCAAACTGCAGTGATGCATCTGGAGACAGAGTGAGTGTGAACAAATTCTCAAAAGTTGTGGAAAGCAGACAAGAATGTGATTATGTAAGTATTACAGTTGATAGGGTCTTGTTCCAGGAAGGGAAAAAAAAGTACTTTAGCTACAGGAAATACTACTGCAGGACAACCTGCCATTTTACCTCTGGTGGTTTTTTTTTTTTAACAAATACTACATAATCATCAAAATACTTGTTATTGCAAGAAGAAAACAATGTGTGGCTTAATTCATATTGTCCTCATTGTAATTGGAGCCAATTTGTGAAGCCTGAAGAAGATAGCTAATTCATTCATATGGCGTGTTTTGCTCACTGCCTATACCTCCTGATGTATGTAAAGACTGATGACACTAATAACATTTTGCCAGAAGATTTCCAAATCCATAGATGTGTCAGCCATTCAGTTAAACTATCTAATTCTTTAGATGCTGAATAGAGTAAGTGATTCTGTCCATGAATTATAGCAGGAAGTGCCATCTGTAAGTATTAATGGGTAAGAACAATACAATCAGGAGAAACTGTTGTTTTAACTTGTGGGCAGTGAGACCTAATGGAATGCCTGTGCTAGATTTTACAGCCCAGGGACAATATGTGAGATCAGGGTAAACCAGGCAGAAAGCATTCAAATAAACCCTTTCTGTTAGTCCTGTGACAAACTGACTAAGAAAATTTGACTTGTTTTGAAAAAGATGGAATTAACTCAGATGAGAATGTCCTCTAGTTAAATATTTCCATCTTTAAATGTTTAAGAAGAACGTTTAAGCCTTGTTTTTTTTATTATTCAGCCTTAGAACAATATAAAGAAATAACATAGATTCTGAAGTTTCAATCTAATGCTCCAGGAAATGCAATCTAATGTGAAAGACTGAAATGGATTAGGATGACTTCTTTCTTCAGAATATAAAAGATGAAATTCAATGTTGATCAATGCAAAGTAATGCACACTGGAAAACATAATCCCAATTATACATACAAAATAATGGGGTCTAAAATAGCTGTTACCACTCAAGAAAGAGATCTTGGATTCATTGTGGATAGTTCTCTGAAAACATCCGCTCAATGTTCAGTGGTAGACAAAAAGGCTAACAGAATGTTAAGAGCCATTAGGAAACGGATAGATAATAAGATAGAACATATCATGATGCCTCTAGATAAATCCATAGTATGCCCACATCTTGAATAGTGCATGTAAATCTGGTTGCCCCATCTCAAAAAATCTATATTAGAATTGCAAACTGTACAGAGAAGAGCAACAAAAATGATTGGGGGTATGGAACTGCTTCCATATGAGAAGAGATTTATAAGACTGGATCTTTTCACCTTGAAAAAGAGATGACTAAGGGGGTATATGATAGAGGTCTATAACATAGAGTGTGGAGAAAGTGAATAAGGAAATATTATTTGCTCCTTCACATAACACAAGAACCAGGGGTCATCCAATAAAATTAATAGGCAGCAGTTTTGAAGCAAACAAAAGGAATTACTTCTTTACACAATGCACAGTCAACCTGTGGAACTCATTGCCATGGGATGTTGTGAAGGCCAAAACTATAACAGGTTTCAAAAAAGAACTAGATAAGTTCATGGAGGATAGGTCCATCAACAGCTATTAGCCAGGATGATCAGGGATGCAATGTCGTCTTTGAGTGTCCCTAGGCTCTGACTGCCAGAAGCTGGGAGTAGATAACAGGGGGATGGATCACTTGATGATTGTCTGTACTGTTGATTCCTTCTGAAGCACCTGGCATTGACCACTGTCAAAAGACAGGATACTGGGCTAGATGGACCATTGTTCTGTATGACCTGTCTTATGTTTTTATATAAGCACAGTTGTTCTTCTGAGCACCATTTCCAGCAAAAGTCAGCGTAAATAATTATGGAGCTGTGAACCAGTTGTGTGTAAAAGACAAATTGACCTGAATATTACCCAGAAATAACAAAATTTGTTGGAGCTTGTTGGAGTTTGAAAACATTTATATATAGCCCTATCTATACATATACATTTGTTACTGTGATATCTTAACACTTTACAAAAATTACAAAATACACAGGTTTACATACTATTTTTTCTTTTATTATTATTTCTGTACTATCCTTTTATTATTAAAACTTATCTTTGTACAAATCTGTTGTACACATGGCCACATTTATTATCTTCTTTAAGCTCTCACATATAGCTCCAAGCTTCTTCCAGTCAGCATTCCTACATCCAAATATCAGCCTATTCCTCATGTTCACTCACTCACTTTTACTTTAGCTGATTGAGCTAGATCAGAGCTAGCTTTGGTACACCTACATGTGCTTCAGTTACAGCCCTCACTTTCCAGAGTGTGAGATAGTTCAGAAAAAAGATGGACATAGATGATTTATTGCTAAACATTCTTTTTTGCTACCAAAGATTTATTAGTTTTTCCTTCTTTCCCCACCCAAGCAATGATGACCAGTGCTGAACTATAAATAGGATGGGATACGGTAATATTTGAGAAGGAAATATATTGACATTCTTAACAGATCCATCAAGAAGCAAGTGACCCAGCACAAGAATGTTCTAGTACTTTTGCTTCTGTTTTTGCCAAGTTGACTCACGGAGGTCTCACAAGACAGTTTCTATCCCATCCCATCCATTGCAACTTGGGTTGGTAGAGTCGTTGAGAGCGTTTGCTTATGAGCAGAATGAGCTTTTGGATACCTGGTTGCTATATAAAAACTTAGGAGAGAGAAATAAATTGATAGAAGTGTGATAATAAACTTAGAAAAGGAGAAGGGTTTTCTTTTTTTCCAAGCATGGGCATTTGTAAATGTTTTCTTTTCCATTTCTTTCAGCTGTTACAAATCTCCTACCTGAGGACTATGGTTTTGAGACTACTAATGATAGTGTTTGATGAATCATGATGGGAAATAGTAGAATAGAAAAATATCACTATGGAGTTGAATGTTTGCAAGTGTAATAACTGTCTATGGCTCTGCAAATATCATATGCCTGATTTTATGCACGCGAGTTACTACACTGAAGTCAAGTGACGTATCCTTATCAAGCTCTTTTCTGATTCCTCTTCTGATTTTCTGTAAATCTGTTTTCACTATTATGAGGATTGATCTTGTGGTCCAGAGTCCCAGGCATATTCCCTTTAAAGTCAATGCGGCTACTCACAGGAGAAATGGAGAACAGGATAGAGCCTAGAGTAACTGATTGTACAGATTTTGTATGTATGGCGATACCTTTTCTGACAAATGACCAACTTAATTTTAAGAATGTTTAAAAACTAGTCAGTCAAAAAGGATTAAGAAATCTAGAAGGAGTCAGACTTGCCTGGCATGAATGCATTCCAGGCACACTCATAGATACAAGCAGTTTTGTAAAGGTCATAAACGTCTACCTGCAGAGGAAAACAGAAAAATCTGAAGTGCTTTCCGAGGGTAAATTCAGGTTAGTTTTAGGTAGACGCTAAAGCACAACAGGAAATACACAGCCAAATCCAAGTCATTTGAACCAACAATGAAGATTTCAGTTCATGTAGAATATGGCCCTCAGTCAGGCCTTCTGGCAAGAGCTGTTACCTGGCTAAGATTTGCTGTAAACAGGCATCAGACGTTCTTTGCAGATGTACTTCAAAATCCCTTGTGGCCCTACATAAAGAGAGCAGTAGATCTGTTTGTCTTGCAAAACCTTGGCAGGGGACTAAAAATTCTCAAACAGAACTAAATGAGATAGCAGAATATTCCAGTCCTTCCAATTAACCCTTAAAGCACAAAAGACTACATAGGCTGGTGAAATGACTGCACATAAAGCACAGAGTCAGCCAGTCACGTCTCCTTCTCAGAGAAAATGTTACAACTCAGTCACAGGACAACAGATATAATTATAATTAAGTAAGTGTGTGTGTGTGTGTGTGTGTGTGAGAGAGAGAGAGAGAGAGAGATGGACCCACTGTCCTGGATTATGGGAGATCAATCTTCTCCCAGGCAACCTCCTGTTCATTTAGATATCCATATGTTATGAGGGAGATATGCTGCAGTCAAAGAAAATGAGAGAGAGAAAAAATGGATGGATAGCTAAATTGATAAACGGATGGATGGATGAGCTAGAATAAGAAAATATGTTAGTTTCATAATGGAGTCTTGTTTATGCCTAATATACCATACAAAGTGCTTCAGGATGGTTTTCATTCATCCATGTGTATCATTGTGGTTCATTTGATTGTATTCTTGCCTATGAACCAGACAGTTTTCTTTTCAAGTCCCACAACAGGATTTTGGCATATACTCTGGGCAATTTGATGCAATACGGTGGGGAGTCAACTGCACTAGTAGAGATTCTGTTCTTCAAGGAAAAGCATATCTGTTTCAGGTGCAAGATGAAGAACCTGTAGTGACTTTTAAAGAGAGCAAAAGATAATTGTTTCTACTGGCCATCCTTACCTCTCTGGATATAACAGGTTCTAGTGTCCAAATTGATGTGAGCATTTGGTGAATGAATAATACTTACTCCATTTGATTACATAGTCACTGCATTACTAGTGGTACCAGGTTGGTCTGCCCATTTAAGGGACTGAAGAGCCATGGAGCAGCAAGTCCTGGCCTAAGGAGAAGCCAAATGTTGGGAATCAGCAGATCCAGCTAAGCAGGATTGGCTGGCTCTGATTTCCAGCTAGGAGATATAAGTGAGGACCCACCCCTGCAAGAGGGTGAGGTCTAAGAGAGACAAATGCTTCCCTATGCAGCAGGAGTAACAACAACTAGGAAAGCAAGCTCACCCTTCTTCCCCTCCATCCTGTGATCCCTCTGTGGCTAGGGAAGGGGCCACCACGACTCTTGAGCTATTGGAGGGAGAGGACCCTGCAGTATCCATCCAGGGCAGGATTTTGTTACTTTTCCATTTTTGTTTTTTTTTTTGTTGTTTTTTTTTTGTGGTTGTGTAGTAGAAGAATAAAAGAACCTGCATAGAAGGCTAAAATAGTTGGGCCAGGCTGACTATTTTGTCCCCAAACTGGTGGACAGACCCACCAGACTACGCTAGTATTTAACTCACTGCTTCATAAAACACTTGCAGATACATTTGGCAAGACAGAAACCATATAAAGCCTGTTCTATTCATTTTCAAATGGAGAGTAAACCTGAAATCCTGCCAAAGTCAATGGAGTCATGTAGGTCTGTTCTAAAACTGAACATTCCCTTTTCTTCACTATTTCTCCAAGTTTTGCATTTAAGAAATGACATGACTCCTCTCACATTTTCACAGGTTCCCCCTTGTTTGCATATTTCTTTGGCTCTGGCTTTTGGATTTATACTTCACTGGCACACACCAATCAAGTGTCATGACATACAAAAAAGCCAAAACAAAACAAAAACACAAGTTTGAACATAGTAGTAGCACATATAAGCACCTCAACGTGTTAGGTGCTCTGTATACACAAAAGAAACCTGGTCCATCTCCCAAAGATTTTGCAACTTAGGAAGAATTTTACAGTCTAGAAAGAAGTAAACATGCAAGCTCAACTTTGAAAAAGACATTCCTGAACCCTTCAGTTTAAACGAGAGTATATGACTATGAGACTTGAATACGTCTCAGCAGTCCTTCATTATAAGACATGTCCTTCATCCAGATCTAAGATTATGATCCAAACTTAGTTTTGTAAGAGACAGGTGTAAGATGCAAAATTTGTGTTTGAATCAAAAGCATGCTACAGTGCAGCACTGTTCAGAGCTAGGGTTCCTGTTTCATCCATTATTGAAATACAGACCAACTGCAAAATTTGGATCTAGATCTGGGTTCATATTTCAATTTCCCCAGAGTTCAAGAGTGTTTGAATCTGAGATTTTTGTTTCTGGTCCCTCTTCGTGTTATGTCATCGCATTTCTATTATTGGGGGTTAGACTAGAAGACCTTTGCAGTCCCTTCTAAGCGAATGATTCTATGATTTATTAGTTAGGTAAGAAATGATGCATCATGAAATTAATCTTACTAAAAAAAATTGAGTCTGTTTCTCATCTCACTTATATGATGTAAATCAGGAGAACTCCACTGAAGTCAAAGGTGTTATGCCAATGCAATATTGTAGTAAATGAGATTAGAATCAGGCCAATTATTTATAATAATTTAACAATAATTATCTCTTGCATTCCACTTTTCCTCTTTAAAGCACTTTACAAATATTAGCTAATTAATGTTCACCACATCCTTGGGAGATAGATAAGTATTATTATTCCTAGTTTACAAAAAGACAGATTGATGCAGAGAAGTTAAGTGACTTACCAATGGATACAGAGGAAGATAGTGTCAAACGGTAAAATTCTGTGGTTAGATCATGCCTCCCCTTCATTTATTGTAAAAGAATGCATCCCATATCATTTTAAATGTTTTGCTTTTCTATATTCTGTATGTCCTAGCATTGGCTAATTGTTCTTCATTGTGTCTTGCATTTGTGTACTTGAAGGGTGAAAAATTTGTTTACGCACCTTGCATATCCTTGTAGCATAGAATCTGTGAATGGTTATTTCTATTGCTTTCTACAGATTTAAAAACACCTCAGCAAAAGTGAAACATAAGTATTCATTTTGAAATTTTTTAAACTCATACATTTCTTATCTATTGCTTAGGATTCTATCTCAGTGCTAAAAAACTAGCTGATTAAATCAGTTAGAAGGTGTCGCTTACCTGACGCTTATCTTTCACACTCTGTGGTTCTATATATGTATACATAATATGCCTCTGTGCTTTTTCTATGGCTTTTATTACTACTGTATGTGTGTCACCTAATTTAAAACAGACTTGCTGCTGTTTTGAACTATAACGTAGTTGTGGACTTAGTCTATGAGATTGAAATGACTGCTCAAAATATGATATCATGATGCTAGACATTCCAACCAGGCTGTCACAGACAGGAATGTGCATTTGTCTGGGCAAGCATTATAGACCTAGGGGTGCTTAGCTCTAATAATGACAGCATGTGTCGACTGAATGCCATCATTTTTTTTATTTCACCAGAAATGGACATTTTTAAAGCAAAGCAGCAACTGGATTAGCATGGTTCTGTGACTGCCGTGTAAACAGCTGCATTTCCCACTGTGCAAACACAGGAAAAGGTCCTCAAAGCAATAGTGAAAACAAGAATAAAACAGCCAAAACGTAGAAACCCCTGGAGGCCTGGTGGACTGTACAATTCAAGAGAGATCGCTAACTGTCTCTCATAAATTACACATCAGCTAGCAGGGGGTAACTCCTACTGAAACAACCTTTATGATGTCAGAAACTAAGAAAGCTCTCACCCCCACATCTACTTGTGATGTTTGATTGTCTCTGTCAGCAAAGTGTAATCAGTAAATCCCCAAATCTTTCTTTAAAGACTTTTTAAATTTTCTCTACAATTAAAGATTGTCTCTCCCAATTTCCAGCCCCACTTCCCTGATATAAGGCAGGAACTGGGGTGTGTTGCTCTGACAGTGTCAAGCACAAGGCATCAAAGCAGCCACAGGAAGCTGACAGGTAGAGACCCACCTGCTAGGCTGGAACTCTGCCTGTGGGGAAGTGATATTTTCCTCTCCTCTCAGGAACAAGTGGGGCGGGGCGGGGGGAAGTCCAGCTCTAGGGTCAGAAAACAGACATGGAGACGAGTCTACGATCCTGCTACTTGCCTCGTGGTGTGGGCTGAGAGGTGCCAAGGCTGCTGAAAGGCCCTTGGAAAAAAAGATACTTGTAAAAAGCTGGGCTTTGGAAGCAGAGAAATGCCTTTTTCTGAGCAGCTCCTTCCCCTGCCTGCAATAGCTGCAAAAGGCCCCACGCTGGCACTCCTACACAGACATGCACATAAAAGCCTCCAGTTATCACTGCCAGGGACAGGAGTAACTAAGCAAGGCCTTCTTCAGCCTCTGTGGGCAGTGGAAGGAGTGACTTCTTGAAGCAGAGCAGACCTAAAATGGGAAAAGGCATTTTCCCTGATATCCCTGATAGGCTGCAGCAGCTGGCGAAAGTACTCGCAAAGGCGCCAACCCCTAGCTCATGCAGTGCTCCCATTATCGTATAGGGCTGCAGACCCACTCCTCATCTCTATTCTCCATCAAGCTGGTTGTTTGGGTTGGGAAGATATCACTTACCTATACACAGAGTTCCAGACTAGGAGCTGGGACTCTGCCTGTCAGCTTCCTGCTACTGTTCTGATGGACCCTGCTGCTTGTGACAATTTACCTAGACCATGCCTCAAGGCAGAAAGTGGAGTTGGAGCAGACACTCAAGAGAGTGGTGCTCTAATTCAAGAGTTACAATGTTATGTTATTACAATTTGGCATTGAGGGTGTCATATAGGCAGTGAAAAATAGATCTGGGGTACTGCCCTGATCTCTCTTGTAGAAGAATGTAAGAGAAAGGACAAAAATAACACACTGATTTGGGTCCATTTTATCACTAATGTAAAATGTATTGCCAATGTAATAAGTTTACTATGTGGAAAGTCATGAGCCTCACAAAATCCAGTAAGCTGATGGTTTAGATCAGTTGTTCTCAACCTTTTCCATTCTGGTGCTGCCCCAGGGCTCCCATCCCATCTGTTGAGAAATTAGACAGGATCCTCCTCCCAGTTAAAAATATGGGAAGGGCAGGGAGGTCTCAACCCGCAGTAGTGCTTGTGAGCCTCATGTTAAAAACCCCCGGTTTAGATAGTACATCCACACTGACACAGATATATTGCCCGTGGCCCTGATTCTCCTTTAGCCTGTGTTTATAATTCCTTACATACATGCTATTGCAGACCAACCCTCTCAGAAACATACTTCTACGGCGTTCAGTAGTGCAGACCCCTGCAAAGTCTCATGCCTCCTGCCACTTTTCCACAATGAAATCACACCAGATCTGCTGCCTGTGGGAAGCCTGGCAGGAAGAAAATTTGCCACCTTGTGAGGATTGCAACATTAGGCTTTCAATAAACAAAAATAATTTATAAAACGGATCTTTTCATGTTAACAAATTGAAAACTCCCTCATGTCTGAGTCTACTGTGTGTCAGATTTGTTTTGATAGCTTAATGGAGAAACTCAGTAGGCTATGTCAGATTAACTATGCGTTTGAGAAGTTTAACAATCATTTAATGTTATCCAATAATTGTTGACAATGTTATTGCTTGTGTGTTTGTGAATTTGAGGATGAGGACAGGAGGTTGTTGCAAAACCAAAACAGTACCTCTTAGTAAAGTTTTAGCTTAGTAAAGTTGTTTGTTTGTTTGTTTGCATTGGTCAGTAACTGGCTGTTTTAAAAGCATGCTCTATACAATAACTAATTATTTAACTGTTATTTGATAGTAACACATTTTTCCGTTATATATATATGTTATATATGTCACACAAAGATTTTAGCCCAATTTTTTAGAAAAGTTGGATATGTAATTGGCTGTACAATAAATGCATTCATTTACCAAGACTGGTTATGCAAATCAAATCATTGCAAATATACACAGTTAGTGGGACACACACACACACGTGTGCGTATAATCACAACCCTGAATATTTAACATTTACCAGTATGCTATTTCATGATCTAACTGCAAATTTCCAAATTATAAACTTTATAATAATCCTCCTTTTATTCCAGCCAAGATTATGTGTATAGTAGTTATTTTCAAGGCCACATTTTTCCACTGTGTTAGCTGCATGAAAATAAAGCTTTCTTGTAAGGTTATATATTTAGAGAAAACTCTACAAAATTGTCCCATATTAATAGATCCTAAGCATTCCTGGGAGGTGGCTCAGCACATTACCATGTGACTCTGCCGCCCTTGAAAAGGCATAATTTGATCTTCACGGTTGTTTTTTTTTTTAAATTCTCTGGTAGTTACAGAGAACAAGAGACCACAGTTCAGCTCCTCAAGCAGAGAGCTGGGCTGAAGACCACAACGGTGCTGACTTGTAAGTTTCAGAATGTCTATGAGAGAAGCAAAGGGCCTTTTTTCTTGGAAATTGGTTCTACGGGCCTCAGTGAAGAGCTGGCATATTGGTCGTAGGAAAGTGGTCTCAGTGGGTTTAGTGCTTCTGTGGCAGAGCTGCCTGTCAGCATCAATGGATGCCTTTGTATAGAGCAAAAGGAAAGGGGGAAGGAGGGGAAAGAGTGAGCCGTTCACTGGTATGTGAGTGAATAGCAGTGATAGGCAAACTTCAAAAAGGATAAAGCTCAGGATCTTGAGTCTACAGAAAAGAGCTAGAAATCCCATGAGAAAATACTTTCCTGAGAGATTTTTAGCACCCTGCATCTGGTTCTGGATTGGTATACCTCTTAGTCAGCCAAGAAGAAATAGTAGTTGATATGTTTTCCCAAAAGGATCCAAATTTTCTACAAGGAAAAGGATGCCTGAGGAGTTCAAAGGGAGACAGATGGACACTCTCTCATACTCTACATAGGGCTTCCCATCCGCAGATTCTGAGCAAGAGGAGGGAGACCAAGGGACCAGATGTTGATCTCAGCTACACCAGTGTAAATCCAGAGCAGCTCTCTGTGAAATCAGTGGAGTTACCCACGAGTCACATCACTGAATTTTGTCTCACAAAAGGTCTGTTTGGAGGAGAGTATCCTTTTAAGAACACATTTTATTAACTACATTTCATGTTTGCTATAGCAAATTATATTCAATTTATCACTCAGATGAACATCAGTAGATGTTGTTTGTAGCTGTGTCTGCGTGCTACTTTTTAAAAAAAGGTTTTTGGTTCCATAAGTTAATTTTGTACTTAACTGTGTAATAAATGTGATAATCTAAGGGCTTGTGTACACTTGAAATATGACATTGGTGCAGCTGTGCTGCTGTAGCATTTCAGTGGAGACTCTGTCTATGCTGATGGGAGGGGTTCTCCCATTGGCACAGATAATCCACCTCACTGAGAGGCAGTAGCTAGGTCAGCGAAAGAATTCTTCCTTTGACCTAGTGCTGTCTACACTGGGGTTAGGTTGGCTTAACTACTTCACTGAGTGTGTGGATTTTTCACATCCCAGAGTGATGTAGGTGGGTCGACATAACTTTTTCATGTAGATCAGGCCTAAGAGCTTTTTGACCACATTATCTTAAAGTCTATTAAACTGTTTGGAATGGTAAGATGATGTGGGATCATCTCATGGACAGATATTAACCAACAGAGCAACAGTGCCTTATGGACAGACCTGTCTCACCCCACTAGTGTTATAGACAGGTGAGTGTTTGGAACACAGCCCGCAGCACAGCAAAAGTGAACCAACCCAGGAGACTCCATATGAGAAGTGCCCTGGATGTCATATGGGTGAGTAGTGAAAGGACATTGCACATGAGGCTGTGTGACAGATACTGAATCACCCAGGAGAATAAAAAAGCACAAGACCAAGTGGATAAACAAAAAGATAAAAAATCTTTAGGGTGAAACAGAGCTAATGCAGATAACGTCTACCAGGATGCTGTGCACATGGTCTTCTTGCTCCATGAATAGTCCATGTTACCTGACTGCTGAGTGAACAGACGTTACATACAAATTCAAATGATCGGGATGTAATAACTCCCGAATAAAAACCTTAGCACACTGAACTCCACTTCATTTTCAGTGACTTTTTGAAATCTTGTAACGGCTGGATTGAAGTAAATACCTTAATGTTATTTAGAGCCTGATGGTAGGAATAGGCAAGTCTGCAGCAAGTGAGGCATGTGATTTATGGCGCTGAATGTCTCGTGCCCAATTTCTACTTCATTAAGCACAAATATTAAAAACAAACAGTTTCTAATGGTTTTTTCCATACTTTGTAGATTCATAACATAACTGTGGCTGTCAGGAGAGCTGTATGTAAAGAATTTGCAAATGCAGCAAAAGCAATAAATTTTGACTTAGCCCTGGGTTGTTGGGGTTTTTTTATACCATTTTTGAGGAATGACATAGGAACTAGGGCTCCATACAGGCAAAACCTTGTGATTGCTCTGAGCTCATTGCAGGACTGGGGCCTAAAATTGCATCCGCAATGGAGTTGATTCATCATATTAGATACTATCCACTTCTTCAGTGACCTCACCTCTTAGTATTCATCACTGATCTCTCACTTTCAGGGTTATCGTAGAACATTTTTGCAAAAGAAACTATAATTTGTAAAGGGAAAGGTTCCAAACAGAGATGACCCCACAACTAAATCAAGCATCCAAAACCCCCTGTGTATTGAACAAGTTTGGATATGCATCTAAACTTTGCTGCACAAACCTGGCTCTAGTTCTAAATAAATAATAGTTCCAGCATGAATAACTGTGCTTTCATGTATTTGCATAGATTAATGGAGAGTTCACTAGATTACAAAACTAGAGCCAAATCTTGGTTGGAGAACCACATAGGCATACACTTGTGGAAAAGAGTAATTATAACGAATCCTGGTATGCACCTTTTAAAGACCCCAGTTCTGCCTAAGCCCATGACATCTGGATAGTCAACACTGTGGATGCTGCAGAAGTGAAACAGATTAGCAGCAATACAGTGGCATTGTTTGGGCAAAGGGGATGTTGTATGCATATGAAAAGCAGCAAAAGTCTATATGGTTCACATATCACATGGCTGGTCTTGCTCATATCATGTGAATAAATTGCTAGAGAAGGAATAAATTATATGCCGAGGTGTGTCTGATGATTAAGCAATTTTGGGTGCCCCATTTCACTTATTTAGAGAAAGTCATGCTGTCAGATAGAATTTGGACTTTAAATGATGCTGCTGTCAGTGCATACATTTGTAATATGTTTGTAATGGGAATCGAGTATTTAGCTACGAATTATCCCACTCAAATCATATTAAAAAGTAAAACCTCTTTAAAAAGTCTAATTTAACCCGAAGTAATGCCATATGCTCAAAAAACAACATAAACCTGTACAACACTAACCTGATTTCTTCATTAGTAGTTACCAAAACAATAAATATCAAAGAGCTTTCAAGCAAGCTGCTTTAAATCAGGTTGACCTTTACTTCCCTTTAGGCCTTCAGATGCTTTTGTTGTTTACACAACAGTAGACTAATGTTTTTGGACACCCAGTATCCACTTTGGCATGTCTGAAAAAACAGAAGCTGTAGTTTACTTGTGGTTTTACTGAGAAATGTACCAGCATTTCAGTGGGCTAGTTATTTACTCTCGTTCTAACACCATATAAGCAAAGTCACCTATCAGGATGGTGTTAATTTTCTCTCAAAAGAAAAAAAGGTAAGAATAATATATAAAAAAACCTTTTGTTTTTATATCCACTATAAAATTATGTCAACATTTTTGTTCATATTATGGAGGCATTGGTAGCAACTCCACAGTCATGGTTATATTGAGATTTATATTTAAAATGGGAACAAAATCCCTCTGTTTTATATGGTAATGATTGAGTTTAGTTTCCAAATGTAACCAGATAATTGTATATGGAACAACTGAATTTTAAGTGTAATTATTTTAGTAAAATATTTATTAATTTGGTCACCAGAAATATTTAATTGTGATCCCTTTTTGAAATATGCCCCATTTTCCTCACATTTGTTTGCTAATCAATCACGATTATCGCAAATTCCAAAATATAAACACACACAAGCCAAGAGACTTCCGTCTTTAAGGCTGTCAGCCTGCCTCCAGTTACACTCTTCACACAGAGCAGGGAAGGAGGCTGGGTGGTGGCAGGCAGTATGGGATTGAGCTCTGGGGCCCCCATGAGACAAGAGCAAGTATGTGAGGATTAGCAGGGATGTACAGATAGCCTGTGGAGGAAGAGGCAGTGTTTGTAATGGGGTTCATAACTTTGCAGGGACATGGGATGTGGGGACTCAAGTGCCTGTTCATCATGGCATCAAGACTTCAAGAGCTCCCACAGTGCTGATCCCTCACTGCCCAGTGCAGTGAGTCAGTGTCTTCCTGTGGAGCTCTTCAAACCTGGATGCCCCACTGCAAAAACACCCCCACTCTGGTCCACACACACACAACCCTGTTTTCCTCAGCTCAGGTATCCTAGCCAAATCCCTCTTCCACCTCATAGTCCCCCACAGCTCCAGTCAATCCCAATCACTACTAACTCTCCCTACCTCTCTATTTGCCCCCATGTACTGTTTATGCCCAATGGCCCCCAAACACCTCCACTGGGCTGCTTACCTCCAGAGGCAGAGGAGGTGAGTAAGGATGAGTGGGATTAAGAGACATGGGAGAGACCAGGGATGTGTGCCCAGGTGATGAGAAAAGGAATTTTTCCAGGGGATGGGGACTGGTGTGTGGGAATTGTGCAGAATGGGAGCTTGGGAAGGTGTGGGGGGACTTCCCTGGTGGCAGCAGTGCTGTGGGGAGCCCTTCAAGGACAACTGCCTCAGTGAAGAGACTTCACTCCTCCATCACTGCTGCCTCAGCTCTCTGGTATACCAGGCGACAGTACTGGTCAAGGGGAGTGTCTGCCCCAAAGCATGAGCAAAAAGCCCCATATTGCTTCCTGGCATGCTGGAAAGCCATGCTCAAAGAACAGAGGCAAGAAATTATTTTATAGCAGTTTAATCCATTCCCTACATCACTGTCAGAGGTGCTGTGTAGGATGTACCTGTAGGAGCATGGAACTGTTACTACTGATGCTTTCAATTAGCCCCAAATAAAATAATCCTGACAGCTATGTGAAATGTTATAGATCTTTATGGAAACTGGAACATGAACTTTATACAATGGAAATTGGTTTATCTCCTAGTTATAATGATTACTATGAATAGGACAGAGGCTGACAGGAGAATGCCCATAAGTCTGTCTCGGGAAGATTCTTATTATTACCGAGAAGGTTTTTTTTAATCTAGCAGTTTCTGATTTCCTTTATATTTTACAGGACTTGGTGGTGATGGGGGATTTCAGCTACCCAGACAACTGTTGGGAAAATAACACAGCAGGGCATAGATTATCCAACAAGTTCTTGGAATGCATTGGAGACAATTTTTGTTTCAGAAGGTAGAGAAAGCTACTAGGGGAGAGGCTGTTCTAGATTTGATTTTGACAAAAAAAGGATTGAGAATTTGAAAGTGGAAGGCTGCTTGGGTGAAAGTGATCATGAAATGGTAGAGTTCATGATTCTAAGGAATAGTAAGAAGGAAAACAGCACAATAAAGATAACAGATTTCAAGGAGGCAGACTTTAGCAAACTCAGGGGGCTGGTACATAAGCAAGTCTAAGGGGAAAAACAGTTCAAGAGAGTTGGCAGATTTTGAAAGAGACATTAAAGGCACAAGTGCAAACTATCCCACCGCATAGGAAAGATAGGAAGTACATCAGGACACCACCCTGGCTTAACCAGGAGATCTTCAATGATGTGAAACTCAAAAAAGAGTCCTACAAAAAGTGGAAACTAGGTCAAATTACAAAGGATGAATATAAACAAATAACACAGGTATGTAGGGACAAAATTAGAAAAACCAAGGCACAACACAAGATTAAACTAGCTAGAGACATAAAGGGTAACAAGAAAAGATTCTACAAATACATTAGAAGCAAGAGGAAGACCAAGGACAGGGTAGGAAACAATAGCAGGAAATATGGAAATGGCAGAAGTGCTAAGAGGGCCGTCCCTAGCCATTTTGGTGCCCTACGCAGCCCCCCAGGCCTCCATGGGGGGGCTGTGTGGGGGACCCCAGGCCCTCATGGGGAGGTTGGGGGGCAGGGGGGAAACCGTCCCCCAGCCCCAGATTGCTCTGCTCTGCTCCCCTGGCTCCCAGCCTTGGAGGACGGGGGAAAGTGCCTCCCAGCACTCGCCAGCGGAACAAGGCAGGTTGGAGCCGGGTAGCTCCACTTACCATGCAGTGAGTGCAGGCCCAACCCCTGCAGCAGTCCTCAGGGGGGTGGGGGCCGGGCTGGGGTGGAGCAGGGGCAGGAAGAGGTGGGGCTGGAGCAGGGGTGGGGGCTTGGGGAAGGGGTGGAGTGGGCATGGGGCTGGGACGGGAGCCATGGGGCAGAGGCAAGGCAGGGGCTGGAGAAGTATACAACTGTGCAGGGCACCAGGAAATGTGATACCCCAAATTTCCTGGTGCCCTATGCAGCTGTGTACTTTGCATATGGATAGGGATGGCCCTGAGTGCTAAATAATTTTTTTGTTTCATTTTTCACCAAAAAGTTTAGTAGGGATTGGACATCTAATATAGGGAAGGTCAGTGAAAATGAGGTAGGATCAGAGGAAAATAGGGAAAGAACCAGTTGAAAATTACTTATACAAGTTAGATGTCTTCAAGTCACCAGGGCCTAATGAAACACATCCTAGAATATACAAGGAACTGAGGAGATATCTGAGTCATTAATGATTATCTTTGACATGTCATGGAAGACAGGAATGATTCCAGATGACTGGAAAAGGACAAATACAGTGCCAATCTATTAAAGGGGGAATAAGGACAACACAGGGAATTACAGACTAGTCATCATAACTTCAATATCCGAAAAGATAATAGAGCAAATAATTAAGCAATCAATTTGCAAACACCTAGAAGATAATAATGTGATAAGTAACAGTCAGCATAGATTTGTCAAGAACAAATTGTGTCAAACCAACCTGATAGCTTTCTTTGATAGGGTAACAAGCATTGTCACTGCGGGAAAGCAGTAGGTGTGCTATATCTTGACTTTAGTAAGACTTTTGATAGTGTCTCGCATGACCAACTCATAATCAAATTCAGGAAATGCAACCTAGACGGAGCTGCTATAAGATGGGTGCATAACTGGTTGGAAAAGCATTCCCAAAGAGTAGTTATCAGTGGTTCACAGTCATGCTGGAAGGGCACATTGAGTGGGGTCCTGCAGAGATCAGTTCTGGGTCTGGTTCTGTTCAATATCTTCATCAATTATTTAGATAATGGCACAGAGAATATAATTATAAAGTTTATGGACGATACCGAGCTCTGAGGGGTGGCAAGTGCATTGGAGGATAGGATTAAAATTCAAAATGATCTGGACAAACTAGAGAAATGGTCTGAAGTAAATAGGATGAAATTCAATAAGTACAAATGCAAAGTACTTCCATTTAGGAAGGAACAATCAGTTACACACTACAAAATGAGAAACGACTGCTTGGGAAGGAGTACTGCAGAAAGGGATCTAGGGTCATAGTGGACCACAAGCTAAATATGAGTCAATAGTGTAACACTGTTGCAAAAAAACCAAACATAATTCTGGGATGTATTAACAGGAGTGTTGTAAGCAAGACATGAGAAGTAATTCTTCTGCTCTACTCCTTGCTCATTAGGCCTCAGCTGGGGTATTGAGTCCAGTTCTGGATGCCAGAATTCAAAGATGTGGTCAAATTGGAGAAAGTCCAGCAAACAGTGACAAAAAAGGATAAAAGGTCTAGAAAATGTGACCTATGAGGGAAGATTGAAAAAAATGTGGTTATTTAGTCTGGAGAAGAGAAGTCTGAGGGGGGACATGATAGTTTTCAAGTACATAAAAGGTTGTTACAAGGAGGAGGGAGGTAAATTGTTCTCGTTAATCTCTGGGGATAGGACAAGAAGGAATGAGCTGAAATTTCAGCAGTTGTGGTATAGGTTGAAGGTTAGGAAACACTTCCTAACTGTCAGGGTAGTTACACACTGGAATAATTTTCCAAGGGAAATTGTGGAATCTCCGTTATCTGAGATTTTTAAGAGCAGGTTAGACAAACACTCGTCAGGGATGGTCTAGATAATACTTAGTCCTGCCAGGAGTACAGGGAACTGAACTAGGTGATCTCTTGAGGTCCTTTCCTGTCCTATGATTCTATGATTCACAATACTTATTCCTCAACTTCCTGAATTAAACTGGACCTTGATTAGCTAACACAGACTGCTATATTGTGTCATTGCTTCTTAGACAGAACTCCTGATTGATTTTGATATGAAGTTATGGTCAAAAAAATTGGTTAATTTTGCTTTTCTGCTCTTAGGAAACAGTGCATAAAGAATGGTAGAAGTTGTGTTTGTGGAGGTTGGGGTTTATTTTATTTTTTATTGCCATCATATGAACAAAATTCATAGAATCATAGAATATCAGGGTTGGAAGGGACCTCAGGAGGTCACCTAGTCCAACCCCCTGCTCAAAGCAGGAACAATCCCCAACTAAATCATCCCAGCCAGGGCTTTGTCAAGCCTGACCTTAAAAACTTCTAAGGAAGGAGATTCCACCACCTCCCTAGGTAATGCATTCCAGTGTTTCACCACCCTCCTAGTGAAATTTTTTTTCCTAATATCCAACCTAACCCTCTCCCACTGCAACTTGAGACCATTACTCCTTGTTCTGTCATCTGCTACCACTGAGAACAGTCTAGATCCATCCTCTTTGGAACCCCCTTTCAGGTAGTTGAAAGCAGCTATCAAATCCCCCCTCATACTTCTCTTCCGCAGACTAAACAATCCCAGTTCCCTCAGCCTCTCCTCATAACTCATGTGTTCCAGTCCCCTAATCATTTTTGTTGCCCTCCACTGAATGTTTTCCAATTTTTCCACATCCTTCTTGTAGTGTGGGGCCCAAAACTGGACACAGTACTCCAGATTAGGCCTCACCAATGTTGAATAGACGGGAACGATCACGTCCCTCGATCTGCTGGCAATGCCCCTACTTATACATCCCAAAATGCTATTGGCCTTCTTGGCAACAAGGGCACACTGTTGACTCACATCCAGCTTCTCGTCCACTGTAACCCCTACGTCCTTTTCTGCAGAACTGCTGCCTAGCCATTCGGTCCCTAGTCTGTAGAGGTGCATGGGATTCTTCCGTCCTAAGTACAGGACTGTGCACTTGTCCTTGTTGAACCTCATCAGATTTATTTTGGCCCAATCCTCTAATTTGTCTAGAGCCCTCTGTATCCTATCCCTACCCTCCAGCGTATCTACCTCTCCTCCCAGTTTAGTGTCATCTGCAAACTTGCTGAGGGTGCAATCCACACCATCCTCCAGATCATTTATGAAGATATTGAACAAAACCGCCCCAAGGACCGACCCTTAGGGCACTCCACTTGATACCGGCTGCCAACTAGAAATGGAGCCATTGATCACTACCCGTTGAGCCCGACAATCTAGCCAACTTTCTATCCACCTTATAGTCCATTCATCAAGCCCATACTTCTTTAACTTGCTGGCAAGAATACTGTGGGAGACGGTATCAAAAGCTTTGCTAAAGTCAAGATATATCACATCCACCACTTTCCCCATATCCACAGAGCCAGTTATCTCGTCATAGAAGGCAATTAGATTAGTCAGGCATGACTTGCCCTTGGTGAATCCATGCTGACTGTTCCTGATCACTTTCCTCTCCTCTAAGTGCTTCAGAATTGATTCCTTGAGGACCTGCTCCATGATTTTTCCAGGGACTGAGATGAGGCTGACTGGCCTGTAGTTCCCAGGATACTCCTCCTTCCCTCTTTTAAAGATGGGCACTACATTAGCCTTTTTCCAGTCGTCCGGGACTTCCCCCGATCACCATGAGTTTTCAAAGATAATGGCCAATGGCTCTGCAATCACATCCACCAACTCCTTTAGCACTCTTGGATGCAGCGCATCCAGCGCCATGGACTTGTGCTCATCCAGCTTTTCTAAATAGTCCCGAACCACCTCTATCTCCACAGAGGGCTGGCCATCTCTTTCCCATTTTGTGCTGCCCAGTGCAGTAGTCTGGGAGCTGACCTTGTTCGTGAAGACAGAGGCAAAAAAAGCACTGAGTACATTAGCTTTTTCCACATCCTCTGTCACTAGGGTGCCTCCCTCATTCAGTAAGGGGCCCACATTTTCCTTGACTTTCTTCTTGGTGCTAACATACCTGAAGAAACCCTTCTTGTTACTCTTAACATCTGTTGCTAGCTGCAACTCCAGGTGTGATTTGGCCTTCCTGATTTCACTCCTGCATGCCCGAGCAATATTTTTATACTCTTCCCTTAAATTAACACAGGGAGAGAGGGAAAATGACAGAAAAGGAGGAGGATAGAGCCAAAAACATAATGTCCATACTGGCTCAAACCAATGGTCCATCTAGCCCAGTACCTTGTGGTCAGCACCAGGAGCTTCAGAAGGAATGAACAGAACAGGTCAATTATTGAGTGATACATCCCTGTCAACTAGTCCCAACTTCTGGGAGTCAGAGGTTTAGGGACACCCAGAGCAAGGGGTTGAGTCCTTGACCTACTTGGCTAATAATCACTGATAGACCTGTCCTCCATGAGCTTGTCAAATGCTTTTTTGAACCCAGTTAACCTTTTGGCCATCACAACATCCCCAGCAATGGGTTCCACAGATTGATTGTGTGTTGTGTGAAGAAGTACTTCCTTTTGTTTGTTTTAAACCTGCTACCTATTAATTTCATTGGGTGACCCCTGTTTTTGTGTTATATGAAGGGATAAATAACACTTCCCTATTCACTTTCTCCACACCATTCAGGTTTTTATGGACCTCTATCATATCTCCACCCAATCATCTCTTTTCTAAGACGATCAGTCCCGCTCTTTCTAATCTCTCCTCATATAGAAGTTGTTACATACCCCTAATCATTTTTGTTGCCCTTCTCTGCACCTTTTCCAGTTGTAATATATCTCCTTTGAGATGAGACGACCAGAACTCCATTCAGCATTCAAGGTGTGGGCGTACCATGGATTTATATAGTGGCATTTTGATATTTCTGTCTTTTTTATTTCTCTTTCCTAATAGTTAACATTCTGTTAGCTTTTTCACTCCTATTCCACATTAAGCAGATGTTTTCAAAGATCTATCCATGGCGATTCTAAGATGTCTTTCTTTAATTGTAACAGCTAATTTAGACCCCACCATTTTTAAGTATAGTTGGGATCTTTTTTTTCCACTGTGCATTACTTTGCACTTATCAACATTTAATTTCATCATTTTGTTGCCCAGTCACACAGTTTTGTGAGATCCCTTTGTAACGCTTTGCAGCTGGCTCTGGTCTGTACAGTCTCTGGTCTGTATTGTCTGCACATTTTGCCACCTCACTGTCTACCCCTTTTCCCAGGTCATTTATGAATATGTTGAACATCACTGGTCTCAGTACAGATCCTTGGGGGTACCCTGCTATTTACTTCTCCCCATTGTGAAAATTGACCATTGATTCCTATCTTTTGTTTCCTATCTTTTAGACAGTTACTGATCCATGAAAGGACCTTCCCTCTTATCTGATGCCTTCTTACTTTGTTAAATAGCTTTTGATGAGGACCTTGTCAAAGGCTTTCTGAAAATCTAAGTACGCTATATTCACTGCATCTCCCTTGTCCACATGCTTGTTTGCACCCTCAAAAGATTCTAATAGATTGGTGAGGTGTGATTTCCCTTTACAAAAGCTGTGTTGATTCTTCCACAACATATCATGTTCATTTATGTGTCTGATAATTCTGTTCTTTACTATAGTTTCAACCAGTTTGCCTGATACTGAAATTAGGTTTACCAGACTGTAATTGCCAGGATCATATCTGGAACCTTTTTTAAAAAAATTAGCATTACATTCGTTTTTCTCCAGTCATCTGTTACAAAGCCTGATTTAAGTGATAGGTTACAGACCACAGTAAGTAGTTCTGCAATTTCATATCTGAGTTCCTTCAGAACTCTTGGCTGATTTCCATCTGGCCCTGGTGTCCTACCACTGTTTAATTTGTCAGTTTGTTCCAAAACTTCATGTGTTGACACTTCAATCTGGGAAAGTTTCTCAGATTTGTCACCTAAAAAGAATGGCTCAGGTATGGGAATCACCCTTACATCCTCTGCAGTGAAGGCCAATGCAAAGAATTCATTTAGCTCCTCCACAACAGCCTTGTCTTCCTTGAGTGCTCCTTTAGCAAACAAAGCTTTTAATAGCAGTCTGTTTGCCCTTCGTCTATTTGTTATTTTTATAACTCTTTGCCTTTGGTGAAATTCTTTTTTATGATAATGGTGGCAGTAGTTCATAGAGAGATAAAGATACCCCTCTAGTGCCAATAAGTAGACATGGAGTTACTAAGGATTCTGGAATTCACTCTTGGCATTTCTCTTGGTTGCGGATTGTGCTAGTCTGGTTTCAGTTTTAAGAACATATGAGTTGACATACAGGAACAGACCATCTGTCCTGGTATCCTGTCTGATCATGACCAGTACCAGATGCTTCAGAGGAAAGTGTAAAATCTGCATCATGCACCTAACTGACTCTTTTACAATAATATATGGCAATTTTTATCTGAAAATCATCCTCACCCTCATAAGACTATTCTAATGATTACTAGTGTATGTCTACACTACAGAGAGTATAAGGGAATAGATACATTGGCATAACTATGCCAGCATAACCCCATAGCATAGGCACAGCCTATACTGATAGAATGGGGTTTTCTGTCCGTATAGGAAAACCACTTCCCCGAACAAAGTTAGCTATACTGACTTTGCTATAGCTGTGTCTACAATGGGGTTTTTGTTGGCACAGCTATGTTGGTCAGGGGGTGTTTTTTCACATCCCAACTGATGTAGCTGTGACAATATACCTTTTCAGTGTAGATCAGCTTGAAACTATGGTAGGCATGTCCAAAACACTGAAGGAGGACAGACAGACAAAAGGCAAGTAAACAGAGGTTGGCTGAAAGGAAAAGGAAAGGAAGCAGGAACAGAAATAGGAAATTATATACTTTATATACACTCAGTTTGACTCACTGTAAAAAAACACAAAAGAGTGTTAAATGTAGACAAGATAGGGGTTTTGTGGACGAGTTCCAGGAGGTCGTATCATGTGTAGGACTCACACGTTTCACCTATGAAGTTGTGGTGAGCTTGCCTGTCTAGGAGCTCAGGCATGATTCAGGCTGTTATGGAACAGTGACATAGTGGAAGCCTCTGTTTCCAGGAAGCTGGGAGGAAGGCGGATAGACAACGTCTGATCTCAGTGCTCTTCTAACAGAGAATACCAGATGCTGGGAGAGGTTTGAGAGATGAGCCATGCACAAAATGGATCACTAGAGTTTGGAGGTACCCACTGCAATCCCTTCTCCCCAGAACTTTAAAGAAATCTCTGGATCCAAGAACAATTCTGCTGAGCCCCAAAAGTGGTGCCTGAGCTAAATTGTGAACAATCTGGTGAATATTTGCATCTGAGGTGCTTTAAATCCCAGAGTTGATCGAGTGACCTCCAGCTCCAAAAAATGTATAGATTTGAGGAACTTTAACCTTTTTTATGTGGATTTAGATTTGCATGGTCAGTTTGCTGCTATTTAATCTGAAGAATACAGTGTTGTGCTGCAAAAATATTATCTTTAGTTTTACAATTTGCCTTTGTTGGAAATGTATATGAGTTTCTTAATGTTCAGTCTGGCCTGTTGACTCTGCTGTCGCTTACATTGCTTTAAAACAGGAGCAATTCCAGTGAAGTCAATTAAGTTACACCAGGACAAAATTGGCATAAGTGAGAGGAGAATGAGGCCTTTCTTTCTGTATTATTACTGCAAGATGAGCAGTCCTATAATTTAGAGCAGAGACAACGATGAAGAGCTTGCACTAAAGACAACACAGCTCCCACACAGTCATGATGTTAGTCCAGGGGTGGACAACCTGTGGCTCCGGAGCCACATGCGGCTCTTCAGACGTTAATATGCGGCTCCTTGCAGAGGCACCAACTCCAGGGATGGAGCTACAGGCGCCAACTTTTCAATGTGCCGGGGGGGGGGGGTGCTCACTACTCAACCCCTGGCTCTGCCACAGGCCTGGCCCTCACTCCTCCCCTTCCCGCCCCCTCCCCTGAGCCTGCCGTGCCCTCGCTCCTGCCCCTCCTCCCCCGAGCTTCCTGCATGCCACAAAACAGTTGATTGGGAGGTGTGGGGAGGGCTGCCAGTGGGTGGGAGGCACTGGGAGCCGGGGGTGGGGAGGAGCTCATGAGGGGGCTGCTGATGTATTACTGTGGCTCTTTGGCAATGTACATTGGTAAATTCTGGCTCCTTCTCAGGCTCAGTTTGGCCATCCCTGTGTTAGGGCCTCACATCCCATCCAGTATCCCAAGAATCCTTTCTAAAGAGTGGGGATTTAATATGGGGTTGGTTGTGGGACATCATGCAGACAGCACCTTTTCTCTCACTCCACCCCAAACAGAGTCAGATCCCCTTGAAGTCCTTGCCAAAAGGCTTGGTGGTACCTTGGAAGGGGAAAACTAAGCCACAAAGGTGCTCCCACCTTCCATAGCCACCAGTAAGAATCGATAGTGTTTTCTTCTCATGTAGAAGATACAATCTGGCCATTAATCTTAAAATTAAATTTTTGTATCTTGTTAAAAGCAAGGGTAATATTTAAAACTAGACATCTATATTCTTTTACCTTTGTTTTTAGCATGTGAAATTTACAAATAGAACAAAATAAAAAAAATTCTATTTAACAAATGAAATGAATTTTTTTTGCCTCTGTTTTCACTAACAAGGTCAGCTCCCAGACTGCTGCGCTGGGCATCACAAAATGGGGAAGAGATGGCCAGCCCTCTGTGGAGATAGAGGTGGTTAGGGACTATTTAGAAAAGCTGGACGTGCACAAGTCCATGGGGCCGGACGAGTTGCATCCGAGAGTGCTGAAGGAATTGGTGGCTGTGATTGCAGAGCCATTGGCCATTATCTTTGAAAACTCGTGGCGAACCGGGGAAGTCCCGGATGACTGGAAAAAGGCTAATGTAGTGCCAATCTTTAAAAAAGGGAAGAAGGAGGATCCTGGGAACTACAGGCCAGTCAGCCTCACCTCAGTCCCTGGAAAAATCATGGAGCAGGTCCTCAAAGAATCAATCCTGAAGCACTTGCATGAGAGGAAAGTGATCATGTTGGATCATATTAAAGAAGTTCTGTATTAAAATCACAAATGAGTTTGATTCCCCAGAGTTTAAATTCCAGGGTATTACTAATTAAGAGGTCTCTTGGTTTTTGGTGCTGTTTCTCTCCCTCTATGTGTGAAACTTGCAAGCTGCTAATTGTGTTAGTACATTCTAAGACAGAGTCTGTTCTCAAAGCAATTCCCAGAGAGAGAGACTCAAAGCAATACTCTAACAACAGAAACAGCACCCAGAGACTCCCCGCCCTTTTGTTGTATTAACCATTGTGATTAAAATAGAGATAGAGGATGTATGTGGATGGATGCTTGGTGTGGATAATAACTGAATGATCAGGGAGGGGCCAGCCTAAGAATCCAGTGTCCATCGGCTGAAGAAGGCGTCAAGTGGAAATAACCAGAGGACCCCACCCGGAGGGCAGACTGGAATCCACCCAACAGCCTCAAGAATGGGAGAACCAAAGAACAAGATAACATCTTGGAGCCGTCAGGAATGTGCTATCTGCTGATTGATTCAGCAACAGCATGATGAAGCAATTCCCATAGACTGGCATAGGAAGAAATTCCTATAAAAATAGACTCTAAAAAGTGAGAACTTTGGGGTCTGATTCTGCAAACCAACTTCCAGGAGCATCAGATGAGCATCTGACAAGGCCCTGCTCCCTCCTCATGTCCAGGCCACCTGGCCAGTGGCTTGCCATGAGCAACTCTAAGGCTGGTAACTATGATAACAACCTTGCAGAACCTGTGTGTGTGTGTGTGTTTGTATGAATGAATGTGAGAATAAATATGAGATTGAATGGAATGTTATAGCTATAACTAACTGCTTACTATGATTCTTTCTGTATTCACAATAAATGTGGTATTTTGCCTTTTTCCCTTTAATAAGATCCTGCTGGTTATTTTTTTATTGGTACAACATTTTGGTGGAGAATTGCGAAAGGGGGAATATTGGTAAAAAACCTCAGTTATTGTAAATATTGGTGTGCACACCGCCAGCTCTAGTGAGCTAGGCATTTCTATTA
Organism: Lepidochelys olivacea; assembly: GCF_965140295.1. Classification (NCBI taxonomy): domain Eukaryota; kingdom Metazoa; phylum Chordata; order Testudines; family Cheloniidae; genus Lepidochelys; species Lepidochelys olivacea. Next base: position 69,174,624 of record NC_140418.1, on the reverse strand, counting down.
GGTTAACCAGACCTGCTGGCCTCCGAGAAGGTAGCAGGAAAAACAGATTAAACCAGACCTGCTGGCCTCCGAGAAGGTAGCAGGAGACCTGCTGGCCTCCGAGAAGGTAGTAGGGAAAACAGATTAAACCAGACCTGCTGGCCTCCGAGAAGGTAGCAGGGGACCTGCTGGCCTCCGAGAAGGTAGCAGGAAAAACAGATTAAACCAGACCTGCTGGCCTCCGAGAAGGTAGCAGGGGACCTGCTGGCCTCCGAGAAGGTAGTAGGGAAAACAGATTAAACCAGACCTGCTGGCCTCCGAGAAGGTAGCAGGGGACCTGCTGGCCTCCGAGAAGGTAGCAGGAAAAACAGATTAAACCAGACCTGCTGGCCTCCGAGAAGGTAGCAGGGGACCTGCTGGCCTCCGAGAAGGTAGTAGGGAAAACAGATTAAACCAGACCTGCTGGCCTCTGAGAAGGTAGCAGGGGACCTGCTGGCCTCCGAGAAGGTAGCAGGGGACCTGCTGGCCTCCGAGAAGGTAGCAGGGAAGAACAGGTTAACCGGACCTGCTGGCCTCCGAGAAGGTAGCAGGGAGAAACAGGTTAACCGGACCTGCTGGCCTCCGAGAAGGTAGCAGGGAGAAATAGGTTAACTGGACCTGCTGGCCTCTGGGAAGGTAGCAGGGGACCTGCTGGCCTCCGGGAAGGTAGCAGGGGAAAAACGCATAGATTAAGCTATGATTTCAGAATCTAGGCTGTGTCACTTGCTAAGTAATACCAGCAGTGACAAAGAGATTGAAATATCCATGTTAAGATGTTTAAAAGAAAACAGGGTAAGCCAGTACTAGAGGGAGGAATGGAGTCAGAAGGAACTCCAACCTCACCTTTTGTTAAAGAAATTACACCTTTTAAACAAATCCTTCAAAAATCTGGGCACAGTCCTTGGACTAAACAAGCCCTAGCTGATGTCTGCAGTATTTCGGACCTAGAGGATAGATTGGCTCAGTATATCCTCATATACAAACCTTCTAGTGCTGCCAAAAGAGATGCAGCAGCAATTTGGTTGTTGTGGGAGGCATGTAAGGATTCTTCCCTACGCTTGTCTTCATGTAAAGAGGAAAAGGCACAAATGGAAAAGGGAGCAGACAATTGGAAGGTGCTGGCTACAAATATCCAAAGCCAGCTGAAAATAGTGAAAGAGGCACTCCAGGAATACAAAAAGAGTGAAAAAGTTAACTCTGCAGAGGCTGGAGGGAGGCAGGTAAAGGGGGAGAAGGTCCTATGTACGGCACCCCCAGGCATAATTACAAAGAGAAAAGAGAGTAAAAAAAAAAAAAAGAAAGTTAACTCTGCAGAGGCTGGAGGGAATTAAGCAGTTAAACTTTGTATTTCACCCAAACAACTTTTAACCGAAAATGTTAAAAAGGAAAAGTGTTAGAGCATTCTTGGTTTCTTTGCAGCCATTCTGAAAGAAAAATGGGCCCTTTTCCAAAGGAATGTCCGTAAATTAGCCAGGCAAAAATAAACTATCTGATTAAAATCATTTGACTGGACAATTTAGTCAAATTTGCTAAAAGAACATAAGAGGGTTCTATTGGAACTTAACTGCCTCAAATGTATAAAGGGAATGTAAGATGTAAAAAACAGAGCAGTGTGGAAGGGATGTTAAGGAAAAGAAAATGTGTATGTATCTGTCTGTGTGTGTGTAAATATGTAAAGTTCTAAGGACCAGTTAGTTTTGTTTTTGTTAATGCCACTAAAAATCCATTTGACTCTTTAATTCAAAGTTGCAAAACTGACAGACCTTTTTGCTAGACACAGGTAATTAGTGTTGTTTGGCTTTGGGATTTGGCATTTAACCCTTAAAAGGTAACTCAATGCTTTACAAAATTTGAAATGTTTTTAAGTTGTGGCTGCAGCAGGGCAGTCAAAATCAGGAGAATATAAAAAAAAAATATTTTGGATTCTTTTTGTTTGTTTTTTGTTTGTTTGTTTTTGTAACAAAATAGCAGATGAGAGTTGTAGTAAAAAAAAAATTAAAAAAAGACAGTGCCTCTCTGAAGCAACAGCAGGGGTGAGGTGCACAAAACAAAAAGAAGCAATGTTAGAAACACTGAGTCTTAAAATGGCTCTGAGTAATCAGACTGTCACTTTGATAAAGGTACATGAAAACTCTGTAAGCAAAAAAAGAAATAGTGACACCTTATGTAAAAATGGATCTGGATAATGTTATAGAAGTTAAACTATGGAAGGAATGTGCATTTGCCCCAGAACATGTGCAGGATATATTGTAGAAGGGGCAAAAGAAATGCAAACATACCATGCTACTTAATTAAAATGCTATTAGGGCTCCAAAGGGAGCCACAATAGGTTGGGTTTTCTTTTTCAGATTGCTGTGTGTTTTGGAAGCAGAAGTTAAAAGTAATCAAAACTCTGGTGAAAGTTGATTGTGTCCCTTTTAAGATAGACTCTCTGAGCTGCTGATGGCTTTAAATCCAAAAGCAGGAAGTTTCTGTGAAAATGCAAATTACCTAAATGATAAAGGAAGGAAAGAACTAGCAGCACAAAGGAGCTGCAGATAAAGGACATACCTAGTCAGCAAACAAATTGTCTAAATAAAAGTCATGGGATAACAAGATAATTTTAATAAATTTAATGATAATAAGTATCCCTGTAACAACGTATAGTGTGTATGATTTTTGGAAAAATCCTTTAAGGTCGTATGGTAATGATGCTTCTCAGTTATTACCTGTAAATAAAACTTAAAGCTTAACACAGCAGAAAAAACATTATAAACTTGGTCTGCTGTATAAGAAGGAAAACTCAGGGATTTAATGACTAAACAGTGGGATAATTTCCCCATAACCCTTAAAAGATAAAAGCCTTTGAAACCTGGCCTGCCTATAGAACAAAAACAGGAAAATATGGGGGCAATTTCTCTGTTTTGCCTGCAATCAGCAAGGGTATTTGTAAAAGAAATATTTTAAGCAATAATCTGCCACCCCAAAAGGGGTAGAAACATGTTCTTTTTGTCTTTCAGAAAATCAGGAAAAGCTGCCAGCTGAAAAGCAACCCAATACCATGAATCTACTGTCACAATAGAAATTGTGTTCTGTGTTCTATGTTTTGTCTTGTGTTTTGTGTTGTTGCTAGCACTGTTGTGTGTTTAAAAAAAAAAATACTGAAGACCTGCAGGAACTTAAAAATAAATTAAGCTTTCTGTCCCAGCTACAAGACAGCCTGATACAAAAACAAGTACATGCCAATGTAGACTTGGTCCAAATTGGTCTGGGTAACCTAAAAGGCCAATGGAATCTTTAGTAATGGCTTAATACTACCACATGGCTTATCCATAAGAAAAAAAAAATATTAGAAATAGGAAACTACACAGCCATAGCTATGGGATGCACTGAAATGCAGATACTTGCACTAGCTACTTTGGAACACAAAATGTTCTGGGTCATATTGGGAAATATTAAGGGTTTGATGCATTTGTTAAAAAAGAAAGAGATCATTGTTTGACACTTATCAATATGAATGGATGCAATATGTTTCCACTATTGTAAACCAGACTTATTAATGGGACAAATTGTTGTCAAAATTGCACACCAACAGTCCCTGGAGGCAAAGGTATTGAAGGTTAACCCACTCCCCATATTACACATGGGATCCTTTTGGCTACCCTGGACCTTGAGCCAGTGGGCTGGGGAGGGAGGGAAGCTATTGGACACTAGAGGTTGTACCGAATGGACTCCTCAAAAGTGGGTGTGCCTCACCTTGCCTGTTGCCCCAGAACCTTGTAGTAAAGATACATCACTAGGATCATGTATGTGGCATGAATTGGAATCACAAACTCAAATTGCCTCACAGTACCTTCTCTTGAATAGGCTACATAGAAAGTGACACTGACGATTATAAATCTTAGTGTCAAAAGGGGGATTATGTTGGATCATATTAAAGAAGTTCTGTATTAAAATCACAAATGAGTTTGATTCCCCAGAGTTTAAATTCCAGGGTATTACTAATTAAGAGGTCTCTTGGTTTTTGGTGCTGTTTCTCTCCCTCTATGTGTGAAACTTGCAAGCTGCTAATTGTGTTAGTACATTCTAAGACAGAGTCTGTTCTCAAAGCAATTCCCAGAGAGAGAGACTCAAAGCAATACTCTAACAACAGAAACAGCACCCAGAGACTCCCCGCCCTTTTGTTGTATTAACCATTGTGATTAAAATAGAGATAGAGGATGTATGTGGATGGATGCTTGGTGTGGATAATAACTGAATGATCAGGGAGGGGCCAGCCTAAGAATCCAGTGTCCATCGGCTGAAGAAGGCGTCAAGTGGAAATAACCAGAGGACCCCACCCGGAGGGCAGACTGGAATCCACCCAACAGCCTCAAGAATGGGAGAACCAAAGAACAAGATAACATCTTGGAGCCGTCAGGAATGTGCTATCTGCTGATTGATTCAGCAACAGCATGATGAAGCAATTCCCATAGACTGGCATAGGAAGAAATTCCTATAAAAATAGACTCTAAAAAGTGAGAACTTTGGGGTCTGATTCTGCAAACCAACTTCCAGGAGCATCAGATGAGCATCTGACAAGGCCCTGCTCCCTCCTCATGTCCAGGCCACCTGGCCAGTGGCTTGCCATGAGCAACTCTAAGGCTGGTAACTATGATAACAACCTTGCAGAACCTGTGTGTGTGTGTGTGTTTGTATGAATGAATGTGAGAATAAATATGAGATTGAATGGAATGTTATAGCTATAACTAACTGCTTACTATGATTCTTTCTGTATTCACAATAAATGTGGTATTTTGCCTTTTTCCCTTTAATAAGATCCTGCTGGTTATTTTTTTATTGGTACAACAATCAGGAACAGCCAGCATGGATTCACCAAGGGAAGGTCATGCCTGACTAATCTAATCGCCTTTTATGATGAGATTACTGGTTCTGTGGATGAAGGGAAAGCAGTGGATGTATTGTTTCTAGACTTTAGCAAAGCTTTTGACACGGTCTCCCACAGTATTCTTGTCAGCAAGTTAAGGAAGTATGGGCTGGATGAATGCACTATAAGGTGGGTAGAAAGCTGGCTAGATTGTCAGGCTCAATGGGTAGTGATCAATGGCTCCATGTCTAGTTGGCAGCCGGTGTCAAGTGGAGTGCCCCAGGGGTCAGTCCTGGGGCCAGTTTTGTTCAATATCTTCATAAATGATCTGGAGGATGGTGTGGATTGCACTCTCAGCAAATTTTCGGATGATACTAAACTGGGGGGAGTGGTAGATACGCTGGAGGGGAGGGATAGGATACAGAAGGACCTAGACAAATTGGAGGATTGGGCCAAAAGAAATCTGATGAGGTTCAATAAGGATAAGTGCAGGGTCCTGCACTTAGGACGGAAGAACCCAATGCACAGCTACAGACTAGGGACCGAATGGCTAGGCAGCAGTTCTGCGGAAAGGGACCTGGGGGTGACAGTGGACGAGAAGCTGGATTTGAGTCAGCAGCGTGCCCTTGTTGCCAAGAAGTCCAATGACATTTTGGGATGTATAAGTAGGGGCATAGCGAGCAGATCGAGGGACGTGATCGTTCCTCTCTATTCGACATTGGTGAGGCCTCATCTGGAGTACTGTGTCCAGTTTTGGGCCCCACACTTCAAGAAGGATGTGGATAAATTGGAGAGAGTCCAGCGAAGGGCAACAAAAATGATTAGGGGACTGGAACACATGAGTTATGAGGAGAGGCTGAGGGAGCTGGGATTGTTTAGCCCGCAGAAGAGAAGAATGAGGGGGGATTTGATAGCTGCTTTCAACTACCTGAAAGGGGGTTCCAAAGAGGATGACTCTAGACTGTTCTCAATGGTAGCAGATGACAGAACGAGGAGTAATGGTCTCAAGTTGCAGTGGGGGAGGTTTAGATTGGATATTAGGAAAAACTTTTTCACTAAGAGGGTGGTGAAACACTGGAATGCGTTACCTAGGGAGGTGGTAGAATCTCCTTCCTCAGAGGTTTTTAAGGTCAGGCTTGACAAAGCCCTGGCTGGGATGATTTAACTGGGAATTGGTCCTGCTTCGAGCAGGGGGTTGGACTAGATGACCTTCTGGGGTCCCTTCCAACCCTGATATTCTATGATTCTATGAAATGGATTTGGGAAAATTTCTTCCTTATATCTTAAGAAGTTATGGCCATAGATGCTAGTATGGTCACTCAAATAGATGTTGACTAAAATTTTCAAAAGTATCTAGCTAACTTAGAAGCCCATTTTCAAAAGTCCCTAAGTCTTCTTGTAAATCAATGGGATTTAGACTTCTAAGGGCCTAAGTCACGTTTTAAAATAGGATTTAGGCTCCTAAGTCACTTGATCACTTTTGAAAAAAATTCCAATTGCTGTTTGGGAGTTATTTGGAAGGGGTTATATGGTAAATTCACAATGCAGAAAATGTTTGATTTATAACCATGGAATATCTATTCAAGAATATTACTGTACATTTTTCTATGTTTTGTATTATTATTCAGTTAGTCCCATTAAGTGGAAGGATTTTTTCTCTAGAGCCTCTGGCATACAGTAGTTATTCAGCTAACTATTGGCATATGTTCTTGAAATGCCAAAAGATGACCTGTAGACTAAACAGGATATGTGGAATCTGTTGCTCTTCTTAGATGAACTGAAGAATTCATGTTTAAAAAAAAAAACAGGTAGCAGTACTAGTCTTTTTTACTTTGCTTAAACCCCCCACATTTAAGCAACCAAACTTTACTAAACAGAGCTTTCTCTTAATGGGCTGTGAGATGTGATTGTCTTGAGCAGCCTCTGTTTACAGTACATTTAACAATGTGCAGCCCTAGGCAAAACTACAATGTACCATCCTGGTTCTCATAGATCTAGGCAGATTTGGCCTGGCAGTCCCTTTATCATGACAGAGAGGCAGCCAGGCCAAGTTTAAATGATGTTGCAGCCAGGCCGACAGAGTCACAATGCCATTCTAATTGGATTTGGCTGTCCCTCTGTTATGACAAAGGGATGTCCAGGCAAAAACTGCTGACCTAGGCAGCTTCCCTGTTCACCTGTAGCTAGACTGGCCCCCCCAACTGTATATAGACCATAGGACTCTTAGGACTTGATTTATAAAGGGACTTCAGGCTGCCCTCTGATTTTGCACCAACAATTAATTCCACCCATAAAAGTGTCCTCATAATTAATTGAGAGTGCAAATGCTAGCATTTAAGCATCTAACTACCTGATTCTATCCACAAATCAGGTAGTGAGCCCCATATTTAATTGCAGGTACAATGTATTACATGTATAAAATTGTGCTTGGAAAATTAATGACTTGATTTTGAAAAATAGCCATTGATGTCTTACTTCCTAAGGTCAATGTTCACTTTCTATATTTGTAAATTAGGCAATAACTGGTCAGGAAATGGATCAAGCCACAAATATTCCACAGCCCGGTACTGCAGCTTCCTATTGTATTAACTGAATTGTGTTCTTTAATAGTCCAATTCAATTTAGACATGCAGGATTTTTACACAAATGCTATTTTATATCATACTAAAACATGAGGGAGACTTCACAGTACTCCTTTTCTTTTTAATTATTACTGATCTCATATATCATAGATATAGAATATCATGTAAAAAATCTAAGGGCCCTATCATGGGTGGTATGCAGCTAAATAAGGACCAAAATTTTGCTCTCAGACAATGGAAATTGTCTTTATGCACACAACAGGATTTTGTCATGGTTTTAACGTAAAACCATCATAATGTATGATATAAAACATGCATGATCATTTTCTCATTGAAACTTTACAAGCAAGAATAACAAAAATATTGTCCACCAGAACAAATGTTATGCCCAGCGCTCTGCTTTTGAATACCTAATAAGAGTTGTTTTTTTCTACTCATTTGTCCTGCCTCCACACACTATTCTGTCTTTACAGTCATAGTCAAAATTTACATCAGTATCTGCTATAGCTGTAGCAATGTGTTCAGATTAAAGAGTCTATATTTACTCTTTAGAATACCATTCATTCAACATTCCTTGTACTAATACTTTCTAGGCAGCTAGTAGCAATCAATCAGTAGGAGTGTAAAATATTTGGGATGAAACTGAAACCTTCAAAAAATTCAGGATTTATTTTGCATTCCATAATTAACTTGGAAATCAATCAAATCAAACTAAAGTATGTAAATATTTTCAGCAAAAATGGGATGATAGTTTAGTGAGAATAAAGTTGAGTGGTCCATTTTTGAGCCTCAGGGATCTGATTCCAAGTAAGAAGGTCCTATTGTCTAGTAATGATGGCTTTTGCATAGATAGCATGAACACATATGCGTTTTGATGAAAAAAATCTGTAATTCATTGTAATCTGGGTGATTTCTAATCAGACTGGCATTTTTAATACAGTGCCATGGATAAAAAAATATGACTTACACATCTATAGTAACAATGCTGTCATCTGTAGGGAAATTTCAATCTGAATAAACACAGAAGGAGGCTAGTTTAAGGGCTTTGTAACAGTCAGATTAAAAATAGAACACACACATCAATTCAGAAATCTAAGTACACAAAGAAATCTTCCTGTAGTCTAGTTTTTCATTGTCATTTAAGCAAGTTTCCACTCTAGAAAAAGATAACTGTGTTCTGCCAACAGACTTCCTTTGTATTCTCTTATGACAACAGTAGTTTTACACTTCCCTATACTGGATCTGTGTTCAGAGGAAGGGCTCATAGAAGTAGTGGATGGGTGTGAGGTCCAACCATCATGTCTATACCACCCGTCAACAGATCTGATGGTGTAGGAGACAGCAACCTTAGGACCCCTGTGGGCTCAGGCTTCACTGGCTGCCCAGCCCACAGAAACCCTAATTGGCAGTGCTTACTGAGCTCTCAGTTGGCTCAGGCATGCTATTTAAGCCCTGGAGGAAACACCTGGAGACTGTATGCAACTAGGTGGCTTGTTGGCTTGCTTCTGTAAACAGACTCTGCTGTGTTCCTGATACCTTGCCTCGCTCAGAGGTTCCAGGTCCCCTGCCTGGCTCCTAGTCCTTCACTCTGTCTCTGCTCCACTACCCCTGCCGCAGCTGATCTGTTTGGTTTCTGATCCAGCACAGCTCATTAACTATGACCTGACCCTTTGTCATGACACTAATGTAGACTATGGCTTCCAGCTTTGAGCCACACCCCACAGCTGGGATCCTGACAATGACATCTGAGACACACGAGGTAGATGGTTCTTTCTATCCAATCTTCCTTTTTCTTAATGCCCAGATTACACTTACCTCAGATATCCGCTTGTTTGAATGGCACCTCTCTATACTTTTCCTCTGTAAGGACTAAATTAGGCTGCTGTCTATAGCAAACTTCCTTAGAAAGGCTAGGAGGCATTGTGCCTAAGGAAGGCATAATATCTCTGGGAACACTAGTTGCTCTCAACCTGGTAAATAGCCTCTTGCAGATATTCTCTTTTGTTTCCTCTTGGGTTCTAGTATTACCAGAACTGGGCTCAAAACTACCTGCCAGTCCCAGTGGCAGCCTTCCTTCTTCTAAGAACCAATGTAATAGGTGTTCAGCTCTGCAGTGAGAGAAGAAATTGTGAGAAAATGATGTGGCTCCACTGCACAGAACTGACATAAGAATTTAAAATATGTTATTTCTTTAAAGCTTTGCTAGAATCTACATCATTCATTTAAACAGATGGAATGAGATTTTTTGCAGTGCTGGTTACTTTTGACAAACTGAACAGCTGAGCTCAACACATTTCAGAGGTATCCACTCCCTTGACAGACCAGAGCAGCTGCAGCAACGGAATACTTTCTGAAGGAGGAAATGACACCTCTTTTGGGACTAGGGTGACCAGATGTCCCAATTTTATAGGGACAGTCCTGATATTCAGGGCTTTTTCTTATATAAGGACCTATTACTCCCCACACCCTGTCCTGATTTTTCACACTTGCTGTCTGGTCACCCTATGTGGGACAAGCAAGTGTGGACAGGTTGGCTTCTTGGGCTGGGCTCAATCTGCTCAAAAAGTGTTAGGGAGAAGCAGAAAATCTGTAAAATGGGAGGGCTCAAGCCTGAGAGCAGTTTGAAGAACTATTTGTAAAGAGGCCATCCACCTGATTGGAAGCCTCTTCCAATGAACCACTCCTTGAAGACAAAGTATGCACCATTGTCATGGGATTGTATTCAAATAGACCCTGATGTGCTCAGGCTATATCTACGCTATGCTGCAGTGTGGATTACAGGGGTGTGAATTGCAGAGTGCACCAAAATGTTGTACTGTAACTGCCCCGTGTGGACACTGCTGGCATGAACTTCCTAGTTCAGGTCAAGGTAGTCCTTTTTTAAACAGGACTGAGTTAATGAAAATTAGGCATTTCTTAGTTTGTGCCACAGCGTCCACATGGAGTAGTTATAGTGCAACATTTGGTGTGCTCTGCAGTTCACACCCCAGTAGCCCACACTGTGGCACAGTGTAGAGAAGCTGTTAGTTAGTTACCTAAAACATGGTTCTAACTTGTCACTTACAGCCTATGTAAACACCTCCAATAAGTTCTCCAAAAATAGTGTGTGTCTTTGCTGAGTGAAACGTGAAATGAATCTCTGCCAAAGATGTGTGCTGTGCCACTAAGGAAATTAGAAACAAGTAGGGTCTGGCTGTGTGTGCATAATATGGGACGTGTGGAAAATTGCCATCCCCGTCTGTTCATAACACTTAGTCTTCAAGTAAAACCAGAGGAAAGTGCTTGGAAGAAGTACAGTGTGACACAAATCAGAATTGTTTTTAAGCTTTGAAAGTAAATTGGCTGCTGTGTGATCTTTGTTAACTCCAAAGATTTAAAATGCAGTTTGAAAGGTGCTTTTCAAAATTGCAGAGGGCTGTGATGCCAGATCATGGCTTATCATACATGCCTACACAGAATTAAGAGGGCATAAAATGTCCCCTTTCTCCTCTGTTCCAGCTACCCACATCATGCCATCTAGTAAAACTCACCCTGGCCAGCCTAATCAAATAAAAACTTACTAAAAACTAAAACAGTAAAAGGGGATGAAATTCTGTTCCTTGCAAGTGCAAGTAACCTCAAAACCTTAATTTGTGTGACTATGTGATACCATTTCTCACTGTGTCATCTCATGTCATATTTAGATGAGGGCCAAATCCATTTTCCAGTAAAGCCAATAGAAAGATACCCATTAACTTTAATGGGAGCTGGATTGTGTCCCTGGAGTGTAATTCTTTTGGACAGGGATCCTGTAGTCTTTAAATCAAGACTGGCTGCCTCAAAAAGATACTGTAACTCAAACAGAAGTTCTGGGAAAGATGTAGAAATTACTGGCTCAGGCTCTATGGTCTGTGTTATACAGGAGGTCAGACTAGATCAATGGTTCCCAAACTAGAAGCACTGCTTGTTCAGGGAAAGCCCCTGGAGGGCCGGGCCGGTTTGTTTGTTTACCTGCCGCGTCCACGGGTTAGTCCGATTGCGGCTCCCATTGGCTGTGGTTCGCCGTTCCAGGCCAATGGGGGCTGCGGGAAGCGGCGCGGGCCGAGAGATGTGCTGGTCGCCCTTCCCACAGCCCCGATGCATCCGATGAAGTGAGCTGTAGCTCACAAAAGCTTATGCTCAAATAAATTTGTTAGTCTCTAAGGTGCCACAAGTACTCCTTTTCTGTCAGAAGCGATGGCCTTCTTCTCATTAAGAAGGCTATCAAAACTAAATGGGCCATTGTGGAACATCACAATACAAAGACTTTGTTAATTACCCCTTCACTCCCATGAAGAGGTGACGTGCAAAAGGGCTTGTCCCATCAGCTTGAATTCTAGAAGAAGGAAATAAAGATAGTGAACAAGAAAATTTTTCATCTCTCTTTTGTTGTGGTTTTGGAACCATAGATGGTAACTCACTTGTGTATATAAGTTTTCCTGTTTGAACCTGTAAATAACTCTCTCATTTCATTTTCCTAGTTAATAAATCCTTAGTTAGTTTACTATAGGATTGGCTACAAGTGTTGTCTTTGGTGTGAGATCTTGAGGTACCGATTGACCTGGGGTAAGTGACTGGTCCAACCAGCGGACCAAAGTCGGTGATGAATCCTGGTCACATGCCACCTAAGGCACATTGCGCTTATGCAAAGAAGTGACTGGTCTCTTGGGACAGGAAGCAACCTGAATCTTTTGTGATCTTTGGTGTGTAGCAACCAACTATCACTAAGGCCAGCTTACCTGGGGGGCAAGATAGACTGAAATTCCCAAGGGGACTGTCTGTGACGCCATGGTAAGATAGTTTTAGTGCTTCAGGAGTTGCAACTTGTTACTAGGTGAAATCTAATTATAGAACATACCACCAGTTTGGAGTGTCTGCCCTGCCTTTTGACAGTCTGCCCTGAGATAAACTTTCATGATCGTGAACCACTCCTGATTGTGTGACACTCACAATGGTCCCTTCTGGCCTCAAAAACTGGGAATATTAGTGTATTGTCTTTGCAAAGTATTTTGTGCAACAAAGGGACTATATTTGATAACAATAATTCATGAATAATATTTATTAATTGTTAGTTGTACACTTGCTCTATCTCAAGGCTTGTTTTATTAAATGGTGTTGAGGGCAAAAGGACTAGAAGAGATATTAGATTAAGGGATCTAAAGAACTTGCTAGAATCTTACACTATTCTAATAACTTTCTGCATAGAATACATTTCTCCATCTTTAGTGGCAAATTAATAATCTGCATAAATATACTCTAAGAAAAATAAACCCTAAATTGTTGAAACTGCTATTTTAGATTTTATGCTGATAATCTATGGAGACTGGATGAAGGAACTATTCTACTGTTGTTCTTAGATCACAGAAATCTTTTTCCATATGCGACAAATCAAATCCATCTGAGACCAATTTTGCAGACGGACTACTGGCTCAGTCAAAAGGAGGCCACCTTTTCCCTTTCCTGAGAGCAGTGTTATCTAGGAATGGGCAAAAGGATAAAATTCACATTTGGAGATTCTAAAATGTGAGTGATATTTGCATGCGTCAAGCTGATTATCACTCAAGCTGATTACCACTGAAGAACAACTTCCCCCGCAATACATTAGGGACTCTACTCCTTTCTCCACAGACATCCATTTCCCTGGGCTTCTATTTATTTTTGTTACTCTTCTAAGTGGGTCAGTTAGCTTTCTGTCTCTGGTCTCTTCAGGGTATGTATGATGGGTTGTACTTATCCCCTTCTGTGTCTGGTGGGCAGCAGTAAGGCCTACTTCACCCACAATACTTAGGAAGCATCTTCAGAAAGATTGGAGATCTGTCTCTATCTTGTGTACTTATATGGCCCTCATTACGATAGGAACTGAGCATATCACAATTACTAATGTGGTTATTCTCATAACAACCCCTTGAGAGAGCGGTGAGGCTATGGTAGCTGAAAGTGGCTACAACGACTTTCTTTCAATCAGGAAGCCTGACGGAAGACAATGGATCTCTACGAGTGGGTGGCATTATCTGGTGTAGTAGCAGGTGGAATGAGTTGATTGAGCATATCACCTTGGTAACTTCAATTAGTTGGACTGCGCTCCTATGGGCCCCTGACTGAAATTAAAATGGTCCTTCCATAGCAGAAACCCCAAAGAAGGGCAGGTATTGTGTATGTCACCCCTTTGGGAACATTAGGTTAGGATGGGACATGAGAGGAGATTTGTACCCTTCTGCATGAGAAGGAGTGTATTTGTCCCCCCATGTTCATACTGCAGTGATCATTCTGTGAACAAGTTCTTGTGACTTTAACATCTTTATTTGTCTTCTGCTCTTGGAGCAGTTAAGATTAGTTGCACAATCTGATGTTTTAGGCTCATTCTTCATTGAGATTTTCATACCCAAATGGTAGATTGTAAATTATTTGAATCTACTAGGCTAAAAGAAAGGGAAAAAACAGCCTCAGGGCGTTTGAGAAAGCTCACATCTTCAGCAGGTAGCTCTAATATAGATACATGTGAATATTTGAAATTATTTTGAACACGTTGTTATTAAAGACCAGATTGTGACCCACCTTGTGCAGCAATGTATGGTTGTAAGGGGTATAATGTGCCCCCTATTATATTGTGCTGGCTAATCATACTGCTGTTCACAATGTGGGAGAGAAAGCAGGCTCCCCTCTGATAGATGGGAAATGGGTGGTGCCTTGGCTCGGATTCCCCGGTGTGCCCAGCAGTGTAGCTGTCCCATGCGTTGGTTGAGGTTCACTGTGACAGCTATAGAACCTGAGTCCAGGTAGTTTACTACCTCCATGGAGCAGTGGAGACTGTGGGTCATGAGGGAGACTGTGGGTCATTTTCATCCTCAGCTCCTCCAAGAGATGCACAGCAATACACTGCCCTTTGCTCAGTGCAGACTAATTCATAATCTAGTCCTAAGGAAATACTCTTATTATTCCTTGTACTACTTTATTGGTCTAAACTTGTTTGCTCTTAAAGACAAAGAGACTAGGATAGGCATGGAAAATCTGAACTTGTGGGCTTGGGAGGAGGTGGAAGGGGGTATGCAACATTTTGAATAAGACATTTGGGTCCTATTTGTTGAACTTTCTGGGTTTTTTCCAAGAACACCAGACAGTCTGATAGTTTTCTCAGATGTGAACTGGATTAGAACTTGGTAAAGTTAAAATAAAAAGAAGAGTCTAACCTGCTTGATTCATGTTTTTTGTCTGCTTATTGAAAGGGAACAATTCCAAAGGAACCAGAACTCTAAAAGATGTGTGAAACATAAAGATAAAGGTAAAACATGGGTTTGTATCTTCTAAGAACAATGAGACAAATTCATTCATAATTTTGCAACAAGACTCCAATATATGTTGTGCTCAGGGAAAAGTCTGTAAAAGGATTTGCAAATGTTATCTATGAAAAATGTAGAGCTATAATGTGGGACAATTCTTCTCCTTTTGGCTGAAGAAAAAATACCCATAGCAAAGTGGGGTGAGTTATCTCATTTAGGGTACATCTACACAGTGATAAAAGCCCTGCAGCATGGCCATGGCTGGCCTGGGTCAGCTGGCTCAGGCTTGGGCTGAGGAGCTAAAAATTGCTGTGTAAACATTGGGGCTCAGGCTAGAGCCAGCTCTGGGATCCTCCACCCTCAGAGAATCCCAGAGCTTAGGCTCCAGCCGGAGTCTGAATATCTATACAGCAATTTTTCAACCCTTGCCCCATGCATACAAGTCAGCTGACCCAGGCCAGCTGTGGGGGGTTTTATCCCCATATAGACATACCAACATCTCCATACATTCTAAGGGTATCCTCAATGTAAGGAGAAGGAGGCTAGGAGCTGCCAGGGGTTTGAGGGTCTGGAGAACTGGAGGAAGGAAAACACACAGGGAGACTTGGAGGAGTAGTCTGGAAAGAGCAGGTTCTATTTCTGTGCACTTTGGAAACTTCAAAGGCAAATAAATAAATTGGATTTAGTGAATGAGAGGTATGTTCAGCTGAACACGATGAGATTCTTAAAATCCTTCATCCAAACCTCTCCATTTTAGATACAAGTGAGATGGATACACAGAATGGAAGATGAAAGATAGGTCACTCAGGTGTTCTGAACTGTGCAGTTCCAGCTGTAGTTTTGAATTTGCTGGATTTCTAATAGGACCACTCAAATGAAATAATATATTATTACTCTGATAACAATGTTCACTAAAGGGTGGGCCAGATACTTGGTGAAGGTGGAGTCCCCTTTGTATTACTCCAGCACTTAAAGCTTCTGCCAGGGGATTCCGATGATGCTGTAAAGAGGGAATATCAGAGGCTAGAATCCACCACATGCTGACAGTTCTCAGCTGGCAGAATGAACATAGACTTCCTGTACCTCCTCATTATCAGTTGCTCTGAGTATGAGGTTGCTGCAGCTAACAATCTAGCTCAAGAGCTAGTCAATTACCACAGAAAATTATTCAAAGAAATTATTAAATGGTGAATGCTGATAAAATTACTTGAATAATGTATTCTACAAATTGTATCCAACCAGCCCTATTTTGCAAAATTGGCAAAAGTACACAAATTACAAAAAAAAAAATACTATATTTCAAGGCGTTTTTACCTTTAAATAAATTCTAGATATTTACATCCTTTACCTATTTAAACTACAGTTTTTCATCTGGGAGATGCAGGTGGTATTAATAGCTGCATAACTGCAAGTGTGTGATTTAACAGCTTCAGACTGATGTCCTCAACAAGTTGTGGCAGGCCAAAAATACAACAGAGAACAATCCACAACTCTGTACTTTGGATGAGAAATTGTAGGATATAGAGGTGGCAAAATACAGGATAAAACTTATACTTTAAGGAGCCAATCCAGCATCCTCTTCTGCAGTCAAAAAGGGCACCAAGGCCGTAGAATTAGTGGGCTTGCTATGCACACTCCTATATAGAGCAGAGATAGGAAGTATGCAGGGAAAATGTAAATGTGATGCTCTCCTCAGGGCACCCAGAACTACAAGCCACTGTGTTACCCCCTGCCTTAGTAAGAGTGAGCTTTCCTGGAGATTAGATTGTTTCAGCTCCATCCACCTCACCAGCAAACTCCAAGAGACTCTGCCAGATTTTTACCTTGCCTTGCAGGTAACCATCAGAAAACCCCAGTTCCCAAGTTCCTCAGAGACATCTCACTGCTGAGTCCAATTCCTCTCCTGGACACTACACAGAAATTGTTACGTTTGCTGTTTCCAAAGAGACAGGGTACACACCAGTCTGTTAGGTTAGCTGGGGACTCGCTCTATACTTCAATATAACAGCACTGAGATGGTTTGTGGTAAAAATCTGTCTAGGGCAGGTTTGGTTTATACACTGCCTCCCAAATACATTTTAAGAACATATTTCCAGCATACATACATAACTCTTTGTACAACCCATACATGCCTCACACAATGAATTTTCGGGACCAGTGTGACAGCAGTTTACAAGGTATACTTTACATGACACCTCTTACAGCGTGTTGCAGGTACAGAGTGTGTCAGACCTGATACAAGTTACTGGAGGGTGGGCCTTCTGCCAGTTGTCACTGAGGGGCTCTCAGGGTCACATGGTGTCAGAAAATCCATCACTGTGCAGATCCACCCATCCTCCTCGCCGTGGGGAATGAATGAAGGACCAATTAAGGCTACTGAAGCCAAGGGAATAGCCCCACAGGTTACTCACAGCCTGTGACCAGGAAAAGGATTCCTTACCTACTCCATTGTCTCCCTGCATCTTCCCAGTGCCTAGCCCAGCTTCTTTGCTTAAATCAGTATCTAAATGCACAAATACAGTCAGTTAAGGAAAATGTAATATATTAGGGTCTCTGTTTCATTCCAATTTTAATTCCATTATTCCATATGAAACTGGAAAATTGAATTGAAACAGACTCGATGGCAGTAAGCTTTAACTGACAGTGTATATAACCACTTGAACTCAAGACCTGAGAGGAGCGAGCCATAAATTGGCTCAGAACAGGAACCATTTTCTCTATCAGCTACAAACAAAGAGAGAGACTTCACCCTCAGCCACACAAAAAGGCCTTTCATCCAGTCTATGACATCTCTCTGTGCCTGTCACCAGTGGGGTTGATACAAACTGAGGTATTTTTAAATTCAACGAATAGGGAAACCCTCACTAAAGTCATCTGGTTTGGTTGAAGCTACTGAGAGGAAATAGGGGATGTGAGAGCCCAGTAGATTGGCTGGATGTTGTGACTTTTCTTTTCTTTGGTCATTCCCTCTCAGCTCAACCCAGAATAGGAGTGGCATAGGAGCCACCGTTCTGGAATGGGGAGCTGGTTTAGCCAGCTTTGTGCTGCTTTGTCCAGAAAAACAGCTCAGGCCACCATTTGTCTCAAGGTATTTATTTTTGAACGCTGAAGTGCCTGGCTGCGGCTTTCCACAGCTCCCATCACCAGGAATGGCGAACCATGGCCACAGGGAGCTGTGGGCAACTGTGTAAATGTAAACAAATGGTCTGGCAGCCTGCCAGTGGATTACCCTGATGGGCTGCCTGGGGCCCACGGGCCGGAGGTTGCCCACCACTGGTCTAGATAATACTTAGTCCTGCCATGAGTGCACGGGACTGGACTAGATGACCTCTTGAGGTCCCTTCCAGTCCTATGATTCTAAAATCATTACCTAAGTCCCCATAAAAATGTCAAATACATGAAACACTGATAATTACTTTGATTTTAAAAAGAAAACCTGAGAATTTAAATTAAATTTTGTAAACTAACAAATATTTCTGAGACTTTAGTTTAAAAAAATTCCCACAATTCTAGTTTTTATCTTTTTTTTCCCCACCAGGCTTTGTTTTCCTTTTGTGGAAATTGTGTGATACTTTGGCTCTTCTCCTTACAGGAATTAACCCTTGTTTTTTTAAGTCTAGTTTTCTACTCAATATGTCAATAACTGCCAATGTGGCTTTTTTTGCTGAAAAAGTCTTAGTAGGTAATAACTCTTAATCTACTATCAGCCTGTTCTTTCCTGCTTACAGCATGTGGTTTCATTATATTTAGTGAAACGTAAGTAGGATGCTGTAGTAGGGTGGCTTGCCACTAGCGCTGGAAGGCTGGGCATTAGTCAACCCTGATTACTAAAGGATTCACCTGTGCTGTGTTATCACCCTTGATGGGCCTGATGGCAGCAGGAAGGGTTAGGAATTCAGGAAGATGTAGCAAAGACTACAGAATGAGGAAAAAGAAAAGGAGTACTTGCAGCACCTTGGAGACTAACCAATTTATTTGAGCATAAGCTTTTGTGAGCTACAGCTCACTTCATCGGATGCATTCAGAGCTGTAGCTCACGAAAGCTTATACTCAAATAAATTGGTTAGTCTCTAAGGTGCCACAAGTCCTCCTTTTCTTTTTGCGAATACAGACTAACATGGCTGCTACTCTAAAACCTGTCAGAATGAGGAAAGTCTTCTCCAGGGAAGACTCTGAGACCAGGGGAGTTGCCCCAGCTAGGAGCCTGCTAAGACAGGAGCATGACCCTGATATTAGGGGTTGGAAGTCAGAGCCAGAAGATAGAGCTGTAGCCAAGTAAAGCCTGGGAATGATGATAGAACTGGGACCCAGCTCTGGGAAGAGGGGTTGTGGGCTCCCTACTTAAGGGGAGAGAGACAGTGAATAGCTATTGGGGCCTGGAGAGCCAGTTTGTACCCAGATGACTATGTCTGAACAGATGTATTGCTTAGACAGTTCCCCCCCCCTTAATTTTCAGCTGGTTTAGGGACCCTTATTTTCTTAAACAGTTGTTTTAAATGTTATTAGTGACATGGCTTATTCAGTTGCTGCTGTTAAATGTTCTTTCATGTTACATTCTATGTCTGCAGCTTGTACTAGATGATTGATTACAACTTTTGATCGCTTTTGCCCGGCACTGAACATGACTGTTCGTTAGTGGATTTGTTCTAATTTTATTTACCTTATGGCAGTGTGATTATCCAAGTTAATAATCAGTCATCATATCAGGCTGAAACATCTGTGGCTTCAGTAGATTGTGTTCAGGCTACTTTATTCTTATCTTCATATTCAGTACAATTAGTTAGATCATCATGTAATTGTTCCTGTTGTCAAGATTCTCCAGTTTTATATCTCTGTTTATTAGATAGAACGTATTTGAAAAATGTCACAGCTCTTTTTGTGTTCTACAAAAATAGTTGTTGAGTACTCATTGCAGGTCAGA
Organism: Lepidochelys olivacea; assembly: GCF_965140295.1. Classification (NCBI taxonomy): domain Eukaryota; kingdom Metazoa; phylum Chordata; order Testudines; family Cheloniidae; genus Lepidochelys; species Lepidochelys olivacea. Next base: position 69,154,962 of record NC_140418.1, on the reverse strand, counting down.
TAAAATCAAGTTTGTTTTTCCCTGTAGACTCCCAGATGTTCCCAGAGCCCTTTATACAAAGTTAGGTGTGATTCCACACAATCCTGTGCAGATTGTTTATCCATAATCTTGGTCTTCTTATGACTCCATCACCAAACTTTGATTAGCATTTTTAAATGTAGTTAAACCTGTTTATTATTATTATTGGTCTCCTTTCTTCATAGTGATTCTTCCCTACCGCACCTGTGAGGGGTTCCCCCCCCCTTCAGATGCCACCTGATGTGCTGAGATACCACTGAGTCCATTTGTTCTGCCAGCCTGGTCACCCTTTTTACCCGTCTTGTTGAGCCAGGCTATTAAGCCTTTTCCAGCACACACACACACAGGCGGAGGCACACCCAACTGCAGAATGATACAAACAATGAGATCAGCTCTCGGAAGATTCAGCTTAAGGGTCTTGCCCCAGGTCTCAGGTGTCCACCTCCCTTAGAGCGCAGAACCAAAGGTATATTATGAAATCCGCCTCCTTCCTCAATGTGGAGGAAGGTATGCACAGCCTCTTACTCCCCCCTCCCCTCCCCCAAATTAGAAATGACAGAAACTGGGTTTAATAATAAACAAAACAAATTTTATTAACTATAAAAGGCATATTTTAACTTGTTAAAGGGGTAGCAAACAGAACAAAGCAGATTACTAAGCAAATAAAACAAAACACACATACTAAAGCTTGTTTCACTAAAGAAGTTGATTACAAATAGTAAGTTCTCACCCTAAATATGGTCACAGGTTGATTACAGAAAGTCTTGAAAGGCAGCATCACTGGCCTGCAGCTTGAGACTTCAGGTATTTCCACTCACAGACAGGGCGCCCTCCCGGCCTGGGTTCAACCCTTCTCCCCTCAGTTCAGTTCTTGCTTTCAGGTATTTTTCAGTGTCTCTTTGGGTGGGGAGGTAGAGGAGAAACCCGATGATGTCACTCACCTGCCTTATATAGCTCTTGTGTATGGCGGGAACCCTTTGTCTCCCAGTGGAAGAACATTGGCATTCCAAGGGGTGGGTCCAGTACCAGGTGACAAGACCCATTTCTCTGCAGAGCTGTGGCAGCCATTACTCGTAGGCTGTCTCCACGGTCCACAGGAAGTCTAAGCTCTTTCACAGTCCATTGTCTCTGCTAATGGGCCATTAGCCCTCTCTGGCTTTTCCACTGTTGTACCTGAAGCACTGTGTGTGGGGTGATACCGAAAGTAACATGTTTGAAATATATATATATAGTCAATATTCCTAACTTCAGATACAGAAATGATACAAGCATACAAATTGGATAATTGCATTCACTGAATCATAACCTTTCCAATGATATTATACATGAGCCATCTTGCATAAAGTATATCTCAGTTATGTCATATTCATAACACAAGCATATTTTCATAAAGAATATGGAGTGAAATGTCACAGCACCATCACACCAGCCATTACATAACTACAAGAGTTCAGGTTCTTATTCTTTAGGCTATTAACTATGTATGCATTGCTCAGAAACAGCTATTTAAACAACCTGCTGCAGTAAGTTTCTCTCTTTCTGACTATTTTTCATTGTCTTCCAGTTCATTGGTAAACTAATTATTACTACTACTGAGAGGTAAGATGGGTGAGGTAATATCTTTTATTGACCATCTTCTGTTAGTGAGAGAGAGAAGCTTTCGAGTTTACTCTTCTTCTGACCTGAAGGAGAGCTCTGTGTAAGCTTGAAAGCTTGTCTCTCTCACCAACAGAATTTGGTCCAATAAAAAGACATTACCTCACCCACCTTGTGTCTCTCAGATCCTGGGATGGACACAGTAACAACACTACGGCATACGAATACTACTAACATTTCTGAATGAAATTCTGTTATTGCCATGAAAAAATATCTAATATACATTCCATATATATTTTGATTTTATAGTACAGTTTTAAAAACTGTTTAAAATAGCTGACAGGATTTCACCCTAGGTCCCTTTAGAATTGTTCTTACTATTAATTATTATGGGTGGGATTTTCAAAATTGCCTAAGTGACTTAAGAGGACTGGAATGGAATGAAACTTGGGCTCCTAAGTAACTTAGGTTCTTTTGAAAATCCTACTCTGTGTATGAAGAAAAGGAATCTCCAAGTATACTTCTGTAATCAGATTTTACTTGTTCATTAGAAAGTATCACTGTGCTACAGTTGTAACATGGATTTTTCACTAACAGCAGAGTGGAAAATAAACTGGAAGCATTATGTTATACAGTGGAGTCTTCTCTGAAGGGTGAGGGGGAATAAGTGCTTTCTGGGTTATGTCAAAAATCAATAGCATATAATTACCAGCCAACGCAAAGAAGAGGTTTCCCCTGATCTATATCTAGCTGTAAAATTCTGACTTCTGTCTGGAAATTCCATTTTATTATGTAATGTATTGGAGCAAATCAGCAAATATAGAGCCAAGACACAAGTGCTACAATAAATGGAATTTTCATGACTGCAAAACCACTGTGGTAGCTTTTAACTGCTTTAAATAAATCAGACAATAAAAATGTATAAACTAAAATCTAGTAGTTGAATCTATATTTCCATAGTTTTGTTGTATGATTATTTTCAACAAAACTTTGGAGGGTAGGGTTCTTTGTTGAAACACACATTCATTAAGATAGACAAAACACATATTGCCTTATTTGCATCTTCATTTCCCCCATAATAATAAACATAAGGATTTAAAAATTCCAGGAATGAAGGAAGGTTATTCAGCCTATCAAGTATATTCTAGTCATTTCATGAGTATGGCAAGCCAGGAAAAAACCCACTTTACTGCTCATAATGCATTATAATATGTATTCTATAGAAGCAGTTAGTGACAAAATACACATGAAGACTGAACACATTATATCTGCTGTGCTTACAAGTACTGTATGAATGTTGGTGAGGATGACACATAATTAAGTCAGCGTGCAATAAAGGTACAGATTTCAGCAAACATTCACTTTCTTGGTCTATTATGGGGCAAAAATTTAAGCAAAAAAGCAAGGAACCATGATATGGAATACAACTGAAAATGGGAAAGTTACAGACAGATGAGATGTGTACCATAGGAACATAAAATATTCAGACTGTATGTGCATGTATGAGGGGAATGGATGTCTGAAATAAATTTAAAAGGCAAAGAAATTTCATGTGTGCTATGCTATGTGCCTTGCTAACTGCTGGTAACAAGTCACTAATGCACATGCAGGAATTTTTCTGAAAACTTATTTAAATAACCAAACAGAAGTTTAAGATGAAATTTTTTGGAAACACAAAGCTTAAAAGATTTGCTTTATAAATTCAATGCTTTCACTCTATAAACATTCACGTTACAGCTTTCAAATTCTCACAATTCAATTTCAGTCTCAGGAACTGTAAATTGGCCTCAATGTTTCACCCTGTATTCATAGACAGGTTCAGAATGGAAACATTGATTTTTGCTAACAATATTTTTTCTTGTGTATTCACTGTGGGTGAAATTCATTCCAGTACAGAGAGATTGGTCAAGGTCTTCCACACCATTTAAGATCCAGATTAAGATCTTTTTGCTGCGTTTGGGGGCGGGGGGTTGTTGTTGTTTGTCTATTTTGCCTTCTCCAACAATGAATTATGTTTATTAAGTCACAGACTTTTATATTCCTGTACTTTACAGAATAAAATGGATAGAGATTTCTGAGGATGGTAGGATGAATCAACTCTAATACTTTTTGCAGGGATCAAGTTGAGAAGAAAAACAAATATTGCTACTCTCCCAAGATGACACAAAAATGAGACAGCAAAATAAGATGCCACTGATAGTGTATAGTAATGATCCACACAGTATAATTATCCCAATTTCTGCTTGTTTGCTTTGATAATAGTAACATAGCATGAACTTTTACATTACAACTGTTAGACTTCAAAGAACCCAACTGAGATGAACTGGAGAAGTTCTGACATCTCTTGAAGCTAATCTTTCAGGCTTCTTACAGATTAGATTCTGGAGAACGAGATGACCACATAAATGTTTTAGCTTACTGAGTCACTGCAAACTTACCCTCAATTAATGAAATCTTTATGTGAGTGCATAGTGTTAGATGATGGTAGTGGATATTAATCAAGAAATAAAGAACAGTATGGTAGCTTCACCCAAGGACCAATCACATATCCACCATTGTCAGATGAGTTTCTGCTGTTGCTACTATGGCCATTACTGTTCATACTTATGGTAACTCTCACTGAGCTAGCGCAAATATGTGTACAGGAACTGGGAATCACACCCCTAGTTCTTAGTGTGGCCTTAGAGAGTTTTTATTCCTTTAGGTTCTTTTCTTAATACTACAATCTATTTTTTAAAAAAGTGTATTTAAAACAAAGAACTGGCATCAGAACCATTTTAAATAATGTGCAACATACATTTATTTGATTTACATGTTCAGAGCTACATAGGAAAAGTTATTTCCAATCCACATCCCTAAATCCAGCTACTTCTTGGTATTTTAGTGTTTCTCCCTATCTGACTTTTAATGAAGGACTTTGCTCTTCAGTAAAAAGAAAAGGTTTGCTCTTCAGGCAACTGATAAAAACTTCATTCAAATAGATTTAACCATCTGTGATGGAGAACTCCTATTGAAATATGATGTACAAAATATGTTTTGCTTCAAAATATCTTCTAATGACTAAGGGCTTGTCTATAATCAGAAAATGAACCAATTTAACTTAAATCAATTTAAAATCACATCTTTAGTAAAACCAATGCAAGTTTGTGTGTAGCCCATCCCTAGGTTCTGTTTGTTTGTTTGTTTGTTTGTTTGTTTGTTTGTTCGTTCTTTGGGTTTTTTGAGTCTGTATTTTTTTAGTAATTTTTTTTAGTAGTTTTTTAGCATGATCTGCCAACTTTTTTTTTCATTTAGGGCTGCTTCCAGAACCCAAGGAACTCAATGGAGATTTCTACTGACATCAGTGGGAATTGAATCAAGCCTTGGAGGGAAATTCACTTATTTTGGGATTCTGTTTACTGATTCTGTTACACTAATAGGACTGGAGAGAATACGTGGCTGTAAAGCTCACCTCTTAATGCCTGATTCACTTAGGTTTTATTAAACCGAGACACACAAATCAAAGAGTAAAAACACCCAGTAGTCTCTGGAGTTTTAAAGGGTGTCATTCTTAAAGTTTCAGAGTAGCAGCCGTGCTAGTCTGTATTCGCAAAAAGAAAAGGAGTACTTGTGGCACCTTAGAGACTAACCAATTTATTTGAGCATAAGCTTCTTAAAGTTGCTGTTTCTTCTGTTTATCCTTTGAACTGTAGAGCAAGAGCTCTTTTTTTCTTTTCTTTTTTTTAATAATCCATTACACAAAACCAAAATAGCTATGCTTGAAAACAAAATAATTTTTAGCCCTTCACTTTGATAGGATGCCAATATTCATTTTAACTTGTAGTTTGGGGTAAAGATTATGCATAATTATGTTCCACATTACAAAGGATATTGAGATCAGGCCCTCGTTTATGAAATATCATAGTCTTACAATCTAAAACGTAGTAGTCATATTCTCTGATAAAGTGGCAATTTTTCTGAGCAGGCGCAGAAATGGCAGACATTAATACCAAATTTGTCAATTAGTCTAATTACATGTTTGAATCTCTCTTTTTTTTTTCATTTAAAATGAAACATCAGAAGGACTTTGTGCATGTGCAATAATCACTGACATTACCTAAAATGTATTATGTAAGTGAATGATATATAATAAATTTGTATCTTATACTAATTATAGTAACAAGTCCAAAAGAGCTGTTTTGATCTACTGGGTAATTTATACACATTTTACAAATATGTTTTTTGTGCCCTGGAATCCAGTGCCTGGAGGAAGGAACGAAGAACACCATCCTATACAAACTTCTAAATCTGCAACTGGAACCTGGAACCCTCAAATTCTCCAGCCACAAGCTCAGTGCCTAATTTGTGCCAGAACTTGCCAGAGCTGAGGCCTGGCACCTGTAGGCTTGGCAGGTGATAGCCCCAGCACTTCTGGGCAGTGCTTAATTTGTGCCGGGGCTTGCTGCATGAGTTACCAGTCCCAGAGCGGGCAGCAGGAGACTCATGCTGGCCACAGAGCACCCTTTCTACGCTGGAGCTGCAATCACTTTGCCCACGGGTTCCAGTGCCGCTGCTTCGCCCGCTCCCCTCCACAAGACCAGCAGCACACTGAGCTGGCCCAAAGCCAAGGGCAGAGACTCCCCAGTACTGGCGGTGAGGAGAGAGGTGAGGCATCAGGGACTGGGGAGGTGACCGTGCAGCTGAGGTACAGTGTGGGGAAGGAGGGAAGCTCCAGGAGGCAGCCCAAGCGCCGTGGTCACTTATTTTGACTTTGTGCTCTAGTCTGTTATTTTCCTGGTTCTCTGACTACCTAAAACTCGTTAGCCTATTTTGTTTCTCAAGGTAAATCAGAATGAGTGTCTTAATCATGTGGACAGAAAAGAGCAAGCTTAAATTACTTTGATTTGCCTCTCTCTTCTGCTCCTATTCCTTTCATTAGTAAATCAGCTAAAGAGGTAAAATGCTAGAGACATTAGATGACTCAGAGCCTGAGTAAACTTAAGTCTCTGTCCCTGTGTCAGCATTAATTGGCTAAGAAACACACTATGACAATCTGTTTCCAAACCATCTGGACCATTTCAACCATTTACTGAGCTTCTTTGGGGGGAGAGAAGGATTGTCATAAGCTATATTGACGTAATGAGAGGAAGGATGTAGTTCTTAGACTCTAAAACTCCCTATGGTGTTGCAATTGTATTCTCTCAAACTTCTTGAAAACTGTGTTCCCCTAGCAAAAAAACTTGCATGCTGAGGAACTGTTTCTAAAAGAGCCATATGTGACTCCACAGCTGTTCGCTGCTGACCTCTATCTTGATGTGAAAGAGATTCCCACTGGTATGAGATCTGATGTTTTTTCAGCTTCACCTTCCGAGAGAAGGAACAAGTGTGGTGCAGAAAACAGACATTGAGAGGAGAGGCTATTCTAAAATTCTGCCTCTGTACACGGAACAACAATAGAATGTGTAACAATAAGATGGGTTACAATGCACACTTTCAGCAAAGATGTCCAGACATGATTTTCCAAATATTTATAAAGCAAGGTTTTTGTGCATCATCCCAGCAAACTAAATAGACATACTGTCGGAGGGAGGGGGGTGTTACAGTATTCAAATGCTAATATTTGCCCTGTGATGGAGAAAAGAAAAGGTCATTAATTGGGAATGTGGGAAGAGCCACATTTGACCTTACACTGTGAGGAACAACATTTTATTTTTTAAAGGGAATTAAAACCGAGGACATGTAAAATAACTATTCAGAATAAAGGAGCCAGGTGAGATGACTTTACTATCAGAAATATCCTTTCTTTTTCAAGTTAGTGATTAAATGTTAATTATACTGCTCATTAACCCAAACATAAAATGGGAATTAACGTGCCATCCTTGAATGATAAAGCAAACTTTAGGAGAGGGATATCTTAGACACGTGAGTAATATTGAGTCCTATCCACTTCCATGTGCTAGGGGAACCAAACTGAACAGATGTAGATGTGGGAGGAACAGATGTAGCCTATGTTCCATGTTTTTCAACACAGAAGTGGCTTGTACTTTCTTCCCCTTCTGGACACTGTCAAGTGGACACACTAGAGAACTCTGGATCTAGAGGGAGGGGAAAAGAGAACATGTAGGTTTAAGGGTGTCTGTCAATGCTCTCCTGGATTATCTCATTCCAAACCTGAAGGGAAAACACTAGCAAGCTACTGCAGACACTTACATTCCTTCTCAACACCATGGGCCGCCACCACTCCAGAGCCTCCCAGTCAAGGAGGTCCTGGCAACATGGCATCTGCAAAAGCTGTGCTGCCCAAGGGCAGTAGTATTTAAGATGCTTGGGAAGGGAGGAGACTATATTGAGGAGTCAAAGAGCTTCTCCTGCTTCCAAGGGAATACATTGAGATCCACAAATAAAAAGGGTGGAGCTCCATTCTCAGCTGCTGGTAGTATGGGGAGACATGAGGGTGGGGGGTGAAGGCCACGCTCCCAGTAATGGAATAATTGTAAAGGAGAACAAGGCCCAATATCGTTAATTCAGTGTAAATTGTTAGTTACAATACAGACTATGGTTTCCTTCCCAGTTTATACTCACACTGAAACAAATAAGGCCCTGTCTACACTGGCAAGTTTCTGCATAGTAAAGCAGCTTTTCGTGTTTTTGTGTTCTTTTTCAGTGTTTAGTGCTTTTGGTACACTAAGAAGTTGCTCAAATTAATTTCATCCATATGCTTTGTAGTTGTAGAGCCAATGTAGCTTGAATGAATTCCATTTGGAGTGGATTGCCCAAATAACAGAGACAATAAAAGCCAGAAATAAATGTTTGTTTATTGGCACCCCTGGCAAAATTCTCAATTAATTTAAAAATCTAAGTCAATATCCTTCATCTTATTGAGAAAACATAGCTATATTTTTAAGCACTCTATAAAATGTTTGGCTGATAAAATATTTGCCCAGTGGATTTATGCAAATAGACCTTTTGTTTAATATTATAATTTTAATTATACTTAGCTACCAGCTGCACTGGATTTTTTTCCTTAAAAATGTCCTTAACACAAGAAGCCTGCAAGTTTAAATGACCATTTGTGCTTATGTGCTTTCTTCTTGTTGTTGTCTTTTCTGAATGTGGGAGCTTAACAGCTTGAAGAATCTTCATCTAGTGTAAAATTCCTCATTGACATGACATGTGAATATCAGTATCAATTTAACTGACAATAGCCACCTCTGTATTTCTGTATTTGTTTATATTATGTTACAGGAACTCCAAGGGGCCCCGTTGTGATAGGCACAATAGTAACAGGCAACCTCTACTACAAAGAGCTTTCAGTTTATATAAACAAGACAGATAAAGGGAAGAAATGGAAACAGAGACTTAACAAGGACTTGACCAAGGCCACACAGCAGGTCAGCAGCAGAGTCAGGAATAGAATGTAGGTCTCCTGACTCTGAGTCCAGTGCCCTAAACATCTGATGCTGCTGCCTTCCAGCTACCTAGACCTACCAGCAGAGGACTAAACTAGGGACAGTGCTCCCTACCTACAAACTCCTCCTACTAAAATCAGTGAGACTAGCTGTATAGTAAGCTATTACTAATGGAGTAGCAGTATCAGACCTGCAGGAATATAAGCATGTCTGTGCCTATTATTCTGGGGGCTTTACAAATGAGCTAGCAGTGTCTTGTTTGCCAGAGCTTGGGTCTGCATTGTCCAGATTATTGCTACTCTAGATTTCATTTCCAGCCTTCTCTAATGGGATTGGAAACCTCAGAGAGGTTAGATGTTTTATTAGTATGGGATATGTGCTGCAGGAATGCGATGTCAGCTCTACTATTCACAAGCCCCCATACTTATTTTCTTAACGCCTACCCAAGTTTCCTATTTGGCCGAGAGGAACATCTTCCAGCAGAACAAACAGGAGATTTCTTACATTAGAGGCATATTGAAATGTTAGGCACCCTAGCTACCTAAAAGTAATGTATAGGTGTATGTCAAGTTTTTTACTCTAATTTCACTGGGTACTTGCCAGTTCTCTTTAGCTTCATTTATCATATTGTATTCAGAGAGCTATATTATAATAGCAGGAATTATTAATGTATGATTTGGTGGGTATGTATTGCTTTAAGACTCTGTAAATCAGAAGAGGGCTAATTAACTTCTTGGGCTTATCAGAGTATATGTGTGCTGAAAATTAAAGGATGGGTGAAGTCATTAAAATTCCTGCTATCTTTCATTCTGGGATGTGGAATAACCGAAATACTAAAAAAGAAAAGGAGAACTTGTGGCACCTTAGAGACTAACAAATTTATTTGAGCATAAGCTTTCATGAGCTACAGCTCACTTCATCGGATGCATTCAGTGGAAAATACAGTAGGGAGATTTATATACATAGAGAACATGAAACAATGAATGTTACAATACACACTGTAATGAGATTGATCACTTAAGATGAGCTATTACCAGCAGGAGGGCGGGGGGAAAAAATCTTTTGTAGTGATAATCAAGGTGGGCCATTTCCAGCAGTTGACAGGAACGTCTGAGGAACAGTAGGGGGTGGTGGTGGGGAAATAAACATGGGGAAATAGTTTTACTTTGTGTAATAACCCATCCACTCGCAGTCTTGACTCTCATTACAGTGTGTATGGTAACACCCATTGTTTCATGTTCTCTATGTATATAAACCTCCCCACTGTATTTTCCACTGAGTGCATCCGATAAAGTGAGCTGTAGCTCACGAAAGTTTATGCTCAAATAACTTTGTTTGTCTCTAAGGTGCCACAAGTACTCCTTTTCTTTTTGTGAATACAGACTAACACGGCTGCTACTCTGAAACCTAAATACTGAATCACTAATATCTTTACCTTTTGTTCTTTATGAGCAGAAAATAACATTTTTATCCAGGAGCATAATAGGCTTTCTGAGGTTAAGGTCATTCAACTTAGTCCAAATAGGAAAAAGAAAGCTGGTCCCACAAATCATCTGGAAATAACATTAAAGGCAGACATATTCTGTGTTCAGGTTTTTCTGGAAGATCTGTGCATTAAACAGAAAACATTCTTCTGATATATTACTGTCCTCTTTAGCAGATGACTCTGAGGTACTTCTGCAATAATACCTAGCTCTTGGATGTCCACCAATGGCTAAATTATTATGTCTCTTCTCTTGGTATGAAACTTTAGCCATGGGGTTCTCCAGTAATTACAGAAATTGATCTACAGCATGTCTGTATGATTGCCCTGTTCAATTTTGGGAGATCTAAATGCAGCAAGTCAATTTATAAAAATAGCATACACAACAAAATGTGGTTTCTTGGTATCCTTCTGCTGCATCCAGTTGAACCATTTCCATTCTTCTCTTGACTATAAGAAGGGAATATTTTTCTACTATACTTCTAGGCTCCCAAATCCAAACCACTTTAGTTGTATCATCAAGAAATCCCAACTCTCATACAAAATTTACAATATTTTTATTTTGTTATGTTTAATTTTCTCTCTTCTATGAAATTTGCCTTTTCTAATACTTGTATTTAGTCTGGCAAACAGCCCTCTGACTACCTCTGCAAGTGCTATCAATTTTGATCCTGGGCTTAACCACAGCTGGCCATGTCTGAAGACTGAATAGGGCAATTTTATGATTGTCAGCCAGCATCAGTTTCTGACTGTCAGTTCTCATACTGGTTCCATAGCATAGTTAAATCAGATTATTTTGTAATGTATTGCATTTTTATCTCTTCTTTATTCTCTATCTCATACATGTTACTGTTTTAAACATTGTTTGTAGTGTTTTTCATGCACTGTTGAACACTCCATTCAGAGATGTCTGCATTTCAGTGGTTAGTAAGTGCTTCATACACACACAGTACAACCCTAATTATTCAAAGATCTTTGAGGACACACAAAATCCTAGGATAACAGAGGCTTTAAAATCAAGAGAATTGGCCAACTGTAAATGCTGTACCCACCTCCTTCCACCCCAGAGTCAAGACTTCAAAGCCTGCTGGCTTTCTTCTCCAGTTTGAAAGCATGCCAGTTTGCCATAGGGCAGAAGCTGCATTCTAGATATCCCGTCTATAGAACGTAGTCAAAAAGATGCCGCCAGCAGGTTCCATTCTTCCCTGAGTCCAGAATGCATTAAGAGTGTCTACTAGCCTTAAGAAAGCACATATGCAATTTTGAAGGATTTATCCCTCCCTAATTTTGGTTGTACTCAACTCTCCTTCAATAGAGCTTTGTTTTTCTTATTTCTATGATCAACAGGAACCCAGCCATGAATTCTGGGTGCTAATTTAAAGGCCTTGTGAAGATAGACTAATTTAATTCTCTTCAATTCTGACTTCTGTAATTTCATTGTATAGTAAATATCACAAATCAAGATTTTAGTTTTTCCCTAGTGTTTCACCTCTCCATATTATGACTCTTGACCTTTGGGATCTTAATTTCCTTCCTATTCCTTTTGCTTTCAATTTTACACTCAGGATTGTATCCAATTCAGTATTATATTTCCATCAGGAAGGAAGGAAAAAATTTCACAGATTAAACATTCCATGGAAATATATTTTCTTATGTCCTGTATTGCTATGTTTCTATTAATTAATCCAGTGAAATTTATCCCAACAGCCCTTGCAGAATACTGACTTTGAGGAAGACACCTTTTTATGTGAACATTATATCATATTATATTTTATATTATATCATATAATGAAGAAAGTATCAAATGAGACCAAAAGTGGGAGTACTTTCAACTAAAGGTATCTAGAGTAACCATCGCCTTTGCGCCTTTCTCCCACACTCATCTCCAAGACTACTTCTCTAGTCCTCCTCAAACAGTAGTTTTAGAAAAATTTTATAACTGATATAAATGTAACTGTCATAAATATAAAGGGAAGGGTAAACCCCTTTGAAATCCCTCCTGGCCAGAGGAAAGCTCCTCTCACCTGTAAAGGGTTAAGAAGCTAAAGGTAACCTCGCTGGCACCTGACCAAAATGACCAATGAGGAGACAAGATACTTTCAAAAGCTGGGAGGAGGGAGAGAAACAAAGGGTCTGTGTGTCTGTCTATAGTCTGTCTTTGTCGGGGATAGACCAGGAATGGAGTCTTAGAACTTTTAGTAAGTAATCTAGCTAGGTATGTGTTAGATTATGATTTCTTTAAATGGCTGAGAAAAGAATTGTGCTGAATAGAATAACTATTTCTGTCTGTGTATCTTTTTTGTAATTTAAGGTTTTGCCTAGAGGGGTTCTCTATGTTTTTGAATCTAATTACCCTGTAAGATATCTACCATCCTGATTTTACAGGGGGGATTTCTTCATTTCTATTTACTTCTATTTTTATTAAAAGTCTTCTTGTAAGAAACTGAATGCTTTTTCATTGTTCTCAGATCCAAGGGTTTGGGTCTGTGGCCACCTATGCAAATTGGTGAGGCTTTTTATCCAACATTTCCCAGGAAAGGGGGGGTGCAAGTGTTGGGAGGATTGTTCATTGTTCTTAAGATCCAAGGGTCTGGGTCTGTAGTCACCTAGGCAAATTGGTGAGGCTTTTTACCAAACCTTGTCCAGGAAGTGGGGTGCAAGGTTTTGGGAAGTATTTTGGGGGGAAGGACGCGTCCAAACAGCTCTTCCCCAGTAACCAGTATTAGTTTGGTGGTGGTAGCGGCCAGTCCAAGGACAACGGGTGGAATATTTTGTACCTTGGGGGAAGTTTTGACCTAAGCTGGTAAAGATAAGCTTAGGAGGTTTTTCATGCAGGTCCCCACATCTGTACCCTAGAGTTCAGAGTGGGGGAGGAACCTTGACAGTAACCTAATTTAAAAAAATGGTATGTTGAAGACCTATGCAAAACTTTGCCATTCAAACATCCTTTTTTTCATTATGTCCCTTCCACATACTTTGTTTGCTTAAATTGCAAACATTTTATGGCAGGGTCCTTGTCTTCATATTAGCCCATCAAGTGGCGAGAACATTGTTGACACTATAGAAATTAAGATAAAATAATTATTGCTGTCATCATAAAGACTTGATAATACCTCTTCTTGAATTAGGTAACTGGAACATAGCTTTTGAAGCTCTCAAATATCAGGGAAACACAATCTTGATTTTACTCGCAGAGCATGTTTGGAAATAGATATTGTCAGGCATAAAGGGCAAAATGCACATAATCCAATTTCAAGACAAAATCAGGGTATGAAGAGATACACTGACTGCGGTGTTTCTTGGCACTAGTATTTCCTTATGTGCCTTACATGGATTTGTGCTGAACTTACCAGTCCCTTTAAGCATTCAGGCAAAAAGGAGTGAGCTAAAACCTGGGAATATCAATGCTAATACCATCCAAAGATGACTGTCTGGTCTTTAATCCCACTGATACAGATTGGGAACTGCTTGCTCTTTTAAAGCAGTTACTCATTGTAAGCAATCTGAATCTGGCTCATGTGAATCTAAATGCATATGCATATTTAGCATTGCAGGTTACATCAGTGCCCACAAAAGATTCCCTCTAAAAGTCAGACCCTTCAGAAGAATCCATTTCTCTGAGACACATTTATTATGACTGGTTTTGACATTTTCAGTTATGAGTGGCACTGGCAGTTGGCAGTGAGTTTCAGGAGGGGGGTGTTCTGGAAAATTTGTTGTGCATGTCACGGAAGATGTTTCAATGGTTGGCACAATAGCACAGTATAGAACTTGATAAGAAGACTGGAAGAATCTAGAATGTTTATTTTATCTCACTGCTCCAATCTTCTGGATGAACCTGACAGAATTAAGTTAAACTTTACTGAACTGAGTTTTTAATATCTTTGGACTCCATTATCCATTTTGTAATTGTTCGTTGTGAACTAACCCTTTCTCTCTTCACATTCAGAAAATCTTATTTTATGATCATGTTGATGTTGGCAGGAGGAAAGCCAGATTTTTTGACCTCTCCAATAAGAATATATATCATGATTCATTATGCATGAGCTGATTCCAAGCCTCTTTAAAAAAAAAAAAAGTTTGTGGGAAGAAGAATTAATAAAAGCAGACATGGGAGAAAAATGTGTGTTGGTACTATTTCATTCTTTATGATTCTGCAACACTTCTTTTTAATCTATTGTCGTGTCAGACTAATGTGGTAAAGGCATATGCAATTACGAATAAAGACAAATCAGAAAATTAGAAAAATGCAAATACAAGACTCCTCTTTTCCAAAAGCCTCATCTTCGTGGGCTCTCACCAAATGACCCTCTGTCGATGCAAGGTTCTATGAATCTCCTGGGCTCCCCAGAAGTACTGTCTGTTCTCTGTAATCTGGAACTGTGTTTGCTTCCCTCACTGGTACAACCTCCTAAAGCTGGTGCAGCTTTATGCAGAAGGCCTGCCCTTATCTTTGCCAGTGACAATGCTCCTATCAGGCATGGCCAGGATGGTAGAGGATATAGTGCACATAAAGGGCTGACCAGTGTCCTGGCTTACACTGCTATGCATGGCACAACCATATGTTCTGTGTAGTTGCCAATACCATGGGTAGTGGCACAGAGGGAGAACGTACCTTCTGCAGAGCTGCTTTGTCCCCTCTCCCTCTGAGCAGGTGGGCAGGAATGTGCAGAACTTAGTCTCCACCTCCAAAACCCCAGCCACCAAAGCTGTGCTGGCATTCTAGGGGATGTATGCTGGGCCACATACGGGCTTGACACAGAGTACTTTCCCCTCTAAGCAAGGAACAGCCTGCGGGGTCACAAAAGCACATTACACATTGCCTGGGGTTCATACCAAAGCCAAGATTCAGTCCAAAGATTGAAGAAATAATTTCTTTCCATTAGTTTGACCACTCTGAAGTTTTCAGGGGTACCTTTGAATGCTCACACACATGCAATATATTTCCACTCTGCAGATGTGTTTAAATCACACTGGGAGAAAGCAGAGATTGTAAACTGTTTAGGGCTGGGACTGTCTTTTTGTTCTGTTTTTGGCTGATATCTAACACAATGGACTCATCACCCATGACTGGGGCTCCTAGACCCTACCGCAATACAAATAAATACTAATAAAGGCAAGGAGTGCTGTCCTTCAGAACTTTACTCACATGAGCACCCGTCAAACATGCAAATCATCCTAGTGCAGATGACTGGACTATATATGCCAGTGAGGATTTACAGGGTGAATCCCTTGGAGTTTTCATTTCTTACAGTGCAGACTTCTACAGTACATTTGGATTACTTTTCCATGGTATGCACATGATACATATTTGCCCATTTATAATGGGTCCAATTACATCATCCTTACTATATGCTGAGCTCTACTTTACTCCTCAAGTAGCCCATTGATTTCATGGTACATCTCATGCAGAAAGGGACTAAATGTGAACAAGGGAGGCAGAAAATAGCATCTTAATTAGCCATTTTATTGTTTTATCAAACAATAACATTGGAGTAGAAGGCTCAGTTCTTAAAAGCTGCCAATAGCCATCTTTTAGACACTTGGGAGGGATTTTCCTCCTGAAACTCTGGCCCGTAATTCAGGTCTGTTCTTGCTATTTGAAGGTGAAATGAATACAGAGAACTATTACAAGGAGAATAAATCCAGTCTCTTATGTATTTTGGCTTACTTTGAAGAAAAATAAATAATCCTTTCAGAATATAGCTCAGCGAGCTTGGCTCATGCAAAACAGGTGTCCCCCTTCTACTCACTGAGATTCATTCAGAATAGCACAGAAATTTGTAATGCCCCTCCACCTACAACTCTTGCACAAAATATCAGATTGGGAAATATTTGTGTACAGGGCTGGTCAAGGTTCTGAAATGTTTCATATGTCCAGCTCTAAACTAGGCATGTCTAGATACTTGCCGCTGTTTAGGATACTTAATTATAGCATACAGAGTAACCTATGTAGTATTTGGCACCATGGTCACTTATGTAGCATGAAGGATCTCTTCTGACTCAACAACAGAAGCTCCGCTTTGTCGTAAGATGGAGGAATTCTAACACTGCTTCAGAAATTACCTCCCCTTTCTGTGGTTAATTACAGTTCCATGGCAGCCATTTTAAGTTTTATTTGGCTGAGAGGCCATTTTATATGTATGGTGGAAAGTCACATAGCTCTTCAGCATGCCAGTATTTAAATTGGAAAAAAGTACTGAAACACTAAAAAATAATTGAAGCATGACAGGTTGTAACTTACTTGGGTGAGTGCTTACTCATGTGAGTAGTCCCTTTGATTCAAATGAGACTGTTTGCTAGAGTAAGAGCTCACTAGGGTGAATAAAGGCTCCACAGTCTATCCTTAAATATTTCTTTTAAATCTTTAAAAATTCTATTTAATGAAGGAGCCAATGGTTTCAGAAAGAAAATTTAGTGGGAGGGGACAGGATAGATGTGCTGAACAGCTGTCTCCTGCCAGTTTAGGAACTACTTGTCAAGTAAGGTTTCAGAGTAGCAGCCGTGTTAGACTGTATCCACAAAAAGAAAAGGAGTACTTGTGAGCTACAGCATCCGATGCATCCGATGAAGTGAGCTGTAGCTCACGAAAGCTTATGCTCAAATAAATTTGTTAGTCTCTAAGGTGCCACAAGTACTCCTGTTCTTTTTGTCAAGTAAGATATCACTTAAAGGTCCTAGTTTCCTAGTTTCCACTGAAATCATCAGAGGTTAGGAGCCTAAGTTTCTTTGAGGATCAGGGCCAAAGTGAAAAAGGGTGATCAGAATTGGTCCCAGTCCCCATTACAGTGGTGGGTGGATGAGGTTCTGTGGCCTACAATGTGCAGGAGGTCAGACAAGATGATCATGATGGTCCCTTCTGGCCTTAAAGTCTGAATCTATGAGTAAGCACTTACTCGTATACCTAAATTTAAGCATATGAATAATTTTAGTTAAATTGATGGGACTACTCATGTACTTTTAGCATGTGTTTAAATGAGTTCAAGAGGTTCATTACCTCCACTACTGTCGATAAAAAATACATCACCATAGTATTCACTAACACATTTTGAGAAACAGCCTAGCATGGGCGCTGGTTGCTGAATTGCTGCAAAATTGTGAAATAACAGTGATATAAAAGGATGACTTTTAATCCCTCCTTCGACATGAAACTAAGTGGCAGAGGTAAATAGCACTGTATATATAACAAGAACTTGCAGCCATACATCAAGGCAAGGTAAAAAGAACCTGCCAAATGCCGTAATAAAGTAATCACGCATCACACATCAAATAAACCCTTTCGCTCTTCAGGAGTGCAGTGCAACAGCCCACAGGATGTTCTAGTGTATGCAAGGGCATCTCTTTTCCAAAAAGAGGTGTTGGAATATTCAGCCAGCTGAGTGATTCAATCGGCTGAGCATTCAAAGATGCTTTATAAATGCCTTCAGTATTGAGACCAAAATATTCAACAAGCTCAGGACTTTCATGACTCAAAACACTTCAAGAAAAGTGTGTGTGAGTGAGAGAGAGAGAGAGATTTTTTTCCTTTACTACATTTGAATTGTTTTCCTTCCTCCTCTAAACCAACACCTACAACTCCCTCTCTCTACCAAAGGCCCAGGCTAGCATCCTGCATAGGTGGCTCTGTTAATAGCTCAAGCCACCAGCTCCACTATTATCGGACAGGTGGTGGGTGTATAAAAAATGCTGGCATGTTGTGGAAGTATGTGAATTTTTAGAACTGCTTCAGCCCATCACTAATCACATTGTTTATAATTAGGACAAATTACAGGGAACATTTGTTGGTTTACGGTAATTAGAGACTTCTCACAATAAACAAAGAGTCAGAGTTTGTGGTAACATTACTAGGGAGGGGGAGCCAATGCGGAGACACACCATTCCTATTTGTCCCTTGGGATCCTCAAGGTTCAGGGATGAGCCCCAGAGCATTTTCAATAGGAGTGTGGAGGGGAGGGCATGGAAAAAATGGGAAGATATTTGTGAGGAGAAGGTAATAAAGATTTACAACCCCTCTTTGTCCCTCCCATGTGGAGATGATCCAGCTCAATGTGACTTCTTATGGAATACGGTACAACTCACCTTAGGGTGACCAGATGCCCTGATTTTATGGGGACAGTCCTGATATTTGGAACTTTGTCTTATATAGGCACCTATTACTGCCCCCCACACCCTATCCAAATTTTTCATTCTGTAATTTTCTGTTTAAGGTGACATGCTATCCTGTATATGTACACCTGTTTTTACAGTGCATAGCGCAATTACATCCTGATCCTTGACTGAGATCTGTATGCTCTACAGCAATATTGTGTACAATAATGTGTATAAAAGATCTTCTACACTTTCCACAGTATGCATCCGATGAAGTGAGCTGTAGCTCACGAAAGCTTATGCTCAAATAAATTGGTTAGTGTCTAAGGTGCCACAAGTACTCCTTTTCTTTTAGCAATATTACTGTTATTGCTACCTGTATATCATACAGTAACAACTTCAAGTCCTACTATATATATTTTTCTAGTATCCCTATTCCATAAGGGTATGTTTATAAAGAATGGGGAAACAGGGATGAATCTGGTCCACTGTTGCATATACATTGATTTCCATGGAAATTCTCTGCCTCCTGAAGGATTGGACTCTATTTACTAGGGACAGTAGTTTAGTCTCTGTATATAAAGACCCATCTTTAGAAACAGTACTGTTAGCAAAATTGCTCAACCTGAGAAGAATTATGATACAGTGGTTTGAATGAGACAGAGATGACAATTTGCTGTTATTGCTATAAAATCAACACCTCACTATCCAATATACCTTCTGCTTTTTTTAGGTCATTTTAGACTGTAGCTTAAATAGATTCAGTAAAGTAGTTGTGGAATTGGGGTCCTTGCATACAAACAGTTTCTACTCTGTTTTTTTTCCCTTATGCAAATTTTTAAGGGGGTTGGGACTGTAGTTCGCCTTCAATTCAAACAGGTCAACATCTGTTGTGACTCTTTCTAAGCGTACGTATATATTTCAGTGGGTGTTTCCATGCATTGGAGTATATTATTATATTTTATTTTCTATCATAATCACCCCTCTCTCTTTCTCCATATGATGAGCATGCCTTTCTCTCAGTTTAACATTTGTTCTTTCATTAAACCCACAAATGACTAACCAAAGGATAGCTGTATATTCACCCTGGCAAACCCAGTGCTCTTTTCAGGAGTGCCATGCTTTTGCCTTAGAATACCGCATCATGAAATCCTATTTTGTTGAGGGACTGATGCCTGGTTAATTGGCACTGTATTAAAAAAGGGGTATATGGCAATCAGCAAGTGCTGGTCGGGAATTTTCTTTTGGAATGCTGTTTTTGCAAAGTTGGAATTTTCCATAAGAAAACTTTTATTTTGCTGAAAAATTTCAATTTTTTTCCATTAGGAAAACTGAGTCAGTTCAGTCCAAATCAGAATATTTTGTTTTTTATCTGACCTGAAATACATAATTTTGACTCAGTTCCATAAAACATTAAACAGCATATTGCCTTATGGGAATTGCAATTCAGAGCTCAATTGTCTCCCTGGGCTTGGCTCCTGAAGGACTATAATGCAATGTAGATTTGCTTCTGACTGAGCTGTTGGGTATATCATGTGAGTCACATGATTCTGGGTGCAGTATGGGAGATATAGTCAGTCCAAGGAATCAGCCCATAGGGAAGAATGGAGGCATCAGGAAACATGTTATGGTTCTGAACCAGCTGTCTGTAAATTATTCTGGGGTGGGGTGCAGGGCAAAACTTGTGGGAAAGAATTTGTGAACTATACATAGCAGTTACTGAAGAAAATCAGGATCATGGTTGATTTTATACTTGAGTGAAATATGCCATATAAATCCTACTGTACAAGTTAATAATTGTGTATTCTGAAACAAGAGCTTCCAGTAAGTTTTGTTCCATCTGTGCCATTTTTTCCCAAGCTTCACTTTTAATTTAATTTGATGTAAATCTGAATTAAAAATACATACCAAAATGGTATGATGCACTGAAGATTCACAAAACAAGAACAATATATCAAAGATTAGTCTATTTAAAAAATTGATACTTTCTCAGAGGTCTTAGATGTGGATACACCCACTCTATTCCTCTTACCTTTCAGCTTTGCTAGCTACAGAATTAGCTAGCAACAACCTTACATCAGTATTTGGTCTAAATTTTATAAAGTTCAAACTATGTTACTGGGGAGTCTGTTTAAATTGCTTTTCAGGCTCATTTAAACAAAAACAAATTTCACAAAAATATAAAATGTCACCTATACTTTTTAGGAGTCTAACTAGAAATATCTCTTCTCTTTGAAGGCCTGAACCAAAGCTGATGGACTCTGGTGGGAAAACTCCCATTGATTCATTGGGCTTTAAATCAAAAATCTCAAGGGAAATCCCAGGAGTGTTCTGTCTTTTTTTTTTTTCCCTTCTGGTTTATCTGATGATCCTAGTCACTGTGACATTGCTAGAGACCCAGCCCTTGCCTGAGGCTCAACTCTTGCCACATCACGAATACCTTTCACTGCCTAAGTAAAGCAGCCTGACCTATTTATTTAACAACGAAGAATGGTTATTTTGAAATAAATAAAACCACTAGTGCTCTAATCTGCTGCACTGACACATATCTGGCCCTCTTGCTTGCTTCCATCACACTAGCGCTAGGTTGCACAGATGGGATTTAACTCAGGTAATTACAAGCTACAGCATGATTTTATTTTAAACTGGACACAAGAAAAACATGTGTGGTTAGGTAGAGGTTTCAAGTTAGAATAAAAATAGTACCATATCTTTAATTGCAGCAACTTGCAATAACTAACCTTTACTGCATGTAAAGGATCACTTCCTTTTATCTGGCTTAATATTTAGCAACCAATAATTTAATGTCTAAATTGCCATGCGAAGCAAAAATCTTTGATCTGAAGATACTCATAATTATACATTTCTATTTTTCAGAAAAATGTTACATGCCAAAAAATACACCTGCAGAAATTATACAAAAATGACAGCACACAGATGTGAGCCACATCTTCAACTAATGCCTATGAAGCATGCAATGAGGTGAAATTAAATTTTCAAATGTACCTGCATGTATTTTCATGCAAGAGAGGCAGCTCTTTCAAATGAACATAAGGGATTTTTGGCATACCCAGTAATGAATTACACATACAAAATATTGTACCAATAGCCAGTGCAGTCAGTGGATCCAGATTTCTGCCATGTGACAGATGTATTATCTTGGGTAACTCTGAGAATAGTCTTGAGATTGGGACAATGGAATAAAGTTAATTCTTTTACTTGCACTCCCATGTATGATACCTTTTATTATATGGTGTCAGAAGATAGCTACATCTTTGGAGAAAATTGAGCAATTGAAGCCGTCTGGAAAGGAACCTGGCAATGAACTGGAGGAATGGTTGCTGCACTTCCAAATGTCACTTGGGAAAACCACCCAAGACTGTGACTTGAGAAAGACACAATTTATCTACAAGAATCCACATGGGAACATTAACCACTGTTACAGATCTGCGTACCAAGAATAAGTAGTTGTGAATTTGAACTGTTAACGGACAGACTAATTAGAAGGAGCAGGTAGGATTTTTAGTAGCACAACTCCCTTCAACTGCTTTGTGTCCTTCCCTGCCCAGAAGGCTAGAGCCCCTTTAGACTGCTTCTTACTCTGCCATACCCAGTGGGTCAGAGCCCTGGGACTGCTTCTTGTTCTGCCCTGCCCAGGGGGCTGGAGCCCTGGGACTAATTCCCCATTGATCTTTGCCTTTTCGGATGCACTTTAGCGAGGGGCGTGGCCTCTCTCCAAGACTGATGGGGAGGGAGGGCCACAGACCCCTACACGGTATAACTGATAATGTGGTCAAAATGAGGTTATTGTAAATGGACTTCATTTTGTTTTTTTCAGGGCTAAAGCATCCCCTTACGCTTCCTAATTGAAAGTGTTAACAAACAGTGATAGAATAGAAGAGAATCTAGTCAAAAATGTATACCAGTCATAAAAAGAGATTACAAAGATAAACAAATGGTGGAGACCAGATTTGTCTGCAACCAAAATAACACTTTGGGATTGTAATGTCGTGCATGCAAAAAAAAGCAACCATTTTTCAAGCATGTGTTATTACCAGCATGAAATGCAAAGAAACACAAGTAAAATAAATTCATGAACATATATATTATACTTCCTTTTAGCCAAATGGCCTGGGGGACATCCAAAGCTTTTGGATAACTAGGCATTTAGATTAATGGAAGTGCTATAAACTTACACAGAGCTACAAAGGGGACACATGGTAGATTTGGATAACTAGAAAAACGGGAATTTGGATAACTGAAATATACTGTGTTACTGATGATGCAAAGATATTCTTTGTTAGAGCTCTTATTACTTTTATAAAGCTGTCATAAATATAAAGGGAAGGGTAAACCCCTTTGAAATCCCTCCTGGCCAGGGGAAAGCTCCTCTCACCTGTAAAGGGTTAAGAAGCTAAAGGTAACCTCGCTGGCACCTGACCAAAATGACCAATGAGGAGACAAGATACTTTCAAAAGCTGGGAGGAGGGAGAGAAACAAAGGGTCTGTGTCTGTCTGTAGTCGTCTTGGCCAGGGACAGAACAGGAATGGAGTCTTAGAACTTTTAGTAAGTAATCTAGCTAGGTATGTGTTAGATTATGATTTCTTTAAATGGCTGAGAAAAGAATTGTGCTGAATAGAATAACTATTTCTGTCTGTGTATCTTTTTTGTAACTTAAGGTTTTGCCTAGAGGGGTTCTCTATGTTTTTGAATCTAATTACCCTGTAAGATATCTACCATCCTGATTTTACAGGGGGGATTTCTTTATTTCTATTTACTTCTATTTTTTATTAAAAGTCTTCTTGTAAAACACTGAATGCTTTTTCATTGTTCTCAGATCCAAGGGTTTGGGTCTGTGGTCACCTATGCAAATTGGTGAGGCTTTTTATCCAACATTTCCCAGGAAAGGGGGGGTGCAAGTGTTGGGAGGATTGTTCATTGTTCTTAAGATCCAAGGGTCTGGGTCTGTAGTCACCTAGGCAAATTGGTGAGGCTTTTTACCAAACCTTGTCCAGGAAGTGGGGTGCAAGGTTTTGGGAAGTATTTTGGGGGGAAGGACGCGTCCAAACAGCTCTTCCCCAGTAACCAGTATTAGTTTGGTGGTGGTAGCGGCCAGTCCAAGGATAACGGGTGTAATATTTTGTACCTTGGGGAAGTTTTGACCTAAGCTGGTAAAGATAAGCTTAGGAGGTTTTTCATGCAGGTCCCCACATCTGTACCCTAGAGTTCAGAGTGGGGGAGGAACCGTGACAAAAGCAGTGTTTCACAGTAGATTGGTTGATGGCACTGGAAATAAAGGAACAAAAATTTAGTTTCAGAACAGATATTGAGGCTGAGCACAATGTAGACACAGCAAGCATCTAAAGAAATATTAGAAACTCTGCTATGTTAAAATTGAAAACTAAGCTTATTTCACATGGTGGGCACAAAGGCATCTCTGAACAGCCATTCAGTAGAGGTTTAAATAGTGGACCCAGGAAGTCCCATGTATGCTTGGGATGAAAAACAATTTGTAAGTGCAGATGATCAAATAGCTATACAAGCTGTCTACAGAACAGGATGCGAAAGATATTGTAATGAATCTGAAGACATGTTTAAAAGACAGGGATAGTGATGGTTTAATATACCACATTAATGTAGATCTCAGTGTACCACTAAAACTACATACATCTACTAACATTGACAAATATAAGTTATAAAAAAAAGATGAAGTGCACCAGATGGTAATATTAGATGCTATTGAGCAAAGGCTGAATTAAAAATATGGTCCCCGTGGTAAAAACCAAACAAGTTAAAGGTTTGTATAGACCACTAAAACATTTGAACAAGGCCATCAAATGTGAATGCTACACTAGGAGAACAGTTGAGAAGGGTATGCCTTGATTAGTGCAAAACTTTATCTTCAACACCTCTTTTGGTGGATTTATGTGGAAATAATGGTTGATGATCTGTTGATTTGGGTCTAAAAGATCAACAATGAAATGCAAGACTGTGACGTTCTACAGTGTGCTAATGGAAGTAACCTTGAAGTTATCTATCCTAGGGTCCTAGACTGATGCCCATTGCCAGAGATCTGAGTACCTTGCATGCAAAATCAATAACAATTGCCATAGTGGACTTCATAGAGTATTTGTCCCTTCTCCATTTTTAGAGTAATAATTCTATTTGGGGTATTCTTGTTTAATGTTTGTTTGTTCATTCATTGTAAATCGAGGAAAAAATGCCAGATTGCTGAAGGAGAACTTGTAGGAGTCATTAAAGACAAAGGAGTTCAACCAGCTCCAAATTAGGTGGAGGCCATTGCACATATTGATGGACCCCTCCCCGCAAATAAAGAGACATTAACAGTGATTCATCAGCCTGTTAACATATCTAAGCAAATTCATCCCTTATTTGTCTTAATTAAGTGCTCCACTCAGACTGTTCTTTGAGGACAGTACAGAATGACCCTGGGGTTACTGGAAAAAGACAAGTTCTGAGAAATTAAAAAAAGGTGCACAGAAGCACCAGAGCTGAAATATTTTGAAATTAGTAAACAGCCTGAGATCTCAGTGGGTGCATCTACACTGCGGCTGAGAGAGTCCTTTCCCGCATGGGTAGATAGACACGTGCTATCTCTGCTCAAACTAGTGTGTTAAAAAAAGCAGTGTGGCCATGGCTGCATGAGTGGTGGCTCGGACTAGTTGCCCAAATACAGTCCCACCCAGCCCTCTGGGTACATACTTGGGCAGCTCTCCCAAGCTGCCACCATGGACACACTGCTATTTAGTGCACTAGCTTGAGCAGAACTAGCATATGTCTCTCTACTGGTGTTAGGAAGCACACTCCCAGCTGTTGTGTAGACAGTGAATGCGTGATCAGATGGTTTGGGGACTGTCCTTCTGCAAGGCTGCCCAGTCATATAGGTTTACAAAGCACTGACTGAAAAGCAACAGAATTGTTCTCAGATTGGGGGGAAAATGTAAGCAAGAATAATCAAAGAGATAAGGCTTAGGTTTTTAGAATATTTTCAGTCACAAAATTAGCTGACATGTTCCTAACATAGCCACAAGCTTCCAAACTGCCCTGTGTAGGGATATACGGTACCAGAACTTTTCTACATCTGCTAAGTCCATCTCAGCCCCCATGCTTCTCACTCTGGGGTCACACTTTTCTGCAGCCTTTTTGTCTTCAGCAGATTCAGCTACTTTGCAGTCAGTTCCTCTCCTTTGACCATTTATGCTGGTCAGAGGCCAAAAGAATTCTAAGCACTGACTCAGTAATACCCCAGCTAATATTTTCACAGTTGGATAAACTGTGCTTCATGAAAACATCCATAGTTCCTAGCATAAATACTCTGATTTTCTGTTTCAACCAGATCCTATTTATTCCTTTGCTCTGTCCTGGATGCCTGTGGCTCATATGTTATGCAGACATTTACTATCCACAGTGTCTTTTTGATAACCCAAAATAAATCAGATTATACAGCAGAGGGTCACTGCTCAATGTCCATGTCAATGGATGTGACGGGAATGATAAATACAGACTAGAATTTACCACTGTCACAGGTGAAAGGGGTTTATTAATACATTTATATATGTATTTTGAGACAAAACCATTTAAAAAGACACTATTCAAAGCCCTAGGTGCCCTAACATACCATTAACAATACTATCAAATCCCAGAAGCATTAATCATTTTAATAGAAACTCAGCCAGCTAGCCACCTACAAAAATTCCATTCCACTCTTTGACTGTTATGGGAAGAAAACCCTCGGCCTTCTCCAAAAACTCTCTCCAATGGGTGTCTTTTGCAGTGTGCCCAAAAGGTTGCCAAGTTAAGGGGAACAAGCTCCAGCATCTGGGAGCCTTCACAGAGACATCCTGCCAGTTGCCCCTTCTCATGTACAAGAGGATCCAGCTCAAGCACCTCTACTTCCACAGTATGCATCGGATGAAGTGAGCTGTAGCTCACGAAAGCTTATGCTCAAATAAATTGGTTAGTCTCTAAGGTGCCACAAGTACTCCTTTTCTTTTTGCGAATACAGACTAACACGGCTGTTACTCTGAAACCTGTGGTAATATAGCATAGGGAAAGATCCGATCCCTCAGGTAAGACAACTATTTAAACCAGGCGTGAGCAAACTACGGCCCAACGGCCACATTTGGCCCTTCAGACATTTTAATCCGGCCTTTGAGCTCCCACTGGGCAGCAGGGTATGAGGTGCCAGGGCTTAGCTCCCGGAAGCAACGGCATGTCCCCCTCTGGCTCCTACACACAGGGGAAGCCAGGGGGCTCCACATGTTACCCTGGGAACGCCACATGTTGGCTGGGAACTGCAGTCCCCATTGGCTGGAAACCTCAGCCAATGGGAGCTGCAGGGGCGGCACCTGTGGACAGGGCAGCATGTAGAGCCACCTGGTCACGCCTCCATACAGGAGCCAGAGGAGGGACATACCACTGCTTCTGGGAGCTGCTTGAGGTAAGCGCTGCCTGGAGCCTGCACCCCTGACCCCCTCCCATGCCCCAACCCCCAGCCCTGATCCCCTTCCCACCCTCCGAACCCCTCAGTCCCAGCCCAGAGCAATCTCCTGCACCCTGAACTCCTCATTTCTGGCCCCACCCCAGAGCCTACACCCCCAGCCAGAGCCCTCACCCCCCCCACCACATCCCAATGCCCAATTTCATGAGCATTCATGGCCTGCCATACAATTTCCATACCCAAATGTGGCCCTCAGGCCAAAAAGTTTGCCCACCCTTAATTTAAACTCTAATGGGCAGCCATTGCAAATCCTGTAGCAATGAGTTCTTATTCTCCCAGCAAGATACAACACACAGTAAGTGAGCTGCTGTCGCCAGTTTCAGCCTCTGAATGGCTGGAAGGTGTATGCCCATTGAAGCACATTGTGATGATCTAATCTTGAGGTAACAAGAGCACGGATAATGATGTGAAGAGCCGCATCTGAAAGGAAGGTCACCTCCTAGCCAGACGCAAAAAAGTGACTGCTCTAATACAATTGTAAAATAGGTCCTGGGGGTCATCTAGAATCATCCCTAAATTGCAAATCCTGGTAACTAATGGCAGAAGTACTCTCTCCAACAAAGGGATTAATATTACCTCTGTCATCAGGTTCAGCTGCTTCCCCAAACCACCATTATTATCTCAGTCTTGTCTGAGTTGTGCCTCAGCCACTTCACCCTCATCCGTGTCCCATTTTCAGCTACACCTGTGAACTGAACCTCATCTTCTGAGCCAGACAAGGTAGAGATATACAGTTAGGTGTCACCAGCCTACCCAAAGCACTGCACTCCATGCCTCCTTACTAACTTTTGTAATGGTCCAATGTGAACATTGAACAGGAGAGGTGAAAGAATGGCAACTTGTGGAACCCCGCAGTCTTCGGGAAGAACAGCAAATGCTGGCATGTGGGATGTAGGGTGACATGTCATGGGGTTTTTAGGGCTAGATACATGGGGTATGAAAGATGGACTATGTTTGGATTCTTTTGTGATTATTAGAACTATTTTTGGTGATAAACCATTATGATGGACTATAGCAGTGGTTCCCAAACTTGTTCTGCCACTTGTGCAGGGAAAGCCCCTGGCAGGTCGGGCCGGTTTGTTTACCTACCACGTCCACAGGTTTGGCCGATCGCAGCTCCCACTGGCCGTGGTTCACCCCTGCAAGCCAATGGAGGCTGTAGGAAGTGGTGGCCAGTATGTCCCTCAGCCCGCGTCGCTTCCAGCAGCTTCCATTGGCCTGGAGCAGCAAACCGCGGCCACTGGGAGCCGCGATCGGCCGAACCTGCGGACGCGGCAGGTAAATAAACCAGCCCAGCCCGCCAGGGGCTTTCTCTGCACAAGTGGCGGAACAAGTCTGGGAACCACTAGACTCGAGGATAAGTGTATGGAGTTACTGGGGATTCTGAAGAAGGGAAACTGGGGCAGGTGTATGTGTTTGTGCTTCAGTCTGTCACAGGAAAGCACAGCAGGTGAGGATATCCTGTGACAAATATATTGTAAGCTAATACTTCTAATCAGCTCTGCCAGCTCCCTGTGAACTCCAGGCTTTCTTTCTGTCCCTTTTCCCTGAAATAAATTCCACCAGTACCCCCTCAGTAATTTTATTCATAAAAGGTACATTTTGCAGAAGGCCCAAGGTACAACTTGTTTTTTTGAAGGCCCAGTTTGTACCTACAAAATTTGAGCCCCGTTTTGTAACTTGCAAAAGGAATCTATTTTAGCTCTGACTCATTTCACCTGCAACTAGTTAGCTGGAGATGCAAGTACTCCATTTTGCACCCTTAGTTGAATTACAGAGGTCAACTCCTGGTCCCACTAACTTCAATGAGTCAGAATTTCACATCAGATGTAAAAAATATAGATGAAAAATTTGTTGTTGCAAATTGGACGTGCAAATGGAAGGCAGTCTTTTTTCAAAATTCATAAAAAAAATCAAAGCACTCTTTAGGTGAAAACTGTTAAGTGAAGGGATTTATTTGATGCTGTATTTCTGTCTTAAACCTTTTTCTCTATGTGTTGCTAAATGTCCAAGTGTTTACAATTAATTGCCTTGCTATAGGAACCCACATATAATATTGCAGTAAATTTCAGGACTGTTGCATTATAAACAGATACTGTTCCCTAAGCAAATAGTCTGCCATACCCAAGAATGAACTGTATCAAGGTTCTTCTAAAGTGGTAAACACAATGGTTAAAATATTATTACAAGAAAATTTGCACACTAAATGTTGTTTGACCCATTTACATTCTGTGAAGAGAGAACTCAGATTGACAAAAGGATAGGTGTTAATATATATGAAATAATGTTGCTTGATATTTGTCCTAGGAGTTGCTCATTAATCTTCATGTTGATTAAAGATCTTGCTTGAGTAAGCAAGCAAGTAAATAAATAAATAAAAGCACCAAAAACCTATTTGAAGCCAAATATACACACACTTCCTCAAAAAAAAGATCATTTTCAAAGTTTGGAAAACGAGATTTTCCCTTCCTTCTGGCTACAAGCCTATCAAATGCATTTTTTTATTTTCTTTACAAAGGCTACATCTTCATCTTATAAAAAAGTAAATCATCACTGAGACAACCAAATCCCTCAGGGTAAAGGTGGGCATGTAGTCACAAATTTCAGGAGAAAAGGAAAAAAGTATGTGTCATAAATTTTAGCAAAGCTAGCATTGACTGGAAATAGAAATGGTGTCTATAGTTAGTGAGCTTTATGAGGTTTTTTAAAAATTTTCTACTGGAATAGTAATTTTTGTTGCCTACTCTCCTTGTCATCTTGAATCCCTAACATAATAAGACCTGCTTGCAGGTTAGTTGGAACAAGCTTCTCATTTTTAAAGTCCTTTTCCACGTAATTTTTTTTTCTCAAAGCATTCAGTGCATAATCCCAGTTACACACCCAAATTCTTTCTTACACTGGTTTCCCAGAATTCATTTTGTAAGGTTGTTTGCTTATGTTTATGGGGTGTCATGACTTTACATCATTTAATTTAAGGGTAAGATTTTGCAAAATCATTAATTTCCTGAAGTTTTATTAAATTAAGGTTTGTTGCAGCAGGTCATATGCATACATATATATGACTCTGATAACCCAAAGAACTGTGCAAAGTGCTCATAGAGTGTAAAGGAAAAACACTAAGCATCAAAATAGAAAAGCAGACAGGTATAAAGAAGATGTATTTGATAGCAGAGAGCTCTTTAACTTAGAAAAGGTATAACAAGACCAATGGTTGGAAGTGGCAGCCATACAAATTCAAACAGAATGTAAGGAACCAGTTTATAATACCGAGGTTAGTTGACCATTGGAACAGCTTATTAAGAGATTGTCATCACTAGGAGTCTTTAAACCAAGACCAGCTGGTTTTCTAAGGCCTTGTCTACTCTTGCAGCTGTGTGCAAGGTACATGCTGCAGTGAAAGACAGGCTGTGTCCACATTGCAGTGTGTAGCTATGTGACAGTGAAAGGCTCTGGCAAGGGGGAGGCAGCGGGGAAAGGCTTTGGCATTGGGGAGCTGCTGGAGCCTTTTCCCACTGCTCTCCCCTGCCAGAACCTTTCTCTGCTGCTGGAAACTTTCCCTGCAGCAGGGAAAGGCTCTGGCAGCAGGACACCACCCTGCTTAATAGAAAGACATAGGAGGCACTGCTTGAGCATGTAGAGTATATACCTCAGGGTTCTGGTGTGTCTGTACTCTACTCGCCTAAGCATTGCCTCACCCTCTACGCCACTATTTATACCCGGGCTAGCTGGGTGTGCCATGCCTGTCCTCTACATCCAGCTCTAAGTGTAGACCTACCTCAAGAGATAAGGTCTTGTTCAACATCAGTTTGTTGCAACAGTTACTGGGTGAAATTCTATGGCCTGTTATGCAGGAGGTCAGACTACATGGTTGTAATAGTCCCTTCTGGCCTTAAAAATCTAGGAATTTATTGATATCTAGATTAACATTGGATGTCATGTAAGTTAGATGCCTGCACACATAGAGACCTGACACACAATACATGATTCTGAAGTAGCCAGAGATAAATAAAGAGACATAGGAATAAGACAGATATGTGTTCCCTTTCTTACTCTGATCACTTTGCTTGTATGCCTTTCCAGAAACCTCTGTTTGTTTTAAAAATTGTGTGTAACTGTCAAAATGTGGCTTGGATGATGAAGCCAGGTAAATTATAAAGTGAAATCTGAACTTAGTTTTCAAAGAACTAAAGAAAGGAATATAACATTTTACAGAGGTTATAGCAAACTTTGAGGTTCATACTCTGTTAAGGACTACACTGTTTAGAGTTAGTCGGGAATTTTCTGTCAGAATGGCTTGCCAACAGAAAATGCACTTATCACAAAATGAAAACTATCTGTGGGAAAATCTCAATTTTTGCTGGAAATCTTTGATTTTCTTTGGGGCAAATTGAAATGACAGCTCCCTGGCTGCCAGCCTGGAAGGCTCTCCTCACTTTCACGATTTGCCTGCAGGGGGAAAGCAAAATGACTAGAGCCTTCCAGAGAGGCAGCCAGAGAGCCACAGCCAGGCTGGTGATAAAGAAGGGAGGCTGAGACCCCCTGTTTTCCAGCAACTAGGCTGGAGGGGGTGGCAGGGAGCCTGGGCACTCAGCCTCTGGCAATCTGCCTAGAATTCTGTTCTGAATTGCACTTTCTGCCTGCATGGAGAAAGTGGAAATTAACAAGCATCTTCCAGGCACCAAACTGACAAGCCAAAAAATTACATTTTGGTGTCTCCTGAAATGGGATTTCCAAAAAAATCCTTTCCCACAAAAATATTTGCCTCTAGGTCTTTTTGTCCTGAATCAGAATGGGGGGAGCGGGAGGGGCTCAATCTAAATGCAAAATTTTTCATATGCAGAGATTTCTATTTCCTTCCAGTTCTAATATTGTTCTCTAACTTTCTAAAATAATATAATCTTCATCGCAAGACTCTTCTGAACTAACTTTAGAAGGTGCTTAATGGATTACCTTGGCCATAAATAGAAAGATCTACATTATGTTTTTAAGCACAGCCTTGAGCAAGGAGTGATGCGTGATGCGTAAGCTGTGCCATCCCAAGACTAGCTCTAGGAAGTAAGGGAACTGAGATTATTTGAAATGGGTGAGCACTACTGTGGTACTCAATGCCTTCCAGTGTTCTGGGTGTGGAGTGCCTCTACCCTGTTACTTGCTATGACCAGGATCCAAAACTCACTGAAGTTAATGCAAAGATTCTCAGTGCTCTCGGTGGTCTTTAGATCAGGGCCTATAATTTCCATACTTAAAACACTTTCCATCACTTATTTATTTTACTTTTTTGTTATTATTCCCCTTATATAGAAAACAGAACAGCCCCCTCAAAGTTCAAACTGTGCCTATGCAACTGTCCAACACCCTTTAAGTAAGCCTATGCCCTTGAGGCACAACTGAGCCCATTAATCATCAATCTTCTCACTCTTTCTGAAATAGCAACCTGTTTATTTTACATAACACAATAAATAGCAAGGCATTTTATTGCATTCTATTCTATTCTATTCTATTCTATTCGACATTGGTGAGGCCTCATCTGGAGTACTGTGTCCAGTTTTGGGCTCCACACTACAAGAAGGATGTGGATAAATTGGAGAGAGTCCAGCGAAGGGCAACAAAAATGATTAGGGGACTGGAACACATGACTTATGAGGAGAGGCTGAGGGAGCTGGGATTGTTTAGCCTGCAGAAGAGAAGAATGAGGGGGGATTTGATAGCTGCTTTCAACTACCTGAAAGGGGGTTCCAAAGAGGATGGCTCTAGACTGTTCTCAATGGTAGCAGATGACAGAACGAGGAGTAATGGTCTCAAGTTGCAGTGGGGGAGGTTTAGATTGGATATTAGGAAAAACTTTTTCACTAAGAGGGTGGTGAAACACTGGAATGCGTTACCTAGGGAGGTGGTAGAATCTCCTTCCTTAGAGGTTTTTAAGGTCAGGCTTGACAAAGCCCTGGCTGGGATGATTTAACTGGGAATTGGTCCTGCTTCGAGCAGGGGGTTGGACTAGATGACCTTCTGGGGTCCCTTCCAACCCTGATATTCTATGATTCTATGATTTCATAAAGTTTAACAACATAAAAATAAGATTGTCCAAAGAAACTGTTTGGAAATGTTATACATTTAAGATCATAGAAATAAACTATAATTGCTGGTATTCAGATAATAACTTAGGTACGTTTTGTGGTTGGGATATGTATGAAGTTTTAGTGTGAAAAGGTTGAGCATAGTGTTTTGGGTTTTTAGAAATGATATGCTGCAAAAATGTAGGTTTTTATTATTATATTATAATTATATTATATTTCCAGCCTGTTCTTTTTATATATTTCTTAGCTTTTCCATTCAAGAACAGTAATTCTATAACAAAAAAAGAAAAGTACATGGCAAAAACTGACAAGCTGTACATTCTTCACAAGAGATGGATTTTCTAAAGTCCTTTGTTTTTGCTGTATAGCTACATGTGGCAAATGGTAATTTCTTATTAAGTAAAAAAGGAATAGACTATGGGACTACAATTCATCCCAGCTGTAGTAAACAGCAGTGGAAGCCCTCCGTTCATTAACTGTGTCATGTTAAAAATTCAATTTAATTAGAGCTGTATCACTGCTAAAATATTTCTGTGCCTGCTATCTCATTCATATCTCATACAAACATGCAGGCTCAGCTGCTTTGGAGAGAGTGTGTAAAGTCAAGGCACCACTCACTCCCTTCTATGCCAGTCCATTCAAATTCCCTTTCCTCTCTGGCTAGTTCTTGCTTGTCTGCACAGTGGGAGAAGTTCTAGGCATACAGGTCCCACTGCTCCCCCACCCCCTGTATCCACAGAAGAGATGTGGGGAGGCTGCATAGTGACCTGGGGCATGGGGCATCTTTCTATCCCAGCTGTTCTTGCATGACCATGCAAATCAGGCCACAATCTGGCCCTAAAGCCTCTTCATTACATCGGCTTACAGGATATTGTATGAGATTACACAAAACAAACAAGAGTGCAACAAGTTGAGTATGAGCTTGAGCAAAAACATATGATGGTCAAAAAGTCTAGGAATCAGAACTGACTCTAGGCACCAGCAAAGCAAGCATGTGCTTGGGGCGGCACAGTCCCAGGGGCAGCCTTCCAGCCACCCTTTTTCTTTTTCTTTTTTTTTTTTTTTTTGCTTGGGCAGTTGCGCTCTAGGGGAGGCAAATTTTTTTGCTTGGGGCGGCAAAAAACCTAGAGTCGGCCCTGCTAGGAATGTTACAGTCCATATCTATATGGTTCTGGTGACACAGACTCAGATACCTTCATACCAGAGAGAATATTGGAGAGACTTTGGAGAAGAGCAACAAAAGATGTTAGCCATCAATCAGGTTCAGGGTTTTGTACTGGCAGCCATCTCTAAAGCATGTGAGTTTCTTCTGTATTAGAGGGCAAAGCAAGCTCCCTAGTGAATTTTGTGGTATCTTCAGCTCTTCTTTCTTCTCTGGTTAAGGGAATCTCTATTTGAGGTCCTCTGTTCTTTTGGTTTGGACATAATGGGTGGTGATTGTGACGCCATGTGAACATTAATAGACTGACATAAACAACAGACTGGAAAGTGAGACATATAAGAAAGTTAAAATAGTATAGCTTAGCCATATGTCCCTAATGGGGAATATGGTAACTATGTGAACATTAACTGAAGGGTGTATGCACCTGCACCTTGCTTACAGTAGAAAACTTAGTACAGAAGAAGTGCAGCTGCGCCAATGGTAGGAGCAGCATGAGTGCTAGTGTAGACACAGCTCAAGCATTTTTACCACTGTGTCATAAAAACCTGCTATGATTCATACTAAAATCAGCTGAGCCCTGTACACACTAGTATTACTGGCAGTGCAGCTTCACCCTGACTGGGTGTTGCTAGACTACAGGGACTAATTTTTCCAGTGTAGACGCATCCCAGGATGAGAGGGATGGTTTAGGAGTAAAAGGATGAAGTTAAGGGCTTGTTGACTGGGGAATAGTTTCTCAAGGGAAATGGTAGGGTCACCATTGCTTGAGTCCATTGCTTGCTTGAAAATGGACTAGATAAGGTGCTAGAAAATACATTGTAAAGGACAATTGTGAATTGATGGAATGATGGACTAAATAACCTATGAAGTCTTTTCCATCTCTAATTTCAAGGATTCTGTTTCAGAGTAACAGCCGTGTTAGTCTGTATTCGCAAAAAGAAAAGGAGTACTTGTGGCACCTTAGAGACTAACCAATTTATTTGAGCATAAGCTTTTGTAAGCTACAGCTCACTTCATCCAATGCATACTGTGGAAAATACAGAAGATGTTTGTTTTTATACACACAAATCATGAAAAAATGGGTGTTTATCACTACAAAAGGTTTTCTTTCCCCCCACCCCACTCTCCTGCTGGTAATAGCTTATCTCCCAGTCTTTGCTTTTCCTTTTATTAATTAAAAGCAGACCAGATTCCAAGCAGGAAGAATTGGCGTTACCTAAAATCTTCAACCACTTGACCTATGTAACTAGCATTTTGCTTTTATTTGAAATTTGATAGCACAATGCTATTTATTTCTGCATAACTACCTTCTCTAGCAATCACATGGTAGATATATAATCTGGTTTTCAATGGGTGCTGCCCAAGCTAGGCATGCTAGATAAAACTTGGGGGGTTTTGATAGTGTACTATTAATGGCAGGCAATTTCTCAGATTGGAATATTTCCATCAGCGTAACATCTGTGCTGAGAGCAGCAGCTGGACTGTGTATGTTATCAACATACAGTAGTACAACACAGGCAGAGCTTTGCTCGTGCAAATCTATTTGGAAAGTCTGTTCACTAAATATATCACCGTGAGTGAGGTCTTTTGTGGAAAAATGCTTCCAGCTACTATGAGAGTATTCACCAAAATTCTTTCATGTGTCAGGGACATAGCTGGATCCCATCCATTAGCGGTTGAAAACAGTGAATAATGTATTGCAACTGTCAGATAGCAAGGCTCTGAGTGCAATAAACTTTTGTTATACAGATAGATCCAAACTGTAAATTGGCAGTGAAAACATCAACAGATTGATCCCCAAAATACCCTTCATGAGGTGTTTAATACAGTAGCTGTGGTATGAAAAGTCTTGTATCTCACACTATAAGGTAAATAGAAATGTAAACAACGTTTCTCAATTAAAAACACTGAGCCAGCTTATGAGTTTAAGACATCATGAAAGGGGAGGGAAGGAGCCATGCAGCAGTGGGAATCCCCGGAGCCTGGAGGAATTCTGGATGAAGCAGATAGAGGGAGGAGGCTGGCGGATCAGCAGTTTCAGTGTGCATATAGAAACATAGGCTCTGCACCCCTTGAGCAGACCATGTTATGCACTAGTCCGCTGCACAGCTTTCACTCTGGGGCAGAGTTTGTTAATGGCCACAACGATTCCTCTCTCAAGCCTTCTTTTAATGGAGGACAGAAGGAATTTATAAATAGTAGATGTTTTAGTGATTGTTTTACTAAGAGTTTCAAGGCGAGATAAGAGCTCTGTCTGCTTTGGAATAGAGCCAGACACAGTTTATTTGCTTCAGTTCAAAATTGAACTTTAAATATAGTCAGTGCTTCTTGTTACACAGATTATACAACACACAAACCCTTGTGAAGGGTAGGGATGTCCCTTGATGAAATAATTAATATAGCCCTTTCAATTAATACAGGCCACACACTCTTGTTTATGTGTAACATAAGATTGTCCTGTAGTGTTGCATAAAAGTTCTAACATTGTAAGACTGGAATTCAGTATAAATGTAAAAGTGAGATCTTCAGCTGGTATACATCTGAGAAGCACTGGCTTCAACAGAGTTACCTAAATTTACACCAGCCAAAGATCTTGCTCAGTCTTTAAAACCTTGAGGAAAGGATGAAAAAGCAACAGGTCCAACAGCATAAAAATGGAAGAAATTGTAAACTGTTGTAAAAATAAGGCATTTGATACTTATTCACGACAGCCAAAGCTTTATTATCTTTTCACCATATAAATGTATTGTTGAGGCACAAACACAAACTAATCAACTATGAGGGCAAAGAGGTGGGTGATACAAACCAAATGTACTTATTTAGGGTGAGAATGTAATACCCAGCTTCATGCTGAGTAGTACTGTACTCCATGTAAAATGCCACTGAAGTCAATGGAACTGTTCTTGTAATACTAAACATGACTCTTACAATACCCATATAAGTAGTCAATTTAGAATATGATAGTCAATAATCCCCATTTGCTTCCCTGAAATAGTTCAGGAATGGAAGATACTTTTCCCTTAAAAGAAAAGTCTTTGTTTTTTGCTAAACAAATTGTGAGTTGTACTGTTAGAAAGTGGCTCCTCATGAGGAAGAGACGTACTGAACACATTTTCTTTTGGGGTTTTTAAGTTCCTTGTCCAGTTTTATTCCAAGTTGGCAGACTTTGTGTTATAATGGAAAATGCACAAAATGTGTTTTCTCCATTGTTATACAGATTATCTCTGAAACACTGGATGTTCTGGGACAGGATCACATGGAGTAGAAAATGGAGTTGCCTGGAATTTTTTTTTTAAAGTGATCATATCAATAGTATTTCTTATGGATAAAAAAGTAAAACTTCTGTATACTGTGAACAGGGTCTGGGCCTTCCATTTACAGAGTGAGTAAAATACTCACAATTCCTCCGTGATATCTTCCATTACAATATACAAGTGGCTATCATGCAAAAACTCATTAAAACAAATCACCGAAGAATAAATGTCTTGAATGTGTAAAACAGCTGCATAACAAAGATGTCACTGTTATCTGTTACTTTGAATTCTGGGCTCAGAGAGATTTGACTATAAGTAACTATAATTTAGTGCTTCTACTTGTACTGCAGGCTAATGGCAAGTTGGCCTTTTCAAAACACTGTCACCATAATGTTATATGTATCTCACCAAGATAAGTTTTGAGGATCAAGGCAGTGTTGCTGTAGCCATGTTGGTCCAGGGTATTAGAGAGACAAGGTGGGTGAGGTAATATCTTTTCTTGGACCAAATTCTCAAGGTAAGAAAGACAAGCTTTGTAAGGATATAGAAAGGCAGAACTAGCATGCTGGTTGATTTTCCAATGTGCTGATAACCTATGAGCACCGCCCATATATCCTGTGCTGACACAGGCATACTAGTCAGTTTTCAGTCGGGCATCTCTCTTCTGTGCATGACTTTAGCAAACTTTGCAAATGCTGGATGTATAGAGCTCTCCCTTTGCGTTGAATTAATGTGATCTTGGGTAGCTATCTTGATTTCACTCGATAGCACCCATTCATAAATCTTTCATCAATTCCATTTTTCAAAACTGAGTCTTGCTCTCTCAGACATGGACATGTCTTGAATTTTGGTTGACAACATATTATTTGTAGACTTAAGTTCGAGATTTTTTGCTTACATTTGAATCTGTCTTTACAATGGAACAAACCTACATGACCACTTCATCTGCTGTTAGTAACAGTGAGTGCAAAAGAACATTTGAACACAACTCCTCAATTTTCACTTTGGGTTCCCACTTTTGTTTACAGTGTGTCTGTTAGTTTTCTTGTACTTCCTATATCTTACAATATGATAAGTAGCTTTGTCCTTCTGGAAAACTGATACACTTTAGTTTTGTCTACACTGTACACTTCTTTTGGTGACATGTAGAGTACATATCCATGTAGCGTACATATCCATGTAGCCCCCCTAAAACAAGACAGACTTGAAGGGTATGGGTATGTATGCAAGTACATAGCCTACATGCTCTCTACTGACCCAAGCCTGCCTCCCCATCTACACTGCTATTTTAACGGTGTTGTGTCCTGCTGCTGGAGCCTTTCCCATCCACAGGAAAAAAAATCTCTCCCAACAGGAAAAGGCGCTGGCAGCTAGGAAAATCTCTACCACTGGAACCCGTCCCCATCACAGGGAAAGACTCTCTGCAGGAGGTAAGGCTCCAGTAATGGGAAGGCAAGCTTTCCTAGATGCCTCCCCCCTTTCAAACACTTTTCTCACGACAGTTACAGACTCCTGCAGCAGAGAGCTGCTGAAGCTTTTCTCCACTGTCTCCCTCCTGCCAGAACATTTCACTGAAGTGTAGCTACACATTGCGGTGTAGACGCAGCCTACTTTTCACTGAGGCTGTACGGGGAGACTTTGGCAAACCAGTAAAGTGCCTGAAACCACTATGGCTTATTGCTAAAAGCAGCCAAGTCGGCAGGCTGTAAATTGGCCAAGTCAGCAGGCTTAGCTTAACCAAGGCAGGAGGGGAGGGGGTCTTTGGGTGCCACAGAGAGGGCAGCTTGACCCCGTGTCCTTCCTGATAAGAATTGTGTTGAAGTGGCTGATACATGCATTTTAGAAGAGCAGGATGTGCCCCAGGAATATCTATTGGGGGCCTCAAGGCCGCAAACTCTGGAAAAAACCCCATCTGGTTAATCGATAATCAGAAGGAACCTCTTGCTTGACTATTGAAACTGCTTACATAACAAGTTTTCTTTAAGGGACATGTCATTCTATTACTAATGTATAAATAAGGGGGAAAAGTTTGAGGCAGTTGGACTCTTTTTGGACTCTCCCTCTGGATACATCTTGCAGTCCCCACCGGCAGATGGAAGATTTGGCCACCAGGAGCCTGCCGCTGTGTCACTCGAGAGCCACACTCAGCTTTGGTCATTATCAAGGGTTGGGGTGTTTTACTAACCTTTTGCAGAAGTGTGTAAGTGCTTGAGACGAAGTAAAGTTTAGCTTTAAGTGAAAGCACTCTTGTGTTGTCCTGTTTGTACCAGCCAGCTATTGGTCGGACGGCCATGTCTCCCCTGATTTATTTCCTGACACCACCTCACACAGAGTAAAAGGTACCAAGAGCTTTGGGTTGAAAGACGCCCGGGGAACAAGGCATGTGGCTACATGTAC
Organism: Lepidochelys olivacea; assembly: GCF_965140295.1. Classification (NCBI taxonomy): domain Eukaryota; kingdom Metazoa; phylum Chordata; order Testudines; family Cheloniidae; genus Lepidochelys; species Lepidochelys olivacea. Next base: position 69,114,980 of record NC_140418.1, on the reverse strand, counting down.
CCTAAGCACTGCCGCCAATGGTGTGTAGCGTAGGCACAGTCTAAGAGAGAATCTCTGGCTTCCCCTGAATGAATATAAGTGTAGTGTACGAGTTCTTAAGGGCACCTTTCCACCGGTCCTCTAATAAATGTCTCCACTGCACTGACAGTTCTACTACCAAAAGGCACAGATTTCCTCAGAGATTGTGTATCAAACTAAAAAGAGTTGTACCTATTTTCTGGTCTCCATCCAATTGCAGCAAGAAATTACTTTATTTTCCAGAAGCATTATTTAAAGGTGGGGGCGGGGGGAAGGATTGGAAAGGGGAGTTCATAGAATCATGGAAATGTAGGACTGGACGGGACCTTGAGAAGTCATCAAGTCCAGCCCCCTGCAGTGTGGCAGGACCAAGGGAACTGGATGTCACAGCCTGCTTCAGTGATATCATTTTTGACAGCTGTGTTGGTGATGTATCCTTCTTTCTTCTGGAGGCCAGGTGAGACACATCAGTCTTCGAATTGCTGTTTCTGAAAGGGTAAACACAATTATTTGCCAAAACAAAGACAGATTACTATGAAACAGAGAAAGGGTGTTTAGGAAGGGATTACATGCATGCTTAACAAAACCTTAAAGACACAGTACTGTCTTTAAGGTTCTTCTTTCTTCTGGAGGCCAGGTGAGACACATCAGTCTTCGAATTGCTGTTTCTGAAAAGGTAAACACAATTATTTGCCAAAACAAAGACAGATTACTATGAAACAGAGAAAGGGTGTTTAGGAAGGGATTACATGCATGCTTAACAAAACCTTAAAGACACAGTACTGTGTACCGTAAGAAATTAGGTCACTATAATGTTGAATTCTACTGAAGAGAATATTGACGTGAATATATATATTACTTATATATATATATATGTTACTTTTCTGATTCCATTCTTCAGTGTACATTACAATGGAGTCTGTCCTCTGGCACTACACCACTGGAAGATCCCTTTATACTGGGTTTCAGAGTAGCAGCCATGTTAGTCTGTATCCGCAAAAAGAACAGGAGTACTTGTGGCACCTTAGAGACTAACACATTTATTAGAGCATAAGCTGTCATGGGCCCACTTCATCGGATGCTGTAGCCCATGAAAGCTTATGCTCTAATAAATTTGTTAGTCTCTAAGGTGCCACAGGTACTCCTGTTCTTTATACTGGGCTGATTCTCCTCGGCCCAGCTGCATCTGCTTTATGGCTAGAATCCGTGTACTTACATTGGCCCCAATCCTCCTCCTCCCACTGACTTTAGCAGTGCAGGCTTAGGCCCTTGGTAACCATTTACTCATAGAGCTAGGCAGGAAACAGTTTTCCTGTCCTAGGAAAACTTTCCAAGATTTCAACAGCAACAAAAAGCCTGTCCCAAATAGGGACAAAGAGTCAAAATCTCATGTTTTCATAAACCAACAATACAACAAAATTCAGCTGAGGTCAAGCAAAACATTTCATTTTGATTTTGACTTTTTTTTTTTACTATGAAGTAGCTTACATTTTGCAATAAGTTTTTTGTTTTTTCAAATGAGAAAATGGGACATTTTGGAAATTTAGGGATTTTTTCCAAATTTTTATCAAAACAAGAAACTTGTCAAAGTCAATTATTTTCCACAAAAAGTTTTGGTTTTGGCAAATTGGCATTTTTAGATGAAAAAACATTTCATCAAAGCATTCCTTACGTCTGAGTCAGTAGAGTTGGTTAGGGTCTGACTGAGGTCAAATTATTAAATCAATTTGTAAGCAACTAGAGGGTAATAAGATTTTAAGTAATAGCCAACATGGATTTGAGATGAACAAATCATGCCAAACCAACCTAATTCCTTTCTTTGACAGGCTACCAGAATAGAGGCTAAGAGGTAAGCAGTAACTGATATATCTTGATTTTAGTACGGCTTTTGACACAATCCCACATGACAGTCTCATAAACAAGCTAGGGAAATGTGTTCTAGATGAAGTTACGATAGGGTGGATGCATAATTGGTTAAAATACAGTACTCAAAGAATAGTTAGTTTATCAATAGATTGTTTTCAGACTGGGAGGGTTTATCTATTAAGGTCCTGTAGACATCAGTTCTGGGTCCAGTAATAGTCAATATTTTCACTAATGACTTGGATAATGGAGTGGAGAATATGTTTATTTGCAGATGACACCAAGCTGAGAGGAAAGATTAGAATTCAAAACGACCTGGACAAAATAGAGAATTAGTCTGAAGTGAAAAAGATTAAATTCAATAAGGACGAGTACAAATTTCTACACTTAGGAAGGAAAGATCAAATGTACAACTACAAAATGGGGAATAACTGGCTAGGTGGTTGTACTGCTGAATGGATTTGGGAATTATAGTGGATCACACATTGACTATGAGACACCAATATGATTAGCGAAAAAGACTAATATAATTCTGGGATGTATTAACAGGAGTGTCATATGGTAAACAAGGGAGGTAATTGTTGCACTCGGCACTAGTGAGGCCTCAGCTGAAATACTGTGTCCAGTTCACACTTTAGGAAAGATGTGGGTGAATTGCAGAGAGTCCAGAGGAGAGCAACAAAAATTATGATAAAAGTTTGGAAAACTTGACCTATGAGGAAAGCTTTTAAAAAATTGGACATGTTTAGTCTTGAAAAATGAAGCCTTAGGAGGACCTGATAAGTCTTCAAATATGTTAAGGGCCCTTACAAAGAAGCTGGTGGTCAATTATTCTCCATGTTCACTGAAGGTGGGACAAGAAGTAATGTGCTTAACCTGCAGCAAGGGAGATTTAGGTTAGATATTAGAAAGTTGTGGGGGGGGTTCTTAAGGGTAGTTAAGTTCTGAAATAGGCTTCCAAGGGAGGTTATGAAATCCCCATCACTGGAGATTTTTAACAGGTTGGACAAACACCTGTCAGACGGTGTTTCATAGTGTCAGTGATTTTCAGCCTGTGGTCTGTGGTGTGATGCCTGGTGATCTGCAGAGTATGTCTAAGATGCCCAAAAGGCTCCGTACCTCCATTCAACATTTTTTAGGGGTCCATAAATGAAAAAAGGTTGAAAACTACTGGGTTAGGTTTATTCAGTCCTGCCTCAGCACAAGGAGCTGGACTTGATGACCTTTCAAAGTCCCCTGTTCGCCTACATTTCTACAATTCTCTAACTCAACATAACGGGAGACACTCACCCACCTGGGTCATAAGTGACACTTTCATTATTGGCCATTAATTATCTTATCAATTATCATTTTTTATCGTTATACAATTAACAAATAATAATTACCATAGCACATAGATGCCCCAGTCATGGACCAGCACCAGATTGTTTGTACTGTGACTCATTTGAGGGATTTCAGAAGAGGATTAGTCTAAATCAAGAACTTTCATTCTTTGATGCTTTAATTAGAAAGATGTTCAGATTTGGATTGGGAACTTGCCTCTTTGCCATTAATTTCAAAAAGGGATTCACTAGTTTTACCTCATTGGTCTCTGCCAGTCCCAGTAAAGTCCACTGTAGCCATAATGCAAATTATATGCTGAAGTGGTAAATTGAAATACTTTGTGCATTATACTTAATATTTACCACTGCAAGTTTTATTATTTATTTATCTGACTAGATGCTGATGTCTATTTAATGGTAGCTTTATTTTCTTTCATATACTAGAATGTAATACATTGCATTTACTTATTTGATTGCTAGTGATAATTTTTTATTTATTACTTCCATAAAAGTAATAGATTTTTTGCTTTTTATAATAGTGTGAAATATTTTGATATTCCTTACAGTATTGCTGAGTGTGAAATTGTGCAGCAGTAAAGAGGATCAAAAAATGCTTAATTCATAACATTTGTGCATTTTTTCCTAGAACTTTGCAGATGTTCTTTTCTGCTGTGGCTTTTTACTTGGCTTTTCCCATTCTTTGTTCTCAGATTTAAAGTTTAAATATTGAGAAATGAATGATGGCTGCAGTAAGAATTTACAAATGTATCATGGGTTTCAATTTTTCCCACAATGTTTTGGAAAATGTCAGGATGTCTCAATTATCTTCTTACATGTTTTCTTCAAAATCTATTACCATAAATATATTCTTGTCAAGCATCCTCCAGAAACCTGAAAGGAAAAACCCTTTGATAAAATCCAAAATAAGGGCTATTCAAGAATTCTGGGCCACTGAAAATGGGCAGTGAAATATTTGTATCTTTATATAAGATTCATATCTTTGTATCTTTATATATGTGCTACTTTATTAAAACACTGTTACATTGTGCTTTTAGTTATCTCTGTTTATTACAATGACATATCATATAATTTAACGAGCTACTGAATTGTGACATATGTTCAGATTAGATATTCCTATACTGCCAAATTCTCTGGCCCCCTCTGCAGGCATGCAAGCCTAAAGCAGAATGGAAATGTCATTTTTCTGCAGTGGGAACAGCCAGGAAACAGAGAGCCCCCCACCCACACACCCTGCATGTCATAAAGCTGTGATACATGGTCACACTCTGTACAGGACTATAGAAGGGTGTTTATGGACAGGATGGAGCAATGTCAGGAGTCTGGCCACTGAATATAAGCACAGCATAAATCTGTTGGCCCCAAGCCCTGGTAGGGAAACGTAGGGACATAGGAATTGCCTCACTGCATCAGACCTGCTGCCCAATATCTTGTCTCCAAGACTGGCTAGCACCAGATACTTTAACAGAAAGTGTAAGAAAACCCACAGTAGGCAGATATGAGAGAATCTGCCCCTAAAAAAGTCTCCTCCCAAGAGTTAGAGGTTGGTTGAAACCCCGAAGCATGAGGGTTTATATTCCTTCCAGAGCTTTTTCTGCATTGTTCTTAGCATTTACTGTTATGACTCTGGGGGAAGAGAAGCAGCTGAATGCCATGGCTACACTTTCCAATAGCCCACAGGACTGGCTGCTGATTAACTTCACTCAGCTATAAAATGGTTCTGTCTCTAACAGGCAAGATGTAACCCTCAGTGACTGCCTCTCATTGGACAACTGTGTTTGGATTATTCCCACCCCCAGATGCATTGGCTTACATTTATCCAGATTTAATGTTTGTTGATAACAATATCAGCGTTGTGTGTGTTAAAACTATTTGGTATTTGTCAGAGCAGTAATTAGGACCAGATGGCCAATGTGGTTACAGCACTGATATTCACCATTAAGATAACTAAATAAAATAATGTGACATCCAACTTCATCCTCTATTTAGTTTACACTCTCAGTTCCCCTCTTGCACCTATAGACTTAGGGTCACACACACACATTTTTCTTCCTCAGGAGAGAGGCTAGCTAATTGAGTAAGATGAGCTCTAGAACTTGGAACAGACAAGAATCACGAACATATCAATATAACATTAGTCACTACTCATTATTTATTAGTATTTATCTTGATTGCTAAGTTCTACAAACATTAAAATTTACATTAGAGAAAAGAGGAATAAAATATAATAAATAGTTAACTGCATTACAAGAAGGCCTAGCAAGGTAGTGATGTTGTTCTCAGAAAGTCATATCCTGTAGAAAGTCATGGTAGAATTACAAAAACGAACAAAGCTCATAGTATATTCAAGAATCTTAATCTGCTATTTTTTCTCTCACAAAAATATCCCCTGTGCTGGGTGTATTAGCTCTTACCAATGTAAGCAGAGTCAGGATGAGCTCCACCCTGACATCCGGTGGTGAGGTGTGGCAAGTTGTGGAAAAGAACTTTAGGGGCCGATCTCATTTGCATAGGCACACCCACCCCGCCTAGAATGAGGCCATAGCTGCCCAAATGGTCACTTTGGCTGCTGTGGGATCCCCAGTGTCTCTGTTATTGGGGCAGGAAGAATAAATTGTTATTACCCTGATTATGGGAACTGTGCTTGGAACTGTACTTGGACTTTTGTTATGCTGGAGGGACTCACCATCAACTAAGTAGCACTCGCTAGGCAAGGGTCATGGGTTCCAAAACTCTGTGAATTGAGAGAGACTGGGGACAAGTATTAATACTTGGTGGTATAGGCCCCTTGGTGAGGGCCTTACATGCTAATTGCACTTCCTCCTCTCTCCATGTGGTATATCAGAGCTAATTTTGATTCTATTAGGAGTTTAGTTACAGGCTGCTGAGCTCACTTTGGGCTAATGGTGCACCAGCACTGAGGCTCCCCTACTACAAGCTGAATTCACCAAATTGCTGAACTGACTAAGAGCTGAAATCACTGAGCGTTGTGTTAAGTAGGGGGGGAGCCTGAAGATATATTGTGGAGCAGTTTGCGGGACGGCAGGAGCTGCTTGTGGGACGTGGAGCGGAGCAGTTCGTGGACCGGCTGGTGGAGCAGTTTGTGGGATGATGGGAGCTGCTTGTGGGACGCGGACTAGCGGAGCGGAGCCCTATGGAGCTGCGGGGCGGTCAGCTTCAGATTATGTAAGGTGCCCCTTACCTCTCTTTCCGCCCCCCATCTCCACCCAGGTTAGAGGTAAAGCTCTGCAGATAAACTTTCAAACTCTGGGGCTGCCCTGACCAGGGACAGAGACTTTTGGGTCATTGGACTTTTGGGACTTTGGGTGATTTCGGGTTGCTGGAGTCAAGAACCAAAGGGAAAGGACACGACCCAATTTGCTTGGGGTGGGTTTTTGTTCATGGGTTGTGTTATGAATCCTGTTGGTGGGGCTTCCCCAACATAATGCCACATTGTTTCTCTCTGTTATTAAAAGTCTTTTTGCCACACTCAGACTCTGTGCTTGCGAGAGGGGAAGTATTGCCTCTTGGAGGCGCCCAGCGGGGGTGGTATATATTTGTCCCAGGTCAGTGGGTGGGGGCTCGAGCTGGTTTTGCATTGTGTTATTGGAATGGATCCCCTAGATATTGAACCCGGCCCTTGTTGTTGCCAACTCTGACGGGCAGAAGGGTTACACCAAGATGTCATTTTTGTCCAGAAGGTGGTCTATGTTGATGACTATTAACAACTATCCCTTAATTCCTATTTTGAGAGCATAAAAATTCTTATGAGCTCTCTCTAGCAAAGAATTGTTCTTCCCAAAGTTTACAAACACAGTTAAATTCTGCCCTAGCTTATGACCCTATGACTCCCCAGAGCAAATCCAATGGTGTTACATGCAAATAACTGAATCTGCCCTATTGACTTGCGAGGAGGGCGTGGCTTTCACTTTCGACTGATTCAGAAATGTATCTTCATTCTTTGAAACTAGTTTTTCAGAACTTGATTAGTGTTTTGAGTGTATCCAGGGAATATCTTAAAACCAAGCTCTAACTGAGAAGCAGTGGTGGTATATCAAGGTTTGTGTGTTCTGCAATATTTTCAGCAACCTATGTCCTATAGACTCCCCTTCCTTTGCTGGTGTGTAAATGGGTCTGGAATGCAGTGCAGAAAGGCTTGTAGCATTAGATTTCTTCTTCACCTCCAACCCTGTAGCTGTGGGTGGCCTCTCCAAGTGAACTAAATGTAATTGGATGTTCCATATGAACTTGGGCGCATAGCCAGTGAGAGGTTGGGATAAGCCTCGGTGTAGCTGCTTTCAGCAACGTTCCCCTACAAAATGTAATTTAATGTACTTGTTGCAACATTATGATCCCACCAGTTATAATCTAGTCAAGAAAGTGAGTGAGGTGGGCAAATGCACAGCTAAGACAAAGGGATCATTGGCATATTACCCATCAGTGGCCACTATATCTGTCATGCGCTCCGTGCCATTATTCTGGCATAAAATTGGAAGTAATTGTTCCCCTTCTGAGTACTTTGCATAGAAGGGAGTGATATGGTTCAATGTTCTTAACTCTTAGCCCAAGTTACTGTTGTCTCTCTTGCTACTCTTTTTTCCCACAACACTGGGCTGCTGCGCATTTTTGGCTCTCGTAAATTTCAGTTCATGATTTATTAAAGCTATTGCCGTTTCCTGAAGATTCCTCTCAGAGGAAAGTTCTGACATGTCCTCACAAAGACAGCTGGGAGCTAATTAATCCTGCTTCACTAAAACCAAACTGCAAGTACAAAATGTAACCCTTGTTTACCACAAACAGACAAATATCTTTTGTATTGGAAAGATTATAATCAGACACTAATCGTCAACCAGATGTGTGATCATACCAAAGGGACAAGTGCCTTCCCCACCCCCCGCCCCACACACACACAAGAAGTAATAGCCTCTGATATGTCTACCCCATAATACCTTACTATACTTCTCTCAAGCCAATCAAACATTAGGAGAACTATTCCCTATATGCAGGTATAGCTGAATAGTTTAGGTAATTCCAAATTGTAGTGTCAGTATTTTTTTCTGTAGCACCTGAAGTATATTGGGCACTGCACATGCAGAAAGGAAGCAGCAGTCCCAGTGAGCAGGCAAACAAAGGTTGGAAGAAAGGGGCTTAGCAAACAAGTAAAGTCGCCCCCTAGGGACTGACCATGTCTTGTGATACAATGTTTTGCTAATGCATTTTTTTAATTAGAAAAAAATATACCCCAATTTCCCCTCTGCCTTCCCATCCTCAGTCAATTAATTTGTTGTAGGTGTCACAGCAGGGGTGAGTCACTGAGGAAAGTGCCCTAATGGATCAGCTCAAGAAAGGCATTCCTATGAAAGACAGCACAGAAGAAAGTATGGATACCGGTGGGAGAAGTGGACACTCACTGTGTTGAGGCTGCCACAACATAGGGGCTGGGAAAAGGGGCAAGATGAAAGGAGACAAAGTTGGATAGGTGGGGAACAGGGGGAGTAATGCAGGGCTTTGAAGGCAAAAATAAGAAACTTTAGCTGGATGTGGAGAAAGAAGAATCAGCAGGGGGAGAGTAGTACAGAAATTCATGAAATAATGCTACAGGCATCCTGCTTTCCACTGCGTTGTTAATCCTATCATTTGTAGAGGTTCTAGAGTGTATTTTATAACTGATTTCCTCCTAACTCCAATTAATGCAGTGGAAGTTAAGCACACATGTTGACAGTAGAATTAGACAGCTTAAACTGAACGTGTATACCAACTATTAGGGATATAAAACTGATAATTTCAATCTGCATATACTGTATCTGAATTGAGGGAGGCAATAGAGTGTCATGAGGGGCAGAGCAAACAGCATGGTGATAGGCGTGATAAAAGTAGACAGGTAACTAGTTGGGCTGGTTGAAAGTTTTCTGTTGAAACTTTTTTTTCTTTTTTTTCCAAATCAAAATTTTCTGTGAAAATTTTCATTTGATGCAAAATTTTCTGCTTTTTATGAAAAACTGAAAAAAAATCACTTTTCAGATTTTTACTGACAAAAACCCCAGCAGAATTCTGCATTTTTCTTCATTTACAATTTTCCAGTGAGGTCCCATAGATTGATATATAACACTACTTGCTTTGCTTTCTAGAGTACTAAATATTCCTGTTACATCTGTCAGGATCACAATAGTGAGACATGCAAAATACTTTTCATCTTCAACAATGAACTTTGTAATGTTAGTTTTCTATCTTAACATTAACAGTTATAAGGCCTGATGCTTCTCTCACATTTGTATCCTGATGTAAATCTATTGGTTGCTATTAGTTAGTCCTGATTTATATTGATGTAGATAAGGGCAGAATTTCTTTAATGCATCATTGTTTTATCCATATGTAGAACAGATCGAGCCAGGTGTTAAGAGTAAAGCAATGTCAGTGGCCAGAGTCATGCAACCGTGTGTGTGTGTGTAAAATAATCAAACTATGACGCATGACTCTGGCCATTGATATTGCTTTACTCTTAACAACGGACTCTCTCTACACTACTGAATCACCTTATTTTGCACCCATACTAATAGATTGGTATTGCAGGCTCTGTAACCACAACAGAAAAAAATCAGAATTCTTCAAACATTTGCTACCTGAAGCTGTGCTAGGCAGCTCTGACTGCTTTCCAGACCTGGTACATACAAGTTCCATAGAAATGACTAGGTCTATTCATATGTGAGAAGGAGAGGGGAAAGAGCTGTGCAAACCTTTAAAAGAGTTCTCAGTCCATTTATAGATCTCCTACAATAGTCACTAGTTGTATTTATAGAGAGTAAGCCTTGCTATCTTAATTGTTACAATTCTTTGGCCATTTGTTAATGATTTCCCCTTTTATGTTCTTTATGTATTTATCTGGTTTTCTTTTCAAATATCTCCAGTACTAAAACTAAATGCACTGCCAGTGTAAGCGGGGGAACAGTCCCACTCTTGTGGGGAGCTTTCCTGGCTTCTGCACTACCCCGGTGAAGTGGGCTAGTGAAAGGATCTGAGTCCTCGCTCCCACTTCCTTTACCCAGTGGCCTCCCTGCCCTTGAGGACTCCCCTTCCACTCTCCTGTCTGGCAGAGTCCTCGTAACCCCAACAAGGCTGGGCCCAGGATTCCTGTGGGGCTCAACCCCCAACACTGCTGTGGTCACCTAGGACAGGGGCTAGGGTGTCCCCACTCCGGGATACTCTCTCTGCACTGGGCACTTCTCTGACCCAATGACCATTACATACAAGTTAAAGCAAATGCAAGTTATTTAATCAACAATTAATTTTAAAAAGAATAGGGGAAAAATGGGAAAGGTTAAAGGAAACACATCAACCCGCTCTGTGGCAGGGAACATCACAAACAGTGTCTCTGGAACATCAGGGCAGTTCACAGTCTGTTCCTTGTAAGTCCCAGGCCTTCTTCTCAGGCCCTGGCTGTGCTGTCGGGATGCTCTGGGTTGGACACTGGCTCTGGTGGTGGCCACATGCTCTCAGGCTCTAAGTGGTAGGACCCTTCTTCCCAGTGTCACCCCCGCCCTGTCAGGGTTACGATCCAAGCCTGGCCTGCAGAGCCTCTTGGCTGAGGCATCTCCCTGTGCTGGGCCCGCTGCCCAGGGTCCCTCTCGCTCTCTCCAGCTGCTCACCACACCCAGCTCCGGACTGCTCCAGCCCCAGCTCCACAAATTGGTCTCTGCACTGCTGCTGCTGCTCTGCCTCCAGCTCCCTGGGCTGCTTCTCTGGCCCCTCTGGCTCTGGTTGCTACAGCTCTGCTCCCAGGACAGGTCTGCTCTGCAGGCTGCTTCTGTGACTCTGCTCCCAGCACTGACCTGCTTCCTGGGCTGCTTTTCTGGCCCCTCTGACTCTGGTTGCTGCAGCTCTGCTCCCAGGGCAAGTCTGCTCTCTCTGGGCTGCTTTTCTGGCCCCTCTGAATCTGGCACAGCTCTGCTCCTCAGCTTAGCTTGGGCCCCTGCTTTCTTCTTAACTTTGCCCCACTCTGCCTGTCTGACCCAGGCTATTCCAGCTCACATGGAGGAAGGGACCTCCCTAGCCTCCTGACTCCCTGATTAGCCTGCCCACCCTGTCATTCAGGCTGACCTAGAGCATTGGCCTCTCCCCATTGTTCCTGGGGGCTGTCAGTCTCAGGGTCCTGATTCCCCATCAACCCTTCCCCCTTTTTAGTACTGGGAGCTAGCCAACCAAAACACCCCCACTGAATGTTAGTAAGGGGGCAACAGTCCCCTTACACCAGCATGCCACAAGAGAAGTTAAAAAGTGGACCCTATCCTCCAAACTCTTCCACAGGTGAGGAATTTTACTTCCAAGTTGTTCTATGGAAGAAAATGGGACAAATTATGTGAGTAAAATTACCCTTATATATGTTTGCAGGCTCACACCCAATGCTTGAAATAGGGTGACATGATTCTCATTCACATCGCAGTTCTTCCACCCATAAGTAGAAAGTGTTGTAGCTTCCATTTAATGCTGCTCTAGACAGATATTTGCAAAGAGGGGGGATGTATTTTGTACCACTAAGACCATAAAGCTAAAAAAGAGCAACAAAAGCTCAGCAATGGCACTGAGAAGAGTGGTTCTAAGATATCAACTTCAAAAAATTTATATTATAATTTGTAAATTTCAACAGAGAAATTTTATCATCTCTATTTGCAAATTGACATTTTGCATTCTTCTGGTAAATTTGAATGCATTTATCCTACTGGAAATTCATCAGTTTAACAGAAAAAGCATATCTTTCTACCTCTGTTTTTCCATTTTCACAAAAATGTAAGTGAAAACTGAAAGATGTTGCCACATTTTTTTGTAAATGTGACTGTTAAGCATATATCTGATATGGTGAAACTGTAGGTGCCTATAATAAAAAATGATCTCAACGACTATGCATTCAATATCTTAAAATCACAACTAGAGAAATGACTAGTAAGAATGGTGTGCAATTTTTTTGCAAGGTTTTCTGGCCGTGACCCAAATACATATCCTGTTCTCTGGCTCTATTGGTCACATCCTGCGAGCTTTACATTCATATGCAAAAGGTAACAAGTATTGACCCCATACTGATACGGATAGCGCTGATTGGAATCTTCTCTAGCTATCAGTGGACCTATGCTAAACAGCACTCCCTCTCTCCAGATAAGCAGTATTGAAAGACTCTGAAGGGAGTCCAGTCCAGCTGCCTTGGCCAAAAGAACCAAGTTCTGGAAATTAGGGTTTGGAGAGTGAGGGAAAATGGGAGAATCACTGGATCCTATCCAGGAGGCAGAGAGTAGATTTCACAGGGAGGAAAAAGTCAAAAAAAAAAGTTGTTTCCAGTGTTAGTCCTTGATTAAATCTATTCCTCTATTTGATGTAAAAGCATTCACAATTTAAATTAACTCTAAGAAAACAGATGAGTAAATGGCACTGGAGCTTTTTCAGAGGAACAGTACAATTAAGGAATCTCAGATTCGCTATTTACTAGCTGATGCATGGTGTCTAATCATTGCCCCATCTTGGCTAAAATGAAATGTGATAACATTACTGAGGAAATGTTTGTCATCTTGATTTTATTATATCTGAGCATGTGTATTTAATGTGTAACGTAATTAAGATGTATGTTTCCCCATTGGCATTTTTAAGGGCAGTAATTAGGTCAAATCAGAGAAGATCAACTTGGAAAAGACCTCAGGAGGTCAGCTACCCAACCCCCAACTAAATCATCCCATTCAGGACTTTGTCAAGCCAGGCCTTAAACACCTCCAAGGGTGAAGATACCACAATCTCCCTAGGTAACTCATTGCAGTGCTTCACCACCCTCCTAGTGAAATAGTTTTTCCTAATATACAACTTAGACCTCCCCCACTGCAACTTGAGACCATTGATCCTTGTTTTGTCATCTATCACCACTGAGAACAGCCTAGCTCCATCCTCTTTGGAACCCCCCTTCAGGTAGTTGAAGGCTGCTATCAAATCTCCCTCACTATTCTCTTCTGCAGAGATGTAAATAAGTCCAGTTCCCCCAGCCTCTCCTCATAAGTCATGTGCCCCAGCCCCCTACTCATTTTAGTAGACTGTCTCCAATTTATTCACATCCTTTCTATAGTGTGTGTGTGGGGGGGCAAAACTGGACACAATTCTCCAGATGTGGCCTTACCAGTGCCGAATAGAGGGGAATAATCACTTCCCGCTATCTGCTAGCAATGCTCCTACTAATGCAGTCCAATATGATGTTAGCCTTCTTGGCAACAAGGGCACACTGTTGACTCATATTCAGCTTCTCGTCCACTGTAATCCCCAGGTCCTTTTCTGCAGAACTGCTGCTTAGCCAGTTGGTCCCCAGCCTGTAGCAGTACATGGGATTCTTCTGTCCTAAGTGCAGGACCCTGCACTTGTCCTTGTTGAACCTCATCAGATTTCTTTTGGCCCAATCCTCCAATTTGTCTCGGTCACTCTGGACCCTATCCCTACCCTCCAGTACATCTTCCTCTCCTCCCATCTTAGTGTCATCTGCAAACTTGCTGAGGGTGTAATTCATCCCATCATCCAGATCATTAATGAAGATGTTGAACAAAACCAGCCCCAGGACTAATCCCTAGGGCATGCCGCTTGATACTGGCTGTCAACTAGACATCAAGCCATTGATCACTACCCATTGAGCTCGACGATCTAGCCAGCTTTCTATCCACCTTATAGTCCATTCATCCAAACCATACTTCTTTACCTTGTTGGCAATAATACTGTGGGAGACCATATCAGAAGCTTTATTAAAGTCAAGGTATATCACGTCCACCACTTTCCCCATATCCACAGAGCCAGTTATCTCAATATAGAAGGCAATCAAGTTGGTCAGGCATGACTTGCCCATGGTGAATCCATGTTGACTGTTCCTGATCACCTTCCTCTCCTCCAAGTGCTTCAAAATGGATTCCTTGAGGATCTGCTCCATGATTTTTCCAGGGACTGAGGTGAGACTGACTGGTCTGTAATTCCCTGGATTCTCCTTCTTCCCTTTTTTAAAGATGGGCACTATATTTGTCTTTTCCCAGTCGTCCAGGATGTCCCTGGATCGCCACGAGTTTTCAAAGATAATGGCCAATGGCTCTGCAATCACATCAGCCAACTCCCTCAACACCCTTGGCTGGCCAATATAGTGATAGCACTTAACTACGAAGATGGATAAATGCTAAAGTAAAGAGAGATCTCACTTACACCAGTCTACGCAAGGATCCACGCCAGTAATGAGTCTTGTGATGGGGTATATGAACGCTTTACTAGGCAGGAGCTCCCAGCAGCCCCCCTCCCCATCATAGGGTTAAGGAACTTATGGGCTAAAGGGTCCTCAACCCCCATGCCCTTGCCAAGCATGTTCAGACTGGAAGAGGGGTTCAAAAGTCATCCAGGTAGCTAGGTCTGGGCTGGCAAGCCCGGGAGCAGGACACACCATGGGGGCTCCCAGGAAGGACTGGAGGAGAGCCAGCACAGAGCTAGTAAACAGATGGAGCCACAGCACCCAATGTTGGAGACACGGACCAGAACAGGAAATGGGAGCCAAAAGTGGTACCCAACATTTCCTTTGTCTGGCTATAGTGTTAAAGCAGTTTCTGTCAGGGGATACCTAAGTGCCCACAATGCACAGTGAAAGATACTTTTTTCTTTTTGAGGAATCTCTCAATCTACCCTGACACACATAGGATATAATCTGTAACCAAACCACAAGACTCAAATATATTCATGCAGGTAGCAGCTTAAAAATTATGTGGGAGTCCTTTTGTTGTAAACTACTTTCCATAATGTCATGATTTCTTATGTAAATAATTTTCAGCAATAAAAGTGAAAAGACACCATATTTGCATGGAATGTTTGTAATTTTGGGGGGTTAAAGTGAGTGATATCCTTCAATATAAGGGACATTTGAGTGGCATGCCTTTGAAAAGGTTTAAGCCTCTTTAGTTAAAGCTACAGCTCTTATTTTCTCAGTCAGATTTCTTATTCTCCTATTGCTGTTCTATATTAATTATTTTCATGTTATGATTTTGAATAGAGTGCTCTACTTCTAGTAACTGTGGAGTCAAGCAGCATGATTAAAATCTCACATGAGTCTGAAACTGGTGTAACAGTACTGGCATCAGGGGAGTTACTCCTGTTTTACATTGGTGTGGGAACAGGATAATCCCCAGTGCCGTACTGCAGGCCTAATACCCCAAAAATGTGTTCATGCAAGTTGTCCCAATGGACTAAACTAAAAACTACTTTCATTAATAAAGATTTGTAAGATTGAACCTTATGGATGTGCTTGAAAGAAAGAAACGGGGGGAGGGTATGCAATGTTGCTAGTATGTTTTGCATTTTTGTTTTTGTTTGGCCAGTTTGAGTCTCCTCCATGACCAATTTTGCTTTTTGTGAGAGCTGTTTTTGCTGTGAAATGTGAAATCTAAAAAGGTTGCATTGTTTTTATGAACAAAACAGATATCATTGAAATGAACTCTAGTATGTTATACTAGAATCCCTTTTTTTTTTTAAAGGAAATAAAGCACTCATAATTCCACAGGCTTTTCATTAAAAGGAAATGTGGAACTCTCATGCCATTCAGAATATTTGGCACAGCATTACTCTGAACCTTTAGAGGGTTCACTCATCTCTAGATGAAATGTCACTAATTAAACACTTTCTTAAATGTCATTTGTGGAAGTACTATATTGTGGGCCTGATCCAGAGCTCACTGAAATCAGTGGATATCATTCCATTGACTTGACTAAGTGTTGAACTGGCATCCATAGCCCTGATTTAGCAATGTATCTATATTTAGTAAAGTATTTAAGCACATGTTCAGTTGCTTTGCTGAATTGGCATATATAAGTAGCATTGCTTTTGGCAGTGGCAATATTTTTGCAAATGTTACGGTACTATCAAAACGGATACATAGCAAGTGGCCAAATAATAGAAAGCTTATGCCAAGTGTCATGCTGTATGATTGAAATATGGCCATTTATATCGATACCGCCACTGTTACACAATTGCAACAAATCTTGTACAAGGTATGTCATGTAAGGTGTCATTGGAAAAGTTATGATTTGCTAAATAAGATTATCCTTTTAAAATCCATGTATCATCACTGCATCTGAAGTTATGAATATTGACTATATATCTGTATCTCAAATGTGTGTGTTCCTGGTTTTAACCCACAAGGAGGTTAAAACCAATCTAGCCAGCCAACTGTGAATGAACTATTCAAGCTTGATGGCACATTAAGGATACTTCACTCTAACAATGGGCCATGAAAGAAACTCATTCCACCCAGATAGCTCTTACTATGGAGGGACACTTCAGGCTCCAAGGAGCCAATGGCTATTCCCCTGTGGGTCACTAAGCCATGTAAGGATATGTGACATGCTCAAGTGACCCTGGACTCCATCTTTCCAGGCCCTTGAGACATCTCAATTTTGCCTCTTTTCTGCCCTGTTTGTCTGGACTGTGGATTTACAACTAAAAGGAGCATATTGAACTATGGACTGAGGATTTTCCAATCTTTTGGAAGTTACCAGAGAGACTTTACAAGACAGCAGTCTAGACCATCACTGCTACAAACCTGATATAAGGACTTTGCAGTTTTTATGTATATGATCTATTAACCATTTTTAACTCTCTTCTTCTCTTCTTTTATGAATAAACCTTTAGATTTTAGTTTTTAAAGGATTGGCAGGAGTCTGATTAATAGGTTAGATCAGAGTCATATATTGACCTGGCTAAGTGGCTGATTTCTTGATATTAAAAGGGCCCAATATGGGATGAAATTGGTTTTCTGTAACCACTCATTATAGAGTCCAGTGTCTGGGCGGTGAGACAAAGGCTGGAATGCCTGAGATGGCATTTCTGACTTCTTGTTAACCTATGTGGCAAGATAGAAGTTTACTTTTGTTACTTGGTTGATATAATCTAATGATCGAATAACCATCAGTTTGGAGTGAGTCTGCCCTATTTCTCAGCAATTTGTCCTGTATCTGGTATTCTGAGCTGTGACCCACTAAAGCACAGTGACACCAAGTCAGCGGGTCCTTCCATATTTGGGTAGACTTGAATTTTTATGAGGCTACACCTATGACCAAAGACATGAAATCTTCTGCTAACTTTATTGGATTATATGGGGTGAAATCCTGTCCCCATAGAAGTCAATGTTATTCCCACTAACATCACTGGGGCCAGGATTTCACCAATGGTCACTGTTTATTATATTTCACACAAACTTCCTTTAATTTATAGTCTGCATACTTTCACTAGAATAGATTTAATTCTTATTACTTTAGAGAGTTAGATTGCTAATATAATGTCATAACATCATATTTAAAAAATCTTTTCAGTTGATTATTGATTTAAGTGTCTCAGCATGTGTGAAACATACAATTTGATGTTATAAAAGCAATTTCTTATTTCTTAGAGTACATATTTTTATTAAGCAGTAATGTGAGGCTAGGGGCTAAATAAATTCCTTTAACAAGCTCTTCCATGTTCTCTCTCTTGAAGCCAACAAAACATAGGTATGAACTGCACACTTATGTCATATTGAAAGACTTTTAGATGAAATCTTTGAAAAAATAAAATCTCAGATTCTCTCTCTGTCCTCTGTATTTCTGTTGGATCTAGGTCTAGCCAGGAGAGACATTTTTACATAATGGAATTCAGTGAAATTAAAGAGTCTCTTATGTAATATATTTCAGGTATCAAGTGTCAGCAATAGACTTTCCATGAATTATGACTAAGTCTAGAAAAGACTTGTTTCATTTGGATTAAAAAAAAGTCATCGGCCTAGCCTTTGATAGGATGAATGATGTAATTCAAACTCATTATCACATGTAATTCTTAGTTCTTTCAATGTGCTTGCAGAATTTTAAAAAGGTGCTACTGAATAAACATAAGTGATGAAGCAATATAGTATTCTATGGACAGGAAAATCCTCAAGATAAAGGAAAATGAGAAAGTTGGGTTCCTGAAAGATGAACATTAATGATGAACAAAGCACTAAAAAAAAAATAAACTGTTTAATGTTGAATTGATAATATAGTCCCCAATTCTGACTGGTACTTACCAATGGCACGGCTTGTGTGCTTAAAGTTATCCATGTGCTTAAGTACCTGGCAGAATCAGGGTCATACTGCGAATGGCAAAAGATGATACTCTTATTATTTTTAATATTATTAATATTGTAGGCACCCCAAGCAAATCATACCCTCATTATGCTAGGCGCGAGGTAAACAG
Source organism: Lepidochelys olivacea (assembly GCF_965140295.1). Lineage (NCBI taxonomy): Eukaryota > Metazoa > Chordata > Testudines > Cheloniidae > Lepidochelys > Lepidochelys olivacea. Next base: position 69,096,519 of record NC_140418.1, on the reverse strand, counting down.
AGTAAAATTACAGTCCCAGTCCTAATAAATATATTATTAAAAATCGTGAAGGGATAACACTGTTCAGTGCTTAGGCTAAAATATTTCAGCAATGAAAACTATAAAGCAATGGGACGAAGAAATCCTCCATTATCAGCATCTTGCTTCAAAATGGTACTGATGAGTATATTTGATTCAAGCTGTCACTAAATGTAAAGGGGAATGATAAAAAGGGGCAAAAATAATTGTACATGTTGAGTGTATGTTGCTTGAATGTTAATACCTCCAAGAGCTGAAACGATACATGTATCATTTCAGGGTAGAATTGCTTAACATTATGCTTCCTTTACCATAAATGGTACTTTGCTCTGTTGCATTCCAGTCCACCATGGTAACACTTAACTTTTTCCATAAGTAGCTTAAAAACACAGCGACCAAATGTGCACACATTGGTAAAATGTATTTTACATTTGAGCAGAATCCTCTGAGCTGCAAAGAACAGAAAGCTGATTTTAAGTCTGTTTCCACTCAAGGATTCCAACCCTTCATTTAGCAAAGCCTTCTGGGAATACTTTTTCCTGGTCTGCATTCCAGTAGCTTTTTTATTTCCTGTAGCTGTGTCAAAAGCAGTAATAGCAAGTCTAAAGAATGGTACAGGTTACCTTATAATATATGTACCATATGGCTCCGCAGCCGCCTTTCTTCATGTTTGTAAATGATTGTAGAGGATAATAGTGACTATGTTCACTAATTGCTGTCCCATGTGCAAGATCCATATCGATGAACTGGGTTAAGTGGTGAAGAATTTACACTTTAAAAAAAACATCTTTCAGATCTTTGTGCGGTCAAAACAGATTAATTGCAAATATTTAGAAAACTCTGGCTTCAACTGCACTGTCTTTTGGATCAGCATCAACTCCAAACAGTAGGTATCTGCTTTGCATTATGCATTGCTTGTTGTGTTTTTTCAAATCTGCTTTGCTAAAAAAAAATGACACAATTTGCTTTCACCAACACAGTGCATAGAGATATAGCACCGAATTATCCAAGCAGGATGAGAAATAAATTGAGAAGAGAAGCTATTTGTTTATAGAAGCAGAGGCAAATTGTCCTTGTCAAGGCAGCAGTAGCAGAGCTGCAACCCACCATGGAGAAACCATCCTTTATGAAATATTATGGAACACAATATTTATTAGCTGAATTTGCATTTGTGTTATTGAGAGGAAGAAATAGTTTATATGTTAACCAAAATTGTACATCTTGAAAATATTGTCTCCCATTAGCTTGGAAGCATAGACAAATATTGTTCTGTTCCTGGATCCAATGTATATTATTTGTAAGCATGATTATAATGTCTTCTTAAATGGGAATTTCTCCTACACCCAACTAGAAGATAATTAAAATATTTAAATTCAGAGGATTCATTGTTACTATGTCAAGGAACCCTGAATAGTCATATACTTGCTTCTTTATTAATATAACTTTACAGAATATCCTGCAAAGTAATAACAAATGGTTTCTAATGCTGAGTACATAATGAGAATAAGTATTCCCTCTTAAAATGGAAGTGATTTTTATTTTTTGTTCCCTTAAAGGAATTTTCTTTTTCCCCTGCTGTCTGATGCAAGTTACACTGGGGTATCACTGTTTGCAGTATACATGATATATTTCTGCGTTTCTTGCTTTTTATAGATAGATCACCTGAGACAGTGGTTGTGAAAGATGGCTTTAACCTGTTTAGAGTCCTATACAGCTAGAAGACATGTTTGCATGCAATTGTTAAAACCAGCACAAAAACAGGACCCATAATAGGGACAAAGTTGAGAAGAGTTTTGCTAATATACTGTGTAAAGCTGAATGGGGGACTAAGAGGTGGGTCAAAATGAAATTGTGTAGCTAAGAAAGGGAATGTGTGGAGTAGTCTTGTATTTATTTTAAAAGTCAGCCATGATGAAAAGAGGAAAAGTGGGTTTGAGGTAGCAGGTGCGATAGGGCAGAAGGGTTGTCTGAGTCCTGGGTGAAGAACTTTTTTGTTTTTAATTTAAAGCTAGAGCATGGACAATGAGGCTTAGGGATGGAATCATGAAACAAAATGAGCTGTTGCATTTACAACACATCTGTTATCTCGACATGCTGCCAAAGAAACCCACCAGCGCTGATGTGCAAAAGAACAAGTCAGCCGTTTAGGGCTAGCACAACGTTCATTAGCTGAAGGATGAGAAATTGTGTATCCGGAAAGTGGTGGGAGGAGGTGTAATGATTCCATGGCTGCACAGACTCCATAGTTAACAGCTGTACACCACACCATAGCACTATATGAAGGCTGACTGTGAAATCCATGCTAACCGCCTTCTGCTTCAAATACACAGGCTCTTACCACTTGAACTAAAGGAGAATCTCAATACTCTGTCACTTCTAGCCTCATTAGAGGTTGGCCACTAGGTGGCGACATAATCACAAGGCTGATACTTCACCTAGTAGAGAGCAGGGATACATTTACACAATTTATTAATTATTATTATTATTATTATTATTATTTATTATTTAGTCATATAGTGTCACCAAATGGCCTAGACCCTTTACATACAAATAATATGATAGGTGCTGCCCCAACAAATTTATAGGCAGTACTAAATAGGCAACACGGACAAAAGGGAATTAGAGGAAGAGATTTAAAGAAAACAGTATATATGTTTAATTGTGAATTTTTTTCCACTAATTCTGTCTTTTTGGTGAGTATTTTTTATTAATGTTAATAAAGAAACAAATAAAATATACAAAAAGGTAAATGACTTACAGCATGTACATTTTACTAAATACCACACATTTCACAGGATAGCCAATAAAATTATCCAATTATACAACATTACAATTTGTCAAAGCTGCAAGCCCAGACAACACAAAATCAGTCACTATTATATAGATCATAACATGTTAGGGTGGGGGTAATAATAATAAAAAGACATAAACAAATAGGCAAAATGGGAAAGGGGGGAAAGCAGAGAGGTTAGGTGGAATGGAATTATGGCATTATTTGAGCTATTTCAGCATTCTTTATCCAAATGTATCAAAAATGGGGTCCAAATTTCTTCAAATTCATATAATTGCTCTCTCTCTCTGTCAATAAGTTAGTCTTTCTTTCTCCGCTAACTCAGATAGGCCCAATTACCACTGCTCTATTCTGGGCACAAGCCTACTCCTCCATTTTTTGTGCTTGTAATCATTGCAGCCCTCAAGATCATAAGTCTTTTTGGTTGTTAAACCCAGCCTATTAGGTACATAACCCAGGATATGATTTTCAGCTGGTTTGTTTGCTATTCTCACTCTTGTGTTCACATCTTTCCAGAGCTGCCTGACTGTTGAACAGTCTCGTAGCATTTGCATCAGGGTTTCTCTTTCTTTATTATATCACCAACACACTTCAGAGGACAAGGCAGCCATCTTGTATAACCTCTGCGGCATCCAATATATTTTGAATAAAATCTTTTGCTGTATCAGCCATAGCCTGAGATCCACAAAAGCCTTTTTAACATTCCATAATATGTGCTGCCATTGGGGTTCTTTTAAGGGTTGTGATAACTTGGTTTCCCATGTTTTCATAGAACTCCAAACCAATGGAATTCCTCTTCATTAGTAGAGCATACCTAGTGAGCAAGGGCCTGGGATGTTTCTGAAGCATTTCCAAGTTCCACTGTGGCTCTGGGCATCTGAACCAAACTGATACATTAGCAGGTGTGTTAGTGGTAAGTACTGCCACTCGGGTAAGGGTAGCAGATTATGGCATTGCTTTAATGTTAGAAAAGAGAGAAAGCCCTCATCTTTGACTAATTGGGAAATCCAGATGATGCCAAGACTTCATTCTTGACTAATGGGAAATACATATGATTCCATTGCTCAGCCAGTTTTTCCAAATGATATTTTCTTCCGCAGTTTGCATTGCTGGGTGCTTTTCATGATGGCGAGGATGAAATTGGTACCTCGTGACTAGGATAGCCCAGACCCTTTGTGCAGCCACCACTGTAGGCATCTTTTTTTTTCTCCATTGGATAAAAAGAGGAACTGAGCAGACCCAATTTCAGTGTCCACCTATGTACTATAAGGGTGTAAGAATGCTGGAACCAATCTGATATCTGTGACATGATAAAACCATAACAGTGATATTGTAAGTCTTGGAGCTCAGCCCTACCTTGCCTTTAGGGAGCTGGAGTTTTTAAAGTAATCATGTATCTTGACCAAGGCCCCATGGAAAGGCTCTAATAATGTTATTAAATTTTCTAAAATGAGATGGGGAGGGATATATACATGTAGGCATAGAATACAGAGGATCCTAAGCAGAATACGCATTTTTATTGTTTAAACCCTCGCATCTCAGGCTCTGGGAGAAAGAATGCCACTTATTTGCATCACTAGTTATTTGTAAGAGTACAAAGTCTAAATTTATCTTCACTAGTTTGTTAATGTTTCTTGCTATTTTTATACCTGGGTACTTGATTGCATCTGTTTGCCTACAGAAATTTCATTGAGAAAAAGCCCCATAATATAACCAGATTTCCAATAGTTCTGATTTTTCCCAATTTATTGTGTAGGCAAGTATTGCTCCACATATTTTGAATGAGTGATAGGAGGGCTGGACTAGTGGTTTTTAGTTTGGATTTATATTAAAGGGCATCATCTGAATATACCATCAATTTATTCAGCATTGAACCATGTTGTATGCCTTGGATATTTGAATGAAAGCACATAGTTATTGCCAGAGGCTCAAGAGTCAAATCAAAAAGTAATGGAGGCAGCAGACACCCTTATCTGATATCCCAGAAGAAGCTGAAGTTATCTGCAATCAGATTGTTGGTTGTGATGTGAGAGGTTGGGTGAAACTATCACAGTTTTAACTATGGGTGTCAGGGGCCCGAAGAGCTAGGACAAGCAGCTGGCCTGTTCCCTGACTAAATTTGCAGCTAAACAACAAATGAGCCAAGTTGCACTGCTTTGGAACTGACAGAATAACAACACCTGATTGGCTGCTAGTATATAGCAGCCCTGCTCATAAGCCTGGTCCCCACAATAGATCAGTGGCTGTTCAATGCTGACCATGTTTGTAGCTGACCTTACCCTGTTCCTGGCTCCAGCCTTGTTTCTGAACCTGCTTCTGTTTGCCCTCTGGCTTTCATTCTCAGCTCTGCCTCTGGCTTACAAGTCTGGTTTGCCCTCCAACTCTGGCATTTGGCTTTGGTCCCTCCAGTACTGACACTTGGCTCATTCCTGGACTCTGTCCCCTGGATCCAGCTGATAACTGGTAAGCTGAAATCTCATTTCAACCACTAGGACTGACTGCCCATAGCCTGGTCAGCTAAAGTGGGTCCAAATCCTATTGTTAGTTGTGTGTTGTTGTTTTTTTTTTAAACATATTCCTTATTGGGGAAGAATGGCCTCTTTCTTTAAGAACCTCCCTCTCTCACCCTTTATGTTTGGGGTTTTCTTGTGGGGTGGAGGCGCATGTGTGTGTAAGAGAGAAAGTGAATGTGATACGAACAGTAATATATTCTTCCTTTTTTTGTTTATCCACTTCAGTATTCTCTTTTTCTATCCCAGAAAAAGGACAAATAGGCAAACGCGTAGACCTGAGTAAAAGCTACTGCTGCTTATTGCCAGACTACTAATGGCTGGAAAGGCCATTTTAGGCAAGTCTTTCTGGATGCAGAGGTGAAGCAGGTTAGCAAATGAGGGCACATGAGCCATAACAAACAGTATAAAAAACCAAAGATCCCAGGAAAAGGGTGCTGGTCAGAGAAGGTCTAGTTTTGAGATAGCTTGGTCATGTTGTTTTGTGTTAAAATCCTTATATTGTGTGGGATTTTTGTGTTTGTTTGGGTTCCTTTGGTTCTACCCCAAGATAGTGGATGGTTAATTACATTCAGTTTCTTTTAACCTCCTTGGACTGGAGCACCTGCTTTCTTTATAAAGCTGACTCAGCTTTTTGGTCTCTATAGGACACTAGCTCTATATGACTGGTAGCTGTCTAGATTGTAGCACACCAGTCATGTGCAGTATAACATGGATATCAATGCTGCGGATACTCTCAGTTTTGAGAAAATGCATTAGTGGCACTTGATGCAATTGAATTTCAGCTTAAGGAAGTATTGAACTAATCATTGGTATGAACTATGGTAGACCCATAACTAACACACTTAATACGCTTCAGCCATCTCGTAGGCTCAATATATTCAGGTGTTCAACCATCAGCGTGCAGAGTGGCACTGTAATCTACAGTAGATGTTATATGGGGTTGAGTGGTAGTGTCTGAAATTGTTTGAGTATTCAGCCCACTGCAGTCTAGCCTGGACCTCTGCGCGGACTCAATGTCTGTTAGTCCCCAGGGTTGATATCCTGGGCCTATAGATATCCTCCTGTGGATTCATCCATTCCAATGTCCCCATATCATGAGAAATCCCAACACTAACAAGCACACTGTGTTCTATAATATCCATATGGATCCTAAAGGGGCAGCAGACTAACCAAGTTAGAAAGCCCTGGGGATTCAGGCCTGGGTTCTAGGCAATGAAGCAAGGGTAAACCAATATGATGACATTAGCCCAGCCGGGAGCACATAAGGGGAAGTGAAAGTAAGGGTGAGGGGATGGGAATGGCTGAATCTCTTGACAGGAGAAGCTCTGCTCTTTGCTGAGGAAATGTTTCTAATTTCAGTGTAAGCCTGTTTTCTTGGGTTTAAAAACTACTTGGTTTTAGATTCTTTTGATATAAAAGCTTTACTTTAGCTCTACCCTGAAGATGACTGGAATCCAAAGACTGTTTGCTTTACTTTCCCTCTTCAGAAGAAGAGGGGGTTCAAAGATAATGATTTTTTTTGTCACCTATAAAGGCTTTCTCCTCCTTCTGGTTCAGAAGAGGAAAAGGACTTTGTTTTTAGCCCATTTTTAGCTTTACTGTTGTGCCCAAACAGAGAATGAAGCAGAAACTTCATCCTACTGAAGGGTAAGAAATAGGGCTGTCAATTAATTACAGTTAATTCATGCAATTAACTCAAAAATTAATTGTGATTAATCTCAGTTTTAATCACACTGTTAAACAATAGAATACCAATTGAAATTTATTAAATATTTTGGATGTTTTTCTACATTTTCAAATGTATTCAGTGTTGTAACTGAAATCAAAGTGTACATTGCTCACTATATTATTATTTTTATCACAAATATTTACACTGTAAAAATGATAAAGAAAAGAAATAGTATATGTCAATTCATCTCATACAAGTACTGTAGTGCAATCCATTTATCGTGAAAGTGCAATTTACAAATGTAAAACTTTAGAGCCTACGAGTCCACTCAGTCCTACTTCTTGTTCAGCCAATCGCTCAGATAAACAAGTTTGTTTACATTTACTGAAGAAAATGTTGCCCACTTCTTATTTACAATGTCACCATAAGGTGAGAACAGGCGTTCACATGGGACTTTTGTAGCCGACATTGCAAAGTATTTATGTGGCAAATATGCTAAACATTCGTATGTCCCTTCATGCTTCGGCCACCATTCCAGAGGACATGCTTCTATGCTGATGACACTCATTTAAAAAAAAATAATGTGTTAACCTTAAATTTTGTGAATGAACTTCTGGGGGGAGAATTGTATGTCTCTGGCTCTATTTTACCTGCATTCTGCCATATATTTCATGTTATAGTAGTATCAGATGATGACTCAGCACATGTCGTTCATTTTAAGAACACTTTCACTGTAGATTTGACAAAACGCAAAGAAGGTACCAATGTGAGATTTCTAAAGATAGCTACCGCACTCAACCCAAGGTTTAAAAGTCTGAAGTGCCTTCCAAAATCTGAAAGGGACAAGGTGTGGAGCATGCTTAAAGTCTTAAAAGAGCAACACTCTGATGTGGAAACTACAGAACCTGAACCACCAAAAAAGAAAATCAACCTTCTGCTGGTGACATCTGACTCAGATGATGAAAATGAACTTATGTTGGTGCACACTGCTTTGGATTGTGATCGAGCAGAACCTATCATCAGCAGGGATGCATGTCCTCTGGAATGGTGGTTAAAGCATGAAGGTACATATGAACCTTTAACTCATCTGGCATAAATATCTTGCGATGCCAGCTACAATAATGCCATGCAAACACCTGTTCTCACTTTCAGGTGACATTGTGAACAAGAAGCAGGCGACATTATCTCCTGCAAGTGTAAACAAACTTGTTTGTCTGAAAAATTGGCTGAACAAGAAGTATGACTGAGTGGACTTGTAGGCTCTAAAGATTTACATTGTTTTATTTTTGAGTGAAGTTATCTCTTTGTACATAATTCTACACTTGTAAGTTTTTAACTTTCATAATAGATATTACATTACAGTACTTGTATTCGGTGAATTCAAAAATACTATTTCTTTTGTTTGCAAATATTTGTAATCAAAAATAAATATAAAGTGAGCACTGTACCCTTTGTATTCAGTGTTGTAATTGAAATCAATATATTTGAAAATGTAGCAAACATCTGAAAATATTTAAATAAATGGTATTCTATTATTGTTTAACAGTGAGATTAATCGTGATTAATTTTTTTAATCGCTTGTCAGACCTAGTAGGAAGTAGTCTTGGGAGATGGTAAAGTTTGGGGTGTAAAGCCTTACTGCTGGTTCAAATTCATGGGCTTGAAATGAACTCTAAAATACACAGTGGATTGGAGTTTCCAATTCCCATCCCTTAGCCATAATGGGAGGACTGACACCATCTTAGAAACTTCTAAGATGCCTGTGAGGAAGCACAAGCTGGCAACAGTTGTTCACATTGTTCATGCTCGCTAATATATGGGATATGTTTTAATATTCTCTCACAACACTTATGTATACAATCAACACTTGCCCTTTTTGATACCGAGGCAGATGTGTGACTGGAGCCAGAGGTTATCACTGCCTGTGTAAGTATAACATAATGCCATCTTGTACCAAGATCTACAAGTTGCCTTTCTGCTGCTCCAATGCAAAAGGGGACTTGAGCTTGCCTAAAAGTGTGGCTAGGGTTTTCTTTGACATAGGAAAATGTAAAATTTTCTTAATGATGCCTCTTACCCATTTCCTCCTCACACAGCCTATTTAGGGCATTCAGTGCTAGCAATGGGCCCTGGAAAAGGGGTGTGAGGGTATGGGGGCAGAACACATTGTACTCTGGTGATCCTGGGCTGGTGAAAGAGTCCTTGGGGGACTGTCACAGACAGTGTAAGTTTGAGTAGTCCTGAGCCACGGTCACCTCTCCTCCCCACTCCACTACACAAAGTGTGAGCATAGCTGAGGATCAAGCTCAAATTGTGGACCATTCATATAATTACATCAGTTTGGGAATAGTTTGCTATAGGGAATCCCATTGTTCAATAAGTTAGCATGGAAGAATTCAATTTTTATAATTTTGATGGGTGTTTTTAATTTTTTATCTATTTAAATTTTCACATTTGGGGGAAATCAACAGCAGGACAGATAATTATTTAATGAAGGTAGACATTAAGATTCACTAAGTTAAAACTTTATAAGTATTAAAATGCTGATTGTCAACATCACATGTCAATATAAAAAGTAAATATTCTTAGTGTTCTCAAGTAGCATTTTTCTTTCCTTGCCTATCTGTAAATTTCGGTTGTTATAGATGGAAATATTTTTCCTTGGTTTGTGTGTACAGTGAAATCAACATTTACTGATAAAACTCTAATCCTTCCAAGCCTATCAATAAAGGACTAGTTTGGCAATTGCTTAAATGCTTGGTAACCCTTCTTTAATACAACATTTCTATCTCTAATTGCCAAGGTATGTCTGAGATGTATCATTCTGTGGTAGAAGGGAGCACATTCATAACCCAAGTATGTATTCCTTGTGTCAATTCACATGCAAAAACAGTGACTGAAGTTGCATGTGTTAATTGGCAATGACAGTCAGCTCACTTCAGTTGAAGATCCTATGTGTACTTGTGCATAGAAGGCTATACCTCTTCCAGCAGGCCCCTGGTTGAGCATCTCAGCTGTGGGCACATATTGCAAACTTGTGTTTCAACATTATTTTCACACAGCTGAGCACAAGCTAATTTTCATGGCTTTTCAAACAGCCATTTTTCAAGGGCAGTCTAGTCCACTTTTTGCTTCACTGACACACTAACCCTCAATGTATTTGTATTATAAGAACCTTTAAGGCATGGCTGCTGGTGTTGCTGTTATAACACAGCACGTTTTAATAGTGTTAATTTAATATTGAGATAAGTGATGATAGGTCCAGGTGCTCAGCACCTCTCCCTGCCACTGAAATCATGTGAGACAGCTCGGCTGAAATTAGTCCCGAGTTGTCAATTTTCATCTGGAATTCAGTCCCAAATTCTTCAGCTAAATATCTCTGGCTTCTTAAGATTCAAGCAATGTAACCGCGTTGCCATCATGTAGAAGTAATGTGTAACTAAATATGACAACTCATGATATTTCTTGAGTGAACTCATTGGTCAGACCTCAGTAGTTGGAAGGTTTTTAGTATACAGTAGCTTTGAAAAGAATTCAAGGGAATTCTCTTCTAACCACTCTTCAAATGCAATTTAATATATAAGTACCAGACTCAGCATGTCATACTTCCTCATGGTTCAGAAGCAAAAGGAATTATAGCCTAGAATTCATTTACAGACATCTGTAAAACACATTGCTATGGAATGACAATGGAGTGATCCATAACTTGAGTTAGGTGCTTGCTCTTTGGGAGGGACCTTGTTATGAAATACAGATATGGTGACACACAACATTGCTTGTTAGCAAGTGTGCTCCAGGCAGTCTAAAAACACTACAGAACTGTGCCTCAGACATGGGTTTTCTGTTACTGGTCAACAGAGCATGATTTATGAAGACCTCTTGTGATTAGGCACCACTCAGTAAATAGAATAGCAAGTAACAGGGGAAAACTGAGTCAACTTTCCTCTTTGACGGCAATCAACAAACCACAAATGTGTTTATTTCCAGTAAATATTTAGTTACAATGGTATCAGCTTTCAGCACATTTCTTCATTGGGTCTAGCTTTTTTAACTGGTAGTCATCTAGACCACCAGTTAAAACTACAGTCAGTTATTTTCTGGAGGAATGTCATCTTTATTCAGTGAATTAAAAGACTTATGTAAGTGAAAGTGAAAACATGTGTATTTATTTATTGTATGAATGACAAAATTATTCTCTAAAACAGTTCACAGTCAACATTTTAATCCATTCTTTTTAAACAATGCTGCAGCACAACATCTACTCATCCAGTGGTGGGCAATCTGCGGCCTGCAGGCAGCTTGCAGCCCACCAGGGTAATCCGCTGGTGGGCCATGAGACAGTGTTTACATTGACCGTCCACAGGCATGGACACCCGCAGCTCCCAGTGGCCGCGGTTCACTGTTCCTGGCCAATGGGAACTGTGGGAAGCGGCGCGGGCTGCAGGTTGCCCACCACTGTTAACTCATCAGTGACTTTAAAAACAAAACAATATAATTCCTGTGAATTAAAACTGCCAGTGTCCATTTCAGGAATATTTCAATTAACTCTGTATCTCACTTCAGTAGAATCTGCTTAGGACCCTATCCCACAATGTCCCACGTCTATGCTTGTGGGACAGTATTAAGGGCTATTAATCAGCACCCTCAAAATATTGGGACAATCTCCAGTTAGCAGACTCAGCACAGTGTGTTTCTCTGACTACAACAGATATTTGGCACATATAGTTTATTTAAATAACATTTTCGGTGTAGTCTGCAAGCATAGTCCTACTTTCAGCATATGTGAATTGGCGTTTGCTAACATGCATTCTGTTTAGTCCTTTGACATTTCAGAGAGAAAAGCACCTGTAGTTAAAACAATTGATGGGGAAATGGGAGATGTGGATTCAGTTCCCAACTTTACTGAAGACTTATCTGTGATCATGGGCAAGTCACTTAATTCCTCTGCACTTCAGTTCCCCATCTGTCTTTGTCCCATCCGTTTCCTTGTCTATTTAGATTGTGAGCTCTTCAGGACAGGGACAGTTTCTTACTGTGTATATGTTCAGTATCCTGACACAATGGGAGTATGGATTTTCTTTAGGATCCACCATAACCCAAATATTAATAAATAGAAAATATGGGGGGTGTAGATGTATCTGCTAATCCAGTCACCCTTGCTTTGTTGTTGAAACCATAGTTTTTAAACACTGTAATATTCTTGGTGGTTTTAACTCCATTTTTGAAATAGAATTATATAGTATGTATAGATCATTTTATAAGCCTCTGATATCTGAGACATTAATTCAATTGGCTTATTTCTGTCTGGAATATGTCAGTTTAAAGGATTTCATAGATTTATCAATTATAAATCCAGAAGAGTCCCCTAAAATCATCTAGTCTGATCTCAAGTATAGCATAGGTCATAGGACCTCTCTGAAATAATTTCAGTTTGAACTAGAGAATCTTTTATTAAAAAAACACCCAATCTTGATTTATAAATTTTCAGTTATGGAGAATCCACCACAATTTTTGGAAAATTGTACCAACCTTACTGTTTAAAAAATGCCTTATTGCTAGTCTGAATTTGTCTAGCCACTGTATCTTTTTATAATTTTGTCTGCTAGATTGAAAAGCCCTCATGTCAAATTTCTGTTCCCCATCTAGGTACCTTTAGGCTGTGATCAAGTCACCTTTAAACCTTCTTTTCTGGGCTAAACAGATTGAGCTCCTTAAGTCTATCACTATAAGCCATGTTTTCCAGTCCTTTCATCATTCTTGTGACTCTTCTCTGAACCATCTCCAATATATCAACAACCTTCAACTATAGAGACCCGAACTGGACACAGTATTCTAGTGTGGTCACACCAGTGCCAAATACATAATTAATACAACCTCCCTACTCCTACTCAAGATTCCCCTTTTTATGCATCTAAAGTTCACATTAGCCATTGGGCCACAGCATTGCACTCAGAGCTCACGTTCAGCTGATAATGACTTCAGAGTCACTGCTTCCCAGGAGAATTTCATGCCTCTCCTTTTCCCTCCCACCCCCCAAAGATGGCCTACCTTCTTTGTTCCTAATTGTATGACATTTACATTTGAGAGTATTAAAAATGCATATTGTTTGCTTATGTTCAGCTTACAAAGCAATCCAGATTGTTTTGAATCAGTGAACTGTTCTTTTCATTTACCACTCCTCCCAATCTTTGTCATCTCCAGATTTCATCAGTAATTATTTTTGTTTTCTTCCAAGTGGTTGATGAAAGTGTCAGTTTGCATAAGGAACCAAGAACTGATCCCTGCAGGACCCCACTAGAAACACACGCGCCGTGCCCCTTGACGATGATTCCCTCTTTACAATTGCATTTTGGGATCTATCAGTTATCTCTTTTTTAATCCATTTAATATGTGCCATGTTGATAAAGGGCTTGTCTACATGGTGGAGTAATGTGCCCTCTGGAGGTGTTGTACATGTATATCACACTTTAATGTTTTGCCGTTTCAAACATTAGAAGAATACAGTATGCTACGGAACCTCTAGTGTGCACCAGCAAGGTCTACATGAATCAATTAATACATAGCATGTATGTGTGTTTTAGACAAACCCTGAGTATCATTCTAGTTCCTTAATCAAAATATTGTACATTACCAAGTCAAATGCCTTATAGAAGTCAAAGTATATTACAGCACCATTATTACCTTTACCAACTAAACCTGTAGTCTCACTAAAAGTCATTAGTTTGACAAGATCTAGTTTCCATAAACCCATGTTGTTTTGCATTAATTATATCACCCTTGTCTATTTTTTTTTAGTGATTGAATATCTTATCAGCTGCTCTGTTTTGTGTTTCATTTTTCATCCAGTTGGATCTATCCTGTCAAAGAAATATTCTGGTCTGAGCAACACTGCACACTGTAGGGACTTTGGCCCTACATATCTTGCTGAGACTAAATTTCATATTACAGTTTTAATGAAGGCAGAACTGCTTCAAAATGGAAGACTTGCTTGTTTTGATTAATTATGTATGTCAGAGTGGCTAGTAATTCTGATCTTACCTACTCAATGCTGCAACCTTAAACTTTCAAATGTTCTATGTTTTTTTTTCTCCTTCACTAGTGGGTGAATTCCATTTAATAATAAACTTATTGCAAAAGGGAAGTGGTCCTCTTGCAAGACATGTTAAATATTAAGGACCCAGGGCTATACTACTTTTATCATCAGTGTTTTCTCTTCCTCAAAGCAAGATAGAAATACCTTACATCCCTTGCTGAGCATGCTGCTACAGTCCACCTTCTTCCTCAATAATAATCAGTTAAGTATTTGAGGTGGCGAAGGAGGCTCTGTCTGTTACTTGTTAGTCCCAGCCAGCAGCCAATGCCAGAATTTAAACAAACTAAAAACCCAGCACTCTTAATACAAACTGAATTTGCTGTCCCCAAAAGGTGTCCCTTACTCAGGGTTATGGTATTGATCTCTCAGAGGCATTTACCTCCCAGAACATGTACTATCTCTCAGAAGGGCGCAGCATGCTCCCTCTGTGTCTGGTCAGTGCTATATTTGATGGAGGGAAGGGTCTCTAGCCCTTCCTTCTCCCCACCCTACTTGTGATAGGGGTTTTTTGCCACTGAGAGCACTGAAGTAAGCAGTCCTTGTGTTCTAGATTCCTGAAGGATTGTAAATGCCTGGGTCCCATGTGGAGTGAAGGCTTCTTGCACCTTTCCTTTCTTCCCAGCCTCCTTTGGTAACCCGTGCAATATAGAGTTATAAGTACAGGTCCATAATCAGTTCAGTTCATAGAGAAAACATCCATTATCTTTAAGACTGCAAGACTGTTCCCATTGTCATTTTGCTGGGCAATGCTCCCACATCTAAATAACTGCAATTTCTAGAAGGGCCAGGGGGTGGGGGTGAGGAAATGTGATGTAGATGCTTATTAATCATAAAGGTTGATTTTTCCCATGTTGTAGGAAAAAAGTACACACAAGTAAACTTTGTAATTTAGTTATGCACTGTTGTCCTTGGTTTGGGAAATAGTCTCTCTCTCTATTTGATGCTGTCCTTCATACAGAGCTAGTAAACTTCTTCTCAAGCAGGTACTGATATGAGTATATGGTACGTAGGAGGAAAAATTGAGTGAGGGGGTAGGAAATCAATGTACCCTAAAGATACAAAGGGAAGAAACTAAAGGTAAAATTGCTTGTGATAGTATGTTTCTATGTTACTTATCAAGCACCCTACATAGGCATAGACTACCAATGAATACTTAGAAGGGTAAAATAGAATAAAATACAGAAAAAGCTTATACATGGTGTCCAGAAAATACAGATCTAAAAAAGTATAGTAATGCACTGCAGTGTATCATGGAGTCTTTTTGAATTTATAAACATAATGTAATCCCACATTCGAAGAGCCTTAAGGGCATTAAAGCAGTCATATGTTTGAAATATTTTATTAATATTTTGTAAAATTAGAAACTGCTTAGTTAACATATAGGCTAATTCTCTCCAGATTGTTCTGTAGTTTTCCTAACATTTTGGCTATACGCATCCCTGTATATTCTTTCATGAAACTCAAAAGCTTTTAAAAGTACAAATTAAAAGTGCTCCAAATGTTCTTTCCAGACAAATTTGATACCTACCAAAAAAGCATTACCAGAAACTGACATGATGTTTCCTTTGATTCGTAAGGGCCGATTTAAAGCCCATTTGAAGTCAATAGAGGTTTTTCAGTTGACTTCACTGGGCTTTGTACTAGACTCTAAAT
Source organism: Lepidochelys olivacea (assembly GCF_965140295.1). Taxonomy (NCBI): domain Eukaryota; kingdom Metazoa; phylum Chordata; order Testudines; family Cheloniidae; genus Lepidochelys; species Lepidochelys olivacea. The sequence continues at coordinate 69,080,782 of NC_140418.1, read as the reverse complement.
GAATAAGCACTGCAGCCAAATGGCAATGGAGTGACGTTTTTAGAAAAATCAATTACTATATGACACAATGGAAATGTAGATCCAGGGTTTTCTGGGTTTTATTCAGACCTTGTACACTTAATGATGGAATATTTCCCTCATAATATTGTGTGCTGAAATTCTTCTAACAATTTTCATAGTATCTGGCTACTGAAATAGCATCTAAAGTTAGTGCCTAGAATCTGATGGATACTGTATCGTTAAAACATTTTATACATAAGGTTGATACAGGCCTGTATCCACTTTTTTTTTAAACAATCTCAAAATAACTATAATCCATAGGCTTTGATATAACCTGTAGAAACTTTAAACCATAAGGAATGCAAACTTATACATCAGATTCAACTGCTGTCGTGTCTTGTGATATTTCCTATTTTAAGGTTCAGGATGAAAAATATTTGACTTTTTTCTAATTTAGAAAAATCAATTTTTCTGTCCTGATAATGCATGCTCCTCTTGTGAGCAAACTGTTAATTCTGATTCTGATTCCAAAGCAGTAATATACAAAAGCAGGCTCAGTTTTGCTTTAGCAGGTGCAATAGCAGTTGAATCTGCTTATGATTTAATGTTTCTATAGGTTACATCAGAGCCTATGAACTTTTTTTAAAAAAAAGATCAGAATAAATTAGCGAATACAGACCTGTATTGAGTGGTATATATTGGTAGAAATAGACTATATTCCTCTTTGCTCACCGGGAGCTCCTATTAATGTTACTAGGAGCATACCATAATGTATCCCAGGGTAATTTGACTAAATGTCTTTTATGAATGAGTATATTTTATATTTAGTACTTTGACTTTCAATGTTACATTGAACATCATCAGCAGATCAGACCTCAATGTATAATGGGTAGAACAGACACATCCAGAGCCCTATATTTCACTTCTCCACTGTGCACAAGAGTGAGCTAAACCTCAAAGAAATAGTTGTAGAAGTAGGGGAAATGGCTATGCAGCATGAAAGAGGCACATAGATCAATATTCCCTCTAATTTTTGACAGGCCGTGTGCACAAAAAATTTCTTTTGTGCAAATTGTTATGCTTCTGTGCAAATTTTTGTGCGTGCGGTGTTTCACTGTGTGAGCGGGGTTTAGGATCTGTGTGAGCGTGCACATGCGTACAGCTTAGAGGGAACAGTGACCTAGATACTTGAGCACATTCCAAATGCCCCATTCTGGAAGATACTCCCAACTATGGGCTTCTGCCTCCCTTGCCTCTTCCACCCCCTCCCTGCTGCACACATTCCAACACATGGATCTAGGTAACTTCAGATCCAGTGACACATTCCATTTGTTCCTCTGCACCAACCACTCCCACTGCACTGCCCTGTTCCTTGTCAGACCAGAAGCAACCTTCAGTATACAGGGGAGCAGAGACCACTCTACATACACACGAGCCCACCACTTCTTAGCATTATAGAGGGGCTTCCATTCACTCTTTGCAACTTGGCATGCATTCTCCTGTTAGGCTGTCCAGAACAGCTTGGCTTTTGGTGCCATATGCATCTGTCTCCTAATGTAGGAGTATACAATGCTACCCTTGGACTTTCTCAATAGATAATCTTTGTTTAGAGGAATAGGTTTCCCTTTGTTTTTGAAATAGGATAAGTAAAAAGCCAAGCCAGTATTTGAGAGCATGATCTATGGAATGGATTAAGGGAAATGAGGATTCATTGTTAGCTGATGTCAGAAATGGATAAACCCATTTCCAAATTCAGACAAAGTTCCAGTCACATTCTTCAGTGATTCTTTGAGCACTGTGATAGATCAACAATTGACCCACCTTCCCAACAAAATTCCAGGTGTTAAAAGGACCCAGCACATTGAATTATCTCAGTCCAGACCAACAGGCTGCAGTAAAAGCTTTGTGGATTTTGATGATGAAATCTCTTCTCACCAAATGGACAGAAAAATAAAAATGTTGATTCTGGCAACTGAGTGTATCTAATCTATGATCTTTCAGTCAATAGACTAGACAGGATCAAAAGTGGTCATGCTGGCCAAACAAAAACTGCTTTGATGTCCTCTACAGCCCTTTCTTTTTGAAGGTCTTCAGAGAGGAAACTGTTTTTTGCTTTTTTTAACATAGTTTTTATTGAAAAACAATGCATATTAGAATAAGCAGTGAAATCCTATAGTGTTTGGTCCACAGCCAAACAAGTCGTAATCCTGAGGACTTTGTCTAACCTAAAAATTTCAGATGCAAATAAACACTGACAGCCCTGAGAATAGAAGAGATGAAAAAAGAAGACAATTTCACAGAATCCACCCTAAGATCAAAGGTGAAATTATCTGTATGAAGAGAATAAAAAAAGATGCACATCCACAATGAATTTGGGGTAGGAAAGTCAGAAGCATAGTAGTGAGAAGCATTATCAATATCCACAGCAAGATGTTAACGGAAGGAAAATTCAAACTTGAGGTAAAATCAACTCTAAGTTGGCTGGCAATCTCCTTTACAAAGATCTTATGGACAAAGGAAAGATGTTATAAAATCTGGATAGGTACTCAACAATGAAGATAATCAAAGGTAATTTCTTGTCAGCTGGATCAAGTAGCCAGCTAACAAAGTAGGAGGCAAGAGTGAGATGAAGTAGTGATCTCTTTGAGGGAGGTTGCTATCATAGGGTCTACTGCTGTCATCTACATAACCCGCTCTGTGTATGTTGATGGTGATTCAGGAGAAGGGCTGGTTCCGTAAGTGGACTTCCCCAGCTGCTTTCAATGAAGTTGCAGTGCTGGTGACCTCTCTCCAAATCCTGATTTCCCAGCAGCCTGCCCTCAAATGTTTGGTATTCTTCAGTTTGGATACTGAATCTCATAGTGTGTGTGGGTTTGTTGGTTTGTTTTAATGCTTTTCTTTCTCTCAATTCTTTTAATAACTATAGCCTTTTGGTAAGTTTTTAACCCTTAAATTACTAATCATAGAATATTAGGATTAGAAGAGACCTCAGGAGGTCATCTAGTCCAACCCCCTCCTCAAAGCAGGGCCTACACCACCTAAATCATCCCAGCCAAGGCTTTGTCAAGCCAGGCCTTAAAAACTTCTAAGGATGGAGATTCCACCACCTCCCTAGGTAACCCATTCCAGTGCTTCACCACCCTCCTAGTGAAATAGTGTTTCCTATTATCCAACCTAGACCTCCCACACTGCAACTTGAGACCATTGCTCCTTGTTCTCTCATGTGCCACCACTGAGAACAGCCTAGCTCCATCCTCTTTGGAATCCCCCTTCAGGTAATTGAAGGCTATCAAATCTCCCCCACCCCCTCCCCACTCTTCTCTTCTGCAGACTAATAACAAACTAGTTTACAGAAGCAGCAAATGTGGGGAGTTTTGCAAGAGTATATTTCGGGTGGAGAAGTGACTGTGACCCTTGGGGTGAGTTTGTCTGTTAGTATATGTGTTGTGTGCTTGCTTGCCGTGAGTTTGCTTGATTGAAGTTTATAGTGTGGTTTGTTTTCGGGCTGTCTGCTGAGCCAAGTGGCGGGCTACGCTAGACTCAGAGTTTACTAACAAGGCTCTAGCCTTCTAATATTTGATTCCTAATCCATTTAGGATCTCTTGAGAAGGGGCAAGGCTAATTCAGGGAGAACTGGAGTTTTAAAAGCCAGCTCTTAAGTGACCAGCAGAGCTAGCAAATAGGTGTCTTGTGAGGGAGTTCAGAGGAGGAGTGAAAGAGGCAGATACACCAACAAATGTACTCTAAACTTAGGTCAATAACCCCCACAAAACACAAGCAAAAAACCCCTGCAAAAGTAAAAATGCAATCAGAGCTCCAGAAGAAGAGTTGGAGGCTATCCAGTTTATTATACTAAATGCTGCATGTATGATTACCCGCTTTGTGGCATATGTGCATTTGGTGCAAGCAGCTCGTGGCCCTCAGACTGCGTACAGGCTCTTGAGACCAGAGTGGCTGAACTGCATGAGCTCAGGGAGACAGAGATACATGGAGGAGACTCAGGGACACAGTAGACTGCACCACTACCCCCATCTGACAGTCTCTCCTCTGTTGAGGAGGATGCAAGTCTCAGGGAAGGAGGACATCAAGCTGGAGAAGAGGGAAATGATCCCATAGTTGGGAACCTCCTTCCAAGTGATGTGATATGGAATTCTCTCTCACTGAGGATACCCATCTCTGGGAGGGGACCTAGTTATAAGGAACAGATAACGTTAATGGGTAATTCAATTATTAGAAATATCGTTATTTGGGTTTGTGATGACTGGGAGAACTTCATGATGAATTGCCTGTTGGGTGACGCAGTGGCAGACCTTTCGAGACAAGCACTGCTGGGGAGGGTCCAGTTGTTGTACATGCAGGTACCAATGATACATGGAAAGGAAGGAGAGAGGTCCTGGAGGCCATATTTAGGTTGCTAGGTAAGAGATTAAAGAGATTAGGTAAGAGACTTCCATGATTTCATTTTCTGAAATGCTTTTAGTTCCATGTGCAGGGTCAGTTAGATAGGCAGAACTGCAGGGTCTCGATGCATGGATGAGATGATGGTTTTGGAGGAGGGATTTAGGTTATTGGGAAAGGAGGAGCCTATACAGTAAGGATGGGCTTCACCTAAACTGAAAGCAAAACAGATTGCTGGAATATAAAATTAAAAAGGTCATAGAGGAATTTTTAAGCTAAGGGCTGAGAGAAAGCTGACAGATGCAGAGCAGTTCACTGTTTGGACAGAGACGTCCCTTAGCGAGACCTTATTAAAGGGGAGGATAGAAGCTGATAAAATACAGGTAGGAACTTAAGAGAAAGTCAAATGACTCCCCTTTAATTACATCATATGAAAGCAGGCAACTAAATGTTGACAAATTTGATAAATGCCTGTATACAAATGCAAGAAGTTTTAAATACCAAGATGGGTAAACTTGAGTGGCTGGTATTAAATGAAAATATTGATAAAATAGGCATCACAGAAATTTGGTGGAATTATGATAATCAATGGGACACAGTAATACCAGAGTACAAAATATATAGGAATGACAGAGTAGATTGTCTGATGGAGGAGTGGCACCATATGTGAAAGAAAGGAATAGCTAAATAAAGGAAAAATCTTAAATGAATCACACTACTATGTAATCTCTCTCTGACTAGTAATTCCACACTGGAATAATAAGAGTATAAAAGTAGAAATATACTACCAACCACCTGATCAGGATGGTGATGGTGACTGTGAAATGCTCAGGAAGACTGTAAAAACAGAAAACCCAATAATAATGGAGGATTTCAACTATCCCCATGTTGACTGGGTACATGTCACTCAGGATGGGATGCAGCAGTAAGATTTCTAGGCACCATTAATGACTGCTGCTTTGAGCAGCTAGTCCTGGAGCCCACAAGAGAAGAGACAGTTCTTGACTTAGTCCTAAGTGGAGCATAGTATCTAGTCCAAGAGGTGAATATATCTGACCCTCTTGGTAACAGTGACCATAATGTAATTAAAGTTAACATCCTTGTATGGGGGAAAATACCAAAGAAACCAAACACAATATCATTTAACAACAAAAAGGAGAACTGCAGAAAAAAATGAAGAAGCCAGTTAAATGAAAAATGAAAGGAACTGTCATAAGAGTGAAATGCCAGCAAGCTGCATGGAAACTATTTAGAAACACCATAATAGAGGCTCAAAATAATGTATACTCCAATTTTTAAAAAAAAGGTAAGGGGGCCAAAAAAACACCCTACCCATACAGCAGAGTAAAAAAGAGGCAGAGACAGCTGCCCTGCTCTAGTCATTCCCTGTGAAGCAACAAGCAGCAGCCACTTCAGAAGGTAAGATACTGGGCTAGAGGGACCATTGATACAGCCTAGTATGGCCATTCTTATGTGCTTTTGATCTGATCTCAGCTTAATGATTTTTTTTCTTTGCATCGTCCCTGCAAGCAGTGAGCAAAAAAATTTGATAGAAAACAGGGTGTTATTGCAAGCACAGGGAGTTAACACAGGGGATCCCTTTGTTCAAACTCAGTAAAATTCCCTCCTGTGCAGAGAGGCAATACTTATGCCTTCAGGATAATATTTAAGAGGGACCCATGTGCATAGGCCCTGAGTTGTCCCTCTGCATAGGAGTGCATTTCACCCATAAAGACCAACTGCATGACCACAAACAGCACAGTAACCCGATAAATTCCTAGGTACTCAAATGAGCGCACCAGGATGAAAAGCAATGACAATTACTGTACCTGAGTCTCCTTGATGGTTAGTCAGCTAGGTCTTAGTGAAGTGGTAATGGAATTTCAAGGATGCAGAAACCTTACTGTTGTTGCTACTCTCTCTCTGGTTTGGGACTAGGAGGCTGACTTGATAGATCACATGTACAGTGTTTCCCAGAGCTGAACAAATTTCTCAGATTATTAAATTACTGTATAAGTATGTGGGGGGACTCCCTTGGTATTATTCAGTTTTATTTTGGCGCAAAGTAGGTAGTGTAGTATTACTGAAGAGGAAATAGAGCAGCAGACTGGATTAAAATAAACTTTAAGACATTTTCCTTTAGATGTGTGTGGGAAAAAAATATGACAAGTATTTGACGTTCCACCTTCTGTTCTAAAGCAAATCTAACTGTGATGCAGGGACTTATGGACTGTCTTAGAAAGAGGGCTGCCAGGAGCATGAGTAGAGGTTTTTCTTTGTTTTTTTCTTTTCCAGAAAGAGCTAAACAAACACATACTTGCAAGCAATGGAGTTATTTACTGAAAAATAAATCCGTTGGAGCCTACTACAAGCAATGTTTTCAGAAAAATCTACATTTATTCCATCAATACCATAAAAACAAGCACACACAGAGATTTTGCTGCCTTTAATCAAACTGAGTCATGCCTTAATGCATAAGTAGTCCCACTGATTTAAAGGGGGCAGAATCCAGTGCATTAAGTACTGCACAGTGAGCTGTAACATGTCTCTGTTTCTGGGGTTTGCCCACTGTCCAGCCCCACATTCAAAAGGGCACACAAAGTGGTGGCAAAACACCCTATGCACACTGAGCGCTGCTGATTGAGTATCTTGACCAGCACTTATGCCCTAGATCTCGTAATAGGCTTTGATTGGTAGGGTAGACTAAACTAGAGTGAAGTTTTTAAGTCAGTGGTAAAATATACCATATTCTCCCTATGTCTTATGCAAGTGACCTTTGGAAAGAAGGGAGAGCCCCAGGGGTAGAAAAGAATAAATGTCTTAGACAAAGACCCTTTAGGTTTTGGTGTCTTGGGATATCTTGCATTCGGGGGTAGTGTTCTCAAGAAAACTAAGCACATCTTTTACCCATAATGTTTGTATGGTCTAAATAATGTTTTTCTTTGTCTTTCATGCTAAATTAAATATTTAGTGAAAGAAATAGAACAGCGTATTATATTTTTTTGTACAGAGGAAAAGTCTAGTTTTGAGGGACAGCTAATGTGTGATATAAAATGGTTCTTTCCTACCTGTATTTCTAAAGGAGTTGTTATGGCTTTGACAGAATAATTTAAGTTGGTATGGTACTTTTAAGATATCAGTCACTGTGGCACATAGCTGTAAATGATTTGAAGTAAGGCAAAAGTCAAAGAGGAGATAAAATACTTGCATTTCTGTTGGGCCAGAATTAATGTCTGTCAGGTTATTAAACAAATAAATAAAATATAATTGCAAAGCTTGTGCACTATTATTAGAATGTGAAACAACAAGGCCATGTTTAGTATTTTATTTGAACTATAAACACAATAATCTGGGAATTCTGACCTGAAAGTCGTCAATGAAAAATGAAGTTTATATATAGTTCTATTTGACCTTCTTCTATAAAGCTATTCATATAGACATTCTGTTAAAGTTTTGCACCCATACTGAAAAATATCAGTGACTCACAAACTTTGTGTAAATGGCTCTGTCATAAATATAAAGGGAAGGGTAACCACCTTTCTGTATACAGTGCTATAAAATCCCTCCTGGCCAGAGGCAAAACCCTTTCACCTGTAAAGGGTTAAGAAGCTAAGGTAACCTAGCTGGCACCTGACCCAAAATGACCAATGAGGGGACAAGATACTTTCAAATCTGGAGGGGGGAACAAAGCGTTTGGTCTGTCTGTGTGATGCTTTTGCCTGGAACAGATCAGGAATGCAGCCTTACAACTCCTGTAAAGTTAGTAAGTAATCTAGCTAGAAAATGCATTAGATTTTCTTTTGTTTAATGGCTGGTAAAATAAGCTGTGCTGGAGGGAATGTATATTCCTGTTTTTGTGTCTTTTTGTAACTTAAGGTTTTGCCTAGAGGGATTCTCTATGTTCTGAATCTGATTACCCTGTAAGGTATTTACCATCCTGATTTTACAGAGGTGATTCTTTTACCTTTTCTTTAATTAAAATTCTTCTAAGAACCTGATTGATTTTTCATTGTTCTTAAGATCCAAGGGTTTGGGTCTGTGTTCACCTGTACCAACTGATGAGGATTATTTGTCAAGCCTTCCCCAGGAAAGAAGGTGTAGGGCTTGGGTGGGGGGGTATTTTGGGAGAAGACGTCTCCAAGTGGGCTCTTTCCGTGTTCTTTGTTTAAAATACTTGGTGGTGGCAGCATACTGTTCAAGGACAAGGCAAAGTTTGTACCTTGGGGAAGTTTTTAACCTAATCTGGTAAGAATAAGCTTAGGGGACCTTTCATGCAGGTCCCCATATCTGTACCCTAGAGTTCAGAGTGGGGAAGGAACCTTGACAGGCCCATAGTAATTTTATTATAATTAATTAGAGTTGCAGGTGATCTACCAATGACAATAGGGAAATCTTGGATCCTATATGCCTGACTATGAATGTTTGACCCATGAGGAGTGCCAGTCCATATAAATTAACTTACTGCACAATTTCCCTGTGAAAGGATTTAGATCAGGCAGTATGAATGTTAGGAGTAGTATGTGGTCTTTAGCCCATTATAAAGCTAATACAACTGTATTAATGTGATGAAAGGAGATTCTCTCTGCTGTGTCCATAATGTTTTGTCCTGGATAGAGGAAATCAATACTTTGAAAGCTTTCTGGATCCACTGCCATAAACTGCAACACAATTCTTCAAGCTGTACAGGAAACTAATGTAAAAATATGGTGTTAAAATGTACCAGAAGGTAGCATTTGTAAGTGACCATACACATTCCATGCTTAAATACAGCATTACATCCTGTAATTAGGAAACATGTAGTCCACATGGCTCGTGGGTTGTGTTGGCTTTTGATGGAATCCCTATTAGTAGTTCAGTTTATTGTGTTTAACCCAATGGAGGCTGGAGTAAAATATTTATTTCAGTTTTTAATTCTGGATATCTACAGCACTATATCAAAGTAGTAATCTCCCCTGACAAAACAATCGTAACTGAGGTAGATTGAATTATCTCACTTTTATAGATGGAGAAGCTGAGGAACAAAGGGAATTTGCACCCATGTAAGTTTGTGTAGACTTGAGCAAACCAGTAAACTAATGGCAGAGCTGGAATTACAACTCTGGAGTGGAGTTAGACAAAATATTCATAATCTGTTTTCTTCATTATTTGACACCAGTTGAGTTCACAAAACATTTGGGTTTCGAGCTATTTTAACAAATGAGAATTTTAAATAAAATTTAATTTACTAATGTTGTGACAAATTTTCATGATACTATTTATAGATTCTAAGGCCAGGAGGGATCATTGTATCTAGTTTGACCTCTTTGTATAACACAGGCCTTCACTGAATTAATTCCAGTTTCACAAAAGTATATTGTAACTTTAGTTGTGGTTGGTCACATTCTGTGGGTTCTGGCTCCCTGACTGGCTGAGCCCTACTTCACGTGGTCAGAAGGAAAGCCATTTTGATGTTGGTTGTATTTTGTGCATTCTCTGAGACAGTTAAAAGAAAACTACTGTGGCAGCAGCTTATAGCAACCCCTTATTGTCTACAGTAGCATGGGTGAGCAGACTTTATTTAGTAACCACTACCACCCAAATATCATCTACAACGTATAGGGGACATTGGCAAGATAAGCAGAATATCTAAAGGCTGAGCCTATTATAGCTCAGAAATAACCCCATGGGCATATTAGGTTGCCTGCCTGCCAAATGCAGGACCCTATACAGGTATTCTGTACTTATGGTTGCGGAACCTACCTGGTCATTAACTTCTGAGAACTAAAAGAGAGAGCGTGAGTCATTGAAGCGTCTTACAGTTTGCTATGTGATTTGTTGATGAATTTGGACATTACATGTCAAGTGGACATTACCATATAGGCTGCTTTAGGGAAAATATAGACCTGTATCATTCCAAACTGAGAAATAAAGAGAAGATGAAACAAATCTGACTGTTCCATAATGCTTTTGATGTGGCTGTATGACAACATGTATAAAGGCACCTACTTCTACTGGCTAATCGGAAAAACTACAAGTTGCTGCATCTTTTCTGCTGCTGTAAACTTAACGAGTTTTGGCATTTAGTACTAGCCACCTGTCCAGAGTGGCCTGATCATATAATGACAGCCCTCTTCCTTATTTCCAGCTGTTCAACTGTACTGAAAGAAACTCAAATTACATTAGGGGTGGGATTAAGTTCTTATTGTTGTCCACTGAAGTCAATAGTAAAACTCGCACTGACTTCAGAGGAAGCAGAGTTGGACCACTGCTGAGTGCTTTTGAAAATCCCACCCTAAGTTCTTTTCCAATATTACTGTAATTGCAGAAGGGATGATATTTGTTTACCAGTGGAAGGACACATATGGATTACATAATTAGAAACAGCAGGAAATATGGGCACCCCTATTAAAATATGGTCCATACTCTGAAAACAATTTTGCAGTCTTTTGTTAGCAGATGGCAAGGTAACTTTTAGCAAGATTATTCTACAGAATGAATGTGAAGTATACAAAAACGAACTGCCCAGAGAGGACCTCATTTATCTGTTTCACAAGTAGATTTCTATGTCTCAGGGCTTGTTTATATGTTGAATTAGTTTAAGGGCTATATGAACATACACTAGGGAACTCTTAGTGTGTGACAGCAGGGTCCACATGGGCAAAGTTAGTGTGCAACATGCTAGTGTGCATTAGAACATATATACCCCTCTAGTGCAAACTGATGCAACCTATAGACAAGCCCTACAATTTTATCTTTATGGTACCTCTGTAAACAAAAGGGATACAAGTGTGAAGATGCCATCCTTCCCCTACTTTAAGGACCAATATAAAAACATAAGTGGACTCTGACGGTGGACATTCTAAACTTGTCTAATGTCTTTCAGCAAGGAGTAAATGTGTAACCCACCCACCTCCTGGGTGTGGTGTTCTGTCCCCTCTAGTGGCACCAAGACCATTTGGAGACTAATGAGTCTGCTACAGCCTCAGCTAAGGGCCACGTGGTTTTTAGCTCATGCAATAGAGGCTCATGAATTTAGCTCCAGAGGTCCCAGGTTTGATCCCTCCCACTAATGAGCAGGGTCTGTTGGTGTTACATAAACACTAGCATTTAGCTGGATAATACTTTAATCAGAAGTCCTGGAGAATCTGGATTAAACTATTTTTTTTCTACAATAGTTTTCTCATAACTTTAATTTAATTCACTTAATTAAGTTCATGCATATGTTTTCTTTTGTTTTAGAATTAATGTATCCAAAACAACACCATTTTGTGCAAACCCCATTTCTCTTGGTCAGAACTTAACTTTATTGATAGGTTATTCTAATACGTTAACTCTTACTTGCAGAAATCGGGTTAGCAAAGTATTCAAGTTTCAGAGTAGCAGCCGTGTTAGTCTGTATGCGTAAAAAGAAAAGGAGTACTTGTGGCACCTTAGAGACTAACAAATTTATTAGAGTAAGCTCTAATACAGGTCAGTAGAGTAAGCTCTAATAAATTTGTTAGTCTTTAAGGTGCAATAAATTTGTTGGTCTCTAAAAAGAAAAGGAGTACTTGTGGCATCTTAAAATATTCAAGAGGCAAATATAAAAAAGGGTATATGACTCTTTCAGAAATGGTAAATCAGTGTCCCTAATTTGTCCTTAACACATTTTCACTGTATAATTATTAAAGGCCAGGTTTTCTAATACTCAGCACCCACAATTGGTGCCAGATTTTCAAGAGCATTCAGCTCCCATTGTGGCACTTAGGGACAAGGTTTTTTTTTATAGAAAAGCTCTGCTTCCAAAGTGGCTAGGCCTCTTGAAAACTCTGGCCCTAATATGGGAACTAGAAATAATGTACCAAACATGGATATGTACAAAATGCACTGACCTGTAATCCTATACTAGACCAACCCATGTCTGAAATCACTTTCTGGTTATTGACTCATACAGTCTGTACATAATCAGCTGGTCAGGATCCCAAAAGGGGAGCGATCTACTGATTGGCTAAGTAGGCAGCATTGGATGTATTGTAAAACCCCAATACTTTGTATGAAGTTTCAAAGACCTACCCCTAAACTATGATAGCCCAGAAAGGACAACATATTTACATTTTTCAGAGTAACAGCCATGTTAGTCTGTATTCGCAAAAAGAAAAGGAGTACTTGTGGCACCTTAGAGACTAACCAATTTATTTGAGCATAAGCTTTCGTGAGCTACAGCTCACTTCATCGGATGCATACTGTGGAAACTGCAGAAGACATTATATACACAGAGACCATGAAACAATACCTCCTCCCACCCCACTCTCCTGCTGGTAATAGCTTATCTAAAGTGATCACTCTCCTTACAATGTGTATGATAATCAAGTTGGGCCATTTCCAGCACAAATCCAGGTTTTCTCACCCTCCGCCCCCCCCCCCCCACACACAAACTCACTCTCCTGCTGGTAATAGCCCATCCAAAGTGACCACTCTCTTTACAATGTGTGTGATAATCAAGGTGGGCCATTTCCAGCACAAATCCAGGTTTTCTCACCCCCCACCCCTTTTTCCAAAAACCACACACACAAACTCACTCTCCTGCTGGTAATAGCTTATCCAAAGTGACCACTCTCCTTACAATGTGTATGATAATCAAGGTGGGCCATTTCCAGCATAAATCCAAGTTTAACCAGAACGTCTGGGGGAGGGGGGTACTTTGGATGGGCTATTACCAGCAGGAGAGTGAGTTTGTGTGTGGGGGGGGCGGAGGGTGAGAAAACCTGGATTTGTGCTGGAAATGGCCCAACTTGATTATCATACACGTTGTAAGGAGAGTGATCACTTTAGATAAGCTATTACCAGCAGGAGAGTGGGGTGAGAGGAGGTATTGGTCTCTGTGTATATAATGTCTTCTGCAGTTTCCACAGTATGCATCCGATGAAGTGAGCTGTAGCTCACGAAAGCTTATGCTCAAATAAATTAGTTAGTCTCTAGGGTGCCACAAGAACTCCTTTTCTTTTTGCATATTTACATTCTGATCACTTTTGTCCACCACATTCTCATTTCATTTACATTTATTCTCCTGCTCTATGTTGCCAAATGCAAATGAATGCTGGAACAAATTACCGTACTTCAATGAAATTAAATGTTAAAAACAGGATGAATAGGAAGGATATATCTGTGGTATTAATCATGTGGCAAGTCCATATGTTTAATTTTATTGTATGGCATGATACATTTTATGCTGCAGATCATTTGGGATTCATTGGAAGAAACATTAACTAAATATTTTTCCCTATCTGATTTTTGTTTTATAGAAATATGAGAGTGGAAGCAACACAAGGGTTTGTTTAAAAATTCTAAATTACATTAGCTCATCTGTTCCAAATCTTAAGAATCAAGTAACTTGCAGCAAGGCTGAACATAAACTAAATATCTGGGAATGATGCTAAAAATACAGTTGATTTTGTAGTTTGATCAGAAAGACATCCCTGTCATTGGTTCAGTTTCCTATTCAGATATACCAGGTGATGAGATTGAAAGAAGGTACTAACTACTTCATGTATCAGTACGTTGACAGAATTTGTAAGATGCCTTGTGGAAAGAGTATTTGCAGTGACGAAAACAAAGCTTTCTTTTTTTCTGATAGCCAGTTAGTTAATTCAGTTTTGTTGGTCTCTATATTTTCACAGTTGGTGTTTTACATTTTGTGAGCTTGATTTTAAGTTGCATTGTTTAATTTCTCTTTCTTCTTCAAGAATTCGTAGTACTTTGAAAATACTGGTCTGATCCAGCATTGTAAAAGAATATGCAGTTGTGCTGTAAGTGGTTATTAATTTAAGGTGCATAGAAAGGCAAACAGTCTAACTATATTCCACATAAATATGGTAGTTCTTTAATCTGAATGGCTTCTGTGCAAAGAAGAGAAGAATAACACACAGAAAAGAAGTTGTAAGCAGATGGTGTTGGGCATGCTTTTAAATAGAGGGAAGGAGTACACACAGACTACTTGCATGTAAAAAGCCTTTAAAACTGTGAAACTTGACATTTACAAAATACTGTCTCTGAAACTAGATTTTCTTGTCTTTTTTTTTTCTGTAAGCATTTTGGGTTCAGAACAACAAAAAACAAACTTAATAGTGTGTCAGATTTTTTTGTTAGCGTTAAAATGACTCCTTGGAGATTCCAGGAAATTTATTCACAATAAATTAGAGCTGACCAAACTGCCAGCCAGACTGTCTGCTGCAAAACTTACAAACGTCTTATTGTCTTGCATCTGCGAAGTCTGCCAATAAAATTGGGCTTGATTCTACAATCAGTAAAATATTGTACTCCCCCTATATAGGGCTGTTTTGTTTTAGGATCCATTCATACGGTGTGTGTGTGTGTATGTGTGTGTTATGAGGTGTATTTTTATAAAGAGGGGAAATTAGAACTGACTACATTGCAACTGCAGTCAGAGTGCAGGAACTTACGTCAGGTCTATTTTCATAGGGAATCCTGTTCAGAGCCATTGGGATATTTATTCTTTTCTGGCCTTTGTTTTACAAAGCTGTCAGTTTAAAGGCCCATTTGATCAAGATATTGTTGGTTGGGTCCATTGTACAATTATAATTTTATGGAAAACTTTTGCAATCTCACAGTATTGATTTTTTGTGTCAATACTCAATAGAGCATGTAAAATAATAGAAGACAGAAGTTGCACAGATGAGAGCATCAATGTGTTGCTAGCTCTATTGGATATTCAGCTGACTTTTAGGTCTTTGGAAGGATGATGGAAATGACATCTGCTATTTCTCCACAGCCTGGGCAGGAACAGCGTAGATGTCCCATGTCACAACACTAATGTGCCTCCATCCTTATCTGGAGGTGTTTGAAGTGAGAGGTTGGTTCTGGAAAGACTGGAAATGAAAAACTAAATGGGCATGGACATAGTCAATAAAGGTGACAATTAGATAAAAGTATGTTGGTGGTCTCCTGTGATATGCACATTCCTCCATTAGGAACTGGATTGAAATCAGTTCATCTCCGCCATCACGGAGAAAACAGCTATTGGGGCCTGATCAAATGCCCATGGAAGTCTCTACATGGAGTACATTTTAAGGGGTTTTGGATCAGGCCCTTAATCCCTATGGATAAGGGGCACATTCAAACCAGTAGTTTGGAGATGAAAAGTTCCATATTTTACCAGTGTCTTGAATTGTACAATTTCCCTGGCTTATTGTATTTGTTTTGACTGTTTCTAACCATCTGTCATGATTTTTCTCGAACTCTTGACAAGTTTCCTATGGGATCTTTCAGTTATACAAGTGTCTGCTTCATTTTAAATCTTGGATGAACTAAATGAACTAAGATTGAGATACAGATCATCTCATTTAGCACATTTGCATTTCCACCTGCTGTTGGACTGAAGACTTATAGATTGTTAGTGATGCCCTTAGTGCATTGTAGGACTCGAGATGTGATGGTTTTTTTTGGCTCAATTAAACCATTCAGACCCTGTGTAGAAAACACTGCAGTTTGTTTGATTCAGGTCTATGCCTTCCATACTCCTATAGTCCAAGGGAGCCTATAACTTTTAAATTTCAAAGAAAGAGTTTTCTGATCCCAACTAGCTTGGTTTGTGGTCACCTCTTCCTTGCACCATGACTTGATATTCTAACTCTGTTGCAGTAGTACCACACAATCCTCTAAATAAACCTTTTAATCTACATGGAAGAACAGCAATCCCTCAGCTATAGTGGTATGCTAGGGTCTTCCCCCACTATAGTTGTCTGTGGGACTCTCTCTAAAGTACATTCTGGAGTGAAAGGGATATAGCATGAGTTAAGGCAGTATTCCTTTGCACTGCTTTCTCCTGCAGCTTTAAGAGAGAAGAGAATCTAGAGAAGACCCGTGAGCTCCCAGCCCAACACCTCTCCTCCAACTCTGTAGGGCTGGAACACCATGGACCATCTTAGAAGGGGCTTCTGCAGGGCCTGGGAGGAGACGACAACATTCTGGAGAAGCAGAATTCCCCACCCCTGTGTATGGGTGTAGACTCCTATCTATGGAAGGACAAAGACAGAGAAATGGAAACCATCTTTTATTGGGAGTGGAAAATGAGCTGCATGGGCACTCGTGACAATGCATCACTTCCTGCACTCCTTACACTCATTGCCCAATACGTTGTTCAGCTTCATACTTTAAAAGGTTTGAGCCAACAGCCTTGCTTGTTTCACAGTGCAGCTCAAACAGCCCTTCAGGCACAGGTTCTGTTTGTTTTTTAATTGGACATTATTGCCTTTATGAATTTTCAAAGTGGATGAGATCAAAGTAATGTAGCATATGTGCTTCTGCAGTCATAATGCACTTAGGGTAATTGACGACAGTGCTCAATAGCTCTGAAAAGTGATATCCAAACACAAGTAGGAAAATCCTATTAAATTAATAATAAAATGGTGTATTCTCCAAGTTACAGAGGTGAGGTGGACGGTCAATGTTTTTCCCAGTGTAGTACAAAGATTAGCACAAGAGGACTGCCAATTAAGAGACCTGGGTTCTATCCCCAACTCTGCTACTGACTGGCTGTGTTACCTTGAGCAAGTTACGTAGGTTCAAATTTGCATGTGTAAAGTTAGATACCTAATCTAAATCTCTCTCACCAACAGAAGTTGCTCCAGTAAAAGATATTCCCTCACCCACCTTGTCAAATGTATATTTAGGCAGCTAGTAAGTTACCTGATCTTCAGATGTGCAGAGCATCCACAGATCCCAGTGAGGCAAATTAGGAGCTTCAGTTGCTCAGCACTTCTGGGGCCTGGTTTACGCTAGAAAATTAAGTCAGTTTAACAGAAAAATCTACACTCCTGAGTGGGATAGTTAAGCTGACCTAATCCCCCGCCCCCAATTAGACAGCGCTAAATTGATGGAAGAATTCAGTCTACCTAGCTACTGCGTCTTCGGAGGTGGATTAACTACGTCAATGGTAGAACCCCTCCCATCAGTTTATATAGTGTCTACACTGAAGCGCTAGCATTTTAAGTGTAGACATGCCCCAGAAATCAGTTCTTACTAGCTACCTAAATAGAGAGCAAAGTACCTTCTAGAGACTTAATTATGTATGTTTGCCTCTGTGTGCTTTGGCTTCTCTCTTGGAAAATATTCTAGAGAATTCTGTTTTTGAAAAATGCTTTGAGATCAACAGGCCCAATGTAAGTGAAAAGTATTGCTATTCAAATTATTTTTATCTTACAGGAACCCTGAAATCTCAATTCCTGGGTTTCTACTGCAAGTTCTTCCTGTGTTCTTCATATAAAACATAGAGCACATCACCATAACATCTAGGTGCTTCACCGACTACACTAAGGTACTACTCTCCATGAGTAAAAGTATCTGAGTCTGACCTGCAAAGCATTTATAGACCCACTGCAAGCTTCTGTATTAAGATGTAAGGATGTTCTTAGAATTGATTAACTTTTTCACAATATTGTATGGCAGAGTACATGTGAAACTAATAGTTTTCATGACTCCCAATGCAAGATGAATTGGCCTTATAAGAAAACATGTACACAGTGTATATATTATCAAAGCAGAGAAAGCGCCAAAACAATTATGGATTTCATCATGTATTTAAAGCCTGTCCTAATTATGCATAGAAAATTCTTTTTTCATTCTGTGTGCTGTTGCTTAAACAGGTCTTGGCATTAACACTAATTTGTTTCAATAGGCTTTGTTGTAGTTTTAATGCCATTTTTATGGATAATTAAGGAAATGTTTAATGTTTTGCTTTAGTTTGATTATGGTTAAAGATCCACTCTTTGAAATATATTGCTGAAGAGGCTAGCCATTTCTTTTTCAGTTTTCAGTTACTTAATTAAAAAGGAAATGACCATTATTTGAGTCTGAAACATGGGGCCAGATTCCACTCTCAGTGATGCTATGGAGTTACTCCAGTCTTTCACCACTGTCAGAGAGAAGAATCTGGCCACTGGTATTTGAGTGATGATGTGACAAATTTCAAAGTGCATTACATTAAAAACTCAGTATCGGGAAGTTATAGATTCTATAATTCAATACTGGGCTATTCATGCACTTATAATATGGAGTCATGTTATTAGTACACTAGCATATGCTTTTGTCATTCTTTGGAAACTGTATCACTTAAAGTAACATGGTGGCTAGTGACAAATTTAGTATTTTATTATCATTTAGTAAAACCTTAGTGTATTAATATTACAAATATGATTGACTATGTAATAACTCAGAATGTTGTACTGTAGGGACAGTAATAGAAATTTAATTGTAAATTCAACTGAATGAAATTTTGTACTGTCACTTTAAACATTGGCAATGGACATTGAAATTAGGGAGGATTTTGTATTTAACTAATTTTGAGAAGTTTTTGCTGTTGACAAATATTGCAGTCAGTCAAAATGTCCTTGGGCAGTTCTAATAAAGTAAGAATGTTTAACAATAAATTGATTCAAGTTTGTTTATGTATATCATTCCTACAGAGGGACATGAGGGTTTGAAATTGATCTGATGTTTTAAGAGGCTTGAAACTAACATAATTGCACTCTGGATCAACTGCACCCTAACAGTTATTTATTTAGGTGTTCTTTGAATTTTTGTAATTTGCAGTGCATATCCTCTCCATATGTTTTCTTTTGTTGCTAACAGAGCTCAAAACGACTGAGTGACTTCTTTCTGTTTTGTTTGTGAACCCTCATATTTGATGTTTGCAAACATATGAGGGATTAGGACTAGCTAGTAATTACTGGTGTGGGCCCAGATGAGAAATTGGAGGAAGCACACTAGAAATCACTCTTATTGAAGTTCTGCCTTTAAAAACAAACAACTTAATAGCAAATCATAAGCCCACTACTCCACTGCACTGACATTATATGCAGGGCATGGTAGGAAGGAATCTTCACTCTTGCTGCCCCCTAAGGCCACTCCATCCCTACATCTGCAGTAGTCTATGCAGTCCCTTACATTGCCTCTTTCGCACCAAACTCAGAGGGAGGACAATATGACATATGCTGTAATAGACCCTCTGACCAAAAAGTCAAATTTCGGGATCCAAAACAATTATTCTTGAAAGCCCATATAACTTAGAAAAAATCCAATTCTCCTATGTACTTTCCAGATTTTAAGTATGAACAGGCCCTTGTCTGGTAGTTTGGACTAATTTCTTGCCCTTCTTCCAATGGGAAGGAAGGAGGGGAGGGAATGGGAGAAGGAGAGGGAGCAAGATGTGCTAAGTTTAAAAGTCTACCAATGGAAATGGGCAATAGTTGATCCTGGGAGCAAAAAAGTTTTTCTCTGGGCCAAATCCTGCACTTTTTTTTTGTACCAATGCAATGCTGCTTAAGCCAGTGAGAATTAAACACCTGTAATTGAAGACAGAATTTGGTTGATATAGTGTTAAATTAAAGAGGTTTATCCAAGATTGCATGTCATCGTTAATATTCTGCTATTGCCTACAATGTGCCAGGCATCTACAAATGCAAGAAGACACACCATAAGCTCTTTGGAACATATTGTAAGACATCAAGTGTAATATAAAGGGGAGAGGGATAGTCAAAGAGTGTGCTTTTTCGACACTGTATAATGTGTATCTGAAAAAATGCATGTGCATAAAGAGCCATGGGGCCAATCCAGTTGCCATTGAACTCAGTGGGAATCTTTCCACTAACTTTGGGCTTCTTGGAAGGAAGAAAAGCAATAAACAGTAAAAGGGATGTGAGCTGGCACATGGGTTGTGAAGCTTTTTCATCACTAGTAAAAGTGGTTAGCATTGTAGGAGGTATAGTGATATATTGAGAGTTATTAATAGCTTTCAGAATTCCTTCTCTGTCTCTTTGGAATGAATAGCCATATTCATTTCTATGGGATTTTAGGGGACAATTTTAAGGTTTAGGCAGCAGACTCTCATCATGAGCTTTTTCAGGTACTAGGTGGGTCAGGTTTCATGTGGCTATTTTGGTCATCTCTGTGGGTAGTGGGTATTACAAATTTAGCCCATCTCAAGTGGTTGGCAGAAGCAAGAATAGCTGCTTCTGGGTTGTGAAGACAAATAGTTGGGCTATGCGCTAACAGACAGCCATTATGCATTTAACAAAGAACACTCATACCCAGCACATTCTGTTTTGTCAAAGTTATTATTGCTAGCATCTAATATATTTATCTTACTCTTACTTGCAATTACTATGAAGTCTAACAGCTGGAACATACCCTTTTCAGGATTAAAAACTAAATGGAGCATACCATTTTCTCCTAACAAGAAACAATTCACATTTATTGGGTGGGGGGAGTGTTACTTTAAAGTAAGTTAAAGGATTTTAAAAGCTGCTTGAAGCAAACTGCATTTTAAAGTACTCCTGCAAGTCATTCCCATAAGTGGTATGTCTTACTGAAACATACAGTATTTAAAGCAGAAGATATTACCAAAAAGATATTACCCACATCATGCTTCTGAGATTTGGGGGCTTGTAAAAAAACAGGGGAAAAGGATAAATAAAGTCCTTCAAGAAAAGCTCAGTATAATGTTTCCAGTTAGTCTTGCCTATAAGAAAGAGCCATTTAAGCTTTTACTGCTACTCAGACAGATATATCCAGATTTTTAAGTCCTGTGATGTTTATTTTCCCTGAAGAGTGTAGACTACAGTGGGCCTTCTATTTATGTTTCTTCAATTTCTGGACCCACATTTGTTCTAATAAAAAGGATAATACAGCCAACTAAAACAGTAGTGTGGTGAAGCAGAGTTCCAGCAAATGAGCAAGAACCAGCTTCCCCACGTACAAATAAAGAGGCTGACTGGCACTAATGATATCTTCCTTACAAGGTACACCCATTGAACCAGAAGGCTCAGCTCTTTTTCAGCCTCTGCAGATCTTGAGCAGTCAGCATTTTAAACTTCAAGACAAGGGGTCGGGGAGGATGGGTTGCAGCAGAATGGAAAGGGAACTCCCATCTGTGACAATGAGGTAGAAACAGTGAGGATTTCCTGTGCTCATGAAAGAGAAAGCGTGCCAAAATAGTTATTTGCCTCATTGAAAAACTCATTGTTACACTGTCTGTCATTAAATCCTAGTCTACACTAGAGAAAGTTGGCATCCTAGCCCCCACCCTGTGACTCACCTTATACCTCTTCTCAAGTATGTCCACTGGCGCATGTGTTCATGCTACTAAACTTGCTTCAGGTAAAGCTAACCACCATGTGGGCCTCACTGTGCCGGATTCCACTGGGTTCACTGCCAGCATGGATGGGGATCGCTGGTATAATAGCTCCAGTGGTTCAAAGAGTCTTCCCAGCACTGCTCCAGTCACTGCTAGGGTGACATGTATGGGCTACATTCTGAAGCCACTTACCTGTACACACAATACACAAATAGTACTGCACACACTTTGGAGTTCAGTTGTATGCTATTTTCCCAGCAACCAATTCTTCAGAAGCTTCTCTTTCTGTTTCATTCTGCTTCTCTTGACATGTCTTGCAGGGATCCTCATGAGTATTCTGCCAGCTGGCTTGAGGCTGTTGTGCAGACATTGGTGAATGTTTTGGAAGATGAGGAGAAGCCAGGGTCAGCTGAACTGTCACTTGAATCCCTTTTGTTGTATGACAGGATGTCCGAGTGATTAGGTAGCTGTCCTGAGGTATGCTTCATTTGATGTGGCAAAGAGTGCTGAGAAAAGGTTAAGGAACTTAACATCTAGTATAACAAGGCCTGGAACAGTGAAAGCAGTGTGACCAACACCAATGCCAACATTAGTCTGCTACTCAGTCCTTTGGTCTCTCCCTTTGTTTGCCCATCACAGCCTAATGGCAACACAACTGACTGGGAGAAGACTTCACTGTTCAATCCCCTTGACCAAGACTGAGTGTGGGGGAATGTAAGTTCCAGAAACTCTTTACCTTTCAGTACCTCTCCACGGAGGTTGCAAAGTTCTCTTCCTCCCCCCCCCCCCTCCGGAGGATTCCACTTGAAATTACCTATACAGCAGTAATCTTAACACACTCAAAATTTATAAAAAGCAGAGAAAATGGAATCAAAAGAAATAGTTTGCTCCACATATCTAGATACAAATCTGTGTATTTCTTACCAGCTAAATCAGGTAAGGCATTGTCAGCATAGTTACAGAGACAGGAGATTAATCTTTTTGGCTCTCTCCACTCTTTGGCCAGCCTTTCAACTTAGCTTGCTACCTAACTATCAAGTTCATGCTGTGTCCAGGGGGTCTTTCTTATTAAGCCCCTCCAGCTGAGTCAGGTTGAATGTCCAGATGCTCTTCCCTTTTTTCATGGCCACAACTCCTGCTTTCCTAACCAATTTTCTCCAGTAACCTATGCACACAATAGGGTTTGACTTCAGTGCTTTCTCTGAGATGGCCCACTGAGGATACAAAGACTCATCATGATAATTTTCCTACAAAGGCTTAGCGGCTTAGCTTAGATACTACATTCCACACAGCAGCATGTTTGTCTCTGTATTAGCAAGTTTCTGTATTGTCCTTTCAAATTGGCAGTGTGGCATTTTCCTCTGTCAGCATCCCCTTTCCACTCACTTTCCATTTTTTTGAGCTATGAATTACAGACAGGTCCATACTGTTTGTAACAAGCAGCTCTGGTTCAGAATAGAAAATGAGTTCTATAAACTGAAATTAATCTTAACCTGAAGTCCCAGGCAGCCTGAGGCAATAGTGGATATCAGAGACACCTTGCAATCTAATGCTGGGGGGAAAGGAAGAAGAGGAGGAGAACCTCAATTCCATTTACCGGGTGGACCTAGAGAAATGAAGAGCTGGACTAGGACATGCTGGAAATATTAATGGGAATTCAAGATCTCTTTGTAGGGATCCAGATACAGCAGCCTAGATAATCTGGCAAGAGGAGGCATAATTGGAGGATAAAGGGCTCTCTATACAAGGCACTAAGTTTGTTTTTTTTTCCACTCTGGTGGTGCATTAATGGCTCCACAGTTAAAAGGAAAATTCTGGCTCAGACTAAAATGGAACCTTAACTATCTTCTGTATTTGTTCTCACTTCATTATTTCAGGAGGAGAAGAATGGAAAACATAAATCTGGGCATGTTTAGCATTTTTCTAAAGTCCTTTTGGGTCTCTTAGTTAAGTAGTTGTAAATGGCCATAACCATCTTGCTTTGTATCCTTAAAGCATACTGTCACCAACCTGCACCTGCTGAGTAGATAGCTGAATCTGTGTCTGTAGGGATCAATTCTTCCAGCAGTAGTTTCCTAAGCATGACAAAAGTGTGTATGCAGGGAGACCCAAGATCACAGTAAACATGCTATTAATGTCAAAGGTGTTCATTGGGAATAGAGTTCCACTAAGGACAAATCTACAGTTTTGGGGAAATTCTGGCATTATGTCTGGTCATCCTCACACTACACTATACTTCCAGGAGCCTGCAAAGAGCAGACTTGCTTTGCCACTGACTACTATGTGCGTGTGTGTATAGACATATAGAATGTACTCCTTGCCTTTTGGGGAGGTACAGAATGGATGCATGAGTTCTATGAATAGCTCCTGCACAGTTAGGGAATTCCATTTTGCAGCCACTTCAGATGCTTGGAGGTCTTTTGATGAGCTAAAAGTTCATGCTGGTCTCCATTTTGAGAAAAGTACTAGGAAATAGTACTAGTGACCAAAGAATTATGGAA
Organism: Lepidochelys olivacea; assembly: GCF_965140295.1. Taxonomy (NCBI): domain Eukaryota; kingdom Metazoa; phylum Chordata; order Testudines; family Cheloniidae; genus Lepidochelys; species Lepidochelys olivacea. Next base: position 69,056,776 of record NC_140418.1, on the reverse strand, counting down.
ATCTGACTTCTCACATAGTTCTCCAGGGCTCTCAGCAGACTGGTCAACATCCTCCAGAAGCCATTACTACAGAGAGCTATGCTGTGAAATGTGCAATAAGAACCCTGCATTTCAATGGTTGTGGTAAAACATAGTGTTTGATGCAGGGCAAAACTGTGACTGTAAGAGCATTGCTAGTGTAAACACACTGCACCATAGGTCATAATGCCAGTGCTATCCCCTGGATTCAATTACCAATGGTTTAGTTCTCTAGTGTAGATGTAGCCTAAAACACAAAGTCCTAGTCACACAGGGGATGAAAGTTTTTAAGGCTTTTAATATAATGCCAGTTGGTGTAATTTTCAAGCAAATTGTTTAATCTAAACACAGTATTAAAAGTAAAGTATTAAGGGACTGGGGATGATTGTTTATATAATCTGGCAATCCTGTAGGATATATTGTACTGTATTTTCCACAGTGCTGCCATTTGCAGTGATCTTACAGGCATTAATCTGAACATCAGCTCAATTGATCATCTTATTATAAGATTTTTATACTCTTCTGTAAAACTAGTGCATGATCCTTCAATATCTAAGCACTAAATCAGATATTGCGACTTGCTCCTTCTGTGCAATTAAAAAAATCAAAATGATGCAAGAAGTTACTTACAGTACAAACCCTATTATGCAAATGACATGGGGGAAACTAAAAACATTTGATTCACTACCCAAAATCTCACTTAACCAATGAAATATATAAAAATTACAGGACATGAGTCAGTTTAGGAAAACATGGAGCTTCACATTTGGATAATCAAGCTTTTGTTATACATACAGCAGGTATGGATACTGCATAAAGAAAAAAGAAAAGGAGTGCTTGTGGCACCTTAGAGACTAACAAATTTATTTGAGCATAAGCTTCCGTGAGCTACAGCTCACTTCATCGGATGCATTCCTGTAGAGGATGTTGATCAGGTGGTTCCACAGTTTCTTTGAGAGTGTGTGGCACAAGCTGCCAGCATAGTCTGTATGGTATCTGTATGAGTTTTTTCATGAAGTTGATAGATTTCCACTCCATACGGCTAAATTCAGTGCTATGCAAAAAGGAAAGGAGTACTTGAGGCACCTCTACAGGAATGCATCGGATGAAGTGAGCTGTAGCTCACGAAAGCTCATGCTCAAATAAATTGGTTAGTCTCTAAGGTGCCACAAGTACTCTGGTTCTTTTTGCGAATACAGACTAACACGGCTGCTACTCTGAAACCTGTCATTATGCAAGGCACTGCATTTAGCCGTATGGAGTGGAAATCTATCAACTTCATGAAAAAACTCATACAGATACAGACAGACATCATCTTCCTTTCCAAATGCAAACAGATGGACATTGTACCAAAAGGACTGAAGGTAAAAAGTCCATTACAATCTACATACCACAGACTATGCTGACAGCTTGTGCCACACGCTCTCAAAGAAACTGCGGAACCACCTGATCAACATCCTCTACAGGAATGCATCCAATGAAATGAGCTGTAGCTCACGAAAGCTCATGCTCAAATAAATTGGTTAGTCTCTAAGATGCCACAAGTACTCCTTTTCTTTTTGCGAATACAGACTAACACGGCTGCTGCTCTGAAACCTGCACAAAGAAAGTTATCTCAGTGCTTTATAATCTGCATGAGTTTGACCAATTTGTTGGTGTAGTTTAAATGGTGTTTTGAGCAAAAGAGTCCGAACTGGTTTGGCACCTAGCCAGTTACTTCTGCCCATTTTAATTGGGAAACTTCAAAACTTAGCACATCTCTCTCTCCCCTCCCCGGCAATCCATTAGCTATTACCAAAGTTGTGATCAGTAGGATAACATGAGCTAACATTTCCTTAACTTAAAAGGAAGAGTTCATGGTGAAAACGTGCTGGTCGGGGACCCCTTCTGAGGGGGATGGAGGCATCCATCTGCTAACCTGCCATGTTGTCCCTGGAGGTGTGCTGTCTGCCTGGATGCTGCATGCAAGACCATTACAGAAGGTTGCTGAGGCTCATCCATCCCTCTGGTCACTCCCTCTTCTGCTTATCCACCTGGGCACTCATACTGCTAGGTATGCCCCCGAGCAGATCAGCAGTAACTACAGGGCTCTGGGAGCAAGAGTAAAAGGGTTGGGGTTATGGGGGGGGTCTTTCCCAGTTGAGAGCAAAGGCCTAGGCAGAGACTAACGTATCCTGGAGATGAATGCATGGCTGTGTTGACAGGAGGGCTTTGGCTTTTTTAATCATGTTCCAAGAAGGTCTGCTAGGAAGAGATGTGGTCAACCTGACCAAGAAGGGGCATATCAAGAAATGGCTCCCTTTAGCTCTTCTGGGAGGCAGGATAAGGCCATGCTGATGGGAAGCAGAGCTGTCAGCAAAGGATACGGGTGCATGGCTTAAGGGCTTTGTGTCTTGACAGTGATGAAAACAGGTTAGCCCTATTTAGAGGGGTTTAAGTGCTGGTGCAAATACCAGTGCAGCTGCTCCTGTTGCTGACACTGAGTACTGTGCGTGTGAGTGTGGCTCCCCAGCCGAAGGAGGCAGAAGAATCAGGAGCAATGTGAGATGAGATGATGCCAGGAATGCGTTTGGGGCTAGAAGTGCTTCATTTTGCCGGAGAGCAGCACGAGGGTTTGGCTCTGGTGGAAGCTAGAGGAAGAGAGCTATGCTACAAGGTGGGGGAGGCCCGTTTGGACACATTACGTTTATTGTTGGAAGTGATGGAATCCAATTAGTTTTTATTTTAATGTTGTGTTTATATAGGGGAGAAGGGGGGAGAATCCAACTTTACAAGAATTGGGGAAGCTGTAAGAAGCCTGATCTGGAAGATTTATTTCTCCACTGAATCTGCTGAAAGATTTTAAAAAGTAATCAGTTGTCAGGCAATCAGTGAATGACTAAGAGACTAGTACTACAAGCCTCAGGGAGAGTGTTTGTCTGTCTAGGAATAACACTAGCTTTCAGTATGATGCAATAGAGAGCTCAAACAGTGAAGCAAATTTCCCCTTATACTAGCAAATAGCTATTTCAATCTGAATATTAAATAATACCAAAACCTTTCCCAGTGTCTAGAAGAGTTAGGGAAGAAGTGTGTACAATGTCCATGCCTCTTATTTTATGAGTTAATTAGCCCATCTCTAGGCATTTGGGTGGTACTCCTGTTTATCCAACCTAATCTGTTAATTCACTCACAGTCCATCTCCAGTCTACAATAACTCAGACTTGAGCCCATTTCTAATACTGCTTATGCAGCATCAGGTAAGTGAAACCTGCTGCCCTTCAAACAGAACAGCAAGTGTTAAATTTCATGTGGCATGAAGTAATCCAAAAACCCAGAAGCTCTCTGAATCTAGACAATGTAATTACTATGTAATGTAACACTTACGCTATTAATTATATTCATGCATTTATTATGGAAAAGAATTGCCTACAACACATAGGATATGTCTATGCTGCAGCTGGGAGCGTGCTTCCTAGCTCCAGTAGACAGACACATGGCTAGCATGCTAATAATTGCAGTGTAGGCAAGGGTAGCATGTCGGGAGTGGCTTGGCCTAGCCTCTCGGTATGTACTTGGGGGTATGTCTACACTGAAATTAGACGCCCATGCAGGACCGGCTCTAGGCAGTTGCACCCTCGGAGCTCCGGGCGGCAAAAAACCTAGAGCCGGCCCCACACCCATGGCTGGCCTGTGCCAGCTGGCTCAGGCTCAGGGGCTCTTTAACTGCAATGTAGACATTCGGGCTCAGACTGCAGACTGAGCTCTGTTACACATCCATCTCGCAGATTCTGGACTCCAGCCTGAACCTGAATGTCTACACTGCAAGTAAACAGCCCATGAGCCTGAGTCAGCTGGCATGGGCCAGCCGTGAGTTTTTAATTGCAGCGTAGGCATACCCAGGAGGGCGGGGCAGGTTTGTACTCACATAGCTAGCCTGAGCTGCCACACATAGTACCCCCATCTACATTGCTATTTTTAGCATGTTAGTTCGAGTGGAACTAGAGCATCTGTCTACTCAAACTGGAAAGCACGCATCCATTTGCAGTGTAGACGTAACTATAAACTGATGGTACAGTCCCTAATTTATGGCTGCTCATGGGCTGTTGGTTCCAACTACCTAGCCTATTTATCATGCTGTCTGTGTGTGTTTTGGCTTCATGCACATCTTTTCACAGAACTGACAACCCTATTTCATTTAATTTCATCATAGTTGGTGATTTAAACAAATTGGGGTAGGAGCGGTGTTACTAAAATCATTTTTCCCCACTGAAAAAGGGCAAAGTGCTGTCAACTTGCAAGGAACCTTTTCAGCAACTTTTCCTTAGATTTAAGCTTTAAAAATGTTGAATGACAGCTTATTATTCAGTTAATTTGATTACATTTGTATAACACAACCAGATGTAGTGTGATATGGTTGACTGTTTGAAATAGGGCCACCACAGAAAAGCTGAAAAGCCTGACTCCATGTTTTGTTCTTACTTTTAAGCATTTTTCCTTGTACAATACTGTACCCTGGCAATGGCTTCCTTTTAATTTGTACTTTTCAATGTGAGTTTCTGATTTAAAGGAAGCATGAAGGCTGCTGTTCCAAAACATGTGATACAACTTAGAGACCTGTCTCAAGAGTTCTGTGGGCTGTTTAGCCCATGCTTGAAAAAACTTGAAAAAGGAGCTGCAACATAAGCTGAAAGACAAAACTTTAAAACTGATTTATATTTCACAGGGATTTGTTGAGCTGTGGGTCTAGATTGCACTCTTCTGTCACTAGCCAATTTTGACTCTGCTTCCATGATAGGCTCTGTCTTCACATTTTAAAATACTAACAGGCTTCTTGTGGATGGATCAAATGACTGCCCTGTTCCCTTCACCTGTGAAATTTCAGAGACTATTTGAAAAGAGCCATTGTTTCCAAGGAATGCCAGACCTAGTCCAGGAAAGAAAGTTTTCATTTCATCAGGAATTTGGAGTCTGCCTGAGAAGGCCAGGCAGTTACTACGTGAAAGCTATGGCACATTCATTCAAGATCTGAACATTTACACTAACTGGGCCTCACCCTTCTTGGGTTCCTTTGCTTACCCCTGCTGAGTGGGTGGGAAGGAGAAGGAAGCCTTCACTACTAAAACCATTGGGCTCAAATGATTATTAGCTCTCCAGACATAGGTTTCTCTGTTCTTGCTTCTGTCCCATGCATCCACAGCACTTGTGTGCATTCATGTGAATAAGCTTATACGTTGAATGAACATTTTGAAATGAGCTTCTAATAAAATATACTTATATAGGACTACACAATAAAGATACCATATGTATATTCAGGGCCTGACAGATGACTCCTGTTTCAAGCACATTACAAATAATTTCTGAAGTGAAAATTGGGAATAGAAGCTGAAAGCATACTTTGATTTTTTTTTTTAAAGCACATGATATACAAGCACACAGTCAAACCGTTCTTGTAGGACTCTAAGGGGACTGGGTGGCAGTTTTACTATCTAAGGTTTCCTATTGTTTAGGTTTCTCAGACATTTTCTACAGAATGTGTTACGAATTTAGCCAGGATGGATTGATGAGACTAATAACATGTTTAACTTTTCTGCATCCTTATTAGGAGGATTTGCCCCTGTGCCACAGTAGCTTTAATCTGTGATGCAGGAGACTCAGAACTTGCAAATGTATTAAAATGTGGAATACTATTAATATTATTAATCATTACTTGAACTTGTAACCAGCTCGTTCCTTCTTTGGGGAGAGTGAGGAAGTTTTCAGAGGGATATTCAACCTGTTTTTCAAAGGAAAGAGAAATCTGACCTGAATATGAACTGAGGATAAGTACTGTGCTCAGTGAGCTGAAGCTTTGGAAATTGTACTTTTTGCACAAATGCGTTTCCTCTTTGTTTTGGTTTCAGCCCTCATTTAATCTGAAAATGGTAATACATTAGTGGCATTAAATATTCAAGTTGTAATGAAAAGACTGTGACTGTTTTTGAAAGTATGGACCAGAATGTAATAAAATTAATTAATGTATCAAGAAGAACCTGGGATTATAATGCATGGCATTTGGGGATTTTTTTTTCCTCTCCCATTTTAGATCCTTCCTGTCATCCAGTGAAAAAACTGATGTAACGTTATTTGTCCTTAGACCATGATATAGATGGTACATAAAAGGAAGCTTGTCCTTTTGGGACCTGGCTTTGAATCAATATAGATGATAGAAAAATACTCTTTTGTGGCTGCTAAAGTTCAGGAATGAATTCTGGCAGTCTTAGCCAAATCCCTAATGCAGAGTCCACATTACCAACATCAAATTGGCAGCTTTAACCTGCAACTCCCACTAGAATGAATGAATTTAGTTAAGGTGTCCTGACTGAGCTGCAGCGTGGCTGCTATACACACCAAGACTCTCCCTTATAACCTCCAAAAAGCTGTCACTCGAAGAAAAATTGAGTTTAGAATGTTTGCTACCTACAGTGGCATAGCGGACTACTATTTTGTAGTAAGCTATATTACCCTTGACAAAGCTGTCATCCATTAGCCTCTTGATCAGTAAAAGCTCAGGAATTGCAACAGGAAAAATATTAAACGCTGGTCAGACTCCTATTGTCCTCTTTTTATTAATATTTGTATAGAAAAATCTTAGCTCTTTTTCCTATCTACTCTTTTTCTCACTATCCCCGCCAAGTCAAAATGTCCTTCTGGCCAAGAAGAGTTTTAAGTGACACTGGACCTGGCCATTACCATTCTTGGGTCACCAAGCAGGGGAAGAGAGGGCAGTGGAGGGTCAGGCAAGAATTTTTTCCCCCAGTTGTCTCAGCCCCTGCCAGGCTGTGTAGTGAAGAATCAAACTTGGTCCCAAACTCTGATACCCTGCATAGCCCAATGAAGTCCTGCATCTAGATAAACTAGTCAGCCTAATCTTCTCCTTTCCACAAGTATCTGTTAATTACTCATTCCTTTTTTGGAAGGACAGTTTTTTAAATTAATTCACTGATACAAAAACAAATCCCATGGCCAGATCCTGAAGTTCTTACTCCATTTCTAATCTGTTTTTCCTTGCTGCTCACTCAGGACCCCTGAAGCTAATGGTAATTTGCCTTGAGTAAATTATGAGGAAAAACTTCATAAAACCAGAATAAGAATGTGGCCTCTGTGTTGTTAACTGATCTACAGCTGTCTGTTCAACCCTGTTTGTTCCTTTCATTGGTCGGTGCTGAATAACAGTGTTTACTAGCAGACTAGAATGGAGTTTTCCCCGAAGATTCCTTGTCCATATTGGTTGCTTCAGCTCAGACTAGTGAGGAGTTTGAAGATGCAGGAAGACAAAGGTTGTCTAATGTGGTTCTTCAGCATTGTCTGTCTGAGCTATTTTTCTCAGCAAGAAATTGAACCATGGTCCCCTGAAAGCAAGTGATAACCAGGACCTAATTCTTGTCCTGCACGGTAGTGTAAATCATGAGAAATTTCACTGAAGACAATGGAGTTATACTAGTGTGAAACCCGAACAGAACTAGGCTGGTGTGTGTCAAATATTTTTCTATATATGTAGAATTCCTAAAGAGCACTTTTCCCATTCAATCCTTTTTGAACAAATACTTGATTTGGTGCCATACATAGAGACACAAGGATTTGTGCTGTGGGATAATTTTAAACATTTTTACACCCTGCTCCAAACAAAATGTGCTAAAAACATTAAACAGCCACCACCCAATTTGCATCCCAGTTATGATAAGCAATATGGAAAAAAGAGAGCGAGAAAGAGGCTCAATAACAAAATTGAAAAGTTAGGCACTTTGAACTTTCCCATCACCTTACCAGTGTTTCCCTACAGGCAGTCTAAAAGACAACTCAGCAATGTCTGAATGGAACAGCACACAAAAGCTCCTTCACAAGTAGGTCTTTAATTGATTACGGCTGTGTTTATAGAAGCAGAAGAGAATTTACACAAAATGACAGATTGCTTTCAGTTTCAAAATGGTTTACTAATGATAATGGTAACGGAGGTCCCCTCCACCTCCCATTCAGCTAGATGAAGTCTTAAGGATGCGCTCTTTGTTACCTTATCATAGCAATGTATGTCTGCTTATTTTTCCATTTAAAGTAGTGATATTCATAACCTTCACAACTGCTTTGACAGTGCAAATTTACACAGGGAATAGCACTAATGATTTTGCATGAACATCAAGGCCTCATAAATTGTAGATCCAAACATTAAATATGAAAACAGAGAAGAATAAATAATATAAACCTACTGGAACTCATTCCTGCTTTACCTCTGATTGTCAATTTGCTTAGTTAATCATAGAAACGCAGTTTGTGAGTACAGTTAGAAAGGCTGATCAGAAGCAAGTAGTGGAAAGAAATTCCTTTTTCTATTCATATTAAAAGACATTTCAGAATAACACATTAATAGTATACTGTATGCGTGTTCCAAAATTGGTTCCTATTACTTCCTAGCTACCCAGAGATACTGGGGCAGATTCCCATCTCTGTTATGATGGTGACAATCTGGAGTAGTTCAATCCAGGAATGAATTACTCCACATTTACAAGAATGTAACTGAAACGAGAAGCTCGCCTCCTGGAGTTAAACCAAACACAAATTAATCGAGACTCTCTTTTTCACTTTTATGCATCACTACAACAGAAGACCCTTTTTCATTCCTCTGCTAATAGTGACCTCTGCTGGTAATGTTCCATAATACAGACTTTCTTTGGTACCAAAAAAAGAGGTAGCACTTTTGCAAGGAAAATTATTACTGTGCTTTTTGTAATATATCGTGTTAATTTTAGAGCAGAATTTTAGTTTCAAATCTATGTAATCTCTTTGAACTTTAGAACATCTTCCAGATCTAATGTTGATTTATAAATCGTTTTCATTATTACTGCCGTCTGATCTTATATTGAAGGATATGATAACCTGATAACCTGTTATTTTCAACCAGTACTAGTTGCGTCCAGCATTCCAGAACTAAGCTGAGGATGGTGCTAATTTTGAGCTGTGGAGTTCTCTCACGTTTTTATCATTTACTAGACTGGAAACTAGGAATTTAAAATGATATCTTCTCTACTTCTGATGCAGGCAAATGTATTGTTTATGAAAGCATGGAGGTAGGCAAATAGGAAAACAGATAATGCTGATGTTGTACATTTATTTTTGTTTTAAAGACATTGTAAATACTTTGTTCCTTCTGACACTTTATTTGTTTAAACATAAAGACTTCTTAAAATTAATTTCTTTCACCTGTATGATTCTTAATGTCAGATGACAGCCTTTAATGAATAAAGAGGTGTATCTCTGACAAACACACAAGAAAAGCTAAATGGTTGCCTAAATATAAAAAATGGCCATGACAAAATCCCACAGAGGGAAAATATCCTTCCAAAAATATCTTTAGAGGTATGAAAATGCTTGATGTCTCCAAGTTGGAAAGCATGTTTTAATGATGCTTTTTAATGACACTTGTCTTCTCAAAGTTTCAAAGCTTGTCTTGTCATTGTATGATTCAACATGCTTCCTGCTTATGCTGTCATATTGAATTATGCCACTCCCACAATGTAATAATCTTTTAGAGCATGACAAGCCTCAGAATTTCAAGGTACCCTAATAATAAAAAATAAAGTAAAATATCCATTCCTAAATAAAATGTAGTGGGGCCAAATTCGGTTCCTAGTTACTCCAGCGGCAAAAGCAGAGCAATCCCACTAGACTCTATCAAGTTCCTCTGGATTTACACAAAGTAACAAAAGCAGATGTAGATATATGTATGACTTTTTCAGTTACCTTACCCACTTTGAAAATCTAAAAATGTATTTTTGATAGTACCTCCAGTTCAAATTCACCAGGGCAGTCAAATATTCCAGCTTTCTACAAGTATTCATTCAAATTAAATCACTTCCCTTGACAAGTTCCCAAACATTTTGTGTTTCTTTCCTGTGAATATGCTAGCAGATGAATTTGTGGGTGTTCGTGGAAGCAGCTAACATTGAGTGAATGCTCAAGAATATTTGCAACAGTCAGAACTCATTCCATAAGTCCATCTGCTATGCCTGCATGAGGAGCCTGACCCATGCATGACAATCCACTCAGGGTACAATGGCTGAGGCCTCCCTCCTACTGGATGGATTTCAGCCCCCCTGAAGAGGGAGTCACAGGTGAAGGATGAAGAAAGTGTACTGGGAAGCTCACCCAGAGACCGACAGACAGCAGCAGGGGTTTCCTTTGCCCACCCAAAGACTGGATGTGGATTGGGAAGGAGGGAGCCCCTGGCCTACCTGAAAAATGGTGTTGAGTCTCTACAAAGAGGGTCTTGTGTGAGTGGCCTCTGGTGCTACCACCACCAGCCAGGCCAGGGGCACAAGTAGCTTATTGGAGTTGTCAGGTACATGCCACTCTGGAGGCTTCTGTAGAGGTGTCCCTGAAGCCCCAGATTGTCCTAATCCAGCCGTAACACTATGTATTATTTGCATAAATTATTTGGACTATAAAGACAAATATTCAAGAAAATGATAAGATGTGTGTGGACAAATCCACAAAGAAGAAAAATGAGCATCATTAAAAAAAAAATTGTTCACTCTGTTCTGCTAGCATCACATACTTTCATATTCATAACACTCCTGTCCATCTTCTCAGCTCACTTCTGCCTACTGTTCTGCTTCTTTCCGAATAGCTGGAGCCATCTACTCCTCTGCTGACACACTGTGTAAATGATCAAATGCATGTGCATTCGTATTCAAATATTCACCTTATACAAGTTCAAAAATCAAATTAGAATTAGAGAATAAATACTCCTAATCAGTGATGAGCTGCCAAAATCTTAACAGCTGGTTCCCTCCTCACCCCATGAGGGGGTCGTGGCCCACCCCCGCCCCCGGAGATTCCTGCCCCATCCAACCCCCACCCGTGTTCCTTGACTCCCCCCGCCCCCAGAACCCCTGCCCCATCCACCTCCCTCCCCTGTCCCCTGACTGCCCCCAGAACTGGGCAGGAGGGTCTCGTGGGCCACCCTAGTGGGTGCCCACCCCTAAGAGCCAGAGGAACCTGCTGGGGGGTGAGGTGGGGAGTTCCGGTGGTGCTTACCTGGGGCAGCTCCCAGGAAGCATCCAGCAGGTCTCTCTGGCTCCTAGGGGTGGGGGAGCATAGCGGCTGCTCCCCTCACTGATCACATCAAAAGTGGCATCTTACGCACCGATTTCATGGGTGCTCCGGGGCTGGAGCACCCACGGGGAAAATTTGGTGGGTGCAGAGCACCCACCGGTAGCTCCTCACCCCACACCCGGCCCCAGCTCACCTCTGTCTCCACCTCCTCCCCTGAATGCGCCGCCCCGCTCTGCTTCTCCGCCCGCCCCCTTCCCCCACCCCCCGGCTTCCCGCAAATCAGCTGTTCACACGGGAAGCTGGGGAGGACTGAGAAGCAGGCGGCAGCTTCACGCTCAGGCCCAGGGAGGTGGAGGTGAGCCGGGGTGAGGAGCGGTTCCCCTGCGTGCCCCCCCGGGCTACCTGCTGCGGTGCGGGCGGCCCTCCTCACACCCCCCGGCCCCAGCTCTCCTCTGCTCCGCCTCCGCCTCCCTGGGCCTGAGCGGGAAGCCGCCACCTGCTTCTCAGTCCTCCCAGACTTCCTGCACGAACAGCTGATTCATGGGAAACCTGGGGGGAGCGGAGAAGCAGGGCAGGGCGGCGCGTTCAGGGGAGGAGGCGGAGCAGAAGTGAGGTGAGCTGGGGCTGGGCGGGGAGCGGGGTGGGGAGCTGCCGGTGGGTGCTGTGCACCCATCAAATTTTCCCCGTGGGTGCTCCAGCCCCGGAGCACCCAGGGAGTCGGCGCCTAAGGCACCACGTTTGGCCGGTTGTTAAATTTAGAAGCCCTTTTAGAACCTCGTGGGACAACCAGTTCTAAAAGGGCTTCTAAATTTAACTGGTTCTAGCAAACTGGCTCCAGCTCACCACTGCTCCTAGTAAAGTAATATCTTGTAATGTGTCTGATCCCTCTCCTTTATAAATAGATTTTATATCATGGAGGTACAAGTTGGATAGCTTTGTGAATACAGATTAAAAAGTTTATGCACTATACTACGGAAAGTACACACACATTTTAAGTGCTTTCTTTGCATTTTTAAGTTGCATATTTGTTTGACTAATAATGAGTTTTCCATACAACTGTTCTAGGAACAAATTTACTATGCTCTGAAATTTTGTAATCTGCATAGAGATGAGTCCTTTGGACATTCATATCCATGAGGTGCTTGAAAAAAATCATAAGAATATAACAATTCCAAGAGAGAGTATTACTTCAGAAAATGCCTTCTTGGGTTATCTCCACCTTCTCATCATCTATGTCTGGTTTTCAGGAAGGAAGTATTATATATAACAGACACAGGGTAGTCATGGAAATCCTGAAGACATTCCCCATAACTCCCACAGAGGATTGAAGTTTTGGGCTTTCCTTTCTGTTTTAGTTTAAATTTATTCATAAATTAATAGCTAGTAGATAGATAATACCTACTTCCAAATATTGGCCATTTCTTAATGGGTGTTAGAAGCTGTAACCGTACACATATACAGAATCAATTATGGATTAAAAAAAGATTACATGGCACTGTGTTAAAATGAAGTGTTAAGCAGTGGCCCAAATCTTCGTCCATATCACGCTGAGAACCGTTTTATGCTGTTGAGAATAAATTTGATATTGGTGGGACTACTCGTGGAGTAAGGGAAGGGAAGGTGACAAAAGCTAGCAGAGCAGCAGCCAAAAGAAGAACAACTCATGCTATAGTCTATCAAAGGTATGGGTTTGTGAGAGAGCAGAGGCAGTTAGGGAACTGCCTGGAGGAGACTTGAAGCCTGAAGCAGGCTTGCTAAATGAGTCAACCAGAAACACCTGGTGCAGGGAGGGAACCTCAGACAATTGATTCCTTATAAGAGAGAGGAAGTAGACCTTGAAGGGGGTTGACTCTGGTAAGCCTGTAAGGAAAACAGCTCTGAGCTGGGTAGTTGTAAGCGAAACCCTAGACTGGGTCACCTTCTAAGAACTGATAAAAGGGCCCTGTGAAGGAACTTTTTCACTTAAGCAGCCTCTGAGGTAAGAGTTATGCTCCAGGACAGACTTTTGGTGTTCTTTTGAGTTCATTTTGTCTGAATGACTGTAGCTTCAATAAGGGTGGTGATTGGGTGACCAAAGTGCGTGGAGTCTGTATGAAAGGACAGTGCAGAGGTAGTCAAGCTACAAGGGGTCACATGATGGTAGCCAATCAGTTGACAGGGTTGTATCTTGCAGACATATAGCTCATCTCAGCTTTAGACAATATATAATGTTGGGGTGAGGCTTGCTAAAACATGTTGTTTAAAAAAAAACCTACATTTTTGTACATAGTGACTTGTTTTGTTTTTTGGCTACAGCTTTGACCATAGTTATGTTGTTTTAGGCAATATTTTTAGCTTATGTAAATAGTAACTCACCCCTCCGCCCACTGGTTTGCTTGCAGCTACACTAACTGGTGCATAGTGAGGCAGAGCTATGGTCCCACCAGCTCCCTTTGCTATGAAGTACCATGCACTCCAAGAGAGTAGAGAGGGAACAGTTCCTGTGCTTCTCTGATGAAAGGACTAGATCGCTGCCTGACCTGTACAGGGGCTATACAAGTGTTGCAGGCGGCTACCTTTTTCTTCTTCCATCCTGTATTAGGCATCCATCTAATGGCCAGGCAGAATCTGGCACAAGATCATCCCGCAGATCCCACTATAGCATCCATATTTACAAAACTTGTCCTATGTGGTCAGCAAAGAACCACACAGACCAAGCTGCAATCATGGTCTGAGAGAAAACCACTCTTGTAAACATTTGAGCCCTTTCACATTTCTTCAACTTGTCAGACATTTAACGCTTAGGTCATCCTATCAGGGAAAAGAATGAACATGTGATCCTGCTTTGCTCAAATACAATGAGTGATGGAGAAAAATCATGGTGTGAAAGTCCCTCACCCATGAAATTTGAAGAGGTTCTTAACATTGTTCTGTCTAATTGATTCCTTAATGAGGTGCTCATTTGCAAGGGAATCCTAGAAATGTAGGGCTGGACCTTGAGAGGTCATCTAGTTCAGCCCCCTGTGCTGAGATAGGATCAAGTATATCTAGATCATCTGTGATTAGGTATCTGTCTGTTCTTACCAATCTCCAGTGGTGGGGGTTCCACACCCACCCTTGGAAACATATTCCAGTGCTTAACCATCCATATAGTTAAGGACTGTTATACTTTCTATGTTTATGAAAGTCTTCATGCTGAGAGGTGAATCTTTTGCCATTTCCTTGGGCTGATGGAAAGAACATGGAGACATTATTCTGTGGCTCTGCATGAGACATAAGAGAGGTAGATTGCATCTGTCCTAAACTGCCAGCATGAATATGCAGGGCTTCTGTAGGATATATCATCCAGGGAGCATGCACTTGTTCTTGTTCTTGATTTTTTTTTTATTTTTTATTTTAACCTGTTCCATATGTACTGCTATGCACACAGGTGTCTATCAGTCTCTTTAGAAATCTGCACCATTTATTCATGCACATAGATAGTGTTTTGTGTCCAAAAAGAGCTTTGTTTCAACCAAGTTTGAGATGGATTTGATTTGATTTGAGATGGAGGGATTTAGAATAGGAGTATGTTAAAACAAAATAAAGACCAAACAACCCCCCCATTTTTTCTCAGGTATTTTGGTGGCAATGCCTCTTTAAAATATGGCATCATCTGGGACATGTCTGTATTCAACCTAAGATAAATCATCTCTGTTGCAGAGTTCAGATGAATACTGCAGTGTAATGGAATCACTTTACAGTTAGATAATCCCATGATCAACTACAATAATCCCATGATCCCTACAATCCCATGATCAACTACATAGATCAACATCTATGAGATCAACCTCCAGGTAGAATTCAGTGTTTAAAGAATCAGATGAGTACAAACTTCATTTTATTTAACTATTTAAAATAACTGGCTACTACTATTAGCATTTTTGTTACAACTGTGCTCTCTGAGGATTGTAGGGGGATACCAAAGATAAGTTTAATACAGTGAAGAGGCATTTCTTATGTGTTTCAAAACAAAGGCCCTTTTTCACCAGACATCAAAAAATCGTAAAACAGTGTAAGGAAGTCCTATCTCAATTTTCTGAAAGCAAAGAGGTGATTTTTATCCAGGAAACAAGGATAATGTTTCAAACCAACCACAGGACAGTTAGACTTTTTCTCATGTCACCAAATGGTATATCACATGTATTTCAATCTTCCAACCTATAGTGCATGTATTTTATTTAGAACTTTTTAGGGCCAAATCCAATTTAGCTCTCCAACATTCCTTGGCAACAAATGGGCTTAAGTAAAACCAGAGCTAATATGGTCAACCTTATTAATATAGTCACACATCAATGTACTCAGTGTTTATTCACTGTTTACTTAAATCTCACTTGGGCAAACTTTCACTGATGTCAACTGACTTTACTTTGCTTGAGTAAAAATTAAGTACAGCGATCAGAATTTGACCATATACATTAAGGAATTACCAATGAGCATCAACATATTTAACTTTTTAAAATGTTATGCTAATCAGGGAAAGGTCATAAATTGACAGTTAAAATAAACTGTGCTGGAGTCCAACCTTATCACCTTTATGTACGTTGCAAAAGACAATCCAGCTGTCTTCTCCAATGCAGTTTCATGGCAACCCGTATGATTCTAGGAAGCATTGGAGAGCTACAATGGGTGCTCTTAGGGTTTTTGCCATTTAGGGAGAGATTATTGGATTCCAGCAATTCCTTCACCCCCATTTTAAGTAAAGGGAATTTCTCTGAAACCGGTAAAAACCTTCAAAGCAAAAGAACTTTTAAAGTAAGGTGTGGCAGCCATCACATACTTGTGATGAGAAAGGGTTAAAAAAATAACCATATTAGGAGCTTGCAAAAGTAAAACATAACAAAAGAACATTCCTGCAACATTTGAATAATTACCATGAAAATATCAGTGATGGGTTTTTCAAACAAAATAAAATTGTCTGTTAGCTTCCTGTTCTTAGAATAGATATACCTTTAAAAATTCTGCTAGATCTGGTGGAATTTCCCCATCTTTTTAAAGATGCCCCTTGAAAGTGGAATTCTGAATAAACCAAGTCTTCTAAACCCAATTATTTTGTTTTTGTACCAAACATTTACTGGAACACTCAGAAAGAACCAATACATGGCAGATATGTTGTACATATCAAATGATTTGTTCCTCGGACTAATGAAGTGTAATCCCCTTTTTTTCTTCACAAATTAACTTTGAACATTCACAGCTATTTGGATCTGCTGTGTGAATAACCATTTACAACATTAGCAACTGTTCAAATTTGTTGTTTGAATATCTGTTTTTTGAGAAGGCTGTCAGAGTACTTTGTGTACAAACTCTTGCCAATATTTATGCTAGTATTCAAGAAGCTCTTGCTTTCTACAGACATTCTTATAAACAAAACCGTGCTCACCAAAATGTTTCTGTATAAATGAATATTGGATTGTGAATAGCAGCAAACAAATTGGCAGTTTTTATTTGCAATAATATTCTCATATACTTTTTCTGGTCTGCGCTCGACCAAATTAACCTCATGTTCTAATGGCAGCATAGCTAAAAGCTCCACAGATCCTTAAACAGTACTTCCTGATCCAAAATCCACTGAAGTCAGTGAACTTCCTCTGGCTTTGTATTAGGCAATTATAGAAGTACCAATTAAAGAGTGTGCTTATCTCTAATAGTCTGTTTATTGGTTGTTCAGTATGTGTAAGGCCCTGGTCACATGACATGTACTACATGAATGGACCAATGTCTACCTGCTATAGCTAGAGTCTTGGGGCCCTGATTTGTATCTTTGACCCTTCGTCTGTGATGGGGGGAAGTTGTTGAAACTTCTTTATGAATTTCTATGTACTGACTTACATCTGGGTTGAAAAGTGAGAAGGCATTTTGGATTATTCTTTCACCCCACCAGCTTTCTAAAATAACAGGCCATCCAAAATTACTGAGAGCAAGCACAGAACATTTGTATCAATGAGCTGGAACCACAACTACAGAGTGCTGAATGATGTTGATATTTTTCATCCTTGGTTTGACCACAGGAGAGTCCAAGAATAGAAGAGAGAGGGGAGGAAGCTATATTTTTATCAACTGCACCATATTTTCCAAAATCTGGGTAGGGCAGCACAGTCAGAATGATGTCTGATCAACTAGGACAGGGGAGAATCCTGGCCTTCAATTTATCCTCCTCACTAAAGTTTTTCTTATTTTAAAAGCAGGAACCTTTAGCATGCACTGCAGTTTGAAGTGAAAGCCTGGCCCCACTGAAGTCAATAGCAAGACTCCCAATGGCTTCAGTGAAGCCAAGATTTTACACTTGGTCTCTTGAGGCTAAATTCTGATCCCACTGAAGTAAATGGAAATGTTGGTTCTTGATATTTAAAAGGGTAATAAGAAAATGTTTTACACAACATATAATTAGCTAGTCACATGCAAAGTCACAGAATGCTATTCAGGCTGATGTAAAAGGTTATTAAAAATCTAACTAAACAAGAATAACACATGCAGTTACAGTTCTACAGTACTAGGAAAAAATATAAGGATTATCAATCATTAGTCTTCAAAGAATAAATTTCTTCCCTGATGCAGAAAGACTAGTCTTCTTTTGTTATAATATTGCTTAATTAAATACTTTTATACCTTTCCCTGAAATATATCTGGCACTGGTTACAGATGGACACAAAATACTGGATTTGACGTACCAATTATTCTATTCTAGTATTGGCATTTTTGTACAGTTATGACAAAGTATTTTGTCTTTAGAGGAGAATTTATAACTGAGGTTTAGGAACCCTTAGTAAGTCTTAATGAGCCTGGTCCAAAGCCCATTGAAATCAGTACTCCCATCAACTTCAGTGGAGGCTAAATCAAGCCCAAAAGCGGTATCTGTATTTGGTAAATCCATCCTTATTTTTGCTCACTCGGTTTTGTGCAGTATTTGCTAATGAGACTGCTGACTGGATCTTTAACTTAATTGTTGGTGGGTTTGTTTGAACCAGTATTCTTTGTTATATTGAAACTGTTATGGGGGTAAACCTCAGGACTGACACACGTTGTTAATACAATTTTTTTATTTGCCTTGTCCTTTACTGAATTTTAGGACATGCTTACAATTGTCTTCATACATGTGATGCCTGGAGAATGATAGCTCACGTGTTTATAGTTTTGTTTCTTGGCTTTAGGGGTTTTTAGTTGCTTATGACATGAAATGTTCAAGATAATTAAGGAACTTCCTATATCTTTGCTTTTTGAACAAGTGACAAGTCCCAAAAGTGTTGGGGATAACAACTCTTTTTTGCCTTAAGAACATTCATTACCTCAAAGTATGTTTAATTCTGGAATGCAGCTTAACCTGGTTTTAACATTCTATACTTTTTTCTTTTATACTGTGTTTTGAAAGATGCATTGGGGTGTTGTGATTTGATTTCTTTTTTGCCTTGCATAGACTATTTATCAGGAGTTTTTAATTGCTAGTTGTAAATGTAGTACAAATGACAGATATAAATGTAGTGGGAACCATTTGGTCAAAAGGCAAACAGCTTACAAGTGAGTCTTCTCAAAGGAGAGGACACCTTCCCTTGTACAAGTTATACCAGTTTGGTATAGACATGATCTTTATTTTATTTCAAGAAATTTGCTTTAGAAGGAATCCTAGTTGTGTACAAGAATATAAGACTATTTTCTATGCAAGAAGATTGACGCTTAGGATATATTATCAGAGCTATAAAGCTAGACCTATGCTCCATGCAGTTCAGACTGCAGAGATGTGCATAGCAGCGTGCACTGAAGTGCTGCACTGTAACTCCCCCATGTGGATGCTGCAGGTGCAAACTAAACAGTTCCTAGTTCTCATCGATGTAATCCTGCTTGACGAGGAGTATGTTAATACAAACTAGGAACCTTTTAGTTTGCTCCTGGAGCATCCACACAGGGGAGTTACCAGGGCCGGCTCTAGGATCTTTCCCACCCCAAGCAAAACAATTTTTGGCCACCCCTGCTCTTTCTTTGTGCCCCCCACCCCCGGCTCCACCCCAACTCTGCCCCTTCCCAACCTCTTCTCCAAATCCCTGGCCCCACTTCTTCCCCCAGGCTTGCCACATTTCTCCACCCCTCCCCCATTGCTTCCTGTGGCTCCCCCCCGCAACCTCCCGCCCTAGCTCACCTCTGCTCCACCTACTCCCCTGAACACACCACCACCGCTCCACTTGTCCCCCCTCCCTCTCAGGTGAGGGAGAGGCAGTGCGTTCAGGGGAGCAGGCAGAGTGAAAGTGTGGGGGGAGAGGAACCATTCCTTGCCTCTGCTCCACCACCACCCCCTCCCTCGAGCGTGCCGCTGCTCAGCTTCTCCTCCCTCCCTCCACTACACCTGCCCTTGGAGTTACAACACAGAACGTTGGTGTGCACTGCTATTCACACCCCGATAACTGAACTGCGGGGCAGTGTAGGCAAGCCCTAAGTCATAAAAGTGAACTTTTTTTAACTCCTCTTTGCAAAGAGAAAAACATTAGCTTTAAATGCACTTAAAGAATTCTAGAACTAACCTTATTTAAACTTATTTCTTTTAGAAACATTTTAAAGTGTTTATTCTTCAAGTGTTAAGGAGAGTTTATGGTTGGGAATGTTTTACAGAAGATTGGTTATTTCCAACTCACGTTTCCATTTAAACGTGAACTTTTTTTCTCCCTCAAATGCTTAAGGTGGCATAAACAATTTTTGGTATGTATATGTGCAAATATTTTGTATTTAAGTTCAAGCCTTCATATACTAACTGCAAGATGTCATTAGAAAGATCTTTTGTATACAAAGATAGCAAGATCATTTAATAGTATGACTGTTTTCCAATATAAAGCCATTTGAGTATAAGTATATTAATTGAGGAATTAATTAGTTATCTGGCAATGCTCAAGCAACTCCTTGCCAAACTCTGACAAAAACCTGAAGACATATAAAAAGAAAAGACCGTATCCTCTTTTATGACCATCCAAGTTTAAAGACTCTTCAATGATCATTTAAGTTTTACATACCAGACCTTTATATAGAAAATGTATGGACACATTTGAAACAGAATTTCAACTACTGTTACACCGTTCAGGAACAAAAGGGATAGGTCAGAAAATGAAATGAACAAACAAGTTAAAACTCTGTCTTTAAAGATGCTATGATATCCCACTACAGAGACAAAAGCTACTACTTCCCTGCTGCATATGCATGAGTGGATTACATACTCATGACCTGAAGATGCTATTAAGACCATTCAGATATCAACTCCTGCCACCTTTTCATTGACTCATCCCATAAAGTTGATGAACCAATGAAAAGGTGACAGCAGCTGACATTTGAATCTAGCCAAGCCCTGAAAGAGGTCTTCCTTTCACCTTCAGTGAAACTATGGAAAGAGAAGAGTATAAATCTCTCAATTAAGACCAACAGAGCAGTACTTTCATCTCTGCTCAGTAGGTTCATCTCATCTCTACAATCAGGCACACCAGCAACAAGACAGCTAAGAAGAAGAAGCCACAATACAGCACACAGAAGAAGCAACCTTCTAGCCCAGCATGACTTCTGCAAAATGATGACATCACCAAGACTTTTTGTTAATGAGATGAAGTTTGCAAAAGCACAGTCAAGCAATTAGATTTAAATTTTTCTTGGTTCATGATGTATGGGTGTGCTTAAGAAGGCTTTGCTTCAATCTACATGGCAGTTAATACTAGGTTTAGAATGGTGCCCTATCCCCTTCCAGTTTACTGACTATTGGTCAAACAGAACGTCCGAAGTGAAAAGGACAGACCTCACTGGGGGTGAGAGAGCCCAAAAGGGCTGAACAGGGAAAGTACTTAAATCATGTGTTCCAGAAGACACTCTTGGATGTTACAAGTACACATGGGATCCCATGGAAAATCACTGTCACCTACCCTTATCTGGGGTGACCTCAGGCTCCTCCTGGCTATGCAGGAGTTCAGATGTCTGAAGGGATGAAGACAGTGTCTGCATTTAATAGCTCCACAACCATTGTGGAGCATTCCTCAGACTGCCAGGCCTCCTGGTTAAAAAACAAACAAAAAAACTAATGGTTCAAGCTAGGTGCCTTGCTCTATCTCTTCAATGGCAAGATGGGAGGAACTGGTGAGGAATGGTGCCTCATGCTCAGTGCTGCTGCTGCTCCTGCCCCCTCTCTTCTCTAGTGAGATGGGCAAAGCCAATGAGTAGGGCCCACCCAAATTTACGTCCATGAAAAATGTATCATGGACTGTGAAATCTGGTCTTGTGTACTTTTACCCTATACTATACAGATCTCACAGGGAAGATCAGCATTTCTCAAATGGGGGGTCCCAACCCAAAAGGGGTGTGGAGGGGTCACAAGGCTATTGTAGGGGGCTTGCAATATTGCCACCTTTACTTCTGTGCTGCCTTCAGAGCTTAGTGGCTGGAGAGTAGCAGATGCTGGCCAGCCGCCCAGCTCTGAAGGCAGTGCCACGGCCAGCAGCAGTGCAGAAGTAAAGGTGGCAATACCATACCATGCCACCCTTACTTCTGTGCTGCTGCTGGCAGTGATGCTGCCTTTGGAGCTGGGCTCCCAGCTAGCAGCCATAGAGCTTCCTGCAGCCAGGGAAGGTTCCTGAAGTTGAGTCTGACCTGGCCTTGGGAGCACCCCCTGCAGGGGAAGAGGAAGTCCAGTCCTTCACCAGAACAACCAGGACCAGCAGCTGGAGGCTGGCGTATAGTAGGAGCCCTTGGCCAGGGACCCCCCAGCAACTTACAAATGCAGACTTTGTTATATAACTGCACTCAGACAAAACAATGTAAAACTTCAGAGCCTACAAGTCCACTCAGTCCTACTTGTTCAGCCAATCGCTAAGACAAACAAGTTTGTTTACATTTACAGGAGATAAATGCTACCCTCTTCTTACAATGTCACCAGAAAATGGGCATTTGAATGGCACTTTTGTAGCCATCATTGGAAGGTATTTACATGCCAGATATGCTCAACATTCATATGCCACTTCATGCTCTGCCACCATTCCAGAGGACATGCTTCCATGCTGATGACGCGCATTAAAAAAATTAATGTGTTAATTAAATTTGTGACTAAACTCCTTGGGGAGAATTGTATGTCCCCTGCTCTGTTTTACCCACATTCTGCCATATATTTCATGTTATAGCAATCTCAGATGATGACCCAGCACATGTTCATTTTAAGAACACTTTCAATGCAGATTTGACAAAATGCAAGGAAGGTACCAATGTGAGATTTCTAAAGGTAGCTACAGCACTTGACCCAAATGTTAAGAATCTGAAGTGCCTTCCAAAGTCTGACAGTGACAAAGTGTAGAGCGTGCTTTCAGAAATCTTAAGAGCAACACTCCAATGCGGAAATTACAGAACCCGAACCACCAAAAAAGAAAATCAACATTCTCCAGGTGGCATCTGACTCAAATAATGAAAATGAACATGCGTCAGTCCACATTGCTTTGGATTATCATTGAGCAGAACCCATCAGGATGAATGCATGACCCCTGGAATGGTGGTTGAAGCATGAAGGGACATATGAATTTTTAGCACGTCTGGCATGTAAATATCTTGTGATGCTGGCTACAACAGTGCCATGAGAATGCCAGTTTTCAGGTGACGTAAACAAGAAGCAGGCAGCATTATCTCCTGCAAATGTAAACAAACTTGTCTGTCTGAGCGATTGGCTGAACAAGAAATAGGACCGAGTGGACTTGCAGGCTCTAAAATTTCACATTGCTTTATTTTCGAATGCAGGGGTTTTTGTACATAATTCTACATTTGTAAGTTCAACTCTCACGATAAAAAGATTGTATTCGATGAATTGAAAAATACTATTTCTTTTTTTGACAGTGCAAATATTTGTAATCCAAAATAAATATAAAGTGATCACTGTACATTTTGTATTTTGTTTGTAATTGAAATCAATATATTTGCATCCAAAATATTTAAATAAATGGTATTCGATTATTGTTTAACAATGCGATTAATCATGATTAATTTTTTTAATTGCTAGACTGCCGTAGAAAAAATATGCCCTTTCACTTAGGGGATGGAATGCTAGTGAGCCAGGTGAAGACCATTAGTTTTTATTGCAGCTCTTAGGCTGACTGGTATTAACTGTGTGTACTCCAGTGCTTATTATTCAGTAAATCTCTATGCCTCTATTTTAGGAGCCAGGCAAGTATTATTCTCCACATTTTAGGTGGGGTAACTGAGAGATCGCACAAAGTCACTTCAGGCCAAGCTGGGAACAGAGCCCTGTCTCTAATAGGGCATATCTAAGTCACACCCACAATCACATTGACTTTGAGATTGAATGACAAATCTATGTAGTTTGCTTTGCTGTCAAGAGTCTAGTCCCTTCCAGAGGCAGAAATGTAACCCAGGAATCCCAGTTCCCAATATTCCACTGCTATCTGGCAAATAGTTGTGTAAGTCACTGTGTCATATTCCTCTCTAGTGGCTGGTCCACATAGAGGATAATAGTTGCTTGTTGCTGCTATTGTTTGTGCCAGTGTAGAGGGCTGTGGTGAGGAGCAGAAAGTTCTGAGTTCACACTCTGCTGTTAACCCATGCAGGGAGTCAGTATGGTTCCGAATTATGGAATTTCTGATTTTTCAGGGTTTTTGAACAGCTAGGAAATTGTTTTTGTAAGTAACGTTAAGTCTGCAAAGTCAAGTAACCTGGTGTTAGGAAATGCCAGAATTAAGATTGCTTGTTTGTGCTGAAATCAGCCAACCCCCTTGTGTATATGCATTATGATACAGTCTTTAATTACAAGATCACCTACTATTTGTTCTACATGGCCTCTCCCTTAGTAGTCTGGGCACATTTTCTATAAAATAAGATGTAGGAGGCATTTTTGGGGAAAACTAGGTAAACAAGTTACCTTTCATAATTTTGAATATCCTGAATCTAAAAAAAGCTTACCAAGCTGGATTTTGAATATTTCACCTTCTAAATGGAGTTCAAAATTTAAGTACAGTTTGAAAAAAAGTGCCTCTGTTTTTTTTTTCCACTGTATATCCTCCACACTGTTTAGACAAGCATAATTTAAGAGTTCCTACATGAGCCAACACACCCCTTACATTGGTATGCACTGGAGCCCATAAATGTGGCCTTTTGCAGCTAAAGAATTGAGATATGCTCCCTTTGACACAGGCACAGGTAACAATTTCTGCAGAGCCGTCAGGGATTAACTCCAGTGATAGTATCTTGGATACCAGTTCTTCAATGTGCTTGGTCCAACCCATATTCTCTGGTGAGGGTAATGTGAGGTTGTTGTAGTTTGCCTGTCTCCAATGACTTGGTTTGAAAGTGAGCACTTTGGATGTGATAGTGTAATGCACTTGTTGGGGGCAGTGCCATTGGTAATCGACACTTGGAAAACAATATCACCTGTGCCTCATTGCAGCACTCCTCATCTGGTAAATTGTACATTTTACAGATGAACTTTTCTGCTGCAATGATTTTTATTCAATATATCATCCTTCTCTAAGTTTCTTAGAAGGCCATGAATTCTCCATGAATAGACTGGCCACCTATGAGGAGTTGCCAGAATGTGTGTATGCTGTTTGGTACACAAGCCAGTGCCTCTTCCTCACTGATGTTTAGCCCATGGTATCCAGGATGATCAAGTATATCTGAGTGTCATTGCAGTACTACATGTACCATTGAGAGAAATTCATCTTCCAGCTCAGTCTTGTAAACTGGAAAGGTTGATACACTTTCTTCTCTTCCACTTTAGAGAAAAGGATGTGTCAGAATTTGATAGGCACTGATAATGTTTGTGCCAAAGCAAGTAGATCGTGTAACACAATGAAATTGTAAACAGCATCAAAAAGTAAAATAAGTTTTTCTTTGGAGGATTCTATGCGACTTGAAAATGAACGTGGTACCTCTCTCCACCAGCTTCATTTGAGAGAACAGTAATGAGTCCATACCTGTGAAAGTTCCAAAACAGTCATTTTCTGCACAATGTGCTTAACTCATTATTAAGATAAACCATTGCCAAGCCATTACCACTGTAAGTGAGTTAGTTACTTTTCTCAAGAAATTAGCTTAGCAATTAGGGTGGTATTTATTTCCCTTCTGAGCCTCATAAGGTCACTCATACCAGCTAAATGTGCACTGAGCTCATGTTCATACTCAGCTGCCTCAAGTATTTGTTTGTTCATTTTGAATGTTGTTACAGAAGAATTTTTTTTGTTTAGAACTTCCATCCTGGCAGAAAATGCAAAGACTCCAGTTCATTCAGGAAACCTTGCTTTGAAGCTCTGAGGTTTTGGTGATTGTAACACAAGGCTGGGTTTGCAGTCCATCCTTACAGGTTGATGAAGTAGCTTCAAGGAACCTACAAAGTCTGCTAATTTTACTTTTATCTGTGTTTATTGCATAACTTTTTTTTACCAGATTAATGATTCCCTGCATTCAGACTGAAAAGATGTTAGAATTCTATCAATTTTCTCCTTATTTTGGAAATCCCTGAGTGTCTGTCTTGCATTGGTTCCCAATTTGTGTTTACTAGAAGCAAAAATGGTGTCCCCCTTCACTTGTTGGCAAATAATGCATTGTTTATAAGATACAGTTGGGAGATGTTTTGGGTTCAAGACTGGCTTCACATTTTGTCTATGGAATATCTGACAATTATAAATATAATTACCACATGAATATTGAATAAATAACAAATCTTTACCAGTATGTAGCTTATGCCATAGCATAGGTATCCAAATTATAACTCAACTCACACTGAAGCAAAAGTCATCTTTAGGTTAGGTTAGTAGTTAGGTCTAGTAATTTATATTTTGACAGAGGAGAATTTAAGGAAAAAACTATATCATACTGTGTTGTCAAGATTCCTTCCCCACTCTGAACTCTAGGGTACAGATGTGGGGACCTGCATGAAAACCTCCTAAGCTTATTTTTACCAGCTTAGGTTAAAACTTCCCCAAGGTACAAACTATTTTACCCTTTGCCCTTGGACTTCCACTGCCACCACCAAACGTCTGGGTTTATTTATTAGGAAAGCATTGTTTAGAAACGTCTTCCTCCCAGAATCCTCCCAACCCTTGCACCCCACTTCCTGGGGAAGGTTTGGTAAAAATCCTCACCAATTTGCATAGGTGACCACAGACCCAAACCCTTGGATCTTAAGAACAATGAAAAAGCATTCCGTTTCTTAAAAGAAGGATTTTAATAGAAATAACAGTAAAAGAATTACCTCTGAAAAATCAGGATGGTAAATACCTTACAGGGTAATTATATTCAAAACATAGAGAATCCCTCTAGGCAAAACCTTAAGTTACAAAAAGACACACAGACAGGAATATCCATTCTATTCAGCACAGCTTAATTTCTCAACCATTTAAAGAAATCATAATCTAATGCATATCTAGCTAGATTACTTACTAAGTTCTAAGACCCCATTCCTGTTCTGTCCCTGGCAAAAGCATCACACAGACAGACACAGACACTTTGTTTTTCTCCCTCCTCCCAGCTTTTGAAAGTATCTTGTCTCCTTATTGGTCATTTTGGTCAGGTTTCAGTGAGGCTATCCTAGCTTCTTAACCCTTTACAGGTGAAAGGATTTTTCCTCTGGACAGGAGGGATTTTAAAGGTGTTTACCCTTCCCTTTATATTTATGACAGTTGTGTATAGTACTTTTTGTATATGGCATAGCAGTGCATTTAACTCTTCACATATCAAAAATACCTGAGGAGTAATTAGTTTACTTAATCTTAAATTTTGTCTTTACTGCAAGACCAACAAAATTCAGGTGCATGTCATCACATGACTAGAGGAAGCAGAGTATGATCTTCAACAGAGATCATCCCCTGCATTTTTTGATAGCACAGTATTTCAAAGACAGAATGTATTCCATATTTAGTACCTCTATACTTTCTAATTATTTTCTTAAGTTAAAAATGGTAACTTTTTTGTTTTTTACTTACCTTAAAGTTCAAAATTCATCTTGGTATACATTTTCAGATTAAGCACATTCAAATTATGAAGGAAACCACATTTACCAACTTTCCCCCACAAATACTTTGTTTCATTGTTATCAACTTGTCTGGGAATTTGGCCTGCTCTTTAGTGCACATAGATACTGAGTCAGGCAAGAGCTGTAACAAAAGAAGGTTGTTTTCCTTTTGGTTAAGGTAATGGACTGGGACCCAGGAGAGCTGGGCTCTACTCCTGGCTGTGCCACAGACTTCCCATGTAATGATGGGCATATGCATAAGAGGGCCAAATTAAGTTTGCACAGACAACGTTAAGTGTTCACAGGCTTCCCTAAAACCACTGCTGGCTTTTTGGAGTCACAGCCGGTAGAGTTTACAACAATCAGTAGGCAGCGCTAAACTCTGCCAAGACTAGCACAAAAGTAGTCCCAGGATCAGCGAGCCAACAACCAGCTTCCTAAAGTCCCCTTGCTCATTGCACTCACTGGAAACACAGTGAAGCAGAGGCTCAGAATGTTCTACTGATTACACTCTGGCCCCAATCTTGCCATGTGAACCACATGGCCGCAGGGATTTGTGCTCACGTGTCATACTGCAGGGTTGGTACATGTGTTTCTCAACTTTAATGTTAAATAGCAACTTAGGGTTAGTGGAAATAGAGACTGTTTAGTTACTTGGTTTTTAAAACATTTGACCAATGCAGAGCTTAGGAGCTTTGATAGTTCCCTGGTTCTCCCTGCTCTCCCAAGCTTAAATAACCTTTTATGCTTTCTCTTTGTTACTTTTTTTAAAAAGTGTTTTACAGTGGGCTAATTAACATATTAGCTATCCCACTATAAAATCCCAGTGAGACACAGAACTGTAGTTTACCATGAAATGAATTAGTATGGTCAAGTACAGGTCATAGGGTTGACCTCTCCTAGCTACTTCACAGTAAAAACTACCCATGCCTTGTCTCCATTAGGATTTTACCATGAGAGAAGTGTTACTTACTGTGACGGGGCAAGGCCAGATGGCTATAGAAAAGTAGTGGGAGATAGATATATTAGCTCCAGGCTAAACAAATCCCTGGTACCAGGATAAGTGAAATGGCAGCCATTCCAGGTCAATTAAGACACCTGGGGCCAATTAAGAACTTTCCAGAAGGCAGGGAGAATGCTAGGTTGATTGGGACACCTGAAGCCAATCAGGGGCTGGCTGAAACTAGTTAAAAGCCTCCCAGTCAGTCAGGTGGGTGTGCATGTCAGGAGCTGTGGGAGGAAGTTGTGCTATTGGAGAGACTGAGTAGTACAAACCATATCAGGAACAAGGAAGGAGGCCCTGAGGTAAGGGTGAAGTGGAGCTTGAGGAAGTGAGGGCTGCTGTGGGGGAAGTAGCCCAGGGAATTGTACATGTCATGTTTCTAAAAGGTCATCTACCATAGCTGATACTATTAGGGTCCCTGGGCTGGACCCCAGAGTAGAGGGTGGATATGGGCTCCCCCCACCTTTTGCCCCCTGATTAATCACTGAGACTGGGAAACAGAGACTGTGCAAGGAAGGATAACTTCTCACCTCCCTTGCTGGCTTATGATGAAAATGGCTCAGTAGACTGACCATTGTCTCTAGAGAGAGAAGGGTTATGTGGAAGGTCACAGTGAGCCTCTGAGGCTAGCGAAATCCACCAGGAAATGTGGGACCCACGGAGGCAAGGACAGAGCTTTGTCACATTACCTAATTGTGTGTGGTTTTAAAAAAAAAAACCCTCCCATTATCTTCAACAGAGTCAGAATCTCACAGTAGAACTCTGTGGGCTTCCTCCCACATCTCTCTTCAACAAAGTTTTAGGAATTAAGGAGGGTCCCCAGCAACTTCTAGTTCATAGTGTCCTGTAGAGATTTGGAATTTCACAGGGTAACCTGCTGTTCCACTCCCGATGGCTTTAATTGCTCTGTGGGGCTTAGAATCTCAACAGGGTTTGTTTCTTTTCCACCTCTCCTTGTCCTGCATGTATTATATAAAGCATATCTAGGGTCACACATACTTTATCAAGTATGCATCACTTTGAAAGGCACATACTGAATTCTACACAGCCTTAGAAGGACATTTGTGGCCAACCTAAACCTTTCTCAATTAACAAAAAAATTTCAACATGTTGACTATAACACAGTAGCTATAGAATCTTACATTGTTTTCATTATCTCATTTAAGCTCATCTGTATCTATTTTGAATAAATTCTTGATTGCCATGTGACACTTCTACCAACTGTTCATGCCTCCAGTTGATTCTGGTGTCATTAATATTCATGATTACATGAAAGTCAGGTGGATGCATTTGAGCCGTACAGTTTTAAAAGAAACACAACATCTCAACATACATATAATGGCTTATTTGTGAAGAATTGCAGCATAACCACAATAATCTGCATATTCCCTGTTAATAACATTTTATCCTCATCCATTTTGTGTTGACAAAAAAAATACCCATTGTTTCTTGGTTTTTATAGCTGTATTCATTTTCCCCCTGCTTTGTACTGCTGGTCCTTAAAGACATACAGTAATGTCTATATTCCAAATATGTCATATTTAGGGTCAAATCACATTCATAGATTCCAGGGCCAGAAGCAACTATTGTGATCATCTAGTCTGACCTCTGGTATAACAAGAATTTTTTGATGAAGTTTCTACAGCCTATCTCATATCTTTTAGATATGTATAATAGCATGAGAACTATCAGTGCTGTTGGGGCAAATGTCATAATCCTCACAGTTTGTCATTCAGCTCAGAAAACAGGGAACAAAAGAATCACCTGTTTGTTGAAAAGACAAAAGAGAAATTAATTTTCCTTACCTGGACTACTGGGCTTTCAGAGCTGGCTTTGCTGATCCAAATAATGGAAGCTTAAAGGAGTGAGACAAGGATCTTTGAATTTTCTGACCTTGAGTTACCGCAATATCAGTGATTTTTTTTTGTAATATCAAACCAGAATGTACAAACTCCTATCCATTATTACAAAACAATGTTGCATATTTGTTACTGTAACTTTTCAGATGCATAGCAAGTTCGGTACAGCCCTTATGTGCCTATAAGTTGGTATATGGTTCTGTATTTGTGTTCTAGTAATTTTCATATCACATTTGGTGAGTTTACAATAAGTAGGGGGGAGTGTTTTTTGTTCTTTCCCTACTTGCCCATCCTACAAACACAGCCTGGAATCTGTATGCTGAGCTGGGTTCTTTCTGGCTTTGTATTATCACTGGTAATAAGGACTCTGCTGGCCAAATTAGGGTGTCAGCTTTGTCTGTGTATACCTATTACTTTCAATGGTGTAGCAAAGCTGTAAGTAAGGGCATTACTCAAATGTAGGTTATACAGATAGCACTTAAAATGGATCAGGTAGTAAACAATTTAGTTGAGGATGGGTATGCCAAAAAAGATTCCATTTTACTCTGCCTGAGCTATGTTGGTTCTGGTTGGCCAAAAGTAGTAAAAGGTAAAAAATATGCCAACAAAATATGCCATTTTTGCATAGTCATGTTTCAGAGTAAAACAACACTTTAAATTTTTAATACATGCCAATTCATATACCCATTAAACACTTGTGGTATCTTAAGAGTACACTGATTATTTAATTTGTTGAACATAATCACATGATATATTGATTTATTAGAAATAAATTGTTCATCTGATTAATTTAGCCTTGTCATGAAATATCCAGTTCTCTTAAATTATTTGCTGTTCACAATTATTCACTCCAAAGTTACTGATCTGCAGATTATTCCTCAATCTGGCAAGTGTTTCTAAGAAACATGGGAATTGAGGGATGAACTTGGTTTGCAGCAGCACTTCCTTGATTGTTGAGACAACTTTGATCTATGCATATAATGTTCAGTCAGCAAAAGACAGGCATCAGTAAAAAGCCTTTTTAGCTCATGATTCATTTCATAGAATGGTATGTGACATGTCCGGTATCACTCAGGTAACTGTTTCCCGCTGTTTCTCAGATACTAAATGTATTTAGGCAAGCCCATAGACCCAGTTTCCTGTCAGTTTTCGATGCCAGCAGCATAAAGGGAGGAAAACCCAGGGTTTTTTTTTCCTGAATGGATTAAAGCATAGTGTCTGAATGGATTTTTGGTGGAAAAGCAGCAAACTTCAGTGCAGAGTAAATCTTTCTATATTAAAGCACAACAAAGGCTTTTTATAGCTGCTAGATCTGGCTACGCTATAGCTCCAGCATGGCTTCCCTGAAGAGTGGATAGGGACTATGGATAGGGACTACTGTCAGAGAAACACTCAAAACATATGCAAAAAGACTGAATAAGTAAGTAGCTCAGGGCATGGTTTCACTAGCATGGTTCATGCAGCAAAGTTCTGTCCAGACTAGTCAGCACTACTATGCCAGATCTGCAGCAGGGGGCAGGGTTTTATACTGCCAGGTCTAGAGCATGGTCAGAGTCTTACATTGCCAGTTCTGCAGTGTTGTCAGAATCTTACACTTGTCTCCCATGCTGCCAGTATAACGCTTGACAGCACAATTGTTAGGAAGATCGTAACCAGGAAGCGGCTCAATAGTAATAGAGAACTTAGAGACATATTGAGTCTGGCCCCATGCATCCTAATAGCTCCAATGGACATTATCTATACCAAGGGAACAATGCCTCCCAGAACTGCCACCGAGGCAATGCAGATCTACACCACCTGAGCACAGTGCTATCCTGGAACGGGACAATGGAACCCATTATTTCCAAATAAATTTAACTTATTATTTAAGTGCTCCTTGATTTCCAGACCTTAAGACTGTTAAATAAACTTGGGTACAATTTTTTCTTTTAAGCAGCTGGAACAATATGGTAAAGACAAAGAAGGGTTGCCATAAGGAGATGTCCAGAAATTGAGGATCATTCACATGAATCTGTAGCAGAGAGATTTGCCTACCAGTACAATTTGATAGGTTGTAGAATTTTGCAAGTGGCTCCATTCAGGCTGACTTTGACCTGTGCAGAGCTTCAGTGAAGCCTGTAATTTTTATATTTTTAAATGCAAGATCCCTCCACTACACTACAAAAATCTGATATCAAAATACCATATATAAATAAAGAGTCAATACTGCATTCCAGGTGTAACCAAAATACCCACGCTAGGATCAGGCTTTTTTCTTTTTTTTTTCTCCCTGCCTCTAACAGTCAGTTATGGTTCCATAAAATGAGAATATTATTTTTCTTTCATTGAAGTCCTAACACATTGCAGTGGAGGCATGGCCTATATTCATCCTATATTATGGAATGAATCTGCAGATTCTTTCCTGGTATGTGATAAGAGGAGAAAATGCTGCTTTTTCAAACTTAATTGAAAGAGGGTGTCATTTTTAACTGTTGAACTCTCCATTTCCTTATTTGAGTATGACCATACCCATGCACAATTACCAAAGGCAACACATTCCTGTAACTAACTTCCTCTCAGTGTGCAGACACTGCCCTTATTTCTGAACATCTTTGGTAAACCAAGCAAACATGACATACTACATAGCCACATAAAACATGAACAAGTGTAATGTAACATCTATGGATAGCCAATCCATTTTCTGTGTTAGAAATTCAGTGTTAAGTAGTGATGACAGATTTATTTTACAGTATACAACACAAGGGAATTACTCTACTTCAGTGGTATTCAGTGGCAATTACTCTGCTGCAGTGGTGAGTGATTTAAATGGAGAAAGGCATATGCATCACAGTATGCTAACAAATAAGACAAGGCTACTGTTAAATAGTTAATGTCTTAAGAATTGTCATGCCAATACATTCAGTGAAGATACAGTCCCATAGTTCCAGAACATAAAATTTAATAAATGGGTCTGGTGTGTGTGTGGTTTTTAAAGCTGTAATTGTTGAATTATGTCTTATTTTCAACTTTAGAAAATCTGCAATCCAATATATTTATATTTTGTGAAGTCTGTCACTTTTTCACTTCTTCATTTTTCTAATATAGAATAAAACAACAAGGCAAATTGGTGTATTCATAAAATGGAAGTATGGGTTTGTCTGTACAGCAGCCTAGCTTGAAATTGACACAAATCTATCAGAGCTTTTCAGTGCACTTCACATTTCCCCTCCTGCTGTGTCTTTCTGATCCATAAGAAAAGGACTCTGTATTTACTTCCACATGGAGTCACCTTCAGTGAGTCAAGCCCCTTCCCTGCACTGCTCTTTCTAAGTCTCTACATGATGCTACAAACAACCCATGTTTCAAAACTAAGAGAAAAATAACATGTAAGAATATAGGCCCAGGCTATTCAAACACACATGCTTAATGTTCTGCACTGTGAGTGGTTCCATTGATGCTTATTTGTAACTGAAGACGCAGAGTGTAAAGTTAAGAAAGTGCATGAGTGAAGGGTAAAGTGGCATATTGCTATATAAAAGGTGTGGATTTGAAAGAAGAAAAAGTTTCTTTTATTTTCCTCAAATACAGGTTGCTACCTGCATGTACTTCCTCCTCACAACAGTTATAGAACCTGATCAGCATGAAGATCAATTCTTTACAATTATGTATTAAATATTACTTGTATAGCACTATAAGTCTACTCATCACTTTAAAAAGCATACAGTAAGATATGTGATCTGTCTGGGAGATATGGTTGCCAGGTATTCTTTTTTGACCAGAACGCCAGGTCGAAAAGGGACCCTGGTAGCTCCGGTCAGCACCACTGACCAGGCTGTTAAAAGTCCGGTCGGTGGTGCAGCTCCTTGAAGGCAGGCTCCCTGAAGCTCCCAGAAGCATCTGGCATGTCCCTGCAGCCCCTAGGCACAGGGGCAATCAGGGTAGCCCTGCACACTGCCTGAGTGTGGGTTCTGCAGCTCCCATTGGTCAGGAACTGCAGCTAATGGGAACTGCAGGGGCAGGGCCTGCAGGTGCAGAGGTGCCTGGCTGCCCCTATGCCTAGGAGCCAGACATGCTGGTCACTTCCAGGAGCCATGTGGAGCCAGGGCTGGCAGGGAGCCTGCCTTAGCCCCGCTGCACTGCCCACCAGGAGCCGCCTGAGGTAAGTGCCACCCAAACACCCTCCCACACCCCAACCCTCCATCCCAGCCCTGAGACCCCTCCTGTAGCCTGCACGCCCTCCTACACCCCAGCCCTGAGCATCCTCCCACACCTAAACTCTGCCTCACAGCCTGCACCTCACAACCCCTCCCACACCCAGTCTCCTCATCCCCTGCCCCACCCTAGAACCCACACCCCTAGATGGAGCCCGCACCCCAACCCCCTGCCCCAACCCTGAGTGCCTTTCTGGAGCCCGCACCCACTCCCACACCAGCCCTAAGCTCCATTCTGGAGCCTGCATCCCCTCCCACACCCCCACCCAAGCCCTGAACCTCCTCCCACACCCAAACTCCCCCCATCCCCTGCCCCACACCCCCTCCCGCACCCAACCCTCTACCCCAGCCCTGAGCCCCCTCCTGCACCCCAAACCCCTCATCCCTGGCCCCCAGAGCCTGCACCCCCAGATGGAGCCCTCACCCCCTCCCACACCCGAACCCTCTGCCCCAGCCCAGTGAAAGTGAGTGCAGGTGGGGGAGAGCAAGCGATGGAGGAGGGGGGATGGAGTGAGTGGGGGAGAGGGTCTTCGGGGAAGGAGGGTGGGAAGGGGGCCGGTCAAGAGTGTTTGGTTTTGTGCTATTAGAATGTTGGCAACCCTACTGGGAGAGATGACAGTCTTAACACATTTCTCCTAGGTGGTCATCCAGTACAAAGTCACCCATAGAAGTAATAGCAACTTTGAAAATCAAATCTACTTTACAGGAAATACGATTCAGCTTGTTACTATATGCCCTTTATTAATGCTTAAGGAAAAAAGGATAAAAAGTTGAGCATATTTATAATAGGGAAACATTGTGGTAAAAATCAGGAACACTTCTAGCTCTCTTCCGAAGATCTATCCAAATTAAAATATTTCATACATGTTCACATCAGAACACCTATTTAAAACAGGCCTAGCAGAGCACAGTAAGTTTTAGAATTGATGGCAAGAAAGTGTGCATCGTGCATGTATTTTATGTTTTTATTGAATAACTCATTAATTTAAATTCTTTAAAGGCCTTTCAACATTCTGAATACCGATCTACAACACTGTTTCTATTCTAGTAGCCAAAAGGGACTTTTCTCCTCAATAGGGAGAATCCAGGGATTCTGTACACCACTGCAGACTGGCTATAGTATGTGATTTATCCACTACAGCTTTGATTGGGGAGAAAATGAAATGACCATGAAGGAACCATTGAATTTAGAATGGAATTGTTTTAATTTATATTTGTGTTACTAACACGTAGGCATGTTTGCAAAGATTGCAAGTTTTATGTCTTACAAATCTAATTAGAACCAGAAGTAGGGGACAGATTGTGCCTGGTCCAAGCACAAGTGCCCAGAAGGGAAGAGGGTGTAAGCCTTCTAGTAAATAGGCCAACTATAAGAACAGTTCCTCACTCAGAGCACAGAAACTGTTCCATCCTGACATACTTCAGAAGTCATCCCACACAGGAAAGAAAGAGGCAGCGACGGGTCAGGCCAGCTAACCAGCTGCATGGGGAAGAGCAGGCTTTACTATACAAAGGGATGGTGTACTGTGCACGTATTCTTTGTGTAAGAAGGAACTGGGGAGGAATTCTACCTCCTGAGACAATGCACAAAACACAATCTCACCCCAAGGCTACTGAATGAACATTAAGATATGAGCTCTACTCATCTACTAGAAAGAAAAATAGTTTCCTCTGGGAGTGATATATTTCACTTGTAGATCACTGTGTAAAGCGTATGTTAGATTTTTAGAGGTTCATAATTACCACCATTCTTGTCTTCGAAAGAGAAATTTGTGTAACGGTCAGCTACTTAAAGTTATGGCAGATCACTGCATGCTTTGGGTCCCTTCCCTCTTAGCAGTTCAGCACTGTCATCCATTGCATTTAAACACTAGACTGGACCTCACATTTTGACATTGTAGATCATGCATGGTAAACAATCACTATAGATTCTCTGGCATTTCACTGCCTACTTTTGTTCCCTAGATTTCATGAGAAGTTTATACTTGTCCTTTGGCAGCTGTGTGTCACTGAGTTGTGCCAAAAAAAAAAAAAACACTAAAAACCTGAATGTTGGGGGGTTGCCCCCCCAGAAAGGGGGAGAAAAAACAGTTACTGTATGGGAAACTTTCATTTGTGAGCAAAATGTGAATGGGATCTCAATTATCTGCGGTCTGCTAATCTGAACTCTGTAACTTGTTTAAAAAAAATGGCAGCCACCCACCACTCCTCAGAAGTCATTGGGCCAAATCCTCAACTGGGTGCTCCCATGGGATTAAGGCAAAAGACTGGTTAAGGCTCCCAAACCCTGGGTGGCTCAAAACTGGTCCCAGCCCACTTTTAAGGATTGTTCTGAATTACAGTCGCTGGCTGCAGTTCCCAAGGGGTTATCCACCATTTGATGAGTTCTGGCTATACCACCTTACTGTCTCTCACTGTTCTCTACACTGAGGGCTGCAAGATTAAAGTGACCCAGGAGCCAGCCTCACTAATTCTTTGCCTATTGAGGACTCCTATGTTACAGCTGCTGTCCATCCTCATTGCACCCCTTGAAATGGTCACCCAAGGAAATACTAGTCCCATGGATCTACTAAGTGCAGATTTGAGCTTTTCTCTGGCAAGCCACAGGAGAAAATGACTCCATGCAACTCTGCCTACATGTCTCTCTCTTTCCTTCTCCCTTCCATGCACCTTGTTGTTGATAGTAGCTGGTACTGAGGATAGTAGAGGGAGAGATTTACAGGCAAAGTTGCTTGCGAAGCAGAACTACGCACACATCTGCTCCATCTGGACAACCTTTGATGTAAATCTGGTGTAGCTCTATTGATTCAAGAAAGCTGCTGTGGATTTATACCAATGTGAGTGAGAGCAGCACTTCACCTGTACTACAGACCAGAATATACTGTGTGTTAATATTAAATAGATGAACAATACATTCAAAACACATTAAGGAATATATTCACCCCAAGAGGTTTACACTTTAGGCTCCAGAATTTGGCCTTTTCTTGGGCAAAATTCTCTTTGAAGTCAGTGGGAGTTCAGTCCTTACTCAAGCAGAAGTATTTGACCTTTAGTGAATATACATGTAATGTAGTCACAGAAAGATACAGAAGGAAATTGAAGTCTAAAACTTGCAACAGCATGTAGCTTCAATAACTAGTAGCTGATGCATTTCTGGGTTTTTTTAAAGCATTTTTCTTGCACACTACATTAATTTTAAACTGGCTGGAACATCCCTATTAATGCCTAATGTAAAAAAAAAATAGATCTACAATGGAATTTCATGTCCGGAGGGTACAAGATACATTTTAAAGGATTTACAAATGTCAAGGTCATTTTAACTTTTTATTTGTCAACGTCAGTTTGGGAAGTGGAACACATTTTCCTGGAGAAATTACAGCTCTTTTTTCAACTGAATTTCTGAATTCAGATTTGCCTTTGATGTTATAAAATTCTCTAAAATATTGTTGAGAGCAGAAGTGTCAGTCAGGAGCTTGTTTGTGTTATGTCAGTTTAAATTATTTTTTTTCTTGATGGGAATAAAGTTTAGGCTGTAAAAGACTTTTTTTAACACAACACAATACAATAAACTCGATGATGATCTGACCTGTCCCATGTCTGATTAAGAATTACTTTATTTTTAAGACTACTATTATAAGAGAGAAAGGGGATATTTTTACAGTATTCCAATATAAACATATTGTCTGACCTGATCAGCACAAGTTCCATTTTCTTTGTCTAAACTGCAGCACTCATGAGTTGGTTCATTTCATGTAAGCTTGAAATGCTATTTAAGGACTGATTAGTGTGTTCAAGTAAAAAATACCTTCCCCTGATTTAGAAAAATATCACATATCCAGAGAATACACCCTTTTAAGGCTGCATCCCAATGTTGTGCAGATGTCATCATCCTAAAGCAAAAAAACTGAATTTAATCTAATGTCAAATGACCCTAGATTCTACCTGATTTCAGCTCCATTGGGGTATTAAAGGGGCAGAAAAGTACTGCATTAAAGAATGAAGAGAATTCTATATTGTATTAAATGATCCATTTATCTCACACAATAAAAGATTAAAGGGATACATTCCAAGGCCATCAACTAAGTCTCCATGACTGGGTAAAACTTTGCATCTGTAATTCAGTGTAGGCACTAAATGACAGGCATGCTTAATAGCATCC
Source organism: Lepidochelys olivacea (assembly GCF_965140295.1). NCBI lineage: Eukaryota > Metazoa > Chordata > Testudines > Cheloniidae > Lepidochelys > Lepidochelys olivacea. Next base: position 69,018,501 of record NC_140418.1, on the reverse strand, counting down.
ATAATTTGCATTCATTTTGAAGCCTAGCTAACTGATTTGCACTCAAAGTACTGATGACTGCTTTTCAAAATATAAGCCTATATTTTCTTTTTGAATATGAAAGAGCCTGAAGAAGAAAGCAGCCTGTACATACTCATTGGTTAATGCTCTATGGAAGCATTAACCAGGTGAGTCATCAGTCAAGTAGAGTTTTGGCACAAAATGAGTGGCCACTTATCTGGCCCCTAAATCACAAAATGACAGTCTCTACATTGCAGGAATCTCATAGAAAAAATATTCTGGGAGAAATAGGAAGGGATGAAGACTGCTACTGCTATAAGAAAGATTAAGAATATACAACTCTCAGTGGTCAACACCAGGGCGTAGCAAAAACCACTACAAGGAAAAACAAAACCATTCCAGCCTCTGGAATTTCAAAGAAATTAAGCTACCTCACACTTTAAAAGTCATGGGGGAGAGAGGGGAAACTGGTATCTAATGAGAAAGGGAAAAGACTATTACAAGAGTATGGAAACAAATTCAAGGAGAAGGTTCCATCTAAACCAAAAAAACAAGGCCCTAGATTTCCTCCCCCTGCTTCCTGTGACAATATATACAAGAGAGGGAGCATAGGGAAGAAAAACTCTGAGATTCCCCCTCATGGAGTTGCTTTAAAATTTCTCCATCAAAGGGAAAGATATGCATAGAGCTGGTCCTGCAGTTTCTGAAAAGATGTGAAAAATGTTATGTGGGCAGCAATTCCCCACAGGTGTACATACAAACAATCCCCACTAGCCCCTATCAGCACCACTTCCTCCACCACCCTGAGCTGCAACAACACAAAGCCATTAATTGGTCCCTCTGCTACTCCACTTTCATGCTCTGTCTTTGAAGAAAGAATGTGCCATTCTCAATTTTATGTACCACAGCTGTAGCACCAGGTATGCTTCCACTGTGCCCTGAGATGGGTGATCATTCTCAACTTTCTGTTCCAACCCAATTCTGTCCTCTCTGCTTGTTCCCGAACTTCCTGACAGTTTTGTCTCTGCAAGGCTCTGGCTCCTTCTTCTCTGCTTGCCCCTCCTTACAAACCCTTTCTTTTTCCTCAATTCCCCAAGCGTCCTACATCAGGCCACTTCTCTTCCCTCAAACTCTTCCCCCCTGCCAGCCCCAATACCTGCAAAATTCCATTTGTTTCAGTGGAATTACTACTGATTTTTGTACTGGTAGCAGAGGAAAAATGAAGCCTGAGGACCCTGTTGTATTCTGTATATAAATAAAGTCAATAGAGTTTACATCAAAAACATTTTGCATAATAAAATGAGCAAAACAATAAAAACAGTGCTGGGGCTTACAAACTCAGATATAAAATTCAATAACTAGTGAAATCTTAGTCAAAATAAGCTAAATTTAAAACACATGACAGGCCAAATGCCAGGCACTGTAGGAGAAGTTTTAGAGAGACAGACTAAAAGGTCTTGCTTTATAGAATTTACATGTAAACCTTGAGTTGCCTCAGCATATCATAAAAATAAATACATGAAAAACGTAAAGGATTGTCAATGAGATTTTTCTTGGCAAAGGCTGCAATGACTAATATATCAGAAGAATGACCTTTTGCAAAAATAATTTTTGACTAACAAATAATGTACTTCTTTCAAAGCAGATAAGAAGTTCCTTTCACCTTTTTACTAACTGAAACTTACACAAAGTTTAAACAGGAAAGCCAATCAATGAATAGCTTCTCTAGTCCAGTCGGGAGGGAACACTGGAAAAAACAACCCCAACTATACATACAATATGATGGGGGCTAATTTAGCTACAACTAATCAGGAAAAAGATCTTGGAGTCATCGTGGATAGTTCTCTGAAGACATCCACACAGTGTGCAGCGGCAGTCAAAAAAGCAAACAGGATGTTAGGAATCATTTAAAAAGGGATAGAGAAAAAGATGGAGAATATCTTATTGCCCTTATATAAATCTATGGTACCACCACATCTTGAATACTGCGTACAGATGTGGTCCCCTCATCTCAAAAAAGATACACTGGCATTAGAAAAGGTTCAGAAAAGGGCACCTAAAATGATTAGGGGTTTGGAAAGGGTCCCATATGAGGAGAGATTAAAGAGGCTAGGACTTTTCAGCTTGGAAAAGAGGAGACTAAGGAGGGATATGATAGAGGTATATAAAATCATGAGTGGTGTGAAGAAAATGAATAAGGAAAAGTTATTTACTTGTTCCCATAATATAAGAACTAGGGGCCACCAAATGAAATTATTGGGCAGCAGGTTTAAAATAAATAAAAGGAAGTTCTTCTTCACACAGCACACAGTCAATTTGTGGACCTCCTTGCCTGAGGAGGTTGTGAAGGCTAGGACTATAAAAGGGTTTCAAAGAGAACTAGATAAATTCATGGAAGTTAAGTCCATTAATGGCTATTAGCCAGGATGCGTAAGGAATGGTGTCCCTAGCCTCTGTTTGTCAGAGGGTGGAGATGGATGGCAGGAAAGAGATCACATGATCATTACTTGTTAGGTTCACTCCCTCTGGGGCACCTGGCATTGGCCACTGTCGGTAGATAGGATACTGGGCTGGATGGACCTTTGATCTGACCCAGTATGACCATTCTTATGTTCTTATGTTGTTCTTATGAACAAAAGCATGGTAAAAACTCATTCTAGCATTATTCCCCAAATTGGAGGCTGGGCTCTCCATATTGCTTAAATGATTTTCAAACGTGTAGTAAAAAGAGTGATGATAGCTGTAAGCAAAATATTGTAGCCATACTGAGGCTAGGTTAGGCTTGGCTGTGTAGGCGTGGTTGAAAGCACAAAGAGGCTTCCCCAAACAACCCTTGCAAAATAGAAGCCAATATACTCAGTGCAAAGACTGTTCTTGCCTATGTCGGTGATTCTGCAAATCACTGAGGGGGCTTGGAAGGCCTAGGGAGGAGGCAGAGCCATGGCTGGGTATTTTCATGTCACAGGCTATGCCATCCAAAGGAACAGGGCACATGCACTCCCTCTATGTGCAAGGGAGCTGAGGGAGGGGACTCCCAGAGTTCTCGCATGGGCAGTGTCTCTTATGCCACTACCACCCCCTTCAAAGGCCAGGGCAAAATGTAAATTGGAATCTACTCCTTGGGTTTCAAATCTGAAATACACTGAGCACTCTGGTCTCAGTCTAGTCTGAAGTCAATAGGACTATTCACATGCTTAAAGTTAAGCTTGTGCTTAAAAGGCTTTGCTATAATGGGATCAGAGTACTCAGCACCTTGTACGATCAAGCCCTTGGTGAATAAAGCAACTGGTATGCAAATATTTTCATAACCATTATCAGAATTCAGTGAAACTGAATGGAATGCTCATCGCCTAAGGCTAGTCAGCTTGAAATGTGTCTATCTTACTGGACTAGGAAAAGAAGCATGAGCTGAAGAAAGAAAGCTGAGGATTCTTCATTTTGAAAGCTCTCTAATAGAACATTCTGTAATGTGGTGGTAGGTTGAGTTGAATGTATCAAAGCCTTAGTACAAAGAAGTTGCTCTCAATGGATAGTGTGAGGCAAGAGGCTGGGTTACCCTACAACATACTTCTATTTGTTAGCATGTAAAAAGTTTGACTAGCTTTGCCACAAGCAAAAAATAAATAATCTAATCATTAAACATAAAAATTAGTGATTTTAAAACAGCTTTCTGTACAGTATGGAAAACTGCATACTTGAAAACTTTCTTAGGAGTCACACTCTTATTCAAAAGCATCAGAAGAATCAAAGATTTCTAGATAAAAGTGCCAATTATGGGAGACTTTCACTTCACAAATGTGGACTGGAGAACATTTGCTGCTAATAATGGCATGCCCAGTTATGCCTGGATTTGATAGCTGACCGGTTTCTTCACCAAATATTCACTGAACCAAAAAAAAAAAAAGTGAAGCTATTGTATGTTTGGTTTTGGTAACTAGTGAGGACATTATAGAAGAGCTGGTTTTAGAAAACAACTTTTTGGATTGTGTGATTGCTAGCTGATTCAGTATAAATTAAATGGAAGGTTGGTAACTAAGGCTTTCGGTTTCAAAAATCACAGATCTTAAGAAATTAAGGGAAATAGTTAGTGAATTTAGCTGGACTTCAGAGCTCAGGGACTTTAACGTGGAGCAGGTCTGAATTTACATCCCAAGCATGGGAGGAAAAAACATGTATGGAAGGGCTCCAGACCTAACTGGACCTAAAAACAAAGAAAGAAAGAAAAAAAACAACCATACCTCAAAAAGGCTATTAGGAATAATTAGAAAGTTTACAAGGAATGGAAAAAGAAACTGACAGCAACGAAAGCTCTGTCTTAGAGGTCAGAATGAGTAGGGATAAAGTATTGCCAAAAGACAAGCTGAGTTAGACTTTGTAAAAGAAATTAAAAAGTAAAAGTTTATTTATCCACATAAATAAAAAGAGAACAAGAAAAGAAGTGGAACGAAGGGAATGGGGTAGAGATTAAAGATAATCTAGGCATGGCACAAATGAATATTAAATGAATATGTTAGCCTCAGTTATCAATAAGGATGATAATGTAGAACATGGGGACAAAGGCAGGATGACTAATGGGAATGAGTATAGAAATGGAAATGATCACATCTGAAGCGGAAGCAAAACTCTAAAATCTTAATGTGCTCAAATTGGGAGGAACCAGATAATCTCTATCCCAGAATACTGAAAGAACTGACACATGAGATTGCTAGTCCAGTAGCAAAGATTTTTCATAAATCTGTCAAATCAGGGGTGGTAATGTATGACTGGAGAATAGCAAACAAAGTATCTATATTTAAGAAAGGGAGGGAAAAGTAATCTGGGTAACCACAAACCCATTAGTCTGACCTCAATAATATGCCAGGTTTTTGAACAATTTTGAAGGAAAGATTAAAGACAAGGAGTTATATGGAAAATGGAATAAAATGCAATATTGGTTTACCAAAGGTACATCATGCCAGACTAACCTGATATCTGTCTCTGATAACTATTTTTTTATACAAGGGAAATAAGGTAGATCTCATCTATTTGGACTTCAGTAAAGCATTTGATATGGTACCACATGGGAAATTATTAGTTAAAATGGAGACGATGGGGATTAGAACAAGAATTGTAAGGTGGATAAGAAACTGGTTGAAGGGGCAATGAGAGTAGATCATGCTGAAAGGAGAAGTGTCAAGCTAGAGGGAAGTTACTTGTGGATTAGTCTCCTCAAGGATTAGTCTTGGACTAATCTTATTTAATATTTTCATTAATGATCTTGGCACAAATACTAGGATTGTGCTAATGAAATTTCCTGATAACACAAAGCTGGGAGACTGTCAATACAGAGGTAGATCAGAATATTATACTGGAAGAGTTGGATGACCTTGAGGACTGACCTAATAGGATGAAATGTAATAGTAGAAAGTGCAAAATCATGCATTTATGGACTAATAAAATTTTCTGCTATAAGCTGGGGGCTCATCACTTGCCAATGACAGAGGAGAAGAAAGACCTACATGTATTAGTCAAATGCAGGATGACTATGAACCAGAAATGTGATGTGAAATATGTTGTTTGATATGTGATGTGGTTATGTGAAATATCTTGAAATATGTGCTTATATATTGTATTGGATGAGGTATTTCCAGTAGAGATAGGGAAGTATTAACACTATTGTCCAAGGCACTGGTAAGACTTCATTTGGAACACTGTGTACAGTTCTGGTGACCCAGGTTCAAGAAAGATTCATTCAGATTGGAACAGGTGCAGGGAAGAGATATTAGAATGATCAAGGGAATGTAGACCCTATCTTATGAGATGAGACATAAGAGCTTGGCTTCTGTAGCCTAGCAAAATGAAAACAGAGAGGGATATGATTGCTCCCAATAAATACTTGGGGGGGGGGCTGCTAAATATCAGGCAGAGAGAAGAGCTATTTAAGCTAAAAGACAACATTGGCACAAGAACAAATGAATATAAACTGGCATGAATAAATGTAGGCTGGAAATTAAAAGGTTTCTACAGTTGAAGGACTCCAAATAGAAGTAATAGGGGCAAACAGCCTAACTAGTTTTCAAATGGAGCGTGCTAAGATTATGAATGTGGTTATATGACAGGGTTACCTGACCTAGCAGGAGACTGGACTCGATGATCTAGGGGTCCCTTCCAGTCCTATTGTACAGCATTATTCATGTACGTACGTTTTAATATGCATGCTCTGATTTATGTCGATGTGGAATCTTGTATAATTTACCTGGGAAATGGTAATGTTGAAAAAATTTTAAAATCACCATCTTGAACTGTCTAGTAGTTGTTAGGCAGCCATGTTGGCCACCCTTCTTTTTGGAACTTTGAAGCCCTTTTGTTTGAGTTTGATGCTGTTTTGTGGAAAGGCAATGAAAAGGACTGCTCAGGTGGTCACTAATCTGCCTAGAGACTAGAGGATATAAAAGCCCCACACACAGGGTCTAGGGTGCTGTCCTCCCTAGCAGCAGCCCGTGTTTGCATAATCGGATCAAGAACCACCGGAAGATCTCTGAGAGATACCACCACAGCTACTTACCTGAGAAGTGATCCTGATCCTGATCCTAATCCTGGTCCAGCAGTCATCAAAGGTCTGAGTCCCTGCTGCGCCGCCTGTCATCCCCAAGCACAGTGGTAGATCCAGATCTCAAGGCCGAGGCAGACGATCAGGCAAACTTTGATCTGTAAAGTATAAATACCTTTGTCTGTCATTTGTAGAGGGAGAGGGTTCTGGTCTTCATGCCCATACAAGCCACTGAGATATTTTGTCCATATACTTACCTTATGTTAAATAAAGCACCTTTTTAGCTTACCTTTACTTGTTCCTTAACCTTATTTGCACTAAGATCAATTAGGTGATTGTTAAGGAAAAGTTAGCACATGTGACTCCATTTTGGTTTGGGGCCCACCTTTGTTTAAATGCCAGCACATTATACACCAGGAGGAGTGATCCTTAGATACTGAATCCCTGAGAAAATCCTCCTCCTTGTCTCCAGCCTGCCTTGACTCCCAGTATCTGGTTTTTGTTAGTCTCTAACTCCCTGTCTCTTGGCCTTGATGTGAGGCCTCCCATTCTGATAATAAAAGTTACTGATGCATGGCTTTAGGACCATGCTGTGTAATTAACATACTGGTATAGCACGAGGAATGCACCAAGCAGGGATAGGTGGTAGATAAGACAAGGGTTTGTTTATTGGCTAAGGTTTCCAATGCACGAGGGCAACATGCTTTGCTAAAAAGTATATAACCTTTGTATAATCTGTATTCAGGGTCCCCCCCTGGCTAGCAGGGGGGCACCACGCTCGAGCATAATAAACTTAGTGTCTTTTGGGAACTCTGCAGTTGTGGACTTTGTTTCTGTGCCTCAGCCTAGATTCGAACTGTGCATGACCTATCAGGTATAATTCGCAGCATTGGTGTGCGTGTCCTATCAGGTGTAATTCGCAGCACTGGTGTGCGTGTCCTATCAGGTGTAATTCGCAGCATTGGTGTGCGTCTCCTACCAGGTGTAATTCGTAACATGATAAATCCTAATTCAGGGACAGCAGTACCTGTGACTTCTTAGCAGGGGTCCATAACATCTTTAATTTCTCCCCTCACATTGATACAATGTAACACTATGCTCCTATTTAGGCTATCAGAGCTAGGGTGACCTGGGATGAAATTCACCTCAGTGAAATAAAGGTCTTAACTGTAGTATAAGTGATGCAGAAGAACTTGACTAGACCCTCTTCGCTGGGTTTATATGCTCTGGGTTTGTATAGACTGCAGTTTTGTCATAGATATTCTGTTATTGTGTCATGTTCCTCTTCTTAAAATTTAGATTCTTGATGCCAATCACAGACTGAAATTTGATTGTATCACTACATAAAGCAGGAGTTCCCAAACTTTTTGCTGGCAATACCCACTTTTAATTAATTATTTGCTTCTGGGACCTCAAACAGAGAGACGCCATTTGAGCAAAATGGCAAGAGCAAAATGGCATCCTTGCACAGCATGAACTTGTATGTACTTGCTCTACAAAATGGCATCCTCCCCTCAGCATGATCTCACATGCACCATATGCATGAGGTCAAGCTGTGCGGAAGACACCATTTTGTAGAGAAAAATGGCATCCTCTGTACACTAGGGATTGCTGCCCCCATCTGCTAATGGCGCGACCCCATTTGGGGTTGTGACCCACAGATTGGGAACCACATATGTAAAGCAACTTTAAACAAATAAATGACTGTTTTCAGACTCCTCCATTTATCAGAGACAAAGGGTGAAATCTGCCATATTCCCCATGACTATTTTATGAAATTTTTCACCCTCCTCTGTGATTTACACAAAGCCCTAGCCATATGTGAGTCACTGTGACTCAAATCAATAAATCTCCAGATGGCATTCTTTTAAAACAGTTGTGGTTAAAAAAAATCCCATTTGCATTGAGGGAGTTTCTCATGAGCAGTGATGTTCTGAAAGAACAGTAAGAAACATGTGTAATATTTTTGAAAAATGGGGTACAGACTAAAATTGAAAATAGAGACCTGTCAATTTAACATCTCAGATATACTAAGAATACAATTACAGTTAAATGCACAGCTCTAAAAGATTAGGATATCAGTCAGATAGTGGTTGGCTTAGCTTTGAAGCATAAGGAATTATAGCCCTTACATTTGATAGTATTAAAATAATTATAACTCTCTAATTATCCATATAAATATTTAATCTTGTTTTTAACCCTATTCAGTAATATCTTGTGGCAATGGGTTCCATAGATTAATTAGGCATTGCATAAAATATTTTTCTGTATTCCGTTTAAAATTTGCTGTCTTTTAGTTTTGTTGTTCTTGTCTTATGAGATGGTAAATAGGAATATCTGATTTGACTTCACTTTCCCATTCATTATGTTGTATTCCTCTGTAATTTTCATGCTGCTCTGTTCAGGACATCCAGAACTGGAAGGAACTGTGTTGCCCCTCTGCCTTAGCAAGAATGAATATTACGGGAGATTAGATTATGTGCCAGCTCCCTGCCACACCAGTTCTGTCAGCCTTACCAGCAAACTCCTCGAGACTCTGCCAGTTTTAACCTTGCCTTGCAGGTAACAATCAGTGAACCCCAGTTTCCCAGAGATGTTTCATTGTAGTCTCTAGTCCCTCTCACTGGACACTCACAGAAATTATTATGTTTGCTGCCTCCAAAGAGACAGTGTACACACCAACCCATTAAGTTAGCTGAGAACTCTCTGTGTGCTTCAGTATAACATCACTGAGACGGTTTATGATAAAACTAAGAATAATTCTAGTAATAAAGAAGAGAGATTTAAGTGATACTAAGCAAGAGAAAAATAGACAGGACTGGTTACAAACAACAAAAAGAACACTCTTTCTAGTGCTTAAAACTTAATTCTAGAAATCTATATCTTTGCCTAAAACAGGTTGCTGTAAATAAGAATCTATCAGTTGCTCCTGCCTTTCATGCAAAGAAGGTGCTGTGCGCTGTGCCACATATATGGCGAATATCTAAATTGTCTTTTTTCATCCCCCTTATATTTTCCAAAGTTCATTGTTTTTGTCTTAAGAGTCAGAAAGACTTCCTGGGGGTGCATATTCAGACCCACAGTGTGTTCACTAAATTGTTTTCTCTGCTGCTTGTCAGCATGATTGCTTTGTTTACCTTATATGTAAAAGTTCTTCCGTTGTCTTCTGCCTGTAATCAAGCTAGTCAGACAGGTAAATCCACATTCCTTTGTCTAGGGCAAACTTGATCTATGCACTGCCTCCCAAACAAATGTTAAGAACATATTTTCAGCACATAAACATAATTCTTGGTACACAACCTGTACATAATCACACCGTGATATTCCTGACCAGTGTGACACCAACATACATAGGATACCTTACAAGATGACAACAGTGTGTTAGGAGTAGTGAGTATGTCAGGCTGTGATGGGGCATCTGCCCCACACTGACCTGTAAGGGGTTAATGTAGCCCTAGGGAGGCTGAGCAGAAAGCATCCATTAGGAGAAGGGCCGTGAGGAGCAGCCAATCAGGACTTGGCAGGCCCATATCAGAAGACTTGCAAAGCAGACCAGTTTCAATTGCTCCCTGGAGCTTGAGGAGGGAGAACTGGCTGCCTTGCAGGTGGAAGAAAGCTAGCAACTGGAATAAAACAGTGCTGGGCAGGATTGGGGGAGTGAGAGCGAGCTCCTGGCTGGCTGCTAAGACTGGCATGCTGAGATCCTGAGGTAAGGGTGAAGAAGGTGCTAGGGCTGCGAGGAAGTGGCCCAGGGAAATAGACTGAGCAGTTGGATGGGATGCAGCAAGTAGTAGCTATCTACAAAGTCCCTGGGCCGGGAGTAGTGGGGAAGTGGCTAGACAGTAGATTGCGGTCACCACTGAGAGAAGTGGTTGTACAGGGACTACAGAGACGTCCCCCAGAAGGGGGGAGCACAGAGTGCAGCACAGCCAGAGGTCTGTGTCCTGAAGAAGACGTTGTGGTCCTTGGAACGACATGGGTCCAGGAGCAGAAGTGACAGTGGTGAGATATCACCAGAAGAAGGCACACTGGCTAGCAGAGCTAATCCCCAGGACAGCCAGAAGGAGGCGCCTCAGGGGTGAGATCCACCCAGTCACATAGGCCTGTTATGAGTTACAGTATATTGGGCCCTTTGCCAGTTGGCATTGATGGGCTCTTAGGGTCACAACATCCTCTCCTATTTATTTCTTCTCTAAAGTAAAGGTTGCAATCTTCTCCGTTTCTCTTCGGTTTCAGTTTGGCAATTGTAGTTCCAGGATGACAGACATAACTATGAAACTAACAATGAAACTACTGAAGAGTTCTTACAAGAATTCAGAAAAAATAAAATGTAAACTGGTAGCAAGTTAATTAATACAAAAGCAGAAAGAATAACAGTACTCTTCTGCAAGCAATTTGAAAAATAATCAACAAAGTGGTATGTGAACCTTGAAAATCTGAGTCTTGGATAAGGATATGGATCAAGTCATCAGATACTTAGAAGAAAGCAACATCAAAAGAATGGTTGGTGGCCTGCGGTGAGAGGGCACAGACTTTAATGCCTACAATGGCAGTGAGGCAGATTACTCGTTTCTAGCGGTAGTATAGAAACAGACAAATTGTCACCCCTAACACTAGCAATGATTGGAAAATGTTTCTGTGGATTGGATTAAGGTGGTTAAGCACTGGAATAAATTGCTTAGGGAGGCTGTGGAATCTCCATCACTGGAGATTTTTAAAAGCAGGTGAGCCAAAGACCTGTCAGGAATGGTCTAGATAATTGGTCCTACCACGAGTGCAGGGGACTGGACAAGATGACCTCTCGAGGTCCCTTCCAGTTCTATGATTCTGTACCAGCAGACTATACTGGCAAAGCACTCTTTGTGTTGACACAGCTTATACTGGCAAAGCTGTGCTGCCAGAGCTGGCATAGCTTCTCCCACACACACACACACCCCTCACACACACACACCCCCGCCCCCACCGAGTGAAACAACCTATACTGGCAAATGCAGTTTTGCTTGTATAATTGCATCTACACTAGGGGCTTAGCACAGTTATGTCAGTCTGGGATCACACCTCTTCATACCCCAAGCCAGCATAGTTATGCCAGTAGATGTCCGTAGTGTAGATGTAGCCAAGGAGAGAAGCTTGGCAGAGATGATAGTATTTCTGTATGTGTTTCATATTGTATATAACTAATCTATAAAATGTTGCAGGGGATAAAAAGTTCTATCAAATGAGAGAATAATTGGGAAAAAAAATCTTAAGACTTCCAGCTTCACACATAGTTGGAGCCAGAGCATCATCTAGTGGTCAGTTATTAAAAATAGAAATCTGGAGCCTAATACATCACTGCATCTTGTGCAGTCATTTACACCATTGTGAACTGACAGCAAAGTTGGTACAAAATGCTACCAGATCAGGATAGCATATTGTGCCCACTCTGCGCTGGTGTAAATGACAACAAAGAAATACCACATACTTGTGTTGCGGTTATTATCATCTGCCCTAATATATGCAATGTACACTGCAGTCCCAGTGGAAAAATCTTGAGATCCTTATTCCATGATTAGACTTTATTTAGGTAAACTGTAAATGAGTCAAATCCTCAAAATTTGGTCCATTATATGCCAAGCAAAATGAAATGTAGCAACCACGATACTAACTCAGGCAGGGACTGTCTTTTGTTATGCACTTATGCAGTGCCTAGCAAATGGGGCCTTGGACCATGCCTGCAACTCCTAGACACTAGTACAATACAAATGGAATAATAGTAGTAATAAGAACCATTATGCTAACTGTGTGATATTTAGTCCTCTAACTTTACCAGTTCTAATGCCACTTTGTCACAGTATACTATTAATTTTAATACTCAGCCATACGGGATTCCTACTATGAAAATCTGATTTCCCAACAGCATTGTCATTTTGACCCTATTCATGGACTGGTATATTTTTAAATTTTCTTTAATAATTAAAACTATTTTCCCTGAGGCTACTAAAACAGCACACTGTTATTGAAATAACTTCTGCCTACCTAATGTTATCTCACGAGCTGATGGGAGATACATTATGCATAGGAGGACCTGTCTTAAAAATGTCTGAAAATGAATGACTGGTAATATCCACACCCTTTTCGCACTTCTCTGTTCTGCATAACTGTTGCTGGAGAAAGGATGGTCTAGTGACCAAGGACAGGGAGTCAGGGGATCTGGTCTGTGATTTTTGGGGTTCTCATAGAGGGTTGTTGCAGGTACAGCAACTCGTTGTCAGGCCCAGAGTCGAGAAGTGCAAAGACAATGTAGCACGCTAGTCTCTCTGAAGATAACAGCTCTATACTTCTAGTGTGCTGGTCCAATATGAAACTCCACTAGCTGAAGAACTTGAACATGCTGATCTGAGCTACAGGCCTCTGTGAAATTACTGACTCAGCAGCTCTGAGCTGAAGTCATGGTGTAAGTCAATGTGAAATAACTAGCTCAACAGATTTAGCATGCTGGACTGAAGTTGGTGCCCAGCCTTTTGTCCAATTACTAGTTCAATACCTCTAGCCTCACATCAAGTAATAGGCCTTTGTGAGGTGGTCAGTGACTAAGTACCTCTAGATTGCTTAGTTGATACCAAGGGGCAGGTCACTGTGAATTCACCAGCTTGTTGGACTTATTTCAGAAGCACAGGCCTCTGTGCATATACCAGCTCAACAGTGAGAGAATATGGACAAGGGAATACATGTATCCGAAAGGAGTCATGTTCCTAAAATGGGCCAGGACAAGCCCAACAAAAAAAGTTTAGTGTGTGTACGTACACATGGGTTATGAAAATCTGTAGGGAAACTTCCCTTGTTCTACCAATCAATTTTACCAACTCTTTCACTGCTTCACAACAGCATGCCAGGAAGAGGGGAGGAAATTCACAATGTTTTTCCTAGATTGTAGCTACAGGTGGAGAACTGGAGATAGCAGGCATTCCCTCTGTGCCCCTCTACAGAGGAGGTGGAACCAGCAAGGGAACATTAGGGAATATCCTGTAATATTAATAATAGTATTCTAACAGCCCCTTGCAGCCACTAATCAAGGATCAGAGCCCCATTGTGCTGGGCACAATACAAACCTACAATAAGGACAGTCCCTGTCCAAAAAAGCTTACAGTCTAAAAGACAAATGACAATAGGTGAGGTGGATTCAACAGATGGGAAGAGCACAAGTTAACACTGACAAAGTTATGATCATTGTAATAAGGGGTCATAGCACACCAGCTACCTGACCATTGTAGCCCCTGTCACGGTTCCTGAGTTAACTGCACTTCTGTCCCCACCATGGTCTTCTCAAGGATGCCACTTTAGGTCTTAGGCCTCTAATTGTCACCTCTTTATGGTTGGGGACCTGCAGCTCTCTCTCCCTCCAGACCTGGGATTTAGGCTTGCACTCCCCCTGCAATTCCCCTATCCCAGGTCTGATTTTAGTCCTACAACTGTGGTTTGCTCTCTCTAGGGAGTGTTTACCAGTGACGAGCCAGCTTTCACAAAGCACTGTATGTTTATTTTTAGGCCAAAACTGTTACAGAGACAACATAGACTAAAACAATAAACAGTATAGAAGCATGATAAGCTTATCAGGTGTCACTCATCTTCCACTTGCAGACACCAGTAGGTTTCCAGTCCTTCAAACCCTTCCAGCGAGGCTTTCTTCCGGCAGCTCGCAGAAGCTACTAGATCGCACGCCCTGGTTCTCATGGGTGACTTTAATTTTCCTGATATCTGCTGGGAGAGCAATACAGCGGTGCATAGACAATCCAGGAAGTTTTTGGAAAGCGTAGGGGACAATTTCCTGGTGCAAGTGCTAGAGGAGCCAACTAGGGGGGGAGATTTTCTTGACCTGCTGCTCACAAACCGGGAAGAATTAGTAGGGGAAGCAAAAGTGGATGGGAATCTGGGAGGCAGTGACCATGAGTTGGTTGAGTTCAGGATCCTGACACAGGGAAGAAAGGTAAGCAGCAGGATACGGACCCTGGACTTCAGGAAAGCAGACTTCGACTCCCTCAGGTAACGGATGGGTAGGATCCCCTGGGGGACTAACATGAAGGGGAAAGGAGTCCAGGAGAGCTGGCTGTATTTCAAGGAATCCCTGTTGAGGTTACAGGGACAAACCATCCCGATGTGTCGAAAGAATAATAAATATGGCAGGCGACCAGCTTGGCTTAACGGTGAAATCCTAGCGGATCTTAAGCATAAAAAAGAAGCTTACAAGAAGTGGAAGGTTGGACATATGACCAGGGAAGAGTATAAAAATATTGCTCGGGCATGTAGGAATGAAATCAGGAGGGCCAAATCGCAGCTGGAGCTGCAGCTAGCGAGAGATGTCAAGAGTAACAAGAAGGGTTTCTTCAGGTATGTTGGCAACAAGAAGAAAGCCAAGGAAAGTGTGGGCCCCTTAATGAATGAGGGAGGCAACCTAGTGACAGAGGATGTGGAAAAAGCTAATGTACTCAATGCTTTTTTTGCCTCTGTCTTCACTAACAAGGTCAGCTCCCAGACTGCTGCGCTGGACATCACAACATGGGGAATAGATGGCCAGCCCTCTGTGGAGAAAGAGGTGGTTAGGGACTATTTAGAAAAGCTGGACGTGCACAAGTCCATGGGGCCGGACGAGTTGCATTCGAGAGTGCTAAAGGAATTGGCGGCTGTGATTGCAGAGCCATTGGCCATTATCTTTGAAAACTCGTGGCGAACGGGGGAAGTCCCGGATGACTGGAAAAAGGCTAATGTAGGGCCAATCTTTAAAAAAGGGAAGAAGGAGGATCCTGGGAACTACAGGCCAGTCAGCTTCACCTCAGTCCCCGGAAAAATCATGGAGCAGGTTCTCAAAGAATCAATCCTGAAGCACTTACACGAGAGGAAAGTGATCAGGAACAGTCAGCATGGATTCACCAAGGGAAGGTCATGCCTGACTAATCTAATGCCTTCTGTGATGAGATTACTGGTTCTGTGGATGAAGGGAAAGCAGTGGATGTATTGTTTCTTGACTTTAGCAAAGCTTTTGACACAGTCTCCCACAGTATTCTTGTCAGCAAGTTAAAGAAGTATGGGCTGGATGAATGCACTATAAGGTGGGTAGAAAGTTGGCTAGATTGTCAGGCTCAACAGGTAGTGATCAATGGCTCCATGTCTAGTTGGCAGCCGGTGTCAAGTGGAGTGCCCCGGTCCTGGGGCCGGTTTTGTTCAATATCTTCATAAATGATCTGGAGGATGGTGTGGATTGCACTCTCAGCAAATTTGCGGATGATACTAAACTGGGAGGAGTGGTAGATATGCTGGAGGGCAGGGATAGGATACAGAGGGACCTAGACAAATTGGAGGATTGGGCCAAAAGAAATCTGATGAGGTTCAATAAGGATAAGTGCAGGGTCCTGCACTTAGGATGGAAGAACCCAATGCACAGCTACAGACTAGGGACCGAATGGCTAGGCAGCAGTTCTGCGGAAAAGGACCTAGGGGTGACAGTGGACGAGTAGCTGGATATGAGTCAGCAGTATGCCCTTGTTGCCAAGAAGGCCAATGGCATTTTGGGATGTATAAGTAGGGGCATAGTGAGCAGATCGAGGGACATGATCGTTCCCCTCTATTCGACATTGGTGAGGCCTCATCTGGAGTACTGTGTCCAGTTTTGGGCCCCACACTACAAGAAGGATGTGGATAAATTGGAGAGAGTCCAGCGAAGGGCAACAAAAAATATTAGGGGTCTGGAACACATGACTTATGAGGAGAGGCTGAGGGAACTGGGATTGTTTAGTCTGCAGAAGAGAAGAATGAGGGGGGATTTGATAGCTGCTTTCAACTACCTGAGAGGTGGTTCCAGAGAGGATGGTTCTAGACTATTCTCAGTGGTAGAAGAGGACAGGACAAGGAGTAATGGTCTCAAGTTGCAGTGGGGGAGGTTTAGGTTGAATATTAGGAAAAACTTTTTCACTAGGAGGGTGGTGAAACACTGGAATGCGTTACCTAGGGAGGTGGTAGAATCTCCTTCCTTAGAAGTTTTTAAGGTCAGGCTTGACAAAGCCCTGGCTGGGATGATTTAATTGGGGATTGGTCCTGCTTTGAGCAGGGGGTTGGACTAGATGACCTCCTGAGGTCCCTTCCAACCCTGATATTCTATGATTCTATGTCCTTTTGGTTACAATCTCATGTTAGTTTTTTGATCAAAATGAAGATCTCTGAGTCAGTTCATGCTGACCCTTTGTACCAAAAGCCCTTTCTTTGTCTCCTGGGCCTCATGAACCTGGTCTGAACCAGTATATACAATTGCTTCTAGGAAGTAGTACTTCTCTGAAGTTGTTCACCTGTCCTGGGATTTGCAGTAATTACTCCTCCCCCACCCCTCCCGCCCCCGCCAGCTCCCCCACACACAGATTTTAATTTGAGGGAAGCTTGGTAACTGTCCCACGTGGAGCTAGAATACAATCCACAGTTCACAGAAATACATATAGGGTTACCATACATCCGTATTTTCCCAGACATGTCCTGCTTTTTGGTTCTTAAATCACCATCAGGGAGGAATTTTTAAATATCTAAAAACGTCCGGGATTTTGCCATTATTATTTTTCCCCAAAGAAGAGTTGATCATTCAAGAAAGAGAGTGAATGTTGATCACTGGAGAGTGTGCCCACTTTTCCCCCCTAGCTCCCAGTGCTTGTGCCGCAAAACAGCTGTTTCACGTGGCTGGGAGAAATGGGGGAGGAGGGGGAACGCGGCGCACTCAGGGGAGGAGGCGGGGCTGGAGCGGGGATTTGGGGAAGGGGTCTAATGGGGCAGGAAGGGGGCGGAGTTGGGGCGGGGACTTTGGAGAAGAGGTTGGAATGGGGGCGAGGAAGGGGGAGAGTTGGGGCGGGGCCAGGGGTGCGGGAGCCAAGCAAATTCTCTCTCCCCCCCCGTGGAGTGTCCTCTTGTTTGAATGTTCAAATATGGTAACCCTAGATACAAATAATATTTATAGATACAAAAATCTGACTAACCTCTCTGACTATAGTGTCTGGCATATCTCGATATATATCTGTTGAAGTCTGCATGCTTCCAAGGCCTCACATCTGTCACAACCCCCATCAAATTCACTTTGTGTTTAATTATCTATTCATATCACGCTCTCCATGTGGTGCCAAGCACTTGAAGTAAAATGGAGCCTGTGTCTTCACAGAATCAGTTAGCTTACCCTCAGTCTTCTGGGGATGAGTCTGAGAGTGAGGCTGTCATGGACCGTGTAGCTTGGGCCTAGAACCTGAGGAACTCTGTGTTTTTGTTTGGATCCTGGTGGTTGCTGTCTGTAGTGAGGTCATGTTGGACCAGTAAATTGTATATGCTCCCATCAGGTGCTGGAACTGCTCCACCTGGACATTTTTTTCCCCCACTCAGCCAGTGGATGTAGCCTGCTTCTGTATCAGGATCCACTGATGGAGTTCTGCTCCAAATTATGTACCCTCAGAAAGAGCAAAATAACTTAATATTTTTAACAGGTGAATACATGATACCAGTCCAAAGAGGTACTGCAAATTAATGTGGCAAAAAAATCTTGATCTTCTGAGAATATATACAAGATATTGGGAGTGCACTGAAATTTATGCATGACTTTGATGTTTGCATGCAACATGAAAAACAGAAAGCATTCAAAGCCATTTGGAACTCAGTTTTTTAATCTTGCGATGTTGAAATTGGAAAGAAATGTTCCTGGGTAGTAAATGATAAGTTAGCCCTGATCCAAGGGTAATAAATGTACACGGTGATGCACATTCCTTGACTGATTAAACTAGGACATTTTTGTCCACTTTGAAATAAAGCAGAAAATATTTGAATTTTAAAAAAGAATGAAAGGGAAATAATGAATTCTGACAAATGTCAAATAAATTTACTCAAAAGGCTGGAGAGGTAGAAATCTGTTCCTTCTTGCCAGAGTTTTGCCTTTTCATGTTGGTGTTTAAAAAGCCTCATGCTTGGATCCCTCTCTTGTTATGCCCTAACTCTTTTCAGAACAAAAACAAAAAACTCCACCCTTTTTTGTCTTCTGTACTCATGCCTCCCACACAGGTAGGTATATACTTCATATATACTTTTTTGGGGAAAAGGGAAATTCCAGATTACAATGTCCCAATCTTGCTTGTGGCACCTTAGAGACTAACCAGTTTATTTGAGCATAAGCTTTCGTGAGTTACAGCTCACTTCATCGGATGCATACTGTGGAAAGTACAGAAGATCTTTTTATACACACAAACCATGAAAAAATGGGTGTTTACCACTACAAAAGGTTTTCTCTCCCCCCACCCCACTCTCCTGCTGGTAATAGCTTATCTAAAGTGATCACTCTCCTTACAATGTGTATGATAATCAAGGTCAGCCATTTCCAGCACAAATCCAGGGTTTAACAAGAACGTCTGTGGGGGGGTAGGAAAAAACAAGGTGAAATAGGTTACCTTGCATAATGACTTAGCCACTCCCAGTCTCTATTCAAGCCTAAGTTAATTGTATCCAATTTGCAAATGAATTCCAATTCAACAGTCTCTCGCTGGAGTCTGGTTTTGAAGTTTTTCTGTTGTAATATCACAACTTTCATGTCTGTAATCGTGTGACCAGAGAGATTGAAGTGTTCTCCGACTGGTTTATGAATGTTATAATTCTTGACATCTGATTTGTGTCCATTTAGTCTTTTACGTAGAGACTGTCCAGTTTGACCAATGTACATGGCAGAGGGGCATTGCTGGCACATGATGGCATTATCACATTGGTGGATGTGCAGGTGAACGAGCCTCTGATAGTGTGGCTGATGTTATTAGGCCCTGTGATGGTGTCCCCTGAATAGATATGTGGGCACAGTTGGCAACGGGCTTTGTTGCAAGGATAGGTTCCTGGGTTAGTGGTTCTGTTGTGTGGTATGTGGTTGTTGGTGAGTATTTGCTTCAGGTTGGGGGGCTGTCTGTAGGCAAGGACTGGCCTGTCTCCCAAGATTGTGAGAGTGTTGGGTCATCCTTCAGGATAGGTTGTAGATCCTTCATAATGCATTGGAGGGGTTTTAGTTGGGGGCTGAAGGTGACGGCTAGTGGCGTTCTGTTATTTTCTTTGTTAGGCCTGTCCTGTAGTAGGTGACTTCTGGGAACTCTTCTGGCTCTATCGATCTGTTTCTTCACTTCCGCAGGTGGGTATTGTAGTTGAATTGGAATTCATTTGCAAATTGGATACAATTAACTTAGGCTTGAATAGAGACTGGGAGTGGCTAAGTCATTATGCAAGGTAACCTATGTCCCCTTATTTTTTCCTACCCTTTCCCCAGCATTCTTGTTAAACCCTGGATTTGTGCTGGAAATGGCCCACCTTGATTATCATACACATTGTAAGGAGAGTGATCACTTTAGATAAGCTATTACCAACAGGAGAGTGGGTTTGTGGTGGGGGTGGGGAGAAAACCTGGATTTGTGCTGGAAATGGCCCATCTTGATTATCATACACATTGTAAGGAGAGTAATCACTTTAGATAAGCTATTACCAGCAGGAGAGTGGGGTGGGGGGAGAGAAAACCTTTGGTAGTGGTAAACACCCATGTTTTCATGGTTTGTGTGTATAAAAAGACCTTCTGTACTTTCCACAGTATGCATCCGATGAAGTGAGCTGTAGCTCACGAAAGCTTATGCTAAAATAAATTGGTTAGTTTCTAAGGTGCCACAAGTACTCCTTTTCTTTTTGCGAATACAGACTAACATGGCTGCTACTCTGAAACCTGTCATTATGCAAGGCACTGCATTTAGCCGTATGGAGTGGAAATCTATCAACTGCATGAAAAAACTTGTATAGATACAGACAGACATCATCTTCCTTTCCAAATGCAAACAGACGGACATCGTACCAAAAGGACTGAAAGTAAAAAATCCATTACAATCTACATACCACACAGACTATGCTGACAGCTTGTGCCACACGCTCTCAAAGAAACTGCGGAACCACCTGATCAACATCCTCTACAGCAAACAGAGAAAGATAAAGAATGAGCTCTGAAAAATGGATACTCTCATAAAAAACCAACCTTCCACACAAACTTCCTTGTGGCTGGACTTTACTAAAACTAGACAAGCCATTTACAACACACACTTTGCTTCTCTACAAAAGAAAAAGGACACTAAACTTTGTAAACTACTACATGCCACAAGGGGCCACAGCAATGGTTCCCTCAACCCACCCAGCAATATTGTTAACCTATCCAACTATACTCTTAGCCCAGCAGAAGCAGCTGTCCTATCTCGGGGCCTCTCCTTCTGCCCCTCCACCCACACGAACATGATACAGTTCTGTGCTGACCTAGAATCCTATTTTCGAAGTCTCCAACTCAAGGAATATTTCCAACACACCTTTGAACAACATACTAATCCACAGAGACCTCCCTACCAACACTACAAAAAGAAGGATTCTAGGTGGACTCCTCCTGAAGGTCGAGACAGCAGACTGGACTTCTACATAGAGTGCTTCCGCCAACGTGCACGGGCTGAAATTGTGGAAAACCAGCATCACTTGCCCCACAACCTCAGCCGTGCAGAACACAATGCCATCCACAGCCTCAGAAACAACTCTGACATCATAATCAAAAAGGCTGACAAAGGAGGTGCTGTTGTCATCATGAATAGGTCAGAATATGAACAAGAAGCTGCTCGGCAGCTCTCCAACACCACTTTCTACAAGCCATTACCCTCTGATCCCACTGAGAGTTACCAAAAGAAACTACAGCATTTGCTCAAGAAACTCCCTGAAAAAGCACAAGATCAAATCTGCACAGACACACCCCTGGAACCCCGACCTGGGATATTCTATCTACTACCCAAGATCCATAAACCTGGAAATCCTGGGCACCCCATCATCTCAGGCATTGGCACCCTGACAGCAGGATTGTCTGGCTATGTAGACTCCCTCCTCAGGCCCTACGCTACCAGCACTCCCAGCTACCTTCCAGACACCACTGACTTTCTGAGGAAACTACAATCCATCAGTGATCTTCCTGATAACACCATCCTGGCCACTATGGATGTAGAAGCCCTCTTCACCAACATTCCACACAAAGATGGACTACAAGCCGTCAAGAACACTATCCCCGATAATGTCACGGCTAACCTAGTGCCTGAACTTTGTGACTTTGTCCTTATCCATAACTATTTTACATTTGGGGACAATGTATACCTTCAAATCAGCGGCACTGCTATGGGTACCCGCATGGCCCCACAGTATGCCAACATTTTTATGGCTGACTTAGAACAACGCTTCCTCAGCTCTCGTCCCCTAATGCCCCTACTCGCACTATATTGATGACATCTTCATCATCTGGACCCATGGAAAAGAAGCCCATGAGAAATTCCACAACAATTTCCATCCCACCATCAACCTCAGCCTGGTCCAGTCCACACAAGAGATCCACTTCCTGGACACTACAGTGCTAATAAACGATGGTCACATAAACACCACCCTATACCGGAAACCTACTGACCGCTATTCCTACCTACATGCCTCCAGCTTTCACCGTGACCACACCACACGATCCATCGTCTACAGCCAAGCTCTGCGATACAACCGCATTTGCTCCAACCCCTCAGACAGAGACAAACACCTACAAGATCTCTATCAAGCATTCTTACAACTACAGTAGCCACCTGCAGAAGTGAAGAAACAGGTGCATTTTGATCATGTGGTTAGTATCTGAACTAAGTACATAAATGAGACATGCACAATGTGGTGATTTTCTGTCTTGAATAGGACGTCAAGGAATACTGGAGTTACTCGGAAACATGTTTGATACTCTTGAACAAGAAGAACTGATTTGAATTTAAAACTATGCCAATACTATTCCTAAACACTATAGGAAAGATTATCTCTTATACCGGAGTTCTGCTCAGTGCAACAGAGACGGGACCCTCAGAGAGCCAGTTACAACTCTGTGATTCTTAGAGCTGACCCTGGCAGGATTTAGAGCTGTTGCCATGCAGCTCTAAATTGCACCACTGGTGGTGCATTTCCCATTCCTACTGCCTTTCTTCCTAAACTGGACAGGAGCTGGGAAAGGGGGACAGAGGCAGTGCTTAGTTTGTAATGAAAGAGGTGCTGGGTCTCAAGCAATTTTTTTTATATTGCTAACTGATGCAGCAAGCCCAGAGGTGCTGGGACTTTGAACTGGCAAACCTAGAGCTGTCAGCCCTGGTACAAATTAAGCACTGGACAGAGGAGCAGTCTCACCTGTGGCACAGTTCTACTCAGGAATTTGAAGCTAGATTATGGCTCCTTTATCACCATCTGATTGGTGCAACAGGCCCATGCTACAGAGAATTTGGCATTATACATTACAACTATGAAAGAGAACGTTTCTTGAATAGAAAATGTAACTCCTTTTGCCACTAGGCAACTTAGCATCAATTCAAAATTGTGAATTTATCATCAGGAAATAACACCTCAACCAGACAACTGAATGAATGTTTTTAAAATCTAAAAGCACTATGCATTATGCCCATGAAGAAATGCTTTCATCTTAAGTGCATCAACATGAATATTAACTCAAACTTCATTTTCACTGTTCATGAAAACTTATGTTCACTTCACCTCCAAATTGGCCAGTTATTTTCACTGTGAACTTGCTTTCAGTGTTTAGAATTTGTTTGCAAATAGCTGCTTGGGATGGCATTGGTACTAGATGGGGGCAATCTTCAAATTGCTTCAAAATTTCTTGTACAGTTTAAAAATTTGCAAAAATATCCGTTTTTTTTAAACTTTGTTAAAATGGTCATATTTAGTTTCTTTTTTATTTCTTTAACAGTAAAGCTCTGAAGTCTCTGGTGAAATCAGACCTATTTGACTGGTTCCTAGCCCACCAAAGACAAGAGAAAAAAATATGCATCTACATGAGTGGCTTTCAAGTGTTTTCACTTTCACTTCACTTTAGTCTCAAAGGTACCTATATTCCACACAAATATTGTGGCTTCTCACTTCTTGTTAAATTCTTTAAAACAGAAAGTCATGAAAATTCTGGTTAGAGAAACAGCATTTACACTCAAGGAAGGAATTCCACAACTTCAAGTTTCCTTCATAAATAACTTTTGGCTTCCTTTATCTTGGATCTATCACACCTTTGGGCCTTTGCAGCTTGTGAGGCATAGTTTGATACAATACCACATTTCATTTGATTTGTTCTATCCATTTCATTCATAACTGCTGAGTTGAGTGACCTATTTAACTTTTAAACTCTCCTCTCTCCTCTCCAGCATCTCAGAAAAACAAACTTTTTAGAAATAGATGCTTCTTAAGTAAAGAACTTTGAAAGTGACACACACAATCACAGCCAGCTAGGTGCTGTCAAAATCTGTACTGGTCTGCAACTATGAAGTTTATCAAGCCTCCCATGTCTGAAGCAGACAAAGTTTTGAAACTTAGTTTAATTTAGGAAATGTTTGATGAAGACCTATTGGAAAACTGGTGGATCTCAGGATTCAGGAAATGGTAGGGTGGAAGCCAGGACAGTAAAACTCACACCAGTCCATGTGCCCCCCCCCCCTCCGCTCCCATTTAGCATCCCCCGATGAAAAATGTCCAACAAGGGGTGGCAGCCTCATCTCATTAATTCTAAGTTGTCCAAAGTAACAGAAGTCCAACTCCAATCTGTTGAAATAAAATTGTTTCTAAAAGTCAGCAAAAGTTGGAGACAAATAGACTGGTACAAACTGGATTGATTAAGTTAGAAGAACTATAATAAGGGGCCTGGAAGGCTCCAGGTAAAGTCATGGGTTGGCACGGCAATGACTGAAATGGGAGGAAATATTTATAGCTGAAATCACAGACATGTGTTTTGCTAGGTTAATGTTAATCTGATCCCCTTCTGTACATTGTTAATATGGGCATCACAGAATGCGAGGGGAGGGAGAGGGAGGAGTGGGACACATAGAGTGGAACGAGTGACCTTTACTATCCCTAGGTTGAAGGGAGAAATGAAAGAAGAGGAAAGTGAAATTATCTGAATACAATGTTACAATATTACTGCACTGTCTGTGTTTCTATATGACATTATCTCACATGTGTACTGTCAAGCTGATTCTTCATTAAAATGTGTGTTTGGAAGTTCTGCTCCTTCTCTGTTGGTGTCAAAGTATTCACACAGCAAGGGATTGAAAAGCAAATTATTCAAAGTGAACAATGCTGGAAACTCAGCTGCCATAAAGTAAACAGTAAAAATGAACACTGGCAGTCCAACTGCCTCAGAGTAAACATCCTGAGAAGCAAATAATCAGTACATTACTTTTATATCCAAGGTAAAAATAATGTAAACTTTCTCCCCTTTAACTTTTATCTCCTTAGTATGCATTCACCATCTCTGCATGTCTCTGCCCAGTCTCTGAGTTCTTCCTCATCAGGACAATGGCAAGTGCAATTAGAAGGGGAAAGGTGTGGGACAGCAGACCAGTACAAGTGATGATGGTCTTAACATTTTTTTAGTATGTGGTAGCACTGGAAGATGTGAACTTGCTTGAGATCCCTAAGTGGAAGAGAGAACAGTTGTTCTAGGCTTCTGGGAGAAAATCATCCATTGGTGTCATGGAACTGTTTTGTTGTCTGGTGACTGAGGAGCAGATTAGTGACTGGAATTAATGAGCTACATGGGATGAATTTGGGAAGTTTGCTCTGCCTAGAAACCTGATAGACCAATTCAAGTTTCTCCTAAATGAAAAGTTTTCCTGCACCATGAGCTAGGAACAAACTAAAATTCAGGCCAACATAAACAGGATGCTGAAGTAGGATGCAGAGACATAAAACCATCACAAATGTGCCTTTGTAACACCTCCCTCCCTTCCACTCACAGCAGCTGGATGCCGGACCTATATTTCCAAGAGACTTTGAAAGTGGGAATACTCCAGACTTAATATTGCTACAGGCCATGCACTGGACTTATTTCCTAGGCCTCGATTATCTTCAAAGTTCTGGCTGCCTCTGAAAATGCTGTAATGCTATTGCCATGGTGAGAAAAAGTAAGTAAGTAAAGGTCATTTATCCATGTTTGAACACAGACACTAACATAGCAGAATTTTCTGAAGCCTTCTGGAGCCACCACCAGCGTTGCAAATTCAGCAGCTGACCTCCCAGTGATTTGTGACATACCATCTACCCATACCTGCACCTGTCGTCCCTACAAAAATGACCTGCCATCATTCCTTCCATGATAACTTTTTTGGGGATTATTTCCACCTCTATGCCTGATGTGCCCAAGGTGTGTGCAGAAAAGCACGCTGCTACATATGTACTCTTCAACTATGTTTGCTTTTGCAGGCGATACCTGGTTGGTACTAATGTCTGCTTTGCACACATGCAGACACTGATGTGCGTGGTGCACACTGATGATTCCCCCGGTTGGAATCCATCTTGGATCACTTGTGTCCTCGGGGGGGGGGGAACCTCAGGAGTTCGGTTAGCCTAAGTAGGGGACTCAGCTAGGGACAGGGTTCAACATTCTTCACAGTCTGCGCAACGCAGCCAGGCTGATCTAATTCGTCAGCGCCAAGCAGCCAGCAGGCGGCGCGGAGGGCGTGTCTACACAGGGCAACTGATAACTGTGCGGAGCAAAGCTGCCCCAGAACAGCTCCAGGTGGACGCGTTCTGAAAGCGAAGTGACTTCGGACCCACGTGTACTGCGCAGCGCGGCACCGCGCCGGCAGGGGGAGTCAGCGAGCCAGCCACAGCCGCGATTCGCCAGGCTGGGGAACACGGGAGCGAAGCCCCTGAACCCCTGCAGCCCCGCCCAGGCTCCGCTCCGTGCCCGCCTCCCAAGGGACCACCCCCTCGTCAGCCGAGCGAGAGCAGCCTGGGCGCGCGCCGGAACAACCCGGAAGCGCAGAGACTCTCGGGAGGTTTGTACTCCCCGCCCCTCACCCCCGGCGTTCTCGCGAGGGTTGTAGCTGCCGTTGCCGGGTGTCGCGGCCGGGCTGGCACGGCCTTTCCGACCCTGGATCTCACACCCCCGCCCCGCGGCATGGCGGCCCCTGGCGGCTCTGAGGAGGACAAGGCGGCGGCAGGGGGAGGGCCCCCGTCCGTGGGGCGGCGGCGGCGGCGGAGCCGGACGCTGCTGGTGCGGCACCTGCCTGCCGACCTGACGGCCGCGGAGAAGGAGGATCTGCTGAGGCACTTCGGGGCCGCGTCCGTGCGGGTCCTGTCCGACCAGGGGCGGCTGGTAGGGAGCGGGAGCGGCCGGCGGGCGGGCGGGCGGGCGGGCGGGGAGGGGAGGGGGGGGTCGCGTCCGGCGGGGTTCCCGAGGGAGGGTGACCCTGTAGCGTCTGATACGGGCGGGGCAGGTTGTGAGGTTACCCCCAGCCCCTCCCCCTCCTCCAGCGCTCGGGCGGCGCCACTTGCGAGAGGAGGCTCCACCTCTCTCGTCGTTCCCCTGAAGCCTCGGCCCCCGAGGGGGTGGGGAAGGGCCGTCTCCGGTCCGGGGAGAGGACAAGAGCCTCGGCATCCCCACCCCCGCAAGGGAGCCGGGGCGGGGTGCCTGACCCGCGGGGGGAACTGGCCCCTCCTTCCCCTTTCTTGGAGCCAGAGACGCGTTTGTTCTTGTCCGGCCGCCTCGGCGCCGCTCCGTAATAACTGTGTTTGCGGCGGAACCTCCCGGCTATTGGCAACTGTTTGCTGCAGAATTAGATCTGTATGGGGTTCGGCGGCGCTGGGGCTAGCGACCCAGGTACCAGTCCCTGCATATGTAATTTGGACAGCGAGCAACAGCTCCCTTGGTAGAGCAGGGGTTTGAACCTGCGTCTCCCACAGTGCAGCGGAGCACCCTCCCTAATCGCCACTTTCGCCAGGTTATTCTCGGGCATCCTCCCACCTCTCCATCCTGGACCCAACTAAAGTTTTGTTGAAACTGTTACGTTCCCATAAAACTTCAAAACATGTTGAAAAATTCCCGACTGGCTCTCTCACAGAGCTTAGTTGATTTCAGTGGGCTTCCAGGTAGATGCAGGGGTCTGTCCACATAGAGCTTATTTCAGGATCGAGCTTTTGTTGTGACAATGATAAATGGATGACAGAAGATTTGATTCAACCCTAAATAATACACCAAAATTATGCAATATGATTCCCATGCCCAATATTATTATGAAAACATTCTGAAAATAACCACACAAATTCAGTTTTTATTGATGTATAGTGGGGTTAGCCTTCAGGGTTATAGGAGTAAAAACAGAGATTCCAGTTTGGGGTTAAAAGTTGTCAAACCCCATTGAACCAGAAATCTGAGAATGGCCTTTATATTAAATAAAGGTATTTCAAACACTAACTTAATTTTTATCACTACAAAATCCTATTATAATGGTGCAAGTGGATGCTTCAGATCTCCCAGACATCCAAGATATGTGGACTGTTGGTTAGAGGTGACAAAGCCAAATTGTTTTTAAAAAACTGCAAGATGATTTAAAAGCCTGAACTAGTGCGCTTAATTTATGTTGGACAGTTCCACAATAGAGGGGCTCAATTTACTGGATGTAGTAAATGCCCTATTATATACTTGGTCTGTCATCTTGAAATGTAAATTTTCTTTATTATCTTCTGTTAGATCCTTAATGCTTTTTCACTATAACAGACTATAATGTTTAAACCTCAGTCTAAAATTCAATTACTGGAGCTACTTGGGAAAATAAAGTTAAGTATGTGTTTTTTAGTGTTCGTAGGATCTTTGTTAAAAGATGGAAAACAAATGCCAAAATAAACTATAGTAAAATTTGGTTCCAGTATATACATATAAAATTATGCCAACTAATACAACTTTAGGCTGAAGTCTAAACTATTAATTAAATGATAGTTTGTTTCAGATTTGAAATCTGAGGCAGTACTTTGGAACAAGTGGCTTGTACTTAGGAAAAAGAGGTAAATCATCTATGCTCGAAAATAAGCAGAAAATCTTCCAAATTTCAGAACATAGCATTAGGTGTGATGTTGCCTTTGTAACAGGAAAGTAGTGTTCGTAAGAATTACTTTGATGAAGATGTTCCACCACTTGGCACTGTTGACTTGAATTTTATTCACTAGAAAAGCCTAGATCATAAAATATGTCTAATATACAATTATGATGACTTAGAGATGATATACTCATGTGAAAATCAGGGCTTGATAAACATCCCCAATATCTGCTTGGCCACAAACTAAGCATGCTTTAATTTTACATTGGCAAATCTTCACTTCTTCCCCACAACCCTTTACCTCTTTGCAGAGCTCCATTGCCTTCATGGACACAGAGCTGACTGTTTTCCTCCCTCTTGTTCCTTTTTGTGAGCCATGTACTCCCTGGTCATCCATCTCTTGTCCTAAACATACATTTAGTAGACTAAAAACCAGAAACCTTGAAACCTGCAAATAATTCATTAACTTGGAAATTTTCATTTATAATTTAAAATCTAATTTAAATGTAATTTCTAGTGCTAAATCTTTGGGGAAAAACTGTGGTCCAAAAGTTTGTTTATATGTCTGAGATCTCTCATACTCTGATCTAAAAAAAACTATAACAGACAAATAATTGTTTGTTTTCCAGAAACATACAGCTTTTGCTACTTTCCCCAATGAAAATTCAGCTGGAAAGGTTTGTATTGGGCTCTTCATTAAATATTTTAGCAAATGGTTTCCAGCTAACTTTTAACATTTCCTGGATCTCCCAAAATTGGGAGTTTGGGAAAAAGATGCAAAACAAATGCCAAAATAAAGTAGAGTAAAACTTCTTTCAAGTATGTGCATGCTATTCAGACTAAAACAAACACTGTTATATCACAGGTTTGGTTATAGCAAACATAAAAGTGTGTGTGCAACTACAACTGAATGTTTGCTAGAACATCTGCTAAAGGACTTCACAGGTGGTGAAGTGTGCACATTCGGGACTGCACCCTGAAAAAATCTTTGTCCTATTTTGATAAGAGCGGGGATGTTGCCATGTTGATAGGCACCTTGTAAACAAGGTAGAGAGGTAATAATAATGTTATATAGCACTTCTTGTTGGCAGATCTCATATTCCACCGAAAAGGAGGTAATATTCATTATATCCATTTTACAGTTGGGAAAACTGAGGCACAGACGGGTGAAGTGATTTGCTCAGTGTCACCCAGCTGACCAGTGGAAGAGCTAGAGATAGAATCCAGCTCTTCTGAATCCAGTTTTAGGCCACGCTGCATACTATAATTTTCAAGAAAGTGGTGTTGAATGTGTCATTTGAATAGTGACTTGGCTTCAAGTGGCTCTGCTGTTCTTTATTATCATGCCACAAATGTGACAAAAATGTTAGTTATCAACTCTAGTTGCTCACCAGAATACAGGCTCGCTGACTTGCCAGAGCTTCATAAATTCACAGTTCAGGAATCTTGGTTCTAGAGCATTGTTTTGTATGCAATGAGATTTGAACCATGCTATCTACAACCAGTACAATACAATAGAGTATGTAGAGGCCTCCGTATTTTCCTGAGTTGATATGGTTAGAATCCTATAAGGTGAGTGAGTAGTTTACAATTATTAATATTCAACTTCTGCTATTGTGTTGACTAGCTTGGTTAAAAGTTCCTCGGTCTTCCCTGGACAGTTTTTGATCCATGACAATACTTTCCCTCTCACCACATGACTATTTAGATTCTTTAGTAGCCTCTTGGGAAGAAATTTCTCAGCCTACGTCTACACTGCAACTTAAAGCCAGGATTAGTGGGACTTGAGTCCACTAAGCTGTGTTGGGTGCACTGTTCTTGAGTGTCTACATTCTATTTTAACCCTAGGTTAAGACTTTTATAACCCAGGTTCAAACCTAGGACTCTGGCATCCACAGTGCAGGGCACAGACCCGAGTCAAAGTAACCATATCCCAGAGTCCCTAGTGTCCCTTCTCCCCCACAAAATATGGCTGCTCTAGCGCTCTAACCATGATGCACTGTGGGAAAACTTTACTGCCTGCCCTGCACGCAACCAGCTCGCTGTGCAAAAGGTTTGATTGGATTGCGCTCCATTGCAAACCGAGAAGGTTCTCTGATAGTGTGCCTGCAGATCAGTGATCAGAAGAAAATGGGTGAATGCTGATCTGATCTGCTGCCATTTGCAAAGGGTGGGTGGCTTCCATTTTTAATAGAGTGGATTGTAGACGGTTGCGATAGAAAGGACTAAGGAAGTTGTCCCATGGAATTTTGGGATACTTTCATCTGACTCCTGGGACCCAAGTCAATGGGGCTGTATCTGCGCTGCAAAGCAATAGGGCTTGGGCCCTGGGTCTCTCCTTAAGTCGAGCTCGGACCCTCCACCCCGGTGGTGTCCTGGGACCCTGGGTCTGAGCCCTGGGCAGTGTTCCCTCTAATGTTTTACATCCATGTGCAGAATGAATTTTGTTATGTGCACCAATATGGAGGTGATGTGTGACACATAACATTCATGGGGTGGGGCCAAGGGGTTGGGAGTGGGAGGGGGCTCAGGTCTGGGGCAGAGGGTTGGCATGCAGTGGGGGGTGAGGGCTCTGGCTGGGGCTGCAGGCTCTGGGGTGGTGCCAGAAATGAGGGGTTTGGAGTGCAGGGGGCCTCAGGGCTGGGGCAGAGGGTTGGGATGCAGGGGGGTACAGGCTCTGGGGTGGGGCCAGGGATGAGGGGTTTGGAGTGCAGGCTGCCCCAAGGCTGCGGTGGGGAGAGAGGACTCTCCCCCCCCCCCCCCTCGCTGCAGCAGCTCAAGGCTGGGGAAGGGGTGCCTCTCCCCAGCCGGAGCAGTTTTGGCTGGGCTGGGCCAAGGGAGGGGCTCTTCTCCCTAGCAGCTCCGTCGGACCTGGGCCAAGAGAGGGGCTCCTCTACCCCGGCTGCCGCAAGTCTAGGGCATCTCTCCCCGCCGCAGCCCTGGGCCCCTGCTCGGCCGCACAGCTTAGACGGAACTTAGGTCCTGGGTTAGTGCAATTTCAGTGTAGACGCAAAGCAGGTTAGGCCTGAGCCTGGCCTCAAGCATGGGCTTGTGTTGCAGTGTAGACATACATACCCTCAAAGGCCTCTTGAAAGTTTACATACACTATGTCAACTGGTTTTGTTTCATTCATTGCTTTGTTGACATATTCAAAGATTTCTAATAATTGGTGAGAGCTGATTTACCTTTGCAGAAACTGTACTGGTTAGACCCTATCATATCATGATTTTTCCAGGTATTCTACCAGTCTATTTTTAATCATTGTTCTATTAATAAATATAGAATATTTAAGTTCTACATGGAGAGCAACAGATTAGCTGAATAGATTTTGGTTTAATAATTAAATTTTGCTTTCTAATTTGAAGGATATCTGAGTGTGTTACTAATATTGATACAGGAGTCATTTTTCCTATACAATATCAACATTTTTCAAAAAATAACTTGCTATAACCAAAGAGGCTTGATCTTTGTAAGCTAAAAATAAAACATGTAATCACTAAATCTTTGACTGTTGACAGCCTTGACTTAGCACTTCAGAAAATTAATACAGTTAATGTCTTTCCCTTTCCAAAACCAACTTCCACCCAGGTTGGCAAGTGTTATGGTAGGATTCTGCCTGTTCTATTGTATATAGTAGAAGTTTAGGTGAAAATCAGGTTATATAATAAAATGGCAAGGGGCAGTATGTTAGGAAGAAAAATTGAGCCTTGAAAAATGATGAAAATATTATTTTTATTGGAATGTATTTAAATATTTATATTAACTTAACTGAGTCTTCATATTCTTTTTTGCTATTGTGGCTATTTTAAGGCACTGTCAAGACTACATCAGCTGAGACTTTTAGGCCACACTTTAGTTGTTGAATTTGCAAGGGAGCAAGACAATGTTCATGTTCTTAGCCAACCTTCACTCTCAGAGAAAAATAAAAGGTATGTATGTGCATAATAGCTTGTTTCCGTGTTTAGAGTTTTTTATAACTTTGACCATAACAATAAGAAAAAACATTTTTAAAATGTGTTCACAATATCTTAATTGTCATTTATTTTCAGTCATAAAATAAAACATGTCCATTTAAAAACATTAACATATTTGAATTCAGTTTCTACAGTAAGAACAATAATAGATCTCTAGACTGAGGGCCCAAATCCTGCCCACATTACTGACTTCAGGTCCAGTTGTGCCACCATTATATAGAATAGTACCCTAATCCAGCATTTCCCAAATGGTTGGTCTTGACTCACCAGTTGCTCATGGAAAGATTGTAGATGGGTCACAGGTCTGGTGCAGAGGGCAATCCATGAAGGAGAGGGATGGTTGGAGAGCGAGCCTGCCCTGCACTCACCCCACAGTGGTGGCTCCTGGGGATGGGCCAGCTTCCTGCTTTGGGCATTGTGACGTGGCATATAAGGTCACAGTACCACTCAGTAGTGGAAAGCTGGGCCCCTTCTCCACCTCACCCAGCGCTCCCATAGGTTGTTGGCGACTGAGGAAAAAGTTTAGGAACCACTGCCCTAATTGATGTGTAGTCCCACTGGTTTCCACTTGCAGAGTAAGTCTCCAGTCCTTCAGTGATCTCCACATGTGCTATCCACTGTTCCCACACAAGACCCATATGTTAGGGATGGAATATCTTTCACTTCTCATAGCTCATGGGCTACAATTCTCTGTGGGTCTGTAACAGAGCACATAGCAGTGTGGGGAGGTTTTCTGAGCCCTTTTCCACTGTGAATCTGACTGTACTAGCCTCAGTCCTGTGAGGAACTCCTGCACAAGTGCACAGTTCCCTTTCATGGAGCTCCTTGCAGGCTTGGGCCTTAGTGATTTATTCATATTATCAACTTACTTTTAAAATTTTCAATACAATACAAAAATGTGTGATTATTCTTCAAAATAGCCCCATTCATTCTAAATCTGTAGGTATATAACCAAGGAGTATGATAGTTTGGGTCTCATTTTATAATCTTTCATATAATACTTCATTTCCAAAGACACATAAGGGGATCAAGTAAAAGAATGAAAGACTTAAAAATTCTAAATTTTTGATTTCAGGTCACAAGATATAATTATGAATTTTTAAATCAGAATAGATCTGACTACCTGGTTGCCTGATTACTTACATTATACAAAATATAAAAAGCTTTTGTCTGTCAAATTTGTGTTTACATATAATTAAAATCAACCACAGAATAAAATAAACATTTGACTTGTACACACAAAAGAAGAGAAATAGAAATAAAGCTGAAATATTTCTCAAATCATAATGTTATACTTTGGTATTGTACAAACCTCCAAGCATTAGGTAATATGACATTGTTGCATTTAACTCTGAATTTATTTGTTTTTTTTAAGAGCTCAGGACAAGTCTTAAAGGTCTAGGTGCTATAATTACAGTACTAGCATTGTCTACAAAAGTTGTAAAGGCCAGTAGACTAACCCATTGTATTCTGAAATAAATTATGAATGTTACAAGAGAAACTCTCTTCTTCTGGGCATTGTGTATTACGTATTTCATGGAGTTTTGCCCAACTTTAATTAATACTAATCTATTTTTCAGGCCAGAAGAACCAGTGGAAGAAGAGAGAGAACGGAAAGAGCCAAGCTGTCCTAAAATAGAGAATGGAATTGCTCCCAGCCATGGGTAAGTACTGATTCTTTGGCTGCTTAACTATTATATTCTTGGCATAGTATAGTTACTGAATTAGCCTCCTATCCTCTAAATACTTACTTAATGTTTTAATAATGTAAATATGTGCATATGGGTTAATGGAGTTGGAGATTTAATATGGATGTGTAACCACACACAGCTTATTGGTGGTGGGGGGCGGGGGGCATGCACTGTAATTGTTACAAACTGAGGAAAGAAAAGTCAAAGTTGTCTAGAGTTTGTTGTGGTTAGCATATTTTAACGTACAGGAATTGCTATACTGGATCTGACTCAAAGCCCAACTATCCTGTTTCAAATAGTGGCCAGCATCAGATGATTCAGAGGAAGGTGTTAAGAATCCTGCAGGAGACAGATGATGGAGTAATCTATTTCCCTCCTTTTGTTAGGTCTCATCCTAGTAGTCAGAGATCAGCTTAAGCCCTGAAACATGAGGTTTAATATCCCTTCCAGTGGGTTTTATTTGTTTTTGTATTGTATCATTAAGTATGATAACTCTGGACAGGAGATAAGTTCTGAAATTCAAGGTTGAGTTTTGTGCTATACTCTTTTTGGCTGAGATGTCTGCATTTTATGGAGTGCTGTATTCTATTAACCATAGGTGGCTCTGAGGATGTATTTTAAGAGGTATTTCGGAAGTTAAATATTTCTTTAATTTTACCTGTAGGGTTCAAGAAATGTAAGATTATTTGATGTTGCTCCTGGTTTATTGGTTTTTAAAATTTTCTCCAATGTTTATTTTTTCCCAGGCTAACCTTTCCTATAAACTCTTGCCTCAAATATCTATATCCACCGCCTTCAAGTACAATCCTAGCAAATATAGCAAATGCCTTAGCAAGCGTGCCTAAATTTTATGTACAGGTAAGTGAAGAAGGGGAAAAGTAAAGGAATACAAGTCAAACACCAATATTTTCCTTTTTTTTTTTTTTTTTAAAGTAACACATACTATAGTAGCTATTATCCTATAGAATACTGCTGTTACTTTAGTTCCTGTGGATAATTAAGACTTGATTTTCCAGTGCTATGAGTTAACATTTTACTATTAAATAAGTTGAGATAAATATAGAGAAGATTTAGTTGGCAAGAAGTGGATGTAATTTCACTAGCATTGAAGACACCACTGGATAATTTCTTTGTACTGTTTTTGACTCTGGTACCCAATACTGTAAACTGGCTCAGAGCAAACCCTTTGTGTTAATTGTACTTAGCCACTGTCAGGTGTCTGGCCTCCATTGCTAACTCATTAGCTACATTTTAATTTTAGTCTTTATTTCTTCATAGTGGAATGTTAACTTCATAAGGTGAGCTTCATATGAGGTTAGCTCTTCAGCTGGTGTAAATTGGCATAGTTCTGACTTCAGGGGAGCTACACCAGTATACACAAGTAGGGATCTCACCCAGGGTACTTAGCTAATTTACAGTACCAGTGCTGATGGATTACAATATAAGTGTTAAGTACTTAAAACAAAAATAACAATAAGAGTAACTGTTCTTATTATAGTTGTACTGCGTTTTAACGTATACTTCTATTTGAAAATAATTGCAAAAAGACACCCTCGTAGTGGAGTGGAAATTGAAGATTGCAAATAGCTTATATGCTAGAACCTCAGAGTTACAAACACCAGAGTTACGAACTGACCAGTCAATCACACGCTTCATTTGGAACCGGAAGTACAGAATCAGACAGATGCAGAGACCAAAAAAAAAAAGTAAATACAGTACGGTGTTAGATGTAAAATACTAAAAAAAAGGGAAAGTATCTTTTTTCTTCTACATAGTAAAGTTTCAAAGCTGTATGAAGTCAATGTTCAGTTGTAAACGTTTGAAAGAACAACCATAAAGTTTTGTTCAGTTACGAACAACCTCCATTACCAAAGTGTTTGTAACTCTGAGTACTGTACTGATAACAGTAACTCGTCTGTACTGATAACATTTCCACATTTAACAAACACGGCTTTTGTAAAAGTCTGTATATTTTTATCTGTATGATTTACAATTGAGTAGAATACTAAAAAGTCATATTAAAGAGTTAGAAAGTACTGTACCAAAGAACTAGTTTGTTTATAAAGAGAATTGTTACTTAATTTTTATTTCAGGTGCTGCACCTTATGAATAAAATGAATCTACCCCCACCGTTTGGACCAGTTACTGCTCGACCACCCATGGTAAGAAATTTTGTATATTACGTTTAATATGTGTGCCTTGTCCTAGGAGGTTCATCGGTTTTTGCTGTTGATTAGACACTTATGCACCTGTTGGATGTGTTGGCATGGGCTCCAAACAGGTGTATGTCTATTTTCTGTTGCAAGGAAAATTGAATTTTCCAACAGTATGAGATGAAAACCAGTGTGTTGTGACCTTTTGGTAATATCTTCAGAATATTTCAAAAATAATGGAGGGCATTAAAATGGAGATTATGGTAGTGCAAACAATATCTTGTAACAGTTATAGGAAACGTGAAAATCAATTGAATATCGCATGGTTAGTCTATTGCATGAAATGTTCTTTGATCTATGCATTCGAAGAGAGCTCTTATGAGATTCTGACTGCTGATGTGAAAACCGCATAATCACTCACTTTGGCTCTAGGATTTAATGGGGGTGTTATGAAGGGGAAAAAGGGAGGAAGGACCTGAATCTGTGGCCCCAGTTCTCCACTATGTCTGGATACAGGGAGCTAGCACCCTGTCTCCAGCAGATTTTGGAGCTGCGGAGGGCTTACTGTAAGTTATGCCATTGGCAGGATCAGGCATAAGGAAGCTCAGGTCCAATACATCCCACAGCTTGCCCTGGCACACCAGCACCTTCTGCTTTTTCAGGGATTGGGAGGGTAGTTTCTTCAGGAGGTTACATGATGCACAGTAAATTTAGCAGACCAGTGAATTTTCCCTGATATTTTTGAAACTATCCTTTGCATCTTTAGGACAGGATCAAATACTAGGAATGTTATGATCAGGTAAAGATTAGTAACAGTTCAAAAGACTCAGTCTCTCAGTTCTCAGTAGAAGCTGCTCAGCACTTTAATGTTTTCATTTTCATTGACTTCAGCACTTTGTGCAACTGTCCCCACATTTGTTCATCCAAGTGGTTGTAAGCTTTATAGTAAAGTGCATTGGGAATCCTATCAGATTGAGGTTATTTTGGCAGGAAACTGCTCATAATATTCCTACAGTAATTTCATCCTTGTAATGGATAACTAATCCTTCCTTCACCTGTAGGTAAGTATTATCCCTGTTTTACAGAGGGAAGGAGCTTATGGCGTGTTCAAAGTCACAGAGGAGATTCAGCATAATAGTTAAGATTAGAATTTGAGAGCATCTGGCTTCCCATCATATGCTCAGACTATGCTCCTTTCTAGTTTGCAAAACTAAGAATGGAAAAGCAAAACTTCTGGAGAAGCTGGCTGTTTTTCCTTCCTTCGTTTCTGAAGTGCTCTAATTCATCTTTTCTTTCCCTCACCCTTCACTCCCAATTTTAATTTGAAGAATTAAGTATTTTGTTACTATTTTTGAGTTTGAATTGTTTGATGTAAAATCCTCATGAAACTGAATTTGTCAAGAGTGGGTAGATAGATCTCAATAAACATCTTGTTTTGAAAAGCTTCCTTTGCCATCTGCCAGTTTATCACATTTGAGGCTTCTTATTTATGCAGAAGAAATTAAAACGTACATTTTTTTCCAAAATGAGTGTTTAAAGACTTCGATTTTATGTCTTTCATTGATTAGTATGAAGAATATTTATCAGCGCCTGTGCCGCCGCCACCTATCCCACCACTGCCTCCAGAGGAGCCTCCTTTGCCTGAAGAAGAGGAAGATCAGGAATCTAGCAGAGAAGAATCTGAATATGAAAGTGCTGATGAGGAAGAAAAGGAGAGGTTTGTAATTATAATCAGTAACTAATCATGCTTGGGGGCGGGGGGGAATGCTGTTCTTGTAGGTCTCAATCCAGCCAAAATCAGCCTCTGTGCCTCCTGGCCCACAGAAGCTCCAATTTTGTGACTGAATAGCCCCAGCTATTCTAATATGTAAGTGGCCTTTCCAGACATAAATTTTAAAGAAGCTGCAGTTCTTAATATTCTCCCTAAGGCTGACAGTACTCCTCTGAAAGTCAGTCAGGGCAAGGATGAATGTGGCCATGTGGCTCAAAAATTAACATGACTAGTTTCTGTACACTTGTACTCTCCCACCTCTTTTAAAATTTCTATTGAATAGGGTAGATCTCTTATCTGTTAGGGGAAAGACAGAAAATCTCATCTATGCTCTGAAATTGATGTCGGCTTTCTACCCACCTGCATGCTGAGCTCTGTTAATTCCCCCCCATATGTGGGGGAATTAACAGAGCTCTATGCTGAATATGATGTAGGAGGTGCAAAGCTCATTTGCATGCGTTCTCCTCTCATTAAGTAGCTGTGCCACTTGCTTTTGATTTTGGATTGGCTATTTTATTTTATGACATTTGTGGAAAGCTGACTTTCTCTAGCCCTCCACCCCACTATTATCCTGCATTGAAGCCGGTGTCAAGGGCTTGCCTGACTTACAAGGCCAGACATTGATTGTGTATTATATGCATTATGCCATATATTATGTGGGATTAGGCCTTTAGGGCAGTCTTTAAAAATATTTCCCATTGCTAATCTGTTGCCTCCAATTTAAAAGTATCTAAAATTCCTTGAAAGATTGAAGAATTTAACTAAACGTAACTAGAACAAATACTTTAAACATATTTGAGTAAAGATTTCCTTTTATGAGTCATAATATAGTAATGAAACTTCTGTTTCTTGTAAGTTTACCTTTTTTTTACTTTGGTGAACGATTTAGGCAGTTTTTATACACTCTTTCCTCATGTCTGAGTACTACTCTAATTTTAATAATCCACGTTCTCATCAATCTAGATGTTCTACAGTAATATTATTTACTGTATAATAAATAATGTGTAGCTGCATTCTGCTAGTATATCACAAATGTTTTGTGGGATATAATAGAACAGTTCAACACATTTGAGTTTCAGAAGTTCTGGTCAGAAATAAGAAGCTACATTTCTAAAATGGCATCTCTAGATTAAAAACTAAACTGTTTTGGATGTCTTCATTGTGTTTCCAATTTAGAATGACTAAATTGATGGAATTAGCCACTATTCAGCCTAAAAGACCAATATCCACAAAGCAGCGTAGTGTGAGAAAAAAGCAAAAGATAAAAGACTTGCTGAATGCTCCCACATCTGCTCCCCACAGGTATTGTATTATTATTTGTATTTCTGCAGTGCTCATCGTGTTTTGAGTGTAAGGAGTAATCACAAAAAAGTGCCTTGCTCAGGATTTTTTTTTTCTACCTCAGAACCTTTAATACAGAGGGTCTTACTGCAAGATGAAGTGTTGTAGGTGATCCCTTCCAGTTGTTACTAAAACTTCCCTGAACAGATGACAGTTGTATCATGCTCTGAAATCCCCAAGACTTGAGCTTTTCCTGATCTCAAGCCAGTTCCACAGATGTGGACCCTTTATTGAGACTATTGTTCTGGCCCCTACCATATCTGTTTTTCTATCAATTTGTTTTATATCAAGTTTGAAATAGACCTGAACAGAACCCCAGGTTGCTCCTCTACCCATTCTGGCTAAAGGCTGGAACATGGATCTGAATAGGCTTAGGCCATCTCTAGTAGAAATATGAAAATACAGAAAATAATAATTTTGTTTAAATGCTTTGGCATCTCCAGTTTTATTCCACTGTGTCCCTAAGAAGCAGAAGTAATATTTTGATCTCCTGACAATCAACTGTTTTAAAAATGTATTTATACAAGTGTGTTCACTTTGCCCTGCACACGTGAAGAAAACTAAATGGCACATTTTTATACTGAGTTAGAATAGCAGAGGACACTTGTTAATATTTTTGCTTTGTGACTTGTTTAAATAATATGACAGTTCTGCTTTTGCAGAGCTCTAATAGAAAACTGTGAAGGAAAGAAAAAAATCACTTAATT
Source organism: Lepidochelys olivacea (assembly GCF_965140295.1). Classification (NCBI taxonomy): domain Eukaryota; kingdom Metazoa; phylum Chordata; order Testudines; family Cheloniidae; genus Lepidochelys; species Lepidochelys olivacea. Next base: position 68,978,424 of record NC_140418.1, on the reverse strand, counting down.
TTCTTGGCTTGTTTGAGGAAAAACTATTCTAGACTTATTTTTGTCCTGGTGATTTACGAAATTGGTCGTTAAAGATGAGTTGCAAAATATTTTTTCAAAAATTGTGCTGTGCCCTTTTCTGCTTCTTTAAGATAAAAGCCTGGATGTTTTGGAGGGTGGATTGTAGGGGTTATTGTGGTTTAAAATATTTTTTTCTACTTAAACAGTATCAACTAAATTGGTCTACCACCTTCTAAAATTCTAATTCAGATAAGGCAAGTTGTACTTTAGTATGTGCCAAAATAGTGCAATTAATGCCTAGGGGAGAGCCTAAGCTTTAACTTGACAGATTGCTAAAGTACAGCTTGCCCTTTCTTTACTAGAATTGTACATGTCGTTAGTTAAAGTGAATTAGCTAACATGATCTGACATCGCACCTTTAAATCCTGGTTTAGAAATAGCCCTGGAAATATCAGGGGTGTCAAGTCTGCTCTTCCGTAGTATTGCTGAAGGGTCCTTGCGGAATCTGAGAGCACGATTAACATGCGCTCATGCACTCTAATTGAAAGGATATTGGTGCTGAATATTTAACAAAGATGTCTTTTACCCAAAATGTTAACTAGTCATTGAAGCCAAATAACAATTTTATACAGTCTGCTTCTCTAATCATTTGCTTAACTTTCATTCTTAGTCATTATGTCATTATATCATTTGTTCTCCACTCATGAGAGAATCTTCCAGCCAAGAGAGGACCTGTTTTCTAATATGAAAGGTTCATAGGCTTTAAGGCTAGAAGGGACCACCATTATCATGTAGTCTGATCTCCTGCACATTGCAGGCCACAGAACCTGACCCATCAACTCCTGTAAAAGGCCCATAATCTCTGACTGAGTTACTGAAGTCCTCAAATCTTGATATCAAGACTTCGAGTTACAGAGAATTCACCATTTACTCTAGATCAAATCAGCTAGTGCATCCAATGCTGCGGAGGAAAGCAAGCTCCCCTCTCTTCCCCCTGGGTATCTGCCAATTTGACTTGGGGAAAAATTGCTTCCCGACCCCAAATATGGTGATGTGGTGACACCCAACAGCTGGACACCTGGGAAAGAATTCTCTGTAATAACTCAGAGCCTCACCCTCTAGAGTCCCATTTCCAGTAGTCATGGATGGGCTATATGTCATTGTTGGCAACTTTATCATAGCATCCCCTCTGTAAACTTATGCTACAATTTAGGTTTCCACCCCCCCTCCCCCTGCTTCTCTCTTTGGAAGACTGTTCCAGAACTTCACTCCTTTCATGGTTAGAAGCATTCATCTAGTTTTGAGCCTAAGATTGAAGCTAAGCTTTTTTTAAAAAAATATTTTTTCAATCCTCCTTTATATAGAGACACAAAACAAGCCTAATTTATTTTTCTTGGCATTCAGTCTTTAAGAAAGTGCATTTGGTGGTGCCTCATATTATTCCATTTAATATTTCTCTTAAGACAATTTTCTTTTGTAAGCGAGTCTACTTGTAGTGTAAGGTTATCTCTGGTCTTTGTTTTTGCTGTTTGGCAACTAAACATGTCTTATCACTGATGAACTACATGTAACCCACAAAAAGTTGTGTAAAGTTTAAAGTTGCTTTGGAAACGGAAAACTACTGTGCTAAAGGTAAACAGCATGAAATATAGTTGGAAAAGATGCATATATTTTGTTTGACCATGCCTGTTCCATTGACCATTTAAACCTCAAGTGAAATTGACATATTGTTGTTTTAAACAGTAATCTGCACCCTACACTATCACCTTCGGATGTGTTTGAGCAGCCACAATCTGTAGGTCATAAAAAAATTAAGTTCCAAATTTCTGCAGACATTCCGGACGTTCTTCAGAAAAGCTTAGAGAGAGACCAAAACAATGGTAAGAATGCTTATCCTTAAATTCTTCTGTTAAATAATTTGAAATATTTAAAGATGCAAAGAACAGGCAAGATGACAACATAACATGTGAGTTGAATATTTTTATGTTCTGTGACTTGGAGAAAGACGGCTATGTAAATAGTGCTGGTTTATTTTTATATTTATTTAATGTGAGTTTTCTTTTAAGGAATTCAACCCTAAGGCCTGGTCTACACTTAAATTTTGGGTCAACATAGCTACAATGCTCAGAGATGAAGAGCTGTGCTGACCTAACACCTCGTGTAAACTACCATCTCTTGGGGACACGGTGTTCCTACAGCGATGGAAAAACCTCTTCCATCAGCGTGGCTGCATCTATGCTATGGCATTATGGTGGCATAGCTACAGTGCCATAGCAATGCCACTCTGTTCACCATAGTGTAGCATGTCATTCAGTCACTAAACCTGCTGCCTTAAATCTCACTTTTTTCAGGAATTCTGTCTTTTACAAGACTCTCTGTTCAGTTTCAGTTCAGAATGCAGGATGGGGGTGGGATTTTAAGGCTCTAAGATTGCCTCATCAACACAAGATGTTTTAGTATGCTTGTCTTTTTGAAGCAAATTATGTTTTAATTTTTTTAACAATCTTACAAATTATGTTGAAGACTTCACATGGGGTAAAGAGGCATTTCAAGACACTTGGTGTGTGCTTCAGCTTCTTTGAAGAGAGCAGCCTTCCTGTAGTTGTCAGTTTCTGTAATGCCCCAATGTGCACTTTGCTCATATTCCCCCACTGTCTTTATAGTACTGGGGCATAAAGATTTCTTATAGCTTTATTACCCAATATTATGAAGTTCCTGTAGATATTCTTATGGACTATAAAATGACAATTTAAAAAACCTTATAAAACAGCGTAATAATAATAAGAGGGAAGAATGGGTCTTGCTGAAAGGTGTTTTCTCCACTAAAGTAAATGCTGGAGCATTATATGAAGCAGACATCTTCTGTCAAAGTAGGAATTAGGACACATTGTTCTTCGTGCATCTGCAAAAGACAAATAATCATTATGTATGTACTAAAATTCCTTTCTATCTTGACTTATATTCAGAACTTAACCTCTCTAAAACTTCAGGATTTTCTGGCTTGCAGTCCATCCCTTTCCCTCTTCTTTTGGAATGTGAATCAGCTCTTACAAACATTGAGTACAATATTGTATTCAACTTTCAGACCTTTATGCAACTGCAGAAGAAATAACTAATGCAGGATTTGGAAAGATCTTCCCAGCTCCCAGCTCTAATGATAAAGAGGACACAGAAGAAGATGATGAAGATGATGATGAAATACCATCAGAATTTGTTTCTAGAAGGGAACTGGAAAAAGGCAGACTTTCTAGAGGAGGTATTTTCTTTAGATTAGATTCTATTTTAACTATTATGTACAAATCAATAATTTAAAAATATTGATATTTTGTTTAAAATATTAAGTTACATTACTGTTACATAGTCTATAATTTACTATTTATGTTGTAAGATATTTGGTTTTGTTACAATGTATAATTTTTTTTTAAATGAGGTTTTAAAAAGCTGTGAGATGAAGATTTATTAAGTCATATAACATGCATATTGATTATTTTTCCCCATCTTTCTGTCTTGGTCAAGAAATGGAAAAACTTTCCATTTTCAAAAACTATGAGCCAGGTGATCCAAACTGCAGGATTTATGTGAAGAATTTGTCAAAACAAGTTCAAGAAAAGGTGAGGAAGGATTTATGAAAATGTCTTTCTGTTTTTCTTTGTTTGCTGTCTTTCCTTACACACCCATTTTAATTTCAGGATCTCAAGTTTATTTTTGGAAGATATGTTGACTTTCAATCAGAAACTGAACGGATTATGTAAGTTATTTCAATTCTTGGTAAAATTAAACTGTGCACTAACTTTTACAGCAATAGTGAAAACTACAGTTGAAGTTGCAGTCATTTTGAGCCCCCTTTGTCTGCTTCTAATTTTGGGCGGAGAAAATCATTTTGGCCTGAAAATTTTAATTGTTAGGGGAGAGTAGAATTTTTTTGTTTGCAGTTAGCAAGTGGTGGAAACGTGTGTTTTGTGTTTTTTTAAGTTACGGTTCAGTACAAAATGCCCAGCTTAAGTATTTTATCTGGAAGTGGTGTACCTATTAACAGAATATTTTTTTACACCTACCGCATAACAGTGGGGAAGGACTGGGTAGGTTTTTTTTTTACTGCAACATTTATATTATACTCAGTATGCACACAACTTCCACCTACTGAGTGGAGTGGTACATCTGGGTCTAAAGACCCTGTACTGTGCCTTTTAGAACACAGACCCGAATTCCAGTTTCTGGTATCGCTGGATTGGCCAAAGTGTACAGCATTGTAATGATTGAAGTCCTAGGTGCTTGTTCATCTGTTAAATGTTTGGTTGTATATGCGGTATTTGTTGTAGTAGTACAGCAACTTGCTGTCCTGCCTTCTAATGGTGATTTTTGACAAATTGCTAGTATATTTTTCCAGACAAACTTATCAGTGTCTCATGACATAACCCTGTCTGTACCAGAATGTAGGCATCGCTGCCACTTCCATTTGCTCCTCAACTTTCTGCATGTGACGTTTTATGCCGATTGTAAATTGTGGTGGTGAGGAGGTAAACCTTTCATCCCTTTCCCAATTTTATTTCTAGGTTTGATATACGTTTGATGAAAGAAGGTCGCATGAAAGGACAGGCTTTTATTGGCCTCCCTAATGAAAAATCTGCTACCAAAGCCTTAAAAGAAGTAAATGGATATGTTTTGTTTGAAAAGCCCATGGTGGTTGTATCCTTTTCTGAACATTTTCATTTTAGTGTCTTTTAAATTTAGGTCAGTTACTGAGATTCTTGCTTCCTATCTTACAAACTCAATGTATTTCATAAATAACTGTAGAAAAGAATAGATATTTCTTAAAATAAAATCACCACTTATGTCTTTGTCCTGCAAGCACTTATGCATGTGCTACCTCACTCACATAAGTAGCCCCACTGACTAAAGTTATGCAAGTGTGTAAGTGTAAGTGTTTGTTTGCAGAATAAGGGGCATTATGTGGAAGATTCTGACTCACTCTTAAACTCTTTACAAATCAACAAGCTGTTCCTTTCCAAAGTTTATATTCAGGTTTAAAAAAAAAAAGTGATGTAACAAGTTTAAATTCAGAGGTGGGTTTTTTTAGTTAATATATGCCAATTAAATCCTGGATCACACAGCAAATAATCCACTTTTTAACTGCATATAAGTGTTGTGGTGGGGAAGTAGTTCCATTTGATTTGAAGAAACGGTAAGTGTAGCTTCATGTGACTGGAGTAAGAGGTAAAGTTGGATTGAGTACATACATATTATGTATACGTTCAAAACATTCATTCTCCAAAGTTTTATTTACCTTCTAGTGAATTAGTATTTCTCTGCTCATTGATTCTGGCTTCCTGCTAACAATTATCACTTATACTTTGGACTTGTAGTCCTTAACAAAACCTTAGCAATTTGCACGATCTGCTAGACCAAAACAGGATTCCAAAGAAGAGAAAAGAAAAAGATAGAACAAATCTAAAGGTAAGTAGATTTAGTGAGAAAGGAAAGAGAACATTCAGACTGATTTTAAAAAAAACAAGTCAATTATTTGAGCACATAGTGGGGGTTGGGGAGAATTCCACAAAGGAAATCTATCAGGAAGCCAGTATGCAAGGAGGCTGTCAGTTTTGACTTATGTTAACATTTCACTTCTCCCTTTTAGAATCATAGAGCCTATATCCCAGTCCTCAAGTTGTAGTACTGATGTGTGTTGACATTCAGTCCTCAAACCAACAAAGAAAAGTGGGGGTGAGATGGGCGGGAGTTTTGAAGAAACTTGGCCATTGACCCTGCAGTTAAATTTAAGGGATTGTGGTACATAGGAGAGAGTAGGATGCTGCCAGTCTAACAGCTCAGGATCATACTCCAGCAGGGTATATGCCCCAGAAGCAATAACCGCTTCAGTGCTATAACCCCATAAATAGTACTCTAGTTTCCTTGCTGGCATCTCCCAAGGAGTCTTTGCTTTGGTGACCCTATGTTTAATAGGTGGGATCTGTGCATCATTGCAGGTCTCTTTTAAGCCTTGTTTGTCTAGGAAATAGCATGGTGTTAGAAAATGTTTTAGCTAATGTGATGTTAAACAAGATTTTTCCTTTCTATGGACATGGACAGTTGTGATTAAAAATGTGTTTCCTGATTCTGGTTATCCCTAGGATCTCTGTCCACACTGCCAACAAAAGCATATTTAGCATCATGTTAGTTTGAAAAGATGTTCCTATTTCCTAGTATAGATGAGGTCTTAATTTGAGTGTATCTGAGAAAATATCTCCAAAAAGTGAAAATATCTCCAGAAAGTTCTTAAGTTTAAATTTGTTGTCTATTGATAATTGTTAGTTGAAATGAAATTAGCTTCAATGTTGCTGTTTCTGATGGAAAAATAACAGCACATTTTCTTAAAATTGATTTGAGATGCTCAGCACTGCTGTCACTAATGAAGTATTTATTAAAATAGACATTTTATTGTAGATGTCTTGTGTCCGCTGGAGGCCATGCTATTTAACCTATATATTGCCTTCAACGGTATTTCTAATGTTTTTGAATTGTTGATAAGACACCCTCTGAAACTTCTGGCTTGTGCAATATTGAGATGGTGTGTAGTCTACTTTTGAATAAGCTTTGGTTCCATTTGGCAAAGTTAGCTGTTTGATTTTATCAAATTAAAAACAAATGCTGTTCACAGGTATTTTCTTACATGGGTTAAAAAGAAACAAAGAAATAAAACTTGGTTAAATTATTCTAAAAGGGATAAAGGCACAAATAAGCTTTGTTTTGAGATCTGTTCCCTGTTGTTTCTTTATTGAATTATTCCATTGTTTTAAGGTTATTTTATGTAGTGTGACAAGTGCAGAAAAAAACAAAAAAGATATTCTTTGAATGGATGTTGGCAACCATTAATTTTAAACACTGAAAAAAAAATGTACTATAATTGAATTCTAGTCTTCCCAATTTATTCCTTGTGTTTAAAAAAAAAAAAAAGTCACTAATCCAGTTTCTGACTACACTAACAAGTTTCAATTGGCATTCAGATTATATAAACAGAAAAGACTAGACCTTGGTTTGGTTGCTAATCATGTTTTTAACAGTCAATTCAGAGTTAGTACTTTGGAGTCAGCTGTCATACTTGCATGAGCTTTATTTACAATGTAAAAGGATTAGATTTGCAGTTAGCAAATTAAAAGTCTAATAAACTGAGTTAAAATCAAAACCTGCATTTAAACCCAGCCTTTTGTATCTAAGTATCATGGAATACATAACACTGTTGTGTGTACAATTGGCCACTACAGAACTCGGGCAAAGTGGCACAGTGGAGGGCTGAGTTTCATTAACTTTGAATTGTTTTGCTTTTGCTAAAGAATAACAAACATGAACCCTAATTTTATTTGAATATATTTTCTTCTGTCGTTGCCAAGAGCCAATATGACTTGAGGTACACTAGCTTTTGATGCAAAATAATGGTTTCTATGATATGAAATCTGGAGATTCAGGTTTATAAGTACATTTTGTAAATCAAGTAAAATAAAAATACTGTAAAATGTGAATTGTATACACAGCAAATGTAAATTGATACACCCATACTATTTAAGTGTCACTTTATATGGCACTTCATTAGTGTCAGATTTTATTAAACTGTGAAAATAGCTAAATTTATTGGACAGTAGTTATTCAAGTATTACTACTTTCTGCTTTATGAAGATACTGTAATGCACATGCCTTCCCAGAAGATGAAAAATATACAGTTTTGACTTTTCATTGACTGGAATTTCCCTTTCCCATCACTAACTAATGTTTTCATGAACAGTTGGGTGCACAGTTCTGATACAAATAAAATGGCAGCTATATGAGAGAGCATGGAAGAAGTTAATGTTGCAAAGGTTACTGGCTCCCGTGAGAGGGGTAGCCTAAAAGACTGCATTGGATGGAAGCATGATTTAAAAAAGAAAAAAAAAAGCTGATGGAAAAACAGAACCTTATGTAAAATGCAGACCACTGAATGAATGGGACAGTAAATGCTGACATTTTCCTAATAGTTCCTCGATTTGTAAAGAGCCTCACTTGCTTATGGGAGTGGAGCTCTCACTAATTTGCAGATAAGGGATCAAAACAGCTATATTTTATTGAACAATCTTGTAATAGGTAGTAAAAAAGTTTTGTAAATGCAATACTGAGAATCAAGTAAAATTAAACCACATTCTGCTGTTCTTCTTTAGAAACATTCCTGCGTAAATACTGCAGTAATACTGTCATGCAGAGTGTATCCTTTCTTGTTGTATCCTTTTTTGTGCAATGTTTTCCATAGCACTCAAATACCTCAAAGTTCTCTTTTAGTGTAGGTGCGGGGAGGAATTTACTCTCTTTTTTTACAATTTTGTAAATCTCTGTTAAAATAAGTAAGATACTTAAAAAATTATAAAGGGAACTTTTTCAGGGAGAAAGTTAGTGAATCAGGTCACTTATTTACTTAAAGCGACACCATGAACGTTTCTAGTCTCAAAATGTGACCTTTCCTCCCTGTTCCTTCTCTGAATTCATAAATTCTTTATTTTATGGGCCAGATCCTGAATTGATGTAAATTGGCCTTGTTCCATTGACTTCAGTGGAGCTATGCTGACTTATATCAGCTGAGGAGCTGGCCCTAGATATTCCTTTTTAAAAAATAGCAACACCACACTGTGTTAGAATGTTTCAGTTTTGATGGGGTGGTTATAAGCAGAAAACAATCCTTGACGTTGTCTTTTTAAGTAATACATTCATTTAATGACAGTTTGTGTCCCAGTTTATGGGACGCAACCTGTACTTAGTTTCTCTTATAACACTTTCCTTTTTTTAGAATAGAGAACAGAAAATCTAGCAATGTCTCATAATGAAGTAATGAAGACTGAAGCTAAACTTTATTCATTGCTACCTTTGTTTCCCACTTTCTGGTAGTGTTTTGTGGCAACTAATCTATAATTTTCTTGGGGGTTTTGTATTACAGCATTCTGAGATTAACCTTTTTTTAAATGTAATATAAACTAATACATGCTGTGTGTAGTAAGCCAAATTTAGCTGGCTCAGACATGATTCACTAATTTTCTGTATCTTACGATCTTTCAACTTTCCAGTTAAGCTTCTGACAACTGAACACAGTAATTTTTCCAGTCATTTATACTTTTAACATGCCTTTATAATGTTCCAGGTTCCTTTTGTGTTCCATCTCTTTCAAATGTTACCAAGCCATGGGAAGAAGCAATGTGATCAACAGGACTATTGAACAGTGCGTAGTAGCATTTCAAATGTTTTTAAAACAAGACTTAATTCTCTTCATTCTTAAAGGTTCCAAATGCTTTTAAACACATTGTAGCCTATCAGACAGATATATGAAAAATGTATATTAGTCGGCTTGTTAAGTCTCTAATAAATTATTCCTTTTCCCTTCACTTTGCGTTATACTTGCTCTTTTTTTTTTTTTTGAGATGAGGTGTTTACCTCTTACAGAAACACAATACTGAATTATTTTACATCTTTATGCCTCAGAGCTTTAATGTCAGAAGACACATTCATAGGTGCCAGGGTGAATGATGTTTTCTTCCTGCCTTGAGGATATTGATGTGCTCTCTGAAAGTAAAAATGGGCATAAGAATCAATTTTAGTGTATCAGGAATTCTTGTTTTGCCTTGGAAACAGTACTGAACTAATACCCTAGTATTGTGTTGGGGGCACAGTACCATCAGAGATTTTTTCATTCAAATGAACGTGAGTTGCTTCTGGTCATTCATTCTTGGATCGAGAATTACACAGGTATGACCAATGTCAACAAGGTAGGGACCTTTATCTACAAACACACATGAATAGTATCAAGTCCAAAGAGGCCCCAGTCCTGATTGAGGCCTCTGGACATTACCATAAGATAAATACCAAACAATAATTTTAAACACTGCTAAGCCAAGGGAACAATGTAGGCTAGCATTCTTACTCTCTCGTTGAAGCAGCAGTGCTATAAATCAATGCTTTAGGCCAGTGGTTCTCAAACTTTTTTTTTTTTGTGTGGACCACTTGAAAATCGTTGAGGGTCTCAGTGAACCACTTCATGATCTTTCCAAATGTTGTTTGTACCGATAGCTAACTATTGTAAAGCACTTTGGATAAAAGCACTATATTAAAAAAAAAAACCCTTAATTAACGTTTTTTTATTCTACGAATAAAAACACACAACTCATATTCTAATATCAGTATTCTTACCTTTCTAATGCGATGGATGTGCCCTCTCTCCCCCACACCGCTATAGCCACAGATCTGAGGCTGGGAAAGAGGGCCGTCTCTCCCCGGCAGCTGCAGCCCCGGAGCTGGGGAAAGTCTCCTCTTTCTCTGGCCGCTGCAGCCTTGCACGTTCCAAATTTCCCCCAAGGCCACCACCTCCTCTTACATGGCCACCACTACCTTCTCCAGGGTCAAGGCACCTAATTAGTGGAACCAGGCCTGCATGGCTCCACTAATTAGGTGCATGGCCCTTCATTCTCTTGTATGTGCTGCCCAGGCACACACCTTAGAGGGAACTATCCGTGGACCACCTGAATGGAGCTCATGGACCACTGTTTGAGAACTTCTGCTTTAGGCTATCTGAAAGTATGAGACACTAATTTTCAGAACTGTAGCGAAGCCAAGCAGTTTTATATATTCTAAAATCCATGTGGGAAAGACTATGTAACTGTGCTTAATTGGCAGTGAAATACAAATATTTTGAGGAGCAATAAACCTTACCATCAAATCCAGAGCTAGTACTTTGTAAGGCAGGTGGAAGGGGGATATAGACCTCTCTTGTCCGCTCTCCAGTAGCAACAGGGGAAAGAAAGATCACTCTTAGTACTTACTCATTACTATTTAAACCTGTGCAATACATCTACATTCTTTCTTCAGTGAAACCTGATTTTATCATTTAAAATACTTTCATATGAGTTCTTGAGTTTAAGAAACCCCACTTGTTATATTCTTTAATGCCGACACTATAGAGGTGTGTATGTGGGGAGGTTAAGATGACTTGCATCAAAACTTTTAACATTGCGTTAACACCTTAAACAGCACACCAGCCAAATAATCATAAGAGTTCTCTTTATTTTGAGTACAGCTTATGGAGATGGAACACTAGCACAAGCTGTGAACAGATATTTTAGAAAACTAACCTGTTGACACAAAAGAGCAGGGAGTTTTGACTTTTTTATAGTCTATCAAATAATTCTTTAGTATAACTAAGATGACTAAAACTAAGACACACCCTCATGATGCTAAAAAGTGTTTTTTCCTGCTCACTAGCGTAAATAAAAAAGCTAGTTCTCGTATGTTGGTTTATGTCTGAAGTTTAGCAAGCAAACAAAATAACTTGTTAATTGAAGTTGGTTAGTTATACTGTCGAGTTAAAGCCACATCACAAGTTAAGTTACTCGATTTTGCTAAAGAAAAGCAGAATAACCTACAGGAACAAGTGTTGAGGTACCCATTATATCAACTTCCCAAACTAGCTTTGACTCATCATCCACACTTGAGAAGTAAGTGATGCACCTGCCATGCCTCCACAGTCCATGAATAATGTCTCTCTCTTTCTGCCCTTTTTTACCAACCAACCAACCCACCGAAGCCATGGTGCTTCTGTTATGTCTAAGGTCTTTTAACACTTAAGCCTTGACTTCAAAAGCTTGCTAAATTACTAAATTGTGAGAGCAGCCATGCTACAAAAACAGCTCAGGTTACACAGAATGATTTGATTAACAGCTCAGAGTTACAGCTGAAGACTGTAGCTTTGTCCCCACTGCATTATTATTAGCTCATGCTTCAGTAGTACTTAAGCATCTACCCACTACCCATGTCAGACAATCTAGCTCGAATTTAAAGCACCAGATAACTCAAGCTAGAGATTTGTGTGTGTGTGTGTAGATTTGGGAGTTGGGTTAGAGGCAACTCTAGTTATACCTTGAGCTAACACTGCAGTGAAGACAAGCCATTAGAGAAAATTTTCTTTGAGTTTCTAGCCCATATGTTTATAAACAAAAGCTTAAGTTCTGCAGACACTGATGAGTACTCATCAGATGTACTGAAACAGAATCTGTAAATACCAGCTCAATCTTATCATACTTTCTAGTCTTGCCATATCCCCTCCCTACTTGGGAAAGAGTTTTTATCTCCCGTGTATGATTTTAAAAGGATTAAATGCCTTGAGCCTTAACACCTTTTAAATTATCCCTTTTTAGCAAGGCATGAGAGGATGTTTCCCAGACAGTGTGTAAATATAAAATGTAAAGTTCACTCACCTTTAGTAACGAATGGCTTATAAAAATAACAAAGCTTAAATTACACTTAAATCTACTCAGTACAATGTACACCATTTAGATATAGTTACCTATCACTATTTTTCAAGCAGATGCCAGGCTATAACAGTAAAGCACTTGGCTAATTCTCAGAATAGATGTGCTTGAATAAAGTACTCCTGAAGGTTTCTATTAAGGTCTTCTAGCACAAAAGTCCTTGATGCATCATCAGGAACTTGGGACATCAGAAAGTACATTTTCTATACAGTGTAAATCTAAAGCTTGGCCAGATTCTTGGGAATGACTTGATCATTCTGTGCCACATTGAATCTGCCTGTAGAGCAAGTGTATCCAGTCCTCAGAAGGTCACTTGAACCCATGGTAAGTCTAATCATTTTCCTTGAAAAGAGAGCCTTGAAATTAATGCAAATGGATTGTTGTGGTTAAATGGAAAATGCATGCAGCTTGGCTGCACTTCTGCTGCAGGAGACTAGAGTTCTTAAAGAGCATTTGCACCCGAAATCAGTTTATTTTTGTGGTATATCCCAAAGAATCATCTAACTAAATGTCCCTTGAATTTAAAGCTAGCCTCATGTGAAGTGTATGCTGATAGCACGTGAGGAGGAAGAGACCTCCAGTAGTTACAGCAGATCTACTCTGTAAAGAATCAAAAAGAACACCTTCAACTTCCCATCCCACAGCTAGAGCTCACAAGAAAACACTGGCCACCTCCACTGCTGTGAGAAACAGCTGCCACTCACGGAGCCGCTTAGAGAAGATTCTGAGATACTGTTGGGTGTAGAGGTACTGAGGTGGAGGGTGGAAAGACTGAAGGGTTCGTCGGGGAAGATTACAGAATGGATTTGGGTGAGGACGGGTTAGGGAATGGGACTCTTTCCAGGGAATTGCTGATAGGCAAAAAAATTGTAGCAGAGCCCCTTTTGCGAGGATATCGCTGTGGCTTTGGTGAATTTGTTCCTTCATTTTCATTTTAATGGTGGGAGTGGTGTATTTTCCCCCAAAGAATTTCAAGAAAGGGTGGGGTAAGTATTTTCACTACTAATAACACAAATGTTTAGAAAGATTTATGGGATTCCTCTCCCCCCACCTTAAAAAAAATCCATTCCTGGTTTGGGGGAAGGGGGTTGGGTTTTTTTCCCCAGACACAAGGTTTCTTTCAAGGAAACTTGTGGTGTGCCTTACCTCCCACTGTTTTGTTTTTTAAGGTCCTCTTTGAAGTAGTTTGTTACTAGTATTCTCATAGCAGCACACATTTAGCAAACAAATTGCTCAGGTAATGCTTAGGCTTTTTCCTCTTTGGTGGCACTCTTCTCAGTTTCTGAAACTGGATCCAGTTTGGGTTTGTGTGACAGTGCACAAATGTTTATCCTAGCCCTGGAGCTCTAGTAGTTTTCATCCTGAAGAAAACATTTCTCTACTCCAGCTGCAGTTATCTTAGTGATAGGATGAACTCCACTCTCGTATGGAGAAGACAGTGTGGCAAGAGTAAAATAGGCTGGTCTATGGAAGACAATATTGGTTGGTCCACCAGTACCACTTCCTGTCATACCTAGATATTCTTTGAAAGGGACTGAATTCCTTAATGAGTTGTCCTGGCATCCTTAGTCTGTCTAACTGACAGGATCACAATACAAAGCAGAATGTAGTCAGGCTACTGAACAGATGAAGTATAAAGCAACAAACGCAGTTTACAATGTTTTAAAATCTCTCTGCTGTATTCCCTGGCACACACATTGCTTCTACATGTTCTGCCAAACAGCCAAAATCTGACAGAATAAAACATTATTCCAGATTCCTAAGGAATCAATAAGATGGAAGCAAGATGGTGATACATAACAAGAAACAAAACAAATCCCCATTGATCCCTTTTTCAAATCTCAAGAATCAAGACAGGGCCCATTGCTCAGCAAATGGTTTGAATTTGAAAACAAAGTTATTTTTTAAAAAAAATTCACATGTGCCTTTGATTTATTGTGGTGTTTAAAAACAACCAAACAAACGTACCTCCTAAACAAAATACATGTTAAATAGTTTTTAAACAAAACTGAATTGTTAAATCAATAGCCCAAATAGACCATTAGAGGGCAGCATTCAGAGACTTATGATTACTAACAGTAGTTTCAAGAAGCAGTCCTGGCAGGCATCGGAGGAATGGATTCTATCTACTGCTCCTTTATAGACAGAAAGGTCTGCCATATCATAGTCATATGGTATTGCCATCAGTCTACTTCATACTGCAGAATGCTGAGATGGTTGTAAAACAGCAGGAAAACTACTGAAAATGCCATCAATCAGTCAAAAATGTATGTCTTCAGATCTGCTTTGTATTTATTTTAGTGAAATAGTATTATAATGAATTTGCTCATTTCTTGTATTTACAGGAAAAGACCTACACAGGGCTATGGTTGATAAAACTTCCTAACAAGAACTTTTATTTAGAGATACCTTTATTTAAGGAGACAGGTAATAGTCAGTTGAGAGCAATTCTAAGAAGAACCAACAGATTGCATGGGATTTAAATTACTTCCCTCTGAGGCAATCAATGATTTTTTGATATGCTTATCAGAGATAACAAGCCTGGTTGTAATCTCACACTTGAATGCAACTGAGTTAGTCCTTGTCTGTACAATTGAGTTACACCTCTATAAAACTCGTGTGAGAAAACAATCAGGCCCAATAGATGGATTCTGAGAATAAAGTGGTATCAACTGGTGTCCACTGTGCCAAAGGGATCAAACAAAAGCGGGACTACAGTATGATATAAAAGCTTTGAAGAAGTCCCAGTTTTATGCTATATTCTAGTTCATTAAACCACACCTAGATAAGTTAATCATAAAAGAAGCACAACACATCGTAGTGATTCCTCTTCCAAACTGAGAAAGAATCTATAATTGCATCCCTAACTGCTTTTCTTCTTCGAGTTCTTGCTCATGTCAATTCCATTCTAGGTGTGTGGGTACCCACGTGCACAGTTGTCAGAGACTTTTGTCTTGGTGGTATCAGTAGGGTCAGCTGTGGCACCCCTTGGAGTGCCACCCTCATGAGTCGGTATATTAGGCGCTGCCCGCCCTCTCAGTTCCTTGTTACTGCCGGTGACGATTGGTTGGAGCACCTTGTCTTGCAGATCGCAAGAGCATTAGCAGTTCTTTACAATCTTTGTTATCTTCTCTGTGCACAGTTTGTAGGTACTTAGTTAGCCATTCAGTTAAGTGTTAAGTTAGTTGGTAGTTAGAGTCTTGGCTGGGACTTCGTCCTAGAGCGAAGCATGCCTTGCTGTCCGAGCTTCAAACCATGTTCGTCAAGCAGCAGGCTGATGCCTATCAGTGACCTCTACGACTGCTGCTTGAAGTGTTTGGGGGAGTCCCATAGGAAGAACAAGTGTCAAATCTGTAAAAACGTTCGACCTAGAACCCAAAAGGAGCAGGATATCCATTTGAGGGTCCTCCTCATGGAGGCTGTGCTTCATCCTGCATCGGAGCTCTCCCACTCGGGCTGGGGCAGAGAGTTGGGGTGCAGGAATGTGAGGATGCTGGCTGGGGGTGAGGGCTCTGGGGTTGGGCCAGGGATGAGGGGTTTGGGGTGCAGGAGCGTGCTCTGGGGCTACAGTCAGCAGAGAGGACTCCCTGCAGCTCTTTCTCCCCCTCCCCCCGCAGCAACTGGGCTGGGGGAGAGGCACCTCTCCCTGCCGTGGCAGCTCCAGGGCTGGGACCGCAGGATATACACCCCTCCCCTGGGTACTTGTTGGGACACATGATGGCCTGCACTTGCGTGGTCCAGCATATGCTGCTCCGCCTCAGGCCCTTGCAGGTGTTGCTGGCGTCGGTCTACGTCCCCAACAGACACAGCCTGGACTGGGTGATCTGGATTCCGAACTGCATACTGTTGTCACTCAGCTGGTGGCAGGATCCTACATTAGTGTTGGCAGGAGTCCCCTTTGCGACTACTTCCCCGTCGGTGACACTCGTCTCCAATGCATTGCATCTGGGGTGGGGGAGTCTACCCGGGCAATCTCAGCACACAAGGTTATTGATCCAGTCATGATCGATCCCTCCATATCAACGTCAGAGAGCTCAGACTTTTTCGCCTGACCAGTCAAGCCTTCCTACCTCACATGTAAACAAAGCGGTCCAATTACTAATGGACAACACAGCAGCTATGTTTTATATCAACAAGCAAGACAGCGCCAGATTGTCTTTCCTTTGCCAGGAAGCCCTCAGGTTCTGGGAACTGCAGCACGACCTTCATCTTGTGACCACTCACCTCCCTGGGGCCAAGAACACTTTGGCAGATCGCCTCAGCAGGACCTTCTCATCTCGCCACGAGTGGCCCCTCCATCTGGGAGGGATCAGCTTCATCTTCCGTAAATGGGGAACTCCCCAGGTGGACCTGTTTGTGTCCAAACAGAACAGGAAATGCCATGTTTTCTGCTCAATTTGAGGAATCAACAGGAGCTCCCTGTCAGATGCTTTTCTGCTGCCATGGTCGGGAGCTCTGTTTTACGCCTACCCCCTCTCCCCCGCCCCACTTCCGTTAATTCAGAGTTCTCATGAAGATCAAGCAGGACAGGGTGAAGGTGATCTTCATAGCACTGGCTTGGCCGTGCCAGCACTGGTTAAGCACACTGCTGGACGTCTCGGTGGCCGCTCCGTTACGACTGCTGCTCCAACCGGACCTACTGTCAAAAAACCATGGCAGTCTGGAGACCTGGAGACACTGCAACTGACGGTTTGGCTGCCGCATGGTTGAATGTTTTGGAGCGGCAGTGTCCAACATGTCCTGTTGGGCAGTAGAAAGCCCTCCACCAAAGCAACCTACCTTGCCAAATGGAAGCGGTTCGCCTGCTGAATGTCGCATAAAGGCATTCAGCCCAAGCAAGCGTCGCTGCAGTTAATCCTGGACTACCTTCTGCATCTCAAGCTCCAAGGCCTGTCCCTTCATCTATCAAGGTCCATTTGGCAGTTATCTCGGCCTTCCATTCCCCCCTCGAGGGTAGGTCAGTTTTGGCCCAGGACATGAGGGTCAGTTTCCTCAAGGGCCTCGAGCACCTTTACCCGCACATCAAGGACCCTGTTCCTCCGTGGGACCTGAATCTGGTGCTGTTGTGGCTCCTGAGTCCCCACTTCAAGTCTCTTGCTTCCTGATCTCTCCATCACCTGTCCTGGAAGATCATGTTCCTGGTCGCAATAACATCTACCCACTGGGTCTCCGAGATTAGGGCACTCACCTCAGAACTGCCCTATATCATAGAATCATAGAATATCAGGGTTGGAAGGGACCCCAGAAGGTCATCTAGTCCAACCCCCTGCTCAAAGCAGGACCAATTCCCAGTTAAATCATCCCAGCCAAGGCTTTGTCAAGCCTGACCTTAAAAACCTCTAAGGAAGGAGATTCTACCACCTCCCTAGGTAACGCATTCCAGTGTTTCACCACCCTCTTAGTGAAAAAGTTTTTCCTAATATCCAATCTAAACCTCCCCCACTGCAACTTGAGACCATTACTCCTCGTTCTGTCATCTGCTACCATTGAGAACAGTCTAGAGCCATCCTCTTTGGAACCCCCTTTCAGGTAGTTGAAAGCAGCTATCAAATCCCCCCTCATTCTTCTCTTCTGCAGGCTAAACAATCCCAGCTCCCTCAGCCTCTCCTCATAAGTCATGTGTTCCAGACCCCTAATCATTTTTGTTGCCCTTCGCTGGACTCTCTCCAATTTATCCACATCCTTCTTGTAGTGTGGGGCCCAAAACTGGACACAGTACTCCAGATGAGGCCTCACCAATGTCGAATAGAGGGGAACGATCACGTCCCTCGATCTGCTCGCTATGCCCCTACTTATACATCCCAAAATGCCATTGGCCTTCTTGGCAACAAGGGCACACTGCTGACTCATATCCAGCTTCTCGTCCACTGTCACCCCTAGGTCCTTTTCCGCAGAACTGCTGCCTAGCCATTCGGTCCCTAGTCTGTAGCTGTGCATTGGGTTCTTCCGTCCTAAGTGCAGGACCCTGCACTTATCCTTATTGAACCTCATCAGATTTCTTTTGGCCCAATCCTCCAATTTGTCTAGGTCCTTCTGTATCCTATCCTATCCCTCCCCTCCAGCGTATCTATTGTATGGTCTTTTACAAAGACACAGTCCAGATGAGGCAACACCCAGCCTTCCTGCCCAAGGTGGCCTCTCAGTTTCATACAAGCCAGGATATTTTCTTACCTGTCTTTTTTTCAAAGCCGCGTATGTCAGAGGTGTAGCATAGGCTGAATTCCCTAGACATCAGGTGGGCACTAGCCTTCTGCATTGAAAGGACAAAGCCATTCTGCAAAACAACGTGGCCGACAGAATGAAAGGTCGCCCAGTGTCTGCTCAAAGAATTTCTTCTTGGATCACCACCAGCATTCTCTATTGCTATGATCACGCAAAGGTGCAACCCCCGGCGATTGTAACTGCCCACTCGACCAGGGTGCAGGCCTCTTTGGCAGCCTTTCTGGCCCAAATGCCTATCCAGGACATCAGTAGGGCGGCCACCTAGTCATCTGTCCATACGTTAACGTCCCACTATGCACTTATCCAGCAGGCCCTGGATGATGCTAGCTTCGGTAGAGCAGTACTGCAAGCCGCCAAACGGTGAAATCCCAGCCCACCTCCGAGGATACTGCTTGTGAGTCACCTAGAATGGAATCAACATGAGCAAGCACTTGAAGAACAACAGTTACCTGTCTTTTGTAACTGTTCTGTGAGATGTGTTGCTCATGTCCATTTCATTACCTGCCCTCCTACCCATCTGTCAGAGGTGCCAACAGGAAGGAACTGTGAGGGTGTAACGTCGGCGACGCCTAATATACAGACGCATAAGTGCGGCACTCAACACGGTACCATAGCTGACCCTACTGATACCAATAAGGCAAAAGTCTCCAACTGCGCACGTGGATGCGCACATACCTGGAATAGAATGGACATGAGTAACACATCTCGAAGAACAACAGTTGCAAAAGGTAGGTAACCGTTTTTTCTTTGTTACTCAAAGTGATATTCTATTAAATACTAGGGTCGCTTGTTTTAATCCAAGACAGATGACCATTGCATTCTTAGATTTGCTCTGAATTGAAGGGGGAGAGTGCCTACCTAGCACTATTTAAAGCTTGGAAATTTACAAACTGAATTACAACAGCTTTCTACAATTAAATACAAAAACTAAGTTAAGAAGGAAGTTTGGAATGCCAATTTTATGTTTCCAGAGCATCTGTAACTCTCTTAGGCCTTGTCTACACTACAGGGGAAATTCGATCTAAGCTACGCAATATGAGTTCTGTGAATAGCATAATTCAAATGGATGTAACTTAGACCTACTTACCTCTGGATCCACACTACGCGATGTCAGTGGGAGATGCTCTCCTGTCGACTCCCCCTACTCGATCTGGTGGAGTGCAGGAGTCGACGAGAGAGTGATCTGCGGTCGATTTAGCGGGACTTCACTGGACCCGCTAAATTGACCGCCAATGTATCGAACATCAATCCCCCAGTAAGTGTAGACAAGTGTAGACTATATAGTATTTTGCTGCCTTCTATTTTTTTTGTTTTGTTTTTGTTTGCATACACATTGTTTCAAAGTAATTACTTTGTAGGAACCACAACTTTGAATTTGTGTATATCAGACAATAAGAAAATGTCAGTTGAGTGTTTGAGCATATTTGAATAAGCAGGTGACATCTTGTATGTGAGTGAGGTACCATGGGCTGCTAACCTAGTTCAGCATCTGTTTCCCCACACACACTTTTGTTTGTTTATTTTAAGGCTGACTGGATTTTCACTAACTCTGTTGGTGTTTTCAGGGGAGTGAATAGGAGGCTTGTTCCCCTAACTTGTCACCTGTGGGAAATTGACTAGCGCTCTCTAGAGATTTCAGGAAGAAGTCGATGAGATTGTTCAGAGGGTCAGCCCTGGGCCTGCTCCTCCATGCTGTAGCAGCAGGATGTATGTGCTCCTCTGTGTAGTATTCTGCTCTTTGAATACTGAAAACACACTGTGACGCAGACTCTAGGATCCTGTGCGGTGAGAGGATCCCAGAGCTCAGGCTGCAGCCCAAGCACAAACATCTACACTACAATTAAACAGCCCTTTTTCCTGAGCCTGAGTCAGCTTGCATGGGCCAGCTTCCAGTCTAGTTGCAGTGTGTAGATATGTAGTCAGGGTGCACTGAAGGATTTCACAATCACCATCATTAATTGATCTGGCTTTACTGCAAGCTAATCTTCCACCTCATCTCAAAGAAATAGAAAACCTGTGCAATGGATCCTCCTTTCAAGCATTAACTGAACTGGGTGAAAATAAGATCAAAGTTTATATTCAGCTTGCTATTTCATATGGTCTTATTCATTTTACCTATATGATTACTCACTTTACGATGGACAAAAACATGTAACTGTTCTCTTGGAGTTAGGACAGTATAACCAATCATTGTCACAGCCAGCACACACACACACACATTAAATAGCCAGTCAATGCTTTAACCTCACTCTTGATTGCTAGGATTGCATGTACATGTGCAACTCACAGTTATGGTGTGAATGTAATGACAAACTTAACTTTAAAATCAGATTGCATTGTATCTGATTGTAGAATTTCCTGGCTTTTCTAGCAGTGATGTTTCAGACAAAGTGTGATTCACGTGGCCAGGAAAGAAAAAGATTCCAAATGCCATAATTCTGCCAATCATGTAAACTGCTTCTGTCCTCTCCAGAGAAAATCAAAGGTTCAGTGACTTGATCACAGGTTCTCCCTCTTTGGTACACACAGTCTCCTCCAATCAGGGAACAGAAACAATACTATGTGGTCAAGCAGTCCTAGCACACAATGATGAATCTACAAACCACAGTTCATATACAATTCCTAGGCTGAAACTTGTTCATAAACTACCCAACAGTTAGCCCATTTTTCTGCTTATAAACTGATTTTCATGCTAAATTTGTCAAGTGATTCATTCAAAATAGCTCAGTTCCCAATTATGATTGTGAATTACAATAACAGCTGATGGCAACAGGATCTGGCAGCAGAAGCTGCGCTGTATAAACTGGCACACTTTGCAGTTGAACAAGTTCCAAAGAATACAACTACACAGAAAGGGTGAGGTAGTTCTGCCTCACTTGTATTTTATTCAAGCAAAGGGAGGGTTGTTATGTAGATGACATTTTTTCTTGCCATTTTAGATAGACCCTTTCCTATTCTGCTAATTTGTTTGATGTCTGTAACATGATGTGGTTCTCAGCAGCATTTTCCAACCAGCGTTGTTTACAAGTGAAGTCTGTGTGACTGGGGCTGCAGAAATCCTGAAGACTAAGTCTTCCCAAAAAACACATGCTGCACTGAGCTGAGTGTAAAAGAGCCTGTCCTGTTTTTCAACCTTCATTGTGGACCACCTCCATATTGGACCTCCCTTTCAAACATCACCAGAGCTGAACAAAAGTCAAGTCAATGTTTATTTTTATCTTGCTACTTCAGATGTGAACCTTAGGGCTGGTCTACACTGGCAAGTTTCTGAGCAGTAAAGCCACTTTTTGCACTCAAACTGCAGACGGGTACATACTGCCAAGCCACTTCGTGAGCAGAAACTCCTCAATTGGAGCGCTGCAAAAAAAAAAAACCACCTCGAGGAGAGTCGTCAGGCTGTTTGCGCAGAGGCTCCAGTGCTCTATTGCCAGTGTAGACACTTGATTGCTTTCTGTGCTGTAATTGGCCTCCGGAGCTGTCCCATAATGCCTCGAGTGACCGCTCTGCTCGTTGTTTTGAACTTGGCTGCCCTGGAGACATACGCCCCTCCACTTTCAAAGCACCATTTCTGACAGCCATTGTGTGCTGTGCTGATCTGCTCCGGGACACAAAGCAAACCATTAATGTGGAATGCTCGTGCTGTTGAACACAGAGGCAGGTGTCTGTGTGTGAGAGAGAGATTGCTGTGCAGAGAGCCCGGGGAGGGAGGCAGGGGCTGATGTCAGGGTTTCCCCCTCCCCCACCTCAGGACTGGTTGCTTCCTGCCATTGTCTGAACTTACAAGACAGCATGCTCTCTCTCATACACACACACTCTCTCTCTCTCTCTCTCTCTTTTCGCCCACCCCCACTTCAGCTGAAAAGCAGCTGGCAATGTATTAGGATGCCCATGGAAGATGGGACTGAGAAAACTGAATCATGTGATGCTGTGCCTGCCCCATGAGGCATTGCAAACCCTTCCCAAAGCACCCTGTGGCCAGTTGCACAGTGGGATAGCTACCACAGTGTGCTGCTGTCTTTGCCATTGCAAGAGCTGCTAATGTGGATGCGCTTCAGTGTCACAAGGAGCACAGTGTGGACAGGCAACAGCACTTTAATTCCAGCATTTTAATAAAAGTGGTATAACTTGTGGTGCAGAAACTTGCCAGTGTAGACATATCCTTAGTTCCTTTCTCTGCCCTCCTCTAGCCCAATACTCAGTCCTGAATGTATATGTTGACTTCCTTCCTTCATAAAGAACAGCTATTCAGCTTCTTTTCTCCGAATTTTTAGGTCTTGAACCAAAGGGCTTGGCTACACTTGTGAGTTAGAAGGCATTAAAGGAGCTCCGGGCACCCTAGCTCACTACCCGTCCACACTGGCAAGGCACGTAGAGCGCCCGGACTCCGCGGCTAGAGCACTCCTGCTACTCCACCTTGGAGAGTGGAATAATGCTTGATGCGCCCCCACTGGAGCGCCGCAGCACCAGTGTGGACGCCCTGGTCTGTTAGTGCACTCTGATTGGCCTCCAGAAGTGTCCCACAATGCCTGTTCTAGCCACTCTGGTCATCACATTTTGAACTCTACTGCCCTGCCCTCAGGTGACCAACCTTCAGACCTGCCCTTTAAATTCTCTGGGAATTTTGAAAATCCCCTTCCTGTTTGCTCAGCCAGGCATGGAGTGCTCTCAGCGAATCTTTCCAGGTGATCATGCCTCCACACGCCAGGCAATCCCCAGTATGGACCAATGGTGAGGTGCTGGACCTCATCAGTGTTTGGGGGGAGGAAGCTGTCAGGTCCCAGCTGCACTCCAGCCATAGGAATTATGATACCTTTGGGCAGATATCAAGAGACGTGATGGAAAGGGGCCATGACTGGGACGCTCTGCAGTGCAGGTTTAAAGTGAAGAAGCTGCAAAATGTCTACCACAAAGCCCACGAGGCAAACCACTGCTCTGGTGCTGCCTCTGCGACCTGCCGTTTCTACAAAGAGCTGGATGCGATACTTGGGGGTGACCTCACCTCCACTCCGAATACCACCATAGACACTTCAGAGCCCAGTGCAACAAGGCAGAAGGAGAAGAAGGAGGAGCAAAGCAGGAGCGAGGGTGCTGAGGCAGAGGAAGACACCCCGGCATCCCTAGATGCATGCAGCCAGGAGCTGTTCTTAAGCCAGAAGGAAGGTAGCCAGTTGCAGCAGCCAGTGCTTGGGGAAGGACAAACACCAGAGGAGGTTCCCAGTAAGCGGCTTTTATTTTGGGAAGGAAGTTATTCGGTGCGAGCTCTTGGGGAGAGAAGGGTTAGGGCTGCATGCATGCGTAGATGTGGAATAGGGTGTTGATGTGCTCTCTCACATCGCAGTAATCAGCCTCAGTGATTTCTTCAAAGGTCTCATCCAGAAGTTTAGCAATGCGCTTGCGCAGGTTTCTTGGGAGAGCTACTGTGGTCCTTGTCCCAGTTGGGTAACATGTCCACACCACTGTGCCGTGATGGGTGGGGGGGACCATTGCTGCACACAGGCAAGCAGCATATGGGCCCAGGTGGAAGCTGTATTATAGTAGAAGACCCTCCCTTGCTTCCCAGGTCACCCTCAGCAGCGAGATATCTTCCAGGACGAACTGCTGTGGAAAATGTGGGGACAGTGTTCAGTATAGGGGCCCCCTGCCACTGTTGGCTCTCCCCAAGACACAGAAACCCAGAGGACAGTACAGCCATGAAGCAATCAGTCACGCTTGTGCTTACTCACCATTTTGGGGCTCCCGTGGGTTATGTGTGCTCGCTTTGGGACGGGCAAATTATGCTATTGTGTAGACTGTGCTTGCCCTTAAGTACAGGGGAATCATTGTTCTGTCTGGTGTGAACAATGCTGCCTCTGTTAAGTGTTGCATTTTGCCTTTACAGATGCAACCTTGAGATCTCAGTTGTCCATGTTATCACCAGCCAAAAGACTCCAAAGATACAGAAAGAGGCCACGTAGAAGCAAGGAAGACATTTTGCATGAAGTAATGCAGCATTCAAGTAATGAAAATCAGAAAGTGCAGGAATGGCAGGACAGTGAAAGGAGGATCCGCCAGCAGACTGAGGAGCGCTGGCACAAAAGCACTGTGCTCCGGCAGCAAAGCACGGATCAGCTGATAAGCATATGGAGCACCAAGCGGACTCTATCCCCATCTCCATGCAGTATAGCCATCCTGAAGTGAAGCACTCATTGCACAGCATTCCAGACAGGAAGTCTGAGTATGAGAACAGGACATACGCAAATCAGTGATTGTACCGTTCCTCACCCTACCCCCTTGCCCTTTCTGTTTCCCAAGCAGTTGTGTTTCTTTTTAATAAATTAATTTTCTTTTCAATAAATAGATTTTTTTGGCTTTGAAAACATTCTTTATTATTGCATAAAGTAAAAGATACCTTATCCCAGGAAAGAAACAGGCACTGCAAGTCATTGTAGCAAATACAGATTCCTACTAACATTTGAACCACTGCACTTCACTCCCGTGCAGGGCACCAGACATTACTGGTGGTTTTCAGCCTCAAATTGCTCCCTCAAGGCATCCCTAATCCTTGCAGCTCCACACTGGGCCCCTCTACTAGTCATGCTCTCTGGCTGTTCAAATTCAGCCTCCAGGTCTTGAACCTCCGAGTTCCATGCCTGAGTGAATTGTTCACCCTTCCCTTCACAAATGTTATGGAGGGTACAGCATGCGGATATAACCACAGGGATGCTGTCATCGGCCAGGTTCAGCTTCCCATACAGAAAGTGCCAACGATGCTTTAATTGGCCAAAAGCACACTCCGCAGACATTCTGCACTGGCTCAGCCTGTTGTTGAACTGCTGTTATACCAATAAAATAAAAACCAGCAGGATCTTATTAAAGGGAATAAGAAAAATGCCACATTTATTGTGAATACAGAAAGAATCATAGTAAGCAGTTAGTTATAGCTATAACATTCCATTTAATTTCATATTTATTCACACATTCATTCACACACACGCACACAGAGGTTCTGCAAGGTTGTTATCATAGTTACCAGCCTTAGAGTTGCTCATGCCAAGCCACTAGCCAGGTGGCCTGGACACGAGGAGGGAGCAGGGCCTTGTCAGATGCACATCTGGTGCTCCTGGAAGTTGGTTTGCAGAAACAGACCCCAAAGTTCTCAGTTTCTAGACTCCATTTTTATAGGTATTTCTTCCTATGCCAGTCTTTGGGAATTGCTTCATCATGCTGTTGCTGAATCAATCAGCAGATGGCACATTCCTGACGGCTCTGTGCTGCCAGATGTTATCTTCGGCTCTCCCTTCTTGAGGCTGTTGGGTAGATTCCAGTCTGCCCTCTGGGGGTCATCTGGTTGTCTTCATTCTGCGCATTCTTCAACCGATCTATACTGAACTCCTAGGCTGGCACCTCCCTGATTATTCATTTATTATCCACACCAAGCATCCATCCACATACATCCTCTATCTTTATTTTAATCACAATTGTTAACAAAGCGAGATAAATACAACAAGAGGGTGGGGGAGTCTCTGTGTGTTGTTTCTGTTGTTACAAAGTATCGCTTTGAGTCTCTCTCTGTGTGAGTAGTTGTTACAACGTATTGCTTTGAGAACAGACTCTGTCTTAGGATGTACTAACACAATTAGCAGCTTGCAAGTTTCATACAGAGAGGGGAGAAACAGTAAAACCAAGAGACCAAAAACCAAGAGACCTTTTAATTAGTAATACCCTGGAATTTAAACTATGGGGAGTCAAACTCATGTGTGATTTTAATACAGAACTTCTTTAATATGATCCAACACCGCTCCTTGCTGCTGTCAAGGCTCCCTGTGGAGGGTTTCATGAGCCACGGCATTAAAGGGTAAGCAGGGTCTCCAAGGATCACAATTGGCATTTCGACTTCCCCTACGGTGATCTTCTGGTCTGGGAAAAAAGTTCTGGCTTGCAGCTTCCTGAACAGTCCAGTGTTCCAAAAGATGCATGCGTCATGCAACTTTCCAGGCCAGCCTGTGTTAATGTCAATGAAACGCCCACAGTGATCCACAAGCGCCTGGAGAACCATAGAGAAATACCCCTTCCGATTAATGTACTCGGAGGCTAGGTGGGCTGGTGCCAGAATTGGAATATGTGTGCCATCTATCTCCCCTCTGCAGTTAGGGAAACCCATTTGTGCAAAGTCATCCACAATGTCATGCATGTTACCCAGAGACACGGTTCTTCTGAGCAGGATGTGATTAATGACCCTGCAAACTTGCATCAACATGATTCCAACTGTCGACTTTCCCACTCCAAACTGGTTAGCAACCGATCGGTAGCTGTCTGGAGTTGCCAGCTTCCAGATTGCAATAGCCACCCACTTCTCCACTGTCAGACCAACTCTCAATCTCTTGTCCTTGCGCCGCAGGGTGGGGGCAAGCTCCTCATACAGTCTCATGAAAGTGGCTTTTCTCATCCGAAAGTTCTGCAGCCACTGCTCGTCATCCCAGACTTGCATGATGATGTGATCCCACCACTCAGTGCTTGTTTCCCGAGCCCAAAAGCAGCATGTCCGTGAATGCCACAAGCAAACTCGTGTCATATGCATTACTCAAGTCGATATCGCTGGAGCCCTCACTGTCACTTTGGATGATAAGGAATAACTCAACTGCCAAATGTGACGTGCTGACGAGACTCGTCAGCACATTCCTCAGCAGTTTGGGCTCCATTCCCACAGTCCGAAAAGGAAGACAGAGTGCGCAGTACAAAAAACGTTGAAAGATGGTGCCAAATGTGGACGGATGCACAGGGATTGTTGGGATGTGAACTGATGCATCACAGGGCGTTGGGACAGGACCCAGAATGCCCCGCACCCCCTGCCCTCTTCCCACAAGCCACAGCGCCAGAATGGGAAGAGGTGCTCTGTGGGATAGCTGCCCATAATGCACTGCTCCCAGTGCTGCTGCAAGTGCCGCAAACATGCCACACCAGTGCGCTTGCAGCTGTCAGTGTGGACGGACTGCAGCGCTTTCCCTATTGTGCTCTCCAAAGGCCAGTTTAATTCAAAGCGCTCTACATTTGCAAGTGTAGCCATGCCCCAAGAAAAGCAGTTCAACTCCCTGTCTATAACACAGGGTGGGCAAACTTTTTGGCCCAAGGGCCACATCAGTATTGCGAAACTGTATGGAGGGCCAGGTAGGGAAGGTTGTGCCTCCCCAAACAGCCTGGCCCTCGCCCCCTGTCTACCACTTCCCGCCCCCTCAGAACCCGACCCATCCAACCTCCCCCTGGAATCCCACCCTCTATCCAACCCCTGACAGGCCCCCAGGACTCCCACACCCCTATCCCAACCCCCCTGTCTCCTGACCGGCCCCTCCCCTGCAGAACTTCTGCCCCATCCAACTGTCCCCTGTTCCCTGACTGCCTCCATGGGACCCCTTGCCCCTTATCCTGCCCCTGCTCCCTTACCATGCCGCTCAGAGAGACAGGAGCTTGCAGCCATGCGGCCCGGCCAGAGCTAGCAACACCGCCCAGAGGTTGCGGGGGAGGGGAGACAGCAGGGGAGGGGCTGGGAGCTCAAGGGCCCGGCAGGATGTTCCCGTGGGCCATAGTTTGCTCACCTCTGTTATAACAGATATTTATCATCTTATAGGAAATGTGTACAAGTTAACCTAATTCAACTGTCCTACTATCACTGCTACAAAAGGAGAGGCTAAAAGCTGGGCTTCGGGCAACCTCCAATCTGTTAGGCTCTACATCCTTGTTGTGATTGGAGAAAAGAGCCCAGGTTGTTTTCACAGAGGCATTTCAAGAGATCCCAGAATTTTGACAAACCCACCGTTTAGGGAACATGTTTAGGGACTCTTTATTTTAAACGAGGTCTGGAAACTGAGGACTAAAAGCTGGTTGGCCCTTGCTTGGCTGCACAAAATAATAAGGAGCTTTACAAAGTGTGGAGCTGTGCTACATTCAGAGCTAAGTAACATGAAGTTACTGCACCCAGGAGAGCATAGCACTCCAAAGGTGTGGGAGAGTAGGTAGCCGTGGCTCTGGCCTCACTATGTGCCAGCCTGGAGAACTGGTTAAGCCACACAGTGGTGGGGACTATGCTGAACCTGTTAAATGGGTGAAGCACTTTCTGCTAGCTCTCCTTTTGTACTAGGGAGCTAAGAGGGATAGCACAACACAGCTCCACACCACTCCCGGCCCAGGACTGGGCATGAATGACATAAGCTACCCTGAGAAACTGGTATTTTGTACATTTAATACATCATTTTGCTCTATCAAGCTGCAGCACAGATGGATGTCAAATATTTAGTATTTCTGGTTCCAACCCACTAAAAAACTACAGCTCTGAGAGACCCTCAGAGATTAGGATTTAGCTGCATTATCTGATGCTGTGTTCAAGTCTGGTTTTGACAATAAGTATTTGTTCACACACACATCACAGTCCTTTGAAATATTGACTTTGCTGACAGCATTAAGACCCAGAACAAAACATTAAGGCTTTATCAAAACACAAAAGTAGTACACCTGTAACTGTACTTACAAGACCCCCTTAGTGCAGATACAGTTATAGCAGTATGACAGTGCCTTACACCAGTAGAACATTCCTATGCAGGACGGGGAATGAGCTGTACTGTATAACACACCTTTATACTGTGTATTTGTGTCCACATTAGGGATTTCACTGGTATAAATATAGCTATAAAAAGCTCACTCCCTCAACCAATATAGTTATACCAGAACAACACCTTTGTGTAGTCCAGGACTGAGCCTTAAAGTGTTACATTAGTAAAGTTGTCATGAGAGGTTGTGGCATAGCTTCATCGGATAAGCAATTCCAAAACAATCAAAACAACAGCAAGATAAGCAAAATACATGCTAAAAATAGTTCGCCTTTTTAAATGTGTAATGTGTACCATGTACTTTACCCTCTTGCATGAGTATAAAAATCCATGAGAAGAGCACAAGCTATTACGGAAAGAACCATGAAGACCTTTCTTCTGCTAGCAGCCATTGGACTTTGTTCGGCACAATACAACCCAAATACAAGGCCTGGGAAGACGTCTATTGTCCACCTGTTTGAATGGCATTGGGCTGACATTGCTCTTGAATGTGAACGGTATTTAGCACCCAATGGATTTGGTGGAGTTCAGGTATGTAGCCTCTAATGTTAATAGAGAGTGAAATTGCCTCATAGCTGGCACATTTTGCTTATTAAAGTAAAAATCCAGGTCATATGGGACAGGCACCAAGTTCAAACTAAATAGAAATTGGTAAGGGAAGTACTAAATGCTGAAGCAGTAAAAATAGACCAGTCCATCATGATGGGGTTCATTTATTTAATCACTCCAAAGGAGTAACGGAAATATTCCTCCAAGTGAAAAGTAACACCTGAATCTTTATTTACTACTGTGGAAAATGAGGGGGATACCTGTATTTTTTTTTTATGACCATTGTATGTACCTCAGTTTACCTGCCTGATATTTTGACTATGCAGAATTAAGTGAAAGGAGAATGTTAGGAGGAGAACAAAAGGAAATGACAGAGATAAAAGTACCCACAGAGAGATACCAAAGCTCCTTAGGAGAGCAATGGAGTGAGCTTTAATTGGGAAATACCCACCTCTCTGACTCCAGCTGGGCTAGTAAGTTTATTTTTCCTGACCCTGGGACCAAAGGAACACTATGGCAAAGACCTCACTGCCTAGGAACAAGGAGGGTGAGCAGGCAGCTGTGGCTGGAGGTAAGTCTGACTGACACACTGAAAGTATGCTGCAGGGGCTGTCTGTCTTTCTCCCAACCCAGGTTTATGGGGTCTGAGCTGGATGGAATTTACTCAAAACTTGCAAAGAGAGAATAAAGTTTAGGTAAGACATGGGCATGTATCTAGGCCCCTCACTTTTTCACTCACTTCTCAGAGTACTGTGTATTTTGGGATAAATAAATAATACTTTATTTTGAAGAAGCTGTTTTTAGAGCCTTTAATCAGCCAGTAGTCACAGGCTCCTAGATAAAAAAGGCTGGCAGGCCAGGTGCCAAATACCGTTTGGCCTGTCATATTCTCACTGTTGGTAAACAGGGGGCCTGCAGTCCAGAGGCTCATTCTAGGAGTTGTAGGACTGTGTGGTTCTAACCAGAGAGGGATGAGGGTAACAAAACTTGTTACTAGAGGGGTATACTCAAGGAGCTAAAAGGGGTCTAAAGTGCAGCTTGGCCTTTTAGTGTGACAACTACAATTTGATACATACCGTTTCTCAAATGGCTGCACAAACACTCACTGCTCACCTATGTCTATTTCATATGCCAGCTTCATTAAACACTTAAATATAAGCAATCTCAGGGGCCTGATCACCCAATGAGTCCCTGTCTGTAAGGACTGCCTCTGAGATGCTGAGCCGCTTCATCTCCTATTGATTTCAAAGGGAGATGAGAGTGCGGAGCATCTCCCTGGATTGGATTCTGATAGAGCCAACTCTTTGTCGCAGATGATCAGGGCCTCAGACCCTCTGTCTTTTACAACACTAAACAAGTGCATAAGTAATTACTAGTTTATTTTCAAATGACATCACTTTGTTCACAGATATCTCCTCCAAATGAAAATATTGTCATTACTAACCCATGGAGACCATGGTGGGAAAGATACCAGCCAATCAGCTACTATCTATGTACACGATCTGGATATTATGATGAATTTAAAGACATGGTGACCAGATGCAACAATGTTGGAGTAAGAGACTTGAAATTCCTCCTATATAAACAGTGTGGGGAGATGTAAGAGATTTCAGGTAGTCCTCTGTCCTGTTCCCAGTGAAAAAAATGTTTATTCTTCAATAATTCCTAGGAGATAAGGTGCCAGTTCTCAACTGAACTCATTTTGTACTCCTTTGCAGTGGAGGACTAGGTCAATCAAAAGCTTCATCATGCAGCAATAGCTCAACCCAACAAAGTACTGTTAAAGAAAAACCCAGCAAAAATTGCTTTTTTGGGTTGTTGTTGTTGTGTTTTGTTTTTTGGTTTGCAAACTTTAAAACAAGCAAACAATCAGGAGAAATAGTTGCTTTTCAACAGGTGCCTATTTTTAATATTTAGTGTAATTGAAAAACTATCAGTTAGCAAAATTGGAGTCTTTATTCTTTGAAGATAGAAGAACTTAAGATGGATGCTTGCATTTAACTTCTCTACTTCATATGGTCTTGACAGCTGTCTGACTAATGGTATGTAGTCATTAGCACTCAAAATCAGAGTGAGGCACCAGATAACTCAGGAGGGAAGATATGAGGAGATCAGAGTTAAAAAGAGAGATGATCTAATTTTCTCCCGAACAGTCTAGTCTTTCAGATGAGGTGTATATCACTGAATGGTAAGCTCACTGTTGGATATTTAGAAAAAAATAATACTCTATCACTTTGCTCACATGAAAAAGCTCTAGAAGAAAAAAAAAGGGGGGGAGTCAAAAGGGGAATGTAAATGAGGGAATAAGTGTTATTTAGTCAATGGCACTCAGGCACTGGTTTTATTAAACTGAAATGCAAACATTCCTCTCTAGGTTCATATTTATGTGGATGCTGTAGTCAACCACATGTGTGGGTCTGGTGCTGGTTCTGGTAATAGTTCTACTTGTGGAAGCTATTTCAATGCAGAGACCAGAGATTTTCCTGCTGTGCCATACTCAGCCTGGGACTTTAACGATGGTAAATGTAAAACTGGAAGTGGAGACATTGAAAATTACCATGATGTGACTCAGGTAAACTTAGAATTGTAAAATATATTTTCCCTGTTTATTCTTACTCCCACTCTCTTCTTTACTGGGCTTTGCTGTTACATAAAAACCTCGGAACAGGAAAACTCAGAGATGGGTGAATAACTGATTTCTCAGTTCACTGGCAATTTAAAAATAATAATATAAAAAAGGTTCCATCTTAAGTTTTTTTAAACTTAAAAAACTAAATTAAATTAAAGGGATATTTTGAAATAAAAGTAGTTTCAAACCAAAATATTGATAATTTAAAAAAAAAAAAAGTCAAAATGAAGTTTTAAAATTTTAGGAATTTCTCACACGCACGCACGCACACACGCTCCCCAACAAACAATTTGGCAAAACAGACACAAATTCATTCTTTTCCTTGCAAAAAAAATGTTTAATAGAAATTTTTTGCCCAGCTTTAGCAATATTTCACACATAATAGTCCCTCCATGAATTAGTTAGTAGGGGTAGTGAAAATTACGTAACCAATAGGATACATTTCAGCAAGGTACTTTAAGCATGTGGATAGTCCTATCAAATCAGTGGGATAACTCTTATAATAAAAGTTAGGAATGTGCTTAAGTACCTTGCTAAATCAAGGCCATGCTGGTCATTTCAAAGGATATTTCAGAGTAGCAGCTGTGTTAGTCTGTATTTGCAAAAAGAAAAGGAGTACTTGTAGCACCTTAGAGACTAGCTTTCGTGAGCTACAGCTCACTTCATCGGATGCAACACAAAAGCTTACGTTCAGATAAATTGGTTAGTCTCTAAGGTGCCACAAGTACTCCTTTTCTTTTTTCAAAGGATATTGTTATCTTTTAAATGCTAATCACGACTGAGCCTGATCAGTAAATATGGATGCAAATGCCGGGGTACTACAGAAAAGTGTGAGTAGATAACATTCTTCCTTGTGCTCCCTTATGGGTGAGCCACACAACTGAGCTCTTGACTTTACCTCTTGTGATTATTGGTATAGCTCCTTTTCCCACTGTGGGGTCTTAGGTCATCAGCTGTATTCACCAAATTCCATTATACATTCCATTGCCTAAATTCCCATGGCAGCTTCATTTGGAATCAATATTCTTCACCCCCTTGCCCTGAAAAGTCAGGTAATGGTGCTGTGCATTGCTAAACAGCATCTTTCACCCCATTCCAATGGTACATGAAAGTATTCCTCTGTATATCTCTCTTACTCTGTTTCCCTTTGTCCCTGTCTTGAGGACTGGGAGAGGGGGAGAGATTGTAAATTCATTAAGTGATTGGGCATCATTCAGGATGAAAGATGCTAAAGTATCATTATTATTCGCCTCTTCACTGTAATGCAGAGATCAAACACTTGATTACACATTGCCTCTCAGGATTGCCATAGGAAACCATTCTTTTTCTGTGAATATTTTAAAATACTCTTTTAAAATTTTCTATCTCATTGAAAATTCACAACAGCAAATTTTACAGGAAGCAAAGATAAAAATGGGCACGAACATAGTCAAAATGAATTTGTTTAAAATTGTGAAATAAAATCGGTGGCAAAATTTTGTATTATGAATCCAGCTAAAATAAAATCTCTCATGCACTCTCATGCTAAGAGAAAAGTAGCATGCAGTTGATCCTGAAGAGAAATATTTTTATCTGTATATTAGAGCTGAAGTAAAAATGACATATTAAGACAGATTACTTCTCCTAGTTGTACTAAAATCCCATGAGTAGGTTTGGCAGAATTTGATTTTTATTTTGTATAATTTTGATGGATAATATTGTTTATTTGTAAGCCTTTTAAAATTTTTATGTATTTAAATCATCAAAGTTGCAAAAATTGTTTTAAGCATTTTTATATTTATATTTAAAATTTTAAAGGTGTGGGAAATTATGGGAAAGGTCACATCATTTTTAATGATAGTCCACATTGAGATTCAAAAAGTTCAAGCTTTATTATCATTAAAACAAAAATCAAATACCAATAAGTTCTCAAGCAGAATTTTTCTCACTGTGCTACCTGTAAATTTCAATTTTTATTGGAGGAAATATTTTTTCATTGGTTTGTGTGTGTATAGTGAAATCAATGTGCACTGACAGTTATTGATAAAAATCTAATCCTTCCAAATCTCCCTATGAGTATAGAATTAATGGACTGATTCTCAGCTGGCATTTTCCTAAATCACTTACACTTATGCAGAGTGGGTGTAAAATATAAACAACTCCACATGATGCAAAGTAGTAGAGAATCAGGTCCTATATCAGTATAGTAAAGTCTAGTATACGTAATCCCAGTGTCACCTGCAGCCATATGTATGTTATGCACATTGTGTACCATTGGCAGTGACGACAATGAACAGTGCTGGCTGGCCGGCCCACTGGGCACTCATGTTTGTCCCTGCCAGCCCCCCTGTCATGGTAGGGAACGAGAGCAGTGGGGCCAAAATTGAGAGGTGTTGTAACCTGGTGCACAGGGGTCACAGTGCCTCTCAGATTTGGCCCCATGACAGAGGGGCTGCGGGACCAACCTTGAATAGGTACACAGGGCAGCAGGGTGGCCAGCACTGATCCTCCTTGCCATTGTCATGGGGCTAGCTCCTGCACCAGGACACTTCCACAGGGGCTTGCCCTTCCTCACCCCACTTTCAACAGCCCATGTCCCCTCTCAGGGATGGGGAGTGACACAACAGCTGGCGGGTGAGGCTGGAAGACGGGCTGAGCATGGCACAGGTGAGGTGCTGCTGCCAGCAGCTCCCCTGGGCATGGCTCCATGGGGACTGACAGTACATATCATGGGAAAAATTTCTGGGGGCTCTGTGTAATTCTATATTATTCTGTGTTTTTTTCAGCAATGGTTTTGCAAGAACTGTGTTCAGGACACTTCATTTAGCACGTAGGATGAAAATTGTCTTAAATCAGCTAATTTTTTAAACAGGTCCGCGACTGTCGCCTTGTCAGTCTTCTTGATCTTGCCCTGGAGAAGGACTATGTGCGTTCGAAAGTTGCTGAATACATGAACGATCTTATTGATATTGGTGTGGCAGGCTTTAGAATTGATGCTTCCAAGCATATGTGGCCTGGGGACATGACGGCATTTTTAGACAAACTGAAAAATCTAACGACAAAATGGTTTTCCAAAGGATCGAGACCTTTCATTTACCAGGAGGTAATCTCGTTTTCTTAATTTCACTCTATGGAGAAATGGGTTCTTTTATGCAAATACAGTATGGACTTGACCCTGCATGTATGTTAGTGCTTTGTTGTATCAGGACTGAAGTACTCAGCAGCTTGCAAAACTAAATTATCTACAAATTAATGCAAAGAACTAATGTCAAAATGTTCCACTTTCTAATTTGTATGGGCCCAAATGGATCCTTTTGTTTGCAATCAAGTAACCATCTAAATACTTGAGGTGAAATCCTGGCTCATTGACTTCAATGTCAACGCTCCCATTGACTGCTAGGGGCTAGGATTTTATTCATGATTTTACATGTGCATTCACATTGTAGATGTCTAAATGGTCACACAAAATGAAAAATAATGGAGAATCAGGTCCAAAAAGTTTTAGTTCCTGTGGATTCTAACCTTTAGTACTTCATATTCCAGCCCACAGTCTCCTATTTTGCTACTAGAGCTTTACGTTTCCAAGCCTACTTGGTTTATTCAGTGCAAAACTTTAAAATGTGTATATTAATTCTTTCAGGCATTTTCTTTTGATTTACTTCCTCCACCCCCTATTCATCATTATTCATATAATCATTAAAAATATACATAGATCTCAACTTACAAAATAAAACTCTAACTTCTGCAGCATCAATAGAGAAAGTATAAATAAATAACTTCGCAAGATTCCCCCCCCCCCAAGTCTCAGCAATATTGTTACATGACTTTTATCAGTAAATGACTGTTTTTAAACCAGAAGACAATCTCTACCAATTTAAAATTTTAAATGTGAATTAATATTTTGAACCTAAACCTACCAGGAATGTCCCTTTAAAGTCAAACTTCTCATTAGATTCTTTTTATTGTCAAACTGATCGTTTCAGAACTGGGTCATGTATTTCCTTACTAATCTATTCATGGTCACGACATATTTGGGAGTGGGGGAGAAGAGACAAGAGGTTTTTAATGTTTTTCAATTGCACCTGAATTTGGGATGCTTTAGGAAGCAATAAGTGGGATTTAGTAAGTAACCCAACTTATTTCTGTTTTAATACATTCAATTGATTTCTTGTTCCCTAAAAGCAGCATTTAGGGCTATGAATTGTATCTTTTTAACCAGGAGATTGGACTATAATAGTGGCTTTTCTTTCTTCTACTAGGTAATTGACTTGGGTGGAGAGCCAATTAAAAGCAGTGATTACTTTGGAACTGGCCGAGTGACTGAATTCAAATATGGTGCCAAACTGGGTACAGTGATCCGCAAATGGAATGGAGAAAAGATGGCCTATTTAAAGTAATATATATAATTTGAATTAATCATTAGATTCCTGCAATATTTGAACTACTAATTTCAATGTGTTTGACTCTGTTTGTTTGTTTAGGAATTGGGGAGAAGGCTGGGGTTTCATGCCCTCTGACAGAGCCCTTGTCTTTGTAGATAATCATGACACCCAAAGGGGACATGGTGCTGGGGGAGCTTCTGTTCTAACCTTCTGGGACTCCAGGTAGCTTCATACAGCCAACAGAGTTGTTGTTGTTCTTCTTCCTCCTCCTCCTCCTCTTCCTCCTTTCCCCATCCTCTCTTTCCCCCCTTCTGCACCAAAAAAAAAAAAAAAAGACAGCGTATCTTCATGTGTTTCATTATTCTTTGGTTTACAGACTATA
Source organism: Lepidochelys olivacea (assembly GCF_965140295.1). Classification (NCBI taxonomy): domain Eukaryota; kingdom Metazoa; phylum Chordata; order Testudines; family Cheloniidae; genus Lepidochelys; species Lepidochelys olivacea. The sequence goes on along the minus strand of NC_140418.1, from coordinate 68,941,396 downwards.
TAAAATGGCACTTGGCTTTATGCTTGCTCATCCTTATGGATTTACACGTGTTATGTCAAGTTACCGTTGGCCAAGATATTTTCAGAATGGAAAGGTAGGTTTATGATCAATGAGAACAAGTATGTAGGCTGTTAATGATCCCTGTGTCATCTTTTATGCTTCATTGAGCTGTCTCCTCAGATAGAATGTTTAATCTGTATAACTTTGTGTTTAATAACAAGGACATTAATGATTGGGTGGGACCACCAAGCTCTGAGGATGGATCAACCAAACCTGTTACAATTAATCCAGACTCCACTTGTGGCAACGACTGGGTCTGTGAACACAGATGGCGTCAAATAAAGTAGGACACTGCAAACAGCAATTTCCAATATATTCTTCGCCCGATGTGGGGATATTTTAATTAAAGTCAAGCCCATTGGTTGTATTTTCAGGAACATGGTTATTTTCCGTAATGTGGTTGATGGCCAGCCTTTCTCAAACTGGTGGGACAATGACAGCAATCAAGTGGCTTTTGGGCGTGGTAATAGAGGATTCATTGTCTTTAATAACGATGACTGGTAAGTGGGAGGAGTGAATAGCTCCAGAAAAAATGTTACCCCCTGGTCAACCGGTACGCCCTATTACTGGCTATAGAATCTGTGGCAACTGGTTGGTGGGACAGGTCAAGGCTCTTACCTGATGCAACTCCAAACCTACCATCTTCCCACTCCCAAAAGCACTCTTCAAAACCCAGCATTAGCTCTTTAAGCAACACAATATTCTGCTCGTGGTTCCTGGTCATTGGATTTGAAACATGCAGTAAGAGGTTGGTCAGTGAGGCGTGCATGACCACACAGGTCTGAGAGGTACTTTGGCCACTACTGGTGTTGGGCCTGGGCCTAAATAGGCTAGCAGACATGTCTGTAAGGAATGGGTGGAGAACTGACTGAGAGTAATGTGGGTCAAGCTGGGATAGTTTTGAGAAAGGGCTGGCAGCTGGGAGTTTTCCGCTTTCTTTTATGGTGAGAAGAGTTGATGATTGGATTGGATATTTTAGAGGAGCACAGATCTCAGAATTGCATTGCATATGAATTGTTCTCAATCTTGCGTGTGTGTTAAGGTTTGAATCACTCACTTCATTTAAGTGTCTTCCTGCCTTATACAAAGGGCTTCCTGTATCTAACCAGGCCCACTTCCTTTCTGGATATTCCACAAAGCTCCTGGCAGAGTCTCATCAGGGCTGGCACTTCATGTTAGGGTTATTGTTATGCTTTTCCAGACTTCTTTAGAGTCAGAGGTGCAGAAAGAGATGTAGGGAATCTGTGATGCTGAGGTAGCCCAAAACAGTATAATATTGGCAGAGCCCTCCTGATTCCAATGGAGAGTGCAAGAAATGCTGAGATGACTTAATGGGACTATCAGAAAAAAGAATTTGGGTATGTAGAGAGGGAAGGACTTGGGAGAAGAAAAGGAACAATAGGAGCCTAATTATAAGGAAGACTCTAAACTTTTGGAAACTGACAAGAATACCTGAATTTAGTGTCCCTGCAGATAGTATCATACACATCTGTCTTCATGTTTTTTGCTCTAGTTATTTGGGGTCTAATTCTGTCTTCTGATTTGTATTCACAGTCACCATTGACTTTCTGTGGAAATTATATTCACACAGAGGCATAGTTTATATTAGTAAATACGGCAAGTAGAGTAGAATTGAGTCTTTCATGTGTAAATTACACTGTAGATATCTCCTTCATGCAAAAGGAGGAGGAGCTGTCAGATAGAACTGTATGCCTGAGAGCATGAAAGAGACTATCTGTCTGAAAGATACTTCAGCAGATTAACATTTGTACTCATGTCTATCCCAGATGAAATGGGGCTTCAATTTTAATTAATTTTTGCCCTTTCAGAAGTGGGATCATTCTAAAGATAATCAAAAGCTAATTCTTTAAATGTCGAGGTCAAATGAAAAATGAGTGAATAATTTATATTCACCAGCCTGTATATTGAATTTTAAATATATGAAGCCTTTGTGAATGGGAGTAGATGGATAACCGCTGCTTACTCATGCCTACACATGCAAAGCCTGATGGCATTTCAAACTGGAATCTTTCTTTGTCTAGCAGGGCTGCATGGACACATTGAGGCCATATAGACAGCATATACAATGGCCTTAGTACTCATTGTAGGCTGATGTTGCTCCCTACTTAACACAGACAGGCTCTGCTGTATCAGGGAATGAAAGACCCAGACCCAAGAGTAAACCCCAAGTGTTGGATATTGTAGTGCAGAACACTATCCCCAAAGCCAGCTGGCTGGCCAAATGAATGACGCTTTATAATAAAAGAGAAATACCTATACTGGAGAGTCTGAATAATCATTTATTCCTTTTCAATCTGTTTTTATAAATAGGAGCTTGAATGTGAATTTGCAAACTGGCCTTCCTGCTGGAACTTACTGTGATGTTATTTCTGGGCAAAGGGAAGGTGACCGCTGTACAGGAATACAGGTGCAGGTTGTAGGTGACGGCATGGCTAATTTCCAGATTAGTAACCAGGCTGAAGATCCTTTCATTGCAATTCATGTTGATGCTACATTGTAATCCATGCAAGAACGAATGAGTCTCTGTATAACATCTCTAGCAAGGAATAAACTGTATTGGCACAAAAGTAATGGGTTTTTTTAGGCTCATTAATGAAATACTGTGTCATTGCTGTAATATTATTACACAATAACTAGCACTGATCCTGATACACATTTTTGAGATGGTGTAACAGGCCTACAGGTATGGTTCACTTTAAAGAGTACTTCATTTTATTTCACATGAAGTAAAGGAGAAATTAAACCATGAATTGAGATGATTTTTCTATTGTAATTCCAAAACTCAGGCAGGCAGAGAAACAGACGCACTGTAGGCTGATGTTGCTCCCTACCTAACACATACAGGCTCTGCTGTATCAGGGAGTGAAAGACCCAGACCCAAGAGCTTGTAACAGCACCTGTTAGAGCCTTGGCAATGCAAAAATATTGAAAAAGATCTTGTTTCACATCAAACCTGTGACCCTCTGAAACCCCCATATTCACTACTGTCATATAATTATATGTTTTGTACATGTCTTGTGAGGTATCAGTCTTGATCTGTTGAACAATAATAACCTGTTGGATTGTATGTACTATCCTTGTACATGAAGGTATGAAGTATTACTACATGTGTTACAGAAATATGTTGTGAGGTTGGGAACACCCACAACCAAAGATGTGGCTATTGATGGCTACTCGGCATTAATGGCTCATCAACACACAATCCATTATCCTAGAGACTTCTCTGAGGAGGCACATACACCATGGGGGCAGACTAACCCGCATCATAGCAAAGATCTGTGCAGCAAGCTGGAAGAAAACAGAGACAGTGACACCATCACTTGGCACACAGTACAGGTGAAAAAACTTGAAGAACACCAGCAAATCTATTGGTTAGCAGGATGGCAAAATAGGGAGGGGATCAGTTTCTGCAGCATGAATTACATTTTATGCAACCTGACCTTCTTAACATTGAAGAGTTATAATGAATTAATTAAATAACATCAATGCAATATTCAAGTTACATATGCAAACGTGTCAGGAAATGTTAACATTAAGACTCCCATCACGTAAATTTGTTCACATTGTTTAAATATATGCTTTAATAGACAATATATGCAATTTAACTAGTCATTAAAGATGGAACAGCATAACTTTTTTTCAAAGTATACAGTTCATTGTCAGGTACGGTAGGCTGCAGCACTACTGGATCCCCTACCAGGACAGTTGGTGAAAGCAAGAAAAATCAGCTCCTGAAATAGTCTCTTTAGTCTCGCTCATTGTGAGTGGGACTCTTTTGGGGGGCAATTAATTTTACAATAATGTTTAAAATCTCTCCCTGGGGAGGTGAAGGGTATTTGAATCACATGTTCCATCTCCCACATTCAAATTGTTGCTGCTCCTGGCCTTCTCCTGGTTGCTGTTTGGTCCTTGCTGTGAAAATTAGCAAGTGAGCTGGAGGGATGGGTGGGGGGGTGAGAGCAAGTGACGGAAGGAGAGGGGATGGAGTGAGCGGGGCGGGGGGCCCTTGGAGAAGGGGTGGGGTTGTGGAAGCAAGTGTGTTGGGTTTTCTGCTATTAGAAAATTGGCAACCCTAGTGTGTAGCGGGGTTGGGTGGTGCTCCCTCCCCTGTGGGAACTGGCCCAGGCCCCTTTGCACCCTCTCCCAATTTTGCACCGTGCCCCCTCATGGGGGGCATGTCCCACAGTTTGGGGATCATTGCTTCATCCACCCACTGGCCTACAACAACAATGCTCCAGGCCCTCCAGACACCTTTCCCCAGCCTACTTAAGTCTGAGACAGGAACAGAATAGACTGAAAAGTCCTGCAAAGCCACTAGAGCAGTGGTTCCCAAACTTGTTCCGCCGCTTGTGCAGGGAAAACCCCTGGCAGGCCCGGCCAGTTTGTTTACCTGCCGCGTCCGCAGGTTCAGCCGATCGCGGCTCCCAGTGGCCGCGGTTCGCTGCTCCAGGCCAATGGGAGCTGCTGAAAGCAGCGTGGGCCGAGGGACATACTGGCCGCTGCTTCCAGCAGCTCCCATTGGCCTGGAGCAGCGAACCACGGCCACTGGGAGCCGCGATCGGCTGAACCTGCGGACACGGCAGGTAAACAAACCGGTGTGGCAAGTTTGGGAGCCACTGCACTAGAGAGGTTTGTGATGGAGTGAGTAGGCAATTATTACAAGCAGTTTGCTGGGCCCACAATGAGGCATGACCGCTAAGCCCCTCAGGCAGAGGACAGCCTGACTCAGTGATAAAGAGACTAGGTTTAGTTTCAATTTTGGTCAAGTCAGGCAGTTAGAGACCTGTGGATACCAGTATCCTGGGAGGCACAGACCCAGCTGGTGTTGGCGACCTAGAGCCAGGTGAGACCATAGGTCCAGGAGCCAACTCATCGTACTTTACGAAGGCCCTATTGTTTTCTTTAAGCCAGCCAGTGGTTGCAGCGTTACTACACACATATCCAGATGCCTGGTAAGGTGCCAGGAGCTAAATACAGCTGTGAATGGTGGAAGGGGGGGAATTTGTTGTATTATTAATGTTTTAGCATTTAACATTTTTTGTCTCTGGCGTCTCTGTTGCCTCTCCCCAATAAAGTCCCCCTTTGTTACATTGTTCTTTGTGGGTGTGACATTGAATTTGTTTAGGGTTCCATTATTGAATTCTATTTCTTATGTTCTGGGTCAGAAGCCTTGGTAAGAACAGGAGTATTAGTCATTTTTCCAAGGGACAGCATCCGCTTGTGTCCTAGGCACAGAGAGGATGCACCTTGGTTCGTGGCACCAGGCAGCACAACAAGGAACCTAGGTTGCTACCGTTGGGGTTGGGGTGGGAGAGAAGACCCTCTAACTAGCAAGCATCAGGGAGAAGGCTTGATCCCCATGAGCCCTTGGGAGAGCGGATACACCAAGTTATTTATTTTTAAATACTAAAAGCCGTTTGTTCTGCCTTTCTGCATTGACAATGTTTTGAATAATATTAAAAATAAAGCATCATCTCGTACAGTCTATGATGAAGCACTCGTGTTAAGAAATTCACTAAAATCTGTACAGCAGCCTATCTACAACGAGACTGGTTTTTTCAAAGATAAGCTTTTGTACTGCACCCATCTCCATGGTAGCTGAAAACCTACAGAATTCCCAGTGCCTGTGATCGAAAATTTCCAAGAAAATAAAAGTAAGCATGTGTGTGTGTGTACGCACGCACGCACTTCTACATTAGATGCTTTCTGCGTTAAATAGTAAGTGAAGCTTAGATTTTTTTTTCCACGTTGCCTAAGGAACTTGGCTTGGTAGTTGGATGTCCAAATGCCTTAGTCTGCTTTGAAAGGCAGATGGGAGATAAGCACAAAGAATACCAGTCTTTATAAATGTTTTTGCATATCATCAGAAGGCTGTTTTATTACATCAGGGTCAGAATGGTCCTACTTGGATGCATGCTAGGCATCTACATTCCTCTTGCATCATCTAATTTGAGTTTCTCCATGAGGGTTTAGCTGCCTAGTTGAGTTTAATTTTGTGGCATCCATGTTAGAAATTGTAGGTCAAAATATTAAGAGAGTTTTAAGGCCAGAAGGGGCTTTTGTGATCATTGTGTCTGACCGCCTGCATAACACAACCCATAGGCCTCCCCTAAATTAAGTCCAGTTTCAAGGCCAGTAGCTGTGGTTGAACCAGTGCATGTCTTTTAGAAAAACATCCAATCTCGATTTTAAAATCTCTAGTGATGGTGATTCCACCACAGCACTGGTACATTGATCCAATGGTTAATAATTACCCCCACTGTTAAAAGCTTGCACTTCTTTTTTCTAGCCTGATGCTGGCAATTTTTAGCCATTGGATCTTGTTATACCTTTTGTTTGCTAGACTGAAGACCCCCCCCCCCCAAACCCCCGTATCAAATTTCTGTTCCCTATGTAGGTACATTGGGGATCAGATTATAGCACTGGCCATCTCAGCATTTAGGTTTTTTTTAGTTTGAGTTTGGATTTAAAAGGTAGGTGAATTTGACCAGTTAGAGAATATATTTTTTATCTATGGCCATCACAGTAACATGTACTGGCTGTTAGCAGTTGGAGGTTTACTGCTGGAAAGCGGAGCCTGCTCTCTGACAACTTACTGTTCTTGTGATAGGTTTCAGAGTAGCAGCCGTGTTAGTCTGTATTTGCAAAAATACAGTTCTTTTTTTTTTTTTTGTGATGTAGCCAGGCTTGTGTGTTAGTTGCCCGTGACCAATAAATTCCTGGTAAAAGAATGAGTCTCACAAAGTTTCTCAACTTCTGGCTGTCATTCATTCACATTGTTAAGCTTTCCATCTTCCAGAGTCTCTTTTGAAGTTTAATACATTTTCTTAATATTTACTTTTCTATCTGTTTACTAAGACTGTGGAATTTTATTACTCTTTGTTTTAGTGGGGGACTATGATATGATGCATCTACTTGAAATTCATATTGCCTTTGTCTTCACTGCAAGAATAGATGTTTTTCCATCAAGATAGATATCTTGTTAAAAGATATCTATTGGTAAAACCTGTTTCAGGGTTTTTTGTTTTGTTTTGTTTTTTTGCAGTAAAGACATAGCCATTGTCTCTCTAAAAACCTGACTCACGCCCTCCTTATATCTGCTGTATCATTTCAGCTGGTCTGTTCTGTTATTTCCCTATTGTTCTGAGTCCCTTCCACATTTTGGCTAAGATTTGCTCTCTTTCTAAAAGATAAGCTTTAGTTCATCCACAGGTTTTTGGGCTTCATGTCGGACTTTTTTGTGAAATTTGTGTTCTGCATTATGCAGAAGGTCAGACTAGCTGATCCCAATGAGCCCCTTTAGCCTTAAAAAGCTATGCATTTATAATTCCCTACGACCTCTCAGGCCTCTATCAGACCAGGTAGTAAAATATTAACCAAAGTCGCATTAACCTCTTTCTTTCTGATTCTACTCAATTGTTCCCACTAAATCAATACGGAAGAAATAAGGGTGAATTTAACTTCTGTGACTATAGCCTTGTTGATCACCAAACTGTTATATATGTTGGGATTCCTTCTGAGCTTTTACCACTTGTTTTTTCCAGAATGCCTTGTCAAGTTCTGGGAGAACATTTCATCCAGTTCTCTGGGATCCAGAAGACAGCTTGATTCTCAGGTTACTTTATGAAGCACGTAACTGCTCTTTGCATATGCTAGCCAGGCCTAGATGCAAGGGTTTTAGGTACAGGGGGATACCACAATTCCAATTCATGTCATACCACACACCACCTATCCTCGCTACCAACATCTATACTTGCATGGAAAGATCAATTGCTTTGCAGATTGCATAAGATATGCTTATCAGTTCAGGGTGTTTCTGACTACATTGTTTACTATAAACATAGACACTAACTAGTGTGGTTATCTCCCTTATTTACTGTAAAGACAGTCACAATAGTTAATTGTTTCAGAAAGTACATGTTTGGGTTTGTTCAGCAATTACTGACTCAGGCATGTCTTGGCTTAATTTGGGACTGCTCATGTCAGCTAAGCCAGTGCTACAATAAAGGACCCAATATGCATTTTTTTGCAACCCACAAAACTACAGAAAAATACAATTTCTTCAAATATTTTTAGGCTACAGGGAAAAGTACATTTTAAAACAGCCAAAGCACAATGCCACCTGTGTATCCCTTGGGGCAGTGTAGTTCCATGCCTTCCCACCCAAGGGCTATCTATCCTACCTGGCAGCAATTTAGCCCTGAGAGAGAAATTCTGGACTTTTCAGAAATCATGGAGCCCTCTAGAGGTGCAGTGCAGATGAATGTTTAATATTAAGTATTTCTGATTCTATGCCATTGATGCCTTTTAGATCTGTGAGAGCGATCCTCCCAGCTTAGCATTTACTCCTAATTATTGAAGCCACTGACATGTTCATATCTATTTTTAGTCAATGAGTTTGTGTCCCCATGTGCACTCACAGATGCCAGAGACCTCTGGAAAACTGTGTTGCCACCCTTAAAAAAACACACAGAGGCCTAATTTGTTTTATTTATAGTTAAAGTTTGTTAGCATGAGAATTTGTTTTCTCTTCACCTGTTGAGCACTTCAGACACAATCAGATAAAATGACAAATGGCTAGTTAACCAAATACTAGGCAGTCATGTGAAATATGTCACATGTAAACGTAATGTGAACTGTACCCTCTTGCAGGACTATAAAGATCCAGTAAGAAGACCACAAGCCCTCACTTACAGCACAATGAAGGTTCTTCTTCTGCTAGCAGCTGCTGGCCTTTGCTGGGCACAATACAACCCAAATACAAAGTCTGGGACGACGTCTATTGTCCACCTATTTGAATGGCGTTGGGCTGACATTGCTCTTGAATGTGAACGGTATTTAGCACCCAATGGATTTGGTGGAGTTCAGGTATGTAGCCTCTAATGTTAGTAGGCAGTAAAATTTCTTCATCTTTTGGCATTATTTATTTACCAGAGTAAAAGGTCTAGTTCACAGAGGACAGGCACCAGAGTTACTATCAATTAAAATCGGTGATGGAAGTAGGAAATGTTGACAGGTACGTGCCTAGACCAGTCATTTTGAAGGGGTGATTTTACTTTGTGCCCACTGGGCCAGATCCAAAAAAAACACATGCTTTCCACTATGTGTCATTTACATTCTAATACCTCCAAGTACAAAGTAACAATTTATTTCTTATTTACTATCATTTCAGACATATTTATTCTCCAGTGATGTGCAAAACCACTAACACTTGTCATCCCCATTGAAAAAGAAACTTCTAAATTACTTCAGTCTCCCAGGGTGGTTTTGTCTTTCTTTAAGGAATCTGTCCTAGGTACCTTTTGTGAGATGGTGAGCTCCTTTAACTCCCATTGATTTCAATCCGAGTCCTCCCAGGATCAGATCTTGTGACAGCAAGCTCCTTGTGGGAGAGAGTGGGCTGGATTACAGTGTAAATCAGGAGTAAAACTGGTGTCAGTGATCTGTGTTTGTGCTCCTCATGTGTGTTGTACAGCACTGAGCACCCTCTCTGCGCTTATACAAATAAATGTCAAAATAATTACTAGTTTATGAAATGATGTCCTTTCATTCCCAGATATCGCCTCCAAATGAAAATATTATAATTACTAACCCCTGGAGACCCTGGTGGGAAAGGTACCAGCCAATCAGCTACAAACTGTGCACACGATCTGGAAATGAAAATGAATTTAAAGACATGGTGACCAGGTGCAACAATGTTGGAGTAAGTGTCTGTGGATTTCCTCCTGGTGAAATAGTGTGGGGAGAAAAAACTGATTTCAGATCGGAATAGCTGACTATCCTATTCCAAATGAAGGGAGAAGGCTGCAAAGAAGTTAGAAAAGGTGAAGGGACGTAAATGGGAGGAATAAAAGGTGATCCAGTCAGCGAAACTCACAATGTCACTTCCCTCTCCTTTGTAAAAACAAACTGAAGTGCAAACATTGCTCTCTAGGTTCATATTTACGTTGACGCTGTAGTCAACCACATGTGTGGATCTGGTGGCGGCTCTGGAAATCATGCTACTTGTGGAAGTTATTTCAATGCAGGGAATAGAGATTTTCCATCTGTCCCGTACTCATACTTGGACTTTAACGATGGTAAATGTAAAACTGGAAGTGGAGAGATTGAAAATTACAATGATGTGAATCAGGTAATTTCTATATAAGTATCTGGTTTTACTTTCCCCTCCCTCCTATCTTCTTGACTAGTCTTTGCTGTTCGATGACCATCTTAACAAGGAAAAAAAAATAACAAGATCCTTGTCTGAGCTGAGCAGTATGTACTCAGTACAAGAAGGTACTTAAGTATGTGCCTAAATTTAAGCATGGGAGTCTGACCATTGACTTCTCTGATGCTTAGAGTTATGCGCTTATTTATGCACCTGTTAGTTACGTAGTTCTGATCGCCCCTAACTGATGAAGACACTGTTGTGTTCAAGCTATTGCCTAAGCATCTAAGGAACTTTCAGCCTGATCAGTAACTATTAATGGGAGACCTCCTTAGAAAACCCACAGTTCCGCAGCAAGTGATGCTGGTAATTCAGTAGGTGACAAGCCAAATTTAGGGATTTTAGCTCCTTGTGTTTGCTAAATTCCATGGTGCAGTCTCCCTTCCTAAATTCACACTGCAGCTACATTTGCAGACAATCTTCTTCACTTCCTGGCCTGACCCGAGAAGCACACCACCTAAACATAATACATTCCAGAGTACATTCTTCTGTATTGACTTTGAAGGAATTCTATTCAAAACAGGTTTGGCATTTGGATTGAACTGGTTTAGTACATGAAATTAAAAATATGTTAAAAATGAATGGTTTCAGAGTAGCAGCTGTGTTAGTCTGTATTCGCAAAAAGAAAAGGAGTACTTGTGGCATCTTAGAGACTAACCAATTTATGTGAGCATAAGCTTTCGACAGCTCACGAAAGTTTATGCTCACATAAATTGGTTAGTCTCTAAGGTGCCACTAGTACTCCTTTTCTTTTTTTTAAAATGAATATATTTTAATCAAAAATGTATAGTTTGGCATATGACTCGGTGATGTCTCAACTAATTTTTAAAACAGGTCCGTGATTGCCGCCTCGTTAGTCTACTTGATCTTGCCCTGGAGAAGGACTATGTGCGCTCAAAAGTTGCTGAATACATGAACAACCTCATTGATATTGGTGTGGCAGGCTTCAGAATTGATGCTTCCAAGCACATGTGGCCTGGGGATATGAAGGCATTTTTAAACAAACTGAAAAACCTAAATAGTCGATGGTTTTCCTCAGGAACGCAGCCTTTCATTTACCAGGAGGTAATCTCGTTTTCTTAATTTCACTCTGTACAGAAATGGATTCTTTTATATAAAAATACAAATACAGTATGGGCTGGATCCTGCAAAGCACAAGTTTTTAAACACTCTGGACTCAATCTAGCAGTGTGCTTAAGCATAGGCTTAACTTAATAAAGAGTACTCAGTACTCTGCAAAATCATGCCCTATATGAATGAAAGATTTAAGGGCTAAATTTTAAATTATTTAATTTTACATGATCATCAGTTTGCATATACAAATAAGTGCTTTTGTTTTGAAATCAAACTGTCTTCTGCATGCAGATATTTATGCATTTGCTCTACACAGGTGCAAATGATGACACAACGTCTAAGGAAGTGGCAAATCAAGCAATAATTTTCCCTATGGAGTCTAACCTTTGCCACTTAGGAATCCCACTTTTAGTCTTCTATGCTGACACGGGAGCTTTCCAAAACCCCTTGGAAATCTTAATTGAACAGTTTTCCAGGGCTTTTTAATATGTACAGGTCTAGGAAATTCTAGGAAAGTTAGCTAACTTCTACTGCAGAGCCAACAGAAAGACCATAGCATTTATTTTGTGTAGGCCCTAAGCTGATAGAGCTTTGATTTAAAAAAATAAAAAATAGAATACTTTACTCTCTCTAAATGGCTGTTTAAAAAGTTGACACTAATTACTCACAGTAGAAAAAGTTTGGGGCGGTTTTTCCTCAAATGTCTCTCGAATTCTCAGACTAAGCTTTCTGGCACCAGGGCAATTATTTTAACACCCACAAGTGCTAACCATGCTTGCTATATACAAAATAAGACATTTGCAATGTTGTTCATTACATCGAATTTAGGTTGTTTTAGGTAGTAACAATAAATGTGTTTGGTTTACTTGCTCAAATTATTTCTCTTATAATAGAGACCCAGAACTAGTGTTTATTGTATTGCTTTTTAAATAGCTAGGAATGTGTTAACAGCTTTTTCTTACTTCTGCTAGGTAATTGACTTGGGTGGAGAGGCAATTAAAGCCAGTGACTACTTGGGAAATGGCCGAGTGACTGAATTCAAATATGGTGCGAAACTGGGGACAGTCATCCGCAAATGGAATGGAGAAAAGATGGCCTATTTAAAGTATATAGCATTTGGATTCATTGTTAGATTCCTGAAATAGTTGAAATAGTAGTGTCCATGTGTTCGACTCATTGTTTGTTTGTTTAGGAATTGGGGAGAAGGCTGGGGTTTCATGGCTTCTAACAGAGCCCTTGTCTTTGTGGATAATCATGACAACCAAAGGGGACATGGTGCTGGAGGAGCTTCTATTCTAACCTTCTGGGATGCCAGGTAAGGAACGCTGTTGGCTGTGTGAGGTTCTTATTACTTTTCTCCTAACAAAGACAGTGTATCTTCACATGTCTCATTACTCTTTGGTTTACAGACTATATAAAATGGCAGTTGGTTTCATGCTTTCTCATCCTTATGGATTCACACGTATAATGTCAAGTTACCGCTGGACAAGAAATTTCCAGAATGGAAAGGTAGGTTTCTAACAGTTGAAAATAAATTCACAAGACTCTTAGGATGAACTTTACCCCTGTGTAGAGAGACAGCACTGGGTCTATGCACTACTTAATTCCCATTAACATCCTTAGGGTAGGAGTGGTATGAATAAGCCTTGTGTTGACTCTCTGAACAAGAATGAATGCTATCCTGTTTCCTATGTATGGCCTTTTTCCAAGATAGAACATTTAACTTTTATAATTTTACATTTATCAACAAGGATGTTAATGACTGGATAGGACCACCAAGCCATGGTGATGGTTCAACCAAAGCTGTTTCAATCAATGCAGATAGCACTTGTGGCAACGGTTGGGTCTGTGAACACAGGTGGCGTCAAATAAGGTAGGAAACTGTAGAGAGAAATTAAATAAAGAGGATGCAGTTTGCAATATATCTTTAACTGAAGTGAGGATATTTCAACTGAAGTCAAGCCTATTTGTTGTATTTTCAGGAACATGGTTATTTTCCGTAATGTGGTTGATGGCCAGCCTTTCTCAAACTGGTGGGACAACGGCAGCAATCAAGTGGCTTTTGGGCGTGGTAATAGAGGATTCATTGTCTTTAATAACGATGACTGGTAAGTGGGAGGAGTGAATATCTTCAGAAACATGATAGCTACAGAGAGGATATGTGACAACTTTGTCATGGGACAGATCTTGGCTTTTACCTGTTGCAAATCCAAACCTACCACCTGCCGTCTCCCAGAAACACTTTTCAAAACCCAACATTAGCTTCCTAAGCAACACACCAGTCTGCCACTGATTCCTGATCACTGGATTCATACCCGGCAGTGAAGGTTGGTCAGTCAGGAATGCATGACCATGCAGGTGTGAGAGGTAACTAGCCATGAGCTAGAAGGTGGAAAGAAATGGGTGGAGATTTAACATGTCAGTAATAAGTAATATGTCAGTCAGGTTGGGATGCTCTCCAAAAGGCCATGAAGGTGGGATTGGGTTAGGTCTGCAGAGAGGAGAAGAGTTGATGACTAGATTAGATGATTATAGGGATGGGATTCTCCGCTTTTGAGCACTATTCACTGAATTGCTCTTGGTGTTGTCCATGTTAAGGTTTGAATCACTTCAGTTAAATGCCTCCCTCTCCAATACAAAAGGCATTTTGTCCCCAGCAATGCCTTCAATCTCTCTGGATATTCACTAGAGTCTTTGGGGAGTCTCATAAGGGGTGGCAGTTTGTTAGGATTGGTGCTGTGCTCTTCTTGGCTCCTCTCATGTCAGAGGTGCAGAAAGAGACTTTGGGAATTTGAGACTCAGTGGAAGCCATAAAGAGTATGACATTGCCAGAAAAAAGTCCTATGAAATCCGCAGTCTGCCAAGGTGCATCAGTGGGATTATCAGAAAAGGTCATTTCGGGTGAGACTTAGGGAGAGGGAAAAGAACAATATATGTACAGAAGTGATAATGAAAAGTCAAAACATTGAGTCTGAACTAAAAACTGAACATGCTATCAAAGCTGGTAAATACAGTAAGAGTCTGAGTTTGTGTTCTCTTATTGCTAGGGGCCTAAATTTGCCCTGGGAGATGTAAGCCATGTCTACACTACGGGCATACAGCTAGTGTGCTGCAACTGTGCAACAGTGTAGACACTTCCTACAGTGACAGAAGGGGTTTTTCCACCACGGTAGTTAATCCACCTTTCAAAGCAATGGTAGTTATGTCAATGGAAGAATTTTTGCATGGTCCTAGTCATGTCTACGCCAAGGTTTAGGTCGGCTTAACTATGGTGTCAGTGGAAGGATTTTTCGCACCCTGGAGCAATGTAGGCAGGCCAATCTAAATTTTAAGTGTAGACCAGGCCTTAGGTGAAATTTCTGTGGCTTCAGGGGTGGTTATGCCTGTTATGAGAGTAGTATCCCAGAAATATATGCAGGAGTGAAAGTAATTTAAGGGACATACTGGTACGCAGGGCGGCCGGGGTCCTGAGCAAGGTGGGGAGGGCCTGGGGCCAGACTCCCCCAGCCAACTCTTCAGCGGGGCCTGGTGGCGATTTAAAGGGCCTGGGGCTCCTGGCTGCCACCGCTAGTGCTACCCCAGGACTCTGGCAGTGACTTAAATTTAATCTTAAAATTGCCGCCAGAGCCTCTGGCCACCGCCGCTACCCCAGGGCTCTGGCTGCTGGCACAGTAGCGGCAGCTGGAAGCCCCAGGCCCTTTGAATCGCTGCTGAAGCCATGGGGCTCCTGGCCACCACTGTTATGGTTGGCTGTATACCTGTTCTTGCAGTACGGGCTTACTTGCACCTCTGAATATATGAGGCTTTTGTTCTAATGAGTGACAGGGAACTCCCTGTCTGATTCATACTGACCAATGCAAGGCTTCATGGTGCCGCAACCCTGTGAACTGCCTATGAAGACTGCCCTGAACCCTTTGAATTCATCACTGTTGCTCTTACTTTGGCTAGAGAAGTCACAGTAGACTGAGTATGCTTCCAATACCAGCACTCCCAATCCCACTGGCCAAAAAGAGTAAAAGACCAGACAGAAGACTAAAACCCATCTAGCCTTGTAGTACCATCCCATGGGCCACAGGTTAGCATGACATTTGCAGAGAAATCTGTATTAGAGAGTCTGAATTACCACTTACTCCTTTTCAATCTGTTTTTATACATAGGTGGTTGAATGTAAATTTGCAGACTGGCCTTCCTGCTGGCACTTACTGTGATGTTATTTCTGGGCAAAAGGCGGGCAACTCCTGTACTGGAACAAAAATCTCTGTTGCTTCTAATGGTATTGCCAATTTCCAGATTAGCAACCAGGCTGAAGATCCTTTCATTGCAATTCACGTTAATGCTAAATTATAAAGTAAACTAGAGGCATCTCTTCCCTTGGTCATTCACCTAATACTTTTTGTTCTGTGTAGCACACCACAGTGAATGATCCTTTAATTAAGAAATAAATGTTACTGGAGCAAAACTGTTGTTACACTCTATTTCATTAATGAAACTAACTATTTGTACTATCAGTATGTAACTAATAGGGATGCCAATACAGGTTTATAAGCAGCAGTGTAACTGGCCAACAGTATCATTTACCATTAGCAGTACTAGTTTGTTTCAGCTGGAGAAAAGGAAAGGACACTGTAAAGAAGTGTAAGTGAGCTATAGCTCACGAAAGCTCATGCTCAAATAAATTGGTTAGTCTCTAAGGTGCCACAAGTACTCCTTTTCTTTTTGCGAATACAGACTAACACGGCTGTTACTCCGAAAACTGTAAAGAAGAAATTACATTATAAATTGTACTGTCATAAATCCAAATCTGATACATGTACATACACCACTAATATATTTTTGAATAATGAATTTAAAGTAGTGAAACTGGGTGAAACAAACACATACCCTCTATTAAATTATATGATGTCTGTCACGCTGCATGGAGTGGCTCACAATCATGAATGCCTACTTCAGGGAAGACTGTCAAAAACCAGGCAGACACCCCATACTGGTAGTGCGTTCTATAATTAGAATTCACCAGCCCAGTAGTAAATATGAACTGTAACAATCTTATCATGGACAGTCGTTTAGGCTCTCCAGTCTATTTTGTCACTCAGACAAGCTGGATTTAGCAATAAACGGTCACTTATACCAAACAAATAAATAAATCACAAAATATTCAGGTTGCTCCCCATCCAAAGAGACCTGTCACTTATCCAAGATCCACTAGTACTCTGGATCTTACACCAAAGAAAATGCCTGTAGCCACTCCTGTAATAAGCTATCCTTAGGATTTAATGTATATCAGCCATTATCTTCAGGTTACATAATACTGAATCCATACATAGATTCATAGATATTTAGGTCAGAAGGGACCATTATGATCATCTAGTCTGACCTCCTGCACAATGCAGGCCACAGAATTTCACCCACCACTCCTGCAAAAAACCTCTCACCTATGTCTGAGCTATTGAAGTCCTCAAATCGTGGTTTAAAGACTTCAAGGAGCAGAGAATCCTCCAGCAAGTGACCCGTGCCCCATGCTACAGAGGAAAGCGAAAAACCTCCAGAGCCTCTTCCAATCTGCCCTGGAGGAAAATTCCTTCCCGACCCCAAATATGGCGATCAGCTAAACTCTGAGCATATGGGCAAGATTCACCAGCCAGATACTACAGAAAATTCTTTCCTTGGGTAACTCAGATCCCACCCCATCTAATATCCCATCACAGGCCATTGGGCCTATTTACCATGAATATTTAATTACCAAAACCATGTTATCCCATCATACCATCTCCTCCATAAACTTATCGAGTTTAATCTTAAAGCCAGATAGATCTTTTGCCCCCACGGCTTCCCTTGGAAGGCTATTCCAAAAGTTCACTCCTCCGATGGTTAGAAACCTTCATCTAATTTCAAGTCTAAACTTCCTAGTGGCCAGTTTATATCTATTTATTTGTTCTTGTGTCCACATTGGTACTGAGCTTAAATAATTCCTCTCCCTCTCCGGTATTTATCCCTCTGATATATTTATAGAGAGCAATCATATCTCCCCTCAACCTTCTCTTAGTTAGGCTAAACAAGCCAAGCTCCTTGAGTCTCCTTTCATAAGACAAGTTTTCCATTCCTCAGATCATCCTAGTAGCCCTTCTCTGTACCTGTTCCAGT
Organism: Lepidochelys olivacea; assembly: GCF_965140295.1. Lineage (NCBI taxonomy): Eukaryota > Metazoa > Chordata > Testudines > Cheloniidae > Lepidochelys > Lepidochelys olivacea. Next base: position 68,923,890 of record NC_140418.1, on the reverse strand, counting down.
TTGAATTCATCCTTCTTAAACATGGGAGACCAGAAACCCTCACACCCTGCACCCCAACCCTCTGCCCAAGCCCACCACCCTCCCCAGCCAGAATCCTCAACCCCCCCACACCCCAAACCTCTGTCTCAGCCTGAAGGCCCTTATTCCCGGCCACACCCAGAGCTCGAACAAGCAACTGGAGCCCTATCCCCAACACCCCAACCCTCTGCCTGAGCCCGAGTCCCTTATCCCCAGCCCCACCCCAGAGCCCCCACCCCCATCCAGAGCCCTCACCCCCTGAGCTCCCTCTGCCCCAGCCCTGAGCCCCTCATCCCCAGCCCAGAGCCTGCACTCCCAGCCCTCCCCACAGGTCCCCAACCCCACCACATGAATTTTGTTATGTACACCAATATGGAGGTGGTGAACATAACAAAATTCATTTCACACATGAATGGGAAAAATTAGAGAGAACACTGGATTCACAATAAAGCTAGAAGTGTATCTCAAGTGGGGTCCTGCCAGGATCTGTCCTGGGTCTGGTTCTATTCAATATCTTCATAAATTATTTGGATGGCGGCATAGAGAGTACACATAAACTTTGGGGATAATACCAAGGTGGGAGAAGCTGAAAATGCTTTCAAGGACAGGATTAGAATTCAAAATGATCTTGACAAACCGGAGAAATGGTCTGAAATAAATAGGATAAATTTCAATAAGGACAAATGTAAAGTAGGAAGGAATAATCAGTTGCACAAATACACAATGGGAAATGTCTTCCTAGGAAGGAGTACTGCAGAAATGGATCTGGAGGTTATAGAGGAACACAAACTAAATATGACTCAACAATGTAATTGTGTTGCAAAAAAAAAAAAGTGAATATAATTCTGAGATATATTAGCCAGAGTGCTATAAGCAAGACACAAGAAATAATTCTTCCACTCTACTCAGCACTGACAAGGCCTCAGCCAGAGTACTGTGTCCAGTTCTGGGCACCAACTTCAGGAAGGATGTGGAGAAACTTGACCAAGCGCAGAGGAGAGGAACAAAAACGATAAAGGTCTAGAAACATGACCTACAAGAAAAGACTGAAAAAAAAAGTTTGTTTAGTCTGGGGAAGAGAAGACTGAGGAGGAACATGATAAGAGTCCTCAAGTACATAAAAGTTGTAAAGAGGAGGATAGTAAACGACTGTTCTCCTTAATCACTGAGGATAGGACAAAAAGTAGTGGGCTTAATCTGCACCAAAGGAGATTTAGGTTAGACATTAGGAAAAAAATTCCTGTCGGGGTGATTAAGCATTGGAACAAATTTATGGAGGTTGTGGAATCTCCATCATTGGAGGATTTCAAGAACAGGTTAGACAAACACAATGTAAGGAATGGTCTAGATAATACTTATTCCCGCCTCAGTGCAAGGGATTTGATTAGATTCCAAACCTACATTTCTAAGGTTATGGCTACACTACAGAACTTACAGCGGCACAGCTCTACCACTGCAGCTTTGTTGCTGTAAGATCTCCTGTGTAGCCATTCCATGGTGGCAGGAATGAGCTCCCCTGCGGGGACAATTCCAGCCGGGCCCACCCAGCATCAGTGGGGGTCCTGGGCCTCACACCTCTGCCTGCTTCCACCCCTCCCAGCAGCCAGGCTGCCCTTCCCCAGCACCCACGGGGGCCCCGGGCAGCACCTCCAGTTTTATTCACTGGTATCTTTAGTAAAAGTCATGGAGACGTCATGGGCCGTGAATTTTTGTTTACTGCCTGTGACCAGTCCATGACTTTTACTAAAAATACCCATGACTAAAACATAGCCTTAATTATAATGTTATGTTGAAAGGAAGAGCATGCACTAGAATGGCAACAATAAAACAGGTAGATGGCACCCTGTCAAGGTTCCTTCCCCACTCTGAACTCTAGGGTACAGATGTGGGGACCTGCATGAAAACCTCCTAAGCTTACTTTTACCAGCTTAGGTTAAAACTTCCCCAAGGTACAAACTATTTTACCTTTTGCCCTTGGACTTTCGCTGCCACCACCAAACGTCTAACCGGTATTTTTTTATTAAGAAAGAGCCCATTTGGAAACATCTTTCCCCCCAAAATCCTCACCAAAACCTTGCACCCCCCTTTCTGGGGAAGGTTTGATAAAAATCCTCACCAATTTGCATAGGTGACCACAGACCCAAACCCTTGGATCTTAAGAACAATGAAAAAGCATCCAGTTCTTAAAAGAAGAATTTTAATAGAAGAAAAAGCAAAAAAGAATCACCTCTGTAAAATCTGGATGGTAAATACCTTACAGGGTAATTAGATTCAAAACATAGAGAATCCCTCTGGGCAAAACTTAGTTACAAATAGACACAAAGACAGGAATATCCATTCCATTCAGCACAGCTTATTTTCTCAGCCATTTAAACAAACAGAATCTAACGCATATCAAGCTAGATTACTTACTAAGTTCTAAGACTCCATTCCTGTTCTGTCCCTGGCAAAAGCTTCACACAGACAGACCCAGACCCTTTGTTTCTCCCCTGCTCTAGCTTTGAAAGTATCTCGTCTCCTCATTGGTCATTGTGGTCAGGCCCAGCGAGGTTATCCTAGCTTCTTAACCCTTTACAGGTGAAAGGGTTTTTCCTCTGGCCAGGAGAGATTTTAAAAGTGTTTACCCTTCCCCTTATATTTATGACACACCCTAATCTACATTTCATGGATGTTTCTCATCTTCACAGATTACATATATGCATAAGTATTACACCTGTTGCTCTCAGGAAGACTTAAGCCCAGTTAACCCTTATAATGCCTACTTGCAAATGTAATTTTCATTTTAAAAGAGGGCACTGAAGTATAGGGAGAAGGTAGAGTGGCTGCAAAAAGGGAATTTAGTACAGAGTTCAAGCAAAATGCATTTGCTAACACACATCAAGCTGCATATGCACAGAAAATGTCCTGAAAACTGACTTAAGCTTACAACAGTGAACCGTGTTGTTTACTAGATTGCCAATTTTAATTCAACGTTAACAGCTTCCTGAGCTGAATGAGGTGGAAACACAGATGCAAGTTTAACCAAATTAGATTAACAGAGCTGTTTGACATCTGCTACTTTGTGATGGCAGTATCTTGGCAACTGGAAATGACAACCTGAGAGCAAACAGATCCTATAGGACTGTACCTATGAAAATGTGCAAGTACTTGCCAAAACTGGCATGAAAATGGCTTCTCTATCTGAAACCTGTGGCAGTCCTCTTGACATGGTTGGGAGGGAACTTGCTGGGGGAACAGCTGCTGAGAGGCAGGACTTGAAAGCTGATCCATTCCCATAGGGACTTCCCAGCAGAAGAAAATGGTGACTGTTGCTTTAATTTCAAAAGATTATGGTAGAAATGGGTTAGCTTGATGCAGAATCTGAGTAGAAAAGTACATTACAGGTATATAAACAATTCTAGAAATTGATTTGACACAAAAATAATTATAATAAAACTACCATGTCAAAAGTATTTGAACCTACTGAAATATAAATCAAGTTCTTCCTTCATGAATCTATCCAAAGCTCACTCATGCTCCCCAGACCCACCCAACGCTGCTCTGACCATGGTGCTGTCTCTTCTCCCTCCTTCAGAGCACCCAGTCTTCCCACCTCAAACTGCAGAGGGTGACTGAAGCTTTTCTGTTCAGCAGCCCTTTTTATATGGCCCAGCCTGGCCCTATCTCTCTAACCCTTATCCCAACTACTGTCTCTACAATCCCTTTCCTAACTGGCTGCCTCCTGCGCAGCCTCCCTGGGGCTGCTTTAACCCCTTTTCTGCCAGTGTGGGGCAAATGCCCCACCACATGCCCCCTTAATGTACATGCCTATATGTGAGCTGAACTGTAGAAAATGTGGTCCATTTTTAGGTGCCTGAATGGGTGCTGAGCTCTTTTTCAAACCTGGACTTATATTTCTCTACAAACAGGGGGAACTCATTTACAATTACTTGACATGCCTAACTAAAGAAACAAAAAGTATATTGTTAGTTTATTAACACGTTTCCCCTCAAGCTTAGTCCTTTATAGTAACATTCATTGTCTTTTTCCACCCTCCCCCAAATCATTACAATGACTCTCTGCAGAGGAGATATTAATTTGTTTAGTCTGGATGTTGGTGATGCAGACAATTGGCCTGAGAATTTTCTCATAGATTTTAATGGCTCTTTAAAAGGGTAAATGACATAGGGCCTTTTACTGTCATTTATACCAATGCAAAGTGGATGCAAAATGCTACTAAATCAGAATTTTTACACCCATTTTCACAATGGTGCATGACTACACAGGCAAATCAGGCACATTGCTTCCTGAGATGAGTAAAGGGTGTTCTCCAAACTTGTAAAGTTTGAGGTCTTTGCTCTCCAAACACTTAAATCTAAGGCCAAATCTCTAAGGTTTTTGGGTGCCTAATTTGACACATTTGCAGCTTGATTTTTTCAGAAGAGATCAACACCCAAAACTCCAGCTGAAATCTCTGGGAGCCAGAGGTGCTCATCACTCTGCAAGTCAGATCCAACATATCTCAGGATAGGCACAAAGAACCTGAAACACCCAAAATTACATGCCATTTCTGAAACTTTAGCTGCATACTAAATACTCTTTACTTGGGGCTATGTTTGAAAAGGATTCAGAACCTTCAGGAAGCACAGAATAGCTTGCCTCACATTGGCATGTCCCACTCAGGCACATAACATCAGCACTACCTGCTTTGCAACCTGTTTGCTCTTAAGTGCAGATCAAGTTATTGGATGAAATCTCCGTGACCCCTAAGAAGTTTAGCACCCTGCCATGTAAGAGCGTACTTCTTCCCTTTTATTCAACCAAAGGAGCTATAAATACTATACTCACTATAAATACTCTCCTTAGCTGATAGCCGGGCATCTCAGCAAAAGACACACAACTTTGGGAAAAAGTTCCTTCCAGTGATCTGCCATAATCTAAATCTGGTGCACTTCAGAGCACAATATGAGAAGAACTCGCTGGAAAAAGCCTTGGACTGAAAAAGCCTTCTTGTCAGCAAGTTAAGGAAGTATGGGCTGGATGAATGCACTATAAGGTGGGTAGAAAGCTGGCTAAATTGTCGGGCTCAACGGGTAGTGATCAATGGCTCCATGTCTAGTTGGCAGCCGGTATCAAGTGGAGTGCCCCAAGGGTCGGTCCTGGGGCCGGTTTTATTCAATATCTTCATAAATGATCTGGAGGATGGTGTGGATTGCACTCTCAGCAAATTTGCGGATGATACTAAACTGGGAGGAGTGGTAGATACGCTGGAGGGGAGGGATAGGATACAGAAGGACCTAGACCAATTGGAAGATTGGGCCAAAAGGAATCTGATGAGGTTCAATAAGGATAAGTGCAGGGTCCTGCACTTAGGACGGAAGAACCCAATGCACAGCTACAGACTAGGGACCGAATGGCTAGGCAGCAGTTCTGCAGAAAAGGACCTAGGGGTGACAGTGGACGAGAAGCTGGATATGAGTCAGCAGTGTGCCCTTGTTGCCAAGAAGGCCAATGGCATTTTGGGATGTATAAGTAGGGGCATAGCGAGCAGATCGAGGGACGTGATCGTTCCCCTCTATTCGACATTGGTGAGGCCTCATCTGGAGTACTGTGTCCAGTTTTGGGCCCCACACTTCAAGAAGGATGTGGATAAATTGGAGAGAGTCCAGCGAAGGGCAACAAAAATGATTAGGGGACTGGAACACATGACTTATGAGGAGAGGCTGAGGGAGCTGGGATTGTTTAGCCTGCAGAAGAGAAGAATGAGGGGGGATTTGATAGCTGCTTTCAACTACCTGAAAGGGGGTTCCAAAGAGGATGGCTCTAGACTGTTCTCAATGGTAGCAGATGACAGAACGAGGAGTAATGGTCTCAAGTTGCAGTGGGGGAGGTTTAGATTGGATATTAGGAAAAACTTTTTCACTAAGAGGGTGGTGAAACACTGGAATGCGTTACCTAGGGAGGTGGTAGAATCTCCTTCCTTAGAGGTTTTTAAGGTCAGGCTTGACAAAGCCCTGGCTGGGATGATTTAACTGGGAATTGGTCCTGCTTTGAGCAGGGGGTTGGACTAGATGACCTTCTGGGGTCCCTTCCAACCCTGATATTCTATGATTCTATGATGCTCACTAATATTAAGGAACAGGGTTTTGTGCTGAGGGGTAATGGTAGTGAAGAGGAGGGTCTGTTCTATTTTGTCATTATTTTTTTCTTGGTGTGTAGGGTGCCTTGGTGCTTCACTTAATGGCTTGATGTATTTTTCTAAAATAAAATAAATAATTTTGAGACTGCTTCCAGGCAATTTGAAATCTTTAATATGCTATTCACCTCTGCTACCATTTGAAAATATTCTGATGTTTACAACATATTTATCTTGTCGGGGAACAGCTTCCTAGTGAATCTGATGTGTATAATGCTTTATTGAAAAAAGCCAATCAAAATAAGTAGTAATTTAACATTTAAAGAGCCCATATGAAAAAAAAATAAAGAGCGCGGGCTCTCTCAATCTCAACTGGAATCAACAAGAAAAAAAGACCTTCAAAGGTCTTTGATTAGAAAATGAACAGATGGGCAAACGTGATCTGTTTGCTCTTTTTGTCCTTGAATATAAATTGTGGGAAAGAGAACGATGTTTCTGACACACAACCACTGACATATCTTGTTTTAGAAACAGGCACATACCAGAATAAGAGTACAGAAACAAAGTGCACTGAGTTTAGATTGGTGTTAGAACTGATGTGATGTTTTGCTGATTCCCCTTCCCTCTTCACCTCCCAGATATCCACCAAGTGTCACTGACATTTTGTTCTTCAAGTTCTTTGGGGAAATCTTGTAATTAACAACACAATTCTAGTTGTATATTTAAAGCACTGTCATTGAGTCCTTCATTTTATAATTTTGTATGTCAGTATGAAAGACTAAAGATTTTAAACCACAACTTTAAAATATTTTATAACAACATTAAATGGAGAATTTCCTGGGGCAAACCAGGATGCCTATAATTCATCTTCTTTATTGTTTCGGTTGCTACAATGATGAAATTCAGAGTGATTCATTTGCTTAAGTACTCATTATCTTTTTTAATATTTCAAATATGTGTGGACAAACAGTGTATTAGTCAACTACCCACTGTCGGCCAAAGTCAGGTTACTTTATTCACTCAAATAATACCATTTAATTCAGTTATACGGGATCATGGCATAGATCGGTATTCTAATGATTTGTAGCAGTATTGCCAACTGCAAGCATGACAAAATAATGAGCCACAAGATTGACTTAGATATCATAAGACTTTCAAGTACAATACATTTTGGGTTCTTTTAATCTGATTTCAAGTTTTTGAGCCTATAAGGTGCACTTGAGTCATATTTTCAATCTTTTCTCTATAACCATGAGAACTAGAAATTTACCTGCAAAAGAAAAATGAAAGCAGGGATCCTCATGTAATCAGTTTATCTCTAGCAGCTGGGGTTTTATGAAAAACATCAAATTTTGCAAGACTTGTAATACATGCATGCACAAGAGTTGAAAACACTGTTGTAGTAATTCTGACTGACAATTTGGTTCTCTTAAAACTTAATTCTGCCACCTAAATTATAACAGAACTGCCTCTAAGTTTAACTGTGAATTATAAGGCATCTCAAACATACTACAAAATAACAGCATTTCAATACTCCAGGGCCTGAATGTTTCAGTTGCTTTTGGAAATTCAAATCTTGCCAGTGGATAGCCGGCCCATTTCCAGTAAATATGTTCCATTTAACTACATGCAGTGGTGTCTGGATGTAGGTTTCAGAGTAGCAGCCATGTTAGTCTGTATTCGTAAAAAGAAAAGGAGTACTAGTGGCACCTTAGAGACTAACCAATTTATCTGAGCATAAGTTTTTGTGAGCTACAGCTCACTTCATCGGATGCATTCAGTGGAAAATACAGTGAGGAGATTTATATGCACACAGAACATGAAAAAAATGGTGTTATCATACACACTGTAAGGAGAGTGATCACTTAAGATGAGCTATTACCAGCAGGAGAGTGGGTGGTGGGGGTGGAGAAAACCTTTTGTAGTGATAATCAAGGTGGGCCATTTCCAGCAGTTAACAGGAACGTCGGAGGAGCAGTGGGCGGTGGGGAAATAAACATGGAGAAATAGTTTTACTTTGTGTAATGACCCATCCACTCCCAGTCTCTATTCAAGCCTAAGTTAATTGTATCCAGTTTGCAAATTAATTCCAATACAGCAGTCTCTCATTGGAGTCTGTTTTTGAAGTCTTTTTGTTCTAATATTGCGACCTTTAGGTCTGAAATCGAGTGACCAGAGAGATTGAAGTGTTCTCCGACTGGTTTATGAATGTTATAAGTCTTGACATCTGATTTGTGTCCATTGATTCTTTTACATAGAGACTGTCCTGTTTGACCAATGTACATGGCAGAGGGGCATTGCTGGCACATGATGGCATATATCACATTGGTAGATGTGCAGGTGAACGAGCCTCTGATAGTGTGGCTGATGTGATTAAAAGAATAAATGGACACAAATCAGATGTCAAGAATTATAACATTCATAAACCAGTCGGAGAACACTTCAATCTCTCTGGCCACTCGATTTCAGACCTAAAGAACAAAAAGACTATGTTTATTTCCCCCACCCCCCCACTGCTCCTCGGACATTCCTGTTAACTGCTGGAAATGGCCCACCTTGATTATCACTACAAAAGGTTTTCTCCCCCCCCCCACTCTCTTGCTGGTAATAGCTCATCTTAAGTGATCACTCTCCTTACAGTGTGTATGATAACACCCATTTTTTCATGTTCTGTGTGCATATAAATCTCCTCACTGTATTTTCCTAAGAATGCATCTGATGAAGTGAGCTGTAGCTCACGAAAGCTTATGCTCAAATAAATTGGTTAGTCTCTAAGGTGCCACTAGTACTCCTTTTCTGTCTGGATGTAGTGTCTAAGGCCATGTCTACACTATGAAAGTACTCCAATTTTAGAGAAGTCAATTTTTGGGAACAGATTGTATGAAGTCGATTGCATGCATCCACACTAAGCACATTAATTTGATGGTGTGTGTCCACAGTACCATGGCAAGCATCAACGTTCCGAGTGGTGCACTCTGGGTAGTTATCCCACAGTTCCCGCAGTCCTCACTACCCATTGGAATTCTGGGCTGCGCTCCCAATGCCTGACAGGGCCAAAAATTTGTTGCGAGTCATTATGGGTAAATGTCATCAGTCAACCCTTCCTACCTCCATGAAAGCAATGGAGCAGACGCCATAACATGGCAAGCATGGAGCCCGTTCAGCTCACCGCAGCAGTTATGACCATTGTAAACACCTTGCACATTATCGTGCAGTTTATGCAGAACCAGCACCTGAAAAACCAGGCGAGGAGGCAACGGCAGCGTGGTGATGAGGACACGAACACAGATTCCTCTAAAACCGCGATCCCCGGCAATTTGGAGATCACGGTGATCAATTTGGAGACCAGAAAATAACTGTTGGGGATGTTGAAATGCCTATAGTTATCCTTGTGGACCCAGCCTACCCCTTAATGCCATGGCTCATGTAGCTGTACACAGGCATCCTGGACAGTAGTTAGGAGCTGTTCAACTATAGGCTGAGCAAGTGCAGAATGGTGGTAGAATGTGCATTTGGACGTTTAAAGGGTCGCTGGCACAGTTTACTGACTTGCTCAGACCTCAGTAAAACCAATATTCCCATTGTTATTTCTGCTTGCTGTGTGCTCCACAATCTCCGTGAGAGTAAGGGGGAGACGTTTATGGAGGGGTGGGAAGTTGAGGCAAGTCGCCTGGCCACTGAATATGCGCAGCCAGACACCAGGACGGTTAGAAGAGCACAGCAGGAAGCGCAAACCACTTTCATGACTGGCCAGGGTACTGTGCGACACTTCTGTTTGTTTCTCCTTGATGAAAACCCGCCCCCTTGGTTGCCTCTAAATTCCCTGTAAGCCACCCGCCCTCCCCCCTTCGATCACAGCTTGCTTGCAAAGAAAATAAAGTCACTACCATTTAAAAGCATGTATTCTTTATTAATTGATTATAAAAATAAGGAGATAACTCACAAGGTAGCCCAGGTGGGGTGTGGGGAGAGGGTAGGAGGGAAGGAAAAGGCCACTTCCAAACTTGTTGAATGACAGCCTTCTGTTGCTTGGGCTGTCCACTGGAGTGGAGTGGTTGGGTGGCCGGAGCCTCCCCCTCGTTCTTGGGTGTCTGGGTCAGGAGGCTATGGAACTCGGGGAGGAGGGAGGGCCATGTAGGATAGGCACAAAGAACCTGAAACACCAAGCAGCATGTCTGGGACTCTGTCCCGGACCATCCGTTTGATTCTTTGGTTTTCTGGTATGCTTGTCTGAGCTCCTTAAGTTTTATGCGGCTCTGTGTTGCATCCCTGCTGTAGACTCTGTTCCTCATGGCCTCGGAGATTTTTTGAAATGTTTTGGCATTTTGTCTTTTGGAACAGAGTTCTGAAAGCATAGAAAGTACCTCCCATTCAGTACCTTTTTCGATTCTGGGACTGCATGGTCACCTGTGCTGATGAGCGCGCCTGGCCAAACAGGAAATGAGATTCAAACGTTCCCGGGGTTTTTCCTGTACACCTGGCCAGTGCATCCGAGTTCAAAGTGCTGTCCAGAGCGGTCACAATGGTGCACTGTGGGATAGCTCCTGGAGGCCAATACCTTCGAATTGTATCCACACTAACCCTAATTCAAAATGGCGATGTCGATTTCTGCGCTAATCCCCTCGTTGGGAAGGAGTACGGAAATCGGTTTTAAGAGCCCTTTGTGTTGAAAAAAATGGCTTCGTTGTGTGGATGGGTACAGGGTTAATTTGATTTAATGCTGCTAAATCTGACATAAACGTTTAGTGTAGACCAGGCCTAGGAAACAACAAATAAATCTTGTCTTATTCACTGTTTGTACCATGGAGGCTGTCTGTAAATTATTATTTATGTCCTTTATTGAATCTAGAGTTGTATGTCCCATGTGACTGATTGGAAGAGGCAACGAAAAGTTGTGATGCTGGGTCACGAATAGCAAAGAGAGACACCCTCACTTTCTGATGAAGTAGCAGTCTACCAGGCTGCTTTTAAATTGGCTGGAAAATGATTTATAGTTGTGTGTCCACCCCACAGCAGCATAAACTAAAACATGATTGTTTTCCCTCTGAGATCTGAAAAATTCATCCAACCGGAAAATGAAAACCTGTTTGTAATGTAGATTTCTTCAGATCCCTTAGTGCAGGAAAGGACTTTCAGAGCAACCCAGTTACAAAGAGCTCCTTGAGAGGAGGAGTGAATGAAATCAATCTTTGATTATGGCGCCAAAGGGAAGATCCATCTCCCCCTAGGAAATTTTGTGCATTGGTTCGCCTCCCCTATTGTCTCCTATTTGCCCAATTCACCTTCTTTTCTCTCCTAACTTCCCCTTTTACTGTGCTCTCTTAGTTTCTTGTCCTTCCATTGTGCTTCCCCAATGTCTCCTTTCTCCCTAAGCCCTTCCCCCACAGCATTTTCCTTCCCTCACCATTCTGCTGCACAACACTGCTTTAGGCACTGCTGACTACCATTTCATTTCCAGCTAGTTCTTCTACACAGACCACCTGTGATTGTGACTCTATGTTAGGCCCAGGCACCTGAGAAGAGGGAACATCCTGCTCAGTTCTCGTTTGGAGTATGAGATTTCAACAAAACAGAGGAAATGTGTGGGGATGGGAACCAGTGAATGAGCATCCCACCTATAGCGGAAAACTTGGCAGGTTGGTACCTTTTACGTTTCCAGTATTTGGGCTGTTCGCTTTCTCTGGAATCTTTAAAAATATTCAGCATCATACTGAGTAGGTAGCGATGAGAAAAGGAGAGGGTGAATGTTTTCTCTCACTGGTTGGAAGCTTTACGCTTTATAGGCACTCCAACCTCAAAGAAAACTCATCTCACTCATTAATGGTGAGGATAAACACCTGTCAGAAAGAGCTCTATGCGCAAAGGGCACGAGGTACTATCTTACTGATAACACTCCTTTAGGCAATATGGAGTCTATAATGACATGATTTGGGAGAGCTAAATTTCATAGACTTCATAACTCAAACTAAGCAGAATCTTGTATATATCAAGATGTTGTTAAAGTATGTTTTGTTTTGTGCCACACAACATATGGAGGCATTTAAGGGAAACAGACTGGAACAGAAGGAAGATCAATGAAAAGATAATTAATTATGAGTGTAGGTGTGAGATAATGCCTTGATTTATATCACCCAGCTGGTCTATATGTATCCATTATTGGCAATGAGATCTCTCATTTAGATTTACACAACATTTTAAGGACAGTAGTAGTTTAACAGAAGAATTTGCGGGGAGTGGGGGTGAGGAGGAATTCGGGGGGGCTATGCTATGATTTAGGACTTTGCTAATACTGGTAGTGGAGTATTATTGTTGTAATCTATTTTGATCATTACATTACATAGTTTCCTTTCTGCATTAGGAAAGATCCTTTTTTTCAGTATTTCCAGTCAAGACATACTTTCATTGTGGCAAGTAGGGCAAATGGGTGATGGGTTAGAGCAGGGGTGGGCAAAATATGGCCCATGGGCTGGAGTGCGAGCTTCTGCTGGGGAGCGGGATCTGGGGCTTGCCCCGCTCCGGCACTCCGGCCGGGGGGCCACACCACACAGTTCAGCCCCCCTCCGGTGCTCCGGCCGGGGCCGCACCACGTGGCTCAGTCCCGCTCCCGCCCTCTGGCGGGGGCGCAGGGTTGGGGGCCGCACTACACAGCTCCTGGAAGCCAGGTCATGGCCCTACTCTGGCTCCTACGTGCTCCAATTGGAGCTGCAGGGGCGGTGCCTGTGGACAGGGCAGCATGCAGAGCCACCTGGTCACGCCTCCATGTAGGAGCTGGAGAAGGAACATGCCGCTGCATGTTGGAGCCGCTTGAGGTAAGCGCTGCTCGGAGCCTGCACTCCTGAGCCTCTCCCCATGCCCCAACGCCCTCCCCCAGCCCTGATCTCCCTCCCACTCTCCAAACCCCTCGATCCCAGCCCAGAGCACCCTCCTGCACCCCAAACCTCTCATCCCCAGCCCCACCCCAGAGTCCGCATCCCCAACCGGAACCTGCACCCTTCCCACACCCCTGCCCCAGCCCTAATCCCCCTCCCATCCTCCAAACCCCTGGATCCCAGCCCAGAGCACCCTCCTACACCCAATCTCCTCACCCCCAACCCCACCCCCAGAGCCTGCACCCCCAGCCAGAGCCCTCACTCCCTCCTGCACCCAACCCCAATTTTGTGAGCTTTCATGGCCCCTCCATACAATTTCTATCCCCCATGTGGCCCTCAGGCCAAAAAATTTGCCCACCCCTGGGTTAGAGTAAAAGAACAATTAGATATTAAAGACTGAGTACCTGTAGGAAGCTTATCAATTGGAATGAGATGTTATTCTCATTTAACAATAATGCTTGCTAGCAAAATCACTTAGGAATAATTTATCAGTGATAAAAGGTTTTTCTCACTTTGTGAATTGTACTTGTGTTTAAGTGTGTTGTAAATAAAACTACATCTGTTGCTTTCCAAATAAATGTTGTAATGAGTTATTTTAATTGGACTGGGGTGGGAAAAGGAATGACATTTTGCCAATTCTATAGGTGTTTAACACTTAATTTTCATTTAAACCTTCCACAATTACACCACAGAGAAAAGAACAGAAAAAGGTAGAGAAGCAGCAAATGTGGTTTTCTTGCTGTGGCCACTTGTTTTGATCATATGTTCTTTCAGTGTATGGAAAATAACTGGATTAAATAGCATAAAATAGTTTATCGGTTGATGTGGTAGTTGTGCCATTTCCTTATATTCTTTGCATAACCCATTCAGATCATCAAGCATTTCCAACATTTGTCAGTCCCTTTCCTTACACAATATATTAAATGTTTAGTCTCAAGCGATAGCTACCGAGGCTGTGATCTTGGCACAAGCTAAGGGACAGTCCAGTGAGTATTAATACTGAATAGTTATAGCAGTATAGTAATATTTTTACTTAAGCGTGCTAAAATAATGGTAACCAAATTATTTTCTGTGGTGTCTAAAGATGAGTATCTAGGGACAGGGGAGAATGTTTCATGAAATGTACATCATAATAACTTTTTTCAACTTTCTTTGAAGCATCAAGTATTGGCCATTCCTGGATTTAGGATATTAGATTTGGTGAAACAGTGGAAAATCCTATTTTTAACTGATTTCGAGTAAACTGAATTATCCCAATTTTCTGAAAGGTAATTTAACACAATATACTACTTTGTTCTATTTGAATATTTATTACATGTGATTATTTCTACTTTTATATAAACTAAAAGCACCTTTCCCAGATGCTGGGTTCTACTGAAAAACTTTAAACCACAATTCTTAATAAACAAACAAACTAGTAAATCAAGCATCTTATCCTGCTCACCCACATCTCAGAACTAGATAGGCCAAAAGGTAATATGAATATATTAGATAACAATAAGCCACAAGTTACCAAACCTTAGCACACCCTAAAATCAGATATAATAGATGGACGTTGTACTAAGTCCTGAAGGTGAACACATTTGGGCTTCTTCAGACCAAATGGAGATGGTGTGGCAGTGTCTCAGGTAACTTTCCTTCCTTCTAGCTAAGGGCTTAGCTACATTTGTGAGTTAGCACACATTCAAGCAGCCTCGGGTGCCCTAACTCACTACCCGTCCACACTGGCAAGGCACGTAGAGCGCCCAGACTCCGCGGCTAGAGCACTCCTGCTACTCCACCTCGGAGAGTGGAATAATACTTGATGCGCCCCCACTGGAGCGCCGCAATGCCAGTGTGGACGCCCTGGTCTGTTAGTGCACTCTGATTGGCCTCCAGAAATGTCCCACAATGCCTGTTCTAGCCACTCTGGTCATTTTGAACTTTACTGCCCTGCCCTCAGGTGACCAACCTTCAGACCCACCCTTTAAATTCTCTGGGAATTTTGAAAATCCCCTTCCTGTTTGCTCAGCCAGGCGCGGAGTGCTCTCAGCAAATCTTTCCAGGTGATCATGCCTCCACACGCCAGGCACTCCCCAGTATGGACCAATGGTGAGGTGCTGACCTCATCAGTGTTTGGGGGGAGGAAGCTGTCCAGTCCCAGCTGCGCTCCAGCCATAGGAATTACGATACCTTCGGGCAGATATCAAGGGACATGATGGAAAGGGGCCATGACAGGGATGCAGTGCAGGGCAGGGTTAAAGTGAAGGAGCTGCAGAATGCCTACCACAAAGCCCACGAGGCAAACCACCGCTCCGGTGCTGCCCTCGCAACCTGCCATTTCTACAAGAACTGGATGCAATACTTGGGGGCGATCCCAGCTCCACTCCGAGTACCACCATGGACACTTCAGAGCCGAATTCAACAAGGCAGGAGGAGGAGGAGGAGGAAAGCGGGACTGAGGGTGCTGAGGAAGAAACCCCAGAATCCCTAGAACAATGCTGCCTCTGTTAAGTGTTGCATTTTGCCTTTACAGATGCAATCTTGAGATCTCAGTTGTCCATGTTATCACCAGCCAAAAGACTCCAAAGAATTAGGAAGAGGCCACGTAGAAGCAAAGAAGACATGCTGCATGAAGTAATGCAACAGTCTCTTAACGAGAATCTAAAAGTGCAGGAGTGGAGGGAGAGTGAAAGGAGGATCCGCCAGCAGAATGAGGAGTGGTGGCAGAAAAGTGTGGAGCTGCGGCAGCAAAGCACGGATCGGCTTATAAGCATCATGGAGTGCCTAGCGGACTTGATCCAGGACTCATAGCCATGCAGGTGGATGTGACAGGGTCAGGCCAGATGGCTATAGGAGAGTAATAGAAGGCAGATATATTAGCCCCAGGCTAAGTAGGTCCCTTTTCCCTGGGTAAGGTAACAGGGAAGGTTCCAGAACAATCAGGAACCTTCTGGAGACAATTAAGACAGGCTGATTAGAACATCTGCAGCCAATCAAGGAGCTGCTAGAATCAATTAAGGCAGGCTAATCAGGGCACCTGGGTTTTAAAAAGGAACTCACTTCACTTTGTGGTGTGCGTGTGAGGAGTTGGGAGCAAGAGGCACTAGGAGCTGAGAGTGAGAACATGGACTGTTGGAGGACTGAGGTGTACAAGCCATTATCAGACACCAGGAGGAAGGTCCTATGGTGAGGATAAAGAAGGTGTTGGGAGGAGGCCATGGGGAAGTAGCCCAGGGAGTTGTAGTTGTTGCACAGCTGTTCCAGGAGGCGCTCTAGACAGCTGCATTCCACAGGGCCCTGGGCTGGAACCCGGAGTAGAGGGCAGGCCCGGGTTCCCCCCAAATCCTCCCAACTCCTGGTCAGACACAGGAAGAGTCGACCTGGACCGTGAAATCAGAAAAATGGCAAAGCTGAGGGCTGCCATGAAGCTCCAAGGTGAGCAAATCTGCCAATAAGCGCAAGATCCACCAAGGTAGAGCAGGAACTTTGTCACATGGAGCGCTACCGCGCGCAACCCAACCCAGCAACCCTTGTCCCAAAACTCTTTCCCTTGTGCCCCGTGTCACCTCCAGCCCACTTTCCCCAACATCTGGGTTCTTATTGCCACCAGCTGCCTCCAACACTTGTAGCTTCACCAGCCAGCCCTGAAAAATACAACCCTTACCCACTGCACTCAACCCCCATCACCATGCAGCGTAGCTATCCTGAAGTGAAGCACTCATTGCACAGCACTTCAGACCAGAAGTCTGAGTATGAGAACAGGCAAATCTGTGATTGAACCGTTACCCATCCCACCCCCTTGCCCTGTCTGTTTCCCAAGCAGTTGTGTTTCTTTTCAATAAATGGAATTTTTGGCTTTGAAAACATTCTTTATTATTGCATAAAGTAAAAGATACCTTAGCCCAGGAAAGCAAGAGGCACTGCAAGTCAGCATAGCAAACACAGATTCCTACTAACAGTTGAACCACTGTACTTCACTCCTGTGCAGGGCACCAAACATCACTGGTGGCTTTCAGCCTCAAATTGCTCCCTCAAGGCATCCCTAATCCTTGCAGCCCTGCCTGGGGCCCTCTAATAGCCCTGCACTCTGGCTGTTCAAATTCAGCCTCCAGGTCTTGAACCTCCGAGTTCCATGCCTGAGTGAATCTTTCACCCTTCCCTTCACAAATGTTATGGAGGGTACAGCACGCGGATATAACTGTGGGGTGCTGTCATCGGCCAGGTCCAGCTTTCTATACAGAGAGCAGCAACAGCCCTTTAAACGGCCAAAAGCACACTCCACAGTCATTCTGCACCACTCAGCCTGTTGTTGAACCATAGAATATCAGGGTTGGAAGGGACCCCAGAAGGTCATCTAGTCCAACCCCCTGCTCGAAACAGGACCAATTCCCAGTTAAATCCCACTCCTTGCTGCTGTCAAGGCTCCCTGTGGAGGGTTTCATGAGCCACAGGATTAAAGGGTAAGCGGGGTCTCGAAGGATCACAACAGGCATTTCGACTTCCCCTACAGTGATCTTCTGGTCTGGGAAAAAAGTCCCGGCTTGCAGCTTCCTGAACAGGCCAGTGTTCTGAAAGATGCGTGCATCATGCACCTTTTCAGCCCAGCCTGCATTAATGTCAATGAAACGCCCACGGTGCTCCACAAGTGCCTGGAGAACCATAGAGAAATTCCTTTTCCGATTAACATACTTGGAGTTTAGGTAGGCTGCTGCCAGAACTGGAATATGTGTCCCATCTATTGCCCCTCTGCAGTTAGGGAAACACATTTGTGCAAAGCCAGACACAATGTCATGCATGTTACCCAGAGTCACAGTTCTTCTGAGCAGGATGCGATTAATGGCCTGCAAACTTGCATCAACACAATTCCAACCACTCCAAACGGGCTAGTGACCAATTGTAGCTGTCTGGCAGTGCCAGCTTCCAGATTGCAATAGCCACCCGCTTCTCCACCAGCAGGCCAGCTCTCAATCTCATGTCTTTGTGCCACAGGGTGGGGGGGCGAGCTCCTCACGCAGTCCCATGAAAGTGGCTTTTCTCTTCTGAAAGTTCTTCAGCCACTGCTCGTCATCCCAGACTTGCATGACGATGTGCTTCCACCACTCAGTGCATGTTTCCTGAGCCCAAAAGTGGCGTTTCACAGTGGTGAGCATGTCCGTGAATGCCACAAGCAGTCTCATGTCGTATGCGTTACTCACGTCAATATCATCATCGGTGTCCTCACTGTCAGTTTGGATCTTAACTCAACTGCCAAACATGACGTGCTGGCGAGACTTGTCAGCATATTCCTCAGCAGTTCAGGCTCCATTCTTGTAGACCGAAAGGGAAGACAGAGTGTGCAGTACAAAAACCTTTGAGAGATGGTGCCAAATGTGGATGGAAGCTCAGGGATTGCTGGGATGCGAACCAATGCATCACGGGGCATTGGGACAGGGCCCAGAATGCCCCGCACCTCCTGCCCCTTCCCACAAGCCACAGCGCCAGAATGGGAAGAGGGGTTCTGTGGGGTAGCTGCCCATAATGCATGGCTCCCAGCACTGCTGCAAGAGCTGCAAATGCAGCCATGCCAGTGTGCTTGCAGCTGTCAGTGTGGACACACTGCAGCACTTTCCCTAATATGCTCTACAAAGGCGGGTTTAACTCAAAGCGCTTTACATCTGCAAGTGTAGCCATGCCCTAAGTTACTACTAGTACTAACTTAAATACAAATCCCTGAAAATTGTTCTTGCCAGACTATATATATATATCTAACATTCATTCACCACCACACACACTGAGTATGACCATAGGCACCCCTGTAGTCACATGCTACACACTACTGCAATAATATCTGTATATAATATGTCTTGTAAGAGAGGTATCATTTGAAAGCTAACAACATGCTGGCTATTAATATCACTGTAAAATGCAGGTGTTAATGTAAAATGTGAAGTTATGAATTCCTTCTGTATTATGTTATGAGAACGTGTTTAAGACCAGACAGCCTAGCCTAGATAAAGGTGATAAACAGATCTGTCTGAGACAAAGCAATGTTGATTTACCTCAATTTACATAATAGCTGTAAACAAAGCTATTGAATTAAACCAGCAGGGGGTTATCCGTTTTCTGAACGCTAGAGAAAAAGAACTAAATGGCTCCAGCACCCCAGAGAGAGACACAAGACTCAACCCCGGGTCTTCTTGAGGGTATGTCTACACTGTCACTTGGCTGGCAAAACTTGTGTCATTCAGGGGTGTTAAAAGACCCCCTCCCCCCAACGACAAAAGTTTTACTGACAAAAAGCACCAGTGTGAACAGCGCTTTGGGAGCAGGAGCCGACAAAGCTGCTGCTGCTCACTGGGGGGAGGAAGTTTTTTGTGGGCAGGAGAGCTCTCTCTCCTGCCGACAAGCAGCAGCTACACTGCACAGCTTTCAGCGGCACAGCCGTGTCGCTAAAAGCTTCGTAGTGTAGCCATAGGCTGTGTAAGGTGAAAACTTCCCTTTAGGGATATAAGCGAGAGAGAGAGAGACACTCCATCTTTTTCCTTCACCTAGGAGACAAAGGCCATGTCTACACTATGAAATTAGGCCAAATTTATAGCAGTCGATTTTTTAGAAATCAGTTTTATACAGTTGATTGTGTGTGTCCCCACTTAAGACCATTAAGTTGGCAGAGTGCATCCACAGTACCGAGGCTAGTGTCAACTGGAGCGTTGCACTGTGGTTAGCTATCCCACAGTTCCTGCAGTCTCTGTCGCCCATTGGAATTCTAGGTTGAGATCCCAATGCCTGATGGGGCAAAAAACATTGTCGTTGGTGATTCTGGGTACATGTTGTCATTCCCCCCCACTCCCCGTGAAAGCAACAGCAAACAATCATTTCGTGCCTTTTTTCCTGGGTTACCCGTGCAGACGCCATACCACAGCAAGCATGGAGCCCACTCTACTCACCGTCATTGTACGTCTCCTGGATGCTGGCAGATGCGGGACTGCATTGCTACACAGCAGCAGCTCCTTGCCTTGTGGCAGCAGATGGTGCATTACGACTGTTAGCCGTCCTCGTCGTCTTCTTGGTGCTCTTACCGGCCTCAGTGAGGTTTGTCAGGGGTGCCTGGACATAAATGGGAGGGACTCAGGTCATTCTCTTCTTTAAGTTTTGTCTATGAAGATTCAGTCCTGCCTGGAATATTGGCAGAGGGATAGCTCAGTGGTTTGAGCACTGACCTGCTAAACCCAGGGTTGTGAGTTCAATCCTTGAGGGGGGCCATTCTGCCTCAGGCTGCCCTCCCAGCCAGCAGCACCGTGAGCACTCAGGAGAAGATGACAACTAGCAGTCGTACTGCACCAGCCTACCCCTTGCTCCTCCCTCCATGAAAGCAACGGCTGATGATCATTTTGTGCCTTTTTGCATGTGGGAGCCATAGTGCTGTCAGCATCATCATCCACCTGCTGCTTCCGCTGCCACTCTGCTCTCCTGCAGACGCCATACCACGGCAAGCATGGAGCCCACTCAGATCACCGCAGCAGTTATGACTGTTCTAAACACCACGTGCATTATCCAGCAGTATATGCAGAACCAGAACCTGCAAAAGCAGGTGAGTAGGCAACGGCAGCGCGGTGAGGACATGGACACAGACTTCTCTCAAAGTATGGGCCCCAGCAATGTGGACATTATTGTGGTAATGGGACAGGTTCATGTCATGGAACACCGATTCTGGGCCCGGGAAACAAGCACAGACTGGTGGGACCGCAAAGTGTTGCAGGTCTGGGCCGATTCCCAATGGCTGCGAAACTTTCACATGCATAAGGGCACTTTCATGGAACTTTGTGACTTGCTTTTCCCTGCCTTGAAGCACAAGTATACCAAGATGAGAGCAACCCTCACAGTTCACAAGCGAGTGGCGATAGCCCTGTGGAAGCTTGCAATGCCAGACAGCTACCGGTCAGTCAGGAATCAATTTGGAGTGGGCAAATCTACTGTGGGGACTGCTGTGATCCAAGTAGCCAACACAATCACTGAGCAGCTGCTACCAAGGGTCATGACCCTGGGAAATGTGCAGGTCACAGTGGATGGCTTTGCTGTAATAGAATTCCCTAACTCTGGTGGGGCAATAGACGGAACCCCTATCCCTGTCCTGGCACCAGAGCACCAAGGCAGCGAGTACATAAACCGAAAGGGGTACGTTTCAGTGGTGCTGCAAGCACTGATGGATCACAAGGGACGTTTCACCAACATCAACATGGGATGGCCAGGAAAGGTTCATGACACTCGCATATTCAGGAACTCTGGTCTTTTTCAAAAGCTGCAGGAAGGGACTTTCTTTCCAGACCAGAAAATAACCACTGGGGATATTCAAATGCCTTTAGTTATCCTTGTGGACCCAGCCTACCCCTTAATGCCATGGCTTATGAAGCCATACATAGGCAGCCTGGACATTAGTCAGGAGCTGTTCAACTATAAGCTGAGCAAGTGCAGAATGGTGGTAGAATGTGCATTTGGACGTTTAAAAGCACACTGGCGCAGTTTACTGACTCACTCAGACCTCAGCGAAACCAATATTCCCATTAAGAAAAGGAGTACTTGTGGCACCTTAGAGAATTACAAATGTATTTGAGCATAAGCTTTCGTAAGCTTCAGCTCACTTCATCAGCTTATATGCAAATAAATTTGTTAGTCTCTAAGGTGCCTCAAGTACTCCTTTTCTTTTTGCGAATAGAGACTAACACGGCTGCTACTCTGAAACCTGTCAATATTCCCATTGTTATTACTGCTTGCTGTGTGGTCCGCAATATCTGTGAGAGTAAGGGGGAGACATTTATGGTGGGGTGGGAGGTTGAGGCAAATTGCCTGGTCGCTGATTAAGCACAGCCAGACACCAGGACGGTTAGAAGAGTACAGGAGGGTTTGGTGTGCAACAGAGAAGCTTTGCAAACTAGTTTCATGACTGGCCAGGCTATGGTGTGAATGTTCTGTTTGTTTCTCCTTGATGAAAACCCCCACCCCTTGATTCACTCTACTTCCCTGTAAGCTAACCACCCTCCCTTCCTCTCTCCCCTTCGATCACTGCTTGCAGAGGCAATAAAGTCATTGTTGCTTCAAATTCATGCATTCTTTATTAATTCATCACACAAATAGGGGGATAACTGCCAAGATAGACCAGGAGGGGTAGAGGAGAAGGGAAGGACAAGGCCACACTGCACTTTAAAACTTATTGAATGCCAGCTTTCTGTTGCTTGGGCAGTCCTTTGGGGTGGAGTGGTTGGGTGCCCGGAAGCCCCCCCACCGCGTTCTTGGGCTTCTGGGTGAGGAGGCTATGGAACTTGGGGAGGAGGGCGGTTGGTTATACAGGGACTGTAGCGGGGGGGTCTGTGCTCATGCTGCCTTTCCTGCACCTCAACCATACACCGGAGCATATCAGTTTGATCCTCCAGTAGCCTCAGCATTGACTTCTGCCTTCTGTCAGCAAGCTGACGCCACCTATCATCTTCAATCTGCCACCTGTCCTTGCGTTCATATTGTGCTTTCCTGGACTCTAACATTGTCTGCCTCCACGCATTTTGCTGGGCTCTTTCAGTGTGGGAGGACTGCATGAGCTCAGAGAACATTTCATTGCGAGTGCATTTTTTTCGCCTTCTAATCTTCGCTAGCCTCTGGGACGGAGATGATAGGGGGAGCGTTGAAACATTTGCAGCTGCAGGAGGGGAAGAAAAAGGGAAAGTAGTCGTTAAAAAGGCACATTTTAGAGAACAATGGGTAGACTCTTTCAGGGTGAACCTTGCTGTTAACATTACATAGCACATGTGCATTCAGTACAAGGTTGCATTTTGCCTCTTATAGTGAGGGTCTGCTGGTTTGGTGTGAGAAATCACACACACAGGGCTGGCAGGCAACAGAATTCAGCTTGCAGGAGCTCTGGTAAGCCACAGTCTTTTGGCTTCTTTAACCTTCATAACATGTGGGAATGGTTTCAAACAGCAGCGCCCTCATTTCCCATACCAAACAGCTGTTGGCTTGGCCATTTAAAATGGGTTGGCAATTTAAAAGGTGGGGCTGCGGTTTTCAGGTTAACGTGCAGCACAAAACCCAACTAAAGCCCTCCACACACATACACAATTCTCTGGGATGATCGCTTCACCCCTCCCCCCCAGTACATGGCTAACAGCGGGGATGATTTCTGTTCAGCCACAGGCAAACAGCCCTGTAGGAATGGCCACCTCTGAATGTCCCCTTAATAAAATTATCCTATTTCAACCAGGTGACCATGAATGATATCACTCTCCTCAGGATAACACAGCAAGATAAATAACGCATGTTGCTTGAATAACAGCAAACACAGGGACCATACGCTGCCATGCTTTGTTATGCACTGACTCCAGACTATGTGCTCCTGGCCTGGCATGGTAAAGTGTCCTATCATGGAGGACGGAATAAGGCTGCCCTCCCCAGAAACCTTTTGCAAAGGCTTTGGGAGTACATCCAGGAGAGCTTTATGGAGATGTCCCTGGAGGATTTCTGCTCCATCCCCAGACATGCTAACAGACTTTTCCAGTAGCTGTACTGGCCGCAAATTAATCATTAAACACGCTTGCTTTTAAACCATGTATTATATGTACAAAGATACACTCACCAGAGGTCCCTTCTCTGCCTGGTGGGTCTGGGAGCCTGTGTTGGATGGGTTTGGGGGATACTGGCTCCAGGTCCAGGGTGAGAAACAGTTCCTGGCTCTCAGGGAAACCTGTTTCTCTGCTTGCTTGCTGTGCGCTATCATCTTCCTCGTCCCCAAAATGTGCATCCCTGTTGCGTGATAATCTATTGACGGAGTCAAAGCACAGGGGTGGGGTAGTGGTGGTGGACCCCCCTAGAATTGCATGCAGCTCATCATAGAAGTGGCATGTCTGGGGCTCTGACCCCGAGCAGCCATTTGCCTCTCTGGTTTTTTGGTAGGCTTGCCTGAGCTCCCTAAGTTTCACGCAGCACTGCTGTGGGTCCCTGTTATAGCCTCTGTCCTTCATGCCCTTGGAGATTTTTTTCAAATGTTTGGGCATTTCATGTTTTGGAACGGAGTTCTGATAGCACAGATTCATCTCCCCAAACAGCAATCAGATCCCGTACCTCCCGTTCGGTCCATGATGGAGCTCTTTTGTGATTCTGGGACTCCATCAGGGTCACTTCTGCTGATGATCTGCACTCACCTGCAGCTTGCCACACTGGCCAAACAGGAAATGAGATTCAAAAGTTCCCAGGGCTTTTCCTGTCTACCTGGTGACTGCATC
The DNA here is from genome assembly GCF_965140295.1 of Lepidochelys olivacea. Taxonomy (NCBI): domain Eukaryota; kingdom Metazoa; phylum Chordata; order Testudines; family Cheloniidae; genus Lepidochelys; species Lepidochelys olivacea. Next base: position 68,899,657 of record NC_140418.1, on the reverse strand, counting down.
TGAGTTGAGAGCGCTGTCCAGAGTGGCCACAATGGAGCACTCTGAGATAGCTCCCGGAGGCAAATACTGTCAAATTACGATCATGCTACCCCAAATTCGACCTGGCAAGTCGATTTCAGCACTAATCCCCTCGTCCGGGGGAGGAATACAGAAATCGATTTTAAGAGCTCTTTAAGTCGAAGTAAATGGCTTTGTCGTGTGGACGGGTGCATGGTTAAATCGAACTAATGCTGCTAAATTCGACCTAAACTTGTAGTGTAGACCAGGGCAAAGAAACCAAGTGATCTGATCTCTGTGGTGGGTCCTGGTCAGGCTGGCCAGTAAAATGCTGGAAGGGAGACTGGGTAACAGAAACCATCCTGAACAAAAACTCTTTTGATAGACTAAATTTTAGACTTTTAGAAGTGTGTTTTCTCTACTTTTATCTCTAATACCTGGTATCACTGAATCCATGCTCTTTTGTTAATAAACTTACTTTACTATAAACCAATTCAGTGATGTGGAAGGAAAGAGTGCATTTACCCCCACTTAAATTAATAAGCTGATGTACTGACTCTTAAACAGAGTGAACTTAATATCTTCTGAATACCCAATGATAGGGGCTGTGTGTTTGATGCTGGAGTTCACGGATTGTTAGCTGCTCAGCGCAGTTTGGGCTGGGTGAGCCTTGAGGAAGACAGACTAGTGGGGGCAGGGAACTGATACACAGTCTAATCACAAACAAAACTCACTCTTGCTGGGGCAGAGAGGTAACACAGTGGCTCACAGCTCTGGGTAGCTGCAGTAGTGCTAACATATGATGATGATGGTGCAGCAGATAAAGGATCTCCAATTGTCATGGTGTCCATGCCATGGTTTCAAGTCCTCTATCTGTCAAGGATAGCTTGGTTACTGTTGTGCACCAGTTTCCCCCACTTTAAAAGAAGTCCTGCACAGGCATCTTCCAGTTTTTTGGAAAACAACATTTGCACAAGTCAGAAGTCTGGTGGCAATCAGTGAGTGGTGACGGGAACAGGACAGTGAAATCCAGAAGTTCCTAATCACAGACCGACACACAGGCTGTGGGTGTGTGATACAGTCATCTTGCTTGAGGACTGAGGCGGCAGCTGCACCCACGACTGAGCAGTCCTTTTTAGGATCCACTCTGCTCACCCCACATGGGGAAGGGGTTAGGAAAGGTACCCTAAAAATAGTCTTGCCTCTGTTTTTCCTGGCTGGATATCCGCATCCAGCAGGCTCACCACATCAGTGAACAAAAATGTAAGAAACTTTTCAACTTTGGAACTTGGAATGTATGTACCCTGATGGACAACTCAAACAGCAACTGACCAGAGCAACATACAGCCATTATTGTTCATGAATTGAGTCGATATTAACATAGATATTTAACATCGATATTGCTGCTTTGTCCGAAACTAGAAGAGCTGATGAAGGACAGGTCAGGGAGGAGAAAGGAGGATACATTTACTTCTGGAACGGAAAAATCTATAGATGAACCCCGATTGCTTGGAGTGGGCTTTGCTATAAAGAACAAACTCGTAAGGCACCTCTGAGGTACCTGTTGGCATTAATGAGCGGTTTATGACACTCTGAGTGAGGCTCACCAAAAATCAACAGGCAACTATTGTGAGTGCCTGTGCACAACACTGGATGCTGATGAGAATGTAAAGGAAGATTTTTATTCTCAGTTGGAAGCCATTTTATCAGAGACCTCTACAGAAGACAAGATCATCCTTCTGGGGGATTTCAATGCACTTGTTGGACGACACTCAGATCTGTGGAAAGGAACAATTGGGAAAGAAGGAGTTGACAAAAGCAATTCAAATGGAATTCTGCTCCTGACCAAGTGTGCTGAACATGAACTTATTATTACCAACATTCTTTTCTGACAAAAGGAAAAGTTCAAAACATCTTGGAGACACCCACTGTCAAAGCACTGGCGTCTCCTTGACTACATCACAGTTCATGCCCGAGATCATAATGACGTACTTCTCACAAGAGCAATGACAAGTGCTGATGACTGTTGGACTGATCATCACCTTGTTCAATCCACAATGAAAATTAAGATTGCTTCCAAATGCAGGCTGCAAAAGAAGCAGGTCAGGCGCAAGCTGAAGGTTCAAAATTTGAAGGGCCCTATTAAGTGTGACCACTTCCAAACAGTCTTAGAAGAAAAGCTCCCATCAGAGTTTCCAGAATAAACTGAGGAACATTGGAGCCAGTTGAAAGCAGTAATCATCAGTGCCCATGAGGAAACCATAGGCTACCAAACCAAAAAACATCAGGACTGGTTTGACAAGAATGATGCTGAAATTGAACAACTCATTGATGAGAAGAGAATAGCATTTTGTGCTTGGCAGAATGACATAAATTGTAATATAAAGAGAGAAGCCCATGCCAAGGTGAGGGCGGAAGTACAATGTAAAACCAGAGAACTTAAGAACAAATGGTGGACTGAGAAAGCGCAAGAACTCCAACATCTCACAGACATCCACAATACATGTGGTTTCTTTAGTGCTACCAAGGCTGGGCCAATTTGTCATGGTATGAATCCTCTTCACTCTAAGGATGGAACCACACTGCTGAAGGACAACGAAGCCATCAATTCTCGCTGGAAAGAACATTTTGAAGATCTCCTTAACCATAATTCTATGGTTGCAGATGAAGTCCTTGAGCAAATCCCTCAATGACCATTTAGGGATGAGCTCGGAGACCCTCCCAATTTGTATGAGGTACACAATGCCACCCAGCAGATGAAGAACAACAAGGCAGCAGGTCTAGATGGGATCCCCGCTGAAATCTTTAAAAACGGTGGACCAGAGCTAAATCGGCAGCTTTACCTGCTTATTCTTAAAATCTGGATAAAGAAGGAGATACCCAGTGAAATGAGAGATGCCCTGATTGTCACTCTCTTCAAGAAAGGGGATAAAGTGGATTGTGGAAATTATCATGGTATCTCCCTCCTAACCATTGCAGGCAAAGTTCTGTCGTGGATCCTTGCAACCCACCTTCTGCCCCTGTCAGAAGACATTTTACCAGAGTCACATAGTGGTTTCCACCATGTTGTGGAACTGCAGATATGATCTTTACAGCATTGCAGCTGCAAGAAAAGTGTTGGGAGCAATACCGACCACTGTACATGGCTTTTATTGATCTAACTAAAGCTTTTGACTCAGTGAATTGCCATGCCCTCTGGATTGCATTTTCTAAGATTGGATGTCCTGATAAATACATCAATGTCCTAAAATTGCTTCATAATAACATGAAAGCAACTGTTCTGAGCAGCACTGGCTCCCAGAGTGAACCTTTCAAAGTACAAACAGGAATAAAACAGGGCTGTATCATCGCTCCAACCATGTTTGCAGTTTTTATTGCAGTCATTCTTTACTTAATTGCTAGGAAGTTTACAGCTGGCATTGAAATCATTTGCAGAATAGATGGAAAACTGTTCAGGCTTAACAGGCTGAAAGCCAAGAGTAAGATTTCCACAATATCTATTGTGGAACTTTAGTATGCTGATGACAATACAATCTTTGCCCACTCTGAGAAAGATCTTCTAACTATCTTGAATGTGTTTGCTGATGCTTACACATGACTTGGTTTCACTCTTAATATCAGGAAGACTAAAGTGCTCTATCAGCCTTCTCCAAATGAAGTATTACATGCCCCATCTATCAAAATTAATGGAGTGGCACTGGAGAATGTTGACCATTTCCTCTACCTTGGAAGTCATCTTTCATCCAAAGCAGATATTGATGCAGAAATTTAACATCGCCTGAGCTGTGCCAGTGTAGATTTTTCTCGTTTACAGCACAGGGTCTTTGAAGATCATGACATTAAAACAGACACCAAGCTTCTTGTTTACCAAACGGTTATTCTCCCAACACTGTTGTATAGGTCCGAAACTTGGACACAACCTACAGACACCACTTGAAAGTCCTTGAGAGGCATCATCAATGCTGCCTTCATAAGATTCTAAAGATCAAATGGGCAGACAGGCACACTAATATTAGTGTTCTGGAAGAAGCAAAGATAACCAGTATCGTGGCAATGATCATCTGTCAGCAATTCCGCTGGACTGGTCACATTGTTTGGATGCTAGACCCTCGTCTCCCAAAACAGGTCCTGTTCTCTCAGCTGAAAGAAGGGTATTGTAACATGAGTGGACAATGGAAGGGTTATAAGGACTTGCTGAAGGACAACCTAAAAAATGTAATATTGACATTGACACTTGGGAGACACTTGCCCAGGATCACTTAAAATGGAGTGAAGTCCTATGTGATGGTCCCCTGCATTTTGAACTTTCTCGCCAACAAGACGAAGAGGACAAGAGGCACAGAAGGAAGGAGAGACTGGCTTCCAGTCATGGTCAACAGCCTCCTGCTGAGCCTGAAAACATCTTCCCTCATTGTAATAGAACTTGTGGTTCAAGGATTGGCCTCATTAGCCACCTGAGGACCCATAACTCCCAAAGAAGATGATCACACTCAGTAACAAGTGATCGCCCATCATCATCATTCCACTCATTCGCTAACTTGCACACCGAGTTTAACTGTTTCATGCATTATTAGTATCTAGCACAATTCTGCAAAAATCAGATTGCTATAATCGTCCACTTTCCAGAAATATACTGATACCTTTTAAAGCTAAGCTTTCAGACTATGAGTATAGAAGATAATTTTTTTCTTGTATTGTGGTCAATATTCTGCATCTTCTACAAAGCAGTAGTGCCAGCAGCTTTGCAGTTGAATTTAAATACAGGTACATGGGACATGATTTGATGTTTGGCATATTAAAGTGAATTCTCTTATCATAATTGTCATGGATGATAAAGTAACCTGTAGTGGTTGAAAACAGGGCAAAAGTACAGTTGGGAAATAATGCATGACACTTTTGCAAATATTTGTTCAACTTTCTAAATGAATTTGTTTTGGCCCTGCTTGCTCTCTTCTGATGTTTTCAATGAACATTTGAATGATCAGGCTTTACTGGAACAAACTTGGCACAGAAGTAATGTGAATTTCAAAGTTGCATATGCAAATATTAATGGATACTGAATTTTAAATTCACACAAGTATTCATGCTGAAAGTACTGCAAGCTCATCCAATCAGGGAACAGTTACATGATAAATTTGACCAATCACAATCAAGCAATACAGCATGAATTCTGAATACTGTATTTATGATCCACAAAGTAAAAAATTCAAAAACATTCAGATAACGTAGACATTCAAGGAAATTGCGTTTCTGCTCATGGCTTTTCCATGAGTGGAATGAAAGGTTAATCAAATAAATTATTCATTGTGATTTTTTTGCTCAGCTCTATTCAAGAGCGTAAACTCCATCTTTTCTTTTTTCCAGTTCTGCATGTCTCATTGTCAGACTGTTTCCATGAGTCACTCTTATTTTTCTAGCAAAAGAAAAAGAACTATAAAGGGAAACTAGTAATCTATTATGTCTTTTATAGAGAACAAAGTCTGATTCAAGTTACCATTATGCACAAATGGAAACAAATCACAAACTCTAAAAGCACATAACACTTGAACGTTTATTGCATCTCAAGTGCACAATCTCCTTCTATGCAAATCTGAGTATTTTTTTTTAAAATGTGCATAGTTTCTTGTCCTCACCATACACATACACAATTCCCACAGTAATAAATGGCAGTCATATATTCATATGGCTATTACTGTCAGCAAAGAGTTCTGAATAATATTCTAGTACAGCACTTCCTCTGTAACTGTTTTCTCATCATGGCACTTATTCCTCTGACTTAACATTAAATCAGGGCCCCAGAATGGCAGCGGGGTGGGGGTGGGGGTTGGGCAATTCTGTCATTCAGATGACATACATAAAGGTCTTGATTGTTAAAAAAGCTACGAATTTTTTTGCAGTAATGGATAAATTAGTTCCAATATTCTGGCCCAACTGGAACTGAGGTGACTATACACTGCCTCATGAACATTCCCCTCTCTATTTCAATACAGATCTTCCTTTCTTAGTTAATCTGGTTTGAGCCAAAATTCAGTGCTGGGGGAAGTTTACAACCAGAAAAAAGGCATGAGGAAAAAAGCTTCTGCTTAGAGACCAGAAAATAATCTTGTCTTCAGAATTAGACAGAATTAGGCTCAAAATTACAGTTTGCATAAGCGGATGTAATATCATTGACTTTGGTGGGGTTACTCTCACTTAAGCCAGTGGTGAAGTTGGCCCAAAGTATCAACTCTACTCCATGAAAAAAGGAGAAGCTACCACAAGGAGGTTTAGAGGGAGTGATGATCTATCCCAAAGCATGTATGATTTAAACAAGTACAGTTACATTGACTTCAGTGGAGTTACACCTGGTGTAAATTCAGCCCTAGTGTAAGCAGAATATTTTCCAGGTGCCATGGAAAGGATGATATGGTAAACATGTACCAAAGATACTGTAACACTGGCAGATCAGGTACCAGCTCATGCCAAGTACCTTACTTCTCAGCTGGAACCAGTCAGATCACCTGTGTGTTAGTATTGTTAAAAGAGGTATTAGAGTTATAAAAATGTGCTTCGTGTTTAGATTTTATGGAATGCTTGTAAGTTGCTGCATTTCTTAACTGCACTCATAATGAACTGTCTACTATGTGAACGGTAACATTTACGTGTTTGCTCTGTAACTGTAAGTCACTAGACAGGAGAGAAGCATTAGAAAATGTAAACCACTCGTTTAGCTCAGGAGGTTATCTCCTGCCCAACAAAAGAAGGACCATAAACATCAAACAAACCGCTGTGGAACATGAGAAGACAAGAGACCCCTCCCCACACAATGGAAGAGGAGACTTTCAGCTGAATTCCTCCCAACAACTGAACTTGCAACTCGAAGCAGAAGGGGAGTGAAAAGGAATAAAAAGCCCTAATGAAAAGAAACTGTATCTTTATGCTGCCTGGACTCTGAGGGACAAGGATTGCTAAGGATAGGCAAAAGATCCCCATTGCTTGGCCTGGGTTAGCCCTAAAGGACATATAGAGCTTGTTTAGTATTGAAAATTACAGTTCAAAAGGTAAGATTCATTCTCATTTGTGTGTATATATGTTTACTTGCATTAACCTTGTTTAAAAACCAGGGCACAACCCCCTAAAAGTGCGTTTTAAACTTAGATTTCAACAATGAACTGCACTAAGTTCAAACTCCTCAGCCACTTTAGCAGCTTCAACACAGCATCACAGACAGAGTCCTTGGGTATTCCAGTCTGTCTTGCCACCCACGTGAGCATATCTCTGTGACAGATAGCCCCTTACACCAAGAATCACAGAAATATCCAGGTTACTCCTAATTCTAAAGGACCAGTCACTTACTCCAGGTCAACTGCGCTTTAGGTCTCGCACCAAGCCAATCCTTTACTAAACTACCTGAAGATTTATTAAACAGGAAAAGGAAATTAAAGAGTTATTTACAAGGTTAAAGCAAGCAAACAGACATGAATGAGTTAGTCTTAGGTTTCAAAAGGTAATATAACTTGGTGATTATAGAAGCCTGAATTAGCAGCTGGGGATCTCTCACCCACATCAAAGTCCAAACAGCATAGAGATCCTTAGTTCCTCAGGTTTGGGGCTTTTACCTACCTCCTGCCATGTGCTCTCAGCTGCAAACTCAGCTAATGGGAGGAATGCACTGGTATCATTCATCTTCATCCTGGCTTAACCAGGAGATCTTCAATGATCTGAAACTCAAAAAAACAGTCCTACAAAAAGTCAAAACTAGGTCAAATTATGAAGGATGAATATAAAAAAATAACACAAGTTTGTAGGGAAAAATTAGAAAGGTCAAGGCACAAAATGAGATTGATAGCTAGAGACACAAAGGGTAACAAGAAAACATTCTACAAATACATTAGAAGCAAGATGAAGACCAAGGACAGGGTAGGCCCGTTACTCAATGACGGGGGTTGGGGTGGGAGGGGGGTGGGGAGAGAAACAATAACAGAAAACGTGAAAATGGCAGAAGTGCTAAATGATCTTTTTGTTTCAATTTTCACCAAAAAGGTTAGTAGTAATTGTATGTCTAACACAGTGAATGCCAGTGAAAATGAGATAGGATCAGAGGCTGAAATAGGGAAAAAACAAGTTAAAAATTGCTTAGACAAGTTAGATGTCTTCAAGTCACCAGGATTTGATGAAATACATCCTAGAATACTTAAGGAGCTGACTGAGGAGATATCAAAACCATTAGTAATTATCTTTGAAAAGTCATGGAAGATTGGAGAGATTCCAGAGGACTGGAAAAGAGCATATACAGTGCCAATCTATAAAAAGGGAAATAAATACAACCTGGAGAATTACAGACCAGTCAGCTTAACTTCAGTACCCGGAAGGATAATGGAGCAAATGATTTAGCAATCCATTTGCGAACACCTAGAAGATAATAAGGTAACAAGCAACAGTCAGCATGGATTTCTCAAGAACAATTTGTGTCAAACCAACCTAATAGCTTTCTTTGACAGGGTAACAAGCCTTGTGGATAAGGGGGAAGCAGTAGATGTGTTGTGTTGTAAGCAACACACAAGAAGTAATTCTTCCACTCTATTCTGCCCTGATTAGGCCTCAGCTGGAGTGATGTGTACAGTTCTGGGAACCACATTTCAGGACAAATTGGGGAAAGTCCAGAGAAGTGCAACAAAAATAATCAAAGATCTAGAAAACATGACCTATGAGGGAAGACTGAAAAAATGGGTTTGTTTAGTCTGGAGAAGGGAAGACAGAGGGGACATGATAACCATTTTCAAGTACATAAAAGGTTGTTACAAGGAGGAGGGAGAAAAATTGTTCTCCTTAACCTCTGAGGATAGGACAAGAAGCAATGGGCTTAAATTGCAGCAAGGCGGTTTAGGTTGGACATTAGGAAAAAAATTTCTAACTGTCAGAGTGGTTAAGCACTGGAATAAATTGCCTAGGGAGATTGTTTCCATCACTGGAGATTTTTAAGAGCAGGTTAGACAAACACCTGTCAGGGATGGTCTTCTAGATAATACTTAGTCTGCCTTGAATGCAGGGAACTGGACTAGATGACCTCTTGAGGTCCCTTCCAGTCCTATGATTCTAGGATTCATGGGAGGAGAGCAGAAGAAGAGTCATTATTCTTTTTGGTGAAAGTTTCTTAATCCAGAGTGTAACAGGGTCCACGACCCGCCCCTCTTCCTGGGGCCCTCTTGCCCTCCCTAATAAGACTCAGAGAGGCTTCAGAGTTGTGCAACACCGTGTCTTTATTTACTTAACTTCATCCCACCACCAGTGTCCATCTATGTACAGCTTTACAGGATTAATCTCCTCCTTTACAGACTGTGACAAAGTTGCTCCTCTACCTTGGTGGGTCCTGCGCTTATTGGTGGATTTGCTCACCTCAGAGATTCACAGCAGCCCTCAGTTTGGCTGCTTTCATGGCTCAAATCTGCAATTCATTCAGATAACCTCATCACTGGCCAGCATGGGGAAAAGTAGAAGAACAACCCCGCAGTCTCTGCTGATCCACCAAGTGGGTCGGGAAACAGCCCAGAGACCTTCCCCTCTGGTGGAACCCACAGTCCAAGTCAACTCCTCCTGTGTCTTATCAGGAGTTGGAAGGTTTGGAGGAAACCCAGGCCTGCCCTCTACTCCGGATTCCAGCCCAGGGCCCTATGGATTGTAGCTGTCTAGAGTGCCTCCTGGAACAACTGTGTGACAGCTACAATTCTCTGGGCTATTTTCCCATGGCCTCCTCCCAACACCTTCTTTATACTCACCACAGGACCTTCCTCCTGGTGTCTGACAACACTTGTATTCCTCAGTCCTCCAGCAGCACGTCTTCTCACTCCCATCTCCTTATGTGCCTCTCCCTAACTGAAGGGAGGTCCTTTTTAAACCCAGGTGCCCTCATTAACCAGTCTGTCCTAATTGATTCTAGCAGCAGCTTCTTAATTGGCTCCAGGTGTCCTAATTAGCCTGCCTGCCTTAACTGGTTCCAGCAAGTCCCTGCTTGTTCTGGAACTGCCCCGTTACCTTACCCAGGGAACAGGGATCTACTTAATCTGGGACTAATATATCTGCCTTCTATCACTCTTCTGTGACTGTGGGGCCGTTTTCTGATCATCGGTCCGTTCACGTATCCAGGCGGGTTTCCTCTGGGCAGCATCCACCGACTCTCTTGACACCTTCAAGGAGCAGTGGGCGCTGTCCGAGGTTCTCTGCTCAGTGACCCTGTCAGGTTCCCTCCATCTGACCCTTTGATTGAGGGGAAGAGCAAGAGACCCCAGCCCCAGCCGTTAGTTGCTGTGAATACCATCATTACTGTCTTCTAGGAGGGGTCCTATAATACATGGGTGTACCCCCCTCCCTCCCAACCACCCACCCCGCAGCCGTGCCCATCTTGTCGGGCACTCTCAGGAGAGGGAGGGTCGGTGACCCTGGGCGCGGCACTAGGTAACTCGAGAGGGTGGAAGACCACGAGTGTCGAGGAAGCCCCCCCGCTCTGGGCCTGGGCTAACCTGAACACCTCTCCCTCCTGAAAGCTGTTGAGTTATACCTTCTGATTGCGTTGTTTTGTTGCTAAGTTTTTCTTTATCCTTTTGTATACTCTGTAACTGTTACAAATAAATTTCCTTTCTGTTTCAAAAAACTGCCCCGTTACCTTACCCAGGGAACAGGGATCTACTTAATCTGGGACTAATATATCTGCCTTCTATCACTCTTCTGTGACTGTGGGGCCGTTTTCTGATCATCGGTCCGTTCACGTATCCAGGCGGGTTTCCTCTGGGCGGCATCCACCGACTCTCTTGACACCTTCAAGGAGCAGTGGGCGCTGTCCGAGGTTCTCTGCTCAGTGACCCTGTCAGGTTCCCTCCATCTGACCCTTTGATTGAGGGGAAGAGCAAGAGACCCCAGCCCCAGCCGTTGCCGCTGTGGATACAATCATTACTGTCACCTAGGAGGGGTCCTATCACACATGGTGTACATCCCCCTCCATCCCTAAACCGCTCACCCCGCAGCCATGCCCATATTGTCAGGCACTCTCAGGAGAGGAATAATCGGTGACACTGGGGGTGGCACTAGGTAACTCGAGGGGGTGGAAGACTGTCATAAATATAAGGGGAAGGGTACACCCCTTTAAAATCCCTCCTGGCCAGAGGAAAACTCCTCTCACCTGTAAAGGGTTAAGAAGCTAAAGGTAACCTCGCTGGCACATGACCAAAATGACCAATGAGGAGACAAGATACTTTCAAAAGCTGGGAGGAGGGAGAGAAACAAAGGGTCTTGTTCTGTGTCTGTCGGTATGCTGCTTTTGCTGGGGATAGACCAGGAATGGAGTCTTAGAACTTTTAGTAAGTAATCTAGCTAGGTACGTGTTAGATTATGGTTTCTTTAAATGGCTGAGAAAAGAATTGTGCTGAATAGAATGACTATTTCTGTCTGTGTGTCTTTTTTGTAACCTAAGGTTTTGCCTGGAGAGATTCTCTATTTTGAATCTAATTACCCTGTAAGGTATCTACCATCCTGATTTTACAGAGGTGATTACTTCTATTTACTTCTATTTCTATTAAAAGTCTTCTTGTAAGAAAACTGAATGCTTTTTCATTGTTCTCAGATCCAAGAGTTTGGGTCTGTGGTCACCTATGCAAATTGGTGAGGATTTTTACCAAACCTTTCCCAGAAAGTGGGGTGCAAGGGTTGGGAGGATTTTGGGGGGAAAGACGTGTCCAAACTACGTTTCCCAGTAAACCCAGTTAGAGTTTGGTGGTGGCAGTGGATATTCCAAGGACAAAGGATAAAATTTATTTGTACCTTGGGGAAGTTTTAACCTAAGCTGGTAAAAGTAAGCTTAGGAGGTTTTCATGCAGGTCCTCACATCTGTACCCTAGAGTTCAGAGTGCGGGAGGAACCTTGACAAAGACCATGAGTGTCAAGGAAGCCCCCCCGCTCTAGGCCACCAGGTAACTCAGGAGGGTGGAAGACCACGAGTGTTGAGGAAGCCGCCCCGCTCTGGGCCCAGGCTAGCCTGAACACTTCTCCCTCCTGAAGGCTGCTGTGTCATACCTTCTGTTTGCTTTTGTTTTGTTGCATAGTTTTGCTTTATCCTCTTTGGTGATTCTTTGTAAGTGTTACACAAATAAAATTCTTTTCTGCCTTAAAAAAAATCACTCATCTGTGACTGTGGGGCTGTTTTCCGATCCTCGGTCCGTTCACGTATCCGGGCGGGTTTCCTCTGGGCGGCATCCACTGACTCCCTTGACACCTTCGAGGAGCAGAGGGCGCTGTCCGAGGTTCTCTGCTCAGTGACCCCGTCCGGTTCCCTCCATCTGACCCTTTGATTGAGGAGAAGAGCGAGAGACCCCAGCCCCAGCCGTTGCCGCTGTGGATACCATCATTACTGTCACCTAGGAGAGGTCCTGTCACTAATGGTGTACGTCCCCTCCACCCCTAAACCGCTCACCCCGCAGCCGTGCCCATCTTGTCGGGCACTCTCAAGAGAGGAATAATCGGTGACACTGGGCGTGGCACTAGGTAACTCGAGGGGGTGGAAGACCACGAGTGTTGAGGAAGCCCCCCGCTCTAGCCACCAGGTAACTCAGGAGGGTGGAAAAGCATGAGTGTCAAGGAAGCCCCCCCCAGTCTGGGCCCAGGCTAGCCTGAATACTTCTCCCTCCTGAAGGCTGCTGTGTTATACCTTCTGTTTGCTTTTGTTTTGTTGCACAGTTTTGTTTTATCTTCTTTGGTGATTTGTGTAAGTGTGTTACGCAAATACATTTTCTTCTGCTTCAAAAAATCACTCTTCTGTGACTGTGGGGCCTATTTCCAATCCTCCGTCCGTTCACGTATCCGGGCAGAGTTCCTCTGGGCGGTGTCCACTGACTCCCTTGATGCCTTTGAGGAGCAGTGGGCGCTGTCCGGGGTTCTCTGCTCGGTGTCCCCGTCCATTTCCCTTCGTTTGACCCTTTGACCACACTCCTGTCCCTGTTGTTCATTAGTTGTTCCCCGTAATTATTTGGTTTTCCAGGTCCTGTGGACCCCCCTCTTAGGCTGGGGGGGATCCTTTAGCCGTGAGAGGGTTTTGCCCGCCCACTTCCTGGATCCCAATAGGATCACTCTTCTGTAGCCATCTGGCCTGACCCTGTCACAAGGCAGAGCCAGACTTTAGCTAGGAGGCCTCCAGTATTCCCCTGACTGACTTCTCCCTGGCTGGCCCCCTGCCTTCTGGCTCCCCCCCAGCATTTATAGCCCTTGGCTTGGCAGGTCAGCAAGTGTTGCCAATCCTCAGGCCGGCATCAGGCCTTTTCCATCAGCCCCAATCTGCTTCCCCTGATTGGAGCTGACTGGGTAATTAGGGGCTAATTAGGTGCTTTTGCAACAGCACCCTGCCACACAGAGGTAGAGAGTTTCTGGATGTAAGATCCAACCTAGCCTGTCACCTCTTTCAGGAGGGACATAATTTCTGCAGAAGAGCAGCTCTTCACACTAATTAATGTCCCTTTCCTGTATGGTGATTCATACAGGCACAGAGGCTCACAATACACCCTCTCACATATTACATTACAATATGGAATACAGACATTACAAGTAAGATCAATGCAGCAACTCACAAGCATTCAATAGAGTCCAAACACTAAACACGTTCTAGTAATTCTGATAGCTATCCTAACCGTATTAACCCACAGGTGAGCAGACAGATTCCAGCTATGTAATGCTCATCATCATATGACCTGAAGCACTGTAAATTAGAAAAAGGATCAGTATCATAACCCGATTTTACAGATGGGGCAACTGAGGAAAAGAGAGGTGAAGTGACTTGTCCAACATCAACCAGAAGGCTGGTGACAAAACCCGACACAGAGCTCAGATTTCCTGAGTCCCACTCCCTTAGTTCATGTTATGTTTTCAAAGACAAACACTGTGATACAGTGGGTGTACGTAAAAAGTTCATTCCATTTCCAGAGATATCAGAGGTCCTAGCAGTATTCCCCATTTTAAGTACATTTTAAGAATACTGTAATGTATCTACATTTGGAATAATCTGTCTAGACAGATCAGAATCTAGCTCAAAGTATCTCCTTGTGTAGTGTCAAACTTTGCAGTTAGCTTGGACATAACTATCTGTCTCTGGACATTGTGTAGTTAAATACAGGACTGAGATCTCTGAAATTCAAGTAATTATTACCTGAGCTCATGAAACAATGTTCACTGGCTGCCTTTTACCGAAGGGCTGTTGATTGGGTTTAGGTACTATAGATACTGTTCCCATTTACAAGTTGGTTTCCAAAACCCATAATGCAGTTCAAAAATGCAGGAGGAAAGAATTATTAAACTGACCAGATTAATAAACCTGTACTATCCCATATAGTAAAACTGGATTCTACCTCCCACCCCTGAAGGCTGGTGCTAAAGCTAAGGGTGCACAGCTGAAACCTCTTATCATAGAATCATAGAATATCAGGGTTGGAAGGGACCTCATTAGGTCATCTAGTCCAACCCCCTGCTCAAAGCAGGACCAATCCCTTGTTTTTCTTCATTTAGAAAGAACAGTGAAGTAAACAAGCTTGGACATTTGGTAAGAAGTGACAGGGTCACAGTTTAGTTTTTTAATACAAGAGTTGCAGCGACATCATTGTTCTATCTATCTACCTAAGCATCAGAACACAGCTTAGAATTTTGGCGCTGATGTTACATTAAATAAGAAAAAGGACACTACTAAACTGGGGTTTCTAGTAACCAATAATGTATGTTAAAGTTGTTCCACAAATAATTGTGTATCTGTGACTTGTGTGTATCTAGGCAACAGTTGATTAAAAATAGTTGTCAACAAAAATAAACATATAAATCCATCACAATTCCTGTCTATTTACCTAACTAGTCATTCTATCTATCTATCTAGTTGTTATATATATATAAAACAACTCATGCTCTGTAACAAAATGAACTGTCAGAATACAAAGGCAACTTCACAAAACATGTTTCTGCATGATAAGTGTGTCTGAGTATTCCATGGTTATCTATTGTTATGATACATTCCATTTGCAATTTTCGACTGGATTACACTTTACACATGTTTCAGAGTAGCAGCCATGTTAGTCTGTATCCACAAAAAGAACAGGAGTACTTGTGGCACCTTAGAGACTAACAAATATATAAGAGCATAAGCTTTTGTGGGCTACAGCCGACTTCATCAGATGCATAGAATGGAACATATAGTAAGATATATATATATACATACAGATAAGTTGGAAGTTACCATACAAACTATGAGAGGCTAATTAGTTAAGATGAGCTATTATCAGCAGGAGAAAAAAAAATTGTAGTGATAATCAAGATGGCCCATTTAGACAGTTGACAAGAAGGTGTGAGAATAGTTAACTTAAGGAAATAGATTCAATATGTGTAATGACCCAGCCACTCCCAGTCTCTATTCAAACCCAAGTTAAAGGTATCTAGTTTGCATATTAATTCAAGCTCAGCAGTTTCTCGTTGGAGTCTGTTTTTGAAGCTTTTCTGTTGCAAAATTGCCACCCTTAAATGTTTTACTGAGTGGCCACAGAAGTTGAAGTGTTCTCCTACCGGTTTTTGAATGTTATGATTGCTGATGTCAGATTTGTGTCCATTTATTCTTTTGCGTAGAGACTGTCCAGTTTGGCCAATGTACATGGCAGAGGGGCATTGCTGGCACATGATGGCGTATATCACATTGGTAGATGTGCAGGTGAACAAGCCCCTGATGGCGTGGCTAATGTGATTAGGTCCTATGATGGTGTCCCCTGAATAAATATGCGGACAGAGTTGGCATTGGGCTTTGTTGCAAGGATAGGTTCCTGGGTTAGTGTTTTTGTTGTGTGGTGTGTGGTTGCTGGTGAGTATTTGCTTCAGGTTGGGGGGCTGTCTGTAAGCAAGGACTGGTCTGTCTCCCAAGATCTGTGAGAGTGAGGGATCATTTTTCAGGATAGGATGTAAATCTTTGATGATGCACTGGAGAGGTTTTAGTTGGGGGCTGAAGGTGACAGCTAGTGGCATTCTGTTATTTTCTTTGTTGGGCCTGTCCTGTAGTAGGTGACTTCTAGGTACTCTTCTGGCTCTGTTTTTTCACTTCAGCAGGTGGGTATTGTAGTTTTAAGAATGCTTGATAGAGATCTTGTAGGTGTTTGTCTCTGTCTGAGGGATTGGAGCAAATGCAGTTGTATCTTAGAGCTTGGCTGTAGACAATGGATCGTGTGGTGTGTCCTAGATGGAAGCTGGAGGCATGTAGGTAAGTATAGCAGTCAGTAGGTTTCCAGTATAGGGTGGTGTTTATGTGACCATCGCTTATTAGCACAGTAGTGTCCAGGAAATGGACCGCTTGTGTGGATTGGTCTAGGTTGAGGTTGATGGTGGGATGGAAATTGTTGAAATCATGGTGGAATTCCTCAAGGGCTTCTTTTCCATGGGTCCAGATGATGAAGATGTCATCAATGTAGTGCAAGTAGAGTAGGGGTGTTAGGGGACGGGAGCTAAGGAAGCATTGTAATTTGTATATCCATGAGGAGGGAGGAAAATAATCTTTCCCCAAGGCTGCAGTGTAATAGTAGGGGAACTGATAACAACCATGCCCTGAAAAACTTTCTTCTTGAACCAGCAGAGGAATAATAGAGTTGTTGCACATTCAAAACACACATACAGCCCTCTCTAGGGAGGGAGCCCCCAGTGCTGTGCTCTGTGGCATGCAGATGGTATAGATTCAAGAAGCAAAATTGCAGCAGGATGTAATTTAGGCCTTTCTCACATGTGGGAAGAACTGTGCCCAAGCAAGAAAGGTAACATCATAAGCATGGTATATACACATTTTTTTTGCCTTTCTGCAAGTTCTTATTTAACCTATTATTTACTAGAGTGACAGCTTTAGGGATAATTGATATGACAGAGCAAAGCACAGCAGTGACAGCGATATGACAGGGCATTTAGTGAAAAACAGCTGGCATGGCAGAGCAAGAGTTGCTAAGAGAATAAATAAATATTATTGTTGACAAATAGGTGACATGACAAGGTAAATAGCATAAATGATAGAACAGAATACAAATAATAGAACACAGGCAAACTTTCTGGGTTACTCAATTAACAAATGAAGCTGCATATCCATGGGTAGCAAATACAAATGATTGACACACCAACGAGAATGGAAGAAATAGACTGATTCTGCAGTTACTTTGTTTATGCACTGTATATAGGATTTGTTACTTTCATGTTTGTAGCTGAAGATTACATCTCAGAACAGCTGTGATAGGACTTTATGATGCCTGGAAAACACTGAACAGGTCTTGGAGAGCCTGCTTTCATGGAGTCTGCATTTTCACTGCACAGCTCTGCTCCAGAGGGGCTCTATCCACAGCAGAGCAGAAGGGGTTAGGAGGAGGAAAGTTAGAGGCAGAGCCAGTGGACCTGCGAGTCCATGGATTCTGTGGTCAGCTACCCTAAGGTATGGATCAGGGACCCTAAGTTTACATTATAGTCACAGTAGTAGCAACAAAGCAGCTGAATTTAGTGATCTGCACTCCAGGGGGAGGATTCTGTGGCTCCTAAACCCCACAGAAAATCCCTGCACAAAACTCACTAACTCCCCGGGCACAAAGCCCATTCATATGCTCCTCTCCAGCCAAGGCACAACCAACTCAGTCCTTCACAAGCTTTCAACTTATTTACAGTGTTGACATACATATTTGCAGTAGATTTATGTACCTAGAAGAGGAGCCACAACCTATTCTAGCACGGAATTAATACTAATAGCTCATCATTTGTAATTGCTGCCATGGGATTTCACTTTTTATATTTCTTTCCTGTAGATACATATTCATTTTGGCTAATGCCAATGGCAGTGGTCTGTTCATTAGCGCGTCTCACTATTTTGCCATGTACAGTTTATCCAACGCAGTTAGAGTTCGTAAGACCACCTGGGTCATTTAGGCTGCACCATTATTATAAAATTATCCTGTTCACTAAGTGTTTTATCTGGTCTACTTTGGAACATGTCTTTGTTGGTGCTTCAGTGACCTCCCTTAACAAACTACTCTATTGGCTAATGCATCTTAAGGGCAGGACTTTTTTCCAGGTATCTCAGTTAAATTTTCCATTTTTATATTGCAGTCCATTACTCTTCTAACCCCTTAAATAAATTTTCTCTCTCCCCTGATAGTGTTACCTCTCAAGTATTTGAGAGACAAATTATATATTATGCAATCATATTTATGGTGGCATGTTAGTGGTTCTTAGATTAGGAGCATATTCAGAGTTAATTTCAGAGGCACAAAGAAACACACTTCCAATTTTTTTCTCTCTCCTTTGCTTTATACACGGAAATCTGATTAATATTCTCCTCCTAGTGGTATGTGAACTAATGGATTGCATTGCATTGTCAGCTACCAATGCAAACTTCATTTGCTAACCTGTAATCATCACAGGTTTCGTTAAATTTGTCTACCCAGAAAAGATTAGGTAAGCATGTAGCCTAATACAAAATTAAAAACTGAATAATCATGAGAATATATTCTTTCTACCTACAGGACATCTCATAGCTTTTGAGATGATTGCATGGCCATATGGAATGTAAATTTAATCTCATCCTAAGAAACTAGTAGGTGTGTAGAAAATTTTATTGAAGAACATCACCCTTTCCGTATTAAATTACCTGTATTTTGATTTGTTCCCTTTTCTCTCTTTTTAAAACAAAGTTATTATTTAATAATTATATTAGTAGAACTGTCATTTCTTTTTTAACCTTACATTGAGAGGCCTACTTGGTAAAAGTGATTTCTGGCCTTCTCCCCTCAAAAGGTTGGCTCCCCTTATGGATGGTTAATTCTACACCACTTACTGAATGCATGTCTTTTTTTGGGGTGTGTGGAAGAAGTGGAGGGTAGCAAGAAGAATATTAAGATAGCAATTCTTGGCCAACAGGCTCACAACAGGAAGAGTTGTGGAAATGACATACAGATTTTTATTCTTGATTTAGCAAATGACCATGAACTGGGAGAAAAGGATACCTTTTGAGACAAGGATTTAATCCGGTTCAAGGCTGGATTAAATTCATCGCTGGGTGAATGACTTTATGGCTGGGTGAATGACTTTATGGCTGGGTGAATGAGTTAACTTCTTTTTAAGTTGACTCATGTTCTTATATACCCTCCCCCACCCAGTATCTGAGCATGTTACATGCATTAATGAATTTATCTTTACAACACTCCTTGTGAGGAAGTTGTTAGCCCCTTTGCATGGGCAGGGAATGAAGGCACTGAAAGATCAAATGACCAGCCCAACATCACACAGGAAGTCTGTGGCAGAGCTGGGAACTAAACTCTGGTCCCTTTAGTTCCAGCCCTCTGGCTTAACCACAATACCTTCCTAAAGTGGGACTTAGCTATTTTTACTCTCTTTGGCTTTCTCTCCTGATATTAAAAACGTAGGTCACAACTAATCTATTTAATGTTATTTGGTATATGGATAACTAGGGTTTTAATACACTTAGACATACGTACAGTATTTTGTATCATATACTGTATTTTGAATCTCAGGAAAATAAATTCGTGCCAATATTTTCCACCACATTTTACATAGTGTCAGATATAGTCAGTCAAACAGCCTCAGATCCCCACATGCGCACCTGAAGCTAGAATTTCTGCCTCACTCACCCTTGCCCCTCTTACTCTCCATTCTTGCCCTGTCCCGTCTCCCTTTTTTCCATTGTCTTGTCTTTCCACTTCCTCTTTCAGTTAAAAAAAAAAGTTTGTTTTTTTTGAAAATTCTCATGGATAAAATGTTTCAACCAGCTGAATAACTTTACTTACATGAATTGTCCCAGGGATTTCAGTTATTATGATTTCAATTGGAAAACTCACATGGGGAAAAAAAAAAAGTTCCATATCTATTTGCAGGATCAGGCTCTAAATTTGTAGCTAAACTAACCAAGGAGCTAATTTGACCAATTCCCTGAAATACCCTTCAGGAAGGGTATGCTGCGGGTTTGGTTTGGTAGGGAGACGGAGAATGGTGTAGTTGCAGTCTTACTGGCTAAACTTTTAAATATACCCAAGAGAGAAAATAACTTAGCCAATAAAAATGTCTAGGTCAATGGAGATATGCTTGCCTGTTACAACAGTCCTCTGAGGATAGGACAAGATGCAATGGGCTTAAATTGCAGCAATTGCAATTTAGGTTGGACATTAGGAAAAACTTCCTAACTGTCAGTGCGGTTAATAGTGAATAGTATATAAGGCAGTATAAACAAGTCATTGTCAGTATGTCAATGTCAGTATTGTCATGTCAGTATTGTCAAATTTTAATTTGTGCTGACTTTTTGTGTAGTGCTTTTTATGTAGCCTGTTGTAAAACGAGGCAAATATCTAGATGCATTGATGTACCCTCTGGAAGACCTCTGTGTACCCATAGGGGTATGGGTACCTCTGGTTGAGTACCACTGCACTAGACCATGCTGTTATTATTTGAGAAATGTATGTTGTGGAGCAATTCCAAACTGAACATGAATGGATTTTCACAATATGGCAGAGTTAAGAGTGTATATACAATCTTTAATTTTGTCGCTTCCTGATTTTGGATGCCTAATTATGCAACATTAACATTCTCTTAACATAGGGTTTTTAAAAAGTGCTATTGACGTCTGTATATATTTAGCAGAGTTTGAGTTTCCGCAGTGTGTTACAGAACTGTAAGCTTTGCAAAATATCTAACTGAATTGAAATAGATAGCTTAGGTGCTCTGATTTCCATTTATATGCTCAACAAACTGTAACAGGGGAAGTAGTTTTGCATGGTTTATAACAGCTTCAAGAGATTTGCAGTTGTGCTCTGAATGCATTCAATTATACTTAATATAACCTTCAAAATTACTTTTTATCATTACCTGGACAACTTTGGCGCAGAGGAAAACGGTTAGTTCAGACATAGTATGTTAATATCATATATTTGAACATTTGAGATATATTCAAACAAGCCATTCTGGGAAAACTGCATCAAGTATTTATTAACTATCAAGACTCATTTTTACAGTATGTTCAAGCTGAGAGGCTAACTGAAGTGAACCAGGAAAAAAAGAGTGAAGAAGAAACAGAGTAAGGCCTAGTGAAAATGAGTTTGAGTTGAATGGGAATTAGGTGCTGAGGGGATAAAGACAAGTGGAATGATTATCGGCTTGAAAGCCTATTGAAATTAATGGAGACACTCCCTTTTATACTTCAGTTGTTTTGGCTCAGGCCCATAAAGGTGAAGAGTTAAAAAAAAATGAAAAGTTAGATGAATAAATATCTAGGGGTTTCATTCCACTCCTTGGACACTAATCCCCTGGCCACTACCACCATTTCTAAGAATAGCATCTTGCCTAAAAAAATCATCCAAACTGTTTATTGCTTGGCATAGACATATCAGAGTCACTTGTGTAATCCTCCTCCCCTTTTCAGGTTTTTTTTAAATGTCATCTGTCTAGTCCTATGTGTATTCCTATTAATGGTTTACATGCCTAATCAATTTTTTAATGATTTCATTTGTGTAGCAAAAAACCCCAAAATTAAATGGTAAGAACAGTTCACGGATCTATGACCAAATGTCCTGTTTCCTTATGCCATGAAGGAATACAATGAAAATAATTCTTGGAATACATACGGCACCTGCAAGATTAAATAAGCTTAATGACTATTTGCTCAAACAGCTGGAAAGCCTGCCAAGAAAAACCTGGCACATCCATATTTGGTGGCACTGTCCTTATATTGCCCAATTCTGGCTCATGATCAAAAGGATAATTTTAAATACTAATAACCTAGTACCTCCATTTACGCCAAAAGTTTTTCTACTTAGACTGTTGCTGAAAATACCATTACTTGGTTTGTACGAAGACTTATGGAGTCATAATTCTTGCTGCAAATATTATTGATAGAACACAGAAACACACTTCGCCCCAAGGCAAGACTAACAGTTATAATTAATTTGATAGATCCTTACAGCTGAAAAGTTGTCTCTTTCACTAAGTGACAAGTATCCACAATGTATAGCCACTTGTGGCCATACTGTGCTAGCCTTACTCACAGAAGTAGTTTGAAGTTTATTGTATGTTCAATTTAAATTATGATGTTGGGCCACTTTTACAGATCAAAGCTAAAATCCCAGGTCTGCAGATCCAGATCCTAAGCTTCCTGGGTAAAATCCTGGTCCTTTTGAAGTTAATGAAATTTTGCCATTGACTTCAGTGGGACTAGGATATAACCTTATATCCCTAGAGTGGGGCAAACTTAACCCAATTACTGGACACAGATATTCCAAAATTTTAAGGAGTATCATAAACCGGATCCAAGGATGTTCTTTCTCCAGGTGTGGGATATTCATATTCAGTGTTTAGATTCATCTCACTACAGAGATTGTTTAGAGCTGATAGCTGGAATCTAGAAGGGTATTCACTCTGGGCCCCTCTGTGGCCAAATTCTGCTCTCATTTACACCCAGGTAATTCCAGTGAATCATTGGGGTAGCAGGGATGTAACTGACAGAAAAATCTGACCCTCTGTGTTCTCTGTCAATACCCAGATAAATTGATAATTTTTCACTCTTTTGATGGTTAATTTAGACTAAGAATAATTTTTTCTGACCCTATAAAAAACTATAGGAACCACACTCTGTCAGATTTCAGAGTGAAGTTTCATATACTCCTTAAACGTACAATACAAATTCTATAGAACTGAGAACCCAATCCTAACCCATGCTCTTCACCTTCTGCAGAAGCTGAGCATTCTCAAATATCATTGAATGCAACTCCATTGATTGGTTTCACCAGCAGAGCTTCTAAGCATCTTGAACGGAAGTTATTTGTTTGCCAAGTTTATATCCTCCCCTGGCTTCAGGTCCAGAATTTACTCTTGCTATTTTGCAGCAATTACAAGTACAGCTGGTTAATATTCTCCCTCTCTCTCTCTCTCTCTCTCTCTCTCTCTCTCTCTCTTTCTCCTTTTTTTTTTTTTTTGGTCATCAAAAAAAAAATGCAGATTCATCAAAACCAAAGCTTTTCACAGACAAAGGTCAATTTCAACAAATTTCTCAACTCAAAAATTTTGCTAAAGAGGTTTTGAAATTGTTGAAACACTTTGTTTTGACATTTTTAAAACAAAATATTATGTTTTTCCAGCTTGAAATGACTTGTTTCAATTTTTTGAAAAATATAACCAAAAAGGTCAAAATTAAAACAAAAACATTTGAAATCCCTGAAACAAAATATTTCAATTGACCCAAAGTGATTGGGGGGGAAAACAACAAAAAAACACTATTATGAATTTTGAATTTAAATTCATCAGTGAGGATCTTAAAAACCTTAGGTTCTCATAATAACACTGACTATACTGTATTACTGAGTTGCTTTTTAATTCATCTGATATAATAATTCTATTATATTTATGTCTCAAAATATACAAGAGTTACAAGGTAAAAAAGATGGCACTCGCTTTTGCATTTTTAAATTGGAAATATCACGCTACATTTTAATATTTTAAATTTAATGTCTATGTGCTTGGGTTTTAGAGGTTTTAGGAGATTATGCATTGTGATGACATGGAGCAATTATTTTAGGCAGTACATTAGTCTTCATGCTTTTTATTCTTGAATGCAGGATGAAAATTTTAATTGAGTCAAAACTTAGGAGCTGGAGATGGAGTTGTCAGAATGGCTGCATATTTACCTGTTTCAGGTCACCAATCATAGCTACAGATGGATGCCATTAAAGTTTTGTTTGTGTTGTATTAAGTGAGAACAAGGTGCCTAAGACAGGTGATGTTTTGATTTAGTTTTTAGAACAAGATCATTGTTGATGACAGAGCAGATGGTCAGCTTTGTTGAAACAGAGAATTCAAATAACCGGATAGATTTTGGCAGATGTTCACTACATTCATCCATAAATAATCCTAATCCTCATCCTTTAATTTTGCCATCTGGATTCTAAGGTGCAAATAGTATGTAATATCATATTACAAAAGAATAAAATATTCCATAAGCAAAGTAACCAGTTTAAAGCAACATTTATGAATCCATTTTAAAGTATAAAAACCAAGATGCTGAAGAATTTGTCATATTCAGATAGTATTACCATGATCAGAAACAAGGGGATTTTTCTTTCCTACAGACATCTGATGTTTCCACTAAAGTTAATTTGTCACATTTATTTGTTTTTGCTTTGCAATATTGCATAAAATCTGTAGTATATTTCTGAATGAGCTCTTCATTTTTTAACTTCTCCATTGTGAAAAGAATGCTGTCTTGTTTCTGCTCCAGAGTCATCGGAAGATATGAAAATTATATGAATCTTGCAGTTACCTCTGATAGAGCTGTAAAGCAAATTGTTATCTTTATTACAGAGAGATGTTCTTACCATGAAATGCTGCACTTTCACAATCAACTCCTTAACTCTGGAGTAAAAGTGGTGCATATGTAACACAGCTCCTCTACAGCTGCAACTCCAGCATCTGAGCTGATGTGGAGGGGTTATAGTGTCTCTGTGCTACTTAGATACTGTGTAAATACAGATTCCATAGCCTCTGCTCTTGCCTGCCCTCACTGCGGCCTTCCACAGCTGTAATTACAGATGGTCAAGAGTTTTCAGTCTGAAAATGCAGTTCTTGCAAAAATCAAAGTTTTCAGTTTTTTCATCGAGAGAATAAAAATGAAATATTTAATTTGGGGTCCTTTCCAATCAAATTTAAATGTTGCCTTTTTTGAACTGACCTGAAACATTTCATTTCAAATCAGTTCAACAAACATTAAACTGCATGTACCTATTGTGGCATATTATCTTATGTGAGTTGTAGTTCCACTCTCATGGCCTGGGCTCCCTGGAAGATTACATCTCTTGTAAAGCAATGCACTGATGTCACTTTGATCAAGGTGTGTGGTGCATCGGGCAATTGTATGATGTTGGGTGGATTGTAGGAGATTGTAGGAGATGTAGTCCAGCCATGGAGCCTGGCCATAGGACGGGTGGGTGGGTGGGAGAATCCAGTGCCTGATCTACAACTCCCTTAAGGCTGTAGACTAGTGGCCAACTCATATCACCCCTTGGTGGTCTCAGTACCGTGCTGCACACAGCCCCTCACCTCAGTTTCCCTTCTTGGATCCCCCAATAAACTCCCCACAGGGTTTTCCAGTCCAAACACAATAAGACCTCCTTAGGGACAGATTTATTAATTTAAAGTTTAAAACTAAACACAATAGTCTTTCCTTTAGCTGGGCACACCCAAACTCCCATGGTATAGGCAGAGTCCTTCTGCCTTAAGAGGCTACTCCCAGCTCTTCTGAGACACAGCAATTCCCCTAGTCTCAGAGTCTTCCCTTCAGGAGCCTCTCTCACACTTTGTGGTCTCCTACACTTCCCCTCTTCCTGCTCCTGATAGGAAATTCCCTGACTCCCATGAGGTGGGGCTCATTCTGTAATCAGGGTTAGCTTGGCCCCAGGCTCTTCAGCCCAAGAGCAAGCCACCCTGTTCCTTAGGCAATTTGCCACCATAAGAAAATGTGAATGCTAAAATGACTCAAAGCATTTCAGATCATTTCAACAAATAGAAACAAAAAACACTTTGACTCAAAGAATGTTGATATTTTTGGTTTTGATCAAAAATGTCTGAATTGAAATATTTAGGAATTTTCATTCTGTGGAAAATTTCAACTTTTTACCCTGTTTCAGGAGAAAAACAAATAGGGAAATATCAGAATTTCCTGTGGAAAAGAAATTTAAATTTTGCTCAACTCTGATTGTAATGTCCCTGATACAGTATCAGACAGAAACATACAACCCCAAGCAGTTCCAACAAACAGACATTTATTGCTGCCTGCTCACATAGATCACCCTGCATGCAGTACACCTGGGGCCAGTCAGCTGCACTCCTTGGAGTAGGACATCACTCGGTATTAGGAGTACAGATAATAAAGTACAGATAAAAGACAGTACATAAGATAATACCGACCTATACACAGTAGGTGAAAAGACTCCTCCCATAACATGCAGACAGTGTAGAAGAATCCTTGCATGGCTCTCCTCTGACCACTTGTGGTTTAAACTGTGAAGAGCCCTTCTTATTGTTCACCACCAGAGGGCAAAGATCCAATTCTGCAAGGTACTCAGCACTCCTTCTGTGTGCCCTTTACTTCCAATGAGGTCAGTAGGAGGAGAGGGTGTTCAGAACATCGGAAAAGGTACTCAGCTGCTTGCAGCAACATGTTCTAAACATGTGGTATGCATCCAGATGTATGTCATTAATTACGTATCTGGATTACTATTTACATGTTGGATTGTCTATACAGTGGGACAGATTCTGCTCTCTACAGTGCAGTCCATGTTGCTTCACTGATTTTGGAACCCCACTGTTTCCCATCTGTAGTACTCCCTTTGGCCAGGACTGCCTTGGGACTGCACTTTAAAGGGGAATTGCTGCAGCAGAGGGTTTTCCCAACTAGAAGCAGACCTCCCAGTTCACTCCACTGCATGGATTTCAAGCCATTGTGCAGAGTGCCTTTGGTGGGATCCTGGGAACAGTGGATGCTGGCTGACCTTTAGTACTGGATGTGGGAATCTATGCATAGACCTCCAGGGCATAGTCTTGACCAATGTGATCACTTCAGTGGTGACTCAAGCAGAAAAATGACTTTGTATTGCAAAACAATGTCTGTCCTGCTTTAATTGTCAATGGGACGGTCATGCTTGCAAAAGGAAACATTTGGTTTAAATAAAAAGCATTAAAGTTGTTCACCCTTCTTATTTTAAAGAAAGCTGTAAAGCAAGATGGAAATTTGCAAATAGTCTTTTGGGGCCCAATGCTGGAGGGTGTGTGCGGAGCCAAATGCACTTAGCAAGAACATGCCAGAGGTTATGGATTGCCTGATTTTCAGAGGCTGTGAGCATGTCCAGCTCCTGGAGAAGTCATAGCAGCTGTGGGTGCTCAGCACATCCCTTAGTCAGGCCATGAGGCTTCAGGGTGCTCAACAGCTCACAAGAGGGACTCAACACCTTGATGTATTGATTGGGCTCTTGTCATGGGCAGACTGGGCCTAATACTGCATTCCTTACTCTGGCAAAGCTTCCATTGAAGCCAATGGGAGTTGTACATTATTATTATTTTATTTAATATTGCAGTTGTGTCTACATAGAAGCCAACCAGATTGAGGCCCCATTGTGGTAGGTGCTGTACAAACATACAGAAAATGACAATTCCTGCTCCCAAAGCCTGTATTAATGTATTCTGTAGGACTGCACTCCATGTCAAAAGAGGGAAATCATTTGGTCAGGCAGCATCACCAGTCATCTCAGGAGTGATTCTTGTAATTAAAAACTTGCCTCTCCAATACTTTTCTGTTGACTGAAGGTGACAAAGGCTTCTTGTCTTTCAGACTTTCAGACTGATGGGCTGGGTGCAATTTTCTTCTAAAGATTTATTTTGTATTAATTTTTTTGTAAATAGGAAGATCCACCGTCATGGCAAATTTATATTATTTATCTTTTAGGAGCTGTTGCCAATACAGTAAAGAAACAGTGACTGTAAAAATAAGAAACAGAATAATAAAACTAGCTTGAACCACAAGGTGGCAATACTGTTTAAAATATGAAGCATTGCCCTAAATAGGTTTGTATTTACTGACTTAAATATGACCATTCATACCATGTAGTTTACATAACACTTGTTTACAACTATAGTATAAGGTCCTTTGGTAATTTTTCATAGGAAGATAATCACAAATTAGTGGTGGCTGCAGGCTTTGTTTTTATTCTCCTTTTAACAAGTGCCATAGAATGGGTTCTTGTTACTATCACTGATCTAGCTCCCGTGGAACTGTACTGCTAGATTCCAACTAAAGAGATAAGAATGAACATATTGCAGCTGATGAACATATTGCAGACTTGTTTTTTCTTTCGTGTCTTCAGTTACTGGATGAGAGAAATTGGAGGCCATTAAATAGTGTCTGGCAACTACCTTTGTTGATTAGCTCTCATATTAATAATTACTATCACTTTCAGGCAACAGAGAGGGAGCAGATGCAGGATGCTGCTGCAGCATTGCTTGGCCAGTATAAAATTTGTGTTGCATACAAAACGCACCAGAGCAGTCAGATTAAATGATATCCCATTCTCTAGTGTAAACATCAGCTCTGTGTCATTCTCAGTTCTGGTGCACTGACTCTTTGTCTACATTATGAATTAGTTATTATATGCTAAATAATAATAATCATAAAATAAACCCAGCAGAAAAGAGCATTTATGTAGAAAAACTCAGAGGTGATACATGATAACCTTTCCATTTCATGAGATTAAATGTTGGTTGGTCTCATAGCTAGGGGAAAAAAAGTTTGCCAAAGGTATATAATCTCCTTCCGAAATGTGCCCTTGTATGAGTGTGCGCGCACGCATGCCTGAACTCCACCCCCACCCCTCCCGCACACACACAACAGTAGAAGGGACTATGGGAAATTACAAAGAAATTCTATTTCAAGGACATAAATGATAATAATGAAAAATCTATTCAGGATTGCATGCTGTATAATTCTTAAAAGAATCCTATTTGCACAGGTTCTCACACTCACAAGAGAAATCACGCTATGCTAGCAGTTTGTCCCTTTTACTCTATATTTCACCTAGAATTCTAGTATGCAGCTGGCAGTTAAATAGGCTTAAAAACTGATGACATACTGAACCAAGGGTTTGCCCATGTACTGTAAAAACCCATCATTTATCTGCCAATCACTACGGACCAACTCAGTACATATCCTTCCTACTCCTATTTCTACACACAAAAATGAAAGCAAACGTGATTTTCCAAGTTACAGCAGTATTTGTACCCTTATCAGAGGACATTCTTCAGGAACATGAATGCTCTGCTCACTATTGATAGGTGAGGAGAAATTTAATTCCATTTAACTAGGGGGGAATATCTTCTGCTTTATGTATATTGGAATATGTAACTTCCATTAATTTTAAAGGGTTATGTACTCCGTGAACATCAAAGTTGAATATCCCCTTTAGAATCAAATTGTGCCCTTAGATGTGCATGCACAGCTCCCATTGATGTTAACGGAGGCTTGCAGTAGAGTGCAGAACATAGCTTTAAATGTAGCGCTTCGTATTGGAACTTGGTAGCTGAATTTGTATTGCTAATGGAAAAGTCCTAAACAATTTCAGAAAAAAAGGGCAACTTCTGAACAGATTGTTTGGACCCATTCTATCGAATAGCGAACGAGATCCTGACTATAGCATTCCTTAGGATAGTTTAAAAATAAAATCAATGGAAAGGATCTCATTCTCAATTTAACTCTATGAGTGTCATCTCCTTTCTTTCAACCACTTTGCTCTTTTCAGGCAGATTCTGGCCGGAATGTAGCCAGGTGAGAATTCCCTCTGTGTAACAGAGCTCTCAGCGTACATGATAGCCAGCTCCTACCCCAAATGTGTCCCCTTGTATAGGAAGCGGGGGGAGGAGGAGTGGGGGGAAAGGTGTTGGGAGCAGGGCTGATGTTTCGGGGGATGTCTGTACAATTTATCATTGTGGTTGGTATTATGAAGTTTTTATGGAACTGTTGCTCTGAAAATTGCTGTAGCACTGACTGCCCGATGTAAATGTGGAATCCACCACTGCAGAAAGGACCTGCAGCAAGAACACACCAGACAAAGGACAATGGTGTGTCATTAGGACTTAACAACCATCAATCCAGGGTTAAGTATGTGCGGACAATGTCTCAGCTCCTGCTGGGAGAATATACTTCCTCCTCCTGTCTGAGGGGAGTGTAAAACTGGAGAGCAGTGAAAATGATCAAAACAGGACAAAGACAAGTGAACACACCAAAAGCTTATAAAAGGACTCCTAGGAGGAAGACTCAGGGGAAGATACAAAGGACATTTGAACAGGAGGAAGGAAGGGGACAGACTGGCCACAGTCAGAGAAAGCAAGCTGACCTTGGAAGAGCAGCTGCATGTGTCAGAAGATAAGTCATGCAGTTGCAGGGGAAGGATACTAACCCCAGCCAAAGAATTGTCTGGAATGGTGAGAAAATGGAGGCAGGGAAAAGTATGAGGGTTGATGACTTTTGTATTACTTTCTTGTGTGATCAAATAAAAAGCAATAATGTGTTCGACCTCGGTGCAAAGTATCTATGTATTATAATCTTACTCCTCTCACACAGTCTTTTGAAGGGATACCAGAAGTTTCACATTTGGTGGGAATCTGGTAAAGGGTGCATTTAAGCCACCGGAAGATCTTGGGGATTAGTGCTAGTGAATTAGTGCAGAACATAGCTTTAAATGGAACTGCTAGTATTGGAACTTGGTAGCTGAATTTGTATCACGAATGGAAAAGTCCTAAACAATTTCAGAAAAAGTGGCAGAAAAGACTAGAAGAGTGGCTAAACTCAGAGATAGCACATGGGCGGCTGGGTCTGTGCTCTGCTAATTCCCAACTGCCTAAGGTCCTTGGGGACCACAGCCAACTGGTATAATAAGGTAGAACAGCCATTGGGTTGCTTTAGTTTACCATGAGGCTGCGCCCAGGGTAGCCTGCAATGTAAGTGACTTTTCACTGTTCCTCTTTCCTCTTTCTGGACTGAGCAAATCCTAGCACAAGAAAGAAGCTGAGTCTCTAGTTTTTTAGAGTAATTTCTATATAACTGTACTCAACTTTTATCCTTATCATTTCATTCATATGACATTCTATTAGGGCCTATCCATAAGGATAGAAACAGAGGGCAATGAGCAAAACTACCACCAACATTAAAATGGAGATGTCAAGCTATAAACTATGCTAACTAATACCTGGCCCTGTGCAAGTGTGCTAGGAGGGGAGAGGTACATGGTGCCCTGACTATGTCGGCACACATCTGAAGGAGGCAGCCATTATTTGGCTGGTTGCACTCAGATCTAGGAGTGAGGGCCAGCAAGCTTGCTGACTGCGCTTACTGGCACAAACGAGGCATGGCTAGGCAGAGTGCAGGGCGCTGCCTGCACTTCACACTGGACAGCACTGCCAAAAGTGCACTTTACATGGTTTGAAAGATCTACAACAGTAAGACCAGTCAGGTACCATGGTGGCAAGTGCATTGCAAGGAGATATTTAGAGCCACTTCATCATGTTCCTCCACTCCCTAATACTGTAACTATTGGAGCTTGAGAGGTGATTCTCCCACCTTAGTGCACTAGTGGCAGGCAGGGCCATAATTTGATCTTACTTTTTTAGGTTAAAGTAGCTTTCATGTAAATGAAAGACTTGATATGGCTGGGAAGGTAGCTGAACTAGGGATAAAGGCTCAAGATATGCCGTGTAAACACTGACTAGGAAACAAACATTAAGAGAATTTACAACAAAATTCAATTCTCACAACCATTAACAATCTCAAGGAGGGAATGAAAGAGGAAAAGAAACACAAAAAAAGGCATATGATATTGACCCACATTTTACTGAATGGTATCCAAAAGCACTCACTATTCATGGTTTGTGAATATACAACTTGTGGGCTGATTTCTTTCCCAGTGCATGCACAATTACCATTAATGGGCATCATCTTACATTCTTCATGTAAGCAAACTTCTCACTGACCTCAATGGGACTTAATTCACTTAATCTGTGTTTCGCCTGACTCTGAGTAAGAAGTACAAGGTCAGACCCACTGAATTAATGAGTAATGGACCCAAGAACATATCAGAAACAGAATTTGCTCCTTACTGCCTAGTTTTCAGAGCAAAATAGCACACACACACACACAACTATATGTGCATGCCAACTGTTGGAATTTTGCATGCATATGTGACTAGATTGACAGGTTGTCTAGCCAAATGTGATCCCCAACTTGCATGCATGAGTGGCTGAGCATGAACAAATTAGGCACATATATCAGGTCCTGAATTTTGGCTGCAGGGGTAAATTCTATGGGTGTGTACATGAGCTAAAAACCACTGTTTTCTGATTGTCATCTAGGGCCATATCTTCTACCAATCTGCACATGGAAAAGACCAGCTGGAGTCAACGGAATCACAGAAATTGGACATGGAGTAGATTTACTAGAACATTCAACCCAGCCCTTTACAAAAGCAGGATTATAATCGATTATATGTTTTTGAAGATATGTCCATGCCCTTAAGAGCAGAATCTGACCCACAGTGTTTCTGACTGATATTGCAGAGGTACAGATTAGTTATTTCAGTGTTCACTGATCTCTTAATAACTAGAATCACCTTGCCACAAATCTGGTAGCACAACACTGCAGAGAGAAAGCATAAATTAATAATAAAGTGACCTGCAGACTAATGCTCTACCTAATTCAAAAGTCATTTTCAAGTATATATGTTAAGCTGACACGCCATTAAAATAAAAAATTAATAAATGGAGGCAACAAGAAGCAGCACATTTCATTTCACATTAAATACTTCAAGGTGGCTTGTCACTCCATTTCTTTCCCAAGAGATGATAGCTAAAAACAGCTTATTGGAATGAAGGACAGCACTACAAATCTCCTTAACTTTGGACCATCAGAGTTTCCATATCAGTTCAAAGTTTCATTAGCAAAGAGTGAAGCTGCATGTTGGCTAAGTTGTACAAGTAGAACTTTATTAAATCCTGTATACTGCTCTGTCTCTTTGGCTGAGTTGCTTCTAGCCTAACTCCACCAACTGTTCCCTGGTGTCGCCTCAGTAACAACCCCTCCAGGGAACATGGACCTTTGACTGCACTGATCATGATACAACTTCCCTATTTTACAAACATTTTAAATATAAAAACATCAGTTAACTGATGCCTGGACTCCCACCTAATGTCCCTTTGGCAAAGGGTTGCTAGCACATAGCCTAGTTGTAGCCTTGTCTTTACCACAGCCTCAGCTGCTTACATAGTTTTTGGGATATAGTTTGGTCTCCTCAACAGATGACCACACCAGAAGTGACCTCTCTCTGTCTCCTTGTCAACTGTCTCCAACTTTAGTGAACTCCCTCTCCCTTCCCCCAGAGCAGAAATCTGGAGGGGCACTTCACATAGCATGGCCCCTCTACGTATCACCTATTCTTATGGCTATGCTAGGGAGGAGCTGTAGTGGTCAAATTCCCATTTGTGTGCCAATACCTTGAATTTCTATGGGGCAAACTGGGGTCCATTATTAGTGAATACAGTGGGAATGCCATATTTCACAAAGTGAGTCTTCAGTTTGTCAATTATTGACTTGTTTTTTGTATCAGACAGAACATTGACTTCCCAAAAGTTTAAATAGCAATCCACTGTAATCGAGTTCTGCTTTTCTTTTAAGGTAAATAAATCCACTTCTACCTTTCCCCATGGTCAGGTGGGCAGCCCATGTGGCAATAAAGTCTCTTTATTTTGGCATTTATCACATGACCAGCAGCTGTCACACCTTCCATCATTCCTGGCAGTAAACACACTTGAGCCCATATAAGAGAGCTGTCAATACCCAGGTGTGAAGCATGTATTTTTTGCATGCCATTCTTACATAACGATGCGTGACGACAGTTCTCTGTCGTTGAAATAGGATTTCGTCTTGTGTATTCAGCTCTTCTTTAGTTTGAAAATATGGTTCTGCTCCTACTAGTGCTCGGATTTTTGTCTTCTGGAGACCCTGCTAGTATCATTGTCTTGACGCTTGTGGTTGGGTGTCCTTTTCCATAGCCATGTTGATTTCCAGCAGTTTTGCTGCTGAAACTGGGAGATAGCTCTTTTTCTTAGTTAATAAATCTTTAGATAATTTATTATAGGATTGGCTAAAAGCATTGTATTCAGTGAGATATCTAAGGTGCGATTGACCTGGGTATATGACTATTGGCTGGGACTGGGAGTAACCTGAATACTGTTGTGATTTTTGGTGTAAGGGACCATCTGGGGGCCAGTTGCGGGGTTGTTCAGTGTTTTTTAACAATCTGCCCTGAGATTGACACTCATGGTTGTGAGCCATTCTAGTCAGCTTTACACTGCTATCCAGCTGAAACCATGCAGGGTGTTTCCCTATTAACACTGGTGCATGAATGGAAGTTGGTATTGTCCCTTGTTGCTTTCCTGTCCCAACAGCCAGTACATTCAAAGCAAGTCATGATATCATCACCACTATCTTATGTGCCACCCATCTCTTGCACATGTCTGATTGACCCTTTCTGGGACCTTCCTCTGCTTTTGTACACATTGCTACAATGGTTCAACTTACCATATTCCTTGCAATATCAAACTAGTGTGGAGTACGTCTTCTTACGTGCTCATGCTGTCTGCCACAGTAAATGCATCTCCAGATGGCTCTGGAACCCTAGTCACCTGCTTTCCTTTGATGTTGTCTCACTGCATGTTGTACCTGCTGGGGCTTTCATCCTCTCTTGAGGCTTCCATTGCACGCCCCACATCTCAGCATCTGTCTAATGTAGGACCACCTTCCCACAAGCAGCCACTCCTGTATGTGGTGATCCCAAGTGTCACAGACTACCCTGGTCCAAATCAGGGAGTCTGGCAAGTCCCCAAAATTGCAAGTAGCGGCCACTGTGCAGAAGGCTGTAACACAGGGTCCTTTCCCCTCTCCTTCGGACCGGCCTCTAGTGAAACACCTGGGTTGTGCCACAGTTTTGTTCTGTCGCGGGAAGCATTATGTTCTCAGGGATCCTAGCACTGCTGTGAGGCTTGAGGCAGAGTTTCCAAGTGGTGCAGATCTCTCCGCCTGGTTCCTCAATACAGATTTACTTTCCTGCTGATGTCATCCTCCTGGCCAGTCTATGTACAGTTCAAACTCCTCCTTCCACCAGGGCCATTGCTGGTGTCATAAATATAAAGGGAAGGGTAGACCTCTTTAAAATCCCTCCTGGCCAGAGGAAAAATCCTCTCACCTGTAAAGGGTTAAGAAGCTAGGAGAACCTCGCTGGCACCTGACCAAAATGACCAATGAGGAGACAAGATACTTTCAAAAGGTGGGGGGAGGGAAAAACAAAGAGTCTGTCTGTGTGATGCTTTTGCTGGGGACAGAACAGGAATGGAGTCTTAGAATTTAGTAAGTAATCTAGCTAGATATGAGTTAGATTATGATTTCTTTAAATGGCTGAGAAATTAAGCTGTGCTAAATAGAATGGATATTCCTGTCTGTGTGTCTTTTTGTAACTTAAGGTTTTGTCTAGAGGGATTCTCTATGTTTTGACTCTAATTACCCTGTAAGGTATTTACCATCCTGATTTTACAGAGGTGATTCTTTTTATTGCTACTTCTTTTTTACTGTTATTTCTATTAAAATCCTTCTTTTCAGAAACTGAATGCTTTTTCATTGTTCTTAAGATCCAAGGGTTTGGGGTCTGTGGTCACCTATGCAAATTGGTGAGGATTTTTACCAAACCTTCCCCAGGAAGTGGGGTGCAAGGGTTGGGAGGATTTTTGGGGGAAAGACGTTTCAAAACAACACTTTCCTAATAAATAAACCCAAATAAACATTTGGTGGTGGCAGTGGAAGTCCAAGGGCAAAGGGTAAAATAGTTTGTACCTTGGGGAAGTATTAACCTGAGCTGGTAAAAGTAAGCTTAGGAGGTTTTCATGCAGGTCCCCACATCTGTACCCTAGAGGTCAGAGAGGGGAAGGCAGCTTGATAGCTGGGCTGAGTTCATGTCTGCAAAATCCAGGGCTCCAGGGGCCTTCAAATCGAGTTCCATGGCTCACGCTACCAGCTGGTACGCTTCAGGGAACTCACAACTCAGATGCTGATACCATGTTGCATTAGCAAAAAGTGAAGCTGAATGCAGGTTCAATGGAACAAGTGGAACTTTAGTAAAACCTGTGCACTGCTCTGTCCATGTGGCTGAGTTGCTTCTACCCTAACTGCACCCGTTCACTGTTCCCCTGGTGCTGTCTCAATATCGGCCCCTCCAGGGAATGACTGACTCCAGTTCCACTGATCATGATACAATCAGAATAGTGGTCTATCTGGTCCAGTAGCCACATGCTTCAGAGGAAGGTGCAAAACTCCTCTATAATGGAAAACTATAGAATACCTTGCTCATAAGGGAAGTGATCTCCTAACTTCATCTGTCAGCTACTTGTTGGCTTATGCCTTGTAGTATGAAGCCTTTACATTTCTTTATTCTATCTGATGAAAATCTAGATCACTGTTTCTCAACATTTTCAGGGTTGTGACCCCTTATTCAAAGTCAAACATTTCTGCAATCCCCTTTTGTTTACTATAACAGAAAGAGTAAAATATGTATCAATGATTACTAAATGTCTATATTTAATTTTTCTGTGTGTTTCTTGTTGACAGAGAATACGTGACCTGGAATGGTATAGGGATGTATGGCAAATAGGAAAATGAGATTTTCTTTGCTGCAGAAAATTTCCAGTGCCTCATGATCCCAACGATTGCCTTTCATATCCTCCTGAAGGTCGCAGCCCACCAGTTGAGAAACATTTCTCTAGATCACTGACCTTGTAGTCACTATGTGTAACCCTCAATGAGATTACCTAGATTCCTGGGGCTCTGTCTGCTGGCAGCTCAGGGAGACGCACAACGTCCCTGGTAGGGAGGGAGAGCCAAGGCAAACTTAGAGTGTGCCCAGCAACCAGTAGGGAGTGAGATGCCCTTCCCAGGGAGTTCAGGAAAGGGGAGAAACCATTTTTGAGTCAGTCTGGAGCCAGCCAGGACAAGGGCAGGACTGGCTGTGTGGGGAGCTGGTGAGTCCCAGGCCTGTATGCAGGGTTCCCCCTGAGAACTGGCCTCTAGGGACCTGAAAGCAGGATCCCTCAGCTGGGCTTTTCCTTCTCCACTGATGATTCCCAGTTTGTAGAGTTTTGCTGGGAAACTTCCCCAGCCAGGCTGAGTTAGCTCTCCAGCTCCCTAGGTGAGACCAGTCACCACATGGTCAGCTCTGCTCTGACTGCTAGTTCAGGGCTGCTGCCTGCTGTGCATGTGCGTGTCTGGATGCTGGGCTAGGAGACGGCAGTTTGGATTTTAGTACAGTGGTGTAATCTGCACCTTGAGCCCTGCACCTCTTTGTGGTGAAGGGAAATCATGGGACTGAAGCAGCCTGATTCCTGCCTGAAGAGGATCCCTGCCAGCAGAGATCAGCCCCTCTGCAATGACTGAGGAGTCCAGAGTCATCTCTGAACCTGAGGATCATTCATAGAGTTTGTGAGTGCACCATCTTTTAGTTAATCAGTCAGGGAATTTGTTTTGGGGACCCCCTACTCCCTGAACTGTGTGCTCAAGCCAGGGAGTAAGGGTTTGGGGATTTTATAACCTGCTGCATATTAAACCTGTGGAGGGATTTACCCCCTTCTCCCACTTGTGAGTCCTTTGGGCTGTACTGAATCCAGTCAGCCACACTGCTAAACCACTGCAGAGAAGAATTTTGTGGTCATAGGTCATCAGGGGCCCCAACAAAGTACATGTACCAACGGGACACTAATCTTACATTTGCTACATCAAGTCACATGACTGGGGAAGGTCAAAGGTATTAGCAGCGTGGGCACCGGTAAACCTAAAAATAGTATTTTACCCTGTTATGTTATATTTGTCTCCTGTTTAATATAAGTATTGCGTTGAATATAGTGTATGTGTTTGTGTTATTTCTTGGAAGTCTCCAACTATCTGGCAGGTAAATGGGGATTACCCTGTGGTTAGAATTTTCCTCCCAAGCTGCCCTGGTGACCCTGCCAGGAATGAGCAAGGGGGGTGGAGGCACTGCCAAATAAATTCATAGGAAAAAATAAAGAAGATACCGTGACGGGTTGGATCACAGAAACCCCCTTGGGAGCTGCCACCTGATGTGCCAAGACTACTTTTGCCCGCTTTCCTGCCCAGTCAGCTTAGGACTTCAGTGCCCTGCCTGGTTTGAGCCAGACCTGCTAGCCTGCTGCAAACCCAGACCCAAACCACATCCCCTAACAGCTGTAGCCTTAACTGAAAGCAGCTTACAGAAGTGTGCCTGTCTAACACTCAGATGCCCAATTCCCAATGGGGTCCAAACCCCAAATAAATCTGTTTTACCCTATAGAAAGCCTATACAGGGTAAACTCATAAATTGTTCGCCCTCTATAACACTGATAGAGAGATATGCACAGCTGTTTGCCCCCCCCTCCCCTCCAGGTACGAATACATACTTTGGGTTAATTAATAAGTAAAAAGTGATTTTTATTAAATACAGAAAGTAGGATTTAAGTGGTTCCAAGTAGTAACAGACAGAACAAAGTGAATTACCAAGCAAAATAAAATAAAACACACAAGTCTAAGTCTAGTACAATAATAAAAACTGAATATAGATAAAATCTCACCCTTAGAGATATTTCAAAAAGTTTCTTTCACAGACCGGACACCTTTCTTGTCTGGGCACAATCCTTTCCCTGGTACAGCCCTTGTTCCAGCTCAGGTGGTAGCTAGGGTATTTCTCATGATGGCTGCCTCTCTTTGTTCTGTTCCACCCACTTATATATCTTTTACATAAGGCGGGAATCCTTTGTCCCTCTCTGGGTTCCCACTCCCTCCTTCTCAATGGAAAGCACCAGGTTAAAAATGGATTCCAGTTCAGGTGACATAATCACATGTCACTGTAAGACTTCATTACCCACTTGCCAGCACATACACATACAGGAAGACTTACAAGTGAAACAGAGCCATCTACAGACAATTGTCCTGGTTAATGGGAGCCATCAAGATTCCAAATCACCATTAATGGCCCACACTTTGCATAATTACAATAGGCCCTCAGAGTTACATTTTATATTTCTAGTTTCAGATACAAGAGTGATACATTTATACAAATAGGAGGACCACACTCAGTAGATTATAAGCTTTGTAACGATACTTGACAAGAGACATTTTGCATGAATCATATTCCAGTTACATTATATTCACACTCATTAGCATATTTTTATAAAATCATATAGAGTGCGTCACAGATGCACCCTGCTGAGTGGGTGGCGGGATCCAGAAGAACCCAGACCTGTCCATCAAAACCTGTAAACAGATTGGCATTAAAGAAGGTAACCGGGTAGAGAGGGGGCGCTACATATGTAATAAATAAGGACTCCAGGATTGGGTCCTGTGGACCCATGGATAGACATGTGGGTGTGTGGGTGTCTGTGCACATCAATGTGCAGACTGCATCTGTTCTGGGGCTGCAAAAAGCAGAAATAAGCTGCTCTCTGTAAACTTCTTTTTAAAAATCAATAGCAGAAGTAAAGTTTCCAGCAAACAATACTTCTGGGAATTATACTGCTATTTCAGGAGGTACTGATTGCCTAATGTTGTAACATCATTCTGGGAAGCATTTCTTTGTACTTCTTGGAATTGTGTCAAATCACACTGTCGGTGCAGCTGTGCTACAATGACCAGGATGGATAACTGTAAAGGGTGGGCAAAGTGGTTTGGATAAAATAAGAATGGATGCAAACTTTCATCTAAAACCTAAAATCAAAGTCACTTTCTGGCGTTTACAAATGTTTCAAAATATTTCTGGTCTGACCCAAACCAAGAAGTACTGGGAATCTTGCTGAAAACTGGTTCTTGTAAAATTTTGGGGATGCTTTCCAGACCTGTGTGGGAAAGCATGAGAACCTGTGCATGCTTATCTCAGCTGAACCTTATGAGGTCTGTCTATTGTTATCAGGTAAGATCTACATATAGATAGCTGATTCTACCCTAAAGTCAATGACTGATAAATGATAATAGCTGGAAACATCACAAAATTATCAAGAAGATGAGTGATTATGTACCATACTAAATACTGGGGGCCTGATTCTCAGTTACAGTGAGGTCCCTTTCCCGCCATTCTGGAAATGTCTTAAGGGGGTCAAAAACAGCCTCTTGCGGATGTCTCCTTTGTAAGGAACCTTCCCAGCCAGTAGAAAGGCTCTACACAACCCTGCCAGAGTTTGGCTGGGGGCAAGCAGAGGATATGGCTGAAGTTCACCGATATGCACTGCTTTCCAGAGCCCATATGGAAAGCAGAGCAAACAGCACAAGCTGGAGCAGCCTTGTAGCACCACAGCTTCCCCAGAATACAGATGGTGAAATACCAGCTCTAAAGAAGTCAATGGGAGTTTTGCATTGATAGAGCCAGGATTTCACCCTCTTAATACAAAAGCTTAAAGACATCTTTGCCTCCCTGCTCTCCCTCCCTGCCCCAAGCACAGGAACTGAGTAATTGAGACCTGAGAATCTGAATCTAAAACTTAGCTGTAACTGAAAGTTTGTCGAGACAACTGACATCTGGAAACAGAAAACAACCTTAAGTTTCTATAAAAATCTTTAAAGAGGAGGTGTTGCCTGCTAAAAGATGGAGGGGGAAAAATATCTGTTGATCAAACATTTTAGCAAGGGATGGCTGCACCTCAAAACGTTTGAGATTTTGTTATCTCTTATATGGGTCTGCAAACCCCTTCAAGTTTACAAACTGTTTTCCCCCAGAACATGAATCCATTCTTCTATTCCAAAGGTGACTCCATTTGTTAAAAAAGGTTTCTCTGTCTAAAGAAGAGCCAGTGTTTTGTACTAGTGATAAAATAATCCCCCATAAAGCAAGGCAAGGCAAGGCTAGCACAAATGAATACCCTCTAAAATAGAATTCATATGTAAGAATTCTTATTAACTTTATACCAGAGATTATTGTTCTCACTTTCTGATTTTTTTTAATGGTCTCTCTGATCTAGCTCCTCAGATGATGTAAATCAAATAGTTCCATTGATTTCCACAAAACTATGCTGATTTACATCAGCGAAGGATCTGGCCTTCTGTTTTGGTTTCTTTCTCTGTTCCCCCTATTCTTGTCTCATTAAGAAAAATGTGAACCCAATAATGTTACAAATGAATTTCCAAAATCCACAATGTGGGGTCAAAATTAGGGAAAATGAGTTCATCCATGTCAACCCCCAGAAAATTTTGATGAATGCAACCATAATATGGTTTTATCATGCCTTTTAAAAATTAGATGGGCAATTAATTCTTAATTTGAGCATCTTCACATATTAAAGTTACTTAGTAGTAAAACGTCTTATTGTATATAATAAAACATAGTATCAAATATTCAGTTCCTCAGCATATTATTCAGATACCGTACTGGAAAAATAGGAGAAAAATGAATAACTGAACAGATTTCAATACTCTTTGAACACTTATCACCTAGACTGTACACCCCTACAAAGGGAAACCGGCTTCAAAAGTATAGTGCACAATTTCAAAATGTATATAGTCTAGAGCACACTTCAGACAAACCTCTCCAGGGGATATTTTTGTGTTTATATGCATTCAGCTGAATATCTAAATCAGAAGAGTAGAACCTTACATGTAGTGGAAAGGCAGTTAAAAATTGATACTTTTAGGCTCAATATTAACAATTATTGCTAGGAATTTTATGGAAATAGAGAAATCTGCTATGGCAATTTTACCATCCAGATTTAATAAAACCAAAATTTCATCATGTTAGGCTTACGCTAAGGGAGATAGATTTAAATCTCTTTGCCAAGTTTATAGAATCAAAAGAATTTAAGATTAGAGAGGTTTTTTTTCTTTTTTGGAAATGAAATCAGTTATCTCACTTCAGGAAAAAGTTATGTAGTTCTGGAAATACACATTAATCATATAATAACTTGTTGCTGTTCTATGCTGGAGCTTTGTAAACTCTTCTTGGCATTTGCTAAAGAGGAACAGAGGAATCCTTGCCTCATAAGACTCATGAAATGTTCTTTGATTTTTTTTTTTGAGATGAAAGGTAAGAAAAAGGTGATTTAATGAATAAGGGTATGTCTACACTACGAAATTAGGTCGATTTTATAGAAGTTGATTTTTAGAATTCGATTTTATACAGTCGATTGCGTATGTCTACACTAAGCACATTAAGTCGGCGGAGTGCGTCCTCACTACCGTGGCTAGCATCAACTTACAGAGCGATGCACTGTGGGTAGCTATCCCACAGTTCCTGCAGTCTCCGCTGCCCATTGGGATTCTGGGTTAAGCTCCCAATGCCTGATGGGGCAAAAACTGTCGCGGGTGGTTTTGGGTACATGTTGTCAGGCCCCCCTTCCTCCCTCCGTGAAAGCAACAGCAGATAATCATTTCACGCTTTTTTTCTGGGGTCCTGTCTGCTGGGCCTGCTCACCCGCTGCGTTGACTGGATGATCAGAACCCCAGGCAGGCAGTGGGCTGAGCGGGTTTGGTAGACGGAGCCCCAGACTGGCAGTGGGCTGAGCGGCTCAGCCTGCTGCTGGTGTGGGGCTCTGTCTGCCAGCTCCTGCCATCCGGGGTCCTGTTCAGCCCACAGCCGGTCTGGGGTCTCGTCCGCTGGCCCAGCTCAGCCCACTGCTGATCTGGGGCTCTGGCCGCCTGCTCCATACCATGGCAAGCATGGAGCCTGCTCAGCTCACTGTCACCATACGTCTCCTGGGTGCTACTGGCAGATGCGGTACAGCACTGCAACACAGCAGCAGCAGCAGGGAGAAGCACAGGCAGGAATGTCTGTGAGGGGAGGGCTCCTGCCTCATACTGAGAATGAGGGGCAATCAGCAGGTTATCTCAAGTGCTTATATACGAATGCACAAAGCCTTGGAAACAAGCAGGGAGAACTGGAGGTCCTGGTAATGTGAAGGAATTATGACGTGATTGGAATAACAGAGACTTGGTGGGATAACTCACATGACTGGAGTACTGTCATGGATGGTTATAAACTGTTCAGGAAGGACAGGCAGGGCAGAAAAGGTGGGGGAGTAGCACTGTATGTAAGGGAGCAGTATGACTGCTCAGAGCTCCGGTACGAAACTGCAGAAAAACCTGAGTGTCTCTGGATTAAGTTTAGAAGTGTGAGCAACAGGAGTGATGTAGTGGTGGGAGTCTGCTATAGACCACCGGACCAGGGGGATGAGGTGGATGAGGCTTTATTCCGGCAGCTCGTGGAAGCTACTAGATCGCATGCCCTGGTTCTCATGGGTGACTTTAATTTTCCTGATATCTGCTGGGAGAGCAATACAGCGCTGCATAGACAATCCAGGAAGTTTTTGGAAAGCATAGGGGACAATTTCCTGGTGCAAGTGCTAGAGGAGCCAACTGGGGGGGAGCTTTTCTTGACCTGCTGCTCACAAACCGGGAAGAATTAGTAGGGGAAGCAAAAGTGGATGGGAATCTGGGAGGCAGTGACCATGAGTTGGTTGAGTTCAGGATCCTGACACAGGGAAGAAAGGTAAGCAGCAGGATACGGACCCTGGACTTCAGGAAAGCAGACTTCGACTCCCTCAGGGAACGGATGGGTAGGATCCCCTGGGGGACTAACATGAAGGGGAAAGGAGTCCAGGAGAGCTGGCTGTATTTCAAGGAATCCCTGTTGAGGTTACAGGGACAAACCATCCCGATGTGTCGAAAGAATAGTAAATATGGCAGGCGACCAGTTTGGCTTAACGGTGAAATCCTAGCGGATCTTAAGCATAAAAAAGAAGCTTACAAGACGTGGAAGGTTGGACATATGACCAGGGAAGAGTATAAAAATATTGCTCGGGCATGTAGGAATGAAATTAGGAGGGCCAAATCACACCTGGAGCTGCAGCTAGCAAGAGATGTTAAGAGTAACAAGAAGGGTTTCTTCAGGTATGTTGGCAACAAGAAGAAAGCCAAGGAAAGTGTGGGCCCCTTAATGAATGAGGGAGGCAACCTAGTGACAGAGGAT
The DNA here is from genome assembly GCF_965140295.1 of Lepidochelys olivacea. Classification (NCBI taxonomy): domain Eukaryota; kingdom Metazoa; phylum Chordata; order Testudines; family Cheloniidae; genus Lepidochelys; species Lepidochelys olivacea. The sequence goes on along the minus strand of NC_140418.1, from coordinate 68,856,032 downwards.
GTGGAAAAAGCTAATATACTCAATGCTTTTTTTGCCTCTGTCTTCACTAACAAGGTTAGCTCCCAGACTGCTGCGCTGGGCATCACAACATGGGGAATAGATGGCCAGCCCTCTGTGGAGAAAGAGGTGGTTAGGGACTATTTAGAAAAGCTGGACGTGCACAAGTCCATGGGGCCGGACGAGTTGCATCCGAGAGTGCTAAAGGAACTGGCGGCTGTGATTGCAGAGCAATTGGCCATTATCTTTGAAAACTCGTGGTGAACGGGGGAAGTCCCGGATGACTGGAAAAAGGCTAATGTAGTGCCAATCTTTAAAAAAGGGAAGAAGGAGGATCCTAGGAACTACAGGCCAGTCAGCCTCACTTCAGTCCCCAGAAAAATCATGGAGCAGGTCCTCAAAGAATCAATCCTGAAGCACTTACATGAGAGGAAAGTGATCAGGAACAGTCAGCATGGATTCACCAAGGGAAGGTCATGCCTGACTAATCTAATCGCCTTCTATGATGAGATTACTGGTTCTGTGGATGAAGGGAAAGCAGCAGTGGATGTATTGTATCTTGACTTCAGCAAAGCTTTTGACACGGTCTCCCACAGTATTCTTGTCAGCAAGTTAAGGAAGTATGGGCTGGATGAATGCACTATAAGGGTAGAAAGTTGGCTAGATTGTCGGGCTCAACGGGTAGTGATCAATGGCTCCATGTCTAGTTGGCAGCCGGTGTCAAGTGGAGTGCCCCAGGGGTCGGTCCTGGGGCCGGTTTTGTTCAATATCTTCATAAATGATCTGGAGGATGGTGTGGATTGCACTCTCAGCAAATTTGCGGATGATACTAAACTAGGAGGAGTGGTAGATACGCTGGAGGGCAGGGATAGGATACAGAGGGACCTAGACAAATTGGAGGATTGGGCCAAAAGAAATCTGATGAGGTTCAATAAGGATAAGTGCAGGGTCCTGCACTTAGGACGGAAGAACCCTATGCACCGCTACAGACTAGGGACCGAATGGCTAGGCAGCAGTTCTGCGGAAAAGGACCTAGGGGTGACAGTGGACGAGAAGCTGGATATGAGTCAGCAGCATGCCCTTGTTGCCAAGAAGGCCAATGGCATTTTGGGATGTATAAGTAGGGGCATAGCGAGCAGATCGAGGGACGTGATCGTCCCCCTCTATTCGACATTGGTGAGGCCTCATCTGGAGTACTGCGTCCAGTTTTGGGCCCCACACTACAAGAAGGATGTGGATAAATTGGAAAGAGTCCAGCGAAGGGCAACAAAAATGATTAGGGGTCTGGAACACATGACTTATGAGCAGAGGCTGAGAGAACTGGGATTGTTTAGTCTGCGGAAGAGAAGAATGAGGGGGGATTTGATAGCTGCTTTCAACTACCTGAGAGGTGGTTCCAGAGAGGATGGTTCTAGACTATTCTCAGTGGTGGAAGAGGACAGGACAAAGAGTAATGGTCTCAAGTTGCAGTGGGGAAGGTTTAGGTTGGATATTAGGAAAAACTTTTTCACTAGGAGGGTGGTGAAACACTGGAATGCGTTGCCTAGGGAGGTGGTGGAATCTCCTTCCTTAGAAGTTTTTAAGGTCAGGCTTGACAAAGCCCTGGCTGGGACGATTTAATTGGGGATGGGTCCTACTTTTGAGCAGCGGGTTGGACTAGATGACCTCCTGAGGTCCCTTCCAACCCTGATATTCTATGATTCTATGATTCTCCTTGCCTTTGCAGTAGATGGTGCAATAAGACTGATAGCCATCATACATCTCCTGGGTGCTCCTGGCAGACCTTGGTGAGGTCGATCAGGGGCACCTGGACAGGCTTGGCTATCCTCCTCTTAGAGCGCCGAATGGGAGTGACTCCAGGTCATTCTCTTCGTTAAGTTTCATCTCATGGAGATTCAGTCCTGCCTGGAATATCATGCAAGCTGGAGGCTTCTGCCTCAGGCTGCTCTCCCAGCCAGCAGCACCGCATGGTCGTACCTACCCCATCCTGCCCCTTGCTCCCATGGCTCATGAGGGCTGGACAGTAGTAAGGAGCAGTTCAACTTGTGGAATGACAAATCCAGAATGAGGGATTGCACTGTATGGGCCATGTTAAGATTATTTCAGAGTCCTAGATAGCATTTAGTCCCTATAAAAGGCTTCATGAATATTCCCCCCCCCACCCCTAACAAAAATGTTAATTTATCAGAGCAGCTGAAAGGGTAAGGAACCCGGGACTATAACTTAGAGAGAGCTTTCATATTATTTAACTCATAATTATTATAATTCAAAATAAAATTTAACAGCATGATCTTTTCTAAGACTAAAAATGCAGGAGTTAGAAAAAGGAACACTAACCTGTTTTTGAGCGGTTTCAAACCAGCGACCTTTTGCATGTTAAGTGAAAATGATAACCACCATGCTACAGAAACTCAACTTGAATGTATGCTTCATGTAGTCCCTATTATACTTTATGTAACATGTGGTTGTTAGGGAAAAAGGGTTTCCCTCCCATCTAGGGTTGGGAGGGTAACCTTCCCTGGACTTCTGTATTAGCCAAACAAACACAGAGTCAGGACTCTTAGATAAAATGAGGCACTTTAATGCTAGCAAGTACGACAGCTGAAGGGCTCACCAATTCCTACACAGAGGAATATGACAAAGCCCAGAACAAAGAACAAGGTAGAGCTTTTATAGCTTGGTTCAAAATACTTTGTGATATCTCTTCCAGTTCAAACCGGTCAACCCCTGTTGGTCTGAGTCCTGAGATATGAACATGGAGGCCCATCTGTATAAGGAATTCTTTCCCCAAACAGGGAATACAGGTTACACATAGTTCAAATTCTTTCTACCCATAAACATAGGGAAAGGACAGATAAGCATAGAAAAAAGACAGAAGCCTATCTGTACATGATTATAGGGTTTTTTCTGATTCTTTTCTTTATCATGGTTGTGTATTATTAATAGTTTGATGTGTCACAGGGCTTCTCTTTTTTTGCCACAGACTTTGCCAAATGCACAGGAATGTTTTCTCTAGCTACAGAAGCTACCTAATGCAATGTCTATATCTATGGCCTTCCTGCTCACAAAGCGGTCATGTCCCCACCCAAGGCTGACACAGCACAGGCAGGATTGCTAGTGCATCTGAGTTGAGAGTACTGTCCAGAGCGGTCACAATGGAGCACTCTGAGATAGCTCCCAGGGGCCAATACCATCGAATTGCGTCCACACTACCCCAAATTTGACCCGTCGATGTCGATTTCAGCGCTAATCCCCTCGTCGGGGAGGAGTACAGAAATCGATTTTAAGAGCCCTTTAAGTTGACAAAAATGGCTTCGTCGTGTGGACGGGTGCAGGGTTACATCGATCTAACGATGCTAAATTCGACCTAAACTCATAGTGTAGACCAGGGCTAAGAAATGAAGGATTTTTTTTTTTCTTTCTGGGGCTTGTGAGCTTCTACATAGCGGAGAATATAGGGAGTGCCAATGTAGCATAGTTTCTATTTAGTAAATAGGTCATTGGGAATATTTCATGTATGGAGCTGAAGTGTTGTACCCTTGCACTTGCCTATATTCTCATGTATGGAATGCAGTATAAAATCCTGCTAACTTCATCAAAACAAAGGAGTCTGACAACTCAGAAATTTCACAAACAACAAAGCACAGAAGGTAGAAGGCAAATGTTAGATCTCAATTTTAAGTTTTCTTTGTTTAGGATCTTGTGACTTCTGATCTCAGGTCCTGAAAAGGGCATATCTTAGATGTACAAAGAACATGAACAAAAATCATGTACACACCAATGGTGCCCATATTTTTCACTAAGGTGGCCCACCTACTGCATTTTGTCTTGTTTGGGGACCCACTGTTACATATACGTATACAGAGAGAGAGAGTGTGAGTGTATATAACTACTCGTTGCTATTTTTATTTATTTATTTTAAATTAATTCATCCCCCTTGCTCTCACTCTCCCACCCTTGCCCCCTTGTGTGGATAGTGAACTTTAATAGGGAACTTGCTACATGCATATAATTTGAAGTCATTACTCCTTTAAGTGACAGCTGAAGACAGGCTACAACAAAATGAAAACACAAAACAGCGCTCCAAGCAGTCTCTGTCCTGGGAAAAAATAGCCTCTCAAAGTTCCTTTTATGTCTGGTGGGCTGAGCTGAAACAGACCCCAAAACACAGTTCCCCCCTCCCAGCCACACAATCCCAGGCTTCTCCTGTAACTCCTGTCTTTCCCAGCCTGCCTCCAAAGACCTCCCATTTGGCTCCCGCCGGCCCTGCCCCCATTGCAGCTTGGGAGGCCTTGGGGAGTTGGGGGATTGGAGAGTGAGTGAGCTCACCCTGCATTTGCATTGCAGCGGTGATGCCTGTCCTACAGGGTGGACTCAGCTTCCTACTCTGGACATTGTGACCCACTGTTTGGGAAGCACATAATCCATATGAAAGCATTTCAAGTTATATACCAGTACATGCCCAAATAATAGTAATGCCAATTAAGAATCTTTAAGAATGGTTAACAAATTCCATTCATGATATCCATCGCACTATGTATCCTCTGTTGTCTATTCATTCCAGTTGCAGCATAAAAGCACACATACACACACCGCTACATACACACCCATCACTGAAGTCAATGGATTTTTATCATTATTTCATTTCAGTGAGGAATTTGGCCTACACAGTTTATTTTCCTCATAGGCACAAAAAATACAGTTTGAAACCATGAAACAGTTTGACAAGGAATTCATACCAAAAGGGCTCAAGCATAAAGCAGAATTGTGTAGGGTGCAAAGGGTACAATAGATACACATATTCTGCCTGAAATGATTTGGCTTCTCCTAAAAGCACCAGAGAAACAGAGTGGAAGAACAGGAAGAGTTTTCCGTGTGCACTTACAAATGGGGCCTCCCCAGAAAAAGCGTACAAGACAAAGGAAAAGGAAAAGGTGAGGAATGGGCAGTCCGGAAAGAGCACAGATAGTAGAGGCTGAAGAAAGAGTACAAGGGAAGCAAGGATTTGTATTGGAAACATACTTTATTTGATCTGATAGAACTAATTAAAGAAAAAAGGGAAAACTCACATAGACTTTTATTCTCCTCTCTCAGAACCCACCACCCCAACACACACACAAAAAAATTTAAGTGCACTATTTTCCTTTACATATGCTTAGAGTCAAAGAGGGAAAGTGAAGGGCACCTCTACATTAAAACAAAAATGAAGCAGCATATTGTAATGCTTTGGAGAAAGTTTTAGTTTGTTTCATCTACACAGCAGCAAATCAGATCAGTCAAAACAGGAACAGGGAGAAAAAGATTCTGAGTGTGGAGGAATGTCAGTGCTATAAAGAGAGACTCAATCATGGGGGGGGGGAAGAAAATTACAAATAAAAGCGGTAGATGAAGATGCAGTGAAGGATCATTTCCCTGTAGATTCTTTAATTACATTTGAAAGAAAAAGTTTGTACCACAGTATAAACTGGCAAATCTTTGGCTGTATCCAAGCACTGGTTTACAGTTTAATGCCCATTTTCACTTGAAATAGTCAGTTGTAAAAAGCAATTTTTGCAATTCAGTAATGTTTTTTACTTCATTTTTTCCTGTGGATTCCTGGCTCCAAGCTTGCGTGGCTAGCCCGAGCCCCAGCCAGTGCTGCAATGTCCACACAACTATTTGTAGAGCACTAGCGTGAGCCCTGCTAACACACATTTGTCAGCCCAGGCTGGGAGGCTCACTCCCAGCTGCAGTGTAGATATACCCTTAAAGTGCACATCTGCACTCCCTGATGCTGCTGCTGTTCTGAGCACAATGTCTGCCCATATGCCAGGTTAGAGCAGCCCGATATCAACAGACCTAAAACTCAGACGAGGATCAGCATGGAACAGGAGTTCACCCTTTTTCCTGCTACACCAGGTGTAAATAGGGGAGAAGCACAAGAGGCCCTAGTCTGCTCCACACTACAAGAAGATCACCTGTACACTGGGATGAACCGCTCTTGACTCCTTTAAGACTGTTGTAGAATCAGATGGTACCACCGATCTAGTGCAATAAGGCCACACCACATCAGAGAATCTGGCCTCATATTTCTAACTTGCGCATTTGTGTAATTTGCTGCAACATTAACTAATATTGCATGGTGCATTAAACATAAGAGTTGATTTAGAAAACTGTTTTCCAAGTCAGCTATTACCTTCAATTATTCATAAGTAGGACTAATATTCTTAGAATAAAATCTAATAAAACAAATTTCAACCATCAAATTAAAATTCTTATGGTAAAACCTGATTTCTAGCCAAATTCTATATCCTCATTTAGATTCCAGAAAAGAAACAGTTTTCTTTACTTAGCCCAGTTTATTCTGCAGGCTATTGCCACTATAACAAAACAGTATAGGTGTAGTGATCCCCTTCTCTCATGCCTATCACATCCTGTTCCTAGAGATGCAATAAAATGGGAACATGTATTGAAGATGCAAATCATGATGACATCAGCATGTCCCAGTAAGAGATCTAAGTGAGGAACAGCTATATTTTTAAACTTTTTATACCTGACATATTTGAATTCCAAAAACATGGACTTAACTTCTGACACCCTATCCTTCACACTCCAAAACAGAATTTGCATCACTTTTCATTGTATATAACCTGTTAAAAAGTACAAACCCTTCTCCAAAACTGGGCCAGATTCTGTCTCAATGGCAAGAGTTTGACTCTAGAGTAACTCCATGAAGTTACTCCTGATTCAGACCATTGTCAATGAGATCAGAATTTGGTGCCAGTGTTGCCATTTATAGGTAATATGAGCATTCTGTGTAACCCTATATTCCAGGAACTCTTGCAGACCCCATTACCACCAGGATATCACAGGATTCACCTTCTGCATCAGAAATAAGTAACTTACTGTACTATAATAGTACTGTCCATAACATAATGAAAGATCATAAGGGTAATAAAAGTGAGTTCCCATTAAACTACTAAAGACATTCTACCTCCACAATTTTCTCAGACTGTAACAGTAAGATATATAGGAAAATCAATAATGGGTTAAGTTTGTGGACCTTAAAAATGGATATTATAAGTCATGGTATATTCCACAAGAGCATATGTTAGAAAGGATTATTAGAAAGATTATTAAATCAGTTTATTAAAAGCTCCCCAGATCTTTAAGGGGCAGCTACTAAGTAAACAGCTTAGTATGGATGAAATTCAGTCCCGTGCAGAGGGCCAACACAAGACACTTAAGTGATACCTGAGTCTTGCATCAGCATCTTCTGTGTAAGTCTTGCGTGATAACATCTTTGAAATAAGGACAATGATCTAAGTTCTATCTTGGTGTCTATATGCATCTCAGAAGATGTCTGCATTTATTCATGATTATCTTTCTGTACAGTTATGCTGAGGACATTGTTTTGCTCCAGCAAGACAGCTTTGAACCAGCTATCCAGCTGTCATATCTACCTGAACTAAAATAACCTGTCCTTCAACAAAAAAGTAAACTAACCAACAAAAAAAAAAATTCTAAACCAGGCAGAGCTAGCAATCAATATGGCAGAATGAAATCCTTACTGTTCTGAATTTTTCTAGAGGTGGAGGGTTCACTGAAGTATCTGGAAAGCATATCTGAATGAAAAATTCTTATTCACAATAGTTAGGGTAATTCTAATTCAAGTGTGATTTAAAAACTACTGCAGATTTCACATTGCTAGAAGTATTAGAGGGCCAAAACCTGGTAATATGAAAGATAGTCTGTGTAGCCCAGGCAGTTGCATCTATTCAAATAAGCCGACAAAATATGTGCACTGAGAGAGAAATCCAGCTCCTGACACTCCATAAATGCTCTTAACTGCATCTGTCTTCAGGAGCAGAGAGACAAAGGAGGGCGAGATAACATCTTTTATTGAACTCATCTCCAGGTGAGAGCAGAATGAAAAGTGCTAATGGCACCACACTCAGGACCCAATTCAGAAAATCTAAAGTTTAAGCTTATGGTTAATTCCCATTCACTTCAATAAGACTTAAGTAGACGTGTCAGTGTTGTTCTAGATCAGGTTTTCTTGAACTGAAGCCAGAGATAATTATGAATTAAAGCAAAAGTGCTCACTAGATTTTCAGCAAACCATGTCTCTTTACCCTGAAACCACATTTCCCGTTGCCATGTTGTGTGCCATAACAGGATATCATCTACAGGTCCATTTCACACTCACTGGTGCTTGTGCCCTGACTTTGCCATATTATATTACCTTCTCTTTCTTTATGCACCACGTAGGCATGGATAGGATTTAGATCATAATATATTTTAAAATGTCTAAATATCATTAGCTTAAACAGCTGCAGGTTTGGAGATTGTCATCAAATACAGCATTAATAGGGAAAATCACATTGTAGAACATAGGCTGTAAAATGATTTAAGTCGTATGATAAGAAAACCCAAAGAAGAGCTCTCTGCAGCTTGAAAGCTTGTCTCTTTCGCCAACAGAAGTTGGTCCAATAAAAGTCATTACATCACCCACCTTGCGTCTTTATGATAAAGTGATATATAATTATGCACGACTGACGCTGGGTGATTAATGATATAATTTTTCACAAGTGTATATTCATGTCTTTTAATGAATTTTCTTAAGCCTAAATTTGCACCCATTTTGTGCTTGCCTTTTGCAAACATTTGAGTGATATTGTTTCCTGGTATATTCACAGAAAGCCAGTTTCAGTATTTGCACCAGAAATTCTTGCATAGTTCCCCAATCAGTGAGCAGGAAAAACAAAAGTGATTTATCTGACAAATTACAACTAAGCAAAACAGCATGACTTGAGATCAGTCGACAGATTAAATAATTTAAAGAAGATGGATAAATTTAGATAATGAATAAATCTGAGAAAATCACTATATGCTAATGAATATTCCGTGAGCAGAAAAAAGGCTAAATTAATCAAATAAATTGTTGATCGTGAATTATTTGCTCAGGTCTATGAAAAGGTACAGAAAGTTTCTCCACAAAAATTTCATGGATGACTTAACTGGGTATATGTATTTTTCCTAGTTCCTGTCTTTGTAGAACATCCAGCTAGATTCTAATCAGATCAACATACAAAATATCTAAAACTACTTTCATGTATTTATCATTTTTCTATTAAAATTAATTTGAAACTGAAGATGAAATTTGTAAAACCAAAGGCAAATATGCATTGAGATTATAGTAATTTATGGTTTAATATTTAACTGTGTCTTTAGAATATAGCCCACTGAACCTCTTTTGCTTTCCGCCCTGGTTTTACAAGCTGATACACTTAAAAATGCACAAAGTGAAACATACCTTAACTTAGACCTTAGTTCCTCTTGTGCTGCTGACACATTAGGGCAGTCCTCTTCTTCCATCTATTGCGGTTGATCACTAGTTGCGGTACTTCTTCCCAGGTAGTGCCAGCACATTAAATATCCTCTGTCACTGTCTTTTTGGTTAGTCTCTAAGGTGCCACAAGTACTCCTTTTCTTTTTGCGAATACAGACTAACACGGCTGTTACTCTGAAAACTGTCTTCTGCAGTTCTTCTTTGGCCTTCCTTGCTTTTTCCTTTCTGCCCTTGAGTACCCAATTCAATGTTTGCTTTGCATGTCTCCCATATTCCATGCGGTGTACATGTCCCAAACACATGAGCCTTCTTTCTTTGATGATATTTTCTAACATGTCCTGTTTTGTCCCTTTACTCTCATACTAGTTGTTTTGTCTTACCATGAAATGTGTAATATCTTCCTCAGCCATCTGTAATGGGCAGCCTCCAATCTCCTTTTGTTAGCCATTGTCATTGCCAAGTCTCTGCTCCATGTAGTAGTGTGCTCAGTACAATTGGATGGTAAGACCTCTGAGGAAGAACCAGACCATCATAGGTGATGCCCATCAGGGACTTCCATGGACAGATGCTGAAAATGCATGAAGAACAAGCCAGATGACGGCAAGAACATTTGCATTCCCTATTAAACTGACCAAAACCAACAATCAATGGACAGGTTCTAGAGAAATGCCAGTGCTAAATTATAAATAGTAGAGAATCATAGAATCATAGAATCATAGAATATCAGGGTTGGAAGGGACCCCAGAAGGTCATCTAGTCCAACCCCCTGCTCGAAGCAGGACCAATTCCCAGTTAAATCATCCCAACCAGGGCTTTATCAAGCCTGACCTTAAAAACCTCTAAGGAAGGAGATTCTACCACCTCCCTAGGTAACGCATTCCAGTGTTTCACCACCCTCTTAGTGAAAAAGTTTTTCCTAATATCCAATCTAAACCTCCCCCACTGCAACTTGAGACCATTACTCCTCGTTCTGTCATCTGCTACCATTGAGAACAGTCTAGAGCCATCCTCTTTGGAACCCCCTTTCAGGTAGTTGAAAGCATCTATCAAATCCCCCCTCATTCTTCTCTTCTGCAGGCTAAACAATCCCAGCTCCCTCAGCCTCTCCTCATAAGTCAGAGACCAGTAACATCCAATGAAATGAAAGCTACCATTGCTGAAAGGGAATGGACATAAATAAATAAAATACAAATCTAAGTAGATTTAAAAGGTGTCAATGCATAAAATTTATACAAAATTTTGTATAGCTGTAGCTCACGAAAGCTTATGCTCAAATAAATTGGTTAGTCTCTAAGGTGCCACAAGTACTCCTTTTCTTTTTGCGAATACAGACTAACACGGCTGCTTCTCTGAAATAGGTCATTTCTGTTTCTGCTTATTTTTAAATTATGCTATTGCAAAAGATGAAATAGCTTTCTTCTTCCCAATCTATGTTGTTATAAATAAATAAGACATAGCAGGAAGATTACACGATGGAATGATACCTCTGGGGGAAAATATATGTATAGTCTGTTCATGTTATTCCTTCCAAAACACTCAATATTACGTTTAGTGTAGTTTTGATACAATTAGCTATATAGTGATAGCTTGTTTAGTCTGGTGCTTTGATAACTATATAGTGTAAATATTGTGGCCACAACTGAAGTCAGTGGGGGCTACTGGGAGCTCATTGGAAAATGAAGGCATTTGTCTAAGTGTTAGATTTACAAAAGTCCCTAAATGATGTAGGAGCTCAAGTCCCACTGACAGTTATTTGCTCCTAAATCACAAAGTACTTTTGAAAATCCCACTCTAGGCACCTAGCAGTCTAACTTTAGACACTCATTTTACATTTTTTTCACCTGTTTATTTATTCCCTCAAGAAAATTGTGTTAAGAATATATGTTATGTTATGTGAGCAAACAATGACAAAGTTAAAGTTGCAAATATATCTAGATGTGTGAAGGAACCAGATTTTCTGTTTTGTGAAAAATTTCATGATTTCAAAATTATTTCCATATGAAACAAAATGAAAACAAAAATATTTCAAATTTCATGCAGAACGCAATTGTGGAAAAATTGTTTCTGATCTATCAAAGTGTTTCATTTTGTTAAAACTAAAATGATTTGCTCTGATTTCAACTTTTTAAATTTTATATTATATTCTGTCATAAGACATTTTAGAAATTGAAATGAAAAGAAGTTTTCAAACAGAAAATCTTAAAGATTTTGTTCAAAAAAGGTCCAAACAGAAATTGTGACATTATCAAAACATCCAATTTTTTTGTAAAATGGAATTTAATCAAAATCAAAATGTCTTGGCAAAACAGAAAAATACTCAGTCAGAAAATGTCTGACCATCTCTAAGTACAACGATGCTGCAGTGCACGCACTATGAGACACTCTTTAATTATATGATCACTTACTATTTTTCACCTTATATGTCATACAATCTTTTAGACAAGCTGAAATATGAGTCACATATTTTAATATTTTTTTCATCTGGGTATACTTATACTAATTTCATTGTCATAACTGTCCAGTATATCTTGTTCTATTTTATTTCTTTTCGCTAAAGAACTGTATTTTCAATAACTTATTTACTATGTATTATACAAAAATACCCAAGAGAAGCACATTTGCTACTTTTTATTGCTCTCTGTATCAATTAGCTTCAAGACAGTTAGTTTCTTGGCTTTTTGCATTCTTTTTAGGTGGGCTGGAGTATTCCTAGCAGCAGTTTAATACTTTGACGCACAAATCCTACATGTATCTATGGTACAACTTCAATTATAGGTGAATCAATGTTGATTTCCCACCAAACATGTCTTCTGAATACAAGAAGCTTGTGGAATATCTTTGAGAGCCACCCACATTGTGGCAAAAAGGTTACTCAGTCTCAGACTCAAATTATTCTCTCTGAATCAGAATCAAAATCCACAGCTGCTTATGCTTTGTAAGGAATCTAGCATAATAGGATCTTCGTTCAGTAAGAAACATTCTTTACGCTACCAATCTACAAGTCTGAGATAATTAGAATTGCAGAATGGCTGAAAACTTCACTGAGCAAATCCCAACTCGTGAAGGCAGAAACCTCTGTTTTATCACTTTTTGCTAGTGGAAACTTGTCATCTACCCAATCCTCAGAAATATGAAAATGAGAAATGAAAAAGACCTTGTGACCTGAATAACTTCATCACTATCTCAGCTGGCATTCAGCTGCTGAGCTCTCTTCTCCACTCTGTCATCTGCTTCTTGATTTTTTTTCCAGAATACATACATTAATGTATTTTCCCCTCTACAAACATTAATTCATTTCTGGCTTAATTACACCAATTTAAGACATAGTGAAAGTCCAATGGCATCAACTGAGTCCGCATAATTGCACCCATTTCCACCAGTAAAGTGCTGCAAACAGCACCACTTTAAAAAACCCCAAAAAACAAAAACAGCAACAGGTTTTTAATAAATTGGAAACAATACAAATTTCTGTTGTGTAATCTGTCAATGTTCTTTCGTGTCATCTGTCATCAGCGCCGTCTGTATAAACATTTGTGGAACAACTATTTGTACTCCTTTCTGAGCGTTTCGCTCTTCTAGGCTTCAAGGAGTGTGAGTATCACAAAACATTTCCCAAGAATACTCTTTAATTTTTTTTAAATAGTTTTCACTGTGTTCAGGCCCCTTTTGAGCTTGCTTTCTGCAAGTCTTTCAGCAAAAAAGTTTACTGTCAGGAATGTTCATAGAAAGTATGTATTTAAAATTAATTTCAAATTTGTAAATATAGGTGTTCACACCAGGAACCTGAACCTAAGACTTTCACTTATCCAATGAAAAAAATACTATGTGATCTATTTGTCTTGGCTAAGCAGATGGAATTTTATATATTCATATATTAAGCATTTACAGAATTAGCCAGTTTTTTCAGAAAATAATTTCAAATATGAATACATTTGAATAAGATCAGGATTTGTTTGCAGATAAATCATGAACCGAAAAAAAGGTGAAATCATTGTATGTATTATCCATTATTGATTATTCACTCAGCTCTAGCCAAGTCTGGTAGGACTTGTATGAAATCACACTTCCTCTGATGACCTGACTTAGCCCAATTAAACATGCTTTCTTGCAATTTCATATCTTCCTACTGGCACATATTAAAGTATGTTTGAATAAGGTGAAAAGCTGTAGTGGTGATATCCCAAATGCAAATGAAAATTTTATAACATAATTTAATATCTTTAAAGTAAATCTACATTGAAATGACATGTAGAGAAAGAAGGGAAAAAAAGATTCTCCTTGCATGGTTTATATATGTAACCAATCTGCAAGGTGTTGTCGGCAGCAGAGAGGGCAGGGTTCAGTTTTCTAGGGGTTTCCTTAAAGGCTTAACTCACATGGGCTCAAGCCCCCACCCAGAAACTTTTGAAACTGTTTCTCACTTGGGTGCTCATGATGGGTACAACAAAGAGAACTTTATTGGGGTACTGGCCGGTAGGTCAGGAAGAAGAGAATAACTTTGGGATGTGAGGTTTTCTCTCTGATTTGCCTCCCAAAGACATTTAATAGTAGCCAGAGACACTTTAAAGAACACTTTCCCTCTGATTTTTCCAAAAAGGAGGAACTTTCCCACAAAGGCAGGACCACTTCGCTTTTGAATGCCACATAATTTCATTTTTTCTGTTTTGTTTTTCTCAATTATGCATGTTTAAGAAATGTTCAAAAGAATTTCCACAGAATGGCTGTTTTGGCAAAAGTAAGTCAAAACCCCTTTCAGCAAAGGCCCATGAGCCAAAATTAAAAATTTTAACAATGTAATAGTAAAATGTTCTCGTAAACTTTCAAGTCCAATGCCCCATCCTCACTACAGACTACACTACAGGGTGTTCTGCAAGAAGAGGGGAGTACCAGCTGAACGAGTTGCCAGGGCACACGAGATGCCACTACAACCGAGTCAACCACACCTGGCCCCTCTGCATTCTTCTCAGCATGCTTCTGATTGTAAGATTCATTGTCTACCCCCCCCCCCGCCCTAAAATTATTGCTAACTTGATCTCTTCAGAAGGGCACATTAAAGCTTTTGAATACGGTGACAATGTAGCTTGCTGTGATAAGATCATGATTTTAAAGATTGCCTGAAGTACTGATCAGCTCCAGTGCAATCATAGCTTTTAAGTTGCCATGTTCTTATTATATCACCCTCATTTAAAACAAAACATGTTTAGAATGCAGGTAGAGAGAACTGTTCCTTTTTGGATTAATTATTGGTCTTACACATTTATGAAATGTTATGTCATACTTGGAGAACACTGAATAGCAGATTCACATTTCCCTTCATATGTCAGTCTAGAATTTCACTGCACTAAACTATACCTAGAAAAAAATTGTAGATAATACCTGCATGCCATATATACCTGCATGCTATAATAATTCTGAACCAATACCCACCCTTGTGTTTAGCAATATTACACCAAATACTTGTGTATAAAGTAGTACATAAAAATATCTTACCATCTGCATATAGTCTTATGTGAACAATATGTCCACCACATACCACACCTACCTGGTGAAATCCTGGCTCCATTCAAGTCAATGGCAAAACTTCCATTGATTTCAGTGAAGCCAGGATTTCACTCTATATAGCTCTGTCGATCTGTAAATTTCCTCATAGAAAAGTAACAGCTCCAGAAAGCCTAATATTAGGGGTCTTCTAAAATCTAGCCATAACATTTTAATTAGATCTATGTTTTCCAGACACAAAGAACAAATCTATAGTTTGAGTGTGAATTATTTATGTTTTAGATTAGAAACCGAAGGGTATAAGACTCCATAAGAAAGCAAAGTGTTTCTCTCTACTGTAATATGGTGCATTAGGGCCTACCTACATAGAGATAGGAAAGGTAATGAGAAGTAACAGAAGGTGTAAATTTAAAAATAATTAATTAAACTGCATTAAATCCCTGTGTGGTCACAGAATGAAAGTGACCTTAATTGGCTTTAGTTTAATTCACTTCAAAGTGAATTAAACTAAACTGATTTAAAGTCACTTTAATTCCGAATGAGAGTGCCGACACAGGGGTTTAATGTAACTAATCCACTTTAAATTCATGCTTTTAGTTCATTTAGATTAACTTTCCTAAGAGCTTGTCTACACTTAAAATGCTACAGCAGCACAGACGTGCGACTGTAGTATTTCAGTGTAGATGCTACCTATGCTGATGGAAGGGGTTCTCCTGTCACCCTAGGTAATCCACTTTCCCGAAACACGGTATCTAGATTGACAGAAGAATTCTTCCATCAACCTAGTGCTGTCTACATGGGGATTTAAGTCATCTTAACAATATCACTCCGGGTGTGGACTTTTCACTGACTGACATAGTTAAACTGACCTAATTTTCTAGTGTATACAGGCCTGAGTCTGTCTCACAAAAGGGGAGTTGCTCCTGTAGACAACAGACACTAGTCATTCAAAGGTGCTTTACACAGAAAATGAAATCATAATTGTTACATAGCTACAAAGACGACAAGCTACTCAAAAGAGTAAATTCTAGTATAAACAAGACAAATTACTTTAGGAGAACTGATCTGAGAAACTGCAAAGTGCTTGAAGGAAAATTGATTGGAGTCTCTGATATGTGGGAAACCTACTGCAGAAGGGTGGAATGCATTTTAAAAAAAGCTGGAGAGACTGCAATTGAACCATCCGGGTTACATTTAAACAGGTAAAAGGACAACCAAGGCACCTATGATTAAGTAGTAATAAGCACTGAACAAGATAAGCAGATGGACTGAGGAAAAATATAAACTATTTGGAAAGAAGTAAGTTTGGGAGAGGGAAAAAAAAAACAAGTTAATAGATACACAGGGGTAAAAAGAAATTCTGACAATTAAAAGTGAAGTGTTTTCAATTAGTGAGAAAAAGTTAAGCAAATGCATCTGCAACAAAGAGAAATGTTTTTAAAATGCAGCCCACTTCATAGAGATAGTGGGGATTGGGGGACAAAAGAAAACACGGTAGATTTATTAAATGTGTTGTTTTGCTTTTGTTGTTATTGGATTGGGAAAGGAGAAGTGAAATCTGCCAGGGACCATATTTCTTCATGTGACTAAGCTAGGGTTTGGAAAAGTACCAGGTAGAAACATAAATCTGTGGATGTTAATGCAAATAAGAATAACAATTATAACAAGTTATGTTTTAAAGAATTACTGACTTATGGAAACGTTTTTAAAATGTGTGGTTTCAAAACAATTCTGGTTATGTATAAAACTATATTTGCTTTGATTTCTCTTCATTCTTTGCCAAGGTCATTGTTCTCTCTCTCTCTCTCTCTCTCACACACACACACATTATCTTGCTTAAAACTAATCTGTTTCCGTTGATTATTCATACAGTTCTTCCCAATAGCATCATTATCATGAACTAATAGCATTGTTAGTTGTTATTTTCATTGGAAAAAAATGGTTTTCAACTATTGTCTCTCAGTTGGAGCAATCATGTGATATCTCAGGTCATCTCATTCATGCCACCTCTTAAAAATAACTTGGGTCCCAACCTTAATTGCATGCTTGTTGCAGTATTTATAAAGAGAACATCATGAATCTCTTTAGACAACCCTCAGTATGGATTTAACTTTTTTTTATAGATTTTGATCAGGTTTAATGGATAATTCTTCAGGAAACGCTATAGAGGAGAAGTTTATCCTTCCTAGAAGCCAAGTCCTGCACTCCCCTATTCAAGTAAAATTTCCAAAGTACTTCTCTAGAAATTCACCCAAGTAAGGATTGCTGGATTGGGTCTAGAAAATAAAAGGTCACGGTAAAAGAATTCTATCTTTCTAGCAGATTTTATAAAAGTGAACAAGATATTATGGCAGGTAGTGTGGCCTAGAGAAGGGCACTGGATTTGGACTCAGGAGACCCGAATTCTATTTTGGGCTCTGTCAATGACTTCTTGTGTGATCCTGGGCAACTCACTTCACCTCTATGTCTCAGGGCTGTTTTACACTACAAAGTTAGGTTGGCTTAACTTCCTCACTCAGGGCTGTGAGTTTTTTTATGCTCTGTGTAATGTGAGTACACTGACCTAAACCCCAGTGTAGACTCTGCTACGTTAATAGAAGAATTCTTCTGTTGACCGAGCTGCTGCCTCTCAGAGAGGTGGATTTACTAAAGCAAAGAAGAACTCCTTCCATCGCTGTAGTGTCTACATTACACAACATAACTGCAGCACTCGAGCGATAGCATTTCTCGTGTACACATACCCTTAGTTTCCCAATCTATAAAATTGAAATAATGATACTTACCTCCTTTGTCAAGTGCCTAGAGCTATATGGATGAATAGTGCTATATAAGAGGTAGATATTACCATCATTAGTTACAAGTATTCATGCAGAGATAAGAACCAATGGCTTATTCTTCTCCAGTAATTCCTTATGTCCTTAATATAAATTGAAGTTTCCTTTATTATATTCGAAATTCATAGGACCTCTCCTGAAATGCTGCATATTGGACAGCTTCATTACCTTCTGCCTAAGGCCACGTCAACACTTACAAGCTTACAGTGGCACAGCTGTACCGATACTTGTGGAATTGCGTTATGCTGATGGGAGAAAGTTGTCCTGTTGACATAAAACCAGCTCAATGAGCAGTGGTAGCTGGTTGGTGGGAGAGCATCTTCCACCGATATAGCGTTGTGCACATGAGTGCTTATGCCGGCAAAACAAATGTCACTCAGGGAGATGGGTTTCATACCCTTGAATGACAAAAGTTTTGCCGACATAAGTTCTAGTTTAGACTGAACTTGGCCTAAAGAATTTAGGATAATTATCTAGGATGAAACTGACCCCTGTGCAGAGGACCACTTAAACCATTTGTTAAAGCTTTAAGAGACATGTAAAAAATGCATAGGCCTTATCCGGGCTCTCTGCATAGGGTGAATTTTACCCTTAGCCCCTTTTGTCTGCAATTGGTTATGACCTTCTGTTAAAGTATTCATGCTTGCTGCCTCTTTTCCTGTTACTAAATGCAATGATAACTACGACTAAAGCCAAACTAATATAATCAACAACTTATGAATGGGAATAAAAAGCAAATAAGGCTTCCCGATCAGCAAAATAATAGCAAACATTTCCATCTAACACCTGGGCACTTCTTTTAATAGAAAGATATCACAAGTTTAAACACAAAGAAAAATGACTCACAAATCCAATAAAATTTGGAATGCACAGTACCAGCAATACCAGGGGATTTTCACCCAATATATTTGCCAACAAATCAATAACAAGAGTAAATCCTTTTCAACATGTGCAATCAAATGCTCACTAACAGGTACCACCGCTTAAATTAATGTAATCCCCAAAGTGCTCCGTATGTGTCAAAGTTAATACCAAGGGAAGCTTACGCTTCACATGTGATAAGCTGAAGGATATGTCTTAATAATGGTTTAAATAGAAGGAAATTATGTGGAGATTTTGAATTAAATGATCCTGAACTGACTTGGCTCAGCTGAAGTCTCTTCCTTCCCTAGATGTTATGTTTTCTCAGTCTCGTGAGCCGACTGGGCCAACAAATCCTTTATGCTGAATTTGAAAATGAAGTCCCAGTGCAGATGATCTAGAGACTGATTGTCCTACAAAAAGTGACAATTGTTTATTTTAGCATGATGTTTATATGCACAATGTTTTCTGAACTGTGGAAGCCATTAGTTTCTGCCTTTATTTTTTACACAAAAATGGTAAATTATAAATCATTTAACACTACAGGGAAAAAAGAAAAGGAACTGTCGTCATTTAGAGTAAATACTTGATCAATATTCAGTACTCACTTTTCAGTTGGAATGTGATTAATAAGGAGGCATTACGGCCACTCTAAATATCCTTACTTGAAGGGACTCTTTCTGGGAACTGTCTTTACAAATAAAAATAAAACTTTGTAAATAACTCCACCCTGAGGGTAAGTGTTTAAGCACTCTTGGTACAAGTACTATCATTTTGTTCTATTTTTGTGCCGTGCCTAGCACAACAGGGTCTTAATCTATGACTGGAGTTCCTAAGTGCTACAGTATAAAAAATAACACAATAGCATTTTAAATAATACTGAACATATTTCCAGTGGAATTCAAATATGTCAGAAGTCACTTGGAACACAATGTGATTGGCTGAATTTTCTTCAAAATATTCAAAGTAAGCAATAATGGGAATGATATTTCCTAGCAATTTATGAATAGCCATTTATGAGGAACTCATCCATTGAGGAAGGATAATCTTGTGCTTAAGGCACTTAACTAGGATTTTGGAACCGGCTCACTAGTGCATGTCTCAAGTGACCTGGAAGAAGATGCATGATCATCCTTTGCCTCAGTTTCCAATAAGTAAAATGGGGATAATATTCTCTTATCTTACTAGGGTGTTGGGAGGCTAAGTTAATTAATGATTGTGAGGTGCTCTAACACTACACTGATGTGGATCATTTGAGTAAATATGTAGTTAGCAGCAAAAGTGTTAGGCCATGTATCATGTAAATTTTATGCACAGAGTATTGAGAAAAGTTCTTAGCTAGGCAGAATCCTTGATAATGGATCCTTGTGTGCCTTAGAAAACCCTCCTTGTTTTATGTAGCGAAAGACTAGATGTTGAACTGCACATTGCTATGGATATGGTATTGTATTAATTTCTGAGCATTTAAAGTCCAGCACAGCAAGGCACAGAAGAGCTGGAGTTTCTTATTAGTGTCCATTAAAAGTTTGGGTATTTCCTTGTTCTATTTGAGGGTCCCTCATCTTCCTCTCTCTACGATCAATCCAAAGTTTCTTGATCTCCCTTGCCTTGCTAATAGTCCCTCAGTCACTGGTTTAAAATCAGTGCTGAGCAGTAACAGGATTTTTCGTTCTGTGAAAAATTCTGAGATTTTGGGGTAAAAATTGCAAAAATAAAATCTCTGAACTTTTCAGAGAACAGCTGTCCAGCTCCCAGGTCAGCAGTTGAGGAGTCAGGTGTGACGGGTTCAGTCAAAGAGACTCCCTTGGGACTGTCACCTGATGTGCTAGAATTACCGCTGAGCTCGTTTTCCCTGTCAGCTTGGGACTCCAGAACCCTGCCTTGTTGAGCCAGACATGCCAGCCTGCTGCAACACAGACCCAGGTCTGGTCCACACCCCCAAAACTGCAAACTTTAACCAAAAACTGCTCAGCAGGTCACCTATCTCCAGCACCCAGACACCCAGGTTCCAATGAGATCCAAACCCAAAATAAATCGGTTTTACTCTGTATAAAACGTATACAGGGTAAACTCATAAATTGTCCACCCTCTATAACATTGATAGAGAGATATGCACAGCTATTTGCTCCCCCAGCTATTAATCACTTATTCTGGGTTAATTAATAAACAAAAATGATTTTATTAAAGTATAAAAAGTAGGATGTAAGTGGTTCCAAGTAATAATAGACAGAACAAAGTAAATTACCACGCAAAATAAAACACAACATGCAAGTCTAAGCCTAATACATTAAGAAACTGATTCAAGTAATATCTCACCTTCAGAGATGTTCCAATAATCTTCTTTCACAGACTAGACTCCTTCCTAGTCTGGGCCCAATCCTTTCCCCTGGTACAGTCCTTATTAGTTCCAGCAGGCATCGTAGGTGAAAAGCAGGGGCTTTCTCATGACTGGGACCCCTTTGTCCTGCTTCACCCTCTTTTATAGCTTTGGCCCAAGGTGGGAATCCTTTGTCTTTCTCTGGATCCCTACCCTTCCTTCTAAATGGAAAAGCACCAGGTTTAAGATGGATTCCAGTATCCTATGACATGGTCACATGTCCTATGAGATCCCCAAGCCTTCATTTTTCCAGGGCTGGCCCGCATGAACCCAGGAAGTATTGCAAATAAACAGACCATTTACAACCAATTGTCAATGGGAGCCAACAAGCTTCCAAACCATCATTAATGGCCCACACTTTGCATAATTACAATAGGACCTCATAGTTATACTTCATATTCCTAGTTTCAGATACTAGAATGATACATTACATACTGTGTAATTACATAATAGAATGATACATTACATACTGTGTAATTACATAATATGTAATGCATATATTACATAATATACATACTGTGACAAAGTTCCTTCTCTGCCTTGGTGGGTCCTGCGCTTATTGGTGGATTTGCTCGCCTCAGAGATTCATGGCAGCCCTCAGTTTGGCCACTTTTGCTAGTGGCTCAAACCTGTGGTTCACTCAGCTAACCTCATCACTGGCCAGCATGGGGAAAGGGCGGAGAACAATCCCCGCAGTCTCTGCTGACCCACCTAGTGGGTTGGGGGATAGGTCAGGGACCTTCCCCTCTGGTGGGACCCACAATCCAGGTCACCTCCTCTTGTCTCAAATAGGAGTTGGAAGGTTTGGGGGGAACCTGGGCCCACCCCACTACTCTGGATTCCAGCCCAGGGCCCTGTGGATTGCTGTCTACAGTGTCTCTTGTAACAGCTGTCTGACAGCTACAACTCCCTGGGCTACTTCTCCATGGGCTTCTCCCAACTCCTTCTGTATCCTCACCACAGAACGTTCTGCCTGATGTCTGGTAACACTTGTACTTCACAGCCCTCCAGCAGTACGCCTTCTCACTCTCAGCTTCTTGCACCCCTTGTTCCCAGCTCCTAACACGCGCCTCACTAACTGAAGTGTGGTCCTTTTTTTAAAAGCAGGTGCCTTGATTAGCCTGCCTGTCCTAATTGATTCGGGTAGCTTCTTCATTGGCTCCAGGTGTCCTAATTAGCCTGCCTTAATTGGTTCCAGCAACTTCCTGATTGTTCTGGAATAGCCCATTATCTTACTCGGGAAAAGGGAACTGCTTAATCTGGGGCTAATATAGCTACCTTCTATCACTCTCCTATAGCCATCTGGCCTGACCCTGTTACAATACATACAAATAGGATGAACACAATCAGTAGATTATAAGCTTTGTAATGATACCTTACAAGAGACCTTTTGCATAAAGCATATTCCAGTTACATTATATTCACACTCATAAGCATATTTCCATAAAACATTATGGAGTGCAGCATCACACCAGGCAGCCTACCATGAGGGAAACCCAGGAGCTAGCAACCCCATTCCCTGAGGAGCTGGGGATCCTTTGGAGCCCTGACTCCATAGCATACTGCCAGGCAAGTTGCTGCAGAGCCATGGATCCTGGGAGCCCTGAGAACCTGCTAGGTGTGCTTCAGAGAAGCTTGGGAGCTGGGGTTTGCCTGGTGGGCTAGCCAGGAGTGGGGGATCCTGGAACCCTAGGAACCCAGGCTGCTGAGGAGTTACAAACCTGGAGACTGAGAACTAAGACTGTCTGTCAAGCAGGCTATTAAGAAGCTGGGAGTCAGGAAGCCAGAATACTCTAGCAGTCAGTCAAAATGGCTGCTGAGGAGCCAGGTGGGCAAGCTGGCAGGAAACTAGGCAGGTTTCTGATAGACACCTGGTTGGCAAGGACAGTTCCATCAGAAACTTGTCAGGTTTCTGTCATAATTTCGTCTAAATTGACAGATTCTCACAGAACATTTCAATTACGATGAATCAGCATTTCCTGACAGAAAATTTCAGACCAGCTCTACTGCTATTGGTGTCATAATATAATATATGGAACTGAAGATCTTAAACAGCAAGTGTTTGTTAAAGAAAACACCTTCATTAATGCCTTGAGTTCCAACTTTGTCTCTCTTGTTTACCAGCAATCATAGCTGCTTCAGACTCTGTGAAGGTCTCAGAGATATCTCATGGCTGAATACTATACTACACCGATCCATCTCCCCTCTGTTGTTCCATATAACATGATGATGAGCCAATAGCCAGCCTTCTGTTTCCTTCTTCTGACCCTACAATATCTCTCTGGCTTTTTTCCTGACTGCATTCCCTGTAGCACCACCTCATGTATCACAAGGTTCAGCAGCCTTTTGGCCTCAGTTGCTGCAGAATCTAATTTGTGCATGGTCTGCGACTGTCTCACAAGGTGTATTGCATACTCCAGGTCATCAGAGTTGAATTCAGCAGTATATGGGGGCCTAGCAGAGAAGCTTTCAGAACTTATGGGGGGGCTATGGGAAATTAGCCATGGACATGGTAAAGCTCAGGAAGAAGAAGGGGGAGAAAGTCCTCATCTGAACTAATCTGACCCTGATAGAAAAAGTCAAGTTTGCTTGTGTGTAAGACACAGACAAAAATGCAACTTGTCCCATTTTTGTATGAACCTCTTTGGCCATCCTTATATCACAGTTCATTGCATTAAAAATATGACTCAACACTAGGAGTGACGGAAAGCAATGAAATGTGACAAAATTTGTTAGAAGAAGTGGCACACTCTCTTTTAGCTAGGTATTGTTGTTATCATGGTAATGAAGAAGCGCTCTAATTGGAATTAGCAGAAGTGAGTTTGAGATGCCATACAGATGGGGCACAAGCCAAAAAAAAAAAAGTGTGGGTTTATATAGCTGAATATGAAAAAAGGGAAAGAGGGAAAAAAGAGGGAAAAGAGGGAAAAAAAGTGCTAGAGAGAAAGTGGAGCTGTTAATAAATGTAGGAGGGGAAAAATCATGCTGATTCTAAAATGGCTGTGCTATTAAACTGCTTTTATAAATTGGTCTCACAACACGAGAGAGAGGGAGAGTGCAGAATCAATAATTAAGACATAATGAAGACTTTGGGCCTCATTCTGATCCTCCTTACACTGTTTTCCCCCTGGTGTAATTGTCTACTTCAGTGGACTTAATACTGATTTATACCAGGATAAACAAGGTCAGAATCAGGTCCCTTGTCACCATAGCTGCTGATTATAATCTGGTAAAGTATTCTGTGGAAGCCTAATATATATAGATTAGCCATTTTGGATGACGTACAGCCTAGGGGCTCATGGGAATTACTTTATAAGATTAACCAATGGTATTTATTTATGAAAATGATTTAGGCCCTGATCCAGCAATAAGTCATGCACATGCTAACCTTTAAACATATTAATAGCTCCATTCACTTCAATGGGATTCGTGTGCATAAGGCTTTGAATGATCAGGCCTTTGAGGACACCAGAGGGCTGGATGAAAATATGGTACTGAACTTTAATGGAAAAATAAAGAGCAATCCTGGAAATTATATCATCTGGTAAATCACATTACAATCCCTAGTAAAATAATGGAATACATAGTAAGATTTTTTAAAAAAATGTAAGTATGCAGAAGATTGCAGAACTGTGAGCAAATGGGCACCACTGAGTGAAATTATGATAATAGCCATGCTTGCTGAAATGAAGGCTGAGTTAAATGGGATTGCAATGGTGTAATGAAGAGCAGCTTTTGGCCCAGTATCAGGTGTCATTAAGGCACTGGATAAAATGCCTCAAATCATACTTGAAAAATTAATTTGAATTGGCTTGGAAATTAGCACTGTCTTATGGATTTAAAATTGGCCCATTATGAAAAGTAACGATAAATGGCAAGGTATTGAGTTTAGGGAGAAAAGCAATGTAAGTGTTTAAGGGCTAGGGCAATTTGACTGAGGTGGAATATTTACAAGAACTAACTATAAGTATAACTTAGCTGAACACTGACTAAGAGTGATATGACAGCCAATACCAAGCGGAGAGAGGAATTTTTAGAGAGGGCCAAGAGACATAACAAGAAATAATGGGATATAATTAAACGAATGACTATATGGAAAAATGTCCTGATACATCTGTATAGTATGGAACAGAACTGTCTCTCAAGGACATCAGAGCACATTTTTTCCCAAAGATGCCAAAGCACTGCACAAAGCTGGTTAAGCATTATTACCGCAATTTTACAGAGGGGGAAACTGAGGCAGAGCGGCCTTTTCCTCCTTATGCCATGGAGTGATTGCAGAGCTACTCCATGGCTGCTTTGAGGCTGCAGTAGCCCCCAGTTGTGTAGAAGTATATATTTTGCCCTTGTCCTGCTCATGCCTTGGTCAATTTCAACATCTGCACTCTGGAGTTGAGCTGTATGTCATAGAGTGGTTATGTACCCTGTGCAGCCTGACCCCTTTACTGTCCTTGGACAGCAGAACCACATTGATTGAACTGCAATGGAATTCTCTGTACTCACAGAGGCAGGTAGTAGGATTTAACTCTCTGTGTAGCAGATCAAAAGAAGAACAAGTGTGCATTGATTGGCTACATCATCATCCAATATAGGCACTGCACTTTTCATTTGTTCTTTAATCCTCATTGCTAAATAATCAACTTGCCTACCCTTCTGCCTTCCCCTCTCTTCATACTGTGGTGTTTCTGGCTTAAAAATGCTAATACAAAACAAGGAAGGAAAGCTCCTGAAAAGCCATTAATCTATAGTATTGTGCTACAAATGAACGTCAGAAAATAATTCTGAGTGCTGTCTTTCCCATCCAACCATCTATCAGATTCTTCAACTTAATAGGGGGCAATGATTCTACCCTATCAGTGCTGTAGAGGTGATGATATCGTGTCAAACTGGGAGTCACAACCACTTTTACTGCTTTAATATTTGGGGTAAAAACAAATAAATAAATGGACTGAGGCTATTTCTGAGAAAAAAGAAAGAAAGCAAATGTGCACCCGTGAAGATTTCACAAGGTAGCTCAGTAACATCTACAAACCAGCCTCAAGCTTATTTTTTATCCTCAGCTATACTTCATGAATTGTGTTAAATAATACAGTGACACCACTTCTTAATTCACCTATTTTTCCAGATAACCGAAGAAATGTTCACACAGCTTTAAATGAACGGCAGGGGATTACAGATTACTCTAATTACTCTAAACCTATCTAAGGTTGTTTTTCTGACCATAGAATATTCAGAAAAGTAAATATAACCATGGACCAGGCAAGGAAAGGTATGGGAAAGGGAGGGAGAGATACTATCTATTGTGAAGAATCAGAGAAGTTGATCATAAAAAGAAGGATGTACAGTAATTTCATGGGTGGTTATACTAACAAAAATCAAAATCAATGATCGTATCAGAAAAGTGAGGGTCTGCTGTAACATTCATAGATTCTGATTTTTATGATATCAAGGCAATTGTTCTGAAAGATTCGAGGCACATATTATTATGATATATTACTATAGCATTATGAGTGTTCTAGTACTGTGGTAAGAGTTTTTTTTAAAGTTTCAGACTCCAAATCCAAGGAGGTCTAAATAACCAGTATATTTAAATCCAGTCAACTAATAATCAAATTCCACAAAGTCAGGGTTTTTTTTGGATTTGACCTGTCATAAGCTACACAGCTCTAATAGCTAGTATCCTATTCAGGCAATCTTATAGCTTTACGCTTACCATTTGTATCAACACTGGTCACCATTAACAAGTCCTCATTCTCCAACAGTTACCATGCAATACCAAAAAAGACAAAGTTAGTCAATCCACTGCATTTGCTCAGTTTATTGTGTCTCTCTCTTGCATCACAAAATAATGATGCTTAGTCTGAGGCTGGAGTTCAGTGTTCCATAGCTAGCAAGCACAGTGAAAATGAAAGATGCTGCAGCTTGACAATTCAAGATACAGGACCCCTGTTCCACCCCCATTTGCTCTGCTCCCTCAAAAATGTGAATGTCTGACACTTAATTATATACTGCTTGTGTTATTTTACAGCCTTTTAACACGTATGACCATAAAGGAATGAAGGAACATTACAAATCCCTGGTTAAATCAATAGCACATTGAAAGGTAATCATTACCCAGTCCTCATTAAGGGCCCAATCCTGCCAGGCACTTTGTGAACTTTGCAGGCAGTGCTCAGCACTGTCAAAAAATCAATAATTAATTTACCAGAGGGATCTTAACATGGTCTCATTAAAACAAGTTCTTACAGGTCCCATTTTTAAATAATTCCAATTCCTAAAGTAATTAGCAGATTTTACTTGCAACTTCCCAGAAAACTAATTCTTCGCTTAAAAGAATAAATATTGAGAATTTGAGGATGGAACACTATATTATTCAGACACCACAAAGAGGTTTAATCTCTGCTTTAAGTGCAAATCTCAATGCAACATTGAGAATTTAAGGATGTAAGAAAAAACTAGCCTCTAATTTATATTATAGAATCATAGAAACATGGAAATATAGGGCTGGAAGGGAGCTTGAGAACTCATCAAATCTAGCCCCGAGAGCTGTGGCAGGACCAAGTAAAGCTAGACCATCCCTGACAGGTGTTTGTCCAACCTGTTTTTAAAAACCTCCAATGATGGGGATTCCACAACCTCCCTTGGAAGCTTATTCCAACCTTTTTTATCAAATAAACTCTTAGCTACTCAGTCAATAACTGGTAATATTTCTAATGGTAATGACAAGGCTGGTCCTGAACATTTGTTGGTCTCACAAAAGAATTACAATGCCCTAGTCAGGAATGCGGGAGTGATTCAGTGAGCTGCAGTCCCATCAATTTCTCCTGAACTTTACATAACGTCCAATATATCCACTTGTTACATTGCTACTATCCCATTGAATGTGAACCAGGGTAAAATGGTAGTTTCTTGCAATCCAAAATAAAAACTTTTCTGGCAATGTACTCTTCAAATTCTCCAGTGATTAACAAGATTCAAGCCCACTGACCAAACCTAGCCTAACTACAGGAGCCATTGTTACAAAGCTTTCTCACAAACTTCGTATTTTAGGGTCTGAGAAACACTGTGCAACATTATTATGGAAAGGCAGGGTTAATGGAGGCACAGAGTTCTAGCTGTGAGCTGTGCCCCCACCAAATCCCAGAAGTGAACTAATGAGGCAATTTCTCTTCACAGTTTCACCCATCCTGATATATCTCTGCTGTGTATGTTAAATTCAGTAGACCTATTCTTTTGCATTTACTCTTTTCCTCCTTCATCCATTTGAACTTCTTTTAATCACTAAATAAAAGTGTTACCTTGCATAAAATCAGAAAGGGCTGCAACAATAAGTCAGAGCACCACATGATGGTCCACATCAGATGCCTGGCTTTTGCCAAGGACTCTGGGTGCAAGCCTTCTGAATTAAACAGAAATTTTTATGACAGCACTGTCCTGTAGTGCAAATCAATTACTAACTACCCTTTGAGCTCTCTTGGACCTTTAGGATTCCAAAGACAGACTCTTCTGCTTATATTTACAGAGGGGACATGGAGACAGAGGCAGGTAGAGCAGCCACTAGCATGCCATGTACTGGATCCCAGCATGATATGCAATAATGACCTGTCAGGAAAGTAGGCTGTGTACCATCACACTGTGAAATATCCTGGGGGACTTTCTTTATGAATTCTAAAAAGATTCAGCAGGACCTGTAGGCAAGAATGAAGTCACACATCATTTAAATATTGTTTCATGCTTTCCTTTCAGAATGTATCATTCTCTTCTTTGTTCTGTTTTAATCTGTATTTCTAAAAATTATCAAAAGAAAAATGATGTCTTGAAACCACCACCCCTCACCTCCCGCAAACTTTTATCTCAGTAGGGGTCTGTAAAAGACACCCTGAAAAATATTTTGCTAACTATTATCTGATCATTTTAAGCAGGAATTGATTTCTTTGTTTTCTTATCTTCAGTATTTGGCAGCAGTTTGCAAGCAGAAGTATATGTTTATGTGGAACTGGGAAGCACAGCACATTTTAGAATCTGCTGCAAAGAATGTCAGAGGGGAAAAAATAGAATTTAAGCACAGAACGGCTGCCCATAGCACACTTACAGTGAAACCTCTCTAAACTGAGAGTCCTTTACATACCAGGGCTTGCTTTGCTGATTTTTTAAAACCAAGCTAGAATTGCCCCTTCAGTAATCTAGATTCTACAGGAAAAAATCCTTCATTTCTTCCTTCCAGAGTACTGATGCATTATCACAATCACACACAAATTGCCAAACTGGTGCCTCACACAATTGCTCTTAATCACCTATGCCACTTTGGGAGCATCAGCATTGGAAGCAGTAGAGTGGCTGGGAAGAACCAAAAGGAGTGGTAGAGTGTAGAAGCAACCTCTGGAGGAACAGACTGAAACCTTGTGATATTTTTGTTTGGCCATGTGACCACATGCAGTCTTTGGGTCACACTGTGAAGCTGTAGGACTTGACAGGTACAAAGAAGAAGAAACATATTTAGAAACAAAACAGATGGTTGCTTGACCCTTTCCCCCAGTCATCAGGGTACTGTAAATATAGGTAAGGGTCCTCTCTCTTGGGTAGAAATGGCTTGAGTGTACTGTGTATGGACAGTAGGAAGGAGTCTTCACTTCCTCTGTTGTAACCTGTTTTACCTGTTGTAACTCTGTTGTCTTGCCAAGAAAAAGCTTTTTCCTTGCCTAAAACAAGGTTAAAAATTAATTGGATGGGTCAGGAAGATCCATTCTGCATATTGAGGATCCTTTCTGCATATTGCTCAAGGTGCTATGAATGAATCACACAGGCATGAGTCATATAGAGAAATACAATTCAGACAGCTGAATAGGTCTTCATGCAAGGCTGAAAATTATCTTAATTTACATGGAAAACAAAACAGAGATGTGGGTATGCATCTCATTTTCTCAGCAAGATATCACCAATAACAGCAATTCATAAGCTTCTTCATTTGGAACTACCTGTTGTTTCACTCTCTCGACATCCACAGAAACAATGTCATAGATGAGAGCCACCTCTGCCAAAGAAAATCTTTCATTTCTTTTCTCTTCCATTAGGAATGCAACATTAAAATGCCAACCAAATAACCGTTGCTATAGCTAACTGCAAAATAACTGTTACACAAGGAATTTCCCTTAAATAGTGAGCTGAAGTGCTATCAAAGTAGGGCTTGTAATAGTAAATACATATATTTTATTGAACAGTAGAGCAGAAAATCTACATAACTTATTGAAATATACAGCCAGTCACTTCAGCTCTGGAGCTGCATTTTATTAGACACTCTCCTCCTAAATATACAGAACTTTTAAAAGGTTTTCAACACTATATATATATATCTTATACAGTAGATGTAACAGTCCTCTTTTGGCTGTTTCACCATTTCATGTGGCTGAAATGTGTCTTAGGTGCATAAATGCAGATGGGCTTATGTCTTTGCTGTAGAAGGAGGTGAATGAATCACAGAAAAGCAGTCTGCCCATGGATAAAACATGGCCATTTACCAGACATTTTTTCTAAATAAAGAACTTAAGATCTGCATAGAAATGGCTTCATTTGAGAGAGAGGAGGAAAAACAGAGCCAGGCAGAGGGATGCTCATTTTTAAAATAAGGGCTCTATTCCATTTATACACCTCTTAATTTAACTCCTGGTGAGCGCATCTCACTACCCTTGTCTATTCACATAAGCAAGTGAATATATGATTGCGAAGGGGGTGTTGACAGTTCTGTATGTATTATGTATTCAACCCAAGGTGCCCTTATACATGTATTATACACTTGGGTATTTTTAATATGCAGTTTGCAGCTATTTAAAGCCTTGCTAATACCTCATGGAAAATTTTGAAAAAGTCTATCGAGACAATTTTACCTATATAGCATGTATCTTCCATGCTTCTTTTGCCTCACTATTTTATAACTAGAGAGACAATGCAGGTGAGGTAATATCTTTTATTGGATCAACTTCTATTAGTGAAGAGACAAGCTTTCAAATTACAGAGTCTTCTTTGGGTCTGGGTCACTATAACTAGTGACATTTGCACTAAAGCAGAACTTTTGTCAGTTAAAGGTGCATCTAATTTTTCTCTCCAACCCTTGTCTGAACTTGCAGTCCTCTCTGACATATCATCTCCAAGTCAACCAGTTGTAACAACACAAATAGGATTATGCATTCAGGGGAGGAGCTTCTCTGCTTTGTTTTGTTTTTTTAAAAGAGAAAAATGTATAGATCAGCAGCAAAGTTCTCCAGTGTGGCTGGCAGGAATTGTATTCTAGTTTCCTTTATAAAATTTAAAAAAGATTTAAATTTGGCCAACTTCTGTCAGAGTGGCTTGCACATACAATACTGCTAAAATAAGCATCCAATCCGATGGATGAATTTAATCTCTTCCTAGCACTATTTATTCAGAAGGGAACTTTTTGTGATCGTCACAATCAGTGTTTCATCTAATTTATAATAATTACAGCATTCTTAAATTATCTGTTTGACAGCATTTTATTAATAAGTGCATGTAAAAAATTGCTTAATTTATCTGACCCATTGTCCTGACAACAGTTGTTTGGATTTGTTTATTGATTGTGCATGGCAGTCAAAGGCAATGACAATGATTAAAACATCCACAATTTTCAGCAAATTCATATGCTATTTAAGATTACAATACTGCATACATTTTCAGAGAATATCACTTTCACACTGAAATAAAAATATTATGACTATTAAGGGTCTCACACAATTCAAATGTAACAGGAATACAGAGAGCTAAAATTGAATCTCCTTCTGTTTCTAATCCAGGTGTACATAGATATTGTGTTTCAAATCTTATGTATATGTAAGAACTATAGTCCATTAGCATGTGAATAAAGCTAATATTAATTTTTTTTGGCTACCTTTTTGGCTACCTGTGGTACTGCAATACTGAGATAACCTGTCCTACCCTAAATTATAGGTCAGATGCTCAGTGCTTATTTGAACAATAATCTCCCAGGTTCAAAGATAGCCTTATAAAACTTACCTTGTTCCTATTATATTGTCTTAAAGATAAATGTATTTATAGTTTTTCATGGGCATGGTAAAACCTTTTACCTTTAGGATGCCGATCTGAATCCAACCCAGGTCAGTTGAAATGAACTAAAATGAACCTTATGAACTGATCGTAGTTTTGTATCCTTTGTGAAACGAATCAGTGCTCTCAAACCATTTCCCAGTGGGCAGTTGTTCACATCACAAACATGATCACCATTAATTAACATCCTTTTTTGCAGACTCAGCTGAAAGGCCAGGAAGTGAATAAATTGAATGACTGAATATCATTTTAGAAATAGTCTCTCCCATCCCCTAGACATGAGCCCTAAACATAATCTATTTGCTATACAAATAGAATATATATTCTGCTCACTGATGTGGGAAGAGAAGATTCTGTTTCAATATTATAGGTGGAGCTGCCTCTTGTTAAAGTTGTCCAACACTTCCTGTTATAAAACCTTGTTTTCAGTTGGTAATGTTCAGATTAAGTTTGGAAAGCACTTTGAGCTCTTGATATAGAATGCACTGTCAGAATAAATTATTAATCATAATTAGAAATATGTATTATATATGATTGATAAGTCTGAAGTGCATTGATAGGGAAGAGGACTTCATTATCCAGGCCTGTAAATCATAAGGACTAAACTTATAAAATATATTCATATATACATTTTGTCTCTGTTAAATATTGCTACATAGGCCACCACTACCAGGGATAAGTTGGTCCTTTTTACTGGCCTACAACACTGAAATAAATGGGAGCTTTTTCCTTTGACTTTAGTGGTAGCAAGATTAACCCCAGTGGATGTTGATGTGTTTCCCTGGAACAAGATACTCTATGGTTTATAACTTTTGTATGTTGCATAGAGGAAGGGTGCTATAACAAAACTGATCTTTAATTTTAGAGGTATTGTACAAGCACCATCACTATTACATATATGGAAATACTGACGTTCATTTTATGGGTTCCTCAATTTGTATGCAAAGCAAATAGAGCTCATGCATTGACATTTATGCAATAAAGGCACTGATATCTGGTAAGTGTTATCATCTAGCCTGGTAACTCAGTCAACTGTCTCTTCAGGGAACATAAAAATCTCTTAATGAAAAAGAATTAGCTAAATAGACTTATGTAAGCCCGTCACGTGAATTAACTTTTTCTAAGTACTACTTTAAATTCACCAATTACTTATCCCGTCTGACTGTAAAGTCTAAACTTCAGTCTTTGTTGATTATATAAATGTGAAATAATAAAACAAAACATCCATGTTCTAAATTCCAATGATACTATTAATAATCCAATTTAATAGTTACTTTTTCTATTTTAAGCACCTATTTTCTGATTACAAACAAATTGTATGTTGACCTTAAAGAAAGATTTTACAAACCAAAAGATTTTCATACTCACTATATTTTAGCCTATAAACATAATTTTCCTCCCAGAATCCTATCCTTTCAAAAAAAAATTGGGCAATACATATATTCTCACTAAAATAAATAGCAACGACTTCAATGGAGCCACGGTGATTTATACTAGCTGAGAATCGAGCATACAATCTTTAAAAATAATAAAACGTCAACATGTATTTTTTGTTTGTAGTGTGTTATGCATATCTGCTGATCCGAACATGTTTATTTAGGATAGGTAATGATGTGGAGTGGTTAGAACACATAGTTGGGAGTCATGCAAGATGGGTTCTATTCTTGCTTTTGCCAACAACCACAGCTCAGATCAGTTAAGTAGCATGTTTTTAGTCCTTAGCAAGTGTGACACAGAAGCCCATTGGTGGTTCACTACTCTGTGTCAGCAACTCTTGTCGGGCCTGACATACTCAATTTGCCTCTCACACTGTTGTAATAATTTGTATCTAAAAGGTGTCATGTAACGTACTACATACAAATGAGTAGCACACTGGTTGCATGATATAGATATACAGTGTGTACAAATGGTTATAAATATGTGCTAGATTTATGTTCTTAAAATGTGACCAAACAAAGGAAGAGACAGATTTTCTCCAATACTGGAGGGAAAGCAGCTATCTCCAATGTAAATCAAGCAGCGTGGAATAAAAACAATGGAAGCCCTATTTACATATGAATCAGCAAGAAGATGGGAAGTACACAGAAAGGGAAGAACAGCAGGAAGACTTCCTGGCTCTTGAAACAGAGGCAATGATGTTTGGAGTGATACAAGGGACACATAAAGACATTTGAGTTATCTATCATGTGAGAGATTAAAGGGGCCAGAGCTGTTGAAATCACAGAATGGTGGTGTCATAAATATAAAGGGAAGGGTAACCACCTTTCTGTATACAGACCTATAAAATCCCTCCTGTCCAGAGGCAAAACCCTTTCACCTGTAAAGTGTTAAGAAGCTAAGATAACCTTGCTGGCACCTGACCAAAATGACCAATGAGGAGATAAGATACTTTCAAAGCTGGAGGGGGCCGGGAAAACAAAGGATCTGTCTGTCTGTCTGTGTGATGCTTTTGCCGGGAACAGAACAGGAATGGAGTATAAGAACTTGTTAGTAAGTAATCTAGCTAGAAATGCGTTAGATTTCCTTTTGTTTAAATGTCTGGTAAATAAGCTGTGCTGAATGGAATGTATATTCCTGTTTTTGTGTCTTTTTGTAACTCAAGATTTTGCCTAGAGGGATTCTCTATCTTTTGAATCTGATTACCCTGTAAGGTATTTACCATCCTGATTTTACAGAGGTGATTCTTTTACTTTTTCTTTAATTAAAATTCTTCTTCTAAGATCCTGATTGCTTTTTCATTGTTCTTAAGATCCAAGGGTTTTGGTCTGTGTTCACATATGAAAATTGGTGAGGATTTCTGTCAAGCCTTCTCCAGGAAAGGGGGTTCTCAACCAGGGGTTCTCAGATTTCATTGCAAAGCGATCCTTTTCTGACAATGGAAATTACTACACAACCCCAATAGGTGGAACCAAAGCCTGAACCTGCCTGAGCGGAGATGGGGGAAGGGCAAAGCCAAAGCCCAAGCCCCATCACCCTGGGTAGGAGGCCAAAGTCAAAGCCTAAGGGGTTCAGCTCCAGGCAGGGAGCTTGTAACCTGAGCCTGCCACCCAAGGCTAAAGTCTTTGTGCTTTGGCTTTGGCCTGGCCAGTGGGGCTCAGGCTTCTGCTACAGTCCCGGGCCCCAGCAGGTCTAAAGATAGCCCTGGCAACCCCATTAAAATGGGGTCGCGACCCACAGTTTGAGACCCGTGCCCTACAATATGCCTCAAGCAGCTGCTTGCAGCCAGGGTGAGACTCTGGATCTCATTGGCATCTGGGGAGAAGCATTGGGACAGGAAGCTCTTGTGGCCAGCCACCGGAATAAAGATTTTTTTGTGGACATTGCAAGGCAGATGTCCACAAGAGGACATGGCTGGGACACTGAATTGTGCCAGATAAACAGCAAACAGCTCAGGAGCACCTACATTAAAACAAGGGACAACAGGAAAAAATTCAGCAGGCAACATGAAACCTGTCCATTTTTTGAGGCACTGGACAGGATTTTACATAACTACGTAACCACCCAACCTAGGCAGCTTGCAGTGTGGCCACCTTCTCCCTCCATCTGCCTCTCAGGGATGACCAGCAAAACCAGCAGGGCTCATCAAGGAATAAGCATGAGGAGGCCAGAGAAGAAATCTGTTTGGAAAGCAGAATCTAGTCAGCACTCAGGACCCTGACACCAGCCAGGTAGAAGGCAAGCCTGATTCCTGCCCTGCAACAACCAATCCCGATTCCCAGGCAGCAATCTAGACTGGGACCAAGAAGTCTGATTGTGTGGAGGGAACTGCAGCACATAAGGTATTTTTTGTTTGTTTTTAATAATTTACTATATAAGTTTCAATTTATATGCTATACTGCCTAACAAGCTTCCATTCCAGGTACCTGGGTAGGACCATGGGAGCTAGAAGCCTTTCTGAGTCGAAGGTCTGCATCAGCCTTCCTCCCTGACTCGGCCTACGCTGTCCATTTGGGACCCCGTCATATGCCTTTTCTAAATGGCGGCTACTCTGGCCAGGCAATCAGGCTAACGACCCAACAAAGGACCATTTCAGTCCCACATTGCAGAAGGCTCATGATGACTATGTATTACAAAGAGTACAGCTCCCCGATGAAGTATAAATATACTGTAACACCATTCTTACAGACTAGTAACAGTGAATGCTTCAGGCAGTCCTTGCAGATCCCTAGCTATTTTTCTCTGCAGTTTGAACATATCTGCAGGGGAGATAAAGCAAAATCTAAGGCGGAGAAATTGCTCAGTTTTTAATCAGAGATTATGAGGAACAGCTAGATGGCCTTCCCCACTGGTATAGCTCGCATCTCCCTTCCACTCCTGCAACACTTCTGGGGGGACCATCTTGGCAAATAATTTCACAGCATACATCAAGGTTCTGCCCTTTACCTTTTTGAATAAGGCCATTCTCTGATTTCTAATCATCTGATTCAGTGTAATGTAATCCAGTCAGGACAGCCTAAATGGGATGTAGAGGGGATTACTATACAGCTCATCCCCATATTCGCTCCTCTAACAATATAAAAACACCTCCAATGCATAGGAAAACTGTACATTGAGACTGGAAATATAATTCCCAAGACTATCCACAGACCAGGAACATAATTCCCATCCCAATCGCATCCTACCCCCAGCCTCCAAAGCACAACGGCAAAGCTACCTCGCATATACTGTACACACCACGTCTCTGAGGTTCCTCCAAGACTGAGAAGAATCTCAGAGAAGTAAAGCCAGAAAGTCGTATTAAACAAAATGCTACCACAGGCTCCCGAGAATATGAACAACAGCTATGACATTTTCTTAATGTCCTGTTATGGCACATGCACTGGCCAGACCCTTAAGGAAAGACCCCTTATCAACAGCTGAGCAGCTGGCAAACCTGTGGGGAGAAAATGGAAAACTCATGATGAAACGTTCACAGACATCTTGGCTGTGACTTATTGTGCCCTGCACTGTACTGTTGAACTTTTCTGTTTTGTTTCACTGTTGATTTAATGAAAAGGAACTTTATAGTTAGATAATAGATTGGTTTTAAATATATTGTTTCATAATTAAATGCCATTGATTCATTTTTGTTTCAGTTGAAGGTTCCTTTCTGTTTGTTATATCATAGATTAATAATAAAAATCTTGAAAAATTCCATTCCTAAAGAGTTGACAGTTCATTTTACACAGAAAATAATTGTTTGCACTAATTTATGAGTTTTTACAACCATATGTAGGCAAAGACACAATGGGAATTGCTGCAATGTTGCAATTCCACCCCCTCCCCCCAATAAACAACATTGAACAGCACAAAAAACTTTCACCCACCTGCCCCTCCACAAGTTAGTGGCTGGATGTACAGCTGCACAATTTCAGGCCTGAGACAAAACAAGAGAAATAGGCATCCCTCCCTGACAATATTGCGCCAGCTGTTTGCATTTTGTAGTGGACTCCTTGCTGGCTGCTCAAACCACTTAGCAAGCTTCTGCACCTCAGTCTCTCACCCATCACTAATGTTTTCTTCCTTCTTCTCACAAACACTGAGCAAAATACAATATGCTGCTTTCATTGTTGGGATGTTTTCTTTTGCTGCTTCCAACCTATTCCACAAACAGTGCCATCTCCCTTTCAAATGGCCCCATGCACACTCCACTGTCATTCTGCAGCTACTGAGGCAGCAGTTAAAACAGTTCCTTCTTTCTATCCAAGCTACCTGTGAATGGCTTCATTAAATAAGGGAAGCAGAGGGTAAGTCAGGTCTCCCAGGATAACTGGAGCAATGTCCACACCATTAACAACCATAGTGTTCTCAGGGGCAAACTGTCCTTTCTCTATTAATTTAAATAGAGCTGAGCTCCAAAAGATCCTAGCATCATGAACCCTTCCAGACCACCCAGCATATATGTCTGTAAACCTGCCATGGTGGTCAGCAAGCTCTTGGAGCATCGCGGAGAAATACCCTTTGCTGTTTATGAATTCTGAGTCCTGATGGGTGAGGGGGTAAATACCAGGCACAATGATCCCATCAGTTGCCCTACTACAGTTAGGGAATCCTGTGCATGCAGAGCCATCAATAACTTTCTGAGCATTATACAAAGGTTTTTTAACTTGGTGCAGTAGTACTTTTTCCATGGTATCACACACCTGCTTGATAATGGCCCTTATGGTCTATCTCACCATGCCAAATTGGTTTGCTATGGACTGGTACTATTCAGGGATGGCCAGCTGTCACATGGTAATTACAATCTGCTTGTCCATGGCTATGGGGCGCTGCATTCCACTATGCTGTTGTTGTAACTGTGGGGTGGCTTTAGCACATACCTCCAAAAAATTTGCCTCCTCATTCTGAAATTCTCTTGCTGGTCAAACCAGGTCTGCAGAGCAATCCTTCCCCACCTATCCACACAGGTTTCCCAAGCCCAAAAATGGCACTGCACCAGGAACACATCCTCTATGTGGAGGCAGGGGAAAGAAAGAAAGAAAGAAAGAAAGAAAGAAAGAAAGAAAGAAAGAAAGAAAGAAAGAAAGAAAGAAAGAAAGAAAGAAAGAAAGAAAGTGTTTAAGTGCAGCCTGGTGCACTATTGGTTGCCTGGTGTCTTCTTTTTGTCCTTGTCCACATCCTGGTTCCGTTGCCACTGAAGACTCTCCTGCTGTCGGAAGAGCTGTTGCTGTTGCTTGGTTGTGCAGCAGGCAAAGTCCCAAGCTGAATTCATCCAGCTCTGAGTGCAGAAATACAGTCTAAGCAGCCTCTGCATATTTGAACGTGGAGTATTATTGGGTCCATGCTGGCTGACAGCAATTTGAAAATGGCACTGGCCCACCCGTAAAGGAAGAACAGGGCAGAGATAGATGAATCATGGAATCATAAAAAAAATCTGAACAGCAATAAAAATCTGAGAATACACGTTGCTCGGAAGCAAAGCAAAGAAGCATGGGATACCCTTCGAGAAACCCACACCCTCAGCTCCCAGCAAACCACCACTGTGTGTGCACAATGATGTGCACTGACAGAAGGCACACCATCACAGGTGCATGCTATTATTGCAACTTGCATAATGCACATTACCGGATGCAGAGCAAAAAGCTGTGGATTAACACCCCCACGTAGACAAGCCCTAAATCTGCCAGGGGTCGATTTTCCCCTTTCTCTCATAGTGGGAAG
Organism: Lepidochelys olivacea; assembly: GCF_965140295.1. Classification (NCBI taxonomy): domain Eukaryota; kingdom Metazoa; phylum Chordata; order Testudines; family Cheloniidae; genus Lepidochelys; species Lepidochelys olivacea. The sequence continues at coordinate 68,816,920 of NC_140418.1, read as the reverse complement.
CAGAGCGTGATAGCTCTAGGACATTGTAGTAGTTGCAAAGAAGGCATAAGGCTAAATTCAACCCTGGTGTCAAAAGACACATTTTGCCCACAGATCACTACAAGAATAGTCGAATGAATAAAGATCTGTAGTCCATGACATCACAGTCTTTCTCTTTTAGCCAGATTTGAAGAATAATCACATTTCTTTTTTCTCACCCCTCTCTTCTTTTGCATATGCTTTATATATTTCTCCTAAAATCTCCGGTAATGATGCTGGAGAATACTTGGTCAAAGTCTCCAGCCAGAACATTCAGCTACCAAATACACACCACACTTTTTGATTTACTAAGGGCTTGTCTACACTTACCCCAATAGGTGGGGCCAAAGGCTGAGCAGCCAATCGCTCTCCCATCGACTCGTGTATTCCACCTGAATGAGAAGCACAAGGGGAGTCAACCGGAGAGTGTCTCCAGTCAACACTGTCTAGTGTGGACCCCGCAGTAAGTAGCTGAAGTTGCATAACTTAGATAGATCTCCCCCCGTAGTGTAAACAAGGTAAATCATCAGGACCAGCCTTTAGATTTCTGGATGGGCCAACAACAACTGAAGATTCTTTGCTCCTCTTCCAGACTTAAGTAGAGGATTTTTGAGCTGCCATCACTGTGGAGGGTGCCATGAATAATCCATCATTTTTTATTTATTTTTTTAGGGAAAGAGTGAAAAATGTTCTGTCCCAGTGAGTGCTTTCCATTTTTAAGTTTCATTTTTCAGAGAAGAGACCTAGAAACTTATTACTTAGATGTGAAAGCTGAGGTTACCATCAACATTTAGAGAGACCCCCCCTCTAAATTTGGAGGAAATTAATAGCCACCAGTGTTTCACAACCCAAAGGCCAGCTCTTCAAACCAGAACCTCTTTACCTGTTGGCATTTTGGTGGCACTTGCACATGAGTTATGACTGTCTATGTCTTCTGTAGGGCTTTATTTCTTCATTTAACCCTAAATAACTCAGAGAGAAAGAGAAGCACAAGTTGATATGACAATTTAGTTAACTGAAATGTTAAAACAAAGGCTTCTGTTTACATTAGAAGAAAGACTTTCATGAAAAGCTTTGTCCATCTTAAAAGAGTGATCACAAAGCAACTGAGACGTGATGATGGCCATTAGAGAAAGGGGGGATGAATGCCAGTTTGTGAAGTGCTACTTCTCCTGTCTCAGGAGAGCAGCTGCCAGCTACACTTGAGAAAGAAATCTGAAATCAGACATCTGTATGTGCATTGCATCCACCATGTTTGCTCTGAGGAGAGAGAACCATATGAAGCAAGACAGCAAAGGTGAAATCCAGCAAGACATCCCACTTGATTGCCATGGCAACCCCACCCTGATGAAAAGGAGAAAAACAATAAAGCATCTTTAGGGGGAAAAAAATCAGTGCTATCTACCAAGAGAATTGAGGAAAGATGCACTTTAAGGAATAGCTTGACATTTTCACCATTTGGTGACTCCTTGAAACAAAGGTACTGCTGCAACTTGTACAAGCTACAGAGTTAGAACATACTGTATTTATTAAATTATTTAGTTTGTTTAGCAGCTGAATTTTGAATTATAAGTGAAAGCCGTAGATAGCATTAGACCCTTTAGTACCACTGTAGCAGGTCAGAATATTATTGTTGCATTTTTCCTTGATGCCTTTTGACATTTGTCATCATGTTGCACTGGATTAAGCTTGCCTCTATGTCTGTGCACATGTGCATGTGTTTGTATGCACACACACACACAAAATATGGTCTGTAGAAAATATAGACACATAAGAAAGTATTTTGTCTAATATATCTATCTAGATTGGAGTTATTCATGATGTAAATTAGGCTAGATTCACCCCAGGGTCTATGTAGACTCCCGAGAGTGAAAAGTCTGCTGGGGAAGAGAATGCCGTGTAAGAAAGCAGCCACAGCATTTCTTGAACTATGATAGCTGTAGGGGACCATTATATGATAAAACAGTGGGCACTGCTAGCTGAATGGGGGTATAGCCTCGCAGAGGCTCCTGCACTGCAGTTTCTTTGCAGAGCGTTTAAACTGCTCTCTCCAGAAGTCTCCTGACAAGGAGCAATAGCAGTGAGACAGCCTGCCCTTCCCTGAGTTGAAGCCTACTTATACAGTAGGGGACGTAGTGGCACACAAAGGTATAATTTATACCTCCCCCAGTTTTAGTGATTCTTATACAGGATGTTGTGTTTTGCCTAGCTTATTCCTTTCATTTTCATCTGTTATTTGCAAACCAAACATTCTGGTCTGAAACCTGATTTGCATGGACAACAGATATTCTAATTTGGTATATTAATGAGAAAAGCAATATGGTGATTTTATTAATAGGGCAGTACCAGGACTTTTAAACAAAATATTGCTTTTTTTTTAAAGTACATACAGTTGATGTGGTTATTATTGTGAGTAGTAATACTAGTAGCAGAAATGTTACAGTAGCATCTAGAGGCCCCATTTGCGATCAGGGCCCCATTGTGCTAGGTGCTCACCAAAAGAAATGGGGACGCAATACAACGGAAATAGATAGATTCCCCAAAGTGTATTTAAAATACAGCTCTGTAGACTAGCCTGTGGTTTGGCTAGTATGACCATATAATTTTAAAATGGACACTGAAATGTCATTCCTTTGCGACAGAAAGGAAGAACATATATTTTGTTGCAGAATGGACACTTCACCCTTTTTTTGCAAACAAGAGGCTGCCTTCATGCTCGGGTGTAAACGGAAACTGCATGCAAAAGTAGAAACATAATTATTTGGCACAGTCTGATAATGCTGATATTCCTGGAGGCCAAAAAATTTCTGCTTTTTAAAAATCTCTTCTTGCTGGCATCATACATTAATGTTTACTCTTGGGAGGTGGGACATGGAAACACCCATGTGTCACAGTGGGAGGTGGATCAGGCTTACATTCACCATTGGCCCTCCTCCCCCATGTGTCTCCCTGCAACCAGCAAAAAGTGGGGTGAGGAAAGGGGGAATTAATGAAAGAAATACTGCAAGTTTCTCTATAACATTATAAACTTAGAGTCCAATTCTGACACTCCAACTTACTTTGAGTAGCACCTTATTCCTCAGGGTCACTACTCTGGGAATAAGGTACTACTCACTTTGAATAAGGGTGGCAAAATATCACCCTTGACAATAGACTCCTCCAAGGGACATATAGCAATACTTGCTGTGTATAAGCAATAAAGAACAAAGTGCCAGATTCTGATACCCTCTAAGTAGCACTTTACTCAACAAGGGCTCCCACTTACTTCTAGGGGGCAGCACTCTGAGTCTCACAATGGTTGAAGATTCAACTCTGATTTATACTAGAATAATTCCAGAATAAGTGGAGTTACTTTAGATTGTCACAGATGCAACTGAGATCAGAATCTAGCCACAATATCCCTATACAAAAAAAAATCAGTTCAATAGGGGTATCCAGTCACACCCACCACCGGTTACTCCAGACATTTTTTTCTCACGATTGGATGGCAGGATACTTATTAGCTTACCCAGATCAGTTCTGTAGTAAATTTCAGTGGAGCTCAGACTTTGTCATGTTTTTACTATAAAAGGAAGCATATGGTCCCTAGTCCCTACCACATTTGTCTAGAGCTATGTCAGGGATTATCACAATACTGTGTTAGTGAGTGGTGTAAAATGGAGTTATGATCACAAGAACTTGAAATAAATTTTGTACTCTCCTGAGCAATATCTCAGCAGCTGGTGTGTGTCACCACTACCCTGTGAAAAGTCTATCTGGGAATTCAGATGTTAACAGAGAGGGGGAGTCTCTTTGAAATAGCAGCAAGACAGTAAATATATTTGATTAAAAAGAGAGAAAAAATGTAGAGATGACATGCTTGCCTAATACTGAAGAATAGGTTGTTTGGCCTTGTTCAAGGAACAGTTCACAAATGGGAAAAAGAGACCTGTATAATATGTTCAAGGTCAGTGAGACCTATGGTGATTTGCTGAGAAAGGCTAGTGCTTCCCTAGAACAGAATGAAAAGGCATAGGCTAGTGCTTCCCTAGAACAGAATGAAAAGGCATATTCAAATTTTGCATGATTTAGAGAAAAAATATGATAAAAGGAAAAGGTTTCTCCTTGTAATATGTACATATCACTCCCACTAATGTTAATGAGAGATGTGCCTTCCTGCAACTGCAATCAATATTAATGAATGATGCACATGCCATTAATGTTAATGAGAAACGTGCATGTATACAACTCCCATTAATGTTCAGAGATCCACGTGTGGGTAACCTCCATTAATGCTAATGAGCATTGCATATACATGTAACTCTCATCAGTGTTCATCAGAGAGCTACGTGCATGCATTACCTATTAGTGTTAATGAGAGATATACATGCATGTGCGTGAAGCTGCCATTAATTTTAATGAGATGAGTGCAGTTACTGACAAGAGGGAATGCTTTATCTTGAGCGGTGTGATTTGCCCTTTGTGTTCAGGTTCTAGCATATGCTCTTCTTTCGAAATGTACTTCTTCATATTAATCTAGCTCAGGTATTGTGAAGGCCTTGTATCTAAGCACCAGGCAAAATGAAGAAAACATATCAAGGTCCATCCTCAAAATGATATTACCTCTCTCTGTTTCCCATGAACGGGATTTGTTGATGTCTTTGTTTTAGACCAGGGGTCTCAAATTCAAATGACCACGAGGGCCACATGAGGTCGAGTGCATTGGCCCGAGGGCTGCATTACTGACACCCTCCCCTTGCTGCCTCCAGCCCCGCCCCTGCCCCGCCTCTTCCCATCCCTTCCTTGCCCCAGTCCAACCCCTTCCCCGAAGTCCCCACCCCCAACTCCACCCCCTCCCTGCCCCCAGGGAGGGGTTTGGGATGCAGCAGGGGTCTCAGGGCAGGGAGTTGGGGTGCAGGAGGGGTGAGGGGTGTGGGCTCCAGTCCGGCGCTGCTTACTTAGAGTGGCTCCAGGGTGACAGCAGTGCACACTGGGGCCAGGGCAGGCTCCCTGCCTGCCTGCCCTGGCCCCTGGCCCCACTCCGTTCTGCTCCGGGAAGCAGCTGGAGCCACGTCCCTGCTGCCCCTGAGGGGGCCACAGGGCTCCGTGTGCTGCTTTTGCCGCTCCCCCAGAGGTCCCATTGGCTGCGGTTCCCCGTTCCCGGCCAATGGGAGCAGCAGGGGGCAGTGCCTGGAAGCAACACACGGAGCCCTCTGCACCCCTCTGCCCTGCAGGGATGTGGTGCCAGGAGCAGCGTGGGGCTCGCGGGGCCGGGGGGGCCAATCTTGGCCCCCGGGCTGTAGTTTGCCCACCCCTGGCCCGGAGGTAGGCAAGGAGGGGGGAGCTTGGTGGGCCGCAGGAAATAGCCTTGTGGGCCACATGCGGCCCATGTTTTTGAGACCCCTGTTTTAGACTCTGCTTCTGGACAAAAAGGTTATTCAAAAGGCGTTTGTTAATTGGGACTAAACACACCCAGTGTGGTCTTCTCTGCCAAGGACCTCCATAGATGTAGTCTACCAAGTAAAGTGCTCTGTCCCAGCTTCTGGATCTCCTCAGTGACACTGTCAGAGTTGAAGGCCAGAAGGGATCCCCAGATCATCTAGTTCGGTATCCTGTATATCACAGGCCACTCACACCACTCAGCACTTGCATATTAACCCAACAACCAAAATTAGACCGAAGTATTACAACCCACAGGAGACTAGACTATTATGTGCCACAGGCAGAAAATAGGAGGGACCGAGATGCACCAGTACTCAAGACCCTTACAATAGCAGGGAACTGATTAAGTCCGATATACCCAGATAATCCCCTGACAAGTGATCTGCACCCACACACTACAGAGGAAGGCAAATCCCCTGCCCTCCCCCCACCCCAAGGTCACTGCCAACCTGACCTAAGGGAAAATGACTTCCCAACCCCACATATGGTGATCAGTTAGACCCTGAGCATATGTTCAAGAACCAGCCAGCCAAGCACATTAGAAAGAGAATGCCTGGTGCTATCTCAGGGTCCTAGCCTAGCCCTCCCAATGCCCGATCTCCAGCTGTGACCGTCCCTGATGCTTCAGAGGAAGTATGATACAAAAAACCCCAACCCTGTAGAGTATAGCTGTCCTTGTGGATCATGGAGGATGAGGCTGTTATCTGAGGTAGCTAGCTAGCTCCCAGTCCATTTCAGGTTTTATAGGGTGGATTACGAGCAGGACATTGAATTCTGTTCTTAAGTGGACAGGGAGCCAGCGAAATTTGCAAAGTGCAAGTGTGATGTATTTGCATTAGCCTTCACTGCTTATGGGTCATACTGCTTCCTGTTGTTCCTGTCCTTTTGGGGTGAATACACTGCACATGCACTGAGAACTATGCCATATTCCTGTTCATATTATACAAAAGTCTTACCCACCCATGGAGCGAATACAAGAAGAGAAGTTTAGAGTAGCAGCCGTGTTAGTCTGTATCCGCAAAAAGAACAAGAGTTCTTGTGGCACCTTAGAGACTAACAAATTTATTAGAGCATAAGCTTTCGTGGGCTACAACCCACTTCATCGGATGAATAGAATGGAACATATAGTAAGAAATATATATATATATATATATACACACATACAGAGAAGGTGGAAGTTGCCATACAAACTGTAAGAGGCTAATTAAGAAGAAGAGAAGAGCACTAACAGTTGAAGTGAAAATTATATTAAAATGCTGAAAAATAAACAGCTACTAATCTTTCTTTTTTAATTTTAAAAGAGCACATAACACACACAGCCTTACAAAATTCCCAAAGCTTCTTTATCCAAAATAAGGGACTGATTCTGCACTGGCATGCACATTGTGCAGTCATGTATACCTCCTCAAAGTGGGTGTAAAATACTATCAATTCATCATGATAACAGTTCAAACCCACTTTACCCAGTTATAAATGACTACAAAAGGAAAAAGGCAGGGCAGAATGTATCTCATAGCAATATAAGTAACTAATTTCTCTGTTCTACTTTTGTTCCCATCTGTATACCTCATTGGCTGTATGCCATCCTAATGAGTTGTGGGGTGACAGTGTGGCAAAGAAGGCCCAGTAGCTAAATGGTCCATATTCTTGTTACAAAAGCAACCGTTCCGGTACACAGTGTTACACAGATTTGTATCCAGTAAATCTTAGGAGAGAAGAAACACAATTTAGAATCTTTATTAGAGAGGATCAGCCTGAATTACAATTCTGAACACATATCAAACACTTAGAACCAAATTGTGTTCTTAGTTACACTGATGAAAGTTGAGTAACATCACTGAAGGCAATGGAGTAGCATTATCCTTAGGATTAGAATAGACGACTAATAAAGTAATATAATAAAATAATAATAATAACATAAATACATACATAATAATTCAGCTCAGAAATGGCAATATCAAGTATTTCTTTTTCTGTATAGTGGTCTCTTTCCTTGGTTGTACCACCCTGTCATGTAAGCCAGACTTTCATAATGACTTTTTTCCTTTGTAAGAACATCAAATAAGAAATAGGGACAGCAACTGAAGAGGGCAAATGTAAAATGAAAACCAAGAAGAAGTGAACTTCTGGAGGTTCATGTCTTCAAATCCAGAAATAAGGAATTTAATTTGGTACAGTGCTTCAAATCAACAGTTGACCAAGAGCTAACAAAAGCCTATCACAAAACATGACTTAGGGCTCAATTTCCATTTCCGAGCATGCAAACTTTGTTTACATATTTGCAGTTCTAGGGATCAGCAGGATAATCAAGTGCTTGTGATTTTAATTAGGGGAGTAACATTTGCACATCCAAAATCCCATCTTTCTGCGGGTGATGCTGCAGCAATGCCAGCAGCACTGAATAAAACAACAATAAAAATAGGTTTCTACCCAAAGGAAGGAACAAAGATGAAAATATAGAGTATTTCCATTAATACCCGTAACATGTGTGAACTAAGCTAGTGGTCTTCCACAAGTTCTTAACTGAACAGGTGTTTTCACAGATCACAAATATTCCCAGGGTAATCACAATTGGCATAAATGGTCATAATAGAGAGATATAAGCTCAAACGATGCAGGCCTACAGCATTTCTCGCATGCGGCCGCCAGGGTCTTTTCTTTTGGCCACAGTCTTCCGATTTGGGGTGTCCGATTGGGGGTGGGCAAAGTAGCACCCCTTCTCCCTCCCTGTTGCTCCTGGATGCACCACCTTGGCCTGGGCTGGCGGGGCAGCAGGCTCTGGCCACAGGGTTTCAGGCTGCAGCCCTGAGCTCTGGCTGCACGGTGGCAGACCACAAGCTCTGGCCACACAGCTTTGGACTCCGTCCCTGGGCCCCATCCTCTTGCAGGCCTTCAGGCTCTAGCTCCCTGCTACTTCCCCTGACCCTCCATCCAGGACTTAATTTGTCCCCAGGCTTGCCAGGGCTGAGTAAGTCTGCTGTGGAAAGTGATACTTGTATCTTTGTTAATATCACTTTTCACAACAGACTTACTAGCTAGCAATAAATAAATTACAGTGATTTTGACTTGTATATGTGCATATATATTTGGTTTTCCTAAAACTAATTAAGTATTTTAGAAAACATTGTGTGAGCGGGGACCAGCAAGAGTTGGTGGCCGCATTCTGAGGCCACCAAAAAATGTGTCCTGAAAACCTTATGCCATCCCACGGGAATGCCAAAGTCAGGTGAAAAACTGCAGTCTTGAGGCAAAGCTTTCACCATATCATGGTTGCTTACCTCTCAGAGAACACCCTCCCAACCTGCCCCATAGTCTGATGAGAAAATCCCATCGATTTTGGCCATTCAAATGGAATTCCAGTACCTCTGCACTAACTCCCTCTCTCTTGAATCCATCTGGAAATAAAGACACTTTAGCAGGGGTGTTGGTGGGAGTCAATCTAAGACAGTGCTGCTGACGGTGTCAGTATTAACTTACATGACAAAATAAGTCATTGTGGGTTTGATATAGGATAGTGCCATGGACAGCATGTGCCTACATGCCCCAAGACACAGAGCCCCAAGGATGCATGCAGGGACTGCCACAGGACTGGGGTTGGGGGGATGAATTTGGCACAATCAGGCACAATCACAATTCCTTTCAACAGAATTCATGACTCCGGCCAACAACAATAATTTCTTAGTCCCATTGACCTCTTCATCATTTCTTATGGAACAGACAGGAGAGGAGTACAATGTAATGCAGCTTGGAGCAGCATTAATTTCTGCTCAGATTCCTGAGCTGTTAGGAGGGAGGCATTGCTGAGAGCATACAGAAAGAACATACCACAGAGATCAGTATATCTGTATTAACGGTAGAATTGCTCCATACTACAAAATATAATACAACATAACAGGCTCCAAAGGAGCCACTATGGTTTGTTGAGTAAAATATTCCCTTTTCGAATTGTTCAAACACGTATTTACATGATAGGCTGAAAATACAGAGCTGGTCTATGAATAAACACAGCCATAAGCTTCAAAGCTGTTACAGTCTACTGAGTAAATAATAAAAAGTTTTTAAATGGTCCAAATATGTATTTTCACAACAGAACAGAATCACTTCAAAGAAAACTATTCTGTCATGTCTAGGAGTGCCACAAATGATTTTCTTTCTTTCTCTGTTTTTGTTTCACCATTTAGTCTAGATATTATATATGCTACATACATAGATATAGATATATATATACTCAGCTCAGCTCTTTCCAGTCCCTAGACTGATTAGAATCATCCTGGAAATTCACTCTGATGCTAAACAGAAGAACTTTGCTACTTGGTTTTTAAGTAACAACCTTAATATTACTTTAACACAGTTTGGGGATTTGGCAGGATGTGGGGGCAGGGAGTGTCAGAAGGGAGGAGTTTTTTCGCAAAATAGGGCAAATTGAAATTTTCACATATATTTTTCCTATGCATCATTTTAATGTACCCCTTATTTTTTCTTCCTCTTTTTTTTTTAACCTGGCTACTCTTTTCTATAACAAAATAATAATAAATAAAATAATAATAAAATAATAATAATAATAATAAAAGGAATCCCTTTCATAGTACTGCATTTAATGACTGAGATAAAAAAAGAATCTTGATCCATGCTCACAGTCAGACTCAGTATTCATTTTATTTCATCCTTTATCTTCAAAGGGCTTACAGAGAATGAAACTAATCACTAGTTTGATGCCCCTACGCTGTGAAATACAATAAATTAAGAATTCCACAAAAATTGATTGCTACCACCAGTAGTCTGTTGTCTAATGATCCAGAACAAAATTATTTGTTGTTAATGTTCTAACAGACTAGGAACAACTACATTCATAGGGCCATACTCTGTTCTCTCTTGCATCTGTACAAATCCAGAATAACTCTGTTGGTTTCAATGGAATAACTCTGGTTTTATTCTGTTGCAACTGCAAATAGAATTTAGCTCACTGAGATTATTTTAAGGGGAAACATGCTCATTGGTTTTCAACACAAGAAGGTATTAAAAAAAAAAACTAATCCTTCCTTGGATGTACCACAGTAGACTATAGATTTCTTAAGTTAATAATACTATCTAGAGCTCAGCAAATATAATGAATACTTTAAAAAAAAATCCTGTAAAACTCTTTTCCATTCCCAACTGGATTATTTCATGGCTCTGAAATCTTACTTTCCTGAAGAAAGTTTAGACAATGATTATTTTCCCCAATGAATTGTGTGAAAATGCAAAAGCCACTTTCATACAAGAGTCCATGATTGTGACATTCAGAAAAGAAACGTGAATGGTTTAGTGACTATGTTTGAATAATTTCTTTAGTTATAAGGGAGAGTACTGGGGAGGAAAAACATTTTACTTACATACATAAACATCACAGACAGACACATACACATTATTTTTGTAACAGAGGAGAGGAGTAGAGAAAAGGCTACAAATATAGATGGTGGTGATGGACAGGGAACAAAATGTCTAAGGTTTTGCTTTGGATAAGAAATGTGGTTCGTGATGTTATACTAAGTGTAAACAATATGGAAGGGTATTTATCTATGATACAAGGCCAGACAGAAGGAAAACAATAATGGTGCATCTTAATACATGTTGTCTGTCTGTGATACACAGATACAAGGTCAGATAGACCTCCAGGCCTGGTCTTGCAACTAACTGTGAAAGTTACAATATGTACAGGCAATGGAAGCCATCTTGCTAGAGAGTGTCAATACAAACTGTGGAGAAAAACAAATAGAAAGAGACTCTCAATGATTATGAAGAGATGATGCAAAGCATGCAAGGATTAATTAGTCAGGGTTTAACATAAAGGGTTTAACATAGCAAATATGCAAGGATCTTGGCTAATTAAGGTCAATTTTTCATATACCATATACAATCCTTGCACTTTTGCTGGTATAGACTATCACAAATTTCCCCTGACAAACCTTAATTTCTTTTTCCTGGTGGTGTCTTCTTATGGGGAGGACCAAGGGGTGGTGTCTTCTTACCCTCCCATCCAGTGTCTTTAAAAGACAAGAGGCCTACTCCCTTGGAGATAAAACTCCTCCCTAGCTCCTACGCAGGCTAGAGAAACAAGTCAAAATGGCTTCATTGGGCCTTCCTGAATCTATGGGGTAGATTCAACCAATCTGGGATCCTGAAAAAATGCCATAGAAGAAAACTGTTCAGTATTGCCACATCATCTCTTCAAAAATCATCATGAATCACGACATAGACTTAAAATCATGAGTTTTTTTGGAAGGAGTAATACATTTGGGGTTCTTTCTGTTTGACTTCTGTTTTTTTTATCTTTAGGCTATACTTTGGGCTCCTTTTTTCAAGGTTTTCTCATTAGCCATTAAGACGGGATCGAAGGGTGACATTCAGATAATTAAAAAAATAAGTATACCCCAGGCCACCAATTGTTGGCTGGTGTGAAAATAAACATAAAAATCAGGAAGCACTGAACTTTTATGGAAGCTTTGTGAACTCAAAAGCAGACCAAATTTTGAGTGATTTTAATTTCACAATGTATATTTCACAGCACTAATGACACAGCTTCTGTAAATCACAGGATGCATTACACTGGATTTGTAAAAACATGCAATGGTTCTCATATGGAAAGGAGTATTTCTAGTATTGAAAAGAATACTAATATTGAAAAGGACACTCAAGCAGCTGTTGTGATTGGCTACTGGTTTCACTCAGACTTGCACATGTTCCTAAGCAGAAATTATTCAATATTTCTAGGCTTTCTATCTAGTAGGAGAATATGGCTGTTAGGCTCTGCCACAATAATATTTAAAAAATGCTATATAAAAATGCTTAAAGGAATATCTTGGGAAATTTTATTTCAGTACTCTGTTACTTGGATTGAAATGATATGCAATGTGATATTGATATGATTATCTTTACAGATAGGAAATTGAATAGTTTTTCTTTTCTATGGCAAGTATATGTGATTTGTCAGGTGGTAGGAATTCAATGTGTTTATAAAAAAAGGCATATGCTTATAGTAACAGACTATAGCTAAGTGACTTCTTCAAGCCACACACAGAGTCAGAGCCAGAAGTAGAATTCAAGAGTTCCTGGCTTCCAATTATGTGCTTGGTCCATTAGGCCACAGTGCGACTCAACATTAAAAATGGGTTGAAGTCATTCTTCCTCAGACTGCAGTGCCATGTATTGCTTGGCAGCCCCACAGCACAAGGAGCCATACTGAGCTAGCCCAAGGGAGGCCCATGCACAGCTGGAGATGTGAACGCAAGCTTCTGGTAGGGAGGGAAGAAGCAAATGCAGGACACTATGGAGGTATAGTGAGATGTGCACCCAAAAGTTATGCAGAGGTGTGATGTCCATGGAAATGTGGAACCATACAAGTTGTAGTTATTAGAATTACTTGCACATAATTGGACAGGTCTGATACTGTATCCCGCTATAGTGATACAGACACATTTGCTAGTCCATTACATATACCGTGATCCTGTTTGAATCAATGGTTGCCCATGATGAACAAATTCAAACAATCTGGAGGGAGAATAACAATTGTCTGTAGAATTTGTAAATTCTGTGACCCGTAGTTATTTGGTATTATGCCTGATGAATGTTGCCATCCTTACCAATGCCACTGGAACACTGTGACGCTTGACCAAGGCTTCCTGAATATTTACCACTTTGTTTGGCACTAGCTAAATGGATCCCCATTAAGTAGAACTTATGCCAATACTGTCTTGATTAACTAGCAGCCTTTGCTATTCACTGTCATCGGTTTCCAGGGAGATACCCCAGTAAAGCAGACATCCCTGTTCAGTGTGCCCCAATTATGCAGAGTATACAGTGATGATAATTTACATTTACATAGACCTTTCATCCTATTGAACTTTAAAGATTATATAGGGCTCAGATACCTCTGCAATGAGTACATTATAAATACCTAGATGCAACCAAGCTGAACTGCAGCAGCCTTGAAAATGGAGGGCAGCAGCCAATTGGAATACCTGTTTTTGCACCACATTGGGGGATGGGAAATTTGTTACAGTGCCCCTAAGCCAAAGCCTTACAAAAGAGATCGTGGCTCTTCAATATCCTCTGAAAGTCACAGAAGCTTCCGTTTTTAGGTCTACTCAGAAAAATCCACATGGTAAACTGCACTAAACTCAACAAATCTAACTTGGTATCCTTTGCTAGCCTTGAATCTACAGGATCCTGGGGGATTAAATATTTCAAGTCTGATGTTTAGACTACTAAACTATCTCTCTCCATGCCTGAAAACTCCATTACTACAGTGTTTTCGTTGTCTGGAAATAAAGAAACATATAAAAAGTAAATAAGACAATACTTCTGCCAAAGGCCCCACTTTCCCTTAATCCTTCCCAATTTTTAACCCAGACAATATCTCACCTCCGTCCAGGTTCTGCGGAAGGCAGTGGACCTATGCAACAAAGAGGGATCAACTATTTATTTATAACCTCGCTCAATTTATGTGGTTCTGGATTAATCAAGAGGGCTCAGTGCGGTAATGCCATTTTAGAGATGGGAAAACTGAGGCACTCGGGATATGTCTACATCATAAAAAAAAAAAAATCCGTGGCAGCAAGTCTTAGAGCCTGAGTTTACAGACTTGTGGTTGTGCTACAGGACTAAAAAAAGCTGTGTAGATGTTTGGGCTTGGGGTGGGGTCTCAGAGCCTGAGATCCAGCCCACACGGGAACATTTATGCTGCTACATTTATCCCTCTAGTGCAAGCCCTGCAAGCCCGAGACTGTAGCCCTGGGCTCTGAGACTTGCTGTTGCAGGTTTGTTTTTTGTTTTTTTTGCAGTGTTTAGCAATTGCTGTTGGTGAAAGCCGAAAAAAAGAATCACTTCACCCACCCATTGAAATGGAGCCACCTGTGGGGAGTAATATGCCAATACGTTAGTGCAAAAGTTTAGGCAGAACTGAAGCATTATGCCACAATCCAAAGAGAGTGTTTGCCATTGGTGTTATTGAACATGACATTTTCTCTCCTGTTGGAAGGTAGCATTGATAGAATGCTCTATTTCCAAAGGGTTAGGTTTATAGAAGATGGAACCTCTGGAAAAGGGTTCAGAGCATTAGTGCTAATCAATACCTCACTGTCATAGACCAATGTCCTTATCTAGAACCAGAAGACAAGCAACAGAGATAACAACATCTTTCTAAATCTTCTTGGGGGACAATGCAGTTGTTGCTAAAGGAACATTTAAAGGAAATGACCATTTAAAAGGGACACTTTCATCTATCGCATCTTATTTTAGTAATTTTTAAAATGACCCAACAACATATAATAAGCATTCTTGCTGTGGCTGGCAATGATGCTTTGAATAATTTCCCTTTCTTTTCCTGAAATATTACGGAAACACATATTGTCCCTCCACAATTAAGACTGAAGTCAGTTCCCCATTACAAGCTCTGATTTCACTCCCCTCCCAACTTCAAACAAACTATCCATAGGAAATTTCACCTCCCTCCTCCTTTGACTGGTTAAGATGTTTTGGGTTATTTAGTGTCCTTTCATTAAAGAATGACAAGTAAATAGAAACTGGAAACAGACACTAGCAAAAAGTGTTGTGTGCGATTCTCATTTTTTATATGTATTTATTAAAAAATATTTTAAAATGGATGGAATGTATTACTATTGTAAAGATTTCATCACTACTGCCTTTTCTTTCTTTCAGCCCAAAGAAAATACCCAAATTTTCACAATTTATTTACTGTCTGAAGCATAAAACATACTTTCCCCATTTGAATACTCAGAACAAAACACTCTATAGTAGTTTTAAAGTCTAATTATGCAGAAATCATTTGCTGCTGCTCTTACCCAGCCAGCCTTCCCTACTTTGGCCTCAAGGTGGCAACATTGAATAATATTCTACAAAAAACATTCCACTACTTAGGCTTTTAATGAAAGTTTTATATTTTAAAATGAATATCCATTTTTCCTCACTTAGTCACAATGTGCTTAGAAGGAAAAGTGATGGAGTATCAGACACTTGTTTCAAATAACCTTGGGTGCACATGGTATGCAAAATTATTTGCAAATTGAAATATAAGCAAATGCACATAAGAGGTATACATAAGCTATGCCCTCTTCCTCTTCAATTTAAAAGAAATTTTAAACATAACATACTGTGTTTCTTTCACATAGAATTTACATCACTAGAGGTGCTTAACAGGTTCTTATGAACAGAAACTTGCTTTCATGTTATTTCACCCATATTCAGTGGATACTGTGTTTTAGAATGTGATGCATTCATCAAGTAAGAGGACATGGCTTACAGTGTATTGTGCTAGATATTGACACAAGTTGGGTGCATTGCAGAGCAGCAGGTGAAGCTCAGTGTTTCTAGTACACCCAGGAAGGGCTGATAATCAGCACAGTAAAATAGTCTGGAGTGTTTGATGGCAGCTACAAAGACAATATGAGTTTTATTTATTATTTATACATTTTTAGTGGTATTTTTTTAAAGTTTGGTTATATTTTAACTTTGCTCCTAAAAGAAATTCTCCTTCAAAAAATAAATATACCAGTAGATAGATATCTGTTCCTCTGGATGTATGGATGTGTACTGAAGGGGAGCATCTATCAGTGATTTCCAAAGTCTCTCAGTGTTCCCTATCCTTGTGGCTATATAGAGAAGAGTATGACATACAGACTAAAAATGGCAATATGCTTTACACAGCACTGACGAGGTCACATCGGCAGCACTGTGAGTAGTTTATGCTTCCATACTATAAAAAGAATTTTGCTAGATTTGAAAGGATCTAAACTAGGGCAGCAAAAAATGTTCACAAGATTTAGAAAATAGCTACTGTATTAAGAGAACTTAAAAAATTTTGAATTTGCCCTGCCTAGAGAAAAGATGACACAATAACAACATCTGAGTACTTATGAAGAATTAACAGAAAGACGGGGGTGGTGGCTGGTGTGGGAGGATTGTCAGCAGTGTAGTGAATGCAGGTAGAAGTTGTAGTAATGGTTTAAAATTACAGAGGGGAAAAATGTAGACTAAATAGTGCAAAATGTGAGATCAGTGAAGTAATATGTCAAAAGGGATCACAGACTTTCTGTCATTAAAATTACTGAAGGCAAAGCTAGATCACCAATCTTCATGACTATCCTACCTTGATTCAAGGGGTTGGACTAGATGACACAAGAGGTTTTTCCCAGAGTTGATATTAAGGGTCAGATCGCCCCTGCCCATGAAAATTCTCAAGGCGGAGCAGTTTCCCTTAGCTCATTCTGATGTGGATAATGAGCAGGCAGGGAGTTTGCCCAAGACCAGGAATTCTCCGGTGACACACTGGAGGCACAAGGCCATTTGTGTGACTGTCCTGTGCCCCACACCAGCTTCAGGCCCCAGGCCCGTACACCTGCATCCTTCTGCCTGCAGCTATCAAGGAATCTCTTGTGAATGATACCTTGTGGGGAAATGTTTATGTAAATAAAGTGTAAACAAGAATCAAAGAAAAATTAGGAGGATCCTGTGGCCACAAAAATTAGTTGAGTTGAGAAAAGAAGCACATAATAAATCCCTTGATCATGAAAGAAACCTAGGTTAGCCATTTCTGATATAGAGGGCTAACATTTTACTAAGCAACCCTGAGCAAGGGGTAACAGTAAATTACTGCCCTTTGGTGTTGGCATAGTTACTTTGGCCACTGAATAGAGAGGGAGGTAGAGCTACGGCTCTGGTCATTCCCCTGCCTATTCCCATCCCTCCCCACTCACCTCTTCAACAGAGGGAGAAAGCAATCAAATAAAAATCCTGCACCCCAAGACACACACTTGGTAGGAGGTTCTTACTGCCTTGCACATGTGCATAGTTTGAGTCACAATCCAGCCCTAAAAACTAGCAAAAAGTCATACATTTACAGGGGTTCACATGCTTTTTTGGGGGATGGGAGGGGTGGCAAGCTCTAAACCAAAATTTTGGCTATTATTAAACACACTTTATGATTTTGAAAGCAGTTAGTCATTAAACTAGACTTATTGTGTTTGGCATGTCCATTAAAACTTTCTACAATGGAAGTGCAGGGGCTGAGTGAGTCACTCACAAAAGAGCACAGGTATAACAAAATAAAAAAAAAAACATGATTATTTCCAGAGGCACTATTCCGGCAATTGAATAGCTCTCACGGAGAAATGACAAAGGCGCAATATTAACCACAACATCACAGGCTAATACGTCAGGAGAGCAAAATTTGCACAACCATAGCCCCATTCAGTTCAATCCTCCTGTTCTAAAAGTAATAATAATATTAAGAACATGAACAAACAAGTTGCATTACAATGTCATGCCAGATCATTCACAGAGGCAAATTTGACATCAAGCATTCCAGTGCAACAGTGTGCAATCTGCTCCTACTAGCCTGGAATTGTAAGGGCTCGCAGAACATAGCTGCAAGAATAAAAAATGCGTGAGTAAACGGTATGTTATGGTCCCTGTCTAGCTGTCTCCCAACAAGAGAAGGTAAAATTATTTAAATTCAGACAATTAAGATGTAGACATGAAAATAATAGATAATAGTTAAACCACTGTGTCGTGCCAATTTTTTTCTTCATCCTGCTGTGAAAGTGAACCTATCCTTCTCAGATCTGGTGGGATTTCATTTTGGAGACCTGAATCTGCAGATGAAAGATACGGAGCATAATCCTCAGATATGCCAAACTCATGCTTGACTCATTGAAAGAGGGAGGTGAAGATAGCTCTAAGACACCTTTTCCCTTTCCCTAATCCTGAGTTGGTATGAGGATGTCTCAATCACGAGTAAATTCCAGAGCAGGCGCAGAGCTGCTACAATTTATGCCAAATAAAAAATCCTTTATGAAACCTTCTGCCAGTGGAGGATCAGCAGAAAACATTGCACTTCAGCTCTGCCACCTCTTCCCGCCCCCAAATGTCTCTCATCTGCACTGAACTAGTCCTGACATGCGTCCAGTGGGCCAGGAAGGGCTGTTTTAAAGCCAGCTGTGCTAGCTTTACACCAATCCAGAATCACCCCCCCCATGCTAATTTCCCCTTAAAAGCAGCTTTAAAGTCACTTCATAACACTCCAGCAGTGCAAAGAAACCTTAGTGGTACGAGGGATCTGGCTCACCAATTTTACCTAAACTATCCTATCTAAACCCTCTCGAACCCACACCCTACAAAACAACATAGTGGATTAGAGGATACTAGAAGCTATGCAAGATGCTGTTAGGCATAATTTAATAGTGGATTTTAATGGAGTGACTTTCTGTGAATATAATGTCCCAACTTATATGTCTCCCTCACCCTAATATGCTGCTAGAACTGTTTTTTCCTGGTTGCCAGTGTGGAGAGATTTGGTGAAGAAGAACCAAATCCTGTGATCCATACTCAGTCCAACATCGAACAGCTGCCTGATAGGCTTATATTTTACTGAGCAGGGCCAGGAGTTCTCATACCCAGCAAACCCAACATGGTGATTCAGCAGTTGAATCAGTCCAGTTCAATGGTGGCAGAAGCTGGGCCTTGATGGTGGAAAATTCCCTTTGCTAAGGGAAACCAAGTGGTATCCAACAGAGTCCTAAAAGCAGGCAGTATTGGCTGGGGAGGGGATGTGGCTAGACAGGTGCGGTGTGGACTGATTCAGCATATTCGTGCTGTGGGCTTTGCTGGTGACATTCCTGTGGTGTAACTTAAAGCTGCCCTCCCCTGATGGAACTCCCCTCTTCCCACTTATCTTTTGCCTGAGCATGGTGACCTTTGCTTACATAAGGTGACACATATCTGGCCCAATATGTAAAAGCACGCATGTAACTCCTACACAAAAAGAAGGACCATCATGTGTACCATAGCTATGGGATACTCTCAAAGGATAACTCTTGGCTTTTAGAATAAGTCTATCCTTTGTTACCTAACAGGTCACCTCTGTTATCACAGATAAAGGATATTTTATCTGAACTACTCCTTTAAAGGCTTTCATGTTCACTCTTTGTTTTGTCTAGCAAACCAGCAGTGACACAGGCATTGTTGTCAGTTGGCGTGCATGCGAGTGTTCTCTCCGTGTGCTGTCCCAGCTCTGCACAGAGAGCTAGCCCAGCAAACCTCGACAGTATTACCCAGAAGGACCACAGAAGCAGTTCGGCAGCAAAGACCCTCCGCCAGGTTTATTTCCAACAAAGCACGGTACTAGTGCCCTATATGTGCTAGAGGTACACTAATGCATGTATGTCCATGACAATGGACCAGCTCAGTCAGCAGCAGGACTTTCTGCTGTTCTCTAGGCCAGAGATGCCCCTCCTATGATTTATTTCTCTTTTATACATTGATACCAAAAAGTTACGTACTGCCCTTCTGACGTGGTTAGTTACCATCCTGTCTACATGGTTAGTTACCATCCTACCCTAGACCCTACACTGTTGGTTCGAACAAAACATCCCCATCCATTATCCTGTTATCTTATGAGGGGCCAGTGTATCCCTGTACCATCTTCAGGGAGTGTGTTTATACCATAACTTTATGTTGGGGTGTCCTCGTACTAGCCTCCTGAAATGTGTTTACGTGAATGCTTACTTCGTGCCTAGTACTTTTTAAAGAGTGCCAGTGTTTTAGCAATGCCAGACATGTTTTTGCCAAGTTCATGAACTGGACAGTGAACTTGCAAGCAGGCATTTGCTTTATGACTTTTGATCTTAGCCTTTATGACTTTGGTTCAGGCCTCAGGCCTTGCAGCAGGCCTGTGTTCCAGGCTCTCTCTTTCTGTTCCATTCTCCAAAACACCTTGGTGTCAGAAAGTGGAAAAAAGATTCATACTCAATTGGAGGGAACCTTTAGTGAATGGCTATGACAGAAGAAGTGTGTTATTTAGTAAGATTCGGTTGCCAATCTTGACAGAGATGTTAGCAAGATGCAAGTCTAACTGGATTTTAAAACAGTGTGAACCTCCTGTAAGAAAATGCACATGGCAAGACATCTCTAGGGAAACTTATGGGAGCTAGGAAGTGACCTTTTTCCCTCCATTATCAATGAGACAGCCACGTGTTATAGAGAAAGGTTTACTAAAGTGAAATGTCCCATCTGTAAGTTGAAACAATACAAGAGTTTGTCTTTGGTTTCTTTTCACACTTACTGAAAAGAAATATTTATTACAATTGGAGGTTAGGCCTAGAAGAAAATAATTAATCAGAGACAAAAATAATAATAGACAAACATCCTTACATGTGACTGTGATGCAGTAGCACAACCCTAAGTCATAGCTCCAAAACCCAGGATTTATATTAGGTTTATTTAACTTGTCTCCTACCAATAGCTAGTACTGATAGGATATCTGGGGGAAGCTTTAAGGAAGATTAGAAAGATAATCCTTTCATGCTGGGAGTTGCATTTCTCCACTTAAATGTCCATTGCTAGAATGAAAATGCTGGCAGAACTGAGAGAGAAAGAAGATATCAATGGAACTGTGAAGCTGAATGCTTTCCGGAGTCAGTTTAAACTATCAGTTAACAGATAGCTATTACACTTCTCTCTTTCAGGGAAAATATATGATGTATATTATATCCGCATCATTTGTTAATGAAGTTTCATTAACACAGACAACATCATATTAATTGAAATTGCATACTTAATTTTTCTGTGGAGAAATTGTCTGAAAGTTAATGCTCAAATCTTTTATTTCTAGTTTAAGATGAATACATTTTGAAACATATAAAGGAATTCCATGGGCACTTTTTAAACCTTCTGAGGAATAAAAAGACTTTGTCATAATGTTTAATAAAGCTGAATTTTCCTTCAACCCCATCTACAATGACAGATAAAGGAGATTTTCATTGTTTAAAAGACTGCCACCAGTTGTCTCTCTCTCTCTTTAGAGGACAAAGAATGGTTAGGATCTGAGCCCAATTGCTGCAGTTAGCGGTGTAAACAAGAATCCATGACCTGATAACTTTGTTAAGTAGAAATAATTATCCCCTTTAAATGATACATTAAACAACTGGCTGTGAGTGAAAAGTATGGGCTTGATTCTGTTCTCATTTACACTAGCGTAAATCAGGAGTAACTCCATTATTATCAGTGGTGTTTCACTACTCTAAATCTGGTGTAAATTAAATCATACTCAGGCCTAAAGTCTTATGGACAATGTAAATGATCTCTCAGATAGATAGACAGGTATATAACAGGCTTACAGCCCAGTACTATTTATATTAGCTTGGTTGTAAAATACGCCATAGTCCAGGGAACACAAAACACCATTACCATTCATTTGGAGTGAAATTTATCTTTTTCTGCACAAAGGCTGTAACTAGGCTTTGTGGGGTGAAATCTAAACCGGGCGAATGAGAAACAACTGACTTCTCCAGCCTAGGCAGGCTATAGGGATGAAGCTAAATACTTATGTGACTATTATTGGAACTTATGAGCTGAATTATTAGTTGCTGCCCTTCTGTGCTCCCTCTGTTCCCAGCCATCACATCTGCATAAGTACGAATATAAAGGACTCTCGCCTGTCTCAGCACCAAACCCATCAACTAGTCTTTGATCTTTTTTGGACTTCTGTGGAGCTTTCTTCCATGGAAGCTCTTCCCCTGAAGGTAAATCTCTCCTTCAGTCACCCCTCTTGCTGGGCTTTCTTGAGGCTTATGGGGTAAAAAGGAACTTGTATGGTTTCCACACTTAGGTGGAGGTCACCCTTGCTTTTTGCATGTCAAATATCCATTGGAGTGGTAGTCACCTGTCTGCTAGAGTACTCAACCATGGCAAACATAGTCCAAATCCTGTCATCCTCCTTACTCATATTGACTTCAGGAGGACAAATGGCAGAATTTTTCCACAAATGCCTTTCATCGTATGAGTTTAAGGTGGTTCTTCTGGTAAGCTGACTCTTGGAAATTGTCAATGTGAAGGTACTTATTAGGGTCATGATAAATAGTGAACATACGAATAAGAACAATTGTGACAATTAAGATGCCAAAATATCAGTGTAGGTCTCTCTTAGAGCTAGCTGAATTTTTCATGAATCCTTTAATATATGCATAAACACACACAAACATATAAAACATAAAAATGACTTTTTAAACTGAGAAGTTTTTGAAAAGCTTTGTTTTGATTTTTTTTTAATTTTTCAGTTTTTCATCAAAACAAAATAGTTTGAAATTTCAACTTTTGTTTTTTCCACTCTTCCTTCTCCCCTACCTTTGTTTTTTGCCATTGGAACAAAATGAATGGTGTCTAGCCTTGAATTTTGTGGGGAGATATTTCAATTTGCCATTTTTTAAAAAAAATTTCCTTTCCCCGCCTTCATAACTTTTTAAAACTTCAAACTTTTGGAAAATTGCAGAGTGGTCAAAAAATAAAATAAAATAAAAACCATCCTGGACACCACTTATGTTATTACACTCAGTGGCAAAAAGGGAAAAGGGGGAGGAGGGTTTGAGAAAGAAGAGAAAAAAAACCCAAAACATGAGATTTATAAAATTAAAGCATCAAAATTAAAAATCTCAAACATTTTTGAAAAGTGTTTCAAAATTCAAATTTTTCACAAAGTTGTTGATTTTTATTTGTTTTTGACCAGCTCTAATATTTTTTTCTCTAAAATTTTCTGGCTGAACTTTGTGGTAGTCCGTTCGTGGGGGGTTATAATGTTAGCTAGTTACACCGTGAGCAGATGATGTGTAATCTACCCAACACAGCTCTAAAAATGGATCTGAGCTATGATGTTTGGTATTTCAGTCCTCAAATACTTAAACTTTGTAAATAATGGAGAGGACAGAGGGGCAGCCAGCCAGGTCAGATTAAGGCAGGGGCTTTAGGGACTGCAGCTCAGGGCCCTGGCTCAAGCGGGGCCCCCAAAAATAAATCACAGGCAGCGATCTCTGGGTTGCTAAAAGGGGTGCTCAGGCAGGCTGCCTGCATGCCGCGGCCCCACACTACTCCCGGAAGGGGCTGGCTGCTGGCACCTCTCTGCGGCCTCTGGCGGGGTGAGGAAGGCGGCTCTGTGTGCTGCCCCCGCCCCCGGCACCATCCCCACAGCTCCTGTTGGCCCGGAACTGGCCAATGGGAACTGCGGCGGTGGCAGTTGTGGGTGCAGGCAGTGCATGGAGACCCACTGCCCCTCTCCCCGCAGGGGCCGCAGAGACGTGCTAGCAGCCAGCCGCTTCCTGGAGAGGCGTGGGGCTATAGCAGGCAGGCAGGCAGCTTGAGCCCTGTTGCACCAGCAGCTGGGAGCTGCCTGTAGTAAGCGCCTCCCAGCTGGAGCCTACATTTCGCACCCCCTTCCACACCCAACCCCCTGTCCCAGATCAGAATCCCACTCTTGCACCCAAACTCCCTCCCAGACCCCACACCTCCTCCTGTACCCCAATCCCCTACCTCAGCCCCCTCTTGCACCAAACTCCCTCCCAGGAAAAAAGACCTGTATACAGGGGCCCCACAAAATCTAATAGCCCCAGGCCCACAGGAGAGTTAATCCGGCCTTGGCAGCCAGGTCAAATTTGAGCAAGTGGCATTGCAACCTGATGCACTGCAGCACAGTACTATTCAGGTTTAGCCCAGATGCCTCTCCTTCATGACCAGGAGGGCAGGGCGGGGAGGGGGAAGAGAGAGGTGCCTAGCTTGCCTATAGCTAGAGCATCCCTGTGATGTCCTGTATGTTTTAAACCCCACCAAAATTAGTGAGAAATCCACTTCAGAGAAAATCCTCTTCAGCTCAGGCTGAATTATTGCATCCAATTCCTCTGCGCCATATAACTCCCAGTTATGGACCTCCATGGCAGCAGTCAGCAGAGAAAACCCTATTTGAAGAGAGAGAGGACCACAGAGGGTCAAACAGGCAGTATGGGGTATAAAACAGTGAAGCATAATCTGTTGGAAACTCACTGAGGGGGAACTTGAATTGTTTCCCTCCTTCCCAGACCCATCCTGTAGGTTTTTCATCCAGAGGATATTTTGGTCCCAGATTACAAGGCTATGCAAAACAATTCTTGCTGCTGTTGAAAAGAAAATCATATTTGTACAAGTTAAAAATTTCCTATATAAGTCTTGAATTTTCTACAAAAGGACATTTTCCACTTGGAAAATTGGCAATTTGTTGTAAGTTTTTACAACCACTTCGCACACGTGTAAGTGACTACACAAGATACAAAATAATGGTAAATCATGCCCAATTGTTTGAAAGCATCCAGGAGACAGAAGAAGGAATAACAGACTGGGACCTGATTATGATCTTACCTCAGGGTTAAAAAAAAATAGTAACATCATTGACTTCAGTGGATTTACTTGCATTTAGGTCAATTTGAAAGATGAGTCAGGCCAAATGGATTGACATTTCTGTAATACCATTGTAGTAAGATCAGAGATAGGCCCTGAGCTGCAAAACAGAATACTCTTTCTTAAAAACAGAGATTGGTGAAGGGAGGCAGATTCACTCTTCATTTATAGCAATGTAAAGTAAATCAGGAGTAAGCCAAATAATTTATACTAATTTTATTATTTGCAGGACTTGACTGAGGCTTGGGTCAAACTAAAATGTAGGTCAGTAGTGTTACGGTGCTTAGATGTGTGAAAAATCCACACCACCTGAGTGTTGTAACTACGCCATCCTAACCCTGAGTGTAGATGCAGCTAGGTTATCCTTAAAAAAACAACAACCCTTCTGGCACTGTAGGTTGTGTCTATATTATGGGGTTATGTTGGCATAGCTAAAGTAAGAGAGCCATTTTTCTAGCTAGCTGACCTGAAGTATTAAAAACAAATTGTATGAAAACTTCTTAACTTTTGGTCATCACTCAAACTCTCTTAACAAATGCACACATAAAAACGAATTGTCCTGTAACAGGATTTGCTCTTACCCTATTTCTAGCTTTGTACATGAACATCTTAAAAAAAACCAACCAACCAACCAACCAACCAACCCCCTGAAGTCTTGCTCTTTCCCCACCTTCATCTTAAATCTTTAATACTTGCCATGGTGAAATAAATGATGGACAAACAAAAAATATTAGTGCTGTAAATGGAAGCTGAGGAAGCTTGGAAGCTGAGGTTCTTTTCTAATTCAGCACAAACAGGCCAGTCCAAGGAAGTAAACAGTGATAGATGAAGCATAGTCTATTAATAGGCTAAAAACTGTAGGACTAATGACCTCACAGTTGAAATTAACCAAAGAGCCTGTGTTTTATCTCCTTTTCATTTTTTTTTAAAAATGGATATTTAGACATTTATTATGTCAGCCTGTAATAGTGTCCACGGTGGACTGGGGGGCCTAGTGGTTAGTGCCCATGCAATAGTGGGAGCAGTGGTAGGGAAGGCCAGGTCCCCCCACTTCACTGGTCCAGGCCCTAAGAGGGTCAGCAATTTTTTGGCCTTTGAGAGGGCCCTCTGAGTTACCCTCCTTGGTCCTCTGCCTACCACTACTCTCTTTCCTCAGTTGCTGATCCCAGAGAAGGTAAAAGAAAAAAAAATCAAACTGTCAGCCCCACCTGGGCTCAGCGTATAGTCCTATTCCCTCAGAGAGGCTTCTCCAGCCCCTTGGTCAGGAGCCTTTGGGATAGGTCTGTCCTCCTCCTCAGCATCCCTCCTCTGAGCTGGGTTGCTCCCTTTTCAAACCTGTCTCTAGCTGGAGCTTGTTCTGCAGGGCTGGAAGGGTAGAGCTCCCTGGGCCCAGTACTGTGCCTTAACCCTTTCCAACCCAGTGTGGGGTTCATATACCCCATCATGCAGCCTTACAAAATTCTACGTGGCAACTTGGGGGTGAATATTTTTTTCTTTGCATGTAACATCTCTCTTTTTTTTTTCATTAGAATCAATTAACATGGCAAAGAGCAGGCAAGATGATGATGTGCTTGAGCTGGTAAATGTTCAGAATAATTTAAAAATGTGGCTAGATTGTATCATGGCATTTGAAAAGTGGGATAATGAGGGAATGCGAAACACAGACAGACAATCACAGACAAAACCTCTGTGCAATACTAGATGACATTTTCAAAATGCTTAGTTTTACTTTGCATATTTTTATGAAATCAGATTAAAACAGTCAGTCAATGATCATTTTGATGCATTCATATATCTTGGGATTTCTATGGTCCCCATCACTGTAACATCTGATACTTCATAGGACAAGACTTTAGTCCAGGACAAAGTAGAGTTACATTTATGGCTGGAAGAAAAGGAGTACTTGTGGCACCTTCGAGACTAACCAATTTATTTGAGCATAAGCTTTCGTGAGCTACAGCTCACTTCATCGGATGCATACTACAAGTAATCCTTTTCTTTTTGCGAATACAGACTAACACGGCTGTTACTCTGAAACCTGTCATTTATGGCTGAGTAAATGATCTGGCTTCAACCTAAATGCTTGTATGGGCCCTGAGAAGCGTAACTGTTCCTAGATGTATCCTGACAGCATCCATGTCAGGAAAGGAAGGGTTATTATCATCCCCATTTTACAGATGAGCAATTGAGGAACAGAGAGATTAAGTGATCTGCCCACGGTCACACAGGAATTAAACTGAGTGCTTTAACTACAAGACCATCCTTCCTCCCTGTCTTTTCAATTAGTCAGAATATTTCAATTTTCATAAAGATGTCTACTAACCTTTCTAAACATGTGTGGCTATATTAACAAGTAAGATTTTTAATTTTAGAATAACCATTAATGTAGAAAATAGGGGAGGGTCAATCTAGGAATAAGAAAATCTCAGACTTGGAACACTCATGAATTGGTATTCGGACTTTCAGAGACATCAGAAAATGACAACTCTTGATGCTATAACTTCCACATACAAATGACAATTTTTCAAATATCTGCAAATAAAAAAGTTGTATAAAATTCTTCAAATAAAATTACTTTGTTAAAAGCTTGCTCTGAAATAGATATTAATTCAGTAATGTACATTTGATGTACTTTGTGGCCATCTTGTAATGAATCTATGGTGAAACCCTTTTAGCTTTTGAAACTTTTTTAGTTAAGCTAAGAGTCTTAATCTGTACAACTCACAGTCGGTTATATTACATATTCCCACTATCATTTTCCTCTGCATTACATGGTACTAAGATAGTTTATGATCTAATTTTAGCTTTCTACTGACAACTCTTATTGCTGTGGCACTTTAAAGCCTTGGATTCTGGAGCCAGTTTCAAGATAAGACAAATAGTTTGGGGCTAAGTGGAATTTGCCCAATATTGCTTGTCTGTTATTTTCACCAGGCAGTTAATTAGCATTATAACAAGCAAGGATACAACATTAAAAAATCACTAGGATATTTGATGATTTCTCTCCCTCAATGACTGGAAAGCATTCAAATAATGTTCAAAGGAAAATTATAGAAATTATCTCATAGCAGAACTTGCTGTTTTTGAAAGCCAAAAGGATAATGTTGAGCAGGGTTGGAGGAAGATTTATTTGAAAAACAAACAAGACAACCAAAATCCTATTAATGATGTTTTATAATTGCCTAATGTCAAATGTAGATTTAAGTTTAATTAGTATAATTTGGAAATTAGAATTCCTTAAAGAGTTGAACATTTCTTAATTTGCCCAACCCTGTTTTCAGGTCATTTTTATTTTTGGAATCATTAAAGCTTCATCTCTTGACTGTTTTCTAGTATTCATTCATCCCAAGGACCACATTCTGGCCACTGCAGGGGAAAATGGCATAAACACAATCCCAGAGGGCACAAACACAACCCCAGATGATAGAAAAGTGCCTGTATTCTGGCTCTAAGCAGCCATGAGGATAAGTCACCCATAGATTCTGTTCAAGGGGCCAATGCTAAATTAATGCTAAATCAGGGGGCATATGTACATAAATATTTAGACTACGACCCTTAGTTCCTAGACCTGACCCAAATGCTTCCATCACGGCAGGCCTGCAAAGCCACCTTGACATATTTTCTTGATGGAGCTAGAATAGGCATAGACAGATTTGCTCTCACTCGAGCTGTTGGACTCAGATTTTCAGGATGAGGTAAACTGGGGTGAGGAAGGTGAAGGGACAGGGATGGGGGAAGGGCACCTCTGTGCACCAACTACAAGAATTTGACCCCAAGTAAAGAAACTTTTTTTTTTTAAATCTCAGCACTTCAGTGCATAAATAAATATTCACTGTTCATAAGACTTTGACCCCTTAGTTTGGAAGCTTTTGCAACTAAGTCCAACTGACAGCTCCCCAGAGACACTGGACTAAAGTAGCATTAACAGATGAGTTGAATGCCTTTAGCCAGCTACCAGATGGGTATTTCTCTAATTAACATTCTGAAGCTCGTAGTGCTAATACTGTTATTATTTTTGTTTAAAACTAGCAAATGGTCCAAAGTCTGGGTCTAGATCTGGACTTTCTGGGACAAATTCTGGTCCCTGGCTATGTCCCTCAGGTGCCTTTATGCCATTTGCCCTTCCCTTCAGAGCAACCATGGAGGAGGTGTGTTGGAAGAGGGCTCTAAACTGCATTGTACTCCAGCAATTCCTACTCAGCATAGCAGTCACTAGGAGACCATTCCTGCCAGCATAACTCCAAATTCTGCTCCAAATTCTGAGTGTGTGTGTGTGTGTGTGCAGAGGGAAGGAACCAGGCTACCCCGGACCAGGGAAGGAAAGAAGCGGCCTCACAGTCATTTTTCTCCCCCCCACACTGGTTCCTGCACTGCGTACAGCTCAGCTAGACCCAGGGACCTGGTCCTGTATCTCTAAAATGGTCGAAGGTAAAATCTCTGAATATGTCCAAAGTAGGGGATTTGAAATATGAAAGTTTTCAGCCTGTTTGGATTGGGTACATTATAAAGATAGGCACATGCAAGAAATCCTGTCTTGAATCCAGGGTTTGGATCTTGAGCACTGCTCTGGAGCCACCTCCAATAAAAAAACAACAATACATTTTTGTAGATTAAAAAAAATTAGTTAACTCTTCCCAGTGCCCCCAGTTTCATGTGTCTGTTCACTTCCCAACTCTGGCCAGGAACAGAACTGGAAGGAATGAAATAGTGCAAAAAGCTTCTAGTAGCATTTCCAGAGTGACTGGATGCAGGAACCACTGGAAATCTTGCAACAAAGCCTGCACCTCTTTCTCAATGTGTGGCCCACAACACTGGACACAATTACTCCTCACCAGTGCCATGTAGAGCAGAACAATTATCTGCTGTGTCTTATATATGGCACTCCTGTTAATACACCCCAGAATGATATCTGCCTTTTTTACAACTGCATCACAATTGGCTTATACTCAATATGTGATCCACTATAACCCCCAGATCCTTTTCTGAAGTACTACTGCCTAGCCAGATATTCCCCATTTTGTATTTGTGCATTTGATTTTTCTTTCCTAAGTGTGGTTCTTTGCACTCGTCCTCTTTGAATTTCATCTTGTTGCTTTCAGATCAATCTTCCAATTTATCAAAGTCACTTTGAATTCTAATTTTGTTCTCCAAAGTGCTTTTAATCCCTCCCATTTTGGTGTCATCTGCAAACTTTATAAGCATAGTCTCTACTTCAATATCTAGTCCAGAGGTCGGCAACTTTTCAGAAGTGGTGTGCTGAGTCTTCATTTATTCACTCTAATTTAAGGGTTGCGTGCCAACAATACATTTTAACGTTTTTAGAAGGTCTCTATCTATAAGTCTATGACATATAACTAAACTATTGTTGTATGTAAAGTAAATAAGGGTTTCAAAATGTTTAAGAAGCTTCATTTAAAATTAAATTAAAATGCAGAGCCCCCCAGACCGGTGGCCAGGACCCAGGCAATGTGAGTGCCACTGAAAATCAGCTCGCAGCTCGAAAATGCCGCCTTTGGCATGCGTGCCATAGGTTGCTTACTCCCGATCTAGTCATTAATGAAAATGTTGACTAGTATTGGACCCAGGACAGACCCCTGCGGGATCCCACTACATAAGTCTTCCCAGTTTGAGAGTGAACCATTAATAATAACTCTGAGTATGGTTTTTCAACCAGTTGTGCATCCACCTTACAGTAACTTCACTTAGACCATATTCATTAGTTTGCTTCTGAAACTGCCACATGGGACTGTGCCAAAAGTCTTACTAAAATTAAGTTATATCACGTCTTTTGCTTTCCCCGTCCACTAAACTAGTAAACCTGCAAAGAAGGAAATTACATTAGTTTGGGAAGAGTTGTTCTTGACGAATCCAGGCTGGCTATTACTGATCACATTATTGTCCTCCAGGTGTTTACAAATTGATTGATAATTTGTTCTTGTTTCTTTCCAGGAACTGAAGTTAGGCTGACTGGTCTATAATTCTCCAAGTCCTCCTCTTCCCTTTTTTAAAGACAGGTACTATATTTGCCCTTCTTCAGTCCTCTGGGACCTCTCCTGTTCTCAGGAAATTCTCGACGATCCTTGCTAATGTTTCTGAGATATACCATTCTGATTTGGATAGTGTTTGTACACTCATCCTGCACAGGTGAAAATGTTGGCACAATGCCATGCAGAATCAAACCCGAAGTACAGATTATGATATTATTGTTATTCCCAGTTTAAGTTGGATTCCCAAAATGTGATGTTGCCAAGGTGACATAAGACTTGCCTTTTTATTGCCTGTACACCATCATTATTGGGATAATTTATGATGCCATAGCCCTCAATCTCACTGGCACAGGGCTAGAAATTGCATAGCTTGTGAAACATGATAAAGATTCATCAACTTCTCCTTGGTCAAATACAGCAACACAGAGTTGCTTGATCATTTTCCCAAAGGGCATTGCTATCTGCCACTCTATGGTGGGAGATGAGGACAAAGAATAAAATATAAATAAAAAAAGCATAATTTGCCAGGGGCTAATGAATTCATTTCATTGAATGTCATTAGATTACAATATTTTTTTCAAATGCTTAAATAAAAAACAGCTCCTAGAGATAAAAGGCATGTATTCAGGCAACATATATTTCCATTCCACCACCATGGCCCCTTTTCTGTAACATCCTGTGTTTTCTTGTACTGATCTGTCTTGTCATTCAACCAAAATAGGGTTCAGAATCTTTTTCTCATCATTAGTAATGAAACCTTGCATACCCTGGGAAATCCACTTCTTTGCATATAAAAAATACTTTACCAAAGCCTTGGCTGTCAGTAGTAAGGTTGAAGGGACATCTCTACCACCTAATAAACAAAGAGTAGATTTAGCAAAGAGATTCAGAAAAGTAAGAAAAAGGCAAGAGAAAATGTAGCACAGCATTAAAAGAGAAAGCCTTGAGATTCACATAGAAGATTAAAGGATTACGGCTATCTTGGAAGCTTTTGAGAATGAAGGACCTAGCTAGCCTATTCTATCACCAGCACTGTTAAATTCTCTGACACAGTTTTCTTTTTTGTTATTCTGCATATGATAAAGTAGTTAACTGAACGACGGTGTCCTGACGGATTTCAAATAATGAACTCACCATCAATGAGATTAGAATAAATTCAGACACAAGAGAGTATAGTCCACTACATCTTAACGAAACCTCATTGTGTTGTAATCCAATTCACATCTTTATTCTTCATCTAGGAGATTTAGTACTTATGTATTTTATTTTTGTCTATAAAATAATACTTATAATAGTACAAATAATAGTACAAATATCCTCCACTGAATAGCCATTCCTCTAGAATATTTGAAAATCTCATAATAGTCTGTATTAAAATACAATCAGGGGTTCTAGTGTAGTAGTAAATTACTAAATAGCTAGCAATAGCATCCAAATTGTCCAGTGAAATCAAAGCAGAGATATCCGTCTATGCAAGATATCATTAAAAGTGTCACTTCAAATATACTACAATATTTTATGACTTCTCAATTTCACATAAAGAAATTATTCTTTACTTATTCATCTCACTCTTTACATACATACACATAAAGACTCTACTTTACATAACCTTCTTCCACCAGCTTCAACACATTTAATTAAAGCTATCATCACAGCCATTGGATTGCGCTCTTAATGTCTGTCACCTCTTTTGTATATTTCATAAGAGTTCTCTTGCTATATTCACTCATATCATCCCATCCTCTCACTTGCTCTTTGGAAGTTAGTGTTGTACCAAAAACTGGCTATAAGTAGTTTATGGAACTGGCTAATCAGTAAGTGAGACGACTTATTATTTCCACAGTCACACAGGCAAAGCATCCTTTATAAATATGTTAAGTGCTGGGACAGCACTTAGCCTATTTGTTATTAATATATAATTATTCACATCTTATGTAGTATTTATTCATGAACAAACAAAAAGAAAAATGGAAGTAATCTTTTGCCTTTCATGCCAGCCCCATGTAGCAGCTTTATGCTCTCTATTACTTTGACTCTATCTACAGCAAAACTGCTGAAAATCCCCCACTGTTACACCTCCACTGATGGTAGCAATATTATATCCTGAGAGTGGGAGAGCTAGTGTAGGCCAGCTTCTGATGTTTTAACACATGTCCTGCTAGAACACATAAGCCAATGCCCTCTAAAAGTCAATGAGTAAGCATGGATAATGGCAACTTTTCTAGAGGGAAGATTTCTTTCAGCTGCGATGTTGCTCTTTTGAGATTTCAGGGTCAGACAACTGGCTTTTCAATATATCATACCAGCAGGGTCACTGCAAATTGATCTCATCCTGTAAAGTACTGAGCACCATCCTGTGAAGTGCTGAGCAGCCTCAACATCAGTGGGAGTTGAAGACACTAGCACCTACCTAGCAGAAGGTATTCAGTATTTTACAAGATTTTGTCTTTTTCATATGCTTCTCAGCTTGGGAATACAGGAGATGTAGTTGTTTTCATTAAATAAGGAGGTGGTTGTACACAAGCTTCGAGGGCCACATATATAAGTTGCTTCTGTAAATGACAAAGGTGAGATGCGGCTTTGAAAATTTGTGTAGTTCAATTTCTGAGTTGTTTCACTAACGAGCGTTGCAGCATGTTCTCTATCTCTCCACTTCTCAAGGACTAGTAGAGCTAAAACATTTGCTTTGCACTTCTAGGTCATCTAATTCAGTTCTCATAAGAGAGCATGAACGGTGCCTATGTATCATAAAGATGCCAAGCACTAAAGCAGGTCTGCAGGTAAAATGGATTTTTCCTTCCCCCATTTTCCCCCCAGCATAAAGCAATAGGTTTTTATTATGATAATCAGATTTACAAGGAACTATTCCTGTCACAACCTTGGCAAAGATGCTGAGTATAGAACTTAACCTGGGCTATGATCATGAGGCAAATTCGTATAAACCAATAGTCAAAATTAATTTCCATGTTAAATGAAGGAGAAAAAATAGTCACTTTATATGGGTATATATATTATATATAAATATACCAAACGTGCCCTACTAAAACCTACCATATTATATCTCCCTACTTTGGATTATCATAATTTGCACAAGATGTGAACATATTAAATGGCAGCTACTGCAAATGTGCTTCATTTGTATTTATGTTCAAGTTTATAAAAATGTGGTGGCTATTCTCGCCTGTTGTATGTGCAAAAACTATAAAAGACACAGGGATCCAGATTCCCCTCTTTACAATGGTGCAACTCCGTTGACTTCAGAGGAGTTATTCCTTATATGTACACCCTCATTAATGGAATAATGTCCATACATTAATCAGCAATGAAATTTGCCCCGATGCAAGGGCCCACACAAGGGGTCCTAGGATAGGACTTATGTGGTACAGAAATGAGAAACTTGTTCTGTCCTCTCCCCTGGTATGAATTTAACCCTAATTCAAATGAAGGTCAGTTTACAAGAAAGACATTCCATTACCTCAGCTACTCTCCAAAAACCCTTCAGACCCCCCCCCCTCAAATATAGGGTGACCAGACAGCAAATGTGAAAAATCGGGACAGAGGGTGGGGGGTAATAGGAGCCTATATAACAAAAAGACCCCAAAATCAGGATTGTCCCTATAAAATTGGGACATCTGGTCACCCTACTCAAATACCTCCTTATAGGGCCACCCAGCAGGGGGAAGGACAGTTTTCCCTGGTCTCGCCATTTGAGAGACCCCCCAAATAAAATGTCAGAGCCTGTAATATGGGCTGTCTGACCTAGTGGTTGGAGCCAGGAACAAACTCAGGGTCTTGGTCACACCAAGGGTCAAAGCCAGAGTCAGCAAGGGATCATGGCAAGGAAGCAGGAACCAAGCCAGGACACAGTGACTTGGTCTAGGCAGTAACAGATCCAGCAATTTGTTGCTCAGACAAGGGATGGGATAGCAACAAGGAGCTTTATACCCAGTGGTGTCCAATCAGCAGGCTCCTGTTATTCATCTGACCCTGCTGAGTCAGCAGGTGTAGTTTCTGGTGGTGGGGTATTAGCAGCTGTTCCCTCATCAGCCATTACAGCTTGGTGGTGCAGAGGATACGGCTCCTACTTAGCAGCCCCATGGACCTGTAGACCTATAGCACCTGACATGTTGTAACCTGTGCCAGGTTGCAATGCTACTTGCTGAAATTTGGCCCCATCATCATGACAGAAGGGCAGGGAAGTCAAACCTAAAAGATGCTGCACTAGGTTACAACAGCCAGGAGCCACCTGTGGTAGGGTGGGCTTGCTCTCCCTACAGCCGCATCCACAGAGGCCTCACTGTTTTTGCACCCTCAGTTTCAGATTATTCCCTTGCCCTCCTAAAAATCTCTATGCAGATCCACCTCCTTAGGAAATCTTCTAGACCCTGGTGTATATTCTGCATGTCCACAACCTCAGGGACCAAATGGTGGAAGCAAATGAGCTGCCTCCAGCTTCCAAACAACTTCTGAAAACTGACCCAGATGATCTTAACTGCAAGGATGGAGCATGAAGAAAGTCTGCTGACACGTAAGATCTAAACTACAGATCAAAAGTAATACCTTGTATTGCACTTGGAAAGATGCTGGAAAACAGTGTACACAATCTATATAGCACTAGTGTAATATGCTGCGTGCTTGAAACATTACTGAGTGATCAAGCAGCTAAATTTTGCACTAGCTGGAGTTTCCAAATGAATTTCAAGAGAAGTCCTATGTAATCCAATCTGGGGATAACAAACACATGGATAGCTATTGTACAGCTCTCAAAGAGAAAAGGTCACAAGAGCTTTGCCAACTGAAGATAGAAAAAAGCGCTTTTGGCTTCTGTCTGGACATCCAGAAGCAGAAGAATATCCAATAAATCATTGAGATTGTGAGATTTATTATAACAATTGTGTGCATATCTTGTCACTTAAGGGAGGAAATATCTTTTCCACTATCTGCTCTGGTTATTTCACCTTATAGTGGGTATATGTCTGTAACCTAGTAACAATAAGAAAATCTGGTTTTTAAAACCAGATGTTTTCAGCTGAATGAGACCACCCTTGAATACAGGGGTGAAAGTAACATTAATCACTTATTGGTACGGGGGTTGGCTCTGGCCTCTGGAAGGGGCAGGACCTCGGGCAGAAGGGGCAGGGCTGGGGGTCAGTGTCACCCAGCCAGCCCTTCTGTACTGCCTGGTCCGTGCTGCCCAGGGCTCCAGCAGTGATTGAAAGGGCCCGGGGCTCTGGCCGCTGCTGCTACCCTTCCTTTTAAGTCACGGCCCCGGGGCAGCTGCTCCTTTTGCCCCTCTCCCACCATTGGTGGTCCTGACGGTAGGGGCATGGCAGGGCCGCCAATGGGGGGGGACGGGCGCAAAAGGGGCAACGATGTTAAAGCAGGGTCCTTTGCTATGGCAGTGCCCATTTTGCACCTCCCCCCGTCCCGTTGGCGGCCCTGCTGGCAGGGCCACCAATGTGGGGTGCAAAAGCGGCAGCACTTTAATGTCAGCTGAGTACAGGCCGGTACCGGTGGCCACTTTTTACTAGTACACTGTACCGGCTTACTTTTACCCCTGGATGAATACAGCCCGAGAAAACAGCTCTGAGATACGTGAACTGCTCCATTCGTGCCAGTGGGTATTTTCATCCCCCTTCCCCACCATCAATGCCTGTGAGCCTTTGGTATGCACCAGGCATGCCTGTTCTCAGCTCCTCACCCCACTCTCAGCAGTGTGTGCTTGGTGCATGCTCCAAGCATGCCTGTTCTCCGCTCCCCACAAAAAGCTCACATGGGGGTGTGGAGACGGAGAAAGGAGCTTAGACTGTCAAAGGGTCAGGGACTCCCAGATCCTATGGGGGAACAGGGCGAGGGACTCAGATCTCCCCAGAGGTGTAGAGTCCTCCAAAATCCAGAATACATTTATGGCACAGGGAGAGGAGCTCAGGCCCCCTATCAGAAGCAGGGGTCCTTCAGATCCTGGCACACTCGTGGGAGTGGAGAATGTGGCCCTGACAGCCCCCCCCAATCTTTAATCCCTTCAACTCTGCCACCCCTGTTGATTTTTTAAAATGCTTGGGCTTTCTTTGGATAGGGGGAGACAGTTTCTCAGAAACATATTTGTTCAAACCCCAAAACTGGGTCACTAGCAATACCCAGCACTGCCATGAAGCACAGCAATTCTCAAGACAGTTTGAGTAAGCATGTGTATTTTAGAGCACTTAGAAGAGCAAATCCTTCAACCAGAAAGTGCTTCAGAAGCTTAACTATAGACAGGCATGGAAGGATTTGATTTTTATTGGTAAAAGTTTGTAAATGTCAATTTCACCATTCACACGAACCGACAAAATATATTTCCATTGACAGTAATAGAAATGGACGGATAGGCAAAGTAAGAAAAATGCAGCTTGAGAACTTATATACAATTTGAGTTAAGGATATTTACTTTGTATATTTTGACATGTGAGATTGACAATTTGTGTGTTATAGAATCATAGAAATGTAGGGCTGGAAGGGACCTCGAGAAATCACCCAGTCCAGCCCCCTGTGCTTTGGTAGGACCGAACATAGACCATCCCTGACAGATGTTTGTTCAACCTGTTTTTAAAACCCCCCTCCAGTGTTTCCACATTATCTCTTGGAAGCCTATTCCAGAGCTTAACTACTCTTTCCCCTAATATCTAACAATATAAAGCTTTAACTTTTTGAAATTTACATCTACTACTGTTATTAAACAGTTATTGCCTGACCCTCCCTGCAATAATTTCCCAAAACGGTGAAAATTTAAATTGATAAAAATCAACAAAATAAAATCCATAGTTTTGCACAACTGTGAACATTTAAATAAAAATAGAAAAAAATGCTTGAAAGTAAGCAGTTATTTTATCAAAATTATAAAAAATAAAAATTGAATTCTGCCAAGCCTAACTATAGAAGAGCTAGTGCATCTCTGTAATGTAATATTCAGAGTTTGCCAAGAATGTCAATTTATAAGAAAAAATGTCATTAACAAAACCCATTGGATTTCAGTATTTATACTGATTATTTTGCCCTAAAAATGCTTTCACACAGATGACAACTTTAATTCTTGTCACAGATCAGTTTTAGCATCCTACCAAAATTCAAGACATCAACCAAGGGAATTAAAGAGTTTGCCAACTTATTTTTTTTCCATCAGAAGTGTTGGTCTTTGACAAACTGTTTCTTTTTTTATTGGTGTAAGACTTCCATAGAGCTGACAGCATTTATTAAGTAAACAAAATAGATCAAGGTGTTTAACAAAATCATTTTGTTTACAGCATATCTTCTAGTTAGTTGACAGGATGTTTTTCCCTGCTGAAGTATGTTGTTAATATGCCAGTATTAGTTTTCATAATTCTACTGTACTGAAACACATTTCAATATCTGATCAGAGAATGAACATTAAAAAAAATACAATTACTGGCACAGTACCTACAGATCACCTATTTATAGTTAACATCTTTAAACTACTGCCTGACAGAAGAATAATGAACAAATTACATGAATGAACATGCAAGGACCAAATGGGGAGGTACTTTTTACTTGCTATTAATGACAAAGGGACTTCTTAAAATACTAACATTTACACATCAGCATAAAAGTTACCCCTAGGATTACTTTGGAGTTAAACTTCCACACCATAGAATTGATTTACACCATACTGTCTAGTGTGGTGTTGATTTACACCATACTGTCTAGTGTGAGAGTGACCTGTTGGCTAGAATAAGGGATGTGGAATTAGGACTTAGGTGTCCTATTCCCAGCTGTGCCACTACCTTGCTGTGTGGTCTTGTATAAATCCTATAATCGACCTGTGCTTCAGTTTATCCATCTGTATATTGGGGATAAGAATATTTACCAACCTCACAGGAGTGCAAACAATGAATTAATACGTGTAAAGTTCTGTGAAAAGTTTGTATGACTAGGTCAATATAAGTGAACAGTATGAATATTAATTATTGCAGCAGATATTATATGGCATTTAAGATAACACACTTCTTAGACTGTCCAAGAATAATGTGTGCTAGAATAACTAGACACAAATAACAAATAAGGATGATATGTCAGCCCTAAGTCAGAATTTCCTTGTTTTCCTGGTGTGTGCATGTGTCTGAATTGCAATGCTCAATAAAATACAGTATCTTTAAATGTAATTTTAATATACATAGACATCAGTTGGCTTCAACTTAAAATTGTAATATCTCCTTCGTGCAGTTACTCTGTCACCTTACTTTCATGTTATTGTCTCAATGGTTTTGCAATGGGGTTGTTTCATTTTTGTCTGGCTAATCTGAGTGTCACCTTTCTAGATTTTCATTTCGTTATGGTGACACTAAGATGCAGTAAGAAAATAATTCTTACACTGGCACTGAAATATTTTCCCCATTGTAATGACATCATATTGAGCTCATCAGTGAATATCTGAACAATTGCACTAAAATTACTTTTCCATGGCAATACCACACTGAGTCAGCCTCCCTTGTGATCAGAGGGCATTATACTGAAATGAAATATTTGATATTTTTGTGGCAAAGAGCAGCCCTTATGTAAGTGCACTAACAAAAAAATTTCTCCCTTAGCATAGCATTTTCTTAATTATCTTGCTAATCTGAACACTTTTGCATGACCCTACATACACCAAATATCATGGAGCTCATTTTTCCCTTCACATAAATCCCATTGACTTTATGGGAGATACATACAGATATTAAGCAGAGAAAAGGCTCCTAAAAGTCAGTCCACATACTACCTCCTATACAAGTGATTTAAAAATAAATATCTAGGGCTTTAGTGTGCAGTATTTACTTTCTAATCTTGTCCCTTCACACTTTCTCCTTGCCTCCTTCCAAGTCTCCCCTGCTCCTCCACCACACTCTCTTTCCCCCTTCTTACAAATCCCCCCTCTCTTCCACATTCTCTGCTCCCCTCCCTCATCATCACTTTCTTTCTCATTCCCTCCTTCAGTGTCCACCTTCCTCCTTAACCTTCACACACACGACAGGTCAGATCCCTAGCCCTACTTTGGCAGGGCAAAGTGATCTTTAGCCTAACTAACAGGCATCTTAGGATTCACCCAACAGGCTCAACATTGCTATAGCCAACTCTACACTAGTCCCCACTGATGAAGGGAGTGTGTTGGGGTATTCCAGCAGCAGGGCTGAAGTAAAAGTATTCCAAGCTCCTCAC
The DNA here is from genome assembly GCF_965140295.1 of Lepidochelys olivacea. NCBI lineage: Eukaryota > Metazoa > Chordata > Testudines > Cheloniidae > Lepidochelys > Lepidochelys olivacea. The sequence continues at coordinate 68,777,057 of NC_140418.1, read as the reverse complement.
TAGTATAAGGGCCCCTAGAGGGATATTACAATCTGGAAGAGGTTAGAGAAGCCAGTAGTCTGCTCTAATTTGTGCCAGAAGCTGGTTTAGATCAGAGGAAGTGGAAAGGTGGGTTATTTTGTCCCACTTTTGACTGCTTTCTTTCAGTTGAATCAAGCCAGAACCTAGCACAGCTGAGGATTCAGCCCTAAGTTTACAGTTTCACCGTGGGGCCAGACCCGTTCACATTTGATATTACCTTATAGCTGTGCATGAGTGTGTGTGAAGTGGGCAGGAGAGTGTAAGGAGCTGACCCTTCTCCTTGCACACGCCAGGCAAGGGTCGTATGCTAGTAGTGCCTGTACTCACAGTAGCACCTTGAAAGCACCTGTAGAGGCTGGTCACAAAAGACCTCAAAGGATATGGAGAGGGGAGGCAGGGCCACGGCTACCCTCCATATCCTGTTGGATTTTTTTTCTAGTCAGCTGAAAATTGCCATCTAGTCCCAGGATAGAATTACTGAGGGTGGCAGCAGAGCATTCTGTGTGAAAACTCCTCAGGGCTAAAATTCACTTGTTTTTTTTTTTTTTTTTGATCTTCAAAGATAAGTTTGGTAACTTTTAAAATATCGGACCGACACATTCCTTAATTCTAACATTTTCTTAAATTAGGTCTTTAGCCACAACTTCCCTTTTCTAGGTTTAAAGTCCCTGATGTGTTTCTCCCAATAGCTAATCCAAGCCCATTTAATGTATTTCCTTTCATACGACATTGTATTTTAATCAGAGAGGGGGAACTCAAATATTTGTGAAAAAGAAATACTAGTATAATCATTTGCTGCACTAATCTAAGTTTTTCCATATGAGGATCTAATATCTCCTTCAGTTTCCTGGGGCTCATGCTCACCCAGGTCTTCTTTTATCCTGTGTGGACAAAGCTTTTCACCACATTCAGAGGAAGGTTTCATTTAATAAGTGCTCAGTCTCTTAAATGTCTACTGCTGAACATGGCTCTCACACAATCATAGAATCATAGAATATCACGGTCGGAAGGGAAATCAGGAGGTCATCTAGTCCAACCCCCTGCTCAAAGCAAGACCAATCCCCAACTAAATCATCCCAGCCAGGGCTTTGTCAAACCTGACCTTAAAAATATCTGAGGAAGGAGATTCCACCACCTCCCCAGGTAACGCATTCCAGTGTTTCACCACCCTCCTAGTGAAAAAGTTTTTCCTAATATCTAACCTAAACCTCCCCCACTGCAACTTGAGACCATTACTCCTTGTTCTGTCATCAGCTACCACTGAGAACAGTCTAGATCCATCCTCTTTGGAACCCCCTTTCAGGTAGTTGAAAGCAGCTATCAAATCCCCCCTCATTCTTCTCTTCCGCAGACTAAACAATCCCAGTTCTCTCAGCCTCTCCTCATAACTCATGTGTTCCAGTCCCCTAATCATTTTTATTGCCCTCCGCTGGATGTTTTCCAATTTATCCACATCCTTCTTGTAATGTGGGGCCCAAAACTGGACACAGTACTCCAGATGAGGCCTCACCAATGTTGAATAGAGGGGAATGATCACGTCCCTCGATCTGCTGGCAATGCCCCTATGTATACATTCCAAAATGCCATTGGCCTTCTTGGCAACAAGGGCACACTTTTGACTCACATCCAGCTTCTCGTCCACTGTAACCCCTAGGTCCTTTTCTGCAGAACTGCTGCCAAGCCATTCGGTCCATAGTCTGTAGCGGTGCATGGGGTTCTTCCGTCCTAAGTGCAGGACTCTGCACTTGTCCTTGTTGAACCTCATCAGATTTCTTTTGGCCCAATCCTCTAATTTGTCTAGGTTCCTCATTATTTCCCGCAGAACTCCAGTTCCAGCTGACGATCCTACATACTATATACCTCATATACCTATTCAGGATACATTTTCAGGGTCAAAGGAATGCATTTCATGTATGTTTATGTATTTATTACCAAGCACAGCGCTCACTACAGGGAGCAGTGCCACTGAAGTCATGAGATCTACTCCCATTGTTCTGCACTACCCCAGTGAAGTGGGCTAGCGAAAGGATCTGAGTCCTCGCTCCCACTTCCTTTACCCAGTGGCCTCCCTGCCCTTGAGGACTCCCCTTCCACTCTCCTGTCTGGCAGAGTCCTCGTAACCCCAACAAGGCTGGGCCCAGGATTCCCGGGGGGCACGACCCCCAACCCTGCTGTGGTCACCTAGGACAGGGGCTATGGTGTCCCCGCTCCGGGGTACTCTCTCTGCACTGGGCACGTCTCTGACCCACTGACCATTACATACAAGTTAAAGCAAATGCAAGTTATTTAATCAACAATTAATTTTAAAAAGAATAAGAAAAAATGGGAAAGGTTAAAGGAAACACATCAACCCGCTCTGTGGCAGGGAATATCACAAGCAGTGTCTCTTGAATGTCAGGGCAGTTCACAGTCTGTTCCTTGTAAGTCCGAGGCCTCCTTCTCAGGCCCTGGCTGTGCTGCAGGGATGCTGTGGGTTGGACTCTTGCTCTGGTGGTAGCCACACGCTCTCAGGCTCTAAGTGGTAGGACCCTTCTTCCCAGTGTCGACCCCGCCCTGTCGGGGTTACGATCCAAGCCTGGCCTGCAGAACCTTTTGGCTGAGGCATCTCCCTGTGCTGGGCCCGCTGCCCAGGATCCCCCTCAGTTTCCCCAGCTGCTCACCACACCCAGCTCCGGACTGCTCCAGCCCCAGCTGCACCACTCTGTCTCAGCACTGCTGCTGCTGCTCTGCCTCCAGCTCCCTGGGCTGCTTCTTTGGCCCCTCTGCCTCTGGTTGCTACAGCTCTGCTCCCAGGACGGGTCTGCTCTGCAGGCTGCTTCTGTGACTCTGCTCCCAGCACTGACCTGCTTCCTGGGCTGCTTTTCTGGCCCCTCTGGCTCTGGTTCCTACAGCTCTGCTCCCAGGGCAAGTCTGCTCTCTCTGGGTTGTGCCTCTGGCTTTGGGGCTGCAGCTCTGCTCCCAGGACAGGGTCTGCTCTCTCTGGGCTGCTCTTCTGGTCCCTCTGGATCTGGCACAGCTCTGCTCCCCAGCTTAGCTTGGGCCCTGTTTTCTCCTTAGCCCCACTCTGTCTGACCCAGGCAAGTCCAGCTCACACAGAGGACGGGACCTCCCTGGCCTCCTGACCCCCTGATTAGCCTGCCCGCCCTGTCATTCAGGCTGACCTGGAGCATTGGCCTCTCCCCATTATTTCCGGGGACTATCAGTCTCAGGGTCCTGATTTCCCATAGACCCTTCCCCTTTTACTACTAGGAGCTAGCCAACCAAAACACCCCCACTGAATGTTAGTAAGGGAACTACAGTCCCCTTACATTGAGAATGTGCCGGCTCAGCACACAGACAGGCATGATGTACTGGAATAAGCACATGGCTGGGAACAAGTAACTTCTGAGTTCTAATCCCAGTTTTTATGATGACCCTCTGGGCAGCCTTGACCAAATCACTTATCCTCTCAGTCTTGGTTTTGCCATTTCTGATATGGTAATAATAGTTACGGTAGCTACTGATTGTAACCATATGTCCCTACAACGGTTACCCTTGTTTTCCCTCCATTTTTTTGGGTCTTGCTGTTTATTATTCTTATTTATTATTACCCCAATCAGGGTCTCGTTATGTTAGGTACTAAACAGACAAGAAGAATGACAATACCTACAGCTTACAGTCTACACATTAGGCAGGATGCAACAGGTGTGTACATGTGCATGTTTGTACATCATCATATATCTAGCACAGCACCGTGCAACATATTCACAACACTAACAACACAATTAATGTGTATCTATTCCCAAAATAATAGTAGTTATATATATACACACACACACACACAAATATACATACATCTATATATAGAAAGTAAACAAATAAATCATCTGCTCTGGAGTGAAATTTTTCTTAGCTCATAGAAACACTCTCCAACCAATTAATACCATTTTTGTTCTTATTCTTCTCCCCAGTTTTAGGGCTTAGGTTTAGGGCTTATTTTTTTGTTTCTACTTTTAGCTCTCAAATTGGAAAGTTGCAGGTTTCCTGTTCATGTATTTGACCTTGCAATTTAACAACTCCCCTTTGACAGAAAAATGAAACACTCGAAAACTGACAAGTTCTGAGTCATTCCATCTTTTTTCATTATCTTAGAGGAAGATTTCAAAAGAACAGGAATATTCCTGTTTCTATGTTTGTAAAACTCATATTCTAAAAAGGAGAACATTATTTGCAATTCACCCTTTGCATCAAATTTAAAATGAAGAAAAAGCACACACAAGTTCTTAAATGATCTTCCCCCCAATAGAATTAAAGAAGTCTAAAGCAATAATGGGATTAATTTACTCATATGAAGAGTCTCAAAAGTCAATGTGACTACTTGTGTGAGCCATGGGGACAGAATTTGGCTTCAAGTGTCTAATTTGCAAAGAATATACTATGTTTTGCAATATCTAAGGAAATCTTGAAATATGGTTAAAAGTAAACAAAGCAAATATAAATTTTGCACTGGTTTTCACCATGACTTATATAGCCCTTGTACAATTAAACAGAAACTATTATGTTCAGTTCTGGGCAGCTTGATATAGACAGACCAGAGGGAATTTAAAGAGAAACAGAAAAATGGAATTGGAGTGATAGACTTTCAAGGAAAGATCAAAAAAGCTAAATGTATTTACAATAGCTTAACAAAGCAGAAACTAAATGGGAACATGACAACAGTCTACAAATATTAGAAGAGTGTTAATACTGAAATGGGAAGCAATTATTTTTCATAATTAAGAAGCAATGAAACGAAATTAAAGGAAAAAATAGGCTGACTGTAATTATATTTTTCCTGAGGGTGAGGTCTGTTAGGCTATGTCTATGTCTAGAGCTCTCCTGCCGACAAAATAAAACTACCCCCAACAAGGGGTGGTAGCGTGGTTGACAGGAGAGCGTCTCCTGCCAACAAAGCACTGTCCACACTAGCACTTTTCATCAGTACCGCTTTTGTCAGTCAGGGGTGTGTATTTTCACACCCCTGACTGACAAAAGTTTTACCAACAAAAGTGCCGTGTAGACATAGCCTTAGTCTGGGGAATTATTTCTCCAAGGAAAAGAGGAAATTCCCATCACTTGTCACATATAAAAATAGACTGTTGAAAACACAAATACATGTAAATAAGGGACAATTTTACACTAGCGGAGAGATGAATTAGATAGATGATCCAAGGCCCACTGAATTCCACAGAAAGATACTAGTAGACTTAATGAGCTTTCTATCTGGTGGTTAGTAGATCTTTTCCATCTGTGATTTTTATAAGTCCACAAAAAATAGGGTACTTTTGTCCTCACTGTATTACAGCTACAGTTATTTTCTGCTGATACTTTTCTATTTAAGGTAAAGGGCATTTGACCCATTTTCAACCAGTGGCTAGCTGATCAACAGTTTTTGATGCAAAAATTACTGCTCAACTCGGACAAATGGTATAAAATCCTTAGACCCCATGAACCTGTCTCACTTTACTGAAATACGTTTTGACAATCCCAGGGTAGAATAAAAATACACAAAGGGGGTGCAAAGGGAAGGTGGAGTGAGCAGAGATGAAAAAATGAGCTTTTCAAGTTTGTTTTAACCTACATTTTATTCTTTACTGGCCGCCAAAGCAAAATTGTAGTCTGATTTTTCATTCCAGTCTACTATACGTACACAGAATATACATATACCTACCAGTGAGGGCTGCCAGGAATACAGTTAGTCAGTACCTACACTGGCTGGCCTGGCCAAGCCCATTAGAGGACAAAAGCCATCTATAGTACTTGTTGAGCAGCCCTAGCCAGCTGCAGATCCTCTGGCTGAGTGGGAAACTTGTGATGTTGCAACCTATCCTGGACTGTTCCTTTCCCTAGCATTGAGGAAAATGATGCATCCCAAGGTTGGTTCTGACATATATAATATAATATTTTAAAAATGTTTTTCTTCTTCTAACAATGTATGGTAATTAGTTTTGTCAAGTGTTTAAAATATAATGAAAAAGGGCAGTGTATTATGTCTATGAAGGACTTAAACATAGAGAACCAAATTCTGCTCTCAATTACAACTTGTGTAATCCCACTGATTCCAAATGTTTAAGATATTAATTGTAAGAGGAGCTGGAGGAAAAGTCCGGAGTCATTCTTGTTTGGCATTGCTTCTCACGTTACTAGTGTTAGGTACCCCCGGAGGCTGGTACTTTTGGTCTGGGGACCCCAGAGCCTCAAAGCTGATGTATGCATAATTGCTTAACCAAACTGTCCCCAGCTGAACTTTGTGGATCTGGACAAAATCAGATCCAGGTCCAAACTAAACCTTGTCTTGGTATTACAAAACCAAAATTTACACTTCCTGATACATCCCTTGTTCACACACACACACACACACACACACACCCAAACAAATTCAAGAATGAATTCATTGTGTATAAAATACATACATATGCTCTTTTATATATTATATTCTCAGAGATCATATTTCTATTTATAATAAAACATTTTTATTTCAATTTAGTTTATTTGTTTAGTGCCAATAACATACTGAGGGCTGTATAATACACAAAAACTAAAGATAGCCCCCGTCACAAAGAGCTTCTAGTTTATATACAGGTCTGTACAGACATAGCTAATAAACAGAGAATATTTGCCATTAGTTAACACGAAGTGGTATGCGAGATGTAACAATTAATTTCTGTTCTAAGTATACAAAAAACATGAGGTCAAGCTGCTGAATCCTAAATATCCACCATATGACAATTGATGGCAAATGTTGACCTTTTCATAGCTACTACTGGACTCAAATGTGTATAATAGGATAAGAGGCTAATATGGTGACAAGTACAGTTGCCAACTTTCACGCCGTAAATAAGCACCCCGACTTTCACAATAAGCCAACAATCAAGGTAATCCCATTTCAAAACAAGGCCAAAACAAACCAATCCCTAAGAACCCCAACACTCTATGTGACTAGATTCCCCCCGGCATGCAGTCTGGGACTGTGGTGGGCCTGTTGTGTACCCCTCACTCTCTCCCCCACTTGCGCCTGCTTGCCGGGAGCCAATAAAAAAAAAAGAAGCAACAAGCAACAAGCCAAACAAGCCAAACAAACAACAAGTCAAAAACCTAGCCAACAAGCAACTCACAAGCTAATTAAGCCAAAAACAAGCCCAATTTCCGTGTTTTTTTCACAGGTTTGGCATGTCTGGTGACAAGTAATACCCAACATGGATTTCTCAAAAATAAAACATGACAAACCAACCTAATTTTCTTCTTTGACAGGGTTATTGGCCTAGTGGATTGTGGGGGTGGGGTGGGAAGCAGTAGGTGATATATCTTGATTTTAGTAAGGCTTTTAATACAGTCATGACATTCTCATAAACTACATGACATTCTCATAAACTAACTAGGGAAGTATGATCTAGATGAAATAACTATAAGGTGGGTGTACAACAGGTTGAAAAATTGTACTCAAAGAGTAGTTATCAATCAATGGTTCTCTGCCAAATGGGAGGATGTGTCTATTGGGGTCCTGGAGGGGTCTCTCCTGGGTCCAGTACGATTCAACATTTTCATTAATGACTTGGATAATGGAGTGGAGAGTATGCATAAATGTATAACATTTATGGAGAACACGAAGCTGGAAAGGCTTACAAGCACTTTGGAGGAAAGGATTAGAATTCAAAACAATCTTAGTTCATTAATTAGAGAAATAGTCTGAAATCAACAAGATGGAAGAAAATCAAACGCACAACTACAAATTGGGAAATAATGGGCTAACTAGTAGTACTGCTGAAAAGGAGCTTGGAATTATAGTGGATCACACAATAAATATGAGTCAACAACGTGATGCAGTTGCTAGAAAGGCAACTGTCATTCTGGGGTGTATTAACATGAGTGGTGTATATAAGACACAGGAGATAATTGTTCCACTCAACTCAGCACTGCTGAGTTCTCACCTGGAGGACAGAGTCCAGTTCTGGGTGCCACACTTTAAGAAAGACGTGGACAAACTGGAGAGAGTCCAGCGGAAAGCAACAAAAATAATGAAAGGTTTAGAAAACCTGACCAATGAGGAAAGGTTAAAAAAACTGAGCATGTTGTTTAGTCTTCAGAAAAGATGATTAAAGGAGGAACTGACGACAGTCTTTAAATTTGTTCAGGACTGTTATAAAAAGGACAGTGATCAATTGTTCTCCACCTCCACTGAAGAGAGGATACAAAGTAATTGGTTTAGGCTACTTCTACACTTGGCACTGGGGATGCAATTCCCAGCTCATGTAGACATACATAGACTAGCACTCATTGAGCTAGCATGCTAAAAATAGTAGTGTAATTGGGGTAGCATGGACAGCAGCAAGGGGCAGTATGTGCTAGCCATGCTGAGTACCTACTCGGGGGCTTCAGGTGGGTTTGTATTCAACACGACTAATCTGTGCTGCCATTTGGCGCTGCCAGTGTTACCCCAGCTGCACCACTATTTCTGACGCAGTAGCTCAATGACAGCACAAGTACGTCTACATGAGCTGGGAATCACACCCCGGGCTCCAAGTATAGACATATCATTAATCTGCAGCAAGGGAGATTTAAGTTAGGATATTAGGGGAAAAAATGAACTATAAGGATTGTAGTTGAGTACTGGAATAGGTTATTAAGGGAGGCTGTGGAATCCCCATCATGGGAAGTTTTAAAGAACAGGTTAGACAAATACCTGTCAGGTATAGTCTAGCTAGTTTCTGTAACTTTCTGCATATAAAACAATGAAATAGTCTTAACATTTGACAAAAACAACAAAGAATGTACGTAGAGGGAAAGCTATTGAGGAAAATATTAATTTACACATAAACATAGATAATGTGTTTTTGAAGATTCAAACATCCCATTTAAATTTCCTGTGACTTCAGTTTGTTTCCATACCCAGCCTGATGACTATTTGTTACAAAATACAGTTACTACCATTGTCATGAAACAACATTTTTGTACCACTCTCTCTCTTATATTTTGTTTGTGTTACTTTTGAGCAAATGTTTATGAATCAACTTATATTAAATCTCTCAGACATAATACTTTACAAATAGCCTATGAAAATTATAATGTGTTCTCCTAATTAGCTGATCATCAAACTATAATCATTTCAGGATAAATTACGTTATGGGTATTACAAAACAGTAGTGAAGTGCTAGTGTCTGGGTTTTTTTGTTTTTTGTTTCCGTGTGATGCATATAGATGAGAAAGGCAAAGCAGGTTTGCTTTCACTTTAACCTGATTGCACGTAGTAAGCAAATATGAGTATTCCCAACCTCAGAACAAAAGCTCTGGTTTCAACTGAGCATTTTATCAGAGATGGGGTTTCTCATGGTGAGGAATCATTTGCCTATGTCAGCTTTGACCCCCACTTTGTCTTCATCAACTTAATTTTTCAATAAAAACTTTTATAATTACCTTCAAAAGAGAAATAATCTGCTGTCTTAAATGTCTCTGAAATGGTGTTCACAGAAGTTAAACCACAATCCTGAAAAAAGACCAATATTCCCTCCCCTCTTATTGAACATAAATGACTGGCATCCCGATATTAAAAATCTTATGATACAAGTGGACTAATATGCAAATAGATTAATTGCCCTAATAAAAAATGAAAAACTGGTACTCAGAACTCATAATATTCTACCCGGATACCGTGTGATGGCATGCATAATTAGGCTGAAAATTCGAATGATATTCTATTGTGACATCTGCCAGCTAATATAAAAGAAATTAAAAATGCATAACTTAAAACACATAGAAAACCTTCAGAACATTGCAGGCCTTAAAATTCATTAAAAAAAATAGAAGCAGTGTTCAAATACTTTATAAAATGTGGACTCTAATATCACTTTTATGTTTTGTTTTTGGGGCTATTTAAGAAGAAGTCCTTGTTTATATGGGTTTTACTTGATTAGGTTCCCTGTTTATACATGAACCATGGCAATTTCAATTTGCATTTCATAGACATGGCCCTCGTAAAGCCTTGCTTAAGATTTTAGCTCTGAAGTAATTATGCTTTATAATACATTTGGGCCCTCAAGTTTGAATGAGGTCGGCATGGCTGATTAGCACATACTGGATTCATTTCACAAATGTATTGGACTTCTTCCACTGTGTCATAAAACGAAGAAAATGTCAAGTGATGATGAATTTAGAATTTTAATAGATAGCAATTAATCTTTTGTCGCTCTTTTCCTAAATGTGGATGTAACATATCTACGTTCCATCCTAATTATAAGACTGGGTGTAACAGTGTAATCTGTCATGCAAAACAGCTGTTTCTGGATCCTCTGTTATACTGAAGTCAAGGAACTGAAGCGGGGATACATTTGGAGCTAGAGAACACTGACATATAATAAATTACATTGAAAGTTTTTTCTCATATGAGCCTGCAAGAGATGAAGCCAGCATAAAAGAGCTATTTAGGAAGTTCTTTTAAATACTACTATGATAGTATGCACTCTTTGGCTTTCTGAATATCAGTGGTTTTGCAGGTTCATGTTATAATGACGGTGTAATATAAAAGGCCAAGTTGTTCTCTTAGCCTTCATTCCAAGGGCACTCTGACCAGTTTGAACAAATTACCATGTAACAGAGTTAAATCTATATTAAAGTAATTTATTAATTTAATAATACCATGAATACTGGCATGAATCAAAGGTATTGATCGTTTCAATATGCAAGGTTGTAGCAATCATCAGTGACTAGTACATAGGCCCAGATCCTCAAGGTATTTAGGCCCCTAATTTCCATTGAAATCAATGCCTAAATCACTTTGAGGATCTGGGCTATAATGCTTTATATTTTTCAGAGTGTTGTACAAATACTAACTAATTAATTCTCACAAAACTCTGAGAGATAGTTAAGTATTATTCAACTAGCAATAATCACGCCTCAGATTAACCTCATTGGCGATGATACTGGCAGAGGAAACTGGCACAGAGCAACTGCAGGCTCCACAATGTCCACTATGGACTTCAATTTGCTTTTGAGTTTACATGGAAGGCACACAGATACTGTGACAATGGGTGACAGTACAAAGCCTTAAGATAGATAGGCTGGTCAAGGGCCAGATTGTATCTGGAGAGAGCACCATTTTGTGGGAGATCGGGCAGACATTATGCCTCTGGAGGTGGCTTGAAGTTATCTATAGTTGTAGCAGCTCAGCACAGCTCTGTCTTAGCTCTAACTGGCAAACAGGGGAGGAGAAGATCACATCAGAATTTCACCACTGGAAGTCATTGGCAGTGCTCTAATGTGAAAATATTCACAGAAATGTTGCTGCTCCTTTGGAATCTAGTTGTGCCTAGGTATTAGGTTGCTAAAAAGCATCGCAGAAGGAGGCAGGATTCAGGGATTAAGGCCAACATTTTCACAAGCAGCAAGTGATTTTGGGTGCCTCAATTTCTGGGTCCCCAACCTGAGACACCTCAGGCCTGCTTTTGAAAGGTGTGAAGCACCTGATGTTCCTATTAATTTCAACTGGAATTATGAGTGCTCAGAACCTCTGAGTCTTCATTGTTTCAAGTCAGGCACCGAAAAATGCATAACACAATTCCATTGTTTGTTGGTTTGTTGCTCCTATTGAGTTTTAATTAAAGTGAAATATCTAAGCTCTTTCTACCTACGGATAAGAGCATTAAATAAAATATGAATGTGCTGAAATTAAATGTAGACACATGCCGTGGTTTGTCATTTTAAAATATATTATTCATATCCCCATCAGCAGTCTCGCAGGCTAGGAATCAACCTTTTTCAGCTGACATGCATAGCTCGGGCTTCTTTATGCCTTGGCCATCTAATTTTTAAAAATATGGCTAATAATTAGTGATGGTCCAACCTCAAGCTTTGGAGGCTTAATGTTGATAGGCATCCAAAAGTTAAAATGTTCATCCAAATTTACCAAGAGCTGGGGAGCCCTCACCAAACCAAACTCGCTCCTATCCCATGTGAAAGACCTTTCCAACAGGCCTTGTTGTCTATCTGTCCCATTGTCCTTTCAATGGAGGAGACTAATCAATTGACCTGCTTATCCTTATGCTATTAGGGTTTATCATTACCCTGCACCACATGCAGTCAATTACATCAGTTCAAGATATTAAACTGATAACAGATACTACACTTGATCTTAGCCAAAGTAGGTTAAAAATGCTACCAAACCAGAATAGAAGTGTTTCTCAGCAACTGACACTGGTTTAATAACAAACACAAGGTGCAGGACAACAGTGAACTGGACCTTAGATCATCTTCAGGGCTTCTTGATCCAGGGGAGAAATTATGGGTGGTGGATGGGGACCCTTCACCAAATATTTTTTTCTGCAAGAAGAGGTTCTTTTGAGGTTTGGTTTGAGGTAGCTGTTGTTCGAACTGCCACATTGACCCTTGGTAATAAACATAGTTACACCATAGTACCTACATACTGTAGCTACATTTAAAATACTGAGAGATTTGCTTGCAGTATATTTTTCATTTATTCACCACTAACGCCCTCTCACTGAAATCTATAATGTTAGGCAGCTAAATACTTTTGAGGATTTGGCCTAAATAACAATGAGGTTTGGATATATCTGAGGTGATTCAGCTAATTTCTAGTTATCCCACAGAACACAGCTTCCAAAGAATTTCACGTTGCCTTCCATTCACTGTACACTCTAATATTCATACAACCATGCAAACTGTGAGACATTTTGTTTTTGTTTTTTGAATGCAGAAACGTAAAACTTTTTAAAATCCTGAAAGAAAGAAAGAAAGAAAGAAAGAAAGAAAGAAAGAAAGAAAGAAAGAAAGAAAGAAAGAAAGAAGAGATGGGATTTCACTTACAATGGCCCCAATCCTGTAAACTGTCCAACAGTGACAAACGCTTATGCCCGCAAGAAACCTCGCTTAAATAACTGGGAGTCTGTAGGAAGAGAACAGGCCTGTAAGTCTCTTCTTAGAGGATGGGAGGAAGTACTGCTCTACTCTCAGTAGTTTACATTGAGGGGAATAAAGGGGAAAATAATAGACCTTTCGTGTTGTTGCTTGTTTCTGTCATTTGGCCATTCAGAACCCAACAACTCAGTGTAATCACCTGTTTTATGTACTATGCTCATTACAAGCTGTTGTTTTTAGTTTACATTAGCATAGGGTGCACTCAAGTTAGGACACTCAAACAACACTAATAAAACATTGGGTATGTGATACAAATAATCAGAATGGTTTGGTCACAGGCCATGTCGACTTACAGAATTAAAACTGTAGGTGTCACTACACACAGAAGTCACTGTATTATATATATGTGTATATATAAAGACTGCTGCAGTTTCCACGGTATGCATCCGATGAAGTGAGCTGTAGCTCACGAAAGCTCATGCTCAAATAAATTGGTTAGTCTCTAAGGTGCCACAAGTACTCCTTTTCTTTTTGCGAATACAGACTAACACGGCTGTTACTCTGAAACCTGTATTATGTATGTTACTTCTGGGTTATTATAAATAAAGCACTTCTGTTACAGCCACACTTGCCTATCTACTCCTGGTTGCTGCCTGCACTACACCACACAATCTGGTGCAGAATTGGCTGTATCCCCAACCTCAGAGACAGGAGAGAAAACAGGTAAAGAAATAACAGGGAAATGAGTGAAATTCCTCTTCACTAAGGAGTTTTCTTTAATTCCCCAAATACATTGTGGTGCCAGGGCAGAAGAGAAGAAGCAGCAGCTAAGACTGAGAAAGACAGTGAGCACAAGAAAAACCCCAAAAGGTACAAAAAAGAAACAGGAAAAACAGAGTAACATTAATTACGTTAAGTGGATACTATTCAGAGAAACTGGGCTACAGGCCAAATGCAGAGGCGCTATAGCAAGCAAGTGCAGATACTGGGCCAAAAAGTGTCTGATTTGGAAGGGAGGGTTCAGTTCTGGTGGGAAAGCACACATTCATTTGGTCAGAAACCCAATTTTTCCATCAAAATTTTTTTTGATGGAAAACTTTCTACCGGTCCTAGTGGTAATTACAGAACTGATATCTGAAGATGGGCATACTGAAAATGGTAAATAAAGAACCAGATAAGAGGAGACATTCACAATAGAAATGATCATAGGGCTGACATTGTCTGATTTTGACAGTGCTGAGAATGAAGCTTCATCGCTTCTTCCCTCATATCCCAATGAGGGGATATTTATTGAAGATTATAATCATTTTATTTAGCAGCAAACTCAAAGATCCGAAAGCCTCAAAAAGCATGGACCTTCTCTCCACCTCACTGCCCCCAGACTCAGTGCTGACTACCTGTGTTGCTTCTAGGTTATTACTAATAAAACATTTAGCTCTGTTGCAGTCAAGTGCTGTGCTGTGCTCTTTGCTTGCACCAGGACATGGCAAGGCCACTTGTTAAGTGACTTTCCTAATGTTACTTCACATGCATATCTTTGGTGGGTTTTTTTCTTTCTTTTCTCATTTAGGGCCCAATCCAATAAACTTTACTTTAGTGGTATTATTTGTGACCATTTACATCAGTAAGAGAAGTTGGCACTGCTAGTGTAAATAAGGGCTAAAGGATTGGGCTCTTAATGTTTTGTTTGGAATGCTTCCCAGTTATATAAAACAAAAAAAGCATTAAGTTTCCTTACAGTAATCTCTGATAACAAGACACAAGACGGGCTAAGAAATGGAGAAGGATGACAATTTCAAAATTTATTTCCATCATCCTTTTCTTTCTACTCCCAAATTTATTAGTCAGGAGTAACATTTTTCTTTGTGACTTAACTCCTCTTATAAAGTGAAAAATTCAACCTTCATGCTGGATGCATGTCCGCCTGCCCTCCTATTCCACTGGTCTCATACAGAATGGATCATGATTTCACAGACTGTATTCCACCCCATACACCAAACACCTAGAAAAATCAATAGGTTTGAGTTAATCACTGTCATACTGGAAAAAGATTCCATCTTTCCACATTCATGGTTTTGTTTATTTGAACACTTTCTTTGCGAAATATTTATATCCATGGTAGCTGGTATTGCTCAAGCTTGTCAGAACTCTGACTGCACCTCTGACCTTTCTGTGCAAGAAATCAATATTACGGATTCACCAAAAGAATCACTCACCAAAGCTAACTCTTTCATGCAACTTTGTAGTCTACTAAATAACTCTATGGCCTTACTCCTTATCAGATACATTGCTTCATACATTTGGTAAACTGAGTCCTGTCGTTTTTAGTGAATACACCTCATTTCATAAAGTTCTAATATCAAGAAGTATTGAAGGGACTCATTTGAGTGTGTCTATTAAAAAGGTAGCACTGTTACAATAAAATATTGCTTAGTCCTGGCAGACAACAACAGAGTCTCAGACTCCAAACAGTATTGTGAAATGTTTCATTTCTCCTGCAATAAACAGAACCGCAAGCACACACAGAAAGTAATAAACTGAAATAATTTCACATTTAGTTAGTTATCTTTGTCTTTGAACATTAAAATGTTAACTTGATTATCAATCTTAAATCAATTACTGTGTAACTGCTGAGTCAATAGGAGTGTAGTTAAATATTGATAAGTGTCTAAAAGCTGCAACAGGACATATCGACAACCAAAGAGATGAATGTGGGCTTGTGTGAGAGGAAAGTTGGACTTGCATTGCTTTGATGGAAAGCAGCACAAGGTTGAGTTTACATTCTTATTACTGCTGTGAGAGGTGACAATCAATAGCTGCCTCTGCTCTGTCAGCATGGAGCACTGAAGACATCTTGGTGTTATTTTGAGTCTTTTCATCTTCATAAGCACATGGAGTAGACGAAATAACATCCTGGGCAGCCAGTATCAGAGGGCAAAGGACCTGCAGCTTGATAATTAAAAAAAAAAACCATTTAATGTATAAATAAAATAGTAACAGGGAAAAAAAATTAGCTCTGAAAGGTATGATGCTGTTTCTACTTAGCATTCTCCGGCTATTGCAAAGGTAGTCACAGTAGCCTGCAGCCACACTCACTGGCATGGCTATGCTTATAAATTATGAATTAGGACTCAGGAGTCCTTTTATTTTGATAGATGTGAACAAAATGGCTCCAAGGATTTACACAGTATACACAATTAAATAAAGTTGGGACACATTTTAATTACATACAGCTTTGGTTTTGTTATGATATTTAGCAAAGGAGTCATCAATTTTGTTCAATGATAAAAGTGTAGAATTCATCCGGTCTCCTTTTCTCCTATTTATGAATGTTCCCTTTGTCTCTAAAATACTAAGCCATTCATGTTCCAGTTTGTGTATTGAAGTCATTACACTGTAGCTAATGTACTTCAGTATTTCTTTTGCACCTTTGACTTGGTGAATAATTGGTGTCTACCTACTAATATCCTTTGAACAAAACCTGTTCAATTTTATCTGTAGCCAGCAGCAAAATATACAGAAATAGAGAACCGAAGTAGTTGTTGTTGGATTTGGGTCAGATAAGATTCATTATTATACCAGGCTCCAGGTAGAACCAGCTGTTACGTTTATGTCAGGAATGTCATTATAACTTCATTTTTTCTCAATAAGTTTTTGAAACATTCTCTTTTCCTGATAAAATTTTCTCCACTTTGTGCCATCTCAGAGGCAAATTGTTTTTGGTAAATTTAAGTGAATCTATTCAGCTATTTCGAGTTACGGAAAGGTGAAATTTCCATCCCATTTTTCCCAAATATGATGTTGAAGGTGAATTTTCCTGATCAAATGACACAAAAATGGCTGAATTTTATCATCTGAAAGTTTCAAATTTAGCACTCACTGAGGATGGAGCCCTTTTGTTGCTTGCAAAAAATAATGAAGCATGACGGAACACTCAGTTTGAGCCACGCTTAACCGTCTATGACACAGACTGCAAAAAGAGCACAGTTCTCCCATCGAAGTCAGCAAAACTCACATTCACTTCAGTGGGAGTAGCACCAGGCACTAGTTGCAAAGTTGAAAAGATTCTCTGAAGACAGGTTTCAATGTAGGAATGGTTTCTGCATAGACAGCTTTATGTTCCTATGCATCTTGTCAGCTCTTTCCCTGGTGCAGCTTTTAAACTCTGTGGGATGTGGCTTTGCAAGCTCAGAAGCCTGATGATTCCTGTGGATCGAGCCAGTGGATGATTCTCTCACACGAGGCTCTTTGGGAAATTCCCAAACCCACAGCTCCCATAAATCTTATATGCTTATCAGCGTTCTTTGATCATGAGATGATCATGAGCGCCCCAAATTCCCACTGGCCTCAGGATCCTCTGTGCTAGCCCTGGGAGGCACATGGCAACCCATTGATTGGGTGGTTTGCCAAACACCAACTCCCTCAACCCTTGAGAAAGACTAGTTGTGGTATTGGAGACTGTGAAGCTCTTGTTATGCACAGCCAGCTGGAACCAGACAGAGTAAAGCAGATCTCTTGCAAGCAGTTTAAGCAGTGAGAAAGCACTGAAAAACACGTTATCTAGAGTAAAAAGGAACTAAGAAATAACCTGAGTAGAAGAATGGAGCACTTAAAAGTCCCACCAGAGTTGAAATTCTGGAAATGTGGAAAGCAACAGTCAAGGTTTAAACACTTTACTCTGTATCTGCAAGCAATGAGTGCCAGCAAAAAAGGCAGTCAGTCAGAAGGTAGCCTTATTTCTGACAATAGCTGGTTTTGAAGAACTTGTTCCATTTAACAGTTTTCAGTTAACTCAGGCTGAGGAGGCTAACTGTGAAACTTTATTCCAAAAATTGAAGGAGTACTGCACTCCGTGTAAAAATTAAACATATGCATTTTTAAATAGACTGTACAAAAAGGTGACACCATAGAAGAGTTTGTAACTGATCAAAGGCTAAAAAGACAACCTTGCAATTTTGGGAGGCTAAATGAATCCTGGATAACAGACTAGATAATGATTTGGATCTGTAACAAAAAACTCAGAGAGGCTACTGGAAAACCCAGAATTAACTTTCAACAAAGCAATCAGAATTCCCCAAGCAAAAGAATTCAGTCACTCCATCCAGAATTAAGCTTATGGAGATTGGACAGCTCTGTAGACATGATACAGAATCCAAAAAACCAAAAGAGACCTGCAGCAGAAAGGCATGCAGAGCTTAAAGTCAGAGTCCACTAAAAATAGCACACGGAGCTGTCTAGACCGCAGCAACCCACACAAGCCAAACAATGCCCAGCATATGGAGGAAAAAATAGAAGAATTTCAGTGAAATACATCCCTTTGCAAGGATTTGGAAGCACCAGCAGCACGTACACAGTGTGGGAAAAGAAGATGACAGCACCACTAGCTCAGATGAACTCTTAATAGAAGTAATAGACAATTTTGCAACAAAAGTCGGCTGGATTATTAACATAAAAGCAAAGGAGGCACAGATTTGTTTACACTGCCTGGAAAAAATAGGTACTTGTTCTACACTGTTATACTCAATTCCCTGCAAGAGGTCTTACTAGAGATACTACAGCTAAACAGGTGATTGCACATATCAAATCTATTTTTGATAGACATGATATGTCCAACAGAATAATGTTTGACAATTAGCCAGGGTTTAAGCAATCTGCAGCAAAGTGTGGGGTTAGACATGTAACTGCTAGTCCCCATTATCCCCAGTCTAACAGGCTAGTAAAAAATTGTGTCAAAATAATAAAAGTCCTATTAAAATTTCACCCAGGTATAGTCACAAGTGGTGTTACAAATTCTTACAACCAATCTAAATTGCCACTCCGCACGGGGATACTGGATGAATAGGTGACACCTTCTCCAAATCTCAGAAGAGAGGGAGATAAGGGGCACTAAGTCTGCTGCCTTTCATGAGAAGGTCTCAAAGAGGCAACAACAACAGCAGATTGAGATGATGATGGAGCCAGAGGACATGGAACAACCAGAACCAATGGACTAGCTGCCTCTTAACAGCACTAGTGCTGATGTTTCAGGGGACCCCCAGAGGTCTGAGGTGCAAAAAACAGGACTTTGGGGATGAGCATGAGCTCATAAAACTAGCTAGCAATGTGTACAGAGCACCCTCACAGATTTTCCAGGACAGCTGCCTCAGAGATGATCATGGGAAAAGCTAGGCAGATGGCAGCCCTAACGACATTGCAGGGCAACTCAAAGATTAACTGAACATTGTTGGTAAGTTTAATACAATGCACATTGCAAATACTTAACTGATTTTTCAGTGTTACTATTATTAAGTTTTGGCCAGGAATGGAAGATATATTTAGGACTGTGCCTTTAAGGGCTGAGCGTCCCAGGCAGAGACTGGTCATGGTGCTGTGAAGCTCCTGTTATGCACAGACAGTTGGAACCAGACAGAATAAAGTAGATCTCTTGCAAGCCAAGCTCCTTAAGCACTGAGCGATCACAACATGGCACCACCACACAAGTCAGTGGCCCCTCAACCCCACACCAGGCAAACCTTTGAAGACCCATCTACTTCCAGATGTAGCCAGATCTTCAAAAAGAAGCCATATAGGCCTAGCAGATGTCACACAAGGCACAACAGGGTACTAACAAGCATAGAGAGAGAGTTGGAGTTTTCGTTGTGGGGCATTATGGGAGGTTATGAGCCTGGTCCTTGACAAGTCTCTTAAGGGACTCACTGGAGAAGTCCTATGGGAGGCAATGGGAGAGACACAGCTGTCAAGATTCCTCCCCCACTCTGAACGCTAGGGTACAGATGTGGGGACCTGCATGAAAACCTCCTAAGCTTATCTTTACCAGCTTAGGTCAAAAACTTCCCCAAGGTACAAAATATTCCACCCCTTGTCCTTGGATTGGCCGCTACCACCACCAAACAAATACTGGTTACTGGGGAAGAGCTGCTTGGAAACGTCTTTCCCCCCAAAATACTTCCCAAAACCTTGCACCCCACTTCCTGGACAAGGTTTGATAAAAAGCCTCACCAATTTGCATAGGTGACCACAGACCCAAACCCTGGAATCTGAGAACAATGAAAAAGCATTCAGTTTTCTTACAAGAAGACTTTTAATAGAAATAGGAGTAAATAGAAGTAAAGAAATCCCCTCTGTAAAATCAGGATGGTAGATACCTTACAGAGTAATTAGATTCAAAACATAGAGAATCCCTCTAGGCAAAACCTTAAGTTACAAAAAAGATACACAGACAGAAATAGTTATTCTATTCAGCACAATTCTTTTCTCAGCCATTTAAAGAAATCATAATCTAACACATACCTAGCTAGATTACTTACTAAAAGTTCTAAGACTCCATTCCTGGTCTATCCCCAACAAAAGCAGCATATAGACAGACAGAGACCCTTTGTTTCTCTCCCTCCTCCCAGCTTTTGAAAGTATCTTGTCTCCTCATTGGTCATTTTGGTCACGTGCCAGCGAGGTTACCTTTAGCTTCTTAACCCTTTACAGGTGAGAGGAGTTTTCCTCTGGCCAGGAGGGATTTTAAAGGGGTTTACCCTTCCCTACACAAGTCAGTGGCCCCTCAATCCCACACCAGGCAAACCTTTGAAGACCCATCTACTTCCAGATGTAGCCAGATACTCAAAAAGAAGCCATATAGGCCTAGCAGACGTCACACAAGGCACAACAGGCTACTAACAAGCATAGAGAGGGAGTTGGAGTTTTTGTTGTGGGGCATTACGGGAGGTTATGAGCCTGGTCCTTGACAAGTCTCTTAAGGGGCTCACTGGAGAAGTTCTATGGGAGGCAATGGGAGAGACACAGCCTTGGAAGGGCTAAAGCTGAAAGGCATTCCCCTGCACAAACAGATTTATGCAATTCATTTAACTTTATCTCCCACTGTCCAATCTTCAAGTAGCATCTGGAAAAAAATGTCTGAATAGTTATCTAATTGTGGTAACCACTACTTTTCACAGTGTCTCTCTAATTTACAAACTGCTTATCTGACCAAATGTACTTCTGGAAGAAAACTTCCTCTTTTTCCACTGACAAGACTCCACAGCTACTGGTTTATATGTTGATTCTGTCTGTGCAAGGAAAAGGGCTAGAGACTTTTGGTCGTTGTTGTTCTTTGGTTGTTCTTTGTGTTTTTTTAATGGCAGCCTACATCTCTTGGCAGTTATGTGGCACCTCATGTTAAGCATGTCAGAGCTAAGAAGCCCTCACAATTTTACTATTGAAATTAATAGCTTCATAATTGATTGTAATCAGGTGATCTGCTGTGCACGAGGGGATCGATTCCTAAAAGACGTGGAGGGACCACAACACAAAGCACTACTCTGTCTAACTTATAAGCATCCTGCTGCTCAGTGGAATTCACAACCTTGAGTAGGTGTCCATATTTCCTAATCAATGCATGGGGAGAGTGAAGTGCCTAAGAATGGGATTCACAGAAGCCAGCACAGTGAGCAAGGAGTCACCTAAACTAGCCGGTAGGAAATGCTGAGAAGAGGGATGGGGTCTAAGACACGCTGCTTAAATGAGTTAGGTGCTTAAGCCTGGGCTGGAGTGAGGTGCCTCCCTCCCTCAGGATCCATAACTGTGAACTTCTCCTGGAGGTAGGTGCCAAAGCCAGGTCAGGGCTTTCTTGTGAAAAAATGAGGAGCCCCATTCCTTGCCCAGTCCTTAAAGCACTCATGGAGGAGATGGGAGAACCAGATTCAAATCTGCAGTCTGACTGATTTGGAGCAGGGACGCCCAGGTGAGTGCCCTAAAGACTGGGCTATCATGTATTCTGGAATGGGTCTCTTTCAATCTCTCCTGGTTGAACTGTGCTCTGTGTATAAAATAATTAAGTATTCAATGGGCCAGAGAGATTTGAACCCAGGCTCCTCACATCCTAGGTGAGTGCTCTAACCACTGGATATATGTGAAGGGTATTATGCAGCAGTACATCCTCCTCCTGCATGGGCCTCAGTCTGGTAGACATACTCAAAGGCAACTGCTGAACATGCCTACTGGATTGGGTCCCCAAAACAGGATTGCCAGGAACACCTAGTTTGTGAATCCCACATGAGTTAGGTGCTGAGCTACTAGACGGTGGTGTCTGGATTTAGGCAGCTATATGCATGCCCAGCCATTGAAATGTAGGTGCCTTGGGGACTTTAATGGCAAAAACATAGGCATCTAAAGAATTTAGACATCTACAGGTGCAGGGGAATGTTGGTTTTGTCAATATCATTACTGCCTAAATATTGGATTTAAACACCTAAAGCGGGCATTAGGGGCCTAAGACCCCTTGTGAACCTAGGCCTGTACCGTCTCTGGTTTTCACTCTTTTTTGTTTTTATTTTGGTTTTTATTTATGCAACAAATTAGCAACCCTCCCCCCCAAAAAACACCAACCCCCTCCCAACCTATCAGCAGACTTAGAATTCAGGTGAACACATCTATATTTAGGGTGCCACAACTCATAAAGCACTTGTGCTTATGAGGGCCCAAATAAGGGAGATGAAAAAAAAATCATGCAATCTATAACTTCAGATTCTTTATTCCTGATGTAAATTTCAACAATAATCAAGGAGATGTCATAATTTTTTTAGAACATAGGTAACTTTGGGGCTAAATAATTATTTTGTATTATTATAGGGCCTACAAGTCTCAGTCATGTATCAGGAGCCTTTCTTTTATTTTTATTTTTTTTGGTAAGCTCTGTATAAATACAGAACAAAAAGCTCTGTATAAATACAGAAGAAAAAGGCCATTTCTCCCCAAACAGCTTAAAATGAGACCCAACCCTCAAAATGAGAGATAATTGACAAGTATCCTCAGGCCCTAACCTAACATATTATATTCAAGGCCAAAATAATATTTTTGTAGATTTTTAATGAGTTAAGAGGGCAAAGTCACACTTATCTGGAAACTCTGTTTCAGGCCAAAATTGTGAAGCAGCTGTTAAAGGTCTGTAATAAAGATTAAATGGGTGTAGACAGTAGCATAGAGTCTATGAGTCACATAGACTTGGTAAAACACTTGGAATTGTATAATATCATGGTACTTTTTTCGCCTAAGGGGTATTTTTTTCGCCTAAGAAGTAAATCCGACTCAGCTATCTTATTTAGATTCAGAATATGAATATGATTATTTTCTATCTAGAATGGTTCTGTATATACAATCATTGCCATCAATGAAAAAGACACTTTAATGGGAAAGGAGACATTATTATTCCTAATACATGTAAACTTTCAAAATGTCAAGGACATTTTTTTAAGCAACTTCATTCAGATATAACTGTTTAGAGAACTTAAACTGCATCAGGATACAGGCCATTTTTGGTAAAATATGTTTGGAAGCCAGTGTGGAAATGATGGATTTCTACATTTTATGAATCTTTTAAAAAAATGACAGAAACACAAACAAGTTATAGATTAATGTTTCTGCTAATGAGGTCCCCAGATAATTAAGAAACTACACTAGATGTAAACAGATGGAAATTCAATAGTGCCAAATTTCCCCCCTCTTCCTTCCAAAAGAATGGAAATAAAGCTGTCCTTCTAAAAGGGTAGGAATGTTGGCCCAATCTTGTTGTCCATATTCAATCAATTTAATAAATAATAAACAATAAAAAAATGACAGTTTGCACATTTTAAAAGCATTTCCCATAGGAGTAGTTTATAAACATTAATGAATTAAGGCTCACAATGCCCCCATAAACTAAGAAGGTATAGTCATTTCCATTTTACAGTGATACAACAACTAAGGCCCATCATGTTTACACGACTTGCCTAAGGTTACAAAGCAAGACGGTGGGAAAATTGGACATAGACCCTAATGCCCCATCCTCTCTTGTAGACACTACATCAGACTGCCTCTTTTGAAGACCACAGAAAGTCTCAGAACACAGTCGAACATGAAATGTGGTTCTTTAAAATTAGCTCAAAGTCATATTGATGGGTACAGGTGATGTAACTTTATTTAAACTTACTTTTAAATAAACTTTTTAAATATAAAGAAGTAAAATACTTGTGTCAATTTTCTAAGGTTTAATAATGTCAGAAAGCAAATTACAGGCTAATAGTAGTAAAGCATTCTTGAAACAAAATAGAAGAGGGTTCATAAAACATCAAAACAACTTTTTGCAATGCTCTAGATAATAGTTCTGCATGCAGAACACTTTCACTGCAAGGTATATTTGTGGATTTATTTGTTACAGAATTTGGTGTGTGTTTTTCCTTTTCACTAAATACATTTTTTACACAACACGTAATTAACAGGTCCCATTTAGGTGCTCAAAATCATTTCATTATTGTATTAAATGAATGAAACCCTTCAAAAAGATCTCACTTCACAATCTGCAAGCAGCAGTGTATTTTCACTTTGCTACTTCTAGACACTGCAGTAGATGATCAACAGGCACTTGATCCTGTACCACTGAAAAAAAAATGGGAGTTTTGCATTGATTGCAGTGGGAATAGGATTAAGCCCTAGCAGTACTGCACTTAAAATAGTTATGGCTGGGTTCTAGTTTCTATTCTATTGCCCTCTTCATTCATAAAGCTTTCAAAAAAATCCTTTTGGGATGCAATTTTCTACGCTTCATTTCAAACGATAAGGTGAAAAAAAATTGCCCAGTATATTTTGACCAGAAAAGTTGTGTTTGGGCTTGGCTTGTTTTATAGATCTGAAACCTAAAAATCCACACTAAATTGGAGTAGAACAGTTCAGAAATGTTTCAGAAAGTTATGTAAATATTCAAGTCAGCAAGTTGTGAGAAGAGTATCATTAACGGGGCTGTTCTTAAAATTTATTTAAAAAAAACAGGATTGAGAAGTCATAATACATGTATGCAAAACTACTGAATTTAAACACTCATTAATATACCTCCAATACCCTTGGTCTCCTAGTCTCCATAATATTTGGAAAACAAACTAAGTAGCACATATATGGTAATTTCTATTCTTATTTATCATTTCAAAATTAAATTTTAATATATATTTTATATTATTAAAAAAGATCTAATATAATATAGCATGTGCTCCTTGGCTACCTAAATCAATTTGGAACAACCTGAGCTTTCAGAATATTCTAACTTTGGAGGGCTTCATATTTCATAGTTTACATTAATGCTAAAATTTTGCATCTCATACTATTCATATTTACTATTAAATCTTCAGAAATAGGCCTATACATTTTCAGAAGTGTAAAGAAGTATTCTGTATATCAAGACCTTTGCCTTTCAAGTCATGATGCTTCTTTACAAAGCAGGACAGGCAGCCTGTTCAATATTTATGAATTCCAAAAATATAAACACTCTTTATTGGCTCCTGTTTTGCATTCTGTTCACCTAAGGTTGCACTCTAGGTCAGCTAAAACAATATCACCAGTGTAAGTTAAATGAGCAGCTTTCAGTATACAGGAAATACTACAGACTATAAGTAACACACCAGTTTAAACGCATAATATATATTAGTTTTTGAAAGGAAAGGACACCAAGTCTGGCAGTGTAACATTTTTGATAATGACCAATATGAAGTGATTCAAAATATTTTTTGTTTGTTTATATCTAATATAATACCAAAGTGATGGTGGCTATGTTTAGGATTGGTTATTTTTAATGACAGGTAATGCAGAAACATATACTGGGCCAAACACTGTTGTCTTAGTGTAAATGAGAATTGGCCTCAATGTTACAAAACCTTGTACAAATGTGTATTTTCATAGCATCTGCAAAGTGGAATTATTCTGGGTGTCTGAACAAGAGCTTCCAGGGCAGGCTGAGAAGGGAATCAAACAAAATACCCACCACAATAGACTACTAAACCGATAGCATAAAGCATGGTAGTATTTGATCATTAGCTAATGAAGATTCTTGATGTTTCAAAATGGTTGCTCTATGCCATACTACTGGTAGGTTCTGGGTTTAAAGTCATGTAGCCAACTGTAGGTTGTCTTTGAGTTGCTTTTGATGTATATGGAGTGCTATAAAGAGCATAGTTTGGTCCATTGATTTGCCCAATCTTAAGCATTTTTCTTATGCCTTAAGTCTTTTTTTCTATTTCAACAGAGAGGCCACTAAATACATATTTCCATATATATTTAACACAAATTTTGTTAATATTAGGTATTTGACCAAAACTCAAAGTTAGTTGTGAAGTTACTGGCCCAGATCCTCACCTGTAGATTAAGAATACACACACAGCACAACTAAGCACAAGATGTGTAAATGCAGCCTTTGTGCTTTCCTGATGTTGAGCCAGGCCCCAGAAATCTGCTTCAATGGGCCCCATTATGGCCCCTTTACTCTGACCGTACCAATGGGTAGGGTAACATAGGACCCACTAAACTAGCTCTAAACACCAGACAATCATCTGTACATTGGAGTGATCATCCTACAGTTGGTTGCATTGGTTTTCGACCCAGAACTTACCAGCTCAAAGCAGCCATTTTTGAAAGTCAAGAATTTGGGCCTTTATTAGTTAATGATCAAATACTATAATGCTTTATGCAATCTGTTCATTAGTGTACTGTGGTGGGTCTTTTGTTTAAGATTCCCTTCTCAGCCTGTGCTGGAGGCTCTTGGTCAGACACCCAGAACAATTCCACTTTGCAGGTGCTATGAAAATACACATTTGCACAAGGTTTTGTAATATTGAGCCAGATTCTTATTTTCACGCAGGCCTCCATTCTGCAAGTGTAAAAATGCCTTAAAGTTGGAGTCCATGTCATTAAGCTCCACTTTATGGCTCTTTTTACTATGCCTAAGTGATGTAAAGGAGCCCTAGCATAAATGGGAATCAGGCCATTTTCTCTTTCAATGCACATGAGTTTGCACATAAGACTGTTCACACAAAGTACATAAAAGGGGTTGGAAATTCTGGTGAAGTGCATTTGCCATTTTTATTCAAACAAATGTTGGCTAATATCTTTTTCCAAGTATTCACTGAGCTTTATCGCATCTGCTTTCCTTTTTTCCTCTAGTGCAATGAATTTTTCCTTTTTCTGCAACTATATTTCTGACTGAGACCTACAGGTATGAATAATGTTTTAATTGAGACCACAGCATAAGGATAAGTAAAACACACTCTTGGGAGATATTCTACTCCTTGCTTTGCAAGCTGTGAGATCAATTCATCCATTGCTTGTAACTTATGGGAAGAGGTCCTATGAACTTGTATTCATCCTAAATATCAAGGCTTTCAGCTATCATCACTTTAATTTACCAGGTCCAGGAGGTAGATTTTATACAGGCTTGACACACATAAAAATGAAAAGTTTAAGAGGAATTCAATGGACCACTGGGGAGGAGAAACAAATATTTGAGCAATGAAAAAAAGGGCATATGACTGCATGACTACATACATATGACTTCATATTAGGCAATTCATCACCTACAAGTTTAATAGAACTAATGATTCAAATTAGTTGTTGTATACAAAGAAATTAAAATGTGTCAAAGCTTCTGCCTTTTCTAGAAACATTACATTAAAGCAAGGGGTAAGCCAATCAGGTGGTAGAGCAACAGCTGGTCTAAACGCTGCCATATGTGAGATCTATATGTTCAAAAGCAGACAAGAAACTTGATTTCCTCATGTTGTGCTCAATTTGTTTATTAAGAAGGTGCTCCTTCCATTTTCCGTTCAAGTGCAGTGTTTCCCATACAGAAATGAAAAAAAATACTGTATGCATAATTTATAGAGTATTTTGGGATCTCTTTGGTGAAAGACACTCTTAAATCCAGTGCTGGATTCGACTAGCAGCCACCATGTTTTTGCCTGATGTTTCTCTAGTGGCACTTGCAAAGATTTTAGATCCATTCCCTGAACTCCTTCCAAAGTCATAGGTTAAGCGAGTTGGCTGAGTTGACAGCTTTACAGTTGGCTGCAGGGAAATTAATATTGTCCCCTTTTCTACAGTGAAAATAATGTGTCTTGGCTTATGGGGAGCAGTTCAGTGTGGGAACACAGAGCTACGTATAGTTATAACTGTGATTGCAGCAATGAGGAAAGGAGAGTTCAGAAAACAGAAGTATGCTAGAAGAGATTTTAAATATATGAAAAAGCACTGGATTAGCAAACTGCTCTGATAATTGAAAATAAAAATACAGATTATTACCTCATCACCACCCTAGTAATGGTTCTTACCAGGATAAATCTGTTTGAGATCTCAATGGAAAAAAAAAGTATCTGTCATCTTTTTATTATTCATACTTTTTCCTTACAAGGCATATTCAATCATTTATTTCAAGCTTTAATCATTTAAGGCTATAAAATTGATTCAGAATAGAGGTCAGTATACAGGTGTACTCTGACTTAACTTGTGGAATGCTAATGTTTTCAACTGTATAGAGATTTTCACAGTAGATTTTTGAATTGGGTTTGAGCAAAGAGATACACGTAGCATTCCTGGCTAAGAAAATGCTATGCATCCAAAGGGAAATCACAATTACAGTGCACGAGTCAGTTTCAGTTTAAAATGAGAAACCTACAGAAAATTCACTTCAGAAGATTTTTGTAAATCATAAAGATCAGTTTCTATTAAAAAGATTGTAACACTTCATAAAACGCAATAAAAAATTAAGTAACAAGGTTTTTTTCCAAGGTGCCGATTGTTTATTTTCTCAAATGGCATGATCATAATTATAGTGTATCTGTTAAGGAAACTGTTTAGTACAAATGCCTCAGGGGGGTATTGAGATTTTTTGTTCTAAAATATATTGCATTTGTTTCAGTGAGATGTTTTGAGTACTGGTAGCAGAGAAGGCTTCAGGAAATAACCCCTCCCTTTCCCTCTGCCCTCTCCCCTTACCCTGGGCACATATTGGATTCAAGTAATTCTACTGGGGGCCTTTTCAAGTGACATCTCTATTTATTGTCTGGTTTGAATCCTGACAGGCACTTCTCTTGCTGCATTTCCCCTTCCTTAAAGACCAGTAATAATGTTATCTGCTGACAACATCTGTCACAAATTGTCAGGACTCAAGAACACGTCCAACACCAGGGGTTTCTTTGGCCCGTATGTTAATCAGGCTGAAGTCCAGCCAGTCCCTATGTTATTTCAGACACTGTGTGGAACATGGAACAAAGCACTAAAAAGAAAGGGGGAAAGGTCAAGTTCAGCTGGCTCTGTCCATGCTCTCCGGGTTCTAGTTTTATTTCTCAGCATATTCTGTTGTCTGAGTGTGGAATTGCTGCTGGCTTACTGGGTATGGTCAGAAAAAATGTAATGCTGTATTTAAACTCACATGAGGAGTCAAGTAGAAACACTTTGAAATGGTTCTACATGAAATTCATAGGGCATACTGGAAAGAGAGAATTTATAGTCCTCCTGTTCACTAAATCTGAGTGAATGAATTATCAATCCACAAAGTTAATCTACAACTTTTCTGCCTTCCAATAGCACTTATTCTTAGAATTTAAAATATGATGGTGTTCTTTCAAGTTTTACTGCTTGCTGGAGGGAGAAGGAGGGTCCTTCTCTTAAAGTATGTACCACTTTGTTTTTATATTGACCCTATCAGATGTCAGGACTCCAGTACTGCCCATGGAAGAGAGAAGGGCCTTTCTGAATCATTAATTGGAGTGGACAGGTGAGCAAGCCTTCCAACTTTATTGCATCTTGAAAGAGATGATTAGGGCAATTACTACAGGGATATGTGCAGTGCTTCATTTGTCACGAAAGAGGTGCCGGTGCTCAAGCAATTAGGTGCAGGGGCTGAAGCAATTTTTTTACATTCATAACTGAAGCAGCAAGCCCAGCGGTTCTCAGGCTATGAACTGTCAAGTGCTAGAGGTGATGGGGCTCAGCCCTGGCAAGCTCTGGCACACATTAAGCACTGGATATGTAGGACAGCTCCTGGTGGTAATGGGAGACAAGAAAAGTAGAAAATCCATAGATACAGCTTTATGAAATGGGAATAGGATATGTTTGCATATTCTGATTAGTGTGTATACATATACCGTGGCACCTTACTGTACCTGTCTATGTTCTTATAGCACAGATTCTGAGCAACTGGATGTAAGGCCAGACCTGCTCAAGACCATAGACCTACATTGCCTTCATACAGGTGATGCACGAAAAAGTTAATTCAACCTTAATTCTAATGTACAATTTATAGAGATTTTTCCTTTAGCTCAAGTGGTAAGGGCCTGTGCTTTTACAGTAAAAGGACCCATCTTCTGGTCTTCAGTGATAATCTTGGAGCTTATTCTATCACTATCGCATATTGGTGTCCAGCTGTTGTATTTGAACTCCTGTGAACCACATTTGCTTCAGGATGAGTTTTGTCAAACTGCAGCGAGTACACAATTGTAGAAAAAAAGGGCCTTGATTCAATCCCTCATACCAGGTGCATGGGGTATCAATAGTTTCTATAGTGTACTTTGTTTATATCCATTATTTATTACACTGTTCTCTCTGACTACTGGGAACTACATATTAGAGTTGGGAATGTTTAGACAAAAGACACTTGTTTACAGAGTCACTTTGTTCCTTTAAAATTTGCAAATATTAGATGGGATTACCAAATAAATAATTACTGTTTTTAAAAGAAGAATTCATGGAATCATTGAAGGAAAAACAGTGGCTAAAATCTACAAATATGAATATATAAAATTAAATAATCTAAATCTATATTTAGGTGTCTAACTGGTTTACAATCAAAGCATTTACATAGGAGAGAATGTCCACATATTTTACACGGTAGATGTGTGCATGTGAGAGTATTAATTTGATTTACTCTCTTCAGGTCTACCTTGTGGATTTCTCTCTGGGAATGTATTATTTTCTGTATTTAGATGTATCTTATATAGTATGTATCTATGTTTGCACTGTTGCAATGAGTAATTTAGTTTTTTATTTGCATTTAACTCTATCTCAATATTTCATACTATTGCTACAAAAATTAACAAACAAACAAACATATTAAAATAATGCAACACAGGCCAAAGAATAACAGGTAGAACAGGGAAGCTCAGCATTAACACTGATGCTATGTAATTTAACATGTCTATTGTTGCCAAGTCATTTATAACACTTAACGATCCTTTTTCAGGAAGTTTCAGTTCAGGGCAATTATGTAAAATACTATGCAATCTCTAAGCCAGTGGTTCTCGGTCATAAATATAAAGGGAAGGGTAACCACCTTTCTGTATACAGAACTATAAAATCCCTCCTGGCCAGAGGCAAAACCCTTTTACCCATAAAGGGTTAAGAAGCTAAGATAACCTCGCTGGCACCTGACCAAAATGACCAATGAGGAGACAAGATACTTTCAACGCTGGAGAGGGCCGGGAAAACAAAGGATCTGTCTGTCTGTCTGTGTGATGCTTTTGCCGGGAACAGAACAGGAATGGAGTATTAGAACTTGTTAGTAAGTAATCTAGCTAGAAATGCGTTAGATTTCCTTTTGTTTAAATGGCTGGTAAATAAGCTGTGCTGAATGGAATGTATATTCCTGTTTTTGTGTCTTTTTGTAACTTAAGGTTTTGCATAGAGGGATTCTCTATCTTTTGAATCTGATTACCCTGTAAGATATTTACCATCCTGATTTTACAGAGGTGATTCTTTTACCTTTTCTTTAATTAAAATTCTTCTTTTTAGATCCTGATTGCTTTTTCGTTGTTCTTAAAATCTAAGGGTTTGAATCTGTATTCACCTATGCAAATTGGTGAGGATTTTTATCAAGCCTTCCCCAGGAAAGGGGGTGTAGGGCTTGGGGGGATATTTTGAAGGGAAGACGTCTCCAAGTGGGCTCTTTCCCTGTTCTTTGTTTAACACGCTTGGTGGTGGCAGCATAGGGTTCAAGGACAAGGCAAAGTTTGTACCTTGAGGAAGTTTTTAACTTAAGCTGGTAAGAATAAGATTAGGGGGTCTTTCATGCAGGTCCCCACATCTGTACCCTAGAGTTCAGAGTGGGGAAGGAACCTTGACATTCTCAAACTTTTTTTTTTGTGGACCACTTAAAAATTGCTGAGGGTCTCGGCGGACCACTTAATAATATTTCCAAATGTTGTTTGTACTGTTAGCTAACTATTGTAAAGGTCTTTGGATAAAAGCACTATATAAAAAAAACAAACTTTTTTTGTTCTACAAAGAAAAGCATACAAATCATATTTAATATCAGTAGTCTTACCTTTCTCATGTAATGGATGTGCCCTCTCTCCCTTGCTGTGGCTGCCCCCGAGCTGGGACTGGGAAGGAGGCAGGGGGTTCTCCTTCTCTTCCCCACCGCAGCAGTCCCTGAGCTGGGGCTGGGAAGGAAGGGAGTTTCTCACCCACCACAGAGATGTGGCTGGGAAGGAGGGCCATCTCTCCCTGTCAACCGCAGCTCATGAGCTGGGGAAAGTTGCCTCTTTCTCTGGGTGCCACAGACCTGCAAGTCCCAAATTCCTCCTATCTCCTCTCACCCCACTGCCCCCTCCAACCTATCTCCTATTCCTCCTAAGACCACCACCTCACCTTACTTGTGCATCTTCTCCAGGGTATGTAGGTAAATATAGCAGTCAGTAGGTTTCCAGTATAGAATAGTGTTCATGTGACCATCACTTATTTGCACTGTTGTGTCCAGGAAGTGGATCTCTTTTGTGGACTGGTCCAGGCTGAAGTTGATGATGGGGTGGAAATTGTTGAAATCATGGTGGAATTCTTCAAGGGCCTCCTTCCCATGGGTCCATATGATGAAGATGTCATCAATGTAGTGCAAGAAGAGGAGGGGCGCTAGGGGATGAGAGCTAGAGGAAGCGTTATTCTAAGTCAGCCATAAAAATGTTGGCATACCATGGGGCCATGCGGGTATCCATAGCAGTGCTGCTGATTTGAAGGTATAAGTTGTCCTCAAAATCTGAAATGGTTGTAGGTGAGGACAAAGTCACAAAGTTCAGCCACCATCTGTGTGGTGTGCCATGGCCGTGGCCTCATCAGGGATGCTGTTCCCGACAACTTGTAGTCCATCCTTGTGTGGAATATTGGTGTAAAGATCTTCTATATCCATGGTGGCCAGGATGGTGTTTTCAGGAAGGTCACCAATGCATTGTAGTTTCCTCAGGAAGTCAGTGGTGTCTCAAAGATAGCTAGGAGTGCTGAGAGTGTAGGGTCTGAGGAGAGAGTCCAAATAGCCAGATAATCCTGCTGTAAGAGTGCCAATGCCTGAGATGATGGGGCGTCCAGGGCTTCCAGGTTTATGGATCTTGGGTAGCAGATAGAATACCCCTGGTCAGGCCTCTAGGGGTGTGTCTGTATAGATTTGTTCCTGTGCTATAGCAGAGAGTTTCTTGAGCAGATGGTGTAGTTTCTTTTGGTACTCCTCAGTGGGATTGGAGAACGTGGTGTTGGAGAGTTGCCTGGCAGCCTCCTCTTCATAATCCGACCTGTTCATTATGACTACAGCACCTCCTTTGTCAGCCCCTTTGATTAACATGTCAGAGTTGTTTCTGAGGCCATGGATGGTGTTGTGTTCTGAACGGCTGAAATTATGGGGCAAGTGATGCTGTTTGTTCACAATTTCAGCCTGGCTCTGGTTTCTGTATTTTTCCATGGACATACTGGAAGGGGGAGAAAAAAAATCATTCTTGAAAGTGTCTGCCTGGGTCTGGTAAGTGTTCTTCCCATTTGCATGAGTACATAGAAGGGAAGAGACACAGATGCCTCCAATTAGCTACCAATTCTTTAACATACTTTGGTGCAACCCCATTATAGTCATTTGGGGTTAAACTAGCATAAGTGAGA
This sequence comes from Lepidochelys olivacea, assembly GCF_965140295.1. Taxonomy (NCBI): domain Eukaryota; kingdom Metazoa; phylum Chordata; order Testudines; family Cheloniidae; genus Lepidochelys; species Lepidochelys olivacea. The sequence goes on along the minus strand of NC_140418.1, from coordinate 68,743,463 downwards.
ATTTGGCTCCAGGTTACAAGGAAAGCCATGAAGATAAAAAACTACTGCTCTTATTCCTATGTTGAATAGCATCTTAATGGGATAGTGAACAAGAGGGGTTACAGTAATATTCCTGGTAGTGTTTCCTTTTATGTGAAACCAAATAGTTTGCACTCAATATTTAGGCAAGAAAAAAAAACACTTTTCTTTGCCTCACAGTTCTTTTTGATCTCACTGGACTAGTCAAAAACCACCACCACTCTAATATGAAAAGAAACATCATTTGGTGCAAGAATACACAGTATACTTGTCTGTGTTTATGATTACAGAAGTCAAGCTGGTTTCAAGTCACATTCAAAAATACTGAAAATGTGCATCTTTTGATGGTCTGCCAGCAGTTTATAGATGTATAAACCACTATGGCTATAGCACATCATAAAGTTTTATTTCCAGATTTGGTCTGCCACAGAACATTTACTTGCTGTCAAAGAAAATAAAAAATATGCTAACAGCACTGGGATTTCTTTAAAAGCCCTGAAATTTTTGAAACCAGCCTACAGCTAACACTTTTTCATAATCCCTCTTGCAATATCTGATGTACTTGTGAGGTGGGGGAAAATTTATCTCTAGAATTGCTATATTTTAGTATTGATCTCAAGGGAACAATGATTTCTGGAGATATGATTTAATTTGGGCCTTCTTTGTGACATTTCGGCATGAGTCTGTCAAATGGCATAGTGCTTCTCTTTTTTTATTGGAAAGGGTCTTCATGGAAAGGGCACTTATATGGTTTATTAGATCTATGTATTGTTAGATTCAAGCCTGTCTCAGCTGATATGAATACATACCAAGCTCATTACTAGTTCTAAATTCATTCGCTTCACTGCTGCTTAATGTACAGGGTCAAAATGTCTCTCTGGTGTTACCCAAATGTAGGAAGTATTTTAACGTTTGATATTCTGCTGCCCTTACAATAGAAAGCTAGAATTTAGTGAGAAAGCAGCTGAGCTGCAGGACCAGCAGTCAAGAGGTGTAATTACTTAAGGATTCATCCTGTGCCATTTCAGTTAATGGGAGTTTTGGCTTTTGTTTCAATGGGAGTAGAAGTGGATCCTTAGAGCCTGAAGCAATGCCTACTTAAGTTAACAGGAGTTAATTTCCTTCAGTGACGACTGGATCAGACTTTTAGTTGTCTGCCTTGCCACCATAATGATATTAGCCCTATAGACTTCAGTGTCAAATATAATGGTGGCCAATACCAATGATCTTACAGTAAAGGGCCGAATTCTGATCTCACACCATTTTTTACCCTGGTGTAAACTCTATTGACTTCATTATTGTTATTCCAAATATACATTGATGTAAATGATATCAGAATAACACTATATATAATAGCCATTATAAAGAGAACACAGGAATGCTGTATAGACACAGATCTTTATGTCCAAGGAAAGTTTACGTTACAAGAGGTTATAGCACTGTCACATGGCTGGGGTGAATATATCTACTGAGTCTAGTTGCTGCTATTACAATATATATGTTTGAGTGTGCACATACACTGTATGGAGATATTCCAAGATGTGCACCAGTTCCTGCGTGTGTATTTGAGGACAGAATAAAACCAACTATTGAGTGTTTTGTTAGACTGAGCAGATTGAAAAGGCATTATATCTAATATAGTAAGAGTATTATATCCATGATGTCAGATTATTCAAGTTACTTTAAGAAGTATCACAAAGTTAAGCCTATTTGGAAATATCTATTTTTCTATATTTCTCATAGGTTTAAAATATTTTCTTTTTCTGATATTTAAGATAGATCTTGAATAGCTAACATTTTTTAATATCTTCAGTTCTAGAATATTTAAAATATATGATGAACAGGATAGAGACACATTTAGGAACATGTACAGCCAAGTGTAAAGGTACACACACCACCCCCACTGGAAATAGGAATACTGGTTTGTTAAAAGCAATGGACTCATATGTAGATCAAGAAGGTCTAGTTACCTTACTTGCTATGAAGTACACTTTAAGACTCTATATTATTATTTCAGTAATAATTTCAGTCAAGTAATGATAAAAACAAAAGATTTTAATATCTCAAAAGTTATCTGATTTTTTTAAAACAATTTAAATAAAAATACAAGTAACTCAAGCTTCTTTAGTTTGGAAATGGATTTAACCGCAAAGATAGATTTTTTTGTTTCCTTTTTGGCAATGACTGACTATACAGACTGCGCACTTGATTCACCCTTAGGCCTGAGCTACACTACGAGTTTATGTCAAATTTAGCAGCGTTATATCGAATTAACCCTGCACCCATCCACACAACGAAGCAATTTTTTTTGACATAAAGGGCTCTTAAAAATGATTTCTGTACTCCTCCCCGATGAGGGAATTAGCACTGAAATCGACATCGCCGTTTCGAATTAGGCTTACTGTGGATGCAATTCGACAGTATTGGCCTCCGGGAGCTACCCCACTGTGCACCATTGTGACCACTCTGGACAGCACTCTGAACTCAGATGCACTGGCCAGGCGTACAGGAAAAGCCCCAGGAACTTCTGAATCTCATTTCCTGTTTGGCCAGGTGAGCTCATCAGCACAGGTGACCATACAGTCCCAGAATCGAAAAAGAGCTCCAGCATGGACCGAACAGGAGGTACTGGATCTGATCGCTGTATGGGGAGGTGAATCCGTGCTGTCAGAACTTTGTTCCAAAAGACAAAATGCCAAAACATTTCAAAAAATCTCCGAGGCCATGAGGGACAGAGGCTACAGCAAGGACGCAACACAATGCCACATGAAACTTAAGGAGCTCAGACAAGCGTACCAGAAAACCAAAGAATCAAACGGATGCTCCGGGACAGAGCCCCATACGTGCCGCTTCTATGCTGAGCTGCATGCAATTCTAGGGGGGTCCACCACCACTACCCCACCCCTGTCTGTAGACTCTGATGATGGGGTACTCTCCGCCATGCCTGAGGATTTTGCGGATGGGGAAGATGAGGAGGAGGAGGAAGAGCTTGAAGAGAGCACACAGCACACTGTTCTCCCTGACAGCCAGGATCTTTTTATCACCCTGACTGAAATACCCTCCCAACCCAACCAAGCCGGAGAAGGGACCTCTGGTGAGTGTACCTTTTAAAACATAATACATGTTTTGAAAGCAAGCGTTTAACAATTAAGTAGCCCTGAGGACTTGGGATGCATTCGTGGCCAGTACAGCTACTGGAAAAGTCTGTTAATGTGTCTGGGGATGGAGCGGAAATACTCCAGGGACATCTCCATTAAGCTCTCCTGGAGGTACTCTGAAAAAAGTCTTTGCAGAAGGTTTCTGGGGAGAGCAGCCTTATTCCATCCTCCATGGTAGGACACTTTACCACGCCATGCTAGTAGCGAGTAATCTGGTATCATTGCATGACAAAGCCTGGCAGCGTATGGTCCCGGTGTTTGCTGGCGTTCAAGCAACATCTGTTCTTTATCTCTCTGTATTATCCTCAGGAGAGTGATATCGTTATAGTAACCTGCTTGAAATAGGGGTATTTAATTAAGGGGACATTCAGAGGTGGCCATTCCTACTGGGCTGTTCGCCTGTGGCTGAAAAGAAATCCTCCCCGCAGTTAGCCAAGCGGTGGGGGGAGGGGCATTGGCACTGAGCTATTCGTGTTTGGCTATCAGGGATCTTCCCTGATACCAGCCACGCGGTGGGGTGAGGGGTAAAGCAATCATCCCAGAGAATTGGATGCGGGGGAAGTTAGTTTGGTTTCTGCTGCTGCACGTTAACACAAAAACCGCAGCACTAAATGGCCAATTAATTGGGCTTTGCTTGGTATGGGAAAGGAGGGCGCTGATGTTATGAAGGTTGCAGAAGCCAAAAGGCTATGGCTTACCATGGCTGCCTGCAAGCCAAATTCTGTTGCCCGGCACTGAGTGTGTGATCTCTAACACCAAAGCCACAGGCACTCAATATAAGATGCAAAATGTGACCTTGTACCAAACTCACATGTGCTATGTAATGTGAATAGTGTTATAATGGCACAAGCCACCAAGCCCAGGACTGAGTTGAGCCCTGTGTATTTGGTATCGTGTAGTAAATTACCTATAGATATCTGCATAATATCATTCAGAATCATTTGGTGCTCACATCATTATAAAAAAACAATATGCATTTAATGCTTGTTCTGATGTCTGGATTAAGCTCAGACCTTGGAAAGCTACATTTGAGCTGAAACCAATTTCAGTATCTAGGGGTTTGCAAATCATAATATTTCTACTTTTATTGTCATTGTGTCTCTTTACAAATTCATAAGTACATGCAAAATAAACACATCCAATTCCTGGTGGAGTTTTTCAGTACAGTAGACATTTAAGACAAGTAAATTGCCAAGAAAACATTTACAATGCATATATTTGTTCATGTTAAATCATACCTCTACAATAGAAATAATTTTTCCAGATTTTTGCAATTTTTACAGAAAAGATTTGAGAAAGGAGTTTTTCCCCTTTTGAGAAATAAAGCAACATGATAATTGCAGAGCTGCCATGAACAATTTGGCAGGAAGCTGCTCACCATCTTTGAGATCATCCCTACGGCCAGGTTTACTTTTCATCATAAACCCTAAAACAGCTATTAGCTTTCAAATGAAGTGTGAGCCTGGAAAAAGGCCAGTATCTTGCTACCGTATCAGTAGAAAACTGAAAAGTTACTCTGGAAGTGAATTAAGCTAAACTGAATTAAGGCCACTTTAATTCTGAATGAAAGTGCCCACACAGGGTCTTTAATGCGGTTTAAACTAATCCACTTTAAAGTCACACCTTTAATTAGATTAATTTTCTTGAGGTCCATATGCTTTTACCCTGGACATAAATAAGGGTGTGGGGCTATGACCTGGTCTACACTTAAAATGTTCACTAAGGCAGAGATTTGCAAAAGGCACAAACGTCAGTCACCTAACTGCATCTGTGCCTTTGAAAAATCACCCTGCCCTACCTCCCCATCCTCAGATTTTATTCAGCACAGGAACAGATAGTCGGAAATCATGATGGTCTATGACCACAGGGCAAAGTGAACAAGCAAGGGTACAATCTGAATAATATAATAAGCTTTTGTATTTAAGGAGCCATGAAATTTGGAAAATAAACTGCTATTCAGCAGTGTGGAAAGTGTGGATTCTGAGCATTTCATTGGTTTATAGCCTGAGTCTCTAGTCCCACAAGTTCATGAGATATACTACGCAATGGTCACTGCTCTCTCAGACCAATCTAAAAGTAGACCATCACAGTACATTTACCAGATAAACTCAGATGCTTTCTGCACCTCAAGCACCTTTTGAGCCAGTCTGCCCTCAATAGAGCCTTAGGAAATATTCAAGCATGAAGAAAATCTTTGCACATGTTTCAGATATAACTTCAAATGTTTCACTGCCATGCCTATTGGGAAGCTAAAGATTGGCCATAAAAATCATAAAGAACATGAATATTCATTAAAAAGCTATTTATTATGTGGTGTAGATATGCTTTCATTTTGGAGATACCATGGGCACTTCTGTGCATCACTGAACGTGCTATGTAAAAGTACCTGATTTTCTGAAATATTAATCAGTGTGTAGCAAGGAAAGGTTTTCTTCTACAGTCACATTAGCAAAGGACTGGAGGAAACATATTGGTCTACTTTAGTCCTCAGTGTAATAAACCCACAGGAGCAGCCTTACCCATTTTACTGACCAAGGCAGAAAATATACTCACACGTGCGCACACTCACAGCTGAGGGAAAAAAAGTCCAGCCAATCAGAGCAGAGCAAACATCTCCAGCTAATCAGAGTGGAACAAAAACAGGGGCACTGCAGTTCAGTGCCACTTGGAAATTAGCACCCAGGGTGGCTGCCCTTCTCGCCCGCCCCTAGAACCAGCCCAGTAAACCCAGAAGTGAATTCAGCTTCCTACCAACCCAAGCAACAACTCATGGCATCAGGACTGAATGCTGACCCTGATTGTCAACGTGCAGGAAAGCTCAGTGGTTTGTTTTAAAGCTTCCTAGCAGCCAGGGGGTTAAAAACAAAAAAAAAGGATATTGTTCTCATTGTTGTACATGACTGAAAGCTCCCTTAGGAGTCCACTGAAAGGATTTCTCTGTCTTCACCACATTTAATAGTCTGATCATAAACTTAACAAAAACGACAGTAAATCACTTTTCTAACATGCCAATTCAAGTAATTTTTAGCTGTTTCGAACTATAATTTCTGCAGTGCTCTAGGATTTCTTTGAATTACTTTGTGCACATTTTAACCAGTGCATTTTAATCTCAGGATTTCACACACCAATTATATAGTCACTGTGCCTATCTTCACCTCTCCCCAGTTTTACGAGACCAGTAAATTATATTAACCATATTCTGGCCTCCATCTAGGCTTGAATACATACTGTATCAAATCAGAAGGTGCTGTAAAGTAAGAGATTGATTTATCTGACTCCTGTTACTAAGCACAACTTATGACAACTATGGGCTATTGTGAGCTGCATTTCTATTTTGGAGAGCATTCTAAAATATGTTTTGTCAGCTAGTAATAGTTTGCAGTTATTTCACTGAATAAAGCGCACAAAACTCTAATAGGAGGAAATACCAGGAGGGATTTTCTTTGTAAAGGTAGGTCACTAATCTACCCTTTGATTTAGTTTACAGTTTCATTAAACAAATCTAGTCTCCACACTGGCAAGTAAATTATATGGTCCTGAGCCAAATAAGAAATATCAAACATACAAAAAAGAGAGGAGTGTTCCTCTGTGTATCTTGTCCCAAGAGAGTGGGATAAATTACCTTGAATTTTCAGAATGCATATTTAAAACAAAAATGAAATTCAGCTTCAGAAGAGTCCAGTAATGAATATGTTTGTACAGATAAATTACAGTAGGGCACTTAGTATGTATGACTTGCCTCCTGTCCCTCTGGATCCTCATAAAAACGTGATGTTGCTTTCCATGAGGATGCTGGAGAACAATATTTTTAAATAAGTAAGCCCAGCCTATGGTAACTACCAGTCTAATCCAGAATTAATGTGCCATAACCATTCGTGATAGTCAAAAGAATAGCAACAAGACATCATCATGATACACCAACAGCTAAATTATTGTGGTTATACATTTAAAAATGCAGATTGTTAGCATTTTTGAGAGCCTCTTGCAATCTAAGGCATTTAAAACTATAGCTGCTTTAATGTTGCATAATTTCTTTATGCATGTGACATTGCATGTGTAATCAAGTGGCAAATTAGAGTGTCACATTATCAACAGTGTCTTTATCTGAAGTTGAGACCTATTCAGATTCCACAAGCTGTCACTAAAGAGGGAATGGAATAAGTAGACTACCTCTCAAATGTTCTCATATCTCTCAGCAGGAGGAAAACTGAATGTAAGCTGCATCTAGCCCTTGATCCCACAGAAGCCTTTACTTCTGATCTCTGCATGGTCATATTTCGAGGAAGTGTTTAGATGAAAAGGGGGAAGTAAAGGTGCACAGTTGTTCTGTGCATTATCCTCTCACAGGGAAAATACCCAAAGGAATGAATGGTTTCAGAGTAACAGCCGTGTTAGTCTGTATTCGCAAAAAGAAAAGGAGTACTTGTGGCACCTTAGAGACTAACCAATTTATTTGAGCATGAGCTTTCATGAGCTACAGCTCACTTCATCGGATGCATACCGTGGAAACTGCAGCAGACATTATATACACACAGAGATCATGAAACAATACCTCCTCCCACCCCACTGTCCTGCTGGTAATAGCTTATCTAAAGTGATCATCAAGTTGGGCCATTTCCAGCACAAATCCAGGTTTTCTCACCCTCTGCCCCCCCCCCACACAAACTCACTCTCCTGCTGAGCTGTAGCTCACGAAAGCTCATGCTCAAATAAATTGGTTAGTCTCTAAGGTGCCACAAGTACTCCTTTTCTTTTTCCAAAGGAATGAACAATGATCCTGTCAGAATTCATTCCCACAGGTTCCTACTTTGCATCTGCAAAGATGCTGAGGAGGATATTTAGCCCAGGTGCAGGTGGGAAGCCTATGCAGTAAGTTTCAAAATAGCGTGGTATTGCCATGTGGGATAAGGGTGGGTGCCTAAAGGGTGGGTCCCTACTGTGGGGGGCCTGGCCCTCCAAAATGATCTGGCTCTCCACAGGGAATACTTAAATTGCTCTTGCTACACCTTGTGTTTGGAGAGCTATGTGTTTGCCCCATCATGAGCCACCAAACCCATTGGATCAAATGAAATGATATATGAGAAACTGTCAAGCTTCAGGGTCATGGAAATTTCTGCTTAATTTTTGCCTTCGTTTAGCTTTTTTCCAAAGCCCTCAAAAAACACAAAAGGTCCTCACTTTTCTTATTTAGCAGGATTAATGGAATAAATGGAGATTTTCTTGAAACAAAAGAGAATTATCGAGCTTTCTCATAAGTGAAATTAAACCCTCACTTCAAAACATACAAAAGCATTAACTGATTTTGCTCCAGCAACAGAAAGAGGTGTTTTGCCATTAATTTCAATGGTAGTGGGATATGGGCAAGAACAAAGATAGGATATTAGGATGACAATTGTACTTGAAACCTAGGACAACTGAACAGAACACACAAATACATAAAAAAAATCAAAAACATACTTAGAAAATCAATGATGCACAATGAAGATATTATATTCCTATGAAAATGTGGCATGAAGCAGTTCCATGCACTTTCTTCAGAAAACTTTCAAACAACTCTAAATTTACCTGAAGATTTACAATTGTAAATGTAGGGAGTCTGCAGAATTCGAGTTCCCATGACTACTCCTGGTCAGAGGCCCAGGTGACTCGAATTTCCCCTGGGAGTATCTACTCAGGTAAGCAAGAAAGTACTGAGTTATGGAGGCAATTGTCACTGCAGAGAATTGTGTGCTTTCCCACTTTTTGATCAGGATTTTGGGGAACAACAAAAAAAGTGCAATGAAGCAAAACATCTGGTTAAATATAAAATTTTCAGCTACTTTCTGATATGCCTTGCTACATTTAAAATAGATACTTAAGGCATGTTATATACCTTCACCATGTGGAAGAAGCAAACGGATTTCTGTCTAATAAGTCCAGTTAACCTCTGGAAAAAACAACAACAGATAGGGGAAATGAGATGTAGTCTCTGATTATCCCTCCAACAGAATAAATACCCTACATAGTGTGCTAGGGAGACCATTGCCACGTTTCTACGTGACCATCATGACACAGTGTAGTCTACTGTAGTTTTCAGAACACATGACCGGGAATTAAGGCTTCTTTTTGGTAAAGAAAAGGTGCTCTCATTTTTTATGGCCCAGATTTCTTCCATTGATGGGAATGGATCATTTTTGCATTTTGAAACATTAACACATTGCTGCGGCACCCAGAACCAGGAACCACTGTGTTACCACTTTGCCACAACAAGAGTGAGCTTTGCTAGATATTAGACTGTGTGTCACCTCCTGCCACAACAGTCTGTCTTTCTTACCAGCCAACTCCTCAAGGCTCTCTGGGCCCAAACGTCACCTAGCAGTTAACAATCAGTGAACTCCAGTCCCCAAGCTCCTAAAAGATGGATGTCTACAATGCACAGCCACTACCACTGCACAGTCACAGAAGATATTAAGTATCCTGCTCTTGAAGAGAGTCAGCTTATTAATTTAACTGGGGTAAATACACCCTTTCCTTCAAATACAGGAACTAACTGGTTTATAGTAAAAGTAAAACAAGTTTATTAACAAAGCAACATAGGTTAAATGATCCCAAGTAAAGGGATAAAGGTAAAATGGTTACAAATAAAAGTGAAAACATGCACCTAAAGGACTAAGACATACCCTAATAAGATATAGTGTTTGTTCAAGATGGTTTCTCTCAGCCACAGTTTCTTTTCTAGCCTTTATTGGCCAGGACTGATCACAGAGATGAAATTGCTTGGTTCCTCTGTCTGCTAAGGTGAAGGCTAACCCAGGGATTCTTGGCCCCTTTCTTTTATTGTCCAGTAAACCTTTGAAATGTATTCTTTTGAAGGGTATCCCCAGACAAAATTCATTAGTTCCAGGTGAATGAAGGAGCCAGGAGGTATGGAGGATAAGGCTCCATACTAGTTGCTCCCCCACTAGTGATTGCTACAATGCAAACTGATCTGTTCCTGCAACCTCCAGTGTGCAAATGAATAACCAATTGACTGATTGCACCTGGATGGATGTGTTGGCCCTTCCTTTATCCGGGAAAAAACGGTTTTCTAATGCACCAGACTTGTCTGGTTTGAACACATTTTTGTCCCATATTTCCAGTGCAACTGTGCAGTCCTTTCTGGGTAAATACAGCACACAAGAATATTAATGATGAGTGTGTTGTTAGTTTTCCAGTGATACCTTATAACACCTATCAGATACAGATTAGGATATTAGTGAGTTGGGGTACGCTGAACTGGTTTGGCCAGCTGAAACTCAATGCTAAATACCAGGGAACTCCTTGCACTCTGGCACTGGGATGCTGTTAGGGTCACAGAAACCTAGCTAGGTTTCATGACAAAGGTTAATACATACATCTTATCTGAGGTGCAGCTTTTGAGGTTCAAGTACGACTTTTAAGTTGACAAGTATTTTTTAATTAATCCACATTATTTTTTACTTTTTTTGTCCACCCCTCCCAGTATTTTCTCACCCTCTTGCACTGTACAGGTATTTAAAGGCCATCTATGGTGTTACTGTAGTATCTTTAATATTACTTGCTTTCCAAGAACTCAGTTGCTTTTTATCCCGTTAAATTAAGAAGAAAAAAATACCATCAACAAAACACCAATAAAAGATTTGAGCACCAAGTCTTTGCTATACATAATAATGGCTTTAATATTAGTCTTCTGAATGTGAATAAACTCTTATTTCTCTCTGAGCTGTCTACCCTTTTACAGAATACTTCACACCCTACTGCATTTTTTTGAGCCAGGAGAGGATGGCAGTTTAGCAGATGCAACCATTGCACTCTTCTCCTTTGAGACTGTGCCCCTCTTCCTAATGCCTGTTACAATTATTGCCTTTTTTTCCCTTCTCCTTCCCTATCTGCCTCCTTTTCATTGTGCGTTTTTGTAGCTTTTTCTCTTGCAGATATTAAAATTAATAAAACATTTTAACTAAAGCTCGCCCCCTTGGTCTCAGATCAAGTGGTAAGATGCAGATCAAGGAAAGCATCCAGCAACCCAACATATTCCTTTATTTTCACTCCCCCCATTTTACTCAGACACAACACCTATTATGAGCCTGGCAAAAATAAGAGCACTTCAGTTTACTTGCAGGACTTTGGCAATATCTCTGTGCTAAATCTAAATCTCACACTGAAATTTAATTTTTGTCAAGATACCTCTCTTTTCAGCTCTTGCTCATTCTCTTCATTGTAGAGATAGGCTTCTCTTACATCAAATTTGGACATTTATTTACCACAATGCAGCAAAATTTAAAAAAACACAGATGGCCAGATAAAATAAAATATATATTTGTTTTAGTAGGTGAGTTTGTTCTAATTTCTTGAGGATATTTTTCTTCTGTCTGCCGGATGGATGCAGTTATAACTGTACCTTTTTGACTGTGTAACTTTAGATCAACCTGGCATCAAGTTCAAATAACAGACATGTTTTTATTGTCCTGGGTAAAATATTGAATTCCAACTTTGCAGAGGAATCAAAAGTCCATTAATTCACCATGGCTTTAAAAGTCATGAGAAGATGATGCATGGATAAACAGGAGGAAAAATAATCCACTCTATGTTAAGATACCATGATTATCAAAAATCTTTTCCACTTTGTGTTATAAGCAAATGTTTGCTATGGGCTTTCTTGCTCACCCAATTAGATTATTTCAGTACCTGTGTAAGAATCACTATCTAGTTTTCTCAGCTATAGAATTCTCAGCTAGAATACAATTTCCAGTAGAAAGTGCATTCATGCTATGGACAAATTTCCATTCTGAGATCATCATCATCATCACATCTTTGCAGAAATAAATAGTCTTGGATGACAAAACACAGCGTACAGGTTAGTGACCTGACAAAATCTTCCCCAGCTTGTATGCAGGAGCTGTGTTTTCTACTACTGGGTATCAGTAAGAGCATCAGAAGTGTCCCAATGCTCCTATGTTAGTTTGGAAAGTAGATCTGACCTGAGAACTGCTTCAGTTTATGGGAAATAGGACTGGACTCTGTTGTGTAATTCATGTTCTACATACAGAAGACACTCTGCATTCTTTTAATTTAACCAGATAAGTTCTTAGGGCCAAGTTCTGATACCCTCACTTACTCTACCAGTTGACCCACTTTTTTCAATGGGACCACTCATAAGTAATCCAGTTCCAGAAAGCACTCACATTCAGGACAGCACTTAAACTTGTCAGAAGGCCCTAAGAACATGCTTAAATGCTTCCCTGAAAAGGTATGGAGTTAAACACATACCTAAAAGAATTCCTGAATCAGGGTTAGCATAAGGTGCTATTTAATGTGCATAAAAGTATCATAACCTAGCCTGAAAAATTAGGACACAAAGCTGAGGAATAATATTTTCTAATTTTGAAATGGGATCTACCAGCTTTTCAGTATATTCTATTGCTTTCCCCTCCACAATTCTGTGTACAGATGTATGTGGTGTAAAGATGCAGTCTTTCAAATGAGCTAGCAATAGTCCCAAATGTGGGGTGATAACTATTTCACTGGAAAGAGGAGACAATCATTCTGAGCTGCAGCCATTATATTACCCATAACCTCCAGAAAGTGAATTATTCTAGTGCAGGCCACCAAAAGGGTGAATATATAACACCCACTAATATTTAATAAAGATAGGCTGATTCTTTGTAATAGATTTCAAGTATAAAGATCACCTATTGAACTGACCCTAATGTACTTAAATAGAATTCCAGTGAAAAAATTGGATACACAGAGATTATCAGACAGAGAACAGTATTAACATTTCTGACCGCCTTCTCTGCCTTTTGCAGCACCATTATCGGGGCAGATATTCTGTTAATCAGATATTCAATTATATCAACATTCCAATATGACTAAGCAAAGAAGGGTTTTGTCTGCTTACATTTCTGGTTAAAAAGAGCACATTTTTGCACTAATGAGCATGACTGTGTTACTACAAATCTGTTAAGAAATGGATTTCCACATAGAAGAAAAAGGTGTAATAATAGAAGCCCAGTATTATTCTTTGAGTAAATAACCACACTTGGTTCTTAGGGAATTATACATTGGGAATAAGTCCTCTTAGCATAGTTATTTTAAAACCGATCACTTTCTTTCAGGGTGGCTTTGATTTAAATCAAATTGATTTAATTCATGATGTAAATCATAATTTAAATCACTAGTCAGGAAGACTCTATTTAATCATTGATTTCTACATAAAAAAGTGCATTCTTGTTGGTTGTTATAACCTTAATACATATACTGCACAACTCAGAGATAGATGAGATCCAAACTGGGTCTCTTTTATGGCCTGCTGCCATTATAGGTTTTCCCTTCTAGTGAGAGAATGGTATGGTAGATCTCAAATCAATGAAGGCTACGCTCAGAAAGACCTCAAGACTTCTAGAATACACTGCTCAAAGAGTTTCACTTTTGTTTCTACTGCCTGTCCCTCCCTTCTCACATTTATCTCCAGACTTCTTCTCTTTGTCCAGATCTATTCCGCCCCCCAACAATCTTCTATTCATTGAACTTTTTGAAACTTTGCACTTTTAGAGAGAGGTAAGGGACTGATTGCGTACACAAATTTACAGAGGGACAATAAGGTTGAGGTCTGACATTTCTCACCTCTATATACTATTTATTTATTTGTTTTAAAACATTTTTGCTGTTAACAAGCATGTTATCTCCGGAGACACAAATCCACAGTTTGAGAACTGCAAAACTCAGCATCTCTGATGGTATTTTCTAGATCAGAGGTGGGCAAACTACGGCCTGTGGGCCACATCCTGCCCGCGGGACCCTCCTGCCTGGCCCCTGAGCTCCTGGCCCGGGAGGCTAGCCCCTGGCCCCTCCCCTGCTGTTCCCCATCCCTTGCAGCCTCAGCTCACTGCACCGCTGGTGGGGCTGTAAGGTCTTTCTGGACAGCGCAGCTGCAGAGCCGTGGCCTGACCCAGTGCTCTGTGCTGCGCCGTGGCGTGGCTGGCTCTGGCCGGGCGACATGGCTGCCTGTCCTGGTGCTCTGAGCGGTGCAGCTGTAGCGCCGTCAGCCACTGGTACTCCAGGCAGCACGGAAAGGGGGCAGGGAGCGGGGGAGGGGGGATGGATAGAGGGCAGGGGAGTGCAGGGTGGTGGTCAGGGGGTGGGAGGGTGGAGAGGGGTCGGAGCGGTCAGAGGGCAGGGAACAGGGGGGTTGAATGGGGGCAGGAGTCCCAGGGGGCAGTCAGGAAGAAGAGGGGGTTGGATGGGGCGGTGGGGGGCAGTCAGGGGTGGATAGGGCAGGGGTCCCAGGGAACAGGGACTGGGGGGGGGTTGGATGGAGTCCCAGGGGACAAGGCCATCAGGGGCGAGAAGCAGGGGACAGGGGGCGGGGGCTGGGCCACGCCTGGCTGTTTGGGGAGGTACAGCCTCCCCTAACTTTCCCTCCATACAATATTGGAAACCTGATGTTTGGGCCCCCAGCCCAAAAAGTTTGCCCATCCCTGTTCTAGATTTAGCACTGAGTCCCATTGGGTAGACAGAAAGATTAACCTAAATAATCTATACAGAAGCCCCTGGAACCCCATAAGATTGGGTCCCTAATCCATGAACTATTAGAACTCATTTACAAAACTCTTCTTAAACATTACATGAATATATTGTCTCATAGTATAGAATTAGAATTTATAATCCCTATTCCATGATGAGATATCTTTGAGCTATAATGTATCTTAATTAAAACCATCTTTAGATAGGTTTTTTCCTCAAAAAGCATTTTATCAAAAAAATCCAATTTAAATCAGAAAAATCTGATTTAAATTAAAAAAATCATTGATTTTTATCCACTCTGCTTTCTTTGATAGGCTGAAGAAATGAAGATTTTTTAAAAAATAGTAAAGATAATTCCTCTACAATTGATAATATGAACAATACATTTGAGTAATTTGTAGAGATTACTGATAGCTCAAAACAAAAACCCAGGTCTGGACATTCTCAAGCTTTGGTGGTTTCGGATCCAGATCATAAACCAAAGGAGAAGTACAGACTATTAAATGCACTACATTTGGTATGTACAAGATGTGATGGAACACGGAGTGACACAGCAGAGTTATCCAACCTCTTCCCAGAACTCTGACACAGAAGCAATTAAACAAGCCAGACAAGAGACTGACCATGCCCTTTGGAGCTAGGAAAGAACAAAGTAAATACTACTTCCTTTCATTCATGTAAAATAAAACTCTCCACCCAACCAGTAAATTTTACAGTAAACGCTGAATGATGATTTTGACAAGGCCTGTGTGACCCACAATGGAGAACAAATTTCTAATATTTCTTAACCCTCCATATCTTCTCTCTCTCCCTGTAGAAGACAAAACCCCAATAACTCCTTCATTCCCTCACATCATGGTTTCATTAATTCAGTCAAGGAAAAGAAACAAAACCATGCAACTCAGCTGGTCAATTGCAGCAACACCACAGTTCTGATTTCAAATACTCTAAGCAACTGTTCACCGTCAAACCATACATTAAACAAACAAAAAAGAAAAATAGTATGATAAATTAGTTTGATGAATAAATTAGAGGAAATGTATCCATTTGTGGTCAACCTTCCAGCAGAAAAAATACTAAAGTCCACAAGCTCTCCTGTGGTGTGGCCAATGAGAGCTATATTGACCTGAATTTATGGGCTAGTATATTAGGCTCGACACTGATCTGATCAGAAGATATTTTCGATTCTTGTTCCAATTCAGGCTACAAGGATAGAGAACACAGAGAGTTCAATATTGTGAGAGGACTCTTGGGGTGTATGGCAAAGACACTTATACTGAGGACAATACCAACTTGTTAAGATCTTTATTAAAATATTGGAAAGAAGAATAAATGCTACAAAACACAAAGTCACAATTCTATGACCCCTGGTGATAACATCTCTATTCTAAAAGACTACTTAAGGTAGCATACTCACAACCTTCCCTCAAGACCTGGTAGGAGGAGACAGGGGACCAGCCTCATCTCTGGCATGCCCAAGGAACTGATGGTCCAGGCTTCCCAAATTGGTAGGGATTAGGTTCAAGTGTTGAGTAGCTACGCTGTATTGCAAAGCTGAGCTGATAGCTTGATACAAGATAGGAAAAAGCGACCCTCCTGCATAGTTGTTTGCCCTCTTATAGGATCCTGGTACTGCCCACTGCTGGAATCTAAGCCGAACCTACCATGCCCAAATCTCATTTCCTCACCCACATAAATCTTCAGGTATACTTCTCTATAGCTTAACATATTATGACATATATTCATATGTATTACTATCGATTGTCTCATTCCCGAAACTGTTACCCTTGGCCTAGCTCATGACTTCTATGTTCTGTGGTGTGCCCTGCAGTCTTAAGTCTACTCCAGACCTAAGGTAAACAGCTTCAGTTCTTTGTTCGGTTCCCCATTCAGTTCCCCAAAGTTAAGGGAGGGCGACAAGTAGGCCATTTATCTATGCCAAGGTTTACAAACACTTATACTAACTTGTTCTACCTAATCATACAGGATACAGGCCTGTAGGTTACTTGCATTACAGCCAACTATTATGAATAGCCATGAATAACTTATGAATACAATAAACTGGAATTCAACATAAACAAAACCCACGAAAATACTACGATTCACTAATAATAAGATATGATAAAATAATATAAATCAAACCAAAAGAAAACACTTTATGCAATATAGCAAGCTAGCAAACTGGCCTTCTGGGCAACACACAATATTGAATTATCTTAATTGGCTCAGGGAGGCTCACTCTACTACAACAGAGGATTTTTCAGAGGTGTAGCACCTTTGACATAGCTCACACCCTCCCCTCACCTGCTGCCAGGACTGCAAGAGATAGGGAAGATGATCAGAGGAAAGGGGTGATGGCTAGGATGCCCCCAGTGCTATGCCAATATTTGACAGCATTTTTTTGCTCCTTGTGGCCATTGCCCCGTCTCAGATTAAAGCAGCTCTGAGGCTGCTCTAACACAGTGCAGGGGAACTGGCCTGCATAGAGCTGCAGCAGCATTAGAATAGTGCAAAGTGAGTTTTTCACCGTGTTTGCAACACTCCCCAATACCAATCCACACACTCTGCAGTTCAGCTGCAGCCAAAGATCTGCCCCTAAATATTACTGTGCAAATCGTTTGCTGTGAATCATTTGCTTAGCTCTAGGCATTGTACAATCAAGCTGATGTTTTGCAAATTTCATGAATATCATTCTTCTCACTTCAAATGCCTGCCACAAACTGTTGGCGTCCATGTGATTTTCTTTTGGAACCTAACCTCTTGTTGATAGAAAATATGATTTGATGGGGGCCTACACCAGAGAAGTTAGTCCTGTGATCTCTAGAGCAAGTAGAGATCATATGGTACAAATATCATGATGTTATGCAAATTATATTTTGTTAACGTTGTTTCATCCTCCTTTCTTTATTAGGGTGGAGGAGAAGGGAGATTTGTGTGGTGCCCCAAATTGTCAGGTTTCGAAGTGTACACGCAACCGTAATCCAGCTGCTTTTGAAATCTGCAGGAAAACACAAAAGCTGATTCCAACTTTGTGTTTTGTTTTTTTTTTAAATGTGTATATGCAGATTTCTATACCTAAGAAGTTCCAGTAGCTTTGGATAGTATTTGCCTTTGCAACTGAACCTGTCATTCTTTTGACGTTGTCTCATCATTATGAGGGTGGCCTCATGCTACCCTGGAAAGCCTACTGGCTTTACAGCAGGTCCATGTTCACCCCAGCACTCTCTCAGCCCAGAATAAAAGCACTAGGACATTATTTTCATTCTTTTTGTAGAATGACTTCAAGTAGTGAACAGTGGGACCTGATTTACCAAAAGGTGCTGAGCACCCACAGCTCCAGATGAGTGCAATGGAAACTGCAGGTGCGCCACATAATTTTGATAGAAAAAAGAGAATAATCTGACACAGCTATTAATGGAGGGGATGGGCAGTTCAATCATTGCACTTAAAGAAGGAAACAGGTTTATGATCTGCTCCATCCCTGCTGGCTTCTCTGTACGTGTGTGTGTGTATGTTTTCTAGTGAATAGTTTTTAATAATCTATCCAGTTTCTAACTGTGAGGCGTGTAGAGTTGATAATATTTTTAGGACTTTAAATAAAGGCTTAAAGGTTTCTGAAATGGTGTATTTCAATGAATCTGAATGAGATGTGTTTAAAAGGTTTCCACCTACAGTAATTCTTTCATGGTGCAATGATGAGTGCAAAAACAGCAATGATGAGTTGACAATCTGAAAGTAGTAGAAAAGATGAACAACAAACATTAGAACACCATTGTGGGGAAAGGGAACTGACGGGGCCAGTCTTCAGCCAATGCCCAGCCAGCTCACAGAACCACACTGTGAGAAAATTCATTTTACATATAGACACTTCAGAATAGTTAGAGCCAGGGATGGACACTATTTCTTATTTTAAAGGAATCCTCCAAATTACCAGATTATTGATTTAGGGTCAGATTTAAAAAAAAAAATTGGCTGCCTAAAACTGTTGAAAATCCCAATAGATGCTTAGGAGCTTCTGCAAATCCCACTAGGTACCTTGTTGCATCTTTAGGCACCTAAATACTTCTAAAAAATTGGCCTTTTCCTGACCATTTGGTAACAAAGATCTGAATTCCAGGAGAGGGTTATTATCTTGCTGGGAGAGAAATGGGTGGTCACAGGTTCAGCAGGCCCTGTGACACATAATAGTCTAGTCTCCTGTGAGCTGTAATACATCTTGGTTGTTGATTTAATGTGTGGTTGCTGGGTGGAGTTGGTGGCCTGTAACGTACAGGAAATCAGACTAGATGATATGATGGTCCCTTCTGGCCACTAACTCTATGACTCTAAATCCAGATTCTTAATTGGGATACAGCTCTTTTACCCTGCCTGAGCGGTGCCATTAGCCAGATTTTGACCACAAACAGGCAAAATGAGAATTGCTCTGTTGAATGGGAATTCTGAGTTGGAGTGAAGCTCGCAGATCCAGCTCCAGCTCCTACATCCATTAGACACCTCATTCACCAGTGTAGGGGGGCTTGCAAAGTGGACTAGGGCACTCCACTGCAGGGATGAGCTCTGCCCTATTATGGCAATTCATGTAATGCGGTGGCACTAACACAACATTTGAGATCATCTCCCGAACACTTTGTCTGTCCTGCCTAGAACAACAGGCCCTTAATCTCAGTTTGGGTTCCTAGGAATTACCTTAACACAAATAATAAAACAAAACTAATCCAGAAGTTCATTGACTTCCCTCTGAACACGTGAGCCTGACTGTCATGTAAACTGCCATCAGCACTTACCACCCACTGGTCTCACTTATATAATTTTAAACACTGCACTTAAAATTACAAGGGAAAATTACTTTTGTAGTGCTAATGAGGCCAATGCAATCAAGGTGGGCCATTTCCAACAGTTGGCAAGAAGGTGTGAGTATCAGCAGAGGGAAAATTACTTTTTGTAGTGACCCAGCCACTCCCAGTCTTTATTCAGGCCTAATTTAATGGTGTCCAGTTTGCAAATTAATTCCAGTTCTGCAGCTTCTCATTGGAGTCTGTTTCTGAAGTTTTGTTGTTGAAGAATTGCCACTTTTAAGTCTGTTATGGAGCGTCCAGGGAGATTGAAGTGTTCTCCTGCTGGTTTTTGAATGTTACAATTCTTGATATCTGATTTGTATACATTTATTCTTTTGCATAGAGACTGTCTGATTTGGCCAATGTACACAGCAGAGGGGCATTGCTGGCACATGATGGCATAATCACATTGGTAGATGTGCAGGTGAAAGAGCCCCTGATGCTGTTGCTGATGTGGTTAGGTTCTATGATGCTGTCACTTGAATAGATATGCGGACAGAGTTGGCAATGGGGTTTGTTGCAGGGATTGGTTCCTGGATTAGTGTTTTTGTTGTGTGGTGTGTAGTTGCTGGTGAGTATTTGCTTCAGGTTGGAGGGCTGTCTGTAAGCGAGGACTGGCCTGTCTTCCAAGGTCTGTGAGAGTGAGGTATTGTCCTTCAGGATAGGTGGTTGATGATGCACTGGCGTGCTGATGATGCACAGATCCTTGATGATGAACTGGAGTGGTTTTAGTTGGGGGCTCTAGATGATGGCTAGTGGTGTTCTGTTACTTTCTTTGTTGGGCTTGTCCTGTAGTAGATGACTTCTGGGTACCCTTCTGGCTCCATCAATCTGTTTCTTCACTTCACCAAGTGGGTATTGTAGTTTTAAGAACGCTTGATAGAGATCCTGTAGGTGTGTGTCTCTGTCTGCGGGATTGGAGCAAATGTGGTTGTACCTTCAAGCTTGGCTGTAGACAATGGATCATGTGATGTGGTCTGGATGAAAGCTGGAGGCATGTAGGTAAGTATAGTCGTCAGCAGGTTTCTGGTATAGGGTGGTATTCACCCCTTCTTGTCATCTGTTGAGAATAGGCCACTTCCCCCTTAATTGCATTGGCTCATTAGCACTGACCCCCCCAACTTGGTATGGCAACTCCCGTCTTTTCATGTGCTATAATATATATTATGCTTACTGTATTTTTTACCCCATGCATCTGATGAAGTGTGTTTTAGCCCATGAAAGCTTATGAGCAAATAAATTTGTTAATCTCTAAAGTGCCACAAGGACTCCTCATTGTTTTTGCTGATACAGACTAACATGGCTACCACTCTGAAACCTACTACCAATACTGCCTCTAATAAAACTTTAATATTGGAAAAACACCTGAAAAGTGAAAACTCATTCTGCCACATTTCTCTCCTTCCTCCTCATCTGGCCAGGTTGCAAAAGGCACCTAGGCTTAGCATTCCACCCCTGCCTCACACTCAGCAGTGGCCATGGCTCTTCTCCAGCTTGCGGTGGGGAGAAGGGGGACTGGCTGACAGAGAAGCCAGGGCGCTTGCATAACAGATTAAACTCAGCTAACATTCCATCTGCGGTTCAACCCGCAGGATTAGGGGCCATTTCTGGCATCCTTGTTTATTTCACAGTTGGTTGTGTGACCAAGGGGCAGCTTTTTTCTGTCCTGGATCCAATACACAAATACAATCAGAATCAGGGACCATTTCCGAGTTCAAGTCTCTCTCCCCCCATCAGAGGATGGAGGTGATGCCCAAACTGCTTGCAGATCCTTGTTGAAATGTTACTTTAAAAAAAATGGAGAACGTGGTGGGAAGATGTGTCATGATGATCGAGGCTTATTTTTGGCAAAGGAATTTTGCTAAAGCAACAAAAGAATCACAGAGAAAGCAATTAGCCTGATAGACAAAACCACATACAGGTGTGACATCAGATCTCTTTCTGTTTTGTTTCAGTGTCCTGCAGAGGCTGAAATTGACACAAATTTCTCTAAGTAGCTTGTATATTTCATGAAGGCTATTCTAGTTGTCCTTCATTCACTTCACCCTACTACCCTTTCACAGTCAGTGTGGCTTGCAGCAAGGGTGTCCACTGCAAGGATGAGTTTAAGTTTTCCAAGAATGTTTTTTTCCTCAAGAAGCCTTGAATTCCACAAATCCCAAGTTTGTTTCCTGTTGATTGATTCTCAGTTGATTAGCCAATGCTCTTATTTCCTTTTATCCAAAGTGGGGATTCTCTTGACATTTTTCAGGATTCAAAACCAATAAACTGTTAATTAAGTTCTTATAATCATAAGCCCTTTCTTTGCATGTGCTTTGATTGGCTTTGTTTGAGGCAGCTGTGAAGGAGTTTTGTCCTCATGTTTTCAATGACTGCTTGAATGAATTGAGACGAGTTGATTCTGGGGCTTTTCCAAGTGCCGTTTAGTTTGCTGTTTTTGAACATCATGGATTGTTCAACCTCCTGGGCTTGTTCAGAGTGAACTCCTGGGTCTGTTTTAGACTTTCGATTCTCTTGATGTATATTTTCATTAGGTTGTCTGCTTTTGGAATGCTCATGTCTCGTTCTTCTAACATCTTAGACAAGTTCTTCAGTTCTGTCAGCACACCCAGCATTAAGGAAATGTTTCTGATAAAATTTACAGAACTCAGCTTTGAGTGTAATCCTTGAAATTTAAAAAAAGAAAAGGAGTACTTGTGGCACCTTAGAGACTAACCAATTTATTTGAGCATAAGCTTTCGTGAGCTACAGCTCACTTCATCGGATGCGAAAGCTTATGCTCAAATAAATTGGTTAGTCTCTAAGGTGCCACATGTACTCCTTTTCTTTTTGCGAATACAGACTAACACGGCTGTTACTATGAAACTTGAAATTTAAGACGTTCGCTTCCAACTCTCGACCGGTCTTGTAAGGCTGCCTTGAAGTGTTTTGCCAACGTGGGGTATGTTTGCCAGACTGCACTGACTGCTCTCCACGTTGACGCCACTCACCTTAAATTGAGCACTTTGCCAATTTTTTGAAGTACAATGTGTAATTCTTTGGCATGAGCACTCAGTTAACAAGAGTTTTTGGTGATTGACTGTACAAGGAATATAATGCATCCAAAAAAGTCTTAAAGTCATTTGTACCTCTGGTGACTTCTAAAGCTTCATCAACAGAAAGTTCCAGTCTACGGTTGAGGCAATGCCATAATATCACATTAGGAAAGTCCATTTGTAGTAATTTTCCAACACCAGCTTTGACTCCTAACATCACATTTGCGCCGTCACTATAAAAGCGGATTAACACTTCCAATAATAGCTCTTTAGTGAACCCAGAACACAGCAAGCATTTTAAAATTTCCCCTTTAATGGCTGCTGCTGTTGCACTTTGCAGCTCAATCAAGTCCAGAGGAAGTGTAAGTCGCCTCATAATTCCATCTATACTGGCTTTCAAAAAAATTGAGAGTCGAGTTTCCAGGGAGAGTTGTCGATTTATCGACAAGTACTGTAATTTTTGACTTATTGTTGATGATTTAGTTGACAATTCTCCTTTTCATTTCAGTGGATATATGATTGATTATGTCTGCACAAACTGTTTTACTATGCAACAAATGCCCCATTTCAATTCCGTTGATTTGCTGTAGGTCAATGAGGCTCTTGTGGTCACTGAGTGGTTGATTTGTTCTGGCAATTTAGTAGGCTGTTTGGGATACACGAGCAGTAGTTTCAAATGCTGCTTCTTCACTTTTAGCGTTCAGATTAAGAAGAGTTTGCTTGTTTAGCCATGGCTTGAATTATTTTCAGCCTCCATGTGAGCCACAGATTTCTTATGTTCGTTTATTTTTTTGCGAAGGGAGGACAGCTCTGTCTCTTTATTCTTTCTGTACAAGGATATTTCACAAGAGGCCCAGTTTGGAGAGATGTTAACCCCTCTTTGCAGAATGCAGCTTCAAATCAGAAACATCATGACAGACTGTGCACTCAAGTTTACTGCCCGAAAGGAAAAAGCCAGTAGTTTTTCTTTCTGAACTCCTCAAATTGTATTTTTGACCACACAGCAGGATATGGTGGTGGAGTCTCAGTTTTCTTACTCGGCAATTTAGCAGTTTCATTTGTCTCCTCTCTTTGTGTTGGCTGTGGCTCACCACATGACAAAGGTGTAAAAAAGTGTCAGATTTTTTCCCCTGTGGATGACTAGTTTCAGCTTCTTCATTTGTTGCTGTTCTTTTTGATTGAAAATCCCTCATTTTCTCACTTTTACATTTAAACATACCCGTTAGGGTCTGTTGAACATGTATCTTCTTAGGTGGCATTTTTCCCCCACTCACTGTCCTCCTACTGTAAATGGCACACCTGATAAGACTTGCACTTGACCAATAAGAAGCAAGTGCGGTTACCATGTAGCAGTATGGCACTCAAAAGCTAACGTTTGGACCAACCATGTGAACATCATCCTGTGAAAACAAAATCTTCTTGTCTTGCTTCACAGATCTATCTCTATCTCCCCAGTGCTGGGCTGGGTCTACCAATGAGTAAGTAACCGAGGCAAAAACCACAGCCAACCAGCCAGCCAGGGAGTAAGGGGCAAGGGCTGCGCTATGCCATGCCCGCCAGTGTCCCACCTAGACCCTCCATATTTCCTAACAAGTTAGCAGATCTCAAGGATTGGTTAATCTCCCAGGTGCATAAAAGGGTGCAGGGAGTACCAATGGGTGGCTAGTAGTAGGGTGAAGGAGAAGTGAACATAGAACAACTAGAATGGTCTTCATGAAATATACAAGACACTTAGAGAAAATGTTGTCAATTTCAGCTGCTGCAGGACACTGAAACAACACAGAAAGAGATCTATGATCATGCCGGTAAGTCCTAATGACATTTCAGGTGTTTAATTCAATATATAAATAGGGTGGAATGAAAACATTTTTTTCTTTCAAAGGCAGCACAATAATTTCCCTAAATATCCAGTTTTCCCCTCCGATCTCTTTGTGGTTTTGTCTATCTGGCTAATTGCTTTCCCTGTGATTCTTTCATTGATTTAACAAAATTCCTTTGCCAAAAAGAAGCCCTGATCATCATGACACATCTTCCCACCATGTTCTCCATTTTTTTAAAAAGTAACATTTTAACGAGGATCTGCAAGGAGTTTGGGCATCACCTCCATTCTCTGATGGGGAGGGATAGACTCAGAAATGGTGCCCAATTCTTATTGTATTTGTGTACTGGATCCAGAGCGGAAAAAAACCTGCCTTTTGGTCACGCCACCAACTGTGAACTAAACAAGGATGTCAGAAATGGCCCTTAATCCTGCAGGTTGAACTGCAGACGGAGCTTAAGCTGCTTTGCAGGCGTCCTGGGCTTCTCCGTCAGCCAGTCCCCCTCCTCCCCGCTGCAAGCTGGAGAGAAGCCATGGCTGCTGCTGAGTGTGAGGCGGGGGGTGAAGTGAGGAGCCTAGCTGCCTTCTGCAGCCTGGCTAGAGGAGGAGGGAAGAGAGAAATTTGACAGAGGGTGTTTTCACTATTCACGCTTTTATTAGCTGAGTTTAAGCTGTTTTGCAGCCAAAAGAGGTGAAAGTAAGCAGGTACTGAACGCTTCGGTCCCTTTCTTACCGGTATGCCGCCCGACTTTTTTTACCGGTAAGCTGTACCGGCTCATACCAGCTTAATTTCACTCCTGCAATTACATCATTGGTTGCACACAGCTTTAGCACTCGTGTTACAATGTTAGTATGGAACTCGCTATTAGCCCCTCAAAGGGGCTAATCTCAGATTTAATAAATTCACTGCTAGGTTTGGGGCAGAATTGAAACTTTAAAAGGCCAGTTTAATGAGGGAAGAAAGGATCGTATTATGTCATCATGCGTAAGGCAAAAATTTTGTCCTGGGTATTTTTAGTAAAAGTCAGGGACAGATCACAGAATGTTAACAAAAATTTATCGCAGCCTGTGACTTGTCCCTGACTTTCACTAAAAATATCCCTGACAAAAGGGGAAGGTGGGTTCAGCACATAGTGCTGCTAGGGCTCCTGAGTCCCCCACTGCTGCAGTGCATGGGAGCTCCGGGATCCCCCAGCCCCTGGGGCTGTGGGGTCCCCTACCCTCGGTAGCTGCAGGGTCCCCCACACGCCTGCCGCCGTTGGTCAGCTGCACAGAGTCTTATCAGCCGCTTGCCATGGCTGGTCAGCTGCGGGGTCCCCCCACCAGGCTGGGAGCTGCAAGGGCAGGGCTGGCCGAGAGCTCCAGCCCCAGGGCAGATAATGTCACGGAGGTCAATCGAAGTCACGTGACATAATCGTAGCCTTAATTATGCGGCATTACAGACTATTAGATCATGTTCTGAATGTTCAAAGGATCAAATGCTCACTACTTTAAAACGAGCTGGAAATGACCATCTGCAGTCACAGGCATTTCCATGTGTTTAGAATAGGAATGTGGAGAGTAACATGCAGAGTCAAGTGTCATTGTCTTTCCACATCTTGACATTATATAAAAATATAACATTTTCATGAAGAAAAAAATACCACAGCAACAGTTTTGGCATTGAGCAAAAATGCTACTACGGAAAATATACAAAGTTCAGCTTACAGCTAAGACATGCCAGCATGGCTCTCACTGGCTAGGCCAAAAGGACCTAGTAGGGTGACCAGATAGCAAGTGTGAAAATTGGGATGGGGGGTAATTGGCACCTATATAAGAAAAATCCCCAAATATTGGGACTGTCCCTATAAAATCGGGACGTCTGGTCACCCTACTTTCAGGTCTCTTTGACAGAGCCTCTCTGCCAATTCAAAGGTCTCAGCCACAGGCACAGTGAGGCTTAGGTAACAACCACCACCTCCACTTCTGAAGTACTCTAGGAGTCAAACTTTGCTCTCTGCTATACTGACATAAATCCAGAGTGACTCCATTCAAATCAGTTGGATCAGTCTGGATTCACAGCATGATAACAAAGAACAGAGTTTGGCCCTATATAGTCAGAGTTTTGTACAACATTGTAGAACCAGTGTCTCTCCCCCTTGCTTTCATCTATATGCATATATACAAAACCCACTACAAAATGTCACAGAAGTAGGTCAATGATTCAGTCTAGTTTAGCTTCACTACCTTTTCACACACAATAATTTAAACGATTAATTATTAATAAAAAAACCCTTAGGGTTCTTTACAAGAAGGATTCCTTATATTACATCCTCATTGACCTTCACCCTCTTTGCAGTTGTGAGCAAGAATCTGCGGGCCCATTCCTGCAGCAAATGCCCGTAGCTAGCAATGCCCTCGGAAGACCCTATTTAAGACACTGGTGCTTCATGCAGCCCTATGGATTTCATCTGTTCACATAGTGCGGTTTGTAGGTTTGGGAGCTAAACAAACAGATGAGAAGTAATAACCAAAGTTCCTCTGATGGCAAACGAAACAATGCCTATTGAACCTAATGCCTTTTTATTGACTTCAAATGTGCTATAGATCAGGCCCAATGAGAAAATTGTTTACCAAGCAGGGAAGCAGAGAGAGTACCAGTTTTTCACCAATTGCCTATGCCTCCCTCCAAATCTCTGCAATGAATAAAATATATTAAATGGAAAGATACTTTCCAATTTTCTTGGTCACCAACCAGCAGTGTTTTAAACATTAAATATTTAATGCAGTGATGTTTGGTAACATGCTCTATCAACCCAACTTTTCATTTTTATTTCATTGCCAGTGTTGATTAAGAATTGTATTTCTGTTTTTCTGCTCCAGGTAATCCATTTGTATGCATACTTGACATTAGTCAGCCATCATCTTTTGCATCTTTTACAGTTTGCCTCTTAAATGTGGATTAAGCTCACACAGCCAACCAAATCATTCAATTCATGTATGTCAGCTCATACTGTTTTTTAAAAAATAGCTTCTTTGTTACAGTACATTAAAATGTGATACATCAATCTGATAAAGTATTCCTGTTTCTTAGAGATGTCAGTGGTATTTTCTGTCTATTCATCTTAGCAGACAGACTTTTGTTGTCTTTAATATCATAGATACTATAAAATTCAGTTTCTAAGAATCCTAGTTCACTTTCGGGGTACTGTACATTTCCAGCATAACATTAAAGTAATTTAGTTTTCAGAGCTCATCTCAGTCTCACAAATTGCTTACCTAATTCTCCGCGCATTAAAGTGAAACATATCCCTTAGTATCAGAATACACCATATCAAACTCAGATAAGGCTGTTCTTTTGAACTAGAAATACCACTTCTTCATCTGACTTCACCCTCTTTCAGATTTACATGCCTCTTGGAGGTAAGCTAGCAAGTGATATAGGGAACATTTATGTGGTAAGTCATTCATTTCTTATGCAAATGTTATGTTATGCTTCAGGGTGTATTCTTAAACTGCATCAGATATTTACTTCCTAGTTCTTGAAAGTGTTCCCTCTACTCTACCAAAGTGGTATTTCTTGTACAAAGGAAATTACACTGAAGTTTGTGATAAAACAATCACAGGGTATTTTTAAAAAAGAAAAGGAATACTTGTGTCACCTTAGAGACTAACAAATTTATTTGAGCATAAGCTTTTGTGAGCTACAGCTCACTTCATGTCTCTAAGGTGCCACAAGTACTCCTTTTCTTTTTGCGAATACAGATTAACATGGCTGCTACTCTGAAACAGGGTATTTTAAATGCATTAATTACTAGAGATGTTGGGGATTACTCAGTAAAATTTAGGCATCTGCCCAGCCATTGTCTACCCACCTGAGTACTCACATTGGGTCACAGAAAGTTATGGAAAAAAATCTAGGCAGTCAGTACTCCTCATGTTCCACTGGTACTTTACTGAATGGTAACTTACTTGTTTAGCAGGGTTTTTTTTAAGACCCTATTCCAACAACTACACTGTTGCAGAGACCATCAGCAGTCCCTGACATTTATGAAGCAGAACTGTAGGAATTCATTCATTTTCACTTCACAATTTTTTGTGTTCATTCAATGATTAAGATTTTATTGATTATACATGAGAGTTTGTGGATGTGAGACCTGATCCAAAGCCCATTGATCATGTCCTAAAGCAATGACATTTTTTCCATTTCAGAGAGTGAAAACACAGATTTCCGCAGTTAAACGAAAGTAACATTTTACCCTGCAAAACACTGCAAATCTTAGAAATTCATGGGAAGTGAACATTTAATCTTGCCTGATACATATTACTCCTGTTAGCCAGGAAAAGAAATTTAATAGGAGATAGACTCATAGAATGGGTGGCTTGAAGCAGTCTCTTCCGTGTTTAGCTCTGAGATCAGATATAAGTGAAGTGACATTAGAGTAACTACATTTAAAAACCTAAATCCACATTTAGTCACCAAAAATTAAAATGGCCTGATTTTCAAAGTTCCTGAGCACCCACATCTTTCACAACGAGCGCTGAAAGAGTATAGTTCTTCTGAAATCAAAGTGGCCAGATTTTAGGTTCTTAATGATGGATGTAGAAGTTTAACTTCATCAATCCAAGTTTTAAAATTTGGTCCATAACAAAGCTTTTACATTATTAAGGGTATCATCCTGCAAAGACTGAGCAAGTCTTGACCATGTAGACTTACTTCTGAAAAATACAAATTGAATTTGTGGGGAGCATATCTACAGAAGCAAGATATGTCTGAAGCTGAAATTTCATCATGTAGCTACCTAGGTGTAGCAACATACAACCTCTCCAATACATAGACACAACAGGACCAAAAATTCCAGTATTTTGTGGCTCCAAGGCAGGCACTCAAGGTTACTTTAACATAGTTTTTCTGTATTTGATAATGCCTATTTTCTGCTGAGAACAAATTAGTTTAGTACCTGTCCTGCCTTACATTGCAATTATTTTTTCATCAGTTAGGAGCAGCTGCCAATTTACTACACTTTGTGACCTGCATTAGCTTGGTTTCAAAGCCAATCTAACAGTAATATGCCTTCCTGAACAGGAAGAGCTTTACTGTTCACTATTCAGGGGATGGAGACGGATGATAGCAGCAGCCATGCTTATCAGGTGTAAATGCAAACCTAGTTCTGATACAACTCTTTGAGGGATGTGAATGGATTAGCTCCCCCATAACCTTTTACTTGTGATCTCTGTAAAACAGATGATATATCATGAAGAAAAAATGTCATTCATTTAAGTTCCTAGCATTTGATTTTATTTTCATTATAAGTATTTCATTAAATATGTGATGTGCATTTACACATTAATGCATGCAATAATAAAAAGTACAGTACATTTTAAAGGTACTCTAAAGCAAATACGTGGTGACTTGAGTACTTGGTTATATTTATAACAAAGGCACATTGCCACAATAGTATCAGAGAAGTCAAGAGATGAGAAAGGCTGGTGAAATCATCAAGTCAATCTCTCTTGCAGAGAGGATTGTTCCCTATAGCACATTATCTCTTGAAAAATTAGAGTGTATACACTACTAGTAAGGTTTTCAGCCAGATTGCTAGATGGCATGTTAAATTCTTGACTTCCCTTAAGATTTTCAGTCAAGTACTTCATCTTTTTTTGTACATTTCATTTTAAAAGAGTGTTCTCTGTGTCAGAGAATGAAAAGTTTGTCTTATAGTTTTAAATTTGCTTTCTTTGTATTTCAGCAGGTGTAGTAATTATCAGATTTTATCAACAAAACCAGAAAGCTGGATTCTCCCTTCATAGGCTCCCATGCAACTGCCATTCATCAGTGGGATTCATGAACACCTATCAGAGCAGTTCTAGGGTCAGAGAATTACATGTTCCCTGGAAGGAGATAATACTATGGATATGAGAATTGACTAAAAAGGAGAGAATGAGAGAGATTAGAATAACCCACAGAGATTAGGACAGTCCACTAGATACTGGAAAAGGATAAAGAAAATTAGCACAAAAAACCAGACACTGTCAGTGTTTAGGACAACAAGAGTTGTATTCATGGTGGACCAGAATTCACCATGAGAGAGAAGAGAGCTGTAGTACACTAAAGTTCAGCGCTAATAACCTAATATCCTACATTTTGCTGGTTCTATGAAAACATGTACACAATTTTTGGATTTTATGCAGGAATGATTATGCCTAGTATCAATCTTTTTTCCAAGATAAGAATAAACCATAGTTTTATTTAGATTAAACTCAAGTAGCATTTATTAGCAATTTTCAGAGGAGAGAAAACACAAATTAAAAGTTAGTTAAAAATTTACATCATAATTAACATGAAATCTATCCCCTTTGTCCTGCGAACTGGTCCTAGACACCGAAGTTACAAAGAAAAGTAGATGAATGTAATTTTCTTTCACTGCTTCATTAACAGAGAGCTGTTGCAACAATCTGTCCTTGCAGGCTTGGATAGCAATATGTCTCCACAGAGGGTAATATTAATTATTATAATAAATACTTGGCACTCATGTAGTGCTTTCATACAAAAGACCTAGAAAAGTCATCTAGTTTATAGTTAATCTGCCCTTTGACGTAAAGAAACCATAAATTACAGCATGTTGGCATTTTGTTGTAACTCCCTCTCTTTTGAAGTCAGAGACATACATCCCCCTTTTACAGTTTCCCTCTGTTCTTGGTATCTGACAGACAGCGAGGTTACATCTTCCACAATAATTAATTTCACAGTTTATATAATAACCAGGGCCAGATTGTGTCATGAAGGCACAATGCAGAGCCATCCCACTCCAAGAAGAACTCCATGGAGGTATTTTGGGTGCAAGGTGGGGTAGAGCGAGACTTATTACATGCCTTCCCCCCGCCACATTCAATATGAAATTAATAAATGGCCAATTTATCAACCAGCCCCAACATATGTAGAAACTCTGGGCCCCAGACTACTATTAATAAACAACATATCAAATCTTCATTAGAGCAATATACAGATATGGATCATGTTAAAAAGATCCAATCCCTCCAGGCTAGACTTCACCAGCCAAGGAGGACATGGGCCCAACTCATAGGTCATAGCCCACAGCTCTCTCAGCACCTCCATAACTTCAGTACATGACACTGGCTGAAACTCAAGCAGAGAAGATGTTTCATTTATCTGCTTTGTCCCCAGGCATACAGCTGGAGACATATGAAGGCAGACAGCAAAAATGTCTCAGCCACTCAGACAGACACCACAGTGTTGGGTACAGTATAAGAAACTAGACAGACAGTCCAAACCCAAGTGATCTTATTTATGAAGTAATCTGAAAGTTTCTCATGGCTTGAAATACTCAATTTTGGAACTATGCAGAGGCAATCCAAGATATCTTAGTTGTTCCCAGAGAGGAAACATTCTGGCTATCAAGATTTCACAGATACTATGGCACAGAGGTAAAGTCTCTTTGTGCTGCACAGCTTCAGCATAAAATTTTAAGAATTCTTTTCACCTTATGAGTCAGAGTGATATTTGCCCACTGGCAATCTAGCCATCATTCCTTTTGCTTTTTTTATCTGTGTCAGATCTTCTACATACCTCATTGACCATTAAGTACAAACCTGGAAAATAGAGCATTTAGGGGCCACTATATCACCAGGCATCCATATTTCAGTTCAAACTCACCTACTGATAGGTCGTTAACCTAGTATCTTTTATTTAAGGCATAACCTCCCAACTTTGCTGTAATAAAGGGCCAATTCCTTACTTTAAAAATAGTAGAGAAAAAAATATCAGGAATCACACATTCTAGACAAGGCCCACATTGGGGACCATTTACACAATTCAGATCTAGGTTCAGATTTTGAACATCTCCAAAGTTCAGGTCTCAGATTTTGCCTTGAACCTATATTTATTAGAGTCAGGTTGAATGTACAATTTGGACAAGCCTGCGTTGATTCACATGCAGAAAAGCACTGTAAGCCAACACAATGGAAGCCTGTTTACAGGAAACATCACCATTAACATGTGCAGGCTACATGAAGCCAGCACACCAGGAAATAAACCACAAGGGTCATCCTGACTCTGGGGACAAAACTGAATTTTAGGGATATAAGGCAGCAGCAATCCTTCAATGAGGAACCAAAAAGGACGAAGCTTTTTGCATTCTTGAAAAGGGGATCCCAGCCTTGCAGGGAGTTACTCTAGGTGAGATAAACTACTTTAGACATGGGTTTAACCAGTGATGAGCTGCCAGAAGCTGAAGAACCGGTTCCTTCAGTTGCTCCGGGTCTTCAGCGGCACGTCCTTCAGTCGCTCTGGGTCTTCAGTGGCACTGAAGGGCCCGCCGCCGAAGTGCCGCCGAAGACCCGGAGCAACTGAAGGACGTGCCACCAAAGACCTGGAGCGACTGAAGGACATGCCGCTGAAGTGCCGCCGAAGGACCGCACGGCCGCCGGGTGAGTAGAAATTCTCAGGGGAGCCTCCTAGCCGAGAGCTCAGGTGGGACGGACAGGACGGTCCTGTGGGCCACATGTGGCCCACAAGATGGAGTTTGCTGAACCCCTTTAACAACCAGTTCTAAACCGGCTGCAAAATTGAACAACCAGTGTGAACCGGCTCCAGCTCACCACTGGGTTTAACCTGTTGAAGTTAAGTTTAGACTCTTGGAAGCATATTATATTTTTTGTTCTATATGTAACCACTTGTTTCCATTGTTACCCTTACTCACTCACTCTTAAATCTTAGCCTTATGAAACAAACTTATGATTGTTTTCACTATAAATATAGTTCTGTGTGTTATATTGGAGCTGATCCTCAGTTAAATCAAAGAAGGTGGTGTGTACACTGTTTCTTTGGGGACAGTTTACCTGGTAATTTCTGAGTGTCCCGTGGTTAAGGTCTGGACACTTCAGGGGAACATTTCAAGAGGGTTCAGGGGTTGGGTCCACCTATATTTAACCTGTACGACAAAGTAAAGGGCTGACATAGCCCTGACGGTATGGTTTGGGTAGCTAACAGAAAAGTAGTATCAGAGTTAAGCACAAGCAAATCTTTCTCTTACTGGATGCAGAGGGGTAAAAAGGTGACTCACAGCTCTGGGCACCATATCCACCACATGATATTATGTAAAACATTAGGGACACCTTGATATGTGTCATAGATGTAGAGACTGTAGGATAGATTCCCTCCCAAGACAGAGCTCTGCCTGGTGCAAGAGAGAAAAAGGAGAGGGAGGAGCTCCCCGATTCTGATACTGGCAATTGGTCTGACACAACTTAGCAGCGGCTGTAAGTTGCACCACTGAGATAGGGACCATTCCAGTGGAAGACTGGTATAGCAAAGCTCTACTCTGCCACACCTTCTACACCCCCCTTCATATCCCCAACATAATCCCATCCATAATTTATGGGGACTAACTATTTCACTGACTTCAGTGGGAGAAGGGTAAGGCCTTACCTCTTTTATTTTGTTGGGTTTTACTGAAATACAATGCGGACAATTTGCAGGTCTGGGTTCAATGAACTACCCAAATCAAAACAAATAAATCTTAGTGTATTTTCAGAACTCTGCTTTCAGAGGTAGAGATTTTACTATGTGGAGACTAAACTATGAATTTAGGCTGAATTGTGTAGAGTTGTTTAGAGACAATCCTACACACTTTGACAAATCAATAAAACTTTTTTACATCTGCATCAACAGAATTTTCACAAGGGGTTTTCAAAACTTTAAAATATTTTGTGTGTCTAACTATTTGGTTACACAGTATCTGCTACAGCATACAAAAACTTGTACTTGTGAGCATCAATGCTGACTCCATGGGTGCTTCAGCACCCACAGAAAAAAAAATAGAGGGTGCTCAGCACCCACATACCACGGCTCTTCAGCAGCCATGCCAATCAGCTGTTCAGCGGCTGCGGGAGCCTCTCCAGGAAGGGCGGAAGTGGGGGGAGGCTCAGGAGAGGGGAGAGAGCAGGGGCCGAGCTCCCAACAGTCAAAATAAAAGTCAGCACCTGTGCTTGTGAGCACAATTGCATTAATGTGCAAAACAAGCAGCTTGCACTCACAAATGACAGTTATTGCACTCCTGGAAGCATGGGCACCCAAAAACGTCACTGTCTAAAAACAATCCATTAGAGCACATTGACATTTATCATACTCTTTCCAATCTGCAATGGAGAAGAAAGAGAATTAGCTGGACTTGCTTAAATATTCGTCTATTACACAGATACTCAGCATTTCACAGTCTTAAAAAAAATAGTGTGAAAGCCTCAGCTGGGTGCTAAGTACCTACAGAGATAAATAAACATGATCAAGGTGAGTGTATAATCAATCAGACAGAAGAAAAAAGCTAATGGAAATATACAAGAAACAAACAAAAAAAATCCCCAAACATCTGACACTAAAAAATAGGTCAATTCACTTCAAAACGGCTTGTTAGTTCATAAATCTAACATGTTAAATCCTCCATCTATCAAAAAAGTTTATCCAAATACTAATCCTCAAGACATTTAGTAATGTTCAAATATTGATGTTTTTCTTTGCTCATAAGCAGAGCATATTCATAATCAGATTTGACTGAAGAACAAACAATAGCAATTGTCAATAGTGGAAAACATATTATTTTTGTGCTTCCTTCTGAAGCAAGGATAAGCTGCTAACTTCAAGTCCCTTCAAGACACTGAAACTTGAATTTCATTTTGATGGGTTTGCTTTAAGTGGTTTATAAAAGAGTCAACATTAATCTGTACATGATAACAATTAACCTAGTGGCCAATATTAATTTTTGCAGAAAAGATTAAGAACAAAAAGTACTCGAGAGAAAACTATGGAGAGAAAAATAACTAATGAGTTCCTTAGGGACAACATGTATTATTCCATGAGTGAAGGAAATATCACAACTCACTGATGATAAATGCACAAGTGAAATACAATTCCTTTTTACATAACTGGAACTGCAATATTATTCCATTGGAACGTCTTAGATATTTTACATTATTGGACTGAGAACAAGCCTTTTGCTTTGCACAGCAAGTTAAAGTCTTGTGAGCCATTTTCTGCATATGACGCACACACTCAAATATTACAACATTAATGAGAATCCTTTATACAATCAAATTCACTGATCTATTAAATCAATGTAATGATCTCATATCACATAGACTGTGAGCACTCTGAGACAGGGATTATCAAAATCTTTATTGCTTCTCAGAACAGTGATTGGAGCAATGGAGCCTACATTCTTTTTGGTAGTTCCTAGACACTACTGTAATTCAAATAATAATTCTACACATGGTGGTACTAGTTTAGGGAAAGGATCCTCTCTTTTTTTAACTCCTTGTGCTTGTACAGTTCTATGTTTTCTATGCTGGAGCCTATGCAGAGCTTGCTGTTTTGGTGTGGTCTGGAGAGCCCAGAATGGAACGTTTGTTGTTCTTTCACTAATT
This sequence comes from Lepidochelys olivacea, assembly GCF_965140295.1. NCBI lineage: Eukaryota > Metazoa > Chordata > Testudines > Cheloniidae > Lepidochelys > Lepidochelys olivacea. Next base: position 68,707,660 of record NC_140418.1, on the reverse strand, counting down.
CTATGCCAGGATGCAATCTCAGTGAAAGCACAGTGTTATGTTCAAAGCGTATCTCAATCTTTGGTAGCATTATCCATGTTCTCAGAAGTAACCAAGCTTTATTGCACAATAGGGCTGCAGTAAAAGATTAAAAAATGGGATATACCCACGAAAGCTTATCCTCAAACACATTTGTTAGTCTGTAAGGTGCCACAAGTACTCCTGTTCTTATTGACTTCAATGGAAGTGTGTTTGTTTTCATGGCCACCAGCTTTTACTTCTGGTCTGGGTTGCCAGAACGATATCTATATATGTATGTAAGGAATTGTATACTTTTCTTGATACACAATATCTTATTAGGCCTAATTCTCCTCTCCAACCAGTGGTGGTTGCATGGCTTATACAAAGCGTCTCCTGATTTACAGTGGTGTTAACTGAAAGGAGAATCAAGACTATAACATGGTTCATATTTCAGACCGAAATAAAACCAGTTGTAACAGAACTACACACAAAAAAGCTTTGTGCAAAAGGCCAGATCCTCAGCAGGGAATATCAGAGTAGTTCCACTGAAATCACTGAGCTACACTAGAGTTACATCAGCTGAGGATCTGGCCCAAATAATTTAGTAGGAACAGAAAGAAAGATTTAAAGTTTAAAAGAACTCACTATTGGCAAAGATGAGCTAATAATTATTATATATATAAAAGACAGGATTATAGGAACTGCTTCTCTCAAGGACACCTAATACCTGAATGTTACAGCTTTTAAGGCTGAAATATAAAGACAATGGAAAACAATGTGATAACATCTTTATAACCCCCCCAGTAAGAGTTTTACAATTCTCTCTCTAGGATTGTAAATCAACTGCTTTTCCCCTCTAAGTTTTTAAAGAAAGTTGTCTACAGATACCATTGTTTCCCCAAATTGCACACTAGGGTATTGAATGAATCAAGTTTATTCTTAAGTATATCACATTTATTTTCAAGGGCCTTTGTGGCACACACAACTGTAGCAAGGGAAGTTTTACTAGGCAAAACAGATTCAGCCTGACAGGAGAGAATATCAAGCCAGTAGGAAAACTGTGGCAACAATCACAACAGTTGAAAAGGAGATTATTGGTCATGGAGTCTCCATTTAAGGTGCCATCTAAATAACTTGTTGAATATTCATACCAGGGATAAGAGTTCATTATTTCTCCTTCTTTGGGAGAGATGTTGGTCTTTAAGACCAAATGCTATGTAGAAGGCAGCAAGGAGCCATACACTTCCTCTGGAGGAGTACCAGAGATTATTCCTCAGAGCGTGCTCCCTTTGCTGTTTGTTGTATATGGGGGTGGTAGTCATAATATATTCCATCCATTGGGGATTGAACAGAATACCTGGGTACAATGACCCATTCTGCAGGCAGGTACAGAGGGGACAAATCTTTGGCCTACCTAGAAACCTGCTTCTATTCCTTCATCTACTTTCACACTAGCCCTGGTCACACAAGGCCAATAGATGCTGATTTTTAAAGGAAATCCAAATCAGGCACTATTTGCACCATTTTGATTTTTCATTAAAAATGAATTAAGGAGTCAGTTGCAGAGTGATGTTTATATCTATTTATACTAGTCAAGAATATCCTCTTATCTGGATTCTAAGGCCATTTCATTTTGCTGACTGTTACATGTGAATTAGTATCCACATTACTAAAGGGAAAGAAGTTCTCTGCATGTTTACTCTTGATGTGTTTCACCATTCTTAAGACACCACTGAAGTCTTTGATATATCAGTGGTTCTATTTTTACATATAAAAATAAATATTAAAGTACGTTTTCTACATCAGTAGAGGAAAAAAAAACCAATCTCCTGGTGAATTATCCATTACTTAGAATTATCCATTACTCAGACCTCTCCTTCACTTTTATCACTATAAAGCACTGGAGGGATTTCCAAGTCAGTGGAATTTGCATGCAGTGCCTCCTTCAGCAGAATTTGTCCCTAAGTATATTGCCTAGGTGCTCTGGTGTGTATGGGAAAGACTGAAGATTTGGCACTGGCCTGATCAGAAATACATACAATAGTACTTTACGTTAACTTACCTTACATTAGCTCTGCTAATTTGTCTAAGCAAAAAGATTTTAAAGTGGAAATATAATAATTGTATGTAGTAAAGATCAAAAATAACCATTTCAATATTTCTTTTAAGCTATAGCACTTTTCACCTTTGGTAGAAACTTTTGATACACACACACACACACACCAACCAGAGAGGCTACTTCTCCAAGGAAGAGAAGATATGGAAGATCAAGTATACGGCACACGTGGCTTTGTTTTTTCCCCTTTTTTTCCATTTGGAAAGAAGACGCATGCCATCTTTAAATACAATGTTTTACACTATCTTCATGTTCTCTACTACCTATTAGATGGAGAGGGGGAAAGACTATGCTCTAGCTGTCTACTAATCAGAGCTGCTGAGGGTGGATGTAATGTGATAGCACTAAAGAATAACAGAAAAAGCCACTTTCTTCTAATAGTGAACAAAGAACTTCACTGAACTAAGGAAAACAGGATTTCACTTAAGATAAATTCTCTTTCTGCTTCACTTTACAGCTTCTGCCTAGAATTTTCCCCAGCTCCAATCCTACCTGGCTTCCCGCTACAGATTTAAACAGTACATGTAGCCTCACACTATAAAGTTGGATATTTGGGAATATAGCCAGTGTACACACTGGGAACCCGTGTCCAATGTAGCAAAACCTTTATAACTATTTGTCTTTTATCTCTGTTTTGATAATGGACCAACACAATTTCTCAAACAAAATCCTGTGTGTCCACTGCTAGAGCTTCTGTCGGGTCACTAATTGTACATACATCTATATTTTAACTTCTGCATTAAGGCTGAGTTTTCACTGGCTTCAGACAGTTTCTTTGTCACCACACTTAGAGTAGAAGTAGGGAGACGTAACCTTTGTGTTCCTGCATACATGAAGGACAAATTATTCTTCTTGTCAGTCAGATGTTAATAAGCAATGTTAAATAATGTATGCACCCTTTTATTGTCATCACTGAATGTTTGCAATGGTTTGCTCATGCTGCCAGAAGTGTAAAACATGAATGTTGACATCTGTCCATTTGATGTTATCTTTCAAATTGCTACGGAGAAAAAAAAATGTCTATAACACTGCTGAAAAGAAGTGCTCAGTGGTGAAAATATCAATAATGTTTAACATGTCATGTTTAACATAGTATTTTATTCTTAATCATGTAGAAAATGGACTTTGCAACATAATGTACATCTGCGAGAAATGTTGACTTTTATTCATTCCTAAAACAAGCCTCGGGGCTGAATCAAAACACAGGATTTTCTGTTTTGTGACGCTTGTCCCAGCCTCTATAGTTCTGAAAGGTTTTTTACAATCAGGATTAACATCAAATTGTTTTTCACATATGGACAATTACTTTGCCCTTTAAATCGAGTCATGGATAAATACACATACTTAAAAACATCACAGCTACATTACAATAACCCTGTGAAGATTCCCATAAATTCCTTATCTATACTTTTTTCAGCTGGACTGGCCACAAGGAAGGATCTTCCAACCCACCAAATATGGATTTCTACTGACTTTATCCCACTTTTTAAATGTCATCCATGTGGAAGAAGGGGAGTCGTTGACCATAAAATGTTTTGTGTTTGAGCTAGACAGGCATCTCTGACTAGAGGTTGTCTGAAGATGACCTCTGAGTAGTTAGAGGCAGAGACCATCTCCACTGAACCAGATATCTGTCCACTGCACAACACACCAAAAAGTGGCAGCAAAACAGACAGAAATAGCAACACTTTTAAAGCTCCATTAAATAACAGTGCTGTCTTCAAGTTTCAGCCAGCTAGCTCTCACTAGAGGCAGTCAGATTATTTTGTGTTTCTGGTCTCTTCAGATATATAAATTGATCTAGTCTTTAAAAAACATAGGTAAAATCATTTTTGTCATATGTATGAGGGATGTGGGACTAGAGTTAACAACCAGGTATCTATCATGACTGTTAAATACACCATTCGGAAATATTCAGGTCACAGGACAATTTGCCGTGAGTCCAAACAAAGTCAAATTGCTGTAAAACTGAAATACATTTTCACTGTTATGGCAGTCTGGCAAACCTCTGAATCTTTTATCCATGAGGAAGATGATTTGCACTGACTAGATTTAAAGCAATTAAAATTACAAAGTGTGTTGGAAGACCTCAAAGTCTATTTGCATACCGCTTGCTTTAAAGGTTGACAACATTCTGACTATGAAAAACTATTGCCCAATGCAAGGACTCAACAGACAAAAATGTCTGCCTAGTAGCAGGCTGTGTATATTGGTTTAATTCTCACTAATACTTCAGTGTCTAGGTTAGGGGAGCAGAATCTGTAGTGGGAACAGCACAATTTGGAAGGAAGTGCAGGCAGTATACTAATAAGCAACAAGCCTGCCTGTTCCACATATTCACAGAATCTCTGGAGAGGTTGTGCACAATTGAAACCTATCCCCTTTCTATTTATAGATAATTACAAAGTATACATCAACTGCAAAGAAAATAATAAACTAATAAATAAGCCAAAATGTTAGAATTCCTAAAGATACGGTCCTAATCCTACATAATTCATACATGGGTTAGACTATGAAGACTTTGTCACATTGAGTAGTACTTTACTCCACAATGGGCTCACGGATTTCAGTGGGATTACTCAAGCAATAAGGAACTACTCAATGTGAGTAATGGTATCAGAACCTGGCCCTGTGTTAGTCTCCAAACCTACATGAGCAGGCTAATGAGTGTCTTAAGTGTCTGTCACCTCTAATGAAGTCAAAGGTACTAGGCCCTAGTACCTTTGAAAAATCAGACCACAGTTTAATTATTTAAACTTTGATTTAGATGCCTCACTTTAGGTACGCCTGTTTAAAATTTTGTCCATAATTGGAAAAAAAGAAAAGAAAAGGAAAAAGGCTGGTACAATTGAAACTTAGTGAAAAAACAATCATCTCCTGCTTATTTCTGATCTTGCTCAGATGGTAAATCTCTGCTTTTCCCCTTTAATAGTTCAGTTCCCTTTCAGTTGCTTATTTCACAGCATTTCAGGATCAGTGACAGTCTAACCTCACCTTCTCAGTGTTGAGCAGTCACTTCAGTGATCCTTTCCTCCTCATAAATCAAATTAAACTAGTTAACCTATGAACTATCCTTAGCTTTGAAGCATTTGCCCTAGAAGCTACTCCAATTTATATTCCAACAATGAACAGAACATTCTGGATTTGCCTACTGTAGTCTGACTCACAGTATTATCTGGTCGATAGAACTCAGACAAGGGAGCCAAGACTCCTGGGCTCTGTTTCTGAACCATTCTTGGATTCACTAAGTGATCTTGAGTATGTTACTTAACCTCTCCGTGTCTGAACTAACCAATCTTTATAACAATATTAACAATCTCTCTTTTAGAGTGGTAGGGTGGTGAGGATTAATTATACATTTGTGAAGAGCTTCAAGAGTTTAGATAAAAAAGTCCTATGGATCATTCTGTATCTGGAATATTTCCTCATCCAACTACAAATCTCTGATCTTCAGAACCACCTGAGTAAGTATTGAATATCATTTTTCTAGAGTATATAACTAAAATTGTCATCCTTTTTAGAAGACTGACAAATCTTCACATCATTTCAGAGAAACTGAGGAATATATTTCTGCATTAATTAGTTTTTAGCTATTTTCCCCTCAAACAGATACAGTGCAGTCTTAGCTCGTGCATGTTTTAAGGCCAGTCAACTAAAGATATGGTCGTTAAGATTGTTACGTGTGAAATAAATACCTGACATGGTATGTCTCTTCACCTTTTGAGCTCATGGAAGAGTTGGATTTACACAAGCAGTCCTTAAACTGAGATCGGTATTAGATGAGGGGGCTACACTCAGCTAGACATTCTGAAAGCCAGCCATTCTTTCTGGACTATTATTAGATTTGCTGCACTTTCTGTAGTAGCAGCCCGCTGCTATGGAACCAGCTGGTTATCATTTTCAAAGCTCACCCAAATTCTTTCAGGAGTCCCTTTGGACCTCCCTCTGAAAAGCGTCCATTCTCTTTGGAGTTCAGGGACATCAAAATATTAGATCTTGCCAGATTTTATTTTTTTAAGAAAAAAGGAGTTAGGTCTATTGAAGTAAAGGTTGAATTTTCAAGCAACATCCTGCCTGTTTTAGCCTTTTGAAGAAAAAAAAAGAAAAAAAAAACTTTAACAAAAGTCATTCAAGAAACACTATTGAAATCTGATCATGATTGTATTTATCTCCAAAAGTATTTTAAAACTTTATGGAAATTTGGAAATAAGTCACCAAAATCACAGAATTCTGATTCAAATGGGTCTCATTTCAAATTAAAGAATGGACTGGGAACATCCATTTTGAATTAGACCATAGTTATCAAACAAACATGCAAATGACACAGGATGCAGAGCTCATGACCACAGAACCCAATACAGCACTCTGGGATTATGCAGCCATGGAGATTACCACATAATTGCTGGGCACAAGTGACTGCATAATCAGAAGATGTGTGGTTCATTGGGTAGCGCACATGACTAGGACTTGAGCAATCTGAGTTTTATTCCTGGCTCTGTCACTGATGTGCTGCATAACCTTGGGCAAGTCAATTCTCTTCTGTTTCCCCTCCCACCCTTTGTCCATTTTATCTAGTTAGACTGTAAGCTCGTTGGGGCAGGGACTTTCTTTCACCATGTGGCTGTAGAGTACCTCACACAAAAGGGGGTCTTATCTCAATGGGACCCTTTAGGCATTACTGTTATAAAAATAATTCTCCATTTTGAAAAGTTGCCACACAGATCTGAATCTGTTGCATAAAATTCCCAGCCCGTGTTTTTGGTGATGAAGCAGTAGACAGAGGCCAAGAAGCACTGGAGGAGGCTGAAGAAAATGCAGGCAACACTGGGAAGCTTTTGGATAAGGTGCTTGCTCTGTGGAACTGTAAAATCAGATATGGTACAGATTAGGACCTTGTATACCTGTGGAACTCCTAAATTGCTCAAGAGAGAAAGAGTTGAAGGCCAGATCACCCAGTCTGACCTCCTGTATATCAAAGGCCACTAACACAACCCCACACCTGCACACTGAACCCAACAACCAAAATTAGACCAAAGTATGACAGCCCGAGGATACTAAACTATTATGTACCACAGGCAGATAACAGGAGGAACCAACATGCACTAGTGCCTATGGCCCCTGCAATAGCAGGGAAATGATTAAATGAGATATACTCAGATGATCTCAGCAAGCAACCAACACGCCATGCCACAGAGGAAGGTCACTGCCAACCTGATCTGGGGGAAAATGCCTTCCTGACCCCACATATGGTGATCACTTAGACCCTGAGCATGTGAGCAAGAACCAGCCAGCCAAGTCCCTGAGACAGAGAATGCTCACTGCCAACTCAGAGCCCTGGCCTTCTCCGTCTAATGTCCTATCTCCAGCTGTGGCCATCCCTGATGCTTCAGAATAAGGAAACAAAAATAAAACACAGAACTGAATACATTGGGAGGGAAGAAAAACCCTTCCTGATCTGTGCAGGTGACCAGCTGAAGAGGGACTGCAGGCTGGCCATCTGTATACTTTAGAAGCCCAACAAACTTGCTCAGCGAATTTTGTAAACTGTGCTAGAGCAGGGGCTTTACTTGACTAGAGAAGAGCTCTGAAGAATTGGTGCCTTTCATGAAAGGCTGCATTAATGTTCAGTTAAACAGTTTCATAGGACCCCTACATGTCAGTGTCATTCTTTGATGAACCCAATGAATATTATTAGGTAAAGTGTATACAGTACTTATCTTGATGAGGTTGCTATGCTTGAACAGCTGTCAATGCTACCAAACCTCTTGTGCACTGTAGTTCATCTGGAACCAAAACTATGCACAATAAGGGCCTGATTCAAAGACCAGGGAAATCAAAAGGACTCTATTAATTGATTTTAATGTGCTGTGGATCAGTTTCTAAGAGAAGGAGAACGGAGGCATATTATTTTTAAAATATTCTATTTACATAATAAACTTGTCCATGAACAGACCAGTAGACTGGGAGTGAGGAGACCTGAGTCCCATTCCCAGCTCTGCAACTGTTTTGCTGCATGATCTTGGGCAAATCACTTAACCTCTGTTTTTCCATCAGTAAAAAATGGATACTAATACCTATCTCAGGCACAGCTGTTGGATAGAGGTGAAGGCTGCACATCTCAGCATCCAGAGGGATGAATGAAGACCTTTATATCTATCCCATTGTAAGGGCAAGCTTATATAGTCATCAATCACTGTCCAACAGCAACAAACCTTACTTTCTCATTTTATAACAGGATTCCATTCCTTGCCAAACAGATGGCCCATGTTATTATTTTTGTGAATGGGGCATACCAACGTACCTCAGTTGAGACATTCTCTTTCAAAGCGAACTATAACGCATACTTGTTGACCTCTCAGCATCTTGTCCCCATCCACTTTTCACTTTCATTAGACATAGCAGAACGTTAGAAACGTCCTTTTCTTTAAAATACAGAAAAGCCTCAAATTGTGTTTTGGCCACCAATTACTTTCCATTAATACTATATATTAGGAGAAACTTTTTTTTTACACCATTAGGGTTGTCTATTCCTTGTCAGCCTTATCTTCACAATCCCATCAAATTGTGTACTATATTGCTGATCCAAAGCTAGAATGTTCTGTTGAACATTTATTTATCTGCATTTATTTGCACCTCTGCTACATAAACAACACTGATGCACAGTGACAGGATTTCTCACTTTCCATTGACTTATCTCCGACTTAAAATTTGTTAATTTAATTAATATATTCAGACAGATAAAGCACGTATGCAGTAGTCTTTAAAATTTAGTAAGTATATTACATAGGCATTTACATATAGAGAATTTAATAAATGACTGATATTGATGTATTGTATTATAATGGCATATTTACTTATACTCTGAATACTAATGGTAACAGCTATGTGATATCATCACTTTTAGGATCGTGAGAAAACTGAACCTTAAATTGCATTCCTATCCATGCACCAAATACCTAATGCAGAATTATTACTTTAAGAGTTCAGTTGTCTTTAAAGACACTATTTTTTTGCATTTCTACTGGCATAAAATTGCCACTGCTGGTTTATATTCCATGAGGTCCCCCCAGTGCAATAGGAGATTTAGGTGGATAACTTTTATTAATGCTAACTGGTAGTATGCACATGTGCATTAATAAGAGAATAAAATCCTACAAAGTATTTCCTTTAGTGACTGGCTTCAAAAATGAATATAAACTTGTGTGTTTAAATTTCAAAGGTTTTTCTCTGCAAAGCTTTTCATAAAAACCATAACCAACAAGTAAAGCTGTAGCTAGAGGAAACCTCCTCTGCCTTGCCAAATGATCTTATCACCATAGTATCTGAGTGCCTTCACAATTACTGTAGGATGGGGAAGCTCCCTCGCCTTCCAGCACCAATAGGACAACCTAGAGTTATTTCAAGCAGTGACAACAATTGGACTAGCAACATATATGTTTGGATGCCAAAATCCCCACCTTATACTGATAGCAACAGAGGCCTTCACCTCACACTCAGCCCTGGATATTCCCTGCTTTCAGTGGCCGCTGAACTTTGATGCTATCTGTGCTGATCAGATGTCTGACAGGTCCTTTCTACAACACCATAGTAAGGGCGGAAAGAAGGTTCACAGAGTCATCCTTCATGGGCTCTGCAGCTGAGGAGGATATCCTGTATCCATGCAGAACATTCTCCAGCCTCAAAGGCAGCTGCACACAGCCCAACACCTCCTGCTTTGCAAGGGCAGAGTTTGACTTTTGTGTCATCGTGTATGTATGTGTATATATATATAGCATTTGGATTATGAGAGCAATGTAAAAGGAGGCACCGAGCCTGCAGGTTCTTTGCCTTCTGACTACATGCCTGAGTGTCAGGGAAGGCACTTAAATAGGTAATGTAACCTGCCAACATAAAGGGGTTCAGTCAGGGAGATGGGACAGAGGGCTTCATCATGCTGAAAACCTCCTCCCTATTGACATCCAGAGATATAAAATAGAAGGAAGCCAGTACCCCTTCACTCCATCCAATAATGTAAGCATGGAGTTTTCATTCCAGGTGAAAGTGCCCTCTCAAAACTCTTCATTCCTACGCTACAGAGAGTAGGAGGTGGGAGGTTAGTATTTTAAGAAACAGAGGATAAACTCTGCTATATAATAAAGGACAAAGAATCAATATGCAGTTAGTAGGCATGTTATAAACACCAATATCAGGAAGTTAGCAAATATTTATTACACACAGCAAGAGGCTGAAATTAAAAGCTTTGTTCATAGATCAAAAGATTCTAAGGCCACAAAGGAGCACTGTGATAACTAGTCTGACCTCCTATATAACACAGGCTCAACAACTTCCCCAAATAATTCCTGTTTGAACTAGAGCATATCTTTCAGAAAAAACATCCAATCTTGATTTAAAAATTACAAGTGATGGAGAATCCACCAGAACCCTTGGTAAATTGGTCCAGTGGTTAATTACACTCACGGTTTAAAGAATTACACTCACTGGAAAGAATCCCCAGAAAGAAAAGCAGCAGCAGCATGCAGAAACAGACATATTATTTACAATCTGCAATTGACCCAACCTGAACACCTGCAGACTCAGACACGTGTCACACAGGAAAACAATCCTGGATTTGCATGCCATTATCAAGAAAGAATTTTACAACTTTTGTTTGTTTTAGAACATTATATTATTCTATTAGAAATTTTAAACAAAATATTTAAGAGAATTTTTCATCACAAAGGTAACTTGACTTCCATGATAACACAAGAAAAAGAAATCAAACTTTCAAAAATAGCTTGGCTCAGAATAATATAATTGGATTATAGAATTAAGTCATTCCAAGGAAGAATTTCTAGCTTTGCAGTGATTTTAACTGCTACAGATAGCTTAAAGACCATCAAAGTAGAAGATCATGATAAAATGAGTCATAGAACTGACACTGCCAACTAAATGGTAAGGGTATATACATCATAAGTATCCAGTAAGGCAGCAGACATGACTACTTGGTATGTATTATAAGACTGGATGTCTAATGTACTATTCTAAAAAATGCAGAACAAAAAAAGATAAATAAAGAAGTGGATTCATCTCTAAAGTTTTTGTTCAACTGAAGCTAAATGCTTACAAAAATGTCTCAATGCTCTGCTTTCTTCTCTTACAGTCTGTCTGATAGTTTGTCCTATTTAATTGATTTTTTCTTACATTTCTTAGGTCAGTGTTTTTAAAATGTGGTGAATTTGAAAGGGAAAGTAGCTAATGACAGAACTGAGATACAATTGAGACAAGTGCATATTTTAGCTGGTGATAGCTAAGAGACAGGTAATATATATATATTAGGTTCTGTATTTAATTCTAGAATCTTGAAAAGAAGTCACAGAATTAGCTTTCCTCACTGACTTCAGCAAAGATATAACCTTGATTCACTATATGTAAGAGGAAATTTAGGGCCCATCCTACACTGTCCACTCATGCCTGGAGTTTATGGGAGATTTGCTTGAGTAAGGAGTGCAGGTTAGTTTCTTACTTTTCATGGTAATTCAATGTTCAGCCTTTTCAATGGAGAATCTGCCAGTTAAGGTAATACATATTTGGTAGTGGTGCAGTGGGCACTTTTCACTTTAAATGCTAATAACTAAGGTAATGTCACTGAGGGAAACACTCAACTGACTCAAATTACAATAGTAAGGAATCCAAGACAGTTGGTCTTTCAGGCAGACAAGGTGTTTGACAGTGAATCTCCTCTCACAGCTTTTCAGGGATAGGCATGCACACCTAATATATGCCTGAGAAACAGCTGAAGTCTTAAAATGTTTTTTCCTTAATGAACCAAAATAGTTTGGCAGTTTAGCACTTGTTTTTGAATTTCCTACTGTTCATTTTACAGTACTGCAGTATCAGGACAGCATGAGAGATTCTACCACACACCTCGGGTAAATCCTGAAATATGCTAAGCAAAGAACTTGCAACTTTCACTCATTGGTCTCAGTACTTCTCAGGATCCAGTCTTACTTTTTTTTCTTTTTCTTTTCGTTTTTTGGGGTGGAGCGGGGAATCCTTCTTCAAAGGTCCAAGCTCAAACAGAAGCCAATATTCTCATTTGAGCTGACCCCACCCTTTACCTGAAATATACCAAAACCTGGCCTCATTCTCCAAGCTAGAAAGAATGCAGAAAGTTATCTTTGAACAACTGGGCTCTACTTTCTGGTTTAGTAAGAACTGAGGAGAGAAAAAACAGAGTTACACCCTGTCATAAATATAAAGGGAAGGGTAAACCCCTTTAAAATCCCTCCTAGCCAGAGGAAAAATCCTCTCACCTGTAAAGGGTTAAGAAGCTAGGATAACCTCACTGGCACCTGACCAAAATGACCAATGAGGAGACAAGATACTTTCAAAAGCTGGGGGGAGCAAAAAACAAAGGCTCTGTCTGTGTGATGCTTTTGCTGGGGACAGAATAGGAATGGAGTCTTAGAACTTAGTAAGTAATCTAGCTAGATATGCGTTAGATTATGATTTCTTTAAATGGTGAAGAAATTAAGCTGTGCTGAATAGAATGGAAATTCCTGTCTGTGTGTCTTTTTGTAACTTAAGGCTTTGCCTAGAGGGATTCTCTATGTTTTGACTCTAATTACCCTGTAAGGTATTTACCATCCTGATTTTACAGAGGTGATTCTTTTTATTGTTACTTCTTTTTTTACTATTTCTTCTATTAAAATTCTTCTTGTAAGACCTGAATGTTTTTTTCATTGTTCTTACGATCCAAGGGTTTGGGTCTGTGGTCACCTATGCAAATTGGTGAGGATTTTTACCAAACCTTCCCCAGGAAGTGGGGTGCAAGGGTTGGGAGGATTTTAGTGGGAATCATAGAATCATAGAATATCAGGGTTGGAAGGGACCTCAGGAGGTCATCTAGTCCAACCCCCTGCTCAAAGCAGGACCAATCCCCAATTAAATCATCCCAGCTAGGGCTTTGTCAAGCCTGACCTTAAAAACTTCTAAGGAAGGAGATTCTACCACCTCCCTAGGTAACACATTCCAGTGTTTTACCACCCTCGTAGTGAAAAAGTTTTCCTAATATCCATCCTAAACCTCCCTCACTGCAACTTGAGACCATTACTCCTTGTCCTGTCCTCTTCTACCACTGAGAATAGTCTAGAACCATCCTCTCTGGAACCACCTCTCAGGTAGTTGAAAGCAGCTATCAAATCCCCCCTCATTCTTCTCTTCTGCAGACTAAACAATCCCAGTTCCCTCAGCCTCTGCTCATAAGTCATGTGTTCCAGACCCCTAATCATTTTTGTTGCCCTTCGCTGGACTCTCTCCAATTTATCCACATCCTTCTTGTAGTATGGGGCCCAAAACTGGACACAGTACTCCAGATGAGGCCTCACCAATGCCGAATAGAGGGGGACGATCACGTCCCTCGATCTGCTCGCTATGCCCCTACTTATACATCCCAAAATGCCATTGGCCTTCTTGGCAACAACGGCACACTGCTGACTCATATCCAGCTTCTCGTCCACTGTCATCCCTAGGTCCTTTTCCACAGAACTGCTACCTAGCAATTCGGTCCCTAGTCTATAGCGGTGCATTGGGTTCTTCCGTCCTAAGTGCAGGACCCTGCACTTATCCTTATTGAACCTCATCAGATTTCTTTTGGCCCAATCCTCCAATTTGTCTAGGTCCCTCTGTATCCTATCCCTGCCCTCCAGCGTATCTACCACTCCTCCTAGTTTAGTATCATCCGCAAATTTGCTGAGAGTGCAATCCACACCATCCTCCAGATAATTTATGAAGATATTGAACAAAACCGGCCCCAGGACCGACCCCTGGGGCACTCCACTTGACACCGGCTGCCAACTAGACATGGAGCCATTGATCACTACCCGTTGAGCCCAACAATCTAGCCAACTTTCTACCCACCTTATAGTGCATTCATCCAGCCCATACTTCTTTAACTTGCTGACAAGAATACTGTGGGAGACGGTGTCAAAAGCTTTGCTAAAGTCAAGAAACAATACACCCACTGCTTTCCCTTCATCCACAGAACCAGTAATCTCATCATAGAAGGCGATTAGATTAGTCAGGCATGACCTTCCCTTGGTGAATCCATGCTGACTGTTCCTGATCACTTTCCTCTCATGTAAGTGCTTCAGGATTGACTCCTTGAGGACCTGCTCCATGATTTTTCCGGAGACTGAGGTGAGGCTGACTGGCCTGTAGTTCCCAGGATCCTCCTTCTTCCCTTTTTTAAAGATTGGCACTACATTAGCCTTTTTCCAGTCATCTGGGACTTCCCCCGTTTGCCATGAGTTTTCAAAGATAATGGCCAATGGCTCTGCAATCACAGCCGCCAATTCCTTTAGCACTCTCGGATGCAACTCGTCCGGCCCCATGGACTTGTGCACATCCAGCTTTTCTAAATAGTCCCTAACCACCTCTTTCTCCACAGAGGGCTGGCCATCTACTCCCCATGCTGTGATGCCCAGCGCAGCAGTCTGGGAGCTGACCTTGTTAGTGAAGACAGAGGCAAAAAAAGCATTGAGTACATTAGCTTTTTCCACATCCTCTGTCACTAGGTTGCCTCCCTCATTCAGTAAGGGGCCCACACTTTCCTTGGCTTTCTTCTTGTTGCCAACATACCTGAAGAAACCCTTCTTGTTACTCTTGACATCTCTTGCTAGCTGCAGCTCCAGGTGCGATTTGGCCCTCCTGATTTCATTCCTACATGCCCGAGCAATATTTTTATACTCTTCCCTGGTCATATGTCCAACCTTCCACTTCTTGTAAGCTTCTTTTTTATGTTTAAGATCCGCTAGGATTTCACCGTTAAGCCAAGCTGGTCGCCTGCCATATTTACTATTCTTTCAACACATCGGGATGGTTTGTCCCTGTAACCTCAACAGGGATTCCTTGAAATACAGCCAGCTCTCCTGGACTCCTTTCCCCTTCATGTTAGTCCCCCAGGGGATCCTACCCATCCGTTACCTGAGGGAGTCGAAGTCTGCTTTCCTGAAGTCCAGGGTCCATATCCTGCTGCTTACCTTTCCTCCCTGTGTCAGGATCCTGAACTCAACCAACTCATGGTCACTGCCTCCCAAATTCCCATCCACTTTTGCTTCCCCTACTAATTCTTCCCGGTTTGTGAGCAGCAGGTCAAGAAAAGCTCCCCCCCTAGTTGGCTCCTCTAGCACTTGCACCAGGAAATTGTCCCCTACGTTTTCCAAAAACTTCCTGGATTGTCTGTGCACCACTGTATTGCTCTCCCAGCAGATATCAGGAAAATTAAAGTCACCCATGAGAACCAGGGCATGCGATCTAGTAGCTTCTGCGAGTTGCCAGAAGAAAGCCTCATCCACCTCATCCCCCTGGTCCGGTGGTCTATAGCAGACTCCCACCACTACATCACTCTTGTTGCTCACACTTCTAAACTTAATTCAGAGACACTCAGGTTTTTCTGCAGTTTTGTACCGGAGCTCTGAGCAGTCATACTGCTCCCTTACATACAGTGCTACTCCCCCACCTTTTCTGCCCTGCCTGTCCTTCCTGAACAGTTTATAACCATCCATGACAGTACTCCAGTCATGTGAGTTATCCCACCAAGTCTCTGTTATTCTAATCACGTCATAATTCCTTGACATCACCAGGACCTCCAGTTCTCCCTGCTTGTTTCCAAGGCTTTGTGCATTTATATATAAGCACTTGAGATAACCTGCTGATCGCCCCTCATTCTCAGTATGAGGCAGGAGCCCTCCCCTCACAGACGTTCCTGCCTGTGCTTCCTCCCGGTATCCCGCTTTCCCACTTACCTCAGGGCTTTGGTCTCCTTCCCCCGGTGAACCTAGTTTAAAGCACTCCTCACTAGGTTAGCCAGCCTGCTCGCAAAGATACTCTTCCCTCTCTTCGTAAGGTGGAGCCCGTCTCTGCCCAGCACTCCTCCTTCATGGAACACCATCCCATGGTCAAAGAATCCAAAGCCTTCTCTCCAACACCACCTGCGTAGCCATTCGTTGACTTCCATGATTCGATGGTCTCTACCCAGGCCTTTTCTTTCCACGGGGAGGATGGACGAGAACACCACTTGTGCCTCAAACTCCTTTATCCTTCTTCCCAGAGCCACGTAGTCCACAGTGATCCGCTCAAGGTCATTCTTGGCAGTATCATTGGTGCCCACGTGGAGAAGCAGAAAGGGGTAGCGATCCGAGGGCTTGATGAGTCTCGGCAGTCTCTCCGTCACATCGTGAATCTTAGCCCCTGGCAAGCAGCAGACTTCTCGGTTTTCCCGGTCAGGGCGGCAGATAGATGACTCAGTCCCCCGGAGGAGAGAGTCCCCGACCACCACCACCCGACTCCTTCTCTTGGGATTGGTGGTCGTGGAACCCCCAACCTCAGGATAGTGCATCTCATGCCTTCCAATCAGCGGAGTCTCCTTCTGCTTTCTCCCCCCAGACGTATAATCTGGTCCACTCTCCGCAATGGCACCCGTGGAGAGAACATGAAAGCGGAAAGACGTTTCCAAACAACGCTTTCCTAATAAACTAAACCTAGATAAACATTTGGTGGTGGCAGTGGAAGTCCAAGGGCAAAGGGTAAAATAGGTTGTACCTTGGGGAAGTTTTAACCTAAGCTGGTAAAAGTAAGCTTAGGAGGTTTTCATGCAGGTCCCCACATCTGTACCCTAGAGTTCAGAGAGGGGAAGAAACCTTGACACATCCAGAGGTGTAAAGATAGTTCTGCATAGTTCTCTTTGGCAAAGACTGTAACATCATACCTAGAATTTACACCCTAAATCACGAGAGGTCAAAGAAGTGAGATAAAGAAGAAGGTCTAAACAAGCCACTGTCTGTGCTATTATAACAATTAGGGCCTAGCAAGCCTATTTTAATTTTTAGCCTAACCAACGAAAAGTGGGTAAAGGTTCATTAATTGTCAATAATGACCTGTTATATAAAATTAAGAAAAAAGTAAAGAGGAGTCAGACACTGAGTTAATTTAAACAGAAAGGGTTTATTGATACCATTCAACCACTGTGTTAAGATTATTATTAGTCAACAAGAGGATTGTGTTTGCCATGGTACTAAGCAGGCTGAGGTCTCCGGATACCAAACTTGGAACCTTGTTTGAAACTGTTTTATGTTGGACAGTTTCAGGCTCAATTTAACAACTTTGACTCTTTGGTCCCATACTTTCCATCTAACCTAATAAGTGTCTTTATTCAGATAAAGGTGACATTAAATGAGAACAAAATCAGACATCATAAATGTCTATTTAGATAATTGGTAGGCAATGTCCCATGGGGTGAGGGGAAATCTAAGGGACAAAGGAGTTCAGGTGAGCTGGCAGTTTCTCCACGAGACAATATTTAAGGCACTTAAACTATGCTGATTTGAAGGAAAGATTGGCCTCCTACTATTCTGTGGAAATCTCCATTATTGGAGGTTTTGAAGAGCAGGTTAGACAGATACCTGTCAGGAATTGTTAGCTATACTTTGTTTTGCCCCAATGCGAGGTGCTGGACTAGATGACATCTCAAGGACCCTTCCAGTCCTGCATTTCTATAGTTCTTAAATTTATTATTGGCATAGTATGTGCTTAAGGTATTTTAGAAACAAGGTCCCTAAAAACAGTTTAATCTAAATATAATCTGTCTGCATATTTAAAGAGCACAAGGATTTCCACAGTTGAATAAATCAGTGGACTAATCCATTAACTCTGTCAGTGACTACTACTAAAGCCTGGCAGAAGACAAAAATCCCTGCAATTCACTTAGAGCCTACCATACTGCAAGTGGAACATTTCTTTATTGTCCCACAGCAAAATTTAATGGAAGAATTATATTTTTTTGTTCACTTCCTTCTTTCTTACGTTCATATCTTGCCATACCAAATTATGCAATACTCCTACTGGGTTGCCATGTCTGCTAGCACAGCACACTCACCTAAAAATCATCGCTATTTCAGCCCTTTTTGGGGGGGCTACCTACACTGAACTAGCTTCATACAGCTCTGGCCCAAAAGCTAGCTTCTAGGGAATTCTTCTAGCATGGGAGAATCCCTCAGTGGCTGGGGCTGGCATTGCAGTAGCTACTGTAAGGCACCTTTTGGGGGCATGCCTGGGAAAAGGGAGCATGGATAGAGAGCTGCAGATGCTGGCTAATCTCTTGATGCCGAAACAGAACATGGGGGCCAAGGGCAGCCAGGTTTGAGAGAGATGCCATAAGGTTTCTGTAATGTACGCAGAAGACTGGCCTGCATCCAGGAGCCCTGTGATCAGGGCAATGATGAGACAAGTAACTTCCAGCCACTTTTGTGCCTGGATCATGCCTCACAGCCTCTGGTCCCAACGTGGCCGGTCCTCAGGATCTAGCCTATTTTCAATGGGAGTGACATGCCCAGAAAATGGCATGATGTGTGTCATGCCAATGAGGACTGTGCCCACTTTAGAGGACCATGCAACATTTTCAGTTTCATTTTTTCCCCTGAAAAACATATAGGACCTGCTTCCAAACTAGACTAGTGTCAGCAGCAGTTAAGTGTAGTGTGCAGAAGTATTTAATTCAAGAGGCTATATCATGACCTTCACATACAAAAACTTGGAAAGAAAGTGATGTGCCACCAAATTGGCTACAATTGTGGCATACAAGACGTATGCTGCTTTCCTCCTGACTATACTCAGGAATCCACGTGCAGAGAGACACATGAGGAAGTGCCTGTTTGCAGTTCTCCCAGGGCAAATATAAGGGTAAAAAACAGTGACAGAAAAACAGTGACGTCATGGACATTTACGGCATCTCCTAGCTGCAGGGATCACGCCAGACAATAAGCATCACAAGTTAGGAAACTACCCTTCGGCTGACAGAGGAGGTGTCAGTACAGGCACAGCAAACTAGACTACTTTATTGACTAGTCTGTGATTGATGGCACAGCGCTGCTGGGATTCAGTCTGAGGGCAGCTTGCCACATCTGACAGTGAATTATGTAGCACAGAGTGATGGATGCCAATAGCAAGTGCACAAGCGGGCGCTGACTAGCAGACAGGTGAACACCACCACTGCTACGAGGTCATCATGTACAAAACAGATATTGAGGTTACCACATTTGCAGTTTCTAGACCATGACCTCTTGCAAGTGTGTTATATCACCTATTAAGTGCTGTCTAGACACAGCCATACATCAGCTCTACTACGCACCCTGATAACACACTCACCTCTTTTCCTGCATGCCCTAGTGCCATTCGACATGCATAATGGACAAAGTTTAGGAGTGGTACCTTACATGCAGTCTACATACTGCAGAAATTGTGATTCACAGAATCCATGACTGTTTAGAAATCACACTTCCCTTATTGTCATTCATTAATTAAATTTAGAAGGAGACTATCTGGAGTATTTTACTTAGTTCCTAATCTCACAAAGTACTGAAGCACACACTTATCTTGAAACCTGGGAGTAGTCCTATTAACGCCAAGCACATGCTTGAGTCCTTTGCTAGATCAGGGCCTTAATCCTGGCCACATCTACTTTATCTGAAGCCATTCCTTTTTTTCTGAGAGTTCGCCTCCTGAATGTAACATGCATGTGGGGGTTTTCAGAGCACTTCACTCTACAGAAGCATTACATGACTTCCTTTCTCCTGTGATTGGCATTACTATAGTCCATGTCCCATGTATGTGGTGTGATCTCACAGGATCATTGGATCAGTGCAGTCTTAGAGCTATAAGCACAATCATAAACACCAGGAGTGGTGGAGGCACTGAGTTATGCATGTATAATTGAGTTTCAGATAGTCTAGGGAATTTTCAGTATAATTAATAGATATCAAGGGACACAACCTTGTTATGAATAACAGAGTTCCAGTTCCTTGTGGTTTGAATAATCAAGACTGAACTATTTACATAACAAAAAGGGAGAAAGAGAAAGGTTTTGAGAAATTACACAAGTGGGTCAACCACAAGACCACAGCAACTGCGTATTCCTCTTGATAGTTGGTGAGTTCGATACAATTTAGATTACATTCATAAGTTAAACTTTCACTTTGTGATATGAATGGGGCTCCTAATAGCTTCCTGTGGGACATATGTTACTTCCATTCCAGTGGAAAGGTCCTTTGATAACTTATTTATCACTTTGGCTTTTAAGAGTTTTAATGCCTTTCTTAATGCACTGAGTATGCAAGTCCTTCTGTAAAAGGTTTTTTTGTTTTTCGATCAAGTGTAATTTAAGACTTATCTGTGGATTGTGTCAAAACTTCAGGAGGCAATATGAAATGAACAGTCTTAAAAGATTCAGAAAAGTATAAGAGAAGTAAAAATCCATCAACTACATAGAAAATAATATTTCCAAAAATCATTTGGAGTTTTCTGACAGGAAGTGCTTTGTACAATACAGAAGCAGGCTCAAAGGAGTGAACAAAGAATTCAAACATCCCCAACAGGTTTTAATCCAAAGACAAGGATGCAGTGGACACAAGTTAATGCAAATGAGAACATTATAATTCTCTAAGCAATGAGAAAAATACCATTTGTTTTATATTCAGTGTTTCTGGTAGTGAACTCTTCTTGGCAAACACATGGGTTGAAAGAAATTGCCTACCATTCTTGCAGTATCATTTGGGAGGGGAAGTGGTCGGGCTGAGACGGAATCACGTAAGGACTTATACAAGCTTGTTTACTATGTGCCACTTAAATTTCTTTGTACCTGTGGTGGAGTGGCTGCCCCACCCCTATACTAGATGGGGCTTCAGCAGCCAGAGAGGCTGTGCAGGTCAGAGGACAAATCAGAGAAGGCCTGCTAGGGAGCCAATCAGAGGTTGAGTAAGAGGCCGCCAATCAGGGCCAGGCTCAGACCTATATAAAGCCTGCCCAGGAAGGGAGCAGGGAGTCTCTCCTGGGCCTTCAGAGGGTGAAGGTCTGTCTCCTGTGTGAGGGGACTAGCACCAGGGACAGCGCAGCATGGGGCAGGCGAAGGGAGCAGAAGGGAACTCCAGCCTGGTATCTGCCAGGCTGCAGGCCCTGCAGGAAGGGCCGGGCCAGTGCAAAGGGGCCGAAGGGGAAGCGACCCAGGGAGAGAGAGGCGCACAAGGGGAGAGAAGGAGGGCAGAAGGCTGCCACCAAAGGGTCCCTGGGTTGGGACCCAGAGTAGAGGGTGGGCCTGGGTCTCCCCCTTGCACATACACCCAACCATTGGACATGGTGATAGCGGACTGCACCAGACCCCTGGCACAAGGGGTTAGACTTTGGGGGTGTGGTTGGCCGCTGTGGCTGGGTGAAGTGAAAGACTGCTGATAATCCGCCCCTGCCCCACCCCTGGAAGGGGATGAGCGAGGACTAAGGGGCACTGCCGGAGGGCAGTGTCTTGAAGAGGATGCCATAAGAAGGGAGCAACATGGGTCCAGGCGCCAAGAGAGGGCGAGAGAAGGATGGGACACCACCAGTGAAGGGCGCTCCACACTGGACTGAGCTAATTCCCTGACGAGTCAGCCGGAGGTGCTGCGGTGGAGAGTCCCAACCCTGTCACAGTACCCTAATTTATCTAGCTGTAAAGTTATTATACATCTCTTCTCTTTTTATAAAATGTGCCATCTGTAAAAAATCTAAACAGGATATGTATAATTGTATGCAATAAAATTATTTTCTTTTTGTCTGTTTTTTTAAAAAGTTACAGTCTGGTAGACAGGACCCAAGATAAATAGGGTTTTATACATTAAAATTAATGCTGCTCAAGAACTGTTTTCAACCCATACTCATAAGAAAACTACGGTAATGTGGTCTAGATTACATTTCTATAAAGTGGGTGTGCAACTAGTAGACAAATCTGTACTCCGGGTACTTATCAATGGCTCTTTGTCAAACTGGGAGAATGTATCTATCACACAGGTACATCCTGGGTCCAGTACTATTCAATATTTTCATGAATGACTTGGATAATGGAGTGGAGAGTATGCTTATAATGTTTGTGGATGATACCAAGCTGGAAGAAAGGATTAGAATGCAAAATGACATCCATAAATTAAATAGAGAAATGGTTTGAAATCAACAAGATAAAATTAAATAAAGACAAGTGAAAAGTGCCACACCTGTGAAGAAAAAAAAATCAACGACAAAACTACAAATTGGGTGATAACTGGGTAAGTAGTAGTAGTGAGGTATAGAGGATCACACATTGAATAAGAATCAACAATGGGATGCATTTGCTAAAAGGCAAATATCATTCTGGGGTGTATTAACAGGAGCGTTGTATGTAAAACACAGGATGTAATGGTTCTACTCTACTCAGCATTGGCGAGGCCTCAGCTGGAGGACCGAGTCCAGTTCTGGGCACCACACTTTAAGAAAGATGGGGTGACAAACTGGAGAGAATCCAGAGATCAACAAAAATTATAAAAAGGTATAGAAACCTGACCTATAAGAAAAGCTTTAAAAAAGGGGTATGTTTAGACTTGAAAAAAGGGGACTGTGGGGGGACCTGATAACAGCCTTCAAATATGTTAGGGATGTTATAAAGAGGACAGTGATCAATTTTTGTCCATGTCAACTGAGGATACAAGTAGTAATCATCTTAATCTGCAGGAAGGGAGATTCAGGTTAGATATTAGAAAAAAACTTTCTAATTATAACGATAGTTAAGTACTGGAATAGGTTACCGGGGAGGATGTGGAAATCTCATTATTGGAGATTTTTAAGAACAAGTTGGACCAACACCTGTTAGAGATGGTCTAAGTGTACTTGGTCCTGCATCACTGCAGAGGACTGGACTACATGATCTCCTGAGGTCACTTGCAGCCTTACATTTCTAGGGATCTACGAATTTTTCATAAGTGCACATCATTTTGGTTACCTCAGTTTTAGGGTTTCCACTGTAGACATCTAGTATCTTGAGATGGGAACCCAGAAATTGACATAGCCAAAATTTCAAACACCTTTGAAAATTTGGCTTTAAATATGCTACATGCACAGATGTGCAGCTGCATATTTCATTAGCTGATGCTTCTGCATGATTTGAAAAGCTAACCCCATGAAAACACATTGTGAATTCCAGAGCGGAATACTGCAAAATTAACTCTGCAAGGCACAAATCTGAGAGAAATGGTTGCAAATGACTAACCAGATGGAGCTGAAAAAAAAAGATTTCTTTGGACACTGATATCACTTACATTATAGAAAGAGATGGCCAAAAACATGTCACGTTACAAATCTCTTTAACAAAAGATGCACAAGCTACCTCAAGAGTATGGGCATGAGCCATCACTACAGCTTCAAATTCTTCCCTCATGGCACTAGCTTCTTATTGGTCTTACTCAGATTACCTTCAGCCAGTCAAACAGCAGATACCCTCTTATTTGGATTGATGAAAACAGGACACAGACTTGGGTGACATAAGCACACTGGACATACTTCCACCCAAACTCTCTCTATATTTGTCCTAGGGACCCCAAACACACACTAATATGGCAGATCCTTGTAGAATCACATAAGTAATGGCTCAGGGCAGATAAGTATTTGCCTTCAACCCCCCCCCCCCCAGGATATCTAGGATAAAAAGATACCAGAAAAACTCAAAAATAATATCATATACTCCTGCTAGCAATTTACAAAATGTCATGGTCAAATGGTATTTGAATCTACAAACAGATTAATTCACCTGGCTTTTGCCCATTGCTAGAGGGACAGCATTAAGCAAAGAAACTAGTGAAGATTCTGTACCACATCCAGTTTAAAAGTTAGACTGAAAGGAATCAAACAGAATGTGAGAATGTCATATGAGATCAAATTTGCCTCCTTAAGTGTTCCCATTCCTCTTCCCCTAAAAAGAGAAGCAATAATTAACCACAGCTATGACACCATTTTAAGGCTTGTTGAGAAACAGCTTAAAAAGCTAACACTTGACACCCTGCCCTAAGGAAGGGTCAAGACATTGCAGCCAGTGGACAAAAAGCAAAAGCAGAGAAACAATCCAACTCATAGATGGGAGTTTTTCTGCAGCTTTGTGAAAATTTTACCTTCCCCAGAGTGACTTTCTGCTGCTGGGGTGTCTGTACTCCGGTTTATACCAGTGGAATCTAGTATAACCCAGGGCAGAATCTAGTGCAATCCATGCAACTCTAATTAATTCACTTACATTTAGATTTAATTTCCCAAGGTGATAGGACAAACCATGCCTTTAAAGTGGATGGCTTCCTTCAGAACTTTACAAAGCCAAGTAAAAAGGTATACCTATTTCCAAGTGTGATGGTGACATTGGATATTTATCATGAACAGATTACGCTGATAGGATGCTGGAACAGAATCCTCTCTGATCTGCAAGGTACATGCCACAAAAGATGAAATTACATGATACCTTTAACTTGTGTTCAATAGCACCAAGTTTATGCGGTCATCCCAATGAAGACAATGGGACTATTTGTGGTGCAAAGTATCCTAATCTGGATCAGAAAAAAAGAGTGTATATATATCTGCATAACAACACACACACAGAGAGACACACTATCTCTTGGCCTACATCAGGGGTGGGCAAACTACGGCCTGTGGGCCGGATCTGGCCCACCAGCTGTTTTAATCCAGCCCTTGAGCTCCTGCTGGGGAGCAGAGTCTGGGGCTTGCCCCGCTCTGGTGCTCCAGCCAGGGAGCAGTGGTTGGGGGACACTCCATGCAGCTCCCAGAAGCAGCAGCATGGCCCCCCTCCAGCTTCTATGCGTAGGGGCAGCCAGGATGGTCCGCTCTGCACACTGTCCCCACCTCAAGCGCCACCCCCACAGCTCCCATTGGCAAGGAACCGTGGCCAATGGGAGCTGCAGAGGTGGTACCTGCGGGTGGGACTGTGTGCAGAGCTGCCTGGCCGCACCTCTGCATAGGAGCGAGAGAAGGGACATGCCGCTGCTTCCGGGAGCCGCTTGAGGTAAGCGCCGCCCGAAGCCTGCACTCCTGAGCCTTCCCCCACTCCCCAACCCCTTGCCCCAGCCCTGATCCTTCTCTTGCCCTAAAAAGCCCTCGGTCCCAGCTCAGAGCACCCTCCTACTCCCCACACTCCTCATCCCCAACCCTACCCCAGAGCCACACCCCGCAACCAGAGCCCTCACCCCCTCCCACACCCCAACCCCAATTTTGTGAGCATTTATGGCTCGCCATACAATTTATATTCCCAGATCTGGCCCTCAGACCAAAAAGTTTGCCCACCCCAGCCTACATACAAATTGCAATTAGTGATCTGATTGTAAAAGTCATTTGCAGCTTCATTCTTATTTTGGAATAAAATATATGGGCCTGATTTTCCTGTCACTTATACTAGTTCTACTCCAGTAGAACTCCATTAACTTCAGTGGATTTCCTCTTAATTCAGACTCAGACAGATGAGACAAGAATCAGGTTCTATAGTTCTATCCAAAGTTTCTTTCATGTGTTCTCACATTGCATACTAACCTGCAGAGATACTGTTATAGCACTGCTTTTAAAAAAGACACAAAAATCTTTCATTATTTATTTGTCCAATAATACTTGAGCTGAAATGCTAACAATAATAACAGGTTTCAGAGTGGTAGCCGTGTTAGTCTGTATCAGCAAAAAGAACGAGGAGTACTTGTGACACCTTAGAGACTAACAAATTTATTTGGGCATAAGCTTTCGTAGGCTAAAACCCACTTCATCAGATGCATGCAGTGGAAAATACAGTAGGAAGATAGTTATATAGATATACACACACACACACACACACACACACCATGAAAAAATGGGTGTTGCCATACCAGCTCTAATGAGACTCATCGAGGAGAAAAAAAACTTTTGTAGTGATAATCAGGATGGCCCATTTCAAACAGTTGACAAGAAGGCGTGAGTAACAGTAGGGGAAAAATTAGCACGGGAAAATAGTTTTCAGTTTGTGTAATGACTCATCCACTCCCAGTCTTTATTCAAGCCTAGAGTTAATGCTGTCTAGTTTGCAAATTAATTCCAATTCAGCAGTCTCTTGTTGGAGAATGGTTTTGAAGTTTTTTTTGTTGAAGAATTGCAACTTTTAGGTCTGTAACTGAGTGTCCAGGGAGGTTGAAGTGTTCTCCGACTGGTTTTTGAATGTAATAGTTCTTGACATCTGATTTGTGTCCATTTATTCTTTTGCATAGAGACTGTCCAATTTGGCCAATGTACATGGCAGAGGGGTATTGCTGGCACATGATGACATATATCAGAATGGTAGATGTGCAGGTGAATGAGCCTCTGATAGTGTGGCTGATGTGATTAGGTCCTATGATGGTGTCCCTTGAATAGATACATGGACAGAGTTGGCAATGGCCTTTGTTGCAAGGATAGGTTCCTGGGGAATTTTTTTTTGTTGTGTGGTGTGTGATTGCTTGTGAATATTTGCTTCAGGTTTGGGGGCTGTCTGTAAGCAAGGACTGGCCTATTTCCCAAGATGAGTGAGAGTGGGGGATCATCCTTCAGGATAGGTTGTAGATCCTTGATGATGTGCAGGTGGGTATTTTTTTCTCCTGCTGATAATAGTCTACCTTAATCGATGAGTCTCGTTATAGTTGGTATGGCAACACCCATTTTTTCATGTTCTCTGCATATATATCTTCCTACTGTATTTTCCACTGCATGCATCTGATGAAGTGGACTTTAGCCCACGAAAGCTTATGCTCAAATAAATTTGTTAGTCTCTAAGGTGCCACAAGTACTCCTCATTCTTTTAACATTAACAATGAATCTCAAAGGAACTCATTTTAGAACATATCTATTAGTGTGGCACTTTACCAGACTCACCTGGCTACACATGATGTTATTACGTCCTCCCACAATTAATGCAATAGTTCAAGTACAAGACTCTTTAGTTTTCCTTCCCTGCAGATAGTGCTGTAAAAATCTTGTTTTTTTAGAGCTCTGGAACTCTCTCCTGCATGTGTCAGGCTTCATGGACATTTCTATTCCTCACTTAAAGAAGAAATATAATATGTGAAACAGGTTAACTTGTAATAGGCATTGTGATAGTTATCTGATTAAATGTCCATGTGGTTTGACATAAAGGATAGATTTCCACTGCTCTCAAAATTACAATTTCAGAACATACCAGTATAGAAAAGGAAGGAAAGGATAAAAAAAGGATCTGTTGCAAAAGCTTTACAGAAATAGGATATATCCTAACATCTTTTAAATTAATGGGCATTAAGGGACGCAACCTGGTTCTATTGAAGACTATGGGAGTTCGGTGTGATCAGGAGTTGATTCTGAGTGCATAACTTGATCCAGAAGGGATGAAGATACAAACTCTTGTGAGCCTTAACTCACAATGGTTTAAATGAAGAACTTGATTTAGTCCCTTCCCTTAAGGTAACTGCTGTAAAAGTTAACTGATCTTTTTATAAGCCAGTTGATGATGCATTTATTTTGTTCCACCGATATATTAATATGGCACAGATCATAGTATTTTTGATAATCTGTTATCAGTGGCAATCGTGCAATAGGAAATATGGATTTTGACTCATTCTCATATGTATCAGAGAAAGACGGGCTAAGAAACTACATGGTGAGCACTACTGAATCTCATTTAATGTAGGAATTAATTGAGGTTGCCAGAGAATTCACCACTGCAGTGCTGCAGAGTTTAGGGGCCTTGCAGAAAAATTTTGGTGTCATTTGCTACAGAGTATTGCATTTATGTATTAGCTTAATTCATACTTT
The DNA here is from genome assembly GCF_965140295.1 of Lepidochelys olivacea. NCBI lineage: Eukaryota > Metazoa > Chordata > Testudines > Cheloniidae > Lepidochelys > Lepidochelys olivacea. The sequence goes on along the minus strand of NC_140418.1, from coordinate 68,679,903 downwards.
TCCATTAATTTCCACTGCAGAATTCGGCCTATATTGTTTTACTGTACCAGCTTTAAAATTCAAATGCCTTATTCTAATGTATGGATAACCCAATATATGCATGCTCAAATATAATTGGATTCATAGAATATCAGGGTTGGAAGGGGCCTCAGGATTGCTGCACTCAATAGGAAATCAAGAGAAAGGCAGCTATGAGACTAAGGAAGTTAGCCAGCTGAGTTAGCAAGTGGAGGAAGGCAGAGATACCACCTACCTTGCAGGTACTCTATAAGGAGGAACCTTAGATAACAGGAAGATGGCACATTGCCAACACCACTGCTAGCTCTTCCTCTGCCTGCACCTTTGGGGGCCCTGGCCAGACACACATCCTGACCTTGGAGACTTCTACCTGGGTGCTGGTCCTGACTTTTTCTGAATGCAGCCTGCATCTCCCTGCCAAACAAAGCCAGGAAGGGGGAAACTATCCTTTGTGAGAGGTATCTGTTGGTAGAGTCTGTTGGGAAGCAAAGAACTGCAGGATGAGGTGACTCGCCTGCACAGCATACAGGAGTACAAGGACTTCATTGGCAGGATGCATATGGAGACATCCAGAATGAAGGAGGTTAGCCAACTACAGCAGCACCAGAGGAGGAGGCTGTATGGGGCGGAGACTGGCTTCTGGCCATCTCAGGTAGTATACTATGCTCCACCATCCTCCACCCACCCAAATCCCCTGTCCATTGCAGTCAAGAACCAGTATGCCATACTGGTAACAGGAGGAGAGGAGCAGAACCCAGTGGTTGAGGAGGAGGGCCCACCTGACACCAGGGATGGGAGATTCATGGCCACCACATCCAAGAGGGGGAGATATAAGGTGGTGGTGGCGGTTAGGGACTCTCCAAGAGGATGGTGGCATCTGTCTTCTGACTTCACATGATGTCCCAGCAGGTGTGCTGCCTGCCTGGAGCCCATCTTCAAGATGTTACGGAAAGGTTGACATCCCTCTGACCACTATCCTATGCTGCTCACCCATTTGGGCACTACAGATACTGCCAGGTATGCCCCTGAGCAGATATGCAATGACTATAGGGCTCTGGGAGGAAGGGTTCAGGGCCACAGGTTGTGTTCTCATTCATCCTCCTGATGGACGGTCAGGGCCCAGGCAAGGGGACACGCATCCTGGAGATGAACACATGGCCGTTAAGATGGTGTTGACAGGAGGGCTGCACCTTCCTCTACCATGCGATGCTGTTCCAGGAAGGAGGACTGATGGGAAGAGATGGGGGCCCAACTGATCAAGAAGGGGAAGAGCATCTTCACGGACTGACTTGCCAACCTAGTGCAGAAGACTTTAAATTACATTCAAGGGGGCAGGTGACAAAAGCCCAAATGTAGATATAAAAAAAGTTACTTTAAAAGTGGGGTAGATGTTTGGTGTGAAGAAGAAGCAACAAGAGTCATAACAGTGGGAGAATCTGCTCAGTATCTTAGATGCCTATATAGAAATGCAAGGAATATGGGGAATAAAAAAGGAAAAAATGAAAGTATTAGTTCATAGGTTAAATTATGGCAATTAGCTTCAGAGACTTGGTGGGTTCAGGGGCTGGCATACTGGTATAGAGGGGTATAGCTTGTTCAGCAAGGACAGATGGGAAAAAGGGAAGAGGTATTGTACATTATACATCAAAAATATATACACTTGAGGTCCAGAAGGAGGTGAGAGGCAGACCAATTGAAAGTCTGCTGACAAAGATAAGAGTAAAACATACACCCACACACACCCACACACACACCACGGGATATGTCATGCTAAGGGTCTAGTATAGATCACCAAATCAGGAGGAGCAGGAGGAAGAAGCAGCTTTTCTAGAACAGAAATATCCAAAACCACAAGACTTGGTAGTAATGGGGAACTTTAACCATCCAAAAAGAACAGGAGGACTAGTGGCACCTTAGAGACTAACCAATTTATCTGAGCATAAGCTTCCGTGAGCTACAGCTCACTTCATCAGATGCATCCAGACATCTGTTGGAAAAATAATATGTCATAATACAATACATAAAATAAGTTCCTGGAATGTAGTAGGGAAATTTTTTTTGTTTCAGAAGGTGGAGAAAGTAACCAGGGGGACTGCTATTTTACACCTGATTCTGACTAACAGGAAGGAATTGGTTGCTAATTTGAAGACTGAAAGCAATTTGGATGATTATGAAATCATGATTCTAAGTAAAGGAAGGAGTGAGAGCAATAGAATAAGGACAATGGACTTCAAAGAACAAACTAAAATTCAGAGAACTGGAAGGTAAGGTACCAAAGGAAGAAAATATAAGGGGAAAAGTAGTTCAAGAGAGCTGGCAATTTCTCTAAGAGATATTGCAAATTATTTTAAGGGTAATTTCTGTTGCTTATATGCTGACTGGCTGACTTTTGGCCTGACCGCTTATGTGTTTATAAGTTTCTATGTGAAATAGGGGCAATGTTTTGGCCCCAGGACAGTCTTAAATTCAACAAAATGTACTGCCGAGAGATTATTAGAGGAAAAAACAGGAAAGATCCCACATACAGAGAAACAGGCCATAGGGTCCTGGTCAGATATGCATGGTCAGTGAATAATCAATCGGAAAAGAGAAATAACATGAAAATAGCTTGGACAGCAAAAGTTATGCCAAAGTTCATGCATACATGATGTATGAGTTTTGTAAAATAATTGAATATTAATTATAACTAACAGTGATTGGAAGAACTAATGAATAAGTAATTTTGATGTGTATAAGGGCAGTTGTAAGGTAAAGAGGGAGCATCAAAGGAGAATTCCATCACGACCTGCCTCTGTCCCAGGAGAAGGCAACTGGCCATTACTTTAATAGTAATTGTAAATGCAATTGCAAGGAAAGCTTCTGGTTAAAAATAAATTGTTGAATAAATAACCTTGAATGTCTCACACTCAAGAGTGTGACATTTTCACCCAAAGACAACATTAAAGACACAATGAGAAGGAAAGATAGGAAGAATAGTAAGAGGCCAATATGACTACATCTGGAACTCTTTAATGACCTAAAATCAAAAAGAAATCTTACAAAAAATTGGAAACATGGTCACATTGTTAATAAGGAGTATAAAAGAACAGCACAAGTAGGTAGAGACAAAATCAGAAAAGCTAAGGCACAATATGAGTTAAACCGAGCAATGGACATAAAAGGCAATAAGAGGAGGTTTTTTCAATTCCTTTGTCTTTCTCTTGGTGCCAATGCAAATGTAGGTCTTCTACTTAGCCAAGAAGGAGAGAGTTAATAACTCATGACATCACGAAGGCTGAGGTATTATGTGTTTATTTTGCCTGAGTCTTTAAAAAAAAGGGGGGGGGGAAGGGGGAATTAATGGTGACCAGATACTCAACACAATTAATATTAACAACAAGGGGAAAGAAATGCAAGCCAGAATAGTGAAAGAACAGGTTAAAGAATATTTAAATAAATTTGATGTATTCAAGTTAGTAGGCCCTAATGAAATGCACACTATGGTACTTAAGGAACTAGCTGAACTAGTCTCAGAACCATCAGCAATCATCCAGAGAACTCCTGGAACACAGGTGAAATCCCAGAAGATTGGAGAAATTCAAATATAGTGTCCGACCAAAAAAAAAAAAAAGCTAGTGAGCCTAAATTTGATACCTGGAACAAGTTATTAAAAAATCCATTTGTATGCACCTAGAGGATAATAGGGTTATAAATAGTAGCCAATATGGATTTGTCAAGAACAAATCATACCAGATCAGCCTAATTTCGTTTTTTGACGGGATTACTGGCTGGTGGAAGGTGGGAAGCTGTAAGAGTGACATTTTTTGATTTCAGTAAGGTTTTTGACAGTAATACATGTCATTCTCATAAGCAAATTAGGAAAAGTGGTCTAGATGTAATTACTGTGAGGTGGGTGCATAACTGGTTGAAAGACCGTACTCAAAGTGTGATTATCAATGGTTCACTGTCAAACTGGTGGTGGGGTGGTATAGCTAGTGAGGTTCCACAGGGGTCTGTGTCCTGGATCCAGTACTATTTAATATTTTAATTAGTGACTTGGATAATGGAGCAGAGGGTATGCTTATAATATTTGTGGATGACACCAGACTGGGAGAGGTTGCAGATGGGAAGAAAGGATTAGAATTGAAAATGACCTTGACAAAATTGGAGAATTGGTGTGAAATGAACAAGATGAATTTCAACAACAGATGAGCAAAGTACTACACATAAGAAGGACAAAACAAAGGCTAACACGCAAAATGGGAAATAACTGGCTAGGTAGCAGTTATGGAACTGAAAATTATAGTGGATCACAAATTGAAATATGAGTAAATGTGATGGAGTTGCTAAAAAGCTAATATCACTCTGGGCTGTATTAAAGTGAGTGTTGTAAGATACAAGAGGTAATTGTTACGCTCTACTCAGCACTGGTGAGGCCTCAACTGGAGTACCATATCTGGTTCTGGGCACCGCACTTTAGGAAAGACATAGGTAAATTGGAGAAGAGTCAAAGGGAGAGCAATAAACTATAAAAGTTTTAGAAAACCTGACCTATGATAATTTTTTTAAAAAATTGGCCATATTAAGTCTTGAGAAACAAAACTGAGAGGGGAACCTGGTAACTGTCTTCAAATATATTATGGGATGTTACCAGAACACACTGATCAATTGTTCTCCACATCCACTGAAGGTGGGACAAGTATTGGCTTAATCTGCAGCAAGGGAGATTTAAGTTAGATATTGGGGGAAATTTAACAATAAGCGTAGTTAAGCTCTGAAATAGGTTTCCAGCAGAGGTTGTGGAATTCCTTTCACTAGAGGTTTTTAAGAACAGGTTAGACAAAATACCTGTCAGAGATGGGCTAGGTATAGGTTCTGTCCAGTATAGGGGGCCAGATTAGATGACCTCTCGAGGTCCCTTCCAGCCCTACATTTCTATGCCCATGTCCCTATGGCATTGGAGGCTCCCCTCATAGCAATGTAATTCCACAGTGCAAGGAATGAAGCCAGATACGAGGAGCCATGTACATGAGATGGTTTTCAGAGTATCCGCCATGTTAGTCTGTATTCGCAAAAAGAAAAGGAGTACTTGTGGCACCTTAGAGACTAACCAATTTATTTGAGCATAAGCTTTCATGAGCTACAGCTCACGTCATCGGATGCATTCAGTGGAAAATACAGTGGGGAGATTTATATACATAGAGAACATGAAACAATGAAACAGTGGGTGTTACAGTGTATATGGTAACACCCATTGTTTCATGTTCTTTATGTATATAAATCTCCTCACTGTATTTTCCACTGAATGCATCCGATGACGTGAACTGTAGCTCACGAAAGCTAATGCTCAAATAAATTGGTTAGTCTCTAAGGTGCCACAAGTACTCCTTTTCTTTTTAAGAGATAGTTTGTCTCTGAAGAAGCGATTGGGGCAAAGACAGGGGATATATTGATATTTGGATCCTGCCATCCTCATTTCCCCGCTCCCACAAAGAGATGCATAATCACAGCAAGGCTTATGGCAGCCTCAGGAGTGTGCGGTAGTTTTGTATCTGCTTCACAAGTTGGAGGGGTAGAGGACATTCTCATATAGAAACCCACTACATGCCCAGGAACTCAGTGTGTGCTGTGCTTTGGTGGATTCGGCCCTCCATATGCACTTCATTCTGTAAGGAAAGTTATTGATCCCTCACCAAGGAGCATATACATACCACATTTGAACTTTAAAAACAAAGCAGGAGACTATGCTGGCATGAAGCCAGTGCAGCACTCAGGACAAGGTTGTATCAGGCCCAGCTGGTGTAGGAAGGAGACATGCCAGGGAAGGGACAGGATGTGAAAAGAGCCACAGTTTGATGTGCTGCTTTTATCCCCAACTAGAATGCAGTCTTTCTAGCCAATGAGAGTTAGAATAGTGACAAGATGCACCAGATGTCATTTTGGACCCTGGGAAGTCAAGTATTGGCAGAGGCATAAAGGTAGCTCAGGTCCTCCTCCCTGTAGCTTTATCAGGTGAGCTCAGCTTTTCTGAGGACTGAGTCCAAAATTCTTCTCTTTATTTTCATAAGAGCACTCAAGAGGGCGGAAAGCAGGCGGACAGTGTGGACAGAAACATTTAAATGTTTACACAAAAAACAGAATAGTACTTAACTGTGCCAAATACTCCATGTATTGGGAGAGGGGCGGGGCACAGAGTGCGGTTGGAAAAAACAAAAACAAAGAAATTTCAGACCAAAGGGTACCCATTCAGGGAAGTTAAATGGACCTAAAAAAAAAAAAGAGTTTGGCACAAAATTCCTCCTCAGTTGAACTATAATATAATAAGTGGAATTGTACATATTATTGTTTGTATGCCCTCTGACAGTGTGCAGGGAATTTCATCTCTTAAATGTGGTTGTCAAAGTACATTTAAAACAAAAACAAAAACAGTGTCAAGTGGGCTGACAGCAGGCGAGTCAGCCTTCCAAGTTTATAACACATACATTCAGCTTCTTCATGTACTACGCTTCTAGTGAGCTACTGTTAACTGCATTTACGGAGAGGTCATTATTCTTTTTGATAGTTTATTTTCTGATGCTGAAGTCATTCTCCAATACATCATGTTCGCATTAAAGTTCCTGGTACAATCAAGCTCTAGGTCACCCGTGTAAGATCACCAAGATATATATTTTTACCAAGAAAAGACAATCTTTGCTTTGTGGTATCACTATAATTTGACATGTGTTAAGTCTTTCCTTTCTGTAAATTTGGTTTTTTTCTGCAGTACTGACAATGTGCCTCTTGTTAATTCCCCTATCTCTACAGGTTCTATTTACCAGTGGCATTGCAGAATGCAATACTGATATCCAAAGTAAAGCAATTTCAAAGGCCCATTGATTGAATTGTGTGCATATAAATTGAGGATGTGCAAGATGACATCAATCAAGTCCATAGAGTAAAGAAGGCTGAGAGGGAAGATTGTCCAGGAATTAGGGCAGTAGCCAAGGATTTGGGAGATGTGGGTTTGAGTCCCTGCTCTGCTAGACTTCCTGTGTAACCACAAGAAGGTAATTTAGTCTCTGTCTCTCAATTCCCCATCTGTAAAATGGGGATAGTGGCACTCAACTCACAGGGGTGTTGTACACATAGATACTCAGACAATAAGGTACTGGAGGCCCTATAAAGGGGTTAAGCTAGATAGATTTAGAAAAGCAGGCTTGCGCTGTGTGCATATGGAAAAATAAATCCTTGGGGCTGGAATCTGATCTCCTAGCAGGTTTATACCACAGTGAGCAAGATCAGAATCAGGCCCCAATTGGTGATATTAAGCACTAATAAGGCCTCAACCAGAGTACTGTATCCTGTTTTAGGCACCACACTTCAGGAAAGATGTGTACACACTAGAGAAACTCCAGAGGAGAACAAAAATATACTTGAAGGTCTAGAAAACATGACCTGTGAGGGAAGATTCGGGGGGTGGGGGGGGAGGGTTTGTTTAGTCTGGATAAGAGAAGACTGAGGAGGGACATGACTGTCTTCCAGTATGTAAAAGGTTGCTGTAAAGAAGATGTACAATAAATTGTTCTCCTTATTCACTGCGGACAGGAGGGCAGTTTAGGTTGGACATTAGGAAAAACTTCCTAACTGTCAGGGTAGTAAAGCATTGGATCAAAGTACTTAAGGAGGTTGTGGAATTTACATCACTGGAGGATTTTAAGAACAGGTTAGACAAACACCTGTCAAGGATGGTCTAGCTAACCCAACATCCACACACCACAACCAGTCTTGGCCAAAATATTACAGCCCTCAGGAAACTAAAATATTGTGTGTGCCACAGAAAGAACAGGAGCGACTGAGGTGCACTAATGCCAGAGGCCCCTGCAATAGTAGGGAATTGATTAAGTGAGATATTCCACTTCTTATATCCTCTAAATAATTTGTAAAGTTTACAAACAATGACCGTTTATTACCACTCTTTATTTTCATTGGGTAAGTAAATTCTGCATCCATACTACAAGGTAAGCTTCTCTAAGGCCTGTCAGATTTTGGCATGTGATTCACTGGCTGCATTGGGCAGGATCAGACGTAGACTTCCCATTGGAGCTGCTAGAAGCATTGTGCCTGAGTCAAGGGCAATGACTCCAGAGCAGGAGGGAAGCATGGCTGCTACTACGAAGTGTCAGTATGCAACCTTCCCTTATCCCATGTTGGTCTAACTCTGTTTGCTAGTGTGGCGGTGGGGCAACATTTTGAGGAGCCTGGAAGCAGTACAGGCCAAAGATCTGCCTAGTCTTTGTGCTCTCTGATGCACAGACTGTAATTGAGCAGAGGATCGAGCAGAAAGAAAGCTAGTTGTGTTTATGCCCTCTCCTTGCCATGTGTATCTGTACGAGACTGGGCATATGTCCCTCTGTATTTAAGTAAGACTTGCATAACGGGACTACATCATACACTGTATTAAATATTTTACCAGATGACCTACCATTTGTGAGACCATCAAATTTGATGATATTTTTATTTGGCTCTCCGATAATTATGCTGCTGTTGTTTCATCGGCAATAGGTGATTGCTCATGCTTATCTTATTCTACTAAATGAAGGTGCAACCGTTAATATTCTCCACGCCGGTAACAAAAACACAGTTCTCAGAATGTGGCGAATACTGCTCCACAGACCATTTTGCGGCATGTTTAGAATGTTACAACTTGTGTGACTACTCTTGCAGCTGCTGCTATGGTACTATGTGAAGAACACAGAGATAGTTCACACATGGAAAAAAAAATCCAGTGAGTTGTTAGTGCCATATGCACGTTCCATGTGTTAGGACCAGTCCAGATGGCAGTAGCAAAGTGGACTAAGTGCCCTGCAGCACCTTGTAGACTCGATTTAGCTTTCTTTTGTGCATTCTAGTAAATGCTGGAAACTATTCTTGATTGAAGCAGTGTTTCTTGAATGAAGTTTTCGCTTAGTTGTGTAATACACAGGGTGGATTGGATTTAAATCACCAATTTTAATCGTGATTTAAACCAGCAAGCAGGAAACCTTGATTTAAAAACAGAACAAAAAGACAATATGGTTTTACTCTTGTTTTGTACTTATTTGTATTTTCCTAAGGAAAGGTTGATTCTCATTGTCAGGGTTCCTTCCCCACTCTGAACTCTGGGGTACAGATGTGGGGACCCGCATGCAAGACTCCCTAATCTTATTTTTACCAGTTTAGGTTAAAAAACTTTCCCAAGGCACAAATTCCACCTTGTCCTTGAACAGTATGCTGCCACCACCAAGTGATTTAGACAAAGAATCAGGGAAAGGACCACTTGGAGTTCCTGTTCCCCCAAAATATCCCCCCAATCCCTTACACAGCCTTTCCTGGAGAGGCTTGATAATAATATCCTAACCAATTGGTTACAAAGTGAACACAGACCCAAATCCCTGGATCTTTGGACACTGGAAAAAACAAACAAACAAAACCAAGCAATCAGTTCTTAAAAAAAGAATTTTATTTAAAAATAAGGTAAAAATCCCCTCTGTAAAATCAGGTTGGAAGATAACTTTATAGGGTAACAAAAGATGCACAAAACAGAGGAACCCCCTCTAGCCTTAGTTGCAAAGTTACAACAAAACAGGGATAAACCTCCCTCCAGCAAAGGGAAAATTCACAAGTTGAGAAAACAAAGATAAACTAATACGCCTTGTCTGGCTGTACTTACAATTTCTGTAATAGGAGAGACTGGTTCAGAATGGTTTGGAGGACATGGATTGATGTCCGGTCCCTCTTAGTCCCAAGAGCGAACAAACACAGAAACGAAGAACCCAAAACAAAGCCTCTGCTCCCCCCGCACCTCCCCAGATTTGAAAGTATCTTTTGTCTCCATGTTTCCTTTGGTCAGGTGCCAACCAGGTTATTTGAGCTTCTTAACCCCTTACAGGTAAGGAGGAATTTTAGGCTACCCTTATGGTTATGACACTCATTTGTGGATATAATTTGATACTTTTTTAAAGTCAGGATGATACACTTATTCAGATTCTTAACTTTTACTTTTGTTAATGTTAGAAAGTGGTGGATGACATTTCTTATTTACTGAGTGTGACCAGATGCCCCAATTTTATAGGGGCAGTCCAGATATTTGGACCTTTGTCTTCTATAGGTGCCTATTACCCCCACTCACTGTCCTGATTTTTCACACTTGCTATCTGGTCACCCTAAATTTACTAGATGATTAATTTTTTACTTATTTGTGTCAAGTTGGATTTGGATGGAAATTGCAGTTAAAGATGAACAAAAACAACATTTTAAAATTTTGTAGTTAAATAAAACTACCTAAGTGTTCTGGATACCGGAGGAAAAAAAAGTAAGTTTATCAAAACATGTTTTAAATTTAACACTATGTATATAGTGAATTGAACTGATTGTTTCTGCTCATCTTGTCCTTCAAAATGTTGGAGTTAGTAGATTTCATCCTCCACATCTTATTTTTATTTGCAGATTAGAAGAGGAAAACCACTTTCCTACTTTTTCAGCTTCCATTCAATATTTCAACTTTGAATGAGCTAGTCATGAAACTGAACTAGTTGAATACAGTGAAGTGAAGAAAATACTTTTTATGATCCTGTAGGTGAGGCTACTGCTGTCCAAAACCAGTTTAGCTTCCAACAAACTCTGGTTCCAGATGTTTACCCAGCAACAGAGCCCTGTGCAGGACTATTTTTTTAATCCCGCTCCTGTCCCACTCTCCAATACCCTCTCCTACTTCCACCTGCTCCTGCATTGTTTCTTGCATTTTTATCCTGCTCCCACCTGCAAACACCTTAGGTCTCACAAATCCCACGAGAGAAAGAGATATTCCTCCATGCAATTAAAAAAAACCCACAAAACAATCGCCAAAATAGTCGGTTAATATATATTATATATATAAATAAATGGAATTCAGACAATTTTTACCACTAAACAAGAACAAACCTTGCTTACACCATCTAAAAATACTTTAACTCATTATAATAGCCATCAAATCTCTTTCTATCCCTTGCTTACATTTAAGTATTAAAAGTTTTAAAGTGTTTTCCCGCAAATTACCACAGTCTGTTTTTTTTCTTTGCCCGCCCTATCCCTCCCACAAAAAAGTACATTTTCTGCTTGATTTTAAAGAAAATCTAATTTAATTAATTTAAATTTAAAATTTAAATGATTTTAATAGATTGTAGTAAATTTAGGCCTAACATACGTTGTCATAATATCAAAGAAGTTTTTAAAAAAGAAAGTGCATTCTTAAAAAAAAATTTCTTCTCCACACCCATTTTAAAAAAGGAAAGAAAGAAAAGATAATTGATAGTTTTCCATCCTGATCACTCTGGTGCTAATGAGAATGAACTTTATTTCCAGATCCCACTCACTTGACATAAGCACTACAAAAAAAAGATTAGTACTCCTGGCACATAAACAGGGGTCAGCATGCACTGACCTCTGTGGCTATCATTACAAGTTCATATATTAATAATCTGAAATCATCTCTAAGTAGTGAAAACTTGATGTTCAAATGATAATTTTAATTTTTTTTATTCTGGTGACTGATTGACACTCTTGGAAAGTGGTTTTGGCATAAGAAGCTTAATCTATTCTAATTAACATGTTTTGAGAAGGTATTTCCTGTGCACAGGCTGGTGGTGAGCTATAGAAAGTTTATTCATGAGAACCTGAAGTGCAATAATGTGGTTCTTGTGAATGGAGAATGGTTCCTCTTTCTTCCTACAAATTCCTTCTGAAACCCCTCCCAGACCACCTCCAAGTTAGTCATGTTCTAGTTTTGAATATGAAATATTACAACTGAAATTATTTTTGCCAATTCAGCCAGTCCCATTGCCCCCAAGAACGTAGCCTCCAATTACCTCAGTCCATTTCCCCTCCATTTCACCTGCCCAGGTTCATCCTTTGAAAAAAGGTATTCCTTTGCTCAGTTCAAATCCACTTATCAGGTCTTCTTCCTATTTTGTGCCCCTTGTTCTCCACATCATGTCAAGCAGCTCCACATTGCCCAGTGATAACTGGCTGCTGCCCACAAAAGTTAAATTCCTTTCTCAGCAATATCTCCACAGTTTGCCTCCCAAACTCAATCACTTCCACTCTCCATTCTTCCATTTCTTTTGAAACTCTTGGGCTGGGGGAATGCTCTCACATATTATTTACCCCCAAAACAACCACATTGCTTCCACTCTGCCTTCCATCTCCCTTCTCCACTGTTCTGTCCAGTACAAAAATTTCCCTTCTGATTATCAATATATTCTATATCTTTAAGTCTCTTCCCATCGGATTTCATCATCTCATTTTTTATCTACAGATGGTACACATAGATTACACAGTTTACTTGCATTTTAAAATATAATTATGTATGACCGTGATGCATTCTGTGGTAGATTTGAATGGAAGCCGTGTAACTGTAGTGCTTCAACATAGACACTACAACAACGGGAGAGGTTCTCTTGTCTCTGGAGGTAATCCACTCCACTGGAGGTAGCTAGGTTGATGGAAGAATTTGTCCATTGACCTAGCACAGTCTTCACTAGGGGTTAGGTCAGCCTAGTGGTATGCATTTTTCACACCCATAAGAAACACAGTTATGCCAATGTAACTTTTCAGTGTAGACCCATCCTTATCTCTCTTTGGAATAGAGCATGGGTGAATGTGATTGTACATTTCTCAGAATCTTAAGGTGAAAAAAAATCCCACTTTTTCAAATGTAATCTTATTTGTTCCAAAGTGTAAATCACTGCCCTATGAGGCAGTGTGGTACTATAATTTCAAATATTTACTACAAATTCAGTACACTATAGAGTGCAAAAATTAATGTCCTATAATCTAGTATTCACATGGTTAAGTCAGCATATAGAGAGACTACATGGAGGTTGGTGGGAGATTTAAATAGTTCATATCCATATGCACAGACGTAGCACACTCAACACCAAAATGAAATATGAGAAGCAAAATATCAGGGACAAGGACATGGGAAAACCAGAGAATACTTCTGGAAATAACCAAGAAATGCATTCAAAAGGAAAGGGTTAGAAAGGAGTAACACTGTCTGTGTTTAATAATTACAACAATCAAAAACCAAGTAAGAATGTAATCAATACTCAGAGAAGTTTAAATGCAATGCCACAATCAAGCAAAATTAGAGACCAAAACATAATGGTTTTTATCAGTGCATAATTTTTTTTCAATTTCTGAGTAGCACTTATGGCTAAGGCACATCTTTTATCCTTATCCTTGATGGAAACATTGCAACTGATCAAGCTTCCTAAGTACACAAGATTCTACTTGTTCTATGACTTCATCACTGCTGCATTTCAACACGTCCCTTTTCCAAGATACAATAAATGCCAAGAAGATGCAGTAGTTTGAAGTCCAAGTTGACAACACCAATTTTCCAAGGTAGCGAAGAGTATCATCATTAATGCAAACATCTGTCAATTGTACTATGTCATCTGCATAAGCTAAGGAACTTAACTCTAAAATCATCCAATGTCATGCCCTCAAACTCGTCTGACATTCTTAATATCCAGTTTAAGAACATGATGAAAAGCAATGGTGATTCCATGCCCCCTTTTCTTACATCAGACGTTCCACTTTGGAATCAAAGTGGAAATTGGTCAAACCAGCATACCAACAGTATTACTCTATAGTTTGGAAGCAACTGCATTACATGAAACAGACCTAAGAAGTCTGGAGGCAGTAGAGATGAGAGTTCTTCAAAAGATAGATATTAAGTGGAATGAGTTTAAGACAAAAATAATTTAGGGAAGTAAGATTTGAAACCAGGGTATGATATTGGTTATAATCAAAAAAAGATTATGATGGTGGGGACCACTGCAGAAGACAAACAGAAGATAGCATTGGCAAAGAAAATAACTTAGACATAAGCAAAGTCTCTGACCTAGAGGCTGACTACTGGAGGGACATTCTATGCAATACTTGAGGAACAAGCCATGGACAGGAATGAATGACAACACTGTTCCCTTCTCTACAAAGATGCTCTGGGATGAAAAGGAGATCAAAGTAGTCTGGACCAGATCAGATGTCTATTCAAGTAATCAGAAAGGCTCCTGCTGACTTCACTGGGCATGGGATCGAGCCTTATATGCCTGACAATTTGTTAACAATATTGAACAGCGAAATTGGTTACCTTTTAAGGTAATGAGTGAGTTCAAGATTAGTTTATGCCATATAACTTTGAAGGCATCTCCAAGGTGATCATAAAAGCTTAACAAGGCTGAGAAACTTAGCAGTTTTCAAACATCTTATCTATGTGCTACAGCAAAAATGAAATACGTTTTTTGGCATACAAAAAAACTGAAGGTTGTTTATGATTGAATGCTAGACAGAAATTAAAGTCCCTGGTTCCTCCTCCCACTTAAGTCTATTCAGGCTGAGCTCTCAGTTTATGACACATGGCTGAATTCTAGCTTTATATTTAACAAAGTGAAATGCATGTTCCATTTACAGTTCAATCATAGAATTAGTTTGGGATTTGAAAGAAAACAAAGATGTAAGTTTGCTCATCAATAACTTTACACAATTGTTGCTTATTCATGCTTCTTTAAACATTGCACTAGGTTGTTTGAAAACTCACATATAAACAACCCAGATGCAATGAGACTTTTTAGCTCTTGTTCTTCAAGCAATGGAAGCTTTAAGCCTTTTCACTGAATGTACTGTCAGTTAAATTACATGCTGGGATTCTGCATTGGTAGCTAGCAAAATCACCACTGTTCTGAAAATTAGATTGAGCCAGTTCCTCTGGTTATAAGTTATAACCCCATGCCATATTAATGACTAAAGATTAATTCTTAAGTTATACACCAAAGGTTTCACAATTCCATTGTTTGATTGCTTTTACCAGCGAATACTGCATATATATTATTCACAAAAAGTCATACTCGGTTGTCCTTAATTTAATGCTGTAATAAGTTTAGGCTCTCTCTTCTGTTTTCAGTAACCTACAACTTGGAATTTATGCAGAGGGATATATAACAATTGTGCAAAAGACACAGACAAAAAGTTATAGGAGAAGTAAACAGATTAAAAATGAGATCCAAGCATTGCAATTTTCTGACGGTGGAAAGAATTAACTGCCTTTTTCTAAAAAGTTCTTTTAACTATGATATGAATGACTTTCTTTTACTTAATCCCTTGATATACTGCTCTAAAAATGCAAGTCAACCATAGATGCTTTAAGCAATGTGTATTTCAGCATACTAAATCATTTATCAAACCAGACTCTGATTGTCAGGCATGCTCACTATTGAACTAAAGGTCCCCGACTTTGCTAGCAGACCTATAACTCCTTAGGCATTAAGCGTGACTGCAACACCTGCTTTTCTCTTTATAATTATTCTGTCCTTAATGAATAAGAAGGACATTCATTTACAAGTCTCCTGTAAAGTATAAAAAAATTCCATAATGTCTGAAACACAAAGATGGCAAAGCTTCCTAGTGCTTGCCATAAATTCTGTTTAAAATAGGCTAGAAAGAGAAGAATTTGACTCTCCAATGGTAGGACTAAATCCACTACAATATATTTTTTAGACTGCAGAATTTGAAACTACTTAATCACATCACACTCCTATCACATCGACAGACCCAATAAAGGCTAAGCTACTGAGCACTTGCACTTCAACCTGTGCTGAAACATCTTTGAAAGAAATAGAGCTCGAGCTAGCCACTTTTGGAAAAACAAAAACAGAGTACTCTGAATAAAGACATTATTCAACTAAGCTCTGACTGGAAAACAATCTGGAAGACACTCTAGGGATGAAATCCAAACTCCAATGAAGCCAGTAAAAAACTCCACCTGTCTTCAGTCGGGCGAGGAATTCATCCTAGAATTTTTATTTTAGAATATTTACACAGTAACATTCAACCTTAGTGCTACAGTAGTCACCAGTAAAAAGCCAGTATTTGCCAACAGACATTACATAATACTTACTTTTCTAACAAGGTCAATCGCAAAGTTTGTTTTAGAGTAACAGCCGTGTTAGTCTGTATTCGCAAAAAGAAAAGGAGTACTTGTGGCACCTTAGAGACTAACCAATTTATTTGAGCATGAGCTTTCGTGAGCTACAGCTCACTTCATCGGATGCATACCGTGGAAACTGCAGCAGACTTTATATATACACAGAGAATATGAAACAATACCTCCTCCCACCCCACTGTCCTGCTGGTAATAGCTTATCTAAAGTGATCATCAGGTTGGGCCATTTCCAGCACAAATCTAGGTTTTCTCACATCCCCCCACCCCCATACACACACAAACTCACTCTCCTGCTGGTAATAGCTCATCCAAACTGATCACTCTCCAAGTGAGAGAAAACCTGGATTTGTGCTGGAAATGGCCCACCTTGATTATCATGCACATTGTAGGGAGAATGGTCACTTTGGATGAGCTATTACCAGCAGGATAGTGAGTTTGTGTGTGTGGTTTTTGGGAGGGGGGTGAGGGGGTGAGAGAACCTGGATTTGTGCAGGAAATGGCCCAACTTGATTATCATGCACATTGTGTAAAGAGTTGTCACTTTGGATGGGCTATCACCAGCAGGAGAGTGAATTTGTGTGGGGGGGTGGAGGGTGAGAAAACCTGGATTTGTGCTGGAAATGGCCCAACCTGATGATCACTTTAGATAAGCTATTACCAGCAGGACAGTGGGGTGGGAGGAGGTATTGTTTCATATTCTCTGTGTATATATAAAGTCTGCTGCAGTTTCCACGGTATGCATCCGATGAAGTGAGCTGTAGCTCACGAAAGCTCATGCTCAAATAAATTGGTTAGTCTCTAAGGTGCCACAAGTACTCCTTTTCTTTTTGAAAGTTTGTTTTGTTTTTTTAAAAGATGTTTTTCATTATCCCGATTTTACAGGGATAATGTTTACAGGGGAAATTAAGAAATAAGTAGTAAGGTGACTTGCCCAACATCACACATCAAGTAAGCACTATGATCAGAACATGGGTTTGGGACTATATGGACTGTGTCATGGAATCTCCATATATGCATAGTGCTAGCTAAGACACTAAAGCTGAGTGGTAGCTTTCCCCAATATTTGGGATAGGAAATAGCTGATCCATATATGATCGCAAATGCCAACTTAAAAATAAAGAAATAAAGCAAAAAAACCCCACAAAGCCAATAACTTGTTTCTCTAGCCATAGTCTATAATTCTTCAATGTGGAAGAAAGCAGTAGCATGTGAAGTTACTGCCCATGGCAGCTTCATGTATGAATTTAGTTTGGTCTCTTCAGTAGGATTTTTGTGATATGTTACTTAAAAATAGTCAACCATATATGCTTTAAGCTTTAAATAAAGTCCAAAGTTGCATACATTCATTTCAAAGAAATACTGCTAGAAGCGTAGAGAAAACTTAGTTAAATAAAAGGGAGTACTTGTGGCACCGTAGAGACTAACCAATTTATTTGAGCATAAGCTTTCGTGAGCTACAGCTCACTCCATCGGATGAAGTGAGCTGTAGCTCACGAAAGCTTATGCTCAAATAAATTGGTTAGTCTCTAAGGTGCCACAAGTACTACTTTTCTTTTTGCGAATACAGACTAACATGGCTGTTACTCTGAAACCTGTTAGTTAAATAAGAAATTAAAAAGCCATCGAGGTTTGGAAAACATTTTAAAACATTGAATTTAGGATACTGAACTGCTGACATTCTGCAATTCTCTTCCTTTGCTATTTATTTCAAGAGATATTAGCCTAAAAGAAGGGTCTTCGTTCTTTGTTAGTTCATCTGATCTTTGTCCATATTCCCCACTTGAAATCAAAATTCCCTAACTGAGACAATTAATCATTATCTGGGCACATATTTACGTGGGTCCAGTAGCTACATATTTGGATTAGGATAGATTAAGTGGCTGGAGCAGATGAAGATTTAAGGAATAAAGATCATGTGCTTTATTTTTCTAAAACAGAAACCTCACTGTTAAAGCAATGTCTGAGGAAATAGAAATAAGAGAAACAGATATAAAGTAGAATTTTCTACAGTGAAAATATTGCAGTTTTCTGAGGCTGATGCCGATATCTTAGACCAGTGTAACTCAGTTGTAGCTCAGGCCAATTAAGTTACCCCAGTGAGAAGGCTGTCTGAAGCAAGATAAGAATTAGGTCCTTAGTTTGGTACTGACATTTTTAGCTCTATACTGTTCAAAGGCTGTCATTTGGTTAAAGTGTTAGTTTGTTACTATTTAGAACTATTTAGGGACTATTTAGAAAAGCTGGACGAGCACAAGTCCATGGGGCAGGATGCGCTGCATCCACGTGTGCTAAAGGAGTTGGCAGATGTGATTGCAGAGCCATTGGCCATTATCTTTGAAAACTCATGGCGATAGGTGGAAGTCCCGGACAACTGGAAAAAGGCTAATGTAGTGCCCATCGTTAAAAAGGGGAAGGAGGAGGATCCTGGGAACTACAGGCCAGTCAGCCTCACCTCAGACCCTGGAAAAATCATGGAGCAGGTCCTCAAGAAATCAATTCTGAAGCACTTAGAGGAGAGGAAAGTGATCAGGAACAGTCAGCATGGATTCACCAAGGGCAAGTCATGCCTGACTAATCTAATTGCCTTCTATGATGAGATAACTGGTTCTGTGGATGAGGAGAAAGCAGTGGACGTGTTGTTCCTTGACTTTAGTAAAGCTTTTGACACGGTCTCCCACAGTATTCTTGCCAGCAAGTTAAAGAAGTATGGGCTGGATGAATGGACTATAAGGTGGATAGAAAGTTGGCTAGATTGTCGGGCTCAATGGGTAGTGATCAATGGCTCCATGTCTAGTTGGCAGGCGGTACCAAGTGGAGTGCTCCAATGGTCGGTCCTCAGGCCAGTTTTGTTCAGTATCTTCATAAATGA
The DNA here is from genome assembly GCF_965140295.1 of Lepidochelys olivacea. Classification (NCBI taxonomy): domain Eukaryota; kingdom Metazoa; phylum Chordata; order Testudines; family Cheloniidae; genus Lepidochelys; species Lepidochelys olivacea. The sequence goes on along the minus strand of NC_140418.1, from coordinate 68,661,037 downwards.
TCTGGAGGATGGTGTGGATTGCACCCTCAGCAAGTTTGCAGATGACACTAAACTGAGCGGAGAGGTAGATACACTGGAGGGTAGGGATAGGATACAGAGGGCCCTAGACAAATTAGAGGATTGGGCCAAAAGAAATCTGATGAGGTTCAACAAGGACAAGTGCAGAGTCCTGCACTTAGGACGGAAGAATCCCATGTACCGCTACAGACTAGGGTCCGAATGGCTTGGCAGCAGTTCTGCAGAAAAGGACTTAGGGGTGACAGTGGACGAGAAGCTGGATATGAGTCATCAGTGTGCCGTTGTTGTCAAGAAGGCCGATGGCATTTTGGGATGTATAAGTAGGGGCATTGCCAGCAGATTGAGGGACGTGATCGTTCCCCTCTATTCGACATTGGTGAGGCCTCATCTGGAGTACTGTGTCCAGTTTTGGGCCCCACACTACAAGAAGGATCTGGAAAAACTCAAAAACATCCAGTGGAGGGCAACAAAAATTATTAGGGGACTGGAACACATGAGTTATGAGGAGAGGCTGAGGGAACTGGGATTGTTTAGTCTGCAGAAGAGAAGAATGAGGGGTGATTTCATAGCTGTTTTCATCAACCTGAAAGGGGGTTCCAAAGAGGATGGATCTAGACTGTTCCCAGTGGTAGCAGATGACAGAACAAGGAGTAATGGTCTCAAGTTGCTGTGGGGGAGGTTTAGGTTGGATATTAGGAAAAACTTTTTCACTAGGAGGGTGGTGAAATACCGGAATGCGTTACCTAGGGAGGTGGTGGAATCTCCTTCCTTAGAAGTTCTTAAGGTCAGGCTTGACAAAGCCCTAGCTGGGATGATTTAATTGGGGATTGGTCCTGCTTTGAGCAGGGGGTTGGACTAGATGACCTCCTGAGGTTCCTTCCAACCCTGATATTCTATTATTTTGGGGAGCAATTTTTTTGTGTTAGCTCTTATGTAGGAGAGTCCATCATTCTATATGCCACTCCCCTTCACCAAACCCCTCACATGAGCTACTAATATCATGATTATACCCTAAGAAACAGCCTGCACTGTTCTGAAATTATCATCTCAATGCACAGGGAAAGTTAAGATGAATCCTAGTCTCCATCCTGTGTTTGACCAAATCCAAAAGTAGAAGTGCCTGCTTGAGAGTGAGAGTGCTTGTAACAGCTGGTGGAGAATCAGGCAGGTTTTTACCCTGCATGTAATAAAAATGCCATAAAAATGTTTTTGGATATGCAACAACTAGGGTTATACAGTATTTGCACATACAAAACAGGGATTTATATTGCCAACAGCTAACTACCATATTGCACATCCATTTCTACATTGGGAATAAAAAGTGTAGGGGAACAATTTCAGAGGCTACTTTTAAAAATTTGGCCTAAGTCTTTGAGACAGTACAAATGAGTGGATGAAGGTAATTCTAAGATAGGATAGCCAGAGGACACAACCACATGGGCCTATCATAACTAGACACTCTTTCCACTTCTGTATTAGTATACTGCTAAATAAGAAAGTAAAGCAAGATCTTTCAGATACAGCATTAAGAATACTTCAAAGGAGAGGAATGTAACTATCCCAGCATAATGGCATTGGAGCTTTCAAAACCTTGTCATTATATGATATCTGATTAAATGAAAAAAGATTTTTTTAGCCAGAAATCTCCATGTTCAACATTTAATGTACTCCATCCTGTGAAGGAGAGCCAATACGATCTCAAATACTGTCCTCTTAAACTAAGAGTCTGTTACAAAAACCAAACAAACAAAAATCACATTAGAAAATTTTGTTACTCGATTAAAATAAAATTGAGATTAATAGAGATTTGAGAAATTAAATGATACTTATTGTTAACCTTGAAAATTAAGAAGGGCTGCCACTTCTATAGGAAATTAACTATATGTAATTAATGGTGGCATGGAGGTGAATACAGGAGGGCAGGAGATTACATATTTTTAAGATCCTGAAAATGGGAATACCAGTGAAATGCTGGATTTTTATAAAACTGTATACTTTGTCAGCTAAGTGTTTAGTACTTCTGTTAAGAATCACCGAGAACCCTAAATAACAACAACCTACAACAATCTCTACCTGTTCTGTAGGACACCACCATACATGATTCCACAAACTGGTCCACAAATATGCAGCAACATTGCCATGGAGTATGCATATGGAGGTCTTTTCTTTGTTTGCAAAAAGGTTCTGAAGGAACTCAAATGTGAAATTGCAGAACTACTAACTGTAGTCTGTAACCTAACATTTAAATCAGCTTCTGTACCAGATGATTGGAGGATAGCTAATGTGATGCCAATTTTTAAAAAGGGCTCCAGAGGTGATCCCAGCAGTTACAGGCCTGTAAGTCTGAATTCAGTACCAGGCAAACTGGTTGAAACTATAATAAAGAACTATATTGTCAGACATATAGATGAACATAATTTGTTGAGGAAGAGTCAACATGGTTTTAGTAAAAGGAAATCATGCCTCACCAATCTACTAGAATTCTTTGAGGGGGTCAACAAGCATGTGGACCAAGGGGATCCAGTGGATATAGTGTACTTAGATTTTCAGAAAGCCTTTGACAAGGCCCCTCACCAAAGGCTCTTATGCAAAGTAAGCTGCCACAGAATAAGAGGGAAGGTGCTCTCATTTATTGGTAACTGGTTAAAAGATAGGTAACAAAGTGTAGGTATAAATGGTCAGTTTTCAGAATGGAAAGAGGTAAATAGTAGTGTCCCCCAGAAGTCTGTTCTGGGACCAGTCCTATTCAACATATTCATAAATGATGTGGAAAAAGGAGTAAATAGTTAGGTGGCAAAATTTGCACATGATACAAAATTACTAAAGACCCAGGCAGACTGTGAAGAGCTACAAAAGGATCTCTCAAAACTGGGTGACTGGGCAACAAAATGGCAGATGAAATTTAATGTTGATAAATGCAAAGTGATGCACACTGGAAAGCATAATCCCAACTATACATATAAATGATGGGGTCTAAATTAGCTGTTACCACTCAAGAAAGAGATCTCGGAGTCATTGTGGATAGTTCTCTGAAAACATCTACTCAATGTGCAGCGGCAGTCAAAAAAGCAAACGGAATTCTGGGAATAATTAAGAAAGGGATAGATAATAGGACAGAAAATATCATGTTGCCTCTATATAAATCCATGGTATGCCCACATCTTGAATACTGTATGCAGATGTGGTTGCTCCATCTCAAAAAAAGATATTTTGGAATTAGAAAAGGTTCAGACAGGGGCAACAAAAATGATTAGGGATATGGAACAGCTTCTGTATTATGAGAGATTAATAAGACTGGAACTTTTCAGCTTGGAAAAGAGACAGCTAAGGGGAGATATGATTGAGGTCTATAAAATCATGACTGGTGCAGAGAAAGTAGATAAGGAAGCATTGTTTACTACTTCTCATATCACAAGAGCTAGGGGTCATCAAATGAAATTAATAGGCAGTAGGTTTAAAACAAATAAAAGGAAGTATTTCTTCACACAGCCAGCCTGTGGAACTCCTTGCCGGAGGATGTTGTGAAGGCCAAGACCATAACAGAGTTCAAAAAGAACTAGATAAATTCATGGAGGATAGGTCCATCAATGGCTATTAGCCAGCACGGGCAGGAATGTTGTCTCTAGCCTCTGTTTGCCAGAAGCTGGGAATGAGTGACAGGGGATGGATCACTTGATGATTACCTGTTCTGTTCATTCCCCCTGTGGCACCTGGCACTGGCCACTGTCAGAAGACCAGATACTGGGCTAGATGGACCTTTGGTCTGACCCAGTAGGGCCATTCTTATGTTCTTAAGGATGCATTTTTAATGTTAATTAACATATGCTAACTAGGATGTATTACAATCCTAGTTTAGACAACCCAATTTGTAGTTGTCTGGTAACTATATTAACTGCTGATCACAGCTCCCCAATGGAAGACTTGCAGGCCTTCTGGCATGGGGACTCAGTCTACAGGTGGGAGGATCACAGGATTCCACCTCAGGACAGGTGAAGGCGAAAGGCCTCATCTTCCGGGGTGCACTCCGAGAGAACCAAAAGGGGTCAGAAGGGCAGCTCACCCTCAACTTAACATGTTTCATTATGACCTGAAAGCACAACTAATAGTGCGGGAGGGTGGGTTGGTTGCGGGGGGCATACACAGAGACCATCACCCCTAGAGTATGGGACAAAATGCATCCTGGGACTCCCAGATATTCAGAAGCAGTGTGCCAAGCCAACTTCTATATCCCTTTACAGAGTGCAGTTTACTTACCCTTCATGGCCAGCCAGCTCGGTACTTAAGTAGATGGGAGACATGATCTCATCATCTTGTTTCACCTCCCTTTGGGTGCCATAATCCCTCACATGGAACATGGATGGTGTCCACAAGCTCCCCTGAGCAAAGGGACTGAAATTCTTCATGTCTCTGATGGAGGCCTTGCAAAAGCGTGTGTAGCAGTGGGGAATGGGGGTTACGGGGCAGTAGAGGTAAAGTCTTCCACCCTGCCCCCACACTATCATGCACCAACAACACAGAGGCCAATGAGAATCTGGCCTCACTGATTTATAAGCTTTCCATTCATTTTTACTTCAATATTAATCTTCCACTGAAATTTGCTTTGCCACCATGTTTAGGGAGAGACTAAAATGCAATCTTTTGTGTACATTTAGTTCCATTTTATTTCAGATCATTTGTGCATCTTAGCTACATTCTATCTCCCGATTACGGGATTTCCTTAGTCACAAGATGTCAGTGGCAGATGTGAGGAGCACAAGGAAAATACCTAAACAGTTTGAGTTCACATAATGCTTTAAAGATAATATTTAACCAACATGGGCAGTATATGCTCTTAAAGACAACTACACAACTGGAGCCCAGGATGGATAAATTGTGTAAATCAAAATAAAAATATTTCAGGCTGTATATAGTACATACTGAAGCACAGAACTTCCTTTGAATTATGACACCATCCATACTTTGCTCACTATTTTTCTTTTTCTCTCTAGTAGAGTTATTCAGGATCTCTTAGGCCTTCTCATTAAATATTGTCCCTTCCAGGCTCCTGGAGTCAGCATCAGATAATCTGTTGCCTTTTAAGAACTAGATTATTGACTTGTAATGCAAGAGCCTTTTGAGAGCACATATTCTTCCTAAATCAGCAGTAGTCTGAGGTAATCTACCACTGTGTCTGTCATTATGAATGTGAAGTTTTGCTTAGAACTGGCTTCTTTTCTATAACTTTTTAAACTGCAGTTGGAACCAGCCCTTAATTGGTTTTGATTTTTGTGCATATAGCTCCTTGGAATGCTTTGTGAAAGGCTATACATGATTTCTGTACTGTTACACTCTAGGTTCTCTTATTGCTGTACTAAGAAATTATAGGAATACGATCAGATACAACCTGTAAGTTCAAGAAAAATGAACAGTTTTCCCCTAAATTATTTTACTGAATGCATACAAGTGTTGCACACCTAAAGAGAGATTTGGTTAACTATATATTTTTAGCAGGTTCGTCAATGAAGAGTACATGAGAAAACTAGCATCCAGAAGTAACTATACAATTTTCTTTATAATTTCACAAAAATTGTAAAATGAGTAGCTAATGTGTAAGTAGTTTTTGTTCTCACATGGTAATGCCAGAGTTTATGCTTCTTCATAAAAATATAAAATACACATTAAAGCAAGAAACAAAGCACCAGTGTATATTGTCAGAAATCTGTCAGCCATTCTGACATTTTCTATGAGCTGCTGCTTCTAGTTCTCTTCCTCTGAACCCTTTTTTTCTGTCTCTGCAGGGGCTTTTTAATGCAATTTCTACCAAGTAGCCCAGGAGAAAAACCTTATCTTTATAACACACCCATTTTAATCTCTTTGATGTGCAGTAATCCAATATGCATGTAACCTGGGGCTGCTTTCTAAAAAGATCTGCAAATGATAAGAGCCTTGTAATTCACCAAGACAGATTTTAAAAGGAGTTCACAAGGCTAGTTACTAGAAGGATGGAAACTATCCTTTCATCTTGGTATTGATAGGATAGATCAAACTGGTTAGACATAGATTGAGTAATTCTACAACATTAATGGAGTCAACAGCTTTACTGTACCTGACTTTCATTTTTCATAGTCTAGTTTGTGACGCATAACAGGAAAAAGGTAAAACAGTCAACCCCGCAAATCCAGCAATTGTATTTCTGTGCACACCCTCGTGTATGTGTGCATAATGCATAGCTCCTAATAATCTCCGAGCAGCAGACATCAAGTCTGATAACAACAATTGTGTCTCTTTAATAATAATATAACTTTTTCAAGTAGTTAGTAAATTGGATAATAAAAAACATTGAAACAGCACTATTCTACCTATTTTGCTTCAGTGTTTGTTACATACAGGCTTCATCATCACCACTTGAATGAGAGCTTCAGTGTTAAACTAGCTTTACTGAAGACACAGTTGCCTTTAAAGCATTCGAAGAAGTGCTGTTCCAGCAGTGAAAATGAGATAGGAAACAACTAATTAATAACTACTTAGGACTCAAAGACTTTTAAAATCAAGTCTTGAAATCAAAGAAAAGGTAGAAAAGATATGATGTGAATGACTTACCCCTATTCGGAGTGTTGAGGTGGTGTTAAATTCTGTAATTGGCTTTTAAGAGAAGCTGGATAATTTTGACACCAACACTCAGAATAGGTGAATACTATGCTAAGGGACGCTTTAGCGAGCATGCTGATTGCTGCAGCGATCAGGAAAGATTTTTCCCCATGTGGAAACTACAGGCTTCAGATTAATGACTAATAAGATGAATCATGCGTTCCTATAAGCAGCAGGTAGAAATTCATTTCAGAAGTTTGTTTTCTTTTTAAATAAAAAAAAACAATTGTGCAAAAACCCAGCCTTTTGAAGTTCTGAGATTACAAAAATTAAAAAAAAAAAAAAAAAGGAAAACCTAGTTAAAAAACCCACAATAAATATCTTAACCCACAATAAATATCTTTAGGAAAATACCCCACTGCTCCAGTCACAGGCTCTTCCTTCTCCAAACCAATTAAAAAGTTTTTTCGAGGTCATGGGTTAGAATCTTCTTTCTCCTCTTGCAGCTGCAGGTGGTGTTGTAAATCCAATTTAAATCAGGCTCTTTGGAAATCTCTCTACTTAGGAGAACTAGTGATCGCCCAGGCCTAGGGAACATGGCCACAGAAAAAGGAGCTGCTAGAACAACCCCTTGGGGGCTACTGGCAGCCAGCATAAGCTGAAGCAACCTTGAGGATGCTGTGATGAACCAGACCACCAGTCTGACATGGTCAGAATTGAAGGAGCATGAATAAATCAGAATCTGGGCTGGAAAAATAAAGGGAAATGTTCTATGAGTGTTCCCTCAGCTGTAAATATGAGTTCACCTGCTATACTCACACTCCTTTCATGTTTGTGCTCTGCAAATATGAGAGAATGATTCAGCTATGCATACAAGTGCTCAGACTTGCAGGCTGAATATCTGCAACCTGACATTTGTGCTAGTGATAAACAATAGGGATGTGCCTGAAAGAACAGTCTTTCCTGGGCAAGTTGTCTGGAAAAAGTAAGAAGATGCTTATTTCCAACCCAATCTAAAACAAATTTTTGTTAATTACCTTTGGCTACAGATTGGGAATTCATTTTCATCTTCAACAGACACTATACAACTAAAACTGCTCTAACAAACACTCATGAAGAATGGATCCAGAGGAATGAAAACATGGCAAACTGAAATGCCATTTCTACAGTACCAACACTCCATGAATAATTTCCCAGCTGTACGTTGTAATGTGCTTAAGTGGATAATTACCTAAACACATCAGAACACTGTCCCATCTCTAGTCAAGAGATTCAATTTTATATTATACTCCTTCATTCATTAGAGTGAATGAGTCTGTTGTTTCTAGAGCTGGTTAGGAATTTGCTGATTTATTTTTGCCAGAAAATGCCCATTCCTCAAAACCAAAAATGTTTTGTGGAAAACTCTGTTTCAAACTTCTACTGAAAAACAGGCAACATGCCAAAGGATCCCTTCCTGACAGTCAGATTTCCTGCCAGTTTGCCTGGTGGGGCATTGGGGAGCCTAGGTTTCCAGATTTCAGAGTAGCAGCCGTGTTAGTCTGTATTCGCATAAAGAAAAGGAGTACTTGTAGCACCCTAGAGACTAACTAATTTATTTGAGCATAAGCTTTCGCTGTAGCTCACGAAAGCTTATGCTCAAATAAATTCGTTAGTCTCTAAGGTGCCACAAGTACTTCTTTTTTTTTTAGGTTTCCAGAGTCCATTCTCTCGGGTAGCCCCACCATGTGGACACTCCAGGGCCATGAAGTCTAGAAGCTCTTAGAGCTCTGGCTCCAGCTAGAGCTCTCAGGGCTTCTGTTGGATGGCAGCAAGTTGGAGGCTTCCCAAGGAGTCCCTAGAAGTTGGGGGCAGCCCACTGCTCTGTTTTGTTTCAGAGAAATCAAATGGAAACATTTTGATTTTTCGGAAATGGAAAAAATGTAATTTATCATTTTCATTCTGATTCAGAACATAATTTTTGAAGTGTCAGAATTTCCCACAGAACAGAACTTCTGAGTTTCAACCAGTTCGAGTTGTTTCCTCATCTATATTTCACCCATTTAAACAAGAGAGAGTATATACAGTCTACTGAAAATTATCTCAGAAGTTTATATAGCATTATCCCTATAGCTATCGTTTCGAGAACAAGTATGGTAACAGCCATGTCATGAAGGCATATGCACTAGCAGATGGTGGGAGGGGAGGGAAGACAGACCTCTGGATTGAGTTGTTCTGTCTGCCTCACTAATTTATCTCCTGAAACAGAAGTGTGTCTATTAGAAGTACTAAATCCCTGTTCAAGACTGTAAAATGTCAAAGATATCGAAGTACAGAAGCACCAGCAAATCTTGCAGCTCTCAGGACTCCAGAAAGCAGCTATGGACACACCTTCAGCCATCAGGTTCTTTCTGCTTTCGACAAAGAAACTTCTGTACATCTCTGCTTTTACATTTAATAAGTTCCAATTACAGAACCTTTGTTTGTGAAATGTTGTGCCAGAAAGCTTGACTTTCCGATTCCAGGTTGACCCTGTACAGCTAGCAATTCCAGGAGGGAGTGGAGGACAAAACCAAACCACACAAACATACATCTTTTTACTCTAAAATTAGCACATTTGATTTGGAAATCCCTAAACATGGACTCATGATGCCGTTTTTACAAAATTTCTTTTTAGAATACACTCTCTCATTAGTTTGACAAAGTAGATTAATTTGTTAATGATACTGGGCTGGATACTGCAGAAATAGGTATTAGCCCATGATACCATGTCAGATATTTTATTTTAATAATGCTGTTAAGCGTTGTCTATTTACCACAGTAAGGAAAGCTCAAATTCTAATTTCTTTACATTAAAACTAGAAGTATCATTACCACTGAGAAATTATACCCTATATACACCAATAAGAGAGATTCTGTAACTGGTGAACAAGTTTGAAGGCCCATTTATCCCAAGGTACACACACATATATATAAAATGTTCTGAATTAAAGTATTTATTTTTTTCACTGGTACAAAGCTGAAGCCACTTTGACATATGTAAGGCCTGGGAAGTATAAGGCATTCAAGAGAGTACATTGAAGTGTGCCAAACAGTCATGAAATTTTGTGACAGTAAATGTTAAGTGAATTTCCTGGGGAATCCCTGGGGAATGGTTAATGCAAATCTACATCACCGATTGTGCAAAAACCCAGATTTTTGAAGCTTTACCTGAAGAGGGCCATTGATTGGAGGCCAGAGATCAAGAGCACAACATCACAATATGATGAAACCGCTGGACTGTCCCAAGGCTGTTCTTTTTCTGATGCCTCATATGAACTGGCAACCAGGAGAGCAAACCCATCTGAGGGGTCTGAAAGAGAGACATCTACCACAGCCCAGTGTTGGAGACTGGTAAATTTTTAGCATGCATGTAGGTTTGCTTTTGACCTCAGAATAAATGTACTTTGCTCTGTGAAGGCTAGTTGGTAACTAGTGTACACTGTTGTAGCCCGTAGAGAAAGAGAGTTAACCACAGGTGCTGGACCTGGTCAGACCTGCCAGAGAAATCACAGTGAGGTGCAGCAGGACTGCAAGCCTAAAACCTTGGTCTGGAGGGAGAGACGCACAAGAAAGTCTCTGCCCAAGACAGCTGATGGCTAGTAAACCTGAAACCTTAAGCGAGTGCAGTTAATCCTGAAACTCTGACAGCTACCACAAAGAGGTGCTATATACAGAAATGGAACTTGACTATGTCAATAGCCAGCTGCTTTCTTATTTATTTAGAACTCAATTCTGCAAAGCACATAAGCATGGCCTAACTGCTACCATGTGCTTACCTGAAATATTTAAGCATCTGCTTAAATAATTGCTGAACCGACGTTTTAATGGGATAGCTGGGACTCAACTTAAGCTGATTTTTGTTTAAAAAACCCATGATTTTATTGCCTTACATATTTCTTGTGGCAAAGCTTTCCTGAGTGTTTTACAGTTTTATCAGGGTTGCTTCTATAATACCAAATGTTGGCAGATTTAACAAAAACAAACACCCCTCCCCAAAAAAAAAACCCAAGGGAGAAAATAAAAATCAGTACACGTATAGAGTTTGATGTTAAATCTCTAAACTGCATTTGTTTGAAGATGTTCACCTGCGAGATTTTGAGCACATGCAATCTTCGTGAAATGAACAGGAAATGTGGATGCTTAACAGATAGCCGGATCAAACCTTGTTGCGGTTCAGTGATGAGACAGAACACAGCTTTTTGCAAGCAAGCAGGCTGGTCAGCGGAGATGGGCTGTTCTGCCCCCCCTGCCTTCCACCTTCTCCTTTTATTATATTTCTCCCCCTAAGCATTACACACTGCTACACAAAGGAATGTATGACGTTGATTCATATGCTTAGTTACCATCCTCTATCTACTACAATCCTGGTTCTCAGGCCTTGAGCCCAGGCTAAAGAAACCTCCCACAGTTGCTGTCCAAACAATCAAGTTCTCAGGGTTCATATCTAGCCCTTGTCCTTGGATAGAGCAATGTGTGCATTGCTCCTAGGAGACAGTCAGGGTGTGCCCCGCCTGCTTCCAGGTGGAATAGCTAGACATTAACCCTTCATCTCCCCTTTTTTGTTTATTGATAATTGGCCATCTCATGGTAGCCGCCAATTTGTTTTATCATGCTATTTAACTCCCAGACAGACAAGGACATAACCTGGGGAGCTTTCCAGGGCAAAATTTTACAAAGTCTTAACAAGGAAGGAATACATTGTACACAGCAACAACAAAAATAAGCCCAATAATTACAAACACAAAATAACCAAAAGCTTAACATCTGCAATATAATCATCTAAAAGGAATACACTTCTTTTACTACAATTGTAACCAGCAAAAGGCAATATAAGTATCATTCTACTAAGACAGCAAAGGGTGCCATCACTTAAATTTGCAGGAATATAATTAAAGGTGCATGAACCACAAGTAAAAACCCATCCTGATGGTAGGATGATATGGCCATAATTATATAAAACATTAACAGCATGGGAACAATTTAAAAGGGATTGAGAAATTTTTGACAGCCCAATGGCACCTTTGTACTAGTGCAGTTAACTACACGCGCACAGGTGACATTGTGAGCCCCGGCCGGGTACGGTGTGTGAAGGAATATAGCCGTGCGAGGCAGAGTATAGTTGGCCGGGCCCCAATTAGCCATACTAAAATACTGGGAGAAAAGATTAGCATAAGCAAAGAGCAGTATCTTATTCTCCTTCGGGCTTGTAACGGGGGAGGCGCTTCCGAGCCAACCCCTACAGAAAATAGCAGGCACAAAAGGCACACAATCATCACAGAATTAGCAGTGATTTGGGCGAGAATCGCCACAAACAAAGTCTTAGGAGTTTCTGGCTGCTGATCTGCTGCCAGTTTTCGTTGAGCCGTGGCGACCAATGCTTTTACTGCTCCCCCTGTCACGGGCTGGCTTGGGACGTTACGCCTCCTCCGTTTCCGTCCCGCCGTTGTCGACTCGGGGGGCAACGCGGTCTCCTCCAAGGTCAGCTGAAACTCTGGTATGGGATTTGACAGCCCCTGGTGCCATGCCATGTTGTTTAAGTGCTGGTCGCATGCACCGGGCTGGAACCCACAACGGTCCTGCAGGGAGAGACACAGCAGCATATCCCCGACCCCAAGTGATTAGAGGTGCTGGGCCCAGCCACTGTGGATCGGGCAGCTGACGGTAAAAGACACGCGGTCTTTCCAGTACCTCAGATTTGTGAAAATGCCGATCCGCAGGGGTCTGCTGATCTGCATTCAGTGTTAAATTATTTAAAGTAAACAAGAGAATATACATCTGTTGTTGAATGTCTCCTAAGGTTCGGAGATGCAGCTCCCCTTGTTTTAATTGTTTATCTAGCAAGGTTTTGAGTGTGCGATTGGCACGTTCAACAATGGCTTGGCCCGTGGAATTATAAGGGATTCCGTGTTTAAGACGGACGTCCCAGCGGGCACAAAAGGTGGAGAGGGCTGCAGAGCAGTAGGCTGGGGCATTATCTGTTTTAATTTGGCAAGGGCGACCCATAACAGAAAAGCAGGCCAGCAAATGGTGAATAACTTTGTTAGTGGCTTCCCCACGTTGTGGGGTTGCCCAAAGGAAGCCTGAATAAGTATCAACGGAAACATGTAAAAATGAATAGGGGCGGAATTGTGGTACATGAGTAACATCCATTTGCCACAGCTGATTTGCTGCGGTACCTCGGGGGTTAACGGCATAAGAAAAGGTAGGAGCAGCAGCAGCACAGTGGGGGCAGGAACGAACAATGGAACGTGCATGATCAGCAGGAATGTGAAACTGCCGGGCCAAAACAGAGGCAGACTGATGAAAAAAGGCATGGCTTTCAATGGGGTCAGAAAAAAGGGAATTTACCTGACCACGCAACGCGCGATCGGCGCGTGCATTGCCCTCAGTGAGTGGCCCAGGCAGAGGGGTATGACTGCAAATATGAGCAACAAAGTAAGGGAAATGACGAGTGGCAAGAAGATGCTGTAAGACGGCGAGTGAGACAACGTCGATCCAAAGCCTCCTCCACCCCGAGTTCGATCCTCGGCAGCTGGCACCTGATAGGGGACTAAAATCAATTGTGCAATTGACCGTCCACGCGGGAGCGACTGTGGAAGATGAGTCCACACCTGAACCTTAATAATGCCAGTGTAATCAGCATCAATAACCCCTGGAATGACAAAAAAGCCCTGTTTCCCAGCATGTGAGCGAGGGAGAACAAGACCTACAAAGCCGGCAGGGAGAGGTCCCATCACCTGTGTAGGTATGGCACAGACCTCCCCTGGCAGCTGAAAGTCAGTGTCCTCCTGCATGATCAAATCAAGCCCTGCACTTCCAGCAGTCACTGCCCTCATAGAGTCTACGGATTCCAAGGCAGAGGAGCGATTGCCTGAGTAGGAAACACCCCCGTTTGGCCCTGGGTTCGGGGGGGACCCGTCGCGCGGTTTCCCGACCCGCTACGACACTGATTAGCCCAGTGATAACCTTTCCCACACTTGGGGCACTTCTTTGAGGGTCGGGCTGGTGCCTTAGATGAGCGGCACTCCCGCTGAAAATGACCCTCCTTTCCACAGCGGTAACAGCGCTTCCCCTCCTTCCCAGTTTTTCTGAGGGCGGCAGCCAGAACTCCAGCCTTGTGGGCTTGTGTGCCAATGTTCTGGCACGCCCGCAGCATGTCTGAGAGCTCTAAAACACCAGAGACTTGTGCTGCCTGGAGAGCACGGCAGCAATCCTCATTTGCATTTTCAACTGCCAATTTTAACAGGAGCTCGTGAGCTGCCTCAGTGTTATCCACCTGTCGGAGGATAGCCTCCTGCAATCTGTTGGTAAAATCCAAAAAGGACTCTAAGGCACCCTGACGGATACTGACAAAGCTTTTGGTAGGCTTGCCTGAATCCGGGACCTTCTTGAAGGCATGCTGGGCACAGGTGGAGATAATGGGGAAGACGGCCTGAGGGAGTTGAGACTGCATCCCAATAGTAGCAAACTGGCCCTCCCCTGCCAAATGCTCATAAATGATACCTTGCTCTCTATATACCTGGGCTTGGCGTTCTGCCATCTGCCGATACTCACTAAGCCAAATAACATACTGACTGGGTGACAACATCATGCGCAGCAGCGTTTTCCAATCCTCAGGGATTAGGGAGTACCCAGCACCCATCCCTTCAATGAGACCACGCACAAAGGTGCTAGTCAGGCCAAATTCACGAATTGCTTTCTTTACCTCTCTAACCACCGAGTATGGCAGAGTGGTCCAGGTGCCCACGGGGTTGCCCTGGTCATCATTCTGCCAGGTCACCGGGCAAACGGAGACCAGATCAGCCAGCTCCTCTGCTGTAAGATCTGATCGAGCTTTCGCTGCGTGAACCATTTGTTGCACCAGCGAAAGCTTCTGAGCAGATGCAGATGACTCTCCGGGGGGCCCCATGGGGGGAGGGTGATCACACACTGGCTCCGGTGGGGAAGGCCAGGGAGGCGGTGGTAATAGAGGCACTGGGGGCGAAGCAGGGGGAGGGATGGCTGCAGGAGCAGACGGGGGTGGCAGGATCGGCAGCTCCTCTGTTGGTGCTGAAGAGGGCCTTTCTGAGGCGACACGCTGTGTCGCATCGCCAGGAGGGGGGATGGCTGCAGGGGCGGACGGGGGTGGCGAGAGCACCAGCCTCGCGAGGGAGGGTCTGTCCGAGGCGACACGCTGTACCACGTCGCGGCAGAGGTGCCAGGCATGTAAAGCCTGCACGGGTGCCCGAGGCTCTTTGTGCAATGTCTGGCCCAATCGCTCCCAGTCCGCTAGCTTAAGGCTTCCAGCTTCAGGATACCACGGGCACTTGGCACGCACCTCCTGTAGCAGGAGAGTGAGTTCTCGAGCCGGGCAGTCATGCTGAGCCTTACGCAGCAAATACTGCAGCTCATTACGGTGTTGCACTTGCAAAGCAGAGAGGGAGCTTCCCATACTTACCACAATGAAAAATACTCACCGGGATCCACGAAGTGGATGAGTGACGCGTCTGAAACCCTTGCCGGGCGAGGTGAGTGCTGAGGGCCCCACGTTTGGGCGCCAGTTGTTGCGGTTCAGTGATGAGACAGAACACAGCTTTTTGCAAGCAAGCAGGCTGGTCAGCGGAGATGGGCTGTTCTGCCCCCCCTGCCTTCCACCTTCTCCTTTTATTATATTTCTCCCCCTAAGCATTACACACTGCTACACAAAGGAATGTATGACGTTGATTCATATGCTTAGTTACCATCCTCTATCTACTACAATCCTGGTTCTCAGGCCTTGAGCCCAGGCTAAAGAAACCTCCCACAGTTGCTGTCCAAACAATCAAGTTCTCAGGGTTCATATCTAGCCCTTGTCCTTGGATAGAGCAATGTGTGCATTGCTCCTAGGAGACAGTCAGGGTGTGCCCCGCCTGCTTCCAGGTGGAATAGCTAGACATTAACCCTTCAAAACCCTTAATTTGTACAATTGTGGTTTTGTGATTTTGCCACGGTCATATCTTGGGGCATAAGATGATTGTGAGATATCTTTAGGTTGTGGCCTATAACATATGGAGACAGATATATAATGTTTTAATTCAAAATGGCATTAATTACTGAATAACTGAATTCCTGAGGAAGAACAGGCTT
Source organism: Lepidochelys olivacea (assembly GCF_965140295.1). Classification (NCBI taxonomy): domain Eukaryota; kingdom Metazoa; phylum Chordata; order Testudines; family Cheloniidae; genus Lepidochelys; species Lepidochelys olivacea. Next base: position 68,645,326 of record NC_140418.1, on the reverse strand, counting down.
GAAGAACCTGTTTTTTTGGACGGCCTAGCAGCAATAAATTACTCCCCATAGAGATTTATCATGCTCAGGAAGTCAGAGCATTACCTATGTTAACATACTGGACAAAAGAAGGTCTAGTTAATATCAGAATGGTTTCTTTTCAGAATTAGACAGATTATACATTTGGGGAAGTATCCTCAGTATTGAGGATCTTGCTGAAGATTAAGCAAAAGGGGAAACTAATCACAGCTATTCCTCTTCTCACATTAACTGGAGAAGATGTTTTTAGAATGACTGAGGGTGGGGTATGATCAGTGGTTCACCTTTTGTGTCCAATAGAGATGGGAATATTGAATTTTTGGGTTGTATCTACTTTTTCTTTTCCCCGGGCGTTGATGCAGCTGCACTAAAGGTCACAGTGGTAGTGACTGCAATATACACATGGTTCAGGTGCTTTGCTCTCAGGAGATTTTCAAGGCAGAGGGAAAAATGTCTGAAACTCATTTATACTATCAGCCTCACATCATTTTATTGCCAGGCAGACACAGGGCTGCATTCTGCTTTCTTTGAAGTCAATGACAGAACACCCTTGCACTTCAACAGGAGCAGGACTGGGCTTAGGTCTCAGCCATAACATTGCAGATAACAGCTTTAGAAGACCTGGGAGGGTACGCTGCCACATATGTGTAACTGGTTTGTGGTTGGTTTGCATTTGGAATGCATTCCCTTTATTTCTCTTCTCAAGAGAAGTACTTCCAGTAAAAAACAGACAGGCATACCATGGCCAGCCACATTTGTTTAACAGTTCTTCACTCTTATACCTGTAGTTAGAACTGGGATTTTTAAAGCACCAGTCAAGGTCATATACCCTGTATCCTTGGCTGCTGCATAGAGTCAGAATAATAAAATAGGTAATACTCTTGCACATACTGAGTAGAGATCTCATTTCTGCTGAACATCTCTGCAGTGTGAATCCTACTACTACACCCTAAATACCATTTTTTTGATAACTTCATTTTTTGCATTTTTATTTTACATTGTTAGGACTCAAGTGGGATGTGCGGTTGAGGCATGCATAATTGGAAATGACAAAGTGCAAGGCAGACCATTTTACTCTTAGGAAAACAGGGATTTGGGGCAATGCAATTGCTGGTAATAAGTAGCTTATAGAGGCACTAAATGTTACAGCATGTAACACTAGATTATTTGAAGAATGACAGTTTAGCACAAAGAAAAATACAATTTATGGTTAAATTTGCATGCAAACTAGGATTGTTTTGTGAGATACTATTTTCTAGACCATGAAGTGTTGATTATATGAAGTGTGAATGCATGTGTATTTATATATACAAACAAACATAACGCAATTTGTCTTTATTGACTTGAATACGTTAAGTTATCATTTGCTGTATTAACATAAGAGGGCTGTAATAATGGAAGAGGTAACTAAAGTCAAACTCTTAAAACCAACTTATTCAACAGGAAAAACAACACACAAAAAACAACCCCCCCCGCATGCATGTGCGTACACACACACACACACACACACACACACTTTTCCTACCAAATAAGGCTATAGACCATATTGTTTTGAGGAAAACAATTGTTAGACTAACGAAACCATTACCCAAATTAACATTAAATAAGTAGTACCTTGTCATACTGTACATGTGCCTTGTCTCCAAATTTGAGACAATTTCATCCTGGGCTAGTTGTCTATTTTCCCCATTATTCTTTGCAATGAATTAGTGCAATTTTAATTGCACTAAAAAGAATAGTTTAGTGCTTTTTCTATAAAACTTGATAGAACCAAGACAAATTGCAAAGCTATTCATGTAAAGAGTAAATATTTAAAAGAAAGAACACAGCTTGAGGAGTAGATTGGAGGATACTTTGAGTTTGCAGAGTATGTTGTCAGAAGGGGATGCAGACAGTTTCTTTGAAGCTAATGTACTCAAATTTCCTGGGGCTGGTACAGCCGTAGGCTGGAGCATCATCTGAATGAGACACATTTCTGTCTAATCCTGCTGAAGACAGATAAGTCTGCCAATTGAAACTGTAAAGGCCTGACAGCCAAAGGCACCAGCTTTGTAATAGCAAAAGAGTGATGCTGAAATATCAGAAATTGAGCAGCACTTTCACGCAGTAAGAAACTAAAATGTTTGACAAGAAATTGGAGCCAAAATCATCTCTAGTCAATCAGGACAGCTGTTCATCAAGAGTGTCAAATTTACCTTCCTAGCCAAAGTCCAAGTTTCATTTAATCACTGACATTTTATGCTTCTTTTCATAGGTTTGCTAAGATTTAAAAGAACCTTCAGTGACTTACGTATTTCTCATAGTTCTTGAGAAGACAAGATCCTTAAATATGTCTTCTTTAATTCAGAACTTAAATACAAGTGTTAATTCTTGAGTTGTAATGAAACAGCATTGAATGTATGTCTGTGTTTCTCAATGGAGTGCCTTTTCAGGAACCCCATAATCCATACAGATCTGAAATCTATTTCGAGGGGTTCTGTTATCCGTTAGCCTCATAACTTTGCCAATTTTTATCCTCATTTCCTCCAATACTCTTCATCGATTAATAAGGATGTAATCCTGGCCCCATTAAGTCAGTGGCAAAACTTCAGTGAGGCCAGGATTTCACTGGAAATACCTGGGTGATTGTAACAGGGCCTTTAAGGGCTAGAGGTTTAGGACCAGCCAACCCCAGTTACTAGTAGGCAGGCTTCAGCAGGCATCAGGCAATTCCCTTACAAAAAGGTAGTAGGAAGCTGCAGAAAGGGATAGAAACTCAGAGAAAAACAAGCTGTGGAAGAGCAGCAATGAGCAGGACGAATTTGCAGGAAACCCTTGGACCAGGGGCTAGAGTATGGAGTTGGCTCAGGGCCAGGGACAGCAGACTCTTTGGGAGTAAGAAAAGATTCTGGCCAGTTAGGGCTGAGAGTGGCCTGCCAAGGCAGGGAAGAGCTGCAAAGAGAAGATTCAGGGGAAGAAGAGAAGCCCCAGAACTGAGTTTTATTTTGTCTTATGTCAATACATTAGACTTTGAGAGAAGTGGCATTATGGGGGGAGAGGGGGGGAAGAAAGATGTGTGGAATTTGAGAAGTCTCTTGAAAGGGGAAAACTGAGGCAGGGTTCCTATAGCGCAACCTCAGGTGATGAGTAAGTGTTTGGGTGGGGCCAGACCATTTATAGTGATCTTCATTGCTTGTACTGAAACAAGGGGTAGGATTTTCAAAACCACAAAAGTGACAAGAGCATAAGTTCCATTGACTTAGGAATTTTTGAAAATTCCACCCAAGATCTTGAAACTATATGTCAGGATATTAACTTAAAAGATGTTTAAAAATTGGCGCGTATCGCAGCCTCTTGTTTTTTTAGATCAGAACAAGTTACTCTGAGCTCTATTATTTCTGGTCTATCAATTACTGCATTATGTTAGGATCTCCGCTGAAGCACTCAAAGACCATCCTTACATTGCCATGAACAATCTACTTGGTAAATGTGATTTAAGACCACTGTACAGGTGTTAAAAAGTATGGCTCTGGAAAGCTATATTGGTCATTTTGGACCCATTGTACTGATTAGCTTATTTCCCTTCTCCTGGCATTGTTTTCAGTGGGAGCTGGTTGCTACTGATCACTTTTGAAAATCTCACCATTCCATTTAGTGCTGAAATGGGAGCTAAATGTATTGAAAAAAATCTGGATCTAACTGGCGTAACTGTTGGGAAATGATGAATACTTAATGTTTTCTAAAAACATTAGACAACCTGACTTTAAAGAAATAAATTTTATTTGCCAGAATACATTACCACAATTGGAATGAATTGTGACCGCAAAGGCCAGCTTCACATTATAAAGCTTAGTAAAATGCCAATGACATCACTGTATTCTTTCCTATTGCCTGCATGGAAGAGTATGAGCAGCTTTTAAAAGAGGTGGTTCAGAGAAGGGCAACAAAAACGATTAGGTGTATGGAACAGCTTCCATATAAGAAGAAATTAAAAAGACTGGGACCATTTAGCTTAGAAAAGAGACAACTAAGGGGAGGATATGAGAGGTCTATACAATTATGAATGATGTGGGGTGGGGGGAAAGCAGAAAAGTGTTATTTATCCCTTCACATAGTACAAGAACTAGGGGTCACCCAATGAAATTAATAAGCAGCAGGTTTAAAACTAGCATAAGGAAGTACTTCTTCACACAGCACAGTCAATCTGTGCAACTCATTGCCAGGGGATGTGGAAGGCCAAAAGTATAACTGGATTAAAAAAAAAAAGATTCAGGGACTACTAGCCAAGATGGTCAGGGATTCAACCCCATGCTCTGGGTGTTCCTAAGCCTCTGACTATCAGAAATCAGGCTGGGCAGTGGGACAGATCACCCTGTTCTATTCATTCCCTCTGAAGCACGTGGCACCAGCCATTGTCAGAGACAGGGTACTGGGCTAGATGGATTGTTGGTCTGACCCAGTATGGTCATTCTTATGTACTTAAGTTGTGAGAAAATATTAAAAGGGAAAAAAGCCACTGTGCCCTAAAATGTTAGGGACAGGATTTGGCCTTGGTTCAGACACCTTTGTGGGCCTACATTCTCTGGCAGTAAGAGAGCAGTTAGCTCTAGGATTATGACACTCAAATCTTGAAATTGGGAATTAATCCTTAGGAAACACCCATCTTCCATTCCTGAAGACAAGAATCTCCTTTTCTGCTTCACCTTCATGCCTATCCCTAACAGACACCTCTCTAACTGTTGATCCCACCACTCCTAACAAAGAAGGAGAAAGTCTCACTTAACTTTTCACAATCCATCAGTGGTTACTCCCAGCAGATTCCCACTCTGTAACACAGACTGCCTGCTCTATATCCTTTGGAATCATACCAGATCCCTCTCTGAACTCCCAGGTTGCACTTCTGATATGCCTACTTCTCCATAATGATTTCCTGGCTCAAGGAACAGGATGAGCACCAGTCATGGGGGAAGGTGCATTTCATTAGTATAGGCCAGGATCAAAGAAGAGTTTCTAGAGCTGGGTGTTTAGAATATACTCTAGGCTAAAAATCTGTCCTCACTCCTGCCAAAACATCTCCCAAGGGTCTCCCACACCTCTGAAAACTCTAAGTGACTTGGAAATGGGCCAGTTATTTTTAAGCTGTATTGCACTAGAGGTAGACAGGTGTGAAAACTCTTTGTCAAAGTTTTCGAACTGTTGTGGGTATTGCTGTGACATCCCTCTATCCTATTGTGTGATCTACTAATTGCAAGCCATTGTATTGTTTGGAAGATGTAGACGTGCCCAGGGAAGTTAGCGGACATTTATTACAGTTACTGTATTCACTAACACAAACACACACATAGCTATACGGTCTGATTTGTCTACATACACATAATTCAAGTCACAAAACTGTGGCCCAACTATGATCAGCTACAGAAAGTATTTGAAATTCACCATTTGATTAAAGAGTAGTAATGCCAAATTGCAACCTGGGAGACTGCCAACTGCCTCCATAGATGAACTGTAGCTGACTTTAAAGAAGTTAGGAGTGTTCAATAAGCTAATAAGCTAAATTCTGATTTTATGTAACATGCTGCATTGGGGACATATTCTAAAAATGTATCAAGACAGCAGAGTAAAAGAAACAGTTCACTGAAAGCTACAATTGAAAAACAGAGTTTTCAATTAATTTTTCAAATTTAATACTAAAGATTATTTCAATTTCTATTTCCTACTGGTCTAAATGCTAGTAGAACTTGATATCCAGATTATGTTACACACCAGCCAAACTCTGTTCTCAATTATATGTGGCCAACCCCATGACTTCATTATAGGTAGGAACACAACAAAACAGGAATTATCATAGTAGGTCAGACCAATAATCCATCTTTATCTTAGTACTTTATCTCAAACTGGGACCAGTAGCAGATACTTCAGAAGATGCAAAACATTCCTGATGGACAAACAGAGACTAATTTTAGGAGAAAAGAAAAGGAGTACTTGTGGCACCTTAGAGACTAACCAATTTATTTGAGCATAAGCTTTCGTGAGCTACAGCTCACTTCATCGGATGCGAAAGCTTATGCTCAAATAAATTGGTTAGTCTCTAAGGTGCCACAAGTACTCCTTTTCTTTTTGCGAATACAGACTAACACGGCTGCTACTCTGAAACCTAATTTTAGGAGAAGCTTCTTCCTAACCCCAGGCACTTAGTGGTAAATTATTTCATCTTATCTGGATTCTATTCTGATCTCTACCTGAAAGGACTTTGTGCAGGTTCTATGTTAATTTATTTCTGCATGGAATACTTTACTGCCTTCTAAGGTGTGGGTATGAGGGATATAAAACACATGGAAATATAAACAGCAGTCAGAGGAGAGATTTGAACTCAGTGTCTCCTGGTTACCAGCTCAGTACATTTCCCACTACAGTGCATTTGTTGGGAAGGCATATACCACAGACACATGTTTACCCCAGTGTATGGAAACCACACCCCAGTTCCCAATCTGCCTTTGCTCAACAGACCTGTCAAGAGATACTTCATGCAAGAACCCTACTTAATCATTTCTGTTGTCTGAGGTCATCTCATGGCTTGCTACACATCCCAGAGACTTCTGACTATGACGAAGTGGCACTCAATGCTCCTTAAGGACCTTGCCTTGCAGCCAAACCCTCTCACCATCCCGCTGTCTCACTCAGGCTCCACACTGTTTTTGTTTTGTTTTTTTGAGCTTCGGCTAGGTGCTGGAGCCTGAGGTGGCTCCTCAGCAGGAGGGAAGTGACAGTGACCCAGGACACTGGGACACATGCAGTGGGGCTGATGAGAGCAGAACTGTGGTGTATGGAGTGAAGGCGAGGATAGAGCAGTTGTGGTGTTAGGAGAAGGAGAAGAGAGAGATAGTGCAGCAGATGGTTGTAAGAGCTACATTGTGAGAAGTGAGCCAAGGATTGGGGATGGAAGAAGTATTTGTTCATGGAAATTTATGAATATGGAGACCCTGGACTCTGAACATTCTCACTTCATATACATTTCAGTGCACTCATTATTTCCAGGAGCAAAGAGATTAGAAAGGGTGCATAAAACTTTGGTGCACAGGACTCTAGATTTTAACTAAAGTTACCTTGTTTAGTTGTTCACATTTTTGATTTAACAACTAAGCAGTTCAATTTGATGGTATTGCGTTCTTCACCAAATCAAAATCCACTGAAGGGTAGTAGTGCAAAACTGTTTGTAATATTGTTTTCTAGCAATTCTTATCTCCTGCTTCTCCCCAACATAATTCGTAGCTTTTAATTGGTTATGGAATATGATTACTTTTTCACATCTGAGCCCAGGGATTTAGGCTTCCAGGTCCATAGAACAGATCTTTATTGTGCTATGATCTCTACTTTGCTGCATAATATTCTAAAAAAAAAAAAAAAAAAAAAAAAAAAAAACAACTAACATGAGTAAGCTGAGCTTGGCTTCCTATGTTTTGCAATCCTTAATGCTTGTTATTGCCAGTCAGGCTTTCAGAGCTAAAACTGCTGCAGTACCTTCTGTTTTCTGTTCACCACTAATCTGAAAAAGTTTACATGGAGTATTATGAATAAATCCTTAGCTGCAAAGATCAGCTTCTTGTGGTAACAAAATATTTTTAGTGTTATACATACACACACACAGAGCAAAGCCAAGTTTATCTTTGTCACATCTTCATCGAAATGATGCCTAATGAGACTAATTGAATACATTTTGCTTTTACATATACCTCATAATCCTGTATTGTAGGAATAGGTTTCTTGGTGAGTTATCAGAGGCAGCTTTGCCTTATTACCTGATGTGCTACTGCCTTACAAAGTTAGGGTTATAAAAAATAAAATAAAAAAATTAAACCATGCTAACTCAAAAGGAACATAGAAACAGGCTAGTAATTCAGAATCTTGACCTCTTGGAAGGAACATACCCTACCCAAGGTTTCAGGTAATTACCAGAGCTGCAAAGAATAGTCTACATTAAATCTATGTTTACTAGAGGGATACAAAGCTGGCTTGCGAAAGAGTTTTCATCCACTGAAAACAGTATGTGATTTCACATTATGTGCTCAACATACAAACCCTTATTGAGGACATGTTATGAATAAGGAGAGACATGATATGTTATGAGGAAAGAGTAGACTGCAACTTTGTTTAGTGAAATCCAAAGTATAAAACAGAGAATATAAGCAAGTAGTCTCAGAATTAACAGGATGATATCCATTCTCTACAGACTTTCATACCGTTTCCTGGTCCTCCAGACATTAACCATAGGGACAAATTCAGGGGTAAGTCTTAGTGAATCTAGGGGAGTAAGATGTAATTTAGAACTTATTTTATAAGTGCAATCACAAAAAAAAAATACTGAGAAGGGATGGAAACCAGAAAGTAGGGTATTTTTCAATTAAATTCAAAACAAAAACAAAAACCCTTTAATTCCAGGAAGAGATGTAGAAAGGCTTGCCAGGGCTGGTTCCAAGTCATTGTGTTTCCACACACCCCAAAAAGTGTATTCTATCTCATCTCTTTTCTTTAAATAAAAGGGTAATGTTTTTATGGTCTTTTATTGCAACATTTTGGTATTTACATTTTCTATTAAATAAACAAACTTTTTCTCTTTCATTCTTCCCCACCCCCTTCCTTCTTCACTACTTTCACTCTATTGCTTTTCTTTTATTCCATATTCCCGAGGACCTAAACATGACCAAATTCAGAGGTAAGTGACATCACACAGCTCTAATATACATATTTTTTCTACAGGTGACTATCACTTCCTCTAATTTCTTTCAGTTTCATTTTTATTTGTTTTATTCCATATGGTGAGATAGACCAGTGTTCTCAATTTTTTTTCTCTTCCCCCAACCACTCCCTCTACTTTCCTTTGGAGTTTTTTCCTTCCTTTCCCACCCCCACGTTTTCACTCTTTCCACACTCCATGTGCAACCCACACAAAATACATGAACATGCAAGTTCTTGCCCCCCATGTGCTCCCCAAAATGCAGAGTCAGGCAGGCTTCAACCCCTTCCCCAAACCCACACTCCGTGTTAAGGGAGGCACACATAGGCTCACACTGAAGCAAGTTTTCACACCAGATTCCTAGTGCGTCTTTCATTAACTGGTGTCACTGTGTGGAGGATGGGAGCTGGTGGAACTGGGAACAGCTCTATGCAAACTCCCCTAGTGCCCTCACTGCCCCTGTGCAGGAACAAACAGGAGGATGGTATCAGATGGTGTTTCCTCCTCCCCAGGGGTTAAAATAAGAGAACTGTTGAGGAGTAGAGTACCTTCTTCTCTGCTACAAATCATAGGAAGCTCTTTCCTTCCTCAGCTTGGGAGGCAGAGCTACTCTATGCCTCTCTTTTTTATCCCTACTAGCTAACAAGAAGACTCAGTTAGGGAAAACTCAAGAGAGAAAAACAGGAGAGTTTGTGCTCCCAGCCTTCCTTCCAGAAGGTGAAGCTGCATTATATCTGGCAGAAGGAGAAGTGTTGCCAATCTGCTCCTTCAGCAGCTTCCCTTTTCTTCCACAGGGGATGGGAAAAAATGGAGAGACTAGGCAGGGAAATGAGGAAAAAAGAGAAAATTTAAGTGGAGGAAGAAAACCAGAAGAGATCATAGGGAAAAGTCTTAATTCTGGCTAGTTTGAAATATCCAGTGCAGTTTCCACACTTAGAGGATTTTAGTATTTTCTGGGATTAAAACCTCCCTAGACCCTACATTTATATTGTTTTTAAAATCAATACAGATTCATTGTCCCATGTGATAGCTGTGACAGTTTTGGAAATCCATTTCTATGAACGGATTAATTAATTTGATCTTCTGAATGCTAAAATTATATCCTTAATGAAGTTTGGCACCGTATATTGTCATGTTAGACTGCATCATCCCACCTGTGATAAGAGGGAGGATCTATTCCTAAATGAGAGCACTATTAAGGACCATCAACAATTGAATAACCTTGTCCTAATAGAGCAATGTAGACTAGCAGACAAAGACTGGCTAGTATCGTATCTCCTGTAATGAACAGAAGGTTGAAGGCAGCAGCCTAGAGTCCTGGAGAGTGAAAAAACCCAGGGGACAGACAAGAAATGGCTGTTAAAAAAACCCTTCTAGCAAGCAGAGTCCAGAACCAGAGGGTATACAGAAGGACCCTTGACTCTGAAGGACACCAACTAAGACCCAAAGGGCATGTGTGTGTGAGTGTGTGTGAGAGAGAGAGACTGAAAACTTAGAAAACTTGCTGCCAGGTGTTTGCTATTTTTCCATAGAGCTTTATATCTCTAGTGCTTTGTCTATAAGCAAAAGATGTATGGTTTACAAGTCCCTTTGTAGAGTCTGTGTTAGCTCACTTTAATTGTTATATAGTCCCCAAAACATTGAACTGTAAACCAGAGTATCCATAAGAGCGGAGCTCTGGGGAGGTCATGTTCTAGCTACTGGGGAAACTTGGAGGGTCAGCACTGGCCTTGGGCATACCAAAGAGGTGGTCTGTTCCCCAGGAGTCTGCCAGAGGGACCAGACCAAGACTCACTGTCTGGACACTACTCATGTCCTGAGTAGAAGAGTAAACACAATACCCCTGGTCAAAAAAGGGAACCCAATAGTCCTGGGTAACAACATACACACAGACAGTCCCATGCCAGATCTACCTTCAACCAGGGAGATTCTCATCTACTAGTCTCTGGTTGGGTCCTGGCCACAGCCAAGCCTACCTTCAAGGAGCACAAAAGAAGGTGTCTGCTTTCTCATCCATGTGCTTCTCAAGTTAATTGGCTCTCTCCTTTTAACAACCAAGTCTTAAAGCTTTTGCAGGTGAAGGAGGGTGGGACTCATTAATCCCAAATCATTAACCCTTCCCTGGTCAGCGTGGAGTCAATACAACCCATCACAATCATTCAGGAATGGAGATAATCAAAGATGGATCCCACTCCCTCAAAACTCCACACATTGTACATGCATACATACTCTTTCTTGTTTGGCTGGGGGCTTCCTTGGGGGCACTACTTCTTTCATCCACACTTCTCTTCTTGTCCTCATTCTCTTCCCCATGGTGCATCCCTTCACCATAAGATGAAACAATACTGCATCACCACAGATTATTGAGATCTGGCACAATCACCACCAACATGGGTGAACTCCCCATTTCTTATAGGCTTTGTTGACAACTAGATCAGGGGCAGAGAGAGTAGGGAAAGGAGAACTTATCTATGTCTTTTGAGTCTGTTTGTATTTCTAGATACTGCCTTATTCTAGACTTATATTCAAGTTTCAAAAGCTTAACCTATAGCGGCAAGTTCCCAGTCAGAAATTATTACTAAGTTGTAAGGTGTCAGGAGATTTGAATTCACTATTACAGAGCACAGAGACAAGAAAAGACTAGACAGTAGAATACCATAAAACATCCCTGATTTTCTGAGCAAAAGCAAAAAAAGAGGAGAATATCTGGTATATGATAAACATTCCAAAAGGAAAATCAAGTTGCAAAACAATTAACTTCAAAAATAACCATCCCTCCTAGGGTTCTTTATTCTGAGAAAGAGATCTTGTAATCAGGTAGAAATTGAGGTCAGAACAACACGCGGAGGCAAGCCCTTTTCATTTTTGCCCATCAGCACCATCTCCACATAATCATCAAAATATTATCATTTTTCACATCCTTGATGAAAGAAACCACAGCAGGGGTTTGCCATGAAAACTGCTTTTTTACTTATGGGGTACAATGTTTTTATATAGAAGCACATTATCCTATTTAATCTAAGAAAGGCAAGCCACAACTTTTATCAGTTTGTTTAAGGCATTTTTGGCAGGGTCCACCAGTGTTATTTTAAATTAAAGATCCACATATTTCATTTGCTCAGTTTTGACATAATAATCAATGTTTATATATGCATTACATTTTTGTACAACAGCCATTCCATGTCCTCACTTTCCCCAAGAGAATTTGAGATGGCTGACTATGCAACTAAAATCATAGGGATGACAGCCCACAATGAAGGAACTCATTTTTTAAATGAAACACTGACATTATGACTCTTGCTTATTTATTTCCCCTCCTTCATTATCTCTACCTGAGCAGAAATCCTTCTAGCTAAAGGGAAGGGGGGAAAAAAATTCTGTTAGACCAAGATGCACGATTTCAGATAGAAATAGGGCTGGCCAGAAAACAAGAATTCCATTTTGCAAAAAGATTTTGAGGTTTCACAATTTGTTTTCACCTCACATCAGAACAAAACTGATACCTTTTGACATTTTTCCTGAAAAAACAGTCAGGCTCATCCCAAAACATCCAATAGCCTGGTGGTTAGGACAACTCACCATGGATGTGGGAGACTCATTGTATCAATGACATTTTAAGTGTGGGTTTGCACACAATTATTTTTTGAGCATAATATTTGTTCAGTATGAAATAACAAAAAGGAAGCATAATCCTGTAGTAAAGGCATTGGACTAGGACTAAGACCACCCAGGTTCAATTAGTGGGTTTGCTATACACTTCCCATGTGATCTCAGTCAAGTCACTTAACTCATCTGTGCCTCAGTTTCCCCCTAAAAGGGAACATACTTCTTTTCTACCACACTTTGCCAGAGTTATTTATTTAGATTCAACCTCTTTCAGACAGTGATTCTCATATATACAGTACCTAGCACAGAGGTCACCAATCTTGGTTGGAGCCTCTAACTGATACAGTACTACAAATATGAAGAAAGATGAGTTGTTCTGGAAACTTTCTAATGTTAGATTGATCACACAACTGGAGAGAAAATTTTAGACCTGGAGCTGTCTAGTGACTCAATTTCTAACAGATAAACAAATAAATAGAGTAATTATGCCAAAAGGCTCCCTAATTAGCTACAAAGGGAAGTACAAGCACAAAGTGAACGTTAGTTTTCACTCATTCATACATTCTATGCATCCCTCTTCCTCACTCCTGCACAGAGGGAAACAGCTCCCCATCTTTGATCCTGAAGTCCAGCTGCATAGTAAGGTTCACCAGAGATTTGAAAAGTGGCAAGCCTCAGATTCATTTAGCAAAGCTTGTCATCTGTGCATCCATGTATGCCTCAGAGACTTGAGTCTCAAATCTCTGAAGAGCTCTTCCTGGAGTTACAGGCCTCTGAACTCTTTCCACATGAAACACCAGGGATTCTTTCTTTCTTTATAATATTGAATTGGTTCCATGGATCTCCCAGTCAGCTTCAGTAAAGAACTTAATATCCTTGTTATCTACAGAACAGTCACCTAAATATCAACTACTGTATTACAATGTTTGAAGATGCGGTGTTTTAGTAACTGATCAACTGGGCGCCTATTGTTTGGTTGTTTTTAAAATAACGGAACCAAGTTCAGCTGTAAAGAAAAGTAAAGAAAGTAAAGTAAGTAAAGAAAGAGATTGATAGAGCCAGAAGAGTTCCCAGAAGTTACCTACTACAGGACAGGCCTAACAAAGAAAATAACAGAACGCCACTAGCCGTCACCTTCAGCCCCCAACTAAAACCCCTCCAACGCATTATTAAGGATCTACAACCTATCCTAAAGGATGACCCAACACTCTCACAAATCTTGGGAGACAGGCCAGTCCTTGCCTACAGACAGCCCCGCAACCTGAAGCAAATACTCACCAACAACCACATACCACACAACAGAACCACTAACCCAGGAACTTATCCTTGCAACAAAGCCCGTTGCCAACTGTGCCCACATATCTATTCAGGGGACACCATCACAGGGCCTAATAACATCAGCCACACTATCAGAGGCTCGTTCACCTGCACATCCACCAATGTGATATATGCCATCATGTGCCAGCAATGCCCCTCTGCCATGTACATTGGTCAAACTGGACAGTCTCTACTTAAAAGAATAAATGGACACAAATCAGATGTCAAGAATTATAACATTCATAAACCAGTCGGAGAACACTTCAATCTCTCTGGTCACGCGATCACAGACATGAAGGTCGCTATCTTAAAACAAAAAAACTTCAAATCCAGACTCCAGCGAGAAACTGCTGAATTGGAATTCATTTGCAAATTGGATACTATTAATTTAGGCTTAAATAGAGACTTGGAGTGGCTAAGTCATTATGCAAGGTAGCCTGTTTCCTCTTGTTTTTTCCTACCCCCCGTCCCCAGATGTTCTGGTTTAACTTGGATTTTAACTTGAAGAGTGGTCAGTTTGGATGAGCTATTACCAGCAGGAGAGTGAGTTTGTGTGTGTATGGGGGTGGGGGGGATGTGAGAACCTGGATTTGTGCAGGAAATAGCCCAGCTTGATTGTCATGCACATTGTGTAAAGAGTTGTCACTTTGGATGGGCTATCACCAGCAGGAGAGTGAATTTGTGTGGGGGGGTGGAGGGTGAGAAAACCTGGATTTGTGCTGGAAATCACTTTAGATAAGCTATTACCAGCAGGACAGTGGGGTGGGAATAGGTATTGTTTCATATTCTCTGTGTATATATAAAGCCTGCTGCAGTTTCCACGATATGCATCTGAGGAAGTGAGCTGTAGCTCACGAAAGCTTATGCTCTAATAAATTGGTTAGTCTCTAAGGTGCCACAAGTCCTCCTTTTCTTTTTGCGAAGTTCAGCTGAGTTACTCTGCTACAACCTCTTTAGCTTCAGTGCAGCTACACCAGTGTAACAGAGTAGAATTTGTCCCAATGCAGTGTAATATCCATGTTTGCTATATCAGTGTGTTACCAAACTAGGACTCTGTGATGCAGAAATGTGATGGAAGCTTGAGTCTGTTACTAAAGTGGCTTTGAAAGTCCTTCTCCCCGACTGTAAGGCACAACAGGGAGGTAGGTGCCCAACTCCTATTGATTACCTCCCCTTTGTGCCTTGGACAGTTTCCCCTATAGGTGTGATAGCGGAACGGAATTATCCATTGCAATGGATTGTTTTCTGTGGCTGTTAACCCACATACGTATTCTGCTGTGTAAAACCGACACTGCAAAGTGTGAACATGAAAACATCCTCTTCAAATGACCATTACCTTCTAGTTTATTCATCAGTGATTGTAAAGACTGTTTTTTGGAAGCTAATTTTAAAAAGTTTCAGTGCCGTTTTTCCTCCTGAGTGGTGGGTACGGTGTGCCTTGATATTTGTTGCATACCGTCACAAGTATGGGGATAGCCTATGAATTTTAATATACTCTTATGATGAAATAGGATTTACACCAGTGATTCCTCTACCTTCAAGATCGTAAACTATTTTTCCAATAAGATGCAAGTAGAACCTGAACTCACTTAAAGCACTGCTAATGAGCCTTCAATACAAGAAGGCTACCAGTCCACAGCTTTTCAGGAAAAAACATAATTTGAAGTGAATACTCTAACGTTTTGAACTTGTACTTCAAGAACATTTGGTTTATTTTATTAAAAAAACACAACATTCTTTGCAAGGTTATGGAAACAAGCATGTAAGACTGCTATCATGGTAAAATTTGACAATGTTTTTAGTCACATGGGTACTGAAGAATTGAAGGATAATACAAAGTTACATTTTCCCCTCAAACAAGAGAGTTCTGAATAAGCCTAAGAAATGCTACCTACCAGTATTATTATTATTTTTTTTTTGGAGTTACAGTGCTTGGTATAATCATGAAGTGATCTTCAGAAAGACAACTAACTAATAAGTTGAATACAATTTCTGACCAGACTTTATACCTAAGAAAGAAGATGAAGAGTTTATTCAATCCACTACTAACTAGAAGTTTGGAATTTAGCACAAAACCCTACTCACCTTACTCACAACCCTTTTAGGTGATATCAATATCACTATGCATGCAAGTTTTGCCAGCAGGATTTGGTCTCATCTATTCAATTATAGTTTTACCATTATACAATGATTTCTGTAACGAGAATGAATTAGGAACATGAGAGTGCTATTGAAGTGGTTTGCTAAAGCTGCACTGATTAGTCAGAAGACGGTCTGGCTTATTTTTTGAATTTATATTATAGAACACACCTTCTCTCAAGATGTCCCTAGAAGTGACATGACTTGACAACATTCTGTCCTTCTTGTCAGATCATTTTCAGTGACTAAAGTACTAATGTGGGAGAAGTCTGACTTTAATATATCAAATCAGCAGAAGGTTCAAAACTACTGACCCTCTCTTTTTCTTCTCGGGAGTGATTTATACCTCCTTGCAGCAATCAATGCTGGATCAATGTGGTTTTATCCCACAAACTTACATCATCATGTCTAATGTTCGTTTCAGTTTACATAAATGTCCTCCAAAGATATCAGAAAAACTGTAATAAAAGGTAAGTTGATATACTGCATCAACAGCAAATGAGGGAGAATGGTGGGGAAATCAATAGATATGTAGACAGATGGCACAAAAGGAAGGAAGGGAACAAAAATAACCATGCCATGCAAACCAGTAAGGATTTAATGATTTGTTTTGAATTAACTAAGCCATTTACTCTGCACTGAATATGTAGAGAGAACTTTGGCAGTATCATTTCTGAAAGCAACGCCTTAATGTTTGCCCCCACATATTGTTTACCTAGCAAAATATACTCTGCATATCTATCTATGTAAAGACAATGCTGGTGTGAGTAAGTTTCCTAATATAAATGCAATATATTTAGAAGGTCCTCACTTCAATTCCTCAATGCATGCCCCAGCGTCAGGTAGGCAGATTTTAAGGTGATGTGTCAGTTTCAATATGCATGGGATGGCAGGAAGAGGAGACAGGTTGCTATTCTTGTTTTCTTTCCATTATTGATTCCTAGATTGGGAACTTGCGTGATCTCAGAAATGTCACTGAAGTTTTGTACAAGTTTCATTATGTTTAACTACAGCTTCTTTATGCTGTGACTCCAAAAAATGTGGCCATTTAAAACCAAGTGAGGTGTGCCAGAAGATTTTCTTTAGGAAATGTATATTCAGTAATAATAGCATGATAAATGTATTGAAGGGTTCTGCTGACAAAAGACCATAAAGGCAGAGCTAGGTGAAGTTTTTCAGTTAAAAAAACAAACAAACAAAAACCAACAGATTAGGCCAGGCCTCTGAAAACTCACCTAATATTAATGTATTTGTGTTCAGTGGTACACAACACTGCACAGAGCCAACTCTTGTGAGCTTTCTGGCAGGCTTGTCACTGTAAAGACAGTAATAGAGGGGGTCAGCGACTTTTATATAGCATAGCTCACATCTTGGTAGACTGTCCTGTGGACTATTTCTTCTCCCATATGTGACTCCATGGGACAACCTTAATCCTATGCACAATCACATAACAGCCAAAGGGCAATTATAACAGTTGTTTACATGAGGAACAGTAATGGGACAGTATGAAATATCTGAGTGGTTAGCCAGTATTTGGGGCCTGGCTGGGTTGCTTTCATTAGGAGAAACTAATAAATCAGGTATTTCTTGGCCTTCTAGTTGCTTTCTCTTCTGACACACAGAGCTCCATCCAGTCAATGTCTGAGCCCCTGTGTTTATAATCAATCCCAGGGGAACAGCTGTCTGAGAGAATGTTTAGGACCAGATTCAGAACCCCATACACTGAGTAATACTCAATTCTCAAGTACTCCCACTGAAATCAGTGAGGCTATCTTGTGAAGTAAGTGGGTCAAAATCTGGCTATAGATGGTTCAAGTTGCTAGTCGAGTTGATAGGCAGTGACTACTGGGGTTAACACTGAGAAGAAGAAACTTGCAGATCTTGATAGTCTCCTGGCCTTCACCTTTCCTTGTTCTGGGGAAGTGGGTATGGCTGAGGAACTCTGGCAACTGAACATAACTCATGTTTCAGAAGAACTACTCCCACAGTAATGTATTAATCAAGATGAGCAAGGCTGTCAGAATTTGAACCTTAATAATGAGTACAAATAGCCAAACCAAGTTCACATCTGGTGTAACTGTAACTTCAGAAGTTACACCAGGGGTAAGTCTGACTTAGTATTTCTATCAGTCTACATCTACACCACCACTGTAGTTTATTTTTTACTTTAAAAAAACTTTTCTTCACAATAGTGAATAGTGTTAGGAAATATGTCCCTTTTTATTACACTTGATGGAAGTAGGTGTAATGAAACCATAGGTTGTAATGGAAAAGTACTCAAACGTTATATGTCCCATATGTAAGCAATCCATACAAAAAAAAGTCAGATGAAAGATAATCATGAAATAGACAATGTAGAGTATGGTAGGATGGTGAGTGGAACCTCTTATTTTAAGGAGCAGCCTGCGTTGTATCTCTCTGTTTTGGAGTTCTTGCAACCTTCCAGAAAGATTAAAAAAAAATACCTGTCACTTTTCTGTTTGTATGCTGTAAAGCATAAATCTCTTCTCTCCCCACACCCTCTGTCATGAGTGCCCAAATCATTGTGTGTTTCTCTCTGTCAATGCTTCTATGACTATTTAAGCATTTCATAAAAAAGGAACAGCTTCAATAAAAGTGAATGAGACCCAACCCAGAACACCCGATGATGGGGTAGTTAGATTCCTCCCTCACCCATCTAGAGCAGGGACTGGAACTTGGACCTCCCACCTGAGTGCCCACTGGGAGGCAGGTTGAGGGAAGGAAGTCCACACATCTATTTTGTGAATGGCTCATAAGTCCTCTTGTGAATCTATCCCAAACATTTGAAACACGGTGACATTTCCAAAATGTTTTTCTTTTTGTTTCAATCAAAACAACTGGCCAAAACTGACATGAATTTATAGATGTCTTGATTGACCCTCCTGAACCTTGCCTGTAACTGTAGTTAGGGTGCAATATTACAAACACAAACACACACAACCGGCCCTTATCAGCTGACTGGGCTTGCGAGTCTTAGGCTGCAGGGCTATAAAATTTCAGTGTATATGTTTGGACATGCGATTGTCTACACTGCAATTTTATAGCACTGCAGCCTGAGCCCCACAAGCCCCAGTCAGATGACATGGGCCAGCGGAGAGTTTTTCATTACAGTGTAACATACCCACAATTAGTATATTTAAAAAAAATAATTTCTCCCTTAAGTAAGTAGCTTTATATGATCAAAGTTATCATTTTAAAAGCACTTTTTCATAGTTATGCAACAAGTTAAACATTGGAGCAATAAAGATAAACTATTACAGTGCAACTTATGCTAAGCTAATGTATGTAAATCCAAGGATAATTTAAAATAAATATGCAATTACATATGGTTCAGTCAAATCAAAGGAAACATTTTCCAAATTAGGATAAAAAGTTAAGCAGAAAAGCTTTTATGAGTTTCAGTTATGTAGGGGATAGGTATGTGTTGTAAATGAAAGAGGGTATCAAGTTATAGAATGACTCCATAAACCCATATCCGGATTTATCTATAGACGGAGAGGGTCAGCCAGCTGTAATCCACCAGTAGACTCTCAAATCAGTCCATCCTGGAAGTCACCTAATTTTTTTCTAAGCTTTCTCACTTGTAAGAGGAAAATATCTGCCCCAACTATCTCTCTATTTATGACCATGGTTTAGTAGA
The DNA here is from genome assembly GCF_965140295.1 of Lepidochelys olivacea. NCBI lineage: Eukaryota > Metazoa > Chordata > Testudines > Cheloniidae > Lepidochelys > Lepidochelys olivacea. Next base: position 68,625,875 of record NC_140418.1, on the reverse strand, counting down.
GTCTGCCCTTTAAAAAAAAAAACACACACAGAGATACCACTCATCACGTTTATTACAAGTTAGGACTGGCAATCTGGATATCTCATAACAGTCCTCTTCACTCCCCATTGCTCTTCAGTATGCATGTTGGACTAGAATGTGATTAGCCTCTGATTTGGTATTTCATGCGAGGGGTCAGAAAAACTGTCTCTCACATTTATTACAAATCCCCTTATGTTCCTCAAGTAGCCTTGAATTTAAAATTACTCACCAAAATAATTGAAACTATCCACTAGTACAGAATTAGCTGTCCAGTAAGATTACCAAGGCTCTTTTCGTCACTATATTCAGCCACAACTTCTATTTCAATTACACCTTTAATAGAGTGTGGGTTGTTTATCTGATTGTGAGTAATGTAGAATAAACTGCTTAGGTTTTCCTTTAATAGCCATCTTATACAAATCATAATTATTTTAAGATCTTTTCAGATTGTGGACTGTTCTGATGTGATTACCTTTAGCCAATACATTAAAGTGGGTAACTTTACTTTCATAAATTTAACAGGAGAGTGATTTTGAAAGAAATCTTAAACATTTACACACTGGAAAGCTCAATGATTCAGACATTTAAGGTCAAATCTCATACTTTAGAAAGAAGCTTGTTGTGGAGATAGTTGGAGCTGCCATCTTCGATTTCCCTGGCATTCAGTGGGAGTGTGTACACTGAAGTGAACAGGCAGTGGGGGAGAAAATAGGCAGAAAGAATGGAGAGAAAGAGGAAAAGGTTACATGAAGGAAATAATAGGGAGAGACAAAAAGAGTAAAGTAAACAAGAAAGACATTGACAGAGGGAGGTGAAAGAGAAAGTCACATAAAAGAAAGAACAGTTGAGGTAAGAAAGAAAAGAGAGCAAGGATGGTACTTCTATGGTACGCCTCACTAGTACCGAGTGCCTCAGAATCACTAGTGTATTTATCCTCTTGACAACCCCTTAATGGAGGGAAGGCACATCTGAATTTACAAGCTGACCCAGATGCATGACTTTATTTGTCCTAGAAACATCAAGCAGGAGTTGGAATCTGCACACCAAGAGGAGCTGCCTGTCTGAATGGTCAAGGAAAGAATTGCCTTCAGAAGATGTAAGCCATCTACTTTCCATCCACCCCACAACTCTCCCCCAGCTGAGAGCAACATCTAGTTTATTTTATAATTGTTAGGCAGGTAGTATAAGCCATTAATTTTGTTTGAATTTCATTTTAAAACTAAATGTTTTATTAAGATTAGTATTGGTTTGGTAATTTCATACAGAGGTCCTCAGAGATAAGAACAGCCATACTGTATCAGACGAATGGCCCATCTAGCCCCGTATCCCGTTTTCTGACAGTCACCAGGGTCAGACGCTTCAGGGGGAATTAACGGAACAAGGAAATTATTGAGTGATCTATCCCATCATGCACTCCCAGTTTCTGCCAGTCAGATTTTTAGGAACACCCAGAGCATAGGGTTGTGTCCCTGATCCTCTTGGCTAATAGCCATTGATGGACCTATCCTCCATGAATGTATCTAATTCTTTTTTGTATCCAGTTATACTTTTGATCTTCACAACATCCCCAGCAAGGAGTTCCACAGGCTGACTGTGCATTCTGTGAGGTATTTCCTTATGTTTTTTTTAAAACCTGCTGCCTATTTAATTTCATTGGGTGACCCAGGATCTTGTGTTACGTGACGGGGTAAACAACGCTTCCCTATTCACTTTCTCCACACGATTCATGATTTTATAGACCTCGATCATAACCCTCTAGATCATCCGTTTTCTAAGGTGACAGTTCCAGTCTTTTTAATCTCTCCTCATATGTAAACTATTCCATACCCCTAATCATTTCTGTTACTTTTCTCTGTTCCTTTTCTAATTCTAATCTAAACTATATCTATAATCTGTATCTTTTTTTTTTTGTGCAACCAGAACTGCATGCAGTATTCAAGGTATGGGCATACCATAGATTTATATAGTAGCATGCTATTTTCTGTTTTAATTATCAATCTCTTTCCAAATAGGTTGTTAGTTTTTTAATGATTGCTGCTGCTGCTGCACACTGAGCAGATATTTTCAGAGAACTACTCACAATGACACCACAATCTCTTTGAGTTGTAAAAGATAATTTAAGTAATTATTTTGTATGTATAGTTGGAATTATGTTTTCCAATGTTCATTACCATTACTTATCAACACTGAATTTCATCTGCCGTTTTTTTTGCCCAGTCACCCAGTTTTGTGATATCCCTTTGTAATTCTTCACAGCCAGCTTTGGACTTCTATCTTGTCATTCCGAATCATCTGCAAATTTTGCCACCTCACTGTTCATCCCCTTTTCCAGATCATTTATGAATAGGCTGAACAGCACTGGTCCCAGTACTGATCCTTGGGGTACCCTGCTATTTACCTCTCTCCATTGTGAAAACTAACCATTTAGTCCTACCCTTTGTTTTCTCTCTATTAACTAGTTACCAATCCATGAGAGGACCTTCCCTCTTATTCCATAAATCCATTACTTTGCTTAAGAGCCTTTGGTGAGGGACTTTGTCAAAGGTTTTCTGAGAGTCCAAGTATACTATACTCATTGAATCACCCTTGTCCACATGCTTGTTGACACCCTTAAAGAATTCGAATAAATTAGCTAGGCATGATTTCCCGTTATAAAAGCCATATTGACTCTTCCCCAACATATCATGTTCATCTATGAATCTAGTAGTTCTGTTCTTTACTACAGTTATAACCAATTTGCCTCGTACTGAAGTTAGGCTTACCAGCCTGTGATTGCCAGTATCGCCTCTGAAGCCTTTTTAAAAAAATCAGTGTTATCATAACTATCCACCAGACATTTGGTTCAGATGCTGACTTAAGTGATAGGTTGCATACTACAGTTAGCAGTTCTGAAATTTCATATTTGAGTTCCTTCAGAACTCTTGGGTGAATACCATCTAGTCCTGGTGACTTATTACTGTTCAATCAATCAGTTTGTTCCAAAACCTCCTCTACTGACACCTTAATCCAGGACAGTTCCTCAGTGAAGACTTATGCAAATAATTCATTTAACTTTTCTGTAATGGCCTTGTCTTCCTAGTGTACTACATTTAGGACTAAATCAAGAATTGCATCCCCCCTTGTGGGTTCCAGGACAAGCTGCCCCAAGAAGCAGTTATTTATGATGTCTAGAAATTTTATCTCTGCATCCTATGCTGCTAGAACCTGTAATCACTATGGAGAGGTGCTGAAGACTAAGGAGTTTCCCGAACATACACTGACATACTCAGTTTTGAACAAAATTAACCCCTTCCAGTGGAGTTGTGTTGCCACAGGGCTGTGCAATGCAAACACCAGAGAGAAACCCTGACTTTGGTTAAGTGTTTAAATATAATAGAAAATTGAGAGCATGCCAATTTCATTAACGTAGAAGTCCACTCTGGAAGAGCTGTCAGACGTAATTTATTGTTTACAAATGGAACACACTTTTCATTATGCTCCCTATGAAGCACTTTGGCAAACCCTTCTATTGATCTTCTATTCCAATATTAGTCTTAAAGTCTACTGCTGCCTTCATGGTGGCTACAGTCACATTTACAGAGATCTGCGTTCAAAATATGCAAAACTTCATGCAGTTAGAAAACCTGTATTTTTTGCAGTCTTCTCCCACTTATGTCCCATGTCTGCCTCTTAGTTCTATCAGTTTATGGCCAAATGCAGAATTTGGCCATTTCTGGTGTAAGACAGAAGACAAAGATATTGATGGATAAATGAGGCAGCATACTTATTCAAATTTCTGTACAATGATAAAAAAGCACCTGTCAAAAAACAACAGCAAGCTGAAAAGGAAAGATTTGTAGAAGAAACTGCTTAGTCATTTCATGCCAGTGTTCCTCATAACTTCATAATATCAGATGAGGAGGTAGTGCTTTTTGGTTTTAATACAGATCAGAAATATAAGAGACATTCTGCCAGGAAAGTTTCATTTCCACTGGGTATTAGAAAGGATATTGCATCGCTGAGGATATTTTCCATGAGCCTGAGTGAATGTCAAGGAGTCCAACTGATCTTCCCAGGAAAACATTTCCCCTCTACTAGTCTTCAGTTACCCATACAATCAGTTACTGACTGTTAGCTTTTACCAATATTTTTCTGTTGTATGAAACTGCCTGTATGATAGAACCAGCTCTGTGGACAAGAGGGCAAGGTGGAATCTGTCACTCCATCTCACAGAGGAGGAGGGCTGTATGTTAATATACCATAACTGACTTGTCATAAATGCTATACTAATGGCTATTACTATAATGCAGCTGACAGCAATTATGGGAGCAATCCATGCTCAGAAAATGGTGAAACCTCCAAAGAGTAATATGTATTCAGGGACTTATTTCTGTAGGGTACCCAAAAGATTAGATCTTGTTCATATTTATTTCTGAAGGTTCCAATGAAGTGTGGAAGTCACCAACTGTAGGATTCATACAAGGTTCATGTGCTTGGCAACATTCAGGGCACACCCGGAGTGTTGTATAGGAGCTGTGCACACACAGCTCTTCTCAAGGGCACGAACCTTGGAATCTCGCCCAGATGACATGAACCGTGGGAAGCCTCCCAGGACTGGGCTCAAGGCCCGAGAGCAAGGAATGCGGTAGATAGAAATTGGTAAATAAGAATGTTAAACAAAGCCAGTGTATTCCTTTTATCTGTTGGAGAATGTAATGCGCGGGGGGAGAGAAAAGAATAAAGGAGAGAGTGGAAAGCTGACCGGCAGAAGTCGGTTGGCAGACCAGCTCGCTTGCTTGCTAAAAGCTCTGTGCTGTCTTGTATTTGAACCGCAACAACTGGCGCCCAAACGTGGGGCCCTCAGCACTCACCTCGCCTGGCAAGGGTTTCAGACGTGTCATTCATCCGCTTCACGGATCCCGGTGAGTATTTTTCGTCGTGGTAAGTATGGGAAGCTCTCTCTCTGCTTTGCAAGTGCAACACCGCAGTGAGCTACAGTATTTGCTGCGTAAGGCTCAGCATGATTGCCCCACTCGAGAACTCACTCTCCTGCTACAGGAGGTGAGTGCCCAATGCCCGTGGTACCCTGAAGCCGGAACCCTTAAGCTAGCGGACTGGGGAGCGGTTGGGCCAGACATTGCACAAAGAGCCTTGGGCGCCCGTGCAGGCTCTACATGCCTGGCACCTCTGCCGTGACGCGATACAGCGTGTCGCCTCGGACAGACCCTCCCTCGCGAGGCTGGTGATCTCGCCACTCCCGTCTGCTCCTGCAGCCATCCCCCCTCCTGGCGATGCGACACAGCATGTCGCCTCAGAAAGGCCCTCTCCCGCGCCAACAGAGGGGCTGCCGATCCCGCCACCCCCGTCCGTTCCTGCAGCCATCCCTCCCCCTGCTTCGTCCACAGTGCCTCTATTACCACCGCCTCCCTGGCCTTCCCCACCGGAGCCGGTGTGTGATCACCATCCCCCCGTGGGGCCTCATGCTCCGGGGCCCCCCAGGGGGTTGTCCGCGTCTGCTCAGGGGCTTTCGCTGGTGCAACAAATGGTTTGCGCAGCGAAGACTCGCTCAGATATTACAGCGGAGGAGCTGGCTGATCTGGTCTCAGTTTGTCCGGTGACCTGGCAGGATGATGGCCAGGGCAACCAGGTTGCAAACTGGATCAGTTTGCCCTACTCGGTGATCAAAGACGCAAAGAAAGCAATTTGCGAGTTCGGCCTCACTAGCACATATGTAAGTGGTCTCATTGAAGGGCTAGGTACTGGGTACACCCTGATCCCTGAAGATTGGAAGGCGCTGTTGCGCATGATGCTGACGCCCAGTCAGTATGTTATTTGGCTTAGTGAGTATCGGCAGATGGCGGAACGCCAAGCCCAGGTATATAGAGAGCAAGGTATCATTTATGAGCACTTGGCAGGAGAGGGCCAGTTTGCTACCGTTCAGATGCAGTCTCAACTTCCTCAGGCCGTCTTCCCCATTATTTCCACCTGCGCCCAGCATGATTTCCGGAAGGTCCCGGATTCAGGCAAGCCTACCAAAAGCTTTGCCAGTATCCGTCAGGGTGCATCAGAGTCCTTTATGGATTTTACCAACAGATTGCAGGATGCTATCCTCCGACAGGTGGATAGCCCTGCAGCAGCTCAGGAGATCCTGTTAAAAATGGCGGTTAAAAATGCGAACGAGGATTGCCACCGTGCTCTCCAGGCGGCACAAGCCTCTGGAATTCTAGAGCTGTCAGACATGCTGCAGACGTGCCAAAACATCGGAACCCAAGCACATAAAGCTGGAGTTCTGGCCGCCGCCCTGCAGAAAAGCAGGAAGGAGGGGAAGCGTTGTTACCGCTGTGGTAAGGAGAGTCACTTTCACCGGGAGTACCGCTCCTCGACGGCGCCCGCCCGCCCCTCAAAGAAGTGCCCCAAGTGTCGGAAGGGCTATCACTGGGCTAATCAGTGTCGTAGCGGGTCGGGAAACCGCACGACGGGTTCCCCCTGAACCCAGGGCCAAACGGGAGTGTTTCCCACTCAGACAACTGTTCCTCTGCTTTAAAACCCATAGACTCCATGAAGGCGGCGACTGCCGGAAGTGCAGGGCTTGATTTGATTATGCAGGAGGACGCTGATTTTCAGTTGCCGGGGGAGGTTTGCGCCATACCTACCCAGGTGACGGGACCTCTCCCTGACAAATTTTTGGGTCTGGTTCTCCCTCGCTCACACGCTGGGAAACAGGGCTTTTTTGTCATCCCAGGGGTCATTGACGCCGATTACACCGGCTTTATTAAGGTTCAGGTATGGACCCATCTTCCAGAGTCGCTCCTGCGTGGACGGTCAATTGCGCAATTGATTTTAGTCCCCTATCAAGTGCCACTGCAGAGGATCGAGCCCGGGGCGGAGGCGGCTTTGGATCGACGCTGGCTCAGTCGCCTTCTCACAACACGTCCTCTCCACTTGTTGCTCTAACAATGTCGGTCCGCCCCTCGAAACCTCAGTTAACACTTCTCTTAAATAATGTTCCTTTTACAGGGCTGGTGGACACTGGAGCTGACGTTACGGTGATTCATGATCCAGAGTGGCCGGTCGGTTGGCCAACAGTTCCTTCTAAAGAGTTGTGGGGGATCGGGGGTAGCAAACCCGAGCGCCAAAGTTTGTCTTGGGTCACGGTCTCTAAACCAGGAGACCGTGCCCTTGCTACAATCCGCCCTTTTGTACTCCCTGTCCACCTCAATATTTGGGGCCGTGACTTACTTGTAAAGCTGGACACCACCCTCGATATTAATATATAATGGCCCAAAATCCTCCCTCACCCACCTTGCCATCCGCATTACCATTGGTATGGCAATCCTTAGAGCCTGTATGGATTGACCAGTGGCCCCTCCCCCTAGAAAAACTGAAAGCGCTTCATTCACTTGTACAACAATATTTGCTTGCACAGTGCTTGGAGAGCTTCACTAGTCCTTGGAACTAGCTGCTGTTATTTTGGCCTTTCAACTTTTTGCTGATTGTCCCTTTAATTTGATCGTGGACACGCATTATGTTTATCAGGTAATTGATCATTTACCCCTTGCCCTTATTACCCCTCAGGTCGATGCGGACCTTCTTCGCCTGTTTTTGTCCTTACAGTATCTCATCACCACTCGTAATTTCCCTTATTTTGTTGCTCATATTCGCAGTCATACCCCTCTGCCTGGGCTACTTACTGAAGACAATGCGCACGCTGATCGCACGTTACATGGTCAGGTAAATTCCCTTTTTTCTGACCCCATTGAAAGCCATTCCTTTTTTCATCAGTCTGCCTCTGTTTTGGCCCGACAGTTTCACATTCCTGCTGATCATGCACGTTCTATTGTTCGTTCCTGCCCCCACTGTGCCGCTGCTGCCCCTACCTTTTCTTATGCCGTTAACCCCAGAGGTACCGCAGCAAATCAGCTGTGGCAAATGGATGTCACTCACGTGCCACAATTCCGCCCCTATGCGTTTTTACATGTTTCCATTGATACCTATTCAGGATTCCTCTGGGCGACCCCACAGCGTGGGGAAGCCACTCCCAAAGTTATTCACCATTTGCTAGCCTGTTTTGCTGTTATGGGTCGCCCGAGCCAGATAAAAATAGATAATGCCCTAGCCTATTGCTCCACAGCCCTCTACATCTTTTGTGCCCAATGAGACGTCTGTCTCAAACACGGGATCCCTTATAATTCCACAGGCCAAGCTATTGTTGAACGTGCAAATTGCACACTAAAAACCTTGCAATTAAAACAAGGGGAGCTGCATCTCTGAACCTTAGGAGACATTCAGCAACAATTGCGTATCCTTTTGTTTATTTTAAATAATTTAATGCTGAACGCAGATCAGCAGACCCCCACGGATTGGCATTTTCATAAGTCCGAGGTACTGGAAAGACCGCATGTCTATTACTGTCAGCTACCCGATCTGCAATGGCTGGGCCCAGTACCTCTAATCACTTGGGGTCAGGGATATGCTGCTGTGTCTCTCCCTGCAGGACCGTTGTGGGTTCCGGCCCGGTGTGTGCGACCAGCACTGAAACAGCATGGCGTGGCACCAGGGGCTATCGAACCCCATACCAGAGTTTCAGCTGACCCTGGAGTAGAGTGCGGTGCCTCCCGGGTAGAGAACAGCGGGACGGAAATGGAGGCGGTGTAACATCCCAAGCCAGCCCGTGACATGGGGAGCAGTAAAAGCATTCGTTGCCGCGGCTCAATGAAGACTGGCAGCAAACCAACAGCCAGAGACTTCTGAGACTTTGTTTGTGGCAATTCTCACCCAAATTACTGCTAATTCTGTATTGACTGTATGCCTTTTGTGCCTGCTATTTCCTGTATGGGTTGGCTCGGGAGCGCTTTCTCCGTTACGGGCCCGAATGACATATAACCTATGGGAAAGGTTGGCTTCAATAGCAAATGTTACCCACTTTTGTTTATCTGATTCTGTAGCAGCCGGGGAACTATTAGGTACATGCCTTATTCCAGTATGTCATCACCCTGAGGAAATTGGGAATGAGATGATGCTCGCTGCTTATGCGAACCTCTCTTCCCAGTACTCTAGCTTGGCTAATTGGGGCCCAGCCAATTACACTTTACCTTCTTAAGCTCATTTTTTGCTGTTGCTGTGTGCAATGTATTTCCTTTTTGTTAAGGCTTTGTCGAGAACCGCCCTGGCAGGCTCCACGAGTTATGACCTCGTCTGTCCGGGAGTTAATTGGCTTGCAAAAGCAAATTGATGGCTACCATGAGATGGCCGAGCACAAATAAACAAAAAAGGAGGGGATGTAGGATTCATACAAGGTTCATGCGCTTGGCAACATTCAGGGCACACCCGGAGTGTTGTATAGGAGCTGTGCACACACAGCTCTTCTCAAGGGCATGAACCTTGGAATCTCGCCCAGATGACATGAACCGTGGGAAGCCTCCCAGGACTGGGCTCAAGGCCCGAGAGCAAGGAATGCGGTAGATAGAAATTGGTAAATAAGAATGTTAAACAAAGCCAGTGTATTCCTTTTATCTGTTGGAGAATGTAATGCGCGGGGGGAGAGAAAAGAATAAAGGAGAGAGTGGAAAGCTGACCAGCAGAAGTTGGTTGGCAGACCAGCTCGCTTGCTTGCTAAAAGCTCTGTGCTGTCTTGTATTTGAACCGCAACAACCAACAACCTAGCTATTAGTCAACAGTAAAAGAGTTATATAACCTTTAACTCCCCCCCCCCAGGTATTGTCAGTCCATTCTTAGGACAGTATGATTATAACCCTTTGCCATGCATCCCCATGCTCTTATGATCTCAGCAGTAAATTTAAAGGTGGACAAATGGATACTGTTCTTGTAGATGAATGGACCCCATAACTGGTAGAGAAAGACATGAGTTAAAGCATAGGATCCAGACTCCTTTTGGAGAAATTGGAATATTTCAGAATAACTGATCTGGATTTTGGTTCACAGATGGCTCCTTTCTATAAAATGAAGTGAACCAAACCCCCAGATCTAAATATCTTCTGAATTTTGGGGATGGTTGCAAAGGAATACAGAATCCAAACTCTAAATTTCATAGCTAGCCTCTCTTTTTATAAAGAGGGGAGACAAAATCCTGGATCTATATATATGCAACTTGAATTTGCAGAGATTTCAGATGTGGATCTGATTTCGCGACTCAGGAATGTGTCTGTTGCCAAAAAAACAAAATACTAGTACCTACAGTGACTGACAACTTTACTAGGAAGCTATAAAATACAATTGTAAGCTGTCCCTCTTTCCCTCCTACCCCCCAAAAAAGAAAACGAGTAGGCACCATCATCTACTCTGGTGAGTATAGTAGGGCACAATTTCTAATTAGAGTTTTAATTGGGCAGAAAAAAAAATTAAATATAGTACTAAAAATGATGGATGCAAGGACATGTATGGATTTTGTTCAATTTAATATATACCCAGCTGTTAATCAAATAAAAACAACAACTTGGACAGCTGGGAACAGCTTCATTTTTCCTATGGGGCAAAGTAAACATTGTAACAATGATTGTTTTCCCATGGTTACTCTATATTCTTATTGCTACTTCTGGGTGTCCCAGGCTATTATTACAAGAAAATTAATAAAATTCTCCATGACAATAGGGGAGGGGAGCAAAACAAAAAAGGGGGGAGAAAAAAGAATGTGTTACATTCACCTTCAAAAAAATCTCATCATAGGCTCTTATGTTTCTCTCTCTTGCTCATGACTCCATACAACATCTCTAAAATCCTTCAAATTCTGTCCATTTGATCTGTCCATTACATGCAATGGTGTATCTCAGGTCTGGGTTTGTTCTTTGGCACGTTATTCTAGCTGTTCAATTAAAACTGAACACAAGAGCAAATTGACATTCTAACACACAGCTGAATGAGAGAAATCACTTTGAAGTGCACAAATATTTGGAATCAACTACAGTATGTACCATTAAAGAACCATTTCTGACAGAGACTGAAAGACTGTAGGAAACTCACTTTTGAAAACCTGTTTGCATAACGTTCCAGGAAAAAGCATACATACACATCAGAAAGTTTTGTTAGGCCATCTGACTAGAGAAAGGGTTATGACTCAGACCAAACATAGTAATTCACTAATTTAATTACTTTATTTCTTAGCATGCACAGTGGGCTCCTTTTCCTATTTGTTACATATTGCTTAATGTACACATTTGTGCACATGGAAAAATTAGGTTTTCTAGACACTGATCTTAACAAGATTTGTGGTAATGGCCAAAAGTGGCCATTTTATTATTATTCAGTCACCTGCAGTGTCGCCCCTGTGACTTTTACCTTTGCCTATGGTTAATGTCTGCTCTAGAACACGTGTGATGCTCACAGCACTAGTTTCCAAAACATTCAAATTCACACTATTTTAAAGGAAAACGTGGGCAGGTCTACAGAGATATGGCTGGACTTTTGTAACAAAACAAGAGTACCAAGACAGAACTGCAATCGGGGTAGTCAAGCAAGGATGGAGAGTGGTTGCAGAGATGGGGGTTAACCAGCCAAATAGAATATAAGAAAACTGTGTTAGTAAGGCTAAGGGGAGAAGCTGGAGTCAATCAAGAGGATTAATACTGGGGATAGCTGGGGCATCCAATATCAAGAATTTGTGAGACTAGGGTTTAGGGTATGAAGATTAAGGGTAGCCAAGTCAGGACATACAGGCAACAGGGAAGTTGGGATAGCTGAGGATTGAAATCAAGGACAAGCAGGAGTCAAGGGAGGTAGTGTGGAGCCAAGCAAAGTGAAAAAAGCGCTAGGGCCAGCCAGGGTTTTTTGAAGAGGGCTGGTGGAGGAAGGGGAAAGAATCAGATGGTTGTGGAATCACAACCAGTAGGCATTAGGGATTCAAAACCTGGCACAGCCACAGAGCTAGAGATTAAGGCTCAAGGAGGTTAAGAGGAACCTGTTGTGTGATGGGTCAAGGCTGAGTCCCAGAGCCTTGGGGAGCCAAGACTAGAGCTGGTTAGGGGACACTGCCTGAGACAGCCACTTGGGGCACTGCTGTGAAACAGACTTTCACAGCAAGATTATCAGAGAAAACAGAGGGACCCAGCAGTAGAGACATTAAAACCTGGAAAACTTCCATTTTATTCAACATTATTAAAATACTGAGACAGGCCCCAGGAGATTCCCAGAAAAAGAGGTATAGTATATGGAGACCCTATTTGTGCTTCTTGCCACTCATCTATCATACTTTTGCTTTTCCATAAATGTACTCATCATTTGCTATATCATAATTGTAGCTCTTCAAATTGTAGCTCTATCAAAGTATGATAGCATACTGAGGGCTGAAAAAACAAGACTGAATTTAAACTAGTGAGGAGCAGACATCATTTATGAATTTCAGAAACTATATCTAAGACTTAGGGCTGTGGTCAGATGCTGTCAGAGAAGCTACATTGGCTACTTACATTCTGCAAAACGTTGGAGATGAGGACGTCTTTAAAAAGAGCGTGTGGAACTGTGAACAAGGCCAAAAAGGTGATTGGAATGTTTGGGACTTGTGGGACAAGTTGAAACTTATAAAAACAAAGTGAAAGAAGTTATTCTAGAACTCACTCTCGTTGAGGCCAACTTGCCCAACTACATACTTTAGTAGAACCAGTGAAAGCCAGGTTATGCCATTAAAGCACAGGCTTATGTTAAGGGTAGCACAGAGCTACTCAGAACCACCTTGCATGAAGAGGTAGAATGTTTGCTTTACCAACCTCTTACAAGTGTACAGCATATACTACCATCCTCCAGCTGGTAACTTCTTTCCTTCTCTCCCTCTTGGAGGTTACTAGCTGGGACGTTAAGTGTGCCTGACCCCTAAACAGGCAATACCCTTTTGTTTCTCTCTTCCATTCTTTTCAGCTGACTTGTACATAAATGCAGTTTGACCCCTAGAAACTCCAGAATCAAGTAACAAGAATGGAAAGATATTGAAAGGGAGCAGAAAAGTTAGCACACATGTATAGAAGGAACAAAGGGAATTGTTCTCACTGGAGAAATGCTGGTTAAAAGAAATGTTCTAAAATAATGATAATAGCAAGGAGAGAAATAATAAACTAGACTCATTATATGTGTAACCCTTCTGCCAGTCAGAGTTGGCAGCAACAAGGGCCAGGTTCAATATCTAGGGATTCCTTTTCAATAATACAATGCAAGACCAGCTCGAGCCCCCAGCCAGTGATCTGGGACAATTACACACCACCCCCTGGGTGCCTCTAAGAGGCAATACTTCCCCTCTTGCAAGCACAGAGTCTGAGTGTAGCAAAAACTTTTATTAAAAGGAGGGCAGTAACTCAGTATTAATTTGGGTAAACACCACAACTAGGTTCATAAACATAAACCCTGTGCAAAAGACCCCCCCCCCCGAAGTAAGTTGGGCAGTGTCCTTTTCCCCTCAGATTCTTAAGTCCAGCAACCCAAAAGTCCCTTTAACGGGCCCATCCCTTCTCTGCACCCCACTCACAGTTACTGTCCTTGGTCAGTGCAGCCCCATGGTCCAGAGGTTTATCTGCCGAGTTCACCTCCCATCCTGGGTGGCAGAGGTGGCGGTAAGGAGGTACCTTACATGTGCCACTGTTTGGGCACTCGCTCGCTGCTGGCTTGCTGTGCCTCTCTGCAGGGCAGTGCTCTGGCCCTCTCTGCCAGCCACTCTGCTGGCTGCTTTCCCCACCTCTCCATCAGCTGCCCTGCTGGCCACGCCTCTCCGCCACCCGCCCTGCCATCCTGCTGGCCACGCCTCTCCACCACCCGCCCTGCCATCCTGCTGGCCACGCCTCTCCACCACCCGCCCTGCTGGGCACTTGTCGCACCTCTCCACCAGCTGCCCTGCTGGCCACGCCTCTCCACCAGCTGCCCTGCTGGCCACGCCTCTCCACCAGCTGCCCTGCTGGCCGCTTGCCATGCCTCTCCACCAGCCGCCTGGCTGGCTGCTCACCAAGATGTCTTCAGGGCCCACCACTTAATGCAGCTCTCGGTGATTTCAGCTCTCAGTGATCTCAGCTGTTAGTGGGCGGGCCTCACTACGAAGGGCACACTGGGCAGTCTCTTGTACCAGAGACACGGACACTTGTAATGCCGACAGACCCTGGTCATTGGCAGGCGGGATCGAACCTCGGGCCTCTGGAGCTGAGTGCATGAGCCTCTACTGCATGACCTAAAAGCCAACTGACTGTTAGCTAAAGCTTTAGAGGAGACTCATTAATCTCTCTCTAAGTGGTCTTGGTGCCACTAGAGGGGACAGAACACCACACCCAGGAGGTTTGTGGGTTACATATGAAATAGCCAGTTCAAACTTAATAGTATGAAGTTTAATATTCCTGTATTACTATGGGAATGCAAAGTGTGGCAGATTTAAAAAATATGCAGCAGCATTTGAAATTTTAATCTCATTTCAGAGACATTCAGTAAACTGGTAGTAAACATGAGCATGGTTGTCACTTTTGACTTCCTGGTGCTGTGCACTTCATATTGATCTGCACAATACAGTTGTCTCCTTTTTACCAATGCATTTATATTCAAACTTGCCAGTCAGCTTGTCAGTTGCAAATTCCACTTTAATATGCAAAGAAACTGACATACAATTGGGATAAGAAGTGGAAGAATGAATACATGAATATGTTTTTCTAAATTCAGAATCCCTGTTGAGTACAATGCACTTTTACTGTGTGAAGTCATGTTTTCTGAAGTAAAAGATAGATATTTTTCATTTAATAGAAAGTTACACCATACTTAATCTGCTTAAAAAAATAACAGCACTCACCAACATAACTGAAGTAAAGTAACTTTTTCAATAGTAAACAGTTTCTGCTATACAGTTTACAACTAAAAATACACTTGGTATAGGCTAGAAGCTAGTTATATTAGCAAAACTACTTTTTTTCCAAATGCATAAAGCATGCATTTCTGAAAGCATGGCAATAAAAAAAAGGAAACCAAAGGGTATATTGCCACCAACTGAGAAAGCATTTTGATTTCTGATGGCTAATAGCAATAATTAATTCAATCATCCTTCACTGTTCCTTTTTATTTGCTGAAGAACTGGATGAGATCTTCAACACAATCTACCTCTCTCCAGTAAAATACAACTCATTTTGCGCACAAATTCAAATTTGCCAGGGACTATTATCCCTAATAAAAGTTTCTAGTCAAGTTTTTTTTAATCACTGACTCTGATTTATGCATGCAGTCGGGGCCTGAATAAATATGGGACCTTCCTGGTTAAGGTGTTCTCTAGTGCTGTAGTTGAAGCATGACTCTATGTGTTCATCTTCATAACACATGGCCTCAGAAATGAATCCCTCTCTCTAGAAAAGGAATAAGGGAAAGGAAAGGAGGCCCCAGAGTGGTGAGTGGGGAAGTGGAAACTCAGGGAGAAGACCTGTGAAAGATGCAGTATGAAGGAGATAGAGCCCCAGGGCCAACTCTAGCTATTCTGGGGCCCTACGCAGCCCCCCAGGCCTCCATGGGCAGAGAAGAGGGCAGGTCCCAGGCCTCCGCAGGGGAGGCAGGGCTGGCTTGGGGGGCAGGAGGAAACCGCCCCCCTGCACTCACCAGCGGTGTGGCTAGGGCCAAGACGCTGCACTTCCTGCTGCCGATGTGTGCAGGCCCAGCCCTCTTGCAGTCTTCAGGGGAGTGGGGGTGGAGCGGAGCTGGGGTGGGAAGAGGCGGAGCAGGGGCAGAGCAGGGCCAGGGGCCATGGGGAAGAGGCAGGGCAGGGGCTGGAACAGCACGCAGCTGGGCAGGGCACCAGGAAATGTAGTGCCCCAAATTTCCTGGTGCCCTACACAGCTGTTAGAGAGGTCTGATTTTGCCAACTTGGGCTTCTGGCCTTGCTGGATCCAGAGATGTGAGTGGTTCTGGATTGCTTCTAGTTTAAGAGAAAAAGCACAAGTATACTAGATAAATGCTTTGATATTTGGCAGGGGTGATATTGCTGATGACCTCCTGTGTGCCCTACCCCTCAATGATGAGGAAAAAGATTACACCAAAATGAAAGAGGCTTTTCATAGTCAGAATATTATATCTGAAAGGGCCACATTTAATAGTAGGTGCCAGGAACAAAAAAAAAACAACTGAGATGTCAGGCCAAATTTAAAGCAGAATAACAACAACTAAAGAGTGGGAGACCAAAATACCTTAATAGAAGGAGAGCTGTGGAAAATATGGTAAGACACCAAGCCATAGTGGGCAATAATGTCCATCTAAAGAGATAGAATGTAGGAGGTGCCACAAAATGAGTACTAAGAATAGCGTAAACAATCCAAGAGGGAGTGTTGTAATCAAATGACAAGGAACTATGTTCAAAGGGACCTAGGCACCTCCCTCCCTGTTTGGGACCATTGTGATGCACAAAACTCCCACTGAAACCCTGTAGGTGTCTAAACTTGCTTGGCACCTATATTTTTGCAAAATTTTAAAAAATACTTTAGGCACCTATGTTTCTCTCAAGAGCACTGCTGCTTCCCTGTGGGTATGAAGATGCCTAGCTCCCATTTACACCACTTAAGAGCAAATCATGAACCAGGAGAAGACAGGCTTTCTGCTGTTTGAGAGGCCTGATCCAGTAGGTGTACTCAGAGGCTGCCCACTGGATCAGGCCTCCATAGGCAAGCTTACACAAAACAGCCAGGGAGGAGGGCAGGAGGTGGAAGACCTCCCTCATAACTGTAAATGTAGTGGTTAGGGTACTCACCTGGGAGGTGGGAAACCCCCAGTTCAAGTCCCCACTGCACCTAAGGTGGAGAAGGAATTTGAACACTAATCTGCCATCTTTCAGGTGAGTGCTCTAACCATTGGGATATGGGATATTCTGATATGTACAGAGTCTCTCGGTCTCTCCTGTTCAAGCTATTGCATTGTGAATAAATCATCATTGGAACAGGAGGACTGGATCCTGGATCTTCCACATCCTGTCTGTGTGCTCTAACCATCATGCTAGAGCAGGGGCGGGCAAAATACGGCCTGTCTAACATTTCTGTTCAGCCCACTAGGCTCTTTGGCTGCCCCCTTATGATCTTCTGGCCGCTAAAAGTCCCACAGCACAGCAGGGCGCTCAGGCAGGCAACCAGCCTGCCAGCCGTGGCCCCATGCTTCTTCCGAAAGCAGACGGCTGGTGCTGGCATGTCTCTGCGCCCCCCCTGGCAGGGGTGTGGGGGGCAGGCGGCTCTGCATGCTCCCCTGCCCCCAGCACCTTCTTCACAGCTTCCATTAACCGGTTTCTGGCAGCTGCAGAGGCGGTTCTTGCGGGTGTGGGCAGCACACAGAGACCCGCTGCACCCCTCCCCAAAAGGGGCACACAGAGACATGCCAGTAGCAGCCGGCCACAGCTTCTTCCAGGAGTGGCGGGGAGCTATGGCAAGCAGCCAGGCAGGCAGCCTGCCTGAGCCCTGCTGTACCGCCGGCTGGGAGCTGCCTGTGGTAAGCGCCTCTCAGGCGGAGCCTGCACCTCACACCCTCTCCCACACCCCCACCCCCTGCCTCAGGTCAGAGCCCCCTCCTGCACCCAAACTCCCTCCCAGACCCTGCACCCCCTCCTGCACCCCAATCCCGTGCCCCGGCCCAGAGCCCCCCCTGCACCAAACTCCCTCTCAGTGCCCACACTCCTCAGTCTCTCCTGCACCCCAACACTCTGCACCAGCCCAAAGCTCCCTTCTGCACCCAAACTCTCTCCCAGACTGTGCACACACTCCATTAATATAGTAGAAATGTGCGGCCCGTGACAACTTACCCAAATTCGTAGAGTGCCCCCCCTGTGAAAATTATTGCCCACCCCTGGGCTACAGTCACTCACTCTTGTGCTTTCTCTGGCCCAAATGACAGAGAGAGAGAGAGAGAGAGAGAGATCCCAAGATGTAGATCTGCAAAGACCAAATAAGATTCTATGTGGAGCTAGTAACAATATATTGAATGTTTGTGGAGAATTCCTTGGGAAACTGGAAAAAGGACAGAAATTTCTTCTACAAATAATATATGTACAAGGACTAACAACTCTGCTACTAGTAGTCTTTGTATTGTAGGCAATCCACCTAGTAGAGAAATGGCAAAAAGCAAATGACACAGGAGCTGTATCTACATGTCTTCTCAGGGCTAGGAAAGCTGTCAGGAGAATACAAAAGAAAACTAGGTTTCAGAGTAGCAGCTGTGTTAGTCTGTATTCGCAAAAAGAAAAGGAGGACTTGTGGCACCTTAGAGACTAACCAATTTATTTGAGCATAAGCTTTCGTGAGCTACAGCTCACTTCACCGGATGCATAAAGTAGAAAATACAGTGCGGAGATTTATATACACACAGACCATGAAAAAATGCATGTTTATCATACACATTGTAAGGAGAGTGATCACATAAGATGAGCTACTACCAGCAGGAGAGTGGGGTGAGGGGAGAGAAAGCCTTTTGAAGTGATAATCAAGGTGGCCCATTTCCAGCACATTTCCACGAGTTAACAAGAACGTCTGAGGAACAGTGGGGGGGGGGGGGGAAGGAAGAGGAGGAATAAACAAGGGGAAATAGTTTTACTTTGTATAATGACTCAACCACTCCCAGTCTCTATTCAAGCCTAAGTTAATTGTATCCAATTTGCAAATTAATTCCAATTCAGCAGTCTCTCGTTGGAATCTGTTTTCAAAGTTTTTTTGTTGAAGAATAGTCACTTTTAGATCAGAAATCGAGTGACCAGAGAGATTGTTCTCCGACTGGTTTATGAATGTTATAATTCTTGACATCTGATTTGTGTCCATTTATTCTTTTACGTAGGGACTGTCCAGTTTGACCAATGTACATGGCAGAGGGGCATTGCTGGCATATGACGGCATATATCATATTGGTAGATATGCAGGTGAATGAGCCTCTGATAGTGTGTCTGATGTGATTAGGCCCTATGATGGTGTCCCCTGAATAGATATGTGGGCACAGTTGGCAATGGGCTTTGTTGCAAGGATAGGTTCCTGGGTTAGTGGTTCTGTTGTGTGGTATGTGGTTGCTGGTGAGTATTTGCTTCAGGTTGGGGGGCTGTCTGTAGGCAAGGACTGGCCTGTCTCCCAAGATCTGTGAGAGTGATGGGTCATCCTTCAGGATAGGTTGTAGATCCTTGATAATGTGTTGGAGAGGTTTTAGTTGGGGGCTGAAGGTGATGGCTAGTGGCGTCCTGTTATTTTCTTTGTTGGGCCTGTCCTGTAGGAGGTGACTTCGGGGTACTCTTCGGGCTCTGTCAGTCTGTTTCTTCACTTCCGCAGGTGGGTATTGTACTTGTAAGAATGCTTGACAGATATCTTGTAGGTGTTTGTCTCTGTCTGAGGGGTTGGAGCAAATGCGGTTGTATTGTAGAGCTTGGCTGTAGATAATGGATCGTGTGGTCTGGGTGAAAGCTGGAGGCATGTAGGTAGGAATAGCGGTCAGTAGGTTTGCGGTATAGGGTGGTATTTATGTGACCATTGCTTATTAGCACTGTAGTGTCCAGGAAGTGGATCTCTTGTGTGGACTGGTCCAAGCTGAGGTTGATGGTGGGATGGAAGTTGTTGAAATCATGGTGGAACTCCTCAAGGGCTTCTTTTCCATGGGTCCAGATGATGAAGATGTCATCAATATAGCCCAAGTAGAGTAGGGGCATTAGGGGATGAGAGCTGAGGAAGCGTTGTTCTAAGTCAGCCATAAAAATGTTGGCATACTGTGGGGCCATGCGGGTACCCATAGCAGTACTACTGATTTGAAGGTATACATTGTCCCCAAAGGTGAAATAGTTATGGGTGAGGTATTTTCCAGTTTATGCATCCGATGCAGCTCATGAAAGCTTATGCTCAAATAAATTGGTTAGTCTCTAAGGTGCCACAAGTACTCCTTTTCTTTTTGCAAAATAAAACTGGTGCCATCAGCAACTCCCGTGGCTCTCAGATTTTAACACAGCAAAAGACCACCAGTTCTTAGTGCCTGTACTAGTTTCAAAACCACTGGACAACCTTCCACTTAGAAGTCAAAGCTTTCTAGTCGGTCTCATGCAATTTTCTTTAAAAAATGAGCACATACCAAGGAAAGCAATCATAGCAGCAGATGCTATCTAGAGCCACAACGGAAGAAAAAGCTTTAGAAAAAAAAGATGTCAAAATATACATTGACCTTTTTCTGGCAGCAATTCAAGGTAATTTCAGCAAATTAGAGATGAACAACTAAAGGATGAGACAGTTCAAAAAATCTTACTCCCTCAATTCTGCTAAAGACAGTGGGGTTGAAGGAGTCAACTTTCCACAGACCTTCTAGCAGATCAGCAGGACCAAAATGACCTTCATATGACCATAGTCTACTTCCGAGCAGAGGGCACATTTTCACTTCCTTTTGTGCTTCTGAAAGAGGTGTGCTCCAAAATCATGAGAGACTCCAAGGAATAAACAAGTATAAGGTATGAGCACAACAATCAGTCTCAGTAGGCAAATTCAGACAGTAGAGGGCTGAGAGGCATGTAACAAGGAAATAAAAAACCCCAAAGACTTCTGCAAAAGACCCATATAAAGCACTCCTGACATCTTGGTCAACACCACTAGCAGAACGTCTGCTAGGAAGACAATTAAGTTTAAACCTCAGTGGCCCAACTTGAAATAATTTTGAAAACAGAATGCCAAAATAAAAACCAGGCAGCAGCAAAACGTCAATGTTCAGCACAGAACAAAAGTGCTACCTAAACTGAGGCCAGGGAACTAAGTTTGGGTCAAAAGCACCCAGATATTTGGATCCATTCAGAACCAGGCAGAAACACCAGATTCTACCTAGTGGAGACTTCAAGGGGACTTCTCTGGAGGAATCAGGTTCATCTTCAATATGTCCCAACACAATGAAGAGAGGAATTGGGACCTGCAGGTACTCTGTAAATGGGGTGACCATATTTCCCAAAGAGAAAATGGGACACCACACAGGGCTGGCCCAAGCTCCCCCCTCCTGGGGCTGGCCCCAGCCACTCACCCAAGGCACCCCCAGCCTCCCCCCCCACCCAATTGTCACTGGTCACTTGATCAGTTGGCAAGAGCAAATGGGACAAGTACCCAGTTTTGCAAAAAAAGTTGGGACAGCTGGAACAGGGTTTAAAAAAGGGACTGTCCCAGCCAAAATGGGACATACGGTCACCCTCTATCTGTAAAAAAGTGAGCCTCCGCCACAGGAAACTGCACACAGAAACTCAACAGAAGTGAGAACACTGTCTAGAAGGTTGATCAGACCCACCCACAGATTCGGTTATTAGAATACTGCCTAGGATGATTTAAATGCAGTTGATAAGAGGATGTAGTGTAAATATTTTAAGAAGCTGGAAGTTTATTTTGAACTGTATGTATATACTGTACATTGGTTCAAAATTTAAGTTTAAAACTTTTATTTTAAAGAAAGGGAGATTTGGAGTTGTTATGGAGTTCCTGGTCCTCCAGTTATCAGAGAGGACCATAATGTGTTGCAGTGGGAAGCCTAATAAAGGTGGGACTTCCTGGGCAGGGAGTTTTCTTATTGCTTAGGCTCTTTGTGTTTGTTCTTTCATGACAAATAGCTCTATGGGTCGCAAGCACTAAGGTCCCAATTCAAGCATGTGCTTAAATGCTTTGCTGAAATGTGGCCTGTATTATTTAGCACAGGTATTTCTCTAATTATGACACATGGAATACTGACTGATCAATAGCCTTCTGATGTATTTAAATCGTATTCTATTAATCCACATAGACTACAATTTAAAAGGTATTTTGAATCGAGATAAGTACATCTGCTTTTTAAATGTAGTTCTCTCCCCTGTCCCCTGCACAAAAAAGAGCTGAAGCGGTTTCTTAGCAAAAAGAACTTCTCAAGTTGTCCATGTGCTTTATTTCAAATCATCTGCTCTTCAGTTCAGTTTTTACTTATGTGAACTCTGTTCTGTGTCAAAGCCTATTAATTGATAAAATAATTTAAGTACAGAATAGAATGAAATACTCCATCTATAAACTTCTATTATATAAAAGAAAGTTTTTTGCACTGATCCAGCATCTATTGTTGTTTGTAACTTTGCTGGTTAGTTGGATGGCAAGCTGCTGTTAGATTCTGCATGCATGCATGCTACAGAATCTATAGCATATAGAGGCATGCTTTCAAGGATTAAAGTGATGTACGGAGCTGTAAACGGATGTTTGTTCTTATGAGACCACAGGAAGCAGACATGCTTTTGTCTTCCTCAGTGATTACTGTGACTGCTCATTGCATACCACACTATAGCAACACCCAGGGGCATTAATGTTGAACCATTTAGTCAGCTCCAGGCATATGTCACCCAATCCATGAGGCAATATAATCATCTTCAGACACTTAGAGATCTCCAGACAACAGGCAGAAAGATGAACAGATAAGGTGAGCACGTTTGCTCCCTCATTAAGCTGTATGCTGAAGTTTCTGTTTTATGCATTACGTAATCAACTATTAACTTTTTTAGTGCATTTGCATTTTTATTTCTCTAGCTTCTCAGAATAGATAGCTGAAAAAAAGAATCTTCTATCTAAAAACAAACAGAGGTTTCTTTTTGAAGTATTTGTAATTCACACTTGCAATAAACGCAATACTTAAACATCCATTATTCATTTTCTCTCATCTGATTTAAAGCAGTTCTTGTTTCATAGAGAAAATATGTTTCCAATGTAAGCTACGCTATGGTCTCCACAAGCATAGCTAAATTTGTTTAGATGCAGAATTAGAGAAAAATCAGTGATACTGAACTTCTAAAGTGAAAGATGATAAAGACTAAATGAGTGGGAGGAGACTCACTAGACCAAGTGCACTAAAAATGAACACATTGCTTTAATAAGAGTATAAGTCAATTAGATATTCATTAGAGCTTTTGAAATGTTCATATTAATTTTTGACTGGACAGAAATTAGTGTTCCATATCACAGATATTTCAACCAGATGATCAGTGCAGAAACCTAAGATTTAGTGCACATGGAATGAGCGATCCAAAGTACTCAACTATCTTTTTCTTCTTACTTTTTTTCCTCATATATATTATATATAAAGCCTCAATATGTTTCCATTCAAATATTACATCATAACCAATTGCCCTCTACAGTGGATAAAAATATATTTGCCAAGAAAAATCATTTCTCTGTTATTTTGCATTCCTGTCTCATCACTTAGTCATCCTGGAGGCTAATACACCAAATATCATGACCTACTGTTTCTGTGGAATGGGATGCATGCTATGAATATTGCTTTGACAAAGATGATACTTGTATGTGCCTAGAGGATTTTATTTATCACCCATGTGTGTGTTTTATTTATGTGAATTAGAATCAGAACTGGGTAGGATTTAAGTGAAGCTTGCAGCCATGTTGAGCTTTAGATTTCTGATATATAAACCTGAGTGTTTGTATGCTCACTGTGTTTCCATGTTTTCTTTTTTAATGATGTTTCATTAGAAAAAGAAGTAGTGTGTCTTATGATATAGTAGGGACTCTCCATGGAAACTCTCCATTGAGCACAAGTGCAATCTGTAAATTCAGCAGAGTTGAGATTTAGTCCAGTCCATTTGATATGGCTCTAATTAGTTTCAGTCCAAAGCAGAAAGATCAGGGTAAAACATAATAAGTTGTTCATATGCTCAAGGACACTGCACCTCAAGAAATATTTGCTGCATTCTGAGCACAACCAGGATTTTCTTGGAACTATTTGTTCTGATTCAGTTTTTTAAACTTGTTTTGTGCAAAACAGGAGAATTCAGATAACTTACAATTCTGCTGGTTTGTTTTGAAAAATATGAAAGGATGAATACATTTCCGTAGATTTCAAAGTGTATGAGACACATCCAGTTTCTTAATATGAATTTTAAATGTGACTGTGTTTAGAATACCAGGACCACAACCATACGGCGGCTTACTTAGCTTTAAGGGTATTTTGGAATCTTATTATAGAACCATACTGTAAATCAGTTTTTTTTATTCTGATAATATTTTTATCTTAAGGAAACAAAATCTGAAAAAAGCACAACCCATTTAAGAAGGTACCCATTTCTACAGCCATTTTACAAAAGGAAATTTAATCATGTGAGGCTCATAGCCACTAGATCAATAATGTCTTATTTAGATTGTGGGTTCTTCACGGCAGGCAGAGTTTACTCCTCCATGTTTGAATGGGGCCCATTCTTGGTTGGTTCCTAGGCACTACTGTAAACAATAACTGTTCTAGTGACCTTTGGTCAAAAATGTTTATGACAGTCTTGCCATAGATCAAGTGCAATGTGTAATACTAAAAACGGACAGGTTATATTTTATTTGCTTTATTTTAGGTTTGATATGTTTTTTCTTCGTCTTGTAAGCTAACCCATAAGGGGAAAACAAATCCAAAATACAGTTGTCAAGTGGAAGAGAGAAATATGGAAGATAGCTAGGCTGAGAGATACCTGGTTGGATGGACATAATCAAATTAGATACAAGGTTGCCAAGAGATATGGTGACAATGCAGTCAGTGTCCAGCATAGTTTTGGAATGCATATGCCAAGGCATCATGTCAAGCAGCAAGAAAATGTTGGCTGAGGCCACCTGGGGACGTTGTGGGGGGAGGGGTGTGGCAAAAGGACCCGTTAGCCTCAGACCCTCCCTTTGAAAGGGCTCCCAAACTGAGGGGCGGCTGAGGCAAATCTGAGTTGTGTTGTGACCTGG
Organism: Lepidochelys olivacea; assembly: GCF_965140295.1. Classification (NCBI taxonomy): domain Eukaryota; kingdom Metazoa; phylum Chordata; order Testudines; family Cheloniidae; genus Lepidochelys; species Lepidochelys olivacea. Next base: position 68,601,228 of record NC_140418.1, on the reverse strand, counting down.
TGGTAACCTGAGAGGCACTGCAACCCGGTGAGCCGGGCTGCGATGTCTGGAGCAGGCACCAGCCCCAACCCCATGGGACAGGAGCTGCTGCTGCAGGCTTACTTGCCAACCTGGGACTCCTCTCCGTGTTGGGTTTTGGGGGTTGGGGGGGGGGAGGGAGTTGGTAGGGTAGATAGCCTCAGCTTCAGATTTTGTCCCAAGCCCCCAAAAACATCTACAGCAGCCCTGCAATTGGTACCTCTTCAAAATAGTCTGGTGTGACACCTAGATCAGATCTGGGGCACTTCAGAACCAGAAAGTTAGACTAAAGGGCAGAAAACGAGTGAATGTTTCTTCCTAGGCTGGTCCTCAAACCACAAAGATCCCTGGGATCTCTGAAAATCCATGAGAGGTGAGGGCTATCTGCCTCCATGCAACCATGTGACCCTGCTCCTCGTGCCCTGATAGTCAGAATTCTTCCAAGAAGCTCCTGCCACAGTGCAGCCCCACTATACCCTCCCAGAAAGTGCCTTGGTTTAAAGTCTCTTAAAGAGCCATATTAAAGGACCCATATGTAGTGCAGTTATCTGTTCAATGCTTCTTCTGGGCCTAATCCTGTTCCCATTGGACTAGGATCAGGCCCAGAGTGAGGCACCTTTACCCATCTGCAATGCAAAACACAGATTCAGCACAGTCTATTTTTACTTAAAGAGTTCTTTGATTTGTTTACCCTGGAATGTATCAAGAAATGCTGAGATATCATTAATGCTAGCATACATAAACATTATTCATTACAATATACTGTCTCCCAACTGGGCAGCTCCCCATTTCCAATGGTCACCTAATTAATGGACATCTAATAGACCCATCTGCAAATCTTACAATGCAATACTTTCACAAAACTAATTTGAGCTTGCCACTGCAGAAATGATGCAGTACTATGGGGTACAATTAACTATACAGAGGCATACTTGATCTTAGAAGCCTTAGGGGTAATCAATAATGAGTTTACTTTCTGTGAATGTTATGTAGTTATAAGCACAGGATGATCGGCTTGAATTACTTAAGTTTTGATTACCTTTTCTTACTAGGATACAAGCTCTCAGCAAATATGGAGCTAGACAAAGTTTTATTACACAATAAAATTCCTAACCAGTTCTAGAATTAAAATCTGATTGCCTAAACCATAAAGCAGTGTCTTGTCTGTCTAAAAGTTTAATAAGTACAATATTAATAAAACAACACGTGAAACCACTGATACATACTTCATGTGCTTCCTTTCCAAACACAAGAATATGATTTGATGTTATAAGACTTAAAATATGCAAAAGAAGGAGTGATCTGATTGGCCAATAAGTATTCTGAGCTGTGACTTTTGCCTAATTCACAGGTTGGAATTTATGAGTCTCATCACTTAATTAACAAGGAATCCAAGAACTGTGACTGCAATCGGCATAATTCATGGAGGCTTGGAATTTATGAGCCTCAGTTAGCAAGGTAAGCAGGAGAACAAGATCTGACTGGTTAAAAAAAGAATCTCAGGAATATTGAGTGTAATTGAGCTCAATTATCTAGATTCAGAACATGTCAATAAGTGTATAAATGTTATATGTATAAAACACGTGACAGATGCAGTAAGATATACATGTGTTTTGCATTGATTCATATATAAAGAATCACAGAATTAGAGCTAGATAAGCCCTATCAGGTCATTTTGGCCAGTCTCGTGATGCAGGCTTCCCTACTACCCCCAGCCATTTGCAAGTGCTTTGTCTTGTCTAATTTTGAAACCCAAGCAATAGGACTTCCACCCCTTAACTTGGGAGTTTATCTAATAACCTATACATCTCACTTCCAAGAAATTTTCCTAATAGTCCACTTTCATTTTACCTTACTTAACAGCTTTTGTACCACCCCAAATAACTCCTCTTTCCAGATTACATCCTTCAGTTACTTGGTAGTTTATTCCAATCTGACACATACAGCACATCTGTCCAGACACTTCAAGCTACACCAATTTATTTAAAGGTATACTGACAACCAATAAGAGAGAGGGAGAAAAAGAAATCTGAGGACTGTCTTGCAGAGCTCCTCCCCATTCTTCTGGAGGAACAAAGTTTGTATCCAGCAGACTAGGACACAGGACTTCTCCCAGAACTGTAATCTCCCCAGTGACACATGGGAGGCCAATACTGGCTCCTGGCATTCCTACCTTTCCTAGGTAGCGCAGCTCTAGGAGCTGTAGAATATTTATAGAGAGTAAATACTGGTTTGGGGTGGTAGCTAGACTCCACTCATATATGCTTTCAGCCTTAACTCTTCTGTAACAAAGATGCTCATTTGTGAATATAAGAACAGTTTCATGACAAATTCAGTGCAACTATGGAAATCCCATTAAATGTGCAGCTATTTATTTAATATTCAATACTACAAAGCCAAACTGTTTTTAATTAAAACCCAGGGGGTTCCTCTGGCTAGCCTATAAGTGAGAAAATCTTGGAAAACTAATTTCATACTGTCATAAATATAAAGGGAAGGGTAACCACCTTTCTGTATACAGTGCTATAAAATCCCTCCTGGCCAGAGGCAAAATCCTTTCACCTGTAAAGGGTTAAGAAGCTAAGGTAACCTAGCTGGCACCTGACCCAAAATGGCCAACGAGGGGACAAGATTCTTTCAAATCTGGAGGGGGGGAGCAAAGGGTTTGGTCTGTCTGTGTGATGCTTTTGCCAGGAACAGATCAGGAATGCAAGCCTTACAACTCCTGTAAAGTTAGTAAGTAATCTAGCTAGAAAATGCGTTAGATTTTCTTTTGTTTAATGGCTTGTAAAATAAGCTGTGCTGGAGGGAATGTATATTCCTGTTTTTGTGTCTTTTTGTAACTTAAGGTTTTGCCTAGAGGGATTCTCTATGTTTTGAATCTGATTACCCTGTGAAGTATTTACCATCCTGATTTTACAGAATTGATTCTTTTACCTTTTCTTTAATTAAAATTCTTCTTTTAAGAACCTGATTGACTTTTCATTGTTCTTAAGATCTAAGGGTTTGGGTCTGTGTTCACCTGTACTAATTGGTGAGGATATTATTATCAAGCCTTCCCCAGGAAAGGGGGTGTAGGGTTTGGGGGGATATTTTGGGGGAAGACGTCTCCAAGTGGGCTCTTTCCCTGTTCTTTGTTTAAAACGCTTGGTGGTGGCAGCATACTGTTCAAGGACAAGGCAAAGTTTGTACCTTGGGGAAGTTTTTGACCTAAGCTGGTAAGAATAAGCTTGGGGGTCTTTCATGCAGGTCCCCACAACTGTACCCTAGAGTTCAGAGTGGGGAAGGAACCTTGACACATATCATTTTGATTTAAGAAGCCCATAATATTACAATTTCAATGAAAAGCTAACAAACTGTGTAAATCAAATATTGGGCCCAATTACAAACTGTATTATGCCGAGAACAACCTAAAAACCTTAAAACATTTTAATATAGCATTAAGGTTCATAAACACATGAAAGCCAGGAAGTTGTAATTAAGCCCCTACCCTACATCCACATCCTAACATCACGGTGCCTACATTCTGCATAACTAGGGCCCCACCAAATTCTTGGACCATTTTGGTCAAGTTCACGGTCATAGGATTTAAAAAAATTTAAATTTCATGATTTCCACTATTTAAATCTGAAATTTAACAGTGTTGTAATTATTAGGAGTCCTGGCCCAAAAAGGAGCTGTGAGGAGGGGGGTTGCAAGGTTACTGTGGGGGGAGGAGGGGGTTGCAGTACTGCAACCCTTACTTCTGTGCTGCTGCTGGTGGCAGCTCTGCCTTCAGAGTTGGGCAGCTGGAGAGTGGCAGCTGTTGGCCAGGAGTCCAGCTCTGAAGGCAGAGCCACTGCCAGAAACAGCAAAGAAGTAAGGATGGCATGGTATGGTACTGCCACCCTTACTTCTGCACTGTTGCCTGTAGAGCTGCACCCTCAGTCAGCAACCGCCACTCTCTGACCACTGAGCTCTGAAGGCAAAAATGCAGAGCTAAGGGTGGCCTGGTATGCTATCGCCACCCTTATTTCTGCACTGCTACTGGCGGGGCACTGCCTTCAGAGCTGGGCGCCTGAGCAACAACTGCCGCACTCTGACTGCCCAGCTCCGAATGCAGCGCAGAAGTAAGGGTGGCAATAACGTGACCCTCCCTAAAATAACCTTGTGACCCCTGCAACTCCCTTTTGGGTCAGGACACCCAATTTGAGAAACATTGGTTTCTCCCGTGAAATCTGTATAGTGTAGGGTAAAAGCACACAAGACCAGATTTTACGGGGGGAGTCCAGATTTCATGGTTTGTGATAAGAAAAGGAGGACTTCTGGCACCTTAGAGACTAACCAATTTATTTGAGCATAAGCTTTCATGAGCTACAGCTCACTTCATCGGATGCATACGGTGGAAAGTACAGAAGATCTTTTTATACGCACAAACCATGAAAAAATGGGTGTTTACCACCACAAAAGGTTTTCTTTCCCCCCATACCCCACTTTCCTGCTGGTAATAGCTTATCTAAAGTGATCACTCTCCTTACAATGTGTATGATAATCAAGGTGGGCCATTTGTGTTTTTCATGGCCGTGAATTTGGTAGGGCCCTATGCATAGACTAAGGTGCTCTCTCTCCGAGGAAAAGAAAAACACCCCAAAAAAGCCTCAATTTTGGAAAAGATACTTTTATGTACATGCAAACAACAACAAAAAACCCTCAAGTTGCTAGTTAAAAGAGAAATGCCATTTTGTCTTGAATACTCCCTTTAGCGATAGAACTAACATTTCTCTGTGAACACAGTAGATTTAGCCCAGTAGAAATTGTTGATTTTGTTCTCAGATGGTATTTTACTATGAACATCTAGGTCCAGAGACAGAAACAAAGTTTTACCTTTGATCAAGTTTGTAAATACTTTTGAAAACAAAATCTGTTTGTTTTAATTGTGTTCCAGATTTTTAGAAGTTCAGGATAGTATTAAAGACAAAGCAACAATGACTGCACTTCCAGACTATGGGATGGACAAATGGGGGTACAGGGCTGTGTGATTTAATTTACCTTCATCTGCCAATCCCTGCTTTGTGCCCTTCCCAAGGCCCAATTACTTGTTAATTACTTGCAAGTAACTGGGCTTTGTGCAGGCAAGCCTCCGAATTACAATACAACTCCTCTGCAGTCACTATCCTTGTCAAATATTTGCTACAATTACTGTTAAAGCAGCTTACCTATCTTTCCTTGACACAGTGGTGTGGCCACTCCCTCAGCTTCCCCTTGATAATGGTCTTTCATGGGCAAGTAGAAAGATTTCAACATCCAGCCAAATCAATAAGGGAATCTTTTTCTTGCAGAGGGAAATCAGAGTCCAACTGGGCAAACTGCACTTGGCTCATGAGTTCTCCCCTGGCTCACAGGGTTTCCATACCATTCTTCTAGGTGAGGGGCTCCCAAAAGTAGAACCTTAACCATGCAGATTTTGTCTGCCTTTTACCCAAAGCCTCCACTCTTTAATGCTGCCCAAGGCCCCTTTCTACAATAGCAATCTAGATTCAATCCTTCTGCCTACCCTCTTCTCTCTACTTTTCCACTTTCTCCCTGGTCTCTTCCCAGAAGTCTGACACTAAACTGTTGCTCTTTTCCAGCTCTTGTTCCTAGACTACAATGAACAGCTGACCCGTAGATCATGCCTCAGTCCTTGTTTCTCTCCTACTGAGAGAAGGCTGCCTCTTTTACAGCAGGCCCCGCTTTCAGCCTGAAGTTATATGATTCTTCTCAGTCACATGCTCCCTGTAGGAACCACAACTCCCAGAGTCTTGGCCTTAAAGCAGTCAAGCCCTGAAATAGGGCTGGTTGGAGCTGGGCTTGTATTTAAAGGAACAGGCTAACTTGATACATAACCCACTGCCTAGCCCTAGAACGACATTTAGGTTCTCTGAACCACCTATGTGGGCGAGGTGCGTTGCGGGGTGGGGGTTTAGGGAAGATCCCATGGCCCTTTCCCTGGCCTGCCCAAAACTGTCCCTACATACTGAGCTATTCTCAGTCCTCCAGTGCACTGGCTTTCCAGTGCACTCCCTCCACATGGAGCACAGTTACTCATCTGGAGCTTTCTTCCAACACCCCTCTGCAGGTTTTACATGGTTATGTGGTGCAGATGGATCAGTGTCAGCCTTTTTCACAACAGGTGTATTTCACACCCTTAGTGAATTAACCAATGAAGAATTATTAGTAAAAGAAGGACCAGCTTTCTTGAACATTCCCATACTCAGTGGGCACCTATACATCACAAACTAAAACACCCAAAGTCCAGCACCAGGATGCAATGGGTCTCAGGATGGATAGTCTCTTATTGGGCTGTTACAGGTAAATGCTCACAAGTAAACAATAGAGGCCAGATCTTAGTCCCTGGTCCAGCTGCTAAACAGCTGGAAAGCCAGCAGATGCATAGCCCGGAGGATAATTCCTGGATGACATAGTGCTGCTCCATATGTCACCTCACCACTGTGGGGGGCAAAGCTATGCATCCCTATGCCCCAACAACCCCAACTGCTGGAGCAGGCCTTTAAGACCACAGTCAGCTAAACATAAGCTAGAGCAACTGAGAGGCTGTTCTAAATTATACCTGGGACCAGTCCAAAGCGTAACTAGGGGAGTTTAAAGGTGACATCCTGAGCCCCAACCACTCTGCCCCCGCATTGAACACAACTCAGGAGGACTAGAAACGAGCCCCGGTGGTTTTATTGAGCTTCTCTCAGGCAAGCTCAGAACAATGTGTAATATTTATTACCTTCTGTAATATATAAATATGAGGAAGCAGAGTTGCAGGCTCAGTGGCAGCCCTAATTCAGAAATTTTTTTGTTTTATATTACTTGGGCATCATTTTTGTGTTTAATTAATGTGTAATAATTCCTCATTCTTCCTACACTAAATCCCACTGACACACACACAACTTAGTCCTCAAACTGTAGGATATCTTCATTAAATTGCTTTGCAGCTGCAGCTATAAACAAAATTACTTCAGAGAACTCTATGGGGAGTAGAAGAATTCCTCAGTAAAGATTTTTTATAGATCTATAGCTTATTTTAATATGTAAAACTTGACTAGCATAGTCTGTTGACATTTTAAATATTATCAAGAAATCAAAATAGTTTGATTTCAAGATTTGAATCAGGTTGAGAAATGTACAAAGCAATAGCCTGTTTTAATATCTCAAGTATTTCAGTAAATATTCTACCTGATGATGGACTCTGTGGTAAATTAAATATTCACAGATCAACACAGACCAAAAGCTCTTTAACTAGAGCAGTTTATTCCCCCGATTTAAAATCAGTACAGCAGATAGTAACTTTACTTAGGAGCTGGTCTTCAAAATTTATTTGCCAATCATAAAAGCTATTGTATCAGAGTTCATGCAGTTATACTGTGTATACAGTATGTTCGCTAAGATGTACAATGTTCCCTACCTTCAAAGCTAGGCTCTCAAAGCAGTTTAGCTCTTGCCACAACATACACCAATGCTGTGGAAGCAAAACTGGTAAATATTCAGACACAAAGAGCATTTTGTGACTAACGCACAGGACTGAGCATCAGAACATTCCATTCCCAGCTCTGCCTCTGTCTTGCTGTGTAACCTGGGGAAGTCATGCCACCTCTATGAACTTCAGTTTAGCCATCTCTAAAACGGGGATTAAAAACAAGACTGTCTCCCACCTTACTTGCCTGGAGTGGAAGTATTATCAGAAATGTATTTGTCTACGTTCTGTCTCGTGCTGCACAAAACTCAGTGCAACAGAGAATTCTGCGTATCAGGGAGCTGGCTTCAACTTCCTGATTCTCAAGGCCAGCTCTGGTCTTAATACAACTTCAAGCTGCTACCAGGCAGCTTTCAGTACTGCCACTGCCTTAGGGTCATTGACACTAGTTCTGCCTCTTTGCTGTGGCAGAACATCATTCATGCCTCCTCCTTGCACGCTACACAGGGAAGAAGGGTGGCAAAGGACCATGGATTTGCTGCAATGCAGCTTCACCAGCACAGAGTTTCCCTTCAATGGGAATTCTCTGCTGAACATTAGCAGGTTATTTTCAGGTTCTTTGTATGCCCTGAGTGGTGCAAAATAGCTGGAACCCAGCTTGTGACCCTGGCCCATTATTAGAGAAAGAGGCTAAGCCCATGTCTACACTACGAAAGTACTCCGATTTTACAGAAGTCAATTTTTGGGAACAGATTGTATAAAGTCGAGTGCATGCGTCCACACTAAGCACATTAATTCAGCGGTGTGCGTCCACAGTACCGTGGCAAGCATTGACATTCCGCGCGGAGCACTGTGGGTAGCTATCCCACAGTCCCCGCAGCCCATTGAAATTCTGGGCTGAGCTCCCAATGCCTGATGGGGCCAAAACTTTGTTGCAGGTCATTATGGGTAAATGTCGTCAGTCAACCCTCCCTCCCTCCCTCCATGAAAGCAACAGCAGACAATCATTTCATGCCCTTTTCCCTGGATTGCCCAAGCAGATGCCATAGCATGACAAGCATGGAGCCCGTTCAGCTCACCACAGCAGTTATAACCATTGTAAATACCTCACGTATTATCGTGCAGTTTATGCAGAAACAGCACCTGAAAAAACAGGCGAGGAGGCGACAGCAGCGCGGTGATGAGGAATGAACGCAGATTTCTCTAAAACCACCGTCCCCAGCATTTTGGAGATCATGGTGTTACTGGGGCAGGCTCATACTGTGGAATGCAGATTCTGGGCCCGGGAAACAAGCACAGAGTGGTGGGACCACACAGTGTTGCAGGTTTGGGATGATTCCCAGTGGCTCCGAAACTTTCGCATGCATAGGGGCACTTTCATGGAACTTTGTAACTTGCTTTCCCCTGCCCTGAAGCACAAGAATACCAAGATGAGAGCAGCCCTCACAGTTCACAAGTGAGCGGCAATAGCCCTGTGGAAGCTTGCAACGCCAGACAGCTACCGGTCAGTCGGGAATCAATTTGGAGTGGGCAAATCTACTGTGGGGGTTGCTGTGATGCAAGTAGCCAATGCAATCATTGAGCTGCTGCTATCAAAGGTAGTGACTCTGGGAAATGTGCAGGTCATAGCGGATGGCTTTGCTGCAATGGGATTCCCTAACTGTGGTGGGGTGATAGACTGAACTCATATCCCTGTCTTGGGACCGGACCACCAGGGCAGCCAGTACATAAACCGCAGGGGGTACTTTTCAATGGTGCTGCGAGCACTGGTGGATTACAGGGGACGTTTCACCAACATCAGCGTGGGATGGCTGGGTGTTCATGACACTCGCAACTTCAGGAACTCGGGTCTGTTTAAACGGGTGCAGGAAGGGATTTACTTCCCAGACCAGAAAATAACTGTTGGGGATGTTGAAATGCCTATAGTTATCTTTGGGGACCCAGCCTACCCCTTAATGCCCTGGCTCATGAAGCCGTACACAGGCAGCCTGGACAGTAGTCAGGAGCTGTTCAACTATAGGCTGAGCAAGTGCAGAATGGTGGTAGAATGTGCATTTGGATGTTTAAAGGGTCGCTGTTGCAGTTTACTGACTCACTCAGACCTCAGCGAAACCAATATTCCCATTGTTATTGCTGCTTGCTGTGTTCTCCACAATCTCTGTGAGAGTATGGGGGAGACGTTTATGGAGGGGTGGGAGGTTGAGGCAAGTCGCCTGGCCACTGAATACGCACAGCCAGACACCCAGGCGATTAGAAGAGCACAGCAGGAAGTGCTGCGCATCAGAGAAGCTTTAAAAACCAGTTTCATGACTGGCCAGGGTATTGTGTGACACTTCTGTTTGTTTCTCCTTGATGAAAACCTGCCCCCTTGGTTGACTCTAAATTCCCTGTAAGCGACCCGCCCTCCCCCATTCGATCACAGCTTGCTTGCAAAGGAAATAAAGTCACTATCATTTAAAAAGCATGTATTCTTTATTAATTGATTATAAAAATAGGGAGATAACTCACAAGGTAGCCCAGGTGGGGTGTGGGGAGAGGGTAGGAGGGAAGGAAAAGGCCACTTCAAAACTTGTTGAATGACAGCCTTCTGTTGCTTGGGCTGTCCACTGGAGTGGAGTGGTTGGGTGCTCGGAGCCTGCCCCCCGCATTCTTGGGCATCTGGGTGAGGAGGCTATGGAACTCGGAGAGGAGGGAGGGCTGTTAAACAGGAGCTGCAGCGGCAGTCTGTGATCCTGCTGGCTTTCCTGAACCTCCACCAGACGCTTCGGAGCATGTCCGTTTGATCCCACAGTAGCCCCAGCGTTGCATCCTGCCTCCTCTGATCTTCCTGCCACCACCTCTCCTCACGTTCATCGGCCACTTTTCTGTACTCTACTATTGTGTCCCTCCACACATTCTGCTGAGCATTTGCAGCTGCTGGAGGAAAAAAAGGGAGTGAAGTATTTAAAAAGATACATTTTACAGAACAATGGCTATACTCTTTCATGGTGAACAACACTATTCACTTTACATAGCACACGTGATTTTGGTACAAGGTCGCATTTTGCATCTTATATTGAGTGCCTACGGCTTTGGTGTTAGAGATCACACAAGCAGTGCCAGGCAACAGAATTTGGCGTGCAGGCAGCCATGGTAAGCCATAGTCTTTCGGTTTCTGCAACCTTCGTAACAGCAGCGCCCTCCTCTCCCATACCAAGCAAAGCACGTTGAGTTGGCCATTTAGTGCTGCGGTTTTCCTCTTAATGTGTAGCAGCAGAAACCAAACTAACCCCCACCCCCATCCAATTCTCTGGGATGATTGCTTTACCCCTCACCCCACCGCGTGGCTGGTATCAGGGAAGATCCCTGATAGCCAAACGTGAACAGCTCAGCGCCAATGCCCCCCCCCCACCGCTTGGCTAACTGCGGGGAGGATTTCTTTTCAGCCACAGGCGAACAGCCCAGTAGGTATGGCCACCTCTGAATGTCCCCTTAATTAAATTTCCCTATTTCAAGCAGGTTACCATAACGATATCACTCTCCTGAGGATAACACAGAGAGATAAAGAACAGATGTTGCTTGAACGCCAGCAAACACTGGGACCATATGCTGCCAGTCTCTGTCATGCAATGATACCAGATTACTTGTACTAGCATGGCGTGGTAAAGTGTCCTACCATGGAGGACGGAATAAGGCTGCTCTCTCCAGAAACCTTCGGCAAAGGCTTTTAGAGTACCTCCAGGAGAGCTTCATAGAGATGTCCCTGGAGGATTTCCGCTCCATCCCCAGACACGTTAACAGACTTTCCAGTAGCTGTACGGGCCACAAATGCATCCCAAGTCCTCAGGGCTACTTAATAATTAAAAAAAACGCTTGCTTTTAAAACATGTATTATATTTTAAAAAGGTACACTCACCAGAGGTCCCTTCTCTGGCTTGGTTGGGTTGGGAGGGTATTTCAGTCAGGGTGATAATAAGATCCTGGCTGTTGGGGAGAATGGTGTGCTGCGCTCTCCTCAAGCTCATCCTCCTCCTCCTCCTCATCTTCCCCATCCGCAAAATCCTCAGGCATGGCGGAGAGTACCCCATCATTGGAGTCCACGGACAGGTAGTGGTGGTGGCCCCCCCTAGAATTGCATGCAGCTCAGGGTAGAAGCAGCATGTCTGGGGCTCTGTCCCGGAGCGTCCATTTGATTCTTTGCTTTTCTGGTATGCTTGTCTGAGCTCCTTAAGTTTCATGCCGCACTTTGTTGCATCTCTACTGTAGCCTCTGTCCCTCATGGCCTCGGAGATTTTTTTCAAATGTTTTGGCATTTTGGAACAGAGTTCTGATAGCACAGATTCATCTTCCCATACAGCAATCAGCTCCAGAACCTCCCATTCGGTCCATGCTGGAGCTCTTTTTCCGATTCTGGGACTGCATGGTCACCTGTGCTGATGAGCTCGCCTGGCCAAACAGGAAATGAGATTCAAAAGTTCCTGGGGCTTTTCCTGTACACCTGGCCAGTGCATCTGAGTTCAGACTGCTGTCCAGAGCGGTCACAATGGTGCACTGTGGGATAGCTCCCGGAGGCCAATACCGTCGAATTGTGTCCACACAAACCCTAATTCGAAACAATGATGTTGATTTCAGTGCTAATCCCCTCGTTGGGGAGGAGTACAGAAATCAGTTTTAAGAGCCCTTTATGTAGAAAAAAATGGCTTCGTTGTGTGGACGGGTGCAGGGTTAATTCGATTTAACGCTGCTAAATCAGACATAAACATGTAGTGTAGACCAGGCCTAAGTCACTTGCTCACTCCTCACGTCTGCAAATGTGTCACCCAATGAGATACTCACAGCTTGGCAGCTGTTGACACGTGTCCAACTGTCAGGCAAACCCAGACCCTTGGGACCCCAGGAGGCTAAGGCAGGTGACTGGGGGACAGCCCATTTCCATGTTTGGAAAGGACTGTATGTATTTGTAGACGAGTTAAGACACAAATGGTCACAATGGAGTTTGGCAGTCTTTTGTGTAGGAGAAACTTATGGCTGAAGGATGGTTTGATCATAGCTCTTTGCTGGAACTCTTTTGTGCCATATCATGGATTATAAGTGCACTTTGCTTTTGCCAGCTAATATGACTATTTAACAGTGTTCATGATTGTTCTAATAGGTATACTAGCCTAGGACACAGTAACACTAATTTCGCTCTCAGTGAAGAAATATCCTGCAACTGGTATATGAATTCATCCCTGGTGTATGAGTTTGGCCCATCAAGTCCGAAAGTACAATTTTCGAAATGGCCCATGTGGCTTTGGAGCCTAAACTCCATTTTCAAAAGAGACTTAGGCTTTTAGGAGTCTATGTGTCATTAATGAACACTTAGGCACAGATCCTCAAAGTTACTTAGGCATTGCAATGCCTATTTTATATGCAACTCCCCACTCAGTGGAATCCACAAATCCTGAGTTGGCCATCCAGGCTCCTTTTACAATGCATAAGGAGAGATAGATGCCCGAGAATGGGATTCACAAACCAGCTCTCTACTCAGGCAGCTGCATACACTAGCCAATAGCAAATGCCAAGGAGATGTGTGTCATAAGCTGTGTCCCCTCTGGAGCTAAGTCTGGGCAGGAGGGAGATGCCTATCTCTTCTTGGGATTCACAGTAAAGGAATCCTCTCCTAAGTCATTTCTTGTAAGAACAGTTGCAGAGCATGCCTAACTTCACACAAAACAGAGGAGGTAGCAGCCTCTCTTGTAAATTTTAGCCCGATAGGTAGAAAGGCCATTTGCAACATCAGATCATCTAGTAGCAATTCTCCAACCATCTAAAAAGGCATCTATATCTAAATAGATGCTGAGAGCATGTAAGAATCAGTGCAAAATCCAAAAGTCATGTGGCCAAACTGGAAAGGAACCTGCTCTATGCAAAATGGGCTTATGGCTATTTGTATGTAGTGGTCACCTGTCCTGAGATAAGACATGTAGTATCAAGCCTTCCAGCAGTCTCCAATGGGTGCAGCAGTGCTCCAAGTACCATTATGCAGTGAAGATTTTTATTTTCTTTTTAGGCTCAGTGGTTTACTGTCTGTTCAATAGGTAGTACTGCATTGCCTCTACGTGCCTTTCTTACATTACAGCATATGGCTGAACCAATCAATTCCATTGTTGCTCAAACGGCATAGAGACCTCCACTATGCTCCAGCATTCATATTCAAACCCCTAGCTATTCTGCATTGGCCAACATCCTGGCTCACAGATGGAATGTATACAGTGGTCCTACATGTGCCAAAAATTTGGAAAAGCAGTACTGGCATTATAACTTGTTCTCAATAGCTCATGCAGAGCAACCTCAGATAAACAGTCAAATTGTCTTCTGGTCGCTCACTATGAGAGCCTGATACAACCCGCAGACCCAGTCCGATGCCACTCATCTTAGAATTAAAAAATGGAGTGTGGAAAGGAGCCACAATGGGGAAAAACACACACTATCAGGGTGTTACGTCATGATATCTAATACAGTCTTTAAACAGAGCAACTTTGACAGAGGTTGCCTTGTATTTTTATTTTCGAATGAGCACTTCTCTTTCCTACTGCTAGCCAAAAGCCTTTCCAGCAAGAAGGTCACTCAGATACAAGAAGCTTCCTAAAAAATATGGGAGGGAGCACCCTACTGAATTCACTCTATATAAATTCATTACTAAATATAAAGAGAGATGGAAAGGAAATTTTATACTTGCAAGGCAGACTGAACAAGCTACTTCAGACTCAAATAATTGTGGTTTGGGGTTGGGTTTTTTTGGTGAGGGAGGGTGGGAGTGAAACAAATGGACAAAATAAAAACACATGCTAGCTGGTTGAAATCATTAAAAGGTGGACTGGTGTGGGGACATTCCACAAGCGATTGCGAAATTGCTTTGAATAAGTCTTCCAGGGGCGCAATGATTTTTATACCTTGGCTTTCACAGTGGTTGGTATGAGAGCTTACCTTTTATGGCATTGTGCTTGCTGTGGCTCTGCCTAAAAAGTATTCAAGCTTATCTTTTCTCCAAGTGTGATTTTTATACCGTGGCTTAGAATCGTAAATAACCTGCGTTATTCAGCTGTGACTTTGCATGCAAGTGCATTTTCTATGGAAACTCTTCCATGCCACATCTGACATTGAAAACTTTTCTATTTAGTCAGAGAGATGTATGCTTAAGAAACATAAAAAAAATGTAATTACTTCACACTGCTCTATGCTATTCGGTGTCTGAACTAAAGGTTTGTTTCACATCTAACCGAGCCGATATACATAGACACCTCCACACAAAGTTAATGATATATTATTGAAAAAATATCCCTAAATGACATTGTCCTTCATGCAGCGTCCTTTATGCAATCTAGTAACAAAACAACAACTGCCAGTAAAGCTTTTAACAACACACATGCTCAAATTGTGCTAGTTTCTCTTAGATAGATTCGGCTATTGACGCGACAGGTCACAATGCAATTTAGAAGCAATTAAAAGGTAATGAATGTGCTGAACTGAAACCTCTGCCTGGGAGGCTTTTTCTGTGTACAGGGAAAGTAGATAGATTTGCGTCGTTCAGTAATTGCTGCTGGTGAAATGGCAATGCAAAATGCTACTGAAATGGGCCGCCAACGTCTGAAGGACAGGCTGTTTTTGTGATGGTGAATCCGTTGTCGATGCAGCAAGGTACATAATCTTAAAAAGCCATTACAGATGAAATAATTAATACCCCCCCCTGCAAAAAAACACCCTGCAGTGATAAATTTCTTCTTTTTTTATTTTGCATGATGCTATTTTAACATTCTTCTCCTGAATAATGACATTTTTAATGTTTTGTGAAGATATAAAGTGACAGTATTGATTGGACACCTGCACATTTTCCACAGAACACTGCATGACTTCCTGCAGGATTAATGTCCTAGCAAATGAGGTAGAACTGTCTGGGTAGTTAATTAATGATGGTATACGTCAAACACTGATAAAATCAAAATGATGGATATTATATTAAGCCACGAAAGTTCAGACCGGTTTACTCTCCATTTAAAGATTGATCTAAAATGGTGTATGTAATGGCTATGTTTTCATAAAACAGTTAAGTGTCTCCAGATCCTAGAACATTTTCTTCAGCCTGTGTTTTATGAGAATCACAGCAGAGTTTTTTATATTATCCTCTCCATAACCTCGTAATCCAGGTTTTTGTTTGATGCGTTTGATCATCAGCACTAAGGCTGATGTGTGAACCTGTTTGGACCAGAACTTGCTGAAGATTCAATCAAACTTTAAGGCAACCCAGACTGAAACTTTGAGGTTTGAAAATGTTTTATTTTACCACTATGTATTTTTGTATGCGCCTACACTTCCTGGTTGTTCTCATGGTAATTCCATCCTGATCATAAGCAAAAAACCCAGAAACGTTAGAAGAGAGCCTCTTCTTGCAAGATTCCTGGCAAAATTGTGCCTACTCCAAAGAAATACTTCAGATAACCCCCAATTGCTTATCCAAAGTGAACCCTTTCAAAAACTTGTAAAAGAGTTGAGGGCAATGGATTTGGTTTAAATTGATATCCGCAAGGCTAAGGTAAAGCAAATATCTGGCTCCCAAACGTCCCACATGTCATTTTGCGAGACTGCATTATTTCACATGCCACAGGATAATTGCATATAACCCCATTTTATGTGATATGGCATACTTTTTTTAAAAAAGCAATTTATTTCAACTGCTCACAGAAGAAGGCTGAAATCCCATTAAAACAAAAATATTTCCGATTTCCCAGTTGCAGGTGGCTTACAAACATAGGTATCCTGACTACAAGAATGGTGATCCGTGATGCTTGGTAATATTAAAAAGTTAGCATAGCAGCTGCCAATTCCACAGAACTTTGGGAAATCAAAGTTTGTCTATCAGTAAACTGTCATTTTGACAGGATATACTGCCCTGCATATTCCACAACAGAAGAACATAGCAGAGTCCAATAACTGAGTAACAAATTTAAGAAGACAGGGATAGAGTATGCAGAGATATGTCTAGAATGTGGCAAACATTAGAAAGAGAATAAAATAACCATACACCCAAATGGTGGATACAAAACCATCCCACCAAAACAGGGGCTAAACTACATGACTCGCAGCAAGGGTAATTGTGAAATGAGCAGCTAAGCTCTACAAAACGCATTGCAACATACTCTACTTTTGTTTGTTATGTTTACGGTATAAAGGAATGTAGGATGGAAATGACTTGACAAGAATAACTAAAAATCCTCCAATAGATAATTCTGTTGAGAGGTGTTTAAGTGTTGACCAGCTGAAAACCCGGCCGCGTCACAAGACCACTCTTCTGCATTGATAGGTACATGTGAGAAAAACTTCTGAAACAGGAAGACAGACTAGAATTGCTGAAGCAGCATAGTTTAGAGGGAAGAAAAGGTAAATTAAACTGACACTTAAACTGTGAAGTCCTTGTGATTAAGTGGGTTACCTTAGTTCCTGCTTCATGAAGTTCATTAATAATCTCACTAATGGGATCATGGCAGAGAAGACGAATCACATTATCTAACTTTTTAAATCTAGTAGTTATTATGAGGAAAAAATAATATTTTGTTCCAGTGTATGTCTACACTGTGGCTGGGAAAGAGCCTCCCAGCCTGGGTAGCCAGATTCACACTAACCTGGCTTGAGTTTAGCTCATGCAAAAGCTGCTTCATATCTGATGAAGCCATGTAGAAGAATCCTGTTACAGCCAAAAGTAGACTGAAGGGCTTTAGGATCACCACTGATTTGTGAAAAACGGTCTGGTGGATGCTCCGAATAGAGTCAGGCCATGTTTGGGTATTCAGTTTTTCAGAATAGCCTCAATCATACACAACTCCCTTGAGTGCTCTCAGAGAGTAGGTCTGGGGCCCGGATAAGGAGCTGGCTGCTCAGACAGGATTTTCAAAGCACTCAGACCCCCCATCCACTCAGACAAGTGCTTCTATTTTAGTGATGTCCAGGGTACGGTGTAACCAGCAGCCACAGGGCAAGCTTTCCACTCACTGCGTGAAACTGGCCTTCTGGGTTCAGGCTGGAGCCTGGGCTCTAGGACCCTGTGAGGTGGGAGGGTCCCAAAGCTCAGGCTGCAACCCAAACCCGGACGTCTATACTGCAGTTAAACAGCCATGCGACCTGATCCCCGCAAGCCCAAGTCAGCTAGTTTGAGCCAGCTACAGGTTTTTAATTGCGGTGTAGACATATCCTTTGAGGTCAATGCGAGTTTTGCTACTGACTTCAATGGCAGTGGACTATCACCCCACTGTTTTCTTTCCACCCCATTGTTGGGTTGAAAAGCGAGTGTGTCACAGTTATAATATTAACCAGTTAAGTATGGTCTGGGGTTTGCATCAGGTTATTGCTGGCAACTTCCATTGTAACAATCACCATTAAAAAGCCTTTTAACCTTTTATTAAAGATACAGCATTGCTTTCATCTGTCTCTTTGGTTACAGGCTCAAAGCAGTATTGCAAAAGATGCAGTTGTCTTGGCTTGCTCAACAGCCCTCTTATTTGACAGAAAGCAAAGAGAGAAAGACAGGAAAAAGAAGAAATAAGGTGGGGAAGAAAAAGGACTTGCACGAGGTGAAGGCAGGAACCCAAGTGTTACTTCCAGGTGGCGGTCCAGATTTAGCCAAAGCTGGTGGAGATGGTAGTGTCATTGGTTCCCTCTCTTTGGTCTCGTTTCATCAGGACTATGAAGGCCCAATGGTGTCACAGTGTCTCCCATAGTCCCAGGGGATGGTGTGGGTGGCAGTCAGAAAGGTAAAGCTCACTTCTTTCAGTCCACCCATTTCCACATCACTCCTACTCAGTGACCCTTTAGCTAAACAATGACAAAGAAAGGATGGCACTCTCATCCCATTAACATTAATCAATGAAAACACCTTTCAGTAGATTTCAACTATAAACATTTCCTTCCTTTTCTGGAAACTTTCAGCTCATTGTCATCAAAGAACTTACCAGAAGCCTTTCAGACCCCCTATCACAGTTCTTTCAAGGTTGTGTTGGACTTTTGCTAACTTGGGTAACTAAGAGCACAAGCATCTGCACAACTAATTAACTACATCCCTACTCTCAAACACGGAGGCGAGCATGGAGATGAGAAGCAGTTCAATGCAATGGCTGAGGAGATGGTAGTGAGGCTGTTGGTGGGGGGCAGGAGATAGGACGAAGGAAGAGACTCACTTGGGTGGATATTTCTGGCTGTGAACCATGCTGGCTGCAGCACATATGACCAAGTTAGCGTGCTACATGCTAAAACAAAAATTAAAGAGAGGAGGAAGGAAGCATTTACCCTGGTGGAAAGTCAGAATGTTTCCTGGGACTTTGTTGGCTCTTTCCGTTGCCCAGCAGTTACCACATGCACCCTGCATGGCTTCCTACTAGGGTTCAGGAGTGGTGCAGGGACTCATCTGAGAGGCAGTAGCTGGGTACCATAACCTGGAGTGAGTGATGCTCTCTTACTAATCCCTAAAACTGAGCACTCAACTGTCTAAGAGCATCCAGGCCACATAGATGCCCTAAGCAGGGCAGCATTTCAAGAACTTCTGCTCTGCTCATATTCAGCTTGAGAAATTCCTCCGTTCTGAAAGCATCTAGCAATGACAATTTGATTTTCCTCCTGCATGGCTAAGTAAGCCTTTCAGAATTGCCTTGCATGAGTCTTGCTCATCAAGCATTGTCTTGTTCGTTGAAATCAATAGTAACTGCAATTTTCAGTATCTCTGAAAATTAGGCCACTTACTTATGGGTCTGAACATTGATTTACATATCTAGCTTTAAGCATCCAAGTTTAAAAATATTGGCCTAAGTAAATTCCACAAGGCCAGACCTAGACCCACATTAATAATAAGCACATGTAAATCTCAAGCGTTCCTAGCTCCCAACACTGCATAATCCAGTACACTGCTGCTGCTCTGAACAATGACAGGTGGGATTTTCACAGGAGCCTCAGAAACTCAGGCATCTGATTCTCACTGAAAAAATCAGTGGAACTGGGCACTTAGATTCCATTTGTGCCTCTGAAAATCAGCCTTACATATCTGTGAGAGAAGAATGATTTGCAAATATCATTCAGCATTAAAAATAGAATGGGACTTTGGGGACCAAGCTAGTTCAGATCAGATTCTGCTCATCCTAACATACCTCCTTTCTTCAGAGCAAGCCAGTCTCATATGCACTTCAGTAGCACGTATCTTTGGACTGACTCTCAATATGTTCCTGAAAATGACCCTGGAGAAAACAGTTATAATAGCAGTAGCAATAAAAAGATGTAGCTCTTTATAAATGGAAATAATGGAAGAAATGATTAGCATAGTGATCTTGTTAACTTCAGAGAGTTACCCTCTTTCTTTAACAGTGGAAGGAATAATAGCAATTTTACAAATCTACTTCTCCAATGAAAATCCTTTTAATTTAATACACACACACGGTAAAAAGTTTTATAGCGTGTACTTGAAGTTTTAAGTAATTCAAATTTTAAAGCTGCATAATGTACCTCTCTTGTTCTGAATATGCAAAGTCAATCATTTCTCATTTGAGCCTCCGTGCACATTATAGGCCTGATCCAAAGTTAATAAATGCCTTTCCATCAATTTCAATTGGCTTTGGATTAGGTCCTATATTATCTCCATGTAATGGGTGGTGGGGTTTGTATCCTTGACAAAGGGTCAGAAATCAATGATAAAACTGAATCAAATGGCCAAAATAAGCAAATTGCACAATTCTAAAAATAAACGTGCAAATCCAAAGACTCTTTCCAGTAAATTAATGCAACCAGCTGAAACCTACACTGTATGATCCTTATTCTATATAGTGTAAGGCATGATCCTGCAAAGATTTAAGCATGTACACCGTTTTACTTATATGGGTAGTCGTATTGAAGTCATGGAGTAAAGATAACGCATGCTTAAGTATTTGCACGATCAGGGCTTAAGGGGCCAATTCTGCAAACAATTTTGCATTTAGGCCCTGATTCAGCAAGGTACTTATGCATGTACCTAACTTGAAGCATAAAATTAGTCCCACTGACTTCAGTGGAGCTACTTACATGTTTAAAGCTACGTGCGTGTTTGATAATTCGCTCAGCACTTTGCAGGACTGGGTTTCTAGCAAAGAACAGTTTACTGAAGATTATAACTACACCTCAGTCATGAATTCAGTAGTAAATTTAAGAGACCCAAAAGCCTCAAAACACATGGAATTTGTGGCAGACAAAAGCAAAGGCAATTCATTGGCTGGATGCAAATTGGAGTCACCCAGCAAAGATTTTTGAGGCAATACTTAATCCTGGAGTAGTGAATAGTTTAAGGTCTGATATCTCCTGACCAATTAGGGCTAGAAATGGGAGATATATATCACAAGAAGGAAAAGAGCCTCTCTTTCCAATGGTAGGTCCCAAGATATTAGAATTTTTTAAAGTATCATAATATGTGCAAAAGTTTTGAGAGATCATCTCTAGAAAAGTCTAAAATTTCTTCGTGGTAAATTTCAGTTTCCTCTTCCTGTATGGTTGGACACAAGGCACTAAAGATGCCAAGCTTTACAGCTGTAGGGAAATGTAAATCAGCACTCAGAGCGATTTTTAAAATGTTTCTAAAATAGCTTTTCTATGAAATATGGGGCATATCTAGAATACATGATGGTGTGGTGTGACAAAACAGTTGTATTGGCATGCATTGGGGATGACATGCATAAACACACCAGTGGCTTTGCACAAATAATACAGTCATGCTAAACTCAAACTACTTAACTCTTTTATCCACACCACACTAAAATGTATCCTCTTAGGCCACAATTCAGGAAAGAATTTAAGTATGTTCCACTAAAGTCAATGGAATGTATGTATGAACTTAAAGCTAAGCACATGCTTAAGTGCTTTCCTGAATTGGGACTTTAGCACCTTCAACTTCACAAGCCCTTCACTACTGAACTATTGTTCAGAGCTCCTCTTGAACTCTACTGTAAAACAAACAGAAACAAAAATCTAATCTCAGAGTTGTTCTGTACTTGAGATACAAAGCCTAAAAGCATTTAACTTTCAGATTACCTAATGTCTTTATTGATACTTTTTTTTACTGCTCTGCGCTTGATCATGTTTCTAAAATAAATCTATACAAAATGAACTTTTTACAGGCCTTTTATCTGTTTAATAAGGGTCACCATTTCCTGCTTCAGCAGGGTACATCAAGCTGTACAGTTCTTCAGAGAGGATTATTTCTAGCACATTACTTCCTAGAGCACGACTACTCTGTAATATCCCTTAACAATCAATTAAGCCTGAAACAAAGTCTGATATGGAGTTAATGACTTCAACTCATTGCTCAAATCCTTTGAGTGAGCAACAACCCCAACACTGTTTTATGGGAGGATGATATTTGAAAAGCACTGGAAATGTTAATATTAAAATGTTTTTAAAACATATTTATGCTTATGCCATTAGAACATCTTGATTTTTTTTATTTATTTTATTAAGTCAATTGATAAGAATCTCACAGGCATTCAATAAGGTTTTTTAAAGTTGTTGTTGGAACATCTCTCATATCTTCTCATCAGAAAAAATAATGCTCAGAAAATCTATTGTAATTTTGCATTTCTGTCTCTGCACTTATCAGCTCGTGATAGAGTGGTGAAAAGAGCTTTAAGAAAGGAAACTTGGTAGCAAATCTAAGGCCTGGATCCTGCCACTTACACACATGCTTAACTTTTTGTCCATTAATAGTCCTGTTGACTTCAGTGGGACTACTCATGGACCTAAAATCAAGAATATACATAAATCTTTCTAGGAGTGGACTCTTAAGAAGATACACTGCCTTTCAAAATGGATGTATCCATATGCACACAAATAGGGCAGGAATTTTTCTACATTGCTACATTACAGTCCCTGTGGGAATGATTTCTTGAAATTTTCCTCAACAAGTACATTTTCTGGGAGCTCCAGATTATCTGAAATGCTGGGGATAGAACATCTAGCAATAACTCTAGAAATAATCTCTTATGTGTGGTAAAAGTTCAAAAGCAGGCACGTCACTTGTAGGTGGCAGTATGTTACCATTCTGCCATATGGGAAAGTAATTTCATGGAATATTATACTGGAAGTGAAGAGGGTTTTTTTACGGGGGGGGGGGGGGGGGGGAAGGGAGGTCACATTTTTGTGGTACAGACAAACCAAATTTCCCAACCTTTCCAGGGTTGTCCTTTCACATTTCCATTCCATTAGCCTTCTCACCTCCTCTGCCTGCGACTGGAACCACAGATCTGAGCACCTGCATGCAGGTAACAACCTCCAGGGCAATCCACTTGCTGATGCCACCATTTCCAATGACAGATTCATTCTTCTAGGGAAAGAACCTGACCTCTGAATATGAAGACTTCCAGGGACTCAGCATGAGCTTGAGATGAGCTACAATTTCACACTGGGACTCTTCAGCCTAGCCTATGCTAGAAAATTGGGTTAGCCTAACTATGTTGCAGAGGGGTGTGAAAAATCCCTGAGTGGCATAGCTAAACTGACCCAAATTCCCCTGTAGACAGCACTAGGTCAATGGAAGTGCTGCAGTGGTGCTGCTCTAGCATTTTAGGTTCCAAGCGCAGATTCCAAGCGCAGATGGACAGCAGCATGGTTTCAACTCAAGCTGATCAGGAACAAGATGGAGACAGAAAAAGACCAATGGGAGCAGGGGCCTACACTTGAATATTTCACATTGTTATGCTAAAAATCTCTCTTTCCTCTAACACCTATTAATTTAAATCCAGAAGTTATTACTACATACAAATCCTTGTGATTGTATCCATAACTCCTGCCACCCTAATTTTCAGTATCCTTTGCACATTCCCTTGAACTTGCATCTTGATTTCCAATTTGTAATTCCCCAAAATGTGAGTGCTTTGAATTTCAGTATAAAGGCAAATTCCTTACTAGTCACATTCATATTGCAGCATTCTGGTGTGCTGTTCCAAAAGAAAAAAAAAATGAAATTTGTGTGCAAAAACTGTGACCCTTCCCTGAATTAATAATCCCTTTTTGTATAAATGATTGTAAAACATTTTGTGATATGCTGCATGGAGGAAGCCATATAAAATAATTTGTAATTGTAAGATACTGCACTCAGCCAAACTGCAAGAAATAAGAGAAGGAAAGCCAAGTACCGAACCGTAATAAGAGGAAACATCTTCTTCAAGCATCATTGGCTCATTCAGAGAGGAGCTCCTCCTTCAAATAAGGGGGAAATAATACGCAAATAAGTCACAGAAATCAAGAACTGTTACAATACATCTGTCAGTAACAGAAAGAAAATGTATTTTAGAAGCAACATTCATCATGAAAAATCCAGGAAGAAAGTGGCACAAAAAAGTCACTCATCAAAACTTTACACCTCCTTTCCCTGGGAACACCTATAGCTCCACAAGATTAGCACAACAAAAGAAAATCTGAATAACCCAGACAGGAACAAGTCTTTCAGAGCAATCAAACAGTGTCTAATTGTCCCACCACAAAGTTAGAAAGAGCATAATGGAAAGTATAACTGAAGGATATTTTAATTAATTCTCTAAAATATTACGTAATTCAAAATATACTTTTTAGATCATTGAAAAATTATAAAGAAATACGAAGGGACTGTGTAAATGGTGATGTGTATGTGCTTCTGTTTAATGTATCTGATATAATACAATACACCAAAATCATGTTTGATTCAACTGCTTACTAACAATTTGGACACTCAGTTTTCAACTGACCCCACTGGAGGGAGGAATATGGGGTGTATAATCTCACAAATTGTAATAGATTTTTTTTAATCTAGGGGCAGATCCTATAGTCAAAAGCCTCGTCTTCATTAGCTTTTTAAAAAGTGGAGGTGTTCTTAATGTAAGTAAGTTAGCTAATGTGAGGTAAATCCTCGTGAAGACAAGGGAGCTTGTAACTTTCCCATGAGTTATCAGGTCAAGTTAAAGATGGTGAGGGAGCCTCAGGTTTAATTTTACCTGCAAACTCGCATCAAAACTTTGAACTGCCTTGTCTTCACTAGGATTTTACCTCATGCTAGCTAACTCAGGTTAGGAACACACTTTTTCCTGATGTATATCAATGGGATTTGTGCTCCTCAGAGTACGTCTGCAACACAGTCTGGGACAGCAAGCCCTCCAGCCCAGGTCGAGAAACTTGGGTTAGCAGAGCTCATGCTAGTGCTCTAAAAATAACTGTGTAGACAGCTCTCTGAAGTATGGCTCAGCCTGGAGCTCAGGCTCTGTAGCGTAGAGTCACTCTTATTAACACAGCCCCCTAAAGTTAATTGCAAATTACAGGCCACATTCATTAGCATACTTCAACTGTTCATGCAGGGCTCTCTGTGTTTTCCAGTGTTTTAAATGAAAATGGAAGCCCAGCATGCGAGGGCTGGAGGAGCTTGGCTGAGGGGCAGGCCAGAGATGGTGGGTGAAAGCCCTGGCTGGAGTGGGGGCAAAGGACCCAGCTGAGTGGGTCCAGGTGGAGTGAGGGCATGGGGCTGGCTGGGTCTACGGCTCTCCCCACACAAGCAATGAAGTGTGCGATTCTTCATTTATTATATTAATTTATTTTTTTAGCAGTGCTGACAATGTGCTAAAGCTTCCTTAGATAAAGTGTGCAAAATCATCCTCTCAGATCCAATTTTTTTTAATTGCCCAAATTTTTGCCTAGAACTGAAACCAAACCCAAAACTAAATTAAGTATTTCCAAATATTGAATCTGTAACTATTGTAGTGCCAGTAAAAGTTTACCAGATTTGTTCATAATCACTGATTTCATTAAGCCTGCTCATGGGCAATTTTCCTATTTGCCACATTCTTGTCTCTGGAAGTAATTATGAGGAAGAAACAGAGATGCAGCACTATGGTTTACACTCAAAAAAGTGTTCTAGTGCTTTCCTTGTCTAACACAGATGGTCTGATACTGTGAGGTGCTGCATTCCTCCTGAGAAGTGCTGAGCACCTCAACTCCCATTCTCAGCAGGCACTCAGGACTGTGCAGTCAGGCTGATGGTTTGCATTTCCAATATATCTCTGCTGCTCAGGACCCAGCATTCCCTTACAATATATGGGGATGTATTGAAAGGTTTCTTTATTGCTGTTCCTTGCAATTATGTTGTGGGCACTTCTGCTCAACCAGTGCAAACTGTGCATCAAAAATCAATAAAATCTAATCCAATACCTTGCTTGCATGATCACAATAACAGATAACCTGGTAATATTTACTGTAATACTGAAGCTATTCAAAAATTGCTCGCTACAATATTTTAAACACACTCAGAATTAGTTACTAATGAACATGTACAAATACAAGATGAAGAAAAGGAGAACGTTATCATTGTCAATGACATCCATGTTCAGACTGCATGTAGACTCCTCAGAATATTACATAAAATCCCCAATTCTATCAAAATCCCCTACTTCATTTTCTTCCCTTGTGAAGGTACTTTATTCAGTTTTAGCTATGAAGAAAGAATTTTAAAGGTGGCCTATTTGTTCCCACCCAACCACCGAGTAGCAAAATGTCAAAACAATATGAATCTCCCACTGATGTGTATCTAGGGCAGAATTTGGCCCAAAATGTGAATGAAATTTATGTTTGTCCTACAAAAGAAACATATATGAAGGGTCTAATTCTGATCTTACACTGGCAGAACTCAATTTTATACCTCTGGAGTTATTCCTGATTTTCACAGGTAAATAAGATGAGAAAGAAGCTTCAAATGTTTACCCTTGGATCAAAACTTATCGATTCACTGTTATCAGGAACTCTGTGACTGAGGAACATCTATGCCGATGCTTCTGTCAAATTTGAAGAGAAAATACAGTGATTTGTTGTAATATTTTAGGGCAGACGCTCATACCCTTACTCATGTTGAGTAGTATCTTTCTCCATGAATTTAATTGTTTCAGAGAGTAAATAATTAAAAACGATACCTTTATTATTGTTATAGGTCTAGAGGAAGCCACTAGTTTTACACTTTGACAGAGCAAAAGGAGGGCTGAATTAGCTTTGTCATTAAAAGACTGGAAATCAAAAAGTATCAAAGCTGTTGAAAGCTAAGTTTATATTATGGAGATGCCTGGTAGTGATTCTATAATTAGGGTTGCATTCTAAAATGGATCTAAGATGGGGAATAAATTCCCGTTATTCTCTAAAAGTAGGTGGTCAATTGCTGTGAAAACTCCCACAGCCTCAGTTTTTACACGCTTTGGATTTTCTATGTAATTTCTGTTTGGTTTCTCTTAATAATGTTTTAAAGACCGGGAGTCTTTAAATCTAAGCTCTGACTATATTTATTCCTTGGCAGCCCTACTTTTCATTGACTGATATCTCTTTAGAAAACATTGTTTAGCTACAAAAAACTTTCTAGAGTGGTGGACCTCTAGGAGAACTTGTGCAACAGAAAATATTTAGAGTTATTTGTAGCTGTCAATTACACTATAACAAAGTTCATGCACTGTGCACACAAACCTGATTGTTGGAAGTACATACAAACTTGATGGATCGAGGCAAAGGCCACCCAAGCATGACTGATTGACGGGACCTGGGATCCACCGAAACGTGATGGGTGGAGTGGGGGTGGCAAAGTTTGACTGTTGAGCTCAAAAATTAGGTTCATAAACCCATATTAGGCACTAATAAAAGGCCTGAATTCAGTATTGCCAATGCCAAATATTCAAAAATCATGAGTCAGGCTGTGATGGTGCCTCCCATAAGGCTTTATGGAAATATGCTTATGAATGTATATATGACATAATTAGAATATGTTTTATACTACATATGCCATGTAACATATCTCTCTAAAGGTTATGATCTACTGAATCTATTAATCTTATTTGTATGCATGTATTATTTTTGTATTTGAAGTTAGGAATATTGGCTATGCACTGGCCTGATTTTTAAGTAGCCTTTGTAAATCATTTGGTTAGCTTCTTGAGAAAGGAATGTGCAAATTAAGCACCCAATCAAGAAGCACTTAATGAACAATGGATCTTGGAATGCTCCAATCCACATAAGAAGTCTGCTTGAGGATGTTCAAGGAAGCATGTGAACAATGGCTACTACCTGTAAGTTCCGAGTCATGCACGGACATGTGACTTGCCCATGTGACTCCAAAACTCCATCTTGTAGCTGGGATTCTACACAGGGGGAGGGAGGGGTATCCACCCACAAGAGAAAATCTGTTTAAACCCCAGGGAGACCCTTCCATTTTGTCTTCAGCTGGCTAAGGAGATAGCCTCTCCACCCCCAAGGATACCTAAAAGAAGCTGGAACAAAGGACAGTAACTACAGGAAGAAAAGGAGTACTTGTGGCACCTCAGCGACTAACAAATTTATTTGAGCATAAGCTTTCGTGAGCTACAGCTCACTTCCTCGGATGAAGTAGCCCACGAAAGCTTATTCGTGGCTGTAGCTCACGAAAGCTTATGCTCAAATTAATTTGTTAGTCTCTAAGGTGCCACAGGTACTCCTTTTGTTTTTGCGGATACAGACTAATACGGCTGCTGCTCTGAAACCAGTAATTACAGGGGGTGTGATTGCTGGGCCCAGACTAGAAGGAGCCTAGTCTGTAAAAGAAAGCTTACTGGAATTCCTCTGTGGGTGAGGTTTTTATCTGTATTCAGTTTTCTTAGACACAGACTTGCGTGTTCTATTTTATTTTGCTTGGTAATTCACTTTGTTCCGTTACTACTTGGAACAACTTAAATCCTACTTTCTGTATTTAACAAAATCACTTTTTAAATATTAATTAACCCAGAGTATGCATTAATACCGGGGGGGGGGGGAGAACAGCTGTGCATACCCCTCTATCAGTATTATAGAGGGCGAGCAATTTATGACTTTACCCCGCATAAGCTTTATATAGAGTAAAACGGATTTATTTGGAGTTTGTACCCCATTGAGAGTTGGGCATCTGAGTGTTAAAGACAGGAACACTTCTTAAGTTGCTTTCTGCTAAGTCTGCAGCTTTGGGGCACATGGTTCAGAACCTAGGTCTGTGTTGGAGAAAATGGGTGAATCCCAAGCTGGCAGGGAAAGCAGGGGCAGAAGTAGTCTTCGCACATCAGTTGGCAACTCCAAGGGGGTTTCTGTGATCCAACCCGTCACACAGGCTCACCAAAAATCATTAGATTGGCTTTAAAATCATGAGAGTATATAGAGAGAATAGATTTGGTGTTCTTTTTATTTGCCTTCTGCTTTTTGAGCCATTAGGTGCACTGGGTTACATTTTGAAGCTTTCTCCACAACCATGAGGGCTAAAAATATACATTTTCTTTAAGAATGAAGGCTGAAATAATCACATATTCAATTGACTCCAGGAGCTGGGGCTTTAAGGAAAACAATAATCATTAGACTCATGACAACATTGTAAGAGTTGACAACACTGGAATTTCAAAAGTGCTTAGCATTTAAGTGCCTAAAACATTGACTTCAGCAGCCTAATTTTACTCACCCAGTTTTGAAAAGTCACGTACATTTCCACTTCCATGATGTTACTGCAAATGTTTGGGGTTTTCTTATTAACCATGTATAATACAGCACAGCAAGTCGTTTTAAACTCTTTTAATTAAAATATTTTTTTTTCAAAAAAATCATTACTTGGAGAACCGAAAATTTAAAATGGATATTTACAAAACTTTCCAATTTTACCTGTATGGATGGGAAAAGATTGAGTTCCACGAAGATAAACTATTAAGCTTTTGTTTAGCTGACATGAATGATTAGTGAAACTATTTGTCTGAAAGTTCTTGCAGACAGGTACATAATGTATTTAAATCATTGAAGTCTTCTGTCTATATTTATAATTACAACTTGGGAGCTGGTAAACTCTTGGCTCATTTAAACTGAAAAAAAATGGCCATATAATCATGATGGTTCTCCAATGACTGTGGCCTTTTCTGCATGCTGTGCAGCTTTGTCTGGACTCTTGGATGCTATTATAGACATGGTCAAAAATGTAAGTCACTTTCACAAGCTTCTTAGTTTAAAAACAACATTATCAACAAGGAAAAAGGTGAACATGAGCCTGTTCTTTTAATTCCTTTGGCTCTTACACCCCTCTTTTCTGAATGAGACATAAAACTGAGGTCCTGATTCTTGGTTATGAAAAGCAGAATTTTCGAAAGCTTGCGTGTATGACCTTGGCTAACTGTGTATCTAAAAGTCACTTTGAAGCAAATATGGCTACACAGAACACTGTCAGAGGTCTAGAGCAATGGCTCTGTGTGCGCAGAGGATGACTCAGCCAAAGGTTTGGTTCTGGGGTATTGTGACATTGTCGGGTGCTCCTGTGGGAATTTCAGAAGTATGCCAGGGGTTTCACATCTGTGCAACAAGGTATTGCTGAGATGGTAGTCCCTGTGGCATGACTAACTTAGAAGAACCAAGCTGATTCTTCTCCGTCTTTCACCTCCCCAAACCAGGCAGGACTGGCTTGAGAGCATGACAAAGGATAAATGCAGGCTTGGCTCAACTTCCCCCCCCCCAATCTCACTACCTCTAGTAGACACCAGGATAACAACAAAATTATCATTTTATAGTTAGTTGTTTTAAGAAAGCAGGAGGAAAAAGATTGTTCACTTCACATGGTTCAGGCTGCAGAACATCTATAACTACACTAGTAAGGAGGCAACTTTCCCTCCTCCCACACAAAACCAGTTACCTTAATCTGTGCTGCCCAGGGTGTTCAGGCCCCTCTGGCAGAACATAACTAGTCATATGGAGTATTTAAAGGAGCAAGACAGAGCACAGACATAAGTGAAGAGATGGAGTTTGGGTCTGCATTCCCAGTTCCCACCTACAGCAAGCTTCAAACTGTTTTTCAGAATCACATCCTAATGTTCAGGCAATGTAGATCATATTCAATTCATCAAATACCCTAGATACAGCTGTCTCTGGGATGACATGAAGCAGCCATAGCAACAGCAACACTACACAATAGTTTAAAGCAAGAAGCAAGGAAGAATAAAGTGAAATGTTCTTATCTTGGAGAGTCTCATGCTTTTTTCATAGCCTGGGCCATATCTAAAGAGGTGTCTCATGGATTGCATTTCATTCCCATTTGTGATCAGTGATATGATGACACGGAAAAATAATAGAAAAATGTTCTATATATATTAGCTGCTTTTAGTGCAATTTAGCATCTGGACACTAAGAAGAGGAGGAGCCAGCAGCCAACTCACCACAGACCACCAATAGGGTACTCCACTGCCAACTATGGACCACAGTTTGGGAACCTCTTTTTAATGCAATTAAATAAAAAATTATGCAGCCAGAATACAATTATCTATGATGAATTAGGCCAGCACAGTATGGCTAATATCACTGCACATGTAATTAAAAGCTATTCAATCTCTAAACACCCAAAATCTAAGTTTTATTCTTCTCCCCAAAGACAATAGCTAAAATAGTGCTGTGGCCCATAGCAATATCCTGGGCACTGGTTCAAATCTAGGTCATTCTACAGTACTGCAAATTGCCGAGCACCCTAACCTCTAGTTGAGGGCACTTTACCATTTGAATCTCTACTCCAAAGAAAGAGTCAGTCCAAGGAAAACTTAGTGGGATTCAGGAGACTTGGCTCCCTGCTCTGCCACTGACTTGCTGTATCACCTTGGGGGAGGCATTTGACCTCTGCACCGGTTTCCTCCATCCCCTCCTCCACCTTTGTTTGTCTTGTCTACTTAGTTCCTGCCTGGAAAGCTTACACTGCCACTCACTATGTGTATATACAGTGCCTAGCACAATGCGGCCCTGCTCTCCATGAGAGCTTCTCGATGCTACTGGAAATCAAAAAATAAATCACAGTGATTATGAGGCAGGAGGCAGAATCGCGGCATGGCCACACTACACAATTAAGGTGACCTAATTAACATCAGCAGACAGCCTTCCCACCGATGACTTCGCTTGTGCGCGGCTACACTTTACTCCTCCTGTTGGCGGTGTGCATCCTCACCAGGAGCAATGGTCTCGATTGTACGGTCAGCGTGGGGCATTGCGGGACGACTTCTGACAGCCCGTATCAATCGACGTAAGCAACGCAGTGAGTACACTGGCACTGCACCAACCTAGCTACATCGACATTGACCCGATGCTTCTCGTGGAGCTGGAGTTAAGCGAGGGCTAGACTACACTAGAAACGCTACAATGCTGCAGCTGGGCCACTGTAACACATCTGGTGAAGATGTTCTAAGGTGAAGGGAGAGAGCTCTCCCGTCGGCATAATAAAACCACCTCAGCGAGAAGCAGTAGCTACGTCGGTGGGAGACGCTCTCCTGCCAACATAGCGCTGTCCACACTGGCGCTTAGGTCAGTGTCACTTATGTCACTCGGGGGGGGGGGTGGCTTATTCACATCTAGGGTTGCCAACCCTCCAGGATTGGTCTGGAATCTCCAGGAATTAAAGATTAACCTTTAATTAAAGATTATGTCATGTGATGAAATCTCCAGGAATAGATCTAACCAAAACTGGCAACCCTACTTGAGCGATGTAAGTTATACTGACATAAGTGGTAGTGTGTACAAGCCTTCAGTGTAACGGGCAGTTACGGCGGCAGGAGTGAAATTTTAGTGTAGTTGCTTCTATAGTTAGCTCGACATAAGTGCCTTGCAGCAGCCTAGCTCTGTAGCATAGACTAGGCCTCAGATTCAGAACAGACATTAGGAACCACTCGGGACCTTGCAGAATCAGACATTTTCCAAGGCATAGCCCTTGCACTAGGGGTTGTGATATAGAGGTGGCAAGTCTGGCTCTTTGCAACTTGGAGATACCCTCTCCCTGGAGGAATCTTCAGTAGCCACTGGAGCCAGCCTTAAAGCTGCTGCATGCCACTGGAGCTGGCATGAGCTTTATCAGGGCTGATGATCTGGCCCTTTCATTTTCTGTTCTTAGAGCAATAAAAATACAGCAGCGAGTCTAAGGGGAATCTAATAATCTACCCATATTTTTCATATTGTTTACCTGATCATTAAAACAAACTAAAGCTGAATAGCTGTATATAAATCTCACAATGCCTTGGGCAGATGACTAGGTTAGAGACTATTATACAGTATAGTATCCAGTATTCAATTATGGCAAACAGATCTAAGATGGCCTAGCATAATGTAAGATTCTTAGACAACAATGTGATAAATTAAGCTCATCCTACTATTTTGTGCAGGGTGAGATTCCAGCCTATATCACTGTTTAGAGCTTGAATCTGAAATAAATAATCAGCTCAGAGCTAGCTTAAGACAATTTTGGGCACTAGGCACAGCAAGACATGCCCCCCCCCCTCAATATGACATGATTCTGTCACTGACTTGAAGTAGCAGCGACAGGCAGCACCCTCTTGTTGCAGAGAGGCAGCATTGGGGCAGTGGCATGGGGACTCCCCCCCCTCCACCCCAAAGGACGGCAGGAAGCATGTATTAGCTTGGGTGGATGGTCCACACCCAGAGGCCTTTGCTGGGTGGTACTGGCAGGGCACCCCACAGCAGTCAGTCTTACAAAGAACACTCCATTAGAGATACATAGGGCAGTTTGTCCCTCTCAGAGCATTGGGTTCAAGTTTCTCTTCTGACCCAGGGAGATATCACTGCATTGGTTACACTGGTGAGCAATTTTTGAAGCGTTTTTTTGTTTGATTGTTTTTTGCAACCGGCATGAATAGACATTTACTTAAAAAAAACACAAACCAAAAAAAACCCTGTGATTTGAACATAACCATGTAGCTTCAGGAGCTGGGGCTTTAGGCTTGAGCTTATAATGCTGATGCCTTAAACTGGCCCTGGACCAGCTTTCATACTGCTCAAGATTGGGGAAGCCTATTTTTCTAATTAAACCTACAATTAAATTTGTAAAATTATTTTTTTTCTTTGTTACGGAAATGCTGTCTGCCAATGCTGACTGTGAGGAAATTAGAAAACAAGCAAACATGACATATTTTAAAAGGGGCATTCTGAAAAGGTGCACTAGGAGATGCCACAGTCTTTGTTGAAAATTATCTGCCTAGAAATGAGGCAGTGTTTGCAAAGGCTGCTGTTGACTTCAGGGACTAATGCATGGCTAGGTTTTTTCCCCAGAGACACTATAGAAACTCAGACACTGACATGCAGCAGGGATGCATGTGCAGCTAAAGGGCTGTTTTTGGAAAACGGACACTGCTAGATGTTCCAACTCTCTCAGTGTTGCTCTACTGTACGCTTCTTCGTATTTCAGATGTTATCGTACTTTAAAAGGATTATATGCTCAGCTACGTTCACTCAACTGTACAGCCCCAAACTGGAATGCCATTTCAGGGGTTTGGTGGAGGTATTGTTTCATGGTCTCTGTGTGTATATAATGTCTTCTGCAGTTTCCATGGTATGCATCCGATGAAGTGAGCTTTAGCTCACGAAAGCTCATGCTCAAATAAATTGGTTAGTCTCTAAGGTGCCACAAGTACTCCTTTTCTTTTTACCATAAAACCATGTAAATGAAACTCATTTTTGTATATGTATACAACCCCACCCCCAACATCTAAAACCCATGAATCGGTTCCTACCACCCTCTCAAAACTTGTGACTTTTTAAGACAAAAAATATATGTTTTGAGTCCTTTTTATTCTGCTTTCTGAGCCTTTCAGCTGCCCTCAGGTCACATTTTAAAGATTTTCTCTGTAACCAGGAGGCCCAGAAAGTTACTTGAAACCTCAGGGTTTTTTGAGATTTTCTAAGATTCTTATGAAATCTCCTGATTCCAACAACTACATTTTGGGAAGAATACTGATATGAGAAGTGGCAACACTGTACCTGTTTTGTAGAATTCATGATGGAATGACACCTGACGTGAGTGGGTCCTTTGCAGCTGGAGTCCTTCTGCTGCAGGGGTGAGAATCACCCCATTCACCATTATTCCTGGTCTGCCCATGAAAGGGGTGGGATTCTCCCCTGTCCCTCCCTCAGGTAACTCTGATATTATCCAGCTTTGGTGCTCTTGGGGATCTGATTGTGCTGCTCATCTCCTCCGGGCTCTGAGTCTATGGTGCAGTGCAGTATGGCACAGTCTACACTTGTTTGCTGTCCTCCCCCTGTCGCCATATACTTTATGAGTGTGGCCATTTAACTCATAGGTTGGTGTGCGCAGAAGTGGCTCCCCTTTTGCTTTGGCTATAGGCAAATCTCCTCTGGAGCCAAGAGGGAATTTCCTGGACTGCAGACTGACCTAGCCACTGGGGTTTTTCACTGGCCCCAGAACATTTGGTAGGGCTATGGTTTGGGATTAGAAGGGGTTATGATTTATTGTTTTGCATATACGTCACAAATGTGTGGTTGCTGTAAGAGCAGTGGCAGCAAGTATGGAAGCCATTTACTTAGCAGGTTTTGGCTGCGTGCTGATGTAATGGCTGGTCATAAAAGTAGAAAGCTACCAGGTCAAAACTGCAATGGGGTTCTGCACAGGTGCAGCATCCAGGGCCAGGGCCAAAATGCAGGACCAGGGCTACAGAACTTGTGTAAGTATGGATCATTAAATCATCCCCCATCCTGCTGAAGCCTCCTGTTGCATTTAGAATTACATAGAACCTTTTAACTTTGAATTTGTTTTTGGGCAGTTGGGACAAGGGAAGGAAGAAAAATCAGGATGTTAAAGCTCTTAATTTAGATATCTTAACAGAAAATAGACATTTAATGTTGCTATAGCACCTAGTAGCTACAATGCACATTTCAATGGAGGGAGACCCCCCCCCCACACACACTCCTTTTTACGTTTCTTTGCAATAACGTCTTTATTACTATTTATTCAGTGACAGTGTTTCATTTCTCATTTCACATGGATGCCACTGCCAAACAGTAATAGTATTGATCTGAAGAGGTTTATTTCAATAGTACTATACATTAGCAATGTATTAATGAGCACTGCTAACTCCCCATTTGTCACGTTCTGCTGGTATCTAACTAATAATCTGTGCACCTTCAACATCCTATCAATATCACAGGAACACAGCAAGTTGCTCATGCAAATTTATGTATGGACTTCTATCCTGCATTTCATCAGCAATAACTGCATAATAGATAAATGCCTGAAATTTTAAGCTCATTGGAATACTTTTAATGTGAAGTGACCTTTGGTATTGATTGCAGTTCCTTCTGGTGCTTGCTTTAAAAATAACTGAAAGGATTAATGAGTTCTTGAGGCTTTTATGCCAAGCTGGGTGTTCCTGGCTGTATAGATCTTTTCAATCCAATAAAATGATTAAAACAAATTATGGTTCTACACAGGAAATAATCAGGCAAATGACTTTGAAATAAAGAAAAGCACTTTTAAAGAGACAAAATTAATCTAGAGAAGAGATATCTTGGGTTCCTTGAACATGGGGTGCCCCATGTTGTAAAATGAGTGAAGGGATAGAAGTTGCTACTCACCTCTGGATTCCTTGTCAGAGTGACATTGCATCTCTTAATATGCAAGAGTATACAGCATGTTCAGTAATGATGCTTTAGCATGGTGGACTGAGAGGCAAGTGACATACTGCAGGCTAAGGCATACACCTCTTATATTTTTTTCTGGTCATCTTACAGAGTCAAAGAATGTCAGTATATTAGGATGGGTTATTTGTCCCAAAGGAGCAACCTGTCCCCAGTCTAATATCCTGGATAGGCATAAGCCCTTCCCAAATCTCTGTAAGATATCTCATCATCCTCTGTCTTTCAGTGTTTGCCTGTCTGATCCTTGTCAGTACTTAGATTGGTCTGTAAGATTCTCAGTGTAGGAGTTCTGTCCTCCTGCAAGTTAACAGGACGTGCAGGAGCTCATGCACTCTCTCTTCAACTCATCTCCAAGCAGTGTTCGAGATCCTTCCCTGGTACAAGGCCTAGACTGTAGCCACTCTAAGCGCCTCCTACCCAGGGACATAAACAGGCAGAAATGTATGCCACACCTCTGATACTAGATTCTTCCTGCTCCCTCCCCTAGATCTCAACAACCCGAAGATTGACCCTTTCTCCTCTAGCCCAGGTCCTCCATGTTTTATATCATT
The DNA here is from genome assembly GCF_965140295.1 of Lepidochelys olivacea. NCBI lineage: Eukaryota > Metazoa > Chordata > Testudines > Cheloniidae > Lepidochelys > Lepidochelys olivacea. The sequence goes on along the minus strand of NC_140418.1, from coordinate 68,564,763 downwards.
TTCGGGGGGGTGCAGGGGAATCTTGGGCCTGCCAGAATTCCTTAATGCAAGCTAGGCCCATACCTGCTAAAAGAAAAAGAGGGACCATGAAATGTTTAGGGCAGCATTTCTCAAACTGTGGGTCTTGACCCCATTAAAATGGTGTCACTAGGACTAACTTAGACTTGCTGGGGCCAGGTGCCAAAGCCAAAGCCCAAGCCCCACTGTCCGGGGCTGAAGTCTGAGAGCGGCAGCCTTGGGCAGTGGGGCTGAGATTATAGGCCCCCTGCCTGGCGCTGAAGTCCTTGGACTCTGGCTTGCCCCCTCCCAACTACCCCAAGGGTGGCAGGGATCAGGCGGGCTCTACTACCCCAACCCCCCCGGAGTCGTGTAGTAATTTTTTTTTTTGGTCAGAAAGGGGTCGCAGTGCAATGAAGTTTGAGAACCCCTGGTTTACGGTGTTCAGTTTTAGTTGTAATAGTTGCTCAGTTTTAAGTATCTGAAAGTATGGGTTTTCCTAAGGAAGGCCTGAGAGTGCAAAAGGAATGGGGAGGGAGTATAAAGAGCCTTCAAGGAGCGAGGCTGAAGAGTCAGTAGGGAGGCGACATGAGAATCCACAGATTAGTGGGTAAAATGACAGAAGATGTAAAAAGAGTAGTACAACAAGCCAGAGTGAGGCACCACCAGGAATGGGAAAGGCAATAAGGAGCCTTCAGGAGAAAAATGGTCAAGGGATTGAGACTGTAAAGAATGGGGTATGAAAATCCTTCCAGGATCCATTGGGCAGGACACCTAAGAAGCTGAGGGACACTAGGAGCCATCAAGTGCAGAATCTATATTCTTTCTGGCTTCAATGATAGGACATGCCATAAATAAAAAGTCAGCTTCTTTGTGGGGGAGGACCTGATTTTATCAAGGTTGTCTGATCAACCACACAATGTAGGCCCATCGTGTTTTCACTGAACTTAAGTATCAAACTTGTGCTTGTAGACAAGTAGGGTACCATCATGGAAAATGGTCGGATACTTTGTCTCTGTTTGCTACTTAATGCTTCCATGAATTTGTGGCAAAACATAGGTTATATTCCTATTTTATCTCTAACACGGATCTCTCAGTCTCATTTTTCTCTTTCAGCACCTTTTCCCTCTCCACTCTACATGGAGAAAAGATGACCAGAGGCTGATTTGGTTATCCCTGTAAGATCAATGCAGACTATGTGATCATTTTTAGGATGACATTTCACTTACATTTTCCTTTGTATTCTTTGCATGGGTGAAATTCAACCTGTAGAGAGGGCCAACACCAGGCTTATGCACTGGGGCTAAAGTGAGACTTAAGTGATGCACAGGCTTTGTGCTGTTGATTCTCTGTACAGTACGAGTTCCACCCAAAGTGAATATTGTGTGGACCCAATTGCATCTCATAGTACTTTACAGCAGAGCAAAAAGAATGGAAAGTGGGTTTAAAATACTAACAAATCAGTTTACACTAGTGTAAATGACTACACAAAAAATGCAAGGCAATTGTGAATCAGGTCCTGTTGTGGAACATATTCAGTATATAGTAAAAGATGTGAAATCTTAAGTATTGAACTGCAGTATAAAAACTATTTGTGATAGTAACAACTTTCAGGAACTGCTTAAAACACCTTATCATCCATATTTAATCTGTGCACTTGTAACCCACGCACCTTCTGGGAGTGGCGTTCTGTCCCATCTAGTGGCACCGAGACCACTTAGAGAGAGAGATTAAGGAGTCTGCTCAACAGCCTAAGCAAAGAGGCAGCTGGCTTTTGGCTCATGTGGTAGAGGCTCATGCACTAGTCTCCCAGGTTCGATCCCGCCCGACAACTACCGGATCTGTCAGTGTTACACAATACAATTAGAAACACTTCCAAGTGAGTAGCCTGAAAATTTAACTTACAACAGAATGTTGGCCATTATAAAGTCAGCATTTACTAACAGTTACCAGACCAATATCTGAGATTATACTAAGAACAGGAAATGTTTGTGGTGACTGTGTGATGATAGTTGGCAAAAGTTGGCTTTTACAGTATCTTACCTTATAATGTGATATGTAATGTACTCTGGACACTAAAAACTCATTTATTTAAACTCACTATTTCTCCACAAGAAAGATCTACTCTTTTTGCAGGACCCACAAACACTTATTTGGTTCTTTTTGTTTTTTCCTTATGGCTATGCTGCATTACTTAAACATTATTCCCATTCTGTGTTTGTTTCACCAATGCATAAAAAAACAAGGAAGCTAAAATAGCTATATTGTTTCTAACTCTAAAAATAGTCATCATGTTAGGTTGAATAGCAAAGGATATTGTTGGTAGAGAAAATGTGATTCCCCAGCTTCTGTATTACATAAATACAAAGAAAGCTATGAAAAAGAGGAGTCTTTTAAGGGAAAGCTTTTCAGTATTAATGTTTGGAGTGGGATCCACAATTTACAGTAGACCTTTTAAAAACCTTGATTGTAGTAAGCAATTTACAAGTCATCATTTCATGTGAACAAAGGAGGGGAAATGAAAAGTTAAAAAAATGGTCAAGCCACATTTTGTTGAACAATGAAATAATTTAAGCAGAAATAGTTCATTTCATGGTTTTTGTTAATTTCTAGCAGCATGGAATATATTTGCAATGAAAATTTCTCTATGATTCTGAAAGCCTTTTGTGAATCCAAACAGCCTCCTGCTGCATTCTCATTATGGTCCAAATTCATCCCTGATGTAGTTCCAGAGTTACACCAGAAATGAATTTGACTCATGTTTAAGATTACTCACCCATGTGATGTCAGCAGATCAAATGCCAACTCATGCCAAGATCCCAGTGTCTCAACTGAACGTTGACAAATACATATCTGGAATCACCTGTATGTTAGTACTGTTAAAATTAAATTATATTATTAGAATTATAAAAGTGTTTAGTGTCTAAACTTTATTGAATGCTTGTGAGTTGCTGAATACATTAATCTCACTTATAACATTTGTATCACACATTGAGCAGTTGTATTGTGAGTCTCTGTGACTGTGTAAGTGACCAGACAGGAGAGAGGCATTAATTAAGATGAAGGGCTGACCTTCAACAAAAGGTGTTATGCCCTTCTGAAAAAAAAGGGTCCATTGATACCAAGAGATTCCTCAAGGGAATCTTTTCCTTGAGGAATTCCACCATGATTTCAACAATTTCCATCCCACCATCAACCTCAGCCTGGTCCAGTCCACACAAGAGATCCACTTCCTGGACACTACAGTGCTAATAAGCGATGGTCACATAAACACCACCCTATACCGGAAACCTACTGACCGCTATTCCTACCTACATGCCTCCAGCTTTCACCCTGACCACACCACACGATCCATCTCCTACAGCCAAGCTCTGTGATACAACCGCCTTTGCTCCAACCCCTCAGACAGAGACAAACACCTATAAGATCTCTATCAAGCATTCTTACAACTACAATACCCACCTGCGGAAGTGAAGAAACAGATTGATAGAGCCAGAAGAGTTCCCAGAAGTCACCTACTACAGGACAGGCCTAACAAAGAAAATAACAGAACGCCACTAGCCGTCACCTTCAGCCCCCCAACTAAAACCCCTCCAAACACATTATTAACGATCTACAACCTATCCTGAAGGATGACCCAACACTCTCACAAATCTTGGGAGACAGGCCAGTCCTTGCCTACAGGCAGCGCCCCCCAACCTGAAGCAAATACTCACCAGCAACCACACACCACACAACAGAACCACTAACCCAGGAACCTATCCTTGCAACAAAGCCTGTTGCCAACTGTGCCCACACATCTTTTCAGGGGACACCATCCCAGGGCCTAATCACATCAGCCACACTATCAGAGGCTCATTCACCTGCACATCCACCAATGTGATATATGCCATCATGTGCCAGCAATGCCCCTCTGCCATGTACATTGGTCAAACTGGACAGTCTCTACGTAAAAGAATAAATGGACACAAATCAGATGTCAAGAATTATAACATTCATAAACCAGTCAGAGAACACTTCAATCTCTCTGGTCATGTGATTACAGACATGAAAGTTGCTATATTACAACAAAAAAAACTTCAAATCCAGACTCCAGCGAGAAACTGTTGAATTGGAATTCGTTTGCAAATGGGATACAATTAACTTAGCCATTCCCAGTCTCTATTCAAGCCTAAGTCATTATGCAAGGTAACCTATTTCCCCTTGTTCCCCTCCCCCGACCTTCTTGTTAAACCCTGGATTTGTGCTGGAAATGGCCCACCTTGGTTATCATACACATTGTAAGGAGAGTGATCACTTTAGATAAGCTATTACCAGCAGGAGAGTGGGGTGGGAGGAGGTATTTTATATACACACAAAGCATGAAAAAAAGATCTTCTACACTTTCCACAGTATGCATCCAATGAAGTGAGCTGTAGCTCACGAAAGCTTATGCTTAAATAAATTGGTTAGTCTCTAAGGTGCCACAAGTACTCCTTTTCTTTTTACTGAGAACAATAGTCCACAATGTTCATTTACACCAACACAGCAAAGTCTATGGCATGCAAGTCTAATAGATGTTAATGTAATAAAAACATTGTCCTGTGCTCCATAAGAGCAAAGCAACAATGTATGCTATTAGAATCTAATGCAACATAATGCTCAAACATTCCAGAGGGAAATGAGAGATTTACATCAGTGGAACAAGCAGCAGTGTATAGGATTTACAGCAGATTTAACCCACTAAAAGAAACTAACTGTGATCATATTTCACACTAACAAGATGTGAATTTGATTTCCCCGTGAGTCTAATACAATCCAAAGCTCATATCACATTAACTAACATCTCATCCTATTCTTAATACAAAAGCATGTTCCTTCCTCTTATGCTTCTTTAAATGTGCTTATATTATATCATCTCTTGAATAGTATATTTATGTTGACCACATTATTTATAGATGCTTCATTTATTCTAACCTTTGTTCCCTCTAAAAGCAAAATCTGCAGTATTAGACAACACACCAATTATCTGTCAAGTGGATAATAACTAGAATGATTTAAAAACACAGTGATTTTACTTCAGTGGTTCACGTGACCTTTTCCTAATCCAAAAATCTCAAAGTGAAAAATACATGTTTACATTTTTAGATCATCCCCTCTTTAGAAGGCACATAATTGCCATGTTTTGGTTCTATTCCTTCATATTATTACAATTTTTAGGATAATGATTTTCTATATGTGTATATGGTTTGAAATACACACACAGAGAAAATTATCCTAAAAATTGGTTTGAAAAATATATATATATATATATATATCTCATACTAACACCAGTTGTGGGTGGAACTTGTGCTAAATTTTTCACACTCCAATTGCTGGTAAATGAGCATAATATAGGCATATCACTATTGAACTGTGATTGGCTGTTTTCCTGGATGACAGAGAAATGAATGGACACAGACATAAGATAATTTTTCCCAGCCTATAGTCTCTGAGCATATCTGTGGATGAAACCACCATCTATATCTGGAGGTATTAAGGCCCTGATCCTGCAAAGTCTTATGCACATGCTTAACTTTACACACTCCGAGTAGTTCATTGACTTAATGGATAAGAATAGACCGGGTAGAAAATATAAAGGAGGTTTAGCAAGGAGCCCTGAATTCCAGAAAAAGGGTGGAGTGAACATGGGCAGTCCAAGATCTGCTGGTGCATGGCAGGCTTTGGGAAGAGAGGATTCAGACAGATTCTGGTGGGTTTACATTAAATTAACCTGAGTTCACATGGTTTCGCATTGTGTGTGGGTTTTTTTTTCCTCTTATCTTAATGAACTGAATCTCAACACAAACTCAGGGGTCTGGAAACTATATGACTCTATAGATAAGGTTAGCTGAAATGGTTCCAAATAGCCCTAGTCCTTGCTGCCAGTCCTCACTGATCTTACCACTAGATAAAAAAAAACCTCTCTCCTATTTTGTGTCCTGCAGAGAGACCTCATTAATTTAATTTACTTATTGCACTGGGGCATTCACAGGTAGAGACAGAAACATGCAAGATTTTTTTATGTTCCTGATTGTGGTAAATGAGTATAGGTTGTGACTTTTTGACAAAATTACTAATAATTAGCACTATTTATTACTTATATTATGGCAGAATCTACATGCCCCATTAAGAATGAGGGCCTCCTTGTATGAGACGTTATACTGACATATAGCAAGACACCATCTCTGCCTCTTACAGTCCACCTAGACAAGGTGAAGGAGTTAAAAAAAATAAATAAAGATAGGGAGAATAGACAAGAGTTAGTCCATTTTGTGCCTTTGTTGACATCAGGGAAGATTATATCATGGTGGTAGATTATTGTTCTTAATACATATTAAGACAGTTCAGAGGTTTTTGGGGGTGATAATGGGAAAATCTCAGAGAAAAATGTAAGGGGGCAGTGGGAATTCTGCACCAGCTGAGACGCCTTTGTTAAAACCAAATCTAAACCACGGAAATCTGAATATAAGTTTTTACTTCCACCCCCCAACTTCCAAATCCCTTGGATATCTGGCCCATCAATGTATCGGTCGGTAGGCCTATAAATAGCTGCCAAGTTTCATGCACCTCAGTAACATTTTATACAACTTGTATGTAACTCTTGCTGACAGTGTGGTGCTCTTTCCCTCTCTAGTAATTGGACTGCAGAGAGGCTGATGAGTACAAGCCATCACACTCAGACCCTAGTCTTCTATGTCAGGCAGAAGAGGATCAAACGTTTAGAACCAAAAGTTCTGGGGTTGATCCATGATGCAGACAACCCACCCAGGGGTGTCAGATTAATACATAATGTCTTAATTTTGCATATCACAGAATAGAATCTTAGAAATATAGGGCTAGAAGGGACCTTGAGAGTCCCTTCTAGTCCAGCCCTCCCACCTTGAGGCAACACATGGTGCCTCAAGTAGTTGCAGGGATACGGCACACAGCTGCACAAAATTTGGCAGCAGTGGCTGGGTTGTACTGCAGTAGGTAGGCGGGTGCTGGTGGGTGCCTGGGGTGCTGGACTGGTGAATATTAGCATGACTGTCTGGGGAAAGCTGGGGCCTGAAAGGGTGTTGGGGTTGGAGTGGAGCTGGAGTCTATAAACCAGCCAGTACTGGGCCTCTCACGTTTATCAATGGCTACTGCTGCTTGTCACTCCTCTTATCCATTCCTTTCCCATTGTGATCCAGCAGAGGGGGACAGAGACCACATAGCTGCCCAGCTAGTGGCAAAGCCGATGTCACTGTGGCCTCTGGAAGCTGCCAGCAGTAACGGCAGCACATTCCTGCAGCATGCGTGACATCACAGCTGTGCTAACGAGTGAAATGGATGCCAAATACAGGAGTGTCACAAGAGATCCGCAACACTTGGCAACCCTACTAGGCACCGCCGTACCCTCTACCTAGAGCTGTGCAAGGATCGAAATTTCAGTTTCATGGGGAGCATTGTAATTTCATTTTTGAAAATTCAGAACAAAAAAGATCAAATTTTGAAATTTTCCAAAAAATGAATGTTTTTGAACATTCTTTGGTCATTCAAAATATTTTGTTTCATTATCAAATTTTAAATATTACATTATAATTTGTGATATAAAATAAATTTCAAAGTAACTTTTTGCTTTTAAAAAACTTTGTTTCTTTTTATTGTGTTTTGGAAACAAGATGTTGTTGAATTCCACATGCTCCTGCAGGAATGTGTCCTTTTTGATGGATTTGGCATTTTCTGATAAAAGCATTCTACAGAAAATCTGACCAGCTCTTCCTCCACTTTTATCATCCTGAGTTCAGGCCCCTTCGAACACCAAAGGTCATCTTACAAAGTTATGCATGTGAGTTAAAGAAAAGAAATAACAATGACCCAATTTCTGACCTTTCACAGCTAGGGGATCCTTTCTCTGCTCTTTCTGACTACTGGACACAGGCAGGGTTTTCCAGAAATGGAGTCTGGTTTGACCCTCCTGCAATCACTGCACCACAGGGCGTACTCTTACCCTCTTAAAAAGACAGCTCTTATTAATGTTGTTAAGCATTTATACTATGGGTTAATGTAATAGGGCATCTACAACAGAAATGGAAACTACAATAGGAAAAATAAATATTAAAAACATTCCCATTCACTTCTAGATCTAAAATGAAGCATCCTACAAGTGAAAACCCATTTCAACAATGTAAACTTTTCCAGGTTCCTCTCACATGTTGAGAAAGCCCTGGGATTCCTAGGCTGTCTAAATTAGGCTGGTAGTGTTGCCCATGGACAGGAGCATCAGTTTAATCAGGGAGAGGAATACGAAAGTATAAGAGACTAGCTAGGGTTTAACTGGACAAAGGAGCTTTCTGGGCAGCTACTGAGTCTGGGATGAAGGGACAGAGATCTTAACATAGTTATCATTGTAAATCTACTGATCTCCAGCATGAAAACAATGATAATGTCTGAAGCACATCAACACTGCAACTTTAACAGCAAATAAATATAAATATAAATAAAGGAAGCTATAGATGAATATCAGACATCTAGCAGCCACTTGGGATGCTTGAATAAGTACAGGATCCTTCTGGAGCTTATCCAAAAGTTCCAGTAGCGATGGTGGAGTCTCAGAATTCATAACAACCAATAGGTACCCATATTCCGTAGGCAGAAAGGTAAAGGAGCAGGTATCATTACATGTGCTGATATCAGCGTTTTCCTAATGTGTCTCTTCGTTCCAATCAGCTTTGATTTTCATTTGACCTTCTCTCCTAAACATCTACTTCCTTTAAGAAATACACAGTCGTACTAAATATGCAACAAAATAGAGAGCCACTGCAACAATATCTAAAGAACAAATTAAAATGCATTCACATTACAGAAGAATAAACTGTATTTACTGTTCTCTCTCTCTTTATTTTAAAAATAATTTTCCTTAATGAAAACACTAATAGGATGAAACTGGACAATAATGCAATGCGAAAAAGGGTTTTATTAAAGCTTTTATTAAACCAAATTACTTTGCCATCAGTTTAATGACATCAGTATTTTGGATAACAGGATTCCACGTTAACAGTGGAGGTTAATTAAAAGTGCACCTTCAAAACATTTCATATATAATTTGCATTATTTTTGCCCTATGTAATTTTTACGTAACTTTTGTTTTCTAAAATTTCTCCTTGACTATGTAAGAGAAGGTCATTTAGCTAAACTCAGTGCTTCCTTTTTATGAAACTCTGTAGTAAATTAACCATTGCTGACAAATTCCCATACCACTTGTTAAACACAGTGCCTCCGTTTAGCTTTAGCAAGCCGATTTGGTGTCTCAGAACTAGGGAGCCTTCAGGGTATGTCTACACTGCAATGAAACACCCACAGCTGGCCTGTGTCAGCTGCATTGGGCTTTCAGGGCTCAGGGCTATAATACTGCAATGTAGATGTGGGCTCTGGTACCTTCCCCCCTCATGAGATTCCAGAGCCCAGGGTCCAACCCAAGCCTGAACATCTATGCTGCACGTTTATAGCCCTGCAGCCCAAGCCCTGCAAGCCAGTGTCAGCTGACACAGGCCAGCTACTGGTGTTTTATTTCATTGTAGACATACTGAACAAGACTGTAAGTCTGAGGGTGAGTAAGGCAGTGGCCCAATGGTAGCATCACAACTGGAGAGGCCAGTAGTGAGGCTGGCTCAATTCTACATAAAGATGGGCATTTTTAAAAATAGCTTATTTGCCAAAACAATGCAGATTCAATCAGCCTGAAACCGTTCATGAATTTGACACAAGTTCACTGAATGGTTTTGGACAGATCTGAAACTATATATATTTTCAGACTACATTAGCAGAAAGGATAGGGAGGTGGGGTGGGGTGGAAGAGAGAGAAGTAGGTGGCTTTTCCTCACCTCTTATAATGGATGTAAGAGACCCCAGGTTTGAATCCTGTAGAGGAGGGATTTGAACCCAGGTCTCTTGCATGCCACATGATCACCTAATCACCAAGCTATAACCTATTCAGGGGCAGGGTTCTCCTGGTCTCTCCTGCTGAAGCTGTTCCACTTTGTATAAATAATTCAACATTCATTGGATCAATATTTGTGTCTCCCACCTCCAAGGTGAGTGCCCTAGACACCAGGCTAAAGAATCATATTCTCTCTCTCTGTGACTGTTACAAAATGCAATACAAAGCTGAACTTGAAACAGACTTCTTTGGTTCACTGACATACTTTTTAATTCTGATCCACCCACACTGTGTTTTTTCCAGAATTGCCAGCAAACCAAAACATTAGTTATTTTCCCAGCTCTGGCTGTAGATGATTTCTAGTACACTTGCATTTCTAATACATTCTGAAAGTGTTACATGCTTGGATGGACAGGAAAGATAGCAAAGGGACCCACTGGCTCCTAGGAAGTGGCTAAGATAGATTAGTTACAGTTGGACCCAAATCACACAGTGTTTGTATTTATTTTTAACAGGGCTGATGACTGGGTAATTTAAACTTGAAATTAGAGCAAGAGAAAGTAGAGGAGTGTATAGCAGACAGAACAAAGCTGAAACACTTCCCCCCCCTTACTCCACCAATTTTGCTAAAATATTTCTGATGAGAAATTTTCAGTAACACCTTCAAGAACTTAAGAGTTTTCTTGTAAAATTGGCACAAGCTGAAACTATGTCCATACTGTAAGCTTGCATTAAGACAAGGGTAAAAATATTGGCTAGCACAAATCCTTCTAGCATTCCTTACTCCTAATATATTTATCTATTTATTGCTCCAGAATCAATTTTTTTAAAACCTTAGATTGGATTTTACCATAGGTTATTTTTTGTTTGGCGATTCTCACACATTATAATGAAGTGAACATTGCCTGAATGGTTGAGCTATATGCTACAAAGATGAATTATACATTTAGCAACTGTTCTGTATTTGAAATATTATCGTTTTAAAAAACTGTCCAAGCAAATTAATCTCTTTTTAAAGTGTTTACATGGAGAATAAAGCTACTTAGTTCAGCAGGCAGAAAATCACTGTTGCATAGAATCAATAAACATTCACCTGCCAAATAAAATAAAATAAAAGGGATAATCATTCCCCATAAGGGATCATAAAAGGGGGATATGAACCTGAAGTCCAAGAGGATGCAATGTCATATAAGGGATGGCATGGCTTGTTCAGAAACTGAATGTGCTCTTCTGATGGCAGATTTCTTGCCAAACCAAGGCCTTGTCATTGGATTCCCCTGATGCTGAAATCAGGGTGAGACTTTGCATAAGAGTTTGCAGGATTAGGGCCTAAATTAGTTGTTCAAGGTGACACTAGCAACTGTGGTAGATGTATGAATGTCACCCACCTTTCAAAAGTTCTAGTCCAGTTCCTCAACCCACAAGACCATCCTTCCTCATCTTGGTGTGCTGAAAGCACTTCACCTTCCACTTCAGTCCTAACACCTGAAAATTCAGATATGACTTTACAAATAAAAAAAGTGTTACCCTGCTTCCAGCATCAGGGGAATCCAATGACAAGGCCCTGGTTTTCAAAGAAATCTGTCATGAGAAGAGCACATTCAGTTTATGAACAACCCATGCCACCACTTGTGACACAGCATCCTCTTGGACTTGTGGTTCTGTCATAAATATAAAGGGAAGGGTAATCACCTTTAAAATCCCTCCTGGCCAGAGGAAAAACCCTTTCACCTGTAAAGGCTTAAGAAGCTAGGATAACTTCGCTGGCACCTGACCAAAATGACCAATGAGGAGACAAGATACTTTCAAAAGCTGGGAGGAGGGAGAAAAACAAAGGGTCTGTGTGATGCTTTTGCCGGGGACAGAACAGGAATGGAATCTTAGAATTTAGTAAGTAATCTAGCTAGATATGCATTAGATTATGATGTCTTTAAATGGCTGAGAAAATTAAGCTGAGCTGAATAGAATGGATATTCCTGTCTGTGTAACTTTTTTGTAACTTAAGGTTTTGCCTAGAGGTAGTCTCTATGTTTTGAATCTAATTACCCTGTAAGGTATTCACCATCCTGATTTTACCGAGGTGATTCTTTTTACTGTTTCTTCTATTAAAATGGTTCTTTTCAAGAACTAAATGTTTTTTTCATTGGTCTAAGATCCAAGGGTTTGGGTCTGTGGTCACCTATGCAAATTGGTGAGGATTTTTACCAAATCTTCCCCAGGAAGTGGGGTGCAAGGGTTGGGAGGATTTTTTTTTGGGGGGGAAGACGTTTCCAAACAACGTTTTCCCAATAAACCCAGATAAATGTTTGGTGGTGGCAGTGGAAGTCCAAGGGCAAAGGGTAAAATAGTTTGTACCTTGGGGAAGTTTTAACCTAAGCTGGTAAAAGTAAGCTTAGGAGGTTTTCATGCAGGTCCCCACATCTGTACCCTAGAGTTCAGAGTGAGGAAGGAACCTTGACAGGTTCATATTCACCCTTTTATGATCTCTTATGGGGAATGATTATCCTTTATTTTATTTTATTTGGCAGGTGAATGTTTATAGATTCTATGCAACAGTGATTTTCTGCCTGCTGAACTAAGTAGCTTTATTGTGCATGTAAACACTTAAGCACTTAAGTGGCCCAACTGAAATCAATGAGGTTATCGAGGTGCTTAAAGCTAAGCATGTATATGTTCAGAGGACTAGGACTTTTTGCTTTCTGTGCTCCAGTTACTCATTTTACAGATGGGGTATAATAATATTTCCTTACTTCATAGCATTACTGGGCTGATGAACTCATAATGTTTGTGAAGTGGGCCATATAAACAGATAGAACATAGGCTTTTACTGACATCAGTGAAGGATGGGAAAGTGGCTGCAGTGGCATTTCTCTAGTTACTACTCTGGCTTTGGGGGAAAATGAGTGGAGTACCTGTGACATTTAAAAATTACCATGAGATCCATACTTTTATTGTACTGCTTTTAACTCATTCACTTTATGCCACTTTAACAACCCAAGCTGCTGGTGGTGCCAAACACGGACTCTTAAAAATGGTTCTACCAGCTATATAATGTATCTCACAAAGTGATTAAAAACAGTGAGTGAAGTGGTGTAAAAATAATGTACATAGAAAATAAATTGATACGGTCTAGCTTGCAATATTTTCCTTCCTAGCGTGCATGCACACACGCAAAATCAGTTTGTGTCTTTTCAAGGCAGCCTGCTGATTTTTGCAACTGCTATTTTTATAACACCTTGTGTGTTACAGTGGCAGGTCAAAAGGTAAAATCTGCTTGCTGTAACATCTCTTGTGAGATAGTCCTATTTTGATCTGCAGCACTGAGAAACTTGTTAAGGGACTGGAGAGTGGCAGAGCTTTTGCAGGGTGTGTGAAAGAAAACTTTAACACCTTCTTGTACATGGAAAGAAAAAAATCATTTGAGGAAGGCTGTGTTGCAGGTTAATTATTGACAAATACATGACAACACATGCAATATGTAATGATGATACTGGCATAGTTATTTATGTGCTCTAAATTGGCATATTTTAATTAGATTTAAAAAGTGCAAGTTAAAGTTATCTATTTTTGGAGCTACCCCAACATACCATAAAGGTTAGCACTTGCTACATGACCTATGTGGTTGCTATAAATAATTTTAGGATACATATCAGTGCTTATAAAATGAAGTGGTACCAAACACAGACTCCCAGGTGACAGCTCTTAAAAATAATTCTCAAACCACTAAACTGAGAGACTGATTGTGCTATACTAATGTGCTTGAATAGTTTATTTTATTGTCCTTAGGTGATAACAATCAATGAATATATGGAGGAGTATGTATCTCACCTCCAAGTGCCTTAGAGTGATGCTTTTACCAATAACAATCTCTCTCTACCTTTCTCTTTCTGCTGTTTAATTAGGAAAGAGGTGTTTTCAAATGAAGACAAGAACGTCTGAGATACAGATGTGCCTGGACTCAAAACCCGACGCTGCCTGTAAAGTAATTTCATTTATCTGCTCCACAAACCCAGGGTAATCCAACCCAATAGCTACAAATGTAAAAGGAAAACAAATCTTTACTTCAATTGGGGAAGAAAGAATTAAAAAACCGCCAACAACTTTAAAATAGTTCTCATTACATTGATATACATGTACATAAGTGACAGTCTCACCTTACTCCTAAGGAATTAAAAAGTTACTAGAACTCTGGATTTAGGGAGCAGGCAACCCAGGTGACCGCCTGGTATGATGGGCTTGGGAGGAGGGGGGCATTGGGCTCGGGGTGCTGTAAGCTATTCAAAAGTTTAACAAATGGAGGGGGAGGGGCACTGAAGACACTCCTTGCCTGGGGCACCATTTGGTCTGGGGGACCGGCCCGGTTCCCGAGTTTCCTTTTATTGTTAACTGAAACGACAAGAGCAAAGTATAAAATTCAGACTAAGCTCTCTCATGATCTTGGCTAGGAAAAGCTGAGTTTTTCGTAACCTTTGCCCCATCTCAGCAAGGCACTCAAAATCTTTTTATATTCCTAGCTAGCAGCTATTAGTACCCACCTGATCAGTAAGCAGAATGAGTCAGCCTATAACTCTCCAGCTCTGCGCAGGATCCTGGCACCTAATATTAGCATGAGTAGGCAAGAAGAACCCTACATCTATATGCGGTCATCTAAATTCTCAGAGGGGTAGCAGTGTTAGTCTGTTTTTGTGGATACAATGGGGAGTCTTTAAGGTGCCACCAGACTAACAGATTTATTTGGGCATAACTCCGTGCATCTGAAGAAGTGCATTTTTTACCCACGAAAGTTTATGCCCAAATAAATCTGTTAGTCTATGGAATCGGTTAGTCTTTAAGGTGCCACTGGACTCCACATCTAAACACCTGGTGAGACTGGCCTCATGGAGTGTCTACCCTTCTCATGCATCAGCCTCTCTCATCATCTCTGCCTCCCTATTTCAGAAAGATGAATCAGTTATGTGGTTGGGGGACTCTCATTCAGATCAGATGCAGGTCCACTCAGAAGTGAGATTTGCCTCAGCTCCATCCAATATCTGTGTCCACCTGAAATCCCAGTCTCCCTGTTTTCTTGACCTCTACATCAAACCCGGAAACTATATTCACATACATTACATTGTTCTGATTGTCACCACATGTAGTTGACAACAACAAAGTGTGACAGTAATGCCATTAGGTGTGAGAATGCTAAGATAGTCACAATGGTGTCTATTTTATTGTTCAAAATGCTTAAAATTCCTGGATAATAATAATAATAATAATACCTCAAAATTGAACTCAGAGAGAAATATTTCCACATCAACAATATTTATTATTTTAGAGAGACTGAATGTCAGAAATATATTAAAGTTAAATATCAGTAGAACACCTGATAGATTCATTTCAACCAATTCACAAAAAGATGACAGGTAAGGACTGAGAGTGAACAAGGTTTAAATTCAGGTAAGGCATACCTGGCTTATTTCCAGTGAAGAATGCAAAAGGCAAGATATCTGAGCTGGGATATCACTGTCATCCAATCTTTGTTGCAGTGCAGAAGGTGTTTTAAAGGGAGATTTAGCTTCTTGAGCACCTTTCATAGGCTTCCTCAGAGTTTTAATTAGTAAGAGATCCAAGCAGTAGCTGACAGCTGGCAGAATCTCCTGTCGTGAGTTAAAGTCAACCTAATTAAGATTCTAGACGGAAAACATATTCCTTCCAGCACCCTTAATCAGTCAGCCTTGGTTAGAAAAGCAATATGGAACTTTTTGCCTTAACTGCATAACCTTGGAAATGTGAAACTTCTCCATTTTAAGAAATCAGTCCATTATTTAGATTCTGATTTCTTCAGTAAAAACCATTAAATACATGTTCCACCATTTCACTTAATAAATGTTAATGTCATAAAAAAACTGGTATTCAATGGCTGAGTAAGGTCACTTTGCGCTGCTACAGTGCTGCACAGTGACATTAACGTCACTCTAGGGGGCAACTAAAGATTCCTCTCCCACCCTCAATTTGCAGAGGTCATATTGGAACAGGGTGGAAATGGGCTAGAGTGCAATGAGTTGTGCTGATCACTGGCTGATGGAATGGCCCCAATAGTACCAATCTAGCTGGTGTACATTAGAGTACCCTTGTGGTTGCTGTAGCTTGCTCGAAGGATTGAGTCAGCCCCCAACCAGCCTCGGACCACAGGAAAGGCAAAGGTGGCTTTGAACAAAATCAGATTTTGAAATACAAGGCTTCATTTTCCTGATATCCTATGTACCCTTTTACACCGTGCAAGGATTTGGTAGGATTTATACCTACCTTGTACTCATTTTGCACAGGGTCTGGTTCTCCACAGCCTTCACAATGTACAGTCATTTACTCCTGTGCAAATTTAGAGCAAAATTCAACACGTGCTACCATTTAGACCAGTGGTGCTCAAACCTTTCCAGTCACGCGCCCTCCCCCCCCATTATCAATAGCAGAATCGGACCATGCTCCTGCTCCATTACTGCACATCTAAGGCTTCTTCACCAGCGGACCTTGGGCTGAAGGTTGAACCGAGGGTGGAACTGGGGATGCAGGAGGAGCTGGGGTCAGAGGCAGAGCTAGTCTGGGGTCAGAGAGGAAATGAGGGAAAAGATGGGCTGGGAGCAGGGCAGAGGACAAAGTGAAACTGGTGCTAGGAGAGGAGTGAACTGGGGGTGGAAAAGGACTGAGGGCTATATGGGATTGTGGGAAGAGTGAGTCTGGGTGCAGAGCAGGGCTGGAAGTGTAGTGTTCCCTCCCTGCTCCCTGTGAGGGCTGGCCTGGGCCCCACCGTGTGCCCCCCAAAGCAGAATGTGCCCCATAGTTTGGGGACCACAGATATAGACAGTAGCAAATGACTACACAAGGTATAAGGCAGTTGAGAAACAGGCCCGCAGTACTTAGTAAAGTAATTACCATAGGGATAGCAATAATCCTGGTCTTTGTAAAACAAAATGCTAGTAAACGTGCATATGCTGAGGTTAAAGCTTCCTGGAGCAGTTGCTAAGATGCTGTTTAGACTACTAAATTATATTTTAAACTGACAGTCTAGCAAGTGTTTTGAGTCCAAGATTTCCTCTATACATAATATGTGAAGTAGAGGACAACACTGGTTTTGATAATGGGGGAGATACAAAAATGCCCCAGCTCGTGAATGCTGCAACTATTAAGAGAGCAGTTCCCTTTCCTATTCCCCCAGTTTCTCCTTCCCCACACGCCAAGTAATCCTGCCTGCACAACCAACTTGGCTTTAGATATTAAATCAGCCTCATAGCTCACATCCAAGTCATGCAAGGTCCCAGGTTCCTCACACAAGATGCAGAGTGCCGTGAGGGAAATCAATGGGAGTTGAGGGTGTTCAGCAAGTCACAGGATTGGGCCCTGACCATGAAACAGACTAAGCCACATTCCGAGTACAAATGAGGGCAAGATTGAATCCATAATTTGATCATGTTTGTAACAAAAGTAGCTAAACAGTTAATATCCGAGCCATTTTTAATATTAACAACTTCTAGATTGTGCCTTCTTACTTGTAGCACAGATATCACCTAGCAAAGGCAAAGGAAGAGCT
This sequence comes from Lepidochelys olivacea, assembly GCF_965140295.1. Classification (NCBI taxonomy): domain Eukaryota; kingdom Metazoa; phylum Chordata; order Testudines; family Cheloniidae; genus Lepidochelys; species Lepidochelys olivacea. The sequence goes on along the minus strand of NC_140418.1, from coordinate 68,547,277 downwards.
GTATTATATTAATGATACACGGTGTTGGTCTTTAGGTATTTGGATGGGCACCCACAGGGCAACAGCCAGGAAAACTACATTTCATTGAAGCTGCCTACCCTACTGAAGGATAGACTCTCTGCTTTACGTTTTCAGTAATACATGCCTCTGTTTCTTAAGTCAGCTAATTTCACTTCTGCCTTTTTCACTTCAGCTCAAATTACACTTCCAAGTCCAGTCTAGTTAACATCTTATTTTCTGTCTTTCCATCACAGTATTTTCCTCTGCACATATGCAACACAATGATTTATTTCCATTACCAGGAAACCTCCTTGACATAAGCTGCTGTGGCATTCATGTTGAGCACAGAGTTACAACATTTCTACTTCTATTTGACCCTAACTGCCAGTGGGTGGCAGGAGAGAGATGGCGGTTCTCCCCATTTAAGGTATTTTTCCCACCCAGCCCAGTCCATCCCTTCTTTGGTCACTATTATTGCCCTCCGTCATTGTGACTCACCACGATTGCCTCCATGATCCTTTTTTTGCATTTTAATCACTCAGTTTTGCCAGGATATATTGTCTATCAGCTACCTTTGAGGAAAAGGGTCCGGCTAACAATTCATACCATTATGCTGAAATTTAAACTAAATTTAAACTACTGGTGTGAAGTCTATTTACAGTAGCAGGAATACTGATTACTGGTGGTATGAGAGGATTAATATATGTCCCATGCATATGTATACTGTCCACAGAAACACTAGGATTATATTCTCTTCTTGATCTACACATACCTCCCATTTATATCAGGGGAATGTTTATGTGGCAACAGACAATTTTGGTATACAGGTTAGATTAGAAATTAAATTACAGTAGGCTCTCATATACAAAATATTTATATCCAAGTTATACAATACATGTATCATGTGTGCATTGTCCATCTGTCTTTCTCAAGCCGTTAACAAGATATCTGTAACATTGTGAACATGACAAGTACTACAGAAAGCCTGAACCAAAGCCAGTTAAAGTCAATTGAAGAAATCCCACTGACAGGAATGTACTTTGGGCAGGCCCTAAGTGACAACTAATTATTATTTTTAGTATTTTTATGGCAACTATTCATACTGTATGCATGGAATTTTATGGCATACCATATTCATACCATTGTACCGTATGCATGGAAGCTAACTTCTGACCCAGTCCCCCTTGCTGCCCCCTTTTCCCTTCTCTTTCAACTTCCTTCTTAAAAAAAAGGAACCCCGACTTAAACATAAGCAATATCATTATTAGAAAATCCAACAAAAACTACCAAGTCACATTTCAGTTCCCAATCATCTGGCTTTATGTTGTAATCCTTCTTCCCACCTTTGTCTATTTGTTCTTTGATATGATTGTGTGCCCCACAGGACATGGAACTTATTTGTAGGCATCTGTAAATCACCTAGCACACTTCAGGGGCTAGCTTAGTGCTATCACAAACCAGAACGTCAAAGGCAAGCAATTCCTCCTTGTCTGAATTTCAAAAGATTGTTGGATTTGGATGCCCAGAGCTTTAGGACAATAAGAATAAGAAGGCAGAGGTAAGCTATTTCATGAGATTTCTATCATTTTAGCCTGTAATTGCATAAAAATCACATATAATAAAAAGAGATATCATACAACTGGAACAGTTAAACCTCTCATCTGCAGGACCCTCAGAGTACAGTCAATACCTTATAACTTTGACTATGTGGAGGTGTTTTCTGCCACTCCCCCAGGAAGTCCCACTCAAAACTATTCCCTATCCTTGACTGTGTGATCAGGCCCTTCTGCTATTGAGGTACCTGCTGGAACACACGTGCACCTGCTTCCTGTTTGGGGAAGGCCAGGAAAAACAAAATAGAGCCATGAACCAGAGTCAGTAGATGTCTTGCCTGTCCTTTCCCCTAGCTGTCTATAGCTACAGAAAGCAGCTCTTCCAGCAGTGCTACATTACTAGAAATGTATTTGCCAGAAATGCAAGGAGAAATGCGGGAAACACTAGGCAATTAAGATAAGAAGGATGGAGAGCAGAGTTCATCTGGGACCTTGAAAGGAAATCTCTGAAAGCAGAGAAATTTGGAGAGGAGAAACTGTGGGGACAATGAGGGCTTGAAAAGGGGGCATATTGGGGCCAAAGAAAAGGGACATCTGAAGCACTTCTGAAAATCAAGCCACCTATTTAAGTATATGAATATGGATATAGGATCCTAAAGACACCCATTTAAAAAAAAACACAAAACCTCTTGATCTTGGTCACACAACTCAGCAAGACAGTAAAGTCCCAATGAAGACAATGGGAGTCTTTACCGATTTAAAACAAAAAACACAGATCCAACCTTGATAAAGGAAATGAAGCATCAATATAGTAATATGTATTGGTGACTTTCAAAATTGAAGGTTAGCAAGTTGTGGAGTGTTTACATTAATGCTACTGGGACTGGTGTGTGTGGGAGGGGTGTATGGATCAAGAGGAGACAAAATCCCCAGGTTTGCAATGTATATCAACAGGTTAGGGCTAAGGATATCAAATGACTGTAGCAGAATAATTTAAATAACGAGTCCTCAATTTTCACAGAAAATTTTCACTTTGGTTTACTTTTAAAACCTCTTACCTGACCAAGACGTTGGTTAGCTTACATTTATTTTAGATGTATTTTTCCCTTCAAGTGGTTTGGTAAATAACTAATAAATTAAATGAACAACATCTATTATTCACCAGACATGGTCAAGATGTCAAAATATCAGGACACAAAGTAAATCCTATTCTGAATCCAAAATACATTGGAGTGGAACTTCTTATACATGCATGTTTTTAAATATGCCTCACTCTGAAATGTACATTGAATATCAGTCAGTAGGATAGATGGGCAGTAAGTGCCCTCCAATGTGAGCAAAAAGGACTGGCATAGTAATAGAGAAATGCGTCAGTGGCTACATCTTCAGTGTACTGTCCACACTGTGACATGATGCCCGGACCTCAAATATTTGTAGAGGTTTCTTATTATATGAATCAGAAAACAAAGGGATTTAATAATTATGGGCTACATCCTGAGCTGATGTAAACTGTTGTAGCTCCATTAACTTGACTGAGCTCTGGTAACATACATTACCTGAGGACCTACTCCAAAGAGCATTTGATTGTCGTCAACTGCCTTCTAGGAGTATTTATAAGCGGATATACTAACCAGGGGATTGTAATTATAGTACACAGAATAGTGAATACAATATAGACTAAGACTAAATAAGAATCTAATGCAAACCATTTGCTCTAAATTAAGGGGTCCTCCCTCTCCCTCATTTGTCATGTTTAGAAATAAAATATAGATAATTGCCCTCTTTTATGTATTAGACCATTGGTCTATATGATCCTGCCACAAGGAGTGGACAAACACTGATGCTTCAAAAGAAGCTTTTTTCCTGACCCATAACAACTCCAGGCAGTTCAATGATGCAGTATAAGAGGCAAGTGTATGGAGATGAATTCTTCCTGGGCCCCGCAGGCAATCAGTGTACTCCCTGGAGCATGAAATTTGATTACACTTATTATTTTAGCTTGCATAACTATGACTGTCATTAGTGTGCAATAAAATCTTTCAATCCTCTTAGAAATCCTCTGACAATATTTGACTTGATCGTTTCCTCTGGCAGTGAATTCCACAGGTGGACTGTACAATGTGAAATCCCACTGAGCTGAATGCCATAATATTAGATTTCACCACTAGAAGTGACTCCCCAGGGCCAAAGCGGAAGTACATTACTGAAGCAGCACGGTGAAGCTTCAATTGCCATTGCCCATACAGCAACTGTTCTGTAAATAAAATATACGTATACTCCAGCCTTTGTGGTTGCCCGTGTTGGTCCTTTCATGAACACTAAAACTAATTTTATAGTTGGCAAGAAGAGCGAAACAATTGATTGAACCTAACTGAATAAGAAATCACAAAATACCTGAAATGAAGAATCATGTTTTTAGTTGCTTACTTCTCTCCCTCTCTCTAAGGTCTGCCTATGATGGATGATGTGACAAAAGAAGCTCCACTAAAATCTGAGTAAATTAAGATTAGCAGAAGTGCCACTACATTTATCTTCTTCAGTAATGGACCCATTGTTTCTCTTTGGCACCATCCCTTTGCTTTACTTTGTGGCATTTGTCAGTGCAGGGGCAGAGATAAAAAGGCTAGGAGATTAATGGAGTGGGATGAAGGGGTGAAGGCCAAGTCTTCTGATGATGCGTTGTATATGTTTAGCAAATGTTTTACCATCAAAACCTGCCTTTTCCCCAAACACAACGTCTGTGAAACTACCCAAGGGTGAGCGGTGACATTTTTGTAGTTCACACACTTTGTTCTGCCTATTGCTGGCAAAAGGTTGCATTTTATAAATTTCACTTTGTATATTTTCATTTAATGAATTCATTGCCCAACAAACAAACAAAAGATATTAACATAAATTACTTTCCCTTCCAATCCTGATATTCTATGATTCTAAACAGCAGCAATTTTCTAAGGCTATTCACGTCAATGGGAGCTGCTGGTGCCTAGTACCTTCGAAAATCAGGCATTATTATTTCTTCATTTTGTAAGGTGTTACACAATTAAATAGCAAGCATTATTATATAATATAATAAAATATGTCAATGTTCCATATAGATATAACATCTCAGCAATGGGGGCATTGGTTAAATGCTGGCTAAAAGGAAGAAATAGGATACACCTTGAAGTTACTAATACCATATATATTACAGGAGAACTCCATTATTTGGCTTCCAGTGAAGACATATGTGCAATGGCTTTGAGAACACAGTAGTGACTCAGATGGCATGGTAATTGCAAGTTCATTTATTCACTCAGATACTTACAGTACTACAGGTTTCAGAGTAGCAGCCGGGTTAGTCTGTATTCGCAAAAAGAAAAGGAGTACTTGTGGCACCTTAGAGACTAACAAATTTATTTGAGCATAAGCTTTCGTGAGCTACAGCTCACTTCATTGGATGCATTCAGTGAAAGATACAGTGGGGAGATTTATATACATAGCGAACATGAAACAATGGGTGGTACCACACACACTGTAATGAGAGTGATCACGTAAGGTGAGCAATTACCAGCAGGAGAGCGGGGGGACAGGGGGACTTTTGTAGTGATAATCAAGGTGGGCCATTTCCAGCAGTTGACAAGAACATGTGAGGAACAGTGGGCAGTGGTGGGGGGGGGAATAAACATAGGGACAGTCAGCAATGGGCTTTGTTGCAAGGATAGGTTCCTGGGTTAGTGGTTCTGTTGTGTGGTTGCTGGTGAGTATTTGCTTCAGGCTGGGGGGCTGTCCGTAAGCAAGGACTGGCCTGTCTCCCAAGACATGTAGGTAGGAGTAGCAATCAGTAGGTTTCCAGATGAGATGTCATCAACATAGCGCAAGTAGAGTAGGGGCATTAGGGGACGAGAGCTGAGGAAGCATTGTTCTAAGTCAGCTCTCATCCCCTAATGGCCGTACCCTTCATCTGGACCCATGGAAAAGAAGCCCTTGAATTCCACCATGATTTCAACAATTTCCATCCCACCATCAACCTCAGCCTGGACCAGTCCACACAAGAGATCCACTTCCTAGACACTACGGTGCTAATTAGCGATGGTCACATAAACACCACACTATACCGCAAACCTACTGACCGCTATTCCTACCTACATGCCTCCAGCTTTCATCCAGACCACACCACACAATCCATTGTCTACAGCCAAGCTGTATGATACAACCTCATTTGCTCCAATCCCTCAGACAGAGACAAACACCTACAAGATCTCTATCAAGCATTCTTACAACTACAATACCCACCTGCTGAAGTGAAGAAACAGACTGACAGAGCCAGAAGAGAACCCAGAAGTCACCTACTACAGGACAGGCCCAACAAAGAAAATAACAGAACGCCGCTAGCCGTCACCTTCAGCCCCCAACTCAAACCTCTCCAATGCATCATCAAGGATCTACAACCTATCCTGAAGGACAACCCATCACTCTCGCAGATCTTGGGAGACAGGCCAGTCCTTGCTTACAGACAGCCCCCCAGCCTGAAGCAAATACTCACCAGCAACCACACAACAGAACCACTAACCCAGGAACCTATCCTTGCAACAAAGCCCATTGCTGACTGTATCCACATATCTATTCAGGGGACACGATCATAGGGCCTAATCACATCAGCCACACTATCAGAGACTCATTCACCTGCACATCTATCAATGTGATATATGTCATCATGTGCCAGCAATGCCCCTCTGCCATGTACATTGGCCAAACTGGACAGTCTCTACGCAAAAGAATAAATGGACCCAAATCAGATGTCAAGAATTATAACATTCAAAAACCAGTCGGAGAACACTTCAAATCTCTTTGGTCACTCGATTAGACCTAAAAGTTGCAATTCAACAAAAAAACTTCAAAAACAGATTCCAACGACAGACTGCTGAATTGGAATTCATTTGCAAACTGGATACAATTAACTTAGGCTTGACTAGAGACTGGGAGTGGACGGGTCATTACACAAAGTAAAACTATTTCGCCATGTTTATTCCCCCCACCACCCCCCCCACTGTTCCTCAGACATTCTTGTCAACTGCTGGAAATGGCCCACCTTGATCATCACTACAAAAGGTTCCCCCCTCTCCCCCCCACGCTCTCCTGATGGTAATAGCTCACCTTAAGTGATCACTCTCGTTACAGTGTGTATGGTAACACCCATTGTTTCATGTTCTCTATGTATATAAATCTCCCCACTGTATTTTCCACTGAATGCATCCGATGAAGTGAGCTGTAGCTCACGAAAGCTTATGCTCAAATAAATTTGTTAGTCTCTAAGGTGCCACAAGTGCTCCTTTTCTTTTTACAGTACTACAGTATTCATTAGCTGCAGTACTACATGAGCACCTCAGAACATAGGAATAATTATTTAACAAAATGCATGCTGCTAAGGTTGGTAGAAATTAATTTTGGAAGCACACAGTATATACATGAGTGTGTTTTCATTACTATTTGTGTGCCTTCAACAGTATCCTAGTAAGTACTTTTGGAGAAATAATTGACTTGGCCATTGAATCTGAACATGTATATGATGGTTATTAAACTCAGACACATGTCCATGGAATTCAAATATTCAAAGCTCAATTAAAATTGAAATACAAAAATCAGTCTTCCATTCATAATACAATTGTGCACTGTTATGACAGTATAATATAACCGCCTTCATATCAGTTGCTGACACTTAATTCCGCTTGTTGTTCTTGAACCACTCTCTCTCTTTTGGCAAGTTCCCAACTCCACCAAAGATTGATTAGTACAGATTTAAATACCTGCAGTTGCAAGTAACCTTCTGTTAATTAGAAAAGTGTGCTCTACTTACTTCTAACAATGATCTGGACACACTATGAGCAACTCTAAACTTGGGAGTAAACAGCATGCCTGATGAGGTCAAGGTGTTTTCATGCCCCCCATTTTCTATGAAATATGGATCGGTATGGCTATGAATACGCAGATATATACTTGGCATGGCTCAGCTGTGTCACCGTGGCTGCTACCCATGCTACTCTGGCTATGCTGCTATTTATACGCCAGCTAGCTTGACAAGAGCTAGTGAGAATATATGTACATTAACCAGGGAATCGCACCCCTAGCTCGTAGTGTAGACATAGTATAAGTCACCACTTCAAAAATCAATCCCACGTTGGCAATAGCAATAAATTTAGCTATCTAATGGATAGTCTGTAGTCTACAACACATTAAATGAATTAGTTGTCGTAGTTCATTTTCTAGTAGACTAGTACCTACTGAACAACACTCACACAATTACAGCTGGCCCTGAGCAGTATCCTTGTAGTACCCTCAATAGAAATGCCAAAAGCAGCACAGGACTACATCCTTTGCCCCCGTCTAACTGTCCCTGCTGCATGAGTTGAGGCATCCGATGAAGTGAGCTGTAGCTCACGAAAGCTTATGCTCAAATAAATTGGTTAGTCTCTAAGGTGCCACAAGTACTCCTTTTCTTTTTGCGAATACAGACTAACACGGCTGTTACTCTGAAACCTGTCATAAGGGGGACAGTTTGTGGAAGCCTGCACTGCCCCCATTCTGGGAACCAATAAAGTATTTTGGCCATTAAGGTTGTCCATTTGGCAATATTCATGAGAATAAGTTCTTAGTCCTTTGTTCCTTCCCTTCTTTAAAGTGATCCAATTTAGGAGCATGTAATTCTATACAAACTAGTAAATAGTGCAAGGTTTGGGGAGGATACTTTTCTCTTCAGTGGCACAGCTGCAGTCTGAATAAGCTCATCCGCTGGGACAGAACCATGCTAGCCTTTCTGTGAAAGCAGCAGGATCTATAAATTCCATCTAAGGAACAGGTTTCAGAGTAACAGCCGCGTTAGTCTGTATTCGCAAAAAGAAAAGGAGTACTTGTGGCATCTTAGAGACTAACCAATTTATTTGAGCATGAGCTTTCGTGAGCTACAGCTCACTTCATCGGATGCATGCCATGGAAACTGCATGCATCTAAGGAACAGTTATTTACAGGAACTGAACCATGCACTACTTATAAACATCTCCAAACTCACTCCTTTAGCAACCACATTTTTCTCACTCCCAGATAACTCCTGGTTTAGTGCCTGTGAGCGAGTCCTCTTACAAGGTCAAGCAGATACATCAGGACATTCTATACAACCAATAGCCCGCGCAGTATACACGAGTTCCTAATTTAGGGTCACATTCTGGTCAGGCCTCAGTGAATGCAAGGAGTGTAAGCTCCCTTCTCTTTTGCATTCCTGCCAAGTGGCTAGCCAGAATCTACAAGGGAGTGTAATCTCTGTTCCATGCCCATATGCATGCTATGTATCTGAAAAGAGTGTGGCCATAGCCCCATGCTCCTTCTCAGCCAGGTTCACAAGACAGGAGAATGCTGCACCCTCTGCATTCTATGCAGTACTCCTCACAGTGCAGGCGGGATCCAGCCATAATGGGTTTTAAGCAGAAAGAGGTGGCACCTTGCATAGGAGAAGTTTAGCATATACGTATGATTTATTGATTTGTCACAAATGTTACATTAAACCTCAAACTGCAAAATTCAATCATAATTCAATAGTGATCAGATTTGAGGGTTTGGTTCAACCCATCATAAATATAGGGGCCATTTGCAAAATGTGGGTCAAGAATCAAGTTTGGCATTTCTCAAACTTGGGGTTTTTGCTTGGACCAATTGACAAAGTAAGTAAATATTAGCACAAATATTACTAATTATTAATTGGTCATTTTTAATATATCCATCATGCAAATTCACATATGTTAAGTAACAGAAGATGGGACTACAAATTCCATATAATTGGAAAATTTGTCCTATAATACATCACTACTAAACAAATAGTGAGAGCTGAGATTGTGCCTTTTAACATCTGAGTCAAGATCAAGAATGGTTTCTGTAGACTTTGCTTCCATAGGCTGGGGGTTGATACATTCACAATGAAAGAGCATATCCAATTTCCTAGTAGACTTTTGTTGAGGTTAGATATACATTCAGTGGAAAAATGTAGTTTATCAGGTTTTTTTGTAATCTTTCCAAGGGACTAGCCTAGATGCAATACTCTTAATTTGATCTCAGTGAAATCACGAATTCTCTGTTTTGTTTTTCGTTTCAGCTTTCACTGTGACCAAGACCTCACATGTGAAGTTTCAAGCCCAAGAAAAGTTTTATGATTGAGTTCATTCCTACAGGGAATGAAAAGCAGATGCTAACTCTACCTCTGTTTGTTGCACCTCTACTTCTTCTCATAGAATATGTGTGTTTGATAATTTGGGATAGGTTGGGAGCTATCTTTACATGCACACACTTGCCCAAGGTTTCTTCTCACCTGGGTTTGGCTGGCAGGACTGGCTAGACTGCGGTGGCTCTCCTGACTTGTGGCATAGCTGGACCTTTCTATCATGTCTCCTTCCTCCTCACTGTTCATAGCAGGCGTCTCTGGCTCCACTGAGATATCCACAGTGGTCTGCAGAGTGTTGGTGAGGTCTCCACCAAGGATGGCATGCAGCTCCTCATAAAAGGAGGCAGGACTCACCACAGCACCAGAACAGTTGTTGACCTTCCTGGCCTTAGGGTACGCCTACCTCAGTTTCTGTGCTTTCATGCAGTGTTCCTGGTGATCCCTGTTGTACCCCTTCACCTCTGCACCCCTGTCCAGTTCTTTTGTAGGTCCACGTTTATATGACTCCTTTGTAGCTGTGCCTGCACAGCCTCTTCTCCCCAAAGGCCCAGGAGATCCCATAACTGGTCTACTCCACACGGGAGGGTGTCTAAAGCAGTGGCTTTCCACCTGTGTGTGTGGACCCCTCAGGTCTGTGCCTCTATTTGAAAATGTTTAGGGGTCTGCAAATGAAAACAAGGTTGACAACCACTGGTCTAAAGTATGGTTTCAGAGTATCTCCCCACTGTATTTTCCACTGAATGCATCTGATGAAGTGAGCTGTAGCTCACAAAAGCTTATGCTCAAATAAATTTGTTAGTCTAAGGCGCCACAAGTACTCCTTTTCTTTTTGATCTGAAGTACGTAGCCAGCATGGTTGGTTGGGCAGTGCACACAACAAGGGAGAGCTGCTAGGCATGCTTACCAAGCTGGACAATCAGGGAAAGGCATTTCAAAAAAATACCCTTTTTGTTTTTGGTTTTTTGGGGGGAGGGGTGGAGGGGGGGGGAAGGGGCAGAGAGAGTGGCTTCTAGTCTCCATAACCAATGGGCAGTGGAGTTCACGACTGTGACCAGAGCAGTGAGCGATGGGCATCTTGGGACAGCTGCTGGAGGACTGTTAGGCTATGCAGTGTCTATACTCACATTGACCAGGGCTCAACACAATTCGGAAAAGTAGTTTTACTGTCTCACCGTAATAGGATGCTTACAGTGGTGTGAAAAAAATTTGAGTGTAACCTGCATAAATAGATAAATGTAAGTTGCCTTGCATCGAGCTAACTTTGTAGTTTAGACCAGTGTTGTGAGCTTAGGCAAATCATTTAAGCTCTCCGTGCTATAAAATGCAGTTCTTTGGTTCAATCTAAATTATAGGCAAGACAAAGAGTTTACAAGGTCAGGAGCTGTTTGTTACTGTGTGCATAACAGGGCACTGATCTCTCATGTTGCTTCTAAGAGCCCAGTAACTAATGGTAATTCTCAAGTAAATTAACTATCCTAATTCAGGAACAAAGATATAGTGTGATAGTGGCTGGGAACAGATGCATGTATATTTGGTTACCCTATGACTAATCTTCACTGCAGAAAAAACAGAGTGAAACATGCAAACTCAACACCACATGGCTCTTCCAATGCGTCTGATTTTGAGAAGGGCAAGTGAACAAATCTCTGAGTGCTAGTATTTCAATATAGACATGCAACATATGAACAAATTTACTTTGACACATTATCTTAAAAAAAATACAAATTAAACAGCACCTTTGGGTGCCGCCAATTCATTCAGTTTCGATCAAACTTGATTTGAATATCAGACTTCAGCTGTAATAAAATTGAGTGCGTTAATATAAGATAGTTTCCTTTGTTTACTTAATGCAGAGCAATTACCACTTTTCATTCCACCAATCACAATTTTCTCATAAATGGTGAGTGTTTCTGCCTCTTGCTTACAGTGTTGAAATGAAAAGGGTCATTACTCACATTTTATTGTTGCCCAGAGCTCTTGGTTATAGTGAAATAGAGGAGTTGCGGTGATTTAAATAGGTAACATGTAGCCTAACTAATCAGGTTTGTTTGAAAAGAGGTATGATTAACAATATGATTAAAAAAGCATAACATATAAAACATTCTATAAATTTAATCTTGGAATGTTCTATCCACTCATAACAATATTCCAATAGTGTGTGTATATTACAGACAATTTCTCATCAGCTCAAATATAATAAATAGGACTAACATTCATGAGTCATCAATATTGCATTCTATCAGCAATGCCCTTTTCAAAATGGGCTTAGGTCACCCTAATTTAATTTCTCAGTTGTTGGATTCTCACAAAATAAAAGTATTTCAAGTTGATTTTAAAAAGCACTCCTTGATTACCACCATAACCCGGTGGGATATTGCAGATTTATTTTTCAGTTACTACCATAATTTCTCTCTGGTGATACTTCTGTGCTTTAGCCAAATAACTTCAACCAAAGACTTTCCACAGGGAATAGTGATACTATTGTTTATTTTTTTCCTGTTCAATCTTCATTATAGGGGCCTGATCCTCCTCTATCCTAAGGTTACTTTACATCACTCTGGCACCCTTAAAGTGGGAGTACATTATTTTAACTCGCTTTAAGATCCCTTTGTACTACTAGAGTGGTGTAAAGAAGTCTTAGTATCAATGGGAATCAGGTCCCAGGAGTGAAATTCTGCAACCAATGAAGTCAATAGGAATTTTGCCATTGACTTCAGTGGGGCTGGGATTTTACCCTCTCTCTCTTCCATGCTGAGGCTCTTATTGCCTATTCTGAAATTGTTCTGTTTGTATAATAGAGGGACAATCAATTTGAGGTCCTTTTTGCCTTCTCGGGTGAAAGTAAAGAACTCCATGACACTTTCAAACAATTACTCTGGTATCTTGCCCATTTATCCTTTTAATTAAGACAAGTCAAAATGTGCGAGTGAGCTATTTCTAAGGGCTAGATCCAAAACCCACCTAAATCCACAAGGAGCTTTGGATCAGGCTCTAAGTGCCTGATGGCTGAAATAATCACTTACACAATCACTAATTCCCAGAAATAACTTGTCCATAGTAGATATCTTGAGTACCGGAGGCCTATATGTGAGTAATTTTATTCAGAGTCTAAATGGCACTGAAAAGAACAGAAAGAGTTAAACAGTGCAGTTCTGAGGGAAAAAAGAAAAAGCAGGTCAAAAGATTTTCAAAAAGATTTTAGTAACAGATGACCTGAGAGAAGTACAATAGAGCCACGAAAGTTTGATGATTTTCCTGCTCTCTGTCACAAGGCATGCTGATTGCTCCTTGCTATCTACAGCTGGGACACTTTTTTTTTAAAAAAAAAGAACATTTTTGTAATCCTAAACTTCACACTTATGTTTTTATGAAGCCCACTCACAAGGGAGCTGCAATAGCTTCTTTGAAAAGAAGAGAGTATATTAAAGAGGGATTTAACTTTGCAAATCTGCTATCTGTAAACAGGAAGGGGAAAGATAACAAATACAATAAAATATAAACACTGGAAAAACAACCAGGCATATATTTTAACTAGAGCTCTGCTGGTTTTAAAATACCTACTGCTTTGGGTTGGCCTCTTCCAAATGAGGCAGACTCAGCTTATCCACATTAGGAATATCTGCTCAAAAGCAATTACACAGTGCAAACCACTAATGTAGGTGGACGACACCGGTGTAAAGCAGAGTCTGCTCTGGTGGGACTTACCATGGTTCAATATAGGATTGAAGTGCTACGACATGCAACAAAACTGGAGTACCTGGAAAAAACCTAGTAATCCTATTATTAGGGTGTCTTGATATTTCCATAAAACATTTAGATGCAATATATTGCATTACTATTTACTGTCCTGCTTCATGGAGAGTGGGAGTCTGTGTCCTAGGCTCTACTGCTAGATAACCTTGGGCAAGTAGCATCAATCTGTGCCTCAGTTTCCCCATTTGTAAAAACTGGAGATAATGAGATCGACCTCCTTGCTAAAGCACTTTGAGATCTACTGATGAAAAGTGCTATATAAGAGCTAGGTATTACATTCATCGTGTAACCCATAATAATGTTACTGATGAACAAAAACACATCATAAACTGCAGCTTTAGAAGTAACATGGACACATTTCAATCATTCTAAATAAAATGTCACTGAGATAATATTATTGGAAAACTAAATATTATTGGAAAACAGTTTCAGGGCCTGATCCTCTTGCTCTCTGGTTCTGAGCTTCAAGCCACTTTTGCCCCTTATAAATGCTGGCCCCCAGAGACGACCCGTACCTGCCAATAGTGTGTGGGACGGGGTGTGTGTGTGTGTGCGTGCAGAGTGATGGCAGCAGCTTCAGCATATGTTACTGAACATGCTTAGTACAAGCCCAGCAGCAACACATGACCCCCATGTGTTGCCTCTGCTGGCCCCAGCTGCAGACCTTGCTGGCCCCTCCTGCTGGCCACTCTGGCCTTGGCCCAGTTCTGATACCCCCCACACAATGCCACAGGGCAGCCAGAAAAAAAAAAAAAAAAGAGATTTATGCTGCCAAACACAGGGGTTTCTCTGGGGACTGTTTGCATCCTTGTATATGGATAGAGAATCTTTTCTGATAGGAAAATACTGGAATGAGTTACTCTGTACTGGATGAAGCTGCCCATCCATGTGCTGGACACGCAAGTGTTGTCCTAAAAAGAACTGGAGAAATACCACAAAAATTTGTTTGAATAACTGACATGATTTGATGATGTTTGTGAATCCTTTTATTTGCTTTCACAAAAACATGAAATTTTGTTTGCAAGGATATTCGTAGAAAGGAAAAAAGTGCTGTGAATCATTCATTTGCATGTGTTTCTGAATTTGAATATTTTTATGAATACTTCCATTCTAACAAGTACCTACAAACGCTCGTGGTGGGTTTTTTTTTTTTTTAAAAGACGGTTTGTGGGAAGTAAAAAACAATACAATGTGACTTGGAGCCGTGATTAGGTGTCCAAACACAGAGCACCACAACTAACAGAAACTTGAAGCTAGAGTAGCAGAAATTGCTTACAAGCAGTGTCTAGGGTAAACTATATGAACATAAGTATGGCCACACTGGGTCAGACCAAAGGTCCATCCAGCCCAGTATCCTGTCTGCCAACAGTGGCCAATTCCAGGTGCCCCAGAGGGAGTGAACTCTCTCCTGCCATCCATCTCTACCCTCTGACAAACAGAGGCTAGGGACACCATTCCTTACCCATCCTGGCTAATAGCCATTAATGGATTTAACTGGATAAATTCATGGAGGTTCTCTTTTAAACCCTGTTATAGTCCTAGCCTTCACAACCTCCTCAGGCAAGGAGTTCCACAGGTTGACTGTGTGCTGAGTGAAGAACTTCCTTTTATTTGTTTTAAACCTGCTACCCATTAATTTCCATTTGGTAGCCCCTAGTTCTTATATCATGGGAACAAGTAAATAACTTTTCCTTATTCACTTTCTCCACACCACTCTGATTTTATATACCTATCATATCCCGCCTTAGTCTCCTCTGTTCCAAGCTTAAGAGTCCTAGCCTCTTTAATCTCTCCTCAAATGGGACCCGTTCCAAACCCCTAATCATTTTAGTTGCCCCTTTTCTAAACCTTTTCTAATGCCAGTAGCTTTTTTGAGATGAGGGGACCACATCTGTATGCAGATGTTTCAACAATTTGAATTAAGGGGCACTCAATCAGTGGGAAAAGAGGGCGCTCCGCATCTCTTAGGACAGACCATTTCTCCCATTGCTGTCTTCCACTCTGTACGAATTTGCTAAGGTTTCCTAAATGATGTTAACAGTTCAGCTTTTGTGATGATCATCTGATCAAAAGAAAAAGAAAGACATCCCTTAATAGCACCACATCTGAGGAATCAGAGAGAGAATTGATATAGTCACATTCATCAGGCAGAAAAGCAATTCAAGTACAGTGAGCAAAGGTCCACTTATAGTAATTACAATACATTTCCTTTAAATGACACTGCTGTTTTAAGTATCAGGGGGTAGCTGTGTTAGTCTGTATCCACAAAAACAAGGAGTCCGGTAGCACCTTAAAGACTAACAGATTTATTTGGGCATAAGTAAAAAATCCACTTCTTCACTTATGCCCAAATAAATCTGTTAGTCTTTAAGGTGCCACTGATGTTTTAGTGGTTTATCACATACATAGCGTAGGGAGGGTCAAGGGCTGCGTGTATAAATGGGTGAAAAGAGATTCCCTATCTAAGTAAATGCCAAAATGAAATGGGCTTTGAAGCAGTGTCTTTGCAAAAAGATTTTTAAAAGTAAATACAGTAGAAACACAATGATGAAGTACTGTAAATTAATTTGAAGTACCATGACCAATACATAAATACAATAATCATACTGTACCCGAGATAACCTTGTAACTATTAGCACTCAAAATTACTCCTAGAAAAAGAAAGCAGAACTCCAAATTATTGAGTCAGTTATTTGTACCTTGTGAAAGCCAACAACTGTATGTGTTCTGAGTTATAGAGCTATCATATATGATGAGTCAGGGCAAGTTCAGGGTGCTTAACACCTTTCCAAAAATTGTTCCACACTATAGCAGAATATGGCACTTAAAATACAACTTGAAGAAAAAATATGGCTAATAACGAACTCTGAATCTGATTTTTATTTTTATTTTTTTATATGAACTCTAAACATAATATCCAGTATCCGTTCTCTATGGGTCTTATTTTAACTATCATCTGTTTTTGTGGTAGTATCTTTAGCTTGACTTTTTTTCCAACTAAAAAAAAGTTTTAAAACTTGTTCACCTCTTGTTTTATTTTAGTATACTATTTTGTACTAATATCAACCTTGATAGCAGCCCTTTCCCCCTTCATTTATTTAACCTTATCTTAAGAGGAAGAAATGCTTCTACAGCCCAGACAAGAAGTCCGAATAAATTTGTGTTCGGAGTATAAAGTCCATAGGGCAATCTGTAAGTATAGATCATTTCTTCTATTATAAAAGAGAACTGTGAAGTACTTATACCTAAAATATATACTAAATTTTAAACAGTACACCACAGTTGCAAAGCTTTATTTTAACATATTGGGATTTTTTTCCGTGGAACAGAAATATGGCTATGGAATCCTATAATTATGAATTTTCTTTGCCTTTGAAGTTCCTGAGATTTATTTTAAGGTGTGACAAGGCCAGTCCAGATGGCTGCAGGAGAGTGATAGAAGACAGATGTATTAGCCCCAGGTTAAGTAGGTCCCTTTTCCTTGGGTAAGGAAACAGGGAAGTTTCCAGAATAATCAAGAACTTTCTGGAAACAATTAAGGCAGACAGGCTGATTAGAACACCTGCAGCCAATCAAGAAGCTGCTAGAATCAATTAAAACAGGCTAATCAGGGCACCTGGGTTTAAAAAGGAGCTCACTTCAGTTTGTGGTGTGCATGCGAGGAGCTGGGAGCAAGAAGCTGAGAGTGAGAAGGTGTACTACTGGAAGACTGAGAGGTACAAGTGTTATCAGACACCAGGAGGGAGGTCCTGTGGTAAGAATAAAGAAGGTGTTGGGAGGAGGCCATGAGGAAGTAGTCCAGGGAGTTGTAGCTGTCATGCAGCTCTTACACGAGCCACTGTAGACACCTGCAATCCACAGGGCCCTGGGCTGGAACCCAGAATAGAGGGCGGGCCTGGGTTTCCCCCATCCCCCCAACTCCCTACTTGATACCAGAGGAGTTGAACTGGACTGTGGGGACCACCAGAGGGTAAGGTCTCTGGCCTGTTCGCCGATCCACTAGGTGGATCAGCAGAGACTGCGGGGATTATTGTTCTTCCTTTCCCCATGCTGGCCAGTGATGAGGCTAACTGAAGGAATGGCAGATTTGAGCTATGAAAGTGGTGAAATTGAGGGCTGCCATGAACCTCTGAGGGGAGAAAATCTACCAATAAGCACAGGACCCACCAAAGCAGGAGGAACTTTGTCACAACTGGTGTGAGAAGTGGGATTTGGTGTGTACAGCATGGTGGAAGGAGGGTGTTATTAACAAAAAAAAGGTTTATTTCCCCCCCACCCCAATGGAGGGCATAGTGCAGGCACTGATACAAGCCACGGCTGCCTAGCAGGAAGCTACCTGTGTCCAGGCAGCCGCCCAACAGGAGGCATAGCAGCTGCAGCAAGATACCAATCGCCTGCTGATGGACCAGGCTGCTCAAGACCGGGCTATGTTGTGGGAACTGGTAAATCAAGTGAAGGCCCATCATGGCCATGGTTCATCTCTCTAAGGGACGTGGATCATACGGGCCAGCAATTGCCTGCAGAAAATGACGGGGGAGGATGACAGAGGCACATCTCCTGGCCTTTGAGAGGACAGCCCTACGGGAGGCCTGGCCTTGAGATCAGTGGTCTGGCATCCTTGGCCCATTCTGGGGGGGGGGGGAGGAGACAGAAGGCCTACTATGATCTGCCTGAAGAAGCTGCAGCAGACTACCCCCAGCTGAAAGCAGAGATCCTGGCCAGATCCGGAGTAATGACCACAGTGCGGGCCCAGCGGTATCACGAGTGGAGGTACCAGGAAAACAAAATCCCGCGGTCCCAATTGTTTGACCTCATCCATCTCACATGAAAGTGGTTGCGAACTTAGTCCTGGAGGCGATACTAGAGGTTCTGGTCATCGACCAGTACATGAGGGGACTACCACCAGACCTTCGCACATGGGTAAGCCAGAATGAACCTTCCACCTATGATGAGGTTGTTGCACTGGTAGAGAGGCAAAGGACAGCAAGGGAGATGACCTGACCAGTTAAGGAAGAAGCACCCCGGGTTAAACTAGAAGCACCAAGCCCTAGAGCTTGGGTGACTGGGCCACCAGGAGAGCCCAGGTGGAAAAAGAGAGGGGCTGAAGGCCCACCAGAAGCCACAAAGAGTCGGAGCACTGAGGGAGAGGAGGATCATGTTAGAAGACCCAAACCAAGAGACCGGGGAATGCCTACGGCTCCATACAGATGTTATGCCTGCGGGGAGTGGGGACACATAGCTACACAGTGTCCCAATGCCGAGGAGCCTATGCAGTGTAACCTGGGGAACTGGGTAGACCCATGCTCCCTAATCCACCTTGTGGGGGGGTCTCACTAACCCCATATAGGTACACCAGACCAGTGAAACTGAATGGGGTAGAGACAACAGCACTGGTTGATTCGGGGAGTGCTATCACGCTTGTCTCGGGGAAGCTCGAGAAGCATAGTCAGCTGCTGTGGGCTAAGCGTATGGGGAGAACATGCGTCCATAGGACAGTTGGTTATTACCTCACCATCCCAGTTTAAAAAAAATCAAATAGAGATTCAGGGGAACACTACTGAGGTAGCAGCAGGTGTAGTCCCTAAACTCCCATACCCAGTGCTCATAGGGAGGGACTTCCAAGGGTTTGGAGACTTACTCCCAGTAGGGGAACTGGAGAAAGGGGGGAGCCCTGAAGTTAGTGAGGCATCCACAGTGGACTGTCAACCCCCAATCTTCTCTGAAATATCCCCAGATTTGTTCTCCACTCCCAGACAGGGTAGAAAGTCAAAAAGGGAAAGGAAGGCAGCTAAGGCCTTGAACCCGAATCCTGACCCAAACCCAGAGGGTTGCTCTTGTAGGTAGGCGGACCCGAGCAGCTGAAAAAGAGGCCACCCAGGAGGGAGAAGCACCCAAGTCTGACCCACACCCTCTGAACCAGTAGAGGCAACAGAGACTGGCCCCCCTAGATCTCAGGGAAATTAGCCCCGGGAGAGGAAATTTTGGACGGGACCAGGCTGAAGACCCAAGGTTCAACAACATTAGGAAGGAGTTTACTGAAATAGATGGGGTCCCCGTGGAGCGGAAAACCCAGGGACCAGGACCCTACTTCATAATGAAGAAGAATCTCTTATACCGGATTGCACCAGTGCAGGGGCAGAAGGTGCAGCAGATCCTAATACCTCAAACACACCTGTCAAGGTTCCTTCCCCACTCTGAACACTAGGGTACAGATGTGGGGACCTGAATGAAAGACCCCCTAACCTAAGCTGGTAAGAAGCTTAAGAACTTCCTCAAGGTACAAACTTTGCCTTGTCCTTGAATCCTATGCTGCCACCACCAAGCGTGTTAAAGAACAGGGAAAGAGCCCACTTGGAGATGTCTTCCCCCCCCCCAAATATCCCCCCTAAGCCCTCCACCCCCTTTCCTGGGGAAGGCTTGATAATAATATCCTCACTAATTAGTACAGGTGAACAAAGACCCAAACCCTTGGATCTTAAGAACAATGAAAAAATCAATCAGGTTCTTAAAAGAAGAATTTTAATTAAAGAAAAGACAAAAGAATCACCTCTGTAAAATCAGGATGGTAAATACTTTACAGGGTAATTAGATTCAAAACATAGAGAATCCCTCTAGGCAAAACCATAAGTTACAAAAAGACACAAAAACCAGGAATATACATTCCATTCAGCACAGCTATTTTACCAGCCATTAAACAAAAGGAAATCCAATGCATTTCTAGCTAGATTACTTACTAATTTGAGTTATGAAGAGCGTTCCTGATCTGTTCCCGGCAAAAGCATCACTCAGACAGACAGACCCTGTGTTTCTCCCCCCCCCCCCACCACACCTTTGAAAGTATCTGGTCTCCTCGTTGGTCATTTTGGTCAGGTGCCAGCGAGGTTCTCTTAGTTTCTTAACCCTTAATCCCTGGACAGGAGGGATTTTATAGTTCTGTCTACAGAAAGGTGGTTACCCTTCCCTTTATATTTGACAACACCAGAATGCTGTATTAAGTCTTGCCCATTGTCATCTTTTGGGGGGGCATTTGGGGGTAGAGAAGACCCTGGCATAGGTCCTGCAACGATTCTTCTGGCCCGGAGTACATGAAGAAGTGCAGAGGTACTGTGCATCCTGCCCAGAGTGCCAGCTGCACAGTCCCTGTCCCCACCTGAGGGCACCTTTAGTACCCCTTCCCATCAAAGAGGTCCCCTTCGAGCAAATAGCCATGGACCTAGTGGGACCTCTGGAGAAGACAGCCCAAGGCAGAGGAGGAACTTTGTCACAAAGGGTTGTAGGCTAGCATCAATGACAAACTGTAACCTATCATTATTAGATTAGTTAGTAGTATGCCAAAAAAACAACTTCCTGGTATTACATGAGTCTCTTAATAGAAGAGACAAAGAAGGATATAATGTATAACATGAACAGGAAAGAAAACACTAATTTTTTTTCAGCATTTCAAAGTAAATGTACCCTATTTTATATTTCAGGGTGATGTATACTATCACTTTATGGGAAGGTTTAGTCATAGCAAATGTTAAAATAAAAAAAAATTCATACAAGAAACCTCTATTTTTACCTCCTTTATTTTCCTATCACTGCTAAAAATGGATGATCTGAACCCTCAGTAGCATTTCTCAACCCAGCAACCTCAATATGTATGTTTTAAAGATGAATGGATAAGGTGTTCAGAGTTAATGATCTGTATCATATTGTATCCATTTAGCTAAAGATATATAATCTCACATGGTTTGGTTTATATTTACTCTTATTCAGGAACCACACTTCAAAAGGCCGTCATGCTACCCTGACAGGTTGGAAGATTAAAATAAATAAGACAATAAAGTCCACTCTCTGTTTTTTAGATAAACCTGACAGAGTATTTGATGTAGTTACTCCTTTCTGTTTTATACTGGTATTAGAATTATAGATCACCAAATCACTATCACACTGCATTTCATCACCTCAGCTTTATTTCTTCTTTGGAAATATTTACATTACATTTTTGCTAGCATACACAGATTTCTGTGTATGTGTGCATGTAAGTTTGTACAGTCAAAGCAAATGCATTAAGCTTTATTCATCTTGAGGGCCCAACCAGGTGCAATTTGAACTGCTTTGTGTCTGCGGAGCGACATTCATCCCC
The DNA here is from genome assembly GCF_965140295.1 of Lepidochelys olivacea. Classification (NCBI taxonomy): domain Eukaryota; kingdom Metazoa; phylum Chordata; order Testudines; family Cheloniidae; genus Lepidochelys; species Lepidochelys olivacea. The sequence continues at coordinate 68,525,661 of NC_140418.1, read as the reverse complement.
AATGAATGTCAATGGAAATCAAATACCACTGTGGCTATTGCACTCCAGGAGTTGTGCCAGGGAGTAAAACAGCCTTAAGTTTCAGAAAAGTCTTCATAGACGACCACTGGTAGGGGTTTCCTAGGACATGAGTAAACTAGAACCATTGCTGACTGCTGTGGCCTCTCCTCCTCTTTGGCTAATTCTGCTTTTTGAGTTGCACTGGCCAGCTTTCAGTCAACTGATAAGCCATGGATGGTGGGCAGTTGAACCACTTCAACCTGCCTCTCTCTTAATGGACTTTCTGCCAGTTGGAGCCCACAACCCTTATTTTGCTTCTAAAAGTGAACTGGATCCATCGTACCTATACATGACATTCTCATTCAGTGTAAGCAGCTCATTTCATGAGGCTGTAACTAGATGGGAGCAAAGTAAAATGACTCACCTAGGTGAGCTCTTTAAAAAACCTGTTAGCAATTAAATCTTCAAAGAACTTTGAGTGTGAAATCTGAAAGTTCCAATTATCATAATTTTTTCCAGCTATAACATTCAAGGCCTGACACCCATTTAAATTAATGGAAGGACTCCCTCTTACTCAAGTGAGCAGAAGTATTAACTCCACATCAGCTCAGACCTAGCAGATATACTACAGACCAGGCCCAAATCCAAAAACAAACTGTACAATACAAAGAAGCAGGAAAAGTTAAGGAAAATTGCCGTTCTCCATGAAGTTCTGTAATACATACAGACACAAAACAAAAAGTAAGCAGTAGAATTTTCAGATACCATAGACCTTTGTGGAAATCCTCAAAAAAACACATTCACTGCCACTTCCCATCCATTGTGGAGAAAACTCTCTCTGAAAAGCAGCCATATCCTTTGCCCACAGCCCACTAATCACCACAAATAATTAACTGAAATTATCTTAATTCCCCCAGAGAGGACATGGGCCTGTAGATTACTCCTCGTAGATTTCCTGGGACTACTGAGAAAGCCAAACATTTTGGTTATACACATATAAGAGACCACAGAATATTTTCAACATACATTTTGACAAAGACACCCAATCTATTATGTTCTAGGAAACACACCCTGCACCACCACCAACCAACTCTGTGCAGTATCCGCAAAAAGGATCATCCTTCTGGAAAGGGGCAGCGTAGCCGGGCACAGACTCACCGGCGGCACCTCCTGATAGTCGTCTCAGGGAATTAGCTCACCAGCCCCCAGAGCACCCTCTTCAGGCCGGTGTCTCGCCTTGCTGCTGGCTCCTATGTCTCTCCTAGGAACCCAGTGCCCCTTTCACTGGATGCTGCCCCCTAGCAGTACCCCAGAGTTCTGGGTATCCCTCTCCCAGGGGAACCCCCACCCCACTATCCCTACCTCACCTCAGTCGTAGGCTCCTGCCAGTCACCAGCTAGCCCCCATGCCCTGGGGCAGACTGCAGTATGAGCCACTCATCACAGGCAAGGTTGGGTTTGGACCTACTGCCTCTGCCTACCTGTGGCTGCCCCTGCAACCCCCGTACCTAATAGGCCTTCCCAGGCCTGCAGCCTAGGGCTTTCCTAGGCCAGAGCTCCCCGGCTCCCTTGGCCTTTCCCCAGCCCTGCTCCAAACTAGGTCCTCTAGTCAGGACTCTGCAGCCAGTTCCCTCCTTCTGAGAGAGAGATCGATCCTCTGCTCCTGGCTTCCCGGGCTTTTATAAGCCCCGCCGGGTCTGTTTGGGGTGTGGCCCCCAGCTGCAGCTGCTCTGGGAATCGGCCCAGCTTTTCCCCTGCCCCAGCCCTCTCCCAGGGCTATTTTAAACCCCTCTGGGCCCAAGCAGGTGTCCACCCCACTACAGGCAGTCATAATTTGGAAGAGAAAACACTGCTAATCCTCTGAACGTGCACTTCTTTATAGAATATATGCTGTATGAGGCACCATGCAGATTTAACTATAGTCCTGTTACCACTTGGCCTAAGTGGTTAGCCAATATTCAGGGTCTTGCCAGGCTGTTTCCAGTAGGAGGAAAAATTGATTTACTTCAAGTATTTCTTTGGTTTACTCCTGTTTATTTACAAAGAATGCACGCAAAGTACCTATAAGCATACATCCTCACCTCTAGAACAGCCTCTCATGCATGGACATGGCCTTGCAGGGGACTTTGCCTCTCTCTCTCCACCCCCTAGAAGCCACTTCCTTGTCCCTGCAATGGTCTGTCCCAGGCGACATTTTCTCCCAATTCCCTCTCTGGGTTTTCTGTGGTTAAGCCCTCTGGCCAAATCACATGACAGTTCACATGTCCTTCTGGGCTAACTAAAGATCCAATTTAAAGTTCTCGACATATCCAGATTTATAGCTCTTTTGCCCCCTCAGCCTCATTTGAAATCCTCTGCTTCCTGGCCCCTTCTGAGAGTCCCTTGAACCTGCTCCTTATAGGCTCCCGCAACAGGCATCTACTCTAATCTTTGTGGGTCTCTTTCTCCTGTTGAAGACACTAACTCAAGGCTCACCCCAAAAGGAGCACATACTGCTCCCTATGGGTGAATCAGCATGACTGCCTCTGGCTCTTTGCAATTGGAACTCCTCTTGTTCCGCTCTACACTGAGTTCCCAGCTCTATTTCATTTGTTTTCTTCTTGCTTTACCACCACATCTGGGATCAGTTTTTCTAATTAAGCCCTATTACACCCAATTGGAGCCAGTAACTAGCCCTTATGTTGCCAGCTCATCAGTGAGGTTGAGGGATTGTTGTTAAGTCATGGGCAAGATTGAGCCCAGCTTGCCTCAAGGGGCCAGCCAGCCCATGACAGTCCTGTTTCCCTGAACACAGTAGAAACAAACATCAGGTAATTTCTAAGCCTGCCTTTCCAGTCAGCCTGTACTGCTGTGCAGAGCCTCTGTCTCTGCTCCCTGTCAGGGTCACACTCATGACTGCTTCTCAACTGTCTGTTGCCTTTCTCTTGTCTTTCTGCCTTGTCATACACAGACAAATACCGCTACAACCATTCAGCAACCCAGCCTCTGTGTTTTCAATCAGTCCCAGGAAAATCCCTCAGTTATCACTGAATTAGTTCATGCTCAGGCCTTTCCACATGGCCCAGTGCCTTGGGTGGAGGCTTCTTATTATTTCCAGCCATCTACTCCATTAAGGGGCTTAACTGCTTCTTCCATTTAGCCTGAATGAAGGCTGGTCATCATCCCCATCTGCTTTAACGAGATCTTTGATTGCCTATAGATCAAAGACATGCTTGAGGGCAGCCATTAATACCTTCCAGCATAACAGCACCTTACTGGCAGATTTTGTGTTTATGGTTTGGCAGCTGGAAAAATAGCTATTGCTTCCTCAGCTCTCAAATTAATGCTAGAATAGACTCCTACATGTGTGTTATCCTGGGGGTAAAAGTTTCCCCATGTCCTCTTCCCCTACACACATACCCACGTACTACAGAGCAGGATTTGGCCCTAAGTTAAGAAATGAGGCCCCACAAACGAAAACCTCTGATTTTTGTACACTCTATTAGACAAATCTCCCATGTGACAATCTCTCTGAGATATGCCTTCTCCTAGGCAGACAGCAAGATTTTTCTCCTCTCGAGTTATGTAATTCTGCATACCTCAGCTGACAGCCCTCTCTCACACTTGCCTGATCTATTTTTCCTCACCTCAGATAGGATTTCTCTCTATCAGGCACTTCACATAGCACTAAAAATGTTGGAAATAGAATGGGCAAGAGGGGATTGTTTTGATGCTACAAATGTTAGTGCATAGAGGACATTGATTCAAAATCAAAAGCGAATTTCAACACGGTCACGTAACCCTTACATGTAACCTTTCCGTGGACATTTAAGTGGTAGATGGAATCTGGGTCAGATTTACATCTTATTTGTGACTCGATCTAGCAAGATACATAAGTACATGTGAAACTTTAAACAGCCAATTTGGTTTCAAGCCTTCCCATTTGGGACAACTTAGGTGCCTACATTTATGTAAGTGTTTTTCTGATTTGGCCCCATATTGGTATAAGTCAGGAACAACTCCACTGATGTTAACAGAATTAGGCTGAAGATAAACACAGGTAAGTGAGACAAAAACACTTGAATTAAAATGTACATGTTCCATTCCCATATGTGGCAATGACTCATGTTATTTAGAGAGGATTTAGCCTTTAGATTTTGTCAAGTCTTTACATCTCTGTTTCCAAGGTGCTTTGTTATTTTGATCATAAGTCTTGCTGTGTTTAGTGATGAACTATATAATAGACATTATACTCTAGGCTTGAATTACATAACAGTTGTTTCACCCAAGGAATGCAGTTCCTTGTATAACACAATACTGAAATACATGTTATTAGCAAACTAATTTCTGTCTAGTTTTATGTTTAAAATAATGCAAATGGCATGTTCAATTCTGTTTATGCTGTTTTTAAGTGTATTTCATAACATTTTATGAGACTTTCTACTATTACCATTGGACCTGAGGGTTTCATTAAAAGTCTAGTGAGTGACTCTAGGCCAATGACAATAACATAAAAAGGGAAAAGCTTATTCTGTCAGAAGCATGGATTGTATTATAGAGACTTTGTTTGCAGTAGTGAGCCCTAGAACAATGGTTTAATACTGGGTTAGAACTTTCCGTCAGCTTACAGTGAAATCAGTTTAGAAAAGGGTTGATAAGCAGCAAAGGTAAAATGAGGAAAATCTGTATGATGGTTTCAGGATTTACTCAGACAGAACCATTAGCTTTTCATAGTGATAGTTTTAGCATGTAGAGAAGTCCTTATTACTACTTATATATGTTACACAAGAGGGGGAAGCAAGAAATTAAATTTTCCCATAGGTGAAACATGATTTAGAAGTGTATATAAATAAATTTAACATTGAGCACACACATACACATATATCATATGCTCAGTGTTAAATATATATAAAATACATGAATGAATGTTGAATAAATATGCTGTGGAACATATCAGAATTGCATTTTTAGTGTCTCTCTAAAACTGATGGACTGATTTTTACTGATTAATTTTACTGGAATGCCATTGTATTATCAGAATATGATTCAAATAAAATTTTACATACAGGATTATAGTGGTTGCTTACCATTCAGAATAGTTTTGCCTTATGACTACCAATTTTTTTCTATCTTCCTCCTTTCACTGTCACAGAGTTATCACTGCCATTCTCCCTGGCAGTCAACCATATAATCTTGGCTTTATCTCTGATATGGCCTTCTCTTTTGATTCCCACATCTAGGCTGCATTTAAATCTTGCAACTTCTTCCGGCACAGCATCTCCAAGATCTTACCTTTCCTCCTGCCTGCACTGCCAAAAATCAGATTAACCCTGATCATTTTTCACCTTAATTACTCCAATTCCTCTTCTGCCGTCTTGATGCCTGTAACTTCACTCCCTTAAATCCATTCAAAATGTTGCTGTTAAAATAATCTTCCTGGATCATCACTGATTAGGTCGCTCCCTGTTTAAGTCCCCCTCCACCCACCACTTCTCATGCAAGTTTTTTGTCCTTCCTTTTAAAGCCCCTCACTATCTGACCTGTTATCGGATTACAAGGTCAGCTCATGCCTTCACACCGCCAGTGATGCCAGACTCCATCTCCCACTTCTCTGACAAGCACATCAATGCTTCTTCCCATACCTACTGGGAAAAGCTCCTAATCAAAGCCTGGAAAGACACCACTCCTAATCAAAGCCTGGAAAGACACCCGCTTCATGTCGCTCCTCAAAACTCACCTCTTCCATAATGCTGTCGGAAAATTGCAGCTGGATAACTGATTACTGCTCCTGATTGGCTAAAAATTGTAAATATCCCATTATTGTTTTCCTTACTAACCTGCATCCCCCTCCTTATCACCCCCATAGATCCCCTTGCTTATTCATCCATCTGTTATTTCTTGACTTTTAGATTACAATCTCTTTGCATATGGGCTATCATTTGCTATATGTTTGTGTAGCACCTAACACAATGGGGATCCACCTGGTTGGTCTCTAGCCACAACAATAATAGAAATGTCAAATAATAACTATTAGTCTTATTTGTAGCCAACATGAATGAGAACTTTACATCAGAGCAAAAGGGAATCACTCTTTAAATGGTAGGATTATTTATCCCCCTGGATCAGTTAGCAGTGGCTACCAACTGAAGAAACACCGAGAACTTGTTTTTTATCTTTTAATTTCTACTATTTCCTAACACCTTTCCATTTAAAAAGAGAAACAGAGTCCACTTAGTTACAATGATATAAATCCAGAGTAACTACATTGGCTGCTAGTGAATGTTCCAATGTAATGGAGAGCAGAATGCCAGACTGCCCCCACAAATGGAGAGAAAAAGATTGAGTACAAAAGAGGGGAGAGAGAGAGAGAGGAGGAAAAAAGGGAGGAGAAGCAGAGTGAGAAAGTAAGTGAATGAACACTGTTGGCAGAATTAGAGAAGACAGAATGATGTTTAATCCTCACCACATTCAGAAATAAGGCCCTGATCCTGTGACTTCCAACACAAAGGCAGATGCCTTCCCCTGCGTGGAGCCCCATCAGAGTCACCAGGCCCAGCAGCCTGCCCATGTGTGCCCATAGAACTGGGGGCTAAATTCAAACGTCATCTCTGACAGCTGTCTTGCAATAACTCTTGAGATCACAGCAGCACCCTCACTTTACACACAAGTTTAAAAAAAACAACCACTTGGTAGGAGTTAGGTTTATTCCTGCCAAAAGGGCTGGGGGCGGGGGGATTTTAGTGTTTATTTCTACACGATGGCGCTCAGATGCCATGGTGAAGGGTGACCTTATGAAAAATTAAACAGACATATTGATAAAGAAAGGCTGAATTAGGAAGAGGGGGAAATGGCATGAGAATTGAGATAGTGTTTTAGAAGGAAAAATGGAAAGCAATTAAAGAAGATTGAAAATTACAGAAAATTAGCCTGGGGGAAAAACACAGCTACTATAAAAGATCGAAGAAGAGACATAAAGCTGTTGAGAGGAGGTAAAAAGGAAAAGGAGGAAGAAACAGCACAGAGGTGTAGTAAGTCATTATAGCCCTCTTGCTTTATCATGGGCTTAACTTTATTCCAAACTTTGCAATCTATGATTTCATGGTGATTTTAGTTTAGGATTACTGGACAGGAAGTGTGAAAAATCAGGATGGGGGGTAATAGGCACCTATATAAGACACAGCCCCAAATATTGGGACTGTCCCTATAAAATTGGGACATCTGGTCACCCTATTTTAGCCACTTTCAATGCAATAAAATGACACTTTTTCTGGCCCTTCACCAGGGATGCACTTGTGGTATATGTAGCTATTAGGGTGACCAGATGTCCCAATTTTATAGGGAGAGTCCCAATTTTGGGGTCTCTCTTATTTAGGCTCTATTACTCCCGTCCTGGTTTTTCACACTTGCTGTCTGGTCACCCTAGTAGCTATGTAACTGAAAAGATAGGATGTCCTTCTGTTTTGTGAACACTGCTCCTTTAAAAGGACCAGAGTCTCCCTGCCTGCTAAGGTGGCAGCTGTGAGGCCATGCTGTCTTTCAGTTCCAATGTAGAATTGAATTACTGTTGCCTCTTTAATTTATGGAGACATTAGATAGGTTCTCTCTTTTGCTATTTGCCTTAAGCAGGAAAAAAAGGCATCTTGATTGAAAATGTTTTGCTCCATATGTAGCAGGGAAATCAGGTCAGTGGTGAAAGCTGTTTAGTTGTCCTGACTGTATTTCTATACTGTAGATTGATATATTATCCATATAGACAATCTGAGAAGCTGACTGGCATGCAACTACCACTTCCTAATTGGACTAGCCTGTCTGCTTTCTTCCTCTTCAGCTTCTCTACTGTTCCCCTACACCTGTCATTGGTCCCCCTGCACCAAGTAGTCTGTCATCTACGTTTACATCTACACTTGTCCCCTAATAGCTGCAAATACTTCTACCGAGAAGCAGTGTCCACAAGAGACGTGTAACCAAAATTTGACCTGTGTAAGGTATGAGTGTCTACCTCACTCAGTACACGTCATTCCAGGTTTGAGTCTCTTTTATATTAAAGCAAATTACAAGTACTCCCACCACTGCCAGAGTGATGTAATGGGGTATGGAGGGGGGCTTAGTCTGAATGAGAGTCATGCCATATATGTCCTTTTTCCACTTTGGTGAGGGAATCACACTCATCATTCCCTGAACCCCTGCCAGTCTCTTGGCATTAGTGGACTTCTGAAGACCATTAACTTGGGGTGGGACAGCATGGCTTCCAACAGGATTCCACTGTCTACATATGTAGATGGGACCCAGCATATCTAATAACTTGTGTGAGAGCAGGATAATTCAACATAGCTGGAAGCCCAATGAAGAGCCAACAGATTCACAACTGCATGAATAATTTTGGATCTTTTCCTCCTTCTGACCTTTTGCGGTTTGTTCAACTCCAATATATAACTTTGCTTTCGTAAGTGAAAGATATTATTTAATGAATTATGAAACTGAAAGCCAGATTCACCAATACAATGTTGCACAGGCAAATGGATAGTTCTAGTTAACACAATTTTCCATTTTAAATTGTTCCAACTATTCTGCACCACCAAAAAATGAATAGCAATGTTAACATAAAATTTCAGAAATCTATAAAATAATTACACCTCTTTGGCACAAATATGCTACCAACTTCAAGAGGGTTTAAATTGTTAAGTGTAAACCAGTTTGTTTGACTCAAGTATTTTTCTTCTTTTCTTTAAAAAAAAAAAGAAGTACATGCCTCCCAGGGAACAGACGTTGTAAAATCTTAAATTAGGATTTTACCTCGGAGCAAAAATGGAAAAAAATTAGAATAAGACTTTTGCATGGAACTTTGCATTGCACTTTAACCTATCAGAATTACATCAGGCTTGGATTTTCACACTGGCAAGGGATATGCTGTAGAATTCTGAATAGGATTCTTTATCTTAGAGTGACACCTGAGAGTGTTAAATTACAAAATAATTTCTAAGTTCAAGTACTGGAAAAACTTCTTCTTGGGTTAGTGGCAATTCGCAAGCAGGGACCATTTTGTACTTTCAGTGACATCTTTTAATAATAAAAAAGCTCCGTCTCCTAGAGTTTTTGTCTTAGGTTGTTGCTAGAAGACTTACATTTTAAAACGTCAAAGTCTATTAGGAATGAAAATATTCCTATGGGAAAGTGAATCAACTCATGTATTAATCATCAAGGGACAACCTGACATGGGAAAGACCTTTACATTTAGAGAAAAAAAAATGGTACTATAGGCAAAGCAGCTGCTCAGCTCCAACTCTGCAGTCAAGACTGACTTAATGGGACCAGTCCCATGCATGAAGTTAAGTGTTTGCAGGATTGGGGCCTTAGTGTTAAGGGAAGCTGCACATATTGATAAAAGAGTCCCAATATGAGACTAATACTAAAGCACAGTAACACTACATTACAATACTAAAGCACAGTAACAAACTAACTCTGGATGAGTTTCAGAGTAGCAGCTGTGTTAGTCTGTATTCACAAAAAGAAAAGGAGTACTTGTGGCACCTTAGAGACTAACCAATTTGAGCATAAGCTTAATTCTGGAGTGAAATTATCAATAGCGATACTTTCATGGACTTCAAGGCCCAGGATTCCATCCATGTCCTTTAAAAAAAAACTGTAGTATATAACCTGAAAAAACACCACAACTTAATCTCCCTCTAAGGAAGGACAGCAGGATTTTCATGGGGAGTATGAAGTCATTGAGCTTAATATATTTTTTTAGCATTTATGAAATTTTTTTGGTAATTTTTTTGTATTTTCACCTAGATCAGGTGAACCTTTGGCCTGCGGCAACCTTTGGCCTGCGGCCTGCTAGGGCAAGCCCCCTGGCGGGCTGGGCCAGTTTGTTTACCTGCCACGTCCACAGGTTTGGCCGATTGCAGCTCCCACTGGCCGCGGTTCACCGCTCCAGTCTAAGGACTCAGTCCTGCAAACACTGAAGCACGTTCATAACTTTATTCACATGAATAAAGTTATGAACATGTGATTCATGTTTGCAGGATTGAGTCCTTAGATTGATTTATATTTCTAACTGCAGCTTTCACTACAGAAACCATTGTAAATTTTGGATTATAAACTACTGTTTAATGTGCATTATAGTGCATATTGCACTTCAGTGGGCTATTATAAGTTATATTGTTTACTATGAATTTTAGTAAATATACTACACTGGGGAATATTGCAAGTAGTAAGAATATAGAGTTTTTGTGAGGCTGGCAGACCAGGTCATGTCAGAGTGTATTCAGGCTAGTTCACTTGTGTATTAGTATAGATCAAAGCGATTGTTAAATGTATAAGTGTATTGGGTGTTTAAACTTCATAAAACGAATGGGACATTATGTACATTGTTTTCTCTTATCTGTATTCTCATGATACAGCAACAAACAGTTACATTGTAAATACCCCTATAACTAAATAACTCAAATATCAAAGAAGCTTTGTGGAACGCTAATGAAGGAAGGGCTTGAACAGAAAAATGTGCTAATTCCAAAGCCAATGGCCATTGTGTGGGATGACCAGAGGTGAGAGACTCAAAGTGCATTCCTCACTCACCATCAAAGTAAAAGCCCAAATGGGTAGAGAGTCTGTCAGCTTGTTTTCTGTGAGAAGCAGCAATAAGAAGGGATTCAAAGAAAGATCCTGCATCTATGGACTGTTTGGACTCTTACAGGGAAGTGTACCAGATGCAAAGCAGGGCAATCTGGGTACCCTGAAAAGACTTTTGGGAAACTGGCACTTTATTACATCACTGCCACCATTTGGAATTACAAACTGTAATTCACCTGTATATATATTTTACCAGCTTTAACCGCTCAATAACTCATTTAATTTCCTTAGCTAATAAATCTTTAATTGTCTTTGAGGTAAGATCAGGAGTACCAATTGATCTGGAGTAAGTGATTCATCTCTTGGGCTGGGAGAAACCTGATCTGGTGTGATTTTCGGTTTAAGTGACCTTTTACCACAAAGTCCAGTTTGTCTGGGTGGCAAGATAGAATGGAGAGTCTGAGGGAACTGTCTTTGACTCCATGGTAAGACTGGTATAGTAGTCCAGGAGTTCACATTTGATACTGGCTTGGTGAAATCTAATTATAGAACACTGAGATGATAGCTTATATGGTGTGGAGTCCTCAGAGTGAGAGAGTATTCAATTTACTGAATGCAATCGGGGGGAGCAAATACAAGTTGCTCATAAGCTTTTTACTAGGACAAATAATTGTTGCACTCTAGAAGTAACAGATATTGTCTGGCACAAGGAAGTAGCTATATAAGAAATGAACCGGAATATTAATTGATACAGTTATAAGTCTGTTAAAATCTTAGTAATACTGACATACACATTTGTAGCACCATATGCTTTAAAGCAGTCGTGGGCAACCTGGGGCCTGTCAGGGTAACCCGCTGGCAGGCCGCAAGAAAGTTTGTTTACATTGACCGTCCACAGACACGGCGGCCTGCATTGGCAGGGAACAGGAGCTGTGGGCGGCCGTGCCTGCAGATGGTAAATGTAAACAAACCGTCTCACCACCCGCCAGCGGATTATCCTGACGGGCCACAGGTTGCCCACCACTGCTTTAAAGGCTCTGTTCAGTACAGTGAAAAGTATGCACGCTGACATATTGCATGATGTCTTAAAGAGCGATATGCTGCATGAGGTAATATCTTTTACTGGACCAACTTCTGATGGTGAAAAAGACAAGTCTGAAGAATTCTGAGAAGCTCAGAGAAGGTTTAAGTTTGTCAGATTTTTAAGTACATCATAAAAATCATACCCACTCAAACTGATGGTGAAGCTTTCTGGTAATATTGTTCTTTTAATACCTGAGAAACAATCCTTAAAATGTTTATTGGTATGAGTAATTCTTACTCCTGTGAGCAATCAATCAATCTCATTGAAGCCAATGAAAATTTGATGCAGACACAGCAGAGAAACAAGGAGAGACACATTGATGAAGTTTAAGCCGCAGGCTGCAACTTTTAGAAAAAATTAAATACAGGGAAGAACCACTACCCAGCCATCACCCATAGTCTCCTGTACCAGGCATTTAATTGGTTCCATAGTGGGGTACAAGGCTCCTACCATATAACCCATAACCAGTGGAAGGGCTACAGGGATTCTAGCATACAACTGGTAACTTGGGTTAGGCTTGCCTCAGCCTATGCCCCAGGACTCAGCTCGTTCTGAGTCCTACCACCACCACCCCTGTGAAGAAAGGGTGCAGAATGGTGGTGACCTCAGCCCGTGAGGGCCACAAGATCTCGCCCTATCTCATGAGTCCCAAGCCCCTCAGCAAAATCCCAGATCTCATCTCTGGGAAATGTTCATTTTATCCTTTTAACTGCACTGGAAACCAACCACAAACTGCAATAAATTAACTACGCAAGCAAGTACCTCAGTTAGGTACTAAGCACATTTCCACAAGCCTAACCCACTGTGACTTGAAGATGCTGCAAGAAAGGCAAAAAACTCGCTGATCCTCTGCCAATTTGCTCATGGCAGAAAAGTTTCCTTGCTGACCTCAAAACAGGCAATTGGCTAGACCTGCAACATTCTCAGGCCAGATTCCCCTTACCAGTTTGGGCTGGAGCTGCTTGAATGGAGCCAAAAGAGGCTCCAAATGGTCCTTGTTCTCAGTAAAATTGGGGGAGCTAGGGAATACTAGTCAATCAGAACTCCTCCCCCACAACTGCCTAATGGATGCCAGAGACTCCAAAGGGCATGGGGGGGAAGGAGCTATCTGATGTCCCCCACCAAGTAACAAATTTCCTTGCTAATGGGGCTGTCCTCCTTTCACTGCTGGCCCCATCAAATTCTCCCACCCACTCAAGCAGGTGGGTGACATGTGAGAGTGAGTAAGGACTACTAATATAGTCATATGTTTTTAAGACCAGAAGGAACCATTATGATGATCTTTTCTGACCACCTGTACAACACAGGCCATAGAAATCCACCCAGTAATTCCTGCATCAAGCATAAAAGGCCTAGATGAGCTAAAGCATATCTTTTAGAAAGACATCCAGTCTTGATTCAAAGACTTCCAAGTCACAGAGAGGCTACCACACATTTAGGAAAGCTAGTCCAATGACTAATTACCATTAATGTTAAAAAAATTGTTTCCAACTGTCTCCACTTTGAGTTTGTCCATCTTCAGCTTCTGGCCATTGGATTTTTGTCTGCTATTGCTATCAGAAATCTTCTCTCCATGATGTTACTTCTATGTTATGATCATCTCACCTCTTAATGTTCCCTTGGATGAACCAAATAGATTGTTGCATTGGAGTGAGACTAAAAAAAAAAAAAACACACACCACACCAATCGGTCAACATCCTTTTTTAAAGTGTGGACACAGTATTTCAGAAGTGATCTCATTACTGCTATATACTGTGGTAATATCACCTCCCCACTTCTACTCTATATTCCCTTGCTGATACATCCAAAGGTCTCATTAGATCTCTTAGCCACTGCATTGCATCGGCAGCTCATGTTTATTTAGTTATCCACTGTGATGCATAAATCCTTTTCAGACTCGCTGCTTGACCAAATACAGTCTCCTATCCTGTAAGTGTCACCTCCATTTCTGGTTCCCAGATGTATGACCTCACATTTGGTGGTATAAAAATGCATATTGTTCAAGTGAACCCATCTTTGTAGATCTCTCCTGTCCTAAATAGCCTGTATATGATTATTCACGGCTTAAGACCAATTACATAGTGTGAAAGAGCAAACAAGAGGGCTGTATATAATTCAATAGCATCTTTATTATATAGAAAACTAGGCTTATGAAAAATTGGCTATAGTACACAGTGACACACATTAAATGGAAAAATTAATTTGTTTTAGTGTCACATGTGATACAAGGATTTCAGAGCCCATATGTGGCATGTAATAGCACCAGAGCAGTCATTTACACATGATAGAACCTACCAACAGGCAGTGTCCTATTGTAAGGGATATATAGAACAGATATGCCTAGGACGATGCATAACTACTGATTCCTTCTGGTGCTCAAAAATTGGAAAAGCTATCCATCTCTGTTTATCCCATAATAGGATCCACCAAGAAAGTATGAAAAATGTTTCACATCATGTGAGACACTTTGTCTAAGGACACACAGATCAGCCAAGGTCACGAGTTCCTCACCTCAAGAATAGAAACTAAACAGGCTAAATGAGAATATTGTTAACTGCCTAGGCAAGAATATTTCATATGGATACTTTCTCCCTCCCAACCTAGTTAAAAAGAACTCCAAGTTAGCAAACTACGATGACACCCTGCTTTCCTATGGAAAGTGGCTCATTGCATGTTGAGTGGATTAAGAGATGGGTGGGGAAGATGAAAATTAAGCAATCTAGAAATGACTGGCTGTAAGATTAAACATCAAACTGGGTACACTACCTGTTATCCCAAGAAATCCAAGCTATGTTTTCACCCCAAATTATGAACTTTACATGGTTTTCTTTGTAAATCCAACATACCATGGATAGTCTTTCACCTCAAATTAGATGTCACACATTTGTTTGCCTTGAGACTCCGAACTATATCATTCTATATATGGATAACGTTTCTTGTTCTACAGTTTGTCCTAAATAATGTGAAATGCTTCTGTACTATCAAAGAATGTAATATGTCCTCCACATTTAGAAGATTATAAAGGATTTTGTTGGTTTTTCTTGTAAATAATTGTTGCAGTCTAAAAATAATAGAAATTGTCTGGCATAAGGAAGAAGGAATGTTCAAAGATATAATCCAGGGTATGATTTTGGAATATTAAGAAAACACTCTTAAAGGGGGATCCCAACTAATAGCAGGGGCTAATAATAAAATACAGTCCTTGAAATGAACCAAACATAAAAAACCTCCGATATGAAAAGGATTGAAGAAATTTATTATACACCAATGCCATCTACTGGCTACTAATGGAAACAGCAGAGAAACTGAGCTGAAAGCTGAGCACTCACTTGGCATGTGTCCAATAGAAATCAGAGGGTGGCCCCATCCTGCAAACACTGCAATAAGGTATATAAAATGGAGGTCACCCTATACAACTGCAGAGTTGACTGAACCTGACAAAAGCTCCAGAATCCTAAGTGTGACTGATGCTCAGACCAGCCATGTGGAAAGGACTCCCCTTCTCCCAATACCAGGGTTAAGAGGATAAGATGTGGTGAGGTTTTTTTTATTTTCCCCTCGATTGTATTTCCCCTTCTGTTCCTTAATATAAAGGACTGTGGGTTATTTTGCCAAATCTGCATTCTCTAGTGAGACCTACGAACCATACTTTAGATTTCAACTCCTTTATAAATCCAAGCAAATTGGCCAGAGAGAGACTGAAAACAATAACTTCAAGCAATTGTTTTTGATATTCTAAACTTTGTCCCTTTTGGACCAATCCATTCAAAAAGTACTAACCACATGCTTAAAAACACATTTTAAGACAAACACATCCTTGGAGGTGTGATAAAAGTGTAGGGTGACCATATTTCCCAAAGGGGAAATGGGACACTGCATGGGGCTAGCCTGAGCCTCCCCCACTCCTTGTGGAGCTGGCCTGAGCTGCTTGTCTGAGCCCTGCACCCCCCTTCCAGCGTGCTTGCCCGGGCTGTGCCTTCCCTCCGTGTGAGGCTGGGGCTGGCGTTGCTGCTTGCTCGAGCCCTGCCTGCCCCATGCCTGAGCCCTGCCTCTCCCTCTGTGGGGCTGGCATTGCTGCTTGACGCCTACATGTTCCTCCACACCCCACATTTTTTTTTTTTTTTTGGGACAGAAGTGGGCAATGGGACAAATACACACATCTGTCAAAAAAGTTGTGACAGCCAGGACAGGGCTTAAAAAAAGGATTGTCCTGGCTAAACAGGATGTATGGTAATGCTAAAAAATGTGTTTGCAGCAAGAAACAATGCAAATTGCCTCGATTTCGTATTACATGTACTTATGATAATTAATTTTCATTTATTTAGTACCAACTGCTGAGTCTCAACTCTAGTCCGTGATAATTGCTTGCAAGACTGTATTGGGTGTACTACACAAAGAACATTGGTTGTGTTTACACTTGAGTGATGAAGTATTGATTATAAGTAATGTGGGTCTGGGTGAATTAGTACATTGTTGATTAAGAATAAGCAAGTGTCCTGATTTGAGAAATACTGTTCAAGTTTAAAGTTGACCCGAAAAGAACCCAACGTTAAAATTAGTAAGTTAATTTACCCTAGACTCCATTCTATATTGGCTACAATGCTTACTCAATTGGCAAACCTAGTCAATTAGATTTTAGATTGCACCTCAGGAAATTTATAAATACCCCCTTTCACACTTACACCATTCAGCTTCATATTTCCATCTGTAACATTATGGAGGCAGAAAATGTAAAAAGATGTAATATATTCTCCCTAGAGTTCATTTGGCTGCAATCTCAAAAACACCAGCATTCTATGGGTTAAGAAACCACATGGTACAGTGAATCTAGGGTTGACAACTTTCCCCACCCCTTGCCCAATCCCTTTTCTGGGGCCACGCCCCTGCACACTCCATTCCCTTCACTCCGTCGCTCATTCTCCCCCACCGTCGGGGTTGGGTTGTGGGGGGAGTGGCAGGGAGGGCTCTGGCTGTGGGTACAGGCTCTGGGGTGAGGCCAAAGATGTAGGGTTTGGGATGCAGGAGAGGGCAGGGGATTGGTGTGTGGGAGGGAGTGGGGGTGTGGGTTCTGGGGTGGGGATGGAGATGAGAGGTTTGGAGTGCAGGACAGGACTCCAGGCTGAGGGTGTGGGCACCAGGGTGGGCCATAAATGAGGGGCTCAGGGTGCTGGAGGGGGATCCGGGATGGGGCCAGGGGTTGGGGTGCAGGCTCCAGCTGTGGGTATGGGCTCTGGGGTGGGGCTGGAGATTAGGGATTTGGGGTGCAGGAGGAGGTGAGGGTTCTAGCTGGGGGTGTGGGCTCTGGGGTGGGGCCAGGGATGAGTTTGGGGTGCTGGAGAAGGCTCCGGGCTGAGGAGGAGGTTGCGGTGTGGGAGGGGGTATGGACTCCAGGTGGTGCTTACCTCAGGTGGCTCCCAGGAAGCTGCCAGCGTCTCCTCCAGCTCCTAAGTGGAGGCACAACCATGTGGCTCTGGGTGCCTGCAGGCACTGGCCCCTCAACTCCTATTGGCCATGGTTCCTGGCCAATGGGAGCAGCTGAGTTAGAGCTGGGGGTCAGGGCTGTGCTCAGAGACCCTGTGGTCATCCCTCCACCTAGGAGCCAGAATGAGAGACTAGCAGTTTCCCGGGAGCTGCATGGAAGTGGATAGGCAGCCTGCCTGCGCTGCCGACTTGATTTTTAATGGCCCAATCAGCAGTGCTGACCAGAGCTGCCAGGGTCCCTTTGCAACTGGGCATTCCTATCAAAAACCAGACACCTGGCAACCCTAAGTGAATCCTATGCTACTCAGAATGCAGCACCATTCATCGGGGTCACAACAAGTTCAAGCTTGCAGCTTTTAAGAGATTTGGCCCATCATGTTGCACTAGGTTGGTTTTTGGACACAAATACTATTAAGATAATAGCAATGCCAGATTATGGTGTTTGACTTTAAACAAAAAGACCAAAAATAACATGACTGGATTCTAAGGTAGTGACCCTGACCTTAAAGGCTAAATATTAATTCATTGTTTGCCAAGTATTATACTTATGGCAAGTATGAAAGTACATAGCTGGAATATTCCCAAAGCTTATATATTATGCAGGCAGAACAGAACAATGATTATAAATCTCTCCAGATGCAGTAGCTAAAGACCCTACCCGCCCTCTCTTATTTTGAGGGGGAAGGAAGAGAGGAAAATTTAGTCGGAGAACTTTGTTGTGGCCTCACAAATTACTTCATCCATTGCCACTAATACAGGCTAACCGAGCTGAATTAATTTCTTTGCCACCATGGTCTCTTCTTCTAGTGCAGAGATCAAGGTCACGTTACATCAGCAGAACATCAAACAGCTGTGTATTACTCTTCATGAGACATCCCAGTTTTTATTCTTGAGCTGGTAGTCACTAGTGGCTTATTAACAATTATATATTGTAAAGTCTTTCATACATTACTGTTATTCACAGCTCCTACAAACTGCCTCTGCACACTGTAGTAATACATCTGGCTTAGAAAACTGATCTCTAAAGAATATTAAACAGCCATGTGGCAGCTAAAAAGCAATTAATTTGTGACTATTTAGATACACCTAAGTAATTTTTAGCATTTGTAGTGTTAGTAATGTTTCCTTTCAGTATCTTGATATACCAAATCGCAGTTAATCTATTCCCAATTTTTGTGTGTTACAAATGCAAACGTGTTTGTATTGATATAAATATTAGACAAAATGAAATTAATGTCTTATTAATTTCAAGTTTATACATGCACAGCTACTTGGAGCTGTCATTTTCTTTTCTATGATCTAATTACGAGGCCTTGAGTGATCTGAAGAGGGAAGGAAGCACCTGAGAAACTGGGATAAGAAGGCTCCAAGGTTAGTCAAGAGTTCACCAAGCAGCGTTAATAGGGCCCAACCATTCTAAAACTCCTACATTAACATTCACTAGAAAATATAACAATGATAAATTATATTTAGAATTATAAATTAAAAGAATTATAGGAGAATGTCACCATGCAATGTAACTAAACTTGTATGAAGGCAAAACATTTTTATATAGGGTATTAACAGAGAAACAAAAAGAAAAAAAGGAGTCAGACGTAATTCTCCCCACTCCTAGCCTCTTGTACATCTGCCCAGTGCCTGAACTGGGCTGGATGTTAAGTAAAGGATTTACCCATTTTAATGGCTACTGCTGCAAAATACAGTAGTCACAAAATTGGCAAAAGATATTTAGTTTTTCCTAAGAGTTCTCCCATCTATTAACATTAATGTTTAATTTCACAGAGACTTTAACACAATTTAATATGGCTCCTTTCCTTAACAGATTCGTCAGTATGCCTGAAGACAAATCCTATCACAATAATAAAGAGAGCCATTTAGCATGCCTAAGGGATATTTTTGTAAGGGGAAAAATGACTATGAAATGGAGAACAAAATTGATATAAGGCCAAATTTGGCCATCTTGCTCACATTGAGAAGTACCTCAGAAGTAGTGCCACTGAAGAAAAAGAGAGTATTTAACCAATAAGGTACTACTCGATTTAAGGATGGCAGGATCCTGCCCATAGTGAATAAGCCTATATTCATCACTGTAGCTCTGTTAGTAGCAATCCCTCTCTGTGACTTTCTTGATCAAGGCCCAAAACTTCTTTGAATTTGGATCAAAAAGGGATCAAAAAACATTAAGCAGTCAGCACTTTAGTATATTTTGGAGCCATTCTCACCTGAATGACGACACAAATGTTTTAATTATCCTGTGTAGTGTAGAGAGCTATGGGTATATCATTTGATTTTATTTTCACTTATTCCAAACTTTAGAAATTAGCTCTGAAACTTTCCAACTTTCATGCAAGTTGCTTCTATAACAGTAGAAATTTAAAAACCCTGTGGAAGGATGTGTTGGAAATTGCCTGTTCTAAGAAATTTATGATTTTATTATAGCTGCATATTGACTATTCCTGCAATAACCTGAAGGCAGAACCAAACACTTTATTTATTTAAACTGCAAATGAAATTGGGCAAGAAAAGTAATTAGCAAGCAACAAAAAATAATGGAAAAGCACCATAAAAGCAGTTCTGAATTTATGTGGGTTGTCAGATGGTTAGAAAAACAACAACTTACATTTAAAAAGATCAACTTGTTATATGCATACCAACTGCATACAGCGTATAGAGATTTACCACAAACTTGGCTTAAAAAAAGCCCAGCACCCTTGATTCATATTGCATCTAGTCTAGCCATTTCTCCTGCTTTTAAATGGCTGAAGTACTAGCTCACAGACAAGTAGTAAGTGCTTCTGGAAAGTCAAACTAGAGCATATACAAAAGCAAAAAACAAAAAAAAACCAAACTGACCAAACATAACCTAAAATATTTTCACTAAAAAAGGAAGATGTTGCTGATGGGCCTTCCCAGAGATTTTTATATTCAAAACTGACATTTTGCCATCAGTTGAAAGGTTCAAGGCCAGGTGAAGCTATGCAGGGGATCTGGCCCCTTTTCCTTAACTTCTCCATTCAAGCATGTGCCTAACATCACAGGATTTGATTGTCCCTCGTGGGCACAGCCCAGCATACGGAGCTGCAGCACCATAGCCGTAACGCTGAATGGCCCCTGGAGCTCCTGGCCATGCTATGGTAGCTTCAGTGCTACAATGCCTATTCAAGGAGTACACCTTTCTTTCTCTCCTTTGCACACTGGCTCTACTCTGTTGGTGCCAAACCATTTCTCCACCTCCTCTGTATCAACTTTGAAGCACTGTTCATCTCTAAGAAGGCACGGATTGCAGCTCTGCTTGGCCCTCTAAACCATCTCTCTTCCCCACTTCCTTCATTTCCACTGACAACTCCATCAAGCTCCCAGTCACTCAAGTTGTTAAGCTTAGGTAAGTTTTGACTGTCTGTTGAATTTCTCCCATAATGTTTAGGGTCAGATCCTCAGCTGGTATAAAGTGACATAGCCATGTTACTTGGTCATACATAAGCTCCTCCATTCCATTTATCAACTTGTTTACTTCATATAGTTCTATCTCCAACTAAATGGTCTTTTTTCCAAGTAGAGTGACTAGGAAGTAGGCATTGGACTCTAAAGGTGGTCAAACCCAGGGGTTCTCACAACAAATATTTTGGTGGCCTCAGAGTGCTGCTACCAACTCTTGCTGGTGGCTACTCTGACAAATTTTCCAAAAATAATTAACTAACTCTAGGAAAAAAATATGCACATATACATGTCCAAATCATTGTAATTTATTCACATAGGTCATTTTTTTGTAGACTCAATAATAGAAGTAATGTACAGTTGTATTTTGTTGGCCTTGGCCCCCGCTGCCTCCCCATCACCCCCTGTGGGCCTGCTCCTTCCTTCCCATTGCTCTGAGCTCCCTTCCATGGCCTCGCACCCCGCTCCTTGCCTCTTGACCATGGCGTCTGGTAAGTCTTGCCCTTCTGAAGCCTCACCACTCTGGGCTGAAGCTCAGAGCCAGAGCCCCATGGCTGGATTTGGGGTGGGGAGCTGAAGCATGGACCTGCCGCCAGAGCCCCAAGGCTGAAAGGGGGAAAGTGGGTTAAGCCTGCCCCTGGAACCATGCAGCTGATTTGGGGGGGGAAGGTGAAGCCTGCTGCTGGAGTCCCTCAGCTGAAACTAGACAGGGAGGGCTGGGGGGCACTGCTTTTCCCCCCTCATCCATCTCTGCCCAGGAGGCTGTCACAGGCATAATGCGGGAACTTGGAGTGCTGGGGATGCTGCTACACCCCTAGCTTGAAGTGGATTCCATTATATACAGGGTTTACAATTTGATTTTTATGGCTTTCAACACACCTGCTATAAATATTGTTCCAGCACCCCTGGCCACAGGAAAAAACCCTGGTAGCCGCATGCAGCCGTGTTGGCCGCATTTAAGTACTGTGGGTCTAACCAATGCTTCACTAAGTAGTAGCCCAATACTCTTTGATTAATATAAGAGATCCTATTTGATACAAACCAGCATTCCATTAACCTATTTACTGCAGCTGCCAGAGTTTAATGTTGGATCTATAGAACATACCTTGCTCCTTTTCCTCTAATATCTTAACTGATTCAATACAATTTAAACTGTACTTATCTTGGATATTATTTCCACCCAATTATAAGACATTCTACTTACATTTAAATTTTATATTCCATCTCCAAGCCTATTCACCTAAACCCATCCTATCACTCCAAACAGTTCTTCACTGCTCAGAAAGGTAGAGTTATTTACAGTAAAGAACACATGCATATTAGCTTTCTCGCTGTAAAATCCTAGCGGAGACAAGGTGCAGATAATTTTTACAGCAATGTAGCAAGGCAAAGTCAACTGCAGGTAGGGGAGGGATAGTATTAATCTTGCCTAGCTACACTGAGGTAAAAATTACTTGCACCTTGTCTGCACTACGATTTTACAGGAAGATAGTTAACTCACATTATCTATCTCACATTTTTTGGCAGTGAAGACGTAGCCTGAGTTTTAACTACTATCCGCAGTAGTAACTCCTAGAAATGCATTGATCTCACCAGCAGCAGTTATGCCAAAATATTAACTTATTGTAGCAAGGCACTTCTTGGCAACTTCCATCTAAAACAGGGTTGGGCAAACTACAGCCCATGGACCGGATACGGCCTGCCAACCATTTGAAGCTGGCCCTCGAGCTCCCGCTGGGGAGCGGGGTCTGGAGCTTGCTCCGCTCCAGCACTCTAGCCATGGCGAGGGTCAGGAGCCACTCCACACTTCTCCTGGAAGCAGCAGCATGGCCCCACTCCGGCACTCCAGACAGGGACCAGGGTTGGGGGCTGCTCCATGCGGCTCCCGGAAGCAGTGGCCTGGCCTTCCTCTGGCTCCTACACATAGGGGCAGCCAGGGAGCTCCACTTTGCACGCTACCCCTGCCCCAAGCACTGCCCCCATAGCTCCCATTGGCCGGGAAACTGCAGCCAATGGAGCTGCAGGGGTGGTGTCTGCAGATGGAGCAGCGTGCAGAGCCACCTGGCCACACCTCTGTGTAGGCGCCGAAGAAGGGCTATGCTGCTGCTTCTGGAACCTGCTTGAGATAAGCACTGCCTGGAGCCTGCACCCCTAAGCCTCTCCCCTGACCCAGCCCTGATTGCCCTCCGAACCCCTGGGTCCCAGCCCAGAGCACCCTCCTACACCCCAAACCCCTCATCCCCAGCCCCACCCCAGATCCTGCACCCCTAGCTGGAGCCTTCAACCCCTCCCATCCCAACCCCAATTTTGTGAGCATTCATGGCCCGCCATACAATTTGTATTCCCTGATGTGACCCTCAGGCCAAAAAGTTTGCCCACCCCTATCTAAAATACACACTTCTCGGTCCAAATTTGCTTCCTTCCTACCGCCTTAATTGTTCATCTTCTTTTCTTTATTTTTCATTGACTCATTGCTTTGTTGGCTTTAATTCTCACTTCTGTTAGTAATTCACCTGCATTTGCCCAATCAACATCTAAATCCCACAGAGATCCAACTCTTATTTATTAGAACTGTTTCCGTTTCACCTTAACTGGCCTTTTACAGTTACTTACATGTGTTTTACCAATTCCCAGTCTCCACTTTCTCTTCTCCCCACTGTCCAATCTCACCTAAGTATTTGTGTGCTGTTTAATATAGCCATGATTTTTTAAATATTCAAGGAAAAAGAGGGAATGAGGGTTTCAAAAAACAGCTGTGGTGTCTCTTTGGCAGTTCCCCTTTGTGTGGTCACTTTGCTCTCACTGTGGAAAGGACATAAATGATGGCTATTAAGATTTTAATAAATCAGCCCCTACAACCTTTTCAACTGTGAGCACGTGATGAGTGTTTTTGTGAATAAAAAAGTAATTCTCATTTCTGATAATTTTGTTGGGGGGCAGGAGGGGGGAACAACCTTCATACTCACTCACATTCCACTATATTTTACTAGGTGGGTGTATTCTTTTTGAATATGCCTTAATGACATAATATCCAAACCATACATCATCCATGCATTATAATTATAATAATAATAATTAATAATAATCCACATACATATACACACACTAAATTCAGATTTACCATCATTTTCAATGAAACTGTAGTAAGTTGCACAGTTTGATTATTATGACTACACTACATCAGTTAAAAGCAGTCCCAAATGTTCAATATTTTCTTCACAACCATGAGGGTTAGAAACATTTTATTTTGAAAGAAATCTGTGCTTCCTATGTCATCATATGCTCCGGCAGCTGAAGCCATAGGCATGTGACTATAGCACATAAGCCTATGCCTATAATAGCCCTGCATCTAAAGCATAGAAGCTGGAGAGAAAGGAAAACATTGAGGAACCAAAATATTTTACCTCCAAAGTTTGTCCATTAAAACATTCATAGGTAAAACATGCCAAAGGGAACATGTTTCATGCACAGGAAACACAGCATTCTTTGTGTAGGGATTTTTTTTTCCTTTTGGATGTGCTGTTCTTTTAATCGTTTATAGCTTCATGCTTTTTCCTCCCTAGGAGAACATGCAAGACAGAGCATCCAAACTGTGTCTAGTGGCAACAATGTATATTAAATGGCAGAATCATTCCACAAATAGACTCAGTAATGTTCTGATTCCAAGCCCACACAGACTGGTGATTTGCTACGTACATTCTGGGAAATGGTGACATTTATTTGGAGCCAATGATTCACTGAATGCTGCAAATGAATTTAAATGAGTTTTTTGGCACATTTTATGTTTTAAACAAAAACACATTCACCTGCTAGAGAGCCTCTCTGTGTAGCCTGGAGAGTCTCTGGGTAAAAAACTCAAATGACCTCAGAAATAGAATCTGTTGTGCTCCTTGGCCTGACAAAAAATAGAGTAATTATATACAATCATTTAATTAAAAGTAATACTTTATATACTACTAATGTGCTTACAAATAAGTATGGGCAAAGAGGCCCAGATTCAGCAAAATGTTTAAGCAATTTTTAGCATACACTCAAGTCCCATGGAATCAGTGGGACTTATGTGCATGGTTGTCTTCAACTGCATAGGAGCCAGAGAGAATCTCATATACATGTTGTATCATGTCCATATACTACACTGAGATTATTGGATGAAAATACAAATTACTTTAAAATACCTTAGAACACCTCTGGTAGATAACTATTAGAGTGCCTGTTTTAGAGATAGGAAAACTGAAGTGCAGACAGGTAGAGACAAGTCATATACAGATTTTGGTGGCAAGACTAAGCCTAGACACCAGGAATCCAATTCCGTTTTTTGGAATTTTTCTCATAACAAAGCTGCAGATTTAAAGAGTTCTCTGAAAAGCAGCGGTGAGCTGGTATTGCCACAGAGTGAGGCATCTCCACAGGTGAAGACGTACCTTCTCAGTGCTTTCCCTATTGTCAGTTCTTCTGAACAGATGAAAGCCATTTGTTTAATGTATGGACTGGTTCAATAGTTCAATTCACTCCCCTAGCAATATGTCCATTGAGTGAAAACCTGGCCTCACTGAAGTCAACAGTAAAACTCCCATTGAGGTGGTTGCGGTGCAGGACAGGGCTCTGGGCTGGGGTGTGTGAGGGCTCTGTCTGGCAGTGTGGGCTCTGGGGTGGGGCCAGGGATGAGAGGTTTGGGGTGCGGGAGATGACTCCGGGCTGCGGCAGGGGGTTGGGGTGTGGGAAGAGGGGGCAGGGTCCTGGCAGCACTTAACCACAGCTCTGAGGAAGCGGCCACCAGGTCCCTGTGGCCCCTAGGCGCATGGGTGACCAGGGAGGTTCTGTGCACTGCTTTCTCGCCCTCAGGCCCTGCTCCCTGCAGTTCCCATTCATTGTGGTTCCTGGCCAATGGGAGCTGCAAAGGTGGCACTGGGGCATGGACAGTGTGCAGAGCCTCTGAGTCCCGGTCCACAGGGACCTGGCTGCTGTTTCCAGGAGCAGCATGGAGCTAGGGCAGGCAGGGAGCCTGCCTTAGCCCCAGGCTCCCACTGCACTGTCGACCAGACATTTAACGGTCCGGTCAGCGGTGCCAACCAGAGCTGCAAGGGTCCCATTTCGACTGAACGTTCTGGTCGAACACTGGACACCTGGCAACCCTAAGTTATACTGATCTAACCCTCCATGTAGACCGCGTTATGTTGGCAGAAGACAAGTACGTGTATGTGAAGACAAGCCCCCAGTCTCACCCCCAATCTACTCCCCCTATCTCCCCACAGGTTTGGCTCTTGTCCCTTCTGCATTTGAATCAGGCATTTTCTTCCCTCATGCTGCCTGAGGTTTATTAATTATTATTAATATTGTTGAAAGAACAGAAGATACAGCCTTCCTGCTCTTAGTTCAGGTTCCAGACTGCATCAGTCTAAAGCTGTAATTGCACGAAAAGTTCTGCTCAGCCCTAGGCTAGAGCATGCTCACTGTGGGTGGAATCAGCTGCTAAAAATCTAAGAACTCTACTGAGTATGTGCAAACTGTGACTATTCCATCGGCTTATAACTTTGCCAAATGAGGGTGGATTTTCACAGGGACAGCAAAAGGCAAAAGCTAATATAACCACCATCCCTCTGCCAAATTTCAAGTTTGTGCTCCAACATATGGGGTCACTATAGCTATTCAAAGAAAAGGTTGCCAGAACTTTTTGAACTTTAAGTTTAGCTTCTTTGTAAATTGTAATTAATTGAACTAAGGCCACTTTAATTCTGAATGAGGGTGTCCACACAGGGATTTGATGCAGTATAACTAATCCACTTTAAATTCACATCTTTAGTTAATTTGGATTAATTTCCCTAGATGTGCCAATGTAGACAAGCCTAAAAGTGATTTTTTTCACCTAAGCTATGGTAGCCTTACTTTGTATTATATTTGTGAAAATGAATACATACTTAATTCAATAATGGGACAGTGAAAAATGTCTCACATTTATTAATACATATTTCTCCTTCCACTTCTTTTTCTATACTTCCCCCAAATACAGGCCCTGAATTTATAGTTACTCTGATAAGGCTCCAGGACTCACCCCTAAACTAAAGGCTGAATGTACAAAGTCAAAAATGGAACCTACAAATAACTTCTGATGCAGCTCCATAAGTAGCAGCAATGGTGGAATGCCATCATAGACAGGGCTTATCTGATTTCAAGCCTGTGTACCACTGTGCCATTTAACCCTGCAGCTTCCACCATTGTTCCCACCACTAGAGATACACCAGTAATGAATGACAGAGTAGACAAGACCATAATGTCCTTCAGTTTTGATGAAGTTCCACTTACATTCTGTGTGATAACACTCACTTAATGTCTTCAATTTATATGTGCTTTTCATTCCAAAGAATTTTTAAAAAACACACTTTAAAACCTGTACCCAGTACCATTACAATGCAGCCACATAGTAGCAGCTGGGTGGATGGCTAACATATAGCTCATTGCCTAACACTAATGGCATAGAAAATATTTGGCCATTGCAACTGATACAAGAAAACGGTCATGGGATTTTAGTGACCTCACTAAGCAGACAGAACCTCATTTTTTAAATGACTCAACTGACAAATCTCTCCATAGTAAACTGTCTGGAACCAATGTATCGGAAGGCTAAAGGGAGGAATCAAAGTCTCTCAACCAGAGTTCTTCTTTGGCACATAAACTACATAGTGTGGGTCAAAGTTAGCCTTGGCATATCCAGATACAATTCCTATTGTGTATAAGCTACACCGGCTTAAGGCCTGATTCTGGTTCCACATCTCCAGATTTCTTTTGCTTTCCAGCCTTTTGGCTTTGGCCTTAAACAAGTCATATTTATTCCATAACTTCCTTGGCATACTGAATCAAGATGCTAAAAACCAGTTAGAGGTCCCTATATGACAATAATGGACGCAACGGAGCTGTCTCAAAGAATTACATTTATGAATAAATGCCAATTACAGGCCTGAAACATGATGAATTTACTTCATTATTGTAAATGTAATTATACATTTATTGCTAATATGACTAAGTTTCCATCTCAGCTGATCTCTTGTACACCTATTAAACATATTGTACATGCTTTATTTCATTATCAAATGATATAACATACAATTGCTCTATTAAATCAGGATAAAATGCTTAATTATGACACTTCATTTTACCTCAAAAATGTATACACATCAGCTCATTATTTATAAATTATTTTTAGTGTGTAGTCGGTAAATTATTTTGCTAACCTTGGAAAGTGCACTATCTAAATGTCATGCTAGACAATTAGGCAAATACATACAAGTTCTAAATGGCTTAATTACAACAGTATATATTTGGGTAGCATTTAGAGAACAGAACTGGAACTGTTGGCATCGTTTGTTCCTGATGTACAGTGGAATATTAGAAATATGTCAATAGTTAGAACTAATTTTCTCGTAATATTTCTGTAACTGCAACTATAATTTCAGTTGATCAATAAGCCCATGTTGAGTAAGCTGTTTGGACTTCCCATTTTTTCTTGGGAATACAGTACTTATTAAAATAATCTGTACGGCAGAGTTGTTTCTCCACACTTATATCATACTTAGAGTATAAATACCAGGAGAAATGTTTCCTTCCGTCCTTCATATATGCATGTGCAATTCCCAATGAAACCAAGGGGAGACAAGTGTAGAACTTGGATCCTGCATCTTTAACATTCAGAAGTCCCTTTATGCTGTGAATTAAATAGCATAGATTTACTCTTAATGACCTTTTTTGCGTGGTTTTGGTGGAGAATAAGATCATTTTTGTTGGTAATTACTGGTATTCAGTTTCATCCCATTGCAGAAAGCTTTTACAAGGCTCAGCTCCATGGCCTTAGGAGGGATTGTGTCAAAGTTTCTCTGCCGCATGCCCCCAGCCATACATTATTCATATATGCATTATAGAAAAAATTTAAAAGTAACCCTCGGAAATTTCATTGTTTCTTTTTTGAGTGAGACTTGTCCCAAAGAAAAATGGAATGATCAATTTATTAAAAAGCAAAGAGGATAGAACTAACAACTCATCCTATCCAACTGCAAAATTCCATTATTAAAAAAGAGAGCAAGAGGCAATTTTGAGATAAGTCTAAAGTTTAAACAGCAGCAGCAAGGGATGCCTTTGAGAGTCTCATGCAGGAAGCA
Source organism: Lepidochelys olivacea (assembly GCF_965140295.1). Lineage (NCBI taxonomy): Eukaryota > Metazoa > Chordata > Testudines > Cheloniidae > Lepidochelys > Lepidochelys olivacea. Next base: position 68,496,963 of record NC_140418.1, on the reverse strand, counting down.
GACTAGACAGTAAAGACCTGCAGGAGGTCACTGCGTGATAAGTATTTTAAGCAGCGATGTTTGCTAATTTGAAACATTTTATTTCACTTCCATGTAAAAATTTTTACTAGAAACGTATCCCTTCATGTCACAAAGGGGGCACAGATCTCTAGTCATGTCACTCATATTCAAATCTAGAAATCCAGAGACCTACTACTTTGCCACCTTGTGACTGAAAAGTAGAACCTGAAGCAGTAGCTGCTTTACAGCTCAACCAACAGAAGTGATGACTGAGAGAACACCACAGCATACCTTTCACTCTTCTCTGTCCCATTCAGTCACACATTGTAATAGCTCCATAGGCCAAAGCCACCAACTGCTTAATCTTAGGACTTGTCTACATGGTGTCCTAATACGCTGTACAGGGGTACGGTTTCTGAAGTGCAGTAACTTTAGTTACTTAGTGCTGCACATTAATTGGTTCGTGTAGACCTTGCTGGTGCACACTAAAGGTTTCCTAGAGCACTTTTCTGTGAGTAGTAGTGTAATGTAGCACAGTAAGTAATATATGACATGACTCACACAGGCCAAGAGAGAGACATAGGTATTAAAACTGCTTCCCTACACACTAGGAAGTGGATATTGCAACATTTTGTTGTTTGACTCACTCCAAAGTCTCTTCAGAGGAAAGAAACTTGCACTATGATTATTTCTCAGTTCTCCTTTCATTAAACTTTTGCACCAGAATAGAAGCGGACTTGGTGGTGCTATGCACTGTAGACCTGTTTTCCTCACTCACCATGTTTCAATGAATGACATGGCTTTAGCAGTGAAACAGTTGCTTGTGGATCTTTCTTCACAATAAACACAAAAACCAAAAAAAAAAAAAAAAAAAAGGACCACGATTTGGCATGACTAGTAGTTCAGAAGATGCATACATTAGATCAGACCCTTACAGGAAAATGCAGGTTTGCTAGATTTCAGAGATGGAGTGTTTTGGAAAAGGTGTTTGTGAAATACCTACTTACACTTAAAAATACCTGGGGGATCTATTGATACTTTGCATAACTATTTACATTTGTCCAAACTGATTACAAGAAGGGAAGAGCAACACATTTTTCTATTGCTACTTTAACAATTCACAAACAAACAAAGGCTTATTTAGGCTGCCAGTACTTAGTACAAGTCTCTCTCTCTCCCTTCCCTCCACCCTAAGCAAACAACTTGTAATACACCCACATGGTTAGCACTTTAAAAGAGGATTGTGATAGAGGTCTTGCCAGTAGCCCTGGTGCTATATCTTCCTTTATCTACTCTCAATGATCTAAATTCTGATTTAGATCTGATGGTTACATCACTGTCAATCTTGAGTAATTGCACGGTGGTAAACTGGGTTATTTTAGTTTACATCCTTGCAACTGAGAGCAAAAATCTGCTCAATCTACTTTGCTAGAACTGAAAGAGGCAGCTTTTGGAACGGTACAATTTACAACCACTACTTTCTTTTCTTGAGTCATTTTACTTAGCTGTTGTGAGCTCTGCCTAAGTCCATGACAAAACAGAATGGAATGTACAAAGAAGAAAAAAAATCGGCTCTTCCCCTCTACTTGCCTTACCTGAGTATCAGAAGCAACTTTTCTTAGGAAACATTGAGACCCAGCCTATCGGATGGAAGTATGTGATGCACTGAGGAGCAAGAATGAATTCTATATACAAGATGATTTAATGTCTATTAAAAGACAAAGGTACTTTAACTATTGCTCAGAGTGTGTGATGTGTCAGGGAGTAATGCCATCCCTGTAGCGGTGGGTAATCAGGTTACATAGCTACCTCATTTTCAGGCTCTATAGGATTTTCACCTTGCATATATTTCTAATAATTATGTGACACAGGGTTCTGGGAAAAAGCTGAACTTTATTGCCTGACTTCAGTCACCCAACCTTGGTCAGAGTTACAAAAATGAATATCCTGGCTGTCATGATTGGCTCAGTATCTACTGACTCCATTGAGTACAATGTCTCAACAAGGGTCTCGTCAGCTAGAAAGGTGGTGGGGAGGTATATAACTTGATGCTAGTTAGTTATATTTAACTTTTGGATAAAGTTAAGAAATAACCTTTCATGAAGAATATCTTTAATTGTGGCACTATTTAGACAGTATAAGAGATTTTTCTTCTCAACAAACATAGTATAGGTTTAATAAACACCAATTGGTGGCTACATGAACCAATAAAAGCTTAAAGGAATGCACATAAAACTATGTGCAAGTATCAAGTTGAATTCTCAAAGAAAAAAGAAAAGTCATTAAGGTGGAATTAAAATCATAGGGAAAGAATAGCCTGAATAAGAGATTTAATCATGAGGTTGATTGAGATGTCCATGAAATTTGATAATGAGTGGCAATAAGATTTATAAGTAAAATTAGGTATAATAAAAAGGTGTTAATTTTTAATGAGATGAGTTCTCATTAGAGACTAAAAAAGAACACCAGAGTTTGAAAGTTTCACTTTTCTTTTATGAAGTACCGGTACTCTGAATTTGGTCTGAAATATGTCACTTCTTTGTTGAAATTACAGCAAATATTTTATAAAATGTGGAGGGTTGTTCTGTATGTGAGTTGGTATAAAAGTTATAAAAGTGTGATAACCATTAGTTACAGTATACATTAGGACAGGTTTCAGAGTAACAGCCGTGTTAGTCTGTATTCGCAAAAAGAAAAGGAGTACTTGTGGCACCTTAGAGACTAACCAATTTATTTGAGCATAAGCTTTCGTGAGCTACAGCTCACTTCATCAGATATCTGATGAAGTGAGCTGTAGCTCACGAAAGCTTATGCTCAAATAAATTGGTTAGTCTCTAAGGTGCCACAAGTACTCCTTTTCTTTTTGCGAATACATTAGTTAATCCCAATTTTATTTTGCATAAAGGGAGGGTTTTTCCCCTTAAAGATTTACAGTGATATGTTTATATACAGGTTTTTTTATCTGCAGAATATTCTTCATGTTGCTAATGTGTTGAGTTTTAAATGAGTTAACAAGCACCATAGCTCAACACACAGGGGAGAACTGGGGGTGAGTTTACATCACAGTTTGAGTCCTACACAGCTAATCAAGATAAAAATCAAACTTCAGGGAGCATGGTGCTCCTGGATGATACAAGAGTTGTTCTTAAGAAGAGATGGACTCCAGGGAACCTGTAAATACTATAGAAAAAGTGAGAGAAAAAGAAAACTGTGTAAACTAAACAGCTATGCGACCAGGAACCTAAATCCAAACATTTCAAGCTCTGAAAGTTGGGCAGGATAAAAATATTGGTTTTAGACACACAGTCGACACTGTGAAAAGGAGCAAGGACACAAAATGTGACTGCCCTTAGTATGGTGGATTAAGGGGTGGGAAGATACAATGAGTGTCCTCAGCTTCTGTCTTCTGTGAGGAGGCCAGGGCACAATATCCATCTCTACACTAATTTTCTACCTCCCAGCAATGCTGGCCAGGGAAGCAGGGGGCAGCAGTCTACATAAAAAACAATACATCAGGCATTTATGCCAGAGATCCATGAGAAATTGTTTTTTAGCCATGTTCTCTGCCAGAATTCCCCCCAGGATAGTGGAGAGCCACACCACCCCCAACTGCTTAAAAATTACCACAATGGGAATTAAAAAATGTTAGGCTACCATTTTGTGAGCAGGGGGAAGAGGGATTTAAAGTGCATTAAATACACACACACACACACGTCCATCAACAAATAAGGCATGCTAGTTCATGTAGAATTTATAGTTAATGCACAGGCAAAACTTTCATGTGCTAGTAGGGACTAGAAGTTTGCCTCTAAGGAAGTAGCAGCATGTAAGCGGAGAATTTCAACAGACCTCTCTGCATAAGATACTGGCAGCAGAACTTCAACCAGATTGCACTCATCCACACAGTTCTGAGATCTTAAGGTTTTTACAGAACCACATTTCCGAAACAGAGGGTCACTATTCAGACAATAAAAAAAACTTCCAATAATGTGACTAGATTTAAACACAGTGTTGATTTGTGTTGTCATTCTGATATCACACACACATACTATCTTAGTTATTTTCTTATCTGCAGATACTGTACTGACTCTTTCCTGACCTGGTAGTAGCATCAACTAAAGTGCCTTTATGTTGTTGCTAAAATAGCAGATTTCCAAAAGACACAGTGCCTGAAGTTATTATTGCATACTAGATTATCCCAGAAATTCAGCAAATATATCACAAGTTGTATAATTAATTTATGCTTAAGGGTATAGTCATGCTCTTTTCTAAGACCATCTTTCACCAAAGTCTATGAAGACTTTGAGCCAGATTTTTTTTATGTTAGTGGGTATGTAAATTTGCATGGACCTATGATTATACACAAATATCTGACCATGCATGGTGAAATCAGGATTTCTCTATGTATATTCCCAGTTGGGTGCGTTTTCAGCACAAATTAGACACATAAAAGTATGTGGACACAACTATGCATTTTGAACTTTGAAAACCCACCCATATGTTTGTGTAATATGCCTGCTTTAGGAAAATATAACACAGCCTGTGTGCGTCACATCCTCCTGTAATGGTTCTCTCACCCAGAAGACAAGAACCCATTACTGTGCCTAACTTATACTCCTCCTCCTCTAGAAGAAGCCACAAATGCTTGAATTACTTAAACATCTCTGGTTCTATTGCCAATGATGGCCAGCTGTGGGGTCCTGACAGAAAAGGAATAATTACAGTCATTTCTTTCTCTTGAGCTGCAGAATTTTACTTTAATTTTGGTTCTTTTCCTCAAAAGAAGGGGAAAGAAGATCAAAAAGCCAATCCTACTTTTTATCCAGTTCTCCTCCTTCAAGCCCACTGTTACTCCCTTATTTTGAGCCAAAATGACTACATTCAGGATAAACCCAAGAGGCAAATGACCTAGGGCTCATGACACACAGCTTGCAGCTGCCTAGTGACTTGCCTGAAATGCTGGTGACTCATTAGCTGCTATATACAGCATAGGACTGCAATTAGTAGTAGTAGTAGTATTCCGATTTCTCTGTATGCCATTTCATTATCACATTTGACCAAGAAGTTGATCTCCCTAAGAGCCATCAGGCACAATTTTAATCACGTGATTAATGGGCCCAAAAGACTCATGCATTCCTCCGGAGGGGTGGCAGGTCACTTTCTGCAGCACTGCCAATATGGTATTAATTAAAATTTACCTACATTTTAAAAAAAAAAAAAAAGGCAAAAAACAGGCATCAAAGACCAAAATTAACTGTTAGAACCAAATCCAAAGACAAATCCAAGAATCCCATGCACTGCTACAGACTAGGGACTGAGTGGCTAGGAAGCAGTTCTGCAGAAAAGGATCTAGGGGTTACAGTGAACGAGAAGCTGAATATGAGTCAGTGTGCCCTTGTTGCCAAAAAGGCTAACAGTATTTTGGGCTGTATAGGTAGGAGCATTGCCAGCAGGGGTGGTGGGCAGGGGAGTGGATGGGGTCAGGGCGGTCAGAGGGGTTGAATGGGGGCAGTCAGGAAGGTTTGGTTGGATGGGGTAGGGATCCCAGGGGTCGGGGCGGGGGGGGGCAGTCAGGAATGAGAGGAGTTGGATGGGCGGTGGAAGGGATAGGGGGCGGGGACCAGGCCATGCCACACCTGGCTGTTTGGGAAGGCACAGCCTCCCCTAACCAGCCTTTCATACAATTTCCAAAACACGATGTGGCCCTCAGGCTAAAAAGTTTGCCCACCCCGATCTAGACTGTTCTCAGTGGTACCAGATGACAGAACAAGGAGTAATGGTCTCAATGGACTCAAGTTGCAATGGGGGAGGTTTAAGTTGGACTATTTCACTCTGAGGGTGGTGAAGCACTGGAATGGGTTACCTAGGGAGGTGGTGGAAACCTTAGAGGTTTTTAAGGTCAGGCTAGACAAAGCCCTGGCTGGGATGATTTAGTTGGGGATTGGTCCTGCTTTAAGCAGGGGGTTGGACTAGATGACCTCCTGAGGTCCCTTCCAACTCTGATATTCTATGATAGTTTGAATAAAATCTCACTTACTGACCTAATGGGCTCAATGATAAATAGCACATAAAAAAGGCTATTTCCTCTTGGTTCATTGTGGGAAATAAATTTCCCACACATAATTTATGAATGTAACTGTTTTTAAACGTAAGTAATGAAGTCTTTTATTCTACCCCGGATATGGATGCATTGGGCTTCTGAAGAGAAGGGAAATACAACCAACCAATAAAGGTGACTTATTACATGTCCTTCTCAAAGTTTCATTGCACAAGAGGACTAGACCACAGAAAAATCTAAGTAATGGAAAGCATGGCTGTTCTGTTTTCCCTTGTTTTTCTACAGTAAATAGTATTGGCCTCTATATATTAATCTTATTGATTTTTTAATGATATGCACAGAAAAGTAATGCCCAAATGTTCACGCTGTCACTATGACTAATCATTTTTCCCCTGCTCTAGATTTTACACCTTGAGGAAACAGTTGTGTCGATGATGCTTTCCATTAAAGTGTCCTGCACATGTCAAGAGGAACACATTAATGGCCAGATAAACCTTATAAATGGCAAGCATGCTGTTTAAATACTAAATACAAAGAACAGTCAATAGAAAAGGCAGTACCAGGGTACGAATTTGCCCATTTTAAATAATTTCCTGCAGTCATATAAAAAGCAGTTGCTGACTTTTTAAAATCATATTTCTCCCTAACTTTTCCAATGAAAATTTATGGTCTTTTGGCTTCCCTCCCATGGGTCATCTTAATGATCATATAAATATAACTCTGAAACTGACACTACTGAGGAGTGCTGCTAACTCTCACTACAAGTAGATAGCTATGGCTTTTTAGAATGTAAACTGCTTGAGTAACAAGTAAGTTGAGATGGAATTTGAAGAACAGTATGTCCTGACATGTAAGGAGGGCAGAAAGCTGCCAGAAAAAACAGACTTGGAAGCTCAAATAATAGTTTACATGCATTATTATTGTTTACAAAGAAAAATTTATAATTTAAGAATAAATGGCATGTGAAAAAATGTTAAGCAGTTTTAAGAACACCAGTTAGCTGTGCACAAGTCACATGCAGAAACAGTGGGATAATCCTGTTCTTAAATGTAAGTATCCTTTTGAAGATACAATTAAAAACGTTTAAAGAAAAGGAAAACCCAAATAGTCTACCTATTGCCAAAAAAATATGATACACCTTAATCTAAGTCCTAAAGCAAGGAGGAAAACACCCAGCTTTGTGGATAATTATTGTTTCTACCTCCTGTTGACATCTGATGTTTCTTATGTGTCATATGACGTGCTCTATTCTGAGAAATTTTGAAGCATGCATGGATTTGGATCACAACTAAAAAGAAACAGCATTTTTAAAAGTAGTACAACAAGATACTTTGCAGGCTGGTAGCAGTATACAAATTTGCTGCGACATAGCATGGTATATCTTTTCCCCTGGGATTCACAAAGAATCTTGCCATGATCATTAAGGGTTATGCCATATAGGTAGAACCCTCAATAAGTAATGGTGCAGTCACACTGCTCTGGGTGTAGCATCAGGAGATATTCTGCCTCAAGGGGGCAAAGTGGTTCTGACTTTCTCACATCTGCATAACCAATACTATACCCCTTTGTGTGTGCAGCTTACACCCCCACTGGAAGGCTGCCAAGCTGTGCTTTCCTGTGTGTGGAGAGGACTGAGCCATGGCACTGCCCCCTCCCAGTCCTGTCTGAATCCTAAAATAAATGGGGATGTAGGAGCTGTTCCATCCCTCAGAAGGCAGGGGTTGCAATTTTCCTGGACCCTTGTATAGGCTTGAAAATGCAAGGAGGAAACCCTCCTTATGCCTTCTACACCCACACTGCACGCTCACATAAAAGCCAGGTAGAGTCTGGCTCTAAAAGAATGACTTCCATGTATTGTCAACAAGGTCTTGAGAGGCCCATTGGGGGTGGATTTTTCCAAAGTGCTCACATTGGCCTAAATCTGTTCTTATTGAATGGGAGTTTTACCACTATCTGCAATGCAAACAGACTAGGTCAATGCTGAACTCATCCACATTTTCAGATCATGGTGGTTGAATAAGTGTAAGAATCAAAGTCATGGATATAGAGTGACATATGGACATGATATGAGTGGGTGGAGAGGTGTAATCCTTCTCAGTGGAGAATTTTGTATCTTTTGAATTAAATTATTCACCTCTGACCTTAAAAAAATTCAGGCAGTCTTTTGAAAAAAAAAAACCCTTTCCCAGTGTCAATCATTTACTCACTGCCAATTTACAGACTTATACTGTACATCAGTCATTTCTGGAAGAACAAACAATGTTCCTTAGACTTCAAAGATAAAATTGCAAATGTGCAAAATTCAAACAAGAAATGACCTGAACATGGGAGATTCATTCCCAACTATCACTTAAAGGAACACATGTATGTCCTGCAGAATGCTGGCAGCACTGAGTGGATGGCAATTAAACCCATTCTGGAAATGCACCCTTATAGAGCACAGAACAAGGAAGACATGAGGAAAATCTGGAATTTTAGATTTCTGGATAGAGCTTTCATAAGCCATGGCAAGAATATTCTTACAGCAGGTTAGCTTCCCTCATGGCACTCTCCTGTGAGCCAGCTATCAGAAGCAGTGTTGGGCCAAGGGTGTTCTAGGCCCAGTTTGAAGACGCAATCCTCCCTCTCCCCCCTGTCACCCATACTCACCACTAGGTATTTTTACAAAGGGACCATGTAGGGACAGGATTTTATAATTGTACTATAAAAATAGATGGAAACCTTGATTTCATTCTGCCAGCCACTCTTTTTGAATAAAAAAGGAATGACTGTCTGAGACTGGGATCTTGTTTCCTATATGCATTATAAACTTCCCTCTAGTCATTTCTTTGATTTAAGGTTTAGTGAGTAAAAGACAGGATCTTGTATTGTGTCTATGTTAAGTAGATTAAAGGAATGTTAAAAGGCCTGAGCCACAGTATAAACTGTTTTGACCACAAGATTTAGTGAAGTTTAATTTACAATGCATTCTGCTGAACTTAAAATAGTGCTGTCTTCTCTGAGAGATTGTGTGTGTGTGAATGAGGAATGCATGCATCAGGAAAAGACAAGGTGTGAAAGCCATCACAAATGTCCAGATGGTCAAGAGAGAGACTTAGAAACACCAGGAGACAATCAGAAAACATCCATTGTATCTGAGGCTAAACATGTTAGCGGCATTGACGGCCTCAGAGGTGAGGTAATCACCCCCGAAGGCAAGACAACAAATAGCAGATAACATGGGAAGCCCGTCAACCATCAAATGATAACAGCGGAAAATCCCAAGATTACCACCAAAGGACTAATGATTACAGGAGGACGTTGCAAAATGCATCAACTCAAATGGGAATTTACAAGTATAAAGCTAGGGTGTTTTGCCTTGAAACTCTGGGTTCAGTCCTGCCAAAACCTCGGAGCATCGGATTGCGACCGACAAAGCCCAGCTCCTCACTCGTGGTCAATCTGATGTGTGGCTGATGTGATTAGGCCCCATCAGAGGCTCATTCACCTGCCCACCCACCAATGTGATATATGTCATGTGCCAGCAATGCCCCTCTGCCATGTACATTGGCCAAACTGGACAGTCTCTACATAAAAGACTAAATGGACACAAATCAGATGTCAAGAATTATAACATTCAAAAACCAGTTGGAGAACACTTCAAACTTTGGTCACTCGATTACAGACCCAAAAGTGGCAATTCTTCAACAAAAAAACTTCAAAACCAGACTCCAGCGAGAGACTGCTGAATTGGAATTAATTTGCAAACTGGACGCAATAAACTTAGACTTGAATAAAGACTGGGAGTGGATGTGTCATTACAGGAAGTAAAACTATTTCCCCATGTTTATTCCCCCCCCCCCCCGCCACTGTTCCTCAATTGCTGGAAATGGCCCACCTTGATTATCACTATAAAGGGTTCCCTCCCCCGCCCACTGGTAATAGCTCACCTTACCTGATCACTCTCTTTACAGTATGTATGGTAACACCCATTGTTTCATGTTTTCTGTGTATATAAAATCTCCCCACTGTATTTTCTACTGCATGCATCTGATGAAGTGTGCTGTAGCTCACGAAAGCTTATGCTCAAATAAATTTGTTAGTCTAAGATACCACAAGTACTCCTTTTCTCTTTGCAGGGTGACACCAACAACCCTTTCAGTCCCAACTCTCTCCAAATATATCCTCCTTGAATTTGTAATTAGCAGACTCTGACCATTCCCCTCTGGTTTGTCACCCCTAAAGGAGTGAAACCAGCCACTTGTTTATCAGCCTTCTTTGGCATACGCACTCCACACAGTTTGCACACCAGAGAAAACATTTATTGAATAGAAAAATCAGATTCAAAAGAAGAAAGAGTAAGGGAAAGCAAACATATACAAGTTACGTAGAAAAGAAACAGACAAATTCAGGCTTTACACTTTCATATTAGATAAAATCCATTTTCTAAGAAGAGTTACCCATTGCCTCGAAACAGTTTCTCAGAGTACTCCATAGCTATAAGAGGGATCCAGCGTTCACAAAACAGCCTCCCATCTCAAGACTGTCCCTTAAATTCTGGATAAAAAAAAACACCTCAGTCCCAAGCCCACATTTACAAGACTTTTTTTTTTTAAACTGTCCACCTTGACTCATGATTAAGCAGAGGGGGAAATTCCCTCCTGATCTGGTGTTTGGTGGCCAGGATGTTCGTTCCAATATTGAGTTGTCTCAATGTATTTCCATTTACTGACTAATTGTAATTGCCTACACATTCTAGATTAGAATATGTTCTAGACACACTTGATTTCAGTGACTGCTCTTCCTGTAGATGTAGCTACTCTGTTTCTAAGTGCTATTGTTCACTGACAGCAAGTGACTGAAGAGGATATCTTCATGTTTAGAGATTTTCACTCATTGGACCTTATCACATAAGTCAATGGGAGCAGAGAGTGCTCAGCATCGTATGGGGCATTCAAAAACTTGCAGGCCCAAATGGGCCCCACAATCGCTATTTTTTACTTGTTGTCCCCATCTGTATTGACCCTGTGCTTCATCCAAACTTCTCCAGCTCTCTCAGGAAGTACCATTTTGAATACAGTCTCCTAGGTTTATGAAGATGAATTCAGCAATCCTACAAAATAATCTTGTGTTTCTCAGATTCTGGGCAGGCCACATAAAAGTAAGTATCTTTTTCCCAGATATTCCAGACAATTACCATTATTACACTGTCATTCTATAGCATATCTGCGGAAAACATTAGCATTACAGATAGCCTACACGATTAAAGTTTATTTTACATATTGCCACTTAAACTGTTTCTTCTCTAGCCTTTCCCCCTAGAGGTTAAGGTTGTGAGTTTCTGTCAGTTACTTAAAAGGAAAAATATAGCTTGAGAGAAACTGCAACATTCTCTCAATAATAAAATATTAGAAATCCTGGAAATTCAAAGTTTATGTTCTCTTTAACAAAAGAAAGCAAAAACCCACCACAACAAAGCAAATGAATGCTCATACAGGAAATTCACTGTTGAAGTTCACACAAGGAATGTTATTGTTGCTACATACAGAATAGAAAACCAGTATACAATCCTATCCCCAAAAATATGCATATTTTCATTGCATCAAGGATTCATGACATTGAGAAGTGATCTAACTAGACTGTCTTGCTCTAATGGATGCATTATACAGTGATGATCATGATGATAGAGTCTCCCATCAATGTTGACGTACAACATGTATGGTCAGATCAATACAAGAATCACAATCATGGTTGTGTGGGACTAACAGGATTGTCCAGGACCATTGTATCTTTGCTTTGTGCGGTTCATGTTTTTCACATAAGGTGTTAATGCCCTTTGCTTCCAAGTGGTTAAGAGCAACATGACAAATCTGCTGCCACCTTGCTCTGTCATGGACTGTTGCTTCCCAATTGCTGAGGTCAGACCGACATGCTTTCAAGTCTGACTTCAATGTGTCTTTATATTGTTAGTGCTGGCCACCATGAGAACTGACCATAAAAATATAGCCTTGGGTGTTTGAGTTGGACAAATAAGATGCCCAGATCAACACAGCTGAGCTTCTGAGCATGCTTTGAATGCCAAACATAGAACAATTAAGGATTTTTATATTGGGAATCTTGTCCCATTGTTTAACCCTGCAAACTCTGAAGACCGTGCATATGGAACTGAACAAAATTCCTAATGTGGCAGCAATATGTTGTCCAGTCTCAACTATATAGAAGCATTGTAAGCATGACTGCCCAATAGACATTTAGCTTGGTATTTATTCTGACACCCCTATCACTCCATAGGCGGAGTGACAGCATTCCAAATGCAGAGCTGTCCTTGGCTATGTGATAGGTAATCTCATCAATTGTAATATTCTGTGGCAGCACATTCCCTAGGTAGGAAGATATCTCCACAGACTTGAGAGGAGTGATGTTGATCTTCATAATTGGATAGACATAATTGGCTTCCCCAGCACACATTAATACAATACTTCAGCTCTCTTTAGGCTGATTGTAAAACCAAAATGATTGACTGTATGAGTTAAATGATCAGTTATAAACTGAAGGTCAATTGATTGAGCGACCAGTGCACAGTTAACAAATAAAAGCTCCTTAAAAAGAGTAAATCTTCCACTTTTGTGCAAATGGAAGTGTTGCAGATTAAACAACCTCCCATCAGTGCGGAACCGGATAAATATGCCACTATCAGTGTAATGATGGCATCCATAAGCATCCCCCCCCCCAAAAAAAAAAAAGGATAGAAAAGAATGTAAGAATGCGTGGTATCATTAGTAACTGAAAGGGATCAGATCTCTCACAATTTTCCCCATCTGGCCATCATAAGTCCAAGTGATGGAAATAAACTTTGCAAGACACCCAAAGATGAACAAAAGTTTCCAGATTCAGTCACAATTTACAGAGTCAAAAGCATTATCTAAGTCAATGAACACCACATAAAGACCATGGTTTTGCTCCTGGCACTTTTCCTGAAGTTGATGGGCTGTGAAGATCAAGTCTACCATGCCCCCATCCAGACCGAAATACACACTGAAACTCAGATGATGGTTTCCACAAGTCTATTCAATATGATCCTTGCAAGAATTTTCCCAGCAACAGAGTAAGGAATACCATGGTAGTTATCACAGTTTGCCCTTCCACCCTTACGTTTATAGGGATGGACAATGTTGGCATCCTTCAAGTCCTGTGGCAAGGACTCTTGCTTTCAGATACCACAGACAGGCCATGTGAGGGGTCTCGCAGCATGGTAACCATCCTGCTTATAGCTCTCTGCTGGAATTCCATCTGGTCTACGTGCTTTCCCTTGTGACATCTGCTCAATTGCTGCCATGGTCACATATAAGCTGGGGCAAGTGCAAGTTCTTTTTAACAAATGTTGTGGAAGAGAATTAATTACTTCCTTGAAAATGTTGGAAGGATGATTGAGAAGCAAACTGAAATGTTCCCTTCATCAGTCAATGCCTCTTTGCAGTCTAATGTGCATACAGTGGTTCTCATTGCAGCTGGGATCATCCACCATGTGAAGGCCAGCAAAAAAGCTGTTGGTGTCTTTGAGGTCTCCTGCCAGTTGTAACTTCACTGCTTTCTTTTCTCACCACTGGGTTTTTCATTTGCTGAATTCAACTCTGGTCTGAGCCATCTGTTTTGTGCAATGATGTGGCCTTCCTAGTTGCTGAATTCTTGTCCACTATGTAGGCTCGATGGATGGCATGCAGTGAATTCAAAAGCCAATATATTTTGGGACCTTTTTCATCCAACAAGACCTGATGTTTCCTCATAACGAAGCTGAGAGTTTCAGGAGCCTTATTACAAGTTATACCCTAAAAATGATTCCAGGCTGCCTCAACACCAGCAGAGGCTTCTGTTATTGAGGGAAAAGGCTTTCATGAGTTTTAGTTAGAATTCAGTGTGTCACAGTTTTCCAGGCTTGAAATATTGATTTTCTTCACTGACTTGAATCACTATCTATGTTGCTTGAGGAAAAAAAAGGGAGGGAATTTGACTTCTCACAAGTCTTCAATCTGATCCATAGTCAGCATCTCGCATGACCCAAGTGAGTCTGGCATTGCAGAGATCCCTTCACTGTAAAAATATCGTAATTGATTATGTGCCAGTGTTTTGAACGAGGGTGCATCCAGGCCATCTTATGCTTGTTGGCCTGCTGAAACCCTGTGTTTGTGATGACCAGGTTGTACACGGTGCATTCAGAAAGTAATAGCAACCTGTTAGAGTTTGTATTACCAACTCTGTGATGACCTATTGCATTGGCCCATGATGCATAGTCACTACCAACTCTGGCATTGAAATCACCTAAAATGATTGTAGTTGTAAAGCTAAATGCATGTACCTTCATTAGAGCACACTACTTCTGCCTTCTTTGAGGCCATACATAATCAACAGAACAGCCAGGTTTTTAAAATATTTCTTAAGCAAAAATGACCACATTCAGGATAAGCCTTAGGGACAATTCTCTAAAAGTACATGGAGTTTTATATTAAAAATGTTATAACTAACTAAAATAGATCTTATCTTAATCCTCTTCCAGACTGTAGCAATAATTAACTAACTTACCAACCAGAACAAAGGTTGGAAGAGGAATTTCATATATCATACCTATACTATCAAAACACAGCCATGTATTTCAGTATTCCTTGACTCCAATTCAAGAACTCCACAACCTGCAAAAATCTTAAAGTCTTGATTAAAAAAAATCTCCTTAATGGAAATGTTTGTCTCACAAGAAAGGTGTGAAAAGAACAAAGGTGGAAAGTCACCAGGAGACAGGGTCACAGTTAACACTGATTGGCAATTCAAAGTTAGTATTATACTTTTAGCAAAATAAAAAATATGGAAATGCAAAGTTATTCAGACTACTATTATGTTTGTGTTCATGGAGACTATTTAAAGGTCTTACCCCCTAAGTACTAGATAAATTATAATTCCAGTTTTATATCTTTGCATTATAGTAATTTTCATTTCAACCTAAACTGAAGTGAGCAGATGTAATCTAGAAAGAGTAAAATACTCAGCAGTTCTATAGACCAGGAATCAAACCCGAAGCATGGCCACCTGAGACCAGGGGGCAGATCCTTAGGTGGTATAAGCTCCAAAGATTACACTGGAACTATATCAGTTTATAGCAGCTGAAGATCTGATCCCAACTGATAGCTCAAGGAATAAGCTGGAGTCGTGGCTGACTTCACATAAAGGAATCATAACTAGAGTGAGTTGGGAATTTTGCAACTCATTTTTTTCCCCCTCAAAAAAATGTAGAGCCCACAAATCTGGCACCATATGCAGGAAATGATCAGTTTTGCTGAATTTCCTGACTCAAACACAGTTGAAAAACTACCAGAATTGTTAAAACATCCTATTTTAACCACTTCTGAAATTAAAACTTTAAAATTTTTGGTTTGAAACAGCTTTTTTATATATCAACATTTAACTTAATTTATACAAACAAAGGTTTACACAGAAGAAATGGTCAAAGTCCAAATGAAGTGTTTCAAAATTATCAAAATGAAATGTTTAGAGTGATCTTAACTGGTTGGGTTGCTAGTGTTTTTTGGTTTGTCATTTTGCAATTTTTTTTTTTAAGCTTTGACTTTAAAACTTGAATTGAGACAGGAACATTTTTGAAATCTTGAAAATTCTGACAAGACAGGAAGGCTTTCCCCATGTAGCCCTAATCATAACCTGTATACAGCAAGCCGAGATGTTTGGGTTCTGAATTGTGAGTCTGCTGTTTTGGGAAGAAGATGGACTCAAACTTTTGTTCAGACTGTACCCAGCTGATTTAAAAGAAAAAAAACACCATCTGTTTTTTAGGCAGGAACATAAAAAAAACAGTACTCATGGTAAAGACAGATAGGCACAGAAAAAAAAATATGTCTTTCACATATGGGTTCTGAATACTCTATATGTGCTACTTTTCAATCAGCTTTGCAGATAAGGATAGTGTTTGCCAGAATATATTAAGCAAAATGTACCACTTTTAATTTAATAGTTTATTCAATGAATATTTTTGGTTGCATTCAGAGCACATTGATATTTATTATTGTTTGGATTCTGGTAACACCTAGAAGGCCCCAAGTTAGGATCAGGGCCACACTGAGCTGAGCAATGTGCACACACAATCAAACGACATCCCTTGCCCCAAAGAATTTACAATCCTACTACTGTATAAAACAAAACAGCAAGACCTGGTTTGTGCCCAGGCAAGTATACTGAATGCCTCTGCTATTTACTCATAAGAAAATACATAGTTTTCTCTTGGAAGTTGGGTGCTCTTTTCTTTTCCAGTTCACAGCCTTTTAGTGAGTAGTTTGCAGAAGTGACTAGTTGTGTATGAAGCAAGTGGGATTTCATGCATCTCCAAAGCCCAAACCTAACCTGAAAAGGCCATATTTTCTGAGTAAACAGTGGAAGTCCTGTGCCAGTTAGGCATGATTGTTTTATGAACTGGACTGAATGACATTAGCAACACTGTGCAACAGTTGCTCATGGTCTCAGATGCTATATCTGTGCACCATTATTTTAGGAGGGTGGTGGTGCTGGGGTGGGTGTATGGGTCTAATTCACCACTGCCCAACAACTTGGGCAGTCATTTTACCCCAGTGTCAAGTGCATATAAAATGCTATTGAATCAGAACTATGACATTTTACATTCATATTACAATGATGTCAAATAACTACACAAATTGCAGGCCAGTGGTGGAATTAGGCTCAACATGAGTAGATCGGGCTCATAACTCAGGCAAGAAAAAAAATGAAAATACGAGTTTTGTTGAAAATATATAGAGACTTCCTAAAAATTATTGCGTTCTTTTTGCTTCATGGGACTAGTACCATTGTCAATGACAATAACCCATAGCCTTTTTAATTCAGTAAATTTAATAAAAGACAGTGACTATGAAAGTGGATTGTGTCTAACTTCTGCCCTCCGATTTACAAAAAAGCTTTGGAAATCACAGGATATTGTGTTTATCTGTTGCCTACCAGCCATTATTCCTGATGTCTAAACTATTTGCTGGCAGTATGAGTGTAACACGTGTATCTGTCAACAAAATGGGTCATCTCTATACTCCTCTATATTTTCTTTAGTTGAAATCAATAAAGAAGAAATCAGAAACATCAGACACTGGAGGGCAAGAATGATGAAGTGTTTAACATTGCTCCCTGGTGTCTCTATACCAAGGCACGTTGCCAGTTCATAACTATTTTAGCAGATTTAGTGTTTTACTCGACCGTGTGTCAGCCAACCCTTCGGACTGCTTTATATGCTAACATTTTTCTGTCTATGTCATACATTTATGGGCAATAATTAGAAATCTGAAGCAGATTGATTCTGTTCTTAACGCTCTGTATAACATTGTTATGCAAACAGATTTTCAGAGTGCATCTCCTTCTGTGTATCAGGCATACGCAAATTATATCTGATAACAAAAAAAATCTGTAAACAAGGCCTTGCTAATATTTTTGGAATGAGCATATATGGTTTTCATTCATAAGCAAATGAAGACTGGGTTATAATTACAGCCCTGTGAAAATAAATATTGAGGATAATTCATTCATTTCCAATCACTTCTGAGATAAGCCTTTATGACCTAGAGTAAAAACTATGTTTTGTCTTCTAATGTTATCATTACATCACATACAGTGAAATGCAGATCAATATTAATGCAAAGTGGGAGGGGGAAAAACAGCAATAAAAGTCACAGAAACACAAAGAGAGACATTAAATTCCACCACTGCTAAAGTGAATCTCCAGAGCATGCATCAACTGCAAGGTCAACTACTGCAGATATGACCTTAAAGCATTATTCCTTGGCAGAGATGGCATAACGGATGATTGAATAGGTAACGGATTATGACATCTGGCAAAGCATAAAGGTAAATTTGAAAGTGACTGGATGATTAAAATAGCATATTTATCAGAACTATTGTTTTTAAAAACACCAACTGAAATAATTGCATCTACCACAATGAACTAAGAACAGAATGTGTTAGGGACAGTGTTTCTTGTGCTACTGTGAATTTTGTTCCATATTTACCACAGGGTAAAAACATGAGAAGGTAACAGCATGGTTCTGGCACAGCTACAAAATTCATATTCTCATCCAAATTTCAAATCCCTCACCGTTCAATGGGATTTGGATAAAAATCTCTGATTCAGCTCATTATAGACAACCCTAAACTGTAGCTCAGGATCCCAAACCACTCTGCAGTTCAAGAGCATTTGGATTTGGGGATTTTTGTTCAGGCTAATCTCCGTAAGCTGAAAACATGGAGAGAGAGTGTGGTGTGTGCCAGGCTGAACACTTTCAATACAAGCAGCTCAGTGGCAACCATTGCAGTGCGGAAGCTTACAAGTACTCCCGTCATATTTCCTAATGGCAATCACTGGAAGACATTGCCTGTGTATATTAGAATTGCCAGTGATGGCAGGAGGAGATAATGGAAAACAAATACCAGAAAATATTATTATAACAACTGTGACAAAATATTGAGTACTAGCACATTTCTTTTAGCAAAATATTCAGAAAAACATATTCTAAAATATTCTGATCAGAGCTCAAAATGCAGTGAAGTTATTGGAATTGTTGCTGTTACAGTAGGAGCAGCAAATATTCCCAGTGTTTGTTTAATATAACGCATAAGTCATGTTCTTTCCTTATTAAGCAAGCTTTGATTGTGTAGGCTCCACAGATCTAAAACTCAAACCTCTAGACCTCCCAGGCAACTGACATCTCCAGGCTGCCACCAACAGAAGCTGTAACCAACTTGTGCTCCACTTCCTAGGACCTGCTCTGGCCCATGGAAAGCTCGACCTCAAGGGTTTGACGGACAGCAGCCCCATGGCTCCCTGCCCTATATAAACTCAAGACGCATTCTAGGAAGTGTCCAGGCAACAGTGCAGATCTTCTGTACCTGTCATAACTGTTCCATCTCCTTGCTCTTGAATTCCTGGCTTGACCTTGGCTTGACTTGGACTTTGCCTTCTGACTCAGACCCTGAAACCTGATTCTGACCCTTGGTATCAACCCTGCGTGGATCGGATTACGAACTCCTCTGGTACTCCCAGTCTCAGTTTTGCCCCTGACTGCCCTTGCTGGGATCCAGACAAAATGTAAGAAAAAAGAATGGAATGTTTTGTAATGCACTTGTGTCTAAAACCACAAAAATCAAAACAGAAAGATCTACAAATTGGTTGTTGTCAAAATAGTCTAACAACATACATGGTTATGGCTCTCCTGAATAATCCCTCATTTAGGAGCATCTAGTAAAAGACTTTAAGTGATCAATTTTAGAAAGGAGAAATGCCTGTGAACTTCCGCAGTCTCATTTTCTTGAACAATTGAAAGAAATATAAATAACCCGTAACTAGTATGCAATTAGCTAGAAGTACAGTGCCTGCAATTTTTTTGCCTTTACATTCTGTATTTCTACCTTTTAGATTAGGTACTGAATTAGAGTACCATGTGTGATGGTGAGCTACCAGTCAGAACAACACAGCAGGAGGCATCTCCTATGTGTATCTGTAGCATGGCAAGACTCACCCCGCGGCACCTCCCACTGGTCATGCAGGGAATTAGCTCATCAGCCTCCAGAGCTCCCCCTGCCGATCGGTGTCCTGCCTCTCGCTGGCCCCTGTGTCCCTTCCAGACCCCAGTGCCCCTTTATCGGGGGGGTTCTGCCCCAGCAGTATCCCCCCAGTCTCTGGGTCTCCCCTTCCCAGGGAACCCTAAAGTCCCCTAATCCCACTTTGCCTCAGCCTATGGGCTACTGCCAGTCACCATCTAGCCCCCTTCACTGGGGCCGACGACAATCTGTAAAAGCCAGTCATTATAGCCAAGGGGGGGTATGACCCAGTGTCTCTACCCAGCCCTGGCCTGCCTCTTTGCAGCCCCAGAACCTGTTTATGTCCCGCACAAGGCCCTGCAGCCTGTGGGGTTTCCAGGGGGGCGCTCCCCAGCTCCTCTTACCTTTCCCCCAGCACTGCCCCACCTCGGGTTCCTGTTTAGCGCCCATGCAGCCAGGTCCTTCCCTCTCTGCAATCAGAAAAAGACTGCCTACTCTAGGCCCACTGCCCTCTTATAAGGGCCAGCTGGGCCCTGATTGAACTGGCCACAGCTGTGGCTGCTCCCTTAATTAGCCTGGACTTTTCTCCCAGCCCCTAGCCCTCTACCAAGGGCTGGCTTTAAGCCTGTCAGGGCTGGAGCAAGTGACCACCCGGCTACAGTATCTATGACTTTTACTGGAATTTGAATCAGTCTGAAGTATTAAAGTATGGCATACAATGCATGTTCAAGTTAATATACTGATAGAGTGGAAAATTCTTAATGACATTGTAAAATGCTGCTCCCTTGGGATAATTAAGAAGATGTAAAGACATAACCTTGGATGCAACAAAGCCTCCAATTTTGAAAATAAAAATAACGGAGTGGTCACAATTGTCAAGGACATGATGGCACACTCCACAAGACGGTACATCAGCCAGAGAATGGAAATGGAAAACTACATTTTCTTTTAGAAATAATGGAAATCAAAACCAAGGACTGCTTTAATTACTATAAAAAGAATGAGGAATACTTGTAACACCTTAGAGACTAACAAATTTATTTGAGAATAAGCTTTCGTGGGCTAAAACCTACTTCATCAGATACATGGAGTGGAAAATACAGGCATCTGATGAAGTGGGTTTTAGCGCACGAAAGCTTATGCCGAAATAAATTGGTTAGTCTCTAAGTACTCCTCATTCTTTTTGCTGATACAGACTAACACGGCTACCATTCTGAACCCTTTAATTACTATGTTCATCCGGTCTTGTGATATTGATACCACTTTGAAAGTGTTCTAGAGACTCTTAAGTTGAATTCCTATCTGAATTCTTCCAAATGTGTGTCGGTGGGTATGAACCTCTTTAAAAGGCAAGATCCAGCAACAGAAAGTTATTGTCCTCTATTTTGACCTTTCTTGCACCCCATGCAGACCCAGTGCCATGTGTTTCACTGGTGCACCTGCAAATTAGTGTATGAGGATTTAGCTGTATGACTCAAACTGGTGTAAAACAAGGTTTGTGCTCCTAAATTCACTCCATCATTTCCAGTGGTGTTTCACTGAAGCAGTACGATTTAACTAATAGGACATAGGGCCATAAGGAGGCTACACTAGGGGGACATATGCTGTACATAAAAAGGCATTAAAGTGATGAAATTTCTGGTGAATTATTATGTGCAGTCAAAGTTCAACGTTAAGATATGTTTGTTTAAACCTTGGGCCTACAGTTTCATATGTCAGTGGGATATGTCAAAAGTCTTCAGGTAGGCCTAAAAAAAAAGTTGATTTTACTAGAGGCAGTGAGCAATTACTCCACTCATTAGCTACTGGCAATGGCACTTTCCTATAGGTTATAGATGCTTGCTGTGTATCAAGTTGCCTATTTATACCATCCAAGCAGTTCACAAGAGGTTGATTAAGGTATTCTGCATGGTTTACCTTTTATTTGTCTTTGTATGCCTCTCTCTTTTTTGCTCTCTAAATCTGCCACAAGCCTCAAGAAAGGAAAGGTTGCCAGTCTGCTGTTGACATAATTAGCCTACTCAGACATTATCAGACACCATCCATGCTACTTAAAAACAAAGATGCATATGAATTGTTTTTCATGGCTTCCTGAAATGCTAGTGCTGCACAAACAAACATCCCTTTCCCAACACATTAACACATTCATTGTATAGTACTCAATTACCAGGAACTTTAAGTATAAATACTCTATGGCAACAGACTTACAAAACCTGTACCTGATAAAAGTTGCCAATCTTTTGATTAAATGTTACATTCCAATTATCTGTGACTGTGCAAAGTTATACACTCCAGTTGATTATTTCACATATAGAAATCATAAGTGATATTCAAACTCAGCACCCAGGGCATCAAAGCACTGCTACCACACCCATTAATGTTAAAAACAAAAAAAGAAAAAAGAAAAAAAAAGGAGCTCTGGTAGCTCAGCTAATAGGCTTTTTGTATTTTTCTATCATAGATAAATACTGTGTATTAAGAAACACTGCTCTTAACATTTTAAAAAAGGTTTCAGAGTAACGGCCGTGTTAGTCTGTATTCGCAAAAAGAAAAGGAGTACTTGTGGCACCTTAGAGACTAACCAATTTATTTGAGCATAAGCTTTCGTGAGCTACAGCTCACTTAAAAAAGAGTTGATACATTTAATAAACTTCCAATGTTCTGTGTTCCAGGGTGGCTAGCCAAGGCTACCAGGGATCGGCTTTTTTAAAGCGAACAAGCCCTTCTTGTCCCACCTGTTAGTAATGAATCACCTAGGCGGCTGACTGGCAGCTTATTGGCTAACAAGCACCTGGACTTAATAAAAGGCTACCAGAGCTCACCTGGACGGGTGACACTAAAGAGAGAGAAGGACCTAAGGAGAAGTCTCTTATGTTGTTGTTGAACTTGCTGTTAATAAATAAGACCCCCAGAAAGTGGGGAGGGGCACTGTTTGATAATAAAAACCTTACTAAACCTATCATCAACCCAGTTGTGGAAATTAAGGACTGAATTACCTACAGCACTGCATCTGGCCTCAAGGGCATGTGTGGGGATGGTAGGCACCTTTTACTTTCTCATTCAAATATGCACATATTGAAATGCAATGTAATACTCAACCTCATATTGGTGTAATGATTCATGACAATGCCAAGCTTAGGTTCTGGAAGAACTGCTCACAGAAAACTCCAGATTTAAAACTCTATCCAAAGAAAAAAGGAGAAGCATCCTCTGATTGCCATGGTGATTGAGGTTAAAGTCTCTCCAAATTCAGATTCGAAGGTGCTTTAATTTCTTTCATGCCCAACTATTTCAGAGACTTCATACAATCTCTCTGTTTTCTTGCCATGTATCATCAAAGGCCAGCAAATTTTTAGTTAAAATTGTTAAAGCTTTGTTCTAGTCCTTCAAGACACATCACAGCTAAAAGAAACCCAGCATTTCACTGAATCCAGTGATTATGGAAGCAGCACCTTTCTCAATTTTTGCAACAACTTTTGCATCTAGAAGAAAATATTTAACATATCCAGATATTTTGGCACATCCCTGATAGTTATGTAAGCAAAATGGAAAATAATATCCAGCTGGCTATACAGTAACTCCTCACTTAACGTTGTAGTTATATTCCTGAAAAATGTGACTTTAACGATGTTAAGCAAATCTAATTTCCCCATAAGAATTAATGTAAATGGGGGCAGGGGGGTGTTAAGGTTCCAGGGAATTTATTTTTGCCAGACAAAAGGCAGTGTATACATGTACAGTATAAGTTTTAAACAATTTTAAACAGGTAATTTAATATAGGTATAAGTTTGAAACAGTTTTAAACAAACAATTTAGTACTACAATCATCATTGCTGAGTATGAAGCTTGGTGGAGTCAGAGAGTGGAAGAGGGTGGATTGTCCAGCTGCTCCTCTTGCTGAACTTTCCAAACTTGAAAAAACACACCTAGAGATTGTTGTTTTGCTTTCCTTTTTTTTTCTTGGTAAACTTTTTTATAGCAAGTCATTAGATGACCAACTCCCCTAATCACTTTGGAGCTGCATTCCCTGTCCAGGATTGTCTTCAATCATCTGGAAAGCTTCAGAAAGATGTTTATTAGTCAAATTTCAATGGGTTGGTTCTTCTTTTACTTCTTGGCCCTCTTCTTCCATTGCTCTCATCACCTCTCGTTGCATCAAATCTTCATTAGTTAGCTCTTCTCCATGTGATTGCAGAAGTTGTGTAACGTCAGCTTCTTCCACCTCATCAAAACCTGCTTTCTTGGCCAAGCTGAGGATAGCTTTCTTCATAGCGGGAACAACATTTTAAAATCCTTTTAAGTTATTGACACATTCAGGCCACAACTTCTCCCACATGCCATTCATGCATGCCTGAGTAACTTCAGCCCAGGACTCACCAATATTATTGATGCACTTGCGGATGTTGTAGTCACACCGAAATTGCTGAATCGTAGGTTTGCCTTCCCCATCGGTGCCTCTGATGAGCTGGTCGAAAGTACGGTGTAAGTAATATGCCTTAAATGCAGTGATGGCTCCATGGGTTGGATGAGTAATTTGGTGTTAGGTGCACAAAATTGATATTTTTGCACAGGTCATCCAGGATGATTGGATGAGCCGTTGCATTATCAATAAGCAATAAAATCTTGAAATCAAGATTTTCCTTGGCACAGTATTCCTTCCATGCAGGGGCGGCATAGAGAGTCAGCCACTCTGAAAAGATAGCTCCAATTATCCATGTCTTCTTATTGGATCTCCAAATGACTGGAAGGTGTTCGTTTGAAAATCCCTTGAGAGTGTGTGGTGTTTCAGATTGGTACACTGTCAGTGGCTTCATGTTCCTGTCTCCGGCAGCATTACCCCCTAGAAGCAAAGTTAGGTGGTTTTTAGCTGCTTTAAATCCAGGTGCTGTCTTCTTCTCTCAGGAAATGTAAGACAACACAGGTATCCTCTTCCAGTACAGGCCCATTTCATCAACACTGAAGACTTGTTTAGGGGAATAACCACCTTCCTCAATTATTTTCTTGAGATAGTCGGGGAATTTTTTAGCTGCTGGGACTGTATCAGCACTAACTGCCTCACTGGACATCTTGATGTTATCCAGGTGGAAGCACATCTTGAACCAATCAAACCATCCCCGACTTGCTGTGAAAGTCTCTGTCTGTGATCCTTCACCTTGGTCTCTCTTCAAATTGTCGTACAAACTTTTTGCCTTAGCTTGTATCACTAGCAAACTTAGAGGTATGTTCTGCTGGTTTTGGTCCTCTATCCACAATGAGAGAAGACACTCCATGTTTTCCAGTAAACTACTTCTTGATTGACTTATTGTCGTAGCATTAAGTGGCGTTACATACCAAGCACTAGCCCTGACCTTGTCGGCATTACTCCAAATTGTTCTCACAGTGGTCGGAGTAAGACCTAGAGTGATGCCAATGTCTACTGCATGCTCACCTGCATCAAAACCCCTTAAAATATCTAATTTAGTACCCAAACTAATGGTTTTCTGGCTGCTAGTGGTACTGCTACTGCTAGGCGCTCGACTATCACTTGCTGGACATTTTTGATTCATGATGCTGGGTGATGCTCTTCTGGACGGCACATGCAAGTGTTACTCTTCACTCCCTTCAGCCTGGAGTGGCCAGGGTCATGCAGCATCAATCAACTATTGCAAGGGAAAGAATCTGGAAAACCCATGTCATTCTCCATGGTAATCTGCTCCCCTACTGGAAGCCCTGTGGGCTTAGGCTAGGACTAGTTAAGGAGGTTCTTACTTCCTTGCAGGTTCTTACTTTTGCAGGAGCCCTGCTGGAGGACCAAAGGCCTGTCTTCTAGGGTGCCCTGGAAAACCTGGCCCTGCTGTATCTCCCCTAGTAACCATGCACTCAGCACCTGAGCAGCATTGCAGCCAATGTAGTAAGAGGAGGAAAATAACATTTGCTGCTGGGCTGTGCCCCTCCCTGCTGTGTGTGCATGCAGGGACAGGGAGATGCAGCTGGCATTAAAGTTAATGGCAAAGCTCTCGTGGATTTCCCAGACTTTCATAGGAGCAGGGCCAAGTTCTGTGCCTCTCTACGCTGTTTCTCCCCCTTGCTACAGCGAAGAGGCACTGGAATGTTATTACTGTCACTTGCTTTGGGTTGGCTGCCGCCCCCTGTGTTCTTACCTCCCTCCAGCGAAGGGTTGTGGGGGAGCGGATGGAACATTGTTTATTCAGCCGCAAGACAGCAAGGCAGGGCCACTGCTGTGCACCCCCTTTGCAGGCAGCTGGTGGCCTCGCACGCGCTTGGCGTAGCGCCCTATTCCCGAGCAGAGCGGCGGCTGAGCCATAAAGCAACGGTGAATCGCTGTGGAGGCTGGGTAGCGTGAACGTGGTGTGTGTTTACAATACGTACTGTACAGTCCTGTAGTTGGGAGCTGCCCTCGCCTTACCCCACACAGGCACAGCCCACTGCAGACAATAAGGCAGGCAAGGAAGCTGCCATGTTAGGCTAGGAAGAGCCTTGAGCAGCAGCTTCCCCTACTGTGCAAGCACAGGCGCTGAATTTGCCAGGGGGTGCTCAACCCCCGGATCTGCCCCAGGCCCGCCCCCACCCCACCCTTTCCCCGAAGTCCCCTCCCCTGCCCTGTCTCTTCCCACCCCCACTCCACCTCCTCCCCAGAGCACGTCACGTCCTTGCTCCTCCCCCAACAAGCCTCCTGAACACAGCAGAACAGCTAATTGCTGCAGGCAGGAGGCAGGAGAAGGAGGAAGGTGCTGATCTGCGGAGTCCGCCAGTGGGTGGGAGGTGCTGGGAGGGCGGGAGTGTAGGGGAGCTGACTGCGGGGGCTGCCAGCCCACTCTGGTTACAAGTTGTGCAATGCACTCTAATAAAGTCACTGCTCTTCCGGAGAATCCTGCAAGCCATGGACAAAGAAGGTAGACAAATGACGTTGTAAATGAGCACTGCACAACTTTAAACGAGCATGTTCTCTAATAGAGCATGGATGTAGCATCAAAACAACATTAACCGGGAGGACGTTAAGAGAGGAGTTACTGTATAAGAACCAAGGGCCGGAACTAAAGTTACTGTCATGATTACACAGCCACATGGTAGACATTAGTTATCATTAATGTTTGCAATGTGCATCTTTTCTGAGATGCTGAAGTTGCTTTTTATGTCAAAAACATAGTGGGATCTTCATAAGTGGTGAGGTGCCTAGGAGTTTGATGCCTAGGTGCTTTTGATAATCCCAGTAGGCGCCTATCTGTACCAACCTCTGAAAATGTGGCCTCAAAGCTAGAAGTGTCAGCGCATTGATCTTTGAAGAAATTGATGAGCAGCATACTGAAAGACACTTGTTGACATGAAAAGTGGCTTAAACATCTCTGAAAAGATGCAAATCTAAAACACTAATGATAACTAAAGGGTGTTGTTATGGTCCAGTAGCTGTTGGTATTTAATTAAAAATAAATAAAACAACAGCATTGTCCTCTCTCAACCTCTTCTGTGTGGCTGTGTAAACATGACAGTAACTTTAAATCTGGTTGACAACTACTTCCTCACCTGTCAGCAGTCAGTGAGTTGCAGTTCAAACAGTGTTACACAGGAAAACATGTCCTAATCCCCCTCCTCTACTCCAAATCCAACAGGAAAAATTTGGAGCATAGTTGAATGCTAGGTCAAAAATGTCATAGCTTAGCAAGCAACTAAACAATTAAAAATATAACTCTGGAACAAAGAAAGATGATTCACTAGAACAAGAAAATTAGAAAGAACTTGAAACAGGTTAGAATACACTTGCACACTACCATTGTAGAGAATTACACTGAACTTGAAAAATTACAACCTTATGGAAATTAAATCTTCAACCTTGTACCCAGATTTTTATTTATATATATATATATACATACACACACACGTGTGTGTGTGATATCAGCAAAAATCTTTGCTGATGGGTAATCTGGATTCTTATCAAAAGCTCCCGTGTCATTATTAGGGAGATGTTTTGAAAAGATAGGGAGACTCAGACAAGAGGCAGTAAATGTCCCCTTGCTATGCTTAGCCATTATATAAATCAATGACATTCAAAATTACATAAAAAAGAATACATCTTATGATATTTAATTGAACTGCACTTATCCAACACATCTACATCTTCAGAAATGGTGATTCCTAGACTATGCAATCTGGAGTTTTGTAATACATTCAGCAAAATTTTGACTGAATTTGTCTAAAGTAACAATTTACATACAGCACCATCTTTATGAAGCAGACCTGCTGAAGCCCAGATACAATAGGCCTGTCTAATTGTAGGCGGAACATGATCATATGACACCTGAAGTTACCAGAAATAATATAACTGTCTATAGATTGTCAAGTGGTCCCAATAGTTTATTCCATTTTCTTTAGCAGAGTGTTGCTCTAAATAACCCTTTAAGTCCATGTGAATAACAAATCGACATTGTACTGAGAATGTTTGTCTTTTGATTTCTAAATCCTGCTGTGTTTTAATATTTATCTTCAGAGTAATCTTAGCCACCAGCAGCATAAGTACTTACAGGTTTCTAATACAGAAAAATTTCCGTTGCAAAATCTGGCACATTTCTAATTATATTCCAACCCCCTAGAGACTGCTTTCATATTGTAACTGCAGACTGGGCATTAGTGTCTGGAATTTCTTGAACTAAAGGAAGGTAGCATTAGCAATTTGATTAGTGGAACCTGGTTGCTTTCCCTCAATATTACAGTATGTTGAACTAGAGTCTGCATAAAACAAATAAATGAAACAGGTGCAAGACAGATTCTGATCTGGAAGGCTGCCAACTGATCAACTCCACCGAGGTTTTATAATCTAACCAGAAACACATTTTGTTGATACGTAGCTCTTCTCCCCCAAGAATAACTTCTGCCAACCTTGGAAAGGGCTTAATGAATAGAATGCCCATATTGAAGGTTCAGGTAAATGCACTATAATACGTATTGTACCCAACAAGCTCTCTGCTCTACACACACAGATGACTAGTCTGACAATACATACCTACCTTTATGCCCGCCAGAAAATATCAACAGAAATGACAAAGGACTATCTAAAAGAGACACCCGTGTTTTTCATGCTCTTTTTGATAGACATTAACACAGTGATTGGACAGAAAATGCTACACTCAGTAGCTTGGAGGACATATTTCCCAACTGGCTAGCTTTCCCTGGGTCCAGATAAACAACGGGAGGGAATGGATGGGGAATTTGGTAGCATTTTACACATGAACTTTGGTAGCATTTTACACATGAACTTTATTTATCCTTCCATAAAATGTTTGAATGGTTCACAATACAAAACCATGTCTGTAACATCTCCCATTTCATCATACAATGTCAGCATCATCTGCAAAGGATGTCTGGTGCTGTACTACTAACATGCTTATTGCATCATAGATTAATACTGTGTATTTATAGTTTTAACTGATATTTTTATGCTGTATCCAGCTTTTCTGCTACTATTTCCCACTGTTTCTTTCTAATTCCTATTTCCAGGCTTTTGGGCTAATTTTCTTGTACCGTATGCTTTGTAGTGTTGAATAGGTCTAAGCTTTCTGATTTCTACAACTTTTGGTACATATGAAGATACAGAGAGTACTCCTTAAGTAGATGCCCAGGAGTTTGCAGTGGCGACAATAGCTAAAATCTTAGCTAATCAGCTTTTTGAGCATAAAAGCTGGTAGTTTCAAGAGTCTCAAAATCAGCTGACTGTACTAAGGCAATTCCTCCATTTTGTACTATAAAACCTGCCAACTAGTTTCTGTGCATTAGGCTGCCTCTTCGTTGCTCTATATAGTCCACTCGAGACTTACATTGTTCTCTCGTGTTGTGAATCCATGCCAAGGAAAATCATACACTATCTTTGAAATCTACACTCAAACATGTGTTGAGGTTTCATTATAATTGATTATATATCTACCCACCCAGGTACTCTGCATGCAAAAGTTCCCATCATCTTGTGGAGGAATTCTGCAGGATGAATGGTCTACTTCTATACAGACTAACTGAAACAAATATACCTAGCTAGTCTCGTGCTAAATTTCATCACCTCTTAAAAAGGGGGAAAAGCAAGTCTCTAATCACCAAAGGTAAAATTTTCAAAAGTGCCTAAATGATTAAGGAACCTAAGTCCCACTGACTTTCAATCAGTGACTTTAGGCACTTCAGTACATTTTATCTCAAACCTGTGTATCAAAATATTATAATGAGTCCACAGTCTTTTTACTCCCCAAAAGGTCTTTAAAGGAGCAAACATATAATTTTCAGAGAGATGGAGAAATTCCTGGTACCTATTCAAGGTGTTTATATGGCTGGAAGTTTAAAGAACTGCATCTTGCAAGTCCTTAGATAACTCCTTGGAACACACTCAAGAGGGCATCTGTGATCAAATTCAACCAGGTTAGAGAGGACACTTTCACCTTTCCATTCTGACATTGTTTATTTGCCAAGAGAGAGACTTCCTCTAACACAATTCATTTTGTCATCAAAACAAGATGGCAAATTGCTTACAACTTTCAAATGATGAGTCTGAATTAGGGAAAAATAAGTCTGGATGGAGATTCTTCACTAGTCTGTATAACTTTATTGGGCAATTCTTTGCTGAATATACAGCAGATAGAACAGTATTATAGCTCCGTACATGCCTGATCCAAACCTTGATAGAGCTTCCTGTCCCTCTCAAATCCAGTCTCTTTCAACCAGCTATCCATTTTCTTTCATGCTTTTTCATTTCCAGAAGATGAGTCATATTGTAAGATTCCACAACATCTGGCATTCTATCAGGAGTGAAGACACGTACAGGCAAATTTACAAAGGACTCTAAATTTATATGCCTATGTTTTGGCACACTTCCTTTTTGCTACCTTAGTTTAAGTGGGCAGAAAACCTTAGCTGTGAATTTGCAAATGGTATTTGTACTTGCAAACCAGGTAGTTGCATGCCTAATTACTAGAATTAGTGGTAAAATGGAGAGGGGAGCTTCATACAAAATGCTGACAGAGGAGAAAAATCCAAATCCAAATTATCTGAGTGAAAAAATGGATTCTGAAATGCTGCCACAGTGCCTTGTGGATTTGTAGTTTGGCTGCCTTATGTTGCCCTTTTCCTCTGTAGACTGTGTCCTGTAATTTGACTACATCTCCCATGATGCACCATGCTCCCCCCAATCTGAAATTTTAATGTATGATTTTTCCAAGAAACACAAGTAATCTTAAATTCTAACCACACTGATACTTCCTCAAATATAGATTTTCCCGGTAGACTAGCTATGTCTTGTACTGTGATATGCTTTATTTTGCCTCTCAGTAATTAATTGGGTAAAGCCCATCACTAAGGTGCAAAAAAAGTCTCCAGAAAAAAAAAAAGCAGTAATCAGCATTTTTCTGTAATTAAAATTCACAAGAAGTTACCAACAGCCTTGAGGACTTGGAGAAATGGAGAGAAGCCCATCAACTGAAGAGAGAAATGCAGCAACATACTCATGTAGATAATATACCAATAGAATTTTTAAGCAAGAATCTTCCCATGAGTACAACTTTAGGGACATATACTGAAAAGATCCACAATCTTGGGATGAACACCTGGAGCATATGGGATCTGATTATATTAACATAGTGATACTGCCCCTTTTATTTCTCCCAGGTCTGGACCCAGCCTGGATCAGATACCCAGCATGAGGCTCTCTTTATAATTCAAGTTGAAACATGACCCACACAGCCACTAGAGCCTCAGATCAGTCCAGTCATGCCCACTGGCAGGCTGGAAAGATAATAAAAGTAAATAAACCACATTCCCAAAAAATCCTTCCTTCCTTACATCTATTCCACCTCCCACATGAAGAAGCCTATGCCATGAACTCCTCAGACCCATATGCAAGTATAACACTACTTCAGCAAAGATCTCAGCAGAGAAGAAGGCACCAAGGATTTCTCACAGTTGAATATTGATCATTTGTGTACTTATGACATTCAGCTTTGAAAGGTCCAGGCTTTAAAATACATTCCTGAGTGTTTGGAATCCTGGAGACTATTTAAACTAAAATGATGTGAAATATTATGTAAACAGTAACAATTATGTGTCATAATACTTAGGGGTTGTTTTTAGGGCTGTCAAGAGATTAAAAAAATGAATCACGATTAATCGCACTGTTAAACAATAATAGAATACCATTTATTTAAATATTTTGGATGTTTTCTACATTTTTATATATACTGATTTAAATTGCAACACAGAATACAAAATGTACAATGCTCACTTATTTTTATTACAAATATTTGCACTGTAAAAAAGAAAAGAAATAGTATATTTTAATTCACCTAATACAAATACTGTCATGCAATCTCTTTATAATGAAAGTTGAACTCACAAATGTAGAATTATGTACAAAAAATAACTGCATTCAAAAATAAAACAATGTAAAACTTTAGAACCTACAAGTCCACTCAGTCCTACTTCAGCCAATTGCTCAGACAAACAAGTTTGGTAACAATTTGCAGGAGTAATGCTGCTCACGTCTTGCTTACAATGTCACCTGAAAGTGAGAACAGGCGTTCGCATAGCACAGTTGTAGCGGGCATCACAAGATATTTATGTGCCAGATACGCTAAAAATTCATATGTCCCTTTCATGCTTCAACCACCATTCCAGAAGACATGCGTCCATGCTGATGACGGGTTCTGTTCGATAACAATCCAAAGCAGAGTGGACCGCCGCATGTTCATTTTCATCATCTGAGTCAGATGCCACCAGCAGAAGGTTGATTTTCTTTTTTGGTTGTTCGGGTTCTGTAGTTTCCGCATCGGAGTGTTGCTCTTTTAAGACATCTGAAAGCATTCTCCACACCTCGTCCCTCTCAGATTTTGGAAGGCACGTCAGTTCTTAAACCTGGGTCGAGTACTGTATCTATCCTTAAAAATCTCACATTGGTGCCATCTTTGTGTTTTGTCAAATCTGCTGTGAAAAGTGTTCTTAAAATGAACATGTGCTGGGTCATCATCTGAGACTGCTATAATATGAAATATATTGCAGAATGCAAGTAAAACAGAGCAGGGGACAGACAATTCTCTCCCAAGGAGTTCAGTCACAAATTTAATTAACCATTCTTTTTTTAACGAGCATCATCAGCATGGAAGCATGTCTTCTGGAACGGTGGCTGAAGCATGAAGGGGCACATGAATGTGTTGCATATCTGGTATGTAAATACCTTGCAATGCTGGCTACAAAAGTGCAATGCCATGCAAACACCTGTTCTCATGTTCAGGTGATGTAAATAAGAAGCAGTCAGCAGTATTTCCCATAAATGTAAATAAACTTGTTTGTCTTAGGTATTGGCTGAACAGGAAGTAGGACTGAGTGGACTTGTAGGGTCTAAAGTTTTACATTGTTTTGTTTTTGAGTGCAGTTATGTAACAAAAAAAATCTACATGTGTAAGTTACACTTTCACAATAAAGAGATTGCACTACAGTGCTTGTATGAGGTGAATTGAAAAATACTATTTCTTTTATCATTTTTACAGTGCAAATATTTGTAATAAAATAATAATATAAAGTAAGCACTGTACACTTTGTATTCTGTGTTGTAATAGAAATCAATATATTTGAAAATGTAGAAAAACATCCAAAATATTTAATAAATTTCAATTGGTATTCTATTGTTTAACAGCGTTAATTGTGTTTAATCACAATTAATTTTTTTAATCACAGTTAATTTTTTTAGTTAATCGTGTGAGTTAACTGTGATTAATCAACGGCCCTATTTTTTTTAACTTTATCCTATTTGACTATATCAGAACTTACTTTCAACTTTTGAATGCTCAAATGTGGGAAACTGAAAAAAAGGGACTAAAAATAAGGGATACCAAAACGTTATTCATGTAAGAAACTTAAGATGATCTGGGATTCATTTCTTTAGCATAAATAACTATAATTACAGTTTCATGATACTTTATTTCTGATGTAAATAATTTTCAACAATAAAAGTGAGGGAATATGAAATTTGTCTTGAACCTGGGTAATTCTGGAACTAAAATAAATGATGCACCCCAAAACGAGGAACATTTGAGAGGTATGTATAGATTTACCAGATATCCCATTTTTATGTTTCTGTTTTTTTAATTTATTTTGCAGTGAGAGGGAGAAAGTAGAATTTTGTGACATTAACTCTAGGACTAAGTTTTGTCAGCACAGAAGATATGTTTAAACAGCAAGCATGGGCTAGCCTATCAGACCTACCTTAAATCTAGCTGAGCGCAGATAACAATAGCAGTGAAGACAGTGCAATGCAGGCTTCAGCATGGGTCGTAGTAGCTCAGCACAGACACTGTTATGGACTTGGCTTACTCTCCCACTCTGACGTCTATTCTGCACACTTAGTGTACAGCAGGCTGCAGCACTATAGATTTACACACCAGCTTGCCATGCAGTAAATACTCGTGTAGTCATGCCCCATATCTACACCATAGACAAACCAAAGCGCCTGTAAGCTCTTCAAGCCTCATTGCTCTGGATATTTAATTTTTCCTTTGTTTCTGAGCTCACACCACTCCAGGAGGAACTCTGAGGCATTCTGAGCTCCCTGGAAAACAGGGGGATGCATCATTCCTTAAAAAATTGTGGCACACCCACTCCCTCTGTGGCTCACCAGCCTTGCTAGTTAGCATAAGAAGGGAATGGGGTCATTACTACACTTTCTCCCTGCACCTTTGGGGATGGCTGGCAACCCAGGAGGTGCTAGAACAAAGCTCATGTGCTCAAGAGACGCTGGGGAATGTAAATACGTCAGACTTATGCTCAGAGTCAAAAGAGGTGTGAGTTGCTCTTTGTGCATCTACACAAAGGCCTAACCAGAATATTATTTATCAATATCTGATCAACTATTCTGACAAATAACTTCTGTAAATTTCATTTGATCATAGTCTATAATCAGAAATTACTCATAGAAAAAAATCAGTAATCTAGTCCATCACTTTGTCAATTTAGGATTGTTTACTTCTGTATACTAATATATACTCCAGTAATTTGCCAATCCAGATCTGAGTGACTCAACAAACAAAACATCTGTCACTTCTCTTGGGAGACCATTCCACATTAGAACCTCCTGGTGGGAATTATTTTCCCGATACGCAACCTACATTTCCAATCCATAGTCCTTAAGTGACATTTGCCCTCATCACCAGTTGCTCCACCACAGCACAACCAGCAGACTGTGTAAGTGAAGCACAGAAACAAGGTGAGGGAGGTAATATCTTTTATTGGACCAACATCGGCTGGTGCTTTCGAGCTTACACAGAGCTCTTCTTCAAGTCTGAGTTATTTTAAAAATTGAAGTGAAGCGCAGGCAGTACCAGAAACGCAAGCCGAGGTGCAGCATGTCAGGAGAGAGGCATAGTGGTGCAACGAAGTTGGGAAACTCACTCATGGCCTCTTTTGCTTAAACAAAAGCAAAAACAAAAAATGTATAGTTGTCTTACAACCAAAGCACTAAATTAATAAAGCTGGTACAGATGCAATTGCTTGGAGTATGTCTCAGAAAACTTAAAAAAACAGTCCCCAGCAGCCTGGACTGCTGAAACAGCAGGGCCCCTTGAGCAGCTGCTGCTATTTTGTCACCTTTCTCTGCTGACAGTTTTTTTAAAAATGCAGAAAAAAAAAGCAGTCAATACCTACTACTACAATTCAAAACTGGTGTTAAAATGGGCTTTGAACGGGAAACACAACTGCAACGTCTCAAGGTAAAGAGAAACCACTCTGCACCAGCTTGCATCTTTATGTAGGTTGAAAGGAGTGGCAAACATCACCATCCACATATAGTGAAAATGTTCTAAAAGAAGTTAAAATATGTCCTCTCAGTAATTAGGATCAAACAAAACACTCCTACATTCTAACCCGCCTGGTTTAAAATAGGAGGGACCATATTCTGCTCTCTTACACTCATGTAACTCCATTGTCCATGGATGTAACTTTGGTTCAATTACTTTAATTTCCACATCAAAAAAAGGAAGAAGAAAAAGGTGCGAAGAGAAGAGGATTAGAAACAAGGTGTGAGACAAGCAAAGTATTCAGCTCACAGCGAAAGAAAAGAACCCCTCCTGGCATGCCCTTTTCTAGCTGAAGGAAGTGAAGTGTGCACAGTATGCATTCATTACCTACATCCAAGGATTTTCGTACAACAGGTCGAACCTTTAACATTTATTTATTTTGACTACAAATTCAATATTCTTAGGACTGGGTTGTCTAACTAGATTCAGTCCCTTTCCTTTCCTCAAGAGGAATAAAGAGGACACAATCTGGCCAGCAGAGAATTTTCGTGGTATAGAGGAAACCCCTGTTGGTGCAAGTATGCTGGCAAATACACTTTGTCACACAGAGGATTGCAGAGAAGGTAGGGGGTGAAGAGGAAGCATGAGGGAGCTTTACTCTCCTCCACCTGCACAGGGTCTGTGAAGGACCCTAAGCCAGTAGCGGAACTTAGAAATGCTTGACAACATCTCTAAATGGTATCAGGGCCAGGACTATTCCCAGAAATAACACTTCCCACTCTCTCTTGCACCAAGCACAGCTCTGGCACAGAAGAGAATCTTCTCCACATGTTAGCATTCTTATAAAATGACTCAAACACAAATCTCTAATGATCGGGTCCATTCTGCTGAGCTTTCTGAAACTGGACTTTTCAAATTGCCGTGAACAGGAATCTTAGCAAGAGCTCAGAGAGATTTTCCTTTGATTTAAAAGATGTAGGCTAATGGTTTTGGAGCAGAAGATTTAGAATTTTGCTCCCAGTAGCTAGCAAACATGGTGTGTCTATGAATGCTGCTATAGATTACCATTTGCAAGTCTGTTTTTGATGATACTCAGTACTGAAACAGAATTTCTTCTTGGTGAATCCCCTGGGCACTCAGCACTGTAAGCCATAGAAGCACAAATACTTTGTGCCCCCAGCAGGAAATGTGCAGTGACCCATTGCCCAATTTTGACACCTGAAGACAAGATATATTCACTACATTCAGTTTGTTTAAAATAATTCTTTTTTATCAAGGCAAAATCTAAAAAATCCTCTGATGCTCTACGAAGTAGTTCAAAGGAAAGGGGTCATAAAAAAGCACTTACATGTTCAGTAGCTTAATATGTAGACAGGAATTTTAAAAAAAAGTTTCTCTCCCATACACATACAATTCACCTAACTGGTTTGCCTCAAAGAAACTGATCTAGCCTAAAGACAACTGCTGCTTAATCAGGAAATAGTAGCATACCTTCTGCTTAATGAGGATACAGTTGGCCAGTGCCAACCAGGGCTTACCCAGATATTTCATAGATGTGAAATTCTAAGCTCCACCTTTTACTACAACCTAATAAAAAGAAATAAAACACCAAATGCATTAAATGTTTTAATTTTTGTATTCAGATTCATATTCAAAAGGACATATATCATTTTCTGTCTTCATAAATGAGAACTGAGATGGCAGACCACCCACTAAGGGACCCTAATTAAAAGAACTTTGTGTGTGTATGTGTGTGTGGGGCAGTAATGCATGTTATATATACATAAAACAAAATAAACAGCCTTCTCCTCTTTATTTCATA
The DNA here is from genome assembly GCF_965140295.1 of Lepidochelys olivacea. Taxonomy (NCBI): domain Eukaryota; kingdom Metazoa; phylum Chordata; order Testudines; family Cheloniidae; genus Lepidochelys; species Lepidochelys olivacea. The sequence goes on along the minus strand of NC_140418.1, from coordinate 68,459,768 downwards.
ATCAAATTAAGTTTACTGAGTAGAGCTGAGTGAATTTTTTTTACCAAACAATTTTCAGTGAAAAATCCAGATTTGGGTTGACAAACATTTTGCAAATTCATATCAAATTCACTGAATTGTTTCTGTCAAAAAATCCAAAAAAACCCAGAATATTTTGTTTTAATATTTTCCAAATGAAATGTTTTGATGTTTGGATTCAAAATGACTTTTCATTTATATATTTCCTTCAATTTTATTTAAAACAAAAACCTTTAAAATCTTGAAACTGAAACATAATGCTTTGTTTTGGGTCAAATCAAAATGTTTAATTCAACCCCAAACAATTTTTTTTGACTTTTCACTTTGCCAAAGATTTGTCATCATTTTGGGTCAAAACATTTTTTTTTCAATTCTTCAGAACTGCCAGTGAACTGAAAAGTCAGTTACTTCACAGTTCTGTTACTGAGTATCAACCATGTAGCATCACATCATCTGCAACAGCCAAACACTTCAAACTAAGTAAGTGAATAGCCCGGGAGACTGTAAATCTTGCACTACATACATAGTAAACAAGTTATTCTTCTCAAGTATAAAGTAATGGACATTCACAACACCATATTTACTTTGAAAGAATACTATTTATTTTGGGTCAGAGTTAATAAACTAAACTCCGCTGCAAAGCTGTATCTAGAGCCTACCATTTCAGCTAAAGGAAGCTCTTGCTTAGCTATCAGCTACACAAGGACTTGTATGTCCTGTCTAAGCAGCAGCTGCTGAAAATATTCACACACAAGCAAGGGGACCAATTTTTCCCTCCCAAAAGAATTCAGCTCCTATTTAGGCACACAAATAAAGGGCCAAATTTTCTGAAGTGTTCAGCCCCCAACTGCTCACACTGTGAGACTTATGGCCAGATTTTCAAAGGAGCCCAGCATGTTGGATGCTAAACTCTTTTGAAAATGTGGCCACTTATTCTGGAGCCCAAATGAGAGATGAACTGTTTCGAAAATCTCCCCCAGAGGATCCAAACCTGCTCCCTTTGAGGTCAATGGCAAAAGACCGCCCCAAAGAGATCAATGGGAACAGATTAGGACCCATAACTCCCTATGAAATCAAAAGAAGCAGGCTGAGACTCCAACAAAAATATAGCTTTGCTTAACTACAGTCTACTGGCTTTAAATACAGGCATTCACAAGCTTTTACATAGATTTAAATACATGGAAAGTTTACAGGGTAAGAAACAAGTATGTTTGGAGCTAAAAGGACCCAAACAAATGGAAGACAAAAGTCAAAATTTCAAATACAATTATTTTAAATTACCTCCTAAAAATTAAAAAAAATGAAGAATTTTCTTTAACCTCATCATGAACATTCTCCTTTGCCATCATAGTAATGAAGGTAATTTTCTGGTCAGACCAGTTTTCCCAATCAGAGTCATAAGGACACTAAAGGAGGTTTACAACCTTAATTACGGCCAAAGTGCTGCCACTACGTAATGCAGTAGCAACAGGCACTTGGAATCACTTCGCTTCCATCATCTACTGAAATGTAACTTCCTTGGGCATGAAACATGCCAACTGCAAAACAATAAACCAAAATAAAACATTACCACGAATTCAAAACAATTTAAGAGAGGACTTGGAGAATACCCTGCCAAATGAGGCTGCAGGGAGACTGTAACCTATGCACTGGGGAACCACACAAGCCCTTATTCAGAAAGTCTAACTTAAGCACCTTTGATTTCAATGTGACTATGCTTGTACTTAACGTTAGGCTTATTTATGTCAAACCAACATCCCCAAATTGGAAAGTCACACCTCATAACCTTTCTCAAAAAAAAAAAGTCACAATCTTTAATCCCTGCAAGTTTCGTACTGACCCAGAAGGAAGTCTGCCATCTGCTGATTCACAAACATCACTTCCGGTACAAAATGAGCAAAGGTAGCTTACATCATTACGTCTCTTCCTTTCTTTTCTATTTATAGCAGTGACCGCACAGACAAGGATATGTTTTGCAGAATCAAACTCTTCATATTTGAGTGGCTCTATTTTAATAAAAAGAAGAGCTGCATTTTTGCAGGTAATTGGTTTGTTAAGCTTATCCACAGGTCATTTTTAAATGAAGGCACTAAATGGAAGTACTATTTACATTATGTTTTTTTTCCCACAGGACATTGATAATACACAGTTCAGTTTAGAATTTCTGCCCCTGGACAACTGGGTCTAGAGTACCTTGTGAAAACCTAAGCCAAGAGGTAAAGTGAGGCAACCCTAACCAACAGTTTTATTGGCTGTTGCATGTTACAGTGGAGGCCAAAATGATCCTAACAGACTTTTTCTCCCATTAAATTCAAGAAATATTCTGTTGTCCAGGAATGGAGACACAGGAGCTTGAAGGTCAAAGAGGAGTGTTATGATGACCATGGGAGGAGGGGCTGATAATACAACTAACTGGTGTAGAGGGAATCGGGTATGCGTGGGATACATTGAATCCACAAGGGTGTTTATTCCCTAATTTAAAATAACACATTGCTCTTCCTCTGACATGAATTCTGCAGGAAAGATGTACAGGAGGTCTATAAATCAGCCTCAAGGCAAACTGGAGTAGATTAGAAATGGGATGACGCTCCAAAGATGGAGCTGCCTACTGTTCCTGTTGACGAGTAGATATATTAATCCCTGAATACATAAAAGAGCCATAATTTTCTCCTTTTGGCTCTTTTATATTTCCCTCCTTTTGTGATCCTCCAAGATGCATTAAAAAATCCTAAGGAATAACTAATTTTTAACACTACCAGCAACATAAATGTAAGAAGGTGGGCAGTCTAGAGTATTTACTTTCCCCATAGTTGCAAAATCACAAACTTTTCAGGAGGGTCATAACCAAGATGGGATGAAGGAAACCAGATGGACTGCTTAAAGGTTATAAGAAGGAAGGTAGCTGTGGTCATTTAAGTAGTCAGAAGGATATATTTATCAGAATACATTAAAACCTGATACAAGTTTTTTGTTTTCTCTCTCTCGCTCTCATAGACATCCAGTTCTATTTTGTTTGTCTGCACAGGTGTGGTATCGGACCTTCAAATTTGAGTTAAGAGGATATAACTTCTATAACTCCTACGGTGACCAGATGTCCCAATTTTACAGAGAGTGTCCTGATATTTGGGGCTTTGTATTATACCATTGCCTGTTATGCTCTACCGCCTGTCCGGATTTTTCACACTTGCTGCTTGGTTACCCCAATAACTCTTGTGATAATTATTTGCCATGTGCAATCTTAGGAATGAGAGATGCATCTTGGTATAATTACACTGAATGAGCAGCACAATCAGTAAAAAAGTTACTTTTCATTGACTGCTGTGCATAGTGATAAAATAGCTAGATGAATAGGAACGCTAACAGACTGTCAGGATGCTGGCATATGATATTGAAAACTGGGGCTGGCTGTTCAACAAAGATTGTTTTTATTCAGGGTTGGCTTGCTATTACAATTTCAAGAGAGGTCATCAATGAATCCAAGGAGGAAGGGAGAGTCCATGTCTGAACAGGGTATTTTACTTTGAAACAAAAGGACTTTCAGCTTACTCAGTAATTACACCAGACAGAATCCTCAAACTATGTTATAGTGGGAGAATGGATGGCCCAATGCTTAGGGTTCTAAGGTAGAACACAAGCTACAGCACTTGGGAGAGCTGTATTCAACTCCCTGGTCCACCAGGGATTTCCTGTGTGACCTCAGGCAAGTTACTCAATCTTATGGTGCCTTAGTTCCCCATCTGTGAAATGGAGAGAAAAGTACTTCCCTCCTTTCTGTGAGGATAAATGCACTAAAAGAACACAAAGCACAGATATATTATGGTAATGGATGCCATGTCAGTACATTACATAGCTATATTACCACCCCCTTACCTATTTAATGGCTTGTGTGCATTTGATGTATTGCTTCATATTTATATTGTCCCGAATTGACTGTTCATTGATGATGCTTGCTATATAGAGGATGTCTCCAAGATGTGGTCATCTTTCTAAGTCCATAGTTGCGTGGATCTATAATTTCTTGCATGACAGAATAACATTAAACCACCATTCTTCTATTCAATGTATTATTAAAAAAGTTTTGAAAGAAATTAATTATTCCTAAAACTTATTTATCATTTTTCATTTAACCCCCCCAAGACACTATATTCACATTTCAACATTAATTGGCTCCGTCTTTCCTTGTATGTCCAGCATAAATAATCAAAAATGGACTAGCAAAACTATGGAAATATTAAAACACACATTACATTTTCTCTGTTGGACTTTTTGTTCTAGGAATCTTTCTGGTATGGAATCAGTTACTCTCATTAACAATGTTTAGGCCACGATGCAGGCTAAGCACTAAGCACACACTTAGATTTAAACACATAAGAAGCTCCAAAGAGTTCAATAGGAGTACTCATATGCTTAAAGTTAAACTCAAGACAAATCAAATCATGTGTAAATGTTTGGTTGATCGGGGCCTTACTTCACTACTTTTCTAATGTGAAGTGCTCTATACTAAAACTATCAGTACAGAAGAGGAAACTTCCATGGTATTATGCAAAAGTTTTCCAGAAGTGATTGAGGTGAATGAAATGTTTGGCCAGGAGTGGTACAAGTGATACTGTAATATAACTTCACTTAGCACCAATCCAAGGACCCAGGATCCAGCCAGAGCTATCAGGGATGGATTATCCCACTTGGAACCTGAGAAGGAAAGAAATACACTTGACACAGCCATTCTAGCACAGGATTCTTAGGACTGTGGCCGAATTAGTTATCTACAGCCCCAGTACCTCTTCCTTCCCGTGTGGGAGTGAGGGAAAGGACCAGAAGAACAATCGTATTAATGGATCCTCTGACTCTTCTCTCAAAACTCACCTTGCCACCCCTGCCACATTTCCTTCATTACCCCTGCATTGCTGAGCTCCATGCCAAACAGAGGTATGCCCCTCCACAATACACGATGGAATGGGATTGGATATGCCAGAGGGATCACCACAGCCATACAGAGGATGACTGATTTATCCCTTTATGAACAGGACTATTTGTTATTCAAAATGTCACATCAAATGAGCCAAAAAGTGTTCTGAATTTTTAAAGTTCATTGACTCTTAAGGTTTCTCTCCGAATGTCTAAAGGGGAAAATTACCAATGAATGAGGTTTACTACTAATTTCCATATTCATCACCATCTGACTCATATGGTACCATCAGCACATGGCACCAGGTTATGCTTCTGCAGCTCAGAGATGAACTATAAAAGTATGTAATGTTCGTTACAGTGGTGAATGGCAGACACATTTGAAAACAATTACTGAGAAATAGAAACAAACCACCAACCACCAGAAATTTGCTAATAGCTGCCTAAGACTATAATTCTGAAAGTAGTAAGGTCACAATACCTGGCCACCAACCTACAAAAGCCAAACATTTAAAAATATCCAGATTAAAAAAAAAGACTCTGAAGATTGATACTGTTTTATAATTGAATCATTTTAATATTCAGCAACTTTCTTTACAAACCAACCAAACAAATCCTCCTATGTATCCCTTACTACAGGGGGGTGAACAATTGAAAAAACAAACAAACAAATTTGTAGCTTTTGACTAGCAATGTATACAAATCAAACTTTTACCCTTTTTAGCCAAATCAATCTTTTATTTCAAAAATGCATATTTTGGAAGCAACAACTGCTTGCAAAAATAAGCCCAGAGTCTTTCACAGCAGCAATTAACTAACTTCTTGTAGGTGAATTTGCCATAAACAACATATGCAAGCGTACATAAATATCACATGTGTACACATTGTAGAAATACATTCCACACAAAGAAAAAAACATACTGTGGAAGGAGCAGCAGCTACCCTTCTATTAATGTTGACTAATACTTTCCATTATACAAATTCTTCTGGGCTTTTTTTTAAAAGCTCTAAAACCTCCATGGTTTACAGCAAGCATCTGAGGGTTGTCAGGGGGAATCATCCTAGGCTCGAGGTACTGATCCCTTGAAAATCCATACCTATTTGGGTAAGTTATGAGCCTGAGAAAAATCTCCATTTCCCATCTATGTTTTGCTCAGTACAGTCATTCCAGGCTTGCTGCCAAAAATGCTGGACATTCTCTGAGCACTGCACATATGCCATTTCAGCATCTTCCTTTAGCAGTGCTGTCAACCACAAGCATTCAAACCCATGAGTAAGGCTCCCCAAAATCTTGAGATTATTTTAAAATAATGAGAATTTACATGCAATACACGTGGGATTCTTTTTACTGGCCTTCTGGGTTTTGAGTCTTTGGGATTTATATTTTCAAGCTTTTCTCAGCAAAGAGGAGGCTAGAAATTTACTTTTTAAAGAAATGAAAGATTTTCATGTAATCCTGACTCCTGGAGTTGGGGCTTTAAGAAAAGACATGCCAAATATTATGAAGTTTGTGAGAGTTAGTGACACTGTTAGAAGGCCACACAGAATGGCACCAGCGCGATAAGTGAGGAAGAAAAAGGGAGGGAGTAGCAGCAGCATCCTTCTCTAGTGTCTGGTAACAGCCTACTCATGCTACTAGCTACCATAATGAATTTTTTAGTTCAAAGCTATAGATCTGTGCTGCAGTGCTTCATGATGCTGATGCAATGCACAAGGCAGCTTTGCCATTATGTGTAATAAAAATTGTTTGTTCTTTCTTTAAAAACCATTGGAAATTAAATATAGGTCCTCCACCCATGATCTAAAGAACAGCTCTATGAAAAAGAATGTAGTACGGGTGCAAACCAATGTATCCAGAAGTTAGGAAATGCCAGAATTAAAGTTGTTCAGACATCCCGAGTTCTGGCCTCGTGTATGCGAGCCTAGGGTGACTATGCATCCTGTTTTGGCTGGGGCAGTCCCTTTTTTAAGCCATATCCCAGCTGTCCCAACCCTTTTTTTTTTTTTTGGCCAAAATGGGCATTTGTCCCATTTGGTCTTGCCAACTTCATCAGCTGGCAAGAGTAAATGGGATAAATGCCCACTTTTGTAAAAAAAAAAGTGGGGTGTGGAGGAACGTGCAGGGCGGGCAAGCGGTGATGTGTAGGGGGAAGGCAAGGCTTGGGCATGGGGGGCAGGCATGGCTCAGGCGAGCAGTGACGCCAGGCCCAGCCCCATGCGGTGATGCAGGCAGGGCTCAGGTGTCACCCCTCCCGTTTTCCCTTTGGGAAATATGGTCACTCTATCCATGCATCATGATTCCCTCCTTAATAACATGATCACATACTATTTTCTCCACAGGATCCCTACTTCATTCAGTGAACAAGATGGACAGATGGACAATTCTCAGGAAATGAAGCTGGGCTATGTCATGAATAAGTTGGAAGGTGTATAGAGAATGAGGCAGAGGACTGCAAAAAGAGATATGGTGGTCATACAAAAAGAACGAGGAGTACTTGTGGCACCTTAGAGACTAACAAATTTATTTGAGCACAAGCTAAAACCTTGGATGAGGTGGGTTTTAGCCCACAAAAGCTTATGCGCAAATACATTTGTTAGTCTCTACTACAAGTACTCCTCGTTCTTTTTGCTGATACAGACTAACATGGCTACCACTCTGAAACCGGTGATCATATAGTTAAAGCAATTGAATGCCACAAAGGAGAATTGGTTTTACTTCTGCCTCTGCCAAAAAATTCCTGGAGTGGAGACTGAGGCCGAAGATATATTTCATATTTAAAAAAAAAAGCTATTTTAAGAGATTAAGAGAACAAATTACACAGCTATGCGCTCCAAGTCAAGTAAACAGAGTTGCATATATGGACACACATCCACACATTAATGTTGCAACATCACAGTTACAGTTAAACCACTCCAAGTCAAGAAAATGGCTGTTAAGGATGAATATGTAACCTTAAAATAGAGCATGAATAGTGTGCATGAATTATGACACATCCTTTAACTGTGTGAACACAAAACTATTTCTCCAACAAAATGCTATATGAAATATATATTTCCTTCAAACTAAACACTTGATAGTCAGTGAGGTACTGAGTATCTTCAACTCAATTGAGAGTGCTCAGCAGCTAGCAGAATTGGACCCATGGAATTACATGTATAACAACCCCTTCTAATATTTCTGTCTTTATTCTTACTCTAAAGACAAGATATTAAAAAATGGACACCTAAGGTTAAGCTCTTAAATTCATGATTAGGCACTTAATTGGCCCGATTTTCATAAGTGCTGAGCACCAAGTGTTCTCAGAGAGGTCTAAGAAGCTATCCCAGTTTACACCATCTGAGGCTCTCGCCCTTTATATCTGTATTTAGCCACACAAAAACACACAAATTGTGTGTCACACATGTATGCAATTTCTCTCTCTTCTCTCTGTCTCTCACACTCATGCACACCACACATTATATATGTTTAATGATAATATCTGAATATTTAACTTGTGTTCTATTGTGTTGGTTTGCTGCTTGGCATTCCTTGTTACTAACTCAGCTGATTTGGCAATAGCAGAACAGGACTGACACTAATGATAAGGAATTTCAGGCTAAGCTATTACTGTTTGCTCACAGGTGCCAGCAGATGTCACCCTTGCTAAAAGACTGTCAATACCATTGTATAGGAGGGGTAATCACCTGCTACAGTTATGATCAGATTCTCTACTTGTGAAGAATTTAACCCTGACCCTCTTTTCACCTTACCATCTACTTTACACATACAATAATGACAACAGGCTCAGTAAATTAAAACTGTCAGCTGCCCTACCTCCAGTCTCCAAAGGTGCTTGGTCTAACTACAATTTATGGTCAATGCTTATATAAGAAGCATTGCCAAATCTCATGAAGTGAGCTGTAGCCCATGAAAGCTTAAGCTCAAATAAATTTGTTAGTCTCTAAGGTGCCACAAGTACTCCTTTTCTTTTTGCAAATACAGACTAACACGGCTGCTACTCTGAAACCTATTACAGAGATGTAACTAGACACAGAAAATATTTTTTCTACAAGTTTAAAGACAGCTCTGACATTACTGTAATTAGGCTCATGATTCATGTCAGAGGGGTCTTTTTGAAGGTTCCCACAATGGCTGCAGAAGGGAATTTCATTTTTTTGAGAAAAAGTAAATGCTGGAATTTAAGTGTGCTTTCAGGTATCAGAGATGCAGCTAGATTTTCAGCCATTTTTTACTGAAAAGACCAACATGTTTTTTAAATCAGTGGCCTTGCATTATGTAGAATAGTGCCTTAACATTTTATTGGCGAAATCCTGTTTGTTGGAGAGATTTGTGGATTTAGGAGATTTTTTTGAGAGTTTGATGAACACTAATAAAATGAAATATTAAGATGAATGAAGCACTGTATCAATAGTTGCTGCTGATTTTAACATACCTGAAAGATTGAAGGTGTGATCTTTCCCACAAATTATGTTGGTGTGCATTGCTGAGCATCTTGTAAAATCACCTGTGAGCAAGAATACAATATACTAGTGCACATGGGTTGTTTTAAAAGAGATGGGCAAACTGCACTCAAATGCCCACAGGATCAAGCTAACTGGACGTTCTGCCAATATGCACTACGATGACAGTGAGAAATTGACAGTGAAATCAAACCCCAAAATGTATTTGCCTTTACATTTTAGCACAATGCATTGTATCTGTATGTTGTACTACTGATGTTTGCTCACTGCATATTGCATCCTCAGGCAGTGCAGAATCTGTCACATACAGAGAGTATGACCAGAGTAGCCTCAGAATGGTGCCATTCTTCACACAGCTGGTGAACTGCTCTACCAGAATTTAACCCGTTTGTATAATTAGATTATCACAAAAGCAGCTGCTATTGAAACGTTTGGCAATATTCCAAAAATTCAGATAATCCAACACACTTGTCACCCCAATGGCCCCCTCCCTCAGGTAGTCTCCGGGGAAGGCAGATCAGCAGCGTATGTGGCTAACACTGTTGCAAGCAACGCAAAGCATTTTGGGGATGGTGTGTAAGTGAAAAGTGAAAGTTTTCTTTGCAGAATATGAGAGGCTTGCGGGGGTTGGGGGGAGAGAAAGAAGAAGAGCAGAGAATGGGTTAACTCAACACTTCAGCTAGCTCCATGTGAAGATAAGATGCTGGCCCTGGCCCAAGATCATGGGCTTGACAAAATATCAGCGGCTGCCCAGCCTTGTGAAGAGGAGAACTAAGGTAAGCAGAGCTGCAGAGATAGCAGCGAGAACAGTGAGAGCAAATAAAGCGGCGACAGCGAAGGCTAATATAAGGAAAAACAAAGTCTCTGGAGCCAGGATGTTTTGGGAAACTGAGGAGGCCACAGCAAGCCAGTTTGAACTGACACAAAAGGCACCAGAAGCAGAGGTCCCTGAGTGGAATCTCCCACCCAAGAAGCCCAGAACTTAAAACCTTCCTGAGAGCTGGAGCAACTCGGAGATCAACAACGGATCCTCGGACGACCTGGGCCCAGGACACCACTCCCATCCACCCTTCCCCACCTCTTTTTCTGATGTTACATCCAGGCCTGGCCAGCCTCGGGGAGTGCTTGTGTGAGTATGAAAGTGGGTTAGGGCTTGGGGCACTAACACTTTTTTTCCCCCCTGAGTGACATGGAAGTGTTCCCAGCACTCTCTGCTGTTATTTTATTATTTTATTAATAAAGCTTTAAAACTTAAACACTTAATGTGTTCTGTACCTCCTCCCCAAACGATCCTGCAGCATCAGCCTAATCAACTAACGCCCCAGGCAGATTGGTAACAAAAATCTGTCACACATTCACACCAGCTCCGACAGTGCCCAGACTTTGCGCCCTTGTGCGTAGGTTGGGCATAACAATCCATGTGCACCAGAAGGGCAAGTAAGCCGGTGACCTGGGGAAAGCCGGTGTGCCGTACCAGACCGACTTCCCCAGGTGGCAATTTAAAGGGCCTGGGGCTCCCAGCAGTGGCTGGAGCCCCGGGCCCTTTAAATTGCTGCCAGATCCCCGTTGCCGGAGTCCCGAGGTAGTGGAGGTGGCCGGGACCCCCGGGGCTCCAGCAGCGATTTAAAGGGCCCAGGGCTCCAGCAGCGGGGCTTGGGCAGTGATTTAAAGGGCTCAGGGCCAGAGCTGCGGCCAGAGCCCCAGGCCCTTTAAATCGCTGCTGGAGCCCCGGGGTAGCAGCGGTCGGAGCCCTGGGCCCTTTAAATGGCTCCGAGCCCTGGGGCTCCCAGCCGCCTCTGCAGCTGGTAGCTCCGGCAGTGATTTAAGGGGTCCGGGGCTCCCAGCCACCACTACCACAGCTGGAGCCCGGGGCCCTTTAAATCTTCATTTAAAGGGCCCGGGGCTCTAAAGGCTCTGCCTCTTCCGGTTGAGGCCATGCCCCTTCTGGTTGAGCCCCACCATCCCACCTCCCCTGCTCAGGACTCAGGCATACCGGTACATCCTTTAAGTTACTTTCACTCCTGGTGCGCACCTCTGAAAGCAAGGCCTGCTTCAAGCAGCGTCGCTAGCAACTGTATCTTCCACAAATAGGGCAGGAGAGGGACAAAGCAACGACCCCACACCTCTACCAGTTCATATGACACTCTGTGCTGTGGTGCAACAGCGGCTCTGCCCCTTCACTTGAGGCATTACACTTGTAAGAGGCAAAATGCCTCCTGGCAGGGCTTGTTCAAGTATATCTGGGGACCCTAGCTGAGCCATTAGGTCCATGTATTTGTTATACCCTTCTCCCCCACGCTTATAATTTGAATTGGGAGAGGAGATTCAGTGGCAGGAACAGGACCTGGGCTATAGGAGCTTCCTAAAGTGGAAGAAGAACATACAGCAGCTAGCTGCTGAGGGCCCTAACCCCCTATCCCAAATGCCATACATTCTTCCTTTTCTTGACCTCATGGCTCAGAGGGTCCAAAGTTTCCAGCCTGTGCCTGCGGGTGTTAGGGGTTGGGTCTCTCAATCATTTTTATGAGGCACAACTTGCAAAATCTTAGGGTGTTGAGGAAGTGTGAGGAGCAAGGCTTGAAAAATGTCCTTTTGGTCCAAGGCCTAAGACTACTAGCCCAGGTGAAAAAACAAAAGCATTGCCAGGCCCCACAACAGCCACCCCACCAAAGTAATTAATATTTAATTGTCATATCTGCACACCCCCCCAGTAAATCAACCATTCCCAAATCCCACAAAACAAATTCAATCTTACCACTTTTCCCTCTTTTGACACAATAACTCTTGCTGCTGCCCCCTCTGTTCTCCTGGGCATATGGGAGGCTCTCAGCCACCCTACTTTTCCTCCTTCAGCTGGGCCCTCTACTCTTTGCTTCCCCTCCCCTACCAAGCAGCTAGAGATTGCTCTGCACTTTACCCTTCTTCCTGGTAAAGGAGCAGCAGTACTTACTGCTTCTCCCCTGCAGTGAGGGCATAATTCTGTCACCTTATGGGGTCCATTCCTCACCTGGAGCCTTGCTTCCCACTTCAGATTGTGATAACCAACCTGCTTCTAGGAGTTCCCAGGTCAGGGCACCCCCACCTCAGGCTGACATTATGTCCTAACATTCTTGTTGTCATAGGCCCTGTTCCACATATGTCATCTTTCGTCCATGGATTTTTACCAATGTTTCTTCTTTAGCTGGTGGCATAATTAAGAACACAAGAATGGCCATACTGGGTCAGACCGAAGGTCCATCTAGCCCATTATCCTGTCTTCTGACAGTGGCCAATGCCAGGGGCTTCAGAGGGAATGAACAGAACAGGTAATCATCAAGTGATCCATCCCCTGTTGCCCATTCCCAACTCCTGGCAAAATTTGGACACAATATTTTTTTCAACAGAGGGGAATTTACAAAGACAGTTAAACCTATCACGTCTCTTGGACTGAGTCTGAATTCCTCATGTTAACATTCTTTTTCATGCTTTAGCAAAGTTTGTTAAAAATTGACTAACATGGTAAGTTTAGGCAGCATTTGAGAAACTGAAGTTCTCATTTTACATCATACTTGTAGCATTCACTGCTCAAGTGAACCAGTAGTAAAATAGGAGTGCTTATAGAAGTACTAACGCTTAGACAACTTTTCTTATATTGACTGAAAATGGTTAGGCAGCTGGCCAGCAGGGATTATAGACTCCATTAATAATACCTATTGTTTATATACTGGAAAAATAAAGATTTACAATCTACAGGCTGGGAACATACCTGGTCTCCCTAACTATATGTACCTTTCTCTATTAACTTCAGAAGCTCTCATATTGTTTGTTACAACCAGGTGTTGAGACTTGTCTTTGGTTTGATTTTGGCCTTGATTCTCCCTCTCACTTTCCCCAGTTTTCCACTCCCTTGACTTGGAGTTGCTCCTGATTTACTCTGGTACAAGCCAGAGGAGAATTAGACCCAGTAAGCTCTTCACAGTAGGAATTGTTTTTCACTATGTGTCCAGTACAATGTGCCCTGCCCCTTAACAGAGGCCTCTTACCATTAATGTAAATAGTAAGTACTTCTTTACAAATATTAATGCATACTTACAACAGCACTGGGAGGTGGGGCAAATATAGTGAGGTCTGATTCGTCATTGCCTTGAACATCGTATAGTCATTCACACTTGTGCTACAATTCTGATACAGTAATGTTTCACATTGACCTTGCACACATGAATGATGACACAAGTTGAAAGGAAGTGAAGAATCAGACCCAATAACTCGATTAACTTCCATCAATAACAGTGAAATGGAAATAGGAAGTTTAAGTTAGCTGTTCAAGGCTATAGGCATCATTGTCAGAGTGGCACAAGAATTCAGGAACTCTTGGTAGCTATGCCTATGCTTAGACTTTTTGGCTCATCAAACCTAACTTGCAATCATCAGCACATTCCAGAGTTGTCTTCATCATCCCACTCTCTGTCCCTGAGGACAGCCCATTTGCTTTTCATCTTCAATTATTCCACCAGCGACCACACACTAAAATCCCGCTGAACCTAACTTTCAGTGAAGAAGAAAATTTGATCTAGAGTCTTTCTAGGAAAGCAATGTTCTTCCTCAGTCATTCATTGCTAAAGAACTACTTTTGGTGAACAGAAGCCATAGATTAGAATAGATTCTAATGGCACCTACTGGCATTCCAGTAGTTAGAACCCATCTTTTTCTTTGCTTAGTTACCGTAGATCTCCAAATTACAGAAATTGCTGCTTCACCCTTTTGAAATAATGGGACATGCACCACTGGTCTGTTATGCTAATAAGCAAATGTTACAGTCATTCGTCTTATAACCAGATGGTAATGGATATCTATAAGACTTTCACAGTAATTCATAGCAAAACCTTGCGAAGAAAATAGTTTTAATAAAGAATCGAACATGGCAAGTAGCACAGACATGTTTTAGTCTTGCAAGCTAAAGGTCTGCTTGTCTTAGACAATTTATCCTTAAAATTTTATGATGAAAAATAAACCTAAATTGCATTTCCTTTAAAAGAAATAAATTCATTGTTACCCTCAACATAAACAATTGTATCAATCCTAATTCTCCATTCTATGACATTATTTAGGATAAAAAGCTGTTTTCATGTCAGCTTGTGATTTTATATTCCCACAAATGTTATTTGGGAAATAAGATTGAAAGATGAAGCATGGAAGAAAATGACATTTGTGTACCATCTAATTACCAATTATCTGCCAGTGGAACTAATCAAATTGTATAAATTTAGACCGCAGATTCATCAGCCAATTACCTTAGAGAACATGCTATGCCCCTTGTCAGTGATTCAACCAACAGTCCAAGTATTAAGCAACTTACTAAGATATTACAGGGATCCAGTTTGATAGAATAAACACATCCCCAAGCACAATATTTAAAAGTGGATGCAAATTATATTTTTGCTAAAGTCATAGTACAGATGTAAGCATATTTCAAAATAACCTAATATTTGTTTATTATTTAAGCTATAGAAGAGGAGAGATGCACTGTATTTTACCAATTCACTTTTGGTAACCTTTGATTATTACATAAGTTTAATTAACTGATGAAATAAAGCTAGAAACTAGCTTAAGTCTTTGTGCATTCAGTTTGATGATTTGTTTAAATTTAGAAGAAAGATTTGGAAACTACACCATGCCAGCTTATATCTAATGTAATAATCTTTCTGCTTTATGAAAATGTTCCATTTTAAACAATTTTTATTTTTGTAGAACAGCAACTTCAATTAAAGTTACTCTGCAGAAGTTCATTTGAAAAAAAATCACTTGCCATCTTTGAAAGTACTCTAAAAATATGTCTTAGAAGAAGAAAAATAAAATATTTCCCTGTTTATTCCATCAGCTAATAGAGTCTCACATAAATACTAATTAAAAGCACTAGTGCATCTATCCATCCTCACCAAATCTCAGCCATCTGTGATTTTTCCTCTCCTGCTTGCTGGATTCATTTTCATTTCATTTTGTAAATACTGTTACAAAATTATTCCCAACATAATAGATAATGAAAACATAAGTATTCTCAATATGCTGAGGCTGACACTGTCTGGAACAAACAATTGTAATTTTTGTAGACAGACAGCCCATTCAACCAATGCAGTGAAGGAAATGCAATGCAAGCCACTAACTAAATTATATGTGGATAATTCACAAATTTCTTATTTGACTGGATAATAATTTTTTTGTTCCAAAGAGAGAAAACTATCTAATGCCCAATTTCCAGTACATATCTATGACTCAGATGTAAGAAGGTGGTTCTAATTATTAATCCAAGTAGCAGAGATATAAAACTCATTTGCGTGACTTCATTAAAATTTTCACCACGTTGAACCTCTGTGCCTGGCACATAAAATTATTCAGGACTAGTGCAGCATGGTACAGATTTTCCCTAGTTCTTTCAGGGTAAACAGGTAGTGAGTGAGTTTAACAAGCCTTCTTCACTTTCCACTCTCTCCTTCCCCCTTCCTCCTCTGCCACCTGTCATGGAGAGGCCAGCTAATATCATAGTCCCAGCAATTTCCTGAGTACAGGTACTGCTCCCAGTGGTGTCAACCACCCCAAAATGTAGAGGGGAGAGGTGGTCAGGCTGTGGCCATTCCCCAGTCTGCACAAGCCCATGGAGTTGGCTGGATATGCAGAGGAAAGCATGCTGTGCCCCTCCGAGGGAGAATGTAGTATTGCACTCCCTTACATGATAGGAAGGCCCATTCTAGCACAATGTCTCTCAGAGTTGTCCCTGGGGCAGCACAGTTCACAGCACACCTTCTTCAACCCCAGCCCTGTGCCTTGAGGTCAGGATTTTCAGTGCACTCAACATTGACCCAACTCTGCTCCCATTAATGTCCATACCTAACAACACAATTTACCCATGTGTGGACAGTATGTAAGTGCAAATACTTTCCCCATCTATTACATTTCAGCATGCTACATCAAAAATAACTCCTCAGCTTCTCTAAACAGATTTGGGAATGTCTGCTTCACCAGGGTATTAATTAGAGCTGGACAAAACGTTTTTTATTAATACCCAAACCAGGCAAAAATTATGTGAATCCGGTTCACCCATAGAAAAAAAGAAAGAAAAAAAAAAGAAAAAAAAGACTTCCATTAAATTAGCAGTCTTTTCTCCAAATTTGGGGGCACGGATGTCAGGATGAGGTTACCAACCTTGCAATATAATTTTTGCTCTGTCATCTTTAGACATATATTTCACTTTTGTTTTTGTTTTGGAAGAGGCTCCTGGTTTCAGGTTAACTGAACACACAATTAGTGGACATTTTTGAAGATATCAGAATTTTTAATTTGGGGTACTCAACCTGAGACCTTTATGGCCTGATTTTTAAAAATGCTGAGCACCTCCTTTTCCCTTGACTTGAATGGCAGCTGTGGGTGCTCAGTGCCTCTGAAAATCAGGCCACATGAACTGAGACCTCTGTTTTCTTTCCCCACTAAAGATCTCGATCTGCAGGTACTTACTATATTGTAGTTTGGGAATAACATACACACTGAAAATGAGCACTGGGGATTCCTTTTCTATTATTAACATGGATGTAATATCTCCACATCACTCTTCTGACAATATTGTCAGTAAGAGTTTGTCTAGTTATAATGCCTCCTTTGGGAGTTAGGTACACAGGGAAGCTCACTTTACAACTTAATTAAAGGCAACAAAGGGGAAAAATAATAATAAAGCTTGGCTAAGCGGCTACATAAAAGTTAGATACAAAGGAGGAGATTGCCAAGTGTGTTACCACTATCACTCTTTTCCCAGTTTTGATTTATTGTAGATAAATACTCTGGTAGGGTCTGTGCTGCAGGTCTGAGCTGTTGCCCCATCACTGGCATCTCTACACTTATATACCATATATTTAAAGAAGAATGAGGCTAATGAGATGTGTTTTAAGCAGATGAATAACATAAGCATATTTGTGACACACCCCATGGCCAGTTACGCATTGGGGACATGACAAAGCCTGACTGGGTAGTCACCAGGTTCTTCGGGAGGCCATTGAGGGTGTTGTGCCAGCAAGCAGGGAAGGTCTTTAGTAACGGGGAAGAGGAAGCCAGGTCAGGACTCCTGTAAAGAGCCATTGCTACTGACTCCCTATCAGGAACAAGGACTTGCAGCTTCACCTGCTCAGTCTCTGGGCAGCCTCTGGGTACAACTGAGCCACAGAAGGGCTGCCAGATTGACCACTTTACTTGACTGGCCAAGGGAATCAGAAAGCCTGCTCTTAAGCCCAGAGCAATTCTCTAGTTGCTCAATGCTTACCCCTTCAGTTGCAATCACCTCTATGCCTGCCTTGGTCCCAGCCCGCTCCTGACACTAAACTAACTAACGATATTTACAAATTGATTTGATGAAAGGGAAGTACAGGACAGTAGGCAGACACCACTGGGTTCTGCTTCCTGCCACGGACAGGAAAAGGAAACTGAGACTGGGAGGTGGCTACACTACCCCATATGCCTTTAGGTGTAGAGCCTGTCAGAAAGTTTCCAACAAAACTGAGTTTAGTTGGAAAACGACGATTTGTTGAACCCAAAATATTTCACAAAATCAGTTCGAGTTAGACAAATTTTTGTGGAATTGCAGGCAGAGTTCCACTGGAAACCATCCCAGTTCCCTGCCAGCTCATCTAGCATGCTGCTAGAAAGCCCATGATTCCAGGGGCTGCAGTTCTGCCAGAAGGACTGACCAGGGACCCAGACCCCAAGGCTTCCAGGCTCCCTGCAGCAGAGCAGGGAGTCTTGGAAGCCCTGGCTGTAACCAGGGCTCAGCTCATGGCAATACTGGAACCCTGGCTCCAGCCATGGGTCCAGGCTCCCTGTCTCTGCTACTGGGAGCATGGAAGCCATGGAAGCCCTGGCTCTCAGTGTCTAGGTTCCCATTACCACAACAGGGAGCCTGGGAGCCCAGGCAGCGGCAACTCAAGCTGAGGCTCTCAAGGTTTCCAGGCTTCCTGCCACTGAGCCAGACTCCCAGGCCAACTGGTTCCTTGGAACAGCAGGAGTCAGGCAGCCCACAGAATCAGCTGGCCCTGAAATTTGGAAGCTCTGAGGTCCCTAGCCCTGGGGTAGTCCACATCGCTAGGTGTTCCCAGAACCAGCAGACTCAAAGATCCCCAGCAGCTGCAGGGCATATGAAGAGCATATTTTGTTTCAGAAACATCATGTTGCAACATTTCCAAAACATTTTCTTTTGCATAATCTCTGATTCACATGAAATTTTTTTTGGGTGGGGGGGGGAATGGTTTCAGTCCAAATCAGTTCCTATTGTGTCTGTGGTCAGAAGTCACATCTATCCATGATACCTAGGTTGTTCACATGGCAACAAAGTGCATACAGGATGTGATAGGCGACATTCTTGTATATCAACATTTTAAAGCTAACTTAATGGCAATGGCAATTAATGATTTACATATATCTTTTCTCAGTAGTTTACTCACCAATACTGGAATGGCAAAGGAGGAATTTTCTTCAGCCATAGAAGGCTGAATGTAAGTCATGACAAGTTCAAAGGCAAATAGAATCAGAACCTTATAGGACCATATCAGAGGTAATGCCAGGTAAATCATTATGTCAGTAGGACTGATTAAATATTAGCAAAGAATGTGTATTGATCTTAAGAGAGAGAAGAAATAAGCTTTGTATTTTATTACACTGTAAATATTTCCTTACTATGCTGTTATTACTGTATTATTGACCTTATGATAAAAACACATTTTTCTCAATAAGGTTGAGCAAATTTTAATTTAAAATCCATAAAGGTGAATCTCAAGTAAAAATAATTCACAGCTAGCCAATAGTATATAATTCTTATTCAAAACATTGTAATCCTTTCACATAAATCTAGGAGAATAAATCTTGGAACCCATTGTAAATCTCAAATCCAAGCATTGACTTTCATGTGATTAATGTGCAAGCAAAACTGTCATATTTCAAGTGTAACAAGGAAATCATCACCAGTCTTATGCCTCAAATTATGGGGTCAGTGTAAACTGAATATGATTAAGTAATGGTGTTGGAAACAGCAACAAGGAAAATGTTGATATAAAAAAAATATCTATCACCCATGAATATAGAGGAGAGGCAGATGCATAAACATGCTGATGATGAGAATGTTTCTGTGTTGCCCTATGTTTTTCAAAATTCCAGAGAAGTTCCTTTTAGTTTCCAAACTTTGGGGAAGAAGTAGAGTTTCCACTGTGACTTATTGTAAATCCTAAGCACACGGGAGTTTATTAGAAACGTCATCTTGTGACACTGCGGAGTAACAGCCCAATTTGTAACTAAAATCATAGAGCACAAGGTGCTGCAGTAACCGATTAGATTTAAAGGAAAAATTGTGTGAAAAACAGTAAAACCTGTATTAAAGATTTCCTCCATACCTTGTTTAAAAAGATTTTCTAAGTACTGTACCTACATGCAAAGGCAAGGAAATGACTAATTTCCTTTAACAAAATGAATAAGTAACAAGGAAAGCACCAGTCTGAGAGCCTAGCTGTAAATCCCAAGGTTATTGGAGCCATGGAAGAGGTGGGGGAGTTTAAGACAAAGAAAGTGTAGCTCAACTATTGAAAGGCAGAAGTTCAACAGGGCTGGACAGGCTACCTAGTAGATTTTTATGAGCATCACAACGAACTAACAGTCACATATTGTCTAGAATACTGTAGAAGTCTAAGCTTTTAAAAATAGATTTTCTTGGCTTAGAAACTTGATGCAGTGAAGGAGGTGGCAACATGTAGGAAAACAAATGAACACATCAAGGTATGGTAGAACATCAGTTATTTGGAGTCAAAAGTCATTTAAAGGTCGATAATTTAAGTCCATAAACCTGAGTAACTAATCTTCAGTACTAGGATTTAAGGCTGATGGGGCTTACTCAGCATCTTGCAGCCTGAGGCAGGGTGCATAACTGTAGAGCAGCCCCTTGGCAGAAAATACTCTGCACTGCAGCAGCAGCTCCAGTCTTTCCACACTTGGCGATAGTGAATCTGCATCATCCTGGTTCCAATAGCCCCTCCAATAGACCAACTCCCAAAGCCTCCCTCTATGCTGACCCCCAATTCTTGCTAACTCGAGCAACACCTCTTCCCTCTCCCTCCCTCCCTTACCCAACACACACACACACACGCAGGAAATGTGGGGTTTACGTGTCATGGAGAGCCTTGCATGATCTTACTAGGCGGGAGTGAACCTGGAAGAACAAAATATTCTTTTCAGACTATTTAATTGGGTCACTCTTAGCAAATTTAATCCTTAAGGTTATTTATTAATCTAACCATACTGTAATGGACAAGATGGCTACCAGTAGTTTTGCTGATGGTTTGATAGCTCTTCAAAAACAATAAGCCCCCTGAGATTGTCTCAGGAACAGCTTCACAAACCTTTGCTGACATCATCAGTCTTTTCTGTGGGGGATTTTGGTAAGGTGTGCAATTAAGCTGCATACTGCAAGTTTTGCTCTGTGAGAATTTCTTTTAAGTATTCATTATGGCTCTGTACCTATGTCAGAAAAGCAGAACCTCAGACTGAGGCAGAGACTTACAGCAGGTGGCTTTATAATGAGGGTGATAAATATCCATTTTATATGACTTTTTTCTTAAATTATCTTCATAAGAGATAAACTATCCATTAGAAATGTATTGGCTAGGTAGTGCTTATCTGAGCCTTTTGATGCACATTGTATTTCTATTACCATACGAGCCAGGGGGCTTTACAAAGCATTGGTTACTGTATTCTTAGATTTAATACAATCACATTCTCCACTAACCTAGCTAGTAGCTGACTACAGATTAAAAAATATATGAAAGGCTACATTTGTAAAAAGAGAAACTGTAATATAGCTGATAATGAGATTTTCTAGATTTTTGCCATTCCTTGGTCAACAGCAAGTGTTCTATATGCATTTGAAAATCGAAATGATCTTCTTCATTAGAAAACAGTTGGCTCACTGACTATGCAACTGTAGAAGCTGCTCCCTTATACCAAGGGGCACTGCCCTTTCAGTAACAACCCATAATGCCAATTTAGACCCTAAATAGCCACCTTACAATACCTGCCACCCACAGACAATGTGGAGTAGCTGTTTAGGGCCTAATTGGCATAACTTGAATGTTAGTGAATGGGTAGTTAGTACCCATTGGTATAAGGAAGCAGTTACTACAGTTGCACAGTTAAGGAGCTAACTGCTTTCTGATGGAGAAGACTGTTTCTAGTATGTATTGTAAATTGTAGACGCTACACAGACTGATTGACATATACAGCAATTGAGCTCATAGGAATCACACTGTGGGACACACTGAGTGGGTTTGAAGAGACAATCATTATTACTTATAATTATTTATAGAGCCCCATAGATGCACAAAGCACTTTACACTGAAAGAGAGAGAGAGAGAGAGAGGCCCTGTCTTCAGGAGTTTACAGTCTAATGAGACAGAGCAGAGCAATAGATGACATGAACCAGGATGTGTAATGGTCAGATATAGAGGATTAGGACTATAACAGTGGAAGACTGAAATGTTCTTCTATTAGGTGTACATCATGTTAGTTCCCTTTTCATTTTAAAAGTAAGATGGGCTTTTTAGTCAGGACTGAAACATTATCTAAAAGTATTTAAGACTCTTCATGACAAGGACTGTGTTTTATTAGATGTGTGTATAGTGTCTACTATTATTACAGCCGTACTGCATAGCTTTAAAGCTTGTCTCTCTGACCAACAAAAGTTGGTCCAATAAAAGAGATTATCCCACCCATCTTGTCTCTCTGTAGCGCCCACTGTAACATGGCCTCAACCTGGCTGGGATCTCTGGGTACTAGTGTAATACAAATATTGTAATAAAAGTAGTGAGTCTCAAGGAAGGGCATGAAGGAAGAGAATATGGTTGAACGGCATACCACATCATGGAGAATATTGCAGGCAGAGGAAGCAGTGGGAGTAAAAGAAGCATCAGTATGGTGGGCCAGGATTGAAAAAGACATGGTCAGAAGCAAGGAGAGGAAACAAGAAGAAGCAGAGCTGAGAGAAAGATCTGCAAGAGAGGGAATGGTATTGCTGGATGTGGCAGTTGGTTAATAAGAAAGTAAAGTTGCTGGATGGCAAAGTGAGAAAGGAGAATAGATTAGTGGTAAAGGGAGAGTGGGAGACTGGGGTAGGATTGAGGTGACTAAAGATGGAGAGAAGGAGCAGATGCAGAGGAGAAGGATGAGGAGCACGGTGTAAGTTCAGTATATAATTACACTGAAATTGGGTAGGACACTATTCTTAGTGCTGCACAACTGCTCATGTGGAAGGTTCTCTGTTTGTTCTCTAAGAGAGGGACAGGCTGTTCCATGTAAGACTGACTTTCTGTCAACCACAAACCAAATATTCAGAAGCTGTTTATCATCCTGGCTGACAGCTGCATTGCTTAGCTCAGCAAAGGAGAAGAGAAGGGCAACTGTCAGAGAATCTCTCTCAGAACCTTCCCTTAATCAAGCGATTGAGCTGTGTGATCACTTGGATGGATTTGGGGATCCAGTAGCAAGAGTCCCCATCAAGTGGGGGTATGAGCAGCTTGCCCACCCCAATAGACATCAGGTAATTTTTGTTCAGATGGCACGTAAGCCAGTAAAGGAAGCAAGATTCTTCTCAACTTTGGTACTGCTCATAGGATTACTCCAGCTCTAGGGCTGCAGAACCTACTTTAGGTTACATGATTGTAGAGCAAGGGATATGGGAAGCTCATTTATATAACTTGCTCCCAAAGCTATTCTGCAACATCTCGCTCTATGTTACTGGTTTAT
Organism: Lepidochelys olivacea; assembly: GCF_965140295.1. Taxonomy (NCBI): domain Eukaryota; kingdom Metazoa; phylum Chordata; order Testudines; family Cheloniidae; genus Lepidochelys; species Lepidochelys olivacea. The sequence goes on along the minus strand of NC_140418.1, from coordinate 68,436,590 downwards.
TTACATGGCCTGCCAGTGCAAATCAAATTCCCCTTGCATACTATTGCCAAAGCTACTAATCAAACAAAAAACACTGAAGTGATCTCCCAGCAAAACACCAAGCTTTCTGATGTGTAATAGGAAATATAAATCACTGATTAAACTCTATCATGACAAACAGACTCAGAAGCTAGGAAACCTGCTTCTTTTGACTATTACCAAGTTACAGCCACCATCAGAATTCACTGCATGGATGGAAGGGCATGGCTATTTTCTACTGGATGGATTTAAATGCAATTAAGTCTTTTAAATTTAAAAGCAAATTCCACTTTAAATACATTAATTTTGCAAATTATTATTATTTTTCTCAGTGAGAGTTTTTAGGGCATGATCCTAAAAGGTACTAAGTGGCACAAAGCACTCACTTGAGTGGAAGATGAAAACTATTTAGCCCTTGAAGGGTCAGGCTCATACTTTTTATAAAAAATGCAAACAGAAGTTAACACGCTGACCTTCGAATGGTATAATGTTCCACTGAGGTGTTTTTCAGCATTCAAATAAAAAGTATATATTTAACTGTAAAATTTGCATAATATTTATTTCACCTTGGGATAATGAAACATTTTAAGAACTAGGTTTAATTGCACATAACAATCCTTTAAATCCTGTGAATAGTATGCAGATGTCCTTTACTATGATCTAGTGATAGTGATTTTCAAACAATCTAAAGTTATGTTTAATCTATGCTTCACAATTATTCCTTTAGCTTTTCTTTAAAACATAACAGAGCTCAGTAGCTTTATATTCTGGCAAAAAGACCAAAATTGATACAAAGGAATATTTCTATCTAACCATAAAATGCTGCCAGAAACCCAACAGGGACTGAACACCGTGCTGGAACAAAAATAGTCCAGAGATACACTTTCAAAGTTGAGCACCTGCTGTAAAATAACCATCTGTGTTTAACTGTAATTTAATTATAGGTTCATTCCTTTTGTGTATACTGGAAGGATCTCATAGGTCTTCCCCAGTTGGCCTACAATCAACTTCTGGCATTTTGCAAAGGCAACAGACATGTTCTCTTAATAACACCTGCTAACTCTGTCTCATTCCAGTTTCAGCAAAGGACTTCTGGGATTTTACAATGGTGTTGATAGGCAAAATAAAATATTATTAAATCTGGAATAAAAAGCTGCATTAATTAATCCCTATTTAGGAAGTGAATGTCCTTGGTTAACATACAGATCAATTTTACACTTTGTAAAACCAATCTAAGAACCACAAAGTTGAAGCATTTTAGTTTTACTTTTGGGGAGAGAAATATCAGTAGTCTCTGAAGATCACCAAGCTACTACTGAAGAGACAAAATGATCTTTAATATCTGCTGAAACCAAACCTTTTATTTTATTTTTGTTTGTTTGTTTTTAATTATAAAATTCCAATAACACTAAGGCTAATACATTTACTTCTAGCGGGTAAAGCAAGTGACTGGGAGACAGGAGTCCTGTGTTCTAATTTTGATTTGGCCACAATATGATGGAAGATAAGCAAGACAGCCAGGGATGCAACCCTATGATCTGGGTGTCCCTATACTTCTGACTGCTAGAAGCTGGGACTGGACAACAGGAGATTGGATCACTCAATAAATGCACTGTTCTTTTCTCTGAGGCATCTGGCACTGGCCACTGTTGGAACACAGGATATTGGGCTAGATAAACCATTAGTTTGACCCAGTATGGCCATTCTTATGATCTTATGTGATAGAAGCCAACTGACTTAGACCAAATTTTTCAAACCTGATCACCCAAATTTAGGCACCTAAATAAAAGTAACTTGATTTCAGAGTTGCCCAGAAAAATCAGGGCACTTATTAAAATCCTTGATTTTAGGTACCCAAGTCTGACAAATGTGTTGTAATCTTTGTGTGCCTCAATTTATTTGTATGTAAAATGAGCATAATAATAATGCTGACCTACTTGCCAGTGGTGCTGTTGATCTAACTTATTTAATGAATGGGGGTAAAGACCTTTGAGATCCTTGAAGAAAGATACAAATACAAAGATATACATTAAAATACACAGGAATAATTTTAAGGGTAGGGGGAGTCCCTGAGTCTGAACTGATTTGTACCCTGTACTGCCACATACATATTCAAAAAAATCAGCTTCCCAACTTTACAGTATATAAATAATGTATGCTTAAAATGGTGATCACACATTATGATTCTAAATAAGGTTCAGTTCCTACCCTCTCCTCCTTTTTCATACTGCAGCTACCTGACCTCACTCCAGGTCTCTGCTAAGGCTTCCAGTTGCTCTCTCCTGCTGTCCAACACTCTCACACCAAAACTACTCCTTTAACAAATCTATATGACCCCACTTACTTTGTATTTCTTCCACACAAAAATATGTGCCCAGTTTGTTAGGTCAGATTATCATTTGAAATATATGCCATCTGGCCAAAATGCCATCTTCTAAGGATCACTCACATCACTACAGTAAGGAGTCATTTCACTGAACCACTGTACATTATATCAACTTCTGGCAGGCCCAGCAAGCAGAACCAGGGAGAGGGAAAAGTCTGGATATTCAGGACTGCCGAGAGATGTGTCAGACTAGACATTTTGCAGGTCGGGACATGAGTAAAGTGTATGTGACAGACTCCCTCTCTGCTGATGACTCCTTTGGCATTTACTGTCCTCAGCAGGGTTATAACCTCTCTTGGGACCATTAGAATTGACTGAAAATCTTATTCTGAAGTAACCTTGAAGACAGAGATAGAGAGTTTGAGGTATTTTTGACATTTAGCCAAATGGTTTTGCAGATATTGTCCGACAAAAGGATTTGTATTTTTGTTTCCCATTTAATGGAAGTTTAATATTGAGGTCACCAATATATTGTAAGAAGTGAAGTCACCAATATATTGCAAGACAGAGAGCTCCACAAATATGACTGTAAATAGTGTTAATAATTGAGTGAGGTTATGTTTACCTTATCTCCCATTTACTTGTTTTATCCACCTGTTGTGTCTCATCCAGTGTATCAACTATAAAGTCTTTGGAGCTGAGCACAGTGGAAACTTGACCCTGACTGGAGCTTCTAGGAACTAATATTAATAAAATAATAATAGCATAAAAGAAATGTTAAAACTACACAATTTATAGTCATCTTATCTACCATAGACCTTTGTTCCGATATCAATGCTTTCTTCAACTGAAATGCAAATACGCAAGCAACCAATAAGTAAAAGCTTATGATAACATCACCTTATCTGAACAAATTGGAAGGCAAGCAGCCATGTGTCCTGGAATGTATGTCAAAACAGAACAAAATAGGACTACATGAAAATAAGCTTCAGGGAACATAAAATACATACACTTCAAGGGAAAAGGTGAGCAATATCTATTAGAGCTAGTTCGAGAAACTTTGACCTAACCATATTCCCTGGGAATATGGTATTTCATTGAAATCAAAATACTTCACAAAATCAGACCAGTTTTGCCAGAATTTTGTTTTTGTAGAAAACTGGAAAAAGTTTCAACATTTTCAGAATCAGATGTTTAGATTTTTTGTTTTGAAATGACTTTGTTTTGATTTTTAAAAAATATATATTATAATACAAACTTTTTTTAAAAGTCGAAATCAAAACAAAGCATTTCAATTACCTTAACAATGACACCATCATATTTTCCTTTCTTGCAATAACCTTGCTTCATTCACTACACACTTTCTATCTTCTGCAACAAATGAAGCAGGAGTTCCAAAGACAACAGCGTCCTTCACTACACAACCTTGATTCATCCCCAGAGCAGGTCTATCCTGTGCACCGAAAAAAGCAGGGGTTCTGTTGAAAAAAAATGTATGTGATCATGTAATTGAAGACTGCATCATAATGTACAGGCACAGAGGGCCAAGTTAAAGTTTCACAGGCAACTTTAAGTCTGACATTTCCTAACTTTTGGGTTCTTGACTTTGCAACTTTAATAATGTTATTTTAACATAGTGTCTTTGTTTGTTAATAATTCCCCAGAAATTATTTCCTTAAAAAAGTGAACTGAACAAATCTGAAATTCCATTATGTGGCATCATACTGACACTCACTTGGTCCATCAGCAGGGTTGAACCCTTCAGATTTACTGTGCAGACCTCTACCACTTGAGTAACTGATAGTAGGAAGTTGTCATCTTACATGTGAACAGGTACTGGAGGAAGATGGGACATACAATTTGCCGGTGGGCTTCACTGATGTCTGCTGAGGAATGATGAGACTCAGGACTTCTTTCTTGTCCCTGGTAATGTTTACCTGTCCTAGCTCTTCCCCACTCCTGGCTCCTTTTACTAGTTCCAAGTTTCTTTCCTACACAGTCTCAGTCTCCACTTCAAAGGCTTCTTGACCTAGTCTCCTTTCCCAGCCACTAACAGTTCTCTCCTGTACCCCCAAGCTCCTTATCCAACCTCAGTGTCTCCACCTCCAGCCTGGTTTCCAGTCTTGTTTCCCTCACTGGTTCCCATTCCCAGCCTCCCCTTCTCACACCTGCCTCACCATCCAAGTCTCCTTTCCCAACCAGGCCCAATTTCTCTTCCCAACCCCTGTCATAGTCTTACCAGTTTCCTTGTGCCAATCTACTCCTTTCCCACCCCCTGGATTAGCTTTTGATCCCACTACATTCAAAATAGATGACTTCTTCCTTCATGCAGCGTGGGTGTCAGCGGGGGCACTGAGAGCTACATAGAGTCAGGCTCCCTGCTCCCAGTTCAAGTACCTGACCGAGACCCAGGGAAAGTCCACCTTCCCTCCTGTAGCCCTGGAGAGAGGGAGAATGCTCCATCACTGTAGGCATGGTGCATGTGCAATCTGGTCAGTGCTAGGAGCTTTGGGAAGCTCAAGAATGTGGATGTGAGAATGGAATCTGCAGAGATTTTAGCTGCTAAAAGTGAAGATGTCTCTACTGAGCTGGTGCAATCTGCACTTTTTCAAAGGTTTATAACTTAGCCAAATTTTGGCAGATTTTCCTAGGGAGGAGAAAAGGCCTGTTGCTGACACAAAGGCCACCCCCTGATAAATTTCAAGTTTTTGATCATGTTGGTGAAATTTTTTAACATGGGCAATGATATATATTTTCCCCATGTCTTCTTTTTGGAAATATCTGATCAGCTTTTGTTAAAATTTTCCAGAAAAGTTCAGCCAGAGGTAGACATCTGTCATGTAAAATTTCAGCCCAAACACTAAAGTTTTATATTCAACTGAAAACAGACTTTTATAATGGAAAATGTCAAGCAACTTTAATAACAGAGAGCACTACCAGCCTTGCCTAAAATACTTAGCAACTTCTGCTAAGCAGATACCATGAGTGGTTGGTGCATTAACACCACTGACAGTTATTGCAGATAAAATGGAATCCTTACAGAAGGTTAAGGATAAGTGTTTAAAAATTAACTTAAACTGACATGAAGGATAAGTTCTGGAAAACATTTATGTGTTGGCCCTGATTCAGGAAGGAGCAGTTTAAGCACGATTGCTCGCACTGATTTCAATAGGACTATTTGCTTGCTCCTAATTAAGCCCATGTGGAAGGACCTTGCTGAACTAGGAGCATTATCTCTGATCACTGGACTTATGCTATGTGGTGATATGAGGAGAGTTCCTCCGTCAGAAGGAAACTAACAGGCATCTTTCATCCTACAACTGGATAAAAAGTCTAGAATGGCTAAATCTGTTTCCATTGTACAAACTGGAGGCAAGAGATGACTATTTTTTGGCTGGCTGCTGAAGGCTCTTTCTAATGGTACCAATGGAGACATCACAGCTAAGCACCTTATTGATTCTCTCTTTTAATATCCCTAAGGGAAGGTTATAGTGATACTAGTCATAGTTACTAACTGCCTAGAGACACCAGCATTGTAACATATATATGTGTATGCCATGGAGCAATGAGCCTCTTATTGCCTAGTACTTGATACCCACTCATACTGCTGGGCTACTATCCCTGGGCAGGTAGGTAGGGAGTAAGAAGGCAGAAGCACGGAGTAGTTGGAGCCTTGGTTTCAACTTCTAAATACATGGACCAGTACAACTGACTTCTGCTCTATGAGTCTCACTGTGATCGCTGCTCAGCTCCTGAGGCAGTGCAACTGTATGTTGCCCCTTGCTTTAAAAGTGGCCCCATAGGTTTTAATACTATGTTTACCCCATTGATCTGAGACAGCATTACTGGCAAAGGGCTTTTCTTTTCTAAGTCAGTTTTCTCAGACTCTCTACTGATGAGGAAAGACTTGCCATTTGTCATTCCCTATCAAGATGCAATTGTGGCTTAAATTGCAGTTGCCTCTGAAACAGAAAACATGCAGGATAGCAATTTTACTTATTATATGGTATGGCAGTTCAATCTTATTTTTTAATTACTGGGGCTTCAATTTTCACAAAGCCTTTTTTTTCCTAGTATGTGATATTAGTCCTTGTTTTAATGTCAAATTATATATAACCAAAATTAGTTTCAAATTGTTTCTGGAACCATTCCTTATTCCTTCATGGCAACAACAAAAATAATAATAATAAAAAGGAAAAACTTTGTCAGAGTATAAAGTTATATTCAGCCAAAATGTAAGTAGAACATTTCCCTCAGCCTTCAGTATTTCTTCATGGCATGCTCACCCATTGACTCTGAATGATACTCACTTGTTATTTTCTAAATTTTAATTGCAGAGAACTGTTGGCCAGAGCTGAAAACTCATATGATTAAGCCTCTCAAACCCTGCAAGCTGTTTGCTGTTCTCCAACTTGGCTCAGTCTTCATCACGATTCTGAATGTGCCTAAGAAACTTGCAAGGAAGGAATGTGTTTAAGGTGAATATATTGGGTGGGGGGAAAGGAATGTGCGTTCAGCCTTTATGAACTTCACCATTTAGAAGCATAGGATCCTATTCTTCTAGGCTGCTGAAATGAAAAAAAAATGCTCCCATTTCATGGCTCCATCCTTTCATTCCTTGACTGGCTTCACAACTCTTACTACATAAAATCCAAGCCCTTTGTACTCATTTACGGGCCCTACATAATTTTGTTCCACCTACATCCTATACTTATTTTCCCTTGTACTACACCTCCTGCTTATGATCCCACTTTCTAATCCTCTCAGTTTACACTTCCATTTGTCTCTTTCTCAGTCTTGATTTTTTTTTTTCTCATTGTACTGCCCTCTGCTCCTTGGAGCACTTCCATGTTATTAGCCATGGGCCTTCTCACAATTTAAAATCTTTCCTTCAGATTCACCTTCCCATGAAACCTTTCTCCCTTTCTGTACCATTAATAATCCCCAGTCCCTCTCTCTCCAAAACAGTTCCCTAGAACTTCTTTTGTATTTGATTTTTTCTCATTTGGGCTCTGATCCAATAAAGATTTATACACATGCTTAGCTTTATACACTGTAAATAGCCCCATTGATTTCAATAGGACTCCTCACATGCATAAAACTAAGCACAGCTGTAAGTCTTTCAGGATCAAGGCTTTGTTAACTATTATTATTAATCAGTTTTATTACAGTAGTGCCTAAGGAGTAACCAAGAATGGGGTAGTATTTTGTTAGATAGCAGATACTTCCTGCCCCAAATAGCTTAGACCTCAGGCTACAAATTCCTTAGGGCAGTTACCTATGCTCTGTAAAACTGTGCATAAATTAAATTTGCAGTGCTTTATCATGAACTCCACACTACAAACATTGCTTTTTGTAGATGGTGGGTTTTTGGAGAGTTTCTAGTATTTGTAAGAAAGCTGAGTTTGGTGACTATCTAATGGGAAACTATAAATGCAGAAAAGAACATTAATTGAGATCTCTCTCAACATTTCAACCTGCATTCCTCCACATCTCCCCCCCCCCCTTCAAACTGCATTCAATACACTAAGAAAATGATAACATAGAGGGACAGATGTTTCAAAGTTTTACCTCTATATGTTTTTCTTTCCAAAAAGAAGTCATAAAACATAAGGAGAAAAGATGAGGAGAAATTAAAATGCAATTATAGCCAGAGAGCTGGCTTTGTGGGGTTCTGTTTTCATTCTCTCCCAGTGACTTTTGGACAAAATATATTCAGCTTACAAGTTAAAAGAAGATTTTATAACTGGCCAGACTCAGCCTGAGATTTTTCTGCCTCCTTTGCCATTACAAGTCTCAGTGATGAGGCAGACTCACTTATAAGAGGAAGGGTGAGAGAAAAAAATTGTTTGTATGCCTACCCAAAAATGCTAAGGCTGTATCTGCTTTTTAAAAATGTCAGCCATCTATGAGACTGGGACTGTGCAAGCTGCTCGTTCCCAACAAAGAAGAATTCTTTATTTCATCCTCAACCTGCACAAGGAGGAGTACATGGGTAATTGTACCATGTTGTCATGCACCTCTCCTCAACAGGAGGAGCCAGACTGCTGCTGCTGTGTAAGGGGGTCAGCCACTGTAGCTGCAGGCCATCACTGTATCTGCCAGCGCCTGTCTGTCCAGCCCTAGCCTGGTGTTTGAAGAGTTGGTTCTGGGTGGAAGGCTGAAGCTCCATATCTTCCTCCTAACTCCAACCTCTAACTCCACAAGCCCCTGTGCTAGCTAAGGAAGACACAAGCCCCCTCCCAAGAGTTAATAAAGTTCACCAGCAGTCAGGAAAGACTAGCTAATCTCAAGAGCTAAAGGAGCGTAATTCCTTCTGTGATTACTAGAGGGGACCCACCCCACACTCAGAGCCTCCAGGACAACCTGCCTGCCACCCGCACTGCTGCAGCGAGGAAGATCCAGAGGGGTGGGTGAACTTGCTAGGGGAAGAGTATAGAATCAAATAGATTATTTTGCAGGAGAATGAGTATTGGAATGATTGTTTTAAAGGAACATTTTTTTTCAGAAAAAAGAACAGGAGTACTTGTGGCACCTTAGAGACAAATAAATGTATTTGAGCATAAGCTTTCGTGGGCTACAGCTCACTTCATCGGATGCATGCTTATGCTCAAATAAATTTGTTAGTCTCTAAGATGCCACAAGTACTCCTGTTCTTTTTGCGGATACAGACTAACATGGCCGCCACTCTGAAACCTGCCAGTTTTTTCAGAGAATGTGCAGAAAATATTTCAGGGAGCCCATGTTAATATTTTGGTAGCTCAGCACTGGGCAGAAGAGAATCCAGTTTACTTTGCAATAGCTTTACTAGTGTTGAAATAATGAACACTTGATTTGGCAGTACAGTAAGCAGCTATGATTCAAATACACAGAAGAAGCAGATATCTTGAGTAACACTGGCATTTGTTCATAGCCAGTTGTCTGACTATTGCTGCGTGTTAACAAAAATAACAGGAAGTTGGATATGCCCTTGGGTATGGACAACCTGCCTTTTCCTTTTATTCAACAGCTGTGAATAAACAACCCCAGCAAACTTGTTGGATAGCAGCCCCATAATCAAATATGTATAGCAGATAAGCACAGCTGTAAGCGTGCTACATCTAATCAAGCTGATAAACTAGATAGAGGACTGATATTTTACTTGGGTAAGTTGGGAGGAAGGATCCATTAGTGGGAGTTTCAGAACATAATTAAAAATTAACGTTTTGCTCATCTTCACCTTAGAATTCTCCCCTGACTATAATAACTAGCTCAGTTTTTAAAATGAAAAATTTGATAAATATCTCACAGAAGGATGTGGAATGGCAATAACCCAATAACTACAAACCAGAAAGAGCTACACAAAAAAAATTTTCTCAGTTTTTTCCCCCCATTTTTAATAAAAAATCTTTTCCCATTAATTCAAGTGACAGAGGCCTGAGTTGTGTGATAATATAGGTCTGAACTGTAACTGATGACCTTCAGTGGTGGTGGTGGGGTGTTCAACATGATTCCACATGGTGGAATTTTTGTTTTGTTTTGTTTTCACTTTGCTAAAAAAACAAAACAAGGAAATTACATTAACCCCCTACACACACACACAATGTTCAAGGAACATTAAGGTTGCAAAGCCAAGCTCTCAAAAGTTAGGAAATGCCAGAATTAAGGCTTCCTGTGCAACCTTAGTTTGGCCCCCTTGTTTGTATGCATTCTGAAACAGCCTTTAATTGCTTGATAATATTCTAATCTCAAGACCCCTGCCTCATTTGTTACATAGAATGGATGGTGTTTTGGGAATGATTCAGGGTTGTGCAGTGAATAAGACTATTGTCTGTATAACTCCTGCCCCGTTTGTTGCAGAAGTTGGAAGGGATGTAGTGAATGAGGTGAGAAGTGCAGGAAGAGAAAGGCTGGTCTCTTAGTAAAGGAAGTGTAATGGTTCTTTGGAGAACTGGATTTTATCCCTGCCTCTGCCACAGATTTCTTGTATAATGTTAGGCAAGTAACAAAAACCAACGTTTTCAAGGTGGTCACTAACTGTATGTTCCTCATTTTCTGAGTACCCAACATGAACCACCTGCAGAAGTACAGAAACCTTAATTCTGGGTTTACTTAATTTTGAGTGATTGACGTTGCAACATTAACAACCTTTTAACATAGTTTTCTGAATGTAATAAAATATTGTTCACAGACAGTTTTATCCGCAGGAAATTTCTTGGTAAATCTCTTAGATGCTTAGTTATTTGTAATTCTCTATTTTTGCCTTGAAGAAAGAACTGCATTCTTCTTTTGTTTACACTACGCTCTTAATTTCCTTACAGCTAGGATTGATTAAGCACATAATAACTAAACCTCCTGTTGAAAGCCAATTTTCAATGGCTATGCTGCCATGCATTTAAGATTATATTTTTAAAATAACTCTGTTTCCTCAAGGGTATTATCTAACCTCCAATACCACTAAACAAATAGATGCTTGCATTTAACAATCCAATTTCATATAAAAACAGCTTTCTGCCTCTTATGATCTCAGAGTTCAAATTTCAACACTGTTGTACTTCTGTATGAATTGCTTACATTCAAAAGCCATGATCCTGCAAACGCTTAGTCACATGCTTAACTTCAATGGAGCTACTCACAAGTTTAAAAGTTATTCATGGGCATAAGTGTTTGCAGGATCAGGGCCTAATTCTATAAAAGCTTGCTCCAAAGCCCATTTCAGTCAACAAGAATCTTTTGATTGATTTCTCATCTTTTGGATCAGATCCTTGAACTCTGTGGGTGTAATTCCCATTAATATGAAGAGTAGTTGTCATACACATTGCTTCCATAATCAGAACCTTCTCTCCATTCATGCATTTCTAGTGCTTCCATCACCCATGATCTGTAAACTAAAAATATACCAACATGCAATTGCTTAACCAGAAGACAGTGTGACAAAGGATAATGAAACAAAGTATGAAATTAAAAAAAAAATAAACTAGACAGATGGATTATAATTGTTTCCCAGAATTTTTAAAAGATATTATCTCACATTTTACTTTTTTATTAAATGCAATATTCTAAAGCATATATTAGCTCCATATTATTTAATTGTTTGGCATTTTCACAATTTTTGGTGAATTTTAATTACTAGAGCAATTAAGAAGATCCTAGAAAATACTTATAATGAGCTGAAGTCATATGCTTTAGTGTCACCCTGGAGCTTTAAGGCACCTGCCATATGTTCCCTTTAATAATTGCTACTTTTGCTTTCTGAATCCAGCAGAAGAATTTATTAACTTGTAGAGGCTTCTAAAATAGATGCACTTGTGGCTGAAAATGTGAGAAGAATGTCAAAATGTATTTCAGTCTTAAGCAGACTGAGTTAATACGAGGTTATATCTAAGGACAAGGGCTAAATTGACACACTTCTATGAAAAAGCAGACACAGATGAAAAATTATGCCATAAGAAAAAATAGGGAAACTCAGAATTAGCATCCATTGGGATTACCAGATCAAGGTTGGTTGCTTGGGATGTATTCAATATTTAAAAAGACTTCAAAGTTAGTATGCTAATTTTTAGATTATTTAATTCTTGTATAAGTAGATTTTCAGTATTTAATATACTGAATGACTTAGTCTTTAATGTTCTTTACTTAAACAATACCATGTTTCCATAGATATGTTGTTATTCTGAATGTTTGCATATTGCAATTTGTATATCAATGCACGGCAATTTGCTTATAACAGGATATCTATTAATTTTATATTTCATAATAAAATGTGATCTCAAACACAGATGTATACACAAATCTATATAAACATTAAAATTAATCTGAGGTATTTCAAAAGAACATTTAAAATAATTCGGTCATATATTTAACATGTTTTAATATGAAACATTCTAACATGGCTATTACATACAGGTAAATGTAAATTCAGAATATTCATCAGGGAAAATAACTGATCAATCAGATTAGGTCTATGTAATTTTTAAAATTACTACAAAAAACAGACCCAGTTGTGTATATATAATTAAATGTACAATTCATCAGATATTTTGTCCCCCAAAACTGCAGTACTTGAAAGACTGGTTCTAAATGAATTAAAATAAAGCAATTTACTTTTATTCCATTAGCAGAGCCCTAGGAATATACCAACCAAACTTTCACATCAATCTTATCCTTCATTACATTGTTTCTTGTGTTCAAAATAACATTGATTCTTCATTCCAAAACTGTCATGAAATATCTCAGAGTATTTTTTTTGTTGAACACAAAGATTGACGATGAAATCCTGATTCTATTGGAGTCCATGGCAGTTGCTACTGACTTCAGTGGGGCCAGGATTTCACTCTAACACTTTTTAATTTAGTGTAAATATAACTGACTATAGTGCACTTAAACCTATTCCAAAGCCTGAAGTTGTAATATAGAAAAACAGAAGATAAGATCTGTTTACAACTAGATTTTGTCATCTGAGGCTGCTCCAGAGCCTATTAAAGAAAGTGGGAAACTTTCCAGTGGTTTCAATGGGGAAGCCCACTCATATTGAGGAATTAAAATCAGCTGCACCAAATATGAAAATTCAATATTTGCAGGTACTGAAAAAAACAACGGTTTCAACTGTCCTTTCCAAATAAAAAATAGAGGTTAACAACAGATCACAAATGGATCTATATAGCTAATCTACATTTTTACACACACTTATTTATCATTATCTCCCTCTCTCTGCATATACATGTGGGGGTAGCGAGAGAGAGAGAGACAGCAAGGGAAGAAAGTATAGCTTTGCAGGAAGTAAAACATGGAAAGATTTTTGTCAAGAGAAAGTGCCAGAAACCATTCCTAATGAAAAAAACGAATGCCAAAAAGGAGCTTCTCTTCAGCAAAACAAGTGCCAAACATCACACAAGCTGCTTTTAAACATCTTCATATTGCGATATGTTTAAAATTATTCTTTTAGCTTGATAACATAAGAGACACTCCAATTCCCAAAGCTTTGACATCTGCACTCTTTGCAAACCTTTGCCCAATGTTTTTATTAACTCCAATTTAATGGAACCTTTTTTTATGTGACCTTAAGAATTTAATAACTCCTCAATGCAAGGACAATACCACCTGCAGGCTCTGCAGGGATTAAACCGTGGTAGTTCAGTAAGTTTGCTGGAAAACACACACACACACACACACACAATAGGGGGAGCCCCCACCCCCAAAAACTACACAAATCAGTCACTCAACCTTGCTTGGGTATTACAACTGGTTATGATGTCTGCTCCAAGACATGTGACATGAAATTCTGTGCTTCAAAGGTATGCTGCAACTCCATTACAGCTCTTTAATAATATTAATCTAGCTTTGATCATGTCAGATATGCTAGCAATTTTTAGTTCCAGAGTGTCTCATTTTCTGACAAACACTCTGCATATCTTACCAATATAATCAATATGTTATTAGTCAAAAACCTGACAGAGGCCCATAAATTAATCCCTAGCATTTTCTATGGTGTAAACTCACCCTCACAATATGGAGAAGATTTATCTTAATCCAATTAGAAGTAAAATGAACTCTCCCCCCCCTCCCCCCGGGGGGTGCTCTCCATCTATGTTAATTCAAACCTCTGAAGAGAGCTGCTCTGAAGAAATAATTTTATGCTTGACCTTGTACGTGCAAGGTTAAAATCAGTAAAGATATATACACAAGGAAAGTCAATGAGCTTTCTTTCCCTTTCACCTCCAACTAATACCTGGAAAAATGCTACAGAACACTGATTTGAAAGTGACAATGAAATATTTCTTTTAGTTGAAGGGCTTGGTCACTTTAACTTCACAGTTAGTACACCCTGTACCTTTGTTTTGCTGAGAGGTAAATTAATAAGAAATGGTGACAGCCCCGTTTGTAGTATGGCAACATTTGACAAGCAGAAGATGTTAACAGCCTACAATATGCAAGACAAATAATTTCTGTTCCTTCTGATATAGTTATCTGATATAATGACAACACCAGTTAGGGAAACAAGCTTTGATTGTTACCATTATTTCTCCAATGGATAGTGTAATAGAAACAGGCACTTATGTGCATTTGGACCCTTAGCTGTAATAACAGAGATGAGTTAGGACTAAAATACTGTAGTAGTTGCTCAGTATATGCTTTTCTTAGAGGAGCTCTAAGTGAATTCTCTTGCTTACATAGGGTCCCTCATAAAAATGACGCATCTGACACTTTAAATAGGGAAAGGAAATTAATCTTCTTTCATTTCCATCTCCTTGAAATCCCTCCCCCATGACTCACTTCTCTTGGTTACGCTTACAGTGCTGACCTCCATTCTGTGATGCTTCCCTAACTTTTTCAAGAGGCCTCAGAAGGGAATGAACTGAGCAGCAGCAGGGGATAGTAAGCAGGGTGTGCTGCTGGCTCCAGTCAAAAGCTTCCATTCCTTTTGTCTGTGTTTCTGCATTCTACATTCTGGCAGAACTCCTGGGAGGGAGCAGGAATAATGAAAGACTCAGAAAAATGGCTGCTGCAAACCACAATAGTGGCACTTGGATCATGCTTAGGGACACAGAGCTCGGTCACGCCCTCCTACCCTTCAGATATGAACAGTTTCTTCACTGCACACATGTGTATACACCAGCATGCCCATAAAGGAAGGGAGCTGTTATGCTTCTGCATGGTCTGTGGAAAGCTCCATGCTGTGTGAGAATCCTGCCATGCAGGTGCACTGCAGTGACACTAAACTGAGCATGCAAGAAGCCACGGTGCCTTCTGGACCTTCTTAAACTAGAAAAAAAGCTGGATTTTGTAAAGGGTGTTCACAAATAAACACTATGCAACTTTTAATAACTTTAAAACACGGCACTGGTCATGGTCAACCTTGTATTCTGGGTAGTTCAGGGATGACTCTATCTTGTAAGGGGTAGAACAGCAAGCTAAGGCCATGCCCCAGCTACTCATCAAGCATGTAAAATAAGACACAGAAAAGGAAGGATCATGTGGCGCTCATGAATGGAATACCTTTTGGTGTTCTCTGTGGGTTGCTGTGACTATCCCTTAATTAACCATGCAGGTTTGTGCAGCACAGCTGTGAAGATGTATGTGTGTGTACTTGTAGTTTTAAGGAAATATTCTAATGTTCATGATCAGTATGCATTTCTCGAGTGTCACATTTTAGCCATTTTTGTTGTAGCCCTGTCTGAAATGTGTGACTAAAATATTAAAACCAGGAAACCCATCATTTTTCACATTCTTAATTAAAAATGGCTGAAGGGATTTGTCTGCGAATTTATATCTATCTATCTATCATCAGCTTTAGGAAAAGACCAAACAAGGAAAATTGTAATCCAAAATTTTGTTTCTGAGGTCTTACCTCTATTATCTATGATCTACCTACTTGCCTATTTATATTTCACCATAATATCTAAGTACAAATAAAACCTTTAAAGCTTCAGCACTTACCTGATTACAAGTGTGTTTTCTGCGGTACAGTGGAATGAGTGAGAGGAGACCAAGTTTGTAAGTTTGGTGGTATATTAATGCATTTTTGTTCCATTTATTTAATTTTTAACTTTTTAAATTTATCCTATAGTGTATGAAGTGCTGCCTGATAGAGCTGATGGAAGAGAAGGTCCAAGGCTTGGGGATGCAGGTGGGAACTATGGTTGAGTTTTGAAGAGGGTTCAAGAAGACGATGGAGCAAAGGCAAAAGAAGGCTGAAGGGGAAAGTCAAGATTTGCAGATGCAAGCTGGACTGGAGAACTGGGAGGGGAGACTTCTGGGTCAGGAAAATGGTCAGTGAAAGCATGTGACTACAAGAACTAGGCAGAGGAAAAGACCGGCTAGCGAAGGTGAAATAGAGCTCAGGAACAGGTTTGCTGAGTTGGAAAATGAAGAAGGGGCACAAAAGGCTGTAACTGAAGGAGGGAGGGCAAGGAAGAAGAGAAACGCGGCTAGTCCTGTAAGAAGAGGGAGATACCCAGAGTTCTGAGCCCCAGGAGGATACAGGATGACTTGCAGAAGATTGCAAGGGAGAGTAAAATACAAGAGGACTTGCAGCCAGAAAGAACAGGAGGAAGACTGGAGAATTACACATCACCAGGAAAAGGCAGGTCTACGTGACCGGGATCTCTCTACTAAGAAGACCAGATAGGCCTGTCACCACAACTGATCTGGAGAACAGAAGGCTGTGCTGTCTGCCGGGAGCGAAGATATGGGATATGGACCTGAGGCTGAAAAAGGATCCTAAATGGAGCAGGAAAGAATCCACTTGTTGTCCCTCATGTGGGAACAAATGACACAGCTAGATTCTTGCTGGAACATGTCAAGGGAGACTATGCCAAGCTGTGGAAGACGTTTAAGGAAATGGAGGCTCAGGTGACCTTCAGTGGGATTCTGCCTGTCCCTAGAGGAAGAGAATGAAGGTGAGACAAGATTATGATGAACAACAGATGGCTCAGGCAGTGATGCTTTAAGGAGGGCTTGGGATGTTTGACCACTGGGAGGCATTCATGGACAGAGGACAGTTCTCGTGGGATGGACTCCACCAGAGTAGGGAGGGAAAGAGATTTCTGGGATGGAGGCTGGCGCAACCGATTAAAAGAGCTTTAAACTAGGAACTCAGGGGAGACCATGGTTTAATACTCATGTAATCTCCACTCCTGATTTTAACATTGACAGGGAGGAAAATCAAGTAAGAAAGGATACAGCAATGGAGAAAGGAACAGCAGTGGGTGGGAGAATGGACAGTGCTGATACCAGTCAGATAGGTGATACTGGCAGTAGAATGACCAATCAGGCGAGGAATGTGAGTGAAGCCAAGGAGCAACAATTAAGATGTTTGTACACCAATGCAAGGAACCTGGGTAACAAAATGGAGGAACTAGAACTACTGGTGCAGGAAGTGAAACCAGGTATTATTGGAATAACAAGAAACATGATGGAATAGTAGTCATGACTGGAGTACACACATTAAAAGGTATATTCTGTTCAGGAAAGACAGAAATAAAGGAAAAGATGGTGGAGTAATATTTATATTAATTGTGAGGTGGGCAGCAAAGAAATTAGAAGTGATTGAACGGATAAGACAGAGTCTGGGAAAAGATGGGTATTAATATGAGAATTGAAGGGTGACTACAGTGGATCATACGGAAAGGTGAACTGTCAGGCTGGAGGGAGGTTACTAGTGGAGTTCCTTGGGGATCAGTTTTGGGACCAGTCTTATTTAACATTTTTCTTACTGACCTCGGCACAAAAAGTGAGTGTGCACTAATAAAATTTGCAGTTGACACAAAGTTGGGAGATATTGCCAATATGGAGAAGGACCAGAATATCATACCAAAAGATTTGGATGACCTTGAAAACTGGAGTAGTAGAAAATTCATGAAATTTAATAGAGCAAAGTGCAAGGGACTAATAACAAGTCCCCAACTTATAGCAAAAGTTCTTATTAGCTGGAAGCAATAGAGGAGGAGAAAGACCAGGGTGTATTGGTTAATCACAGAATAATTATGAGCCATCAATATGATGTGGCCAGGAAAAAGGCAAATGCAGTTCTAGGATGCACCAGGCGAGGTATTTCCAGTAGAGACAGGGAAGTATCAGTACCATTATACAAGGTACTGGTGAGATCTCATCTGGAATACTGTGTGCAGTTCTGCTCCCCCACATTTAAGAAAGATTATTTCAAACTGGAACAGGTGCAGAGAAGGGCTACTAAGATGATCTGAGGAATGGAAAACCTATCTTATGTGAGGAGACTCAAAGAGCTTGGCTTGTTTAGCCTAAGCAAAAGGCTATGGAGAGAGATGACTGCTCTCTATAAATATACCACAGGCATAAACACCAAGG
This sequence comes from Lepidochelys olivacea, assembly GCF_965140295.1. Classification (NCBI taxonomy): domain Eukaryota; kingdom Metazoa; phylum Chordata; order Testudines; family Cheloniidae; genus Lepidochelys; species Lepidochelys olivacea. The sequence continues at coordinate 68,418,442 of NC_140418.1, read as the reverse complement.
AGGAAGAGGAGTTATTTAAGTTAAGCACCAAAGTGGACACAAGAACAAAGGGATATAAACTGGCCATCAACAAGTTTAGGCTCAAAATTAGACAAAGGTTTTTAACCATTAGACGAGTGAAATTCCGGACCAGCTTTCCAAAGGAAGCAGTGGGGGCAAAAACCTAACTGGCTTCAAGACTGAGTTTGGTAAGTTTATGGAGGGGATGAGATGATGGGGCGTCACACAATGGCATGTGGCCCATTGGCAACTGCCAGGAGCAAAAATCCTCAACAGCCAGAGACAGGACACTAAATGGGGAGGGCTCAGAGTTACTACAGAGAATTCTTTGCCAGATGTCTGGCTGGTGGGTCTTGCCCACATGCTCAGGGTCTAACGGATCGCCATATTTGGAGTCAGTAAGGAATTCCCCCCCTCCCCAGTCAGACTGGCAGAGACCCTGGGGGGTTTCAGTTTCCTATGCAGCATGGGGCATAGGTCACTTGCAAGTTTAAACTTGTGCAAGTGGTGAATTCTCTGTAACTTGAAGTCTTTAAACCATGTTTTGAGGACTTCAGTAACTCAGCCAGAGCTTAGGGGTCTATTACAGGAGCAGGTGGATGAGATTCTGTGGCCTGCTATGTGCAGGACATCAGACTAGATGATCACGATGGTCCCTTCTGACTTTAAAATCTATGAGTCTAAAAAGCAGCTTCTATAAACAACAACAAGAAAAGTATATGTGGCAGATAGGGAAACTTCCTGCAAAAGCTGTGGGAGACCATACTGTATTAAGCATGTGAATGGTTTATGTATGATTGCAGACCAGGGGCTGTATGCACTTCATGGGGGGAGAGTTACTATAGCTCCTCCAGGAAATAAAAATAGTAGGGGATGATGAAAGCAAATCACTCAGGTTATAACACTGCCACAGAAGTATCACCTCTTGGCTTACATATTCTGGTTCAAACTGGATTCTCCAGAGCCCAATAGACAAAGAAAGGACTTTGGAATAAATAGTCTGGTTTAAACTGACTCAGTGTCTTCATTCTGGTTCCTGATCTAAAAACTGATATGAACTTGTAACTAAGGGAAAAGTCAGGTGTGGGCTTGGAGGGACTGACACCTACCAGAGGCCTAGGTTGGAATTGGGGGTTACCTCTGGTAAGTTCTTCAGTCTGTACGTAGGTTCTTTTAGTATTTTACATGCTCTGTAATGCGTCTAGCTTAAAAATAAATGTGCTTGCTTAGAAAGAGTTGTGTAGTAACTTGTAACTGCTGGCAATATATTGTTCATAGCCCTCAGAGGGAAAGTAAAGCATAGGGGCTGGCCTTGTAGACAGACTGGCTTGCTGGGGATATCACAGTGTAGATCAGGGACCTGGGAAGCTTTAAAAACCCCAGTCAGAAGAGAGTGAGATGCAGGTATCAGCCCAGAAGAGGTGGTGGCTGGGAGCAAGAAACCTTTAAATGGGTGCCATCAAAGGACCGCAGAAGGGGACATGCAGGTGCAGTTACCCTGAAACTGGCAGAATATACCAAGAATTAAAGAAAATGATTATCTGGAGATGATGCAAAGATGTCTCATCAGCATTAAGCATCCCTTCATAAAGGATAAGAAACACAAAAACACAAGGAGAGGAGATTAAATGCAATCTCTGCTGCATCTTTGGACTTTCTTTCTCTCTTTATTAGATTCTTTCCCAATTCAACCAAACTGCTAGGTGAGTCATCTGCAGATGGGGAGAGAGAATGTAATTCACTCAGTGTAAAACTGTACTTATCCTCAAAGCCAACATGGTCAGCCACATCCTTTAAAGTGTAAATTATAGGAATGAATTATTGTAATTTGGGAAATGTTCCACACTGATCTCTAAAAACATAAGGGGTACACTACTGACTGTACAACCAAGAGTTTTCTGTCTGTAACAAAGCCGTCAGCAGCACGGAAGCTGTGCTCTCATTAATGATGGCATAACAGCTATTTCTGCTAGAGCTGGCCACACTGGATTTCTCAATTCCAAACACCTTTAATCATAATCATGAAAATGTCCTCCTGCAAACACTGAGGTAAGTTAGAATTTCCAAGATAGTCCTGCACAGAATAGAATACTGAGAAACGCTCAAGTTACCTGTGCATGGTTTCTGACATTCATAGTCATATTCATGGATTTAACATTTGTATTTACACAGAAACAGAGGACCAGTCATGACATATCAAATATACTTCCCCTACTAGTGGCCAGTATCCCATGCTTCAGAAGTAAACTATATATCCAGCTGTGAACATTATACATACACAGACACATTCCTTTAGAATACCTGTTCTCATTAACATTGTAACTATGCTGTAAAAACAGGGACATTATTTTAACAGATACCACAGTGATTGTTGCAGCATAAGAACCAATACAGAATTGGTTTTTAATACAAAATACTTGAAGTTTAACTATAGTGAAAGTGGTATGTAAGTTTTATTTAAAAGTACATGTAGTTTATTAGAAGGCTTAACCACAATATACTCTCCCAAGCAGAACACATACCCAACATTTTAAGTCCATTTTTTGAATGCACAATATTTTAGTGAATTCAGATTTATTCCATTCCAATTCACTAATCCCTCCTGACATCTTGCATAATCTCTTTCAGACGACCAATGGTGGTCTCTTATGTCAAGGGACAAGTCCCTCAAACATAATTCCCGAGATTTGGATGTTGGTGGCATTCTGCGTTATGATGAATTTTGCCAACTTGAAATTTCACTCAGCTGAGGCAAGGGATGGAATTTAAGAGGAAGCTAGCGGATGGTATTTTATTTAATTAGAGGCAATTCTTGTCCCTTCTGACAATAAGAGCGTGTCTCAGCTGCCTTCTTCCTTAGTCCAAGAACTGACTTCATTGTCTTACTCCATCTTCCCTCACACATGGTGAGAAGAGTCAGCAATTTATGAAGCATGCAGCAAGAGATATGGCTTCACCAGTTAAGAAGGGGAATTGTTACAGCGTGCACAACCCAGGAAGTTTACAGAACTTCAAAAGACTAGCAGCGCTTGCAGCTCATTTGGCCCCTTGGCCTTTGGGAGTCCAGATATCAAGAGGCACAGAAAGATCCCTAGTGCACATTATATGTTTTGTCCAGCCTCAAAAAGTGCATAAGTACAGAATGGAAAACTGCAGGAAAATATGTTTACCCTTAAAGTTGGAATTTCTGAGGTGTGTGAGTGAGTTCTGTTTCTTCATAACTTGTAGGGAGGCAAGAAGACCAGAACTCTGTAGTGAAGGAGAGAGAGAAAGAAGTTTTCCATCATTACTGTTTTCCTTATTCTAATACAATTTCTTGTTTGTGCTGGGAAGAAAATTACTCTTACTGTGATTCTTTACCATTTTCACATGACCAGGGTACCTAGTGTCATAACACTTTGCTGTCTGTCTCACAGCAGGAATCTCACTGAAATGTTCATTTTAATAGCCAGGAAAAGAATCCATGGCTAACCTTCCCCACCCCTTATCTTTCAGCACTCCTCTGCTTGAAATAGCTACTGTTTTTCTAATTGGAATGATTACTCAATGAAGCACCACAATGAACTGAATTGAATTAAGAAACACAAGTGCTTTAATGTTAACTGCAAGATGCAGTAACAAAGAAATCAAAATACACTAGAAATTAATTACAGTAACGATACAAATTAGATAGATTTATAGCAGTGAAATGAATTTCAGATGTTGGCTACTCCAGGAGTAATATATGTAATAAGAAAAGGAGGACTTGTGGCACCTTAGAGACTAACCAGTTTATTTGAGCATGAGCTTTCGTGAGCTACAGCTCACTTCATCGGATGCAACTGTAGCTCACGAAAGCTTATGCTCAAATAAATTGGTTAGTCTCTAAGGTGCCACAAGTACTCCTTTTCTTTTTGTGAATACAGACTAACACCGCTGCTACTCTGAAATATGTAATAAGTGAAGTTGCTTTATAATACAGCATGAAATGTATTATAGAGAATGGTATCATAGCTTGTGTTTTTCTACTTGTTTGTCTGTTTACATTTTAACTCATATATTTATACTGGTAGATCTGTTGCAACTTTTTCACTATTTGTTATAGTTTTATTTTCCTCAACAGCTATTTTTCCTGTCTTATCTTGTACAATTTAGGCAGCCTAAGTCGTGGAAAAAGAAGGACCACTGTCAATCATTTATACTTGAGTTCTAAAAATAAATCACTTTACACAGAAAAGGAAGAAAAGCAAAACCATGTCTACATCTCTGTGGAGACAGCCTGACACAATAGACCAGGTCTCAAAAAGGGCAACTAACACGTTATTGTAGTCTTTAACACTGAACAATGACTCTTTTCTTACATTTAAAACCATGAATGAGATTTTTCCTCCCGGGGAGAGGGGAAATCAAACTATTTCCTTTTTTTCCCACATGGAGTGTTCAGTTTTTATTGCAAGGTGCAAGATTTTTTCGCTGTTCCAGGTTGAGAAGCATCCAGAAATATGTGCAACCTTTTCCTGTGCTCAAGATAACTGCTTTTGTAACAAGGCTGCTGAAGGCAGTCTACAAGCTCCTGACACCAACAATAATAAAATATTTGATCATATGCTCGTGAATCACAGAAATTTGAGATAGAAAAGAAATATCAGGTCATCAAGTCTATCTCCCTGTGTGCCAGAGTTGTACATTTTTCTTGTAATTTGCTTAATTTGCTTAAATGATTCCGCTCATAGGGCCTCCAACACTTCCTGGAAGAGATGATTAGATCTCAAGTTTATAAAGTTTTTACTAACTTGATTTTTAAGGAGGCTACTAAAAAGCAATGGTATAGGGTGACCTATGCCTTCTATTTTTTCCTTTCCTCAATGGGGATCATACCTTCCAGAACCATAAGCAAAGGGACAAGCACAGATTTCACCCCTCAGCTCCAATGAACCTCTGCAGCATCATTGTCCCTTTCCCTTTGCTGGGCCAGAAATTCTACAGTGAGAGCACATGTAGACTCAATGGGTTGAGGGAGCAGTGCAAGGGCAAGGAAGCACATTGTTCCCCTGTGACTTTGTGGACCTTCTTTTCTATGGAGCATTATCCAGGGTGGGAAAACTCCTTTAAGTAAGGACCATGAGGCCAGGGAAAGTCCCTGGGGGCACAGTTCCATCAAAATAGAGAGGGGCCAGAGCTGCAGTGGAGGCAGATAACTCTAGCAGGGAGCAAATAACATAGCCTGTTTTGTGGAGAGCAGACAAATCCCACCTCCTCTAATGGAATAATATCAGACATACCTCTAAAAATATGGTCTCAGTGACAGCTGTCTGTGACCTGGCAGTCAAATTTTCTGTTGGAGGAGAAATCAGTGATGGAAAATTGGTATATACATTCTTAGTGCAACTTGTTTCCTTTTACAGTGTACATATCAGTCCTGGGACAAAGGTGATCACAAACAGCATGCAGATAGCTCTCAGGAATCTCAGCTCAACAACAGTGGCTGGTTCCCAGAGAGCAACTCTGCCTCAAAATTCACTCTAGTCAGAGAGATTGAGGGAGGGTGAGCAAGTTCCTCTGCTGGTTGCCATAGCTCCCCATAAAAGAAATTGCAGCACAAAACTAAGGATGGCACAGTCTTCCTTCCATGACAGTAGAGTGTTTCAAAAGAAGAAAAAGGAGTGAAAAAACTATGTGTTACAGTGCCACTAGGTGACTCCCAATGTTCCATGAGGAAATTAGATTATATTATAGTGGCAATTCCTTCTCTTGAATCCCTTTCCTTTTTCCAAGGGATAGAACAATCCAGGCCCTTAATTTCATCGCACTGCTCCTAGTTTTACTCTTCTGTATCATCTCAAACAATTACTCTCTTTCCTTAATCCTCACATTTCAGATGTTTCAGTATGAAATCTATTATTTCCTTCCCTTCCTGGCCCCAACTCCAGACCTAAATCAGGCTTTCCTAATGGCCACAGTGCTAAACTCAGCCTGGCAAGCCCTACTGGTCACAACTCTAAGATTTCCCCAGGGCCATATATGGAATACATCTGTAACCTTAGCCCAGGGCCTTTCACTCCTGTGCAGTCCAAACTGATATAGAATTCATAAAGAATAAAAAATAATTCCATGTACATTTTAAAAAATGCTATTTTTGTACAACCTTAGCAGGAGTACTTGTAAATCGCTTTTGCCAATCTCTTAATGATAGGGCAGTGAGTTTAAAATTAAGAAAATATTTGATATACAGTTAATGAATGTTGTGCAAAGTGTCTACCCCAGTGAAGCAATTTTATAATATATATATAAAAACAGATTGTTCAGAAATGATTTGTGAGGGGGGAAATGGCTAATTTTCTCTAATAATTTATTAAGACCTGATAGTAATTCATACCCCATTCATCCTTGTTTACAGTCCCTAACTTATTTGAATATTGTAGACTGAAAATAGTTGCAATGCTGGTAATTAAAAATAAATAAAAACAAAATTTCCTCATATGGGACTCATAATTGGCCGCATATTTTGTATATTACTTTACAATACATCAGCCAGGTGATGTTGCCCTGCAAAGATCATGCATGTAGATTCTCATACCTTGTCTAGGCAACCTCTAACGATGCAGTGTAAATGAAGGCTCTGAATAGCAGAAGTTTGCTGTCATTAAAAAGGAGCTTTCTATCTTGTGGCTATTCCATGCTACTTCAACAAGATATTTCTTCCTTTTTTCAAGAAGTAAAAATAATCTGGGATCAAATTAATACTTTATAGAGGTGTCTGGGCTGGAGACTAGAATTTTCTTCTGTAAGAGAGGAAGGATGGTCCCAGTGGTTGGGGTGTTAGCCTAGGACCTCGGTTCAAGTTCCTGTCTCATCACGGACTTGCTGTGTAACGTAGGCAAAGTCACTAACCCTCTCTGTGCCCCAGTTCCCTATCTGTAAAACTGGGATACTAGCTTACTCATAGGAGTGTTGGGAGGATAAATACACTAAAGATCCTGAGCTGCTCAGATACTACGGTGCCTAAGATAAATAGTAAATAAAATATAAGTAGCTAAGATAAATAGACAGATAACCAAGCTTCACACCATTAGACTATGTCTTAGAGGTTGGTTTGACCAAATAACTTCTTCTGAGAATTCTACAACTCCATTGTGATTATTTGGATTAGTATTGGAATTGATACTATAAGAGTACTGATAGTATAAGAATAAAAAAGGTGCTTGAATAATCTACATAAATATACTAAGCCATATGATGTAAAATAAAGTTAAATGAACACAAACCATTAACAGGACAAAATTGTGGCTGGCCCTACATGGTTGCACAAGAGTGAAGGAGAGATGGGGATTCAAGGACCCTTCTCCCCTAAATAGGGCCAGAAACAATGAGACTAGGATCACTGATCCTCATTATCATTGATGGTGGAAGATGGCCCAAGAAAAATGGAGAAAAGGCAGGACCACATCCCTCTCCTTCCCAGTGAGAGATTTCAAGCTGCATCCATTTAGAAGGCAGAAGAGCTCCAATTTTCAAGGTATTTCTAGTACATTTAGCACAATGGCATCAGGCAAGTGCTCAAATATCTTCTGCTGTATTGTGCATTCCCCCCAGAAGTCTCAAGAGTGTGTCAGAAACAGAAGACTCCATTTAATTCTTTCATCTTAAATGTCAGCATATTATTACTGACTAGGAAAATCTAATATCTGAAAGAAATAGCCCATTTAGCTTAAGGGTGGTTTTTGTAGTTCTCTCAAGCAAGAGAATATTGTTTCCCCCAGGAAAAGTCTGGAACCCAGTTCTAGAATTAGAAATTTAAGAATTTGGAATCTTCAGAAAAATGGTGAAAAAGATGATCCAATTGTAGGTGTTCCTGGCATTTTGAAAAAAATAATAATCTAGAACACAAATTTGATGTGTATGGAAAGGGTTTTTCAAGTTACTGTTTTTCTTATTTACAAGTGAAAGCCAATTAGTGTTGTGTAAAAAAAAAAAGAATAAAGTCTTCTTCTTCCTGACAAAATACTTATTTTACCGAATTCATTTTTGACAAGGATAGAATATTACCAATTATAAAAAAGTAGTTCATTACCAGTTTAAAGCATCCACCTATTTACAGATGATACTAGCATGACTATGATTAAAGAGAAAAATCTGAAGTGCTACTATGTGATAGGAATCAAGTAGCATATAGGTTTTCTGCTGTTCCTCTGCACTCCACTTCAGATACTAATTAGCAAACAAAAACTATGTTTAGCAGCAGTCAAGGCCACATCTCGTCAACCCCAAACCTTAAATGTGTAGAAATAAGAAGTTAAGGGAAAAGACTTGTACGTTCCTTTCCACCTTCATATTGCTTATAATGCTGCCAATAATATACTCCAACACTCATCAGACTTTCACTGCCATCCCTAGCACACTCCCAAAGGCAATATTTACCCAACTAAATCAGCCTTGCACTCTAATGGAAAATCTTAAGCCAGGTTACAAGGGTATTTGGTGACAGCTAGAATCTCTGACTCTGATTTGTCATCAGATTCTGCAGGTTTAGTTTAGTGCACAAGTTTTCAGATATGGCTAAAATAGTTACAAAATACTCTATAGACACTCACCAATTTGTAATTGTTATTTGAGCAATTAGCTTCTGAAGAACAATAGTGTGCCCAAAGGCAGCTCCCAGAACACCTTAAATTTTTTTACAAACGGGGTGAACCATGAGACAATCTAGTGAAAAATTGCCCAAAGAAGTGATTTTTGAGCTCTTATTCTTTTATCAATTCATTTTGCATCAAGCCATCATGAAAAATTCAAATTCCACTCACAGTTTATATGCTGTGTTTTGGATTTCGCCATTTCAATCAATTTTTACAAAAGAAATGTAAAAAGCTCTTGTTAACCTGAAGACTTACTCAATCTTAACTATGGAATCGTGATTAGCACCTCCACGATAGCTGAAGGCCCGAAATTTAAAATGCCTTGTTTTTCTAAAAGAAAACAAAGATTTTAAGCTCAATCCATCTACCAGTATGCTATAGCAAAATCATAATGCCTGACTTGTGGTTTGATAACACTTATATTTCCCCATGCTTAGCCACATGTAATTTCTTTGCAGTGAAATCTCTTGTCCTTTAATCTGACTAAACTGTGGTTTTTTTCCTGTTAAAATAAGATGCCTCATCTGTTTTATGTTTATTCCAAGGTAACATTTTTTACATATGAAAAGGTAGTTTAGAACATAAAAGTATCAGAAGTGCTTACTTTCTTGATTTTAAACTTGATTTTAAGTTTTATTTAAACTTTTTCCTGTTTCCAACATAGGAGGTGCATATGCAAAAATCCATCTAAACCTATTGTACTGGAATCAGGTAGCTTTTCGTCCTACCAGCCTCTCAGTATGCATAATTATCCCCATTATTTAACAGGAGCACAGAGGTTTGAGATGGAAAACAACTATCAGGTTATCCAGTTCATCCCCTGCCAATGCAGGATTGTTCTCTGTAGTACATTTCTGGTCCTTGCACATTGTCTTACATTTCTCAATGGAAAGGACTTCCACAACATATTTGAGGGTCAGCAAATTTTCCCCTGATAGTCCCCTGTATTTTTAAGAAAAAAAGGCATCATGACAACTAGAAATAAATATCAGTGTGAGAATCAATAATTAAATTAGAATAGTTCTGAAGCCTTTAGGGTGTGATTTGAAGGACTATAGAAGCAGTCAAAATTTGAAATAAGAATTCCAGAACTAGATCACACCAATTCCTACTAGTGAATTTAACTGATGTTACTTATAGAGGACCATACAATGCTGATAGATATTATACATTTTTATCATAAGCACTTATCATTTTGTTCTGACTACCCATTATGATGACAAGGAATGGCTAAGAAAACAAATTTTCCTTTGAGCACATTACTTGTTGTCCCTGTATTCACTGGAGACCTGTAGAATGAAAGCCTAAAGCTGACAATCCAATTTTTCAGCTGCCTTTGCAGAGACTTCAGCAAGGTGTGTGACAGACATAGGGGGAATAGATTTTTTTCCTCTGAGAGAGCAGAAGAGTTTAAAGTGATAAATGAAATAAGGAGGAATTTTAATTTTCCTATGTTTTCAAAAGCTTTTCAGTATTACTGCAGAAAGGAAATTAACAAGATGCCATGGATAGTTGTCACAAAAAGTTTGGAGGTAGAAGGCTAAAAATAAAGTGTAAAAGACTCTCATGTTCATTTACTTTAGTTGGACACCTTATTGCTCTGTCCTGTGTTGTTCTTTTTCATGTTATTTACTTGTACTAAGTGTCAATATATTACAGTGCACCAACATCAGTTAATTAATGGTTGCACAGACACTGAAAAGAAATAAGATAATTGGGCAGCTGACTTTAACCACCTGCAGAAAAATACTTTCCTATTCTGGAAAGTAAAAACAGGGATAGTGTCTCCTAACCTGAAAATTTTACTCAGGCAAACGTTCCACTGCAGACAGGAATTTGACATGATTAGAGCTTATGGGATCAGGTTTATTGCAATTTCTTTGCAGTCATCCTGTTAAGTACTTTGTGAGTCCACCACTACATTTTAGTCATTTACATTTACACATTGAATTCTCCCTGGAATACTGTCAGTGTATTTCTTGCAAAGCTCCTTCCAGGTGAGCACAACATCATAATCAGAAAGTGAACACACTGCCTCAATCCTTCTGGTTGATCTAGATGTTTTTAGCTATGACCTTCCTTCAAATCATTTAAAAGTCTTCTGTATACGCTTGAACAGGCGACTGTGAAGACCACTAAAAATGTGTGCCAATGAGACATAGCCCTAACTAAGAGGAAGTGTGGAGCCCAACAGCTCTACACAGAACTCCACAAGGCATTATAACTCAGGGAACCACTATGCTTCCTGGAGCTATTCGGGAACACAGCCATTGTCCCACACCTCAGGAAGGTACAGCATGCACCCATCTGAAGCCAGACAGCACTAGTGGTTGGTGCAGAGGGGGGAATGGTAATGCCACCTTTCTTTCCATGTTGAAGAGGACAGCACCCAGCAATGGCCACTCAACTGAAGGCCATAATCTGACCCTTTATTTTCTCTCCCCAAGAAAATGTCTTTAAGTCCATGTTTCCTTTGAGTCATCATACTGTTGAAATATAAACTTCTATCCAAACTTTCTTAGAGATGTCATCATTTGTGTGGGTTACCATCTCTCCAGTGCACCATCTACTACGCACATGGACAAAGGAACAGAAGAATTGCCATCCTGGATCAGACCATTAACTTATCTGCGAGAGTAGCCAGTATCAGGTGCTTCAGAGGAAGGCATATGAACAACTGTAATAGACAATTTTGAAATAATCTGTTCATAGGAGGAATTTCTTCCTACCTTGCCTCCAACAACTAGAGCCTGGTTATGTCCTGAAGTATGTCAGTTTATGTCCCTCCTAATTTTTTAAATAATATTTTATGTAAGTGTGGATATTCTCGTTATCACATCAAGGCAACAACCCACCAGTCTTACTAATGGAGACATGTCCCACACCATAGGGGTGTCTATGTGATTGCTAGCCTTTCTTTCCTAAAATTATCTGCCAAGGCAGCTCTAGTGGTGGTGTTGACATTGGCAATGCTAGCAAACACAGGGCAAAGGTATTGTAGTGACTATGTAATCAAAGAGGTCTAGAAGACATGATGGTTAAAATCCCAGTGGCTGCCAGTATCTTGCCTACATTTACATACCTGCATCACTGCCCCTAGAGCACTTACACTAGTGTTAAGTTTTAGCAAATTAAGCCTGGTTTAAACAAGGTCAAAGTCCATGGGCTGCTTAGTAGGAGGACCCAAGCATTTCACTTTGAGGGCTTTTCTTTCCCTTCTTCATACATACAAATTCCTAACCACTGTGGATATTGTTCATTTGCACTTCAGGAGACCACTTTGTACCAAACCGTTTGGCTTTTTTCAGTCTTCTTAAACCCTATTGTGTGCCTTATAATCTTTCTGTTATATCACATGCTTTCTATAGGCCAGTCTTTCCTTATTCCTCATCTCACAGTTTCTGCACTGGGATTAGCAACAATATTTTCCTTCCAAAACTCATTTGAATGTCTCAGTCTCTCCACTTTTCTTGTTTGCCTATTCAGTATTGCTCTTTTCACTCTATTGCTTACCTTGATATTTTTCAGCCTTCTTGTTTTGACAACAAATTGTCTGTTCCATTATCATTTATGGAGCTGGGCAAATAGGTTGCAATTATATAATTGGTAAAATTCATTTAATTTTAACTCCTGTTCAGAAATTGTATGTGAGCCAGTGCTCAGTGCCATGGGTTGGGGCAAAGATGGCGCAAGGTTGCTTTAAACTGCTCAGTTGCAATGGCCCTAAGAGCAACATTCTGATAACATCCCTAAGAATAGGAGGAGGGTGGCACAGGAATGTCTTCCTGCAACCTAGGGATTCCCGCACATGCGGGAATTCTTCAGGTGACTGGATCTGCCAGTTGTCTGGCTAATTTACACTGTCAGAGTGCCACAAAGTGGCCAGTGCCCAATTGTTTCTCCATTCTTCTTTATTTACAAGACAATAAAAAAACCCAGTGTCTTGGAGGAAATACACAGCTAAAGTCATTATGATAATTTAATAGTAGTCACCTTTACTCATTAAATGGAACAAACCAATTTGGTAAATGAGGCACTGATATATGCAGAGCAGGCACCAGTCAGAGATGAAAATACATTGATTCATGAGTGGCATAGAGCAGCCTAATGTAATTAGCTGATAAGACTGTCACTGATCTTGTTCACTATCTGGGATTCCAAGGAGAATGATGGGAAAGCCATGCCACGGCATTAATGACAACTGAGTGAAATGTGCCAACGAGGGCTAATAATATACCTGCATGATTCAGACCATTAAGCAGCCAGCTCACAATGGATCTTGAATAACAGAAACAAATGAAAATGACATTTATGGTCAAATACCTTGTCTTATTAAGCTGTGTTAAAAGCTTTTCAGAATAATTAATGCACTCTGAAACTGATCATTCAAATATTTAAGCAACTGCTCTATCTGCTTTTTCCTAGTTAGTAATTATTTAAGTCAGCACCGAGAGACAGTGAGTGAGGTGGCAATAAGCACAACAAGAAAATGCTTTCCGCAGCAACTGTGAAAGTCTAATGGTCTCCAGCAAAAACATGAAAAGACTTCTGTCACCATCAACTGGCATCACTGTTTATCCCAGCTATGTAAATCAAGTGTGTTTTTGTGCTAAGGACAGGGATATATAGAAAATATATCTATGTACAGACTACAGCAGGAAATGAGAAATATTATATGCAGTGTCTGGTCCTTCCTGACATTTTCCTGCTGTATTAGAAAGATTCTCCGATATCCTGTAATAGATGACTTTATAGGAAAAAAAATGTCCTCAATTGTCTCCAGTTTCCTTGAGTGGAGGCAACACTCAGCTGCCATATGGAGTGAGGAAATACCACTTCCACAGCAATATTTTCCCTCTGGAGGCCTTGTGAGCAATGTATTGGGTTTCAGGGGACAGGGGCAGTGAGGTCCTTCTTTCCATGGCATTCCTGAAACCCTCACTAGAGATGTATAATACCTACTTAAATATGCATGCCAAAATCAGTGCTGTTTGTACCAGCCTTTATTTGCTTGATTCTCCATAAAGGGTAGATTTCCCCCGCCTGCTGGTTTTCTTCATGGGTGGGGCAACCTGGACATTAAGATTGGCTCTGAAATGTAAGTTATGAGCACCTGCAAATCCTACCAACTTCACCTGAGCTTTAGGTGCTCGGGTCTTAATATTGCAAGGACACTGTGCATGGAATTCCCATTATTGACACTGGGAGTTCTGCCTGGGGAACAATGAGACATAAATGATCATTAGGAAGTCAGACTAACTAAAGCCAATTCTGCAAACCAAGGGCAGACCCTCTAATTAAAATAAATTATGTTGTTTCTCAGACATCTTAAATGCATCATTGCAATTATTATGTTTAATGTATCTCTAAAAATACATGTTAGATTTCTTTGTGCATAAATCTGTGTATACTTATTAATATTCAGCATCTTTTTGCAACAGACAAGATTTATAAAACAAATGTATGGCTTACTAAATGCCCAATTTAAATAGTTCCAGTGCTGTAATTTAATGTCATGCTTTCTCAAACGTTGTTTTAAAAGTAAGGGCTCTTAATTATTTTTTGTTGTGAGAAATAATGATAAAATACATTTTTATTAGGGAAGTCTAGATTTCATTCCAAACCAAATCAGTTCAGACAATATAATGTGAGCATGTGCCTTTAAGTAAAATCATAATTTATGATCCTTCTAAAATGCAGTTCATTGACGAGTTTGTCATTAGAAAAACTTGAAAAATGAGAACTGTATATGTTTCTGAATTAATTCCTAAATCAGAACAAAGATTATATCCTCCCCCCCCAATTAAAATCCTTTATGCAGGTTTATCCATTGTGAGTGGAGGATTGAGGCTACTGTGTATGTTCCACTCTTAAAAACTGGAGAGCAAATTCAAATCTGATTTACAGTGCAGATTAATAATCAACCATGCAGCTATATAGGATAGCACAATTACTAACCTCCCATTCTACCCATTTACTGAGCTATTTAAAGCAATCTGTAAAATGTTATAACTGACTCCCATCTTGTTCTACTCTTCCTTTGTAATGTCACCTACTTAACTTGGTTTAGTTCAAGTGCATCTTTATCATTCTATTCAAATCCAGTTGCTTTGCTTTTTCCCCTTGGCTTGCTTCTTTTTTCCTACTGTCAGTCTGGTTGTAGAGTCTCTTGGGTAAAGACCGGTTGTTAATATGCAGAGCATCTCGCTTTGTAATCAGTAGTTCTGAAAGGTTGTTACTAATGTTCTCTGAGGACTACTACAAATCATGAATAAGTAGGAAGCCCTACACCATTTCAAGTAAGCTCTGCTCCCTGGATATTAGATCATCTTTTATTCTCTGCTCTTTGCACATAGGCTCATACACCAACGACAAAATAAAAATCCTGGTCATATAGATGTCATTTAACTAAAAATGATAACGTTGAACTATCTTCCAATTTGATTCAAGTGGCCCTGTCTTGTTTTTAATGTTGTGTTCAAATCACTGTATACCATGAAAAAGTGAAGCCATCTTGCTTATCTACATGTTCCCCTTGGGGACACATTTCATTAAAAAGCCCTTCTGGTGCAGTATATGCTTTCTCTCTACCTCCAAGGAGATGTAAAAACAATTTGATATTGTAGCTTCTGCAGTGTCTCACAAATAAGTACCATGATTCTTAATATTATTTAAAAAATCCTTATATGGAAGAAAAACCCTTTAAAGTTCCTCTAAGTAATTTATAAATTATTAATTAGCTTGTTACACTTATGCCTGCAAGGGGAACATAAAACAAGACAAAAAGTACATTGAAAGGTGAAACTCCAAATGGTCCTGTTAGGAAAAGGCATTCCAAAAGTGTAAATGTTCTCCTGGATTTGTGCTTATAATAAAACTTCTCTGTGTCATAGATCTATTTTACATATTAACTCATTTAAATCATTTAGATTCAAAATGCCTAGAAACAGTAAAAATAGAAGAACTGTAATAAAATCATAGCTATGCATAGACCAGATCTGATACAGCAGATTAAATTACAAAAAAGAGGAGGGGGAACATGGCATTCAGAGCAAGCATTACCAAAACACCATACAAATATGTTATCTGTGCACTGTTAAAAATAGTTTAATGCGCTGATCTATTCAATTTATGTTCTAATGCAACCCAGCACCTATCTCAGTGCTTTATCACAAGCCTATATTGGTTAAAAGTGTTTGGCTAAATGTCTCACGTAGCTAATGGTATTCCCATGTCATATTTCACTTTACAAATTTGCAAAGAGAGTACTACTGATAAATTCTAGATATTTTGGACACAAGAAAACACACTTGAGAGGCAAGAAGTCAGATTGTTAGCCAGGAAAGGCCAAGAGGGTAACTCTACTCATAATAGAAATAGTGCAAGTAGACAATAACTGTAGTGTGATTAAAGAAAATAAAGCATGTCATCATATTTCTGGGTGAAAAGAGTTGGAAACCAATCACATTTGGCATTAATGGTTGCAACATTTCTTTGCAGCATAAATCTAACAAACTAGAAATAAAGTCTGTATTTTTAGAAACAAAACATTTGTGTGTCAACTATGAAACTCTGTAGCCTTTTCCTCACTTCAGCTTTCTTATCTTTTTCTAAAGTAAATATTTATGGTGAAGAACACATAGGATGTATTTATGGGCACGCCAATGTTCACAATAATAAATTAGTACTTTTTTATGATAAAATCCACTACAAAATCACTGTTAGTGAATTTAAGGCTCTTGGAAAGTGATGGATTGACAGCACGACAGACTGAAAGGTGCATCAGAGGCAGCAGCTGTAGAAGATTTCATATACTGCCCTACCAATTAGCTTGATAAATCCTGAAGTGATCACCCGCAATGGGTAAAAAATATATATATAGTTTAAAAATAGAAGGGAGAGAACACTATAAAATGCACTATAGAGGACTGTGACAGGGCGCATCTCAGCACTGTGGCACCTTCTGCTGGCTGTCACAGAGATTAGCTCTTCTAGCCAGTGCGTTCTCTGCTGGTGGTGTCTGACCGCCATCACTTCTGCTCCAGGACCCACGTCACTCCCAGGACTGCGGTGTCCTCTTCATGACACAACCCTTTGGCTGTGGCACACTCCATTCTCACCCCTTCTGGGGGAACTGCAGTCCACTGTCCAACCACTTCCCTAAGTGGCAACTGCAGGCAATTGTCTGGCCACTTCCTTCGGGTTCCAGCTCAGGGACCCTGTACATGGCAGCCACATGCTGTGCCCCCTCCAGTACCTTTCCCTGGGCCCTTTCCCCGCAGCCCTCAGCACCTTCTTTGCCCTTGCGTCAGGGCTTCAGCCTGCCAGTCTTAGCAGCTAGCCAAGTGCTCTCTCTAGGTTCCCCGGTCCCTGCTGGCAGCACTGCTCTGTCCAGGGTGCTGACACTCCTTCCTTCTGCCAAGAGCCTGTTCTTACCTCCTTGAGCTCCAGGCAGCTATTGAACTTGCTCTGCCCCGCAGCCCATCTTACATTGGCCTGCCCTTCCCTACCCTGCCCTGATTGACTGCTCCTCTCAGCCCTTCTCTGATTGGCTACCTCCTGCGCAACCTCCCGAAGACTATATTAATTCCTTATAGCCCAGTGTGGGGCAGGTGCCCCATCACAAGGACAATCCTGCTTGGGCAGAGGGATAGACTGGATAACCTAATATGTGTCTTTTTCTCTCTCTCTCACTTTTATGATTCTATGGTTAGTTCAGCCTCCATCAGAGATAGTCAGAAAACGGGGGAACTATATGTGCTTTTTCCTGGTTTTTTTATTATACTTTTCCAACCAACCAACTCTAGTCTCTGTACTCATCCAATCCTCTGCTGGGACTTCTACTCTAAACTTGCAGCAGGACCCTTCGCCACAGGGGTTAAAGCCACTCATCAGACAAGCAGTCAAGCAAAAGAGCAAGGCACAAGCAGTTGGGCTTTGAGTGCCTCAAACCTGGTGGGATCTGGCAACAGTCTCAATACACCTATGCCTAGCCATTGTAAAGCGTTTTGTAGGCATCACAGCAGACTTGAGTCTTAAATCCCTTAAAGCTAGGTCTTGCTCCAGAAAAGCACTGCAGCTCATGCTTAACTTTGAAGTCAGTGGGCAACTTACCTGCTTAAAGTTAACTATGTGTTTCAGTGCTCTGCTAGTTCAAGAGCAGAATGCTCAGCATCTTACAGGGGTAAGCCCTTATGGCTGTAATTGTTCTAATCTTCAGGAACTTCCTCAAGTAATACTCAGGCAAAACTTCTGTTCTGACTTCAGTAAAAGCTTTGAGTGAGTACAGAATTCAGGATTTGGCCCAAGTAAAAATATTTCCCTTTTGTAACTTACAAATAAAAAAATGCCAGTGGAATAGGTCCAATAAAAACATTCTTTGTCAAGTAGACAGTACATAACATTTTAATGTGGTTATGCCCTATAATTAAATACCTAACCACTACAGTAACACATTATTTTTTAAGACTTTGCATTAGAGGTTTTTACATTCTGACACACTCCTTTTTAAATATCGTTAGAAGACTCATTCAGTGTTTGCAGCAGAAAGGTTCATAAAGATAAGTGGTATGGGTAAACTGTACATTTGTATTAATATTTCTTAAATAGCAGAGTTTACTAGTCGCATTAGAACTGACTCAATTTACTTTGAAGGCTATTAATATCTGAACAGTTAATGAATATTGTCTTATGCCCTTAACCTAATATCAGCTCTAATATGGGAAAAGAACATTAAAAGGAAGATATATGTAATATATATAAATAATTCAACTCTGTACCACATAGCTGAGTCTTAGGTCTCTACTGAATGGAGAAACATAGTTGTGTCAAAGTGGGTGGAGTTATGTATGCTAATTTGATGTGTGAACTACAAGACTAGTCAGCTACAGATTCGACCCAAGGAAATTTAGCCTACCATTAACAAGACAGTCCAAATCTGACTCTGAGAAAAACAACAATGACAAAACATGGCCAGGCTCTGCCCTGTGCTATGTTGTCATCTGCAGGGACATAGCAGGGTATGAGGCTCTCTGGAGATGGAAAGTCTGCCAGGAGAGGAAATGTGGCAATGCAAGACACCCACAACACCATCTCTGCCAAGGTTTGCATCTGACTACCCCCAAAATGGGTTCTGCTGGCTCTGGAGGAGAGTATAAGTAGTCTGGAGGAACAGGGGGAGGCACAGATTCATGAAATCCCCCTTGAGCCTTCACCACTGGTTTCCCAGCATCCACAGTTTGAAAATGTCTTCCTATGGCAGAGCTCCCTAAAGGGAGTCAGCCTCTCTTGATCAGGGCTAGGGGTGCAAACTGTACCCCTTTCAAACTTGCAAGAGCAAATCAAGTCCCCAAACTTATGTACAAAAAAAGGATGAAGTTGTGGGTAAGTCATTGGAGAGGGATTTAGTGGATCTGGGTTAAGTTTCTGGCTGTGCCGCTGACCTCCTGCATAACCTTGGGCAAGCCACTAGGGTCAAATTGTGCCACCCTTACTTACATTAAGTAGCACATCACTTTGTACATAACTCTAACAGAACTAATTGAGCATAAGGCCCTACTACTCGGTATGAATAAGGACAGCAGAATCTGACCTTTACTCTCTCTTCTTCTCCGTTCACCATCTATATAATGTGGACAATAATACTTACTTTATCCCGCTCTTTGGTTGGCTTGTCTATTTGAGATGGAAAAGGGATGGTCTCTTAATATGTGCATATACAGCAACTACCACAATAGGGCTTTGATCTCAGCTGGAGGACTCTAGGCTCCACTGTAACACAAATAATAACCATAATTAATGTAAGATAGAAATGTTCAGAAAATCAATGTCCAAGCATAGCTGATGTAGAACGTGAACCTTATTAAGAAAATCCATAGCCTAATTTTTAACTCGGCTGTATAAACATAGCAAACACTTCCATTTCTAAGCAAAAGCAATGCACAGCCAAAGAACAACAGAATGTATTTGGGACTGCACTGATACCCATCTCCATGGCGCTGCAAGGATTACGTTAAGTATTCACACACACAAAAAGGTATTTATGCACAAAGACAACATATTCCTTGCAGAATTTTAGGCCCGCACTAGTTTCGTTAAACCCCGGTTGATTACCTTTGTCCTGTATGCAAGTGGTTGTAAAACATTTGGGCTCCTCATTGTCTGCATTAGAAAATGAGAGAATAGGAAACCTTGAGAGAAAGACTGAATCCCAGAACACTGCTTGTTAAAACACAAATGGTTCTTTTTTTAGGAAGAATTGATGTGTGCTGGTGTGCAGACATGTTTGTTTTTTCTAAGTGGCCCCAACATCTCCAGCCTTTATTCTTGATTTCCAAAAATAAAAGTCAGCTGCAAGCTGATATTTTTCCAAGCAGACAGTACAGAACCTTAAGGGTTTGTAGTTCCTAATGTTTGTTGCAACACATACCTCACAGTCAATCAGTCTGGTGGAACTGCACTTTATTCACAAACAGTTCAACATGAAGGGAAATGATACAGACAATGGCCCTGTACACTTTAATTTGAAAAAAAAATGATAACACAAACTAGTATTGGACCAGATCCTTAGCTGGAGTAAATCAACTAGCTCCATTAAAGTCAATGTTACTATGCTGATTTACATAGATGAGACTCACTTATTAATGCTTTTAATACATCAAGGTGGGCATTTCAAGATAGAATCATAGAATGTCAGAGTTGGAAGGGACCTCAGGAGGTCATCTAGTCCAACCCCCTGCTCAAAACAGGACCAATCCCCAATTTTTGCCCCAGATCCCTAAATGGCCCTTGAACTCACAACTTTGGGTTTAGCAGGCCAATGCGCAAACCACTGAGCTATCCCTCCCCCCAAGGGAGTTTGAATTTGTGTGGGAGTTGGGCAACTAACCTCTTTAGGTTCCTTTGAAAGTGCCAGCCAGGTGTATACAGGTAAATAGTGGTGTTTTGCCATTATACAAGTACTCAGTCTGTCCTTGGAGGTCCCATTCATCTAACAGATTCAACCAAATACTTTGCCTAACAGTCACACAATGCCATGGAAAAACGGAGTCTTCACACAAATGTTTGCAAATATTCAATGTCTCACCTACGTACATTTATTATCCTCTCTGAATCTCAATGAAGGTTTTGAAGAAAAATTCTCTCCATTTTAGACTTCCTAGTCCACACTTTATGAGGAAGGATTACTCACAAACATATATCACTAGATACCTGCCTAATATTTCTGACAGATACAACCATACCTCTTTCCCCAAACCCTTGCCTGTGTCGTGAAAACAGGCAAAAGGGCAAGGAAGACTGTTCTAACTACAGCTGGGTGGAAATTGGTTTTCCTGTTCCATGATAATTTTTGCAACTTTGAAAAATTCCCCATTCTGCACTGGGACAAAACCAAGATCTTTCAATTCTTTTTGCAAAACACTTCGAGATAGAGAAAGAAAACTGTTTTTTTGGAAAATTCCTGACCATCTCTTGTTCTAACATGAATTGAAAAACATTGGATCAGTAAATGCAGTATATACAAAAGAACTCTAGAGGGAGCTTAGGTAAAGAGTCAGAAAAAGAGAAAGACAAAATGGTGGAAGGCTGGTATGTTTTGTGAGTTAATTTAAATAAAGAATCCAGCTTAATTCTAATGACTTCCAAATATATTTCCAGAAACAATAATCTCTTCTGCCTTTGCTTAGAGCACTATGTAGTCTTTATGCAAAGCCCTACCTATTAGAATTTCATTATTTTCTGCCTCATCTTGGAGAGCCAGTCCCAATGGAAGTGAATTACTTGCAAGCCACCAGAATGGTAACTTCTTTACAGAATAAAAATACACTCTTTTGCTGCATTAATTGGGGCATGAAAAAAAAGAAGAAAGACTTATAACTTGCTCATTCTAGAATATGAACTGAGTTGGGATGATTCTCCATTGCCCTGCACTTTGTGTCAATATTTACATGAGTGCAAAGTAGATGCATCACACTATTTTGATTTGTGCCACATGAATTTGGGGGACAGCTCAGGCACCATCAGTTTCTGCGTGGAGACAGAACTGGAGAATTTCAACGGGGAGAGCAACAGAGAGATTTAGGATTGAGATAGGGTATCCTGCCCAACAGAACAAACCTGTTACCACAATGAGAGAGGGAGAAGGAAAGTAAGAGGCATAGAGGAAAGAATAGGGGAAGGAAAGAGAGAGAGAGAGATCCCAGAATGGAAGGTGGAAATGGAATAGAATGGTGGGTGAGAGCACATTCACCTAGCATAGCAAGCAAAGTACCTAGAGCCAGTCCTGCCTCTTCCTTGCATGAACTCAAAATCTTGTGCCTGTACTATGGCCAGTTCAGTGATTAAAAACATCCTTAACCAGGCCACTCTGAATGCCAGATGTTTTTGCACAGTAGGACAAGGTGTTGCCACAAGTGACTACTGCATGCCAGTTAGTATTCCTAGTTTTAGAACAGAAATAATGGAAAGTTATACACATATGACTGGAAGCATTAAATTGGATGTTAGGAGTGGATTGCATTTTTTATGGAAATATTATCTTGTATGTGCCAAATATATTCTGTAATGCATTCTAAAATTATTGCCAAAAATATAAAGGAAAAAAATATCCAAAGTGAATGTCACACATTAATTCTCTTCAAATCTGAATATTTTTCTTTTACTTAGCTTAAACCTTCGTGACCTGCTTTATAACTGGCAGCATCTGATCACCATTCATCTCCTTTCCTAAAATCCTCACCTGAGTCACTAATGTAGCATCCCCAAACCATTAACGTGTTAATATGAAAAGGCAAATACTTGATTTCCATCATTAATTCATATTTGTGGTCTGTGGTTTTCTGTAAAGCAGACCACTGAGAGCAGAAAATAACCTTAAGTACTGTTACCCCAGAAGCATAGAAACCTCTTTCTTCCCTCCCTGTGTCACTCTATTTTATTCTATCTTAAAGCCTTATGATGCTTCTTCAAAACCATTAGGAAAACACAGTCTGTCTCCTTTCACTTGAATATCCTTCATATGAAGTACACTCTGGAGGAAAAAAATAATGATTACAGTAACAACACTGACACTCTCAACACACCAGAAATATAAGCAACGAAGGTCATTTTACAAGGAGCAACATAAGGCACTGAACACAATCCACTCTTGTCTCCCAACCAGGTCATTAAAGAGGGTGAATCCTGTACTTGACATCTTTACCAGATCCATTATTGTCAATTTTGTTTAAGTGAATTCAGTGCAGGTGAAAACGTGTTGGACTGATGATACTAAACCCTGAAGGGCTTGATATTCAAAAGTGCAGAGTACTTATAGAGCCTATTGACTTCAGTTGAAGTTTGTGGGTAGTCAGTGAAACCTGATCAGTGGAACTGGAGTCAGAGGGCCTATGTTCCCCGGAGGGATGTTAATCAGAGTCAGGACAAAGGAAAAACAGGAAACAAGTCTGGGAGTTGGCTGGAAGCAACTCAGCCACATGCACAGGGCAGTGCAAAGGTTTAATAAAGTTCCACTTCTTCAACTTAATCTGCGTTCAGTTTCACTCTTTGTGACTGAAACAAGGTGTCAGCATCTGAGCTGTGAGTTCTCTGAAGTGCAGCAACCATGCAACTCTGTCTGAAGCCTCCTAGAACCCTAGATTTGCAGACACAAGCCTACCCCAGCGATGGATGTAAAAGTTTGAGCAGCACACAAAGCAGAGAGATGTGCATCACCTTGAAACTCCCCACTGTCTCAAGTCTCACAGCAGTCCTAGAATTCCTTGAAACCTATCACTCCCCAAAGCAGAATGAAACAGTGGAACAGGTTTTTCTTTGGAGACCAATCTGAAGTGGAGGGGACAGATCCCTATATTACAGCCTTATGCACAGTGGTGGCTACATACAATTTTGGGGACTTGACAGACTCCCTAATTTGGGATGGGATAGTCTGCAGCAATGGAATTGCAACCTGCAGGAGTGACTGCTCCAAGAAGACAATCTCACATTAGACAGATGCTTAGACATGGGACATGTAGTGGAATAAAGTTAAATAAAGTTCCACTTCTTCAACTTAATCCACATTTAGCTTCACTCTTTGATAATGAAACAGTCAACACTTGTGAAAATCAGTTCTCTATTTCTATACAGAACAGATATATGATATGATCAGGGGCTGTTGTGACAGGATCGGGCCAGATGGCTACAGGAGAGTAATTTTTTTTTTTTTGGAGCAGAAAATAATTTTATTTGTGTAACACTTACAAAGAATCACCAAAAAGCATAAAGCAAAACTATGCAACAAAAGAAAAGCAAACACAAGGTATGACACAGCAGCCTTCAGGAGGGAGAAGTGTTCAGGCTAGCCTGGGCCCAGAGCTGGGGGGCTTCCTCAACACTCATGGTCTTCCACCCCCTCGAGTTACCTAGTGCCGCGCCCAGTATCACCGATTATTCCTCTCCTGAGAGTGCCCGACAAGATGGGCACGGTTGCGGGGTAGGCAGTTTCAGGGTGGAGGGGACATACACCCACGTGTCATAGGACCCTTCCTAGGTGACAGTGATGATGGTATCCACAGCGGCAACGGCTGGGACTGGGGTCTCTCGCTCTTCCCCTCAATCAAAGGGTCAGACGGAGGGAACCGGTCGGGGTCACCGAGCAGAGAATCTCAGACAGTGCCCACCACTCCTCGAAGGCGTCAAGGGAGTCGGAACTCCGCCCAGATTCGTGAATGTACTGAGGATTGGAAAACGGCCCTACAATCGCAGGACGCTTCATTAGCCAACCTCCCCTCTCTGGTTTTATAAATGGCTGTTTTAGCTAGGGCCAAGAGGAGGTTAACCAGGAGATCTTGCGATTTTGTGGGGCCACGGATGGGGAGTGTGTAGATAAAAAGGTGAGAGGAAGAGTGGAGCCAAGAGCGTAATAAAATATTCGTGAGGAGCTGGAAAAGGGACTGCAATCTGGCACACTCTAAATATATGTGTGCCAGAGTTTCCCTCACGTTGCACAAAGGGCAAGTATCTGGGATGGGGGTGAACCATGTCAAAAATACGCCCGTGCTCACAGCTCCGTAAAGGAGCCGCCAACTAATGTCCCCGACAGGCCTCGGGACCAAGGTGGAATACAGGCTGGCCCACCGATGTTGCTCACCCTCCAAAGCTGGCAGGAGGTCCCGCCACTTTGTACTGGGGCGGGACACCAGGGTGTGGGCGTGAAGGGTGTGACGCGTAAGTGTGTATAAATATTTCCATGGCGCAATTTGGAAGCTGACCGACTGCAGTTCATGCAGCCGGCTCGCAGTGAAAGGGTGAGGGGTTTGTTGGGATCTACGGGGTAGGGGCCCAATTGAATGGTCCGGCGGGCCTGGGGTAGAGGGTGGGCAGGGTGCGCCCTCGCGCAGGGCTCGGTTGAGATAAGCCCGAGCAGCGGGCGTCAAGGCGGCCTTCACCTCCTGAAGTACGCGCCGGGGGATACGAGGTCTGGAGAGCCCCATGCACTGAGCGAGCGTCAGAGGATCCAGCCAGTCTCCCCAGTCGTAGTCCAGGAGGTCTCCGACTCTCGTGACTTCCGCCAGGACCAAACTCTGGTGCACTGAGCGGGACTCTGCTGCCTGCACACGGAGCTGGGGGTTGTGTAGCAGGGGCTCCGTGAGGAGATCTGCTCCCACGGTGGCCGCAACGGACCTGGTCATTGAGAACAGTTTCCAGGTCCGGAGGAGGTCCTGGAAGAGGACCGGCAGCCCGGAGAGGTATCGCGGAAAACCTCTCGGACAGAGATAAAAGAGCTGCCTGCACTATAAAGGAGCCTCTGCAGGGCCTGGAGGCTGAAGACACAGACCTGAGTGTGCAGACACTTCAGGCCCTGCCCTCCTTCCTTCAGGAGTAGATGGAGAACCCCAACAGGTGCCCAGTGCATTCCTGACCAAAAGAACTCTAGAATTGATGTCCGGAGGTTGGTCAGGAAACCCGGGGCCGGGACCAGGGTGTTGAGCCGGTACCAGAGCGTGGACAGGACTAGTTGGTTAAGCACCAGTGCTCTCCCTCAGAGGGAGAGACATCAGAGTAGCCTCGTCCATTTCCGGAGCCACTCTATCACCCTGCCCTCTAAATTTTGCCAGTTCTCCGGCGGGGAAGGATGCGTGGCGGAAAGGTAAACGCCGAGATAGAGCAGTGGACCCGCACTCCACCGGATGGTCTGAAGTGCGGGTGGGAGGGAGCTTACCTGCCGCCAGTCCCCCACCGCCAAGCCAGAGCTCTTGACCCAGTTGACTCGGGTGGAGGAGGCTGCCGAATAGATGGCTTGGCATGCCTCCACTCGCGCCAAGTTGCCCGGGTCCTGGACCATGAGGAGTACGTCATCGGCGTATGCCAACAGGACCAGCCGCAGCTCTGGCTCCTGCAGCACCAACCCTGTCATCCTCCTGCGGAGGAGACAGAGGAAAGGCTCGATCTCCAGAGCGTACAACTGGCCCGAGAGGGGGCACCCCTGCCGCACTCCTCGCCCGAAGCTGACCGGTTCAGTCAGGGTCCAGTTGAGCCTAACCAAACACTCCGCGGAGGCATACAGCACCCGGAGAAAACTCACAAACTGAGGTCCAAATCCAAACGCCTGAAGAGTGCTCAGGAGGTACCCATGGTCTACTTTATTGAACGCCTTCTCCTGATCAAGAGACAGGAGGGCGAACGATAGACCATCTCTCCGCCCGAGTTCCAAAAGGTCTCGGACTAGAAAGAGGTTGTCGAAAATGCTGCGACCTGGGACAGTATAGGTCTGGTCTGGGTGGACCATGTCTGCCATCATGGACCCTAGCCGCAGCGAGATTGCTTTCGCTACGATTTTGTAATCCGTGCTAAGGAGTGAGACGGGACGCCAGTTTCGTAGATCGCGGAGGTCCCCCTTCTTCGGCAGCAAAGCGAGCACCGCTCGCCTGCATGACAGAGGGAGGACCCCGCTCTGCAAGGACTCAGCCCAGACGGTGACTAGGTCTGGGCTGAGAATGTCCCAGAACGCGCGGTAAAACTCCACAGTCAGCCCGTCCATGCCTGGAGATTTATTGGTGGGCATGCGACGGAGGGGTTTCCGAGAACTCGTCCAGGGTGAGAGGCAGCTCTATTCGGTCTCGGTTGCCCACGCTGACCGTGCGGAGTTCCTCCCAGAGCACCTCGCAAGCATCAGGATCGGTCGGGTCCGGGGAGAAAAAGCTTGTGTAGAAGTCACGGGCCCTCCCACACATCTCCTCCGGATCCGTGAGGGGGGTGACGTCTTCCGCAAGAAGGCAGGTGACGTGTTTCTTGGCCCCCCTCGTTTTCTCCAGGGCATAGAAGAAGCGGGAGCCGCGGTCCATCTCCCGAAGGAGGCGGATGCGGGACCGAACAAAGGCACCTCGGGCCTGGTGGTCCTCAAGGGCCCGGAGCTCCTCCCACTTCTCCCGGCACGCTCCGCAGAGGGACGGGTCCTCGGGATCGGTGGCCAGGCGCCTCTCCATCTCTAAGACCTCCCGTTCCAACTGCTCTATCGCCGCATTTCGCCGTCGGCTGGTGCCCCGAGTGTAGTCACGGCAGAAGAGCTTGGCGCGCACCTTCCCGAGATCCCACCATCGCCGCACCGAGGGAAAGGCACGCCACTGCTCTCGCCAGGCCAGCCAAAACTCCCGGAAGGACATCACAAAGCTCTCATCCTCCAACAGGCTGTTATTAAAGTGCCAATAGGCCGGCCCCGGTCTCTCTGCACGGAGGGAGACCGTTACAGTGACTAAATGATGATCGGAGAATGGGGCCGGCCGAATGGCGGAGGAGTGGGCCTCTGAAAGATGGAAACGGGATAAGTAAATACGGTCCAACTGAGAGTGATGTGACCGATGGGCCTCCACCCGAACAAAGGTAAACATGGAGGTGTCATCTGGGTGATGGTCACGCCAGACGCCCACTAGGGAGTGATGGTCAACTATCCCTTGGAGAATATTCGCAGCGGCCGGACTCGGTTCGGCCCCTGAGCGGTCCCGTTCCTCGAGGGTGGTGTTAAAGTCCCCTCCCAGGACCAGGCACTCGTGCGAATACAGGGTGCCGAGAAAGTCGGACACCTGCTGATAAAATTGTGGCCGCCTGGAGCTCATTTGCGGGGCATAGATGTTAACAAGATTAACCACAAGCCCTTCCATACGGACTCGAAGGTGCAGCAGGTGGCCCGGCACGGCCTCATTGACCCCTAGCACCTCAGGCCATAGGTTGGGGGAGAACAGGGTCGCCACTCCAGCTTGCCAGGTCGCGAAGTGGCTAAAGTATACCCCGTCCCCCCACTCCAGCCGCCACCTGTCCTCGGCGGCCGGGTCTGTATGGGTCTCCTGCAGGAAAACTACAGAGTACCTCCCTTCCCGAAGGTAAGAGAGCACCTGGGACCTGCGGAGAGCCATCCTACAGCCCCTGGTATTCAGGGTCGCAATAATAAGAGGCGTCATGCGGAGGGCTGGGGGGGTGGGGGCCTCATATTGGCGGGGGGGTTCAGGGCCCCTGGCGGGTTGCACAGCAACCGATGACCCATCCCGTGGGTGAGTAGATCGCGTCAGAAGCTGCGGGCTCGCTCGTAGGCCGCAGCACCGCGCCTTCCTTGCCCCCTGCCCTCCTTTATAAGGGCCCTTGTGGCCTGGAGGATTTGATCAGAGTCCCCCCATAGCTGAAGAGCCAGCTGTGCCCTATCGCGGGCGCCATGGGTGTGCTCTAGGAACTTCCGTAGCGCATTCTGCCGCTCATGGGGGGGTGGGGTTACAATTCCCGAGGTGTTCCCTGATGGGCCTCTTAATACAGCCTCGTGGTCCGCTAAGGCAGGTAGACAGGGTGCGGACCACCGACGGGGCGTCTGACAGGCTGGGGTTATTAAATTCATTTCACGCCTTGGGGTGGAGGGGGATGGCAGGGGAAAAATTGCCACTCCTAATGGATCGTGGCTAGAAAGTGCAAAGACTGCTCCCTGGGGGGAATCTGCAAAAGGCGGAAAGGAAATAACCCCAGGGGCGGCATTAACATTGCAGGAAGAGGGAACTTGGGCAGGGGCAGGGGTGGGGGCAGGGGCAGGGGTAGGAGGCAAGCAGCTAAAGGAAAGTGCCTCCTGAGCAGAATCAAGGGTTAAGGGGTAAGGGAGGGGGCTCCCAATAATGCTAGGTACTGGCTCCATGGTGATCTTAGCGGCCATGGCATCAGGTGGTGGACCACCTTCTGCAGGGTGCTCACCCGGGAAGGCAATTAGGGGGAGGGAGCATAGGGAAAGGGAGGCTGGGGTAAGGCTGCCCAGCTCGAGGCCAGCCGGCAGCAGATCATCCCCTCCCTGGGTGACCGGGGTCAAATCTAGGGCCTCAATCTCCGCATACACGGGGGAGAGGCCAACTCCTGCCACCCCGGGGGCCTCTCCTCTAGGGCCCGCCTCAACGGTCGCCTCGGGGTCCGCGGGGGGTTCGGGTAGCGTCCAGGCAGAAGGGGCGTCCTCAGAAGTCTCGGAGGGGAGGGTCTCCCGTGGAGGGGGGATTCTGCCCTCCAATGCCAGTCCGTCTTCCCCTCCCGACACCAGCGGATGGATCTCGCTCGTGGCCGTGGCAGGAGGCTCGATAGCAGTGCCTCCTTTCCTGGTCTTCCGGGGGGCTTCCACGTCGGGTGGATGCAGCGGAGCTCGAGCCTTCCGCTTGCCTCGCTTCCTCTGGACTAGGGTCCAGCCCTCCATAGCGTCATCTGGGGGCTGGTTAGCAGGGGTCGTGTCGGGGGGCGGAGGTGATGGTTTAGGAGTTCGGGGAGGTAGCGGTGAGGCAACATGAGGGGCGGGGGCTTCTCCTTGGGGAGGGCCCTCTCCTATACCCGATAATATCCTTGCCACACCCTCCTCCATGGGCTCTGTTGGGTTGGTACTAGCAAGGGTGGAACTCCCTTGCTCGCCCGGGCGTTGTAGGTAAGGTATCTCTTGGGCCCGGATGGGAGCAGCGATGGGTCGAATAGGAGGAGGGTTGGTTTCAGGTGCTGGGCAGCCAGGGGCGTCAGCAGCGACGGGGCCGATGTCCTGCTGGGTCTCGGGGGTTTCGGGTGTCCCTCCCCCCCAGGCCAAAGGGCAGTCTCTGCGGACATGCCCCGCTGAACGGCAGAGGTAGCACCGGGCCTCTCCGGTAGAATAAAAGACCCGATAGCGGGCCCCCTGGTAGGGGACTAGAAAGGACCCCTCAAGCGCCTCTTCGTCACGCGCCCCTGCCGGTGGTAGAAGCTGCACTTGCCGGCTGAATGAAAAAATGTGACGGAGGGTGGGGTCCTTGCAGCCCAACGGGAGAGGGCTGATGACAGAGACAAGTTTCCCCAGGGTGGAAAGAGCGGGTAACAGGGCAGCATTGGGTAAGAAGGGAGGAACGGAGGTAAGGACGAGGCGAACGCCCAGGTCTTCTAACGGTTCTGGGGGACAAACCCCCCCCCCCACCGTCAGGCCCCTCTCTACCGCCTCCTGGGTGGCATCCTCCGAGGCGAAGAAGAAAACGACCTTCCCGTACATCTTGGAGGCTGCCACAATAGCCGTGGGTCCTACCACCTTCGCCAACGCCTGCACGTATGTCTCCACGTGGGGCGAGGCGGGCACCAGGAAGCAACGGATGCCGTGCTTCCTGGTCAAGGCGGGGAAAGGGCCTCGGCCGCTGGTGATGGTGGCGGAGGCAGGGGGGGGGCGAGATGACGAGGCGGCAGGCAGGGGGGAGCCCTCTGCCGCCCGGGCATACGTCCTGGGGGCTGGGGGAGGGACAATCGCAGAGCTGGTTGAGGGAAATGTAGGGAGGGGCGCCACGGTTGATGACGAGGCCACAGCGGTGGGGGCAGCCCCTGCCATAGAGGGCTCAGTGGTTTTAGCGGGGCCCTTTCCTTTCCACCCGCCCTGGCCCTTCCGGCGAACTGGGGGGGGGGTTCCTAGAATCTGGGTGGGCGGTGGGTGCAGCAGCAGCAGCAATCACCCTGGTGCCTCCTGCTACCGGTGCCCCAGCAGGGGGGGTGGCAAGTATCTTAACAATAGTGGGGGGGGGACCTTGGGGGTCGGGCAGGGGTGGTGGTGGGGGAGGGACAACTAAATTTGTTGAAGCAGTCTCGCCCCTCTCGTTCCCCGCCATTGTGAGCAGGGAGAGACAGGGAGACACCGGAAGGAGGAGGGGGGAGGAGAGAAACGGAGTAGCCCCTCCTTCCGCTAGGCTGCGGGCGGGGAGGGGAGGAATGCCGAGAGGATTAGACTGGGGGAGGGGGGGAAGAAACAAAATCGGGGTCCGGTAATAGGGGCAAGTTGTGGGATAAGCAATCCGGGGTGGGGGGTGCAGACCCACACACGTTTGTCCCAAGAGTCTCGGTTGGTCGGCTGTTATGTCTGGTCCGGAAGGCAAAGTTCAAAGCGAACAGCTGGATCCGAAGGGAGATGGCAGGTTGCCAGCAGGGACAGACGGCGGGGGGGCCATGACAGTTGTAATAACGATGGGGGGGGTAGGGGCACCGATGGATCGGGGGTGGGGGCTCCACACCACACCCTCTGTGCCGCCACAAACGCAAGTAATCACAGTCAAACTCCCCCCCACGAGAGTATAATTCAGAAAATTACTCAGTCTTACGGCCCCCTTCACGATGATTTATAGCTCTCTTGAATTATTTCTTCTGTCTGCTGAAATCTTCTTCTCCGGCTGTGTTGGCTGTGTTCCAAGGCTTCCGGCATGTTAAGAATGTTGTAAAGTCCGAGCTGCTGGCAAAACGGCTGGGTCTGGGGATTTCCACTCCCCCCTCCGGACAGCAAATCGGCAATCTCCCCCCCCCTCCTCCGGGGGCTCAGCTGAGGCAAGTAGCTGCGCCCGAAAGCAGGCGTGGGGGGGCGGGTGCTGGCAAGCTAAGGGCCGAAGCACGTAGACGGGAATAAAAAACACAATGAAAAGAAACAAAAAAAGCGTCTGGCCCGGTCGGGGCGGGGACTAAGGCAGGTGCAAAAAGTAAGAAAAATCCGGGCCAGGGGGCTTTAGGAAAGAATAGAAAGCAGATAGCTGAGGAGCAAGCAAAAGACGTTCCGTTTCCCAACAGGGAAGGTTCTAGAACAATCAGGAACCTTCTGGAGACAATTAAGACAGACAGGGCTGATTAGAACACCTGCAGCCAATCAAGAAGCTGCTAGAATCAATTAAGGCAGGCTAATCAGGGCACCTGGGTTTAAAAAGGAGCTCACTTCACTTTGTGGTGCGTGTGTAAGGAGCTGGGAGCAAGAGGCGCTAGGAGCTGAGAGTGAGAACACATACTGTTGGAGGCCTGAGGAGTATAAGCATTATCAGACACCAGGAGGAAGGTCCTGTGGTGAGGATAAAGACGGTGTTGGGAGGAGGCCATGGGGAAGTAGCCCTGGGAGTTGTAGCTGTCACACAGCTGTTCCAGGAGGCATTCTAGTCAGCTGCCTTCTACAGGGCCCTAGGCTGGAACCCAAAATAGAGGGCGGGCCCGGGTTCCCCCCAAACCTCCCAACTCCTGGTCAGACACAGAAGGAGTTGACCTGGACTGTGGGTTCATGAAAACGGCCAAACTGAGGGCTGCTATGAATCTCCGAGGTGAGCAAATCTGCCAATAAGCGCAAGACCCACCAAGGTAGAGGAGGAACTTTGTCACACTGTGTAAGTTTTATCATATTTCCCTTCCAATATACTTTAGAAAGTATGATTCCCAAGGCCAGATTCTGATGTAATTTACTGTAAAAGGAGAAGCAGGCCCCTATCTTTAAGAATGCTGGCAGGCTGATCCTGGGAATTCCAGACCACTGAATTTTGCTAAAGTATCCTGAAGGTTTGTTGAAACAATAATTAAAAATATTAGAATACCTTGATGAGCATGGAATTCTGGATGCAGACCTGTATGACTTCCACTGAAGTTGATGGAGCAATGCTAATCTACACAAGTTGAGGATCTGGATGATTACTAAACTCTGGCAATTTTTATGAGAAGTTTATGACCAAAATATATATTTCAGAGTAACAGCCGTGTTAGTCTGTATTCGCAAAAAGAAAAGGAGTACTTGTGGCACCTTAGAGACTAACCAATTTATTAGAGCATAAGCTTTCGTGAGCTACAGCTCACTTCCTCAGATGTATACCGTGGAAACTGCAGCAGGCTTTATATATACACAGAGAACATGAAACAATACCTCCTCCCACCCCACTGTCCTCCTGGTAATAGCTTATCTAAAGTGATCATCAGGTGGGCCATTTCCTGCACAAATCCAGGTTTTCTCACCCTCCACCCCCCCACACAAATTCACTCTCCTGCTGGTGATAGCCCATCCAAAGTGACAACTCTTTACACAATGTGCATGACAATCAAGTTGGGCTATTTCCTGCACAAATCCAGGTTTTCTCACATCCCCCCCACCCCCATACACACACAAACTCACTCTCCTGCTGGTAATAGCTCATCCAAACTGACCACTCTTCAAGTTTAAATCCAAGTTAAACCAGAACATCTGGGGGGGGGGAGTAGGGAAAAACAAGAGGAAACAGGCTACCTTGCATAATGACTTAGCCACTCCCAGTCCCTATTTAAGCCTAAATTAATAGTATCCAATTTGCAAATGAATTCCAATTCAGCAGTTTCTCGCTGGAGTCTGGATTTGAAGTTTTTTTGTTTTAAGATAGCGACCTTCATGTCTGTGATTGCGTGACCAGAGAGATTGAAGTGTTCTCCGACTGGTTTATGAATGTTATAATTCTTGACATCTGATTTGTGTCCATTTATTTCCTATTTCCATCCCACCACCAACCTCAGCCTGGTCCAGTCCACACAAGAGATCCACTTCCTGGACACTACAGTGCTAATAAACAATGGTCACATAAACACCACCCTATACCGGAAACCTACTGACCGCTATTCCTACCTGCATGCCTCCAGCTTTCACCCTGACCACACCACACGATCCATCGTCTACAGCCAAGCTCTGCGATACAACCACATTTGCTCCAACCCCTCAGACAGAGACAAACACCTACAAGATCTCTGTCAAGCTTTCTTACAACTACAATACCCACCTGCAGAAGTAAAGAAACAGATTGATAGAGCCAGAAGAGTTCCCAGAAGTTACCTACTACAGGACAGGCCTAACAAAGAAAATAACAGAACGCCACTAGCCGTCACCTTCAGCCCCCAACTAAAACCCCTCCAACGCATTATTAAGGATCTACAACCTATCCTAAAGGATGACCCAACTCTTTCACAAATCTTGGGAGACAGGCCAGTCCTTGCCTACAGACAGCCCCGCAACCTGAAGCAAATACTCACCAACAACCACATACCACACAACAGAACCACTAACCCAGGAACTTATCCTTGCAACAAAGCCCGTTGCCAATTGTGCCCACATATCTATTCAGGGGACACCATCACAGGGCCTAATAACATCAGCCACACTATCAGAGGCTCGTTCACCTGCACATCCACCAATGTGATATATGCCATCATGTGCCAGCAATGCCCCTCTGCCATGTACATTGGTCAAACTGGACAGTCTCTACGTAAAAGAATAAATGGACACAAATCAGATGTCAAGAATTATAACATTCATAAACCAGTCGGAGAACACTTCAATCTCTCTGGTCACGCAATCACAGACATGAAGGTCGCTATCTTAAAACAAAAAAACTTCAAATCCAGACTCCAGCGAGAAACTGCTGAATTGGAATTCATTTGCAAATTGGATACTATTAATTTAGGCTTAAATAGAGACTTGGAGTGGCTAAGTCATTATGCAAGGTAGCCTGTTTCCTCTTGTTTTTCCCTACCCCCCCCCCCAGATGTTCTGGTTTAACTTGGATTTAAACTTGAAGAGTGGTCAGTTTGGATGAGCTATTGCCAGCAGGAGAGTGAGTTTGTGTGTGTATGGGGGTGGGGGGGATGTGAGAAAACCTGGATTTGTGCAGGAAATAGCCCAACTTGATTGTCATGCACATTGTGTAAAGAGTTGTCACTTTGGATGGGCTATCACCAGCAGGAGAGTGAATTTGTGTGGGGGGGTGGAGGGTGAGAAAACCTGGATTTGTGCTGGAAATGGCCCACCTGATGATCACTTTAGATAAGCTATTACCAGGAGGACAGTGGGGTGGGAGGAGGTATTGTTTCATATTCTCTGTGTATATATAAAGCCTGCTGCAGTTTCCACGATATGCATCTGAGGAAGTGAGCTGTAGCTCACGAAAGCTTATGCTCTAATAAATTGGTTAGTCTCTAAAATATATATTGTCCACATAGGCAAGTTGTTGTATAGTGTGCATATGCATGAAGTACAGAAGAAAGCTTTAAAATAAGCTAACACCAACGTACCTAATACAGAAATTATTACACTGCTGAACTCTTTATAAGAAGCATAGCATCTGGCAAACAAGTGATTACATGTTAAAGACATCAGGAATCAAATATGCACTTTTAGCTATGGATAACAATTATGATGTTTCGAACAAAGCAAAAGGATCACGAAATAAACAGATACCTGTCTTCTGCAAACAATGTTATCCACAGTGAGTGGGTGTATGGACTACTGAGTAGTCTACAAATCATTTTAAAGACTATACTTCTTTCAAATTATATTATCAGATGTTTAAACATTGAGATGCATCTACAATTAATATCTGACAGTCTTCATCAATCCTTAGCCGTACTTACGGCAGTTCTTCAAATCAACATCCTCACTTATGGGCATTCTATATTATATCAATGGCCCAGCTCCATCAAAGCCCTGAAGCACATTCTCAACATTAAGTATGTGAGTGGTCCCGTGACTCAATGGTACCTTGCTGCTGATAATTACAGCTCTCCAAGAGCAAGAGATGACAGAGGTCCTCCCTGAGCCACAATCTCCTGCATGTCTTGGTCCCGGAATGGTGCAGCAATGTGCTGACTCATGCTAAGGGCAGCAGCAGAGAACACAGTCTAGCCCAATGTATTTTTATGCATGCACAGGCAGACAGTAGGGTCAGCATTACAGTTGCCATTATGTTGTTGTTGTTACATGTATGAAGGTTGACATCATTTTTAAAGGTGTTTACCTCAGGATTTCAGGTATTTTTAATGGTTGTATTTATTTATTAATAGAATTCATTATTAACTTCATCTTAACTATTTTTTCTAATATTACAAAGGATTAAGCACCTCACATTTAAATGGCTTCTGTGTATGAACAGCCATCATGGGAAGCTTTTCAATGTAGTTCATTTTTCTCCCCAAGATATCACCCCAAAGACAGGAATTTTCAAAGCAGTACCCTGAAGTCAGGAAGAGAGCTATGGGAATAGATATTTTTCTTAAATAAGAAAGACAGCATCCTTAGTGCATAAGATGTCCTACTGAGGGAAATGGAATGGTTTGCATAGTAAGGTACTGTAAGGGGGACAGAATCCATCTCAAATTAAAAATACAGGAGACATTGTTTCTTGTCTTTTCTATCCAAGCATGAGAATAAGGCAACGATGTCATTTCAGAAAGCTCTGGGTAAAGAGAGGGAAACAAAAGTTGTGTCAACATAGAGAACGTTGTATGTGATTATATTATACCCTGAAAAGTCTGAAGGCAGATGGGAACATGCATAACGGAGCTTATAGGCCTTTGTAAACTCTGAGGGGCAATTGTCTTCCTTGTCCCAATAATGCCCCTGAAGTAAGGTACCCACTTATTCCTTGGCATGAGCTGATGGCATCACGGGTTACAGTGTGGAGCGGGGATGTCAAAGGAAAGAGAAACCCCTGTGGGATTGCTTTTTGCAAAGCTGAATGAGGAGTAGAATGCACAGGAAATGTATATTCCCACTAACGCCGAGGTGGAGGTTGGGGTGGAGGGGAGGTAAAGCTAGGAAATAAGTAGTGAGTCAAGAGTGTGCTCCTGGAACACAGCAGCTATGTGCTGCCCCTTACTCAGGGCAACATATGAGGATACAATTCAGCCCTAAAAAAGTCCCTTTTCCTGCTATCCCATCCACAATTCAACAACAACAACAGAAAGAAAAAACAAATTAAATGAAAATAGCCAAGAAAAAGAAAAGAAAAGGCAGTAGCTAGTAAAAGTTCATCTTGGGCAGGGGAGCGGGAGAGCAAAGAAAGGATGAAGTACAATACATCAAAAGTCCTGTGTTTCTAGTCTCTGAACTACTAAGCAGCACAGTGATGAAAACGACCAAGTCACAAAGCTGCTTCACTGAATGTTGTATGAGAGAGGATTTTTGTTTACCGACTATAAAGTCCTAAGGAGATGTTGTTAGGTTTCTCTAGTATCTATCTGGTTTGAGAGGAGTTGTTTTCCACCCCCCATGTTTTTTTGTTACATCCTTCCAAGGGGACTGCATGTTTTGGAATGAAAAAGATCTAACATGAAATAGATCTTTTTATAACCTTATAAAAACCTTGAAGAAAATAACTTGAAGAAAAAGCTCCTAAATAATTAAAATGTATGACAGATCTGGGAGGGATTTCGACCCTCCTCCCCATGGCAAATTTCCTTGTTTTCAAATACTTGTCTTGGGGTAACCTTCACAATAATCTTTCTATGATTAATTGGGTTGTTCCATCCCTTGTATTAAAGGTAACTTCTTCCTGGATAATCCATAGTTCTCCCAGATGGATTCAAATATGTGATTTTAATACTACTTACACATTCAGTATTCATATACAACTACTACATCCACGTCCACTTTATGCTTAGGAATTGTTTACATTTTTTTAAATTAATAACAGTATATTCATAAGTGTATTCAACATTATACCTTTCACTAATTATTGTCAAATTTCTTATTAAATTCATGAACTATCAATAGAAAGACAAGGTCCATACCTGCATTTGCTGCATACTTTCAAAACAAGTGCAAGTACTGAATGTATGCAATCCTTCCATGGTTTTGTGGAAGTGCAACTGATGTTAGGTCTCTTAATCAGGTGAATTTGTTCCCCTTTTGTTGGATTCCCAGCTGATTCTGAGGAGGTCTGGTCAAGAAATTTCTGTCAAAACTTTGTTCTTCAAATGAAAAATTGGATTTTCCACTAAACACAATTGTAAAAAATATCTGCATTCCACGGAATTTTTAAATTTTTACTCAATAAACACAATACCCAAAATATTTCAAGCTGGAAATGCTGCCCATGGTGCCCCATAGGCAGGGCCCTACCGAATTAATGGCCATGAAAAACGCGTCAGGGAAATCTGAAATCTGGTCTCTTGAGTACTTTTACTCTATACTATACAGATTTCACAGCGGAGACCAGTGTTTCTCAAATTGGGGCACCCAATCCAAAAGGGAGTTGCAGGGAAGTCACAAGGTTATTTTAGGGGGGTCGTGGTATTGCAACCCTTACTTCTGCACTGCCTTCGGAGCTGGATGGCCGGAGAAGAGCAGCTTTTGGCCGGACACCCAGCTCTGAAGGCAGCATTTGGCCAGAGCAGCGCAGAAATAAGGGTGGCAATATCATACCATGCCACCCTTACTTCTGCACTGCTGCCTTCAGAGCTGGGTGGCTAGAGAGTGGTGGCTGCTGACTGAGGGCCCAGCTCTGCAGGCAGCAGAGCATGAATAAGGGTGACAATACCATATCATGCCATCCTTACTTCTGCATTGCTGCTCGCAGCAGCTCTGCCTTCAGACCTGGGATCCCGGCCAGCAGCCTCCGCTCTCCAACTGCCCAGCTCTGAAGGCAGCTCTGCCACCAGCAGCACTGCAAAGTAAGGGTAGCGGTACTGCAACCCCCCCCCCCCTCACACGCAATAACCTTGTGACACCCCCACAATTCCTTTTTGGGTCAGGACCCCTAACAATTACAACACTGTGAAATTTCAGATGTAAATAGCTGAAATACTGAAATTTATGATTTTAAAAATCCTATGTCCATGAAATTAAGCAAAATGGAGTGTGAATTTGATACAGCTGCACTCGTAGGACTGTACTTCACTGGCCTCATGTCTCCATTATCCAAAGGGAGGCTGTGCCTGACCAGGGAGCCTGGCGTAGCCTGACCAGGGAGCCTGGTCCACTCAGAGAATGTGAGCATGAGGCACTAAACTCCCAGGAGGCACTGAGGCACTATTCCCAAAATGAATTTTTTTGATTTTCAGCTGAAAATTTTTGATAGTTGAATTTCTACTGACAGTTGATTTTTTGGCAGAATTTTTTTAACCAGACATACTTCTGAGGCACCGTATAGAGTAAGATTTAAAGGTGACTTCAGCTCCTTAAGATTTAAAAGTGTGTCCAGATCATTT
Source organism: Lepidochelys olivacea (assembly GCF_965140295.1). Classification (NCBI taxonomy): domain Eukaryota; kingdom Metazoa; phylum Chordata; order Testudines; family Cheloniidae; genus Lepidochelys; species Lepidochelys olivacea. Next base: position 68,379,608 of record NC_140418.1, on the reverse strand, counting down.
TAGCTATTTTAGTCTAAATAGCATCTCTATAACTAATTAAGACAAGATAAATTGCACTTTAAAAATGCTAACTGACTGATTTAATGCCTAGAGGGAATCTAAAGTTTCAACTCAACCAGTCGAGCATGTGCTATAGTACAACTTGCCTTGTCTTGATTCAAGTTTTAGAAAGCATTAGTGAGATCAATGTGGTCAGAACGCATCTTTAAAGCTTTGAGAAAAAAAAGACCTGAATAACCAGGTATCAGTAGTAGCCAGGAGCGGTTTTATTTCAGGAACAGACCTCACAACCATGAATACTAGTACTGTTGCGTTAGGACTGGATTCCTGCAATGCACTTTATATATATAGGACTACCACTTAAAGACCACTCAGAAATGTTAGTTGGTGCAGAATGCAAAAGTCCATTTGTAAAAGGGTGTCTAGGAGCACATTATATCTCGCCTACGTCATCTGCATGGACGTCCATTTTGTTTCCAAATGAGATTTAAAGGGTTGGTTTAAACCTGTAAAACCTTAAATAGACTGGTACCAGGCTACCCTAGAGATCACCCCTCTCCCCATGTGACACCACCACGCACCTGAGGCATTCAAACTAACATACCCCTTGTTTGAACAGAGAGGGGCTGGAGAAAGGCAGTTTTCTATGAGGTCCTAATTTTTCTCCCATGGGTTTCCTGAGTAAGGAGAACAGAGAGCACTGTGTTGTGGCAATAGAAGTCCTTTATTAATACAGGATATAGAAGTGACACAGGCATATCACTACTTTGTGAGTAATGAGGCCTAGAGCGTTAACTCTTAAAGTGCCTTCCAGAACACTACCATGTTGAAAGTTATCTGAAGTATTCTGTACTGTTTTGTTTTAGGTTATTTGAGAATAGGAATAAACAACTGTCCAGTGCAAACTCCCTATTTTTGGGCTTCAAAAGTGTGTAAAAGTTCAACAAATGAATCTGTAAAAGAAATATTTTGATCTAGGCAGAGGTCGCGCCTTCTTGTTTGTGGGCACAAACTGTACCAGTAATTAAATCATGGGCAAATTCTATGCCTCTGTTTGAGTTACACCTGCAACCTGGAGTGCAACTCGTCGGATGTGCTTCAATAACATTTGTCAGCACGAACAGTTGGACCCTACATTTGCCAGTGCAAATTCAGCCTAAAAAAGGGAGGGAGGGCCTCGACTTTGAAAAATTGCTGTTAAATATTTGTTTATCTGGGACCAATTCTCCAAGGTGCTGAGTACTCTAAACTTCCATCAGTTTCAACGTCCAAAGCTGAGCACCTCTTAGGATCAGTTCCTAAATTGTTAGCTTCAGCCAACACTATAAAAACAGCTTTTACCTACATTCTGTCACACATTCTCCTGCATTTATGTAGTTTGAGTCAACTCTGCTGTCAGTCTTCTTGTGTTTAGACAAAATGTAGATGTGATCATGGATGGAACACTTACTTTTATACAAGATGTAAAAATAATTGTACATCGTTATAGTGTCAAGTGGTAGATTGGTTAGCAAATAGACACACACTGATAGCAGAGATTATGTTCTTAAAGGAGTCCCTATGTCTTAAAAAGCAGAATAGAATTAGCAGATTGCCATTGTTGCTCCACATATACAGCAAAAGGGTCTTATTAAATCTGTGAGTATTTTCTTTGCAGTTCTAGCCATTAGGTGCTGTATTTATCCTCTGTATATTCTACTGCATTTTAAAATAGCAAATATATTAGATGTAGTTGTTTAATATATAACATACACATGCACACCTGACCTCACCCACATGGTTCCTTTATAAAATTTTCATGCACTATTTGGGCTACACTGGTTACTACTCACTGCCTGAAACAATAAATGAGAGCAGTTTATTATTATCTCTCTGAGGTATTTCTAAGATATCTATCACCTTGGTATTTAAACACCATATAACAGCAAATAGAGTGAAAGAAAGAGGAACGAAGAGATCTTACATATCAGTTATACTACCAAGACCCCAATGCAAGAAAATGCACTTTTTGAAAATAAAATTTCTTTCTGAACAAGTAGGATGGGGGGAAATGCAACTCTGACTCCTACAGGCCTGTTTCTTGCCGTTGCTGTGGAAATGGAAAGCTATAATGTTTTCTGTATTTCTTTTTATCTACTGAATGTCAAGATTCTACAGCTCAAGGCAACAACTCCTTTTCAAAAGGTGCTGAGAACATTGGTATGTTTTTGTAGTGAAAGTTATGAAATATATTATCCACATTAAAAGAACAGGAGTACTTTTGGCACCTTAGAGCCTAACATATTTATTAGAGCATAAGCTTTCATGGGCTACAGCCCACTTCATCAGATGCATAGAATGGAACATATAGTAAGAAGATATATAGACATACAGATAAGTTGGAAATTGCCATACAAACTGAGAGGCTAATTAGTTAAGATGAGCTATTATCAGCAGGAGAAAAAAACTTTTGTAGTGATAATCAAGATGGTCCATTTAGACAGTTGACAAGAAGGTGTGAGGATACTTAACTTAGGGAAATAGATTCAATATGTGTAATGACCCAGCCACTCTCAGACTCTATTCAAACCCAGGTTAATGGTATCTAGTTTGCATATTAGGGTTCATGTGCTCAGTTGACAACAGATGTTTGTACAGTATGTGTGCTGCTACTATGTGTTTCAATACACAGGCTGGTAGGAAAGGGTCTGCATTTGGGGGGAGGGGGGAGAAAATTGTTGTATCTCCAGTGAAGTGAATAGATCTCTGACAATGTACAACATGTGGGGATCTCCCAATTGCTGAGGTACTGGAAGAGCAAATAGCATACAATGCAGCCAACTTTAACATTTCAGTTTTTGTTTTTCATACTTTTTTGGGGGGGGGGGGGCGGGGGGAGAATGAAGAAGGGACAGAAATGGCCTTTAAATCCTGCATGATATTAGATGTTCTGCATCTGCCAGGCACCTGGAAAACAGAAACTTCCAGAAACAGCCAGGAAAAATATCTGGAAAAATATTTTAGAACTTATCAGGAGGAAGAGGGCAAAATGGGCTTATTACAATCATCATAATCCATGTGTTTCTGTACATAAGATTTAAGGGACATAAAAAATGAAGGTAAAAGAAAATCCTCCCATAACGTTTGTGACCAAAAGCACCCCTCTCTTCACACCCTACACATTATTGTAATTATCTTTGTACAGAATATGCCTTATGAGGTATAATTTGAAAACTAATGACTTATTGCTAAATAATATCATGGTGAAATGTATGTATGTATCAAACTTATATGTAAAGTTCTTAATTCCCCCATGTGATGATGTTAGTATATGTCCAAATCCACACAGCACTGACTTGGCAAAAGTTGTTAAAGAGATCTATCCTAAACAAAAGAATGTGTGTTTACCTCAGTTTACACATACATAGTAAACAGAATCCTTGAGACAGCAAGAAGGGGAAATATCAGGAGACAACGTAAATCTGCATTTCAGCATACACAGGGGAGAAGAAAGAGCATGGAGCCACCTTCACCACTATACTCCATGTCACCTTCTTTACTGTTTGGTTTGAGAGGTAATCTTCTACTTTAGAGGGGTAGATTCTTCTACTTCAAAAGGTGACTTGACTATGAAAGAGATGGGCAAAACACCCCAAGGGCATCTCTTCCTCTTTTTCTCTGGGAACATGTGTATAGTGGGGTGGTCACCTGCTCTGGCCTTAAAGGGCTTAAAACAGCCCAGGAGTGGGCTGTGGCCGGGAGCAAGCAGTTCCCAGGCTGATTGGGGGAAGAATGTTCAGCTGTGGCCATGCCCCAATCAGAGCTCAGATGGCCCTTATAAGAGGGCAGTGGACCAGGAGCAGACTGTTTCCTCCAACAGTGGAGGGAGACAGGCCTGGCTGCTGGGGAGCGTACCAGAGTAGGAGCAGGGTTAAGTAGCTCCGGCCTGGAAACCCCACAGGCTGCAGGCCTAGGGTAAGGCAGGTACTGGGGCTGCAGGGGGCAGCTCAAAGGTAGGCAGAGGCAGCAGGTCCAAACCCCCCCTTGCCTGTAATGATTGGCTTATACACTGCAGTCCACCCAATGTGCAGGGGCTCAATGGTGACTGGCAGTAGTCAAAGGGTGAGGTGAGGTGGGGATAGTGGGTGGGGGTGAGGTGGGGACAGGAGACCCAGAGACTGTGGAGGTATTGCCAGGGTTTAGCACCCTGGGTAGAAGGGGCACTGGGGTCTGGGAGGAACATGCGGCAAGCGGGACACCGGCCTGCAGAGGGTGCTCTGGAGGCTGGAAGAGCTAATTCCCTGATAGACTAGCAGGAGGCACCACAGGGGTGAGTCCTGCCCTGTGACAATGTGGTAAGGATTTTATCTTGAACCAAGTCTAGTTTTAACAACTAGAAAGCATTGTATCTTTATTTCTCTTGTAATGATCTCTGACTTTAAGACCATGTACTTTGTTAAATAAATTTATTTTGTTTTTTAATCAAAACTAATCCAGATGTATGTTTAAACTGAACTGCTTGGGTAACTCCAGTTAAAGTATCAAATTGGAAGATATTGATTCTTTACAGGAGAAAAGAACCTCTCATATTTGAACTGCCCAGGAAAGGGCTAGACAGTGGGAGGGAGGGGAAATTCAGGACTGGGAGTGCGTGTTGGGGCCACCTTGCAGGTAGTAACCAAGGCTGGTGGAAGCCAGTTGCTAACAGGCTGCTGGGCCAGGGCTGTACCTATGCACAGACACTCAGGGTATGACCAGATACTGTTAAACTGTTTGTGAGTGGCCCAAGTTGAGAGGTATAACAAAGCATTATAAGGCTGTTAGGATATAGATATTCAGGCCTGCCTGTAGAGGCCTATACTTTAAGAAGTATCATTTAGCTAGTAATAGAGGTATACAAGAAAGAATCTGTGTAAGGGCCTTCTCTCACTGTGACAGTCTGAGGCCCTGTTCTTAGGCCAATGCTTTTGGCTAAGCAGCAGAGGCAGCCATAAGCTGGGAAGCGAATGGTCACATCCTCACATTCCAAACTAGTCAATATGGGGCTGTTAGCAAGATGATCCAATCTATCACCTCCAGAGAAAGGGAAGAGCCTAGAAGATGTAAAAGGAAATTTCATTTGATAGTTTTCTGTCTGGTAAGAACTCACTTATCAATAGACCCAGCTAGGAAACCCTTATGTCTTTATAGCTGTAGTTGTGAAATCCTTACTTCTGTATTGTTTTGTCATTGTAGTTCCCACTTTGCTATTGTTTATTTGTATGGTCTCTGTCTGGTTCTGTGATTGTTTCTGTCTGCTGTATAATTAATTTTGCTGGGTGTAAACTAACTAAGGTGGTGGGATATAATTGGTTAGCTAATCATGTTCCAATATGTTAGGATTGGTTAGGTAAATTTCAGTAGAATGATTGGTTAAGGTATAGCTAAGAATATTACTATATAAATTAGCAGCAAACAGGAAGTAAGTTGGGATTCGAAAATAAGGTAAAAGGAACTTGGATTTAAGCTTGCTGGAAGTTCACCCCAACAAACATTGAATTGTTTGAACCTTCGGACTTCGGGTATTGTTGCTCTCTCTCCATGAGAGAAGGACCAGGGAAGTGGGAGAGTGAAAGAATAAGCTCTCTAACAAAGGCCCTCAGGGTTATGGTGCAGTTGGTGACAATCTCTCACTGGTCTGGATTGCACCTGAGAATCTGACAACATAATTTATGAACTTAATGTATTTTTGTCAAGGTTCCTCCCCCACTCTGAACGCTAGGGTACAGATGTGGGGACCTGCATGAAAAACCTCCTAAGCTTATCTTTACCAGCTTAGGTCAAAACTTCCCCCAAGGTACAAAATATTCCACCCGTTGTCCTTGGACTGGCCGCTACCACCACCAAACTAATACTGGTTACTGGGGAAGAGCTGTTTGGATGCGTCCTTCCCCCCAAAATACTTCCCAAAACCTTGCACCCCACTTCCTGGACAAGGTTTGGTAAAAAGCCTCACCAATTTGCCTAGGTGACTACAGACCCAGACCCTTGGATCTTAAGAACAATGAACAATCCTCCCAACACTTGCACCCCTCCTTTCCTGGGAAATGTTGGATAAAAAGCCTCACCAATTTGCATAGGTGACCACAGACCCAAACCCTTGGATCTGAGAACAATGAAAAAGCATTCAGTTTCTTACAAGAAGACTTTTAATAAAAATAGAAATAAATAGAAATGAAGAAATCCCCCCTGTAAAATCAGGATGGTAGATATCTTACAGGGTAATTAGCTTCAAAAACATAGAGAACCCCTCTAGGCAAAACCTTAAGTTACAAAAAAGATACACAGACAGAAATAGTTATTCTATTCAGCACAATTCTTTTCTCAACCATTTAAAGAAATCATAATCTAACACATACCTAGCTAGATTACTTACTAAAAGTTCTAAGTCTCCATTCCTGGTCTATCCCCGACAAAGACCAGCATATAGACATACACACAGACCCTTTTGTTTCTCTCCCTCCTCCCAGCTTTTGAAAGTATCTTGTCTCCTCATTGGTCATTTTGGTCAGGTGCCAGTGAGGTTACCTTTAGCTTCTGAACCCTTTACAGGTAAGAGGAGCTTTCTCCTGGCCAGGAAGGATTTCAAAGGGGTTTACCCTTCCCTTTATATTTATGACAATTTTAGAAGTAGATTTAAAAGGCAGCATGAACATCGAACATGAATGGACACACTAAATATTACATGTCATAAAATGGTGTCGTGTTATTGTATAATATGAGGTAAATGCTGAGGAGCTGGCAAAGTCTGTTCTTGTATTTATCTGTTAGGAGACAGATATCCACCACCTTTGACATTTTTCCCACTGTACTTTTCCCTCAGTTCCAACTTCACAAACCAGTTGAGAAAGTATATCTATGTACTTAAGGCCAGAACTGGCGAAGAAGGGAGTAAAAACATGACACCAAAAAATCCACTAGGCACTTTGCTATTCCCAATCTACTTCACGTGGCAGATCCAACAGTAATGGAGGTGGGGGCAACACAAAATCCTCAAATACAGTCCCCAGTATCTCTCTTGCACTGTGTGTCAGGCACTTCCCAGGCCTGGCACTGCTAACAATCAAGTGTCTGGGAGTTTTAACATAGAATTCAATGGAAATAATTGAGCCATTTCCTCGTGGGTTTTTTTGGAGGGGGGGTGGTGGTTTGTTTTGGTGCGGTTGGAGGTTTGTCATGTAACAACCAGCCTGACTACTAATAAAGTCCTGAGACCTGCCCAAGCACAAGCATTAGTAGTGTCTGCCTTTTCCTTGCTCCATTGCCCCAGATAAAACTGGTTCACCCCCCCCGCAAAAAAAAAACACATTTGAGTAGCCCAAAACATTTTGTGAATTCATAGCAAAGTTGGTTTAAAAAAATTCCCCTCCCCTGAAATGTATACATTTTGTTTCATTCGTTTGTTTCATTTTGACATTGAAAATGTCAAAACATTTCAATATTTTTGTTCAAAATTACTTTAAATTTAGAATTTTACTTTTTTTTAAAAAAAGTTTAAATTCTCAGAACAAAAATCTTTCATTTTTGGGTCAAACTAAGTATTTTGTTTGACCCAAAACACGTTTTCCCCCAATGAACTGAAAACTCTGTTATTTGCACAGCCCTAGCTCCAGACTCCTACATAAGATTATGCTGCACAGCAAATAATTATCAAGGTCCTTTGGGACAGGAGCGTGACTTGGGATTCAGTATGCACCAGGACCTGAGTAATAACCCCCTTATTAAATAAATCTTATGTAGCAAGGGAATAGGAGACTTCAGCTACTCCATGGAATTATGTTTAGTAAAAATGGGTGCATTTTAAGCAAAAACTGCACAATTTCAAAGGAAGGCAGAAGTGTTCACCATTATTTTACTAAATGAAGCAACATTAATTATCCTTGCTGGAAATTCTTACACAAATACCTAGTTTATTTTTGTTTTAATTCAGACTTTTGTACAATCCAGATATTGGTGAGAATCTTTATGTTTCAATATACACTAGAAATATACTTGTTTAGTTACAGATGCAATTATTTTTCCCTTCAAAGGAAAAAGGATATTACATTTGGTTGAAAATAAACCTAAATCTAAAAAGATGCATCAGGGAATAAAAAGAAGTAGCCTCCCAGCAGAATTTAGGAGCCTAACTTAAAGGACCAATTTCTGAAAATCTTGCCCAACAGGTTTTATGCCTGTGATCCCTTCCCAGCTCCCTTTCTTAAAGGGGATTATCATTCAGGGGAAGCATCAGACCACTTGTGGTCACTTTTATTGAGACATTCTAGTCAAAGAGATGAGACTTACATTTTATCCTGTAAGTCGCAAGAGTCAGGCTCACGCAGTAGGAGTTTCACATCTGAAGATGTACCACAGGGAATGTCCTTTCCGCCCTTGTATGCTTTTTTGGCATATAGGTGAGTTACAAATGGCTGGAATAGCTTTTATTAAGCATCAAGTCCTTGCCTTATATTAGCTGAAAAACAAATTTTGAAATAAACAGGAAAATAAATCTGTCGGTTCCCCTGACCCCCAACACACACACACACTATCCCACGTCTTTTGTTCCCAAAATGTATCTTCATGTACTCAAGCAAGTGACAGATTTAGGAATGAACTTGACTCAGTTGCAACAGGTAAGACAATTTCGTTCAAATATATTCTGGTATACCATGCTTCAGAGGGGAAAATTAAATGATCTCTTACCTGTCCTTTCTCTGCAGCAGAGGAGAAGACAGTGAGGCCTTCTCTTTGATGTATGTGAAAAAGCATCTCTTTCAGCATGTCTCTCAAAATACCTTGCCAGGTGCCTGGTGTCTCTTTCTCTCCTGAAAAGGAAGGAATTCCCTGTTTTACACAGGCCTAAAACCTCAGTGTACATTTGGGCTTTATTAAATGAGGTTTATGAAACCATCTTGTAGATTTGTTTACTTCTGTCAAATTAGACTGGTTATTTAGCTGAGTGAAATCTGTTCTTGTATTCAAGAGAATGACTTCCAAGAATGTGTGAGATTAAAAATAATTAAGTGTGTCTAAACCCTAAGTGCTCTAGTCAAACATTTACTTATCTCTTTCACACACACACACACACACACACGCACACCCCTTTCCTCTTTTTTTTTTCTGCTCTTACTTAGGTTCAGAATCGTTTGGATTTTTCTTCCTGACCTCAATTGTAAATTCATGGATCTCAAGCAGCCATGTCTCATGTATACTGTAAGCACTAATATAGTAGATGAATTAATGAGAGAAAGAAGAGTGAGGCTCATTTTGTTTTACCAATTGCTATAAACAAATTAGATTTTTCTTAGTTTTTTTGTTTGATTGTTTTGCTTTAATTCAATGCTCATGAAATTTAGGAACAATAAAGAGAGCTGAAGCCATGTATACTATGAATAGTTCTTATGCAAACTTTCTCAGAAAGCACACTCAATTTAATATTAAAGTGGAATATCACTGGTATTTGTTTTCCCAGGTCTGTTGAACAGAAGCTGCCAATTATACATATGCAGCAATTTTGTGATGTTGACAAAGATAAGACCAAGATCACATCATGGATTTTAGCCTCCCAATTTTGGACAAGGTATTGAGAAGATCACAGCAGAGCAACTCTGCTACCGTTTGGAATCTTCCAATGACCAGGACACTGGTCAGATTTTTGGACCTGGCATATTGCACCAGTGCTCCAAAGAACACACAGATTCCTATTTATGTCTGGGAGTAATTTAGAGTGTTGATAATTATATTAAAAGGTTCCTGGGACAGCTTTTGTCTCTATCTGACATATTCCCTCCCCTTATTATTTTAGAGCAGTTGGTACCCTTGTGCTAAGAGGCCATGGATCTGAACATCATGGGGCAGAACATTGTTAGTGAAAGGCCATCAACCTTGGAATTGGCTATTCTCATTAGTGTAGCAGAGTGAGAGTTGACTGACCTTCAGAGCATGGTGTGAAGCCCATCAGCTTTCTCAAGTTTTTGTCTGAGATGTGTGGGGTGGAGACTGTTTTCAAGAGTTTAGTTTTGTCAACAAGTGTGTTGTTTTTTGGGTGACCCTGCTTATTAGTTCATAGACATATGATGGGAGGCACAAGTGACAATGATTTAGGTTATTTTACTGGTTTTAAGGAGGGTCCATCCTAGTAATCTTTGAAGTCTTATGTCAATAGGAGCAGAATAAATGGCAAAATTCCCTTTGACTTCAGAAGAACTGAACTTGGCCATGGGTCCATGTACAGTTTTTGTATACAAATTAGGCCTTACATAAAAACTGTATAGGGACCTATGGCCTAATTCTGTTCTACTGAAGTCAAAGAGAATTTTGCCGTGTATGTCAATGGGAGCAGAATCAGACTCAAAACACCATCCTGGCCACTATGGATGTAGAAGCCCTCTACACCAACATTCCACACGAAGATGGACTACGGGCCATCAGAAACAGTATCCCTGATAATGTCACGGCAAACCTGGTGGCTGAACTTTGTGACTTTGTCCTCACCCATAACTGTTTCACATTCGGGGACAACGTATACCTTCAAATCAGCGGCATTGCTATGGGTACCCGCGTGGCCCCACAGTATGCCAACATTTTTATGGCTGACTTAGAACAACGTTTCCTCAGCTCTCGTCCCCTAACGCCCCTACTCTGCTTGCACTACATTGATGACATCATCATCTGGACCCATGGAAAAGAGGCCCTTGAGGAATTCCACCATGATTTCAACAATTTCCATCCCACCATCAACCTCAGCCTGGCCAATCCACACAAGAGATCCACTTCCTGGACACTACGGTACTAATAAGCGATGGCCACATAAACACCACCCTATACCGCAAACCTACTGACAGCTATGATTACCTACATGCCTCCAGCTTTCATCCAGACCACATCACACGATCCATTGTCTACAGCCAAGCTCTACGATACAACCGCATTTGCTCGAACCCCTCAGACAGACAAATACCTACAAGATCTCTATCAAGCATTCTTACAACTACAATACCCACCTGCTGAAGTGAAGAAACAGATTGACAGAGCCCGAAGAGTTCCCAGAAGTCACCTGCTACAGGACAGGCCCAACAAAGAAAATAACAGAATGCCACTAGCCATCACCTTCAGCCCCCAACTAAAACCTCTCCAACGCATCATCAAGGATCTACAACTTATCCTGAAGGACGACCTATCACTCTCACAGATCTTGGGAGACAGGCCAGTCCTTGCTTACAGACAGCCCCCAACCTGAAGCAAATACTCACCAGAAACCACACACCACACAACAAAACCACTAACCCAGGAACCTATCCTTGCAACAAAGCCCGTTGCCAACACTGTCCACGTATCTACACAGGAGACACCATCATAGGGCCTAATCACATCAGCCACACTATCAGAGGCTCGTTCACCTGCACATCTACCAATGTGATATATGCCATCATGTGCCAGCAATGCCCCTCTGCCATGTACATTGGCCAAACTGGACAGTCTCTACGTAAAAGAATAAATGGACACAAATCAGACGTCAAGAATTATAACATTCAAAAACCAGTCAGAGAACACTTCAATCTCTTTGGTCACTTGATTACAGACCTAAAAGTGGCAATTCTTCAGCAAAAAAACTTCAAAACGCAACTCCAATGAGAGATTACTGAATTGGAATTAATTTGCAAACTGGATACAATTAACTTAGGCTTGAATAAATGGAAATGGATGTGTCATTACACAAAGTAAAACTATTTCCCCATGTTTATTCCTCCCCCCCTCCCCTGTTCCTCACATGTTCTTGTGTCAACTGCTGGAAATGGCCCACTTTGATTATCACTACAAAAGGTTCTCCCCCCCCCCCCCGCCCCGCTCTCCTGCTGGTAATAGCTCACCTTTCGTGATCACTCAGTGTGTATGGTAACACCCATTGCTTCATGTTCTCTGTGTATATAAATCTCCCCACTGTATTTTCCACTGCATGCATACAATGAAGTGAGCTGTAGCTCACGAAAGCTTATGCTCAAATACATTTTTTTAGTCTCTAAGGTGCCACAAGTGTTGTTCTTTTTGCAGACTCATAAATGTTACTAAGATGGGCACATCTTAAAACCAGTCAAATAAATTATCACTTGTGCCTTCCATTCAGAAATTGAACTATTGTCTAATTTTAGAGCAGAAAGTCTACAAAAGCACAACAAACTGGTTTTTGAAATCTTTTCAACTATAGATGCATAGGAAATCCCAAGCAGCATTTGAATAGTGAAAACATCTATGAGCTTGAAGATTTATTTAGGTTTATTAATTAGGAGTAAGAAATATTTTAGGCTGAGTATCACGAGAAATGTACTGAAAGTTACTAGACTATAGAAAAGTCCTCCAATGGTAGTGGAGTAGACCAGCATGAACAAAGAAATAGAAAATATACTAGAGGACATTCTTTCCCTGGCCCCCCATCTCTAATTTCCATGATTCATTTTTGAGAGTAGCTATGAAGGTGAGTCACGTGTAAGGGGATACATTGGAGGCCTGGCACGCTCTCCTTCAGCGTCTGAAATCTCAGGCAGTGCCTGCAGTCATTTACTTTTCCACCTGAGGACCTTCTGAGCTCACAACACAGTTATACCTCCCACCTCAGTGTCCTATGCCTCTGCGTTTCTCAAGTGCCTCAAGGTTAATCAACTTGCCCTAAAGGGCAATAGCATGCTATTTAAACACAACCAAATAATGGGGTGTTACAGAGCTGCACCACCCTAGGGTCAGCAGGCCATCCGTTCAGTTTTCAACCAGACAGCCCTCTTCATTGATGGTTTGTCCCTCATTTGGTACTGAGACAAAACCAGATGTGCTTTTGTTCTGTGTCAGATGAGGGATGCCATTTTGAAGTGTGCACAACTCTGTGCCACCAGTGTAACCTCAAGGCTGCACCAGCAGGGGCAGACACACACACTTCAAAATGGAATCCTCCATGCAGTGTGACCTCATACTCACCATGCATGCAAGGTTACATCGGTGTTGGCATGTCCATGACATTCCCTGAAGTACCAACATGTCTGGGATTGTGTGAGGGGCCAATGTACCCCGGGGGAAACTAGGCGGACATTCCTCTCTCTGAATTCCTGGTCTCACAAGGACAGTATAACTGCTCGGGAGAGGCAGCTTACTTGTCTATGTTGTACCAATCCTGCTTCTCAGGCTGATGGGGGGTGGGGGTTCATAGCTCCTACTTCTTTTCACACCCCTTTTCAGACACTTTTCATCCTTGGGGATTAGGGATAGAACAGTCTCTGCACTTAGCTGGGTGCAACGACTGCAGTTCTACCCAGCCCTTACATGGGCCATGAAGGCACTCAGATATCACAGTGACAGTCTTATACACACCTTGGCAGACATACAGACAAAATGAGGGGGAACCAGGGAAGACTCCTTATGTCTGACTTAGTTTCCCTTCATTGTCGCCAGAATTATTCTTCACCCGTGTAAGAGCCAGACAGAATCTGGCCCACAGATGTCAAACTGCTGCAGATAAATGCTATTGAGAAACTTTTATCTGGCAGCAAGAAATTGGTTTCTTAAGGATGGATGTTCAGAATTTTACTTTGGTTAATTCAGCACATTCCTGTATGGAGGAATAAAAAGCGCTGAATAAAAATACATTTGAGTCCTGTCCTGATACAATAATGAACAGGAGGGAAAATGTATTCCTAGGATGTCTGGGGAGAATCTATTTATCTGCTAAAAATATAGGCCTGGTTTTACTGCCCATCCTTCAGTTTAGAGGCAGATGGCAAATATTCTTAACTTGAATTGATCCCAGCTAACAAAATAGACGAGAGAGAGGTATTAGCACACATACTAAATAAAAAAATAAAGAACCAATAACCCAAGGTCATTTTAAAAAATTAGCATCTGACTAGACCTTTTATGGTTTCTATGCAATTCTACTAATAACATCAAGGAATTTTAATACAATTTCAAGAGCAACATTATACCATTTAGGCTTAAGATACATGACCAGCCTTTGATTTTACAAAACCATCTTTCCAATAAAAGTGAAAAAAATTCATAATTGGCATTTTAAAATCTGTTTGTACTGTTCTTTATAATCCTGTATGAAACACAAATGGCATTTCTTCTGTTAGTGTAATAGAGCTCATTTTCAGATAATTTTATCATATTGAAAACCTTTAGAAATGCAGTATTTTATTACAAACACAATTTAAACCTGTCAAATACCATGACTAATATTGTAAGAAGCAATATTTTGACTTTTGTTGATCTTAGTGGGTCCCATTCTGCTGCAAGCCTTACTCAGGAAGAAAAAAAATGATGGTGAAGTAAAAAGTAGTTTGCAGAACCTGTGTGAACTAAAAACCTGCCAAATTGTGATACCTCTAATTGGAACACATTTACTGAAGTTGAATCACTGTTTTATACATCTATTATACACTAGTCAAACCCATGTAAAGAAGTTTTGCGAATTAATTGATCTTTAACGTAAATCTGAGAATTGTCTTAGATTAAACTTTTCAGACAAAGTGGGAAAATATCATATCATATAATTATAACTGTGATGGAGAAAGCAAGATTCTGCTCCTTTAAGACTATCACATTTAGAAAATCCAGTACCCGTGGAACACTGGCATCATTACATATCCATCACCTTCAAGTTTTAATCTTCCTGGCTCTGAATATGAATTCATACATACCGCAGTTGAACACCATTGATGTCAAAGGAGTTACTGCTGACTTGCTAAACTGTGAGATCAGAATCAGGCCCATATTTCCACTTAATATCAGTCTTTGATATCTGTCCCCCATTACCACAGTATCTGAACCTCTTACAATCTTTAATGTACTTATCCTCACAACACCCTCATAAGATATGAAAGTACTATTGTCTCCATTTCACAGGTGGGTAATGTGGGAACAGACACATTAAGTGACTTACGCACGTTCAAACAGAAGTCTGTGGTGCAGCAGGTAACTGAACCTGAATCTTCTGAGACCCAGGCCAGCATCCTAACTATTGGACCATCCTTAAAATACTTCTGAATAGACCACCACACTCTATTATTTTCTTCTTTTGCCTGTGTGATATGCAATTCTTTAGTGTATTGATGTGATGTCCAGGCTCCTAAAGCCAGGCTTGGGAGTCCCCACGCAGCTGCCATATCCCCACCCAATGGCGACTGAAACCAGACAGGCTGGGAAGCTACGAGGGGTATAGCCCCAACCAAGGCACCTCCCAAGGAAGCTCTGATTGGAGGATTGCCCAGCTCCACTGACTGGTACAACTACACTATGTAAGCCAGTGGGGAAACAAGAAGTTTGTTCGAGCAACAAGGTGGTTGTGGTAGCATTGGACTCTACTCATGCCTACCTCCGGCACCCAACTCTGTTCTTGGTTCCACTCTTATTCCTGCCTTTGCTCCTGTTCTAACCATGCTCCTGGTCTGTGGTTGATCTTTTCCTTTCCTCCTGCCCTTACACCTAACCTCTAATCCTCAGTGACCAGTCCTGGCTCTGACCCCAGCCTCTGATATCTGACGTTGTCTCAGGCTTGATGCTGGCTCTGGCATTTGATATCTGTCCTCAGCTCTGACCTTCCACTTTGATTCCTGTTTCTGACTCTGGCAACTGGCAGCTGACTCTGGTGCCAACCCTTGGCTTTGTTCCCCAACCTGGACACCTGCACCGCCCACTAGACATGACTCCTGCTCTGACCATTAAGCTAGACCACCTATATCCCAGGCCATAGCAGTTAGCAGAACTGCAAGTTGTTTGTAACAAATCAGTTTCCTTTGCACAGAGCAAAGAATTATAAATAACATCTAACCAAACAAAACCCGCTAATAGTTGGTTTAATCTAAAGGTCTATAAAAATACCAGACTCAAACAATGTCAGTTTGAATATGTACTTTAACCTCAAAAAAGATGAGCTGCCAGTAAAGACAAAATTAAGGGTATGTCTGGATTTAAACTGCTACATCACTGCAACTGTGCCACTGTAGTGCTTCAGTGTAGAAACTACCTGTGCCGATGGGAGGAGTTCTCCCATCAGTGCAGGTAATCCACCTCCCAGAGAGGCAGTAGTTAGGTCAAAAGAAGAACTTTTCCATTGACCTAGAACTGTCTAAACCAGGTATTAGGTTGGCATACCTACGTCTCTCAGGGGTATGAATTCTTCACAGCCCTGAGAGAAGTAGCTATGCCAATGGGGAGAGAGCTCTCCTGATGGAATAATTAAACCAGCCCTAATGAACAGCGGTACCGATGTTGGCAGGAAAGCATCTCCCACCAACATAGCATTGTCCCCACTGGCACTGTTGTTGGTAAAACTTTTGTCAGTCGGGGTGTGGAAAAAATCACACACCTGACCGACAAAATTTCACAGACAAAAGTGCAAGTTGTTAGCCTAAGTTCATAGAATAGAAAATAACCATGGGAATCATGTTTCACACACAATGGTCCAATCTGAATCTCAGTTACACAAGTATTAAACAGGTTCAACACCACTGGGCCCAATTCAACACTTCCTGTTACCTTGTGTTGTCACAGCTATGATAAATGGATGCAAAACCCTATCACTGATTTGGCAGCATTTTTACACCCACTTTGAACATACTGTAAATGACACACAGGGCTAGTCATCTCTATGCTTCATTTGGTGCAGAGGAATGGGGGAGGGGTGTGAGAGCTTCTGACACGATATCTTCTTTCCCAGAGCTTGTAACACAGGGGATATGCCAAAAGTAGTAGCTGCATGTGTTGAGGTAGGAAGAGGAGTGGCCAGATCAGGATGCACTCTGGATATCCCTAGCTGGTACATGATTCATAGCTGGTGCATGATTCCAAGAGGACTATCCTCACCTGGCACAAGTTATAGAATACCCTATGCTGTTCAACCCTGTACTAAGGGTGGGGCTAGGGCAGCTATTATTTGCTCCCTGACAGCCCTTTTGTTCTGCTGTGTCCAGCAGAAGCTGGGGCAGATTCCCCTCTCCTGGGGCCTGATCTTCTTCCTATTGAAATGAATGGCAAAACTTCCATTGTTGTCATTGGGAACAGGATTATGCCCTCAAGTGGTAGTTGTCTTACCTGTTTGTGTGTCCTGTACACCAGGGGAGATGAAGTAGAAAATTTGTTTTCTACACTGATGTCCCAATTCCTGTGACTGCAGAGCACCCTCTGTCATGGAGTGTGGGGGAGTCAGGGCCCTGCACCCCCACCCCCTGCTGCGTCACACCCTCACAATTGGAATTGATTGGGCTCCAAGAGTGCAGAATGCTACCAGCCAAGCTATAGTGCTGACAATGTGAGAATCCTTTCATAGCAGGTGCTAATCTAAATAACTTCTACAACAGCCAGTATTGTATAAAGTGCACTGGTGTTTTGGACAGTTGGTCATGGCCCTGCTAAATCAGAGGCTTACAGAACAACAAGTTAGTTATATTCAGACTTCGACTATATGGCTGTGCAAAATAATACTTACTTTATTTGATTGTATCTTAAGTGTTACCATTTTTAGAAAGATGCCCTTTAGGTTAATTTTTGAGTCCACACACACTCCTGGTTTTGAACTGAATGCCCACAGTTTCATGTTGTTATACTCATCTTGCAATGGGAAGCCATTAGAAACAGAACTGAGGGCTCCTGCCCACCTTTAGAGTAAAGAAATCGCTGACTTTCAGCAAGTTGGGTGCATTCAAAATTTGTTTTCTGTTCAAAGTACATAAGTTGTAAGGATGAGTGAGAAGAAGATCTGTGTCTCCTCTGTCTTTGCCCTGCAACTTGATTTCCATTGAGAGGTTATTGAAGACACAAACTAAAACTTTTTACATCCCCCAAACTACCTAGAGATTTCACTGTTGGAAAGTGTTGTTCTCTTCTTAACGGTCAAACAGGGCAACTTCAAACACACAGCTAGGTTTTTGGCATAATATTTTCTTACAGAGGCTTTCAATCTGAAAGAGATTCTGGAAATGTTCACAGGAGAATATGATCAACAGTAGTGTCCTTGTGACTTTGATATCATGAGCTCACTATACCAATACAAGGTGTGCCATATTAATCACTAATGTCTGCTCATCACTGGATCGGATGCTAGACTCATCTGCCATAGTAAGGTCTATATCCCTTGATTGTTAGCAGCAGTCATCTTACTGAAATAAGAATTATAGGATGTTTGGCATCCTAAATATACATTTGACTGATATAAATGTTGTCTTGTTCAAAAGATGTAACAATAATTTTTATCACGTTCTCAACATAATGGCATTTGTGTCATTGTGCAATTATGATAACTAGTTGCCCTATTACCACCAGAGAATTGAAAAACTCTGTGGTAATATTGAAGATAAGATTTACAACAAGGACTTTTCATCCAAATGATACAGACTTAGAAAGCTTTTGACAGCAGCGATGTTATGACTTCTGTGAACTCAGATTATCATAAATTGCTGTAACCTGTAAAAGATAGTGCTTGGATTTTGCAAATATGACAATTGTTTTAAATGTATGTTGAATGTTTTTAACACCCTAATGATTTGCCAAATGATTGAAACAGGGTTCTTAAATGAAAGGCCTCAGGATAGATCCAGTTGCCTTTCTTATTACATTTCTTAAGAGTTCCAAAATTTGCATTTTAACTAATCTTTTAGGGAAACCAAATTTAAAGCTTTTATTTCAAACTTCAGTGAATGACCTTTGGGACTATTTATGTTTTTTCAGCTGAATATATTGCAAAATTTCACTGAACATATAATACTGTATATGGCCAAATGATCAAAGCGTCTTTTGTACTTCTAAGAAAAGACAGAACAATACTGTATATAAATGCAGTGTAGGACAATTTGCTTTAATTAAGTTGTTACGTTAATGAAACAGATGATGTTAAATGAGCAATAACAGGGCTTATCCCTTTGTGGTTAGCTGAAGCCAAATTCTATCATCACTTATACTGGTGTAAATCGGGAGTAACTTGGTTTCAATTAAATTCCTCTGGATTGATACTAGTGTAACAGAGGGCTGAATTTGGATTGTGGTTTTCAGGCTGGTATTTTTGTGTGCTTGCTATCTTATGGTTGAATATAAAGTATTTTTATTAAATAACCCTGAAGAAATAAGTGCTATAAATGGAATTCAGTTGCATATTTTTATTGTGCGGCATTCTACTAAAAATGTTGCATGTCATATTTCTTCCATGCCCAAATAACCGCAATTACAAATACTGTATATTCAAGTAAAAAGTCATATAAATAGAATAGAATATAAATAGAAACTTCTCGCTCAAAAATAAAAGGGGGGGGGAACTTTAGAGAATAGGATTATATTTCTTTGGAAGCTGACTATGTAAACTTGGTATCATCATTTGAGCCAGATCCTGTGTCTCCGAATAAAAACTGATTTCCCTTACAAGTCAGAGTAGTAAGGAGATAGCTTTCATGTTTAAGACAGAAACGTAACGCATATTAATCACTTCTATTTTTCCAAGGAAACTGAATGTTAAATCATCAGAGTTTGTCATGAGTGTTAAATTAATTGACACTCAGGTAATGAAATAAAGTTTTAGTTCACTAAGATTTAGTGTTATGGCAGTAGTTTGGTCTTGCTAAAGACAATAGCTAATTTTAAATGTCACTTTTCATTAGTGTCATTTTTATGAGCCTCCTACTACTGCTAAGATCAGGATGATTGTGACATATGGCAGACAAATTCAGTTTCTTGTCCTGCTCCATCTTGCTCCAGAAGCCAGCATTCTTATGAAGGTAGCTTATCTTCTGGAAGAAGAAAAGGATGTGCTGCTTTCACACTGTAGCAAGTCTGTGGCCAGTTAATAAAAAACATTGGATTCCTCAGCTAAAAATATAATGGCTTTCACAAAGATGACCTCCAGGGAGAATAAGTAGTACTTTTATTAAATTTTGCAACCTTTAAAGAATGCATTCATTATGACTGTAAGGGGCAGATCCTCAGCTGTTGTAAATTGTCATAGCTTTATTTAAGTCAATTTAAATGGTACATTACAAAGATATGGGGGAAATGGAATTTCCACCCAATAATAAACCCATTACACTGCACTGAGTAAACAGATATAGCTTGCATCACACCCTGTAGGCCAACAAACTCAGACTAGACCTACACTGAGAATGTCCCACTAGCAGCTACAGATATTCAAATCTAGAGATGATTTAGTGAAGATTGATCACTGGAGTGCATGGGATGAGAAACCTTCCCAGGCAGAGGAAGTTTTAAAAGATTAATATAATTGGCTTGAATTGCAGCCAGTGCAATATACAGAGGACTTGTGTAATTTGTTCTGTTTTGCACAGGCCGCAGCTTTTCAGTGGTCATCAGGGAAAGCAGCAGCCCCATGTAGCATGTTACCATAATGCAATCCTGGGGAGAAGTGGGGTGGGGCATTGGGGAATCACAAAGCCATGCCTGTCAATCACAAAGGTCCACATCTGAGAAAAAATGCACAAACAAAGTGCAGATGGAGAAAAATTAGCTTGTCCACCACTGTGGACTGAGGCTCTGGGAGCAATTGAAATCTAGAATACATTTAACTGAACCCTCAGTGGCTGGAGCAAGCACCATTCCTGCAATTATCTCTGGTTACTTCCCTCAACCAATTAGCAGCATTTATGTCTCAGGATTAAGTCTCCTTTTATCTCGTTCCCTGTCTTGACAAGACACTAGAAAAGTAGACACATTGTACTGTCTAGTTCCAATGAAACAAATACATGTATCTAAGTGTTATCAGCACACAGTGGTGCCACTGTTGAGCAAATAGCCCTGCTGTCTCCCCAACAGTCATAGATGCATGTTTGTGGGGACAGAGGGAGCAGGGCAAAAAGGGTGACAATCATATTCTGTATCATTTTTCAAGAGATTATTCCAGACTGAGGAGCCATTACCCACCATATTCTTTGGGATGTCATTGACAGCAAAAAAAAAAAAAAAAAAAAAAAAGGGGAGGGGGGTAATTCCATTCTCTGGGGCTTGCAGTCACCAGTCAATTAAACCACCCTGGTCAAGCGTATCAGAGAGTGCTGATAGATTTTAAAACAATGAAAATGGACAGCCATCTCCGTCCATCACACAGAAGAGACCTTCAACCGAAGGGGCCAGCACAAACCAGAATGAAAGGAATAAGAAAATCACGGAGCTCTAGATAGAGTAGAATACATTTTCCTGCCACCACCTTCTCAATCTTGCCCAAAATGCAAGTTTTTTAACTAGCAGACCACCATCACTGGGCTCCTAAATCCATATCTGGGCACCTAAATAAATGGGGATATTTTCAGAAGTGCTGAGCTCCTGCATCCCATTCAGATATAGTGTCACAAAAAGATATCTATTATATTGCCACCAGTAGCAAAGCAAACAGCACTAAAACTATACTCTGTGTACATCATATACAGCTCAAAATAAAAATAGGGCTATGGATGACTTCCTAGTTCCTAACACAGTCTTTTTTAATCGAAATATCCTTCTACCAATATAGAAACAAATTAAATTTGCCTGGATGATCTTGATCCACATTTGGGTATTAAGAAAGGTCTAAGTTAGCTATATGGTGTTTAGTATTGAAACATAGGAGTACTAGCAATTTTTGATGCTGCTTCTGGCCTTAGCACTATCATTATGTCTATTTTTGGTCCACTACTCTTTTTGCCTACTTTGATGCTCCCTGAGAAACATGTTTTGTCATGAGAGGTCACAGAGGACAACATAGTTTCCTGAATTTCTTAGGAACATCTTGACACAGATTTATTTCACGACTAGGTGGAAGGGTAGAATCCATTCTGTCTATGGCTTGTTAGTCAAGTAACGTCATTAAGCTTGGGAAAACGATGTAATTTTTTTCACTTACATAAAAGTCAGTGGCCAGCTTAGGGTGCCTTCCGATATTCTGTCTTGCAGGAAGAGATGCAGTTGCTGAACAAGTGAAGACAAAAGAATCACTCACATTCCCCCCCTGGACTTCTTCGGCACTTAGTTTAAAATAGGCTGGAATGTTAAGTAAATAAGACTGAAAGTGAGAAAAAGTATCTCTTCTATTTGTGCTTGATAGTGTCATAGTGCCAATATATGCAATGTATGAATTGTTGCTGTTTCAAAAGCCTCCAAAGCACACAAGTAGTACTGGACATGAAATCCTCACTTCTAATGTGCTAAAACATTCTTTGAGGTAACATTCTGACATATTGTTTTCTTCTTGGTTCTGAATCACGATTATTTTTGTTCTGACAGAATATGTCCACACTTCCTATATGATACTCATAATATGCTTCCAGCAATGGGTTTTTTTAATCTGTAAGTGGGTACTATTAAGGAAAGACTGGAACGTAACCTGAAAAGCTCAGGGCATTGTATTTGCTTTAAAAATGTAAGTTTCCAAACAAATACTATCCTATCTTCATAAACCAATACAAGATGATGCTATGTGACTAGTCATTGTGTGGTATGATCAACTATACTCTAGTGCTGAAATGAGACTAATGTCCAATATGCCTAGACATATGAGCAAGATTCTCAGCTGGGCTCAGCGGGATAAGGGTCTGCAAAGGAGCAGGCACTGTCTCCACTGACTTTGGCATAGTTTGTAGCAGGTTTGAGACTGATCTAAACATGCAGGTCCTCTTAAGTTACCGTCCACCACCTGAGAATAAACAGCAGTGTTCCAGCCACTCCCTGAAGATACCCTCTACACTTGAGCAACTAGCTATGACCATTCTGCATTTACTGATCATGACTCCACCACACTGGAAGACTTCTCAGCTAAGGACAGCTGGCCACTTTCTGGTCCCTCTGTGCTGCCAGAGCAGCATAAAGGGGTTGGATTACAAGAGAGAATATGGGCCAATATGTACAGAAGTTCCATGGTGCCTCTGGATCCAAACTTCTCCAAAGTTTAAGAAGAATTTACAGGTCATAGTTGACATATGATGGGCAATTTACTTTGTTTTAATTTTTCATACTGGATGAGGCCCAGCCCAGTGATTTCAGATAGACTACCATAAGACCTTACTTTGAAGACAGAGCTACATTTGTTCTTGACTGAAGGGACGGAAAAAAAATACAATGAAACAAAGTATGTAACAAATTAATAATGGAGAAAAATAGTCTAAATAACTTAAGTTTTTTCCAACAGACTTTACCAGCAGGTAGAAAATGAAAAATGAAATCTGTGCAAATGAGTCCAGCTTTCAAAACAACAACAACAACAACAAAAATGTATTGCTCTTTCTTCTTTTTGTTAAGGATACGTACTGACTTCATGGTATTATTCCAGCAAGCTGTGAATGATGATGCATGAAATGAAAAATCACAGCCCAGTGCACAGCAAGAATACAGACAATGCTCTGCTGTCACTGCTCTACTTTTTAATAGTGTATTGATATACCATGTTCTCTTCTGACACAGCAGCATAGTAACAAGAACTCAGAGGAACTTCACTTTGTTAGTTATTGGAGCCCTTTCAGCTACTTGTACCCAACCTTATAGGAGAAAGACAAAATTCCAATATTGCAACACAGCTCATAAAACTTAATTTGAACTCCAAGCTTAATTTGAGTAATATTCCCCCCCTTAATTGCAGGTAGCACCAGCTGGAGCCAATTGAAGACTTTTTTTTAAAAGATACACAAGACAAAAATCTCCCACTAAACAGACTAGTCATTCTGAGTGACTATTTAGTACCTGTATTTCCCCTCTTGTACTTGGTGATAAGGACAGGCCTCTTCAGAAGAGAGACAAACAACTAGGCCCATTATAATCTTACAACCAGTGCATGTAAAGATAAGAAGTGTCTAAGCTCAATCAAAACACATGCCCTCTCTTCTAAGAAGCCATCTCAAAGAGACTTCAGGGAGGTGTGCAGGGTCAACCATAATCCCATTTTTCATCAGCAGAGCATTGCAGAATAGTTCTTAGTGAGTCAGAAGTTACATTGAACAGACTTTTGGATATTGGATGAACCATGGAACTGACAGAGTCAGAGCCCTAAATATGGAAGATAATGTGCAATCTGTGTGTACACTGAAGTCATGCAAGTTGTAGTCCCAGCAGGGAAATAAGACTGTGTCACAGATCATTTGCAGCAGCAGATGTGTGTTTGAATCCCCACCCAGGAAGAAACTAAGATTTCCCAGAGAAAAAGAGAAACAGAGAAAAGGAAAAAAAAATCCTACACCACACTATATGGGCCAATGCCTACTGGGAGAGGACAGATTTCAAACCCAAAGCAGCAAAAGGAAAACCCATCCAATATCCATGTATCACCAAGATATGGACTTCAGGCAGGTAAAAGACAATACTAGTGTTGCTAACAGAATTGGTCAAAAATTCTCCAACAGAACATTTAATTTTCCATTGATGAATGAATATTCATCAAAATCAAACATCTTTTCGGAGACCATTCAATTTTGACAAAGTTGTGATGGAATCCTCCTACCAGGCAGCTTTTGAAACCTGCCTCACGTCCTGCCTGCTTGTCACCCAGCTCCTCGGCAGCATGCCTGACCGACTGCTGGGAAGCTCAAACTTCCTGGCTCTTCAGCAGCCCACCTGAGGGGCTACTAGGGAGCTGAGAACCTGGAAGCCTGAGCTCCTAAACTCCTTGGGAATTGGCCTCATGGGGAGCTGGGAAGCACTTAGACCCCCTCTATATGGTAGCCCGTCAGTCCACTGGGCAGGATGACTGGAAGCCTGGGAATGCCAGCCAGCAAGCTCCCAGCCTCATGGCTTCTTGGCAGGCTTAGGCTCCAAGAATGTGTGGCTCTGAGGAAGCCCACCACATAGACGGTCCAGAGCCAGGCTTCCATTCTCTCATTAATATCATAATGTTGGGGTTTTTTTCCAAATTGTAACAATTCCAGATTTCAAAATATCAAATTTCTCTGCAAAACAGAAGTACATTTTCCACACTGCTATATTTGCTAACCCCAAACGCTCAAAAACTATGAGTCAGAACCACCCCAAAAATGCACGAGGGGTTTAAAAATAACCCATTTTTGTTCTGTCCTTTTAAATTTTTTATTATTAATAATAATAATAATAATTAGTATTATTTATTATTATTATTATTATTATTATTACTACTTCCCCCTGCCCTCAATCCAATGCATGCATGACAGTTACAACTTAAAAGCTTACAAATGTGTGAATAAAAGTGCTGGCCCTGGCTCTTCCATGCACCTACCCCTATTTTCCCTCCCTTTCCTTCTACTACACAGAGCCATCCTCCAGCTCCCCATTGGCAGGCTCCCTCAGTCCCCCACTCCGTCAAGACCCATTTCCACTCTGGCAGGCCCCCATATTTCCCTTTGTTCCCCACAGCAGGCTTTAGCAGCTTCCCTCCTTTTCCAGTCTGCAGAAAATGGAGCTTCTCTTGGGCCCTTACCGCCATTAATTCCCCCTTCCTGCACTTTCATGAGGTTGCAGTTTCAAAGTTGCACCTGCTTCAGGGCTGTGCTCCACTCAGAGTGGACCAGATGCCTGGAGCACAACTGCCACAGTGGTCTCTCTAGTCGCTGAAGCAGTTCAGGCAAAATTAATGAGCTGACCTTGGTTTTTTTCATGAGATTTCCCTCAAATTCGCCCCAAATCACAGCATTCACAACATTGTTGTAGCTATGTTGGTCCCAGGATATTAGAGAGACAAGCCCTGAAGAACTCTGTTTAAGCTCAAAAGCTGATCTCTTTCACCAACAGAACTTGTTCCAGTCAACGACACTACCTCCCCTTGCCTTGTCTCTCTAACACTCACAACATTGAGAATGCTGGTACTGCTCTGATACAGATTCTGAGGAAGCTAAACACATCAAGACAATTGGAGGACAGTTTGTGGCCAGTCTGAACTACAATGCAGAACTCTGAGAAAGACCTCTTATCTCCCAGCTCTCTTTAGAGTACAGTGCACCCTCTGGGAATTAGGGAGCAAGCAGCCACTGCGCTGCTCTGAGCAGAGAGTCTTCAATTCAGCCTGGGTCTTCAAGTCAGGCCACGTAAAAGGGTGTGGTGGAGGCTCCATATATAGACATCCTTCCACCACTGCACATTGTGAAAGGATTCCACTGAATCTGACCCTGTGACTATGCGGAAAAACTGGCAATAGAAAATACCCATCTGATGGAAATGCAGGTTTCCCTTATTTATTGGGATTTTAAAAAGTGTTGCAGACAAGGTTGCTCTCTTTTTGTTTAAATACAAGACACAGGTAGAGTTATAGACTAAATACGAACATATTTACTTTGAAGGCTCCCCACATTCTCCTCCTCCTTTGTCCTTACTGCAGAGCATTAGCAAATAAGGTAGTCTCCCAGAATACTTGAAGCTAATTAAGAATGCTAAATAAAATTACAGCTACTGAGAAGGTGCAATGTGCACAAATGTAACCACAGATTGGGGCTATCTTGCACAAGGGAGCATAAAACCAATCAGTATCTCATTCAGCTATATAAACCTCTGCTGATAGCATGTAACAAGACATAGACAAATAGCACTGCTTGAAATACCAGGCAGATGATTTTCACTAAAACAAATGTTTCCCATTATTTCTGTGCACTATACAAAAAGCATCTGAAGTCATTTCAAAGAAATGGTTCTTAGCTTACATGAAAGGAGCACAGACAATAGAATTGAAGAAAAAGGTTTTTAAACTCCATAAAAACACTTTCTTTCCTGATTCTACATTAGCAATGTTTTTTGAAGTTGCCATTCTATTTTTGACACACTCCCAGATCAGGAAATTTAGGGCCAGATCCAGGAAGTTTTGCCATTGGACTTCAAAGGACTGAGATTTGATGCTTGCAGAAATAGTCTAATTTGATTTTTGTGTAAGAGGTTAAATTTAAAAAAAAAAAAAACATAGCTACTAATGACATGTTCCACTGAGGAAAGATTTGGGGCTAAAGTCTCTGGAAGGACCCCCAATTAATTCAATAGGCTATGGATCAGGAATTATCTTAAGTAGTGAAAATGTCTCCCTAATGTATATCAACAGCCTATGAAAATAAAGTTTGATGGTTGTATAGATTGAAAAACAAATAGAAAACAATTTAGATTATATTATGATGAAATGATTCTGAACCATGGTACCCTCATCTACAATTTGGTCCTTTTACCTTAAGAAATGTATTGTAGATTATTGTTGCTCTGTCAAACTTTTCAGAGATTGCCAGGGGTATGTTGGGATGCAAAACATATCAATGGCTGCAAACAGTAGGATTGTTCAGCCTGGGAAAGAGAAGAGACTTCACTGAGAAATGTGAAATTCAGAAGAATGTGAAAACTGATCAGTCCATCTTTTTTCCCCCTCTTATATCATAACAAGAAACAGGATCCTAAAATAATTAAGAGGATAGTAAATTCAGAATCAATAAAAGGAAATACTGCTCCATGCACAGTATGGTCAACCTGGGAAATACACTGTCTCAAGTTGTGAACTAGCAGACTTTAAAAGAGGTTGGCTAATTTTATGGCAAATAACATTTGTCACTACACACTAAAATAATAAGGGTAAACAAGTCCCAAGTTTTAGGCCATAAAATGATCACCTCTCTGTAGTCAGGAATGAATTTTTTCCTCCATATACTGATGTTTAGTGCCTTAGGTGTTGACCTGCACCATGCAGCATATGCGTAAATCCCTTTACATATATGAGACCCCATTAAAGTCAATGGGCAACTGTGAGTGTGAAGATCTACCCACATGGATGCAGGTGCAGGTTTAGGTCTTTAGATATAAAGACTCTGGTTCTCAATCAGAGGTACAAGTACCCCTGGTAGTACTCAGAGGTCTTCCAGGGGATACATTAATACATCTAGTTTTACCACAGGCTGCTAGCAAAGTCAGTACAAACTACAATTTTATTCAATGACTTGTTTATACTGCTCTAAATATTATACACTGAAATGTAAGTACAATATTTATATTCCAATTGATTTATTTTAGAATTATATGGTAAAAATGAGAAAGTAGGCATTTTTTCAGTAATAGTGTGCTGTGACACTTTTGTATTTTTAGATCTGATTTTGTAAGCAAAAAGTTTTTAAGTGAGGTGAAACTTGGGGGTATGCAAGACAAATCAGACTCCTGAAAGGGGTACAGTAGTCTGGAAAGGTTGAGAGCTACTGATCAAAAGCATCAAGTACACTAAGAGGCAAGATTCCAAACTAGTTGGACTAGTCATCTGGCCCAGTATGAGAACTCCTATTTTCCTACTACCTTTTAGTCTTTATGGTCTTTCCCTCTATCTAATATCATGGATTTAAAATAAATAAAAAGAACAAAATGTTAAAATTGAAAGTTAATTACAAAGTAAAAATAGGATTTCAGTAACTGGTTCTTTCAGAGTGGCGCAAACTACTTGAGTCAGTAAATATGAAAGGAGCCTAAACTCCCAATTTTAAAAATATATAAAGCTCACCCTATAGGAAATATTAATATAATATTATTGTGAATTAAACTGGAGAGCTGTAAAATAAAATCTCCTCTCCATATTCTACTCAGACTTCTCAGAGAAACTTCTCCTGTCTTTCATGAATATTGCTGTATAACCTCCTTAGGATTGACTGTCTTTGGATCCACGCTCCAGCTGTCTTCACAAATCATCTGATGATACTGGAATGAGATGCTGGAATGATGCTGGTCAAATTTCCACCTCTACTTTCTTTTCTCAGAAAAAGCTACAAGGAGCATGCACTAGGAGGCAGAATTTTGTAAAAATCTCATCAAAAGACATAAACAGATGGGATCAGGGTACAGAGGCATTCACAATCTCTGTCCCTGTCCCAATGACAATCTGTTGTCATTCATAGTGGCAATTCATAGTCATTCATGATGACAATAAATAGTCATTGGGTCAGGTAAAGAGAATAAGAATGACTGTATAACCTGGCAGTTAGGGCACTCACTCAGTATGTGGGAGACCCAAGATCAAGTCCCTACTCTAATGACTAAGAACAGCTTCAACAGGAGAGACTGAGAAACTCCCATCCCAGGAAATCCCATAGTTCAGTGGGTAGGGCACTTTCCTGCAATGTGGGAGACATAAGTTTAAACCACTTTGCCACATCCAGGTCTTCCATATCCCAGAAGAATACCATAACCAGTAGGGCAAAAGATTATAAGGAAGGTTCTTCCTTTGAGTTTTGTGAATCTAGTCCTCTTTGGCTTTTGTCAAAATGCCCCAAATTTAAATGAAGTTTTTCATGTTGGGTCCAAACAAAATGTTTTGTCTGGACTCAATTTGAATTTTTCTAAAATTTTCAATTGACTAAATAATAAAATACAACAACAACAAAGAATGTGTTCAAACTGATTTTTTTGGGAGGAGGGGTGGAGGTGGGAGAGGTGGAATTGCCAGAAACTGAAAAATCTATTATTTGCTAAGCTTAACTGTGAATCTGATAGGTACCTAACAGCTTTTAAGGATCCCTAAAGAGTGGGGAAGGGGGAAGTGTTAGCCCCTCTCCCTTTCTATAGTTGCTGGTATGTCTAATTTTAGTAAAGTCATGCAACTCTTAAGGATACTTTTTATGGTCAAACAAGCAGCCTGGTAAATAATAACTGTGATTTTCCCCACAACATGCTAGTGATTCAGGAAAAATCAACCCAAGGGTTCCAGTCACTTTTGCATCTTTAAGTTAATGCTGCAGCCTTCCAATGTATCATTGTAAAATATTGCAATTTTTTTATGCAGCTGAAACTGTTTCAATTATTTTTCATTGGGTAACTCTTCAAGAGGTTCAGAGTCTTAATATCTTTTAATTGTAATTTGTGAACTGTCATCACAGGAGTTACTGATAGAAAATCAATTTTCTTAATACCAGAATTCCTGAGATTTCAGTTAACTTGATATTGATGAATTTAAACTTTTAATGTTTTTGATTTTACAGTATTAAATGTAACAGCTGAGAAAATGTTGCACCAAACAATTCCTTTAATAAGACAGCATTTAGGCCCTGATCCAGCAATCAGAAGTCAATGGTGCTACCACAGGCTTAAAGTTACACTCATACTTAAGTTCTTTGCTGGCTTGGGGCCTTAGTCAAAAGTGCACAATTAAATGGTGCTATGGATATGTTATTCTTCATATGACTTCTCCTGATAGCATCTCTCAGAACTGCAAGTATAAATTATTGCACTTAAGAAGTTTCTTCTATTTGAAATGCATCCTGGAATATTTTGTTTGCAGTGATATTTTCCATTTTAATGTATAATGAATCTCTCTCAGAGACTCATACTGATGTCAATAGCTTCAAAGCAGAAGAAGCACTTTAAAAAGCCTTAAGGATCTTAAGACTTATTCATGGATCCACTGAAGTTAAGGGCAAAAATTCCATTGAGTTGAACAACGTAAGTGCATAATTTAGAGCATAATTAATTTTTAGTAATTTAATAAACAGTCTTCATCCCAATTATTTCTATTCATTACTGGCTCAGTTTAAGAGAACTGCTTAGGTTTTAATTGTCTCTGCATTGGCCTTTTCACTGTACATATATCTGGAGCCGCACCCAAAGACCACTCAAATCAAGTGAGAGTTTTTCCATTTGAATGAACTTTGAATCCAGCCCTTGGTTATCTGAGACTGATTTAAGTGTGATTGAGGTCCACATACATGTGTTTCACTGTGTTATTTGGGTAATGAAACATTATTCATGATTACTAAGAAGAATAATTGGTTTCCTTCAAACAGAATCATAATAGAACTTCAGCAACAGTTTACAACATGGACAGAAAACTTGATTCACATCCTCAGAGTTTTGTTGGAGGAGGGAATAATGAGCATGTGGCCAAAGTCTTCAGTGGGAGAAGGTAATATGTAAAGAGGACTCAACAAATGTTATTAGTGTCTCCAACCTAAAACCGAACAAGACAGGGAAATCAAGACAGGGGAACAGGCTGCAGGAAATAATTTGAGCAGAGGACTCTTTAAAGGTTACAGTCAAATGGCAATATCTGGCTGCTCCCTACTTGTAACAAAAACAAAACAACAAAAAGTCGAAAGGAAATTGTTCTCACTCTGGAATTCCACATACTTTTTCTGTGCCTCAGGGTATGTCTACGCTATGAAATTAGGTCGAATTTATAGAAGTCGTTTTTTTAGAAATCGGTTTTATATATTCAAGTGTGTGTGTCCCCACAGAAAATGCTCTAAGTGCATTAAGTGCATTAACTTGGCGGAGTGCTTCCACAGTACCGAGGCAAGTGTCGACTTCCGGAGTGTTGCACTGTGGGTAGCTATCCCACAGTTGCCACAGTGTCTGCTGCCCATTGGAATTCTGGGTTGAGATCCCAATGCCTGATGGGGCTAAAACATTGTCGCGGGTGGTTCTGGGTACATATCGTCAGACCCCCGTTCCCTCCCTCCCTCCATGAAAGCAGCAGCAGACAATCATTTCGCGTCTTTTTTCTTGAGTTACCTGTGCAGACGCCATACCACGGCAAGCATGGAGCCCGCTCAGGTAACCATCACCGTATGTCTCCTGGGTGCTGGCAGACGTGGTACTGCATTGCTACACAGCAGCATCAACCCATTGCCTTGTGGCAGCAGATGGTACAGTAGGACTGGTAGCCATCATCGTCAGGTCCGAGGTGCTCCTGGCCACGTCGGCCAGGAGCGCCTGGACAGACATGGGCGCAGGGACTAAATTTGGAGTGACTTGATCAGGTCATTCTCTTTAGCCCTGCAGTCAGTCCTATTGAATCATCTTATGGTGAGCAGGCAGGCGATACGGATTGCTAGGAGTCCTACTGTACCATCTTCTGCCAGGCGGGCAAGAGATGAGGATGGCTAGCAGTCCTACTGCACCGTCTGCTGCCAGCCAAAGATGTAAAAGATAGATGAAGTGGATCAAAACAAGAAATAGACCAGATTTGTTTTGTACTCATTTGCTTCCCTCCCCTCCCCCGTCTAGGGGATTCATTCCTCTAGGTCACACTGCAGTCACTCACAGAGAAGGTGCAGCGAGGTAAATCTAGCCATGTATCAATCAGAGGCCAGACCAACCTGCTTGTTCCAATAAGAACAATTACTTAGGTGCACCATTTCTTATTGGAACCCTCCGTGAAGTCCTGCCTGAAATACTCATTGATGTAAAGCCACCCCCTTTATTGATTTTAATTCCCTGTAAGCCAACCCTGTAAGCCGTGTCGTCAGTCGCCCCTCCCTCCGTCAGAACAATGGCAGACAATTGTTCCGCGCCTTTTTTCTGTGCAGACGCCATACCAAGGCAAGCATAGAGGCCGCTCAGCTCACTTTGGCAATTAGGAGCACATTAAACACCACACGCATTATCCAGCAGTATAGCAGCACCAGAACCTGGCAAAGCGATACCGGGCGAGGAGGCGACGTCAGCGCGGTCACGTGAGTGATCAGGACATGGACACAGATTTCTCTGAAAGCATGGGCCCTGCCAATGCATGCATCATGGTGCTAATGGGGCAGGTTCATGCTGTGGAATGCCGATTCTGGGCTTGGGAAACAAGCACAGACTGGTGGGACCGCATAGTGTCGCAGGTCTGGGACGATTCCCAGTGGCTGCGACACTTTCGCATGTGTAAGGGCACTTTCATGGAACTTTGTGACTTGCTTTCCCCTGCCCTGAAGAGCACGAATACCAAGATGAGAGCAGCCCTCACAGTTGAGAAGCGAGTGGCGATAGCCCTGTGGAAGCTTGCAATGCCAGACAGCTACCGGTCAGTTGGGAATCAATTTGGAGTGGGCAAATCTACTGTGGGGGCTGCTGTGATGCAAGCAGACCACGCAATCAAAGATCTGCTGATATCAAGGGTAGTGACCCTGGGAAATGTGCAGGTCATAGTGGATGGCTTTGCTGCAATGGGATTCCCTAACTGTGGTGGGGCCATAGACGGAATCCATATCCCTATCTTGGCACCGGAGCACCAAGCTGCCGAGTACATAAACCGCAAGGGGTACTTTTCAATAGTGCTGCAAGCTCTGGTGGATCACAAGGGACGTTTCACCAACATCAACATGGGATGGCCGGGAAAGGTACATGACGCTCGCATCTTCAGGAACTCTGGTCTGTTTCAAAAGCTGCAGGAAGGGACTTTATTCCCAGACCAGAAAATAACTGTTGGGGATGTTGAAATGCCTATATGTATCCTTGGGGACCCAGCCTACCCCTTAATGCCATGGCTCATGAAGCCGTACACAGGCAGCCTGGACAGTAGTCAGGAGCTGTTCAACTACAGGCTGAACAAGTGCAGAATGGTGGTAGAATGTGCATTTGGACATTTAAAGATGCGCTGGCGCAGTTTACTGACTCGCTTAGACCTCAGCGAAACCAATATTCCCACTGTTATTACTGCTTGCTGTGTGCTCCACAATATCTGTGAGAGTAAGGGGGAGACGTTTATGGCGGGGTGGGAGGTTGAGGCAAATCGCCTGGCTGCTGGTTACGCGCAGCCAGACACCAGGGTGGTTAGAAGAGCACAGGAGGGCGCGGTACGCATCAGAGAAGCTTTGAAAACCAGTTTCATGACTGGCCAGGCTACGGTGTGAAAGTTCTGTTTGTTTCTTCTTGATGAAACCCCCCGCCCCTTGGTTCACTCTACTTCCCTGTAAGCTAACCACCCTCCCCTCCTCCCTTAGATCACCGCTTGCAGAGGCAATAGAGTCATTGTTGCTTCACATTCATGCATTCTTTATTCATTCATCACACAAATAGGGGGATGACTACCAAGGTAGCCCAGGAGGGGTGGTGGAGGAGGGAAGGAAAATGCCACACAGCACTTTAAAAGTTTACAACTTTAAAATTTATTGAATGCCAGCGTTCTGTTTTTGGGGCAATCTGCTGTGGTGGAGTGGCTGGTTGGCCGGAGGCCCCCCTACTGCATTCTTGGGCGTCTGGGTGTGGAGGCTATGGAACTTGGGGAGGAGGACAGTTGGCTACTCACGGGCTGTAGGGGCAGTTTGTGCTCCAGCTGCCTTTGCTGCAGCTCAACCATACACTGGAGGATACTGGTTTGATCCTCCAGCAGCCTCAGCATTGAATCCTGCCTCCTCTCATCACGCTGCCACCACATTTGAGCTTCAGCCCTGTCTTCAGGCCGCCACTTACTCTCTTCATCCTGCCACCTCTCCTCCCGGTCATTTTGTGCTTTCCTGCACTCTGACATTATTTGCCTCCATGCATTTGTCTGTGCTCTGTCAGTGTGGGAGGACAACATAAGCTCAGAGAACATTTCATCACGAGTGCATTTTTTTTTCTTTCTAATCTTCACTAGCCTCTGGGAAGGAGAAGATCCTGTGATCATTGAAACACATGCAGCTGGTGGAGAAAAAAAAGGGACAGCGGTATTTAAAAAGACACATTTTATAAAACAGTGGCTACGCTCCTTCAGGGTAAACCTTGCTGTTAACATTACATACATAGCACATGTGCTTTCGTTACAAGGTCGCATTTTGCCTCCCCCTACCGCGTGGCTACCCCCTCAACCCTCCCCTCCCCATGGCTAACAGCAGGGAACATTTCTGTTCAGCCGCACGCAAACAGCCCAGCAGGAACGGGCTCCTCTGAGTGTCCCCTGAAGAAAAGCACCCTATTTCAACCAGGTGACCATGAATGATATCTCACTCTCCTGAGGATAACACAGAGAGATAAAGAACAGACGTTGTTTGAACGCCAGCAAACATACACTGCAATGCTTTGTTGTACAATGATTCCCGAGTACGTGTTACTGGTCTGGAGTGGTAAAGTGTCCTACCATGGAGGATGCAATAAGGCTGCCCTCCCCAGCAACATTTTGCAAAGGCTTTGGGAGTACATCCAGGAGAGCCGCGAATGCCAGGGCAAATTAATCCTTTCACATGCTTGCTTTTAAACCATATATAGTATTTTAAAAGGTGCACTCACCGGAGGTCCTTTCTCTGCCTGCCGGGTCCAGGAGACAGCCTTGGGTGGGTTCGGGGGGTATGGCTCCAAAGTTGACAAAGGTTTTGGCATTTCAAAAACTGGAACGGAGTTCTGATAGCACGGATTCCTCTCCCCATAGGAAGAGATCAGATCAGATCCCGTACCTCCCGTTCGGTCC
Organism: Lepidochelys olivacea; assembly: GCF_965140295.1. NCBI lineage: Eukaryota > Metazoa > Chordata > Testudines > Cheloniidae > Lepidochelys > Lepidochelys olivacea. The sequence continues at coordinate 68,344,558 of NC_140418.1, read as the reverse complement.
ATGCTGGAGCTTTTTTGCGATTCTGGGACTCCATCATGGTCACCTCTGCTGATGAACTCTGCATGGTCACCTCTGCTGATGAGCTCTGCATGGTCACTGGCAGCTTGCCACGCTGGCCAAACAGGAAATGAAATTCAAAAGTTCGCGGTTCTTTTCCTGTCTACCTGGCCAGTGCATGTGAGTTGAGAGTGCTGTGCAGAGCGGTCATAATGGAGCACTCTGGGATAGCTCCCGGAGGCCAATACCATCGAATTGTGTCCACAGTACCCCCAATTTGACGCGGCAAGACCGATTTAAGCACTAATCCACTTGTCAGGGGTGGAGTAAGGAAATCGATTTTAAGAGCCCTTTAAGTCGAAAAAAAGGGCTTCATCGTGTGGACGGGTGCAGGTTTACATCGATTTAACGCTGCTAAATTTGACCTAAAGTCCTAGTGTAGACCAGGGCTTAGTCCCGCCGGAAAAAAAAAGGCACATTATGCAAATGTAACTACCTCAGTTGATCTTATTTTCAATGGTGAATCACATATCAGATGTAAATGGGGTGACCTTGAACATTTGACAGGGTTCAGAGATGAATATTCATGCACATCCCCATTGGTGTATTTGTAAGTCTATCATGAGTCTGCATTATAGCTCTTCCGAATGAAAAAAGTAAAAAAAAAAAAAAAAAAAAAAATCCCATTAGGGCTATGTGCTAATCTTCAAACTGCTGCAAATTAGTGGTATTCTTTTGACCTAAAATTTGTGCGTATATGCACTAAAATGTATGGGAAATAGCAGAAAAGGGGATTTCTGTATATCTCTTGGAGAAAAATGTAGAGGTTTTTTTAACTTAAATCACAATTCTAAACAACATTTGCTGTTTACTTTATTTGTTTTGTAAATTATATCCACTTTAAATTGTAACTAGTTACAGTTTAATGTTCTTCAAATGATCTCTCTAGCTACACACCATCCCAAGAGCCTAACTAAAATTTCTTAGTTCTTATTCATGAAAAAGAATTCAGCTGGGTTAACAGATTGTAATGTGACAGCAATATTAAAATTAGATTACAAGGTATATAGGAGAAAATTTTTCTACCATGTGGTAATATCATGTACTGAACTAATTCAAGTTAAAGAATGGGCTCTATTGTAAAGCCCTGTTATAACACTATTGCGATGCACAAATCCAAGTTAAATGTGGACTAAAGAATCCAAACACCATTAGGTAATGAAAATATCTTTAAACCGTGGATCACTGAGCTGTAGAACTGTAATGTCATTTCCAGAATTACTGCTTGCAGACTAGTATAGTACTTCTAAAAATAGTATCAAACCCTTGTGGCATCCACCACTGTTGAAAAGAGATTAATTGTACAAACATATCCGGTCACGGTTCTTTAAACACCTGTCCAAGTTCACAGTCACTAGAATGCTTTTACAATCTGTTTATCCCTCTTCAGTTCTAAATGTAAATATAAACATGACTGTTCTTAATTAAATACTTTCTAAATAGGTCTAGTATAAAATGATAAAAATCTATGTCTAGCTAAGAATGTGTTCTTACGTCTTCCATTCTTCCAAAAAATGTAAAACTGACTCCAATATTTGTTTTAGTAATGTGACATAACAGGGTCTCAATCCAGCCTCCTTAAAGTTGCAGACATGATTTTGCAAACATAAATATATGCATATGTCAGGTCTCATATTGGTACTCCAAGCGCATTTCTGCATCATAAGGCATCAAGCTACTATTTACATCTAGAATCATCGTCCCAGTTTTCAAATGCAAATACAGTTTACATAGACATAGCCGATTTTTTGTAAACTTGGCCATAGTGAACATTGCACACACACAAATTTGATATAGTTAAGAAAATTCTTTTGAAACATTGGCCCAGAATATTCCTAAGAATTTGATTAAATATTCATCTTCGTGGAGGCTTGGTTTACTAGACTACCTACAGTAACTGTAGTTAATCTAAAGCCATCCTGCACAGACTGAAATAGGGCTGGCTAGTTTCTCATGCAACTAGTCAAAAAAGCCCTTCTCCCTCAAAATACGGAGCTCCACAAAGCTCACAAAGGGCAACGCACCCACATAGTTGCTTTCCAACTTGAAAAGAAATATGAGAGCAGAATAGGAAAGATGGTGGGGGTGGAGAGGGCACAGGACTGGAACTCTGGGTTTGACTCCCAGCTCAGCCACAAACTTCCTGTGTGACTTTGGGTGCAATATATATAGGGGACCAGATGTCCCGTTTTTAAAGGGACAGTCCCGCTTTTTTGGGACTTTTTCTTATATAGGTGCCTATTACCCTCTACCCCCAGTTGCTATCTGGTCACCCTACATATATATCACACAGGGGTGTTGCAAGCATAAGGTCCATTACTGATTATGGAGGCATTCAGATAATGGATAAGGAGGGCTATATCAGTGCCTAGATTACACACTGTATGACTATCACCCCCATCTGCCATCCTACCCCACAGGAAGAAAACTCTGTACGTATGCTGCCATTCTGATCCAGTGAAGAACTGCCCGTTTTTCAACCACATACTACTCCTCTATGTGAGGTTATGAATCCTTCCTGGGCCCCTGATCTGTTTAGTGTTATCTATATCCAGCATATCTTTATTGTAATATATAAATAATTGTAGCTAGTAATGTTTTTAGGCCAAGAAATGATCCCACATTTTTTTCATTTTACACTTAAAGCACAGCTCATCAGAATCTGTAGGCAACTCTACTTAAAGCATATAAGAGAGCAGCCCTTGACTAACTTTACTTTTCATTTTTGTATTAGCAGAGGTGATATATTGTTAGATAGAAGACTATAGTCTGCCTCATTCTAAATCAACATGTGAGAAATATAAGGTGTAATTTATTATTATAGAGGTCCTTGTATATAAAATGAAACTAGTGAAAAATCTCATTACAAAGTTATCTCCATCGAATTTGATCTCTCATACATTAAACAATGATGTTTTCAATACCTAAACTTCAAAAAGACTAATCAAAATATTGGTACAAGTTGCTCATTTTGAAAATAAAGTTAGAGTGATGACAAAGTCCTGCAACAGATCTCAGCAGTAAATCAGATAGCTATTTGCTATCTTTTGCCACTTGTTATTCTGATAGTGTATGTTTATTACATACAACATAAAAGTACCTTGCACACAAAAAATGTAAAATTGATGATCCATAGCCTACATATTTTAAACTTAAGCTTAGCCTTCTCTAATACAGTTACAGTAGCTACTGAAAATAGTTTTTCCAAGGTCAGTGAAGAATAAAGGCAGTAGATCAGTTAACTTCAAATCAACATGAGTGAATTCTCAGTACTAGTTTAGAGTACCATATAGAATATAATGAAACATATCTTATTAATAGTTTTCTATTCAATACATTGTTGAAAAGATAAGATTTCAATATTTTTAGCAAAACCACAGAGGCCTTTACCTTCTCCTTGTCCAGACTAATAATGCTGAATATTAAACAAAAGTTGAAAGCAATGGAAGCATAAAGTATATTCTCAACGTTATCTTAAAAGATGTATGCTCAAATAACCAAGGCATCTGTATCATCAATAACAGTTCTGCATCATCAGTAACACTTCTGACAAACCATGGTTCAAGCCTGAGTTGTGCAAAACTTGAACATTTTTATTTGGAGAGGTTTTGTGCATTTTTTTTTTCAGTGTGGGTTCATTTGGTTACAGCCCTTGCCTCATTAAGTCTTGCTTTTTGGTAGCTTAGAGCTCAATACATAACTCATAGCAAATAAAATTGATCCAATAAATGTATCCTATTTCTTGTTTCTAAATTTTCTTGACTGTTTTTAGTATTCACATTTAAAATAGGTGCGTGTGTGAAATTTACGGTGAATACTGAATAATGAATATATACTGAATGTAATATGCATTTTCAAACATATATTCTCAATCAATACACAAACTATATATTTAGTTACAATTGGTCAGCTAGAAGTCACCTTATATTGTCCCTGCCCTCTGAGCATGTAAGCTTTCAAGCACTTCAGGAGCTATTTGCATGTGTGAACTTAAAATCTAGTGTTGGTGTATACTCTCACTCATGGGACTTTGAAACTTCCTTTCATTAACATTTGTGTAACAAATTACACAAATGATAACACAAAGAGAACACCAAAAGAGGATGATGAAACATGGCTGAAGTGAATTCAGTTCAAAATCCAAATGAATGTTCAGAGATAATGTACTGCATTATTTGCCCAGCACAAAGTTTTGATAGAGATGAGACTGTGCTGAAACATGTGGATCCATACCTATATCTGGATATCAAACATCATCATCTAGCTTTCAGATTGCCCCATTCTAGAGTCTCTTAGCCACAAAATTCAGATCCAAATCAGGGGTTGGATTTGATATTCTCCCCACAGAGATAGAGGACATTTGGATATAGGAGAAGGAGGCAATTCAGGCCAATCTCTGGTATCCAAATTCACCTGAATTAAAAAATCTCCAAGGATTCAAAATTTATGAGTCAGCCCCTTCCAAACTAAAAATAATTAAAAACAACAACAACAAAAAAACCAAGAGATTTTAAAGCGCACGTTTGGAATTATTTTTGTCTGTCTCCTGGTGCTTGAGTAGTGAGTTTTCACATTTTCCAAAGTTTCTGTAACTATAAATGTAGACATTTAACCTTTTTTTTTAAAAAAAAAAGACAAGCCAAGGCTCTCACAGTTACATGACTCCAAAACACCAAGTAATGCAAGACTTGAGCCAAGCTAAAATTGAGAGAGTTATCAACACAAACTCAGCCAGAAGTGTCACTTTCAAGGAGGTTTAAGTTCAAACTACAAGAAAACACTACGCTTCACGTGGTTTCCACCCAAAACTCTACATGCACTACATTAATCCAAGGCCTGCTAAGCATGGTCCCCTCTCTGGAAGTCTTGTCATCTCACCAATTGCCAGTTATCTTTAGCAGGTCTTATCTTGACTATCTGATGTCCCTTGGTCTAGGTAGACAAATGAACAGTCGTCTTGTATTTCAGCATAACTCCATCTTACCATGGAATGGCTACTGCATTGTCTTGCAGCATCCTTTTGGACAGTAGTTTGCTCAGGATGGAATTGCAATAAATTTCCTGGACTTCCAGAAGCACAAGTTAGAAGAGTAAACAAGTGGCACAAAATTCCTCAGAAAACCTTTTCTTCCTAATTATTTGGTTCCAGGCCTACATAACTTGTCAACCGCTTTCACAGTTTTGCATTTCATAAGGGGGTAAAAAAGACAAATTCAGGCTGTTTACATTTTCAGAGACTTATAAAAATATCCATGTTGTAGCACAACATATTTTAAAATTCCAAATTAAGAATTTAATATAATTCTGATTAGTGGAGGAGACGAGACAAAACTGGAACATCGACTCTTCCAATTCAGAGGCAAGGATGGCTGGGGAGGAAAGGGTTTAGATTCCAATGTCCAAAATCAAACCTGTCCCTACAGTTTTCATTCTGGGTCACTTTCAAAAACCAAAAGAAGGGTTCTGTTTTCAGGCTGCAGTTCAAAGCCTAGCCTAAACTGCATAGAGCTTTGAACACCACTTTTTGAACAAAGTACACAAGTCCTGAACAAAAAATGAAATACACTTTCTGGAAAAATGTGTATTGCGTGTCAGTGCTATTCCTCTATAGAACATTCTATATGCCACTAGCTTAATTTAGGTTGGCTTTTGAGTGGGAAAGCACATTATATCAAATGAAATGTAGTATGTTTTTTTCTCATCATTATGATTTTTCTTCTTCACTTCCTCCACATATGTAATCCTCATTGACTTTTCTGAAGAGAAACTTGAATGGATTTAACCAAGGGGAAAGAATTTGCTCACTTTGCAGCCACCCCCTCCCCACATGGTTCCAAAAGCTCACATTTTTCGTATTTATTTAGAAAAGTATTTATCCAGAAACATCACCCCATTTTATAAGCACATACTAGACTTCTTTGAAAAGAAAAGCTATCAAGCAGAAAGGTAGTTTACAAGTATTTAGAATAATGACCTTAATGGTTTGCGGGGTTACTTTCATTCAGTAATAATACTTGTTTAATAGGTTTCAGAGTAGCAGCTGTGTTAGTTTGTATCCACAAAAAGAAAAGGAGTATTTGTGGCACCTTAGAGACTAACCAATTTATTTCAGCATAAGCTTCCGTGAGCTACAGCTCACTTCATCGGACATCCGATGAAGTGAGCTGTAGCTCACGGAAGCTTATGCTCAAATAAATGTATTAGTTTCTGAGGTGCCACAAATACTTGTTTTATAGTTTCTCTTTCAGAAAAGGAAAGAGAGGAAGGCGATGAAGGGAGATTCTAGAACAAGATACTTTTGAGCTAGAATGACAAAAAGTGCTGAAAGGATTCAGATAGCTAAAGTATGTGTTCTTCGATACAGCATGGTTTATTACACAGTAAGAAAAAAGAAAAGAAAAGAAAAGAAAAGAAAAGAAAAGAAAAGAAAAGAAAAGAAAAGAAAAGAAAAGAAAAGAAAAGAATGCATACCTAAGAACTACTGTATACATCCTGAAGTGTTTGGGGTTGGGAGGGGAGGAGGACAAAACAAAATTTTAACTCTGTTTTTATAGCAATAAGATGGGGAGAAATCTGGGTCTCTATTGAATAAAGGCTCTAGATCCCAATTCAACATAGAAGGTTATGATTATATAATAAATAATTAATAATTATGCAATAAAATTAATACAATTAAGGTTGCCTGACACTTTCTATTATAATACTGTAATTCCCTGATATTTATACATTTGTCAGATTTTTGATTGTTCAGGTAAAAAATTTCCTGGCTGGTTTGTTGTAGGTGTGGTTTTTTAAGTTTTGTTTTTGTAAGTTTTAGCTAAAATGGTTCCAAGAATAAGATTAGAGAAAAAACATTGTTTTGCACATGTTAAAAAAATAAATTTTATTCTGTTGAGAAGCTGTAGCATCTCCATGCTTTGGATCAGGGACTGAAATTTGGTATGGAGGGTTCACCTTCATGTCAGAATGTGCCTTTTGCCATGCCTGTGAAAATTTGCCAACATTTGGCCAAATTATAAGCCTCCAAAAATCTCAATTCACCAGTGCACAGTAGACATATGTTAAAATTTAGCACTTAAATTCACTGAAGATTGTCTGCATTGAGCATGCTCCATTCTGGAACTGCAGGGCCTAAGCAGGACTTTCTTGCAATTGCTCCTCCCAGTTGCCAAGATGGTGCCAGGCACAGGAATTGAGAGCAGGAAGACTTTCTCTCCTGTGCTCTTTTCAAGGCCCATCCTGCTAACACTCAGGCAGCAAGGTGGAGGAGGATATGGGCTGAAAGGAATGCAGAGGGGTGAGGGGAACAGTTGATGGTAGGAGAGCAGAGAGAGAGGAACTGATGGGGGATAGCAGAGGGGCTATGAACAGGATCTGGTGGACAGGAGCAGAAGAATGTACAACCACTGTGGTACACTCCCTTTCAAAACCTGGAATGGAATCCTACATTCCTCCACTGTCAGCAAATACCTGTGAAACCCACTGGAGATGTGTGCACCTCCTCCCCCCTCTTATGGCTGGTTCACTGAGGATAACAAGTGATAGGGGTCTGTGCTGTGGATGTAAAGGTCCAAATCTTGCTGCTGACACAAGTTGCATAACAATATAGTTCCAAAATGGAATTTCAATTTTTAGTCTGTTTTTTAAAAAACTTAGAAAATTACATTTATGGAAACGGGATGTTAAAAGAACATTATTCAAGTTGCAAAGTCCAGCTCTCAAAAGTTAAGAAATGCTGGAATTAAGGTTGACTGTGCAATCTTAATTGGCCCCCTTTGTGCATATTCATTATGATACTATCTTTAAGTACACTGACACACTATTTTTTCCACAGGACCCATGTCTCATTCAGTGCACAGGATTGGCAGGGCTTTGGGAACAAATGAAGCTATTATCTATAGCAGTGGTTTTCAAACTTTTTTTCTCATGACCCAGTTGAAGAAAATTCTTGATGCCCATGACCCAACATAAGTATATCTTTTGACTAGAGTTTTCATAAAATCATAATAATGCAATACAGTACAGCTTAACCCACTTTACATAGCTAACACTAGACAAAGCCATTACTTTTAAACAAAACACTATAAAGGCGATCAGGTTGAGTTTCACTTACTTAATGTGACTGGGGGTCCTGTATGTTCCTCATGAACTTGTTCCAATCAGGATCACAGGATGAAAGGACTACCCTCATATCAGGTCCACTGTTCAGTTGGTTCCTTTCTTTGGTTTTAAATCGTCATAGTTGAAAATCCAACTTCACGCATGCAGGTTGTTGTGAAAGACAGCAACAAGAGCACACTTACTTTACTACCTCTCTCCTCTTCAGGTCCCTGCTGCGCAGCCCTTCAGAGCTGCTGTGTGCCAACAATCCTTATAATTTGAATCAGCAAGGCGACCCAGTGCCTGACATTACATGACCCATACTTTGAAAAACACTGATCTATAGCACCTCTGCCTCATTTATTGCAGAAACAGAAAGCTGTGTAGTGAATGAGGCAAGGGCTTACAAGAAGAGAAAAATTAAGTAGGTTTACTGTCAACCTGGAGAACTAGTATCGATCCCTGCCTTTGCCAGAGAGTTCCTATATGATGCTGGGCAAGTCACTTAAAATATTTCACAGATTGAGTGTGCCCTTGTTTCTGGGAACCCTATGGGAGATACCTGGGATCAAATTTGCAGGAGTGTCACACACTTAAAATGGCAACTGAAGTTGACTGACGCCCTGCTTTGACTATATAACTTATTATGACAATGTTAAGTACTCTGAAAAACCAAGTCCTGTCTCTCTCAAGTTGGGCACCCACAATTAGTGGAGATTTCTGACTATTTTGCCTTTATTCTTTCTTTGCCTCAGCTCCTGAGCTGTAAAAAAGGAGTAATGATGACATCTAATCTCACATGGACCATTGTGAAGATAAATTCATTCATGTTTAGAAGCGATCAGCTATTATGGTACTATCACTATAGAAATGCTCAATAATTTTATATTCAGTGCAGAGCTTGGATGATGGGTATTAAAAAAGGCCTCGGGACACACACAGAATGAGGAAAATAAAGGAATATTGAAAACCTAATTATGCAGTCACTGAACAAGGCAGGGAACCTGTTATTTTTTCCCCACATATGATCATGTAATTAAAGACAATTATAATGCATACACAGAGAGAGACCAAATTAAGGTTGCATTGGCAACCTGAATTCTGGCATTTCCTAACTGCTGAGTGCTTGATTTTGCAACCTTGATGCTCTTTTTAGGATATTATTATTCATAAACCGAAGTATATATAGTATCATGTGCATTACATTATCTAAGAAACAGCCATTGGGGAGGAAAGAAATTTAAAAGATGAAAGGAGGAACTAAAAGCTAGATGACAAAAAAAAAAATGGGTTAGAAAAACTGCAGGAGGGCTAGAGTGTCACAGAGATGGTACCAAATGAGGGTAGTAAGACTTTTAATGTTGGTCAGTTGATCCCCCAGCCCAATTATTTCTGGATTTTTAGGAATAAGTGACCTATATACCCTAATTTAGATGTTTTTAAATATTGGGTGAAAACCTTGCCCCATTTAAGTAAACAGGAGCTTGCTATTGACTTCAATGGGGCCACAATTTTACTCTCTGATTTAAACCAAAATATCCCATTAACTTTAAACAAGTGAGTAGTCTTGCTGAAGGAGGGATAGCTCAGTGGTTTGAGCATTGGCCTGCTAAACCCAGGGTTATGAGTTCAATCCTTGAGGGGGACATTTAGGGATCTGGGGCAAATATCGGGGATTGGTCCTGCTTTGAGCAGGGGGTTGGACTAGATGACCTCCTTAGGTCCCTTCCAATCCTGATTATCTATGATTAAGTGCTTGACTGGACGAGAATGTTGCAGGACTGAACCCTATGATTGTAGCTAAACAGCTTGTATGCTCTAATATAAGACTAAGTACTCTGGAGAAGACATTTTCAATTCCTTTTATTGCTGGCTGAGTTGGGTGTCACAACCACTATGAAAGGCAAGTTCTCAAGTCTTGACACACAAGGCAGGAAAGGATGGCCTTTAAGATCATTTCCCCAAGAGCTGCAGTGACCTTGCATTATTCAGCTTGATTAGCAATTCAAAGGATAACAATTAGTACTTTGGGGTTTCAACCTTGCACGTTTGTTAGGGGGCTTATTCCTTCACCCACTTACTTCCCTGGTCCTTCTCGCATGAACAGAGAGCAACAATACCCGAAGTCCAAAGGTGCAAACAATTCAATATTTATTGGGGTGAACTTCCAGCAAGCATGATTCCAGTTTCCTTCCTTAGTGTCCCCCTTTCCAGCTGTGACACCACAGAGCCTTACCTGTGTCCCTGTTTCCATTCCCCCCCTTAGCAAAACATGATTCCAATTTCCCCATCCCCATTCCCTGTTCCCATTCCCCGCTTTACTTCCTGATTGACTGCAGACTATATAGTAAAACTTGAGTTCTGCTTAGCTATACCTTAACCAATCATTTTCCTCAAATTTAACTAACCAATCCTAACATACTGTAACATAATCATTTAATCAATTATATCCCACCACCTTAGAATCATAGAATATCAGGGTTGGAAGGGACCTCAGGAGGTCACCTAGTCCAACCCTCTGCTCAAAGCAGGACCAATCCCCAACTAAATCATCCCAGCCAGGCTTTTGTCAAGCCTGACCTTAAAAAATTTTAAGGAAGGAGATTCCACCACCTCCCTAGGTAACCCATTCCAGTGCTTCACCACCCTCCTAGTGAAAATGTTTCCTAAAATCCAGCCTAAACCTCCCCCACTGCAACTTGAGACCATTGCTCCTTGTTCTGTCATCTGCTACCACTGAGAAAAGTCTAGGTCCATCCTCTTTGGAACCCCCTTTCAGGTAGTTGAAAGCAGCTATCAAATCCCCCCTCATTCTTCTCTTCTGCAGACTAAACAATCCCAGTTCCCTCAGCCACTCCTCATAAATCATGTGTTCCAGTCCCCTGTTGCCCTCCGCTGGACGTGTTCCAATTTTTCTTAATTAGTTTACACCCAGCAAAATTAATTATACAGCAGACAGAAACAATCACAGAACCAGACAGAGATTATACAGACAAACAATTGGGAAATGGGGACTACAATGATAGAACAACACAGAAATGGGGATTTCATATCCCAGCTATTGATAAGTGAGTTCTTGCCAGACAGGATGCTATCAAACTAAGTTTCCTGTTACATTTTTGAGGCATTTCCCTTTCTCTGGAGGCGATGGGCATTATCAGGACAGGATTGTATTCCTAACAGCCCAATAGCACCTTATTTCAATGTGACTAGTTTGGAATGTAAAGATGTGACCGTTCGCTTCCCAGTTTATGGCTGCCTCTGCTGCTTAGCCAAAGATCTTAGCCTAAGAACAGGGCCTCAGACTGTCACTGTGAGAAAAGGCCTTATACAGTCAGACAGTGATTTTGATTCTCTCTTTTATACCTCTAGAACTAGCTAAGTGACAAGAATACACCTAAATTCTTAGAGTTTGGCCTTTACGGACAGGCCTGAATGTCTATGTCCTAACAACATTTACCATATCAATGCTTGCCACTACCAATCTAGAAAAAGTCTTCCTCATAGTCTAGCTGCATTACATCCTGCTACCACAATTGGCTTCAGAAACAGAAGTGTTAATTTCCACAGCAGAGCATACATCATTTCTCAGAAAAACCTCACAAAGGATGCACACTACACAACATGCAACGCATGTGTGATAAGGTAATCATTTTTTTTAAATAATTGATAAAATACATCTACCATAAAATTCTTGGTGGGTTATTAATACAGAATACACCAAAAATCAGCCTGGGTTCTGGATATAACAAGAACAGCTCTGTTGAACATTTAAAACAAGATGTTAAATATAACACCTATTTATCCACAGTCATCACCCTTAAAACACACAGACACACACACATTGAAACAGAGCCTTCTATAACCAGAGAAAGAAGTGGAGTCAGAGATTCCATAAAATCCAGTAGTCACTGTTTTATGTGAAAGGTGTTCAAATGCTACAGTGGTCAGTGGCAGTACAAAGCTGCAAAATATTAGGCCTTGTCTACACTACAGAGTTTTGGTCGATAAAAGTTATGTCGACACTCAAAAGCACTATAATAAAAATCAGTATTGCATGTCCATACACACTCGCTCCATCGGCAGAGCACGTTCACAGTTGGGGCACTATCATTGACAGTGTGAACAATGCATTGTGGGTACCTTTCCCACAGTCCAGCTTGACACCTTCTGCCACTACATCTTGTGGGAAGGCAGAGCAGACTGCAGTACATCTGGGGGACTGGGCTCAATGTCCCATTATGCATTGTTTTCTGTCCCAGCATTCCATGGGCTTCTGGCTTTCTTTCACTGAATTTTTCAACGGCCCTTGTTTGTTGTACTCTCTACCATATCTGTGTGAAGGGATGAATCCCACACTTCTCTCGTATGCTCTGATAACGGCCATGAAGACATCCCGGATGGCAGTGCAGTTAACCATGAAGTTCCTAACGGAACAAAACTCCCAGTTACCTGAAATGCTGTGTGATATGGATAGGGGCGACTTTAGATTGCTTTTAGCATTCACAGAACAGCTGCAGATGGTGGACTGTCACTTTTGGACTTGGAAAGCAAGCACTGAATGGTGGAATCATATCGGCATGCAGGTCTGGGATGACGAGCAGTGGCTACAAAACTTTTGGACGTGGAAAGCCACCTTCCTGGAACTGTGTGCGGAACTCACCCCAGCACTATGGCACAAAGACACCAGAATGAGAGCTGCCCTATCATTGGAGAAGTGTGTGGTAATTGCTGTGTGGAAGCTGGCAACTCCAGACTGCTACCTGTCAGTTGCAAATCAATTTGGAGTCAGGAGGTCAACTGTTGGGGCTGTGTTAATGCAAGTGTGCAGGGCAATTAATTGCAACCTCCTATGAAGGGCTGTGACTCTGGGAAATGTGCATGAAATAATGGATGACTTTGCAGAAATGGATTTCCCTAACTGTGGAGGGGAGATAGATGGCACACATGTTCCAGTTTTGGCACCAGACCACCTTGAGATGGAGTACATCAATAGGAAGAGGTTCTTCACCATGGTGTTGCAGGTGCTTGTGGATAACCATTGGCATTTCACTGACATCAATGCAGGGTGGTCCAGGAAGGTGCATGACGCATGCATCTTCAGGAACACTGGCCTATATAGAAAGCTACAAGCAGGGACTTTCTTTCCAGACCAGAAGATTACAGTGAGGGATGTTGAAATGCCCATAGTGATCCTGGGAGACCCGGCATACCCACTACAGCCATGGCTCATTAAACCTTACAGGGGAAACTTGGACAGCAGTAAGGAGCAGTTCAACAACAGGCTGAGTAGGTACCAGATGACAGTTGAATGTGCCTTTGGCAGATTAAAGGTGCACTGGTGATGCCTTTATAGCAGGTTAGACCTTAATGAGGATAATATCCAAAGAGGATGGAGCTCGGCTGTTCTCAGCGGTGGCAGATGACAGAATAAGGAGCAATGGTCTCAAGTTGCAGTGGGGGAGGTCTAGGTTGGATATTAGGAAAAACTATTTCATTAGAAGGGTGTTGAGGCACTGGAATGGGTTACCTAGGGAGGTGGTGGAATCTCCATCCCTAAAGGTTTTTAAGACCCGGCTTGACAAAGCCCTGGCTGGGATGATTTAGTTGGGGTTGGTCTTGCTTTGAGTAGGGAGTTAGACTAGATGACCTCCTGAGGTATCTTCCAACCCTAATCTTCTATGATTCTATTAATATTCCCATGGTCATAGCAGTGTGTTGTACATTGCATAATCTTTGTAAAGCTAAGGGTGAAAGTTTAGCTCAGGGGTGGAGTACTGAGGCACACCGCTTTGCTGCTGATTTTGAGCAGCCAGATACCAGGGCTATCACAGGGGCCCAGAGGGGAGCAATTCAAATCAGGGAGGTAACACTTTGAAAATGAGACCCAGTAATGTATATCTCAGTGATTGGTGCTGCAATGTTACATTACATGTAGTTTTCTTAGTAAGCAATGGTGACATTTGGGGCCTTACATTCCAGTACGCAAATGATTAAACGGCCTGTGTATGTATTGGTAGTGCCGCTATCTCAATTTGTAGGATACAAATAAAGATGAGTTATCATTCAAAAACTTTGCTTTTATTGCGTAAGAAAAAACACACACCACACAAAGATGCTTGGTGGGAAAGGAGGTACAAGGGAAAGGCAGACTTTCAAAGCTGTATGTAGGTCCAGCTATCATTTGGAAAGTTGTCTGAGGGGGTGGAGTGAAGGGGAAACTTGCTATATCCAGAAAGCTGAAAGGACAGTGCTGGAGGAGTTTTGGGACGGGGGAGCACGGAAAAGAGTTCTGAATGTGATGCAGCGAAGGGCGGGCACGCATCTGCTCAGTCTGCAGCATTATTAAGGACTTCAGCATCGGTGTTTGCTCCTCCATGACTTTAATCATCCACTCAGCAGCATCCTGAGCAAACTCCAGATTTTCTTTTCTGTCCTGCCTTTTGGCTTCCCTCCACTCCTTGAGTTCCATTTTCTCTGCATTGGAGAATATAAACATGTATTCTTTGATTTGTCATGGGTGTTTTCTTATCTGGCAGAGATGCTGGGCCGATGTGTGTGGGGTGTTCCTGAAGACCACATCCGCTGAAGCACAAGGAACAATGCACAAAAGCATGATTGTTATGTTCACACACAGCATTGAAACATTTCAGTAATACACACCTCTGGTAACATAACAATCACTTTCTCACTGACCCTTGGCAAGCACACATCTATAGTGAGTGTTGGCTGTGGGGGCACTCTATACGGGGAAAAGAGCACTCTGCAAGGGCTCAAATTCTCCCACGCTTTTCCACGGGGGGCAGGAGGGAGAGTCACTGTAGCATATATCTCACTTCTGAGGGTAAGCAGGGAAGCAAGGGCACATCTACTATATGCTTGTGGCTCCTGCCCCAGTCCCTATGCTACTTCCCTGTGTGCGGATCTGGTCCCTATACAAGTGATTACCTAATGGCACATGAAAGTTTCCAACAATGATGGAAGGAACAAAGCTGCTCTGCCAAGGAACGTTCACCAGAGGATTGTACCTCCGGGAGATCTCTCTGGAGCATTCCTGTGAGAGCTCAGCATGCATCAACGCCTTGTTCCACCACACTGATTAGTTGCACAGGGAAACGTCCAGCACACAGAAATACAGCCAGTCTTGTACATTTCTGTACCCTGAACCCACCTCCACACTACAGAAACCACAACCACTTACCAAGCGTCTCCTCTCCTGCTTCTTGCTTGCAACTGCTGAGACTGGCTAGACACCTCGGGAGAGGTGAACAGTTCCTGGCTGTCTGCCCCACCGGGCGACCCCACCGGGAGCTCCACATCATTGTCTAACTCCACCTCCTCATCAATGACTTCATCCTCCGGGTTAGGTCCTCTTTCCGCTGCCTTGAGGCCTGCTGAAGTATCCATGGGGCTCTTGGTGGCAGAGGTGAGGTCGCCACCAAGGACACCACCCAGCTCCTTGTAGGACTGGCAAATCTTGGGTACAGCACTGGAGTGACAGTTTGCCTCCCTTGCCTTATGGTATGCATGCCTCAGATCCTTTATCTTAGCTCTGCACTGCAGCGTGTCCCGATTATAGCCCTTTTCACACAAGACTCCAGAAATTTGCCCGTAGGTATCAGAATTCCTATGGCTCAAGCACAGCTGGGACTGCACAGCCTCCTCTCCCCAATATACTAAACAGATCCAGCAGCTCCGCAGTGGTCCAAGCAGGAGAGTGCTTGCTATGATAAGTCTCCATGGTCACCTGGGAATATGTAATGAGACCTCTCCATGCCAAGCCAATAGGAAATGGCATTTC
This sequence comes from Lepidochelys olivacea, assembly GCF_965140295.1. Classification (NCBI taxonomy): domain Eukaryota; kingdom Metazoa; phylum Chordata; order Testudines; family Cheloniidae; genus Lepidochelys; species Lepidochelys olivacea. The sequence goes on along the minus strand of NC_140418.1, from coordinate 68,328,600 downwards.
AAAAATTCCCAGGGCTTCTAAGGGGGAGGGGTGGATGGTTGTTTACCTGGCTACAGGGCAGTGGAGTTCAAACTGCTGACCAGAGCAGTCAGGATGGTCATTGTGGGACACCTCTTGGAGGCCAATTAAAGCGTAAAATCAAGCATGGTGTCCACACTATCACTTTGTTGATAAAAAAAATTGCGCAAAAAGCCTTACGTCTCTCGTCAGGGTGGTTTTATTTTGTCATCAAAACAGGGCATTTTTGCCACCAAAAGTTGCTTCACACTGTGTATGCATTCACTGTTTTGTCGACAAAAGCTGCCTTTTGTTGGCAAAACCGTGTATTGTAGGTGAGGCCTTAGTTGTAGACATATGTTTTTTAAGAATTCCTGCTATTGCAGGATGCAGCAGTGTTACATGACTTTCCCCGCTCCCCTCCCCAAGATGGGTTAGCAGTTTTTGTGTCAAACGTGAATACATGATTTTGGTCCTTTTCACAAGATGCTGTCAAACAATAAATTTTATATGAAGTAACAAATTTCAATATACAGTATACCCAATGGCTAGCTGAAACAAAACCCAGTTCCTATGTGGCAAAAGATGACTGGTAAGAATAGCAACAATGCTGCATAACAGGTAATTCATAGATGCAAATTACTTTCATCTATACAATGCTGTAATTAGTGTCATTTTACTTTAAAAGATGCTATGTCTTATTTGCAAACTCTCCTCCCCTAAATCCACTTCCATCTTTTAACAAAACATATCATGTTCAAGTGCATCACATTAACTGAGCAATACAGAATAATTAAGTAATTTAATATCAACATAATGCTGCCATGTTTTCACATCACTCTTGGAAGTACCACTTTTAGAATCAAACTGTGGGATGGGATGAGTAGGTGCAGAAGTGTTCGTCAACTGGAGTCAGCTAATGTAAATCCTGCCTATCTTTAATTTGTTGAAAAATGTGATATTAAATTTAGGTACCTATTATACTTTCTCTGAACAGCAATTTCAAAGCAATGCAGAAGCTAGAAGGAAGTTGTTCTTTGATAGTTGCAACCATTTTTATGGATGTTTGAGAATGTGTTGCCAACACTTTCGTTTAGTAAAGATTTTCTGAATAGGTTCACTATTAAGGACCAAATATGCTTACCCGTCAATGCCAAATAAGCAAATATGGTATTTAAACAATTACAAATGGTTTCTTAGCTATTAGAAAACTATTTAAACTGAAGATTTAAAATAAATGTCACTTTGGTATTATTTCATGAGGTACATACGATTATAGACTAACAGAAATACAAGTTATTCTAATTAAGACTATTCCCAGATTTATAATTCTGTTTTTTTCTTAGACACAATTTTATAATGATTGGATAGTATCTGCTTTTTCCAGAAAGTACATTAAACTTTGGTTCAGCTCAAAACTGTGAAGAAATACACCACTTTGTATTAAAATAATTAAACTTTAAAATGTGGATTTAGATCATGTAAATAGGCATTTTAGTTAACAGGATCTTATAATGATATCAGATAAACTTGCCTGTATCCCACCTTTTCAATTTAGTCAAAATTTTCGGCAGCTGCTTGGGTGACAGGAAAAGTTATAATAAAAACAGTGACAAAGTGCTAGAAGAACAAATGCAAATGCTCTTTTTTGTACTACACAGTAACCAATAAAACTAAGTTTCATATCAACATTAAATCAAAAGTAATCAACTGCCTTTAAGTCTTTATACTTGCATATGCAATGATATTTACAAACTCCAGAATTAATTATTTCTCTTTTCTTCCACCAGACAGAAGACACTAAGAAGGAGGGGGACAAACTCATTGGTCGTTTCAAGCCTTCTTAAATAAACTTAATCGGAGTGAAATGCTGAAATACAATGTAATTGTTCTAAAGACCATGAAAGGGATGCTAAAGAGAATGTTAAGTAGGTATGTAGCTGAAACGAAGCCTGTTGATTTTTTGACCTACAACAGATTGCACTGTTCTTTCACTGAGTATCTGGACTCCCTAGGGATGTAAGTGTTTGGTCAATGAGAACAATGTGACTTAACTGTCATCGGATGAGCTCAAGTCCCTGTTGTTGTTGTTCTTTTGGAATATAGAATGTACACTTTAATGGAAGATTGTTCAAACCCTTCAGCAATATCCCATAGTCAAAACAGAGAGATTTCTACCAAAAAAAAAAGTAAAGAACAAGATCCACCTTGTATCAATTATTCCTTCTCAACACATTGCTTAACACCATTCACAGCGGTCTTGCATCACTAAATCTCTTAATTTGTGATTAAATACATTTGATGATTATTCTGATTTAGTTAAACATTTGGATTGAAGATTGTGACCATAAGAGCTGCTCAATGACAACTGACAAAGGCTTCACTGTTCTATAACAACTTTTCTATCAGGCCTTACAAGCTCATTACATTTAACACATTGCTGTCATAGTATTTATCTATAAAGAATGTCATCTGAGATCTCAGATGATGGCCAGGATCACATGATTCTCATAACCAGTGTGATAAATGGTATTTAAGAAGCTGTGTATGTGTATGTGTTTTAAATCCTGTATCCAAGGTAGAACTGACAAACAAGTTTCTTTCAGACAACAGATAAGATGTAGATCTCGCTATCAAATGTAAATTAAGCATTGTAAGTCAACTTACAGGAAGCCTATTTGCATATGACATCAACATGAGGATGTGAAGTCAACTTAAAGTCACCAGGCACAGAGAATAAAGATTAGTTTTTTTTCTGACTCGGGGGACAAAAATAACGACTTTGGGGAATATAAGGGAAAGGCAAAAGGACACATCTCTATCCATCACTGAGAGAGCAAACAAGACAGTAGTTTTTCATGGACTCCAGCCATGTACACTGGTGACACTAGGAGAATGCTTTAGGAGAAAAACTACTTTAGACAAGGATTTTAGCCTATTGAAATTAAGTTTAGACTCTGAGAAGCATGTTGTACTTTTTGTTTTATATGTAACCATTTCTATTTTCATTATCCTTACTTGGTATCTCGTAAATGTTAATCTTTGATAATAAATGTATGATTGTTTCACTATAAATATATCTCAGTGTTGCAATACTCTAAAGGACCTGATCCTGAATTGTACCAATCAAGCTGTGTGTATACTGTTCCCTTGGCAACAGAAAACCTGGTGATTACTGTGAGCATCCAACATGAGAGGCTGGATACTATATGTGGATACTGTTTGAGAGGCGAAGGGACTGCGGTGCACCAATTGTTAACCTGCAATGCAAAATAAAGGCTGTTAGAGCTCTGAGGAAATTGTTTGGGTGGCTAACAAAATGGTGTCAGGGAGCCGACACCCAGTTAAGCATCAGGAAGTGTCTCTTTTGCTCAAGCAGAGGGGTTATCCGTGGTGACTGTGCACCCTGAGGAACCATGACAGAGACCATATGTAGTGATTGGATATTTTCTAAGAGAACTGAGGTCAGGGAAGAAATGATAGATGGGGATAAGTCAACTGCTCAGTGGTAAGTAAAGGTCTATGACTTTAAGCATTATAACTTGTGGCAAAAGGTTTTTCATAGCAAGTTATTGCTATAACAACTCATTAATTATTTTATTTTCAAATTTGGCTCATATGTTTATTGGGAGAGAAATATTGTTTTTGTTGTTCTAAACTATTGCACTACTTTTCTTAAGTGGTTTAAATAACTTGAAGATTCAGGCAGGCAAGATAAACTTGATTAGATATTCTATGGCAGCATTTCTCAAACTGGGGGTCTGCGAGAGTCCCACTGATCAACTTCTCCCCCTCTCTCCCAGTGCCTCCTGCATGACAGCTGTTCCCAGGTGGGCGGGAACCGCTGGGAGGGAGGGAGAGAAGTGGAGATGGGGTGTGCTTGGAGGGGGGAGGGGGTGGAATCATGTCTGGGGCCACCAGCCCCACTGATCAACTCCTCCCCCTCCCTCCCAGTGCCTCTGGCATGCCATGGAACAGCTGTTCCCCGGTATGCAGGAGGCGCTGGGAGGGAGGGTGAGGAGGGGTGATGGGGGGCACTCAGAGGAGAGGGTGGAAAGAAGTGGGGAAGAGGCGAGGTGGGGGGGCCAGAAGACATGGGGTGGAGGTGGGGCCTTGGGGGAAAGGGTGGAGTGGGGGCTGGGCCTGGGCTCAGCAGGAGCTTTGGGGGTCCACAGCAAAATTTTAAATCAAAATGTGTGGTCTTCGGGTTACTAAAGTCTGAGAACCGATGTTCTATGGGAAGCTGGCGTAGGGAGTGAACACATGTTTCGTTGCATGCAGTAGCCATTGTTTCTGAGGAGACATACTCCGGTGTTATGTAATGGTTGGAGTTTGCTAGACACTGAAGGCTTCATGCCCAGGTACACTGCATTGCTGTGGTCCAGCCAAGAGATAACAAAAGCATGAATAACTGAGGCCAGGTCATCGTTCGCCAGGATGAGACAGATTCTCCTAACAAAGTGAAAACGATAGACAGTATTACTTGTGGATATCACTATGTTGGAGTTTAACATCAGTGATGAATGCATGAGCACGCCTAAGCTATGGTCTTGAACTGACTGATTGCAGGTGTGTGCACCTTCATCCAAAGTGAATTGTAGTGTGACTGCAAACTCTTCCAAATGCTTTCCTCTGTCCACAGTATCACCTCTGCCTTGCTCTGGGTTAGCTTCAACTCACTGGCCTTCATCCATGAGCTGATGTTGTCCAAGCACTGGGCCGTGTAGTAGTAGTAGTAGTATGGACATAAGTGGTGAAAAACAGATGGAGATGTGTAGCATTTGCATATTGCTGGCATTTGAATCCATGTCATCTGACCAGTTCACCTACTTGCTCTATGTAGATGTTGAATAGGAATGGAGAGGGATAGATACGTGCAAGTCTCCACAAGAGAGGTGTCTAGTGGGTGGAGGTGCAGTTTCCCATCAATACTCATTGGTTACGTCCCTCCAAGAAGGACTTAAACCATTTTAGTGCATTACCCAGGACCCTGTCACTTTTCTCAGGCAGGAGAGCAGTAATTAATGGTCAATAGTGTTGAATGCTGCACAGAGGTCCAAGAAGATAGGAATGGATGGCTGCCCTTTGTAAATTATCAGCAGGATATCATCCATCAGTGCCACGAAAGAGGTTTCAGTTCTGTATCTTGACCTGAATACAGATTATACAGGTCAAAAATATTAGTTTCAATTACATTAGCATTTGGCCATTTGTTAGCTTCTCTAAAGAGCTAGTTCAGGAATAGGGGTTTGACACTGAGTGAACTGATGTATCCAGGGTGGGTCTCTTCAGTGATGGGTCAGACTATTCTGTCTCCCCATTCCAAGAAGAGTGCTCCAACCACCAGGCTATGGGCTATTCTTGGGTGGGTCTCACTCAATCTTTCCTGTTCAAGCTGTTCTGCTGTGTATGAAACAATTAACTAGTCACTGCTAGAGAGAGAGAGAGACTTACTCTATAACTTGGGAGGCGCGAGACCCAAATTCAAGTCCCTGATCCACTGAATATTTAACTATTTTGTGACAAAGCTCTGTCCTTGCCTCCGTGGGTCCCGCGTTTCCTGGCGGATTTCGCTAGCCTCAGAGGCTCACTGTGACCCTCCACGTAACTCTTCTTTCTCTAGAGACAAGGGTCACAGTCTACTGAGCCATTTTCATCATAAGCCAGCAAGGGAGGTGAGGAGAAGTTATCCTTCCTTGCACAGTCTCTGTTGTCTCCCAGTCTCAGTGATTAATCAGGGGGAAAGGTGGGAGGGAGGGGAGAAAGCCTGGGCCCACCCTCTACTCCGTGCTCCAGCCCAGGGACCCTAATAGTATCAGCTATGGTTGCTGACCTTTTAGAAACATGACATGTACAATTCCCTGGGCTACTTCCCCCCACAACAGCCCTCACTTCCTCAAGCTCCACTTCACCCTTACCTCAGGGCCTCCTTCCTTGTGTCTGATATGGTGTGTACTACTCAGCCTCTCCAACAGCACAACTTCCTCCCACAGCTCCTGACATGCACACCCACCTGACTGACTGGGAGGCTTTTAACTAGTTTCAGCCAGCCCCGATTGGCTTCAGGTGTCCCAGTCAACCTAGCATTCTCCCTGCTTTCTGGAAAGTTCTTAATTGGCCCCAGGTGTCTTAATTGACCTGGAGCAGCTTCCATTTCACTTAACCTGGTACCAGGGATTTGTTTAGCCTGGAGTTAATATATCTATCTCCCACTACTTTTCTATAGCTCTTCCAACTGGAAGTTAAAAGGGTGGCACCACCATCTCCTCACCTTTTCCTTCTCCTCACTGTCATTTTTTGAATCTATCCTTTTAAAAAAATGCCTGGAGAATAGTTGTGCAAAACAGAGACCCATGGCAAAGGGTTGGGAGGGCTGGGAAATAACTGAAGATGACCAAAGAACTATTTGGATGTCAATAGTTATATGAATCTGACAACAGCTTAAAGTTCAGGAAAATTGTACTAATTCCATGATATTTTAAAATGTCCTTTTTATAATAAAGCAGGGTTTTCTTTTGGCTTTTGTTAAGCTTTCTAGGTGGTAAAAGTCACTTTGCCTTTGGCAACAATTTAAATTCTCCAGAAGTGCTCTGCCTGTCATGTCCTATTGCTGAAATGAAACATTAGCAGCAAAATTCTGCCTTCAATTACATCTGTGCAACTCTACTGGAGTCACCAGGGCTATACAGGAGATAAGCCCCAATCTAGAAAAGTGTTTAATTTGAATAAACCCTTTGAATTAATTGTTAGGTTTCTTTACAGTGTGGAATAGAATAGAAAGTAAGTTACTTATACATGCTCCATTGCCATACTGTCTAAGCACATCACAGTCTTTAATGAAATTATCCTCGCAACCCCTGTGAGATAGGGCAGTGCTATTATGCCCGTTTTACAGGTGGGGAATGGAGTCATGGAGAGACTAAGAGTATGTTTACACTGCAATTAAAAAAAGCATGGCACTGAGTCTCAGAGCTCAGGTCAGCTGACCGGGGTTTGAAGGGCTTAGGCTGTGGGGCTATAAAATTGCAGTGTAGACATTTGGGTTTGGGCTGGAGCTCAGAGAAAAAAATGCAGTGATGGTGAAAAATATATGCTTCAAAACTAAAGCTTAAGAATCAGCTGTATGGGGTGGGTTGCATTCTCAGTTCCTCATTATTTTGACACTATTTGTAAACAGACTTTAGAACACATCAATAGCAAGATATAGTTACAGCAAATGCAGAATAAAATGTTTCCTGCAAAGTGGACCATCTAAAACTTTTATAGTCTTATCATTCTGAGAATTTCTTGGTCATGATTCATTATCTACAATAAATTCCAAAATGTCAGGAAAATACAGTAAAACATTAAATTACTGTTTTTGGTCTACAGAAAAGAGGATTTTCTGTCTTGATTGGCATCAGCATATGAATATATTATTGTTTAGAGGTAGCCCCCGGAGTATAAATTAATATGTATAGAATGATACTTCATCTATTTCTTTCAGGGAAAATGGATGCTAAGAAAAAAACCCTCCTCTTCTACCTTGCTCCTTCCTCTGGCTCCTGCCCTTTTCTTTCAGTCCCACTAAAAACTCCCCGTTTTCAATAGAAATTGCTCTCTTTCTTCTGGTCCTTTCCCTCTGCTTTTAAACATGCTACATTATATTCTATCTGAAAAATTCCTTCCTTTAGTACTCCTTCTCTTCCTATACCACTAGCTTCTTCTGCCAGGATTTTCCTCTCCTCAAATTCTTTCTTGGACTCTCTGCACTCTTACTTCTGCCCTCACTGATATACTGGCCATACTGACAGGTTTCAGAGTAAGAGCCGTGTTAGTCTGTATTCGCAAAAAGAAAAGGAGTACTTGTGGCACCTTAGAGACTAACCAAGCTCATGCTCATGAAAGCTCATGCTCAAATAAATTGGTTAGTCTCTAAGGTGCCACAAGTACTCCTTTTCTTTTTACTGGCCATACTCTCACTGTTGACATTAATGATTCTCATGACCAAGTCCAGGATCCCAGCTCCATTATCATTCTCCTGTGACATGATCAGTCATGTCCTTCCCCTCATACTCCTGCACCTTCATCCCTACACCAGTTGTAATGCTGACCCAGAGAGAGTGGAGGCAGCTTAATCCAGGGACTAGTTCGTCCACCCCATAGGCTAAGAAAGCCCTGAGGGCTGCTTTGACTTGTGCTCTGTGTTGCCATAGCTTGTATGAGATTTGCCAAATTAGGGAATTGCTGAGGTGCAATTCCAGCCCCCGGTACAGCTCCTCCCACCTCCAGCCTTGTTCTAGAATGCTCTAGCATGTTTTAAAATGCCTCTGAGAAGCAGCCTTTGCCTGGCATAGAAGTTTCCTGTGCTGGAGATATTTTACAGAGTGTTTACATCTGCTTAGCTGATACAAGTGGGCCATAGGCTAACTCTGAATTTGGTCCTGTGTATCTAATGTATTTAACCTTTCTACCCACATACTCAGTCCTGCATGTCCAGCTATCTTTCCAACAGCTGTTCCCAGTCAATTCAAATTGGACCAGGCGGGGGGGGGGGGGGGAGGACTCCTTATCTTACCCCTCTCACCTCCAAACTGTCTTCTCTCCTTCCCTATCAGTAATTTTACCCTCTCCCCCGAGATGCAGCTTCATAACCTTAACTATTCTTTCTCTTCCTGCCATAAGTAGGCTGTTATGTCCTCTAAAGTATCCCAAAATTGGATCTTCCTCCTTTATCCCTGCTACTAAACCTTTGGTCCATGCCCTAATCATCTCTTACCTTCTTTCAGGCCTCTCTGATTCTCTCTTCTGCACTCCTCCAATCCATCTGACATTCTGCTGTTAAAAATAGTCTCCTTTGCCTCCCACTCCAACTTTATTACTGAGCCTTTACACTGGTTTCCAATCTCCTTCACAGGTACTTCATCCTCTATTTCCTACATCTCTTCTGTCATACATAAAAAATATTATCTCCAATTACTCTTCCACTCACACCATAGGCTCTGTCAGATCAACATGCCAGGCTGCTCCCCGGTCTCTTTCTCAGTAAGCAATCAGTACCTTTTCTCCACACCACACCATAATACTTCTGTTTATTCCTTCAAATCACTCATCTTTTTGGCTAGTCTTGCAATACTGACCTCTGCTCCATCATTTCTGCTTCATTTCCCCGCAGACTAGAAACATAGTGTAAGATTTCCCAAAGTGCTCACTGCTGACCTGTTGGCAGTCACCCTCGATCTTAGGTGCCCTCTCATAGTGAAGACTACCACTCTCTGTGGCTCCTCAGCCTCTCTGGCAGCCACCCTGTCCTTCTGCTCTGCAGCTTTGCAGCTGTTGTGAATCTGCCAATCATCCACAATGGAGCTGGCAGTTAGTTTTCCTATTAACCCTTTAGCAGCTGAGACAGCACAGGGTCTGTACACCCCATGACATGGCTCAGTTCTGCTCCCAAAGAAACCAGTAGGAGCAGAGGTAAGCCAGTGCTGTGCCCTCTTGAAGATCTCATCCATAATGTATCAAAACAATGAAAAAAGAGAAACCAATCAAAGCATAACCTGTGATTTGTATGGTTAACGGAGTCCGCTTTCCCACGTCCCCCTTCTACTTTATTTTCTACCCTTAGTCGTGCTATGGCTTAGGTTCCAACCCTGCATGGGCTCAGCCTTGTGCCATGTGGATTTCAGTGTCAAATACAGAGTTTTAGGGTTTTACCTTGTTTCTCTGTCTGTAAAGCGCCATGTATATCTATGTGGAACTGTAGCAATAATAAACAAAATACTAATTACTTATAGAGAACAGTGTCATCTTCTCACCAGCATTTCAGATGCCAGAACTACAAGCTGAGCTCCATCCTTATTTAATAAGCTGTCTCAATCAGAATTACTCCACATATCCATAAATGCTTAAAAAAACCTACTATGGGCCAAATCCTCTTCACTTTACTCACAGAATAAGACTCACTGAAGTCAATGGGATTATGTGTGTGAGGCAGAAGGAGCTGTCTCTATAGATACATAGATATAAATATAATATTAATAAAAATACTTAGTACTTATATACTAGATCACTTTTCATCATCAAAGCAATTTACACATATTCATCCTCATACTGCAGAGAAGTTGGTAAGAATCCTAGGGAGATTTTAGGTCTAATTTAGACTCTGTTTCACCATGGGGAAGGTCTGCTCAAATGGAAACTCAGAGAAAGTGAACTAGATCTTACAAGAGTATATTATACAATAGAATTATTTAATGATTCTTCAGTACAGTCGAGACAAAATGAATTTTATGGTCCAGATTTTCCAAAAACCCATGTGGGGTGCTGCTGAGCACTTTAGACACCTGGCTCTTTCTTTCTTTCTTTTCTTCTTTTTTTTTTTTTAAAAAGATGCCTAAATGGGAATTTTGCTCAATGAGCACTTTTAACAATCTGGACCTATGGAATTACTAAGAGCAACCTCTTTCCGATAGGCCAAAAATACTAAGTCTCTGCATGGCCTAGATTCTCATCTCAACCCATGTTTGCAAAACCAGTGTATTTCTTATTGCACAGAACAGTGGACAGGTTCTAAGAAGCCTAGAAAGAGGTTATAGATCCTGTGTGTGCTCCACTCTAGCGCACCTGGGTATGTTTAGGGCATGATATAGAGGGACAATTGAAACTGGTGGGGATAAATGGGAAAATTTAGTTCCTGTTGTAGCAACCAGGCAAGCTACTAACAAACTTCAACAGGACTTTATTTTTAAAGTGGAAACCTCTTTACCAAGCTGCTGCTGCACCCTCAGTAGCTCTCACTCCGCCTCTTCAACTTCCCCCCCTCCTTCCTGTTTCCTGTCCTTTCAGACTCCCAACAGCCAGTGCTCCCAGTTCTAATAATGGCAAGCAGCATCTAAACACCACACTTCTCCACATCCCAAATCCTCAATAGATCACTCTTCTGTACAGCCAATATACACAAACTATATGCAGGTTCTAGGATTTTCCCATGCACTTTGAAATGCTACAGCTCCACATGCATTTTTGCTAATAGCTGGAAAAATTGGCAGATGTTTCCTCAAAAAACAAAAAACAAAAAAAAATGGTTTACACGATACAGTAAGATTTTGTGTTCAATTTATCTTTGAAAGTAGGAATATATTAAGCAACTAAATATGGATACATTTGTCCACACTATTATTTTTGGTGGGTAGAAGGAGGGATGAGAAAGTCTCTCCTTTATACCTCTATAAAATCTACAATAAGCTTATTCTTTGTTTCTCTCCAATGCTACCATATTGTTGCTGCAAAGGGACTCTAGGCTTCTCTTTTCTACCAAGCATTTTGCCTTTCAGCTCACTGAGAGCTGTTAGCAATTCATAACATTACAATGCTCTCTCTCCTGCATGTAACAATTTTTCTTTATAAATATACCCAGGTGGAAGCGGTTGCAGGATCTCTTAATGATCAGCACTCCAGTCTCTCCCTTGTGTGGAAATCAGGATAGAGTGCTTATTTCCATTTCTTTATCCTTATTCACAGTCCTGTACCATGCCAAGAGAGTAAAAGACTGAAGCAAACTGTGCCTCTCTCACAGTCTCTTCTGCATTGAATTGCAATGCTCCTTCATTTTATCTGCAACTTTTCCCTTCAATAAGGCTACTAGTGCTCTCTGACTTCTAACTCCACTGAAGTCCTTTGTAGAATGCCTCTTTACAGCAAAGACTTCTCCCAAAGCGTGTGGCTGGGCAAGGCCTGCTTTATAGAGAGGGAACAGTGAAATTTAAATTCTAAGGGTGCTTTGCCACTTGTTTTTGTATCAGTCTATGTTCATGCTGTGCTCTAGGAAATTGATAAAAGCAAAAGAGCAGGTTCAGAATGTGCTGTTATTCTGTCAAAACTGCATTAGAGATGCGAAATAAATCTCCAGGTGCATTATTGTGTTAAGCATGAAAAAAATATCATCTCTTTCTAAAGTCCAGTTATTCTCTATCATTTCTAGAGCAGCTTCACATTGCCAGAATTGCCCTGTTTTTAAAATACCGTCGCAGGAAACTTAAAGAACTTAGTTTTATTTTTGAAGAGGTTTTTTTTTTGTCGGTGGATGATACATTCCATAGTCTTCCAGGCATGACATGAACTAATGGAGGATTCAGAGTTGATCAGATCTCTTTCTGAAGGCCAACACCTTGGCATCTAGTAGGAAACATAATTGAAAGAGGACGAACAGGAACAGTCTGTTTTGGGGAGCCCCATTGAAAACATTGAGAATCTTACCACTTCTATCCCACCCCCAAATATACTTGAATGGTTGAGAGAGTCTAAACTTCCTCCCTGCCCCCAAGTGGGGAAGCTTAAATGTTAAATTCTCGTCTTTTTTTTATATTTTTAAAAATTAAACAAAAGTAGCAAATAACATTATATATAAAGAATTGCACACATACATCTATAAGGCAAAGCAATGAGTTAGAATTTTGAGATATATTTAAACAACAAAACTATATTCTACTATTCCCATCTTCTTGACTCACTACTCTCAGTTTCAGATGTATTATCAACATACTGCGAGCCTATGGACCATCATTTGCAAGGAAAAGAGCAATTTTATGATAGCTCTTTAATACTGAACTGTATGCTGAGATCATCAAATGAAAAGTGGTGTATGCTTTAAGTGGCAAAGTATTACTATCATCATCCCACATTGAATCTTTGCATGTTAGATATTCAGGTATTATTTTTACTAGCAGCTTTAGAGATATTTTTGAGCAAATGAACATCTAAGAACTATAAAAGGGAAAGTTAACAAAAGACCAAAAGGTCTTCTGAATCACCTTAACAGCAATTAAAACTAGTGAGCATAATAGGAGGTGTAAAAATGGATCGAAGCCATTTTTAAAACTTAGCAAGATCTCCCCGCCCGCTCTTTTCCTCCCAGGTAACAGACAAGTCATATGACGATCATGCACCCAAGTGAGTTAAGTATTTTGGTCCCAGACAGCCCTAGATACCACTGAAAACATTACTATTGTTTTATAAACATCTTAACCAGGCGCACTTTTTTTTGCAGTTTCTGAATAAAGTTCTGTGTCGTAAAGTAAAGATTCAGGACCACTTTCCCCTTCCCATCCAAAATAATATGAGAGGAAGTATGCTCTTGTGACTGATATACTGGACTGGGACTCAATGGATCTAGCTTCAGTTCCAGGCTCTGCCAATATTGCTGGTGTGATCCTGCATAAGTCACTTAGGGTTAGATTTTCAAGAGAGCTCAATACCTAAAATTTGGCCATTTATTTTGCTGCCTAATGGGAGAAGAGGTTTTTTTTTGGAAATCTTACCTTGAATGTGGATGCTAAGCCCATTTGAAAATCTGACCTTTAGTTTCTCTAAACTGCAGTTCCCATCTGTAAAATGAGGGATAAAAAACACTTCCTTTCCCCACTCACTACTTAGATTGTAAGCAAATGGGGCAGAGGCTATCTCTGACTAAGTTTTTGTACACCATCTACCACAGTGGGGCCTTGAGGTGCTAGCTTGTACAAATAATCATGATAACAACAAATACCTGAGAATACTCATACAATTCATGATCCCTATCATCATGTCATTTTTGAGAACACCTGAAAATATAACACAAACACACTACTTTACAAAATCTTTGAAATCAATCTGTGTTTTAATTTCTCACGTCCTGTTTTTGAGTTTAAGAATACAATATCTACAGGTCAAACAAGCTCAAGGACCTCTCTGTTTTGTTTTGAATTGGCTAGATGGATTTTGTTTGATGGACACTCAAACTTCAGGACAGAAAGATTGGATACTTTAAATTTCATATAAATACGCAAGGATTGTACTGAAAGAAATAAACTATTATTGGAATACTTTTGAGTTGAGTATTTCTCGCTGTGCTTTAAGAATAGCACATAATTTTGAGCGGGCCTTTACAGCAAACAAACTTTGATTCACTTCTACATGTCTGCGAGATACCTCCCACCTCTGCCAGATTATGCAAATCATTTCAAAGGGATCAGTCAGCTGCATAAATGGATGAATATCGCACAATGAAAAATTTTCCACCTCCAGTTGCTTCCTGCATTGTTGTTGGCATATAGCGAAGTGGCAAGTCCCCCATGCAGTGCAAATGTTTTGGCTTGCTAGGGTAACATGGAGATTGTTAGGATGTGCCAGCTCCTCAAGAATAAATAAAAAAGGAAAAAAGAAAGCTATAACAGGAGCAAAGAAAACTCACCAGCTGGAAGGGAGGGAGGTGCAGCCTGCAGCAGTTCAAATGCAAAATGAGCACCTTAGGGCAGCAGCTGCTCATCTTTCCCAAAGTTAAAGGGCCAGGCACCACAAAAGCCTGCTGGAAAAGGCTCCTATAGAATGGCTGATTTATTTCAGAGTAAAAATAATGACAAACACAGAACAAACAAATATCAGTCCCCATAGGGAGCAAAGTGTGTTGCTCACACTGTTACAATTTCAATTCAATTTCACTGTTCATTTTCAATTCACTCACACCATTTGCCCACCCCACGCAGACAGGCAGGCAAATTCCTTAGATTTAAGGGTGCAATTCACAGAAAACAAAATGAGAGGACTTTTGTATTTCCCTGCACTGGGTTAGTCCCCCTATACTAATTAGAGCAGTCAGAGCACTGTTCTAAATTGAATTGGTAGCCTGTGCTTCCAGGGAATCATTGAGGTAGCTGGGGACTGCTGGAGCTCAGGCATACCGAGGCCATGCCCATTTTCCCCAGCCACACCCTCTGTTCTGACTGCAGCCACGAGGTCTGGCACAAGAGGTCTTAGGTCTCCCCTCCCCATCTACAGGGGAAATCGTCCTTTGGTCATGTAAAGTTGGCTTTACAGCATCCTTGGGCTGATGAATCCATGCAAAAGCTGCCTTAACTCAAGGATAATTCTATTCTGTATGGATTCTTACACCACATTTATCATAGTCATATTTGAGCACCTTCTAGTAGTGCATTAAACAACATGACTAACATTTGTCATGTGTTTGTTCTCTCCTCCTCTCCCTGGGGGGAGAAGCGTGTGCAGTGAAGTGTCTTGTTTTGGTAGGGATTTTTGTTTTTGTTTTGTTGGGGTTTTTTTTTGGGGGGGACTTATAAAAATATACATTATGCTATGTATTTATGTTACTGAAGGCAAGGTAAAAGAAATACCCCTTGTACTTGGAATAGGAGGTGTTGAGGTTTGTGATGGTCCTTAGTTCCTGGGGAAGTCCATTCTATAGTCTCAGACCTGCCCCCTGAGAATGTTCTGTCTCCCACACAGATTCTAGCCCACAGCATCAGCCTCATATATTTACACAGCTACATACACCATCAGACTATATCCCAGTAAGCCTATATATTATGTATCGAAAAACAATTATTATTACTAATTATTTAGGCAGAGAGCAGAATAAAATGCCTCCTTTTCTTGATGACCAAGGATTCCGTTCCTCATCTAAATGGCTTCTTGTTTAGTTGATATACTATGTATAGAGACTAAGATAACTTGTGTTTATAAATATAATAGATTAAGTAGGTAAACGTAAAACAGACTAGATGAGATAAACAGAACCCTTAATGAAGCCCTATCTTTAAGAGGACTGATTTTATTTGTAAATACCCTTTACCTACAATGTACTTTTTCACACCATGTATGTATTTAGGAGTGGCCAGATAGCAAGATGCTTTTGCAAATGTTCTTGACTGCAGAATTCACTGCGCACTTCTCATGCTTTTCAAGAACCCAAATTCTCTGACCCTCAGGGCATGGTGCAATGTCTATCTATATTATCTGTCTTTTTGCTGGAGTGTGATCCTACAGCAATAAAGTCAAGGGGAATTTTGCCATGGATTTCTCTGAGTGGGGCTGGGTGCTACGTGAAGAGGAAAATTTCAACCTCGTTTAGATGAAAGGGTTGGTGGTCAATATTTGCTCAACTTGATTTTTAACTTTTTTTTGTATATATACCTAGGCACTTTCCCCGCTACTGCTTTAAAATAAGTTATTGGAGATAGGGAGGAGGCAAAACAATGGATTAAAGCACTAGCTTTTCATGTATGAAGACCAGAGTTTCAGTTCCACTGACAAGAGATTGCAAGCAAGACTACTTCAAGGGCTCGATTGTCATTTTAGCTGTGCTGGTGTAAATCAGGAGCAACTCCAAAGTCAATGGAATTACACTGTTGTAAAATTAGTTTAAATTAGAGAAGAGTTAAGCCCATTGTTCCAGCACAGTCCCTAGCAGAGGTTTGCTCAGAGCACCAATCAATACGCAGTCAAGCACAGCTGTTGTTCTCTCCTCATGACAGGCAGAGGACAGTAATAACAGCAATACTGCAAGTCAGGATTGAGAAGCATCAGCAAATCTGCACAAATAACCTTACACAGCATCTTCTCACATTATGACTGGCTTTATTCGTTTCTTATATACAAACACCAAACATATATTAATGTAGATTATTTTATACTGGACTTAATATTAATGCTGATTTTCTTATGTGTCTTATTTGTTGTGCTAAATCACTGAAGATGTTCTGGTAATCCTTTACTCAGATTTAAATTACTCAGATGACTTGGCGCTCTGAGTACATTTGATGTAAAGGCTGCCTGAGAAATGAAAAGTGCTGAGCCTCTAATTTGGAAATTTTGTTTCTCTTGGGCTACCAGGCACTATGGTTAATTTCAGCTGCTGGCAATAAACAACTCCAACATGAGGGCTATTAAGAGACAATCATTCTAAGTAAGCCTCATGGGTGACACAGAGACTATGCTGCCAGGAATCGGTTTTAAAACCGAACAGACACAACTATGCAGAAAATGCAACTCAGCCACACGGATTAATGAGACACAGAAATAAAATTCTGGCTAACAAAACTCAATGTTCTGTTTTACCTGTATGTGATTTTATTAAGTATGTATCGTTAAACTTGAAAGTAACCTATTAGGTATTCTTTATTACTGTACTTAGACATGCTACTGAATTTAAAATCATCCATAAATAGTTTTCTATTCTAAGAATGTTTTAATATGAAAATAGTGTTCTTTTCCCTAGAGCTTTTCATTGCAGTTTCTTTTATAGAAACCCAAAGAGATTTTGTAATGCTGAAACTAAACTGGTTTAGTATGGTAATAGTCTATTTTAATATTTTCATCTTATACGTGTTCAGAAACACTAAAAGTCAAACACTTCTAAGCATGCTCCCCCCGCCCCCCTCCTCCACACACACTTTCCTCAATGATTCTTTAAAACTGTTTTGTGGATTTTTAGACTGAGTAATACCACGGCTGTTTCACAGCATAGCCTGAGGCTGCAAATGCTCTGAGTCCTCAAACATTATCCTTCAAAATTTTTAGAAGTATCTCAATGCTTTGTTTAGCAATCTCATGGATTCTCACACTGAGGTTCAAGCAGCTGAGTATTCGCAATAATTAACAATCCGTCCAACTTTTTAAATAATACATATTAACATATTATATATTATACATATATAATACATAATAACATATACTGTGCTGATCACATCTCATTGTTAACTAGACACATCATCAACTGCTGATCATTGAGGGTCTTATCTTCAGCTGGTATAAATCAGCATAGCTTTGTTGACTTCAGTGGAGATATATGAATTTACCCCTAAGAATATTTTCTATTTAAGTCTATTAGGGTTAGCAAATCCAGCATAAAGGGTTCAACAGGGTTATGAGTGGATATCTCCAAACATGAGAATATTTGGATGAATATTTACTTAAGAAAATCTAGTGGTAAGAAATTTCTGCCTGCAGATGCTCCATTTTACTTCTGATAATAGATTTCTAGTTTGTCTTAATTTATGATAATATATCACTTTAAGAGCTGTAGCAGGAATTAATTATGGGAACAAATTAATTTGCTGATGAGAACCATGCTCTTCTCAAAATAAAAACAAAAGATATCAAAATCACCCATAAAATCTAATTTGCAAAATTCTCACACACTGCAAGATTATAATTGTAATTAGCAAAGAGGCATTACATAATTTTGTTTAGAAACACAGGAATGCGTTTAAAAGTAGGTTTGAATTGCAGCTGAGCACCTGCAGGGTTCTCTTTCACCATGGGTACCACATGAACTCAGTTTCTGAGCCACTCAGGCCTCTCTCCACTAGGGTGGATTTTGCATTTATTCTCTAAGGGGTTGATCGCACAGCACTAAAAATCATTATCACTGACTTCAATTAGTACAGGATCAAGCCCAAAGTCCCCGAGTACATTGAAAAGGGTTTCTGGAAGGGTATCTTGCATAATTCTGCTGAAACACACAGGCTGATTTTTAACTTGTATCAATAGGTGCTTTACCCCTGTTGTTGCCCCTAGCTTTGTCATTAGCAGTAGAGTGAATTTAGGAAAACTGGTCAGTTTCACTACTGCTATTAAGATCCTTTTGGGGAGCATTAGACTTTTAATCATCATATTAGTTTTAGGCTGCTGTTACTGCTGCTTGGGAAAGTTGCTAGCAACAGCTGTAACAAATGTAGACACTGCCATTACTGATAGGTGAAGAGGATAAAACATTAAAAAGGAAGGACTCGGGAGGAGTATATTAGCAGACAACATCTCCAACTCACAACAGCTCAGGTAGGCAGCTCTGGAAGAGGGGGAAAAAGGCAAAACAACTCCCTTCCAGCAGTTAGAGGGATGTGGTGCATCAACCAGGCAAGGTACTAACAAGCTTCAACAGGACTTTATTTTCAAAGTGGAAACCTCTTTACCAAGCTGCTGCTGCATCCTCTGTAGCTGGGAGAAAGCTACA
Organism: Lepidochelys olivacea; assembly: GCF_965140295.1. Classification (NCBI taxonomy): domain Eukaryota; kingdom Metazoa; phylum Chordata; order Testudines; family Cheloniidae; genus Lepidochelys; species Lepidochelys olivacea. Next base: position 68,309,840 of record NC_140418.1, on the reverse strand, counting down.
GAGGATGCAGCAGCAGCTTGGTAAAGAGGTTTCCACTTTGAAAATAAAGTCCTGTTTCCTGTCCTTTCAGACTCCCAACAGCCAGTGCTCCCAATTCTAATAATTCCTTCCTCTCTTAAGAAACTCTCCCAATTAAAATAAACATTATTGTTCTAACCCCAGGAACAAATATGAAACAAGACACTATACTTTTGGCAGAAATATTACACGGAAAACACTGTAGATACTACATAACAGAGTCTTTAGTCCAGATAGGTGGTCGTCTGGGTCTGACGAACTGTCTCTCAAGCCCCGCTTCCAGTGCAATGTCTTGTTGTGTTGGTACTATGGTGAAGTCATCCAATGCAGACTGGGTGTTGGCATAATCTCCTCTTGATGCATAGGCAGGTGCAAGATAAGAAGCATTCCATACCCCCCATCAGAAAGTCGGTAGGTGTAAGGTCCCTTCTTCTCTATGATTTTAAGAGGAGCTGTGAATTTATGGTTCCCTTTGCGTAAAATTCCAGGTTTTTGTATTCTAACGAAGAAACCACACTGAAACTTTGGTTCCTTAGCACCATGCCGCTTGTCTATGAAAATCTTAGACTTCTGGTTCTGTTCAACTGTTTTTCCTCACATCATCCTCATTTGGGGCATCAGGTCGTGCCTTTAACAATCCAGCAATGTTCAGTTTAGTATTCATCTGTTTCCCATGCAGTAACTCTGTGAGTGATCCTTGCATCGTGGCATGTCGTGTAGCCCGGTATGCTTGCAAGAAATCAGTAGTGAAGGGTATCCACAATCGCCCTTCCAGTTTAGCGTTTGCCAACTCTCTTTCAAACTTCTGTTAAACCGTTCAATTTCCCCATTGGCTTGAGGGTAATATAGGGATGACCTTCTGTGTAAAATGTTCCTCTGTGCTAGAAAAGTTTCAAACTCCAGGGAAGTAAATTGACTACCATTATCTGAAATCAGTTCTTTGGGGTTACCTTCCCTGCTAAAAACTGAAGAGAGGAACTTAATTACTGTAGCAGAAGAGATTTGCAATGTAAACACTACCTCAAGCCATTTACTGAAATAGTCTATTAAAGTGATGGCATAACGACAGTCAATTGGAGCAGTATCAAAGGGTCCTACAATGTCAATCACCACTTTTTCCTATGCTGTCTTATCATGCGTTTGGCAAGTGACACAGAATTTTAGGTGTCAGAGTAGCAGCCGTGTTAGTCTGTATTCGCAAAAAGAAAAGGAGGACTTGTGGCACCTTAGAGACTAACAAATTTATTTGAGCATAAGCTTTCGTGATGCATCCGATGAAGTGAGCTGCAGCTCACGAAAGCTTATGCTCAATTAAATTTGTTAGTCTCTAAGGTGCCACAGGATTTTATGAGTGCTTCAGTTTGAGAGTCTATTCCTGGCCACCAATACAGATCCTGTAGTCATTGTTTGGTTCTGACAATTCCTTGATGAGTATCGTGTGCCAGGTGTGAGTTTTGACTGTAATTATTCTGGCACAAGGAGCTGGTGTGTACCTTGTAGCACACAGCCATCAAACAAAGAAAGCTCATCCCAAACTCTAAAATAAGGCAGCAAAACTGGGTCAAGGTTTTTAGGGTGACTGGGACATCTCTTTGTCAGAAATTCCCATAGGTTTTATTGAATTGGACATGCTGAACAAGCAGCTTGAAATTGTTCTCTTGTAACTGCAGTGAGAGTGCTAGTAATAAGTGCAACCACTACATCCTCATCCTCCGGTGGACCATCTGGTGAAGGCAAAGGCAGGCGAGAAAGGCAATCAGTGACCACATTTTGGTTTCCAGGCTTATATTCCAATTCCTAATTGAAAGAGAGTAGTCTTGCAGACCATCAAACAATACGGTATCCTGCTCTTCCCAGTCCTTTCGTGGTGAGCAATGTTGTCAAAGGGCTGTGGTCTGTGTGCAACTTGAATGTGCAGCCCCACAGGTAAGTTCTCCATTTTTCAGCAGCCCAGACACAAGCAAGTGCTTTTTTTTGACTGTAGAATATTTTCTCTCAGCATTACTTAGTGTCCTTGAAGCAAATGCAACAGTCCTCTCTGTGTTGTCCTCATGCAGTTGTGTGAGAACAGCCCCAAGTCCATAATCAGAAGCAACAGTAGTTACAATTGTGGGCAATGCAGGACTGAATAATGCAAGTACTGGACTATGTACAATCGAGTCTTTCACCATTTCAAAACTAGCTTGTGCATCCATTGTCCACACTAAGGTTGAACTTCTCCGTAGTAATTCCCGTAACGGTTAGGTTTGCAAATCTGTTGGAGGAGGAGCATTTGAAATTGCCAGGATATGATCTGGATCAGGTTTTAGTCCAGCCCGTGAAATTGTATGCCCCAGAAAGGAGAGTTCAGTTTGTCTAAATGCAGTTTAGTACAGACAGCAGATTATCGTCATGCTCCTCAGAAGTATTTCCAAACATGATAATATCATCCAGATAGCACTGAACTCCATGTTGATTCTTCAGAACCAATGACATTTTTTGAAAGGCACTTGGGGCAGATGCGAGACCGTATGGAACACGTTTAAAACGAAATAGTCCCTCGTGTAATAAATGCTGTGAGGTCTCTGTTATTTTCATGCAACATAACCTGGTGGTATGCACTCTGCAAATCAAGAGTAGAAAACATCTTTGCTCCACGGACTTCTGCAAATACTACTTCTATGTGAGGAAGTGGATGGCTGTCAATCACAATAGCTTTATTTGGCTCCCTTAAGTCCACACAAAGGCGAATGCCTCTACCCTTCTTCTGCGTCACTACTATAGATGAAACTCATTCCGAGGAGTCTCTCTCTTCAATAATGTCCTTTTGAACAAGTTTTCTAAGTTTCTCTGAAACAGCTTCCCTGACTGAAAATGGTAAGTGCCATAACTTCTGTCGTACAGGCATCATCACATTATTCCGCATTTTAACTTTATGCAGAAACCCATAAGCACAGTTGAGTTTCTCCTCAACCTGGTGTTGGGTCCCAGGTGAAACTGGTGTGAGTACCGCAAGAGTGTTTTGTTGAGGAAGATCAATTCGTCCATTAACTACCCTGAGATTTAAAGCAGCCAATAAATCTCTGCCAAGGAAAGAAGTGCCTTTGTGGACAATGTAGAAGTCTGCAGTTACACAGCAATCATAACTATTGTTATGACAAAAGTAACCATCGTTGGCAGGCAGCCACATACTGGAATATGGTTTTTCAAATAGCACACCAAGTGAAGCTTGGGTTCAGTAAGAGGCACATCTTTAAAGTAATGCAAATAGATGGAATCAGGTAGTAAAGATACTGCTGAGCCAGTGTCCAACATTAGCTGAATAGAGTGTGGTTTGCTTGAGGGTATGGCGGAAACGTTTACAGTGCACTTTATCTGTTCTGGAATATGTGCAGTAGTGATTTTGTCCACTCTCAGCACAAAAACATCTGGTATTGTAACTGCATGCACCTGTTGATTGAACTGGCTACTGTGACATACTTTAGCAAAATGCCCAATCTTTTTGCAATGATTGCACTGAGCTACTTTTGTCAGACATCCTGTGTAGCTTGCAAGGTGTTGTGGGGATCCACAGCGAAAACATGCTTTTACTGTATTTTCAATTTGCTGATTTGGTGGTTTTTCATTAGTTTTCCTTTTGCAATTGTGTGTCTGCAGTGGTAGTGAACTTTTCTGCAAAGGAGTCACAGCCTGGACTGTGCCTCCTGTATCCATGCTCATTACTTCGGCTTCAGCTGTAGCTGACTCAATCTGAGTAGCAATGGTTATTGCTTTTACTAGTGTAATTTGCGGTTCTAGAAGTAAGCATTCTCCTACACGAAGCATGGTTGTTTTCTCAATGAGCTGGTCTCTAATCATCTCATCTGCCATATTCCCAAAGTCACAAATTACAATCAGACTCCTCAGGGAAGCAATATACTGCATTATAGTTTCCCCTGGTTTCTACTCACGCTGATTAGCTACTACATTCACTTTTGGCACAAAAAAATTCTTTAATGCAGTGAAAGTGCAGTCTCATATTTATCATCTGCAAGGGGAAAGTGTAAAATATACTCTGCCTTCTACTCCATGGCAGTGGATTAGCAGAGCATGCTTTCTTACTTCAGAAAACTCTGTAGCACTGACTGCAAGCAGATAAGTCTCAAACATATGAATCCAGGTAGTAAAAGCAATTGGAGGCTCACCTGGGCTTTGCAGAAAGGGTGCAGGTGGGTTCAGAGGCAGAAGATCCATCCTCATCGCCAAAATGTTGTATCAACCAGACAAGGTACTAACAAGCTTCAACAGGACTTTATTTTCAAAGTGGAAACCTTTTTACCAAGCTGCTGCTGCACCCTCTGTAGCTATCTTCCAGGCTCCCAAGTCCTCCCCTGTCCTTCCTGTTTCCTGTCCTTTCAGGACTCCCAACAGCCACTGCTCCCAATTCTAATAATTATAAGCAACATCTAAACACCACAATGGTGTTTCATATTTATAAGAGAGTTACTAGCCAGAGGCTGAGGTAAACGATAGAGCCTAAGTCCAGGGTCCTGGGACATTGTGGGGAGTTGACCCAACGGAGGACAAGCTGGTTTAGAATTGCCTGGCATCATTGTGGCACATCTGATTCTATCTCTGTGAGTGAGTCTGTAGGAGCTCTGCCAGCCAACGCTGCCTGGGGGGGGGGCGGGCGGGGGCGGGAGGGGGAGGTGGCAAATCAGCTCGTTTACCACCACTCTAGCAATGTCCCCTTCCTGGGCAGTGCTGCTACATTTAGGGCTGTACTGTTTGGCAGCAGGCTCCCTATAGAGCGGGTGGTTGTGAGTGCCTAATTATTTTCTACCAACACCCCTTTTCCCTAATGGACTTTCCAACACTGGGGCCCTACTCCAAGATCTGCACAAGCAAAAGCCAGTGCAGACCTTGAATGAATAGGACATATTCTGATCTGTTATTCTGGAGTAAATTGGCTTCTGGAGTAAATTGGAGTTATTTCAGATTTATACTGGTGTAGTCAAGATCAGAATCTGAACCATCTCAAGCAGCTTGGGGTATATACTACACAGGGTTTTAAAAAAAAGTGCATGCACTATTCACTCACAGCAAGTCGAAGCTTTAAATTGTGACTTCGATATAGAACCATGCAGCAGTGCTTGCATTTGTAGAATTGGAAAATAAATTTATTTTCCATAGACATTCATTTGGAACAGCAATAATGTTTTAGCTTTTACTAATCTCAGCCCTTCAGGTGTGATTAAGTAGTTCAGCACCAGAACCAAATGAAAAATTGAGTGACTTTACTTATTCGAGTTTAATAACTTCTTAATTTAAGAAAGGATATTTATTTTCCCATAAAATACTGGAAATTTTTTGGATTAAAACACCTTGCCTTTTAAAAACGCCAAGGAAAAGCTAGCTTGCTGGTGCTTTGACTCTGTGTTATCCTGCCATGTGAATGACCGGAGCTTTTCAGATGGAGTCTTGCTCTCAGAAAGCAGAATGACCAAGGTACAGATCAGGAAGATGTTGTGTTCCATTCCCAATGCTTTGGCTCTTTACCATCCATCCTAGATGTAATCTTAACTAAAGCTATGCATGTGGCATTTATCCTTCCTCTGCCCTCCCACTTTGAAAATAGATAATTTAAAAATATTGTTAATTCTTGCAATATTGGGTGTTCTTTTTCAAGTTCCATCTGCTGGATCCTCTGATTATGTAATAATCTCAGCTTTCATTTTAAAAATTGAGTTTCTGGCTCTCATGGAGAAAAGCTTGAAAATGTGACCTCAGTGCATCCTAAGGCTTAAAATCCAGGAGATGAAAAATACCCAGCTCCTCCACCCACCCACTCCCCCAAAAAATCCTGTAATTTTTAAATCAATTTCATAATTTTGGGGGGCCAACTCGTTTTTGAACACTTGTGGATGGCAATATTGCTTTAAAACCTTATGTTTACATAGCTCTCAACAGCTAGAACAATCTATATGTGTTTTAAAGAATTTATATAGAGTACATCATAGTGAAAACTAGATTTTATTCCATAAAAATGCCCACATTGGCAGCACCTAGAAGTTGTGGGTAACAATAACAAAAAATAACATTATTCATATAGCAAATATAAGCAAAGAATTTATGGGGAAGCCAGGGATGTTCAGATTGGTGAGTATTTTCCTAACTACATATCATTTTTGCTAAAAACCCTACACTGTTTTGTATTTTCTTCTTGTTCTCCACTGTTCTGCATGAGACCTGTGCCTTGCTGGAGTAGGTGGTTCACAGCAATCTACAATTTTTCATAAACTTCATTTACAGGTATATAATAGCTAGTTATTACCTCTAGGTTAGAGGATAATCCCAAGGGTCTAATTAATGAGTTAGAAAGCAAAAGGTGTGAAAACTAGTTTATACCAAAAAACAAAACAAAAAAAACCCCAAACCCTAATGAAATTGCACCCACTTGTTTAATAATTGATTGTACTAATTTTAAAATGTACTTCATAACTAAATCGGACATACATAACAACACATTGTGCAAAGACATTGATGCATGATTGTTTTGTGACTACTTCCCAAGGACTGAGATTTGTTTCTCCCTAAGGACCATTCTTAGGACCAGAGGAGGTTATGCTTTATGCTAAGGATAATATACCATGTACAAAATTTTCTTTACAAGAGTGTTTTAGTGACTCTTTACAGCTTGCATATACGTGTTTAATTTTCTTTCTGGCCAGGGAGGTCATTTAGAATTCAGAGATATCGAAAGGGTATTCTGAGTAGAACAACTTCTCTTTAAATTTGTTTCAGAAAATTTTGTTGACTGTGCAAATTGAAAAATTGTGATTCCTAAGATTTTTACAAGTCAGACCACCCATATAAAAAGAAAATAGACATTGAAAAAGAGGAAAAGTTTGTTTGCTTCAGAAGTACAGAATGAATTAAACGGGTTAATCTGTAAATTTGGAGGCTTAGATTCAGATTACATCTAGAATACCTTTTGTCAGGGTAAGGACATGGAGTTGTAGAAAGTACTCCAAATTCCTGTCTGTTGGGGAGCTGTAAGTAACTAATGCAGGCCAAACTACAGGCCAGGAAAGGGGCATGCGCAGAGATTACATTGATTCAGCACATACCTCGCCACTTATGAAAAGCTGCCCTCCCCAGCAAACACCCTGAGAGATGTCAGTTGGTTTTTCCGGCATAAATGACACCTCTCTACACCATCTTCAATGACACTAGCCCCAAGTTTGGACACAAGCCCTGACATTATAAGAGGATACATGTAGCTGAACACTTGTGGCTGTGTGAACCCTATTAAATTCAGTGGGGCTCTTTGTGAGCACAAGTGTCCATGTGTGGGGATCAGATTGTAAGCTTTACGCCTTAGTGAGCACTAAGCACTTGGGCCCAGATTCCCAAAAGTATTTTGGAAATCAGCAGGAGTTGAGTGCCTTTGAGGATCTAGGCTTGGAATTTTGATTCATTTTCTTTAAGAAAAAATATACCTATTTTCATATAAGATTTAATACAAATTCTCTACAACCTGCATATCAACTAACCCGGTGAACATTTATATATGCAGTTAAATATAAATCACCAATTAAAGGTGATGTACAACATTTGCACAATACAAACTACAATTTAATAGACTAAATATTAGGGTCCCTTACTCTAAATACATTTTTTTTTAGTTATGGCTCATGAAGGCCAATTTTCCCCTGCACATTTCACCTTGTTAGTGCAGAAAATACTGTTTTATCTCACTAGTTAACCAATGTACAGGTTACTGCTTGTTTTGTTGTTGTGGCATTGAAAGAAAATTCTAATACTCTTATTACTGCAGCTAAGGAAATGGGAAACAATCCTTCTGAGAACCTGTCAGGTTTCATGCTCATCACAAACCAGCTGGTGCTTAAAATTAATTACAAACGGTTACCGAGGTAACACTAAATCATGCTTGAAAGTTTCAATATTGTTTATCCTTACAAGTTTCCACAGCAATTTCAATCACATGGGTGCAAAATTGTGAGCTTGAGGTTTAGTGAAGAATGCAATAATCAGGACCCTTTTTGTCTCTACCTTCCACAACTAGCCATAGAGTTGTCTCTTGTTGCATGCTGTTTTAAAAACGTTTGAACTGTGGATATCTACCTTAAAAAGGGTATTCATTAAATTCCTGCTGGTCACATCAAATGCCTGCTGTTCAAATCATGGATTCTTAGATCACTGTTAAATTGATACGGATTTCATATGTTCAATTAAAAGGATACAATAATATAACTGCCTTGAAAGGAGAGAATGACTGTTTTGACATTATTTATAAATACAGAGGCATTGCACTACTGGCAATCATAATAGCCACCTCCCATCTGCTCTGCTTCTATCAACCTTGCATCAGGCAGTGCCAAACAAATCTTTTGTAATAGTCAATTACTTACACTTGGAAGAGAAATTCTATTTTGAGTAGAGAGCTTGCTTTTTTGGTGCATGGGTTTACCCACTGTCTCTTTCTAAATTCTGGAGCTTGGTCTTTTTGTACACTTTGATCCCTGAAGTAGCATTTAAATGCTATAGTGATGGGCACTGAACAGAGTCCCTTTTATTCTGAAGCTGTGGAATTTGCAACACAATTCACCCCTAGCCATAGAGTTGGGCTCCAGAATTTCAGCTCTCAAAAATATAATTCCATTCCCAGCCCTTAGGGTTCTGCAGAAAACCTTGTAAACATGCATTGAATGTGAATTGATGCCCCTCTCAATCTGGAAGGAGCTGAAACAATGGTTCTGAGAAGTATGAACTGTCTCAGTCATCTCGCTCATGGCTACATGAATTCTACCATTCCACATCCATGGGATTTGGCACCTTCCCCAAGATACAACAGAACTCAGCATTTCTGGTGCAGAATTCATTAGTTTGCTGCATCCAGGAACCTGGCATTTTCTTTTCTGTCTCCCTGCTCCGGTGGGACCCTAATGCAGCTGCCCCTTGCTTTGCACCTTTCCCCACAGGAGGAATTAAACTGGATGACACTGCATGCTCCCTGCACTGTTCTATAGACTAAAGCAACAGCTGAGGCTCAGGGAACTGAAAAGATGAACCACTTGAAGCAGACAACAAACTCCTCCCCACTGCCCCGACACACTTGGACAGGGAAATCAGAGTGGGGGAAAAGATTCTGAGTTGAGCTGCAAAGCAACCTTGGGACTGCAGAGCCAGCTGGAGAACACAGTGAAAAATCCTACTCTTAAAAAAAATGATTGCTGAAAATAAGCATGGACAAATTGTTCATCAACAAGCATTTTCAGCTATAATCCATAGCTGTGTGTGTTTGGGAGGGGAGGAGAGATGAGATGCAATTAACCTGGCCTTAAAATTTAGGGGTGGTTGCTGTGAAATTTGGTTCTATTGTGGCAAAGTGTACACAGGGCTCTGATGAGAGGACACTCCAAGTCTCAGAGTTACCCCACCGCAAACCCCCTACCACCCTCACATAGCTGAACCCTGAAACCCCAAATGGGAGGGGCCTCCGGGAAATAATTGTTGAGAATTTAAGACTTTGTGTTGGTCCCAGGATATTAGAGAGACATGATGGATGAGATAATATCTTTTATTGGACCAACTTCTGTTGGTGAGGGAGACACAGTTCTCTTCTTCAGCATGCGGTAGTAATGTTACTCAGAAAATACCTCTGTATTTGTTTATCATGACAGAGGTTTCAATATATTTCTTACTCAGCCAACATTATGGCATGGATTAAAAAAACCAGTCAAAATTAACTTGGAATGCTTTTAGTGAAATAGAAACTATAGGCCTAATTATAGACAGAGCTGGGAGCACTGAGCATGCACCTGGTCTGCAGGGCCTGAGGAGGAATTTCCCTGCAACTGTTCCCTCTTGGCTGCTGGGTGAGTCACTGGAAGTGAGAGCAGAGAGACTGCCTTACTTGTGTTTTCAGTGATGGTACGTGTTACTGTCACAACGCCTGTCAAAGTTTGTGGAAGTCTTTCAGGTGGCTTTGGATAAGGGCCTTTGGTTTGGAATTAAAGAAACTCTACTTCCCATAACCTCCTCATCTTTAGTTAACTTAAAACAGCTTCCAAAAGTCAGTTGAAGCATTTGCCCCTTAATTATTTGTGCTATTACAATGCTCATGAATAAGAACTGTGACTAAAACCAGGTCAGCTTTTCCATACAGTTCTGATGCTGAGCCATGTTAATCTTGACCAACTACAATTTTATTTCAGCCAGAGGTTTCTTCTGAGAAGAAACCATGATCAAACTGAAATGACTACTAAGGCCAGGTCTACACTACAGACCTATATTGATATAACTACGTCGCTGAGGGGTGTGAAAAATCCACACCCCGGAAAGATGTAGTTATACCAACCTACCCCCCCGCCCCCTCCCACACACATAGACAGTACTAAGCTGATGGGGAAGTTCTCCTGTGGGTGTTGGAACATCTTCACTAAAGTGCTACAGCGCTGTATGTGAAGATAAGCCCTAAGATCTGGGATGAGTCATCCAAGTTCATTTCCATTGGTGACCTAAGCTACAGCTTGGACTCAGGTCTGAAGAAGTGACAGGTTAATACTGTAATACCAGCATTCCACCTGGCTCTCAAGTTTGTTTTTCTTAATCTCATGCTGCATTGTATGAGTATATGTCCTCTGTGTGTGCTGCTTGTCAGATAATACGAGGTTGCTATAGCAATTGCTTTTAAAAAAATGAATTGTGGGGAATCCCTCAGGCAAAAATGATGATAAATGACCAATCCTTAATAGAAAACTGCCCAACAGTATTAGGGCTAACTTATGTCCAATCTTTCTTGAATTCTATTGGAACCGTTTGGGGAAAAGGATTAAATACACTGTACTTTATGAAAAGAGCTCTTCTTTTCTCCTATTAACTCTTCCTGTTTTGCACCTCTTTGGGATAGGGGTGGGGGGGAGAGAGGGAAATACAACAGTGAAGACAATCCACTGTAATATCTGAGTGTGTTTCCATCCAGGAGCTTCAAGATCTTTAATACAGTGGAGATAATTATCCCATATTGCAGAAAGGGAAAATGGGCCGGCAGAGAGGTTATGTGATTCAAACAAAGTCACACACACAGTCATTGTCAAAGCTGGGAAGAGAACCAACATCTCCCAACACCTGCAATTTGTGCTCTAGTACTACACAAATTCTGCCTCCAATACAAAAAAAATATATATTCTACACTTACAAAAATCACATTTCCCCACAATGCTTTAGGTAATGAATATCTGAATATGTAATACAAATCAAATATGAAAAACACACGGACAAAATTCTGTCTTTTCCTGACTTAAGCCCTATATATATGACTTTGGAAGGCTTGAGCCTTGCAGGCTAAATAGTTTCACAAATGTCTCTCACTCCCAAAATAAACAAACAACCCCCATTGGAGCATTTGCACATCTTGGGCTGTGCTACCGCAGCCCACATACTATTGCCACCTGACTGAACTCAATGCCTCAGCATCCATCTGCCCCACTATTACCCAAGTAGTTGACTGCAGTTCCCAGGTAGCCTCCTGGGATGATTTAAGAATTCTACAGCTTTAAAATAAATTAGCCAAGTCTCTAAACAAAGTTTCTGATATATCAGAAGAGGAAAAGGAAGATGAAGATGGGACTAAACTAAGAGCCAGTGACACAAAAGGCAGCACCAGCATCCCGTTGGAGAACTCTACGGCTTTGAAGTATTTCCAACAGCAAAAGTAATCTCATGGAACCTTATGACTCAAACTAGTTTCCTTGCCGCAAGTAGAATTAATAATTATAGGTTATTAAATCAGCTGAAAGAAATAGTTGTCAGTAGCAGTATCTTCTCATAAGGTCATTATGGCTTTACCCAAGTGTTTGTAACTGCAGTATGAACGCAATTAATTCCAGAGCTGTGTGCATCTTCAGGTCTCTAATGTCCAGGAATGAGAAGCTTAATGGAAATATTTAGAAAGGATAACAATAATAATATGCAGCTCTCATATAGCTTTCATCTGTAGATATCAAGGCACTTTACAAACAAGGTCAGTATCATTATCATTTTACAGATGGGGAAACCGAGGCACAAAGTGGTTAAAGTGACTTGCCCAAGGTGACCCCGCAACCCAATTCCAGAGCAAGAGATAGAATCCTAGTCCTCTAAGTACCATTCCAGTGCTCTATTCATTAGGCCATGATAGACAAACTACTTTATACATTTAAAAACAGCATCATAGACTAATCTAAGTAATTCCTGCCCACCACTTAACCACAGTCCTGACTGCTCAGGAATCATGGCACAAGGGAATAAGTTATAGGAATTAATGGTACCCGTTGCTATGCCTTCCTAGTCCCAATTGTTTTCTCCAGTGATGATAGGCAAAGCAGGGTAACCAGAGTATGCTTCTGCCTAGCTGCATTCTAACAGAGAGCCTGCATGTGTCTAGCTACATCTTTCTAGTTCTTACACTGCACCCATCACTATAATATTTGAGCATAATTTTAGTGGATTTACACTTTCCCCTTTTCCCCCTCTTACAGAGATTCAGCATTTAGACAACGCTGCACCAGCGTCTGCCGGAGTATGATGCCACATGAAGGGCCAACAGCAGAACTACAGTGCCTATACTGTGGAAGACCAGGACACTTCACGTCGGGCTGCCCTGCTAAAGTCCGATCCGCACCCAGGTCAGGGAATGCCAAACCCTGGCCCCTCTAGGGGGTCTGGGATGGGGTGGCACTCTCCGCCTCTCATTGGTATCAAGCATCAGTACCTGTCTGCTTGTACCTTGGTGACAACCAAGCGGGTCCCAACACATTTCCAGCTCCCTCTGCAAGTCTGATACCCCTCCATCTCTGAGGTCTACCTGCAGACACTGGTGGTTTTGGCTCTCAGGCAACTGTATGGATCAAGACTTTGCATAAGTACATCAGATCCCCATCCAAAACAAGGACACATCAGACCTGATGGAGCCTATCGGTGACTTGCTCCTTTCCATCAGGCCCGGTTACTCACCAGACTGCACCCTGGTGGTTGTGACTCTTCAAGGTCTCCAAGAGATCCTACAGTTTGGACTTAAATGAGCACCACACTTTCCAGTATTTCTCAGCATGCCCTGGCTCACTACCCACAACCCATGCATTCAGGGGAGGGCAGGTGCAATACAGTTCAGCTCCCTACATTGCTGACAGTTCTGTTTCCTGAAACCCAACTGTGGGGACCATAGACTGGAAGCCCTTTATGGTTCAACGTGTCTTCCTCATGGTTCTGAATCTGAACAGGTTAATCGCCAGGGAATCTTGTTACGTTCTGTGGTCTGGTCCACTGCCTCCACATTATTGCTTAAATACAAGGATTTTGCCAATGTGTTTGAGAAAAAGAACACAAGACACTCTGCCACTCCGTCACAGCTATGACTGTCACATCAACCTTTAGCCCTGAGCAGAAGTCCCTTTTGGCCGCATTTACTCTCTTTTGGAGCCAGAACTTGAGGTTCTCCATGACTACCTCCAGGAAAATCTACAAAAGGGATTATCTGTCCTTCTACTTCTCCAGCCAATTTTCTTTTTAAAGAAAAAGGTGGGTCACTAAGTCCCTATATCAACTATCAGGTGTTAAACAGAGTAATGATTTGACATAGATACCCTCTCCCTCTCATTAATGAGCTTTTCAAAAGATTTTGCTCTGCAATGGTTTTTCCTAAGCTGGACTTTCAAGGGACCTATAACTTGGTCCATATTAGAGAGGGAAATGCATACATGTATGAACACTGAGTACCTGTTCATGCTGTTCAGCCTGTGCGATGCCCCAGCAACATTCCAGCACCTTATAAACAATCTCTTCAGGGATATGTTAGACTGCTAAGTAGTCATTTATCTGGACAATATCCTCATCTTTTCTGACAATTAGGTTTCTCATGATCAGCATGTCTGTAGTGTCCTAGAAAAATTTCGCTAACACCATCTATATGTAAAGTCCAAAAAATGCAAGTTTGGCAGGATACAATAGAATTTCTTAGTTACATTATCTCCCTCTAAGGGACTAACCATGGACCCAACCAAGGTGGCAGCCGTCTCTGATTGGGCTGCACCAAAAGACACCTGTGGTATCAAACAGTTCCTGGGCTTCTCTAATGTCAACCTACTAGGTTGGGATCAGGTGCCATCAGTACATTTAAATGTTGTAATGGCAAATGCATTCACACACTTACCCTGTCATAAATATAAAGGGAAGGGTAAACCCCTTTGAAATCCCTCCTGGCCAGGGGAAAGCTCCTCTCACCTGTAAAGGGTTAAGAAGCTAAAGGTAACCTCGCTGGCACCTGACCAAAATGATCAATGAGGAGACAAGATACTTTCAAAAGCTGGGAGGAGGGAGAGAAACAAAGGGTTTGTGTGTCTGTCTGTAGTCGTCTTGGCCGGGGACAGAACAGGAATGGAGTCTTAGAACTTTTAGTAAGTAATCTAGCTAGGTATGTGTTAGATTATGATTTCTTTAAATGGCTGAGAAAAGAATTGTGCTGAATAGAATAACTATTTCTGTCTGTGTATCTTTTTTGTAACTTAAGGTTTTGCCTAGAGGGGTTCTCTATGTTTTTGAATCTAATTACCCTGTAAGATATATACCATCCTGATTTTACAGGGGGGATTTCTTTATTTCTATTTACTTCTATTTTTTATTAAAAGTCTTCTTGTAAAACACTGAATGCTTTTTCATTGTTCTCAGATCCAAGGGTTTGGGTCTGTGGTCACCTATGCAAATTGGTGAGGCTTTTTATCCAACATTTCCCAGGAAAGGGGGAGTGCAAGTGTTGGGAGGATTGTTCATTGTTCTTAAGATCCAAGGGTCTGGGTCTGTAGTCACCTAGGCAAATTGGTGAGGCTTTTTACCAAACCTTGTCCAGGAAGTGGGGTGCAAGGTTTTGGGAAGTATTTTGGGGGGAAGGACGCGTCCAAACAGCTCTTCCCCAGTAACCAGTATTAGTTTGGTGGTGGTAGCGGCCATTCCAAGGATAACGGGGGTAATATTTGTTACCTTGGGGAAGTTTTGACCTAAGCTGGTAAAGATAAGCTTAGGAGGTTTTTCATGCAGGTCCCCACATCTGTACCCTAGAGTTCAGAGTGGGGGAGGAACCTTGACATGGTGGCACAGTGGTGGGATTAACCTGAAATCATTTTGAGATCCAGTTGAGATTTTTTGAACTAGAAATACAGATTTTAAAAAGGAATTTTTAGGAAGTCCAGAAGGCAGCTTTGAAACTGAAAGCAGCTTGGTTTCTCTCTGCTTTGTGGCCAAGCAGAGACAAAAGGGGATTATCTTGTGAATTGCAGGTTTTCTTGCCTGGAGGCAGGGTACTTAACTCCTGCAGGGAAATTCACAGTCTTCCAACCCAGAGGTTTGTTTTTTTTTCTTTTCTTCCTAAAAGTAAATAGGGGGTGTGTGCTCTACCCATTTGCCTGGAGACAAAAGTGGCAGGGTTTTTTTTTAGGATTTTGATTTTTTTTTTTTTTTGTTTTACAAGGAGCACAGGTTTGAAAAGAAATTTTTTTTTTCTTTGGGCTGGGTAAGCAGTTTTCCAAGTAGTTGGAGGTTTTTTGCTTTAATTTGGGCCCAGAGCAGAGACAAGGGAATTGTCTTTTTCTGTAGGCTGACAATCACTATCAGAGAATAGGTACTCTATTCCAGCACAGCAAAAGTTTACAGCCAAGTTTTGTTTGTTTATTTCTAAACCTCGGGTGTAAAGTTAGTTAAAAACAGAGAGGTTAGAATGGCCAAATCCTCAGCTCGACTACAGCTGGAATTAGCCAAATTTCAGGCTGAGGAAAAACAAAGGGAACATGAAAGACAGATAGAACTCATGCGGCTGGAGAAGGAGGTACAGGAGGCTGCCCACAAGAGGGAAATGGAGGCAAGGAAGCATGTGGAGGAGATGGAGAGGATAAAGGCCCAGCAGAATATACCAACAAACCCTAGCAATCCTTCTCCAGGTACCACTTCCCATCCCAGAAAGTTCCCCACCTACAAGGCAGGTGATGATACTGAGGCCTTCTTAGAAAACTTCGAAAGGGCCTGCCTTGGGTACAACATCTCTACTGACCAATACATGGTAGAGCTGAGGCCGCAGCTCAGTGGACCCTTAGCTGAGGTGGCAGCTGAAATGCCTAAAGAACACATGAACAAGTATGAACTGTTTAAATCCAAGGCGAGAGTCAGAATGGGGATAACACCCGAGCAGTCTCGTCGGAGGTTCAGAGCCCTAAGGTGGAAACCAGACATGTCATTTACCCGACATGCCTACCACATTGTAAAACATTGGGATGCCTGGATATCAGGAGCAAGTGTTGAATCTCCAGTAAATTTGCCCTTCCTAATGCAAATGGAACAATTCTTAGAGGGTGTTCCTGAGGAAATAGAAAGATACATCCTAGATGGGAAACCCAAAACTGTAATTGAGGCAGGAGAGATTGGAGCCAGATGGGTGGAGGTGGCAGAGAAGAAGAAAACTGGTCGCAGTTGGAGCGGAGACCAGAAGGGACCACCCCAGACCACACCCTATTACCGGGGGCCGCCCAAAGCCCCACCTACCTCCCAAAGAACCCTCCAGACCCCTTATCGTCCCACCACCCCGTTCTCCAGCAACCCTCCTCGCCCCGGTGACCCGTCAGCTGGACGATGTTTTAAATGTAACGAGCTGGGGCATGTAAAGGCCAACTGCCCCAAGAACCCCAACAGATTACAGTTCATTGCACCGGAATCACACCAGAGGTCCACAGGCCCAGATACCTCCCAGATACCCTTGGAGCGGAGGGAAACTGTGAGTGTGGGTGGGAAGAAGGTCACCGCGTGGAGGGACACCGGAGCACAAGTGTCAGCTATCCATGCTTCCTTAGTGGACCCCAATTTAATCAACCCAGAGATCCAAGTGACGATTCAACCCTTCAAGTCCAACTCTTTCAATTTGCCTACAGCCAAGTTGCCTGTCCAGTACAAGGGCTGGTCAGGAATGTGGACTTTTGCAGTCTATGATGATTATCCCATCTCCATGCTGTTGGGGGAAGACTTGGCCAATCATGTGAAGCAGGCCAAGAGGGTGGGAATGGTCACCCGCAACCAGGCTAAACAAGCCGTGAGGCCTAGCTCTGTTCCGGAAACTTCTATCAGGACCCAGTCAGAGGTGATGGACCTGGACCCCAGGCCAATGTCTGCAACAGCAGTAGTGGATCCAGTCCCAGAGACCCAGACGGAACCAGTCCCAGAACCGGAACCAGCCAAACAACCAACACCAGACCCCGTGCCAGCACTGAATCCAGTACTTGCAACCTCAACACCAGAGGGCCCCACCGAACCTGAACTGGCAGCAGCCGATAACCCTACACAAGAGGCTCAGCCGGAGCCTGAATCCCAACATAGTGCACCAGCGGAGAGCGGTTCACAGTCAACAGAAACAGCTCCATCCCCTATATCGCTTCCAGAGGGACCAAGCCTAGGTCCACAATCCCATGAGGAACTGATGTCTCCAGCATCAAGGGAACAGTTCCAGACCGAACAGGAAGCAGATGAAAGCCTCCAGAGAGCTTGGACGGCGGCACGGAGCAACCCACCGCCTCTCAGCTCTTCTAATCGATCCAGGTTTGTTGTAGAAAGAGGACTTTTATACAAGGAAACTCTTTCTGGGGGACACCAGGAAGACTGGCATCCTCAGAGACAGTTGGTAGTTCCAACTAAATACCGGGCCAAGCTCTTGAGCTTAGCCCATGATCACCCTAGTGGCCATGCTGGGGTGAACAGGACCAAAGACCGTTTGGGGGGGTCATTCCACTGGGAGGGAATGGGCAAGGATGTTTCTACCTATGTCCAGTCTTGTGAGGTGTGCCAAAGAGTGGGAAAACCCCAAGACCAGGTCAAAGCTCCTCTCCAGCCACTCCCCATCATTAAAGTTCCATTTCAGCGAGTAGCTGTGGATATTCTGGGTCCTTTTCCGAAAAAGACACCCAGAGGAAAGCAGTACATACTGACTTTCATGGATTTTGCCACCCGATGGCCGGAAGCAGTAGCTCTAAGCAACACCAGGGCTAAAAGTGTGTGCCAGGCACTAGCAGACATTTTTGCCAGGGTAGGTTGGCCCTCCGACATCCTCACAGATGCAGGGACTAGTTTCCTGGCAGGAACTATGAAAAACCTTTGGGAAGCTCATGGGGTAAATCACTTGGTTGCCACTCCTTACCATCATCAAACAAATGGCATGGTGGAGAAGTTTAATGGAACTTTGGGGGCCATGATACGTAAATTCGTAAATGAGCACTCCAATGATTGGGACCTAGTATTGCAGCAGTTGCTCTTTGCCTACAGAGCTGTACCACATCCCAGTTTAGGGTTTTCCCCATTTGAACTTGTATATGGCCGTGAGGTTAAGGGGCCATTGCAGTTGGTGAAGCAGCAATGGGAGGGATTTACACCTTCTCCAGGAACTAACGTTCTGGACTTTGTAACCAACCTACAAAACACCCTCCAAACCTCTTTAGCCCTTGCTAGAGAAAACTTACAGGATGCTCAAAAAGAGCAAAAAGCCTGGTATGATAAACATGCCAGAGAGCGTTCCTTCAAAGTAGGAGACCAGGTCATGGTCTTAAAGGCGCTCCAGGCCCATAAAATGGAAGCATCGTGGGAAGGGCCATTCGTGGTCCAGGAGCGCCTGGGAGCTGTTAATTATCTCATAGCATTCCCCACCTCCAACCGAAAGCCTAAGGTGTATCATATTAATTCTCTAAAGCCCTTTTATTCCAGAGAATTAAAGGTTTGTCAGTTTACAGCCCAGGGAGGAGACGACGCTGAGTGGCCTGAAGGTGTCTACTACGAAGGGAAATGTGCTGGTGGTGTGGAAGAGGTGAACCTCTCCATGACCCTTGGGCGTATGCAGCGACAGCAGATCCAGGAGCTGTGCACTAGCTACGCGCCAACGTTCTCAGCCACCCCAGGACTGACTGAACGGGCATACCACTCCATTGACACAGGTAATGCTCACCCAATTAGGGTCCAACCTTACCGGGTGTCTCCTCAAGCTAAAACTGCTATAGAACGGGAGATCCAAGATATGTTACAGATGGGTGTAATCCGCCCCTCTGAAAGTGCATGGGCATCTCCAGTGGTTCTAGTTCCCAAACCAGATGGGGAAATACGTTTTTGCGTGGACTACCGTAAGCTAAATGCTGTAACTCGCCCAGACAACTATCCCATGCCACGCACAGATGAACTATTAGAGAAACTGGGAAGGGCCCAGTTCATCTCTACCTTGGACTTAACCAAGGGGTACTGGCAGGTACCGCTAGATGAATCTGCCAAGGAAAGGTCAGCCTTCATCACACATCTCGGGCTGTATGAATTTAATGTACTCCCTTTCGGGCTGCGAAATGCACCCGCCACTTTCCAAAGACTTGTAGATGGTCTCCTAGCGGGATTAGGAGAATATGCAGTCGCCTACCTTGACGATGTGGCCATATTTTCGGATTCCTGGGCAGACCACCTGGAACATCTACAAAAAGTCCTTGAGCGCATAAGGGAGGCAGGACTAACTGTTAAGGCTAAGAAGTGTCAAATAGGCCTAAACAGAGTGACTTACCTTGGACACCAGGTGGGTCAAGGAACTATCAGCCCCCTACAGGCCAAAGTGGATGCTATCCAAAAGTGGCCTGTCCCAAAGTCAAAGAAACAGGTTCAATCCTTCTTAGGCTTGGCCGGTTATTACAGACGATTTGTACCGCACTACAGCCAAATCGCTGCCCCACTGACAGACCTAACCAAAAAGAAACAGCCAAATGCTGTTCAGTGGACCGGAAAGTGTCAGAAGGCCTTTAACAAGCTTAAAGCGACACTCATGTCTGACCCTGTACTAAGGGCCCCAGACTTTGACAAACCGTTCCTAGTAACCACAGATGCATCCGAGCGTGGTGTGGGAGCAGTTTTAATGCAGAAAGGACCTGATCAAGAATTCCACCCTGTAGTGTTTCTCAGCAAAAAACTGTCTGAGAGGGAAAGCAACTGGTCAGTCACTGAAAAAGAATGTTATGCCATTGTCTACGCTCTGGAAAAGCTACGCCCATATGTTTGGGGACGGCGTTTCCACCTGCAAACCGACCATGCTGCACTAAAGTGGCTTCACACTGTCAAAGAAACTAACAAAAAACTTCTTCGGTGGAGTTTAGCTCTCCAAGATTTTGATTTCGACATCCAACACATCTCAGGAGCTTCTAACAAAGTGGCTGATGCACTCTCCCGTGAAAGTTTCCCAGAATCAACTGGTTAAAATCGTCCTTGAGATGTGGAAAATATTGTTAGTCTTTATGTACTTGGTAGTATATTTAGAGATGCATGTGTCTTATTAACTCTGTTTTCCTAGAGCTCCAGGAAGAAATCCCAGCCAGTGTTTCACCCTAGCTGAGATTTGGGGGGCGTGTCATAAATATAAAGGGAAGGGTAAACCCCTTTGAAATCCCTCCTGGCCAGGGGAAAGCTCCTCTCACCTGTAAAGGGTTAAGAAGCTAAAGGTAACCTCGCTGGCACCTGACCAAAATGACCAATGAGGAGACAAGATACTTTCAAAAGCTGGGAGGAGGGAGAGAAACAAAGGGTTTGTGTGTCTGTCTGTAGTCGTCTTGGCCGGGGACAGAACAGGAATGGAGTCTTAGAACTTTTAGTAAGTAATCTAGCTAGGTATGTGTTAGATTATGATTTCTTTAAATGGCTGAGAAAAGAATTGTGCTGAATAGAATAACTATTTCTGTCTGTGTATCTTTTTTGTAACTTAAGGTTTTGCCTAGAGGGGTTCTCTATGTTTTTGAATCTAATTACCCTGTAAGATATATACCATCCTGATTTTACAGGGGGGATTTCTTTATTTCTATTTACTTCTATTTTTTATTAAAAGTCTTCTTGTAAAACACTGAATGCTTTTTCATTGTTCTCAGATCCAAGGGTTTGGGTCTGTGGTCACCTATGCAAATTGGTGAGGCTTTTTATCCAACATTTCCCAGGAAAGGGGGAGTGCAAGTGTTGGGAGGATTGTTCATTGTTCTTAAGATCCAAGGGTCTGGGTCTGTAGTCACCTAGGCAAATTGGTGAGGCTTTTTACCAAACCTTGTCCAGGAAGTGGGGTGCAAGGTTTTGGGAAGTATTTTGGGGGGAAGGACGCGTCCAAACAGCTCTTCCCCAGTAACCAGTATTAGTTTGGTGGTGGTAGCGGCCATTCCAAGGATAACGGGGGTAATATTTGTTACCTTGGGGAAGTTTTGACCTAAGCTGGTAAAGATAAGCTTAGGAGGTTTTTCATGCAGGTCCCCACATCTGTACCCTAGAGTTCAGAGTGGGGGAGGAACCTTGACATACCCGAAGTTCCTTCTCCTGCACTGGGCTTGCTCATGCTCACTTGCCAGGACTGACTGGACTGAGGTGGAGTCTCAAACAAGTCCTGACACACAGCATAGCTTGATCCCTGGTCACATGTCCACCATCCTACTCCTCCATCTCCTCTTCCTCCTCACTGTTCGTGGTAGGGATCTGTGTGTAGGTTCCTCAGAGGTATCCACAGTACTCTGCAGGGTGCTGATGCGGTCGCACCAATTATGGCGGGCAGCATTTGTAAAAGTGGCAGGTCTGCAGCTCAGCACTGGATTGACTGTTAGCCTCCTTGTTCTTCTGGTATACTAGCTGCAGTTCTTTTACTTTCACATGACACTGCTGCTGATCCCCTTTATAGCCTTCACTTGGATCCCCCATGCAATCTGCTTGTAGATGCTGACATATCTACAACTGCTTTACAGCTGTGCTTGCATAGCCTCTTCTCCCCACAGGCCCAGGAGATCCAATTTCTCCTGTCAGCTCCAGGAAGGAGCATGTTTGAAACGTGCAGCCTGCATGGTCGGTTGGGCAGCTGCACACAAGGGAGAGCTGCTAAGTGTGTTCACCAAGAAGGGAAATCAGGAAAAGGCATTGCAAAAATGTTCAGGGTTTGTATGGGGGGAAATTGGTTTCTGGTCTCTGTGACCCCTGGGCAATAGAGTTCACAATTGTGACCACAGCAGTCAGTGTCAGACATTGTGGAACCGCTGTTGGAGGACTGTTAGGGTCTACACCTGCACTGCATCGACCTCGGTATGTTGACCATGACTCAACACTGTTCGGGGAAGTGATGTAACTGCATCATCATAACAAAGTGCTTACACTGGAAGGAGACAAATTTAAGCATAGACACATGCACAACGAGGTCAACACAAGGCAGCTTATGTCAATCTAAACTTTGTAGTGTAGACCAAGCCTAAGATACATGAAATCAGTGGCCATGTTTGCAAATGTTATCCACAGTTGTTGTTGGGGTTTTTTTTTTTCATGCAGATTTGTTATTCACACAATAGTTCATGTAACAGTATATGTGAAAAAAAATAGTGAGCTAATGGGTTCTTTACAAACTTTTCACTTCACCTACCACTTTATTTGTAGGGTATACTTGGTCACCCAAGTCTCATAGCTTTGTTTTTCCTCCCTGATTGGTTGATCAGCTTTTAAAGCAAAACAATGAGTGAATAGGAGAGAAACAGCAAATCCTTTCATTTGTGCCTGGATACCCATGTACTCATGTAACTATGTGTGCAATCATCACTATACAACTATTCATGAGAACAAAATGTGGGTTCACAAGAATATTCAAACACAACAATGTTCACAAATATTCTTCATGCAGTATTTTGATAGATGATAGATACCACTGATAGATGCCATCAAGGTGAGAGTAGGGCCTTGCTTCATTCGGCCAATCAAAGAATCTAAAGACATGATCTGAAAAATATTTTAGACAATCTTTCTGAAAAATGGTGCAATTTATTGTTATTTTTCTGCTTATCTATTGTACTGTTTTAAGACGAAAGAAGAAAGGTTAATATTAAAATTTACTACTTACTATACCCAACCAAACAAACTCGTTTCACTTCTCTAGTATTAAAAGAAAAAAGAGAAAGGAGAAAGTAAACTGTTTGTCAACAAGCAGGTAATTTTAAGCTCATTACAATTTAGAGAACAAGAACTGTTTTATCTACATTTTAAGTAGCCACCTTCAGGTAACACATAATTTTTGAACGGCTGTAGCTCTAGAAATGTCTATGACAGCCACAGAATTCCATTACTGTAATGAAGTTAACTAAGGGGATTTAAAATGTCACTTCATAACCTAAAACTGAATAAAACCCCATAATTTCCATTATGAGTATTTACACATTTTGAGATGAAGTGACTATACAATGAGAATTCTAAAAGTAATTATTTCCCATACATTTATATTCAAGGCCAAACAGTTTGTACCTGCTGGTTTGCTTTCTCGACAAAGAATTACTTGAAAGATTTTGCATTCTCCCCCAGGGGTGAAATACAATAGGAATCCATGCAGAACATCAATTTTCTTTGCTTTTGTAATGTTTACAACTTCCCTGTAGTATTTATCAAGAAATATACAACTCCCTATAGTTAGAGCCATGCAGGCTAACAGTAGGAATTCTTGGTGTTGATGGAGCTATTGATCATACAAACATTAAAATTATGTCTCCTGTAGTAAATGCCAATGAAAGAGAGGTACATTTATCAGGAAATCAATATGCTCGTCAATAGAAAGGCTAAGTTTGACAACGTAATGCAGTTGGCAGACTGAGTGGATGGTGGACCAGGAGGTATGAAACCCAGGTAGTGACCTATTTGTTTGACTTCTGGCTGTGTTAAAGCACTGTATAAAGAAACGATGTGCAGAAACAAAGAACAGGAAGCTAAGAAGTGAGCTGTTTCATTTGTTCCGCAAGAGCAAACTCTGAATTATTGCTGCAGTGACCTTTAGTTGAGCAATGAAAAAAAAAAACCCATGAACTTCTGGCTTGTGTTACCTAATACAACTTTGATAATTGCCCTGAATGAAGAGGAACGGTGGGAGAAACAAGAAATCTAAAGTATTTGCATGCTTTTAAAAACTGAATAACTACTTCTTTTGTTTCATCTCCAAAAAAACCCTCCAGAAATTAACTTTTTTGTGGTAAACTTGCTACAGATGGTTTGTATTTTGTAATGTACTTTCAAGGGTTGAACTGTTCATGTAAGTAAAAAATTAAGCACATGCTTGAGTTTTTGCATGGTCTGTGCCTTGGTTGAAATATCTGGGCACCGGTATCTCCACATACAGATGGTGGTTTTTTTAAAAAACCTCTTACATTTTGTCAGGTTAAATAGTTGAGTTCATCTATGCAAATCCCCTCTGGAGAAAGTTAGATTCTATTTCAATTATATATGGGGAAATACAGACTTTTGTTTGCTTCAAAAGCTGTTCTTGCTATCTCTTATGGTATCTATGTATTTGCAGTACTAAGCATAAGGATCTCTCTCTCTCTCTCTCTCTCTCTCTCTCTCTCACAAACATACGCACACATACCATTTTCCAGAGCATGATTTCTAATGCCTCAGAGGCATCCTGGTATAGGATATTTGCAATACGAAGTGATGGGGAAATTCTGGAACTCTTGTTCCACTAGCACATCTGTACTCACTTATAACAAATACAGTTAGAACATACATGTCACAACTTGCCAATATTTTTTAAAAAGTCATGACAGAGTTGAATGACATCAAGGAGGAGTTGTCACTTCATCCTGTACCTCCACTAAATGCATTGATAAAATAAGACCAAAAGCTGACTAGAATTAAAAACTAGCAGCTGGTGTGACTGCTTCTCTCCATCCAATTCCAGATCAATCACTAATCTTCTGCAAGAAGATTGCTCATTCTTGGGGCGGCGTGGGAGGAGAAGGAGACTGCTCATTGATTAGCTATATAGCATCACACACACACACGTGCCACATGAGCCATCTGCTGTGCACACTACATGGCATGTGTCTGAGGGGCATTAAAGGAAAAAGTCCTTAGACCACTTAAGACATGTATAAGCAAAACATGCACATTAATGGAAGAATTCACTATGTACATATCAGGGAGCTTAATATAATTCATTTTAAAATATGCTAAGGTGGTGCAATGCTTCTGTCCAATACAGACATATAGTAGCATCAGTTTAAAGTTATGCCAAATGTACAGAACACATTACTTATTTTTTCAAATATATCTTGTAAAAGTGAGAGTGAAAGACCAGGGTGCTGGAACAATGTGTATAGTGGTGGTGCTAAGAGTCATTCAACCAAACTGTAAACCCCGTGTTTGAAGGAAACCACTTCAAGCCAGGGGGTGTGGCAATTCCAGCACCTCTGTAAGAGACTCCAGCAAGGAACAATTTTTAGTTATTTAGGGGGTTTGTTTATAAATAGAAACTGAGGGGCAAAATGGCCAATGAAAGAGTTCTTGCTAAAGCTGCTCAACATTTTGAAAGTGTAGGTCAATTTTTCATTAATTATGTGCACAAGCTTTCATTAGTTATGCACATATTTGCATTTGTAAGGGGATACTTCCCACTGCCTATTTCCTGCAAGTCGCCACTTGCTTCCATGCATATGTGATCGTGTATTTGTAAGCACAAATAGGTCCAGCTAACCAAAAATAAATAAAAAACTGACAGTCCGCTTTCAGATATCCTTTCAGATGTTTTATGAAAACTTGGTCCTTCATGTTCAATTCATACTGTCCATTTAAGTAAAACAGGCAGTTTGAACTAAACACAGAAATTTGGCATTATACAAATAGCTATGAGATATTCTAATATAGGATGAATCCAGTACATTATTGGCAAGTGATGTGTAGTGACGGGGCATGGATTTCGCAAAGCCAAAAAATCTGCCATGCTTCTTAAAATGATAGGATAGCACATTGCTAGAATTATGATCTTATAAACAAAGTGGTGAAAGCCATTTTCTTCTTCTTCTTCTCTCTAAAACAATTAAAAGACACAGGTTTTCACTCACTGTTCTCATTTTATCTCCTTCCCCATATCTCTTCTCCCTGTGTGTTATAGCATGGTGCTAAACATTAATGAAGCAATAATTGGTGAAAGCTCAGGCAGCTATTTTTAGGGCAATTTTGTTCAATTATTTATGAGCTTATAAAAACATCCTTAAGTACTAAAAATGCATTGCTTAAATGTTATGATACTCCCAAATTGTTCTGGAGAGAAGTCTGGAGAGGATTCAGACAATCCCACTAAAACAATAACTTCAAAGTCAAATGCTTCATTTAGCAATAAACTGTGACCTTGTAAAAGAAATAAAGTTTGGAGTGTTTCTTCTTTTGAGCGCAAATAGTCTTCAGCATAAAAGGGATTGACCTTGTAGCCTGATTTGATTAGCAAGTCATGCTGGTGCTCTCCACTGTTCTGCTGGAATACAAAACACCATTCAGTGGCACTAGAAATATATCTTTTAACAAAGATTAATGTTGACCATTGTGATGACTTCTCTCCAGTTTTATTTACTTTTCAGCGCTGGGACATGGGAACATGAAGCTGTTCCAAGCCTTGCTGTGCATTCTTCCCGAGCAAGCTCCTCCACTTTAATTTGTGGTCATTTTCCTCAATTTTAAAACTTTAAAATACTTTTCCACTCATCACATGGCAGATTCTGTCATTATGTACATCTTTGGAAAAAGAGAGAGAATGCATAATGTGACTGTGGAAACCAGTTGCAAACTATGGATGGTATTATAAATCAGTGGTCACGCTGATCATTTGCTAGTGGCATCTCAGACTTCCACCAAGCCAATTCTGCACCTACCCACTGGATTTGGCCTTTTGAACATTGTTAATCACGTTCTTCTGCCATACAAGAGAAGATGACTCATAATCCAGCATAAATGTCTATTTCAAGTATTTATAGAGTAGCAATCACCACAGTATCTAGGTACTTATATATAGATAGATATAAGATGTTGTATATCAACTACACTATTTCTGTATTGGTTATTTCTTTCTCCCCCACATCATCTAATTATTGAAGAACTGTTGTTTTATGTCATATTAAAAAACTCTTCAGCTACACTGAAAGCCAGTTCAGAGACTGACAGTCTGAGAACCGAGATTATAACTGTGATTATAACTTTATTCTTTTAATAATTACTACATTATTATAAGCACACTTGGCCCTTCTCACTGTGGTATTTGGGCACTTACAAGGATTAAGTTGAGACACTGAGGTTCACAATGAGACCAAGCACTCTGCTGCAGTGCAGCTTTAACTGGCAGCTAAGAAACCAGGATTTCATCTGTTGTGAAGGCTTGATCAGAGAGATGAGTCCTACCACTCTCTTTGTACAAATTAATGCCAAGTTAATGCACAATCCAATTTGCACAAGGAGCAAGTTTCAGAGATGCAGGCTTACTACTAAGAAAACATCCAATGGCTTCACTAAAGCACTTGCCTTAAAGAAAAAAAAAGTCCTTGTTCTTTGCAGACTATTATCTATATAGTGGTCAACATAAAGTAGTCAGCATCTACCCACGCATACCACACCTGAATGACCATAAATCTGAGCCCCATCAGGAGTAAACATAATACCCACCTCTTCAACTTAACTTTCTAACAGCAGCAACTCCTCCTTCTAACTAAGGGGCTGGAGGGACAGGGAGAGAGAGGGAAATGGAGAACTGCATTCACCACCCTACCATGTTCAGATATCACAACGATAAGCTCAATAGATGAGAGAGAGATACCATTTTTTTCCGATTCTAAGTAGTATCCACATACAACTGTGTGGTACCTGTTGGTAAATGACAACAACTGATGGTGATACAATATACCAAACACACATCATCAGGGACAAGGATGGCATTACAGTAAATAAGGGAGATTTTCTCACCTGGAGTTCTGCATCATCATAACCACAGGGGCAGATGATCAAAGGCACAAACGGCACTTAGACATCTAACTCCCACTGACTTTGAAAGTCTGTGGGAGTTAGGAACCCAATTGTTATTTGTGCCTTCAAAAGACTCCCCCCATGATGTTTTACCAAACAAACACAACATTAAAAGCACCCTACCCTCACAATCTAATTCCACGTGTAGGAGCAGCCTGGAAGAACATACAGTGTTGCTTGCAGTGCAAGGCAGACAAATGGGATGTAGAGGCTGACATCATTAGTGGAATGGAAGGAAATAGGGACAGAGTAAATAAGACATGGGCAGATAAGTAGAGAAAGACAGATTTACACAGGACCTAAAATGAAGAGATGCTTGATTTGGTGGAGATGGGAGAGCCAGTGGAATTTAAAAAAAAAAGAACAAAAAATGGATGGTATGAGGGGCAATGATATTGACAGCAGTGTTTTGTGTGGACTGGAAGGAGCAATGTAGGTGTCAGGTAGGCCAGAGAAAAGGTGGTTATAATAACAAAAATAGGGAGTGAATGAAGTGACTTATCTTGAAGTCTTTATACAGTTCTTCTCAGGCAAACTCACAAACAGTGAATAAGATTCAGATGTTCACCCTAGGACAGCAAATCATACAGTTGTTATTTTTCCTGGTATTTTATTTATTTATAATTTGTAATTATGTGCACTACTGTAGAGCCTGAAAGCCCCAGTCATGGACCAGGACCCCATTGTGCTAGATGCTGATAAACATAGAACAAAGATGGTTCCTGCCACAAGAAGCTTTCAATCCAAGTATAAAAATAGAGATAACAGATGGATACGGACTGATGGGGGAGTACAAGAAAAAACAATGAGAGAATACTGGTCACCATGACAGGCAGTGGTCTCAGCACACCATCTGGTTAATAAAATACATGTAGCTTGGCAAATATCAATTACTTGGAATCCTATCTTTTGTTCAGAACAGAACAGGATAAATTCTATCATTTATGGCATAGGTTCCTTTTTAAAATGGTTCCACCAATGGATTTGATCATAAATAGAAGTCCTTATACATAAAGTAAACTGAACCATAGATAAGATTTCCCCTTGATCAAGTCTTAAGACATCTGTAAAACTAAAGATTCTTATTCAGACAAGTTCTTTTATCAATAAAATCTTATGCCATTGGAAAGGAAATTTTAGATTCTGACAGTTTCTGGACTCTCTTTTTTTCTATTAAAAAAATGCCTGTTTCTCAGGGATAAATTCTAGCAGCTGCATAACAGCAGCAATTTTTAACTAGTGGCCTGATAATTATTCAAAGAGGTGAGAGAAAAATAAGGACCAAAGTCTGCTAATATAGAGAAACAGGTTTTTCTTCCCGCTTCTTCATTCCTGAAAGCTTTTGGAGTTTATGGTGGTCCCTTTTTACAAATTAGGCAGTTTGTCACACTGCAGTGTCGTTGACAGGTAAGTATAGTAATTACTTGCATAGAATCCACACCGTGCAGAAGAAAGTCTTGATTGGTAACAATGGTTATTTCTATTTATTTGTTTCTTATTAAATAGGTTTAAAATCAGTGCAAACCACAGAAATATTCAAAAGAACGAGGAGTACTTGTGGCACCTTAGAGACTAACAAATTTATTTGGGCATAAGCTTTCATGGGCTAAACCCACTTCATCAGATGCATACAGTGGAAAATACAGTAGAAAGAGATATTCAAATTACTGTAATCACTAAATGTCTGTCAACGGTGAGGTGGGACGCATGTCACTATATGGCACCTCTCCTGTAATTTGTCCATGGAAAGATTAGGGTCATTAGATTATTTTATGTACTTTTTGGTTAAAAATTGAATTACAAGAAAGTTATTTTTCCTTTTTCTTGAATTTTATTAAGTGGTTGGGCTGACATGTCCAAACCCTCTCACATCACCCCCAGAGGAACATACTTCTTACTGTTGTGGCTGCATTATGCAAATGTGGAAAAGCATTTTTTAAATATATATTTGTAGTTCTACTGGATGACATAATTTTTAACAGTAAGTCATGTAGGCACTGACCTAAAACCCACTGAAGTTAATGGGATTCCTTCTGCTGTTAAATAGTTGTATTATATTAGTACATAATATCCCGCTCTGAGACTGGAGGTCCATTGTACTAGGCCGTACAAACACACAGAGTCCCTGAACCAAGGTTTACAATCTAGATAGACAAGACAGAGTATGGGAGAAAGGAAAAAAAATTGTGGGCCTGAGGCACAGAGGAAACGAAAGACAACATTTTCAAAAGTGCCTGAGTGATTTAGGAGCCTAACTCATATTTTCAAGTGTGATTTAGGCACTAGGAGTCCTTTTTTTAAAGTGAGACTTGAACACTCCTTGAAATTTTACCCTACGGATATGGCTACACTTTGAGCAATTTCCAGCTCCAGGAGACATACCCATGCTAGCTCTGATTGAACTACCGTGTTAAAAATAAAAGTGTAGCCACTGCAGCGTGAGTTGTGGGAAGGGCTAGACACCCTGAGTACATGTGTGATGTACATACCTTTTTTTAGGGGCAGCTAGACCTCCTCCTGCCACTCACACTGCTGTGGCTACACTTCTATTTTTAGCATTTGTCATAAATATAAAGGGAAGGGTAAACCCCTTTGAAATCCCTCCTGGCCAGGGGAAAGCTCCTCTCACCTGTAAAGGGTTAAGAAGCTAAAGGTAACCTCGCTGGCACCTGACCAAAATGACCAATGAGGAGACAAGATACTTTCAAAAGCTGGGAGGAGGGAGAGAAACAAAGACACACAAAGGGTTTGTGTGTCTGTCTGTAGTCGTCTTGGCCGGGGACAGAACAGGAATGGAGTCTTAGAACTTTTAGTAAGTAATCTAGCTAGGTATGTGTTAGATTATGATTTCTTTAAATGGCTGAGAAAAGAATTGTGCTGAATAGAATAACTATTTCTGTCTGTGTATCTTTTTTGTAACTTAAGGTTTTGCCTAGAGGGGTTCTCTATGTTTTTGAATCTAATTACCCTGTAAGATATATACCATCCTGATTTTACAGGGGGGATTTCTTTATTTCTATTTACTTCTATTTTTTATTAAAAGTCTTCTTGTAAAACACTGAATGCTTTTTCATTGTTCTCAGATCCAAGGGTTTGGGTTTGTGGTCACCTATGCAAATTGGTGAGGCTTTTTATCCAACATTTCCCAGGAAAGGGGGGGTACAAGTGTTGGGAGGATTGTTCATTGTTCTTAAGATCCAAGG
This sequence comes from Lepidochelys olivacea, assembly GCF_965140295.1. Taxonomy (NCBI): domain Eukaryota; kingdom Metazoa; phylum Chordata; order Testudines; family Cheloniidae; genus Lepidochelys; species Lepidochelys olivacea. The sequence goes on along the minus strand of NC_140418.1, from coordinate 68,278,782 downwards.
GTCTGGGTCTGTAGTCACCTAGGCAAATTGGTGAGGCTTTTTACCAAACCTTGTCCAGGAAGTGGGGTGCAGGGTTTTGGGAAGTATTTTGGGGGGAAGGACGCGTCCAAACAGCTCTTCCCCAGTAACCAGTATTAGTTTGGTGGTGGTAGCGGCCTGTCCAAGGGGTAATATTTTGTACCTTGGGGAAGTTTTGACCTAAGCTGGTAAAGATAAGCTTAGGAGGTTTTTCATGCAGGTCCCCACATCTGTACCCTAGAGTTCAGAGTGGGGGAGGAACCTTGACAGCATTCTACTTCAATCTGATTAGCACAGGTATGCATCCCTGAGCTGGAAATTATACCTTCCAGCTCCACTGTGGACATACCCTAAGTGATTGGCCTATGGTTAAACACATAGTCTACAGTAAACATAGTAAGTGAAACTAGGGCTCCTTTGTCCCCTGCCTTACCCACAAGATCAACCTTCCTATTTAATAGCTGGAGGTTCAGGTTCAACACTTCATGGTTAAAGCTGAAGGCTTTCAGAGTCTCTTTTCAGTAGGACTGTCGATTAATCACAGTTAACGCATGCGATTAGCTCAAAAAAATCAATCACGATTAATCGCAGTTTTAATCACACTGTTAAAAAATAGAATACCAATTGAAATTTATTAAATATTTTTGGATGTTTTCTACATTTTCAAATATATTGATTTCAATTGCAACACAGAATACATAGTGTACAGTGCTCACTTTGTATGATTATTTTTATTACAAATATCTGTACTGTAAAAATGATAAACAGAAGAAATAGTATTTTTCAATTAATCTCATACATGTACTGTAGTGCAATCTCTTTATTGTGAAAGTGAAACTTACAAATGTAGATTTTTGTTGCTGTTACATAACTGCACTCAAAAACAAAACAATAATGTAAAACTTTAGAGCCTACAAGTCCACTCAGTCCTACTTCTTGTTCAGCAAATTGCTAAGACAAACAAGTTTGTTTACATTTACGGGAAATATACTGCCTACTTCTTATTTACAATGTCACCTGAAAATGAGAACAAACGTTCGCATGGCACTTTTGAGCTGGCATTGCAAGGTATTTATGTGCCAGATATGCTAAACATTCTTATGCCCCTTCATGCTTCGGCCACCATTCCAGAGGACATGCTGGTGATGCTTTTTAAAAAAATTAGTTAATTAAATTTGTGACTGAACTTCTTGGGGGAGAACTGTATGTCTTCTGCTCTGTTTTACCCACATTCTGCTATATATTTCATGTTACAGAAGTCTCGGATAATGACCCAGCACATGCTATTCATTTTAAGAACACTTTCACTGCAGATTTGACAAAATGCAAAGAAGATACCAATGTGAGATTTCTAAAGATAGCTACAGCACTTGACCCAAGGTTTAAGAATCTGATGTGACTTCCAAAATCTGAGAGGGACAAGGGGTGGAACATGGTTTCAGAAGTCTTAAAAGATCAACACTCCAATGAGGAAACTACAGAACCTAAACCACCAAAAAAGAAAATCAACCTTCTGCTCAGATGATGAAAATGAACATGCATTGGGCTCCACTGCTTTGGATCATTAGAGCAGAACCTTTCATCAGCATGGACGCATGTCCTCTGGAATGGTGGTTGAAGCATGAAGGGAGATAAGAATCTTTAGTGCATCTGGCACATAAATATCTTGCGACGCCAGCTACCACAGTGCCATGTGAACACCTATTCTCACCTTCAGGTAACACTGTAAACAAGAAGAGGGCAGCATTATGTCCCACAAGTATTTTTCATGCAACCACTCTTCTACTTATAGCTGACTTTTTTACATTCAGGGCACCACAATTTTCTCCAGGTTTAACCTGAGACAGGAGTCTCTGCAGATTCTATGTGCATCATTAAGTAGGAATACCAACAACTCTATATTCAAGAATGTTTTCTGTTTACTTTTACTAGCACACTAGCTTAGTAAATTACGAGTGTGATTGCTTGTTATTTGAGTGATGATACCATCATCAATAGTTCACCCATAAATGACCCCTTGCAAAGCCAATTTAGATTTGAGGAGTGTGATAACAAACACTGTGTAATTTACCATTCCATATTTGGTGGGACTGTCTTCCATACTATGTTAAAAACACAGTTTGTAATGGTAATAATTTTTAATTACCATTTCGATGTTTCATTACAACCTAGCATTCAAGGTCTCCAGTGAGAAATATCAGATATGAACCTGACCGAAGAAGTTCAGATCTGCTACCAAACTTTCCCAAGGTTGTTTGGATAAATAGTTCTGGTTCAAAGCATTATCTACATAGATCGGAGCTGTGAAACTCAGATCTCTATCAACATCTGAACCTTCCCAAACTTTGGTGTGGGAGAATCTGGATTGCAGGATGGATGCAGGGATTCCAGTCTGAACCCATCTTTGCAGTGTATGTGCTGTCCTGGACCTTAAAATTCGACTGTTTCTAAATAAATCCCCTTAAGTGAAAGGTAACTCCTTTCAGGACAAGAATAAATGTAAGACCCCAGGTCTATACGTTTTTTTGAAATGGACAGAGACTGGCTTACCCAGATTCTAATGGTCAACCTGAAAAATATCCAGATAATTAAATGTGCTCAATTTTATCCCTGCAAAATAAGTGAAGTTTGGCTGTTTGGATACCAAAGCTATTACCTGTGAATGACTGACTTAGTCTGCACTGAGTTTTGCCTCATCACATTCAGCATCATATCTGCAGCCTGACAGGGAAAGAAAACATAAGAAAAAAGGAGAACAGGAGATAAAGGGATAGTAGAGAGAGACACTATTATTTCTCTTGCTTTTCCGAACATATGCCCTCCCTCCAGATCCATGAAGTGTGTTTAGCAGATGGATTTGCTGAGGCAGAGGTATAGTAGTCCTATCTATAACCAGTCAAAACAAGTAGATGAGTTTGTCCTTAATTAGCTAACTAATTGACACTTTTATATAGAAAAGGAGGATTCACCGATAATTATTGCACAGAAAAAACATTCCTCATGTTAAACGTTATTTTTTTCTCCCTACCAGATGAACTAGAGCCACTTCTCTCACTTTGCCCACACTGACTCCAGGCAACTCACAGATTCTAACCAGTCTGTAGAGACTAAGCAAGCCACGGACATTAGCAGGATTCAAATGAGAATAAGACATTTATGGATAAAAGCAACCAGTTACATAAAATAGAATAAAGTGTAAAAGAGATCTAAACTCATGCTTCAGGTCAGAAACTGGCCCACCAGCTGCCTGGATTTGGAAGAAATTTTCCTTAAGGGCAAGTTATTCCATGATTGCCCACCATGGGTTTTTCAGCGCCTCCCTTTGAAGTAACTGGCGATGGCCACTGTCAGAGACAGGACACCAGGCTACCTCTGATCCAGCCAGGGAATTTGTATGTTTCTAATCTAACCCATCCTTAGTTACATCTGTGAAGCTGGAAGAATGAAACTCCCCACCCCAGGAGATGCTTCCATTAATTTATGTTTAGGCCTGGACTGTAGAGGCCTCAATAGGCCAGAAAGAAACTTTAGGCCTAGTTAAGGCTAAAAGTTGCTTCAACAAGCTTCCTTTAAAATGAGAATTGGGTCACCATGGATGTTTTTGTTTTGGCTTCAGTCTTGTGAAAGCCTACTAACCTGACCTATACCTTGCATAAGCCTACCAATCAGACCTTCCATAATTTTCATTCAAGCAAGGGGAGGCATGTTTAAAGTGTATCCATATGCAAATTAGATACCCCCACAATCAGAAACAAATAGTGCCTTCCACGTACACAACTATTTTGTATCTCTGCAGAAAAGTGAACACCAATAACGTTTTTCAGTCATTACTGCTAGAGATGAGGGTCCCAAGCCATAAAATTTGGATCTAGGTTCAGGTGATGTTGTAGATCACCTCCAATGTAATAAGTATTCAGATGCTAAATTCACATTCAAGCCTATCTATAATTATTCTTTCTTGATATTAACACTAGGGCTGTCAAATGATTAAAAAAATAATTGCAACTAATCGCAAGCTTAGAAAAATAGTTTTACATTTTTTTTTGAGTGCAGTTACAAATTCTACATTTGTAAGTTGCACTTTCATGATAAAGAGATTGCACTACAGTACTTGTATGAGGTGAATAGAAAAATACTATTTCTTTTATCTTTTTTTAATGTAAATATTTGTAATCAAAGATAGTATCGAGTGAGCACTCTACACTTTGTACTTTGTGTTGTAATTGAAATCAATATATTTGAAAATATACAAAAACATTTATAATAAATTTACTTTGGTATTCTATTATTAACAGCGCAATTAAAACTGTGATTAATTGAGACTGTTTTTAATCTAGTTAATTTGTTTTGCATTAATTACTTGTGTTAACTGCAATTAAGTGACAGCCCTGATTCACACCTTTCCTTGTTTTTTTAAACTTATTTTTTACCTCTTACACCTTCATTCAACCACTCTGTCTCAGTCAGCCAGTGGCAATTGCTGCAAAGGACATCTTTGTTCAGCTGCTTTCCACAGAGAAAAGGTCAGATTTTTTTATTTCATTTTAATAGGGTAGAAGGTTTTTCCCTGCTAAATATGGTTGTAAACCTGGAGCATTTCTAGCAAAAGCTCACAGTCAAAGACAAACAGAGATTGCAATTTAAGCCAGACAGTGCTTCCCAATTTAGTGCAAATGTTCTGTAAGTGCTGTTTCAGATGAAAGGCCTACTCAAAATGTGCTGATGGGCAACTAGTGATTCTCAAAAGAATCAAAGGTTACTTTTGGAGCAGTATCCAAACATTTGTAGGATTATGTGAAGAGTATCTAAACCTTTTTATGCTAAAAATTTCATGATCCAATTTCACATGAGACTTCTCACATTTTCTGGTTTCACCAGGAATGGTATTAACATAAGATCAACCCTTCTTGTTACACAGGTGTAACTTGGGTTGAAATCCGGCATGAGGATTTTAAATTCACTGCCAGTGGATCATCCTGACTAGGTTATTTAATTGCCCATAATTTGCTCCCTTGAAATCATATCTTTTTTGTACTAGGGAACCTATTTCCAAAGGCAAATAACTCGTGGTCAGAAAAATGAAGGTTCCTACTACTACTATGAGAGCTGTGCAAGACTCAATAGTTTCACTTGACAGAATCTTGAACAAAATTCTCTGCCTCTCTTTTGTAGTTCTCATCAGTTCACACCCTTCAAGTTTTGCTTTGAGTTTCAGGTTCACGTGAACACTGAACACAAAGCAAAACAGCAAATATTGCTTGCCACCTTTTTCCTGATCCGAGGTCCACGTGATAAAAAACCAACCAGCCAAACATCTACCACTTAATTTTGCATGCTATCAAGCAATACATCAACCAAAATCCAGTTGAAATTCAGCATCCTTTGATCAAAGGTTCCCAAATTTGAGACAATCATTCAGAGAACCCTATTTCTGAGTTCTGCTCAAAAAATTCCACATAGCTCTGCATACAACCAAACTACTTTTTAGCAGGGCTGACCAGGGGCACAATTGTGCTGGGGCCCTGAGCTCATGAGAACCCAAAACATCTGTAATGTCTTTATAAATAAAGTGAAATTGGAGGGAGTGGGGCCTAAGTGAACATCATGTACTGGGGCCACAAATTTCTCTTCAGAGGTCTACTTAATATTCTACCTATTTGGAATCAATTGAAGTTTTCCTCCTCCAGTTCAGAGTCGGACAAATGGAGGAACGGGTCCAGGTATATTATGGGAGCATAAAGGGGCTTGTTTGCTAGAGTCTAATTCTCTGAATAACAGCTCACGGCAGCTCTAGACATTAGCTATTTTCAACACTTTGCTATTAAGCAACATTTAGTTCTACCAAAGGCTTATGATCAAATTGCTGAAAAAAAATTCATGGTCTTGCCATTGCTCTTTCCTCTTACAGTTCTGCTCTGCAGATCTTTTATGGCAACCTTTTAAACTATGCACTCTAAAAGAACTTTGAACACATCTAAGCATACTTTTTTTAATTAAAAAAATCTTAATTTTTCTAAGGTTTTCAAAGGGCTGCTGCTCACCTCACATTTCCCTCTTTTACCCAAACATGGGAAAAAAATACGGTGTATCATTTATCTTATATTTCCTCAGTTCTTTTCATGACAATAATGATAAGGATTTTGCATCCCTTAGTCTCTCTGTTCCTCCCTGCCTATAGACATGTACAAATCCCCACATACCATCTCTGATGTGAATCTGAGAGATTCCTATGACAGTGTCTCCATTCAACTTTGCAATATTCATATGCAAATATTTCTCTTAGTAAACAAATGGATCACACACAAATTCTGCTTTTCACATCTTATTTATTTTAAAGCCACATTTTTCTAATGTTTTAGTACATTAAAATAAATGTCTGTGCAAATTGAGTGACAATATTAATACATATTACTCTCCGGTCAATTCCATCTGATGATTTACTTGCAAAAAAATGACAACTAAATTATCAATGGAAGATCTGCTTTGCTGAACATCTGCCAGTGATTCAGCTATCAAATTAGCAACATTGTCATAGATTTGGCTCAATATTATCCTTGCCAGCAATTTTATAACTAAATTTTAAAAGGGTAATTACTTCACAGCTGTTGATTGATATCAAACTAACATCATCTTTGTACAGTTTAAATACTGCAAGCGCTGCACCTGTTTCTTGTTTGAATTATTAATGTAATGGTCTATAACTCTTACCTTTATATTATTTTTTTCTTAGCACAGTGTAAGAGATGACAGAAAAGCATCCCAACACCTATGTCTTTATGCCTTCTGGGGACTGAAATTAAAGTTTACTTTTCTTAATAGTTGTGCTACAAAGATGAAGCATTGGACTGATTTTGAAATAAAAAGCCTTCCCTTTGCTCCTCTTTTTTGCCCACAATATAAGTTAGTGTCAATGTCCGACCTGCATTTGCAAACGTTTTATTAGTGGCAGATGGCTTTCTGCTAGCGATCCTGTTATAGCCCATTGGAGTTCTGGTCCAGTACATGCTATCCTACTAAACACAAATCCTATATTTCGTAAGCTAACCTACAGTAAAATGTGTAGTACATAGTGTTGGAACGATCATAGTTGTCTCTAATTAAACTATAATCACTGAAATTCTAATGTCAGAGGATTAACTGAGATTAAAGCAGACATGCAGAATGAATATGATAGAGAAGATAAATATTATGCTTGTATTTACCACTCATTATAAAAACACAGGGGACAGAAACTAAAAGACAACACGGTTAATTTATACTTGAAATACTTTTTACATTACACGTAACTAGCTTGTGGAACTCAATATCCAGGAGACAGGAGGCCAAGATCTTGCTGAGATTCAAGGATTAGATGTTTATAGGGACAGAAACTGGACAGAAACATAGGATAGGATCAAAATGTATAAGGAATATAAACACATGCTTTAGGGTATAATTGTTTGGGACTAGGAAAAACATTCACCTGTGGGGAATTGTCTATTGTGGGGTATCTTGCACCTTCTTATGAAGCATTTGTTACTGGCCGCTGTCAGACAGAATACAGGACTACATGGACAATAGCCTGAGCTAGTAAACTGTTCTCATTGTGTACTCCTAATTAAAGTTGCATTACTGTGACTTATTGGTTCTCCAGTTCTCTTTCAAATCCCAGTGATCAGTATTTTATAGCTTCAGCATGAATGCTACATATTTGAAAGTCAACATTTTTGGCAAGTATAGATTATAAATAGTAAATCATTCCCCAGTAATATCATAAATAAATAACTTTTTTTTTAAAAAAAAGAAAAAAGGATGGAATTGTAAAGTTGCCTGTAAAGACAAAGAAATAGTTCTAGTGAGTATATTCATTACAGAAAGGACCCCTTTATCTTTCTCTCGGAGCTTTCTAACTTTTAATATACTGAACTATATTAAATAGATGCTGCGTTTGTGACTAATTTGCATTATCAGGGTGTTGCTTTGGTTCTGAAATGAATTTGGTTGTATTTTCTAGTTCAGAAAATTACAAACGTTTCAACAATACAAATGCAGTAATCTCTACACTTCCTAGTATTAATATAAAATTCATATGAGGTTATGCTGGGGTTTAATGTTATTAAATAGCTCTGTACCTTAGGTTGAATAAAGGTGTCACAATTAATTATATTTTAACCTATTAGCAAGTAAGTGACTTAATTAAATTGTTGCTTAAAAAATTGGTATTGTTCCAACATGTTACCTAAGACCACAGGTACTACTAATTTGTTCAAACAAATTGTACTGTACATTCTTCTCATTAATTAGGTTGTTCACGTTATCTTAATCTGTACCAATGAAAGTGGATGCATCTGTCTCTCTGGCTGTTCATACAAGAGCTCTAAAATCTAGTGACTTCTTCTCCTAATGGCTAGGTGCATTTAAAATCTCTAGAGTAGCCAAGTTAATTTCACTATAAAACAGTCAGTGTGGTAAATTTGACTTTTACTGCATTCTAATTCTCAGTACCAATTAGCACATTTTATGACTCCATTTGGAAAGGCTCCAAGTTTACATCCATATCACTGTTCTTCATAATTACTTTATTTAAACAGGCTTAGACCTTTGCTACTTTAAGGTGGTCTTCTATCAAGTTCTGGAAATATTGCATATATTAAACAGATGTCAACACTACATATTTTTAATTAGTGGCTCTGGCTCTGGAACATTTACTCAAATTCCTGAGTCCGAGAAGCATTTGGTGCCAGACATACATGATATCACTCAAATTAGACAAGAGGGGCAAAGGCACATACTCTGGTTTGAGTGACATAGCTACAAGACTCCACAGGAGTATGCTGGACATACAAGAAAAAAAAAAACCTTAGGGTCAATGGGTTTACTCCAGGGTTGAATCTGTCCCTTAGCTTTCAATGCACAGAAATTCGGAGGAGTTTCCTCAATGCTTCCCTCCATGCTGGCTTTGGAACTTGCTGTCCAGTGTTGTAGCATCTACAACTTTGTTTCAACATGGCCCAAAATGAATTTTAACCAAAGTTTTAGGGACACTGGAATTCCATGTCATTGGCAAGTCTGGAATAGAAATTCCTGTATTAGGTGATCACCAGACACACTTTGCTTGGACGGATGCAATGTGGTTTTGTGCCTCTAAGCAATGAGATCACTGTGACCCTGGCAAAGTGTTAAAATGTATGTGCTGGTGGCAGGGGAAGGGCAAGAGGCATAAATGGTCCTAGTCTTTTTTTCTTTCTTTCTTTATCCTTGTTGGTGCAGCTGGTCAGAAAACAGAATTTCTAGTCCTTGGGAAACTCCAAGATTTCAAAAAACAAAAGATTTTTTCCAATTTGGAACAAAAAGCAGAAATTTGAAAATTTACCATGAAATGGAAATTCTGAAAAATTTATTTTCAGAACCATCAAGAAGTTTTCTTTCAATAAAGTAAAAATGTTTCATTTTGTTAATATTGAAATATTATAATATTTCATATATTATAATATATTAAATAATATAAAAGCCAACAAACACTTAAACTTTTTCCCATCTAAAATTGCTGAAGTTGACACACACCCAACAAAACATTTTGATTTCAACAAACAAAATTTTTCTGATAGAAAATTATTCTGTTAATATATTTTTGCCCAGCTCGCCTTGTTGGTTTATGTTTGTGAGGAGGGAGTGATTTCTTATTTTTATCATTGACCACTCTGTCTCAAAATGTTTGGTTTCACAGTCAGCCTGCAAAAGACAGAAGTCATGTACCAACCAGTACCAGTACCAGACCACCAGCATCATGACTACCATGAGCCCATCATTGCAATTGACAACACACCCCTCAACTTGGTTAGGAAATTCCACTACCTGGGTAGCATACTTTCCAGGAATGCCATGTTAGGTGATGATGAGATCATTCAGCACCTGGCAAAGGCCAACCTCAAAGCATGCAAAAAAAATCACACCGTTTTACTCATCCCATCCCTCTATGGCTGTGAGATATGGACGCTTTACTGATGACACATCAAATAACTGGAGAGCTTCCACCTTCAAGGACTAAGTATATCTGCAACATCAAGTGGCAGAACAGGATCCCCAACACTGAAGTCCTTGAGAGGTGCCAAATCCCCGTTATTGAAGCCATGCTCATCAGGGCTCAACTTCATTGGATCAGACCCATGATCCGCATGGAGGTTTCCTGTATATCGAAAGTATACAGCCAACTGAGCACAGCAACCTGCTCTAAGTGTCGACCCATCCTCCGATATAAAGACACCCTGAAGGCCAACCTCAAAGCATGGAAATAGACATTGGAACTGGGGAATTTGTTGCACTGGACAGACCCATATGGATAGGTCTGTGACATAAGGCGGTGTCCATTTTTGAGGGGTGGCATTTGAGGTCCCTACACGAGAACAGAGCACGTCATAAGGCCAACACCTCAACCCCTCCCCCCAACAACAACTACATTTGTAAGACATGCAACCACATTTGCAAATCCAGGACTGAACTTGCTTCCTATGCAAGAATCCATAAAAATTAATATACCCAGAACTCAAATCAATACTAGCTGAACATGCATCCGTCAAAGTGATGGGAGAATCCAAGAATCCAGCTTGTTGGTTTTAGTTTGTGGGGAGCGAGTGAACTGAGAGCCAATGAGAGTATGTAGGCGGCAGCAGCTGTGCCTCTCCAATGATCAACCTTAAGATGCCTGAAGCAATTGGAGACCTGGGAAGTGGGAGAAAAGGTATGTTAGAAGGGGTTTGGGGTCCTTTGTTAGCCAGGAAGTGATCATTTTGTAAACTGAAGAATGGAAAAAATGAAAGGCCTTTTTTTAAAAAAAAATGAAATTAGGTTTTACTCTTGAAGGGACTGGATGGGTGTAGAATCTGTGAGTAGGAGGAGAGGGGTCGTGTAGGATGTCACATTCTGTTGGCTTTCAGAGGTAAAGTACTATTTATTTATATTTGTTTATTCCGGCCCCACCTTTTTAGGGCTATGCAAAACACATTGGTTTGGTTTGGCATGAGTTTTGTCATGCCTGACTGTATGGCCCCCTGAGTTTTGCTTTGATTGTGAATTTATTTACATCCAAAAAACTGTTTGAACCAAGGGAGTTTTGCTAAAGCTTTAGAAACTTGACTTGATTTCCCAACTCCGCTGGCTTCTCTGCCTACAAAATACACAAGCTTTCCACCTTTATCTGATGCCATCTTTTCTTGGCAGCTACAAGTGGGATGTTGGGCAGAGTCTCAGTGGCCTTTAATCTTACCTCACCTCACTTTCATTGTAGTAAAGCAGTTCAGCTGGCTCCTCCTTCACTCATCCCACATGTTAACAGGTGGGAGAGAAACAGTGGTTAACAAGATAGGACCATCCCCATAACATCAATATCCTCTTTCTGCCTAAATGCCATGTTGTGTGGCAGAAGGCGTGGAAAGTACTCTACTGCACTGAGTCTTTCATCTTCAAGACTGAGAGATACATGCTGCTTACTGCACTAAGCTTAAGGGAATCACTGATTTCCCACAAAACCATATACTCTTTGGGGCATCTTTCAGCCCCAAAGGGTGTGCCTAAACTGCAGATGGCGGGTGAGATTCCCAGCATGGGTAGACAGACTTGCACTAGCTCAGCTAAACATAGAAATATGGATGTGGCCACACATATGGCAGCTTGGGCTAACCACCCGATCTTGGACCCAGCAGGTTAAGTGAGCTTTGACTCAGGCTGCTCGCCGAGGTGGCTGCCAGTGCCACAATGTCCATATTGCTATTCTTAGCACTCTAGCTCCAGCTGAGTTAGCATGACTCTGCCTGCCCAAGCTGGAATCACATCACCCATAAGCAGTGTCAACATACCCAGAATTAAAGGGGTTTAGTAAAGCAATTGCAGCAGAAAGAACAAGCGTTGGAAAAGGAAGGCCAGCCACAAACAGAAGACATCAATCAATTCTGGGAATAGGTAGAGACTCTTCCCTGCTGGCACTCAAATGCAGATGGCCAGGATAAAGACAAAGGCCTCCTCCCAGAAGATGGATCAGGTAAAGAAAGGAGCCAAGGCCTGGAGGGACAGGAAACTGTGGCTGGGTCAAAAAGCAAATGAAACCGAAAAATAGTCAAAATGCACCTGCTTTGGGGTTTCAGGGTTAGCATGGAAGATTTTGAAGTACAAAGAACATATGGGATCTTTTTTTAGGAACGCTGAAGATTTATAGACTTATAACATAACCCAATCCTAGGTGATTTTTGCCTATTTCAGATTTCATTTTGGAAGGCTTGCTTAATCTCACTGGCTATATTTTGGGGAACTGGAATGATACAAAATTTCTAGTGTTCTTTTCTTCCTTATAAAAATATCTTATCCCAGTTTGTGACTACATTTTATTCACCAAAAAATCTATATACAGGGCAAACACTTGGTAAAAAGATCTGTAAATGTTTTTAGGAGAGCATCAGAATTGACAGTTAAAAAATCTTCATGGGCAAAAGGACAAAATCTGAACAGAAGTAAAGTGGTCACCATTCAAATCTCTAAAAGGATGTATTGACAATTATTTTTATTCCTGGTTTTTCTATGAAATTTAAAGAATAGAGTAGTAATGTTAATTATTTTCAAATAAAAATTATGAAAATTTCAAAATGTGCAAAATTATAAGCACTAACAGAACATCAGTTTTATGTTTTTCTTGACAAAATATGAAATCAAGATAAATAAAATTGTTATTTTAAAACAAATAGCAATAAAACTAACACAGGAAAATCATAACTAGGCTATATGAATTATTCAAGCCCACATAGCATTTCAAAATGCCGGAGAAAAACATGAACTCAGAGATCATCTAATGACAACAGTTACATGTGCTGCCTAAAAATTGCATGGTATACTTGTAACCTGATGATTGAATAAAATTTGCAGTGAATGTGAGCTAAGTGCATCTTCAGTCTCCATGCTGCTTATGAAGAGACAGTGATACACATGGATAATGTACAGAACTTTCCGCCATCTAAAACTTAAACCAGTTGTTTCACATTTGTCATTATTCAAAGTTTAACCCTAATGCCAATATTTTCCTGGTGGGTGATGGGACCATTTACAATAAACAATCTGTAAATAACCGGATGATAATTAATGAACCCTGGGGGCATGCACAGTAATCTTTGTGCATTTGAACTCCTTGCCAACTCAAATAATTTGGACAAATCTAATGTGTTTGTTTCGCATGGTGATATGTTTAATTAAGTGAACTCTAAAGGATGGGCTGATCTGATTTCGTTTTAGTGTTTCTGGACACTCCTTTTTAACTGCTATAGTTTAAAAAGTCATAACATTGTTTAGCACACTATACACAACAACGTAATTCAAACTCAACATATAAGAGTCCAGTTTTGCAACACTATAGGTATGCAACATATACTTTATCACAATATGTCAAATCTGTCTTTATGGTAAATATAGAAGACCAATTCCTCGAAATACAAACTAAAGTACACTTACTATTTTCTGCCAGGTAAATGGGAAAGTGTAAAAAGAAGAAAAAAAATTAGGTCAACTATATTTTTTTGGTTGAGGGAGATGTAATTTAAAATTGGTACAGCAGCCTTGGGGAAAGCTATGGGGGGATTCAAGAAGTAGGTCGCTGACAAGGCACGTGTACCTCCTTTAGATGGTAAAAGGGACAGGTAGCATATAAAGTGGGTATAAAAAGATCAAACGGTAAAAAGCAATTAACCCCCTGGCATTGGGAATTGGGATTTCCTGACACCCACTGCTAATGCTGGCCTTAAGGGGTTATAAGATCAAATAATAATAAGCCAACTCCTGAAATAAAGACTGATCATTTTAGGCAGTGAGGGAAAGAATTTCAAGTACACATTTGGCTTCAGGACTAATATGTTGAAGGAGGTGGGGGGGGAAGACCCTTTAAAGATAAAATAGGAAGAAAAATTGTAACTAATTTCCCAAATTTCGGCTCTCTTTTTACATATATTCCTATTATTCAAGCTCTCCTTTCATTTGATAATAGAGTTTTCCCTCATATTTACATTATCTCTGCCTTAATTCTTTTCTTCTTCAAGACAGAAAAATATTTACTCCTCTCAGAGTCTGAACATTGCCTTTATAGGCTGGGAATGGCCTGTTTATAGTGGCCCTCAAAATGTTGAGGTTCCTTTATATTCATGCCACATAAAAATCTCAGGAAAGTTACCTTAAATCAAGCAGCAACATCCAGCTAAAGTATCTTATCCAACCTGCTTTGGATCAGATATGAACTACAGAAACTACTGGATCTGGATCTCTACAAGCCTAATAATGGAATAGATTTTAGAGTGGTAAGCAGTTCTTCCCATGACCACTTGATCTGAAACAGCACATACTTGTTTCAGTACTATTCTATATTTTATTTCTATCTTTCATAATTTTTAAATATCTTTCCACTATAATTGTTGCATTTGTATACAACCAGGGTACAGCTTTGGAGTTGAAATGCTGCTTTGGATCCAGCCCTATATAAGTATCATGTATTTAGTTACTCTCCCTGGGCATTTTACAGCTTACACTCATATAGTAACACCAGCACTAAAATGTGAGAAACAAAAAATAAAATCCACAAACCCTTTTCTGTGGATTTTTTTCCTAACTAATTCTCTTTCCTGACTTCTATAAATGGAAGACAAAGGAGTTTATGAGATCACTTCAAGACATGTAAAAGTGGCTGAAATATGAATATCCAAAGGCTTTAAGGGACTCTTTCTACTTATTTCTCAGTAGGTCATAGGTTATGGCTTCCTAAAACAGAAAGATAACTTGTCCACTGAAATGTTACAGAAGCAAGTGCTTCGACCAAACTGTGTTCTATGATCTTCAATTTAGATGTAGCAGAAAATCACCCCACTAATTAACACTAAGTAATACTGCCAATGCTGCTGAATATCAAATGTTCTGCACTGAAAAAGAAAAAAATCCTGCACCGATGTTGTTTCATGCTATTTGTTGGTTTCCAAGAATTAAGATTCCCCTTCCAGGGATGTGGCATGAAACTGACAGTTTTCATATAGTGCAAATTTAGGGGATTTAGTAGTATGTCCCCTTTGCATGGTTGAGTGCTATTGGCCCCACTAGGTAGTCCACCATTACTTATATGTGCTACTGTTCATTAAATAGTGCAGCAGGGTAGAGATATTAAATGCAGAGATTGCCATGCAGTAGCTACTGGAAAGGCCCAAAGCAATTGCCCACTAGAGCTGGCTAGGAATTTTTTGACTAAATATTTTTTTCAATCAGAAAATGCTGATTTGTCAAATCCAAACCTTTTCAGAGGAATGTATGGGTTTTGATAAATTTTCATCAGGAAGGTTTCTCAGGTCCAGGATAGAATTTCTGGTGAGGAGGGAGAGTGAGACAGAGAACCACTCCAAAATACCATGGGGCTAGGAAACTCATCTGGGATGCCGGAGAACCAGGTTCAAGGTCCCTGCTCCGAATCAGCCACATTCCAGGTGAGTACCCTAACCACTGGGCCATACAGTTGGTCTCTCTTTCTGGTCCAATTAATATTTCATTATTTATACAAAGTGGAACAACTCCAACAAGAAAGACTGACAGGCTGATTCTATAGTCCAATGGTTAGGGAACTTGCATGGGCTGTTGGTGACTGATGTTCATGTCCCTGTTCTGAATCAGGCAGAGAGTCCCCACATATCCAGGTGAGCACCCTAACTACTAGGCTATTCTAGGGTGGGTCTCATGTTTTTTCACGCCAAAGGTCTCATTTTCATTCTGATGCAGAATGATAATTTTCCAAACTGCAAAATTTCTCCCCAAACAGAATTCTTGTTTTTTGTCCAGTACTATTTTCTACCCTGTTCATATTATTATGATTTAAGGCCTGATCCAATGCTCACTGAATTCAATGGAAATATTCCCATAAACTTCAAGAAAAGTTCTCTAAGTATTGTCAAAGAGGAGACTAACAACTGAAGAATCCCACTGGGGGTAAGAGCAATAGACAGAGTAAAGGAACTGCAAAAAGACCTAATATAAAAGGAAGAAATAGAGAAAAAATGAACCAGGATGCTAAAGAATCTTGCAGTAATAGAATACTGCATGAATGACATTCTGAAAATGATACAAGACTCCTATCACATGTAAATATGAAATTGCTGCTCTGCAAAAACAGTGTTGCTGACAACACACTATCCTTATAAGACATGTAGTCTGAAACAAGTATTGCTTATGATGAGCGGGGGATAGAGGTCAACACACAGCCATGTGCTTTAAAAAACAACCTCCAAATAAAGTGCTTCCTTGCCAGTTAGCCTGAAAATATACCCCAAATCACTGATGAATAATGTAGGACTTGTTCCCCATAGATCAAGTGGATAACAGTGGTGCAATCCGCTCTTGGTGTACAGGTATCAGAGAAATAGCTCATAAAAGAAACGGCTTGAAAAATAACCAGATGTTAGTTTTGGGGAGGTAGGGAGAGGGACATCTCACACTCTGCTTTTGGTAACAGTGGTGTAATTGAGAGCAGAATTTGGCTCAGAAAGTAAACCCCTGACAGTTCAGCAGAGGTGAGAAGAGAGAGAGAGAGAGATTCGAGTGTTATTTTCTTCCTCTCTCCAATACTATTATGTGGATCTCCGTAAATTAAGAATGTCTGCTTATTATAGAAGCCGTGTGCCTGGTAAACCAGAGGCGTCTAGCACATCAGAGCAGCTCACACACTGACATGGAGAGGAAGGGTGATTAAAAAGAAAGGGCTTGAGCCAATACCAGAAAACCATTAATGTATCCATTTTATTGAGTCACTCCCTCTAGAAAAACCCATGGAGAGGCTAGATCTCTCTCCTCTAGAAAAAAACATGGAGAAGGATCAGAATTACAGGAAACTTTTTTGAAAGTTTCTCAGGATTGTTTCTATTGAGGGACTGGGGTTTCCCCCCCTGTAGCCCAAAGAATGAGTAATACACTAAGCTCCTAGACCCATGAAATCCTTTGTCTTTAACTGGCCTCTCCAACTCCCAGGCAGCAATGACATGCTCAGGTGGCTGCAGTCTCCTGAGCTCATTTTGAAGGGAAATTCCACTGGATGAAGGGACCCTGGGGCTATGCATGTATTGTACCAATATCTGGTTCAGGTTAATTCCCCCTTGCTCCCTCTCCTATGCAGGATCCAAGGACAGGAGGGATGGTTCTGTAGAACCCCTCCCCTCATGCCCACAGAAGCAGAGCGAGCCACATATGGATGGATAGCAATTATTGGACCTAGGATCTTAAATATCCTTACATCCTGATGTCCTGCTCATAGCTCAATATAATGACATACATTTTCTTTCTCTGACCTCTGGTAAAGGCCCTTGTAGACAGGATCAGTTCAGCTTTAGTCACATATTTTACCCAGAAAACCAAAAATCCCTTGTATCTGATTGTCAGATAAAAAACCACATACTTCATGTAAAAGTAGTTTGAAACACCACTAATATTTTTGCAACGAGTCTGTGGTAGCATAATACCAGCTCTGACAACAGTGGCTCCTCTGTTAATGTATGCTAGAGAGTCAAAGGGTATATCCTCTTTGACTTTTAATGATTGATTGAAAGATAGCATGCCATCTTTTATTCCATGGGGTGTGGCCAAGTCTAGAACACACTACAGAAAATTCCTAGAAGTAAAACTGCCAAAGGCATATCAGAGAAGATGAGCAAGATCTGTTGGAGAAACTCCCTCACCTTACATTTGGGGACAAACAGAAGTTTGTATCCCCCTGTCCTTATACATGTCTAGCATGTGTAGGTTAAGTATACTCTTATTTGCAGACTAAACTAACAAAATTTATACAAACAAAATCCTCAGCTGCACACAAACTGGCTGCGGATTGAGCACAAAAGGCCTTTATGCCAGTTCATTCTTGCATGCAGAATGGCTTGCATTAAGAATTGTGGACACAGCTGAGCAGAAATTGCACACACAAATGTTAATGAACAAACAGTACAACTCCTGAAAATCTGGCCCTAGTATTTGGAATCTGGTCCTATCACTGTACACCCATAAAGGAGCATAGTGGAAGAGTGCATATACCTATTTTTTAATGTGTGGAATCGGGCACGTGTTGGTATGATTTACCAAGGAGCTCCACAACAATCTAGTATGAGTGTGAAATGTTCACTTCAAAGGTGCTTTACTTTGTGCAAAGGTGTCAACATGCTTTCATATAATCCATGAAAAACAGGTGCTTTTAAGAGTTCAATTCTTCAATCCATCAGAGGTCTACTAACAAGGCCCACAAAGGACCAGAATTCAGAGTCTTTGTAGGAACTTCAAATAAGCAATTACATATCCACTTCAAGCTCTACTTTCACTTGGTCTATTACATTAGTTGAAAGAAATTTCATTGTTCCCCCTTCTTCCTGGTAAACTCTAATCTAAAACAACGCAGAGGGGGAACTTTCCTTCTGCCTCTACCCCATCCCTTCATTGGGCTTGAAAGGCATTTGAAGCATTATTTGCCTACAGGAAGCCAGCAAGCCCTCCTAACTCCCACAGTGGAATACTGTAGCAACTTTTCTCTGCAAAATAGGTTTTGAGTTGCAATCCGTTTCTTTTTTGATCCCGAAAGACCCAGGTATCTCTTTCAAATATTTATTATAAAATGCTGTGTAACAACAAGCCAGGCACCTGGATCCAGCTTCCCCCTGCTGGACCCTCCAGCTGCCACTGTAAGTATGTTTTAAAAAAATGTAACCCTATTTTTTCCCCACACAATCTTCTGCTTGTCCCCAAATGTAAGATGAGGGAGTTTCCCTTCCTGATGAAACTGCTCACTAGCCTGAATCGTTGTTACATTTTCAAATAGGGTGTATGCAATCTGATGAAAAAGTTGATTAAATTCTTCTGTCCCTAGTATTCCTCTTTACCCCCAAGAGAATTCACCCTCTTCCTGCAAATGGCTCAAAGGCATCTTAATATTTCCAGCTTTCAGCAACCTGGAGCTCCCAGTCTATTCAATATTGGTGATGATGGGAACTCATGCTATCCCTGAAAAATATTTATCATGTGTAATCCTAAATATGTAATCATAAGATAAAGACAAATGTGTTACCATTAGAGTCTCTGAAAACTTTTTCTTTTTAGCAACTTTCTGTTTTTCTCTAGAATGAATACATCTGTAATTGCACAGGGTAATTTGGCATTGCATTTCATTTGGCAGAGATCAATTAGGCAACATTACATGAATATTCATTATCCTCTTCACAATTGCATTTAATATTCACCAAATCATGCTGGTACTTTTACAGACAGTCGAAAGCAACCATTCACACAGATATGAGTCACAACATTACATTGTTTACAGCAAATATTTCTCTTGCTTAAAAGATGCCTCCCACCCTTGAAAAAAACACCCAATCCCTGACAACATGATAACCCTACTCCATTTTACTAAAGGACTGAAATTAGCAGCAGGATAGGTCCAAGATGAAGGAGAGTCAGCATTGGTGCAAAAACTGTTTGAAACCATTAAGTCAAGTATCTTGCAACTGAAGCTTTATCTTTAACCACACTGAAAATTGCAAAATGGCTCATATAAAAATGCAGAACAGCTATGATAAAACAGGGAGAGTGGTTTCCTCAATCTAACTCCCATTAACCATCTGACTCAGTGTCAAGGTTCCTTTCCCACTCTGAACTCTAGGGTACAGATGTGGGGACCTGCATGAAAACCTCCTAAGTGTATTTTTACCAGCTTAGGTTAAAACTTTCCCAAGGTACAAACTATTTTCCTTTTTCCCTTGGACTTTATTGCTGCCACCACCAAGCGTCTAAGAGATATATAACCGGGAAAGAGCCCGCTTGGAAAAGTCTTTTCCCCCAAAATCCTCCCCAAACCCTATAATCCCTTTCCCGGGGAAGGCTTGATAAAAATCCTCACCAATTTGCATAGGTGAACACAGACCCAAACCCTTCGATCTTAAGAACAATGAAAAAGCAATCAGGTTCTTAAAAGAAGAATTTTAATTAAAGAAAAAGTAAAATAATCACCTCTGTAAAATCAGGATGGTAAATACCTTACAAAGTAATTAGATTCAAAACACAGAGAATCCCTCTAGGCAAAACCTTAAGTTACAAAATGACACAAAAACAGGAATATACATTCCATTCAGCAAAGCTATTTTATCAGCCATTTAAACAAAACAGAATCTAACACATATCTAGCTAGATTACTTACTACGTTCTAAGACTCCATTCCCAGCAAAAGCATCACATAGACAGAGAGAACCTTTGTTTCTCCCCCCACTCCAGCTTTTTAGGTATCTTGTTTCCTCATTGGTCATTTTGGTCAGGTGCCAGTGAGGTTATCTTAGCTTCTTAACCGTTTACAGGTGAAAGGGTTTTTCCTCTGGCCAGGAGGGATTTTAAAGGTGTTTACCCTTCCCTTTATATTTACGACACCCAGTATTGGTAGGATGCAGGGCCGTCCCTAAGGGGGTGTGAGGCCCAGGTTGGAAGTGACGTACTTCTGGGACTGACCTTTTTGGTGTCCAAAAACGTTTCAAGGCATTGTGAAGGGAAAAAAGAGCAAGACAAAATGTATAATAAAAAGTCAGGCAAGCTTTAAGGAAAAAATGTGCTAGAGAGTAAGTCCTCTAGGAAGTGTAGGACACAACGCTTCATGTACATTCTAAATGAAATCTTTCATTTCCTGTAATACTTCCTGCTGCGTGCAGAAGCAAAGAAGTCCAGGACAGGACAGTTGCAGGCTGCAGCTACAGTGAATAGTAGAAAGTTTTATTACCTCATTTCTGTACACAGCTCTGCACATAATAAAGGGTTTACCCTGACACGGGTTTGCTTGTGGAAGGCACAGCAGGCTGGAAGACCATGGAGAAAGGTAACATTGAAATAGCGGCTACAGATCCTGTGAAACTGTAAGTAACTCTCCAACCAGGCCTGGGAATTCAGGGAAATGCTGGATGTGCTTGGAAAAGGCTCAAGCAACAAATTGAACTGTATATTGAAAGCCATTGGGGCAAATAAAGTGAAGGATAAGAAAAGATTGATCTGCTCTCAACAGTGGCAGGCATGGAAGGCCTAGATAGATATATACAATGAATTCCTTGCCGACGATGGTGAGAAAAGAGAGAAAAGCTTGACAGAAATAATGAAACTGTGGAAGATCATTGTGTCCCTAAAAAAAAAAAAAATGTATGCTCAGGATAAGAATAAAGAACGAAGGAGAAACAATAGAGGAGTCTGTCACAGACTTAAAACTAAAAAGTCAGTCTTGTGATTATGGAATATTAAAAGACACTCTCATTAAAGACCAGATTGTCCTGGGACACAACAGTAAAAAAGCATGCAAACAGTTGCTAAGGGAGATGGATCTGACACAAGAAAGAGCAAAATGTATATGCTAAGCAGCAGAACAAACAGCAACATAAATAAAAAGAATGGAGACGTACACAGAGAATGTGACTGTGAGTTCAACAGCTAAACCGGTAAGGGAAAAGTTCATAAATTAAAATTTCCCAGGGTCAGACAAACGGAAAGCAGGAAACAATGCCAGTGAACATGGAGTATAGGAAATTCCCAGCAGTAAGCAAATATATAGAAATTGTAATAATACCAATCATTATGCTAAAATATGCAGATAAAGTAGGTAAGTGCATGTATTAAGTGCAAAAATGGATTGTTCAAGCGAAGAGGAAGAGCTGTTCTTTAGTATAGTAATGGAGCAAGCTGAACATTCAAAAGACTGGCTAATTAAATGTGCACAAATGGCACTTATGACATGCAAGATGGACACTGGTCACAGGTAAATATAATAACAGAAACTGAAATAGAGAGCGGTAAGGCTCATATAAATATGGACAAGTCAAAAGTATCTGAGAAAGACTACAGTGGAGGAACAATTCCAGTCCTGGGAGAATGCACATTGAAACTTAAATACAAAGGCTACATATACAAAAATGATAAAACAAGAGAGTTTGTGGTGGTACACAGAGGCAAGCTACCAGTCTTGGGTCTGTACACCTGAATTGCTTGCTCTTGTTAAGAGAATATATGTCAGAGAGGCAGAGAGATGATGAAGAACCAGATCTGAAAATACTAATATCATGTGAAGATGTATTCATAGGAAATGGTTGCCTCTCAGTAACATACAAGATAGGGTTAAGAGAAGACCCATTACATGCTACATGAAAAGTTCCACAAGCCTTAAAGAAGATGCTAGAAGAGAGCTGCAAAACATGACAGCAAATGGTATCACTCAGAGAAGAGAAGAATCAACAGATTGGGTTCACTTCTTAACTGTAGAGCAGTATTTCCCAAATTTGGGACGCTGCTCGTTCAGGGAAAGCCCCTGTTGGGCCCAGGCAGTTTGTTTACCTGCCGCATCTGTAGGTTTGGCCAATCGCAGCTCCCACTGGCCACAGTTCGCTGCACCAGGCCAATGTGGGCTGCGGGAAGTGGTGGCCAGTACGCCCCTTGGCCCGTGCCACTTCCTGCAGCCCCCGTTGGCTGGGCACAGCAAACCGCGGCCATTGGGAGCTGCGATTGGCTGAACCTGCAGACACGGCAGGTAAACAAGCCGGCCGGGCCCACCAGGGGCTTTTCCTGAACGAGCGGCGTCCCAAGTTTGGGAACCATTGCTGTAGAGGAAAAAAGAGAGAGACTACAGCTGTGTATGGACCCTAAAGAACTGAACTAAAACATAAAGAGAGAACATTGTCACTTTCCCACAAGAAGTGAAATACTGTCAGATGGCAGGAGTCGAATTCTTCAGCAAAATTAAATGCATAGGCACGATTTTGACAGACACCCTTGGACACTAAGAGCTCCAAGAGCTTCACTTTCAATATACAATTTGGCAGATATTACCTTCTAAGACTGCCTTTTGGAATATGTTCAGCTCCAAAAGTAATTCAGCATACAATGAGCCAGATGACAGAGAGTCTAGCGGGCATGGAAGTGTGCATTGATGACATAATAATTTGGGGAAAAACTGCCATGGAACATCAGGAAAGACTGTGGAGTTTACTGGAAAATGCAAGAGCTAATAACCTTAAACTGAATAATGCCAAATGTCAATTTCAAACAACGGAAACAATATACTTGGGAGAGAGACTGAACTCAAAGGGAATATTGCCCGATGAATCAAATATTCAGGTAATACTGCACAAGCTGAGACATGAAGATAAAAAGGGAATTAAAAGGCTGCTAAGAATGCTGAATTATGTCAGCAAGTTCATTCCTAACATTACAGCTCGCACAGGTCACCTAAGACCTCTCCTCCACAAGGACACCAAATGGGCATCGATGTGAGAGCATGAAAGAGAGTTCAGTGAGTTAAAGCACATTCCGACATCAGCTCCAGGGCTGCAATTTTTTGACCTATTGAAAGACATCAAAATCTCAATAGATGGTTCAAAAAGAGGGTTGAGCCTCTTTTATATATTATAGCCAAGGAACTGATTAATATAGCCTATTATAGCCAAGGAACTGATTAATTGCCAGTTTCATTTACACCTAGGGCAAGGATAGCCACAGAGATGATGTATGCACAAACTGAAGAAGACATGGGATCTGGTGTATGGATATACAAGATTTCATAATTTTCTCTGTGGTCGTAGCTTCAAAACAGGAACTTATCACACTCCACTGACTGCAATACACAAAAAGGGACTTGGAGAACAATCACCCAGGACATAGTGACTACTTTTGAAAATATAGACGTAGGATGTGACCAACATGGAGTTCCAATCTGGCTGGCACTTAGTTACGGAGAGCACATTTTTTGCAGCACATGCACTGTCTGACAATACACAGCCTGATGGTCTGGAACAAGCAATAAACATGCATGTGAACATGATAAAAGTGCCATGTGTTGTATCTCCAGGCACATGGGATGACTGGGAGTCAGAAACAGCTAAAGATGAAATGCTGTAAACAATGATACAAGCACTAAGTGAAGAAGGGGAAAAAACCCAACACTTCCTACCTGCCTATTCCCACTATAAAAATAAGCTCTCAATGATCTCAGGAGGGCTCTTGAAAGGGACACAAATCATGATTTCTACAATGATGAAAATGAAACTATTGGAACAAATATGTGAAGGGCACCTGGGAATGACCAAATCAAAAAGGAGACCTACAGAATGTGTATTCTGGACACAGATTAACAGTGACATTGAAGAAATGGTGAACAAGTGTGGAAAATATGTCAGAAGTACCAAGATTCCCAGCAGAGAGAACCAATGATACTGCATGAACAACTCGCAATTCCCTGGGACAAAGTCAGAACTGGCATGCTCAACGTGAGAAGATAAAATTAGCTGGTTACTTTACCTGTTTCCCAGAAGTAGTCATACTTGAAGATACCACAGCAACAACAGTTGTCAGGCACATTAAATCTGCTCAGTATGGAATTCCAAGAACAGTAATAACTGACAAAGGATCTCAGTTCCAGAATAGGGAATTCCTGGACTTTGATAAAATGTGCAACTTTCATTATGAGACATCTAGTCCCAGATATTCTCAAACCTATGGAATAGTTGAATGTGGAGTATGTATAGTGAAGACCTTGCTCAAAAAAACAGTGGAGGCAAGAGCAGATCCATATTGATTACTACTCAACTATAGTCACCGCTACTCAACTGTACTCACAACCACAATGTGCAAAGTCACCTACTGAACTGCTCAAAATAGCAGATGTATAAATATTTGATTACCAGATATGGGACAAAAACAAAGGTGACTAAGGAGTCTGCTAACCATGAGAAAAATACTGGGAAAGTACAATCAGACAAAATATTATAGTAAAGGAGCAAGACCTCTTCTACAGTTGAAACAAAGACCCAATGAGAATCTGGCAAGATGGGCACTGCCCAGTTACAGCTACAATGATCAAATAGGAGTCACCTCTCTCATACTCAACGATCACAGACACAGGCAAAATCTTACAAAGGAAGTGTAAGCATCTGCTCAAGATACCTGACAACTTGACTGAGACCAATGAACTGAGTGCAGATGTACAAGTAGAAAACAATTCAAAAACTGACCCTGCTACTGACCGTGAGACTGAACAGTTTGTTACAGCCAAGGATTTGACCAAAGAGGGTTTGCAATACAGCAGGTCAGGAAGATTCCTTAGAGACTGATCAAGATGTGTTAGGGTTGTGTTTAAGCAACTTAAAGAGTTAAGTCAGTTATTGTATTTATTTCTCTCAGAAAATGTATAAACAAGGGATCTAAAAAAGTGAAGCTGTGTTATTAAGTCATCCAGGATATTTAGTGATGCCAAACTTCCTGTACATTCTAGATGAAGTCTGTTGTTTCCTGGGACATTTTCTGCTGGGGCAGAAGCAAAAAAACCCAGTACAGTGCAATTGCAGGCTGCAGCTACACAGAATAGTAGAACATTTTGTTACCTCATTTCTGTATATAGTTCCTGTTCATAGTAAAGCGTTCATCTTGAAATCGGTCTGCTCATCAGTATAATACTACAGAAGGAAACTTGCCACATAAAAAAATTTTAAAGACTTTTTTTTTCTATTTTAAACAGCCTGCTTTCTACATAAAGGAACCAGGAGGACAAAGTCCCAATACTTAAAAAAAAAAAAAAGTCTTTTAAAAAGCTGTTTGAAAAGTTATACAGTTTTCACAAAGAGGCTTCCTGCAGCCTTTGAGAAGACAAACAGCTCTTTTAAAGTGCTACATTTTTATTCTTTTCAACTTGCAGATAGACTCTGTGTCTGATGAAGAATGTCCCCCACACGCAGCACATTGTTTTGCAAGAGACTGGGAAGCAGTTAAGAGACATCTATCTAATCAATAGCATCATGAGTGCTAGTGTTCAATGAAAAGTTATGGACAGGGAAAGACAAAATAGTATTTGGAATCTCAACACTGTAAACTATTCACTAATAAATAAAATATAATGATAATAATAAGTAAATTGAAGGTCTACTGAAATGAAACAATCTCAGTTGCTAGAGATAATGGTGGTAAGATCATTATTACAGCTCATTGAAAAGGCAAGATAATCACATAGGAGAGCACTTAAGCACATGCTTATAAAGTCAGTGTGGCTTATATACATGCATATGTGCTTTCCTTAATAGGGATGTTTTCCTTAATCAGGACCAGAGGTGAAATCCTGATCTCAGTTAAATCAATGGAGGTTTTGCCATTGACTTAAATGTGGTCAGGGTTTCACCCCAGATCTGTCTCTGATCTCATTGCAGGATCAGGGCCCTACAGCATGATTCAACTCCCACTGAAGTCAATGGAAACAGTCCCACTTACTTTAATACAGGGGTTCCCAAACTTGGTTTGTTGTTTCATTCAGGGTAAGCCCCTGGCGGGCCGCGAGAC
Source organism: Lepidochelys olivacea (assembly GCF_965140295.1). NCBI lineage: Eukaryota > Metazoa > Chordata > Testudines > Cheloniidae > Lepidochelys > Lepidochelys olivacea. Next base: position 68,252,418 of record NC_140418.1, on the reverse strand, counting down.
ACTTTGTTCACCTGAGCATCCGCAGGTACGACCACTCGCAGCAGTGGCCACGGTTCGCAGTTCCTGGCCAACGGGAGTTGTGGGAAGTGGTGACCCGGCCCGCGCCGCTTCCCACAGCTCCCATTGGCTGGGAATGGTGAATTGCGGCCACTAGGAGCTGCGAGTGGTTGCACCTTCGGATGCTCAGGTAAACAAAGCATCTCGCGGCCCGCCAAGGACTTACCCTGAACAAGCCGTGTACCAAGTTTGGGAACACCTGCTTCAATAAGAACTGGATCGATCTAGAGTTGGGTAATTAACTGAATTTTTGGTTTGCTGCCATTTAAAAAATAATATCTTTTTGGTCAAATTGAAAATTACTTTTTTCTAAATTTCTGGAGAATCAAGAAGTCAAAAAATTTTCATTATAGATCCAAATTAATTTCTTTTGAATTTTTAAAAGGTTTTTCCTTACCAAAATAAATTGGCAAAATTGACACAAATGCACAAAATGTTTGTGTTGCTGAATTGGCATTTACACAAAAAAAAAGGTTGCAAGTGAAATATTTCACCAGCTCTACCTCTGCTATTGGTGTTTATGTTGGCTCATCACCGTCACTTGTGGGGGAAAAATGGAGAACAACAGTAATGGCAAGTAAACAGGTTTCCATTTATTTTAGTGTGAAGACAATGTCCTAAAAAGGCCACGTGAAGTCTAAATAGCCATTTGTAAAAACGAGGATTTATTATTCACATACAAGAGAGATTATATCGCATGAAGAGATAACTCTGCTGTTTTAAACGTTATTATTCAGCTGTATTTCAAGTCCAAGTCCTATTCACCCGCTATCCGTACAATTGCTAAGATCCAGTTCAAGCTCTGAATATGAAGGAATTTCTAAGAACATTTTTGTAAATTGTTATTTAAAATAAATATGATGTACAGTATTAATTTAACAAGACACAGAACTGGCTATATCCCTTTAGGCACACAGGAAACTAAAGAAGTCTGACTCCAAGTATAATAGCAAAAAGACACATAGGTTGAAACTTACATGAAAGGGTTGAGAGAGGCTCAAATTTAGCTACTCAACTGGATTTGAGACTATGAAATGAGTCATTGGTCAATTATACGTATTACAAGGAATGCATCCGATGAAGTGAGCTGTAGCTCACAAAAGCTTATGCTCAAATAAATTTGTTAGTCTCTAAGGTGCCACAAGTATTCATTTTCTTTTTGCAGATACAGACTAACACAGCTGCTACTCTGAAACAAGATGATAAATCTACAAATATGACTGAAGTATCTCCGTCAGGAATCATTCCTCAGAAGTTCTGTTGTATGCTTGGTGTGTGATCTCCATTTTAAAATGAAAATACTTATATGATTCCCTAAAAGTGCAGGGATCATTCTTATAAAAACATTTACTTGTGAGAAATCTTAATATTCATCTTGTTATTTAGAACCATCTGGAGTTAATCCTGCAGATTAATTTAAAATGGAATAAACCTATAAAGAATTTATTTTGATTTGTAATAAGAATGCTCCATGAAGATTTGATATGGTGAAGGGAATTAACTTTAATGCAACACTCCTCATATATTTTTGACTTTAAAACCCTAGCACTGAGCATTGGCCAGTTTCAGAAAATCTAAATCCCCCTGACAGTGGCAGTGATATTTAATATGTCTATATACTCATGCTGTACTATATGTGTGTGTGTGTGTGTGTGTACACATATGGATGTACTACAGTTTACTGTTACAAATGAAGAACACTAAATTTACAACTAAACTTCCTTTTAACATCTTGTGTTCCCTTTCTCATCATCAATTGGAGAGAAATTCCCCTTTTGGACTTCTTCACCCCAAAGATGTCAAGCCTCTTCACTGCCAGAAAATTATAAGGAAAATCTGTTCTGTGATTTTCAAAAATTATATATGTATATACATATAGTCACCATTAAAACAATACCTAGCTTGGCTGTATAGCACTTTCATCAGATCTCAGTGTACTTCACAAAAGAGGTCAGTATTGTTATCTCCATTTTAAATTGGAGAAACTGAGGCACACACAGGCAAAGTGACTTGCCCAGGATCACGCAGCAGACCACTGGCTGAGCTGAGACTAGAACTCAGGTCTCCTGAGGTCCAGTCAAAACAAAAATAACTTTTTGGTAACCAACAATTGAAAAAATGGCCCAGTATAAAAACATGCTGCTAGACTTCACTGAAGAACAGATAAATCTAAGAAAATAAATAAAATATGTAAATGAAAAAAAAGTTGTGTTTAACATCTATTACTGAACATAGTAGCCAGCATATTCCTAAAAATCCAATCAATCAATCAGAAAAACCTCTTCTTCTTCTTTAAATGATGACTTGAGGTCAATTAGGCCTAGGGAGAAAAGACAGTTACCTTTTCCGTAACAGGTGTTCTTCGAGAAGTGTTGATCATGTCCATTCCATATTAGGTGTGTGCGCTTGCCATATTCACCAGTGCCGGAAGTTTTTCCCTCAACAGTATCTGTAGGGGACTGCGTCTGGAGCGATGCCCAGATATCACGGTATAAGGGGCACTGCCAGATCTCCCCACCCTCAGTTCCTTCTTGTCAGAAACTCCAACAGTGGGGAAGGAGGGAGGGTTGAGGAATGGACATGAGCAACAAATCTCGAAGAACACCAGTTATGGAAAAGGTAACTGTCTTTTTTTCTTTGAGTGCTCGCTCATGTCCATTCCATATTAGGTGACTCCAAAGCAGTCCCCCTGAAGGTGGGTAGGAGTTCACGGACAGGTAGATTGCAACACAGCTCTACCAAACCTATGGTCGTCTCTGGCCTGCTGAGTGATAGCATAATGAGCCATGAACGTGTGGACAGACGACCATGTTGTGGCTCTACAGATGTCCTGGATAGGGATGTGTGCCAGGAAGGCCGTCGAAGACGCCTGAACTCTAGTCGAGTGGCCTCTGATAATCGGCGGTGGCGGAAGACCCACCAGGTTGTAACAAGTCCTTATCACACGAGGTGATCCAATTGGAAATCCTCTGCGAGGACACCATACAACCCTTCATCCTATCCGCTGTAGCAATGAAAAGCTGATTTGATTTATGGAAAGGCTTGGTAAGTTCTAAGTAAAAACCCAAGGCCTTTCAGATGTCCAGCACATGAAGATGCCTCTCGTCACTGATCTTGTGTGGTTTGGGACAGAACACTGGGAGAAAGATGTCCTGCTAGACACCATATGAAAGGTAGACACCACCTTCAGCAGAAAGACCGAAAACCATGTATGGCAGTTCTGAGGTCAAGACTCTAATCTCAGAGACTTGTCTCGCTGATGTCACCGCCATCAGGAATGTGACCTTCCATGACAGGTGGGAAAGAGAGCAGGAGCCCAGCAGCTCAAAGGGTGGGCCTGTGAGCCTAGAGAGGACCAGGTTAAGATCCCATTGCAGGATGGGAGCCCGTACCTGCAGAAAGAGTAACTCAAGCCCTCTCAAGACTCTGATTGTCATGTCATGGGAAAACACCATCTGTCTTTGGATGGGTGGGTGAAAAGCAGAGATAGCCATGAGATGCACTCTAATGGAAGAGTGTGCCAGGCCCTGGTTCCTGAAATGAAGCCTCTATGGAAGACTGCGAGGGAGAGATGCCCAGCAGGAAAACCCTGTGCACTTGGCCAGGTAACTGAGTCTAGTTGAGGGCTTCCTACTTCCCAGGAGGACCTGTTGGTCTTCCTCTGAACAGGTCTGCTCCTCCAGATTCAGCCATGCACCATCCACACCGAGAGGTGGAGGGATGCAAAGTTGGGGTGTACGAGCTGACCAAGATCCTGTGACAGCAGGTCCGGTCGGTTGAGCAGGGGCCAGGGAGGGGATGCTGACAGGTTCATGAGTGCCTGAACCAGTGCTGGCAAGGCTACGCCAGGGCGATCATGATAATCTGCGCCAAGAAGGAACTGAGGGTGGAGGGAGCTGGTGGTACCCCTTATACCACGCCATATGGGTGCCACTGCAGAGGGCACCAGAGCCGTTCCCCTACAGATACTGCTGAGGGAAAAACTTCCGGCACCGGTGCCTGTGGCAAGCACACACACCTAATATGGAATGGACATGAGCAAGCACTCAAAGAAGAACTGACTGTTCCTGCCTAGCCAGGAGACCTGAGTAGATGATGCTGTTGACCAAGAGGGGGAGAGGTATGTGTATGAGAATTTGAATTTCCTGCCTGAGGGCTAGAGGGCACGTATTCTTAAGAGGGATGTGCGAGACCTCACTCAAGAAATCAACACTAGACCATTACTGAATTTCCCATTTGGGAGAAAGATTCTTAAGATGATGGTAGCAGAGCAGCTACCTGCAAACTTTAGATTTCCTTGACCGTGGTTAATCTGGATTTAGATTTGGGTGTGGGATAGAAACTTCACTAGTGGTTTTGGTCAGTAATCTCCTCCTGCTATGGGAACAGGCAATATATAATTCCCTTTCCTACATGTATCACGCACATCAAATAATACAAGGAGAACACTAGGTATATTTGTCAAGAAAATGACTATGTATTTCCAGCAAAATAGAGCTCAACTAAAGTTTGTCCACCCACTGATGCTGTCTCTTTCCTTGATTATGAAAAAAATTTAAACAGGAAAACAAGTCAATGGATTTCCCAGCCCCTCCAAATTCCTCTCTGTGCACACACACACACGTGGGACACAGGGTTTATCACAGGATGGATTACACAGTTTGTGTGTGCACTTCCCGTATAATACTGTCTGCCCTTCCTTAATGGGACTGCTGATTCCACTGAGCCAGCATAGATTAGAAGTGAGGAGCCAGACTCCTGCTCCCAGTACAGAGAGTAGCTGGTGGTTCCTTTAAAGCCAGCTTCCTGGCTGCTCTTCACGTTCTCTTCAAACTACTGGCCTCTTAAAATGACTTTTTTCTTCTCCTTAGGAGCAGTAGATAGCACTGAAGAACCAAGGAGTCCTGACTCCTCCCCTCAGATGGATCTCTCTGGTAAGTGAGAAGTGAAGCAAAGCCACCAGCAGACCCACCACTAATTTAGGTTTTCTCAGAGAGCCTGAATGTGTAATAGCCATGGAGACAATGGATACTGACCTCTGCTATGTGAGAGAAGTCACTTTTTTGTCACCCTGATCCATGCATGTTATATGACTGGTGACAAGAATTAAATATTGGTCTCTTTACTAGCTCTCCTGTGTGCAGCTCACTTATTAAATGATGTCAGAAGAAAAATAAACCTTTGTCAAAATGGAGCAAATGAAGCTGCCAGAATCGCTCAGTCTGGAAGGGATCCTGGGGAAAAAAAATTGTGGAGGAGCTGCAGTACTTCCTAATTCTCCTGGAGGAAAGTAGTAGTGAAAGAAAATCCCAAAGGCCTGTTACATGTGGCAGGCCCAGAGGCCTTAAAGATCTATAGTATATACTAGTGAGAGTATGACAGAGACTGAACTGCAAACTACTACACAAAATCATTCCAATGTGATCCATGCAGTAACGTCAACTGGGAGAGGCTGTGAAATGTTTGGGTTCACCCAGTCCAGCAAAGCAGTCAGTCAATGTCTGCCTTGTAATTCTGGGTGTCTTGTGGCTGTGCAGCTTTGGTTCAGAGCTCTGACCCCAACAGCTTGCTAGCAGCCCACAAGCCTCACCCTGGTTTTGCCCAACTTGGTTATTCCTTGCAGGCTGACCTAGTATCTTTCCAGTCCCGAATTTGCCCCAAAATTGTCCTGTTGCAGGGACCAGTCCCTCTCACTCGTCCCTCACAGAAAAAAATATTCGGTCCGCTGCCTCTACTAAGGTAGCATAACATTCCAATCTGTTAGCTTACAAGAAGCACACATTTTACTGAACTTAAACAGCACTGATGAGTTACAATGAAAGCAAAACAAGTTTATTAATGTAAGAGCATAGATTAAGTCATACCAAGTAAAAGAAATAAAGGTAGAGATGGTCACCAGCAAATAAAAGTGAAAACACTGATCTAAAAGACAAAAATCTAGCAAGGTACAACCTTTGTTCAAGATGGTTTCTCTCGTCCACAGTCTTCTTTCTTGATGTTTACTGGCTTGCCTAGCCAGGACTCGTCATAGAGATCAAATCACTTCATTTCTTTGTTTTCTTAAAGAGAAGGATAACTTGAGGTTCTTTGACCTTCTCTTTTATAGTTCCATGAGCCTTTGAAATGTATTCTTCTGAAGAGTGCCCACGGGTAAAGTTCAGGCTAAGTACAGGAGCCATGAGGTCCAGAAGATAAGGTTCCATGGTGGTTCTTCCCCCCTGGTGGTTGCTACTATGCAAATTATCTCTTTCTGCTTCAACTTCTGATACAAATGAATGGCACATTGAGTTTGAGCCACATCTGGAGTGATTTGTTAGCCTCTTCCCTTCGTCTGGAGAAAATCTGTTTATCAGCATCACCTGACACCCCTGGTTTTCACACCTTTTAGTGACTGACTTTAAAGCATAATATTAGTGAGTATCCATAATTTCACATACAGCATTGTCATGCATATTTTACAATGATATTATTGACCAGTTATTAGTTTTCAAATGATACCCCAAATGATGCCTCTTTTGCACAAAAATCATTGCAGTAGTGTGTAGGGTGTGAATACAGGGATGCCTAGGGTTACAGAGGCACATTTTCATGATTAGAAAACTATAACCAATAGTGTGACCAATATGGTACAGATCTATGTAATAAAGGTAAAACAAGTGAATCTCAACAGTTAGCAGATGTGTTAATTAAATTGTTTGTAGCATAATTGATAGCTAGGTCAAAGCAAAGTTATCATGAGAAATGGACTTGATTTTGAAAAGATATCTGCAGGGCTAGTGAAACTATGCTTCTTAAATGAAAAAGTTAAGAAAAAGTGAAAGAACCAATGTACATCAGATTAAAAATTGTATATCAAGACATACACACCTCATAAAAGGGTTATTTGCAATAAATTTGAGCGCAATCACAACACAAGGCAAAGGTGCCCAACGCAAGCTGTGCAATCACACATATGCAATAAAAGCAACTGTTCGGCAAAAAGATACATTGTACACAGCAGATCTTAAGAATAAATACAAAAGCAAAATATATGCACTAATAAAAGCTGGAGGACAAAGTTCTGATGGTGATGATGCAATAACAAAATTCCTTGTTAGGTCTCAATCTATTTATGGTGGAAGGTGTTTTTCAAGATATCAATAGATATTGAAACGGAAGGCTACCCAATCATGGTAAACATATACAAAGAAGATTAGTGTCTTTCCCAATCAACTTCAGTGGGGCTCCATGCAGGCACAAGGATCCATACATTTGGAACTTGTAAGATTAGGACCTAAGCGAGTATTATCCACAGTGAGCCTGTGGCAAACCTGGGACCAGAATTTAGGCATTCCTGACTCTTACTCCTATGCTTAAACCACCATATCACACTTTCACTACTTTCAAAATTTAACACAAACTCTCTGATATATGATTTTCTTCATACAGTACTTCACATCTTGCATCATAATGGTAAATGAACTACTCACTGAAAGGAGTTTCAATAAGCTTCCCCACTATATTCACTGGCTTGCCTTCAGTATATTTAGCTGCTTTTTATTATATTCAGCTATAACATAAGGAACCTACTGGCCTGTATGTTGTAAGATATTAGATGAAGCAAAAGGTATCATAAGTGTGGTAAAGTAGGTCATAACCCTTGGCACCGATCAATGGTTACCTTTAGATTTTGGGAACTAAGAAGAGCTTGCTCAATGGTAGGAGTTTAAAAGTTCCAATCAGTGCAACCACAAGAAACATGAAAGTAATAACCACAAATCTGCTTAAGCAAGAGGTGTCAGGTATGATCATGAGCTAAATGGCAGTTAGATGTTTCAATACGTTAACCTACAGAATAAGCACACCTCAGTATTATGTTGATGAAAAGGCTAAATATGGGCATGGAGGACTGAGCATGAGCAGAGGATGACCCTATAACAGGGCAGACACTATGTGGTCTGGGACCCTGTTCTCTCCTGGGCCTCTTCCATTGATGTCTGCTTCTCTGCTACTTGACCTTTCAACTTGTTGGGGAACTTGGACCAGAGATAAGGCTAGTCCTTTGTCTCTTATCACCAGGTACTTAACAAAGGGTGTAAGTATGCAATTTAAGAGCTTATGCATCAAATGATACCATAATATTGAATTATCTCTATCGTGTTATGTAGCTTGGATCTTTTCTAGCATTATCCATTATTCTAATTACCATATCTAAGGTTTTACTTTGCCCTCAATGTGAGTATCCTTGTCATCCACCCTGAAACTTCCCACAAGATATTGAACTCCATAGTGTGAATTCTTTGTAGCCTGATTCTGGTGGAAGAACTTCATCACAGTCAGATCAATTGGCCATTAATCTGAACATTATTAACCTTCAAAAAGGGTCAGGCAACAGGTGACAAGTGAGCCCAAAATAACCATAGACCCTGAAAGCAAAAAAATGGAAGCATTTACTTCAAATCGTTTAATTTAGATTTCCAGTATCCTTAAAATGAATAGTGTCCAGCTAATTTGTAAAACTCTTTAAAACCATTATAATTTACCTGAAGATACTGCTTCATTGTCAGATGAAGAATTTGTGAGACTGAAGAGGAGTGTGTAGTCTGCTTTTATAAAATAGTCAAGAGAATTCTCAATTGCTCTCAAACACAAATTCCAAGAAAATTCCCAATGGAGAGATCAGTATATACAGTAGCATGCTGTATCACAAGTATATGGGGACACTCATTGAAACTGGTTACGAGGAAACTTAAGAATGATGCCTTATAAAGTGTATAATAAATCTGAGGAATTCAGTACCACAAAAATGATTGAATCCATCAGTTTAGAGGAATTTAAAAGATGTCTGGGTGAAAGCCAGTGTGATAGAAGATCTAGGGTCTGTCAGATCTTAATAAAAGAAATTTTTAAATCCAAACTATCTCTTTCTTCAGAAGAAATGGAGAAGAGGGGTCTATGCAACTGGCGAGGGGTGAACACCCATGGAAAAGAACTAAAGTACAGATCAAAAGCTAATCATCACACTTACTTTAAAGAAATTAAATCACCAGTGCTTTTGACATACCAGCCTTGGAACCAGGAAGTCACGTCCCAAATAGGATTTTGGATCACATTCTGTTGCATAAATATTAATGAAACCTTCACCTTGATGTGTTAATAGCCTCTAAAATTTTAGAGTCACATTGGACAACCAAGAGCAGCCTGTTTGAACATGCAAGCTGACTCAATAGCAGGAACTTGAAAAGTGGGTCCTGGATTCAGGAAGGGAGTCGGTGTTTAATTAGCAACTGATGTTGGCAGTGTGACCGAAGAGTGGTCAGAGAGAGAATTGCCTTGCCTGGTTTTGTTTGTTAGAAGAGCAAATCTATGTTAAGCACACAATTTCTATGCTTTTAATTCCATGTCCTCTCTATTTTTTAAATAAATCTTGGTTTTGGTAAAGACTAGTGTTTTTTGGATAATTTCATTTGAGGTCCCAAGAGAAAACATCGGTAACATCTAAGGAGAGGTTGTGAAGGGTAAAGTTTCTGGAATCTACACTCCCTCTCTGAGTCCCAGTCAAGATTCATGGACACAAGTGTCCTCTCCCAGTGAGGTGTGCTGCAAAAAGCTATGGCAGGTAGCACACAAGGGGATAATTCAAATGACAAAGCAGGAGATGAGTGTTGGTTCTAGTACTGGTCACGGCCAGCAAATAAGTATAGAGGGCAAAACAAACCTGCTGATTTAATCAGAGCTAAATCACACTCATGGATTAGGAAACATACTGATCGCTTGTAGGGTAAGGGGTAAAGAGTGATTTTCTTTTCCTTTATACTAAGTGCTAACTTCGATAAGCGCAAAAGCAAGGCTAGTCTCATCCTAGGCCTCTTGCAGAGACTGGATACTGGACCATGGTTGTATTCCGCCAGGATAACTCTTGTTCATAGCTCTTTTATTCTAACCATGGGGGTGAAGATTCGGTAGTAATATGTTTTCTGAAAAGACGACGACAAATAAAAATGTCAACTCACAAGATGGCTAGAATGTTTTTATGGTTCTTGTTGTCTCCAAAGTCTCCAAAATAGCAGTTCTCAAAATTTTAACCATCACACTCTACTACTATAAAGAAAATCAGCATAGACCCCACCTTCATAGGGTGGAAGGGACCTTGAAAGGTCATCTAGTCCAGTCCTTAGCACTCATGACAGGACTAAGTTTATCTAGAAGCCATGCCTAACAGGTGTTTGTCTAACCTGCTTTTAAAAATCTCCAATGATGGAGATTCCACAACCTCCCTAGGCAATTTATTCCAGTGCTTAACCACCCTGACAATTAGGAAGTTTTTCCTAATGTCCAACCTAAACCTCCCTTGCAGCAATTTAAGCCCATTACTTCTTGTCCTATCCTCAGAGGTTAAGAAAAACTATTTTTCTCCCTCCTCCTTGTAAAAACCTTTTAATTACTTGAAAACTGTTATGAAGTCCCCTCTCAGTCTTCACTTTTCCAGACTAAAAAACCCCAATTTTTTCAATCTTCCCTCATGGGTCATGTTTTCTAAACCTTTAATCATTTTTGTTGCTCATGTCTGGACTCTCTCCAGTTTGTTCACATCTTTCCTGAAATGTGGCACCCAGAACTGGACACAATACTCCAGTTGAGGTCTAATCAGCGCAGAGTAGAGCTGAAGAATTACTTCTCGTGTCTGGCTTACAACACTACTGCTAATACATACCAGAATGATGTGCGCTCTTTTTGCAACAGTGTTACACTGTTGACTCATATTTAGCTTGTAGTCCACTATGACCCCCAGATGCCTTTCCGCAGTACTCCTTCCTAGGCAGTCATTTCCCATTTTGTAGGTATGCAGCTGATTGTTCCTTCCTAAATGGAGTACTTTGCATTTGTCCTTATTGAATTTCATCCTATTTACTTCAGACCATTTCTCCAGTTTGTACAGATAATTTTGAATTTTAATCCTATCCTCCAAAGCACTTGCAACCCCTCCCAGCTTGGTATCATCTGCAAACCTTATAAGTGTACTCTCTATGCCATTATCTAAATCATTGATGAAGTTATTGAACAGAACCGGACAGAGAGCTGATCCCTGAGGGACTCCACTCGTTATGTCCTTCTACCATGACAGTGAACCACTGATAACTAATCTCTGGGAACGGTTTTCCAACCAGTTTTGCACCCACCTTATAGTAGCTCCATATGGGTTGCATTTTCCTAGTTTGTTTATGAGAAGGTCATGCGAGACAGTATCAAAAGCTTTACTAAAGTCAAGATATACCATGTCTATATATACCCCTTCCCCCCACCCATAAGGCTTGTTACCCTGTGAAAGAAAGCTATCATGTTGGTTTGACATGATTTGTTCTTGACAAATCCATACTGACTGTTACTTATCACCTTATTATCTTCTAGATGTTTGCAAATTGATTGCTTAATTATTTGCTCCATTATCTTTTCAGGTACAGAAGTTAAGCTGACTGGTCTGTAATTCCCTCGGTTGTCCTTATTCCCCTTGTTATAGATGGGCACTCTATTTGCCCTTTTCCAGTCTTCTGGAACCTCTCCTGTTTTCCATGACTTTTCAAAGATAATTGCTAATGGCTCAGATATCTCCACAGTCAGTTCCTTGAGTATTCTAGAATGCATTTCATCAGGCCCTGGTGACTTGAAGACACCTAATTTCTCTTAGTAATTTTTAACTTGTTCTTTCCTTATTTCAGTCTCTGCTGATCCTACCTCATTTTCACAGGTATTCACTACACTAGATGTCCAATCACTGCCAACCTTCTTGGTGAAAACCAAAACAAAGACGTTATTAACCACCTTTGCCATTTCCACATTTTCTGTTATTGTGTTTCCCCCCTCAATGAGTAATGGTCCTACTCTGTCCTTGGTCTTCTCTTGCTTCTAATGCATTTGTAGAATATTTTCTTGTTAGCCTTTATGTCTCTAGCAATTTGATCTAGTTTTGTGTCTTGGGCTTTGTCCCTACATACTTGTGTTATTTGTTTATATTTATCCTTTGTAATTTGACCTTGTTTCCACTTTTTGTAAGACACTTTTTTGATTTTTAGATCATTGAAGATCTCCTGGTTAAGTCAGGGTACTTCCTATCTTTCCTATGCAGCAGGATAGTTTGCTCTTGTACCCTTAAAAATGTCTCTTTGAAAAACTGCCAACTGTCTTCAATTGTTTTCTCCCTTAGACTTGCTTCCCAAGGGATATTACCTACCAACTCCGTGAGTTTGCTGAAGTCTGCCTTCTTGAAATCCATTATCTTTATTTTGCTGTCCTCCCTCCTACCATTCCTTAGGATCATGAGCTCTATCATTTCATGATCACTTTCACCCAAGCTGCCTTCCACTTTCAAATTCTCAACCAGTTCTTCCCTATTTGTCAAAATCAAATCTAGAACAGCCTCTCCCCTAGTAGCTTTTTCCACCTTCTAAAATAAAAAAGCGTATATAATACATTCCAATAATTTGTTGGATAATCTGTGCACTGCTGTGTTGTTTTCCCAACAGATGTCTGAGTAGCTGAAGTCCCCCATCACCACCGAGTCCTGTGCTTTGGATGATTTTGATAGTTGTTTAAAAAATAGCCTCATCCACCTCTTCTTCCTGGTTAGGTGGTCTGTAGTAGACTCCTACCATGACATCACCCTTGTTTTTACCCCTTTTATCCTTACCCAGAGACTTTCAACAAGTCTGTCTCCTATTTCCATTTCAACCTCAGTCGAAGTATATACATTTTTAATATATAAGGCAACACCTCCTCCCCTTTCCCCCCTGCCTGTCCTTCCTGGGCAAGCTGTACTCTTCTATACCAATATTCCAGTCATGCGTATTAACCCACCAGTCTCTGTGATGCCAACTATGTCATAGTTGTGTTTATTTACTAGCATTTTGAGTTCTTCCAGCTTATTCCCCATATTTGGAAAGATCGACAAGAACACCACCTGTGCTCCCAACTCCTTCACCCTTTCATTCTCTCATTTTCAAGACCATAAATAAAAAAAAGTAAGACAAAAGTTCCAGGCCCCAATCAGACACTCTCCAAGCTCAATCAATGAAGTCAGGCCCCATAATTTGAGACAGCCTGCTTGAAGTTTAAAAGCTACGTTAAAATCAACTTTTAAAACAGACAGAAAATAGGAACTTTTCTAACAAATTATCTCACAATGCCATCTTTAGTGGAAGGCAGAATAATTTCTCTCCGAGGATTATGGCTGCGGTTAAACAACAGACATTTTCTAACTTCTAAATACTGTCCAGCCACATGCCAGAGAACAGAATCCTTATTAGCACTCAGCCATCTCTCTCCATCTTGTCCCCGTGACCTCCTTCATGCTCCAGCCACACTGTCAAGGTTCCTTCCCCACTCTGAACTCTAGGGTACAGATGTAGGGACCTGCATGAAAGACCCCCTATGCTTATTTTTCCAGCTTAGGTTAAAACTTCCCCAAGGTACAAATTGTTTTACCTTTTGTCCCTGGACCTTATTCTGCCACCACTAAAGCGTCTAACAAAAATAGTAGGGGAAGGGCCTACTTGGAAACTTCTCCCCTCAAAAAATATCCCCCCAAGCCCTACACCCCCTTTCCTGGGGAAGGCTTGATAAAATCCTCACCAATTTGCATAGGTGAACACAGACCCCAAACCCTTGGATCTTAAGAACAATGAAAAAGCAATCAGGTTCTTAAAAGAAGAATTTTAATTAAAGAAAAAGTAAAAGAATCACCTCTGAAAAATCAGGATGGTAAATACCTTACAGGGTAATCAGATTCAAAACATAGAGAATCCCTCTAGGCAAAACCTTAAGTTACAGAAAGACACAAAAACAGGAATATACACTCCATTTAGCACAACGTATTTTATCAGCCATTTAAACAAAACAGAATCTAACGCATATCTAACTAGATTGCTTACTAACTCTTTACAGGTGTTTTGACCTACATTCCTGCTCTGGTCCCAGCAAAAGCATCACACAGACAGAGCCTTTGTTTCCCCCCTCCTCCAGTTTTGAAAGTATCTTGTCTCCTTATTGGTCATTTTGGTCAGGTGACAGCGAGGTTATCTTAGCTTCTTAACCCTTTACAGGTGAAAGGGTTTTTCCTCCGGTCAGGAGGGATTTAAAGGTGTTTACCCTTCCCTTTATATTTATGACACACACTATCTTGCTTGATCCAACAGTGGACCCAGCAGAGCTCTAGCCTTTCTGCTAAACACTAGGTCTGGTTTCCCTGGAAAACTTTTTTCATGCTCTTGGTTTCCCATAAATTGCCCTGGTTGTACACTATTATGTATACAGCATTGCACAAATGTTATGAGTCTGCTTCTGATCTAGGAGCTTCATCTTCAGTCATCTAGCAGGGTTTTATTTTTATCTGCAACCATTTTATACTCAGCTCAGAGTAGCCTGCTACTGAGGGAATACAATTAGGGAAGGCATACTGTAACTCTGTCAGCTCATGCACCTATTGGATGTAGGTCCATTGAGGCATTCAAGAGAGAGCATGGCTAAGCAGCCAGTGAGGGACTCCAGAAGGCAGTAATATAGCTCCAAAACTTCTATACAGAAATCTCCCTCCTTGGGTTTGTTCCCTTCTCTGCTCCCTAAAACCTTGAAGGGCCTGTTGTGTATGGCACTTCAACTGAAGGAGGAGTCTGTAGAATAAAGAGTTGTGTAGCAGGGTGGTCACCCACTCCTGCCTGCCTGGAGGGGCTTAAAACAGCCCAGAGATGGCTGTGGCTGGGCAGCAAGTAGCTCCCAGGCTGATTGGGGAAGTAGGCACAGCTGGGGCCACGCTCCAAACAGACCACAGCTGGCCCTTATAAAAGGGCTGTGAGCCAGCTGCTCAGACAGAGTCTCCTCTAGCTGTAGAGAGAGATGGGCCTGGCTGCTGGGGAGTGTACCAGGGTACCTGAGGTGAAGCAGGGCTGGGGAAGGCTAGATGAGCTGGGAGGCTCTAGGCTGGAAAAGTCCAGGCTGCAGGCCTGGCAAACGGCCTCAGACAAGGTACTAGGGTTGCAACTGGGCAGCCCAAGGGTAGGGGGAGGCAGCAGGTCCAAACCTCCTTTGTCTGTGATGAGTGGCTTGTACACTGCAGTCTGCCACAGTGAGCGGGGGCTACGTGGTGACTGACAGTAGCCATATACTGAGGTGAGGTGGGGATAGGGGGTTGGAGGTTCCCTGGGGAGGGGAAACATGGAGACTGGGGGGCAGGACCCAAGGGAAAGGGGAACTGTGGTCCAAGAGGGACACGGGGGGGGGGACAGAGACAGGTGAGACACTGGCTGACAGAGGGTGCTCTGGAGGCTGGTGAGCTAATTCCCTGGACAACCAGCAGGAGGTGCTGCCGGATGAGTCCCACATCGCTACAAGCTGATTTTTTTCTCCTCTCTTCTACATGCGCAGAGGAGAGTCATATAGCATAATCTCATGCAAAGCAGTTGATTTGGCCTTGGATATTTAATCTGAAACTACATGTATGGGGGGGTGTCCATTCCACTACAGCCTATAAAGAAAAGGGTAATAGTAATTAAGTAAATCTGTCCTTCAAGGGGCTGAGGAACTCCTGGAGCTACTGAGCATCAGGAACCTGGGTTTTAATGCCTTTAAGAGCACCTAGAGAAAGTATCTTGCAAAATCATGCCCTAAAGCACAGAGGTTAATTTTTTACAAGGTTACCCACTGATATCAGACCAATTGTAAAAAACAATTAGTAACTGCAGTGCATCTGTGTAAAATTATGGGTCTGATTGCTAAATCACTTCACAGAAGACACACAATTTCCAACTAAAACAGTAAACAACATTTAACATAATTACTGTCAGGAGCATTCATCAATGATAGCACAGCTAAACTAATTGCTGACCTGAGATTTACCCCATCATAAATATAGAGATTATGGTTAGTTATTTCATGGACTCTCCTAAACCACACATTTAAGGACCCAGTCACCTTTGCACAAAAATATCACTCATGAGTGATGGAAACACTATTTAGCTTTTTAAAATCATTTACAACAAAGTTGGCCTGTGAGCTGACTTGGCAGCCCTCCTAGGTTACGTCTACATTACATTTAGCAGTGAGCCTCCCTGCCTGGATAGACAGACATTGGTAGTGGGGCTTGAGCTAGAGACTAAAAATAGCTGTATGGACATTGTGGCTCCGGCAAAGACTTGGGCTAGCCACCAAAGCTCAGACCCCCCTGACTCCCTAGGATTGAACTCAGTTCACTAGCCCCAGTCTTCACTGGTGCTGCAACATCTACACAGCTATTTATAGCCGTGGTTTTCAAACTTTTTTTCTGGAGACCCAGTTGAAGAAAATTGTTGATACCTGTGACCCAACAGAGCTGGGGATGAGGTGTTTGAGGTGTGGGAGGAGCAAGGGCTGGGACAAGGGTTTGGGGTACAGGAGGGGGTCAGGGCTCTGGGCTGGGGGTACAGGCTTTGTGGTGAGGGGATGAGGGGTTTGGGGTGCAGGAAGGGACTCCGGGCTTGGAGGGGGGCTCAGGGCTGTGAAGTTGGGGCACGGGGTTACCTCAGGCGGCTCCCAGTCAGCTGCGCAGTGGGGGTGCTAAGGCAGGCTTCCTGTCTGGCCTGGCACTGCGGACCGAGCTGCACCCCAGAAGCGGCCAGCAGCAGGTCTGGCTCCTAGGCAGAGGTACACAAGTGGCTCTGTGTGGCTCTCACCCACAGGCACTGCCTCCCCCAGCTCCCATTCATGGTTCCCGGCCAATTGGAGTACGGAGCCGGTGCTTGGGATGGGGGGCAGCACAAGGAGCTGGACCTGCTGCCTGCCGCTTCCGAGGCTCAACGCAGTGTTGGAACAGGCAGGGACTAGCATGCCTTAGCCGGGCAGCACCACTGACAGGCCTTTTAACCAGAGCCGCCACGACCCAGTGCCCTACATTCCGCAACCCAGTACTGGGTCGCGAACCGCAATTTGAAAACCACTTAAATTTAGTGTGCTAGCTCAAGTCCTAATAGCACAAGTCTGTCTACTCAGGCTGGAGGCTCGTTCCTAGCTGTAGCGTAGACATGCCCTGTGTGGTTGCATGTTATCTCCATCTGAGAGCTACTCAGACAGAAGGGAAGGCTTCAATCAAGTTAAAGAGAAATCCCCATAAAGTGAAACACATACTACCAGAAATTTTTTCTACTTTCATTGCTGTTGGCCCCTGTTCTGACCCCCCTTGAGACCTTGTTTTAATTATGCTATTTGGTTTTCCCTGGCTGTTAATCTTTTGTTTTTGTTTTTTATTTTTTATTTTATATATTTTACAAAAGAGTCTCACACTTTGTAGCTTCTGTGGGCCAAGCTCATTGCACACATCTAAGGTTCCTTGCATCCCTCCATCCCCAACGTGTCCCCAGCAAGCTCCCAATGTGGCACCTTCTCACCCCCTCTATTTTATGGACTTTCTGTAGCCTCCTACGCCATCCCTCAGGCCAGGCACTCTGTGTCCCCCCACATTTCCATCTCTTCCACATGGGTGCCCCCTATATTCATTTTCCCACCATTTCCCCCTTTCATACTATGCTAGGGGATTTGTGTGTCCCCAGTTTTTCCCATCCCCTATGCCAGAAACCCCAATACTTCCATGCCAGGGCTCTGTGTGCCCCTCCACATTTTTTTTCATTCAGGGTATCAACATTTTAAACTCTACTCAAACCAACATTGACAGGTTCTAGAACATTTCAGAATGGGCCTAGAACATTCCTGACATTGTGGAACTGATCAGGTGAAAAGTTCAGACGTTTCTGTATTATTTATAGACCGAGAAATAACATCAAATGGAGTATAGGGCATTGCAAATCCAGCCAACTCTTTTATTCATTGGGGCTGTATTTTAATGGTTTGTAAAGTGCCTGAGTACCTTGGGCATGGTTTGGACCACTTCTCGAATAAAGGCTGGCTGGCTATTCCAGGCTCCTGACTGCTGGATCTATCACATAAACAGTAACCAACCTGGGTGCTTATAAGAAAAGAAGAAGATTGGGAATGGAAACACAAGTGATCAGAGATATACAGGGAAGAGTCACATGCTGCTTCACACCACTCCAGCAGTACTAGACAGCCATAAACAACAAAGTATGTGGAGAGTACTGTGGACCTAGCCCATAAATATTTTATAATTCTCCAACCTGGGCCGCATCCAAAGCCCATTGAAAGGCCCAATTTACTTCAATGGGCTGTAGATCATGATCAAAAGCCCTAACAGTGAGAGGTATTGAGTATCTTGTCTTCACTGAGTTAAGGACATTCAGCTATTATCAGAATTGGACCCTCAGTGATCTTTTACTTATCCATTGTAAAAATAAAAAAACAATTAAAGCAGAGATTTCTCTTTCAAACTATAATTTATTTCCCTACAACTATAGCTTTTTGAATTTCTTAGCTATGACACAGCATTGGGATGAGTTCCCTAGTGGGACACAGCACTTCAAGCCCTGGAAGGTGCCTAGATAATAGATTTTAAAGTATTATATTTGTATGCAACAAAGAGCTATTTTGTGTTTTCTGAGAGATTAGTAGAGTTCCCCGAGAGCCCTGCACAGTTGGTCAACTAGTGAGGCCCCTGGTTTTACAGGTGAAGGGATTAAAAACAATCTCAATTTTTCTAAATGCTCTAAAACCTTCCTGAAATAGATTTTCTGTAAAATCTATATATGGCAAATACAGAATACATGGTGCTTTATAACAGTTTTATTGGGACTCATTTGAAATGACATGAATTATGGTTTCATCTGAGTAATACAGTCATCCCAAACTCATGCCACCAAAATTTTATACCATCCCACATCATGTATTCTCTCCTTATGTATTGTTATATTCAAGGCATGTTAACATTTGCAAATGTTATCGCATTGATGTCTGAGGAAACGTCTTTCTTTGGTAATTGGAAATGTTTACAAAAGAGCAATGCTATTTGTACATAGCTGAACTTCTCGTTCTATTGATGTATAGGAAATGATTGCTCCAAAGAAGTGGCTAGCGCTGGAGTGTAGGAAAACACTTAAAAAGAAATGATGGCAGACACAAAGTGCCTCGTAAAAAGATACATGGTGTTTGTTAGCAACACCGTGAACTGCATAGTGTACAACAGATGGAACGAAATACCCAAGGTCTATATACAGCAGTAAAGCAATTTAATTTAACAAGTTAAAATACATCAAGACATTTATGCAGTTCTACTCCCTCGCTTTACAAGAAGCCACAGTGCTTTACTTTGTGTTATCTCTGCAGTCCTACAGCTGTAAAACAAAGTAATAGCATCAAAGTGTGCCAGACATTTAATATTTGCGCAAATCCACAATATATAACTTTTCAGCTCACATTCTCCTGGGATTTAAAAACACCCTTGCTTCCTGTCTTGAAAAAATCTAAACAGTGTTTGCAGCCCCAAGTCTTCTGAGATTTAAAAGTCCTTCTAGCTTCCCATCTGAATCTTTTAAGAAATCTTTCGGAGGCCTGTAAGGCAATTTAGCTTGTCTTTTGGGATGGCATGTATTTTATCTACCTACCTGTCTACTGAGTGTGTAAGTTTTTTCGGGTAGGGACCCTATTTTTGTTCTGTGTTTGTCCAGCACCTAGCACAACAGGATCCGTCATTGGAGCTCCTAGGTGCTAGGGCAGCACAGATTGTATGCATGTGTGTTGGGGGGTGTATATCTGAGTGGGACAAACAGAATTTACATTCAGTGGGAAATTCTGACATTCTGAAATTAGCTTTCATTCCAAATTGGAAAGAAAAGCAGAAATTCAGAAATTTCCCACAAAATGAAAATTAAAAATAAATAGATTCAGACACATCAGAATCTTCTATTTCAAGCTCAAATAATTTTGATTAAATAATATCAAAATATATTGCTTCACAATAAGGTAAAACTGTTTCATTCAGACCATGCTGAAACACCACAATATTAACTATAATATATCATATATATTATACTTTTAATACAATATAAAAGTAAAAACAAAATTAAATGTAATCAGAAAGTTTACATAAACATTACCTTATCAAAACAAAACGAGGGAGTGAAAATGATTCATTTTTCCTGTCAAAAGGTTGTTAAAGTTGTGAAACATTCTTGTGAAACATTTAGATTTTTGAGAAAATTACATTTTCTTACGGAAAACTACTTTTCTTTCTTCATTTATAAAAAAGTGCTTGCATCTCAGCTGGAAAGAAAAGCTTTTTGGGTTTCTCACCATGTACTTAGTCCTGTATTTCTTGACTTAGGTATATCTCTAGAGTTCTGAGAATTTATTATACATGAAAACTTATCAACTAAAAGATTAGCCATTTACAAAATAATTTATTCTTAAAGGCATTCATGTAACTCCAAGTGAAATCAGTGAGATTGCATGTTTTTAACTTAGAAAAGAATGTGTCCCTTAATATGTTGTGGTAAGCAAGAAATACTCCGAGGGTAAAAATCTATCCCTGATCAGAGGGCCAATACTAGGCCAATATACCATCTAAGTCCCACTAAGCCCTTAAAATAGAGCTTAAGTGGTGCATAGATTTTTCTGTTGGCTCTGCATAGGGCAAATTTCACTCAAAATGAGACCTGGCAAATGGACCAAAAGCAATGGACACTATTTCAGCTTCACCCTGGGATGGGCTATTTAAACTAGCTTGGATTTGTTACTCAATAAAAACTAGAGCTTTCCTTAGGTTTACATTTTGTAGCAATATAGATAATAGTAGTGCTTCCATTATGATATTTCCATTACCTCACATATTGCAAAGCAATCTTAAGTATTGGTTCAAAGCTTTGCTCTTCCCCAGATCAAAAATAAGTGTATTCCAGCAACTCTTCAAATTCAGAAATATAGTTATGAAACTAAAGTAAGAGGAAACCTTCCTAACATTAAAAATAGTGTCATATTTCCTTATCATTGGAACTTTCCTGCTTTATAGCACAATATGTTTTTCATTCTGTGCACTTTAACAGCTAGTCTGTATTATACTTTGGTCTTCTGTAGATTTAGCTGTATAGTTCCAACATGTGATTTTTAATGATCTGCACTGGCTGACAAAAATTTAGTTTTAATTCTACCATTCTCTATTACAGTGGTTCCCAAGCAGTGCGGTCCGAGGGACATACTGGCCGCCCCCAGCAGCTCACATTGGCCTGGAGCAGCGAACCGCAGCCACTGGGAGCTGTGATTGCCCGAACCTTCAGAT
The DNA here is from genome assembly GCF_965140295.1 of Lepidochelys olivacea. Lineage (NCBI taxonomy): Eukaryota > Metazoa > Chordata > Testudines > Cheloniidae > Lepidochelys > Lepidochelys olivacea. The sequence continues at coordinate 68,231,180 of NC_140418.1, read as the reverse complement.
GCGGCAGGTAAACAAACTGGCCCGGCCCGCCAGGGGCTTTCCCTGCACAAGCAGCAGAACAAGTTTTGGAACCACTGCTCTATTACATTCAGATTTTAACTGCATTTTACAAATTTTGATAATGTACGTTGCAAAGGCACGGAAGAGTACAGATGAAAAATGTAGCTTTTTCTCTTGGTTGTAACTTTTTCAGTTTCTTGCATGTTGCACACTACATCTCAAACACAAAGACCTGCCATTAACCCTAAACAGTGGCCTTTTATTTTTTGAAAAGTTATATTATAGATACTTTCCTGAGTCTTTGATCACGAACACTGGTGGGGAATCAATTTTCTATGTACTCCAGACCAAAAAAAAAAAAATTATTCCCCTCAATATCAAGAATCCATTTTTCTTCAACATACCAGTGATAGACCTGGGCTCTCATCACCAATGCTAACACAAAGGTTAATGCTTTTCAGGCAGAGAGAGTACTGGTCTGAACTCACTGACCGGGATGTGGGTGGTTGTTGCCCAGTGGTTAGAGCACAGGTTGGTAGACCGGAATCAGAGCAAAGGTCAGAGTGAGGCAAGGCTGGGCATGAGCAAATGCTTTGAGCAGCCACCGAAGTGCAGCTCCTGCTGCTGGGCTTGAGAGCCAGCCTGCTGACTCCTACCTATCAATCAGGCAGGGTAGACAATGATGCAGCCTAATGCAGGCCAGCTGTGCTGATTAGGTTGCCCAGAGACTGGCTCTGCTGCAGGCCCTGCTCCCTGACCTTTAGTAAATGTTAAAATGTAATTTTTTTTTTCCAGAATATCAACAACCAACTGGAACCAGATTCTCACTGACCACTCTGGCAGTGTAAACGGGCTTCAAGTGGGTAACAAAGCAGCCCTAATGTGGGTGTGATAGAATTTTCTCCCCCATTAAGGCCCCTTTACACTGTCAGAGTTAGTGTATATAAGAAACTGGCCATTACATTTTGCCTTCACCACAGCAACGGTTTGCAATGAAAACCATGGTTTATGGTTCAACAATCAAGTATGAGATTATGAAATAAGCATTGAATTAATTCCTGTCACCACTTGACCGACAAAATACTAGCAGGAAACCTGCTAACTAGACAACTGTGGTGTTTGATACCACAACATTGCACCAGCTATCTACTGCTTTTCACCTTTCTTAATCATCTGTACCTGTGTAAAGTGGTGCAAAAAACTACCAGTCTAATCTGAACATATGTAAATAACTACCCTGAATTGGACCCACCAATGCCATTACATTCATTAAAAAAAAAACCTAGCCAAAAAGAATTAGCCAATCTGTTATCAATAAGTAATACATTTACAAGACAATATAAATTATACTTATATTGTTAGTCTGCACTCAAATGGTTTTGCTTTTCCCTTTTTTATTTGCTTAAATTGTATATCTCAGATATTCAATGCAGCTAGTATCAGATCACAGGGGCATTATTCTTGCTGTTGCTCTTAGTGAGAGCCATTATCCAAAAGGGATCCAGAAGACAAGCTAGTGAACTGAATGGAAATATCTACCTTGGGTGGCATATTCAAAACTGAAAAAATAAATACAGTAAAACATGAGATGTCACTTTGGAAATTTTTTTGTTTATAATACTTATATATAATAGTATACAGTGGATACTATTTGTATTATATGTTTCTGAAAGAGTTTGTAAAGTATAATCTAGATGCTGTTGCTCTACCACAGAGATTGTTTGCATATATATTTTTACTTTTACTCATTTGAAATTACTTAAAGCAACCACATCAGGCTCTGATTCTTTCTACCCTTTGAAACTAATGTATTTATGTGAAAAACATAAGAACACAAAAGGTATTTTGTTGATTTGAGGAGGAGGAAGATATTAATTCACTGTGACAAATATTAGTAGAATGACTCTTTCTAGCAAAACTAATTGATGATTTTATTTTCTCACCACAAATCATTTCTAGCCCTGATGCTGCCATCCAGTACTCCCCATTGATTTTGAGTCTCACACGGAGGAGAAATTGATTACAAATCAGTGAGATTATTGCCTAAGTAACAGCAGGGTTGAGCTCTGTCCATAAATAGTGGAGTATTTCCACATCTTCCATTTCCATTGGTGTAAGGAGCTAAACTGGGGTGGTGACACATATGAGAGTAGGGTGTCCGGCATGCTCTCTCTTTCTCTAGTCCCACAGAAAACCCTTCAGTCTGGAATCTAAACACCAGCGTGGCCCCAATTGGTGGCAAACCTCCTACGACCTCATTCATATAGGTTTGAGTTCCATTGTTAATGAGGGCACAATGGCTTCCAGTTCAGGAGGGAACATGACATGGAAAAAACGCATGCCACCATATGGGGAAATTATGCATGCTCTGGCTGAAAATTCTTATCGTTACAACCATGTCTGGGGTTGAATATCAAATAAAGTAAAAAAGGGCCACCTCTGAATAAAAAAATCCTCTCTGCTTGACTGTATTCAAGAAATCCTTTTGCAAGCTGAGAGATCCTCTGAGACAAAACTGTCAGAACTCTCAAAGGGACACTCCACTTAAAATTAAGACTGTCACTACTAAATTGATAAAATGTCTCATTACTTTAATTTTGATCTCTTTTGTATTAGGTCACAAGGAAGTTTGTTGAGGTTTCTGTGATGACTGTGATGACATTTTTGTGACTCATGTTCAATCTTGCCAAAAGCTTCCATATTTTCTTGCTTGAGAATAAGGCATGTTATGCATTTCCAATCAGAGCTCTACTCTTGCTGACTTCATGGTGAAGAAAGAGGTGACATTCCAGAACTGTCTGTGCAAATTTATGCACTGCTACTGCTCATAAAGACCACTCCAATATGACCCATATTTCCATTTCTTTCTTTGAGTGTAAAGACTAATTTTCCACACTCTTAACTAAGAATAAAATATTAATTGACTTTCAATTGTCAAATAAAATATTTCTATAAGAATCTGCTTGTGGGATGCACAAAACCAATATCTTAAAATATTGATATGAGAAACACATTGAAGTCACATTTAAATGTATGTTATTAAATACTTTGGGCTTTGATCCTCCGATGCCTTGCACCTTTTACAGTCATCTATACATATGGAAAGTAAATTCAAAGCCCCACCAAACCATAACGGCAGCATTTTACACCTCTTCTGACTGGGGGTAAATGACCACACAAAGTGCAAGGCAGTGAAGAATTTGCTATAATAATCAATATGAAACCATAACTTTAATGCTTCAGTTTAATCTTCTGAGCCAGCCAATCCTCTCTACTGCAATCTTCGGTGGGACTAGATTCTGCTATTGAAGTCAATAGGAGCTTTGCCATTGATTTCAATAGGACCAAGTTTTTACCCTTAATATCTCTGTACCTCTCTGTGTAGAAAGGGAATGACTCACCTCGCAGGGATGTTGAAAGGCTCAATTATTTTGTGTTCATAAAGATCATTGAGATCCTCTGATAAAAAGACAATAAGGATATAGGTGCAAGAAATTATGATTGGAGTAGAATATTAGAGTTTTGTGAATTATCTTGTTTTTAAGTTTTGACACTAAATAAAACTAAAATGTGTCTAGATAATTTGCAAAGGAATTGGGTGTCCCTCTAGCCAACAATTTCTTTTATGAATGCTTTATAATAAAAAAAAATACTAAGGATCTTGACAAGTTTATAGATTTTCCAGAATTGCCATTGCAGGAGAAGATCAAAATATATACCGAATTGCAATATAACAGCTGGATACTCACACCATCTCAAGCGTCTTTCAGGTTATTCACAGGGTGAGACAGAAAGGTCAACATGGTGGTTGATTTCACAGTGCCTTAAAATATTTCAAACATTTCTGGTAATCAGTTCAAAGTTAATGAGCATGGCCTGTGCTGACTGTATGCATAGCTAAGTTGGACGGGCAAATTTGAATTCTGACCTTGACCCTTAACAGGGCTAGTGAGGGATATAAGGGCATACTGTGGATTTCAGAGGAAGGCCAAACCTTGTGTTGCTCTGATAGATAGCCTATTAGCAATACTGATGATCTCTGAAGCACAAGTGGTCAAGCTTTCCTGATCAAGGAACACATACAAAGATGTGTAGCCTGTTTGAAGGGAACTGGGGATTGATTAACAGACAGCAGATTGATTCAGCTGGCCTTTCAAAGAGGAACACATCTAAATATCTTTCTGTATGTTTACATAATAAATAAAATTTTGTTTTTAATAAAAGGTCATTTCTAAACTCTAAATGAGAATAGTTAAGTTTCAAGTTCTTGGAGAAATGTGTCCTAGGTGCTCTCTGCATCATTTTTATATTTAAACTTAAATAAATCTTTAATACATTTCTTATTCTTTTTAATCATACATTTACCTTTGAAGTTCTCTTTTCCCTATTCTAGCCCTAGGAGACCAAGCCAAGAAATCTGAAGACCGCCACCCCTTAGTATTCATTAAATTTATTTTAAATTTTTTAAAAATTTAAGGAAATAAATGAAGCTCTGGGTAAACATCTTGAAGACTTTAAACAGAATATAAAATGGCAAAAATGGGCATTCTTAACTTTGTCATGTTTATTTTTTTACTCTTATGACAGGTATATATCACTTCTCAACTCTCTCTGTGTGTGTGGAGAGAGCAAGAGTACATACATTTCTTGGAAATGCCGTTTTACACTTAACTGTATCTGAGACTGTCAAGGTTCCTCCCCCACTCTTAACTCTAGGGTACAGATGTGGGGACCTGCATGAAAAACCTCCTAAGCTTATCTTTACCAGCTTAGGTCAAAACTTCCCCAAGGTACAAAATATTACACCCGTTATCCTTGGACTGGCCGCTACCACCACCAAACTAATACTGGTTACTGGGGAAGAGCTGTTTGGACGCGTCCTTCCCCCCAAAATACTTCCCAAAACCTTGCACCCCACTTCCTGGACAAGGTTTGGTAAAAAGCCTCACCAATTTGCCTAGGTGACTACAGACCCAGACCCTTGGATCTTAAGAACAATGAACAATCCTCCCAACACTTGCACCCCCCCTTTCCTGGGAAATGTTGGATAAAAAGCCTCACCAATTTGCATAGGTGACCACAGACCCAAACCCTTGGATCTGAGAACAATGAAAAAGCATTCAGTGTTTTACAAGAAGACTTTTAATAAAAAATAGAAGTAAATAGAAATAAAGAAATCCCCCCTGTAAAATCAGGATGGTAGATATCTTACAGGGTAATTAGATTCAAAAACATAGAGAACCCCTCTAGGCAAAACCTTAAGTTACAAAAAAGATACACAGACAGAAATAGTTATTCTATTCAGCACAGTTCTTTTCTCAGCCATTTAAAGAAATCATAATCTAACACATACCTAGCTAGATTACTTACTAAAAGTTCTAAGACTCCATTCCTGTTCTGTCCCTGGCCAAGACGACTACAGACAGACACAGACCCCTTTGTTTCTCTCCCTCCTCCCAGCTTTTGAAAGTATCTTGTCTCCTCATTGGTCATTTTGGTCAGGTGCCAGCGAGGTTACCTTTAGCTTCTTAACCCTTTACAGGTGAGAGGAGCTTTCCCCTGGCCAGAAGGGATTTCAAAGGGGTTTACCCTTCCCTTTATATTTATGACAGAGACTGATAGAACATTTTAGCCCAATATGGCCTCACCGATTGAGATGGCAGTCTTGAGAAGTAAACAGCTCTGTACAAGGTTGCCACTGTATTCCAATTAGATCAAGGAAGGGAAAAAAATCATCTGGGAACACTGACTGCCGCAATCTCACACACAAGACCAGGAAGACATTTTAAACACTGCCAGAATAAAACATAATGGTAACACTGAAAGGAACAACAGAGTGAAATCTGGGCCCCTGTGAAGTCATTGGGAGTTTTACCATTGACTACAGTGAGGTCAGGATTAAAACTCAGAGCATGTATCCTTCTGTATCTCAGTCTAGCTACCCTAAAAAAGGACAAAGGAAGCAAGACTTCAGGAGGAAAATACAATGGCAGCTGTGCTTTATCCTGATAAACTGTTTTTCATAGCTGACACTGATTACCTGCTTTGGCATTCTGACTTCTCTTTTTAATTGCCGGACAGGATATGGTAGAAAAATGCACACAACTGATTCTAGAGTTTCAGAAGAAGGGCAATAAATACCATCCCTCTGCTTTTTCTTAGATTTTGACAACCTGTTTATAAACATGAATTAGCTGATACTGGTTTACTGTGTTATGATATTGAGAAATATGTGCAGTGATTCCAAGCACAGAAATGTAGAGGTACTTTTTAATTATTAAAAATATCCATATAGCGTTCCAAATAGTTTAAACTACATATAATGTATATTTTTAAATTAGGGATTTGTTTGTATGTTTTAAAATGTCAGGTTTGTGCTGCAGTGTAGCACACAGACAGATCTATCATTTAGAACAGTCAGAATTTTTGAGCAATAGGATCTGTAACAGCTTTAGACCTTGATCCTGCAATCAGACTCACCAGACCTCTTCACCTGTACAGAACACCTTTGATTGCAGTGGAGGAGAGACCTAAGATCTGATTGCAGGATTGGGGCCTAAAATTAATACATAAAAATATGTAAAATTCTGGAATGAAATTGCTAGGGAAGCAAGCTCTTCCCTGTGAGGAAAATTTAATCAAGCTTATGAACAAAGCTCTATAAATTTAAGTTAATTAAAAATGCATCTTTGGCGCCCTTGTTGACGTTGTGGATATAAACCAGGCATATTTTCAAGTGAACCAACTTCAAAACTCTTAAAATATTTATTTTGCTATTTCAAAAACATATTCAATCACAAATAATTAAAATTTAAAAAATGTATGCTGAATATTTCTAAACAATTTTCACTTGTCATAATTCATGTGAAGCTAAAACAGACCTTCAAATATCATAGTAAAGAAAAAAAATCTACACCCTGACTGTGCAAATCATCATCCATGTATTCAGCTCCCACATACAAGCACTTATTATTACCCATCATTTGTATTACAGTAGCAGCTGGGAGGCCCAGTCAGAGACCAGGCCTCTTAGGGCACAGTATAAACACAGGACAAAAAGTTATTGAATTCACTGGTATTACTCATCCTAAGCATTAAACTCCCAAAACAGAAATTTTAAGCACAAGAATACTCCTACTGACTTCATTGGGACTATTCATGCTTAAGTTAGACATATATTTAAGAATTTTACTGAATAAGGGCCTAATGCTGCTCCTATGTATGGCTTTTAATTTAGTCATCAGTATGAATATAAACCTGAGTGCTTCATAATGGATAGCAGAAAAAGACACTCTTCTGTCAAATTTGAGCCAAATGGACTATCACACAGCTGTGATAAAGCTCCATCTCCCTGACTGGACACACACAGCAGGATGCTATGTTTGCAGCACACCTAACAGGGTCATGTATTCTTTAAGCCTCCCAAGTCAGAACAGAGTCCAGGCACTGCCCCGGCCAGAGTCTCTAGACACACTCTCAGGGTGCTGATTCTCTGTCTAGCACACCTTCTGAAAGCTGAGATCCTATGATCCTAGTGCTTAAACTGAGGGACCAGTGCTAATCCCTAAGACTCTGTCATAGCATAAACACATTCTCTGCCAGAATTCCAGTCACTCTGGGTCTACAGTTCACTTTTTCAGGGGCATGCAAGAGTGAAATCTAACAGACACACAGAGTTTGCACTGGATGCTAAACATAGTTACTCTTTTACTTAGCAAAAGAAATACACAAATCTAGCCAAAATAAGAAACACACCAACACTTACTTCCCTGCCTCAGTTTCCCTACCAATATTGAGACTTTTTTGGAAAGTGAGCAAAGACCTTTGGGGTTGCCAGAAACCTTCTCATGCAGCTCATAGGTTCTCCTCAGAAACATGGAGCTTCTCTCCCTCCTTAAGGTAACTCACCTTCCCTGACCTTGGCAGGTCCCACAGAACAGGACACGCCCACAAAAGATCATGCCTTTCTATCCTGCACAAAGCTGCTTTTATTACTCTCTGTGTCCTCAAATTTATAAGTCCCTACCAACATCTGGTTTCTTGTTCTACTGCTGGGGATTTTCCATTTACCCTCCCTGAAGAGAAGTTGGAGGGAACAAGCTTCTCACTCTTTCAGCCACCCTATTGTCACCAGTGTTTCCACCTGAATAGGCCAGTGTCTCTCAACATTTCTAGACTATGGTACCCCTTCCAGGAGTCCAATTTGTCTTGCACACCCCCAAGTTTCATCTCATTTAAAAATTATTTGCTTATAAAATCAGACATAAAAATACAAAAGTATCACAGCACACTATTGCTAAAAAAATGCTTACTTTCTCATTTTAACCATATAATTATAAAATAAATCAACTGGAATATAAATATTGTACTTACATTTCAGTGTATACTATATAGAGCAGTATAAACAAGTCATTGTCTGTACGACTTTGTATTGTATTGTACTGACTTTGCTAGTGCTTTTTATGTAACCCGATTGTAAAACTGGGCAATATCAGAAAGAGTTGATGTATTTCCTGGAAGACCTCTGTGTAGACTGGCTGAGAACCACTAGAATAAGCAACTGTTAAGGTTTAACAACTAACTATAGTCCTTGGTCTGGTAGAAATGTGCCACAGCCCCTTAACAGCAAATGGTCACATGGATTAATGAGTTAATGGAAGTGAACTTAAAACCTAAAACTTGTAGGCTTGGAAGATTGTGTTTGCTAGAATCTAAATTGCTAGCAGGCAATTTTTTACAGCTTTAATAATAAATGAATGGAAAAATTAAAAGATGATTTTTTAGGGATGGATGAAAATTGCAGCTAAAACAGAAAAAAAATAGGAGTGGGAAGACAGAAATTGCATTTTTTTCAGCCATAATTGTTTGTTTCCATGTTTTATTTTCATTATAAATAACATTATAAAATTACCTCACATACAGTGGAAGCAATGTATGGAAAAAGTGATTGGTTCAGTGTCTATTTTATTGTAGTATTGATAGAGAAATATACAGATTAATGAGTTTCTAGCCAAAACATTCTCTCAGTACAGACCATGTGATGAGAAGGTCCATGAAGGCTCAAGATAAACAGTAATCACTATGGAGTCTTATTTCCTCTGAGGCCTGTCCTTTCTACCCATTAAAGTAGTAAGATGACTCTCCTTGGCTGTCCAATTAACTTATGCTCAAGCAAATCTACATAACAAATTGGAGAATTTGAGCACATGACCAAGAATTCTTAGATGGATCTGATAACCATACATTTCAAGAAAAACCTTCAGACAGACTGCAAGATTTAATAAGCCTTCCACTATGGTCATACCCGTATGGGTTATATTTTTAGCCAGGCAGACTCCTTTCTCTGAACCCTATTCAGCAAAGCACATAAGCATGTGCTTAACATTAAGAAAATGTTACCTCTGACTTCTGACTTCAGAGGAGTTGCACAGATAACTGGAGTAACACAGTGCTAAATGAAAGGCAGAGGGAGAACGAGAGAGGTATGTATGTGTGACAGAGAGAGAGAGAGAGAGAGAAATTTGCAGCCATGCCTGAAGATCCTGCAGAAAAAATATCCAAGATTTCTTTTAGAAAGGGGACTAGTCCTTCACTTGGGGCATAGGTATTTATTACTGTCTCAGAATTACCTTCAGTCCTCCTCTGTGGATGCATGCACCTACTCTTTCAATTCATTGTATTAAGTGTTTTTATGTGTTTCCTCCTTATAATGTACTTCCTTTTCAATAGGAAGTTAATGAATGTGTATGCAAAAATTACTACTCCTTTTGTTTTCTTTCAGAGACAAAAAGAACTTCTCCTGATTCAATTATGCTTCAATTTCCTGTGGTTTTGCAGAAACATGCATCCTCTGTAAACATGCCAGAGTAAGTCTTCTTCCTCTTTAAATAAGAAATAATTTTCTCTCTTCCTAGAATTGTTGATGCCATTTACATTAAATGATGCTATCTTGAGGAAAGATGTTGTTCAGGAGCATAAAGACAATGCAATGGAAAGAAAACCTAAGGAAGGGTAGACACAGAAATGCAGAAGTGGCGGGAGGGGAGAGGGAAAAAATTCTTCTCACATCCCTTCCTTTCAGTTCTGTCTCTTAAGTACTTAAATGTGCTATTATATCTTTACATGAATGCTATAATGGAAAAAATATACAGAGGGACAGAATCTTAGCTGACGGAAGGGGGAATTCCTAGCTTTACCAGCTACTGTACTTTGTATCAGAAACATATCTGACAACTGGGTCATATATTTTTGCTTCATAATTATTTCTAATGGGAAAAATATTGCCTTCTTCTTCTGCACTTCCAGGCAGAGATCTCAATAAAAAAAGATTTGTCATCCCCTTTATAGGAGTCACTACTTTATGAACTTCACTCAGAACAATTTTCTCTTGCTAAAGCAATAATTTTACAGTTATAGCCAGCAGACAGTCACCATCAGGGAGCCTTGATAATGAGGTCAAATAGGCTCTTTAAATTTCCTGTATAGTCCTGTAAAGAAGATCCAAGGAGATCCCAAAATAAAGCATAGAAAGTAGAAATGTCATGCCTTGACATCCCAATAACTTGCAGGTTGAAACCACAAGTGTGAAGGACCCAGAGAATAGCTTATCAAGAGTCCAGAATTGCCTGGCCACTACCTGTCTGATAGTCTGAGCCTTGTCATCTGCCTTGATCTCTCAGGCAGGTTTCAAGCAGCCTCATTTTCTGATTAATACCTTTGAGAGCTGCAGTGTTACATTGAACTTGTTCAGCTATCTGCAGGACCTAAAAGCTGTATTTTTGCTAAGCCTGTGGTCTGTTCTGCCCTTGGGTGCATGAGCACCTCTAATACTCATCCTGGGGAAAATGAGCAACCATAGTCCTCCCATGTTGCTTTCTGTCTGCATAGCTTAACCACAACAACAAAAAAAACCCTTCAAACCAACACACAAAAACGCATCAAAAAAGCTTTAGGACTGAAATTAATAGAGTGCAGGGAAACCAAAGCTCATCTGCCACGTGCTCACATGGAAGATACTTCTACTATAGAGATTTAAATTGCTGCCATTAAATACTAATACCTCCCTCTTGTATGGTACCTTTCATCTGTAGATCTCAAAACACTTTACAAAGGGAGGTAAGCAGGGGTGCTGGAACAATTTTTATCATGGGGGTGCTGATGATGGAAACCATGCAAACCGCGTAGTTGGTGTTTGCTATTACTACACCAAGCCAGGGGACACGGTAGCACTGCTAGTTCCAGCACCCCTGGAGGTAAGTGTCATTACCCTCATTTTACAGATGTGGAACCTGAGGCACAAAGAAGGGAAGTGACTTTGGCCAAAGTCATCCTATAAGCCAGTGGCAGAGGTACAATCCAAGTGTGCCAATTCCCAGGCCAGTGCTCAAGCTGCTAGGCCATATTCCCTACCGTATACTCAGAAGTCTCTAGTATTCAATGATACCATTTATGTAATGGCTTCATAACTAATTCCATATGGATGGCTCTGAATGGAGTTTATATCCCTTTGGGTCTATGATCTTGTCTCTCCTTGGTTTTCAGCTATTTTCAGTTATTCGGAAGAAATTTTGGTTGAAATGCTTTGCTCAGAGAGTTTGCTGACAGTACCGTTGTATGACCTTGCAGTCTCCTTCTTGTAGGTTAGCACAGCAGTGAGACTCCCTGGAATGGTGCCACTAGCATGGTCTCATTAACAAAGCATGTATTATTTATTATTACTGTAAGAGGGTACTGAGGCAGCTCCCCTCCAGCTGCTGCTGACTTTGCCTTCCTCAGGTACGAAACATCCCGTCACTTGACCATCCTCCGAGGGGTCCTTTCCCTCTCGAGCGGTCTGTGGATGTGACAAACCCAGCCAGCACAGTTACTCTGTTAAACTCCCTTAAAAGAAACTGAGGCCCAAACCTTCAAAAGGTATTTAGGCATCTAATTCCCATTGAAAATAATGGGAGTTAGATGCCTAAAGGATCTGGGCCTGAAACTTTGTCTGTTGAAAGAAGCACAGGCTGGGACAAATTAAAGGGGATGCAGAAGCAGAGGATGGGACAAATTGGAATTATTCTCCTACTTGCTGATGAAACAGCCATCCTGTATGTGGTCAACTGCTGCTTCCTCCTCCCCATCTGTGAATTTGAGTAATAATAATATACCAGATCTAATTCCTGATCAGTTTATGGCCCGATTCATCCTGTAAATGATTTTGCTGGAATCTACTGATAGAAATGCTATCTTCTATGCCTATAATTTCCCACAGAAATAATGTAGTGTTTTATTTCTAATGGGTTTGAATTTATGAAGCAATAATAATGTGAGGTAAATCAAATTAAGAAATAAAAATATCACATTCCATTTTTCAACTCCACAGATCAGGTACTGGCTTAGTACAATATAATGAAAATACTCTTTATAGCCCTCTGTCCTCAGTATAGGTACTGAAGTCCACGTCAACAGTCTTTAGTGAGACCTTTGAGCCTGATACAAAAAATCCTTGGCTCGCTCAACTCCAATTCTAGTCAATGGGAGTTCTGCAAGTAGTGGGTTTGTAGGATCACGTCCCACGTTATGTTGATATGACACTTAATGCTCTAGGTTGATATTTAATGGAGGGTGAAAATATATGAAGTTTATTACTTACCATAAAAGCCAGAGTCAAGCACTATTGCCTATTGTAAAATGGAAAGCTTATGAATTCAGAAGAGTTTATCTAAGAGAACACAACAGATAGTCTAATGATTGTTCAATAAAAGTGACTAGGTTTTACCATTGATGAAATATTTCGTCTAGATCTCACCTTCTCTTACCTGACTGTGTAGATAAAAAGTATACTAGATTTAAGAACATATTTTATGGCACATTTGGTAAAAAATAGTACCAAAAATATTTTTTTATTTTTCACATTTAAGTAGCACAGCTTTCTCTGTTTCTTTACTTGCCAAAGGTATTACTGTGTGCACATTTAGGGCTAGATTCTGAAAATGGATCTGCCCAAGTGCACCCTTGTGGAGCCCCACTGTCTCCAACAGGATCCAGAGGTGTTTCTAGGCAGACCTATTTACATCAGCTAGCCTTTAGCATCCAATCACCACTAGAAGAAGTGGCCCTACCCCTTAGAAAATATAGAAGGGTAACACCACCAGCATGCCCCTTTGTGGCTGGACACAGCTTAGCAGTCCTTTCTGTGGAGCTCTTCTTCCCTGTTGCCAGCTCACACTCAGTCCTACCCATTCTGGGGTAGCAGAGAGTCCCACAAAATAGTCCAATAACCTTACACCAGGTTTTCAGCCTGACTCTAGGTTCAATCATCCTTACATTGCTTGCCTCAGGCAGCTTTCACACTACCTTCCTCAGTGGCCAGTAGGGAAACTCAGACTGTCCCTCTGTTCTGGGACCCAGTCCAAGGACCCTTGTAACAAGCAGTTAACAGATCTGCTTTTTGAGACTCCTGGCTGTCTCTCTGGACCACTTCCTACCTTGGCCTGTCTCTAGGACCTCTTCCCCAGCCCCTTCCCAGACTCACTCCTCCATGCTCTTCACTCTTTCCTGGACCCTGCAGAGTTCTGTCTGTCCCTTGTACTCTGTAACACAGTTTATGCCATGGATTCATAGATTCCAAGGCCAGAACGAACCATTGTGATCATCTGACCTCCTGTACAGGCCATAGAACTGCCCTAAAATAATTCTTAAAGCAGATCTTTTAGAAAAAAAAAAGTCCAATCTTGATTTAAAAATGGTCAGTAATGGAGAATCCACCACACACCTTGGTAAATTGTTCCAGTGGTTAATGACTGTCACTGTTAAAACATTACACCTGATTTCCAGTCTGAATTTGTCTAGGTTCAACTTCCAGCCATTTAATCATGTTATACTTTTCTCTTACACATTGAAAAGCCCATTGTTAAATAATCGTTCCCCCGTAGATACTTATAGACTGCAATTCCCTTAATTATCTCTTTGTTAAGATGAATTGATTAAATTTCTTGAGTCTATTAATATAAAGCATATGCTCAAATTCTTTAATCATCCTTGTGCATCTCTGAACCATTTCCTATTTATCAACATCCTTCTTGAATTCTGGACACCAGAACTGGACACTATTCCAGCAGCTGTCACAGCAGTTTATGCATCCAAGGACTGCATTCATCCTTGTGACCATAGGGTCATATTGAGAGCTCATGTTCAGCTGATTATCTGCTATGACTCAGATATTTTGTATCCCAGGATAGACTCCCCCATCATGTAAGTATGGGTGACATACTTTTCTCCTAAATGTATACATTTACGTTTAGCCATATTAAAATGCATATTGTTTGTTTGTGCCAGGTTATCAAGCAGTCTAAATCATTCTGTATCAGTGACTGGTCCTCTTCATTATATATTCCCAATTATTTTGTCATCTGCAAACTTAATCAGCAATGATTTTATGTTTTCTTCCAGGCACTTAATAAAAATTGTAAATATAATGGAGCTAAGAACTGATCCCTTCAAGTCCCCACAGAAACACATCTGTTTGATGATTCCATTTATAATTACCATTTGAGACCTATCAGTTAGCCATCTTTTATTCCATTTAATGTGTGCCATGTTAATTTTGTATTGTTCTAGATTTCTAATCAAAACATGATAAGGTGCAGAAGTCTAAATATATGTGATCAACACTATCATCTCTATCAACCAAATTTATAATCTCAACAAAAAAAGGTATCAAGTTAGTTTGACGGGATCTATTTTCCATAAATTCATGTTGATTTGCATTAATTACATTACCCTCATTTAATTAGTTATTAATTGAATTCTGTATCAGCTACTCCATTATCTTACCCAGGACTGATGTCACACTGAAAGGCATATAATTACCTGAGTCATCCCACTTACCCTTTTTAAATATTGGTACAACAATAGCTTTCTTTTAGTCTTCTGGAACTTCCAAGGTGTTCCAAGACTTTTAAAAATCAACATTAGCAGTCTAGCAAGCTTCTCGTCCAGCTCTTTTAAAACTCTTGGGTGCAAGTTATCCAGACCTGCTGATTTAAAAGTGGCTGACTTTAGTAGCTGCTGTTTAACATCCTCCTCAGATATTAGCTGTCAGTGCTTTCTCCCTGGTCTGACTCCTCCCTGGTCCAGGCTCTCTGTGTCAGTTTCTCTTTCCTCCAGCAACACAAACCCCTGTGCTGCTTCATGGGAGTCTTGCCCTTTTGTCAAGGCTCACCACAGGACCTTGCCCTACACCTCTGTAGCTTCCTGTTGTCTCACCTGGCCCTTTGCAGAACTCCCTTCTCAGGAGTGGATCCCAAAGCTTATTCTCCCTGTTGGTCTTCCTGCCTCCTTCTGCCCCTAAGCCCTTCCTTTATGTTAGTCACCCAGCTCCTCCCCAGCTAGGTCTCATCCTTAACTGAGCTTGACATACCCTATACTTGCCACCAGATATCCTAACCGAACCTTCCAGCTCCCTTTAAACCTTTCATTGCCAGTATGGGGTATTCATCCAATCACATATAGTAGTGGATGAAACACTTCATAAGTAAAGAATCACAGAAGAACAGAGCACTGGCTTGATCACTGTGAGACTTAGATAAGAGAAAGTATCTTATGCTGTATGAATACCAGGACAAATCATTGGACAAACCAGACTGACTGATAAATAAAATTAGCTGAACGGTTGTTTTCCTTCTCCTATATTGGTAGGAATTGTGTGATTAAAAATAAATTCCTATCATGGAAGTTTGTTTATGTTGTTATAGTAGTGTTGACAAAATGTCTGATTAATAGTAACTTCCTGTCAAAACTATATAATAGAGTATATGGAAGGCAGGGAGGGGGCAGCAAGCCATGCTAGTAATGCTGGAAATAATTTTTAGAAAATAAACAACATGCTTTTTTAGCCTCTATCAATTACTTGGGCCTTACACAAAACCAATTGAAGGCAACAGAGTCTTTCAATTTACTTTGGTGAACTTTGGACCAAGCTCCTTCTTGCTTACTGACTGACAGTACATTATGTTTCTTGATGTACATTACAGTAGGCAACAGTATATACAACTAGCCAGGCATAATAAAGAATTGTCTGCAAAAGGCATGGCCCTCCATATGCAGTAAATGGTTTATTTTAATACCTTGCTGCCTGGTGTAAATAAGTATATTTTTACTAATGCCAAAACAAATGCAATTTCAGAAAGTACTGACCATGTGTTTGACACTAGAGCCACTGGCTCCATTCCATGATTTTTCTAAGGTGCTTGGAGCTGATATGGAGCTTTTTAAGTATGTTTTGCCATTTCAGAACAGCAAAAAGGTGAAAAATGCTACCTAAAACATAGTTTTACTAAAGTTGAATTGTTCCCATGATGCAGAATACAAGAAGTGCATGTGAAAAGTACATGCCTTTTAAACAATGATAAAGAAAGGTACTGAAGGACATTATGACCAGGCAGCAGGCATAGCATATTCTGAAAAGGCAGCCCTTGACCCTTGCCCTATTCTGTCAGTTGCCAGATGGGTAGGGATTTGAACTTCAGTGTGATAGCACAGGATAAGGGCCAATAAGGAATAAAAGGTTAGAGTGATTACAGCAAGATATATGTGCCTTTGACCCAAATTAGAAAAAAGCACATGTAACCAGCAAAATAATGATCTGCAATATCAGCAAAAGTCTGAGCAAAAAAATGTTTAAATTGTTTTGCTTTTTATCCTCTCATTTCTCTAAAGGCTTTATGATACACTCACATAGATTTGAAGCTAAATGACTATTTTAATTATGATAGTTTGTTTTACAGTGATATAGATATACTCTCTCACTAGGCTGATTTCTTAGAAATTTCCATTTATTATTTTATTACTATTAGTCCCTCAAGGTAGCAATATTGAATTTTCCTAGTCTCTGAAGTAATGAATATTATAATTAAATCTTGGTTAGAAGTAGTTCACGACCAAATGTTGTTGAATTCTTCCAAGCATCTGGCTGCCAATACAAGTTTTATATTGTAGACTTTGAGAATTCTTTGACCCTGATCACAGAACTTTTCAGTTAATGACTAATTGCATGAAAAGGCAGATGGGGGAGGGGGAGTGCATCGTAAAAGGAAATTAGGCACTAAAATCCTGAATTGTCCTCTTCACAGAGGCACTATATCCTGCACACTGTATATTGTTCACCTTCAGGATAATCATCACACGGATACAGAGGTGAAAACAATAGGTGGATTCAGTTAAAAACAAAGCTGTTCACTGCCCAAGAGGGACTACAAGTTACTTGAAGGAGTTGATCCTGCAGTCTCTAATCCCATGGAAGTCATCTGTAGTTCTGACTAATTAGTGAAGGAGTAGGCCCTAAATGAAACATATATGCAAAAAGGGAGAAAGATAAGTTAGAAGACACACTACTGAATTTAGCGGAATCTATTTAAGCTGCAACTGATGAAGTACTTGCCATATGTCATTTGAACTTGTGGCATGCGGTGATTCTAACTCTTTCAGGTACCATGTGGTGTTTACTCTTAGATTTAATCCCAAAACAAAAGCTATTACACACTTTGCAATCCACCAGGAGGGCAGAAGGACTGGCCTAATCCTTCTTGCTATGTACCTTCTTGCTATGGTCAAAGCTCAGATAGCATAATTTTTTTTTATTGTTCACTAGTTTCAGTTACATGGTTGTTCAACAGGCAAGATCAGATAACACTCCAATGTTTTATGACAATGGTTCTCAGTCTGTTGCATGTGTCTTTTTGGTTCACCAAATAAAACATTTGGAGAATCAAGCACAGGCAAACTGGTGTGTTGGGAGGTGGAAGTGGTCTATGAAAACCACTGTTACTCTTGTGCAGGGGCTTTTAGAATGAACCAAGGTAATATCAAAAAGCAGTATCACAGATAGGTCACATTGAAAAGTTCAGATCTGCATTCAGATCTCCACAGTTTAGAAGTTAGAGGAGGAATTGGATGTGGTATTCCACTTTGGGCCTCTCTCTAATATTATTACATTTTAACACAAAGGGAGGAGATATGATTGTCAGAGGCTGAACGACTTTCCCAGTTATACCTTTTTCAGTTTTAGTTATTGTTTTCTCTTTTTGTATGCAAATATTTCTCTGCTTTTGCTATGAAGAATTTTATGCAAGATTAACTCAATATTCTCAAAAAAATATTCTACTTAAAAGCCTTTTAACAAATACAGTTAGATCTAGCAACTGAACACAACTCAACCCAAATAAATGTAAATTTTGCTTCCAGGTCACACTTCCTCTGATAATACCTACTGAGGTCTCTAAACCTTGCATGACTTTACTGGTTTAAACCCGTGTACTTGAAATCAGATTTGGCTTGTGTCTACTTCAGTTCACTTCAAATTAGGATAATAATAATACCAAATATTTTCTAAAATCAAGGCACTACATAAAATATACACATGGTCAGATTAATATGCTATTATTTTGATCCCAGATACTAGAGTTTAATTATACATGAGGCTGGTAGAACCGCCTATTAAGGTTGCCCTACAGTTCCCATTGTAAGACCTTCTTTTCAGTTGCTTATAATATTGCCAAACTTTAACCATTAGTGCTGACATTGTCCAGGCTGAATCTCTCAGGTTGAATTTTTGTGGAGAATTTCAGCCAGCTGTTCAGCTGTTCCTAAGAATAAGGCAAGTAAAAAAAAAAGTCGTTTTGCCATGTGTCATAAATATAAAGGACAGGGTAAACACCTTTAAAATCCCTCCTGGCCAGAGGAAAAATCCTCTCACCTGTAAAGGGTTAAGAAGCTAGGATAACCGTGCTGGCACCTGATCAAAATGACCAATGAGGAGATGTGATACTTTCAAAAGCTGGGAGGAGGGAGAAAAACAAAAGGTCTGTGTCTGTCTGTGTGATGCTTTTACCGGGGACAGAACAGGCATGGAGTCTTAGAACTTAGTAAGTAATCTAGCTAGATGAGCATTAGATTATGATTTCTTTAAATGGCTGAGAAATTAAGCTGTGCTGAATAGAATGGATATTCCTGTCTGTGTGTCTTTTTGTAACTTAAGGTTTTGCCTAGAGGGATTCTCCATGTTTTGAATCTAATTACCCTGTAAGGTATTTACCATCCTGATTTTACAGAGGTGATTCTTTTTTACTTGTAGTAAAATCCTTCTTTTCAGAAACTGTATGCTTTTTCATTGTTCTTAAGATCCAAGGGTTTGGATCTGTGTTCACCTATGCAAATTGGTGAGGATTTTTACCAAACCTTCCCCAGGAAGTGGGGTGCAAGGGTTGGGAGAATTTTAGGGGGGAAGATGTTTCCAAACAACGCTTTCCTAATAAATAAACCCAGATAAACATTTGGTGGTGGCAGTGGAAGTCCAAGGGCAAAGGGTAAAATAGTTTGTACTTTGGGGAAGTTTTAACCTAAGCTGGTAAAAGTAAGCTTAGGAGGTTTTCATCCAGGTCCCCACATCTGTACCCTAGAGTTCAGAGTGGGGAAGGAACCTTGACACCATGTTAAAAAATTCTGGCAACCTTTTCTTTGAAAAGCACTAGTACATCTATGCTTCAGAACAGGAACTTGAATTTTGGCAGGGGGTTGGCTTTTGTGTCAAAGATGTGTCTTTTTGCCATCCCTGTCAATATTTGCCCAGATTGGGCAATGTTATAAGCCTTTGACAATCTCAGTATATACAGGGTCAGTAAGGACTTGTTACAGTTTTGCAGCTAAATCGCTAAAAATTCCATCCGCAATGAGCACAGTACAGCCTGAAGGTGCAGGGAGCTGAACAGGACTTTCTCTACAATTGCATCTCTGGGTTGCTGTGGACCAGGCGAGGGCCAGACATCTGATCTAAAAGCAGGAAGGCTGTCTCTCTTATGTTCTTAATGACCCACGCTGCTGGCATGAGGAAGCTGAATGATTCGTAGATTCTAAAGCCAGAAGGGACCATTATGGGCATTTAGTTTATCTCCTGCGTATCACAGGCCTTAGGACTTCCTTGGATTAATTCAAGTTTGAAATAGAGCAACATTTTTAGAAAAGCATCCAGCTCCTCGGGTCTACTTCTGAGGTTTTAAATTCCAGGGGAAATAGTGAGACTAGCTGGGCAAGGAAACTGGAACCTTGGAAGGACAACTGGGACTGTTTGGACAAGGAGATTGGAACTGGGTGGAGGGAGACTGGAGCTGAGAGCCAGGGGATACACAGAGTTATAGAATTTAAGTCCCGAAGGGACCATTAGATCATCTAGTCTGACCTCAGAGAAGACTGGAACTGTCTGGACAAGGAGACTGAGACTGGCAGACAGAGGGAGAGCTAGAGGGGAAAAGACTGAAATCAGAGAAGGAGCTGACAGGAGACACTGGGAATCAGTGCAGTGGGAGGAAGGAGAGTAAGGGAGGAGAGACAGTTTTAGTGATAGACAGACACAAATCAGGAAATGCCAGAATTCAGATTGCCTGTGCAACCTTAATGTGGGCTTTTTGTGTGTGCGTGAGTTATGATACAATCTTTAATAACATGACCACATACTATTTGTCCCCTGCCACATTCAGTACACACAATGGCCTTCTTCTGGGAATGGATGAGGAAACTTACTTTTAGGACCCCCGCTTCATTTGCTGCAGAAGTTGGAAGGTGTATAGTGAATGAGGCAGGGGACTGCAGGCAGAGAAATAATTGTTTCATGGTTAAGATAGCTGAAAGTGGCCCTGGAGAATTAGCAAAGCCAAGCACTCAAAAGCTAGGAAATGCCAGAATTCAGGTTGCCTGAACAACCTTAATTCAGCCTCCTTGTGCATGTGCATTATGATACAGGTTTTTTTCCATAGGACTATGCCTCATTCAATGTACCGAATGGATGGTGCTCACTTAATAAACAGCTATTCAAAATTTTGTTTCTCCTCCTTGTTTAATGTGCGGCCCCAGGCCTTATTTACTGCACGCTATTCAAACCCTTCTCAGAAGATAGAACTCTGTTTCCTCCTGAGCTTTTCTGCTCATCACTACGGTATTTGAGTGCTTTACAAACATCAAATAAGGTATTTTCACAACATCCCGGTGAGGTGAGAGGTATTATCCCATTTCACAGATGGGGAACGGAGGCAGAGAGATTCAGATCAAAAGTGGGGAAGTGGTAGAAACTCACCGTGAATGAAGGGAGAGAGGCATAGGAGGCATCCTCCCAAATTTAACAATTTTAAGCGGTACACAGTCATCACACCCAGAGAGCTGACCAACTGGATATTTACTCTCTTTAAGTTACTACGTAGTATTTTATATCTGAAAAGGCAAGGCAAGTGACAAGTGAAGGAAAATAAGGTACCCTGCAATGAACTCCCCATCTTTTCTGTGATGATGGAGACCACTGTTACTATTAATTTACATAACACAACTGTCTCTACCATAACCTTGCCTTCCCTCACCCACCGCCTCCATTTATCTGTTTATTCACAGTTACATGTTGTCTAACTCCTAGGCTGGGATCTCCTGGGGACAGGTTCTGTCTGTGTTATTTGTTTTTACAGTGCCTCGTACAATGAATCTGTAATCTCTGTTTGATGTCTTTAGATGATACTGCAATACAAATAATACATAAATTAACAACAATACTGACAGAAAGGGATAAAGCATGTCCTCCCTTACTGCAGGCCAGCCAGACTACTGAGTGCCCAACCTCCTCTACCTTAAACTGATCATACATTTTCAAAATAGTAATAATACCTTATCTAGCACTTTTCATCTGTAGATCTCCAAGTGGGCAAAGGAGGTCAGGATCATTATCCCAGTTTTACAGATGGAGAGACTGAGACACAGAGAAGTGAAGCGACTTGCCCCAGGTCACACTGTAGGCCACTAGCACAACTGTAAATAGAATTGAGGTCCCCTAAGCCTAGTCTTGTAATCTACTACACCATGTTGCTATTACAACTATTTTGTAATAACCATACCCCCACCCTATTATGCATCATCAGCAGGATTTGAACACTGAACCTCTAGCACTATAGAATGCTACCATTTG
Organism: Lepidochelys olivacea; assembly: GCF_965140295.1. Classification (NCBI taxonomy): domain Eukaryota; kingdom Metazoa; phylum Chordata; order Testudines; family Cheloniidae; genus Lepidochelys; species Lepidochelys olivacea. The sequence continues at coordinate 68,209,201 of NC_140418.1, read as the reverse complement.
AGCTACAGGACCAACTAATAAAACCAAAAGCCAAATCTGGTAGGAAGAAGAGTATGAATTGACATTAAACAAAGAATGGGTTCTTGGCACATACCGGATCTTTGTGAGGTATTAAAAGAGATCCCACAAATTGATAAACCAGTGTAAGCATATAGCTTCAGTTATTTTTTTTACCACCACAAAAACAAGAAGGTTAACATGTAAAGGCATGTGGACAAAAAATTGTAGGTCTTTGTGTGGGGGCACAAAGTCTATGAGAAGTGGCAGGGTCTGGGGGGTTGTGGGAAGACCCTGGGACAACCAAGTCTCTGGGGAAGTGGGAGATAGGACCTGGATGGAGCTAGGAGGAAGGAGGTTGAGAAGCCTGAGCAAGGAAGAAATATTATGAGGACAGTGTCCTCCAATATTCCCTTCCACAAACCCATAAATAGAAATAGGCCCATCTGAGGTCTAGATCGGATCCAAAACCAGCACTGCAAGTGTCAGCCCTCATGCTGACCCCAAAGTCCAGACACTCTGGACCAAAAGTTGAGGGGGGATTCAGATAATTTGGGGGCTAAGTGATGGCTCAATGGTCCTCTAAAGGGTTTAGAATCTGAGCAGTTTTCAGTGATCAGATCTGCCTTTTGCTTAAGATAGAAGTGCCACCTATTCATCATAGCCATGATACATGATCAGATACTGCCAAAAAACCCAAAAACCCTAAAACACAGGTGTTTATTTTATTTGGAAAAAAGCATTGGGAAATTTCTAAGAATCTGAGCTGTGTACTACAGTGTGTGAAAGCAATATATCTTTTGAAGGTAGGTACTGTATGTACCAGGGCAAAACCAGCTACATTGCTCATTCTTTTTCCCAGCATCAGCTACACAGCTCTTGTCCCTTGAGTTTTCCCAATTGGCTGTGGAACAGTGGCAATGACAGACACAGGAATTATATGAACAGTCTACACATCCAAGCATACAAGTCTTTTAGAAAGGATTTTCCTGTGAGGTTTTTGTAGTTCAAACAAATTAATGTATGGATGCTATGTTTCAACCCTTGGAAGAGATACATTTCTGGCAGTGTGACACTTGCCACAAGCCCAAGGCTTCCTGTTTCGCTAATCCTATTAGTTAAATAATCATGCTGGCATGTGGCACTGTCTCATAACTGGCACAGTATCAACATTTCCTATTACATTTCATTACTGGCAAAGCAAGCTATGTAAGCACATTATATCCTGTCCATGCTTGCAAGGCTCTCTCTTCCTTTGCAAAATAGATTGATGGCTTTCATAGATATAGGCAGAGTATTGCATCTATAAACTCAAAGTAAGCATGGTAAGGAGTAAACAACTATCCAAACATGAAAGGAAGAAAAGACAATTATTCACTAAAAACACATAGCTAAAATTAGAATGTGCTACATTATTTAGTGAAAAATGGATTACTCACAAAGCTCTGTAGCAACTCAAAGTTTGTGAGAGTTAATTAAGCATTGAAGCAGATCAGAACCATGAGCAGACGAATAATTCCTGGAAACTCACTGAACAAGCCCTTTGGTTTGAAAATCTTTGCAATAGGAATAGCATTAACATAATATACAATTCATCATGTATAATTAATGCTTGCAATCATTTAGTATTCACATCTCTCTACTTCATTCTCTTCATTAAGACAATACATTCCAATTTCAGCTTTATCTAGTGTGTGAATGTCATGTTTTTCAAAATATTTATTATTCAGTATAATTTATCCTGCTTTTTAATATGTGCACACCCAAGTACAGTTGGATGGGTCAGTGTCATGTGACCAAAAATACTGTTGCATTGTTCACCGCTTGACCACATTATTGACCTCTGGGTCACATGCCAAGTAGTCAGTAGTTTCTGCACTCTAGACATGAAGTGGTACAGAGAGCCCATATAAGCTCTTGCACACCTTTTAGCCCTTCAATTTTGTGTTATAGAGGGTTAAAATGAGTCTTGGGCAGATGCTCTGCACTGGGGTGAATTTCATCAAGAGTTGGCATTTAGCTTAATCAGGCCATGCCAGCATGTCTCACCCAACTGCAGTGTGTTTGGCAATGCAAATATAGGGACCATTTGAAGTTCTTCTACCCCCTTTTCCAATGTCACAATTCCTGGAGAACGTTAAGGACATCTTCTCTATCCTCATTCTTATTGATCTGTTCAATGCCTGCCACACACTAAATCACAAACCTGATTGACCACTCCTGGTGCCACTACTTCTGCTCAGTCTTGCATCACAAGCTGCCTTTGAAATATCTCACTCACAATGTCCCACCATGAACTCAAACTTAACATGTGCAAAAATGAGCTACACATTTTAGACCACAGTCTTCTCTGCAGCTGAACTCTGTTAAGCAGGGAAGGGACAGGAGAAGTTATATCTCCCTGATTCTGCACTGGCCCAGTCCCAGTATGAGCTGGAGAAGTCTAGTTAGGCTTTCATTTCTAACTTCTTGCCCAATTGCTTCTTTCATTCCACCAATGCCTCTTCATTTACTTTTCCTGACATCTTTCCATACTGCCCCTTATACTTAAAACTCCTTCTTCCACTTATGCAAAAGGTTTCTTCCACCAAGACTGGGAAGCCTACCATATCATTTACTAGTTTCTACATTACAATATGAAGTAGGTTGGAGCTTCCTTTGATAATGCAGGCGTCAAGGTTCCTTCCCCACTCTGAACTCTAGGGTACTGATGTGGGGACCTGCATGAAAACCCCCTAAGCTATTTTTACCAGCTTAGGTTAAAACTTCCCCAAGGTACAAACTATTTTACCTTTTGCCCTTGGACTTTATTGCTGCCACCACCAAGCATCTAACAAATATATAACCGGGAAAGAGCCTGCTTGGAAACATCTTTCCCCCAAAAATCCTCCCAAACCCTACACCCCCTTTCCTGGGGAAGGCTTGATAAAAATCCTCACCAATTTGCGTAGGTGAACACAGACCCAAACCCTTCAATCTTAAGAACAATGAAAAAGCAATCAGGTTCTTAAAAGAAGAATTTTAATTAAAGAAAAAAAGTAAAAGAATCACCTCTGTAAAATTAGGATGATAAATGCCTTACAGGATAATCAGATTCAAAACATAGAGAATCCCTCTAGGCAAAACCTTAAGTTACAAAAAGACACAAAAACAGGAATATACATTCCATTCAGCACAGCTTATTTTATCAGCCATTTAAACAAAACAGAATCAAATGCATACCTAGCTAGATTACTTACTAAGTTCTAAGACTCCATTCCTTTTCTGTACCTGGCAAAAGCATCACACAGACAGAGGGAACCTTTGTTTCTCCCCCCCTCCAGGTTTGAAAGCATCTTGTTTCCTCATTGGTCATTTTGGTCAGGTGCCAGTGAGGTTGTCCTAGCTTCTTAACCCTTTATAGGTGAAAGGGTTTTTCCTCTGGCCAGGAGGGATTTAAAGGTGTTTACCCTTTCCTTTATATTCATGACAGCAGGTGACTCATGAAAATGGAACAGAAACACTTCCTAGAAACATGAAAGCCTGACAGTCCTGGCTCTGTTGAGTTAATGTTCTAATTCACAATGGCTAGGCTTAGCCAGATTTATAGTGACATATTATTTACTTATACATCACTGTGACAGTGGTGAGAACTAGCAGCTGAACCAGCACTCTGGTCACTGAAAGTCCATTTAGTTTCCCCAGAGAAGGGTCTGAATCAGGAAAGCTGGGGTTAATTACTAAATCAGGCTAAACTGGGGAGAGCAAAGGAGCTAGGTAGCCCATTAACTGGGCGATTAGAAAGTCACACAGGAGGGAAGTGCAAAGAGAGGGAGGAAAGGGCTAGCAAGGCCACGGAAAGGGAGATCTGTGTGTGGAGAGATCTTTTCCCTCTGTTCTGTATGGCAAAATGATGTTTGTATGTCACTGTAAACAGTTGCTGAACAGGACTGTAAAGGGTTGGTGGTGGTAGACATAACACAAAAACTATACGTTGGCATTTACAACTGTGATCGGGGGGAGGGCAGGTTCCCTTGCATAGTGGTTATTGTCTATGGTAGCAGTCTCCCCTAATGGGTCTGCTCCAGGGGGCAGTAACCCTGTCTAGTGGATAAAGTCCTCAAGGCAGCAACCCCACTGAGTGGATATAGTGCAGGGTGGGGTACGGGAACCTGGGCCCTCCCACTCCACCAGGTTCCAACCCAGGGCCCTGGGAGGATGGTTTGAGCACTCGTCTGTCAGCATGTGGAGTCAGCTTCCCTGGGTCACTTCCAACCTTAGTCTGCACCCAGTCCGACTGCTGCCTGTTTGTGGAGAACATCAACTTCCAGGCTTCCAGCCCTTGACCCTGTCACTGTGGCACCTCTGCTCCCCAGCTCAGCTCTGGTCCTTCCCTAGAGCACCCAGGGCATGACCTCCTCCTTGGCTTGCCAGCCTCTGACTGAGTTGCCTGGCTGGCTTTCATACCCCGCCTCCACCTGAGCATGCTCAGCAAAGGCAGAGGGGGGGAAGCCTCTTTAGCCGAGAACTGCTTCTTAGACACCCCGTCACAACAACCCAGAGGTATTAGAGCCATTTCTACAAGAAAACAGAAGTGGAGGGGAAACGTTCCCTGTCACAATCACACATACACATTGTAATGTCCTGGAGCAGTTGTGTTTTCAAAGAACAATGTGAAAAATACAGCTCCCTTCTGGTACAACTGTTGGCTATCCTCTATTAAGATTTTAATGAAAACAAATTCCCCCCCAATACCAGTTCAAGTGGAAAATTCAATTACCTCCACAACTGTATGACAATGATATGATTATTGAACCAGACAGCTTCCAAAAGCTCACAGTCCCTTTTTTTGTCACAAGACATAAAATAAAACAGTGGTTTTTACTTCGGTATGTAGAATGCTCTCAAAAATATCATGAGAACACCACGTTTAAGTTAAATCAATAATACTAGAAATAAGCCTTAGAAAATCTCTTTAGCGCATCACAGCAGCAATGTCTTCATAGACTCATAGGCTGTAAGGTCAAAAGGGACCATTATCATTATCTAGTCTGACCTCCTCTACATTGCAGGCTACAGAACCTCACCCACCCACTCCTGTAATAGACCCCTAACCTCTGAGTTACTGAAGTCCTCAAATCATGATTTAAACAGTGGTGAGCTCGAGCCGGTTCGCACTGGTTCGCTAGAACCGGTTGTTAAATTTAGAAGCCCTTTTAGAACTGGTTGTTCCATGAGAGACAACCGGTTCTAAAAGGGCTTCTAAATTTAACCAGCCAAAAGTGGTGCCTTAGGCACCGACACCATGGGTGCTCCAGGGCTGGAGCACCCAAGGGGAAAATTTGGTGGGTGCAGAGCACCCACTGGCAGCTCCCCGCCTCCCCCCATCCCCAGCTCACCTCCACTCTGCCTCCGCCCATGAACGCACCGGCCCCACTTCTCTGTGCATCCCACCCTGGCTTCCCGCGAATCAGCTGTTCGGCAGGAAGCCTAGGAGGGCTGAGAAGCAGGCGGCGGCTTCCCGTTTGGGCTCAGGGAGGCAGAGGTGAGCTGGGGCAGGGGGGGCGCGAGGACAGCCGCCCGTGCTGCAGCAGGTAACCGGGGGGGGGGAGGGCACGCAGGGGAACCGCTCCGCACCCCAGCTCACCTCTGCCACCCTTGGCCTGAGCGGGAAGCTGCCGCCTACTTCTCAGCCCTCCCAGGCTTCCTGCCGAACAGCTGATTCGCGGGAAGCCGGAGGAGGGGGCAGAGAAGCACAGCAGGGCGGTGCGTTCAGGGGCGGAGGCGGAGCAGAGGTGAGGTGAGGTGAGTTGGGGCTGGGTGCGGGGTGGGGAGCTGCCGGTGGGTGCTCTGCACCCACCAAATTTTCCCTGTGGGTGCTCCAGCCCCGGAGCACCCACGGAGTCAGCACCTAAGGCACCACTTTTGATATGATCAGTGGGGGGAGCAGCCACTCCCCCTGCTCCCCCCCAGCTACGCTCCCCCACCCCTAGGAGCCAGAGGGACCTGCCGGATGCTTCCTGGGAGCTGCCCCAGGTAAGCACCGCTGGGACTCCCCACCTCACCCCCCCCGGCATGTCCCTCTGGCTCTTAGGGGCACAGTGGGTACCCACTACAGTGGCCCACGAGACCCTCCTGCCCAGTTCTGGGGGCAGTCAGGGGACAGGGGTGGGGGTGGAGGGGCAGGGGTCATGAGAGGTGGGGTTGGGCAACGACCCCCTTGTGGGGTGAGGAGGTAACCAGTTGTTAAGATTTTGGTAGCTCATCACTGGATTTAAAAGACTTAAAGTTACACAGAATTCACCATTTACACTAGTTTAAACCTGCAAGTGACCCATGCCCCATTATGAAGAGGAAGGTGAAAACACTCCAACATCTCTGCCAGTATGACCAAGGGGAAAATTCCTTACCGACACCAAATATGGCAATCACTTAGACCCTGAGCATGTGGGTAAGACTCACCAGCCAGACATCTGGCAAAGAATTTCTCTGTAGTAACTCTGAGCCCTCCTCATCTAGTGTCCCATCTCTGGCCACTGGGGGCTTTTGCTACTGGCAGTCGCAGATTGGCCACATGCCATTATAAGCAGTCTCATCATACCATCCTCTCCATAAACTTATCAAGCTCAGTCTTGAAGCCAGTTTGGGTTTTTGCCTCCACTGCTCCCCTTGGGAAGCTGTTCCAGAACTTCACTCCTCTGATGGTTGGAAACCTTCATCTAATGTCAAGCCTAAACTTGTTAATAGCCAATGTACAGCCATTCATTCTTGTGTCCATGTTGGTGCTTAACTTAAATAACTACTCATCCTCCCTAGTATTCATCCCTCTGATATATTTTTAAAGAGCAGTCATATCTCCCCCCAGCCTTCTTTTGGTTAGGCTAAACAAGATAAACTCTTTGAGTCTCCTCTCATAAAGTAGAATCATAGAATATCAGGGTTGGAAGGGACCTCAGGAGGGCATCTAGTCCAACCCCCTGCTCAAAGCAGGACCAATCCCCAACTAAATCATCCCAGCCAGGGCTTTGTCAAGCCTAACCTTAAAAACCTCTAAGGAAGGAGATTCCACCACCTCCCTAGGTAACCCATTCCAGTCCTTCACCACCCTCCTAGTGAAAAAGTTTTTTCCTAATATCCAACCTAAACCTCCCCCACTGCACCTTGAGACCATTACTCCTTGTTCTGTCATCTGCTACCACTGAGAACAGTCTAGGTCCATCCTCTTTGGAACCCCTTTTCAGGTAGCTGAAAGCAGCAATCAAATCCCCCCTCATTCTTGTCTTCTGCAGACTAAATAATCCCAGTTCCCTCAGCCTCTCCTCATAAGTCATGTGCTCCAGTCCCTTAATCATTTTTGTTGCCCTTCGTTGGACTCTTTCCAATTTTTCTACATCCTTCTTGTAGTGTGGGGCCCAAAAATAGACACAATATTCCAGATGAGGCCTCACCAATGCCGAATAGAGGGGAATGATCTTGTCCCTCAATCTGCTGGCAATGCTCCTACTTATACAGCCTAAAATGCCATTAGCCTTCTTGGCAACAAGGGCACACTGTTGACTCATATCCAACTTCTCGTCCACTGTAACCCCTAAGTCCTTTTCTGCAGAACTGCTGACTAGCCATTCGGCCCCTAGTCTGTAGCAGTGCATGGGATTCTTCCGTCCTAAGTGCAAAATTCTGCACTTGTCCTTGTTTAACCTCATCAGATTTCTTTTGGCCCAATCCTCTAATTTGTCTAGATCCCTCTGTATCCTATCCCTACCCTCCAGCGTATCTACCACTCCTCCCTATTTAGTGTAATCTGCAAACTTGCTGAGGGTGCAGTCCACGCCATCCTCCGGATCATTAATGAAGATATTGAACAAAACTGGCCCCAATAGGTTTTCCATTCCTTGGATCATCCAAATACCCCTTCTCTGCACTATTCCAGTTTGAAATAATCTTTCTTAAACATGGGAGACCAGAATTGCATACAGCATCCAGAGGAGGTCTCACCAGTACCTTGTGTAATGGTACTAACACTTCTGTGACTCTACTGGAAATACTTTGCCTGATTCATCCTAATATTAACATTTTTCATGGCTACATCACATTGGTGGCTCATAGTCATCTTGTGATCAACCAATACACCAAGGTCTTTCTCCTTCTCTGACACTTCCAACTGACACATCCCCAGCTTATAGCAGAAATTCTTGTTATTAGTCCCTAAATGCATACCTTGCACTTTGCATGATTAAATTTCATCTCATTTCTATTACTCTAGTTTACAAGGTTGTCCAGATCTTCTTGTATGTTATTCTGGTCTCCTCCATATTGGCAACATCTCCCAATTTTAGATTATTCACAAATTTTATTAGCACACTTCCACTTTTTGTGCAAAGGTCAGTAATAAAAATGTTAAATAAGATTGATCCCAAGACCAATCACTGAGGAACTCCACTAGGAACCTCCCTCCAGCCTGACAATTCACCTTTCAGTATGACCCATTGTAGTCACCCTTTAACCAGCTCCTTATCCACCTTTCAATTCTGATATTAATCTTCATTTTCTCCAATTTAACTAATGATTTCCCTTGTGGAACTGTATCTAATGCCTTACTGAAATCCAGGTAAATTAGATCTACTGCATGTCCTTAGTCTAAATAATACGTAATCTTCTCAAAGAAGGAGATCAGGTTGGACTGGCACAATCTATCTTTTGTAAAACCGTGTCCTTAACTACTTTCCCTTTCAAAATTTGTCCTAAGATCTTACATACAATTGAGGTCAAACTAATGGGCCTTCAGTTTCATGGATCGCTTTTTTCCCTTTTCTTAAAAATAGGAACTATTTTAGCAATTCTCCAATCTAAGGGTACCAACCCTGACTTTACAGATGAATTAAAAATTCTTGCTATTGGGCTTGCAATTGCATGTGCCAGTTCCTTTAATGTAGTGTGTTACACAACTATTTTCTTATGGTGAGACCATGTCCTATGTAAATGCACTGCTGCTGTCCTCTTTTGTTAGTAGCTGGGTGGATTGTTGTTGTCCTTTGTAAACAGTACTACATTTCCCATGTAAACAGCTGTTCAAGAGAGTGCTAGGAGAAGTCCTGCAACCAAATTAGCCTCTGTAGGTTGTCCCCAAATGGGGTATATGCTGGCCCCTATCTGGTGAATGTAATGATCAGCACACATACATATTCAAAGGAGCATCAAAGTGTGCCCCCACCATACATCTTGATTAGAAGGATTACTGCAATGTATGGTGCAAAGAGTAACATCTCCATGCCCCACACTCTCTCTGCCACAGGCTGTGCAGCTTTTGGACCTTAAGGTGCTCTTGTACACACAAAAAACTAAATAAAGGTAATTCACTAACTAGAATATAATGTATAAAGGACAGCAGCCTTCATCCCTCAGGACAGATGCCAATCACTAACTGACTTCAGTAGGAAGAAACTACCACCATGGATATGCCAATGCAGAATTGTCCATTATGCCACACTCCTCCATGCCCTTTCACATTGTTCCATACTAACGCGCGCACAGCTATGCTCCTCTCCCTGGTATTATCATCACCCCAATCCTTGAAAAGCCATGCCTATCCCCAACGCCATCACAGTTCCATATTATGTCCCCTACTTCCCTCAGAAAATGTAGGAAACTCTACTAAAAAGACATACTTCCACTTTACAAATGTACTGTGTGTTAGTGGGTCCTAAAGAGAACAAAGTCAGAGTTTGTGTAGTTTGAGGGTGATTGTGAGGAATTTGATGTGTGTATCCTGGGTAATACTAGGTTGGACTTGAAAGAGTGTGTGGTGGAGAGGATGCGTATATTAGTACTTTGGGGTATAATGGTATTTGAGTGATTAGACACATGAATTGTATTAGGCCTGCTGGTTAATATTACCTTAACTATTGATTTCCTTGACGTTTCATGTTGTCTTGCTGGGATTTTCACTTGAACAACATAAACCATAAACTAACAACTTTTGTTTAGGGAAATTAATACACAGATGAACAACAAAGCAAAAAAGTTGAACTGAATTATTCTTCTCAGAATTGGCTGCTGCCTTGGCTTCATAGAGTAGGACTGCTCAGCTCGCATCCGATGTTCTTTCTACTTCAGACTCAATATCCCCCAGTCAGGGAAGTCGCATTCTGAAGTATGCTTCCTCCCTTTTTATTTCCTCCTGCTGGAGGTCATTCCAATCAGGATTACTGTAGCTGGCAAGTATTACAGGGAAGGGGTGACATTAGCCCTTTTCAGAACAGTGTTTGTCCATCCCAGCATAGACCCAGGATTGGGCTCTAAGTTTATAAACCAGAGGCCAGATTCATTGGCATATTCCAGCTGTGTGGCACAAAAGAGCAGCCATACACGTGTCCAGTTTAGCGAAGTTGGTATCACCTGTGTATAAATATGAATTTGTCAAGCATCTGAGCCACTTCTGGGGTGAAAAAACATGCTTTTTCAGTCCAACAGAAACATTGCCCACCAGTCAGCATCAGACTCCAAGTTTGAGCAAGATGGTTACAGATTCAGTTTAGGAGCTAGAGTACAACAAAGCTATAGTTATTTAGTTTGCAGAAACATAGTAGTTGTATCCTGAGGTTGGCCTGCCTGTGTAGCATATTTCCAGGTACACTGGCTTTGTTTAACTATTTTTCTATCTATATTAGTGCATCAATTTTAAAAAATGCCCCTTCCCCTCTAAAATCATATCACAATACATGGCTGTTTCTAGAACACACATTTTTAAAACAGTTAGCCAATATGGTATTATTGCAATACAATTTATGCATTATCAGATTTATGTAAAAGGTATGTGCAATTTATTTGATCAGAAAATAAAAACATATTACCTACGAAGTCATCCTATCACATCAAGCTTGTGAAAATGTCAGCTAACAGCCAACAGCATTGGGTTGAATAGAAACTTGGTTCAGAGACCTCTAATGAAAACATTGTTGTGGGATGTGGTGTAGGTGATTGTCCGTACTACCCTGTCTTTTAAATCAGGCCTGAATCAATGCCCATACATGGGCACTGTGCTATGCGATGTGCAGTTTTTCAGAGTAGAGGTAAACCAAGGTCCTGACCAGTTGTAGTAATTAAAAATTCCATAGCAATTTCTGAAAGAGTGTGGGATTGTTAACCCTGGTGTCCTGGCCAAATTCCAATTTAAATAATCCTCATCAGCCTTTTAAAAATTCTCAGTACAATTCACCTGGATGCAGCATACTTCACATCCTTTCTCTAATAGCCATGTAATGTCGGTGTGCTAATTTCAGGGCTATCCTTGCCAACTCTTATGTATGGGCTTAACTTTAAGAATGTAAGTAGTACCTTTGGAACTGCTCATGAGAATAAAGTTAGGCACATGAGTAAGCATTCGCAGGACTGGGGCCTTAGAGCCCAACCTTGAAAGATGCTGAACATCCTCAACTCCTAATGAAGTAAAGGGGAGTTGATGGTGCTCTTCAGCTTGCTGTTTCTGGCCCCTAAACATTGTGGGCTTTAACCAGAAACAGATGGACTTCTGTAGATGACAATGTCATGTTTGTATACACACACGCGCGCGCGCACCCCTATAGGACCTGATCCAGCAAAGAGATCTGAATGCACCCTTATTTCCCCATAGAGTCAACCTCCACGCCATATCTCAGTGCTCCCTACCATGCCTCCCAAAGAGACTCCATGTAGGAATAAGAATGTATGCAGCTGGTGTTCTTTACAGGACCGCGCGCCTTATTTTGTACAATACCTTTGGGGATCCATTTGAATGAAAGGCACAATATATAAAAAGGCTTATATATATATAAAGTGAGATACTTAAGTTTACTTAAACCAAAAAAAAGAGTGAAAGTTTTGTAAGTGTCTGTAGTACACATATACACAATATATTTACACACACACTATCCTTACAGGAAAGGAAATGAGAATTGCTGCATCTAAATGAAACTACAGAGAAAGAAAGGTAGAATTATTCAAGTCAGAATTAGGCCAGGACAGCTGAGTTAGCAACCCCATACGTGCAAAAATATGCATACGCACACTGGTGTGTGTACGGAAGCATTAAATAAATCTTTCCATCTTTTGTTAGTTTAAGTAAATTAAAGTATATCATGTTACATATAAACTTTTGATATTATATTATATAAACGTCTGTACTCTGCAGTTTAAATATGCAAATTATTCTTTTATCTTCTATGCAGCGCTGATTTTAGCTTGTATTTACAAAACCCAACAAATGTTATTTTTTGAAATAGTCTGACTTTTTAATGGACACAGTAAGGTTACCACATGGAGGACATTCATTTATATTTTGGTTTGTGGACTGAGCCTACGCTGAATGATGCAGTGTCTTATTTATATTATGACCTCCATCCTCATTATAATGTCAGGATTGGGAGTCAAGCTTTTTTAATCATTATGGAAAGTATTGCAGTTCACATGGTTATAGTGAGATTTAATAAAGCAAGGAGGTCTTTTGGACAGAATGTCATACAACATTGGGCCTTATTAGATGTAGAAAGTGCATCTGGCTGCATTTGTAACATATTCAGGAGGGATTCTTAATAATTGTCGCAGTATCGGTCACTAATTGTGATTCATTGCTTTGAGAAATTTATTTTTAATTTAATTTTTTTTACATCTTCTGGAACTTTTCATTACATTTAGGATGCTAAAAATTCATACTGCCCTGAAGCAAATTTTAGAAAGCCAGAGACTTCAGGAAGGTTCTTCTCATTAAGGTGTGCAGAACTGTGGGGGAGGAGAAAATGAAGTTGGCCATCACTGACCCAGCTTAATATACTTTCTGCTGATGTGCAGTCAGCTAATGTCAGCAGAAGAATACATTTTTTTCCTGCATTATTCTTTATAAACTTAACAGTTTCTTTTCTGCCACAGCAAATGCATCACCTAAACTTGCAAGAAAGCATTGCCCTAGCAAATGTAGTCTCCTTCTCTTTGCAGAATTAAACAAGAGTCACACTTTTATGTGCCACAAGAATGCAATTAATGTCACATTTGGTGACAATGTAACCTTCAAATCAGCGGCACTGCCACGGGTACCCGCATGGCCCCACAGTATGCCAACATTTTTATGGGTGACTTAGAACAACGCTTCCTCAGCTCTCGTCCCCTAATGCCCCTACTCTACTTGTGCTACATTGACAACATCTTCATCATCTGGACCCATGGAAAAGAAGCCCTGAGGAATTCCACCATGATTTCAACAATTTCCATCCCACCATCAACCTCAGCCTGGACCAGTCCACACAAGAGATCCAGTTCCTGGACACTATGGTGCTAATAAGTGATGGTCACATAAACATCACCCTATACCGGAAACCTACTGACCGCTATTCCTACCTACATGCCTCCAGCTTTCATCCAGACCACACCACAAGATCCATTGTCTACAGTCAAGCTCTACAATACAACCACATTTGCTCCAACCCCTAAGACAGAGACAAACACCTACAAGATCTCTATCAAGCATTCTTACAAGTACAATACCCACCTGCTGAAGTGAAGAAACAGATTGACAGAGCCAGAAGAGTACCCAGAAGTTACCTACTACAGGACAGGCCCAACAAAGAAAATAACAGAATGCCACGAGCCATCACCTTCAGCCCCCAACTAAAACCTCTCCAATGCATCATCAAGGATCTACAACCTATACTGAAGTACGACCCATCACTCTCACATATCTTGGGAGACAGGCCAGTCCTTGCTTATAGACAGCCCCCCAACCTGAAGCAGATACTCACCAGCGACCACACACCACACAACAGAACCACTAACCCAGGAACCTATCCTTGCAACAAAGCCCGTTGCCAACATTGTCCATGTATCTATTCAGGAGACACCATCATAGGGCCTAATCACATCAGCCATACCATCAGAGGCTTGTTCACCTACGCATCTACTAATGTGATATATGCCATCATGTGCCAGCAATGTCCCTCTGCCATGTACATTGGCCAAACTGGACAGTCTCTACATAAAAGAATAAATGGACACAAATCAGACGTCAGGAATTATAACATTCAAAAACCAGTCGGAGAACACTTCAATCTCTTTGGTCACTCAATTACAAACCTAAAAGTGGCAATTCTTCAACAAAAAAACTTTAAAAACAGACTCCAAGGAGAGACTGCTGAATTGGAATTAATTAGCAAACTGGGTACAATTAACTTAGGCTTGAATAAAGACTGGGAGTGGATGGGTCATTACACAAAGGAAAACTATTTCCCCATGTTCCCCCCCCCCCCCCCCGCTGTTCCTCAGAGGTTCTTGTCAACTGCTGGAAATGGCCCACCCTGATTATCACTACAAAACTCCCCCACCCCCCGCTGGTAATAGCTCACCTTACGTGATCACTCTCGCTACAGTGTGTATGGTAACACCCATTGTTTCATATTCTCTGTGTACATAAATCTCCCCACTGTATTTTCCACTGAATGCATCCGATGAAGTGAGCTGTAGCTCACGAAAGCTTATGCTCAAATAAACTGGTTAGTCTTTAAGGTGCCACAAGTCCTCCTTTCCTTTTTATTAATTTAGCTGCAATACAATATGCTTATTAACTAACAGTCTAGGGATACAAATGTTTTTCAATTTTACCAAATTTGTATATCACTGTTACACTTCTCTCAAGTCACTAGTTTTCAAATGGTATTTGTTCAATGTGAAATCAGTGGGCCATGTTCTGTATTCCCTGTGCTGGCAAAGCTCCCAATCTAAGCAGTAGAAGTTTGGCCTGAATAAAGCTGAAGGCATTAGCCTATGGGTAATTTTTTTTCCTCGCTGAAGCAAGCTTGCACAAGTGTCTTATTCTCTACGTAACAGCTTTAAGCCCTGATTCAGAAAGATTCTGCCATGGACAGAATGTGCTGTCAGAAACTAATGTTTTCACGGACAGCTGAGTTCCTTTTCCTCAGACAATCAGATCACCTGGCACTCTCCCCCCCTCCACAAGGCAAGCCCACCACAACCTCAACCCCCCACCACAAGGCAACTCTGCAACCTCCTCCCCCTTAAACAGCTGTTTATAGTATCTAGAGACAGAACACGTATAGATAAGATTGATAACATAATTTTTTTACATAAACTGCGGAAGTGGGAATACTGCACCATCTTTAGCTGGACACAGACACTTCTTACATTAGATATCCCAGTATATTGTGATAATATGCACATCTTTAGACCCACATTAAAAAAACCTGGGAAATTCAATTATTTTTCTTGCAACTGGCAAACCCATAAAAGAAAATACCAGCCAGGTGGTAACCCCAGTTTAAATACCTTACTGAACTGGGACATAAGTGGTATACAGGGCCTTTTGCAGAACCGCTGTACCAAGTAAATTTCACGAAATAGTAATTTAAATTTATAGCTACGTGCACTTAGAATGCAGTGTAAATGGCTTCTAATATTGAGGTGGGGTTTGTTTGTTTTTTTTGTGAGTAGACATGTCTGACCACTTTTCTTGCTATTGCAAAAAGGCAGAAGGAATAATCAGTTTTTGATGGTTCAATTTCAGAAGGTATTTGAAATCTGGATCTCAATTGTGTGGCTTGGGCCCATCTTATTTCTATAATGTTAGCATGTCCATATTGTCTTTCTTTCAGAGCAATACTTGTCTGTCAGCTGAAGCTTTACCAGCAGAGAAAAAAAGGATGACACTTGTGATAGGGACATGTTTGCTTTCAAGGGAAAAGGGACATTTCTTGTTAACTAAAATGAATATAAAAGATTGAGTTAAAACAATGGGAAGGTAAAGTGTCATTCTTCATTTTCCCAGAAATCTGAGCTACACAATGGACCAGCTCCCTACCTTAACGTTATGTAGGTGATGGGGTGTTTCTTTCTGCCACACATGAATATGAAGAATTTTAATAAAACAACAACAGTACAAGAATTGACACTCCTGATAGCACCTTTCACCTAAGAATCTCAAAGCACTTGCCAAATTGTAAACAATCTTCACAACACCCTTGTGAATTACTTAAGGAGGAAAAAAACCATAAATCACCTCAGCTGAGTTTGGATTTTGGTGCTAAATTAAAAGCAAAGCCTTTATTGATTTTACTGTCACCAACCTTAAAAAGAGTTACAATGCTTATGGAAAGTATCATGAAGCTTCTCTAAATATGTTTGCTATGAGAAATGTATGTTCAGAACAAAATACAGAGAACTGCTATTTGGTGAAGGACACTAGGTGACTGAAATCTGGCTGCTTCTTGCTGAGATGGATGCAAAGAAAAAAGGCACTCCTTGAGAAGCTATATACATCTCTGTCCACAGAACCACAGATCAGCAATTAAGTTATAATGTGTAACTTGCATGACATTAAAGCTACTGAATGCTTTAAAAATGCTGTTAAGAGCATTTTGTATAGCTCTAGGAACCCCTTGGTGGATATTTCATCTTTTTGAGAGAGATTGTGTATCCAACAAGATACTAAAGAGCTAATCCTCTACAAAACATGAGAATTTCAAGAAAGTCAATTGCAAAAGTTCTGAAAAGTTTTGGACTTAGTGTATAGACTGGAATGGTTTGGGCTGCATTTTGTTCCCCTTAATGATCTTTTCTTCCATAATAAGAGGTAATACAGTATCGGACAGGCAATCTGTTTATCTTACTGCTACCTTCTGTAATACCGGATGTTAGGATGACAAGGGAAAACCAACCACTTCATGTGGTGGCTTCCTCGGATCTAATTTTTTCTCTTACTGTGTTCTCATCTTTTCCTTAATTGAACTCATACATGCTAGCTATGCAGCTGTTTCTCTCCAGTACTTCTTAGAAAAGCTGTTCTTAAGTGGTGTTCTCTAATTCCTTAACTGAACTCTTGCATGTTTTTCAAATGGGTATTTTCTTTCTTTCTAATGACCCTTAAGATAACTATTGACTGATGTGACACTAGATCTATACAGAAAATAAATGACCCCCATAATGTCTGTCTTTTTTCCACATGCTCTGATAGTGGCATGCATGTTTCTTTTCATCTCATCACTTTGACAAAAATTGCTTATGCAGGTATTTTCTCCTCTTCAAGCTTCAACTGAAATCTGAAACTGAGCTTTCTGCTGAATCTTTGGTATCATTACAGAATTTCTCCAACATGAAGTCTTCATTATAATTTAGAATGTGTATATAGCATTTGCTTTTGAATGTAAGATCCTAGAGTAAGAGATTTTTTCCTTGATGTGTAGACATAAGTTATCTTTCCTCCTTGCTTCTGTTACTGTGGGTGACAAATTGTGACTCAAAGCTGCCCTCTGCTTATTCTGAGGCTGGAAATAAGCTCCTTTTCATGGAGCAGCTTACTTGCTGCTTTGCACCTCACCAACTACTCCAGTCATTGAGTGGGAAAGGTGAAACTATGGCTCTTCTCATTCCCTGTCCCTCTGGATCCCTTCTCCGCACAGTAGCTTGCACTACAGAATATCAGGTGATTCTTTCCCCCTTTTTTATAGTCTGAGTCACATGAGCAGGGAAGTAACAGAGACTTTGTTTTCCCTCCAGTGAGACGGAGGACTATGATAATCTTGCTCTCTACATTGAATGGAAAAGCACCTCATGCACAAAAATATTCCTGTTACTGGTCACCCACTTTCTGATCTAGAATCATTCTAACACTATGCATTTTCTAAATCACAGTTTTTTTGGGTTTTTTTTAGTGTTGTACAGTTGGTACATTTGCAAAATAATCAGTTAACCTAAAGTGCTTTTTGGGTTTTTTTTTGCTTTTTACTATTGCTTCTCTTCCTCTCTTTTGCATCTCCAGCACTATATAGTACAAGAATCTACTCAGACACAACGAGAGATTGACTCTTACCGAGAGGGGGTAGGGGCTATAGGGGAGAAGAGGGCACTCAGATATTGCAGTAATGGGTGCCAATATAAGTCCCTGAAGAGAGAAAGTCCTTCTTGAAAACTGCCTTCCTCTGGACAAGTGCTCCTTCTAGGATAGGAACAAATGTGGCAGGATCATGAATTGATGAAGTTCAACTTCATCCTGCTGAGTGTCTTGAGTTTGAAAAATCTCATGAAGTTTCTTCTATTTCTAGCTGAACTCGCAATAGCACCTTTTTTTGAGGGTGTGTGGGGTAGGGGGAGGTAATATTTTAACAATTCTGCTTCCATGCCTGAGCAGGGACCCAGAGATGCAGGGACCCAGAGATAAAACAACTCCTGGCAAACCAAATTTGTTAAACTTCAAAAGCGTTAGGGTTGAGATCCTCTTGATTCTTCACAGGTTAAATAAAGTGGAATTAGTAAGAGAGATGTGGAAATTGTTATGAATATAATTTATTACAGTGGTGTGGAAATAATGAATGTATTATGTTAAAGTTAATAAGGCTCAACAGCTGTATAATCTGAATGGTTAAATTTCTTTAGTTCATGTATACTATTGACAAAATAAAAAGGTTTTCAAAGAACATTAAGTTCATATTTTGGATGAAATTTTGAGCATGTGGGGGAGTGGGAAGAAGCGTTATATTGTTATCCAATGCAGTTCTTCTGTTTCACTTGTATTAACAAATTCCATGGTCTTGATACATTCTGACTAGCCTCAGAATATTGTTTTATTGTCCTAAATTAAACTTCAGAGCAGGAAAGTAATGAAAATTAGGACTCTCTACATCATTCGAGATTGTGGGCCAGATTCTAAGCTGGTGTAAATTGGCATAGCTCTACTGAAATCAGTGGAGTTACATCAATTTTGGTTTTGAGCCTCAGTGTGAAGGAAATGTGGCCCTTTGTGGCTGATAAGGGTGCATATTTTGGAGCCCATTTTTTCTGAGCATATATCTGTCCTTCTGTTTCCGTCATACCCATCTTATTAGGAAACAAAACATGTATCAAGTGAGACTTAGACTTTCTACATTGGCTCTGAGCCATGCTATCCACTTGGAGTATGCTGTGCCATAGTTGGTCAAAGCAGCTGCCTACTAAACAGAAGATCCCGGGCTCAAACCTGGGCAGTGCCTGGAGCAGGGTAAAGCCATTGGACCAATGGTTGTGGTGGAGTCTGACCATTTTAAAATCGAGATTGGGTGTTTCCTGCTCCAGGAATTATTTTGGGAAGTTCTATGGCTAGTGTTATAAAGGAGGTGAGACCAGATGATCACAATAGTCCTTTCTTTGTCTTGGAATCTATGAAACAGTTCCCTCCCACACACACATTTATTTATCACCAATCAATGTAATATTTAAGCATAAATTTCCCCCTTACACTTCTGGTTGTACTCCTAGAGAGATTACTGGTTTCCAGACATTCTTGGAGACTGGTATTGATCTGGAACTGGAATCTATTTTTTTTCAATCCCTGTTTAAATGTCAGTCAATTAATACTCATATTGAGGGCATAAAGTATGAGGCAGAAGAGTAGATAGTATTATATAAGGACAGACACTTTGTTCGTCTGGTTTTGACTTTTCACTCTGTTTAATATTAGTTTCTCCTTCTGAATTCATTTGTCAAAAAAGAATTACAATAAATGTCTTCAATGATTTTCACTTCCTACAGGCAGTTCTGACTTATCACTAGGTACCCCCATATCTCAACACATAATTTTCACTTAAACATCATTCACATCAGTATTGCAGAAAAAGGAGATGGTTTTTAGAGCCTCCCCAATCCCCAAAATGAAATGCCATGAGCATTGAGCAAAAAATGCTATTTTAACATTTCCAACAGAACCCAGTGAAACAATTCTATGGGCAGCACTAGTCTGGCAGAAATACTGTACCAACTGCATCTATCTTCAGCATATGATGGCAAAATGCACCCTGTTCCTGTTTAAATGCCCATGTTTTCAATAGATCAGGCAATCACTGGGCCTGACTTTCACAGAATCATAGAAGATTAGGGTTGGAAGAGACCTCAGGAGGTCATCTAGTCCAACCCCCTGCTCAACGCAGGACCAACCCCAAATAAATCATCCCAGCCAGGGCTTTGTCAAACTGGGCTTTAAAAACCTTTAAGGATGGAGATTCTACCACCTCCGTAGGTAACCCATTCCAGTGCTTCACCACCCTCCTAGTGAAAAAGTTTTTCCTAATATCCAACCTAGACCTCCCCCACTGTAACTTGAGACTATGGCTCCTTGTTGTGTCATCTGCCACCACTGAGAACAGCCTAGCTCATTCCTCTTTGGAACCCCCATCCAGTAGTTGAAGACTGCTATCAAATCCCAACTCGCTCTTCTCTTCTGCAGACAAAATAAGCCCAGTTCCTTCAGGCTCTCCTCATAAGTCAAGTCCCTCAGACTCCTAATCATTTTCATTGCCCTCAGCTGGACTCTCTCCAATATGTCCACATCCTTTCTGTAGTGGGGGGCCCAAAACTGGATGGAATCTCCAGATGTGGCCTCACTAGTGCCGAATAGAGGAGAATAATCACTTCCTGTGATCTGCTGGCAGTGCTCCTACTAATGCAGCCCAATATGATGTTAGCCTTCTGGGCAACAAGGGCACACTGTTGACTCATATCCAACTTCTCGTCCACTGTAATCCCCAGGTCCTTTTCTGCAGAACTGCCACTTAGCCAGTCGGTCCCCAGCCTGTAGCAATGCATGGGATTCTTCTGTTCTAAGTGCAGGTCTGTGCACTTGTCCTTGTTGAACCTCATCAGATTCTTTTAGCCCAATCCTCCAATTTTCTAGGTCACTCAGCCTATCCCTACCCTCCAGTATATCATAGAATCATAGAATAACAGGGTGGGAAGGGACCTCAGGAGGTCATCTAGCCCTACCCTCTGCTCAAAGCAGGACCAATCCCCAATTTTTGCCCCAGATCCTTAAATGGCCGCCTCAGGGATTGAACTCACGACCCTGGGTTTAGCAGGCCAATGCTCAAACCACTGAGCTATCCCTCCCCGACAGCTTAGTGTCATCTGCAAACTTGCTGAGGATGCAAAGCATCCCATCATCCAGATAGTTAATGAAGATGAACAAAACCGACTCCAGGACAGACCCCCTGAGGCACTCTGCTTGATACCGGCTGCCAACTAGACATCGGGCCGTTGATCACTACCCATTGAGACCGATGATCTAGCCAGCTTTCTATCCACTTTATAGTCCATTCAATCAATCCATACTTTTTTTAACTTGCTGGCAAGAATACTGTGGGAGACCATATCAAAAGCTTTGCTAAAGTCAAGGTATATCACATCCACCACTTTCCCCATATCCAGAGAGACAGTTATCTCATCATAGAAGGCAATCAGGTTGGTCAAGCATGACTTGCCTTTGGTGAATCCACGTTGACTGTTTCTGATCACTTTCCTCTCCTCCAAGTGATTCAAAACTGATTCTTTGAGGACCTGCTCCTTGATTTTTCCAGGGACTGAGGTGAGGCTGACCGGTCCGTAGGTCCCTGGATTCTCCTTCTTCCCTTTTTTAAAGATGGGCAATACATTTGCCTTTTTACAATCGTCTGGGACCTTCCCTGATCACCACAAGTTTTCAAAGATAATGGCTAATGGCTCTTGAATCACACCAGCCAATTCCCCCAGCACCCTTGGATGCATTAGATCCAGCCCCATGGAAAAAGTATGTCCAGCTTTTCTAAATAGTCCTTAACCTGTCCTTTCACCACTGAGGGCTGCTCACCTCCTCCCCATACTGTGCTGCCCAGTACAGTTGTCTGGGAGCTGACCTTGTTTGTGAAGACCCAGGCAAAAAAAGCATTAAATACTTCAACTTTTTCCACATAATCTGTCACTAGGTTGCCTCCCCCATTTAGTAAGGGTCCCACACTTTCCCTGACCACCTTCTTGTTGCTAACATACCTGTAGAAACCCTTCTTGTTACTCTTCACATCCCTTGCTAGCTGCAACTCCAATTGTGCTTTGGCTTTCCAGATTACGCTCCTGCATGCTTGAGCAATATATTTATACTCCTCCCTAGTCATCTGACCAAGTTTCCACTTCTTGTAAGCTTCCTTTTTGTGTTTAAACTCACCAAAGATTTCTCTGTTAAGCCAAGTTGGTCGCCTGCCATATTTGCTATTCTTTCTGCACTTTGGGATGGTTTGTTCCTGTGCCCTCAATAAGGCTTTCTTTAAAATATGGCCAGCTCTCCTGGACTTCTTTCCCCTCATATTAGTCTCCCAGGGGATCCTGCCCATCAGTTCCCTGAGGGAGTCAAAGTCTGCTTTTCTGAGGTTCAGGATCCGAATTCTGCTGCTCTTCTTTTTTCCTTTTGTCAGGATCCTGAACTCGACCATCTCATGGTCACTGCTGCCCAGGTTGCCACCCACTTCTACTTGCCCTACCAATTCTTCCCTGTTTGTGAGCAGCAGGTCAAGAGGAGCATGGCCCCTAGTTGGTTCCTCCAGGACTTGCACCAAGAAGTTGTCCCCAACACTCTCCAAAAACCTCCTGGATTGTCTGTGCACTGCTGTATTGCTCTCCCAGCAGATGTCAGGGTAATTGAAGTCCCCCATTAGAACCAGGGCCTGTGATCTGGAAACTTCTGTTAGTTGTCCGAAGAAAGCCTCATCCTCCTGGTCTGATGGTCTAGAGCAGACACCCACCATGACATTGCCCTTGTTGTTCTCACCTCTAAACTTAACCCAGAGACTCTCAACAGGCTTTTCTCCAGTTTCCATCATGGAGCGCTGAGCAGTCATACTGCTCTCTTACTTTATGAGGTGCTAAGTGCCCTCAGGGATGTCAGTGGAAGTGGAGGGTTGTCAGTATTCATAGGATTTTGCCCATTTTCCTTTGGTATCATAGCGGATAGTGTTTCTACGTATTAGTGTATCCAATGACCGCCATTTAACTAGGACTCAAATATGGACTCCAATAGGTTTCCTAGCATTCCATGTTCAATGAGAAATATCAGCAATGTTATTGATTAACAGTAGTCTGTTAATCACTGCAAAAGGCCGTGGTTAATTTCTTTCCAGTTAACCGCCTTGCAGTTAGGATAATACAAAATGGTGTAATCAGTCAGTATCTCCCTCCCCACTTTAATTTCTATATGACGATTTACACATTCCATTTCTCAGAAGGCCAAAACTTGCTCGACTGGGGGCAAGTTTTTCAACGGCACTTAAGTGACTTAAGCTCCTAAATTAATATGTAGATTGCTGTACACCTGCCATTCCCCAGTGAGATAAATGTTATTTGTTGGTGCTCAAAGCTTCTGAAACTCAGACCATTTTAGGAGCCTAACTTAAGGCATTATAGGCTTGAAAATTTTAACTTTCACACATATCCAAAGCTTATCTGAACCATTTTGGACTAGAGATCTCATTCCCCAGATAATTACCTCATTTCCACATGTAAATATTCACTTTTCTGCATAAATGAAGATTTTTTTTTTGCCTGGTAGAACGGTACTAATCTGATCCAGAATAGTTTACCCCCAGCTCTAGTTAATAGCTAGAGTGCTCTTCCAAAACACAATTATTCCATAGCAGTGCAGATATCTGATTTTATTGGATTGGGGTAAGTTAATGAGATATCTGGATGGACTTTTATTTTCATGGGTAAGGTCAGCACACTTAGTGGTCAACATAGAAACTGCCATAGCTCAAACTGAGAAACTGTCAAAATCTTGCTTCAATTAGAAGCTTCAGTAGATGCTGGGGTATAGAAATTTTGAATAATTTCATATGTAAGTGATTAAATGCGTGTGTTCAGAGATATTACACTGAATATACACAATGCAGAGCCATCTGTGAGAAGAGTCTTTGACATAAAAGATTAAACACTGTGCAGGCGAAGAAAGAATCCCATTGGAATATCTTGCACAATTGGACACTTATGTTCAAGTGCACACAGTAGCATGCGAACTGAAAAAGAGGCACGGATTAATCTATTTAATCAAACCTCCGTCAGTTTTATATATTGTGACAGGGTTGGGCCAGATGGCTACAGAACAGTGATAGAAGGCAGATATATTTGCCCCGGGTTAAGTATGTCCCTTTTCCCTGGGTAAGGTAACAGAGAAGGTTTTTATTTTTTTTTTGAAACAGAAAAGAAGTTTATTTGTAACACTTACAAGAATTACCAGAGGAAACAAAACAAACTATGCAACAAAACAATGCAAACAGAAGGTATAACACAGCAGCTTTTAGGAGGGAGAAGTGTTCAGGCTAGCCTGGGCCCAGAGGGGGGGGGGGCTTCCTCGACACTCGTGGTCTTCCACCCTCCTGAGTTACCTGGTGGCCTAGAGCGGGGGTCTTCCTTGACACCCGTGGTCTTCCACCCCATCGAGTTACCTAGTGCCGTGCCCAGTGTCACCGATTATCCCTCTCCTGAGAGTGCCCAGCAAGATGGGCATGGCTGCGGGGTGGGCGATTTAGGGGTGGGGGGTGTAGACACCCGTGTATTATAGGACCCCTCCTAGATGACAGTAATGATGGTATCCACAGCGGCAACGGCTGGGGCTGGCGTCTCTCGCTCTTCCCCTCAATTAAAGGGTCAGACGGAGGGAACCGGACGGGGTCACCGAGCAGAGAACCCCGGACAGCGCCCACCACTCCTCGAAGGCGTCAAGGGAGTCAGTGGACGCCACCCAGAGGAACTCCGCCCGGATACGTGAATGTACTGAGGATCGGAAAAAGGCCCTACAATCGCAGGACGCTTCATGGGCCAACCTCCCCTCTCTGGTTTTATAAATGGCTGTTTTAGCCAAGGCTAGGAGGAGGTTAACCAGGAGGTCTCGCGATTTTGTGGGGCCACGGATGGGGAGTGTATAGATAAAAACGTGAGGGGAGAAATGAAGCCAAAAGCGCAATAGGATATTTGTAAGGAGCCGGAAAAGGGGCTGCAATCTGGCACACTCTAAATATACGTGCGCCAGGGTTTCCCTCACATTACAAAAAGTATCCGGGATGGGGGTAAACCGTGTCAGAAACACGCCCGTGCTCACAGCTCCATGAAGGAACCGCCAACTGATGTCCCCAACGGGCCTCGGGACCAAGGTGAAATACAGGCTGGTCCATCGAGGTTGCTCACCCTCCAAAGGTGGCAGGAGGTCCCGCCACTTTGTATCAGGGTGGGACACCAGGGTGTAGGCGTGAAGGGTGTGAAGCGTGAGTGTGTATAAATATTTCCGTGATGCAATTTGAAGACTGACCGACTGCAGTTCATGCAGCCGGCTTGCAGTGAAAGGGTGAGGGGTTTGTTGGGATCGGCAGGGTAGGGGCCCAATGGAAAAGTCCAGCGGGTCTGGGGTAGAGGATGGGCGGGGTGCGCCCTCGCGCAAGGCTCGGTTGACATAAGCCCGAGCAGCGGGGGTCAAGGCGGCCTTCACCTCCTGAAGTACGTGCTGGGGGGTACGAGGGCTAGAGAGCCCCATGCGCCGAGCGAGCGTCAGGGGATCCAGCCAGTCTCTCCGGTTGTAGTCCAGGAGGTCTCCAACCCTCGTGACTTCCGCCAGGACCAACCTCTGGTGCACCGAGCGGGACTCCGCCACCTGCACACGGAGTTGGGGATTGTGCAGCAGGGGCTCCGTGAGGAGATCTGCTCCCCCGGTGGCCGCCACGGACCTGGTCGTTAGAAACAGTTTCCAGGTCCGGAGGAGGTCCTGGTAGAAGACCGGCAGCCCGGAGAGGTCTCGTGGAAAACCTCTCGTGGAAAACCTCTCGGACAAAGATAAAAGAGCTGCTGGTCATATCAGAGCCCTTGGAAGCGGCGCAGGAAGGCGTGCGCCAGTATGCTCCACGCCGAACTACGTGCACTATAAAAGAGCCTCTGCAGGGCCTGGAGGCGGAAAACGCGGACCTGAGTGTACAGACACTTCAGGCCCTGCCCTCCTTCCTTCAGGGGCAAGTGGAGAACTCCAACAGGGGCCCAGTGCATTCCTGACCAAAAGAACTCTAGAATCAATCTCCTGAGGTGGGTCAGGAAACCCAGGGCCGGGGCTAGGGTGTTGAGCCGGTACCAGAGCGTGGACAGGACTAGTTGCTTAAGCACCAGGGCTCTCCCTCAGAGGGAGAGACATCGGAGTAGCCTCGTCCATTTCCGGAGCCGCTCTATCACCCCACCCTCTAAATTTTGCCAGTTCTCCGGCGGGGAAGGGTGCATGGTGGAAAGGTAAACGCCGAGATAGAGCAGTGGACCCTCACTCCACCGGATGGTCTGAAGCGCGGGTGGGAGGGAGTTCACCCGCTGCCAGTCCCCCACCGCCAAGCCAGAGCTCTTGACCCAGTTGACTCGGGCGGAGGAGGCTGCCGAATAGATGTCCTGGCATGCCTCCACTCGCGCCAAGTCGCCCGGGTCCTGGACCATGAGGAGTACGTCATCGGCGTATGCCAACAGGACCAGCCGCAGCTCCGACTCTCGCAGCACCAACCCTGTCATCCGCCTGTGGAGGAGACAGAGGAAAGGCTCGATCGCCAGAGCGTACAACTGGCCCGAGAGGGGGCACCCCTGCCGCACTCCTCGCCCGAAGCTGACTGGTTCAGTCAGGGTCCAGTTGAGCCTAACCAAACATTCCGCGGAGGCATACAGCACCCGGAGAAAACTCACAAACTGAGGTCCAAATCCAAATGCCTGCAGAGTGCTCAGGGAGGTACCCATGGTCTACTCTATCAAACGCCTTCTCCTGATCAAGAGACAGGAGGGCGAACGACAGACCATCTCTCCGCCCGAGTTCCAAAAGGTCTCGGACTAGAAAGAGGTTGTCAAAAATGCTGCGACCTGGGACAGTATAGGTCTGATCTGGGTGGATCACGTCCACCATCACGGACCCTAGCCTCAGCGAGATTGCTTTCGCTACGATTTTGTAATCCGTGCTAAGGAGTGAGACGGGACGCCAGTTTCGTAAATCACGGAGGTCCCCCTTCTTCGGCAGGAAGGCGAGCACCACTCGCCTGCACGACAGAGGGAGGACCCCGCTCTGCAAGGACTCAGCCCAGACAGTGACTAGGTCTGGGCCGAGGATGTCCCAGAATGCGCGGTAAAACTCCACGGTCAGCCCGTCCATGTCCGGAGATTTATTGGTGGGCATGCGACGGAGGGCTTCCGAGAACTCGGCCAGGGTGAGAGGCAGCTCTAGTCGGTCTCGGTCACCCACACTGACCGTGCGGAGTTCCTCCCAGAGCACCCTGCAAGCACCAGGATCGGTCGGATCCGGGGAGAAAAGGCTTGTATAGAAGTCATGGGCCCTCCCACACATCTCCTCCGGATCCATGAGAGGGGTGCTGTCTTCCGCAAGAAGGCAGGTGACGTGTTTCTTGGCCCCCCTCATTTTTTCCAGGGCATATAAGAAGCAGGAGCCGCAGTCCATCTCCTGAAGGAGGCAGATGCGGGACCGAACGAAGGCACCTCGGGCCCGGAGCTCCTCCCGCTTTTCCCGGCACACTCCGCAGAGGGACGGGTCCTCGGGGTTGGCAGCCAGGCGCCTCTCCATCTCTAAGACCTCCCGTTCCAAGTGCTCTATCGCCGCATTTCTCCATCGGCCAGTGCCCCAAGTGTAGTCACGGCAGAAGAGCTTGGCGCGCACCTTCCCAAGATCCCACCATTGCCGCAACGAGGGAAATGCACGCCACTGCTCTCGCCAGGCCAGCCAAAACTCCCGGAAGGACGTCACGAAGCTCTCGTCCTCCAATAGGCTGTTGTTAAAGTACCAATAGGCCGGCCCCGGTCTCTCTGCATGGAGGGAGACTGTTATGGTGACTAAATGATGGTCGGAGAATGGGGCTGGCCGAATGGCAGAGGAGTGGGCCTGTGAAAGATGGAAACGGGATAAGTAAATATGGTCCAACCGAGAGTGGTGTGACCGATGGGCCTCCACCCGGACAAAAGTGAACGTGGAAGTGTCATCTGGGTGATGGTCACGCCAGACGTCCACTAGGGAGTGATGCTCAACTAGTCCTCGGAGAATATTCGCGGCAGCCGGGCTCAGCTCGGCCCCTGAGCGGTCCCATTCCTCGAGGGTGGTGTTAAAGTCCCCTCCCAGGACCAGGCACTCGTGCGAATCTAGGGTGCCGAGAAAGTCGGACATCCGCTGATAGAATTGTGGCCGCTTTGAGCTCGTTTGCGGGGCATAGATGTAAACAAGATTGACCACGAGCCCCTCCATACGGACTCAAAGGTGCAACAGGTGGCCCGGCACGGCCTCAGTGACCCCTAGCACCTCGGGCCATAGGTTGGGGGAGAACAGGGTCGCCACTCCAGCCTTATGGGTCTCCTGCATGAAAAATACAGAGTACCCCCCTTCCTGAAGGTAAGAGAGCACCTGGGACCTGATTTCTTCTCCAGCTTGTTGGCTGTGTACCAGGCTTCCGGCAGGCCGAGATAAGAAAGGAATTCCAAACAGACAGCAAAACGGCTGGGTCTGGGGGCTTCCACTCCTCCCTCCGGATAGCAAAATCGGCAATCTCCCTCCCCCCCCTCCTCCGGGGATTTCAGCTGAGGCAAATAGCTGCACCCGAAAGCAGGTGGGGGGGGGTGCTGGCGGCAAGCTGGAGGCCGACCAGCACTGAAACGGCAGCAAGAAAAAAAAAATGACAAAAAATCAAAAAAGCGTCCGGCCCGGTCGGGGGGGAAACTAAGGCAAAATCAAAAAGTAAGAAAAATCCAGGCCAGGGGGCTTTAGGAAAGGATAGAAAGCAGATAGCTCAGGAGCAAGCGAGGGACGGTCCCGTTTCCCAACAGGGAATGTTCCAGAACAATCAGGAACTTTCTGGAAACAATTAAGACAGACAGGCTGATTAGAACACCTGCCACCAATCAAGAAGCTGCTAGAATCAATTAAGGTAGGCTAATCAGGGCACCTGGGTTTAAAAAGGAGCTCACTCCAGTTTTTGGAGCACGTGTGAGGAGCTGGGAGGAAGAGGCTGAGAGTGAGAATACGTACTGTTGGAGGACTGAGGAGTATAAGCATTATCAGACACCAGGAGGAAGGTTCTGTGGTGAGGATAAAGAATGTGTTGGGAGGAGGCCATAGGGAAGTAGTCCAGGGAGTTGTAGCTGTCACACAGCTGTTCCAGGAGGCACTCTAGACAGCTGCATTCCACAGGGCCCTGGGCTGGAACCCGGAGTAAAGGGCGGGCCCAGGTTTCCCCCAAATCCTCTCTGGTCAGACACAGGAGAAGCTGACCTGGACTGTGGGATCACGAAAACGGCCAAGCTGAGGGCTGCCATGAATCTCCGAGGCGAGCAAATCTGCCAATAAGTGCAAGACCCACCAAGGTAGAGGAGGAAATTAGTCACTATGTATGTATATAATGACTAAGATATACATACACACATGCATGCTGTCTATTCATATCTGGCTATTTTGTAAACTGAAACAACATCTGCAGGTAGGAAACAGCCAGTTCTTTTACTTATCAGAAGAATCTATTTGTTTGCTTTCTAATCACAGTGGAATCCAACAGATTAAACCCAACATGCACACTAATAATTATCCCAGATTCCTCTTTATCAAAGTATGTAAATCTGTCCCCTTTCATCAGTCACACTAATTTCCAACACCATCATTCTCTAATATTTTTATAAGCTCTTGAGTCAATACAGTCAATACTCAGAATTATATTACTCGGCCTGGGAAGGTAAGAAATGTATTCAAAAAATTAAAAGGCAGCTGTTCAGCATCTGTTAAAGCTAACTAAATATTTACAGGCAACACGTATGAATGGGATTGTTGATTTAAAAAGTAAAATAGTTGTTCTTCACTTACAAGGGCATTCAAATCTTCTTGGAAAAGCATGAGCAGCTGAGTAGAAAGTGAACAATTTAAAGTATTCCACTGTACATATCATTTTAAAATGCATTTTATAGAACTTTCCTTGGGGTAATGCTTTTCCTCCAGATGGCCACCATCTAATACCAATCTATTTGCATTAATTTGTGGAATTATGCCCTCTTACTGCCAGACACTTCCTGGAAGACAGAAGTTCATCTTGTTTTGATGAAAGTATCTATAAATAACATGGACAGTTAGACCACAAAAGACAATATTTTAATAAAGAAATTCTGCTTCTTTCACTTCATGTGTCTGAGACTGGTTAATATGCTGGGATATTTAATGTGTTATTCTATTAGAAATGACAATTATTGTTTATTACAAAACTAACCTTGAAGTCAAGTGCTAATAAGGATAATATATTTTCATATTGAAGCGCCCTTCATTCAAAACATTGCAAACTATAGAATACACTTCTCCCATCATGGAAATGTAGCCGTTTTATGTGGCATACAGCAAAACACCACAACAGTTCAGGATGAAAACGGAAGATTAAGTCAGCCATTTAAAACCTATAGGGGAATTTCAGGCAGACAGAACTTAACTGCCAAACTGGACTTATAACCAGGAGACCAGGACTCAGTCCTATTCTCTTGTTAAAAGTGCCACTGAATGTTTAATAACCACAAAGGATAAAGAATTTCATCTGATAAATGGACCTCTAAGAACAGCAGACAGACAGTCCTAACATCATACAGAGACATTATTGAAAGAGTGAGTGCCACCTGTTGAATCACCCCCTCAGCCTGCAGTGCCTAGGTTTTCCTCTGAAGTCTCCCCCTGACGCACTAATAGAGGCTGATCCTGCTTAGTTTATAAGACTGGATGAGATCACATGCATAAGCAGTTTGGCTGCAAGGTGGTATAGATCCCTAACTTTGGAAGTGCCTAAGTGACTTAGGGACTTATATCTCTGATTTTCAGAATGAATTTGGCACCGAAGTCATGTAGGCACTTTAAAAATATCCCCTTTATTCCCAGACTTGGCCTTTGGCTCTGAGAAGGTCAGAGTGTGCTGTTTAGGTCCAGCCTTCAAGGTGAACTTTTTGGAATCATCATTACTAATTATCTGTATTGCAGTAGCACCTAGAGGCCCTAGACACTGCACATACACACAGTAAAAGATAGTCCATGCCCTGGAAAGTTCACAGTCTACACAGACAAAGGGTAAGTGAAGCACAGAGAGGTGAAGTGACTTCGCCAAGCTCATAGAGCAGGTCTGTATTGGAGCTGAGAATACATTCCAGGTCTCCTATGTGCCAGTGGAATATGCTATCCTTTGGGCCGTGCTGCCTCTATACTGAATATTTATTCTAAAATAATATCACCGCCATACCAGGCTTTCTGCTACTTCTCAAGCTAAATTCCTAATAATTGTCAAAATATTTGCTTCCATAGTATGCAGTCTGGTACAATGTACACTGATGTAGGCATATTGGTTATGATTTACCTGGTGTACATTGCATGCCCATCGTCACCGTATAGGTTAATTTAATTAACAGCTGCAGGGTCAGGCAGGGATTTTCCCCAGCCTTGTTCAGTGGGCAGGATTCCATAAGTGGTGCATTATTGAAGTTTCATGCTATCCTCTGAAGCATTTCTCAATGACCACTCTATAGATTGAATTCTTGGACCCTAATCTGGGACAGCATGTAAGTAGTCCACAAAAGCTTATGCTCTAATACATTTGTTAGTCTCTAAGGTGCCACAAGTACTCCTGTTCTTTTTGTGGATACAGACTAACGTGGCTGCTACTCTGAAACATGTAAGTATGTGTTTGATAAACCCATTGTCTTGTCTGTCTGTCTCCTCCTTCCCCTGGTTCTTCTAGTTCTGCATTATCTTTCCTGCTCAGTGCTGCTTTGATTCTATTCCATTTTGCTCTTCCAAGACTGGATATTTTTGGTCAAATACATCCATGGTTTCTCCTCATAAGTGCCATAGTTTTAGAAAGCAGTATTATAAGATATGCTCCTCCACTGTATTCATATTGCACATACTGTTTGATTCAGAAAAAATACTTAGGTTCCCTCTTGACCATATTTTGAAACAGAAAACAAGCATTAAAAATAACAAAAACAAGAGCCAAACATAATAAACCCTGAGAAAAAATATCAACCATATTAGAGCCTTACAGTTAGGCATGACAGGTAAGTATTTCTTTTGCTTCGAAGACCCCAGTAAATCAAAACAATGGGGCTGATGGCATGGTATAATTGTCTCTGATATGCTGCAGTGAGTATTATTTATGGTTGTTTATAAAATACGCTGTCAGAACGGCAGGCTGCCTAGGACCTTAGCACTATTTATGGTTTCGCCTGCCTTCAGATGCCCTTTGGCATACCAAATTAAAAAAATAAAATAAAACTTCCAACTCCAAGTTGCATGTAAGGAGGCTCTGTCCTCCAAGCACATCTTCAGAAAACAAGAATGGTTGCACTCTGTATCAATCACTTACATTTAAACTAGTCCCAGAATAATAATTTATTATGAGAATTGTTTACAATTTACATGCAATTCCCCACCACACCCGTCGACATAAGGTCACGGTCTGTACTGACTTATACGATATGCAGGTCCTCCTAGGGAGCTGCAGTAGGGCTGTGTTGGATGTAAGTCAGCAATAAATCTGGCCAGAAGCTTGGGCTTGTCAAAGATGCCTAAGGGAATTAGACACCCAGCTCCTACTCAAGACAGACAGTGTCTCACTGAATAGGAGCTGGGTGCCTAATTCCTTTAGGCTTTTTAAAAATCCCAACCTAACTGTTTTGATTTACAGGTTGTTGTTTTTTCCTGAATGGGTTTTTATACAGAATGGTAACTCTCCTGTTTCTCAAACTCCACTTCTATTTATTTATTTATAATAAATTTTAGGCATTTCAAAAGACTTCAGGTTTCACACTCTTTTCAAAAAGGCTTTAAGCAAATTGGAGTTTACAAGTTTATTAAATACCAGCCACATTGTTTTTTAGCTATTCTCTTCCCTCAGAAATTTTAATTTGGCAGCTGAATTTAGATACAAAAAAAGGATGCAAGATAGATGGAGCTGTTTGATTTGTAACACATCTGAAGTTGTGAGAAGCAGTACCCATGTGATCAGAGGAGATGGATTTGAAATATACACTGTAGATTTTTTTGAACGTTGTGACCCACAAGAAATTGTAGTAACCGCAGCCTCTTGAATCAAATCCTAAAGTGATATAAAATAAGCAGACTGATTTTTTCATAAATCCTTTCTTGTATTTTGGTTGTTTGTAGATTTCAGGCATTCTCTAATTAGATGTAATTTGTCAAGAACAAAATGCTAGTAAATAAAAGAACAAGGAAAGGTTATTTTACTTCTGGTATTCATAGCATATTTTAAAAAGAGATAAAAACTTACTGAAACTTCTGTCACCAATTATTCAAAGTCCACACAAAATATATACTGCCTGAGACATGATAAAAGAGAGCATTTTAGTTCTTTCACCTTAAAAATGGTTACTCTCTTCTAGGGATAGAGTATGGGCTAATATTCACATGCATATGATAGTCAGACCTTTGTAGCCTAATGCTTGCATGACTGACTGCGCTCATCAGCTTAATCGTCCATACATCTCTTCTCACCCAACCCTAAGTAGCTGCCACAACCAAGTGGCAAGACAAGAGACGCTCTTGGCCTTCCACTAGTGGTTAAATCAGTGAGGATTTCTTCTTCTTTTTGTACAGGACTCCAGCTGCATGTTACATATGTGCAGCTAGCCAACAATGCAGGCTATGACTAGCTCTAATGCTGGCTTTCTTACCCATTCAACTGAGGAGATGGAACAGGCATGTAGTGTGGTCAGCTAAGCTAATGCAGACCAGGGAATGTTTAAAACTTACAGACCTTTGAAACTTTGCCCAACAGTACCCCAAACTCTGCCAGAATCCTGCTTGAGCACAAGCAGTGGTTTTATTTTTACTAATACTAAGCTAGATTTTCAAAATTATTTATGTAAATTTGTGTTTGCTCTGAGGCTCGTCTAACTTGTGCTGGACAATGAACCAGCCCCAGATGTCCCCAGGACTGGAGAATGGGCTGGAAGATAACAGAAAAACAAAGGCCTCCTCTCTCTGTGCTTTGCCATCTTTAAAGGACACACTGACAATCTCCAACATCAAAGAGCTGATTATTTCCCCACTAGCTTTCACCAGCTGGTAAGACGTAGGTCCAAAGCACAGGTTGTGGAACCAAGTTCTTCTAACCCTTCTAGAGCTTCAGTAAGCAAAACCAACTTCAATTCAAGCACAGGAGACCTCATCTTATGAAGACTCTGCTCTGTAACCACAGATGCAATAGATTGGTCTGAAGCTGTATGATAGTCTTTGCAAACTACGAAGAAATTTTCTCATCAGGAGAGGCACACAAATAAGGTGCCAGGAAAAAACAAACTGGATTAAACAGGCCATCTTTTACATGGAATAAACCAACTGTTCAAGATTATGCAGAGTTTATGGTACACCATGGAATAAGATATTAGAAAAGAAACAGTTACTTACTGAAAAAGCGACAAAGAGTCCTGTGGCACCTTATAGACTAACAGATGTATTGGAGCATAAGCTTTCATGGGTGAATACCCACTTCGTCAGATGCATGTAGTGGAAATTTCCAGAGGCAGGTATAAATATGCAAGCAAGAATCAGGCTAGGGATAACGAGGTTAGTTCAATCAGGGAGGATGAGGCCCTCTTCTAGCAGTTGAGGTATGAACACCAAGGGTTATTTACTGTTACTGTGGTTGCTCAAGATATGCTGCAGATGCATATTCCACTTAGGTGTGTGAGTGCCCTGCGCACTGGAGCCAGAGAATGTTGACGAGCAGTACCCCTAGAGGTGTGGCGCTCACGCCTTTTGACCATAGACCCTGCCCTGGCTAGATGAGGTAGCACTGCCCTGACCCCACTCTGAACCCACAGAGACTAGACTCTGTAGAAAGGACAAAGGGTGAGTTGTGGAATACATATCTGCATCACATATCCAAGAACCAGTTACAGTAAGCAGCCATTTCTTCTTCTTTGAGTAGATGCAGCCATGTATTCCATTTAGGTGATTTATAAGCTGTAGCCACAGGAGGTGGAGCTCAGAGTCTATTTAAACAATGACTGCAGGACCGCCTTCCCAAAGTTTGCATCTGCTCTGAATGCCCCAATAATTACATAATGGTTTGTGAACATATGTATCAACGACCATGTGGCAGCCTTGCAAATATCTAATACTGAGACATCACTTAAAATGCTATTGACGTAGCTTGTGCTCTCACCTGTAGAGAGCATATCATCAAAGCTATTTTGTATGTAGTTTTGATGCGGGAGCTTGTTCACTTAGGGATTGTCTGTGAGGAGACTGCCTGTCCCTTCATATGGTCTTCATATGACACAAACAGATGAGGTGAAGCCTGAAAGGGTTTAGTCCTGTCCAGATAAAAGGCCAGACATTGTCTGATGTCTAACATATGAAGACGCTGCTCCTCTGAAGATGAGTGTGGCTTAAGAAAAAACACAGGCAAATACACTGCCTGGTTTAAATGAAACTGAGAGACCATTTTAGACACATTATAGGTGCAGCCACAAAGTCACTTTGTCTTTGGAGAACTGCATGTAAGAAGTCTCTGTCCTCCAAGCCTTCAACTCACACACTCTCCTAGCAGATGTTATCAGCAAGAGGAATGCAGTTTTTTGACATAAGAGAGGAAAGAAGCAGGAAGCCAGATGCTTGAACAGAGGTCGCATGAAAGCCACTAAAACAGTGTTAAGATCCTTTCAAGAATCTCACCAACATGACATTGGAAAACACCAATCTTCCATGAATAGGTAGATGAAAGGCTGAAATGCGCCCGCAGTGAAATAAGCATAAGGCCTGATGACTGAAGATGCAGCAAATACTCCAAGATGTTGTGAATATTAGCCAGCATTATCTGAGCCCTGTGGGCCAATGACCACTTTGAAAAAAAGCTTCCACTTTGACAAATCGGCCATCCTGGTAGAAGGTTTCCTATTATGGAGTATGACCTATCGAACAGATGCCAAACATTGTTCTTTCTCCTCATTCAACCACGGAGTAGCCACAGATTGATATGCACAGAGCTGAGCGCAGATGCAAAGTGTGACCATGATTCTGTGTGAGCAGGTTGAGATGGCGAGGAAGGGATATAGGAAACTGAACCAATAGTGCAAGGTCAGAAAACCTGTACTACTTTAGCCATGCTGGACAAATAAGGATGACCTTGGACAATCTGCTTTCAGCTTGAGGATGACCTGTGGAATGATCGGAATTGGAGGAAGAGTGTACAGGAGAGCTGACTGCCAACTGAGGTGGAAGGGGATGGTCAGGGAACCCACTCGAAAGCCCAGCAGATGGTATTTCCTCTTGCCCCTTCTAGTGAACAAGACAATTGTCAGGATGCCCTATGCTGCATTGATGACTTGCAGAACACTGGGCTTCAGTGACCACTCATGATTCAGGGGAAAATTAGTGCTGTCCATGAGATGATTCTGGACCCTAAGCAATTGATCAGCTATTGGAGTGATACTCTCATCAATGCAGAACTACCACAACTTGATTGCCTCTTGGCAGAGCACCCCTGAGCATGCTCCCCCATGCTTATTCAGATATTACATGGCAGTGGTATTGTCAATAATTATGGGAACTACCAAACCATGAATGTAGTCTGGGAAAAAGAAACAGGCATTGTAGATGGCTCAAAGCTCCAGCATACTGATATGCAGTGGAGATTCCTGCTATAGCAAGAGGCCAAAATCTTCAGTGACCGCAGATGTGCTCCCCAACCTATCAGGGAGGCACCAGTGGCAACAGTCCCAGTTGGTAAGGGCTGAGTGAAGGAAATGCTTTGATATACATTTCCCTGAACCATGCACTACTGAAGGAGTTGATGATCAGACAGACAGACTGAAACCAACCTATCTAGGGGGCGAAGGCTTGGACAGTAAACAGCCCTGAACCACATTAGAAGAGGGTGAAGGCACAACCTTGTGAATTGAACCACCTGCATACATGTGGACATGTGGCCTAAAAGCCTCAGGCACATACGAACTGTTGTGGTAGGTTGAGACTGCAAACCAAGACAAAGGCAGCAAATTGCCTGGAAATGGTCAGT
Source organism: Lepidochelys olivacea (assembly GCF_965140295.1). Classification (NCBI taxonomy): domain Eukaryota; kingdom Metazoa; phylum Chordata; order Testudines; family Cheloniidae; genus Lepidochelys; species Lepidochelys olivacea. The sequence goes on along the minus strand of NC_140418.1, from coordinate 68,172,371 downwards.
CAGCAGAAATGCTCTCAAACTTGTAGAGTCTATTAGGGCCCTAATTAATTTGATTTTCTGAGTGGGGACCAATGTTGACTTTCTGGTGTTTAGAATGAGACCAAGACAGTCAAGCAAGCACTGTGTAATGCATACATGAGAAAGGACTTCTTCCCTGAACCTGCCCTAGAATAGCCAGTCGTCCAGATACAAGAAGAAATGGATTCTCTTCTTCCTCAAAAAAGAAAAGGAGTACTTCTAGCTCCTTAAAGACTAACAAATTTATTTGAGCATAAGCTTTCGTGAGCTACAGCTCACTGCATCCGATGAAGTGAGCTGTAGCTCACAAAAACTTATGCTCAAATAAATCTGTTAGTCTCTAAGGTGCCAGAAATACTCCTTTTCTTTTTGCAGATACAGACTAACACGGCTGCTACTCTTCCTGAGGCACACTGTTACCACAACCATACATTTGGTAAAAATCCAGGGGGCACAAAACAGACTTAAGGGAAGGACTGTGTACTGAAAATGGCAGTTCATTACAACGAACCAGAGAAATCTTCTGTGGCTTGGGAGAATTGCCACATGGAAATAAGCATCCTAAAGGTACAGAGTAGCAAAGTAATCATTCTGAGTCAACTCAGAGAAGGTAGTTGATAGGGTGATGACACGGAACCTCATGTATCTGATATATTTGTTGCAGATGCGGAGGTCAAGAATAGGTCTTACCCCTCTCTTGGATTTTAGGAACCAGGAAGTACCAGGAATAGAAGCCCTGTCTGATGGCATCCCCCCAGGGTGGAGCCTGGGACTGTGGGACCGCTGTGCCCCCTTAACTCTCTCCAGCCTGGGCGGTCTCTCACAGTACCTTGCTAGTGACAACAGCTAGCTCCTCCAGAAGCTGTGATCACTCAGCACAACAGCATGTGGAGCCCCACACCCAGCTATATTGCATGAATGCTCCCAGAGCCACTAATGAATCACTCAGAGAAAGTACCAGAGCCAAATCCCCCCAGCTCCCCGCACTGTACCCAGGAGTATGCCATCTTCCACTGCTCAAGATAGGCCATGCAAATTTATTAACTGGTTCACCTCTTCATCAATGGAAAGTGGACATACATCAGTCTTTGTCAAAAGCTGAGCAGATTTGCCCCATACTTCATACAAACTCACTGGTAAAGATAAACAATTAAACAAATTTATTGACTATAAAAGGTAGATTTTAAGTGACATTAAGTGATGTTCAGGCAAAAAGTCAGAGTTAGTTACCAAAAGAAATAAAGTATAAGCACATAGTCTAAACTCTCAACCCTGTTAGACTGGACAGCAACTAGATTAAGCAGTTTTTCTCACCCCACTGGATATTGCAGTCCTTAATATACAGGTTTATTCCTTAAACCTGGGCCAATCTCCTCTGTTGGAGTTTTGTCTTCTACCCAGGGTCTTGGTTGCTTACAGTGTATGTGAGCGCAGGAGAAGGGTCCCATATGTGTCCACTCTGTCTGTTTTATACCTTCAGTCCAGGTGCTTGGAAAAAACAAGTCCAGGCACGTCTGGGGGCATCACTGAATCTCTCCAAGCAAGGTTGAACAATTCCCCTGGTGTGGCCTCATGCAGGCAAGTCATTGCATTGTAGTTCCCTTGCTGGACAATGGCTGTTGATGGGTCGTTTCACACCTCACCCAGGTGTTGGTAACTTTCCTTGTTGTTGCCTCTGGGGAACTAATATCTGCTTGATTCCCCAATTTACAGCATGTTTTAGTGACAACCATACAACACAATTCTCATAAGTTCACATGCATTAATGATACACACATATGGATAGAGAAATGACTTTCCACAGACCGTAACCTTTCTCCTGATACCTTACCAGGCATGCTCTATATGTAATATCACAACTATATACAGATGAGGAATATGGGGGTTACAGGGTGCTCCTTCGAAGTACAGAATGTCACACCCTGATCCCGGTGTTCCACAGGAACTTCCTCCACTGCTTCCAAGGCCAGTAAAGAGCAGACCTGTTTGAGGAGCATTATCTCATGAGAGGGATCTCTTGAAGAGGAATGGAGAGGAAAGATGGGAGAAAGGAAGAGTGGAGTCGAACTGGATGGAATAGCCCGATATGATAGTGCTTAGGATACAGATGTCAGTTGTAATTGAGCCCCAAACATTGTTAAAGCTAGCCAGCCTGTCCCTGAATAGAGACGGGGTAAAAGAAGTGATGATTGGACCACTGCTCTGGACCAAGAAGTCAAAACGGATGCTTGGAGGACACCAGGGGAGGCCTTGTCAACTGGCTAAACCCTGGACCCAACTGCCTTCTCCCCTGGGATCTATGCCCCTTTCTGGAGTAATCCTACTGTGTTAAGAGAAGAAAAGGCTGCCCAAAGATGAGCTGCAGATGTTATTGTTGCTGCTGTTGGCCACCAAAGTGATGCCTCTGCACTGCCAGCATATACACCCACAAGGAACATACTGTGGCCCTAGAATCCTTGAAGGAGTGCAGGGTCTCATCCGTCTTGTCTGAAAACAACACCCAGCCATCGAAGGACAAATCCTCTATGTCCTGCTGCATGTTGGGAGCAATACTTGAATTCTGCAGCCAGAACACATTTCTCTTGGTCACCACAGAGGCAATAACTCTAGCCAAAGTGTCCACAACATCCAACACAGACTGCAATGACGTTTTGGCCACTAAATATCCTTTACTGATAAATGCCAGAAATTCCTCTCTGGAGGTTTCAGGCATCTGGTCTGCAAACTTAGACATAGTTGTCCAATTTACAAAGTCACATGTGGACAATAATGCCTGCTGGTTTACGATTCACATTGGTAGAGACGAGGAGGTATAAATCTTCCTGACCATTAAATCCGTCCTTTTAGAGTCCTTGTCCTTTGGAGTGGAATTAAACCTGCCTTTCCAGACTCTACCATTCACTGCGATTACAACTAGGGAATCTGGGACCAGATAGGAATAAAAGACCTCAGATTCCTGCACCAGGATGAAATAGTGTTTCTCCATATGCTTTGTAGTAGGCAGTACCAAAGATGACATGCTCCCAGAGAAACTTTGCAGGCTCTAGGAACACATCATTGATAGGGAGGGCTACTTCCCCAGGAGCAGATAGCTGCACGATATCCACTAACTTATGAGTGTGGTTCTGCAGGAACTCTGCCTGAATGCCCAGGGAAGCAGCCACATGCAGCAAAAGGTCATGATAGGCCTTGAAATCCTCTGATATTGGAGGAGTGGAACACCTGGGCACTGCTGAATCATCTGTGGACGAAGAAGAGGAAGCTAACTGTACCAAGGCTGGCTCCCAATCCTGGACTGGTGGAGCTGGAAGGGATGGCTCTATGGGCTCCGCACAGGGAAGGGTCACTGGTGCCTGAACCTACCATGGAGTTTGCAGTTCCTGCCACCAATCTGCCTGGCAACCTTGCCTTAAAACGACCTGAGAAGGGCAACCTCTGCAACCAAGCAGCAACCCATAGATTCCATGGAGGTTGCTGATAAGGGGAGGGCATTAGGTGCCGGGTCAGGGCCCCTGTCCTGACCATGAAATGAGGCCCAATCCTGGTACACACAGTGCTCCATAAATGGTCCCTGACATGTGTGGGGGGCAATGGAGAGAGTGAGAGGAGGAAGATCATGACCTCAATACCAAAAAATCTCTGGTTTCTGGGGATAACAGTGGAGCCAGGTCTGAGGGAGTGCTCTGATTCATCCATCAAACAGAACAAGGCAGGAGCCCGTGCCGATGATGGAAGCGGCTCCTCTGACACCAAGTATACCAGTGCCAGAAGTGATGTCAGCCTTGAAGTCAGCAGTGGTCCAGAAGTAGCTGGTGGTGCTGAAGTGGAGGGCCATGAAAGATGCCATGGTAATATTGGCGATGCTGACTGTAACAGTGCCAAGGAGTTTGGTGCCAAGGATGTCCCTTGTACTGGCCCCGATTCCACAGACTGTGAAAGGGGAACATCAAGGTGCAGTGCCAACTGACCTAAGGGTTCAGTGGCCCATCCAGTTGACGGGGCTATAAATGACACAGCCCTGGCAAAGTCCTGGACCAAGGAAGAGGCTGAGACTGAAAAACAGGAAGACAGTATCCACCTGGTATGCCACCGGTGTCAAAACAATAAGTGCCAGCATCGCCCTCATAAAGTCCGGACTCAACCAATGCCCCAGAGCCAGTTGATGGTACAGGGTCTTAACCTCCATACTTAGTACCAGGAAGTGGTTGGCCCACACTCTTCCTGGGGGATGTGGAAGAGATGCCTGGAGTGGTCTCCACTGGTGACCTTTTCCTCAGCGCACACAGTGGGGAATGACTCCACTGTGTCTTCGGAGAGGCACTTGCTCCACAGTGTGAAGTAGCAGCACTTTCGTAACCTAAGGGCGAACTCCAATTGAACAAGGAATTCGGTACCAAAGCAGGCCGCCTGGCCTGTCTGAGCAGGAGCTGCTTTAGGTGAAGGTCCCTAGCCATCTGAGTATATTTTGTGAACAATCTACAGATCGAATACCGTCTCCTGAAATGGGACTCACCCAAGCACAGCAAGTACTGTGTGTGAGGATCGTTGTTGGGGATCGCTCCCCCCACATGATGGACAATGTTTAAACCCCAATCAGGGCATCACAGGAGAATACTTAATAAAATACAACCAATTCTAATCTAACTAACACTAAGGGTACTACTAACTATATACAACTAGAAAAAGACACTAACATTGTGAAAGATTGTGAAGGTTAAGACCACACAGAGCTCCGACTCCCAACACAGACCTGAAAGAAGGAACTGAGGGGAAACAGGGAGGTGCCACCTTATATAGCAAGGGGAGGGGATATGGCCATGGGGCATGAGTATCACTGCTGTATGGGTACAGCTAGACACAATTATGCTCCAGTGCCTGGGCATGCACACACCAAAGCGGAATACATGGCTGCATCTACTCAAAGAAGAATCTTTATGTCATAATCAGTTATCTGTAGCCTAGGACTCCTGCCACTGGCGTACCAGCTGTCTTCCCTCTCGCTTCATTTGTTGCTGATCATCAATAAACCAAGGTGACCTGTGAGGACAAAGCCGTGGGAAAGGAAGCCTAGGAGCCACTTTATCGATGGAGAGGATAAAAGATGATCAAGTTTACTAATCCATCAACACAGGAGTCTGTTGGAGCCACAATATTCTCTTTTAGAGCCCTCTAGGAGATCTCCATTTTCATCAGTCTCTGACAGCAGACCATTAATATTATTATTTATTTGCAAGTAGCACCTTGAGGCCCCAGTCGAGGATCAGGGCCCTCTAGTCAAAACAGGTCAATTACCCTAATAAGAGACTTGAGCCACCTGAGTTAATGATCAGACATGGGTACAAGTGTCTAACCTTCCAATTTCTAATCCCTTCTGAAACACCAAATCCAAAGCATGACTGTCTATATGAAATAAGCCTACAACTACCTAGTGCAGCATTGATCCCATCATCATTATGGTGCTACAAAATCCTGAGAGGACTTCACAAACTCATCTGTGTGGCTATTTGAAGGCACCAAGCACTTTCAAGTCCTGGGTTTTACAAGCAGTCAGGAACTTCATAATCTTACAGGGTTCTCCAGAGTGCAACAGGGGATACGTACACCAGAACCAAACACATCTTTATTCTACTCTGAGATTTACACACCTAATGGACACACTGTATGAGATCCAGTACTGGGACAGAGTTAGCATTAGTGTTCCCAATTTATGGTCTGAGTCACATGCCTCTTGCAAGGTGACAAGCGTCTTCCATTCCCATTAATGTCAATGTGAGTTGAAGGAACTCAGATTATGACCTTGCATCCCTAGGCAGTGTTTGTCCTCATTACAAAGTTGTCTTAACACTTTGCTCAATTCTTCTGAAGAGAGACTCAGGACTGAAACAGCATATTTTTTCCAACTTAAAGATAAGGTACATTCACAGAGCCATCAGTGGGGAAGTTTGCAGCTCATCTGCCCACACCATATTTCATTCTAGTCAGTGTTATTAGCCCCTTGCATTCAAGAGCACAACATTTCCACATGGCCTTGGGAGCAGAGGAAAAAGGGAGTGGAAAATATCTGGAGGGGCAGAGCTAGTCCTTAGTTCTAAAAACTACACTTCCATCAGACCATCAAGACATACCTTATGGTTCCAAGACAAAGTAGCTGATCACACACCACATGGCTGGTGGTTTATGACTTCAAAAGCACAAAACATCTCCTCAGTAAAATGGGTGAGGAAACAATTATCAGAGCTAATCAAACTGCACTGGCTGCTAGACATGCACACATAAAATGCAGCTGGACTCGGGTAGAAAAGGAAGAAAAAAATACAAAGCAAAAAGAAAAAAATTGTTAAGTTTGTGCTGCAACCAAGAATAAGTAATGGAATTGTGATTAATCTGAACATTAAGGAGTCAGACAGTCCCACTGAGGAAGGATTCTAGAAAGAAATGTTTCCCATTTCCAACTTGAAGGATAAGATCCAGCATCTGGCCAGAAGCCACTCCTCCCTTTTCCCTCCCTTACCTCAGTGATTGTATTTCACCTAGAAATCATGCAGGTTTTTTGCTTGTTGGCTTCATCTCGGCACGAGGACAGGTGCAGTGAGCCTCCCATTAGCACAATGCAGACACTAGCAGCTTGTAAATCAACCAGATAGATTATGCTGGGGAATGACCTGAATCTGATTTCAGTATCAGGCATCATGGAAACACAGAGATAGGCTCTTTGGCATTCCTATAGCAGCTCACTATTTTTGTTCTCATTCTCTATTTTGGAAATTAATGAAGAGGTTTGTTTGCTGTTTTTGAAGTCATACACTGAGGCCGTATATTAGTGAGTAAGAGAATATATTTAAACTTGTGTGAAACATCAACAACATACAAAAGTGATATGAAATATCATTGCAAAATTATAAACTTCACAGGCAACACTAGGCTACTTGTTTCAGAATGGTAGCTATGTTAGTCTGTATCAGCAAAAACAATGAGGAATCCTTATGGCACCTTAGAGACTAACACATTTATTTGGGCATAAGCTTTCGTGGGCTGAAATCCACTTCATCAGATTCATGGAGTGGAAAATACAGTAGCAGGTATATATACACAGTCCATGAAAAGATGGGAGTTGCCTTACCAAGTGAGGAGTCAGTGCTACTGTTAATTGAATTGTCTTGTTAACACTGACCCCCCCACTTGGTAAGGCAACTCCCATCTTTTCATGTACTTTGTATATTTTCCTGCTCCTATATTTTCCACTCTATGCATCTGATGAAGTGGGTTTTAGGCCACAAAAGCTTATGCCCAATAAATGTGTTAGTCTCTAAGGTGCCACAAGGACACATCACTGTTTTTGGTTACTTGGAGTTTTCCTGGTATCGTATATTTTACATATGTGATCTTAAAACAGATATAGGAAGGATCCTTCCATCCGTTAGCAAAATAAATCATATTTCCCAACTATGATTTAATCAGAAGGCTGACTTTCACAGATGCAAGGTCATGCAGTAACTGTGAAATGACTTTTTAAAGCACAAAGGAATGTACAGAGCAACCTTTACAGAATTTTAACAAAAAAGATTGCAACATGTTGATATGTTTAGTGAGTTGTATCTGATTTTGCAATCTCACCCACTCTTTCTTCACTCAGCCTGAATTTTCTAAAGTCAAGCTGGAAATTTACAAAATTATCTACATAGATTATTTCCTCCTCCTACCCATTTTCCTGTTTTTCTGCAAAAGTAAAAATAAATAATGATGTATAAGAACATTTTGTTTTGCAGTTAGCATCCTGCAATGCTGTTCAAATATATAAATTACATAACAGAAAGACCCTCCATTAAGCAGTATGAAAGGTTCTGATCACATCATCAGCTCTGTGTGTGTGTGACTACCAATATGTAATTGTCATCTTGGATTACTGGTGTGTGGGGGATGTGAGAGGGTGGTTGGTATGGGTATGTAGATAGTCTGTATCCTTTTTTAACTCTCATTATGGCTCTTTATTCAACACATTTCACATACAAAACATCAAATTAATAAAATCATTTTCAGTCATTAATGTGTCACACAGTTAAATAAAGAAAGATTCAGTCAAGTTGGAAACGCTTGAACTGCTTACAGTCTGGTCAAAAGTTCATTGAAATCAACAGAAAGGTTTCCATTGACTTCAGTGAGCTTTGGATCAGGTCAAGCTGAACAAGGTAATTAGAAATATATTTCCCTGTCCTTCATGTTGATAAACCCAAAGGTAGATGATGTTACACCTATTATTTCCTTGAATTTGGCCATTTAATGAGCTAATACCTTTTCTAACCTGGATGTCTGAGTAAGCATCATATGTTTACAATACATATTGGATTAACTTGGCAGTTTGACGTGAATATTCCGGATCCTACAGTGTTTTATGTACTTTAGAAAAACAGTGATTATGAATCGATAATTGCACTGATGGAAAAAGTAAACAGAAATTGGATTTTGGTGCCCCATCTTGGAACAAGATGCACCTGTTTCCATCAGTGGTGCACCTTTTCCATTATTTTCTGTGATTAGCATTGGTGGGAAGATACAAAGGTACAATTTTGATCGCCATGAGCCTGATTTCAATAGTGCAGGATTAAACTCTATAGAATTTCCTATCTTCTTATGAGGGATTTTTTTTTTAAAAGTAAGATATTGATTAGAGATGATATAGACAAGATCCTAACTCTGAGGTAAGGCCTTAACAAAAGGATTTTGCTCCAAGAACGTGGAGCTGAAGCATAGTGGAACCAAGGGTAAGAAACATCAGTGAAATACCTGGTCCTTTGTTTGGCTATAGGAAGTGGATCTTTGAAACATGTTCCTACTCATGCTTATGATAGTAGTTTTAGGGCATTCAGATGTGTCTTAAAGGTGTTTTTGCAGCAAAAGAGCAGACTCATTTTGTGGCGATTTGCATCTCCTCCCAATTTTGAGTCTGATTTTGGCCTTATTTCCAGACTGCACAACACATTTAAGGTTCACATAATATTACCATATTATGCTCTGAAATCAATTGAGTTATACCAACAACTTAAGAATGGCCATACTGGGTCAGACGAAAGGTCCATCTAGCCCAGTATCCTGTCTTCCAAAAGTGGCCAATGCCAGGTGCCCCAGAGGGAATGAACAGAACAGGTTATCATCAAGTGATCCATCCCCTGTTGCCCATTCCCAGCTTCTGGCAAACGGAAGCTAGGGATACCATCTCTGCCCATCCTGGCTAATAGACATTGATGGACCTATCCTCCATGAATTTATCTAGTCTAGTCTTTTTTGAACCTTCACAACATCTTCTGGCAAGGAGTTCCATGGGTTGACTATGCGTTGTGTGAAAAAATACTTCCTTTTGTTTGTTTTAAACCTGCTGGCTATTAATTTCATTTGATGACCCCTAGTTCTTGCATTATGAGAAGGAATAAACAACACTTCTTTATTTACTTTCTCCACACCAGTCATGATTTTATAAACCTCTATCATATCCCCACTGCAGCAGGGCAAGCGCCCCGCTCCAGAGAGAAAGGGTTAAAACCAGCTCTGGGAAAGGGCTGCCCCGAAGAGCCAATCAGGGGAAGGCAGGTAGCAGCAATCCAGGCCTGGTATAAAGAGGGCTGTGAGCTAGGAGGCAGGCAGTCTCACTCCAGCCTTGGGGTGGGGAGGACTAGGAGCATAGGGTACCTTCAACAGAGACGTGCTGGGGAAGGGGCAGGCTGAGCTCGGGAGCTCATGCCTGGAAACCTCTCAGGCTGAGGTCTGACAGGAAGGCCTAAGGAGGTACTGGAGCTCCAGGGAAAAGGCAACAGGTCCAACCCCCTAGCCAATGATAAGTGGCCACTTCAGACTGCAGTTTCCCCTGAGGGATGGGGCTAGATGAAGACTGGCAGTGGATCACTGAGGTGAGGTGGGCTCAGGGGAATGGGTTTCCCTGGGTCAGGGGCAGCACCCAAGGTAAGGGGCACTGTAGTCTGGGTGGGATGTGGGGCCTACACATAGTGGAGATAAAGGGACTGCAGAGGGGCAGGTAACAGAGGGTGAGACACTGGCCCATAGAGGGTGCTCCAGGGCTGAGAGAGCTAATCCCTGAATGACTAGCAGGAGGTGCCACACCGGTGAGTCAGTGCCTTACTATACCCCTTTAGTCCTCTCTTTTCCAAGCTGAAAAGTCCCAGTTTTATCAATCTCTCCTCATATGGAAGCTGTTCCATACCCCTAATCATTTTTGTTGCCCTTTTCTGAATGTTTTCCAACTCCAATATTTCTTTTTTGAGATGGGGTGACCACATCTGCATGCAGTACAGTGCAGTCAAGATGTGGGCGTACCATGAATTTATATAGAGGCAATATGATATTTTCTGTCTTATTATCTATCCCTTTCTTAATGATTCCCAACATTCTGTTTGCTTTTTTGACTGCCGCTGCACATTGAGTGGATGTTTTCAGAGAACTATCCACAATGTGGCACAATCCTAGAGTAATGCACTGGTGAATCACGCCTTATATATTTACATTAGGTGCAGAATAGTTGTGGGGATGAAAGATGTCATAGGCCATTTATTCCCAAGAAGGGGAAAAAGTAAAGAATTTACCTAAATACATCATCAAAGCAGCACTTGATTAAAACACGATTGACATGTAAAATAAGCACTTTGTTAACCAAAAGCACTGTTGCCTAGTGGACAATGAAAAGAGTTAAATTAACTACAGAATGTCTTTAATAGTTTCTTGAATATAATGTAAATATACTGAAAAATGTGTGTAGGTGTCAGGGGGCAAGTACATAAGAACAGCCATTCTGGGTCAGACCAAAGTTCCATCTAGCCCAGTACCCTGTCTTCAAACAGTGGCCAATGCCAGGTGCCCCAGAGGGAATGAACAGAACAGGTAATTATCAAAAAGAAAAGGAGTACTTGTGGCACCTTAGAGACTAACAAATTTGTCTGAGCATAAGCTTTAGCTGTACCTCACGAAAGCTTATGCTCAAATAAATTGGTTAGTCTCTAAGGTGCCACAAGTACTCCTTTTCTTTTTGCAAATACAAACTAACATGGCTGCTACTCTGAATCCGGTAATTATCAAGTGATCCATTCCCTGTCACCCATTCCCAGGTCTTCTTTCCCTCCAAGAAGGAAAAACACACTGACTGATACCCCTAAAGAAGCAACAAAATGCTAATAGAAGTAGCTCCCTTACTTTTTTCTAAAGGCATTACAGATGTGCTTATCTTTTTTCATTTGTAAATTCAAAATAAATGGTGCAGATTAAATTGGTTAAAGAGAATGGAAAGGTCCTGACATCAATCAGTATTGTACATTTCTGTATATGCACAAAGAATGCAATTGAGTTGCAAAATGGAATCATAAACCACTTTTGAAAAAAGACTATACTGTATCAAATCATGCCTGTTTTGTGATTCACTCTGACCATGATGTATCAGCAACCTGAGGATTAAGTTATCAGGTGTATTATCATAAGTGTTATTATATTGAGTCTAGCTAAAATGCAACTTTGTGTAGCTGGAAGTCAAGACTATTTTTTTGAGTTGACATAGAATTGAGCATCTCAGTGAAGGTAGCATGAACTAGTTTGACCAATTCAATCTAATGGAATAAGTCATATGTGAACCCATTAATGAAGTGTAAGATGATTTCTCAAGACTGATGGGGCAGTCTAAATGTTCTAAGTGTGTTCTGTTCCTTTGCCAGCCTGTTCCACTGATGCCAGCTCAAAGATTCTGCCCAATTTTGAAGGATGGATGGATAAGCCAACTGGTTGAGGGAAAGTTGTGTTTATCCTTTCATACTTCCCCCTCCATAGTAATGGAGGCCAAAGACGTGCTTTATAGTGCCATGTACCTTGTATTAATCATTTCCAATTTGCACAGGTAGAAATGACTATAAAAGGTGTAAGATAATGGAGAACGAAGTCCCATGGCTTCTGCTATTCCATTTGCAATGAGAACTCTCTTGTTGCAAGGAGTCATGATACACCAAGCTATACTAAGAACAATTATGGGATATGTGTAACCAAATGCAGCTTAAAATAATCATTTTTGGAACCAGTATGAAACTACAGCATTCAATAATGAGTAACCAATTAAACCCTATAATATTAAACATTAAATGTAGTCTAGATTACAGGCCTACATTTTTCAGTTGAAGTATGTTTCCTTGCTTGCTTTTTTTCTTACCAATAACAAAACTCCCCTACTATACAACAATTAAAGAGAATCTTAGACCTCAATGTAGCATTCCTCTAATTTATACTTTGTGTCATGCATCCTTTCAATGAGAAAAATCAGTTTTGACAATCTTTTCAACAGAAGTTTTAGTACTTCTTTATCATGTAGATGTTTTACTTTTATAATTTTATTAAATAGTATTAACATACTATATTTGGTCATTTCTTCTCCTTTATGAAGTAATTTTCTAACTACATTTGCTTCTTTATAAGATTATGAAGCAAACCTGTGAAACTATTTTGAACATTTTTACTTTTAAATTATTTGATAAGACAAAAAATAATCCTGCCATTGGGGTTTATTTACTACTAGGTCACTCCATTGATCCCAGTGAAGTAACACCAGTGAAAAGCACATACAGAAGCATATATGGAGTAATGCTGTAATGATTCAGGCCTTCAGGCTCTATTCAGACTTTTTATATCTATGCACATGGGATGAAATTCTCGGGAGGTGAAGAGGACCTACACAGCATTCTGTGCACTGTTACTCCTTTACAGTGGAGTTTAAGGTCTATACAGGAAAGTGTTACCAGTCATACCAATACATTTATATACCCTCGTGTGGACTGTCCTATTTCATGACCAGTGGCTTTTTTGTTGGTGTTGAGCTTAAATCCCTTCCCAAGCAACATAAGCTAAACAGGAAAAACGTGTCAAGTACACAAGGCCTAAGAGAGGGTTAATGTTACCCAGTGGAGGATTTAGACTTTTTTGCAGAGAAGTTACTTTCAGCCAGACTATATCCTTTACAGACTGCAGAGACAGACCCTCAGCTGGTGTAAATCAGCATAGCTCCATTGACTTTAGTAAAAATATACAGATGTATAGCAGCTAAGGATCCAACCCTATGTCTTTTTCCCTGTACAATGCCAGTGGATGGCATTTTTACTGGTAAGTACAGATAAGATTTAATTATGGTTTGGGGCATCCAGTCAGGTAAGCCATGTCTGTAAATTCTCACACATGTATGCAATTCTACAATTTGTGGGCTAGGTTGTGCCTCTGAGACACTGCCAAGGAGCAGTACCAGGAGGCATTCTGCTTCATCACCCTTTGCTACACTAGGGAAGTCTACAGAAAAAAATTCCCACTGAGTCTATCATTAGTACGCCAAGTGTAGCCAGGTTCTGGTGGCTTCTTGCTCTTCAGTATTTTTAACAAATATAGTGATAAAAACTTATGAAGCAGCTGGAGCCTGATCTATATTAGGACTCCCACTCCCAGTCACCTGAACCAACAGCGCAAATTCCTTTTGAAAATTCCTCAATGAAAATGTGGTCACGGAAGCAGGGACTGCCTTCTGACTCTGTGTTTGTACTGTACCGAGCACAGTGGGGTCCTGGTCCATGACTAGAGCTCCTAGGTATTATAATTGTTAATTATTGTAGAGCCTATCTGTTTTCCCCCTGGAGGTACTGGACCAATAAACACAGCATGACTCTTGCTCACTACAATGTGGGAATATGTGGAGGACTTTGGAGGGAGAGCCCCACCTGTTCTCCATTCTGTTCAGGGTCCACGTATCCCTAGGAGAGCAGAGCATCTACTTTGCCAAGCAAAGACTGTGCTTATGCCTAGCTATTATGCAGACAGAAAATGGGGAGCCAGAGGGAGGGGAGGCAATAAGTGCTCCTTGCTCTTTACCTTAGATGTGCGCCACTGTGGAGGTTTGGCAAAATCTGTCTCTGTATATTTTGCATTAATACAATAATTATCCTACACCTATACTTCAATTCAACAATCTAAGAGAACACTAGGAAGAGTAAATAAAATTGTCACTCTTGTCAGTTTTGCTTCTTTCCATTGCAGAGTAATATCTAGAGTGCCCTTTAAATATGGTTTCCTATGACAACATAAGGAGCCCATTGATGCTACTGTAATGGCTTTGCATTAGCATGAGACTGTGTTTATTTAATTCACATATCATCAACTTTCTGGCCTTCATTTTATTCTTATTTAAAAGAAATATCTCCAGGTCATTAGGAGGGTTTGAACTTCGTGCTATTTCATATAGCTTTTTCACTGCAACACTGCTCTCTCAATCTCTTTCTACTTTACTCAGTGATATGCAGCCCTTCCACGGAGATTTAATTTATATTACTTGTCCTCCTGCCCCCCAAAAACACTTCCCCTGGACTGTCCAAAAATCACTTCTTCTGAGCACTTAATTAGTCTGGAGATGAACTAAGCTATCTTTGACGCCAGTTTCCTTTAATAAACTTTGATTCTGAGCAATTTGAATATCCACCTATTTGGGAATAATTTCTTTGTTAGACCCTTACGCAAATTAGTTTATGGTAAAGAATTGACTCATTCTGAATAAATCTGCATGCAGTATTTTAGGATCGTCTTTGTGTCAATGGATATACTATTCATTTAAATGCTGTATTGCATTTGTGGTTCAGAAAATAAAATGTGTAGCATCTTTCCCCTTGATGATGTGCTGAGCATTTTTCCAGCATATGCCAGGAAGCTATTTCTTTCTGAAAAGCCCTGAGATCTGTTTTTCTGTACATGTTAGTAACACGCAAATATGAAGAAATAAAATCACTATTGATTTACAACACAGATAATTAAAGATGAATGTGTGATAAGACTCTCTAATTGAATTCTGTCAATCAATTCCAAACACAAACTTTCCTATTATGCATTTCCTGAAACTATATGATGGAATTCTGCTGGTGACATTTGAGTGATAGTGACTTTGATTTCAAAGGAAATGTTTCAGGTTCATTTCATTACCTTCAAAAAGTAAAAGCAAATTTGCCTTATAAAAAGCAATTACTTCTTAGCTGACCAGTGCACAATAGCAATATAAAAAAGACTTCTCATTCCACTATTCAAATCCTGAACTAGCAAAATAGTGTTTGATTTTGCTTTAAACCAATTTTACCTTGTTTGAATTGCAAAACCATTTAATCTTCATAAAGTAGGTTATTATAATGGAGATCATATTGCATTGGTACAGTACACCAGCTATGGGACAAACAGGATTTTTTTATGAGAAGAATGCTTAAAATTTGAAAAGACAGTTTTTAGTATGCAAATTTGCAAACTTTTCAAAAGATCTATAGGAAATGCAAGTCTTTGGAGATTAATAAATCACTAAATAATGACGACATTAATTTGGATACATTCTATAATGTTCCCTTCTGAAGTCACTAAAATACAATAGTATAATCTCTTAAAACCTCTTTCACGTCCAAGATCTTATTACAGGAATATTCCTATTATGAGAGGAACATATACTGCCCCTGTTGACTTTCAAAGTCGGTGGGACCTTAGCATCCAACTCCCTTAGGTGCCTTTAAAAATCCTAGGCTTAATGGGTTTTCACAATCTGCATATGATTTCCCACTCTGTGTCCAGTCTTGCAAACTCTAATTCACAAGTAGTTGCACAGCAGTTAAGTAATAAAAAATTTTAATTAGACCTAGAGATAAAGATCTCAAACGCCAACCATTTTAGGTATATAGTTAAGGATTGTCTTATCTTTGTCAATGTTTAAACACAATGGAAGATACTGTATGGCTATTTGTTTTTAGTTTTTAATGGTTTCTATTAAATTAGCTAGTTAAATTCAACAGGACTATCTATGTGAGTATTAACCAGTTAAGTGAGTATCATCACAGCAATTTATAGCACCTTCCATTTTAAAGTAACTTTGAAAAAACAGATCAATATGCAATTATAACAATAGTGTTAGTTTTATCACTCCATGACAACCCAAGTAATTAACTGGATAGAAATAACTGAAAATGACAAGAAGTTGCCATATTTTCTCCTTGTATTTAACAAGGGGCAATAATTTCCCTAATTATTTGTGGAATGTAATGTAGCCAAGATGTATAAACTACAAAGGATCTGGAATGATGACTATTTTATCTAAACATCATTTCACTTGGAAATCTGGAGCTAGAAGAGCAGACAGTAAAAGTGGAAAGGAGATACAAATCCATAATCAGCTATGTTCCACCAAATGAAGTAGAGAGGTCTTAAAATCAATACAAGCATGAAATAGGAATCACAGTAAAAGTTTTTAAAAGTAGTAATATAGGAAGTGGGAACAACTAAAGAACAATCTATGATGAAGCTCTATCAGTCTTTAGGAAGAAGGAAAACAAGACCGACTGGTTTGATGCATATTCCAGTGCATTGACACCAGTCAGAGGTCAAACGCAAAGCCCAAACCAAATGAGAGATACCCAAATGAAAAAAACCTTACAAGCATTGAGAGTGGCAAGAACCAAGGTACAACAAATTGCCAAGACTTAGGAGGCCCTTATCCAACACCTTCTCTTTGCTGATGACGCAGTAGTGACAACCCACATGGAAGCTCGATGTACCAATGACTATTGGGGCACTTATGTGAAAGCATCCAAGTAGCAGCTGATGCAGGTAACATCAGAAACAAGCATGAGGGGATCAAGAAATCCAACTTCAAAGATGACAGCCCCTTCAAATCAACAACAGGGGAAACAATCAATGACTGCATCAAGCAGATGGATTGCTGGGTAGAACACTGCTCTGAGCTTTACTCTCATGAAAATATTGTTATGGTTGCAGCCATCAAAAGCCTGCCTGCCATAAACCAACTTGACGATGAAGTAACTGTTGAGGAGCTTAGCCTTGCCATAGATGGCCTCCACAATGTTAAGGCCCCCAGAAAAGACTGCATACCATTCAAGGTCATAAAATGCAGAAAACCTATTCTACTGCAACATCTTGATGAGTTGCTCTGCCTGTGCTGGAAAGAAGGCAAAGTACCACAAGAAATGAGACACCAACATCATCACTCTCAATAAAAACAAGGGTGACAGGAGTGACTGAAACAACTATCATGGCATTTACCTTCCTAGTATTATCGGGAAAAGCCTTTGCCCAAGTTGTCCTGAACACACCTCAGACCCTTGCAGATAGAATCTATCCTGAATCACAGTGAGGCTTCAGAGCTGAAAGGTCTACTATCAACATGATCTTCTCGCTGAGACAACTACAAGAGAAATGTAGAGAACAAAAAAAGCCCTTCTGCATAGCTTTTTACTTTGTCAGTAGAAGTGGATTATTTACGCTTCTAGAAAAGATTGGATGTCTCCCCAAGCTCTTAAGCATGATTCAGTCCTTCTATGAAAACACGTATGGCACAGTCCAATACGATGGCTTAGTGTCTGAGGCTTTCCAGATTCGTAGTCTAGTTACACAAGGCTGTGTACTTTCCCCAACTCTGTTTAGGATCATCTTCTCCCTGCTACTGAAACAAGGTTTTTGGAAAGCTGTTCAATCTTGCAAGACTCAGGTCTAAAACCAAGCCTTGGGAGGCCCTTATCCAACACCTTCTCTTTGCTGATGACGCAACAGTGACAACCCACATGGAAGCTCATCTTCAAAACCTAATGGACAGTTTTTCCAAAGCCTACCAGGACTTCGGGCTTACTGTAAGCCTAAAAAAAAGACTAAACCTAATGTGCCAAGGAGCTGAGGAAGCATCCTCCATCAAGATCAACAATTATGAACTTGAAGTGGTGAACAAGTTCACATACCTGGGGTCCACTATCGCAGTCAACCTTTCACTTGAAATAGAACTCATTGTCCACATTGGAAAAGCCGCCACAACAAACTGACAGAACACACAAAGATTTTTTGTATGGGAGCAAGACATGGGCCTTATACTCTTATCAGGAGAAGAGGCTCAACAGCTTTCATATGCATTGCCTTCATGGAATCTTTGGAATTTCCTGGAGGGACAGAGTTGCCAACGCTAAAGTGTTCAAACGGGCCACCATACCCAGCATGCAAACACTCCTCAAACAGAAATGTGTCTGCTGGCTTGGGCTTGTGTGCCGAATGAATGATGGGCACATCCCAAAGGACATTCTCTATGGCAAATTGGCATATGGAAAAAGACCCTAAGGATGCCCAAAATTGCATTTCAAGGATGTGTGCAAGTGAGACCTCAAAAAAATGGACATTGATGTGGACAAATGGGAAGATCACACTCAAGACCACAGCCTTTGGAAACAAGAGCTTAAAGGTCTCCAGAGTTATGAGAGGAAGCCTTCCAGCTTAGCAGAGGAGAAAAGAGCTCACAGTAGGCAGAGCCCAAAGGGTCGAAACATCACCGTTAAATGTAACAGATGCGGCAGAGATTGTCTCCCTTAAGTGGGTCTCTTCAGCCACCTTCATCGCTGCCATAAAACCAACTGAGTAAATTCTTTAACTCTCAAGGGTGCATACCCACGATCTCTCGAGAGTGAAGGATGCCTACTACTAATATAGGAACAATCTTGAACTCTAACTGGAGCAGTGAGTGTTTTTAATTCAAGACTCAGTTCAAGAGGTTTACAAGTACATGCATGTAAGAGTTAATATAAAGGCTTTGGAAATTTGGTTCTAACGAACAATCCTCAACATCTTTAGATGGGATGGTACAGCAGTTTTCTTTGGTGTAGGGAAAAGTGTGCCTCTGTTAACACTAAGGCCTTGATCTTGTTCAACATGCAGCAAGAAACACAAAACTTTTACTCCAGCACAAAGGTGAGCAAAGGCTACACAAGTGCCAACAACATGAATGTTAGGGACAGCCCTCTGAGCTGAGTGAAGTCTCAATTCCCTTTCATATCTGCTTCCAGAGCATGAGGTATAATAAAGGGCAGGATTATGACAAGAGATTAGACAAGTCTGATGGGACACAGGGTTAAGTGTTCTTCTCAGCCTGTAAATGAAGTGTTCAGCAATTCACCCCCCTTGGCCTTACTCCCAACTAGGAATGTGAGTAACTCGCTGCAGTATAGCAGCAGCCACCTTAATAAAGGAGAACTTTTGTTAGCCTGGGTTTCTGCCCAATTCATCTTTTTTACTTTACATGTATGTGTGCAATTGTCTAAATCTGCACCATGCAGGATCAATCTTGCCTGTTTTTTTATTAGAGCTAGTCACAAAATAGTTTCTTCTTCCATAGAAAATGTCAAGGAAACTATTTTTTCCATTTCTGTCTAGATTTTTTCCCTTTTTTTAAAAAAAAGAACAAACAAATTTTTGGCAACTGAAAACCAGGAAAAAAAATTCACCTGAAAACTAAATTTTCAAGCAATATTTTCCTCAAAAATATGATTCTAATTGAAAACCAAATTATCTATCAGAAAAATGACAGGTAATTTTCAATCAGTACTAATTATTATATTTGTTTATAGTTTGTTAGCCTTAATTATTTGGGTAAAATTTTTCTGTGTCTGTATAATTATATAATTACATTAAAGAATTATAATGTGTATAATTACATTAAAGAATTTCTTTGTGTAATATGAATCTGAAAGAACTTAGCTCCCCAAAAGACCAAGAACTGAACAGCTAATTAAAATCCCCAGATGACTCTCTTCATTTACATCCACAGGGTTTAAAGTCTGGTTTGGGCTGAGAAAGGATTCTGGAATTAGAAGGTTCTGACTGTTGTTAGCCCTATGCTTGTGCACATAAAAGGTGAATGCAATTGATTATTTGAGTCAAGAAGCCTTCCCCTCTTCACCCAGGATGCAGACACAATCCTAGGAGAAAGTACAGACAGAGGACAAACCTACCCGTCAGCAGAGCTAAGAGTCACAAAGGACCTGAAAGGGCAGAACCACGGCTCAACTCCTTTCACACCAAGCAAGAAAGGTAGGCCATCATACTGTATTGTGTAAGCAAATGTTACAGCTTCTGTAGTAGTGTGCACTCCTCAGAGCTCACTGAAGAATTCTGCCTGATTCAGCCAGAATATCTTGCAGGTCTCCCACTCTTGACCCCTCTGTATCTTTGCCCCCAGAGAACACAGGCTTATATCGACCATCAAAGTTCTAAAAGAAATAGGGAAACTCAATCTGTAAACTTGAATAATAAGGCTGTTTTGTGCTCTGATTTGGCTTCTGATAATTGATTCTTTTCCTAAAATTCTGAGACCAATATTACAGAAACTGCATGTGTTAGAAAGGTCTGCTATTTCCAGTTTTCTCCAAAGTACTTGATTACACCTGAACAAAAGTGTCTCTCTTATGAGAGATTACAAATTATTTAATCTGGAACTCTGTAATTGATTTTTACTTCTCAATATTTTACAACTATTGAAGTTCAAGATGAGGGTGATGTTTTGTGTGCATATGGATATTCTCCTTTAATTAACACAAGATGTGCTTGTGCTACCAGAAGTAAAACCTAAATTTAGTTAAAATAAAGCTCTAAATTTACAAATATAAGGGAGTCAGAGGTAAGAACATAATCAATGTTTTATGAATGTTAGAGAATTTTCTCTTTTGAAAATCATATTTCAGCCAATTAACTTATACTGCATAAGTCAGAATCTGAAGGAGACACACATCAGGAACGTAGTTCCATAAAAAGATTAAAATCTGTAAATTTAACAGAATTTTATTGGTCGTCAACAAGTTACAATTTGTTTTGCCCAGACTGAGATGCAGCCAATTCCCTTCGATCAAATGATGAACATCACAAAATTAGGCAGAGATGAACTACAGCATTGTCCCTGAATCAAGAGAAATGTCAAGTGCAGTTGTGTATCATCTACATAAGAACAAAAAGACAAATTATTACTGTGAATGATACCTCTGAGTGGCATCATATAAATATTAAACAAAGGGAACCATGCATTTGTAAAAGACAGATGGATGTAAATCATCCAAATATAAAAGAATAAGTCCAAGAGGATTCAAAGGGAATGGAACCAAGAAAGTGAATGGTTAGACAAATGAGGACACTGCTTCACTCATAGTACAAGATTCTTTTCTCTTTTGATCAACATTACTGAATTTCAGAGATATATCTAACATATCAACATGACTATTGAGTGAAACAGGAGGTTATTTCACACCAGTCAGAGAGAGGCTACTTCATCATTACAGGTGCAGAATGTATAACCAAACTGATGGGTTTTTTTGGAAAGGAACAGCAAATATTCGCAAAACTATGTTTCAGTTACATTCTGTATGATTTTAGAAAGAAATGAATGGTACTTTAGGAAAAGAGTACAAGAAATAGTCTGTGGGAAAAAATGATGATTTATTTTAATTAAATAATTATAGTAAAATTCATTTATAAAGGTGAAATTTTCCCTTGTGCAGTATAAGGCAGTTCCACCACTGAAGTCTCACATAAGCCATGTTTTACAGCACAGCAGTAAGCCCTTTTAAAAGGTCTCTTTAAATAGAAGTAGCACCAGAAGTGCCATAAATCAAGGTGGGTCCAGAATGACACTGTACACATAGCAAAATGGTGCTAAGATTGAATGAAGAGCACATACAAACCCTCTTAGGAGGGTCAAAAGATACCACTTGGAAGATCCATCTGTTGTCGTTCATCTTATATTTCTATAGTAAGCTTTTTGGGGAAGGGGCCATCTTTTTGTTGTGTGTGTGTGTACAGGGCCTAGAACAACAGGAATTGGGCATCTAAGTGCTACTTCAATTCATATAAGAAATGCTGGAAGAGTGCTTGAAATCTATATTGATTTTAGCTGTCAGAGGATATGCTACCAATTAAAATAAAGCAATGGGAAATATATGGTCTACAATAGCTAATATATATTTACAAAAACAAAAGACTTGTCAGCAGTGACAGCTCTAAGATCAAAATGATGCCGTTTCAAAATCTTTGATGAAATTCTGGCTCCCCTGAAGTCAATGGCAAAATTCCCATTTACATCAGGGCAACCAGGAGTTTCACCCCTGGTATTTTTACTCTGATTTAGAAACATATTTCCCTTTAAAATAATGGAGAATTGCTTTTTATTTTTAAAAGACCTATGTTAACCCAAGGTGGTAGCAAAGATTTCAAGAACTTTTGCATAATAGTGCAACCAGACAATTTAATCTGTCACAGAGCAGTTAGAATAACCCACTTCAGCTTGAGCTGAATCAGATGGGTGCTCATTAAAATTTGAAGTTGAAAGTTCAAAGAAAGAATTTGGGGAAATCAGGCTGTCCTGAGGTCTAAGACACTTTTTGATGAGAGATGGAGGTGAGTAAATAGAATTTAACCAAAGGAGAGAAATTAATAATCATCGATTTTAAAAAAGGCAAGAAACCACCACATCAGAAAGAGGAAGATTAAGGTAAAAAGTGACTTTTTTTTAAAATTTAGTTTAGTGCTTATGAAAAAAAGCCAGACTGGAATTATTGGAAACTAGAACACTTGTTCATGCAGCAAGTATAACTGTGGCCTGGTCTACACTTAAAATTTAGATTGACATAGCTACATCGCTCAGGATGTGAAAAATTCATACACCTGAGTGCTGTAGCTCTGCTGACCTAACCACTGGTGTAGACGTGTCTAGATCAATGGAAAAATGCTACCATCGATTTAGCTACCGCCACTCAGGGGTGTGGATTAACAACAACAGAAAATCCCCTTCCATTGCTGTAGGAAGCATCTAAGCTGTGGTGCTGCAGTGGCGTAGCTATAGTACAATAGCGGTGCCAATACAGAGTCCGTACAGCAGATAATCCCACACTCAGCACCAGGGAGTGCAAATTTCCCTCTCTAATGTAGCTCAACCCTGATCCAGAGGGCAAACCTCCACCGGGATAAAAGGCTAATTCATTCTCCATGCCCATTGACTCCTTGTTCTCTCTGCTGAGACTGCCAGTAATAAATGGGTATAACTGATTTTAATTGCTGCTGTGTTATTGTGACCCTAACAGAATCCCAGTGCAAGAGGGCAATGGGCTCATGGTATCTAATGAGTTTCAGCTGGCCTGACCAGTTCAGTGTGTCCCAATTCATTAATGTCAAACTGTATCTGATATGTGGCATGTAAGGTATCCTTGGAAAACTAATAACACACTGATCATTAATGTTCTTGATGGTGTATGTATGGTAAACACCCAAGAGGACATACAAATATGAATGAAATTTAGAACTAAGTAGTGCTCACCAGAGAAGTCTGGGAGTGGATAAACACGTTTCTCCCAGACAAAGGGCAGGCCGATGTCTCCAACCAGGTGTCAGACTCTATTAGCAATCACATGTCAAGTGGCCATTTATTTGCACATTAGCAAACACAAGCAGGGGAAGAAACCAGCATGAAACTTCCTTCACCAGGAGACTCCATGTTGCCTTCCTCACAGCTTGAATGAACTTTACTTTGGGGAGTAATCTCCAGAAGAATCCATCTCAAAAGTTCACTGAACTATACAAGAGTAGGGCAAAAAATCCCAAGTTATCTTTCACCTAAGAAGACAAAAGAACTGAGCAATTTGGATTTTGTGGGAGATCCTGACCAGAGTGCTGGAAGTAAGAAAACTACCTTGAATAAAGGCTGTAGCTTATAGTGTTAAGTTTTAGCCAGTAGAAAACATTTTTCACTTTTATTTGAACGTAACCATTTCTAACACTATCTCCTTTTGTTAATAAACTTGTTTTTTTTTTACCTAAACAAACCAGTGCTCAGTTTGAACTGAAGTGTTAGTTAACTCCTATCAAAGTGATAAGCTATGCACTTTGTCTCTTTAGAAAAGCAAATGAACTGTACTATTTCTCTCAGTGTTCCTGGGGAGGGCCAGACACTTCAGGGCAGACAGTTTTTGGGAAATTTGAGACAGTGTGTTGGGGTCACCCTTGCACAAGGTAACTAGGTGAGTGAGACTACAGTGGGACTGTTGTGGTGTAACAAGCAGGCTGCAGGAATCAGAGCGGCTGAGACAGAGCTGCTTAATACAGATGGTGCACTCTTGGCTGCAGACTGTTGGAGTCCAGGCTATGAGCCAAAGCATCAGAGTATTTAAGGCAACCATGGTTACAAGACAGGCAATGACAACCCCCCACTGGTTGGGATTGCACCCCAAAACATGACAGTTATTCTGCAATATAGACATCCGAGCATTATAAATTAGTGTGTCTGAGCACTATAAATTAGACTGAGATCAGCAATTCATGTTATGCAAGTGACTGGGGCCCAGAATCACAAAGGAACTTAGGTGTTGCAACACTGAACATTGTGGTGCCTCTAACCCATTAAACCTGAGTTAGGTCCTTACACTCCTATACAATAAGCTTTCATGGGCTAAAACCCACTTCATCAGATGCATGGAGTGAAAAATACAGTAAGCAGTATATATATCACAGCACATGAACAGATGGGAATTACTTTACCAAGTGGGGGGGGTCAGTGCTAACAAGGCCAATTCAATTAAAGTGGAAGTGGCCTATTCTCAACAGTTGACAAGAAGGGGTGAATATCAAGAGAGGGAAAATTACTTTTATAGTGCTAACAAAGCCAATGCAATCAAGTTGGATGACACCCATTTCCAACAGTACTCAGACCTTCTTGTCAACTAGGGTGTTCTTGCCTGTACAACAATCCTGCCTCCATTTTTGTGCATTTAAAGTGGCAGCTTCATTTGCAGGACGCTTTTATGGAGCATCAGCACCTGCATGTACAATTGATCTATTCCACATGTTAATATTTAGAAGGTATGTATAAACATTTTTGCAAGTCCACTCACACACCCAGAGGGAGCTCACTTTATGACTGCTTGCCCTTATGTATGTGATGTCTGTTTTCTTTATTACAGACTACAAACATATTGTGATCAATTGTCAAAACCTTTCTGTGCTGATCATGAGCCACAAACATGAATTTTACTTAGGTGCTGATAAAAATTATGTGACTCTCTGTACCTCGGGGGAATACCCAGCACCCCCATGTTCATCCTTGTAAAATGATTGTGTGGTATCCAATGCAAAGTTTGTCATGTCGGGTGTCTTCGGAAGGCTCATGATATACTGAGTATTGTTGTTATAGTGATGTTATAGGGTATAATTGCATGTATATAGTTATGAGGCTGAAAATGTATCCTCATGGCTTAAAGCAAACCCAGACCAAAACTCTCGAGAAGCAGAGGGGCATTTCACACCTCATCAGGGCGTGAATGGGACAAACCCAGGCCAGCCTCACAGGAACAAAAGATACTGGTCTAGGCAACAACAAAAGAATCTGTTAGACTCTTCAGTGAGTCACACCGCTTCCTTTGGTCAGTTGGAACTGTGATGAGCTAATGCACACCAGACTCTGAAGGGGTGGGGGGGCAAAGCCAAGAGGGAAGAAAGGACATGATAAAAAGGAGAGACATTTGCCATGCTCTCTCTTCCACCTACATCTACAGAAACCACCACCACCACCAAGCGACTGAAGCCCTGATCAAAGGGGAGAGCTTGGATGAAGGGCAACCAGCCAGCCTGTGGTGAGAAGCATTTAAGTTTGTAAGGGCACTGAAAGTGTTAAGATCAGCTTAGAATGCGTTTTGCTTTTATTTCATTTGACCAAATCTGACTTGTTATGCTCTGACTTATAATCACTTAAAATCTATCTTTATAGTTAATACATTTGTTTGTTTATTCTACCTGAAGCAGTGTGTTTGGTTTGAAGTGTGTCAGAAGCTCCCCTTGGGATAACAAGCCTGGTACATATCTATTTCTTTGTTAAATTTATGAAGTCATATAAGCTTGCAGTGTCCGGCGGGCATAACTGAACACTGCAAAACAGAGGTTCCTAGAGTTGTGTCCAGGACTGGAGATACTGGCTAGTGTCATTCTGTTGCAAGTAGCTGGGAGCAGCTTACATGCCAGAGGCTGTGCGTGAACAGCCTAGGAGTGGGGGTTCTCACAGCAGAGCAGAGTAAGGCTGGCTCCCAGAGTCAAGGATTGGAGTGACCTAGCAGATCACTGGTCCAGACAACACCAGAGGGGAACGTCACAGTGTATATAAACATTTTTGAAGTCTACTCACCGACCGAGAGGGAGGTCACTTTATGACTGCTTGGCCTTATGTATGTGTTGTCTGTTTTCTTCATTACAGACTGGAAACATATTTTGAGCAAATGTCAAAACCTTTCTGTGCTGTTCATGAGCCACAAACAGGAATTTTACTTGTGTGCTGATAAAAATTATACCAGCTTAACCAGTGATGACATTGACCATATTTATTAGTTTCAATTCTCCAAAATGCCTGCAAAATAGTATAACTCATCCCAGTGTACCTCTCTTCACTTAGTATGTTAATAATATTTGTACCAAGTATTATACTGGAGCCCCTGCTGTCAATGTAATAATCTTCCTCTGCAATGATCTGGTAAGATTTTACTGCTTCAAATAGTTAGCATCTCCAAGGAGACACTGAAAATAAAAATAAATTTCTTCTCCTCCTTGATTACTCATATAGCATCTCAATGAAATTTTAAATGAATTTAAACATATTTCAGCTGCTATTGAATTATTTTTAGTTGCTTCTGAATAGCAGTTAACTTACAGGTTCTGACAGGTACAGAATTCCAACAGCTAACTCTCATAGAGAAAACTTTTGATTATAATGTATTAAAATTCAAGGCTTTAGTGTAGGGAATTCCTAAGATGTCTGAACATGATAACACATGCTGATTGATACTTTGTGATATACATTGATTGTTGGAAGCAGGGCTAGAATTAGTTTGCCAGAAATGTGTGGTCCCACTTTCAGCTGACCTGACCTTCCATTATAACAAGGGCCAGGACTTCACTACTTTCAGGCCTTGACAAAATGCAGCAGTTGATGGAAATAATTAGATTAATATGGTGAACTTTGCAAACATCATATAGGGACAGCTTCAAAATAAAAGGAGGGTGCTTAGTATCTCACATGAGATGTTCAGCACCTTGAAGTATTAAGGTTATGATTACTAAAAATGTCGATAACTTAATCATAGTTTTGAACACTCAACTGTCAGAGTGCACTCCTCACTGGTGCAGCCCTCTCCTCATCTAGCGCCCCCTACCAACAGCCATTCCAGTGGTCTGCCCCTTCTTGTGACTCAGTCCTCTGGCCAGGTCACTTTTAGTCCCATCCCTTCCAGGGTAATCAAAACTCTAACAAACAGTAGTCCCACAGCCCTAAGCAAAGTCTTTGGCCTGAGTCTTGATTCAATAGTCCTTTCATCCCTGATCTCTGGAGGCTTTGTGCTTGGTAGGGGAACCCAAGCCCTCCTTCTTCTTAGGGTTCCTGCCCAGGGACCCTGTAATAAACAAATAAGGTCTGACTTTTCAGGCCCCCTCCATCCTCCTTCAACTTGTCTGCAGGCTTTTTCCACAGTCCTTTCCTGGGCTCACTGTGTGTCAGCATTCCTCTGAGGCTCCCAGAGGCCTCAGGCTTGGCCCTGCTTTCACGATTGTGGCTCTCAGGATTTCCCCTGGAATTCTCCAGCAACTGCCAAACCAAAAGTACAAACCTAAATCACTTCCACCCTTCCAGGCCTTGTACACAGCTCCCACAGTATTCTGCATCAAAGGTGAACCCTGACAGCAACCTCCCTGGAGTCTCAACCCTAATTTGAAACCCACCATCCGTTGGCTTTTCCCAATTCTCCTCTCTTCTGACTCTATAAGACCATTTTCAGAGAGCAAAACCCCCCCTACCTGAGCTTCCTCAGTCCTTCTAAGGAAACCTGACTCCTTCCCAGGTGAACCTGTTAACTGCACTACTTCACTCCCCTTCAGGCTCCTGTGAACCCTCTGTACCAGTGTGGGGTTTATATCCCATCACAAGGACAAAGTGAAATTTCCCTAATTTAGTTCCAACTTAATCAAATCTTAAACACATGCATGAGTTGTTCAGATTCAACTCTATACCCCAAGGAAGGACAGGCAAAACAAAGGCACAAATGGGCTACCAGGATTCTTTCTTATGAGTATTTAATTAATGTCTGCCAATTTTCCTATTCAAATAAATTCTGACAGGAATTAAAAACAGATAAAAATCTCAAAGGCTCAGTCCTAAGCTGAGACCCACACCTGTACATTGACCAAAGTACATTGCTGCAAAGAGTGTGATGGGCACGGTACAGGGTAGAGTATGTAGAAGAACAGTAGAGAAGAGGGATTCTGAGAAGAGACAGAATAGCACATTGGACTGGTAATACAGTCTGGGAGTTGGCTAGAAAAAAAAAAAGGCAGAGGTCTGAGATGAGCACTTGATTTCTAAAGTTCACAAGAAATGAGCCAGAGAGCAGAAGTTTTTCCAAGTCCGACATGGAATAATGTATTCACTACACTTTCGTTCAAAATTCATGAAAGTCCCACTATGTGCACAGAAGAGCCAAATGCCACACATGTGGTCAAACTTTTGTATCACCAGGTCCAGGCATCTGCAACAATATTACACTAACTTCTCCTTCCAGAAGGGCCAAGTACATTTCTGACTGCTGAATATCCATTTGGAGAGAGAGGGACTATGGTCCCAGTTCTGGAAAGTTTTTAAGCATGTGTTTAACTCCAGCCATATTCAGGAAAGCATTTATACATACACTTAACTATAAACATGCACTTAACTCCTACTGAAATCAATGAAACTGAAGCACATGCTTAAGTGCTTTCCTAAATAGGGATGCTTTCTTGAATCAGAGCTTAAATTGAGCAGTTTACTGTGATCACCATTCAAATCCCATGTTTAGCCATCAGATAGGACAATTGTTTCCTAGTTCTATTCAACCTCGGGTATCACTGTGCACCTTCTGTTGGATCATACTGATTTTGAATGGTGACCACTGCATGTTCTTACTAATATAAGAGCCACCAGCTACTTCGAAGGGGCTAACCACTGACTGTCAGCTACTCAGTAAAGGTATCCTGCCTGAGAAGCAACTCAAATTGCTATAGAATCTGTTGTAACTTTTCTCTTCCCACAACCTCAAACAAAATGTGAGTGAAGCACAACCCAAGCATATCCAAACACCTCATTCAGGTATGGGGTTAAACATGCAGACACATACTATGGAGAGTTCCTTACAGAGGAGATACCAAATCTGGGAGTGATGTGAATAGTTTGATCCATCTGCAATAGACTTCTGACACATCTGAAAACCATTTCAGATTAGTGACAGTACATCTGCACTGGGGGGTTGCATGGGTGTAGTTAGATCAGTTTAGCTAGTCTTGTGCAAAACCTCCCAAAATACACAAGCCCTGAATCAAGCTGCACCATCGGAGCCAGTTATTCTTTTTCCATGTGTCTAGCTGTGTGCCTCTTCCATCACAATATGCATCCCACTGACTTCAACCAACAAGTAGGTGAAGGATCTCAACTGTGCATAAGCCTTTATGAGCTAATTTCTGGAGAAGGGTCTAGAAATCACAACTGCATTAAAAGGGCAAAAAGAAAAGCAACAGGGCAGTCTACAAAATATTTTTAATGCCTGTATATAATTGCAAGGAGCCTGGACAACAAGCAGGGTGAACTGGAAGTCATGGCAGATGAAGAAAATTATGAGTTAATTGGCACGGAGACTTGGGTGGGACAACTCCCATGACTGGAGTACCAGCACTGAAGGATATAGCTCGTTCTGAAAGGAAAAGTATGGGGGGAAAGGAGGAGGTGTTATGCTATATGTCAAAAATGTATACACTTGCTCCAAGATCCCAGGAGAAGTGAGTGACAGACCTACTGAGAGTCTCTGGGTGAGGATAACAAAGAAAAGAACAGTAGTGATGTTATGGTGGGGGGGTCTATTTTAGACCACCAAATCAGGAAGAGGAAGTGGATGAGTCATTCTACAAGTAGGCAACAACATTAGCTAACATACAAACTAGTATTAATGGGGGATATTAACTTCCCTGACCTCTGTTGTCGATTATTGTAGCAAAACATAATACGTCCTACAAATTCTTAGCATGTGTAGGGGACAGCTTTCTGATTCAGCAAGTTGAGGAAACAACTAGGGGGTCGTCCATTTTGGATCTGGTTTTGACCAACAGGGATGAATTAGTTGTGAATGTGAAGGTGGTCAGGAACTTGGGATGAAGTGATCATGATCTGAGATTATTTAAGAACATATGGAAAGGAGGACATGAGAACAGCAAAACAAGGACACTGGACTTCAGAAAGGTGGATTTCAACTGACTCCGAGAAATAGTAGGCAAGGTCCCATGGAAAGACCAATTGGAAGAAAAGGAGTTGAAGCACGCTGGCAGTTTTAAAAAGACATACTATTAGAAGCTCAACATAAAGCTATTCCGATACAGAGGAAAGATAAGAAGAGCCACAGGAGGCCAATGTGGCTGCATAAGAGGCTTTTTAGTGATCTAAAACCCAAAATGGATATATACAGAAAATGGAAGGAGGGACATGTCACCAAGGAAGTATACATAGAAATAGCATGAGCATGTAGGGACAAAATCAGGAAAGCCAAGTCAAAGAATGAGTTATGGCTGCCAAGAAATGTTAGACACAAATGGAAGAGAGTTCTTCAAATATGTCAGACGAAAAAAGAAAGATCAGGGATGGTGTAGGTCTGCTACTCAATGGAGAAGACAAGCTGGTAACAAAAGGTAACAGGAAGGTACTGCTGCTCAATGCCTACATTGCTTCAGTCTTCTCACAAAAAACAACATGTAATTGGATGACTAGCAAAGGTATCATAGACAATAAAGGGGAAGGGATGCAGATTAAGGTAAGTAAAGAACATGTCAAAGTCTTCTGACCAATTTGAATGATTTCAAATCTGCGCAGCCAGATACTATTAACTTGAGGGTATTGAAGGAAATAGCTGTAGAAATCTTAGAGCCATTGGCAATAATATTTACTGGAAGACTGGAGCAGGGCTAATATAGTACCCATCTTTAAAAGGGGGAAAGGAGGAGCTGGGGAACTATAGACCAGTCAGCCTGACTTTGATACTGGGGGAAGCTCCTCGAGCAATGTATAAAGCATTCAATTTGTGAATACCTGGTGGATGAAGGGATTAATCACGAGCAGCCAGCAATGATTTACCAAGAACCAATCATGCCAAACAGTCTTGATTTCCTTCAATAGAATAACTGATTTTGTGGATGGGGGAAAGCAGTAGACATAATATACCTGGATTTCAGAAAGGCTTTTGACACAGTCCCACATGACATTTTAATAAGTAAGATGGAGAAATGCAGGCTTAACAGAACCAAGTAGATTAAGTGGATACGTAATTGATTAAACAATCACAAACAAAGAGTCACTATTAATGGAATTATGTCAGGTTGGAGGGAGGTCTCAAGTGGGGTTCCACATGGATCTGATCTTGGTCCAGTATTGTTTAGCATCTTTTTTAATGACCTGGATGTAGGTATAGAGAGCACACTGATCAAGCTTGCAGACGACACAAAGCTCCGGGGAGGGGGCTAGCCAATACTTTGGAGGATAGAGTTAAAATTCAGAGGGATCTTGATAAATTGGAGAACTAGGCTATAGACAACAAAATGAAATTTAACAAAGACAAAGGTAAGGTGCTACACTTAGGGAAGAAAAACCAAATGCACAAATACAGAATGGCAGAAAACTGGATTGGTAGCAGCACTGCTGAGAAGGATCTGGGAGTTGTGGTGGATCGCAACCTCAACATGAGTCAGCAATGTGATGCTGTTGCAAAAAAATGTAATTTTAGGTTACATTAATGATGCATAGCATGCAAGTCATGGGAGGTGATAGTTCCACTCTACTTGGCACTGGTTAGGCCTCAGCTGGAGTACTGTATCCAATTTTGGTCACCAATGCTAGAAAGGATGTATAGAAACGGCAAAGAATCCACAGGTGAGTGACAAAGACGATCAAAGGGATGGAATGCAAACCATATGAGCAAAGGCTGAAGGAACTGGGTATGTTTAGTTTGGGAAAGAGAAGATTAACAGTCTACAGATACTTGAAAAGCTGCTGTCAAGGTTCCTCCCCTTCCTTGAATTCTAGGGTACAGATGTGGGGACCTGCATGAAAACCTCCTAAGCTTACTTTCACCAGTTTAAGTTAAAACTTCCCCAAGATACAAATTAATTTTATCCTTTGTCCCTGGATCTCCACTGCCACCACCAAACTCTAA
Organism: Lepidochelys olivacea; assembly: GCF_965140295.1. Taxonomy (NCBI): domain Eukaryota; kingdom Metazoa; phylum Chordata; order Testudines; family Cheloniidae; genus Lepidochelys; species Lepidochelys olivacea. The sequence continues at coordinate 68,140,254 of NC_140418.1, read as the reverse complement.
CTGGGTTTACTGGGAAACGTAGTTTGGACATGTCTTTCCCCCCAGAATCCTCCTAACCCTTGCACCCCACTTCCTGGGGAAGGTTTGGTAAAAATCCTCACCAATTTGCATAGGTGACCACAGACCCAAACCTTGGATCTGAGAACAATGAAAAAGCATTCAGTTTTCTTACAAGACGACTTTTAATAGAAGTAAAGAAATCACCTCTGTAAAATCAGGATGGTAGATACCTTACAGGATAATTAGATTCAAAACATAGAGAATCCCTCTAGGCAAAACCTTAAGTTACAAAAAAGACACACAGACAGGAATAGTCATTCTATTCAGCACAGTTCTTTTCTCAGCCATTTAAAGAAATCATAATCTAACACACACCTAGCTAGATTACTTACTAAAGTTCTAAGACTCCATTCCTTGTCTATCCCCAGCAAAAGCAGCATACAGACAAACACAGACCCTTTGTTTCTCTCCCTCCTCCCAGCTTTTGAAAGTATCTTGTCTCCTCATTGGTCATTTTGGTCAGGTGCCAGCGAGGTTATCCTAGCTTCTTAACCCTTTACAGGTTAGAGGATTTTTCCTCTGGCCAGGAGGGATTTTAAAGGGGTTTACCCTGTCCTTTATATTTATGACAGCTGCCATAAAAAAGATGAAGAAAAGTTGTTGTCTTTTGCCACAGAGGGCAGGACAAGAGGCAATGGGTTCAAACTACAGCACAGAAGCTTTAGATAAAATCCCAGGAAAAACTTCCTAACTGTAAGAACTGTAAGACAATGGAACAGACTGCCCTGGGAAGTTGTGGAAGCTTCTTCATTGGAGGCTTTCAAAAGGAGGCTGGATGGCCATCTACCTTGGCTGGTTTAGACACAAGAAATCCTACATCTTGGCAGCGGGTTAGATGACTATTCTAACCCTACAGTTCTATGAGTTGTGTGACTTGGTAATCCCTGCCAGAATTTATTTCTGCAAAAAAATCTATTGTTCTCTGGATAAGCATTAAGCAAAAAGCCTCCGATCCACACCTATACATAGAGATTTTTCTTGTGGTTGGGATCATGTCAGGTGAGGAGACTGCAAATATACACCCTCCTACCTGTGTCTCCTGGACACACTACAGCAGATCCACCTATGAACAAAAATGGGCTGGATCTAATTTTCAAAAGGTGCCTGTCTCCCTCTCTTAGGCTGAATTTCTCCACATTAACTCTGGATTAATCCCCGAGAAGTGATACTTTCACTGATCAGTAATGGCTAAATTTTCAAAATGCTGCTTTTGCACACAAACTGTGACAAGAATTACAATTTAAAATATGTGTAGATAAGCGAATTTGTCCACTCCTCACAAAGAGGTGGAGGGTGAAGGGGGTTATGCATGTAACCCACCCAAAGTAATTTTCATTGATAAAATTGCAGATGCAATTTTCACCCCAACCAAGCAATTTTAAAGTAGTAAAAATCTCAACTCAGAAACATTAGAAGTGTATGAATTGCAGAAGACAGCATCTATTCATTACTTACTTTAAGGTACAAGCCATTTGGGATTAGAAAAGTGATCCTTAAAATAATCAAGATTCAATATCCCATAGATCAAATAGAGAGATAGGAATACCATACTTTATTCTGTTCTGAACGCTACCGAGGAAACAGTAATAGATGAACACAACACGAAACCATCATTTTGGATCACTGATGTAACATTCAACAAAGTTAGATACGGAGATCCTATATATCTGCCAGATCTTCAGTCCAAATAAGGCTGCTTTGCCACTCTTCTTTGGCACAGAGAAGGCTTAAAGATAGTTGAAATGGCCAGCTGGAGACATCCTAGCAAAAGGGAACCATTTTATGGCATAGGCAGATTTCTACAGACCCCAATGTAAGGGGCACGCTGGCAGGGTGCCAGTGAGGAGAGAAGATGAGGCCAAAACTTGCTGCATTCTGGCAATCTCATGCATTCTCGGGTGTCTTCATAAATGAAGCAACACCAAGGCTCTCTCTAATTATACCAGTAGCCAAACTGACCCCCAGGGATTGAGGCATCATAGATGGGTCTTGTGCTGAGCACAGCTTGGCCAGCCCTGAGCCTCAGTGTCTTTATCTGTAATGGTAAAATGTCATAATTTATAATCTTTACAACCTTTTTAGCAACAGATTTATTGAATACCACGTTAATAAATGTTACTGACTCTTAGAGACAGTCTTCGAATTTGTTTTACTTTAAACATACAGCTGCAGTAGAAAGCCATGTCTAATCCCAACACCATCTGAAAATATGGTATTGGGGTCTAGGATAAATGAAAATATAGAACTAACCAGCTGAGCCTCAAAATGATAACTTATGTCAAGAGATGAAAAGCATTCCATTACTTAAAAATGAAAAGAAGGTGTAAATTAAAATGCCATGCTTTGGATGTCTCAGCAGGACTTCTATAGTCAGTCATTCCAAAATAAGCTGGAACTTATTTGAAAGCAGACAAACTGAAAACATGTTCTTCCATAATGCAAAAAGGGGTTTATAATATCTCATATCTACATTATTTTATTTGTATTTATTTTTTACATATACAGAACATATTGAGCTATCCTTCAATGAATTCACAATATATGGATGCTTGCAGTCATAAATGAATAAAATATCATGGATTAAATGGATTTGGGATCTATTAAAGTAAGAGAGAGAGAGAATATAATATCCAAATAATTGGCTAGGCATTTTTATAAATATAAATAAATATAAATATGCACTGGTATAAATCCAGATTGATAAAACTTTTTACAACTATCACAATGCTACCCATTTTTGAATGTGTATTTGTTTACAAGCACTGTCCCACCCAAAATATTTCATTCATGATATCCTGAAAAGCTAGGCCTGTTTGTATAATGTGAGTGCATTGTAGCAATCTGCCAATGAGAAAGCGAAAGCTCAATGAGGGAGCCACTGAAGGCTCAACTTGAAGATTATTCTGATTATAATTCAGTCCTTCCCTGACGCTAATACAAAGCCCCATAAAACAGAGAAAGCAAAACTAGATATACACCTTTTATAGCCCTGACTCATCTGACTGGGAGCCAGGAGCAAAGCACTTCTGTAATCACACCTTTATCACAATGTATACATTTCCATATGAGGTGTACTTACTCCTATGCCACATGTATGATTATCACTTAGATGAACAAAGTGGTCCTTCCTTGCCTTATAATCTATGGAACACTTTTAAAGTTTTAGAGTTGCCATATGTCAATCATTAATTGTTACTACTATACTTATAGTATTTCAAATACTTTTGTAATATTTAGTACAAAGGCAAAATTGAAACAATGTTAATTATCACTTCTTTGTTTTCAGTTACACTATGACTATTTTCAGTATATTGTGAATACATTTTAGTATCTGTAATTTCCAGTAAAAAATAATGCATACACATGAATTATATCTCAAGGGGCTCCTTATATAGACCAGTCCTCCATATCAAATATAACTAAAAACTGGAAGTTAATATCCATTCCTTTACTTCCTCAGAGACAAATGTAGCAGTTTTAGTTACCAGTTTCCGAATAGCTAAATTTCTCAGAAGGCTATTTTGCAGTTCTTTATATTACTATAAGCAGCTTTGTATTCATATGCTAAGTCTAGGAAACAAAAATATATATTCACGTTACTCCAGCTGATACAGCAACATATCTTCGATTATCAAAAAATAAAGCTAATGACTTGCTACTTCAGCTATAGTAAATACTCTTAAAATTGGTTGTCTTGATTACAGCAAAACAAATTTCCTTCAATCAGCTGCATCACTACATATTGAAAAAGGATCACATTTGGCATGTATTTCAGATGCATGCCTGCTATATACAGCCTTATTTATTATACAGTCTTGCCTTCTATTTAATTATGCATTTTATTTTTCAAATTCTTAAAATTATGGAGAACACTATGATGAATTATTGTATTTTCAACAGACAGACTGTATTTACACAAGGACTACAGCCACTTTTGGATTTTTTTCCTAACAACAACAATAGAGGGATAAAGGTCACTGATGCTTCATTCTTTTATTCTGTTATTTCTAAAATCTTTCTTTTTATCCACAGATTTTTCTGAGTAATGGTTTTAAAAGACTCTTTAAATATCAGTGGATTAAATGAGACCCAGTTTGATAATCATAATGCACAAAGTTTTCTCTGAGTGTGCTTAACACCAGCTTTAGGGAGGATGCCATGCATTTTAGAATAGACTTAGTTTCATTATCATAGATTTCCCCCCCCCCCCTTGGAATCATTTAGTCACCAAAATATTAATATTAATTTCCCAGATAGTAACCTCCCGGTGGGATAATCTTCTACCAATCCATACGTGGAAGGCAATTTTTCAGATCAACAAATCCTACCATTATTTGATTTGATCTAAGAACAACAATTCAAACAACAAAAACACACAAATATAGTTCTTAAATACATTCTAGTTAAGATTAATGAAAAACAGCTAAAAAATGAAAATAATTTTATGACCAATAGGTGAATCCATCCTCATATGAAACAAATCCAGAATTTTATTCCTCATATAGTGCACTATACTTGCTCACAGATATTGGTTAGTTTTATATATGAAAGGGAGTGAACTTTTATAACCACTTATGTTCTTCACTATCTGATTGCTACAGTACAAAACTGAAGCCAGTACAAATATTCAAGGTAGTCAGAATTATATCCAAAGATATACTAATGAAAAGGCTCTGAAACTCACTATCTATATAAAGGAGTGTTATTTTGAATGTTAATATTGAAACTATAATGATTCATCTGCCATGAAAAATGCCTCATGAAAATACAGCTGCTAATGCATTTGATCAAACTACCTTTACTATTAAAGCAAACACAATCCCTTAGTCTTTAGCATTTAGCTACCATTTAAGGGAATTAAGCTAGAGACATTAATAATCCATTGTAATATATTAAAACTACAAGGAAAAGGGCTATGTTCAAATATAGGTTCCTAGTGGACTCTAAGGTCCACATGACAGCATCCCTTACTGAATCTACTGCATGCATTACTTCTTCAGAACAAAATGAAGGAGAACAAGAAGTTTTCTACCTTTTAGCTATATGTTTATCCATAAACAGAATACCCATGAAAGTGATCTTTGCATGTAATGTCACTATGATTGCTTACACACAGATATACACGAAATGATTTAAATATTGGGCATTGTCAGGGCAATACTGCAGAATCATCATCTAGGCCTAGAACATCCTCTCCCATGGAAATACCTGCAAAGGGATGCAATTTGAGGGAGGAAAATTAATGAGGATTTCCTGGTGGAGTTCTGCTAAATCATTCCAAGTAAGAAGTGGGGCAGAGGTGTCCTACTCCCATCCCCACCGCAAGACTAGTAATGAATTGTACTCTCATACTCAGAAACTATGGACCTCAGAAGATTGCTAGAGGAGATCATGGCTAGCCGCATGGAGTTCCCAACCAGCTCCCTGTAAAGTAAAGATGTCCTCTGACTATAGCGGCCCTCTGTATTCTCCTTAAAAGGGGTCCGCCAGTGTGCAGAGGGTCTGAGGATGTGATATTTTATGATGATAAGATAGCTAGGATGTATATTTTATGATGAAATTGCACAGAGTTCTTGGGAATGATGCCCTATCCTGCTCCCACTACAAGCCTGCAAACTTCCCAGCTTCAGCAGAGACCCAACAGCAGAGTCCTGGAGGTCGAAAGGGAGGAAGGGGTTTGCATCAATCATGAAAGGGGAAAGATCTGTGCATGCTGCAGCCTCCCTCTGTAAGGATCTTGAGGGCAAAATCTGACACAAGGTTTTGTCCTTCATGGACAGTAAAGAGAAAGCTTTGCAGATACTGCAAATGAAAAGGAATCAGTTAAAATTCATCTATATTTTGAAATTAATTTATTGCAATCCATTTGTAGTGACTTTCTACAAATATTCATGAAGTCATGAATATTACTAGCATGGATGTTCACAGAAAGGGAATTTCAAAGTTACATGCAAATATATTCATGGCAATATGAATATAAATGTGTACATACAAGTATTAACCAAGCACTGCTATCCAACATGGCACAGACAGTAAACATCACACAACTGGGGAATCAAGCTACTGAGTTAAAAATGCTCTCTCTCTCTCTCACACACACTATATACACTGATACTTTCAGTTTGCGAAACCTACAAACTGTATTCCTGGATATCATAGGAGCAGACAGAGTGGCTAAAATAATCAGATAAGTTATCTGCTGAAATCATACACTTAGCTCTAAATAACAACATTTATGTTGTGGCAAATTGCTGGCACTACTTTGATGTGTCTTGTGCTTTCTCTTCTTGGGAAGGGTTCAGGGCACCATTTCTCACCCCTGAACTAGGGTATTAACTGCCCCACTAGTGTCCTAGAGGAGGGGAGTGGAGAGCGAGGGACCCTGGCCCACCCTCTACTCCGGGTCCCAGTCCAGAGGCCCTAGGGATACCAGTAAACCACTTGAACTAGCGGTTCCTTCCCCTGGGCTACTTCCCTCTCCTGCCCTTCAGCTTCCTGCTTCCCTCTGCACAAACCAGGTGTCCCTTTACCTAGGATCTTGGTCTTCTTAGCCCACCACAGCACTTCTCCAAACTCTCCTCTGCTTCCCTCCAAACTGCTCTCTGCTCCAACGCCAATCCACTCTGCTTCAACTCCTTCAAACTGCTCTCTACTCCAGCACCAATTCATGCTGTTTCAACTCCTCCCCTTGTCTGATTGAAGCAGGGTTTTTTTTATCAGGTGACTGGCTTCAGGTGCTCTGATTGGCTTCAGGTGCTTTAATTAATCTATAGCAAACTTTCTTCTTTCTGCAATTTAAACCATCTGAAATTCTGGTCCATGAAGTTTGCAGATGGGATTTCCAAAAGTGCGTTGCACTGACTCCTATGGAAGCAGAATTAGGCCAAAGGCAAGTTCTCTGAAAACACTAGTCCTAAATATTTAGAAAAAATAATGTTGTGTTACCACCAAGTGACTGACATATCTGAGTTGCTTAAAAATCTAAGCTATAGTACTTTATGTTTAATACAAATAAGACCCTACAGAGGAAATTAATTTAATCACTAAACCTGTAAGTAGCTTGCAGGATGGAATGTTAGGGCATATCATGTGCAGTATGATAGACAATATCACATGCAACATGACTGTAGCTGTGTGAGCTTAAGTAAACTTCTGGAAGATAAAAACAAAGACATACCTCTTTGCAAAATACTGTTAAATATTTTTGGCTTCTAAAAAATTTGCTGCCTGATTAATACCATTTTCATCACCTTTGTGAAAGGCAAGAGTGACATCTATTGGTCAGCCAAGTTCTATGAGGAGGGCATGTTGTTGATATTTTAAACATTTCAAGCAGGGAAGATTGATGGGAGTGCATATTTCTATGCCCTGTTGGTAGAAATATGTTCTATGGGAGGGGAGGGAGGGAAAGCAAAGAAAAACCTATGCTGCTCTGTGACATTTTGATTAGTGTGGTATTCCTATATTGCACACTCAGGGGTTTGGGCTAATGTCTCAAACTAAATTTAACTTCTAACAAAAAGATCTAAGAATGTATTTTTACAGCAAAATTCAATTCTGTACTTCTAATCAGGTGACAGATAACTACAAATTGCCTTGGCAAATTATACTAGCTTCACTGAAAGCAGAATGGTGCAAATGCAGAATATTTCACTTCAGAATTTGGCTCTGGCAAACCTCTGTTCCCAGTTTATTTCATGCCATCTGACCAGTCTGTACTGTTACCTCATTAGCTGTCCTTTACAGTTTACCAAGATAATAAATAAATAAATATTTTCTCAGAGGCATCAGGTCTCCTAAAGGAACAACATATGAGACCATTTATTTCAAATCAACTATCCATATTGTGGAAAGTACAATTCAATATTTTATATCAATTAAACACAAACAAGCGTGTAGATGAAGAAATATATTTTCCCCACCTACAACAGTTTTTTATATTAACATGCACTTTTGTCATGAAAATAGGTTGCTTGCTTTTAAAATTTCATCTGCTCTTTATCTGAAATCATAATCCTGTGGCTGTGACATCACAATCGGTTACCGTGGAGATGATTATGGTGCTGAAAATAGAGGATTATTACTCCAGGTGAGGAATAAATTGCAGGAGTGGATGAACTACAGTAAGAAACAAAGATCCTGTTATTTGTGAAAAGCCTTTAGCAATAACAAATGAGTAGACAAAAGGACAGTGGTTGATACACAAGCAGAATTGTTTAAGTAGAATGTTTCCCACAAGGCATCTGCTGCTCTTTCAAACACAAAAGTATATTTAAGTAGAGCTAAAATTGGGGAAAAATAAGCAGGAAGAGAACATTCAAAGTTAGGACAAACTCTTACTCCCTAATTCATTTTGTTGGGTTGTTCCAATATATTACAACATATGTGTCATGTGATCACTCTCTAAAACCCTGATTCAGGAAAGCACCAAAGTACAGTTCTTAACTCTAAATTAAAGTTAAGCATGTACTTTGGTTCTTTCCTGAATTAGTGACTGAATTGTGACTTCTATAAAAGTTAGATACAGCTAGATGGGGTTTCTGTTAAATTATCCAGCTATTTAAAATATCACTTCTCTCTCTGTATTCACAAGGCCATATATTTAGAATTATGATGCTTTAATGGAAAACCTAAAAGGAATAATTTTGTATACTGCTCTGGAAAAGCTAGATTCTCTGAATCCCCATGCAATCACACAGTATAGACAGTGCAACAGTCTCTACTATTATTGGCAAGTGGAGGAGTAGATCAGCTCTTCTCCCATACTGACTCACTATGATGTGATCCATTCTAACGATGCACCAACCTGAGGAGGTTATAAAGGCCACTGCCTTGCACTTTCAGCTCCAAGTGGATGGTTACCCATACACTCAGAGGTATCTGAATTTTCCTAAGGGCAGTTCAACAGATCAACACATAAAACAACTGCATTCATATAATGTACCTTTCTTCCCTGGGGAGATGGAGTGATTGATTGATTGACTGATTAATTACATTTATTGAACCACAATACCCACACTCTGCAATGTCACATCTCATTTCTAATCTGGTTGTTGTCACAGCGGGGTTATTTACTGGACATGTTGTTTAAGATCCATATTTTTGTGGCAGACATAAAATGTCTACAAACTAGAGGAAGATAAAGAATAGTAGCAGAACACAAAGCTACAACAAGGAGGGCTATATGTCAGCCAATCAGAATGAGGGAAGGGTAGCCCAGTGATCTAAGCAGGCATTGGGAACCAAGGAGTAGGGCAGGAGTTTTCAGAACAATTTTTTTAGTGGCCTCAGAGTGTGGCCATCAACTCTTGCTGGTGGACGCTCTCATATTTTTTTCCTAAAATACTTGTGGGCTGAAGTATGAAGCCCTGTGTTCAGATCCCAAAGTCCCATGGACAGGGTATGAGGCCTGGGGATGGAGCCCGAAGCCATGCAGCTGGAGCCCAGGGCTGGAGCCTGAAGCCCCATGGCCAGAGCCTGCCGCCGCGTCTCCCCAGGGCTGAAGCCCAAAGCCTGAGTCCCACCACCCCTGTGAAGGTGGGGAACTCACCAGCTGCCTGCTCCTTCAGCGCTGTGTGCCAGGTGTCTCCAGAGGGGGGCAGGGTCCAACCCCTACTGGAAGCCCTAGCAACCAACACCAAGGCAGTGCATCCAGGAGCAACAGGGAGGGGCTGCTACTTTGCCACTCCTTCTTCCCCTCCCCCCAACCATAGCCCAGGAGGCTGTGGCTGCAAGAAAAGCCCCTGGTGGCTACATTTGAGAAATGCTGGATTAGGGTCACAGCCAGTTGTCAAAAGCTAGAGCCCGGGGTCAAGCCAAAGGTCAGGAGCTAGATGTCAGAGCCAAGGGTCAAGCCAGAGTCCATAGTCAGATACCAGAAGGACAGGTCAAACTGGAGGTCAGGAACTGAAGGAAGCAGGGTTCAAGGCTGGGGCAGCAGGAACAAGGTAACACAGCTGCAGGCACAGTGGTGGGTATGAACATTGAGCAGCCAGTGAGCTGCTGCTGCTAGTGGCTTAAGAGCCAGCCTGCTGGCCCCTCCAGTCAATCAGGTGACATGGCCAATGAGGCACCATGGCCAATCAGGCAGCCTGCTGAAGGCCAGCTGTTCTGATGAGGCTGCCTGGAGACTAGCTCTGCTGCAGGTCTGACTCCTGACACTGTAGGTTAGTCATCAGCGCAATGCACATTATAATGTTGATCATTTTCATTGAAGTGAGTTGTACCAGAGAATGGAATCACTTACTGGAAGTGTTATAGCACAAAGGCAGATTGAAACTTAGGTTTCCCCAAGTTTTGCAGAGTAATGGCGGATGTATACTTTGCACAACATTAGACCTAAATAAAAAGTGAATTTATTTTCTCACCATAGATTAGCTAAGCAAAGACCCTATGGGTATGTCTACACTGAAATGTAAGCCTTGGGTTAGTAGAACTTGAGTTAGAAGACCCTGGGTTTGTTAACCTAGGGCTTGAGAGTCTACACTCATTTGTAGCCCTCGGTCTACATTGCATTATACTGGCCTGAGTCCAACTCCCTATATCCCAGGCTCTCTAGCACGCTCCCAAAATGTGGCCTCTCTAGCCCTTTATTCATGGGGTAGTGTGGGAAAACTTGACTGTCTACAGAACTTGATTGTCCAAAGGACAAAAAAGTTAGCCTGGTGGGGTTCTTGGATACTTTGGGTGGACTCCCAGAGCACAGATCCAATGGGGCTGCAGCTACACTGCAAAGCAATAGGGCTTGAACCCTGAGTCTGGCTTGATTCAGGCTTGGACCCTCCACTCCCGTGAGGTCTTGGTAGCCTGAGTCTGAGGTATGGATTGTCGCAAATTGTGTGTAGAAGAAAATGGGGAGGGTGGGCTTGAGTCTGAATTCAAGCCCTGTTTTTGGACAAAAATTCTGAGTTCAAGCACACTCTTGACACGCCACAAGCAAATCATTGCTATTATTAAGATCAACAGTAAATATCTGGAACAAGTTCAGTACGTCTTGCAATCAGAAGAACCTATAGAACTTGGATATAAATGGAAAGAAATATTTCTTGTCATTGTTAGTTGGTTCTTGATTTTTTCTTGAAAGTATGCAAGACATGTGCATCCTTTGGCCCTGTAATGCTTAAAAAATTCAGGAAGGGCTTGATCCTGTCTATTAAAGTCAAAGGAAAGATTCACATTTATTTCAACGGATTTAGCATCAGGCCTTAGGCCCAGCTCCTCAGAGGTATTCAGGTGCCTATTTGCCTCTTTAGGTATCTAACTCCACCACTCAAACAACATTAACATTTTCTCAGTAGCCTAACATTTAACTGCTCAGCTGCCACCTAACCACATAGTCACCTAAATTTCCACTGGTTGGCATTTTCAAAGAGGTGTAATTCCTGACACTGTCAGAGCTAACAAGAAGCTCAGAGCCTTCGCTCAAGCCAAAACCCTGGAGGCCTTGAAGCAGAATTCTTAAACTAGGCAGGAGAATATCTATCTCAGCAGTGGGGGTATGAACATGCCTAAGACCTGACATCTATCAGACCCCACAGCAGGAGGCCCTGGATATAGGCCATCAGTGTGGGGGTGGGGCTGGGGGAGAAGAGGGCAGCACAATATCCACCCAGAAAACAGGAAGGAGCACAGAGAAATGTAGGGTATGAGCAGGAGAAAGACTATTTCAGCTGGAAAGGCTACTTATTGTGGCTGACCTCCTAACCTCCTCTCCCCACTCCTCTCTTCAGCATTTCCTATTGGCTAGCTTAGGCAGCTCCCTGCTCAGCTTGGCTAGCTTCTGAGGACCCATTCCTGAGGCATCTGACTCTCCCCAGGCACTGTATGAGGAGCCTGGGTGCCTAGCTTGTGGCTGAGGATTTCACTAGGCAGCAGGCCACCTAGCGGTTGGGCTTTGCAATGCTGAGCAGAAAAATGCCTAACTACCTTCGAGGGCTTAAATCTTCCAGCTTCATTTGCTATATATGTCTCAATCCTCCAAGTTAAAATGACGGAGAGCACTTTAGCCTTCAGTGCTGACTTGATACAAACACTGAGTCTTATTTGTGTGCTTTCATGAAGTTTTCTTGTTTAACACATGCTTTTCTAGTCTCCTCTACTTCCCTTGGGACTTCTTCCAGTGCATGGTCTTGTCCAGCCTGGTGAACAGTGCAAATTTTCTCAGTAGCCTAACAAGAAGAAAATTAGATAGCAATAATACATTCGTAATCCATAAACCACTACAGACTTCCTGCAAGAGGAAATGTAAAGAAAAGAAAAGAAAAATGAAAGAAGAGATACAGAGAAATCGGGAGAAGGGAGACCTATGCACTGCTTGTGTTAGCCAGAATGGGTCCCTCTGCTGAAGACCTGGCAAGGTTTCACAGGTTTGATTTGGTTTGGTTTCTAAATAATGGCTTTCTGCAATCTCTCCTGCTCTCTCTCAGCACATTCAATTAACACACCATAGTAGAATACTTTAAAAACACCGTATTTCACCTACTTTGCTGCCTGTGCAGCGGAATGAACAACCACTAGAGAGGGAATGACCTTGTTCTATCAGCACTGAAATGACTTAAATATTTGTGGCTGATATTGTGTGTCCCCAAAATTTTAGGACAAACTGTTGCAGTCCCACTGCAAAGGACTTATTCAACCAGCACACATTTATTTTTCTTCAATTACATTTATATTACAGGGGCAAACTCTGAAATGTCTAATTTATTTATTGTCCAGCAAATATCCCCACTTCACAAGCTTTCAAATTACTGAACAATTTTGACACTATTGATGTTTTGTAGTACACACATGAAATTGGTAATTATAAATGATGTTGCCCTTACCTGGGCCTAATGAGTTTTCCATTTGTGATTCATTCAATTTTCCTGTCTTAGGTAAACTGAATAAATCATGCATAATCGAAGCACCAGAGGCTCTTTAGTATGCTTATTATCATTATTATTACTCCATTGTGCTAGGTACTGTACACACACAGAACAAAAAAATGGTCCCTCCCCCAAAGATCTCACAATCAAGCATAAGACAAGAGACAATGGATGACTACAGACAGATGGAGGAGTACAAGGGAACCATGAGACAATATTGGTCAGCATGGCGGACAGAGGTCTTGGTACCCTAGTGGCCTACCCACTTCTATCTTATTAATCAGGAAGGTGTTAATTCCTCCCAAGAGCCCTGGATAGGGCAATTCTGAAGCTACACAGTGGAGGATCCTGTGGGTAAAAGTCATACACATTCAAGTTTCTGAGACTGGCAAAGTACAGTAATAGGATTTTTTTAATTTCATTTTCACCTTCAAAGTTTCTCATTCTTCTCTCCATAACTTGAGAAGAACACTTGAATATCATCTAATAGAGCAGTACTCATTTTTATTATTTATATTTAAATGAAGAGCCTATGAATAGCTTATTATTATTATACTTGTACTGTAGTAGCACTTTGAAGCCTCAATCAAGAATTCAGGGCCCATTGTGCTAGGCACTAATACACACACACAATTAAAAGATGGTCTTTGCCCCCAAAGAGCTTAAAAATCTAAGTAGGAGATGAAAGGCCACAGGTATACAGAACAACCAAAAGGGGAAGCAAGAGAAAACAGTGAGATGATTGTGACAGGCATAGCAAGCAGCAATAACAGTTCTAGGTAGTTTAACAGTAATTAAAATATGCAACATTAAAACTAAAATCTATATTCATACTTACTCCATATAGTATTTGTCTGTTGTGATCAGACTAATCATAGCCACCTTAATCCCTCAAGTTCAACTCCACCACCAAAGTTTGAGAAACTAAAGATGTGTGTAACAGTATCTGGCAACTTAATCTAGGCTCTGGAGGATGAAAGAAAAGAGTTCTACAACTAAATCTGGGGGGTTGGTTCTGGCCAGCCTTGAATAAAATATGGTGAGCATAATAATTAGCAAATGTATCATTCAATATTACAAATGTTATGATTATCAAATGTTCCTGGGGATTGTTATGACAGCCAAGTCTCCAGTACATAGCACATTAATCAGACTATCAAGGAAGAAAACCAGCCAACAATTGCTTCACCAGCAGAGAGTAGAACTCGGAAAGCAGCAAGAACATACTGGATCTGAGCACTCTCTCTCACTCACTTTCTTTTAAAACAGAACAAAACAAAATAAAATCCACTTTATTTAACATGGACTCCAAGTATTACTAAAGCAAAGAGTCCCCCTAGAGAATGGATGTTTTTACTAATTGTATTTAACACTTTATAAATAAGCCAAGGGGCAATTGAATCATCCTGTGAAATTACAGTGGTTAGGATGTATTCCCCACTGGAGTTTGGGAAAGTGCTTTTCTTGTATTGCCTCAGGCTCCAGTAGGATCATCCCATCCTTGGTATAAAACAGAATTTGTCAATGCCATGCAATGTGCTTGATGCCCCTCAAGAAACAAAATCACCTACATCTGCAGAGAAACCTCCCCAGTGCAGAATATACTTGCTTCTTTGTTTTCACTGAAGTATTTAAATTAAAGTAAGACTTCATTAAAAATGAACTAATCCATGTGAAAATACATAACACATCCTAAAACAAAGTCAGAAGCGGGGGTGGCAACTAGTCTAGAAAATTATATACAGGTAGATGACTACAGATCTAACGGTACAGTTCACCTCTATAATCACAAACATATGATACATCAAACATTTGATGATACAGGAGCTCACCCAAAGTGGAGACAATTAATACAAATAAACTGAAAAGATCATATAAGCAAGAAAGCCAAGTATTTTCTCCATCAGACAGCCAATGCCTCTAAGACAAAACCTCCCCACAGGCAGCAAGCGACAGCAATAATTAATGGTTCACAGTGCTTCTGTGCTTCTTGTGTTGCAGTGGAGAGAATGTAGGCAATAAAGTGAAAGACAAGATACAAGATATCAGGCTACCGAAGAAGACTGTAACTGGCAGGGAATCGGGGATTCCAAACCAAAATGTCAAAAAGAGGTTTCCTGATTTTCTCCAATGTATTTGAGGGCCACCAAAAGCATTGATTGCAAGGCAGGGTGATTCAGTGGATAAGACTCTGGACTGTAAGCCAGAAGACTACTGTGTTCCATTCCTGACCTATTGTGTGACCTGGAGTATGTTACTTCACCTCTCTTTGCTTCTGTTGTGTGTCCCACCCTTTGTCTTGTTTATTTAGATTGCAATTTTTGACCGACAGGGACTATGTGTTTGTACAACGTGTTTGTACAATTCCTAGCACGACAGGGCTCAGATCTCAGTTGGGGACTCTAGGAATCACCCTAACACAAAAAGTAAACAACTATAGTAGTGGCATATGGTGAAATTGTCCATCAGACAAAGAATTCCAGATCACTCAGATAATTATAGTTCACAGCATTATTAGGTCTTATTCTCCTTTATACTTTTCATCTCACCCACATATTATAACATAACAATGTGGAGTTAACTTTTAAAGGGGTGCAAGAGATATTTTCAGGTTTCAGGGTTTTCAAATGCTAAAGACTTGCTTGCAACCACCATGAAAAAAAGGGAGCAAAGTAGGGATTTAGAATGGAGTTTTTCAGACAGTGATAGTTTTATGCTTATCTGACCTATGTGGTGGTGTTTATAGCTCAACACTTCAAGAATCCTCACTGCAGTCACACACACACACACTCATGCATAGTTGTGTTCCTGTGATCACCCTGTGCCAGTAAGCAATGGCAGAAATTAAATTTACCAAATGAATTTCTCTACTTGGGAAGAGTCTCATTGGTTCTAAATACTTGACTTCTGAAGTCCATGTTGGTGAGGGCCATCAGAAGCCAAAGAGGTGAAAGGGCAGTTTCCACTGTATGGGGAAAGCAGGTGGAAATAGGCTGGAGGTGAGACTCTCATGAATGCATAGAGATGGAAGGACCTGGTAATAGGAGTGAAGGGACTTGGATGGGATATCACACTTTACTATGCATAGGGGCTGGGCAAAGCCTAGTATCAGACCTGCTTTCCAAACTTTTTTCATGGCAGTTAGGTTGCCACTCACTCTCACAGGAAACCAAGACATCAGCAGCCTTTTTTTGTTAGCAATTGCCTCAAACGCTGTTGAAATAAAGTGTGTGAAATTTTGGCACCACTGAAGTCAGTGGGAGTTTTGCCATTGACTTCAAAAAGATAGAATATCCTTTTTGCCTTAGACGGACATATCAGGGGCTTTCCAGTGTCTAACTTTTAAAGCTAATCAATACTCTTTATGGTGTACACCTTCAAACCTGTCATGTTGAGTGGATTAATTATGTGATACACAGACTCAGTATTAGGTTTACAGTGATGTGGAAAACCACCTTATCTATATGAGATAATAGCCTCTTCATGCTTCATATACTGGTTGGGAATTACACTGGGCATAGAGGTGGAATTAAATAATTATATTGCTTAAGAATTATTCCCTCTTGCCAACAAAAGACCATTTGTTTGATTGTAGGAAATTATATTCTATAATAGTCATAAAAGCCCTGTCTACACTGTGTAGAAAAATGGAGAGCTTTCGTAGACATGGATCTTTCATTTTTCACCTTCAAAATTTGGGGTTGGGTAGGAAGCTGCAATAGAACTCTGCAAAAGAGACAATAACTGTAACTTCAGAGGAATGTTGACATGTTACTTTCACTTTTGTGCTCCACTGTAGCAGAGCCCTTCTTGAAATGACCCAGAAAGATGTGTTTTTTTCTCCTTCCCCCATCCGATACGGACAGATGGATACACTAGGGAACACTGAGACTTTGAAAAACAAGTTTCAGAGTAGCAGCCGTGTTAGTCTGTATTCGCAAGAAGAAAAGGAGTAATTGTGGCACCTTAGAGACTAACCAATTTATTTGAGCATAAGCTTTCATGAGCTACATCGGTGCACCCTGCTCAAATAAATTGGTTAGTCTCTAAGGTGCCACAATTACTCCTTTTCTTTTTTTGAAAAATTAATTATGCACCTCACCTAACTTGCTCCATTCTGATTTTGTGGAGAAATCCAAGGTGCGCACAGATGCCCATGAACCAACCCTCAGGCCAACCTTGGTCAATCTGGTGTGAAACATTTAGTCACATTTCCCTGACACAAACTAACAATGATATAAGGAAAACATTGTATAATGGAAAGAGAAAATGTTACTATTATTTAGGAGATCAGGAAAGTGGAAGCATATTCTTCAGAGACCCGTTTCAGAAACAGGTCTTTTCTCAATCCATAATATTTTAGATCCCAAACAAATGATATCTGGTAATACCTGAGGGCCCAACTGTGTAATACACTTCTATTCTGGTCACACATTCTCTATAAATGAATTTCAATTTGATTTCAAAGCTTACAATGTTTTGCTTCTTATTGAAAAGAATTCCTAGTATTTTCTGGTTTCACATTTACTATCTGTAGTTTAAAATAGAGATTTATTGAATGCTTCAAGATTGAAATGAGAGAGAGAGAGAAATGTATGGTTTGTGGGAGGGTGTTGGTTTGTACTGTAGGGAAATATGATATGGTGGGATGTGGGATGAGAATGTAAATGTGTATTATTATGTGTTGTTGTGAAGTTAGGCAGTGTGTGGGTGGGTTGGTTAGTGTTTACACTGATGAGAAATGCACTTGTGAAGTCCTAATAGCTGATACATGTAAACATTTACAAGTGGAGCAGAGCAGGGGACTGTGGTGGGGTGCATGAGGTGTGGATAGTAAGGTCTAGGAATCTGGCTGAGGAGCCAAGGAGCTAGTCTGGACAGTAGGAATGGGAAGCCAAGAAGTCAAGTAACTCTCTCAACCAAGATACCCAGTTAGCCCCTCATGACCATTCCCCTGTTTTGCCTCCAGCCCACTGCCTCTCTCAGCTTCCAGTGACCTGTTAAGTATCACCAAAGGAAATGCTGACTAGCAAAATTTATCATTCTGAGATTGCTGTCTGGTTGACAATAGGATGTATACTAGCCACTGAAAGTACCTCTCCTATTTTCATCAACCATCTTCAGAGACTAGCTCTACTGGGGGAGCACCTTCTATGAGTGGCGGACACTCTATGTGCTGCTAGAGTGCAGCCTCAGTCCAAGGAACCTTACCTGGGGGTCTCTGGACTGGAGATCCCCCTGGTGAGCCTTAAGGCTGGAAAGGGGATATAAGTAGACAGGAGAGAGAGGGAGGTAGAGTGAGAAGCTGGCTGACTTATCTATGGAGCATAAGCAGTACAGCTGAGGTGCCAGTTAAGGCCGTGAAGTGCTCATGCATCAGTACTTCATCCCTGGTGCTATAAGGTAGTTGTTTTATTTTCCATCTGCTTCCCTTGGTGAGAACAAAAGTACTTATGATGAAGAATGCTCAATGTTATTATTTGAATCTAAAATATGTATGATAGAGCTTGTCAAAAATAGGAAGAACCAGTGAATATTTGCTGAAATTGGAAATACATGAAAATATATTGAAATGTCTAGACTGGAAACATTTTTGACCTGCTCTAATATAGATGGTGAGGGTGGGATTTTCAATAGCCCTGCATTGGCCAAACCCTCAGTGGTAAAGCTCTCACTGATTTCACTGTGAGCAGAGTTAAGCCAATGATGGGGCAGCACTCCAGTATTTTCACATCCAGGAAGTTCTGGTGCTGAGCAAGTTCCTGACAATGGAAGCTCTGATACATGCAGGAACGGTGATGTTGGTGTGGTGGCTGCTTCTCACTAGAGGAAAGAACCTATTTATATTTTAGAGTTGTCATTTTGGCCCTTTAAGCCAGTGTGAGGAGAGAAATGAAATTCTGGAGCCCACAAGCAGCTGTTGTGCCCTCTTCAGGCTCTATTTTAGACTAGTGGTGGGAGGGGAGGTAGGTCCTTTTGTATCTCTGTGGTTGTGAAGTGGGGAAGAAGATTTTTCAATTGCTTTGGCTTGCTATTCATGCCTTCATTTCAATTCAAGGTCTTCATTTTGGTCTGCAAAGGCCTCATAAGGTCTCATCCTGGCTATCTGAGTTGGTTTTGCATCCTCTGTGCAGCACCAACAGACGAAGTCATAGCTGGGCACTCAAGCCAGCAGTCCCCAGATTTAAATGATCTGGGACTCTAGCCTAGACACCCTCAGTGGAGGGCCTTTAATTCTGGCATACACTTCTCCTATTAGTTTGATGCAGACAAAGTTTGTAAGTCTTCAGGACCCAGTGCAAGACCCATCACTTTTTCAAAAGCATTGGTAGAGAGGAGGGAGCTAGAACATTCTATTGGAGAAGAATGTATTTTTATTATTGAACATAATTAGAAATATAGTTTTATTAGAAAAAAGAAAAGGAGGACTTGTAGCACCTTAGAGACTAACCAATTTATTTGAGCATAAGCTTTTGTGAGCTACAGCTCACTTCATCGGAAAGCTTATGCTCAAATAAATTGGTTAGTCTCTAAGGTGCCACAAGTACTCCTTTTCTTTTTGCGAGTACAGACTAACACGGCTGTTACTCTGAAACCATTTTTTATAAGAGTAGCTCCTAAAAGGGCCTTATCACAAACCAAGGCCCATTTTTCAAGGCACTGTACATTCATGGAATTAAAAGAAAATCCCCTACCAGAAAGTCCTTATAGTCTATATAATCTTGGGTTTTAAGTTTAAAAAAATCATTTTTGCTATATTGAGATTTTTTTTAAAAATATGCACCAAGACCCTTTGGTATGGACGTATTGTATAGATCCCCGAAACAAATTGCTCTGCCTCAGTATAAGGAACTAAACAGTACGCTATTTTATGAAGCATTGATACAAATCAGAATATTGTATGTCATTTGAGTACTAGAGCCAAGCTCCTTGGCTTCTAAAACTTAAAAAAACCCACAACTGATGTTCATACAGAACACTACTAACCTTCTGAAGTTGTCATGGTGAGACACAGACATATTTTAACATTACAACATAGCCCTCCCATTACCTAAACTAAATGCCTCTCCAATTAGACATTCAAACATTTATTTTCAATTAAATCAAATAGAGTTTAGGATTACTTTTATTTTCCAGACAGACTGAAAATAACCCCATTATATTGTTTTTGGAGGTTAGAGTGGAACTAGATACTCTCCGCCAACTGCTCACAAGAGAGCAGCAATTACTACCTATAGGGCTTTTTGTTCTCACTAACCGAAAATATCCGCTTCTGATGCAGCAGTGATAAACTGCTGCTGGGAGTCTATTTAAGTCTGATTTAAAAAAGATGGAGGAAAAAAACTGGAAAAGCATGGCAGATTGCACTTTTATGGTACTTATAAGATGATCTTATCCTCACTGCAATATAGCCATTATATGGATTATGTTTGAAGTGGGGCAGGAAGGTCTGTTTCAGAACTGCATTATCTAAAGTACCATAAAGCATTTTTTTTCTTTTAACATTGGTGGCAGAAACTGTTGAAACTTTTTCTTGTCTATGTACTCACCTACCTAATGTGCCTGGCATTTATCTATATCTACTAAAAATGCCAAAGAGATCGTTACTGAGTTTATTATATAATACTTTATTATATAGTCAGCATTTTTAATTATAAGCCTGCAGTTTAACATAGATCCATGAGACAGACATGGTAGCATTCAAGCAGATGTTTAATCACCCAGCCACCCAAAAAGCCTTTGTGTCTGGGGTAGGAGACAGGGATTAAGATGCAAACAAGTATATCCTATATATTAAAGTAATCATTAAAATCCAAATCAGAACAGCAATCCATGGGGGCCTATTATATTAGTAGAGATATAAATAGATTTAATACATGTTTGGAATGAAAAGAAAAATATTTTAAATAGTGGCTGGTACATTAGCATTACATTGATTTTTCATGTGCTGATATTATTTTAAAATGAAATTCTTTATGGTATCTAACAATATTGTAGTTCCCAAAGCCTGAAACCAGTTAACTTCCTATGGCTGTATATTTTCAAAATGTAAGACAATGCACCAAAACACTTTGATTTTTTGCAGTCACAATACAAGATTAGGTTAACAGGTTGACCTGCTGATACTGGCTACACTACAGGCTGCAGAGCTGGAAATACAGGAACAGGAATGGGACTGAAGCCCAGATATTCACAGGGCTACAACCATATCTCCAAAACTGAAAGAACAATTTTCAGAATCCAAGTTTCTGAGCCCACACTTCCTGTATCCAAGTTTTGGCATGCAGCCTTCTGGAAAAGTGGGCCTGGATCAGTGCTTTCTGGGCCAGCAGCATTCTGGCTCTTTGTTGAATTGACCTTTTTAGTCTGCTGGTGAGTTACAGAGAAGATAATAGAAGAGGAGTACTTGTGGCATCTTAGAGACTAACAAATTTATTAGGGCATAAGCTTTCATGGGCTAAAACCCACTTCATCGGATGCATGCAGTGGAAAATATAGTAGGGAGATATATATATATACACACACACACACACATACAGAGAACATGAAAAAATGGGTGTTGTCGTATCAACTCTAATGAGACTCATCAATTAAGGTGGGCTATTATCAGCAGGAGAAAAATAGCCATTCAGCACCACATGATGGAGATGAGGAAAACAGGAAGTGTTACAATTGCATTTCCACAGAACTAGAGAGGAGCTATCTTGATTGAAGCAGATGTGGGCACAAAGGGATAAAGAGCCCCTGTTTAGCTGGCAGTTGAGTAGGGTATACTAGCCCCACACAGAAGAAATAAATATGAGCAAAGTGACACAATGTAAAATTTTTATGAGGGAGGAAAAGCAAGTGAGGGGAGCAAGAGGGAGCGAGTGATTTTTATTAGGGAGGAAAAGCAAACAAATAAAAACAAATACAGCTAGAACTGACAGGGCTAAAGAACTCTGGGAATTAATGTTTCTCCCTTGGAACACTGCTTGAAATTGGACAGTGGCCAAAACTCATTACTATCAGATGACAGTAGAGAGGTCTATGTGAAATGTGATGGCATAGTAGACATGGCGTAGAGATAAGAAAACACTAGGGCAATAGATATCCTGGTAGGTAGTCTCAGGAGACAAAGCAAAAACAAAAGGACAGAGAAGGAATTGCCTTTTCGCTCTAAGATTGGAGTTGCCGCATCAAGGGGATAGTTTGGAAGAACTACCTGTGTCCAGTGTATCTGCCATACCCATTCTGTGAATAAATAAAGGACATCACTTTCCAGAATAGTCAATCTGATACCATTCAAGAGCACTGAAACATTTGTCAATAATTGCTGAAGCAGGTATTTTATGGTAAAGTGAAGATGAAAAGGGGAGGAGATGAGCAATCAGAAAAGTTGATTAGATGGGGTCAGGCTGAGGTTATAACGCAATAAGATGAATCTTAAATGTTACTTTCATAATCTACTGCACTTAGTCCATATGGTTGTAATATTTTCACCTAATGAAGCCAAGCATTTTTGCACTCTGGTAGTCTGTTTATAGTGTTTATTTTCTTGTTGGTCGTAAAGGAAAATATACATCCCTTCCAACCTTTTATAATTGTTTCAGGCCAATTAAGCCCTGAAAACCCAGAAACAAGACTAGAATGCGGAATGTTTAATTTGCATATCCAAAATTCCAATTTTGTATATAACAATATGCAAATTAGATTGTTTCTCATTGTCAGGGAACTGAATGGCAACAGAACTGCCTCCTTATCCTTGTAAAATAACTTCCCCTATAAATAAACATCTTGATTAGATTCAGCATTGAATGCCTGGAATTGGAGAATCTATGATACATCTGAAAAAAACAAATAATCTTGAGACTCAAACATTGATGTTTTCTGGGCTCCAGGAGAGAAAGAGCTAAAACAGAGACTCTGCCATTAAAATTGGGGTATTTGATAAGCATAGAAATCTTCTCCAGGCATCATCACTCAAAGCAGTAGATTTTGGAAAAAGGAGAAAAAAATGGAAGGTTTCAGAGTAACAGCTGTGTTAGTCTGTATTCGCAAAAAGAAAAGGAGTACTTGTGGCACCTTAGAGACTAACCAATTTATTTGAGCATAAGCTTTCGTGAGCTACAGCTCACTTCATCAGATGCATACTGTGGAAAGTGTAGAAGATCTTTTATACACACAAAGCATGAAAAAATACCTCCCCCCACCCCACTCTCCTGCTGGCAACAGCTTATCTAAAGTGATCACTCTCCTTATAATGTGTATGATAATCAAGTTGGGCCATTTCCAGCACAAATCCAGGTTTTCTCACCCCCCCCCCCCCCACACACACACAAACCCACTCTCCTGCTGGTAATAGCTTATCTGAAGTGACCACTCTCCTTACAGTGTTTCCCCAGATGAATACTCAATCTCCGTGTTAGAAGTCTAAAGGATTACCTAAAAGGAGCAAGTCTGAAGCCCCTATATAACTCCTCTCTCTAATTAGCACATTGGGTGGGCTAATTTCTATGCAACATATACATCCTCGCAGGCTTTATGATACATGTCAATTATGTGAGACCTACCCCTATAACTCCAGCTATAATTCTTGGAGCCATAGCTAAAGCACATGGCTTAGGAGAAGTGTGAAGTGCGGGTAGGCATTCCAGTGGACCAAGACAGATACTCAAGAGAAGAGTTGGGAGAGAAGTCATCAGTGAGGAGGGAGTTGTGGTAGTAGAGATGCAGTGTACAATGATTTCACTCTGGGCCAGTTTCAGTGGGACTGAAGGTATAAAACAGCCTACATTAAAATCCCTGTTCTCAGAGACACATATTAAAGCTGGCTCTGCGGCAGAAACTCTCTTGTGATCTACAATGTTTTTCTTGCAGACAGACTTGCCAATATTTTAGTTTTGAAACCAGGGACAACTATTCAATGCTAAACTTCATGCATGAGAGAAAAGCATACAGAGGGTACATGAGAAACTGGGCAATGTTGTTTCCTAAGAATAAACTAAGGAAAGAGGAAAATACAGCTTGAAAAACAAATTTACTGCACATTAGATATAGTTGCTGGTGTTCTTTATATTTTGTTCCTAAAAGAATATAGGATTGAATTCAGGGCCCAGAAATGCCTGCATATGAACATTACAGGAGATTTATTTATGGCGCACCTGAACTCCACAGCTATTGCAGGCTAATCACATCCTAAGAAGGAGTAAACACACTATGAAATAGCTACATAGGGTAGGTCTACACTGTAGCTGGAAGAGAGCCTCCCAGCCCGGGTTGAGAGACACATGACAGCGCAGCCTGAGCTAGTGCACTAAAAATAGCAGAGTGAACATGGTGTCTCAAGGTAGGGGTTCGGGGGGGGGAGGAGGGGGCTTGAGAGCCGGAGTTTCAGCTTGAGCCAAATCACCCATGCTTCTATGTTAAGTAAGCTAACTTGAAGCCCACTAGGGTATGTCACCTGGGCTGGAGGTCTTGCTTCCAGCTGTAGCACAAATATATCCAGAAAGCTTATGAGACACCCATCCTCCTGTTCCCCATGGACTGGGTATGGTACTGGTTCGCTGAGGTTGATAGCAAAGGAGGCAGTGAGCCTATGGCATTCCTTCCTCAGTGTCCCAGCAGAGAGAGGCAGTGCTGTATTAGTTTCTTCTCCCTCTTCCTGTCTCTTTTCCAGTTCCTCTAAGCAGATCTAGATACTGGAGGAAGTCCTGACCCTGTTGAAGTCAATGGGAATTTTGCTATTGACTTCAGTGGGGTAAAATTTCAGCTACTATCTAAACACAGACATATATAAGATGGGTTCACAACTAGTTGAAAGACTATACACCAAAGTGTTGCAACCCCTTTCAGCTTGGTGTCATCCACAAACCTTATGAGCACACTCTCCACTCCACTGTCCAAGTCATTAATAAAAATATTGACTAGTGCAGGACTCAGGACTGCATTACTAAGAATATAGTAGGTATTTTGATCACCCACCTTCCAAATTACTTAATTTGTGAGAAACATTTAGCCTCGAGCTCCTTCCTGTATTTCACAGCAATGCTTCCTTCCATAAGAAAGTATGTAAAATCAGTCACTTTGCTTGCAGGATTGAACTCAAAAGGTGAAACTAGAAGATTTGGGGCTACACAATATGAATAAAGAAGTCAAATATGTGCCTTTGTCTCCACTGAGGCTTTGACAATTTACTCACTGCAAAAAAAAAGCAGCCATTCTTTACAACCCAGCATAAAGGGGGCTTTTCCAGCTCTGCTTCCCAAATCTCTCTCAGGAACAAACACAGGCCTGAAATTAATTTCTTTTCTGCCAGGGTACAAACACAACCACCAGAGGGGTTCTACATGTCCATTTATATCTCTTGCGACCAGTATAGTTTCCTCCCTGTTCTAACTCACAGAATTCTCTTCCTCACTGGTATATAAAACATCCCAGCTTGGCTGCCTGATGAACTTTGGCTCCCTCCCCTCCCAGACCCTTAATTCACTCCTGACTGATACCTGAATCCTGATGATAAGCACAGGAGAGAAAGAGACATTTAGACATGATGCCTCTGCAATGGCCACAGACCCACTGTTCAAAACCTAAATGTGTAGTATTTCCCATTACAGTGCTCCTATAAGCATCCACAATCAACTATACGAACACAAAAACACACTCTCCACCTTGGTGACTGAGGGAAGTTTGTGCAGGCTGTGGCAGAGGTAACCAACACCTCCATTACAAAGGATATTTCCTAAACAGTATTAAAGCAAAGTTATATTTGAAAATTGAAACAAAAAAGTCAGAAAAACTCAACAAGCTACAAGTCAAGCACAATGTTAGCTTAGCACATTGCAACCCACATAAACAACAAGAAAGAGCCATGTCCTGGTATCTGGATAAAGCACATGCGCCATAGTTCAGGAAGAGTGTGGGGAGAAGGAAAGATAGCATAAAGCTCACCATTGCACTTCCCCCATCCTGGTGCTCTTGTGCATGAAGCCAGTCCTCCAGTGTAAATTAGAGCAGCCCAAGGCACCCGAGCTGCAGCTGGAGATTAGTAGAGTTTAGGACTTGCATAGTCTCTGACAGCAGGGAGGGAGCAAGGGTCCAGATGGGAATTCTGTTAATTCAGTCTCTCACAGAACCGAAGATCAATGGGGATGATTCTACAACTTTTTAAAAAAATTCCAGTGCAGGCAGTTTTTCTTCAGCAAACTTTTTTTTGCTGAATTTGCATGCTAAACATTGAAGTCCTGAGGACCTTAAAGTGAAACTGATTGCACCCAACAGTGAAACTGACTCTTTTGATTTTCCTTACCCAAACTAAAATATGAAAAAAGTTAGACCGCATAAACAGTGAACAGTAAGTTGGATTTTTTAAATTCTGTCACTTTTAAAAATCTAAGATGACAAGGTATAGTAAAGATTATTCTTTCAGGGACAAAACGTATTTTTTTAAAGTTAACGTTGTCCTTTGTGCTGAACAAATAATTATCTTCATTATTTTCCTACTGTATTTTGGACAAAAGCTAATTTTTTTATCAGTGAATTATAAAACCCTGGGAAAAAGGTTTACAATGGGAGCACTGACATCCCCTTAATGGCAGAGGTGCCAGCTGAGGCAACTGTAATAGAGAAGATATTTCAAAGATAAGAATCAAAGTGTTTTATCAAGGTTGTTCATCCTATTATGATCTCTACCTCTACAAATCTTTTCATGTAGAAAGTCACCTGCTGGACAAGAGGTTGTTAGTATTAATCTGTATATAAAGCATTTTTCAGTTACAGTTTGTGCCTGAACTATCAATGAGATTTCCTGTGTGGATTTTTCTTTTACTGAATTTTAGCTTAAAATGTTCTAAGTTCTAGAATATTTTAGAACTTGTGAAAAGTTCAAACCTTTCATTCTGACACACAAAATTATACTTCCTGTAAGCAGTAAAGATCAGATTCTGTTCTCAGCTGCACTGGTACAAATCCAAGATAACATCATTGAAATACTGTAACTGACCCTGGATTTACATTGTTGTAACTGAGCTCAGAATGTGGCCCAAAGTTGTTTCATGTTGTGCTGAGATGTTGCCGGACCTTGGAGGTATTAAGCTGAGGTTAAATGCTCCAGCCACCTGAGAAGTAGCAGTATCTCAGTACAATACACACTTTTGAACGTGTTATTGCAATTCTGAAATCTCCAAATGCAAATATTTTCAAATGGGGAAGAAAAATATATTACATGTTTTTTTCAATGTACTGCCAAACTCATAAAATAAATCCAAGAGGTAAATGAAATTAGTTAAATAGATTAAAAATAAAACTGGCTTCCATCCCCAACTGCCTTTGTGGTTCAGGGGACACCTAGTATATTTTCATTAAAGTTAACCAGTTAAAATGTCACTGGATTTCTTTTAACAAAGAGCTCCGGTAGATTGGCTAAAACACAGACTAAAACACCACAGGTCTCTCGTTTCATTGAGTGCTAGAATGGTGACTGCAATATTATTATGTATTACTGTATTATGCATTTTAAAAATAAAAATAAAGTACCCTAACACACATTGTTATTACACACTATATGAACAGCATCCTTCTGACTATGTGTTTGGCTGGGCTCCATTATCTTCACACTATTGGACAGTGATACTAAAGAAATATTTCTCTGTGTGTGTGTGTGTGTTATAAAATAATGCTTTCACCCACTTACTATGATTGATGCACAGTTTGATTTAGTTGGGCATGCCTTCCATTATGATGAGATAAGTATTCAAAATATGTTAGCTATAAGATTTAAGATACAGATGAGACTGAAAAGGTCTAGAGAAGGGCAGCAGAGTATTTTTATAAAGGTACAGTTGGACTGTCTAGAGATTGCAAAATCAGGATTATTTATCCATGAAAGAAAACTTAAAAGTATTCCTGCAAACATGTTTACACACGCTTAATTTTATACACGCAAGTAGTCACAATGAAATCAAAGGGCCTACTCGTATGCTTAAAGAAAACCACAAGCAGGAAAAAAACTTGATTAAGAGAATGTATTAAAATTATGAATATTAGAAGTGAATGTGCATCAGCCCCAACTCTTTATCCTGTCCAGTAATAAAAGAACAAGCATTTACAGAGATTATAGACCCAGCACAACATGATTGGGGCGCCCTGACTTTATTTCCAGTTTAAACAGAATCTTACCTCATTGCTCTATCCCCCCTGGTGGCTGCTCTAAATATTTTTAACTAACACCACAATTTTCATATAGTATAATTAATGGTTCATAAATTTAGAAGAACTTAAAAGAAATGTTTCTTTATATATGCCACTATAAGTGAGAGCCTGAGCTGGAGTGAGTAGCCTGTGAGGGCAGCATGTTTGACTGAGCACAAATGGAATTTCCAGAGAAGAAACTTAGTTCTTTTAGCTTTTTGGGTGCGGCGTACAGCTGGTTTGGAATTTTTTGTTGATTTTGGTTTTCCATCAAAAATAATTTAAAGTTTCTGCATAATTAAAATTTTCCAGAGGAACATTTTGATTTTGCTGAATTTCAGTTTTCCTTGGGAAAAGTGAAATGAAATATTGCATTTCAGGTTGTTTAAACCTGGGTCTATCCATTTCAATTTGTTGAACTGAACTGAAACATTTTGCTTAGAGTCAGTTTAACATTAAGCTGCTTATTCTCATGGGAGTTGTAATTCAGATACCTCAGGTACCCATTCTACCTATGGTTCCTGGCTAGACTACATAATCCAGGAAACACTCTGACAGAGCCATGTGTTGTCATATATATTTCCTGGGTCAATATGGTCTCTTCCTATATGTCCCAGTGGTCACCCCATATAGATCTTGTATCACTTCCTGCTAAGAATTTAGAGCCCAGAGCAGATTAGCTCTGTGACTTTTGGCTACTAGTGGGCAGAACACTATAGGCTCAAGTGACAGCAGGAATTTGGAGCCAGCACAGTCAACAGATTTCACCCCAGAGCTGGAGTCAAAATTTCAAAACTCTAGCACTGCCCGCCCTCACCTATCTTTGTTAACACCCCAGTTTCCAGAGCGCTCAGGTTCCTGCTCTATGTCCAAAGCACCCCTTTGGAAATTCTCCTGACTCTACTTATTCTATGTAGCATCTGATCCCTTTCAAGGACACAATATCTCATAATAAAGTAAGTTTTAATTAAGATCTCTCTTTGGCACAGAACTAGCCAGGGAACAGCTGCTCTATTCTGGGCTCTATGGGCCCACTGCGATAAAAGGGACATGCCAGCCATGCTAAATTTGTGTCAGGCTGGAAAGGACAACTTTTAGGAAAGGACTCATTACCTAATTGTTATTGAAGTTAGTGAGGCTAACATTTTATAACCCCAAAAAACTATTAAATCTAACTTCTTGTGAAACTGCAAGGTACCATTCATCACCACACTGAATCAAAACACGTGTGAGATGCCTCTGACTATGTAAACTATTGGACATTTTGAAAAATACACATTGCCTCAGTGCTTCACAGGATTTACTTTTATCTTTCTCTTCTCTTGCTGCTTCATTTGTTGACTTTCCCCTATCTTTCTTCTCCTTTGCCCCATTTTCTGGGTCTGTTTTCTATTTTTCATCTTGACAAGGAAACTAGGCTTGTGGGCCAAGAGGCTTTCTATTACTCCACTGTAACAATGGATTTAACAGAGTGAGCTGGGTGTCTGTGTGGAATTTAAGAAAGAGTAGTGCATAAGCTAATACCATAGCACTGTTTGTGAATTTAAAAACTGTACAAGTATTTATAGCTGGCATTGTTGGTAAAGGGCAAAGGGCATCCATGAACCAGAAGAGTTAAATAGGCATGTAATTTCTAGATATATGATTAAAAAACAAAAGCACCCCTCCCCAGATTTTCAAAATAGCTCAACACCAAGGATTTCCCATATGTACCCCTCCCCTGCTAAAGTCCCCAAAATGCATTCTCTACAAAAGCACAAATATGGAATGGAGGGGGAAGGGTGAGTTATAAAATATGAAACATCTTAATTCTGGTGACCCCTCCCGCACCTTTATATCATTGGGGGAAGGGAGGAAGCAAAGGAAATGTAAGGTTGAATCTCTATTGGTTTATGATACACATGGTAGTGCAGAGCAGTTGAAATTAACAAATAGCCAGAGTTAAGCACATCCATCTCAAAAGCTACTAGGAGAATGTATGCTAAGAAATTAAGTGAGACTGTTTCTTTTGCAACAAACTAGAACATGGGGGAAAATATGTGGCCTTCTATCTAGGACTGAAAGACACTCAGATAACAGTGTGGTGAAAGGAGCCTAAACAGCTGAAAAGAAAGTGCATCCTTCCAGGGTGTTTTTGACATCTACCTACCATTCTATGGAAAGTCAGGGGTTATTTGTTAAAGGTGATGGTTGTATACATTTATAAGATGTGACTATATTCCAAGAGTCAAATTATCAAAAAACGGCCTCTAAATTAGAATCTGTAGTTTTGTCCATACAATCATTTGTGCCTTCTGAAGTGCCTGCAACAAAGATCATTTGCTTGAACAAACTGACTGTGTGCACAAAAATTATGCTTTTTGGGGGCACATATATTTATCGATACTTTGCAGGTGCAGATTTAAACTCTGACTGTGTGCTTCACATCAAGCACATGAGTAGTCCTGCTGACCTAAAGAGTGCTTGCAAGTGTCTGCAGAATCAGAGCCTGTGAGGCCACATTATAGACCCTTCCCTTTGAAAATCTGGGCCCAAGTATCAACTACCTATTCATATTTGTGAGAATACCGTGTTGGACTGAAGTATTTATCTTGCTTTTATTAGAAATTTAGGATTGTAAATGTCGGAGCTCGTGAAATAATAGAATATTATTATTAGAATATTAATATTCTATAATATTAATAATATTAATATATAATATTAATAGAATATTTCCAAAATAGTTCACCCAAATAAGAAACCCAATTTTGACTTGGCCTATTCATGAACTCCTATTTGTTGTTGTGTGTGAATATTGGCATGACCAAAATGTAGCTTGCACAAAACTTGGCAAATATTGAATGTCGGGTAAGTTGTAAAGATTTCTTCAATCAAGAAACAAAACTCATTTGGGGAAAAAGTTCTAGAAGTTAGGTCATCTAGTCAGGGAACAGCAGCAATAACAGGTGGCTTATGTGACCAATCACAGAGTTCAAATAGCAAATTCTGACTATCAATAAACATACCATGCACAGTTTGCAAAAATTCCATCACACCCATGTGCTTGTAAAAACTGTAAGAACAGTTTCAAGTTAACCAAAAAATATATAAATATCCTGAAAACAGAAATGCAGGAGGATGTTGAATAAATTGTTTGACCAACCTTAATCAAGACAAGATGATTATTTTTACTCATTTATTGGCAAATAAGGCTAACATTGCTAGAGAATTTATTAAAAATATAGTAGCTTGTATTATGTAAGTGAAAAGAAGGGAAAGAGAAGAAAACACAAGGTGATAGTTGCCAGAGGATCTTTCCACACCATCAAAACTTCGGGGCCAAATTTTGGGGCAGATTATATTTCATGTGACCCAATTCAAGATTGGTCTGGATTGAGAACTGATCTGTTGTTATAGAGAAAGATTAAAGCTAATCTACTATGCTCATGATCAGCAACAACTGTGGGTAACTGTACCTTACCCCAAAGAACAAAGTATCTGCTGGTGCTTCAGGTAACCACCAAGATGCAGTAAAATACTGGGGACAACGAGTCATGTCATGTATTACTCATATATGGTGTGTATCGCACATGTATAACTGCTCCTTTTGCAGAAAAACATCCCACTGTGGCTGATTCTAAGCCTGTGTCAACCTAGGAATCTTTGGGTTCTAGTAAGGGAATCCAGCTGGAAGAAAATTCACTGCATTATTAATAATAATTATTTCTCTTCTTCTCCTCATTATATTGCTTCTTCTCTAGTTTTGTCGGTTTGTTCTCCATGCCCTAGTTTTTTTTTCCCCTTTCTTATAATTTTACATTAATTTAAAATAAGCTTTCCTGAGACTTGTGAGCTTTTTGAGATTGGGAAGGTTTTATTTAAATATGTGTGCTTGTCTGGCATTTCTCTTCAAGTTCTTACAGCTCTACTTAAGAGTTAAAAACTGTAATAAAATTGAAATATGTTAATATAAAAATGAAGAATGGGATTTGTCTTACCATATTAAGAAGATTAAGCAATGGCTAGATAGTCCTGAACCATCTAGGGTTTAACTTCTACTTGTCAAAGCTGCTTCCTCATCTCTATAAAGACACTAGATTATAGCCCTTTTCCAAGGTCAGGATACTCTGTCACTGCAAGTGAAAAGCATGAAAGAGATTTATTAGGCAGCAACACACATCTATGCATTTTATCTTTCTTCAGTATAAACACCTAGGAGAATCTTGAAGCAATGTTCAGAGGAATTCAAATGAATTATAAATGATGATAAAGTCTAACTTGATTCAAAAGCGATGGGGTTGCTTCATTTAACATTTTCAGTAATGTGGGCTGCCATTTTTTACATAGCATATTTTATGTTTGAGTGTGTACCATACACCATTTATTAGCTGGATTTGTCAAAAATACAGTATGCTCCAAAAGTCACTCTAGAGTTGGGAAAAAATCATCATGAGCATATTTTATTTTATAATGCGCTTTGTAATCACTTTGTGGAAAGGGGATCAAATCAGAGGAAAAGCACAGCAATGAGTCTCACAGCCATATAAATATACACCTCCAAATCGATAAAGCCAAATTAAATAAGGAATAGCAAAGCATTGGAATCCTTTGTTGGCAGTACTTGATGGCTAGACACCATGGTGATGGGTATATTAGGAATGCATAGATAGATAATATTGTATGTTAGTTAAATACAGGAAAGATACTCCGTAACCAGGGAAATGTTGAGAGAAAGATTACTTCAGACTAGCACAGCAGTAAAAATCAACATCAGTATTATCATTCATACAATTTGTCCTTGGGCCTCTCAAAGGCAAAAACAACATAATCAGTATCCTGTGCTGTGCAATATTTCACCTTTGGAAAGAAAAATGATTGGAACTTTCTTTTAATTTCTTTCAGCTTTTAAACATGCAAATGGAACAGAAACAATGTCTTAAATGTCAGTATTGATTAGTCTATTTTAGTCCACTGACTACAGGGAGAGCAGAAAAAAATTTAATTTAAAACTAACCATACAGATTCCAATCAATATAATAGATAAAGAAATTAAATGGTAAGCATATGCTAGCGAAGCACTACCAACTGTTAGCATAAATTAAATATCTGATAATCTTATGTGTCGGGTTTATTTACTGCTGATTCACAAAAGTGTGCAGGGTAGTATCAAGAAGGTTATGTTCACTTTCACAATTAATGTTAAAAGAGATCTTAGAATAATATGATTTTTTAAACAAAATCTGCTCCTTTCCTTCACATTTTAACGGTTAAAGGAATAAAATATTAGAACTTTTATATCGGACTTTGCAGAGTGGTTTCTCTTCATGTCCTCTTTGGATTTCCTCATAAGCATTCAGAGCTAGATTTAAAAAAAACACTCAGAAGATGATATCAAAGTATGGACCTACATGTAACATTAATAAAAGCATGGGATTATTTTCAAATGATCCCCAATCGCCACAATTTCATTCTGAAGATAGCAATTTTATACAACTACAGATTAAACTGTAGCTTCACCCAGTTGGGTAAAGGGCAGTCTCTTTTTGTATTACCCCAGGATCAGCCAAGGAAGCAGAGTGTGACTCAGGGTATGCCTACACTACAGCTGTTACAGCATCATAGCTACAGCACTGCAGTTGTGGTGCTGTAGTGTAGACACTTCTTACCGCTACAGATAGGGTTTTTCCATCAGTGTAGTTAATCCCTCTGTCCGAGAGGTGGTAGGTAGGTCGATGGAAGAATGATTCCATTAACCTAGCCGCCTCTATACTGGAGGTTAGCTCTACCTAACTATAGCTTTCACACCACAACATTTTTCATAGCCCTGAGTGATGTAAGCAGATTAATTTAATTTTTAAGTATAGATCAGAGTCACAATCTACTCAGAGATGCAATCTTGCTCAGAGATGGTGGGGACTGTACCATACTCTAGCCAAAACCTGGTGCAGCTTATCTCCCCTGGCACGCTGGCATTGTGATAGCAGGGGGAAGAGCATTCTCCTCCCTTTCTTGCCCACACGCACCGGGGTGGGGAGGACCATAGCAACTCCACAAACACTATTCTCTCCTCCATGCTGCTACCTGCAAACACTTATCTCAGTGTAAGCATGTGATTAGCTTCATTGACATCAACAGAACTACTCCAGTGTGTAAAGAGAAGCACATACACAAAAGTTACAGGATCAGGGCCTAAGGTTTAGAGGCTGCCTGCCCTTCACTGTGCAAGTTTTCTGTACTTTCTGTGTGTTTGCTATTTCTTTCTCCTCCGGTTGTGTGTTTTCTGTACTGTGTTTTTACCCATCAGCCTTCACTCAAGATCAGTCTTTGACCCCAACCCAGAACATCACCCTGGTATATGTCAGTTTGGATGATGTGTTTAACATACCATAAAGATCCCTGGAATTGGACTCCTGCAAAAAAATGTCATCCACACCCTTGTGTTTTGTATTTAGGCTGACACAGGCTATTTAAATGGTAATAGCTTCAAATGCCTGCATATGGTATTTATACCATAAGGACTGTCTTCCTAGCAGATTCAAAAAGCATTAGCAGTGGCTTTCTCAGGTCAAGACAAGGGATGGGAATCTTAAATATATTCAAGTTAGGTTAACAAAACACCTTAAAGTGTGATGCTTGGCTACACACTATCAGAACTGCAGAAGAGGCTGGCAAGCTTATAAGAACAAACTCTTGTGTACTTCTTGCTTCATACAAAGGATATATAGGATCTTTAACAGTTACTGGTGGCCTCGACTTCCAGTTTACTTCTCATCTGAATAATACAGTGTCCCGTTAGACCACTCTTAGATTTTGGCCTTACCATCCATCATGCTGGAGCACGGACTCATCAGCAGTGACTTCGAGGAAAATCTTCCCTTGCTGAATCACCAACACTTCCTGCAGCAGCTAGATATTCTTAGTGGTTTCCAATGCAATCGTTGTAAAAGTTGAGCCCCCGCTTTGTTTATGGGACCTTATGGGATCACAGCACAAGGTAGGTATCACTGCAGGCCATCTATGTCCAGCATCACTAAATCAGACAGAGACACATAGCAAGAACATAAACTAAAATAAACTACAGAATATGTTCAAACTCTAAAAAGCAAAGTGTTTTTCAAAAATTACCTGCCTCATCAGTCAACCAGATTTATCGCTCTGCAGTAACATCTTATTCTTAAATGATCAGCCTGTGGCTGTGTGAAAGCTGTATATGCCAATGCAGAATGGCCACTTCCCACTGTGTATTACTGGCATTTCATTGTACTTTTTCCTCTTTCATGGTTGATGCCTCTTTTTGCTTGGCACCCTGTTTATCGGCTGATGTTGATGCAGCTGACTCCTAGTGAGTGAATTTATTATGAAAGATGTCTCCAGCCTGTAACATCCTTGGATATGGATAGCCTGAGACCATCCCACATATCAGCAGTGATGTCCTGTACCACTACTATGTCACTAAGTACACCACTCCTGCTTTAAAAAACCTTTTAGATTAGATTAAAAAGAGAGGTTAAAAATCAAATAAACTTTTACAGACTTTGGGCCTGCTCCTTCCCTGGTGTAAATCATCATAGCTCTATTTCAAGATGAGGATCTTGTCCTTAATGTTTTGCCTTATGCTCAGGATATGATTAAACTGCTCAGTAACAGTAATAAAGGTTAGACAGAAGACGGATATGTAATCATAGTAAATGAACCCCCAGATATCATCCACTACCCATGGACCAGTAGATCGGAAAACCTAAGGAAAAGTCTCTAATCCATAGACCTTAATGGGTGGGATTTTCAAAAGCATCTCAATAATGAGGAAACGGCTATCAGGGGGAAGGGGGGACACCTGGAATCCTTCCCTTTTCCAGCAGTAGAAAGTGGGAAGGGTTTTGTTTTATTTTGAGTCTCTCTTTTGTTTATTAATAAATCTGCCCTTGAGGAAACTGAACTCAAGCATTTGGGGTTTATTTAGACAACCCCTACTGGCGAACACTATGGACCTAAATGGGCATTTAAAGAAAATATTGCTGCAGAGTGTCAGATACTCAATAGGGTTATTAATGAAATCAGAGGCTTTTATTAAACCCTATCGTCACTGCGTGCAGTCCTTCAAAAATGTCAAGATCAGAGTACTGCTTATATCTACATCGTGTGTACATGTGTGTTAAAGAAAACCCAATGTAACATAATAGTCAAATGCAGAGGTAATTCGAAGAATAATATATTGTGATAGTGGCAAATCATAACATAAAATACTGTAGGTCACCAGAGGATTTTATTTCCAGTACAAAACGTGTTTATTGTATATGTTCTGTGTGTTTAGGTGTATACATTTAATTTCGAAGATAATCCTTGGAAACATAATGATTCAAGTAAAGAGTCTAGTGTAGCTACAAAGTTCACCAAATTTGCAGTAAAGAATGTCTCAAAGTCCTTGTTATGTGTAGTGGAGATTTAACCTTGCAAAAATGGTATCAGGTGTCATTCTGTTTAAAGGAATAAATTGTGTCATTACTGTTAATAAGTACATTTTTTCAGAGTTCCATACTGATGCAAGAAGAATAGGCCAATATTTCTAATCTCATTCATGTCATAGAAGAATATATAGACAGAGCATGATAAGCATGCTGAATCTATTGTTACTTGCTCAGTTGAACCACCCTATGAACCTGTGCAATGTGCTAAAATAGGATTTTGCTGAATGTTTTCTCCAAGCATAGACAATGCTGATTATATAAAGCTAAGAGGTTTTTCATTATTCAAATGTGATCAATAAGACAAATGAGGAGAGCTGTAGGATATTAAACCTGGCATGAAATCCAGAAGTGAGTTGGCCCTCTGGCCCTATATTTATTGCTTCATGCAAGGCATTCAGGTTTGAGTCCCTGGCTTGGTGTCTAGTTCTGCAGGAAAGCAGCAAACCAAATGCTGCACAGGTAGCATACTCAGCCTCTGAGAAGGGGAGGCGCTTGCACTGATCTGCAGTGACTACTGGGACTGAACTAGGAGTGGTAGAAGTAACACGTCCAAAGGAAGTCCCATTAGGTTTCCTGGCTCCCAGCTAGGTAATGACAGTGATGGAGGATGGGGCACAGAGGATTTACCACTAGGATTCAACTACACAACTGTGGAAGAAGTCGACAACAGAAGATAAAATCATCATCATCATCCACAGAAGCCACAAGTTGTTTATCACTTTCAGGCACTGGTGAAGAAACATACTCACACTCACACTGGCTTGCTTACTCCTGTTGTCTTTTTAGGCTCAGGTGGGTAGGAGTCAGTATGAGGGACTGGGAAAACAGCCATGGACGCAAGGGCAGCTTTTTATTTTCAGGGGTGAGGAGGGGCAGATTGTAGGTGAGATCTGGCCTGAAAGCAGGGACCAGGAGCAGAGCAGTGGAGGCTGGAATTGCATGTCCATTGGTAGGGCAATTTTCTGAAACAGACATATCTTCACAGTCACTCTATAACAGCAGGTATAGATTATGCTGTTTCTGTTTCAAAACTGGCTAGGCACTACTTGTCCTGAGGAGCGTGCAAGTTGGGAGCACCTCCTACCTACAGTGGAAGAATTATGGAGCGCAGGGAATATTTTAATGTTAAAATTCGTTTGTTAGATTAATAAGAAGAACGGAATTCAGCTGCTTATTGTGTGTTCCTCAAGACCTGGGGTGAGATTCTACTGCTGGAAGGGAAGAGGGTAACGGATTAGTTGGTTTATTTTAAAATCAGTACAGAGCTGAAGATCTGCATTTAGGGCTCAATAGTCCCACTACTGCCAATCCTAAGAGTTCACAAATCCTGTCTCAGGCTTTTTAGCAGTCTCATAATTTTTAAGCCACAGATTTTGATTTTTTGACCTTTCTGAGCCTCCAGGGTCATGTTTTCAAACTTTACTTCACAATCAGAAGAGTTGGAAACTTATTTTTATTAAAAAAAATCAGGAAAGCTGAGATTCTCTCCTAATAATCCCCCCCTCCCCGCCCGCAAAGTTAAAACTTAATTTAAACACTACAAATTGAGAGACTCATGCTAAAATGGCAAGAGTTGGCAACACTGTAGACAAGGAATAGACATGGGAGAGAAGGGGGAGGGCAGACAAGGATCATTATTCTTGTCCCTACGCAAGAGCCAAGGTTAGGTCATGCAGGAGCTGTTTCTTCTCTGTATTCCACAGGGTGCGCATAGCCCCAAAAATAGTGTGGAAGAGGCAGGGCTATGGACTACTCCCAGCTCACCAACCCACAGATTAGTCCAAGAACACTCGGAGGGAGTGGGAAGTGCACAGCAGGAAGCCTGGGGAGGGACTGCAGCTCCACACTGTCTGCTACCCAGGGCTGTCTATCTGGCACAAATTAGCCCTTTGCACATAAAGGGCAAAGGAAGCTTACTCAGAAAATGTGCCACTTTAAACATATCTTCTATTTTTGAGCCTGAGAAGAACTATACTTGGCTGGGTGAATTTTGACAAGTTCTTCCAATTCTAATACAATTGTAGCCAATTTTGTTTAATATACAATTACCATACTTCCAAAAAAAAAAGCAGACAGAACACAAACCAGGAAAGCATACTAAGTGGGAATGGATGATGAAATTTACATTTACACAGTACTTTCGATGTAAGTTTAATTTTTCCCCCACTTAGTACCATAAATATAAGTGTTTTAGAACCTCATTGCAGAAAGCATTATGTGCTCATTTAAGGAGTTTCATTTGCATTTAATTTGCCTTCAGTCACTGTATAGGATATTAAGTTTGGAGGCCTGTAAGCATTTCTTGTGAAATAATACTAAGAACCAAGCATGAGAAATCTCCATATTTATTGCAACAGTTTTCACTCAACAGTATCTATTTTTTATTACAGGCTCCAGAATGGAAGCCCTTACTTAGCACAAAACAATTTAATCTGTTTAAAGATATATGATCTGTTGTTCATAATTTTGTTTGAAACCAGTTTTAATGAAGAAGATACTAGTAACCTTGTTTATTCTGGGAGATGTATAAAATTATATCAATATTGCATGCACAGCAAGCTAGAGCTTTCTTTAGTGTCCGGGGCCTTTCAAATTCCCTGATTGTGTGAAGGCCGTGAAGTGCTGCCAGGGCTTGATCCAATGCATATTGAAGTCATACACCCATCCTTTGGAGCAGGCCCTAACTATAAGTGGCACTTTAAGCCCATCTATGAGGCAAGGAGCTCTATTCATCCCTTGTGTAAATCCACTGATTTCAGTGGAGTCACATCAGGGATTGACTTGATCAATTGTCCCTGCCTGGAGAAGTTTACTGTTTTAACAGACAAGTATGCTATATATGCTACCAGATTATACACAAAATGCCAAGGTGAAATCATCAGCACAGAGATCAGTACCAGAAAGATTTGCAAAGAAGCAGGAGAGGGAGGACAACTGGTATAAAAGAAGTCGGAGTCTATTCCAAGCACGAATGCAGAGATGGAGCTGGCCATTAGAGAAGGCTAAGAACCCAATCTTATGCCGGAACAGGACTCTGCACAGATGCAGGATTCTCCGTGAGTAGACCTGTGTCAAGGTTCCTCCCCCACTCTGAACTCTAGGGTACAGATGTGGGGACCTGCATGAAAACCCTCCTAAGCTTATCTTTACCAGCTTAGGTCAAAACTTCCCCAAGGTACAAAATATTACCCCCGTTATCCTTGGACTGGCCGCTACCACCACCAAACTAATACTGGTTACTGGGGAAGAGCTGTTTGGACACGTCCTTCCCCCCAAAATACTTCCCAAAACCTTGCACCCCACTTCCTGGACAAGGTTTGGTAAAAAGCCTCACCAATTTGCCTAGGTGACTACAGACCCAGACCCTTGGATCTTAAGAACAATGAACAATCCTCCCAACACTTGCACCCCCCCTTTCCTGGGAAATGTTGGATAAAAAGCCTCACCAATTTGCATAGGTGACCACAGACCCAAACCCTTGGATCTGAGAACAATGAAAAAGCATTCAGTGTTTTACAAGAAGACTTTTAATAAAAAATAGAAGTAAATAGAAATAAAGAAATCCCCCCTGTAAAATCAGGATGGTAGATATCTTACAGGGTAATTAGATTCAAAAACATAGAGAACCCCTCTAGGCAAAACCTTAAGTTACAAAAAAGATACACAGACAGAAATAGTTATTATATTCAGCACAATTCTTTTCTCAGCCATTTAAAGAAATCATAATCTAACACATACCTAGCTAGATTACTTACTAAAAGTTCTAAGACTCCATTCCTGGTCTGTCCCTGGCCAAGACGACTACAGACAGACCCAGACCCTTTGTTTCTCTCCCTCCTCCCTTCTTTTGAAAGTATCTTGTCTCCTCATTGGTCATTTTGGTCAGGTGCCAGCAAGGTTACCTTTAGCTTCTTAACCCTTTACAGATGAGAGGAGCTTTCCCCTGGCCAGGAGGGATTTCAAAGGGGTTTACCCTTCCCTTTATATTTATGACAACCTGGATACAGAGCCTAAGGGGGAAGTTGGGAAAGAGGACTGGGAAGAGCAGAGAGGGCAATGATAATGACTACAAATTTCACTGTTCTCAAAACAAAAGGTGAGATTCACTTATTTGATTTAAAGGAGTACTTGTGGCACCTTA
Organism: Lepidochelys olivacea; assembly: GCF_965140295.1. NCBI lineage: Eukaryota > Metazoa > Chordata > Testudines > Cheloniidae > Lepidochelys > Lepidochelys olivacea. The sequence goes on along the minus strand of NC_140418.1, from coordinate 68,099,578 downwards.
GAGACTAACACATTTATTTGAGCATAAGCTTTCGTGAGCTACAGCTCACTTCATCGGATGCATCAAATGCATCCGATGAAGTGAGCTGTAGCTCACGAAAGCTTATGCTCAAATAAATGTGTTAGTCTCTAAGATGCCACAAGTCCTCCTTTTCTTTTTGTGAATGCAGACTAACACAGCTGCTACTCTGAAACCTGTTATTTGCTTTAACTTTCTTACAATAATGGAAATGGCAAAACAAATACTAACCAAACTAAACAAAATGAGGGGAGAAAAGGGATGGGGAAGGAAGGGAGACTTAAGGCTTGTCTACACTTTAAATGTTACCGTGGCACAGGTGCACAGACTGTGCTGCTGTAGTGTGTCAGGGTAGACCAGGGATCGGCAACCTTTGGCATGTGGTCCATCAGGAAAATCTGCTGGCAGGCTGGGATAGTTTATTTACCTGCAGCGTCTGCAGGTTCGGCCGATCACAGCTCCCACTGGCTGCAGTTCACTGTTCCAGGCCCATGGGGGCTATGAGAAGCGGTGGCCAGCACATCCCTTGGCCCACACCTCTTCCTGCAGCCCCCATTGGCCTGGAACGGCAAACTGCAGCCAGTGGGAGCTGCGATCGGCCGAACCTGCAGACGCTGCAGGTAAACAAAATGTCCTGGCCCGCCAGCAGATTTCCCTGCGTGCCAAAGGTTGCTGATCCCTGGTCTTGACACTACCTATGCCAATGTGAGGGGTTCTCTCATTGGCGTAGGTAATCCACCTCCCTGAGAGTCAGTAGATAGGTCAATGGAAAAATTCTTCTATTAATCTGTTGCTGTCTACACTGGGGGGTTCAGTTGGCTTAAGTACATTGCTCAGGGGGGTGAATTTTTCACACCTCTGAGCGACATAGCTGGGTCAATCTAATTTTCTAGCATAGACCAGCCCTTAGTCTTATTTGTTGTCATTTTTTAATTAAGTTAAAACCGTATAAATTGCTCAAATATCATAGTGATGAGCAAGGTATAAATAAAAACCTTGCTAGATTAGAATAACTAGAGCAGGAGGAGGAGGAACGGAGAGTAAAGATGTAAGAAGAGGCAGAGCTGTGGGGAGCCTGGCCCCTGAACATGAGAATGAGAAACCCAAATGCAAAGCATCATATGACAGGAATCCAGAGACAGGATCTGAGGAAGAAAGAGAAGAGGAATGTGTTCAGAGCGGCAGCAAAAGAAGATAATAATAGCAGGGTCATTTTGGATGGACTGAAGTGAGAAGACTAGTACAGATGAAGAGGAAAGGGCCAATTTTAGCATAGAACTTCTGATTGGGTATTTTTTCCCTAGACAATGATCACTGTGACAGTTTGCCTGACCAATCCTGCTAAGCCTCTCATCCCTAGTCTCATTGTTGCATTATTTTGTGTGTCTTTGCAAAAGTTCTATTTCACATAATCACAGTACAATGAGCAAGCTCCCGCATCCAGTTTAGATGGGGGCAAGCACTCTTTTTTAGAGCTGGGCAGGAAATGGTTTTCCCATTGTGTAGAAAATGTTGAGTTTCGAAAAATTATCCTGTCCTAAATTGGAACAAAGAGTCGAAATCTTGAAATGTTTTGCAAATCAAAAATCTGAATTTTTGTTTTGGTTCAGGTCAATTGGAACGTTGTGTTTCAATTTAGATCCTTTTATAGTAAAATGGTGGGTTTTCTTACTCTAGTTAGCTTAATATTCATTTAAGATTTTCTTTTGGGAGATTATTGTAGCTAATTTTATTTTATGAATTGCTTAATGTTCCTAGGGAATCAAACAACTCTGTGGCTGCTTTGCCATGTTTTTTCAGTTGCAAGAGCTCTGTCAGGGAAAGGAACAGAGCCAGTATCCATACTGGCTTATTTCTGGAACATTGGCTACTTGGAGTCATGTTCAGGTAGGTGTTCTGTGGGCTCAGACACTTAGCCAATTAACAAGAAAGAATTAGTTTATGGCATTTAGGCTTCCAAGAAGGATGGCTAACAGCTGGCTGATTCCAATGGCTCACTTTTTAATTCAGTTTTTAGGGTCAAAAGCAAATACAAGTTTAGTGTATTCAGGAACTGCTGCAAGGTAGTAGAAGATAGTTTTATTCACAAATCCTTTGGTATTGATGAGCTGGCTGAGGTTTCATTAAAAGGAAATGAATGGCTAGCCATCTGTTATAGATGAACAGGAGGATGTACAGCAGCAATTTATGATGGGCCTAATGTACAATTTATGGGCATACAGTATTCCAAGACTTAAACCTCTTTACACAAAAGGGGGGTGACTCCAAACACGAATAATTCTTTAACAGGAGAAAATTCATTATTTCTGAAATACTGGTGTGGGACGGAAACACAGCTTACCATTAGAGGAGCTTTTATTGGGATGACTTTTCTTAGAGGCAGAGTGGGACTGGACAGATTGCATTTACAAATTAAGGTCCTGATCCTACAATTGACTTCAGTGGGGCTCCTTACAGATGCAAAGATTCATGCATGCAGTCAGCTGTAGCATCCGAGCCTTACATTATTTTCAAGAACTGATTCAAGATGGGATTTAGGCAAAGCAACTAAGAAAACTGACCTGATGCCCTCACCAGTGGACATGTATGCCAGTCATGGGCATGTTTATTTTTAATTCATCAGAATATTTTTTCTTTTTCCATTAAAACCAGATTCCTGTGAGGAAAAAAAAGTGTTATTTATCTGAGTGGAGCAGACAAAATTAAAAGGGAAAATAAAACTCAGGTTGTGCGAGATTCTTTTTTCTTCCAGTAACAATAAATTGAGCACGCTTTAGGAATCATTCATTCTTCATGAAAACAGTGCAGAGCAGTGCAGCAGAGACAGTGGGAAGTTGATGACTAGAAAGCGGTTTCATTTTTCTATTGGAGTTGGCAGTTGTAGAATTGGTCCGTATAACCGATTAGGATAGCGGAGTAGAGGCTGAACAGGAGTCTATGGCAGGGGTGGCTGGACCTTTCGATCACTACATGAGATGACTGCTCATGCTTGCACCAGAGAGGAGAGGGCACTGCTGGAATCCGGTATTCCTTTGTGTTCAGTGGAGAAAGGGGAGGGCAGACAGGCCCTATTCACCCTTGCCTCCTCCACAGGAAAGATAATAGGGGCTGTAAGTGTTCTGTGTGACAGATATTGCAATCACATGCAGTATCTTTGGAGATCATATTTTAATAAGTCACTGTGGGCCAAGATTGTATGCAACTGTGTGTGTGTGTGTGTGGGTACGATTACTACAACTCCTTCATGAACTGAAAACTGTGGGGGGTGATTAAAGCAAATCGCACAGGCTGTAAACATCTTCAGAGTGGTACCACCCCTGGGGACATTTGCCTATACTGGTTCAAACTGGGTTTTCCAAGGATCAACAGAGAAAGAATGGGTTTTTTATATATAGTTATATAAACTAACTCAAAGCCTTCTTTTGATAGAGCAAAAGGGCCTCCAACCCTTATGGAAAGGTTAGAAAGACTTCGGCTTACTTGGGCCCCAGAAGACTGATGGATGACTTCTGGTAAGCTTTTAACATGTGTATTGGAACGTTTATGGTTTTTTATAAGTTTTCTCTGTAATGTTTTTACACTAAGAATAAATATGCTTTGCTTTGTGAAGGCTGGTTGATAACTGATATACTTTGTTGTAGGCCCTGGATAAAGGTTAACCACAGATGCTGGACCTCAGTCAGACCTGCTGCGGAAATCACAGTAAGGTGCAGAGGGACTGCATGCCTAAACCCCTGGTCTGGACGGAAAGACACACAGGTCTCTGCCAAGAGAGGTGACAGCTAGGAAGTCTGAAATCTTAAAGTGCGTTCCCTGGATGAAAAGCAGGAGGGTGTGGCAGTCAAAGGTGCAGTTAACCCCTGAAACTGCCTGAAAAATCAGGCCCTCAATGTCTCAAGGTGGGCACCAAAAATTAAGGCACATGAAATTAATAGAGAGCCTGAAATTTTGGCTGTATGTCTCTTGACTGCACTAGACAGTTGGCCACCTTCCATAATATGATCATAGTGGATTAAACCAGAGTAAAATTTGCTTCACCTACACAAGTTTCTAGTAAATACAAGTTCCTCCATTGGCCTGAATACATGGTTGTCCATGCCATTCAGCGTGGTACAGAAAGCTTCTCTGAAATGCACGGAAAAAAACACAACCTACTCCCCACTGGCTCACCCTGTGCACCTCCTAGTGGGGGACTGTGGGGCTATACTGTGAACAACAGCAAGTGATTGCTGCAAGCTCTGATATGAGGGAGCTCTGGTAGGAGTAATCAGGCCTCGTGATCATTGTATTGCTGTTGCAAGGTAATCACAGAATTAATAAAAGCACAATCTGTGCAAACTGCAAAACTGGAACTAAAAATAACACCACAGTTTTTGACCCAGACCCAACAGATGGCTTTCCATGGAAAAGCTGAACATGATACCAAGATTCCTAACCTGACTCACTACCTGTGGATGAATCCCTTCTGGGAGCAGGCTCACAAAAAAAAAAAAGGGGGGGGGGGGTGCCCTCAAAGCATTACCAGGGTATGATACTCTGTCCAAGCCAGATACTGATGTATTATATAGTACCCAATATATTCTATAATCATTCTAGCTTCTGAGGGTTGAATTTCTAGAGTAAGATATACTGCAACAGCAAATGCTGACCAGAGTGTGTGTTCCCTTGTATTGCTGGATCAGTTATATTGAGAGCACTAAGAAAAGGAGGACTTGTGGCACCTTAGAGACTAACCAATTTATTAGAGCATAAGCTTTCGTGAGCTACAGCTCACTTCCTCAGATGTGGAAGCTTATGCTCTAATAAATTGGTTAGTCTCTAAGGTGCCACAAGTCCTCCTTTTCTTTTTGCGAATACAGACTAACATGGCTGCTACTCTGAAACCTGTCATTGAGAGCACTGATACACAAACTCCTATTTGCTGTCCCATTTACTTGAATTCAATGGCTTTTCTTGGTTCCTTTTCGTCCTAAAATTTCCAGTGTTGTATCTCTTATGCCAAAAAGAAAGTTTGATCAAAATATTATAGTATAATGATTTGATTTCCAGGGCCTCACTTTCTACTCCGTTACTCCAGTTTTACAACAATGTAACTCCACAGAAATCAATGGTGTTGCACTGGCATAACAAAGAGAACTCTGTTGATTTCAGTGGAATTAGGCTGGCATAAGAGATTGAAGAATGAGGCCCCAGAAATAAATTCTGTTGAAATCAATTGAATTACACTGGTATAAACATGGTGTGATGTAATACAGAATCAGGTTCCGAATTTCTAAGAATTCTTGAGAAAGCAAAGTGGTGATGAAAAATATGAATGTATAATACTGATTTCTGTATTACATCCCATCTACATCCTGTTTCATCAGACTATCCTAAAATATACTTAGGATTATTTGTACCATATTTTTTCCTGTTAAAGACCACATGCCACTAGGCAACCATTTTTTGCTGGTGTCTTGTCTGATTGCTTAAGACAGGCTTCATTGTGTATGTGACATATGATCAATAATTTTGTTTTGCAATTCTTTCCTAATTTAACTAGTTTTTAAAATCTCATTATTCTCCTCTTTATGAATCAGGATCTGCTACTAAAACACTCAGTATGCACCCTCCTTTCTGCCACCCATTATAATACATCCTTTGGCAGGGATGTTTCAGGGTGAGCCTCAGGATCTAAGTCCTGGCTACTCTTGTGCTCTAAAGAAAATCAACTGTGCGATTCAGCTCACTGAACCATGCATTGCTTGAAGACACTGGTCAGGGCCCATCAAATCCTAGTTTATCATTATAGCCATCCTTCCAAATGCCACTAGAGTTTCTGAACACTCATTAGCATACTTCGTATATTCATTTATCACTAAAATCGCCGGCATTTTCACATCCTGCATATTCTTGGAACAGACACACATCCTTTCATTCTCTGTGAATGAAAACCACATTGTGGAAACTCCTTTACTGTTGCTTTGCACTTGAGGTTTATTTATAACAATGGCACTGCTCTGTCGTTTGAAAAGTAAATTAGCCCCTGCAGATGTTGATATTAAACAGCAGCTACTCAGGATAATAAATCAAATGTTAAGTAACACTTTTGACTGCTAGGTAGGTGAAACGTATTTGTAGCAGTAAATTACACTAATTGATGTATTTACGAAAGGCATCATTTGGGCAGCTGATCTAATAAAGAGCACTGACAATAGCAGTCAGCTGAAAACTGGCCTGTGAAGCTCTCTGAATAAATATGAGATTTAACTTTCTGAATTGGAATTTAATGTCTGGATAATAAAAAGAAACTGTATTAATGCTAACACAAGACATCTAAGTCCCAAAGAGTTAATACCTACAAAGCTGAGGCTTTGTCTCTGCTGGGGATTTGACCTGATTTCAGCTATGGGAAGCGAGCACTGGGGTAGCTGTACCACTACAAAATCCAAGTGTGCGCAGACAAAACCACTCTGATTTCCTCTGGGGTAACTTACACCAGTCTCAAGCAGGAGTGAATAACAGCAGTGTAAAATCACAGACTAATGTGCTTTTGCCTCTCAAAAGTAAGGGCTCGCACTGTGCCTCTACACCTGATGGCTGAAATCCCAAATGCAGACAATTTAGGTTGTGATATAAGCAATGAAAAATGGAAATGAGGGGAAGAGATTTTCAAATGTTTATCACCCACAGCTGGGAGGCAGATTTTACAGTGAGCTCAGCATCCAGCATACTGAACTTGTTTAAAAATTTGGTCACTCATTTTGGCCCGTGAATGGGAGACACCCCTTTTGAAGCACTGGCCTCGGTTTTGAATTAGACAAATAAAGTAAATTGGAAAGAGATGTATTACTGAAGGACAGGACCTCAGGGGCTTCCCATCTGTTTAACTGAGAAAGCCTTAGGTTCCATCATCACTGGTATAAGAGAAATGTACTTTTCCTGAATAGTAATGGCTCTTTTAAAATCATGAAGAGTAAATATATTTGGCAATCTAAAAACACTTTGGTACTGCATGCACAGTCAATGGTTTTATATGAAAAATAGCTACTGCACTTACACAGTTGATAACTGCCAAAGTTAAATGTTTTAGAGGTTCTGTATCTCAGATGACAGGCCAGCATGCAGAATACTGACATAACCTTAATCATAACCATCCGAGTGGATACAGATGTAAATATTATTTAAATATGAATCCTATAAATATTACAATCATGATCTTGCGAAGTGTCTTTAGTGCATTTTAATATATACATTGAAAAAAGGCATAACAATGGGAATGGACATAGCAAAATTGTTTCATGATGTCAGTCTTTCCTTTACATGTCTTGAGATGAACACAGTAGGTCAGATCCTGAAGTCCAGCCAAGTTACACTGAACACAGGACTCAAGGAGTGGAGGAAAGATGGGTTAAAACCACCTTTGTGCTCCCTTGCTGTTGATGGTAGCTAGGGACTGGTTTGAGAGTGGTGCAAAGGGTCAGAAGAAGGGACCAAGGACTTGGCCTATTATTTCTAGCAAGGATTGGTACCAGTATAATTGCTTTGTTTAAGGACAAAAAGCACTACCAGAGAGGTACGGTCTTTGAGCCTTAAAATCCCAGCTGTCCTGCAGGAACTTGCTGTTCACCAGAACTCATCCTTGTGGCAGGAACTCTCTTGCAATTATATTAAGGCTCCAGGACTTACAAATGCTGAGGAGGAACTATGCTGGATGAACCTTCAAAGAAACAAGCTGACTGAAAAGCTAAATGAAGATTTATGGGCCAGATTCTCAGCTGGTGTAAATTTACATAGCTCCTGATTCTGGCCCTCTCTTTCCATCACACAGCATTTCAAGAAAATTCAGTAATTGATGTGAATATGTGCAAGAGTAGCATTAGCTTATGAATCTCAGAAGTACAAGTTCACATTGGTCTGAAGGGCCTCTCATCGCCCTGGGGTGACATTCTGTCCAGGCCTCCAGGGCAGAAAGGCATTTCAGTCATGAAAGCTGCTTTGGGCTACTGAAACCATTTCATGACAAAAAGCCAAGCTTCTGGTTTAATACTGAATAAGAAAAGTTTACACAACGGTACTCACTGACCTTGTTACATCTGAAAGGTCCTTTCTTTATGTTAAGCTGAAGTTGCTTAAGACCATACAAGACCACCACCCACTCACATCCCACAATGTCGTCATCAAGCATGGCGTACCAGGCAACTATATTTAAAGAAATTTCAACATATTTTGCATGCATGCAGAAACAGTGTGCATTTCAATCCGAGGGTTCAAAATGTTATCAGTTCCCCATCATTTGCTATATGATACAGTATAGGGAGAAGTTTGCATTTATCTATTTTTTTTCCAAAACAGTTAATTACACAGGAGAGTATTTGCCATAACAATCAGAATGGCTCTGATATGGTAATCAACTATATTTAGTAAAATTAGCATAGAAGTATATATTTTTATTAAAAAGCTACAAACAACATTCCAGCATTTCTCAAATCCACATCCTACCCAGAGCCTCACTTCCCAAATACTCATCTCACATACCCTGGTGTCTAGCTATTTTTTTTTTTAATTCAGCCCAAGATGTAGGATCGTCAGGACCCAGGATCTGTGCATATTCAGACAGAATACTACTATGGAAAGGGATGAGAATGCCAGGCCAAAAGCCAACATTTAAAATGGCAATATTTACAGTTATTCATCAAGAGTGAAATTTGCCTGGAATGCCCAAGGTGCTCCACACCACTGAAGCGATGCATGAGTGTGCTTTAGTTGCAGTTGATGCTGCCCATGTGTCCCTATGTATTATAGAATGGGTCTGTGTAGGGCTGTGTGGAAGATCACCAGGGCCAGAGAAGGAGCCAAGCAACCCACATTTAGCATCAATCCTGCAAAAACCTAAGCTGCTTAATGTTATGCACCATGAGCAGTCCAACTGAAGGACCCACGGAGCATAAAGATAAGCATATGCACGTCATTACAGAATTGGGGCCTGTAACAGAGCTAGTGCTCCCAACAGCCAAAAAAAGCCCCCAAAACAATCATCACACACAACCTTTCATAGAGGATGACTATGGCTATTGTTTCAGTACAGAGATTGGAAAAATTGTTTTAGGACAGATGTAGGATGACATGTTTTTGACCTGAAACAATTTTGCATCCAAGTGGTTAACTTAGACCATCTAAAATGGACAGCTGCAATAGCAGTTAGAACCTGGTGTACATATTAATTTAATCTCATGAATGGACATGGTATGGAAGCTTGAAACAAAAAAGTGGGATGTTTATACACATTGGTGATGCGATATTGTTTTGGGGGAGCTGGCAGTTATATAAAATTAAAAAAAAATATCTGTTCTATCGGTGCCTGTTTAGGAAACTCTAATCTATTCTGTTGGACTCAGGGCTGAAAGGAGTGATCCACAAATCCTCTGGATTTAATTATTAGAGCATAACATAGCAAAAAATGAAATTACTACCCTTAAAAAGCTATCAGTTAATTCTGTGCACCTACCCACCTATTGTTCTTAGGAACATGGGCCAGTAAGGACTCATCTTACCGACATGCTGCTATTTATGATGCTTAGCACTGTGTCATGTTCACAGCTTGGTTTTTGATTGTGGATGGACTCACTCCAGACCATCTAGAATATTGTCTCACCATCGACATCCATGAGTACCATCTACAACTACATTCTTCTGGAGCAATGGGATTGCCACACAAAAGATTGACACTAGTGAGAGTTCAAAACAGAGTGTTCCACTAATAAATCTACTTAAATGCAGTTTCTTAGATTTTAAAATAGTATTTTAATTGGGATTTTTTTTGGTCATACTGTGGCTCTCATGAAAAAAAAATCAATTATAAGTTACTGTGCTAATTTATGAATTTAGAAAACCTGGAGCATTGTAGGAGGTATTTTAATCAATTTCCTGTCAAACAGCTTTGTAACAAATATCACATGATAGGTAATAAATTTATAGTGTGACATTTGCCTGAGATGTGCTGGGAAGCCTCCAGCATGCAAATAATATGTACAGGACAATGGCAGTCTGGCACATTAGGTTAAGTACACTACTTATATGGCTATTTTAGTGCTCTAACTTATGATTTCCAAACTGGGTAAGATCCTATGCCTGTATGGTTTACAATCCATGAGCACCACTCAGCTTGCTTCCTCAAACACAATTGTTTCCCTTTTCCATATGCAGTTAATTTTCTGTGGGATCAATCCAAATGGTACTATGGTGAAAGATTTTTTTTTGTCTCGTGTCTAATTTTATCTTGTATTCCTGTAGCCATTAACATAAAAAAACGAACCCATGTGAGCATTTGTGTAGTATATAACACAATCACTTTACCCAACATGGAACTGCAAACCTCTCTAAGATAGAATAAAGCACTCATTTACTGTGCCCACAGTGCCACACAACTATTTACATCTGGAAACAAAGAACAGTTTATCCGGCTGGTATGAGGTGTGAGAAGTTAAATATACTGAAGATGTTAAGTATCCATTTCTTTTGGATGAATAGTCAGTACAACCTCTGTAAAGTCCCCTGTGTCAGATTCAGAGTAGTTAATAAAAGAAATGTGAATACTGTTTGGCACAGCCCATTAGTTCAACAAAGCAGCTGCTCTAGATTTCCACGATGTATCACTTCAACCACCTACTCCCACAAATACCAAAATCAATCCAATCATGTCCAAAATTTAAAGGAATTTGTGAAGCATGCCAAACCTCTTATAGCTAAAGCTGGCTGAAATCCAAATATAGCCTTTCAGAGCAAAATAAATCTTAATTAGCTTAAAAGCAGATCACTTTCTTGGAGTTATGGGGCCAAGTTTTTCCTCAGTGACTAGTCATTTTGAGTGCTTCATTGTTCAATTTCCCATACTTTGAAGTGGCCTGATATCCAGACTGCATATATTCAGGACTTTCTGAAAATCAATCTCCTTCCACAGTACCTCAGACTAAGAACCCAAAAGCGGAGGCATCCAAAGTCACTAGTAACTTTCAAATCTCTTGTCCGTAGGTTCTATTCCTCTATCCAATCATCAGAGAAGATTGTGGGAAATTAATTAAGTAGAGCGGGTCAGCTTATGCATGTTAACTAGGCTGGGTATTTAATCAGAAATTGATTTATTTTCTTGTAAATGACCATTTGGAATTGCCTTACATTAAAGAAAATAGTATCAATAATGGTGTTTCATGCATTGTCATGTTAGTTGTATCAACTCATTTAACCCGTATTAAGAATGAGAATGCTGCTACTTTCAACAGATGGAAACAGCTTGTCTCTGATTGTAGTTGTTGGGCTGGTTGATCTGCTCCTGATGCCAATTTAACAAGTGATTCTCAGATCAGGTTTTGCCAATAAAAATAATTTTGAACGTAAAAAATGAAAGCTTATTTCCCTGGTTGTCAAGCCAATATCTTCTTTTCCCCACCCTCCCCATGTACAACTGAACTTTAAACATCATCTTAAAAAAATCACTTAATTAAATAATGTATAGGTGTTTTAGGTGTTCTGCTCTTCTTGAATTTGATGAAAAAGCATGTACCAGTTGACAAGCTCTTGAACTTAAAAGGAAATACATCTTTGATGTCAAGTGTGTCTAAAGGATTCTTGAGTAAGAGTTATATGAAAATGGCCTCACCACCACACAATCTGTTCCCAACAGTTACCTGCCAGTCTAAGTGCCTCTGTACCATTATAAAAATCTGTCAAGCATTCAAAATCAATTACACACAGGATGTCAAGTGCTGTCATGCCAGCTGTCCCTTCAGTCCACAGGGGCTCTTACTACCCATTTCCAGTTAAAAATACATTCAACTACATTGTTGTTTTTCTCAACAATGGTTCACTGTATTATGGTAATCTTCCTCATTTCTATGCACTTTAATATATTAGTGTATGGAAATAACAGTATAGTTGTGCCTGAGAATTAAATAATATATATCGAAAATTACAAGAGATTAACACAGAACTATTCCAATATTTGCATATTTATAAGGATAAGAGTGAAATGCTATTTCACAACATATTGTACTGGATGGTCCAGACATACTCCTAAAGTTACTTTTTAAGGGATTACATGGAAAAGGTCAACTACTTAAAACATTTCCATTGTGTTGTTCTTTTCTAGGCTTGTGTTAGATTTCTTTAGAAAATAGGTCTGGAAATCAGACTAAATAATCAATATTACATAAAACGATGGAAAGTACTCCAAATACATCCAACGAAGTGGGTATTCACCCACAAAAGCTTATGCTTCAATACGTCTGTTAGTCTCTAAGGTGTCACAGGACTCTTTGCCGCCTTTACAGATCCAGAATAACACGGCTACCCTTCTGATACTGCAAATAGTCCCTCCTGACTGCTCTTTACACACTGACACAGGGACAGTACACTTCCATTCATTTGCCCTGACATGCAGGAGGACTGCTTAAGACTCAGTTTACCACAAAAAGAATGGCTACTTTTCCCTAAGGTAGATTTCTGGCTACATCATTAAATTATGCTGAGTCATGTTCTGTTTCCCATGCAACATTACCGTTTCTGTACCCAGCAATTTAGAGGGATAAATTGATGGGATAGGTTTTGGTTGCACTACATGTAATTCAATTTAATCAATGATTTGAGAAAAATAATCTAAACAATGAAATATTATACCGCTACACATCACTTTCATATTATTTGTTGGGTTAGGTTCCTTTTTCTTACCATAGGAATTAAGGCAAGGACTTCAATGGGAGAAAGATCTGATCCTATAACAGGAATAACTCCTTAATAAACAGCAAGCTGTCACCCCAGAGAAGCTCCCATAGGTAGCTTTGATATCACACGCAGTGCAATCTTAATACCTTGCCAACCTCATTATTCAGCTACAGTAGTTCTTACTTTGTGTCCTGATCCTGAGATGGATCCTACATAAATATCTCCAACTGATGTTAAAGATGATGTGCAAAGGCGAAAATTGATTTCTAATACATAAAGAAAATCTAAAAGCATAAAAGTTTGAAAAAAAATAGTCCCTAGGGTATTTTTTCCTCCTTGTTCTATACTATCTTAGAACTATCAAGAATATAAAATGTTGTTATTAAAACTGGTCAGAACATTTGACAAAAATTTCATTTTTACAGAAACATATCAGTTTTGATGGCATTTTCATGGAGAACGTTTTTGAGGTCCAGGGTTCTCTGGTCACTTCTGACAAGAGACAGAGAGGCAGAGACACACACAGAGAAAAATCAAATACTATTCAGCATACATTGATTATATATGAAATAGCACAGGAGTTAACCGTAACACTAAATAACACAAAGACACAGTGGAATCTCAGAGTTACAAACCCCAGAGTTATGAACTGACTGGTCAACCACACACCTCATTTGGAACCAGAAATATACAACCAATCAGCAGCAGAGACAAAAAAAAAGAAAGCAAATGCAGTTCGGTACTGTATTAAACATAAAGTACTAAAAATAAAGGGAAAGTTAAAAAAAATTGACAACGTAAGGAAACTGTTTCTGTCCTTGTTTCATTTAAAATAAGATGGCTAAAAGCAGCATTTTTCTTCAGCATAGTAAAGTTTCAAAACTGTTTTAATTCAATGTTCAGTTGTAGACTTTTGGAAAAACCACCATAATGTTTTGTTCAGAGTTACAAACATTTCTGAGTTATGAACAACCACCATTCCCAAGATGTTCATAACTCTGAGGTTCTACTATAAATGGATGATAAAATGAACTAATTGGCTACACTAATATTTTTGATCTGGAAACAGTCATTTCTACACAAGTCTGTTTTGCCAAAATGTTCAAAAACATTTGTTTTAGCTCCAATGTGGAACAAAACCCAATTTTGAATCATTGAAAGATGTTTTGAAATGGAATTGTCATTCTCTAGACAGGTCTAATAGTTTCCCATGATTTTAAAAGAGAATTTATTGGCGGTCTAAGAGATACATAGACGGTTAGTGGTACTAAATATTTGTCATTCTAAATTGATATCTTTGTCTATCCAATCCTGCTCTCAATGACGATAATGGCAAAAATCCCTTTGATTTCAGTCAAAGCCGAACTGACCCCCAACACAGAACATAGCAATGCAAATCTTTGCATAGTATTGAAGATGTCCTGTATCAATCATATATTTTCTTTTAGTGTTCCACAAAATTCAGGATTGCTTTGCAGAAAAATATTGGAATATCTATTGCATGTTCTAAAAGACCCTAATCTTATCACATGGCTGTTTTTATTATTTCTGGTATAGTTCACTCTCTCACCGGCAGTCTTCTGTAGCTAAGCTAATCTTGTATCTTGGCTAACGTAATGAGAAAGCAAATGTTAGATTTTTAGAACTGTCTGGATCTGGAGTAGATAACAAGCACTATGATTACATCCTGTCTCTGATATGCATAGTATTATAACAAAATAAAGCATATTTAGATCTTTTACTCCCATTTGAAAATGGTAGGCTTATTAGAAATAGTGATAACTGTGTTTAACTTGTGTTTGGATTTGTGTGTGCATGTGTGTGCACGCACAAGCACACACTAGGCTATTTCTCCCTTACCGCACATGCAAAACTAATATCGACATAAGGAGGAAACCCACGAACAAGTTCATGACTCTGTAGAAACACATTTTAAATAAATCAGAAGTTGAATAAAAAATAAGGTTGACAATTCAGTCATTAAATTGTATAATAAGGTCAACGTTATAAAATGTTAATACATTTGTTGTTAAACAAGAGAAGGGTAATACATTGCTATTTCATCACTATATCCATTTGCTTGTTTATTACATTCTTGTTCGCAGTTCTGTTTGGGTCTTCTAGGCCCTGATCCTTCAATGAGCTCCACATATGCCATTCCCCTCACCAATACAGAGCCCCACTGAAATCAGTGTATTGCCCCAGGGATTCAGGGGCCTGCCCAAGTCAAACTCATTGCAAGTTTGGGGCCTGTGAGTGTAAACCCTTCAGAGAAGGGATAGTTTCTCCATACAGCACCCTGTTCTACAGGGGCCTCATTCCTACCTGGGTCTTTGGGTGCCACCATAATATCAATTTTTATTAATTAGAGCTATATGGCAGCAAGGGAATATTTGAATTATCCAAAGTTTTCACAACGTAGCTGCAATCAGTTCCATGCCTCTACAGTACAGCTTCTAGATCGTACAAGATTGTCTAAGGCTATGAAATACTCCAAATCTGGTTTTGACTGGTTTTCATAGCCACATAAAAATTGATACAAAATTTTACACTAATAGTCTAAAACAATTGTGGAAACATTATTGTAAACAGTAGTGTCTTGACCTGTTTGTGTAGAATACGGAAGAATTTCTAAAGGACAAAGGAGGAGGATACATTTTAGTTGGATATGGTCCTCAGATTATAATCAACAGACTGCGGACTTAAACTGCTTAATGGAGTTCTGTATCTGTCTCCATCCATTAAAAATATGAAAGTTGAAAGGCATGACATTAGTCTATTTGAAAGGAGCAGGTATTTTGATAGCTTTAGAAAGTTTTGCATGCTTAAGAAGCCACTCCCCATCCTGCCCATCCAAAGAGTATTGTCATTGCACTGCAGGTTCAACAGCAGCAGCGTATACACATACACACAAACATGTTTCTTAAAGAGACTGTCCCTTCAATGACCCTAACTGCAAACTTAGAAAATGTCACCATCTATCAAAATCATAATCACAATACAAACTAGAGTCTCTGAAAAAGAAGGTCAACAATCAGAATACAGTGCACAAAAATCCTCACAAAATGCAAAGGATGCAGTCGAAATACATATATCTTCTTGTATCTTTTATCTGCATGTATGCATATAAGCAACAGAATAAAAATATATAAAAATGTCCGTTTTAAAGGTCAGGACAAAGAAAACACAATTCCTTAATGAAATAACACTGTCCATTAGCTAGCAGCCAGTGGGCTTATTCTAAAGCCAGCTACGGATCATGGAAAATAAAACAAAAGGCCAGATCCTCAGCTGTGGTAAATTAGTGTTGTTCCATGGGCTTCAAGAGATCTCTGCTGATTGAGACCAGCTAAGAATATGGCCCCATATCCTTCCAAAGAATCTAAGAGAAGCTCGTGTATGTATCTGTGACACGACTCTACTTGATACAATGGCAGATTAGAACAAGTGTCTGGATCAAAAGTTTCTGTTTAAGTGCAAGGCCTCTGTTTCTGGAGCAGATTCCACATGTTGAATGTGTAGTCAATAATTGATGTAGATGGTCAGGGCTATTACACTATTTAATAGTATTATCACAATATATTGTCACACCACATATTCAGGACCACAGTTGGTATTATAATAGGAAAATATAGACACACTGTTGGGCATACTGCTTTCTCATTAAAGATTAATCTGCAACTCTTCACACATTATACATCTGCCTTCTCTAATTTATACCCAGATGATAAAGCTGTAGAGTGAGCACTCAGGACAATTACTTGAAACAGCTTTGTAACAGTAGACTTCCCTCTCTCTTTCACTGTAACAGCTATTGGTAGTTCTCTCAAAAGATGTGAAACTAACTTGTCGCTGAAACAAACCAAAGCAAAGGTTTGACAGCTGTTTACAGTGTTTGTGGTCTTACTGTTGCCTTTTGAGTCCATGTCCTAACCTGTTCTCTCCCTGGTGCTGTAAATATGTCAGAACGAGTACTGGGATCTCTAAGCAAGAGCATCTTGCTGCTGTCTTTGTCTACCACCGACTTTCACATCTGGCTAAACTCTCCTCTCCATCCTGTGCTGATGCAAATCTCAGCCTATAAGCCTTCAGAATGTGTGTGTCTAATTATAATGTAATCATCAACCATATGTTCATACAGCAGATGGAGATGTATGGGGAGAGTCTTACAGCAGGACAGCATAGTGAAGGAAGAATAGCTCAACAGATATGGTGTTATATCAGGGAGTGAGGTGAGAAGCAAGATTTAAGGCAAGTTTTAAGACAGAAGATCTGAAGTTAATTGAGGCAGAAGAGGAACTGAGCCAAGGAGAACCTAAAGGAGTCCCCTTCTCCCGCTAGAAAAAAAATCTTTGTAAATGTAAGTGGGGGAATAGTCCTGCTATTGTGGGGAACTTTCCTGGCTTCTGTACTACCCCGGTGAAGTGGGCTAGCGAAAGGATCTGAGTCCTCGCTCCCACTTCCTTTACCCAGTGGCCTCCCTGCCCTTGAGGACTCCCCTTCCACTCTCCTGTCTGGCAGAGTCCTCGTAACACCAACAAGGCTGGGCCCAGGATTCCTGGGGGGCTCGACCCCCAACCCTGCTGTGGTCACCTAGGACAGGGGCTAGGGTGTCCCCACTCCGGGGTACTCTCTCTGCACTGGGCACTTCTCTGACCCACTGACCATTACATACAAGTTAAAGCAAATGCAAGTTATTTAATCAACAATTACTTTTAAAAAGAATAAGAAAAAATGGGAAAGGTTAAAGGAAACACATCAGCCCGCTCTGTGGCAGGGAACATCACAAACAGTGTCTCTGGAATGTCAGGGCAGTTCACAGTCTGTTCCTTGTAAGTCCCAGGCCTCCTTCTCAGGCCCCGGCTGTGCTGTAGGGATGCTCTGGGTTGGACACTTGCTCTGGTGGTGGCCACACGCTCTCAGGCTCTAAGTGGTAGGACCCTTCTTCCCAGTGTCGCCTCCGCCCTGTCGGGATTACGATCCAAGCCTGGCCTGCAGAGCCTCTTGGCTGAGGCGTCTCCCTGTGCTGGGCCCACTGCCCAGGGTCCCCTCGCTCTCCCCAGCTGCTCACCACACCCAGCTCCGGACTGCTCCAGCCCCATCTCCACCACTCTGTCTCAGCACTGCTGCTGCTGCTCTGCCTCCAGCTCCTGGGCTGCTTCTCTGGCCCCTCTGCCTCTGGTTGCTACAGCTCTGCTCCCAGGACAGGTCTGCTCTCTCTGGGCTGCTTTTCTGGTCCCTCTGGATCTGGTACAGCTCTGTTCCCCAGCTTAGTTTGGGCCCCAGCTTTCTCCTTAGCTCAGCCCCACTCTGTCTGACCCAGGCAAATCTAGCTCGCACGGAGGATAGGACCTCCCTGGCCTCCTGAATCTCTGATTAGCCTGCCCACCCTGTCATTCAGGCTGACCTGGAACATTGGCCTCTCCCCATTGTTCCTGGGGACTATCAGTCTCAGGGTCCCGGTTTCCCATAGACCCTTCCCCTTTTAGTACTGGGAGCTAGCCGACCAAAACACCCCCACTGTATGTTAGTAAGGGGGCAACAGTCCCCTTACATAAAGTAAAAAGATATATTTATATGGATTACCACAGACTTCCTCGTATCATCAGGGTCAAAAAAGTGAGAAAGGAGATATGCAAAAAAGAAAAATTGAGACAACTAAAACATGTAGTCATGGAAAAATCAAATTACAGTTGGACAGTTATTCCCCGTTTGTGGATTTGTAATTGTGTGAAAAAACGGAGGCAAGGAACACAAAAACACACATGAAATTTCTAAATTTGTTTATGAAAAATGGAGTCAGCTTTCTCACATCTATACAAGCCTATTAAAGATGACAGCCTGGGTAGAGTGGGAACAGTTTTCTGTGTTTCTACTCTTGGAATCCAAAAATCTAAAAGACTATCAAATTATGTGACCATTCCAACGGCTGAATTAATAGGGGTAGTGTTGTCACTAACCTCGGTAAGAGATGTGCAACCAGCTGCAGCTGAATTTTTATCTGATTTCATGTCAGGCATTATAATGATCAGAACAGTGATTTCAGAAAGCAGAAATGACATAATAAATGTAAGAATGTTTATAGCTATGGAAATAATGCAGGCAAGTATCTGTAACAATAGCATGGATTCCAGTGCAATTCTATACCTGGAAATGTAATGGCTGACAAAGAAGCAAAAGCAAGCTATAAAAAATGAGGAGGTGAATATTAAGATACCCTGAAGTAGAAAAGAATTTAAAAGTGTGGTAATGAAGAAGCATATGAATAGCAAGGTATAGCAAGACCTATGGAATTAGGAAACAAAAGGACAAAGATTTTATGATGTATGCTCAAAAATCGAAGATAATACTATACTCTCTGGTCATGATAGAAAAAAAGTGAAGTAGTCATTTTCAGAGTGTTAACAGATCATTGTGCCTTAAAAGATAAGTTAAACTTACTAAAAAGACAAAGATGGGCTGTGTAATGTGTGCAAACTCAAAGAAGCTGTTCATCCTGTTCTATGGCATTGTGGGCAACATTCAATGGAAAGAAAGTCTCTAAGAAAAATTGAGTCAGTTTGGAATCAAAGGATTTTTCCTAAAGGGACGAGTAAGAATGTCAGGAAAATGGGACAGTGCAAAAACAGCCTTGCTGCATTTCCTTACGGATTCTAGACTGAGGGTAAATCCACACTTAACATACTAGTGACACAGCTGTGCTGCAGCAGTGCTTCAGTGTAGAAAGGTTTCAGAGTAACAGCCGTGTTAGTCTGTATTCGCAAAAAGAAAAGGAGGACTTGTGGCACCTTAGAGACTAACCAATTTATTTCAGCATAAGCTTTCGTGAGCTACAGCTCACTTCATCGGATGCATACAGTGGAAAGTGTAGAAGATCTTTTTATACACACAAAGCATGAAAAAATACCTCCCCCCACCCCACTCTCCTGCTGGTAATAGCTTATTTAAAGTGATCGCTCTCCTTACAATAAGAAAAGGAGTACTTGTGGCACCTTAGAGACTAACCAATTTATTTGAGCATGAGCTTTCGTGAGCTACAACTCACAGTAGCTCACGAAAGCTCATGCTCAAATAAATTGGTTAGTCTCTAAGGTGCCACAAGTACTCCTTTTCTTTTTGCGAATACAGACTAACATGGCTGTTACTCTGAAACCTCTCCTTACAATGTGTATGATAATCAAGTTGGGCCATTTCCAGCACAAATCCAGGTTTTCTCCCCCCCCCCCCCCCCCGCCACACACAAACCCACTCTCCTGTTGGTAATAGCTTATCTAAAGTGACCACTCTTCTTACAATGTGTATGATAATCAAGGTGGGCCATTTCCAGCACAAATCCAGGGTTTAACAAGAACGTCTGAGGAGGCGGGGGGTAGGAAAAAACAAGGGGAAATAGGTTACCTTGCATAATGACTTAGCCACTCCCAGGCCAGTCCTTGCCTACAGACAGCCCCCCAACCTGAAGCAAATACTCACCAGCAACCACATACCACACAACAGAACCACTAACCCAGGAACCTATCCTTGCAACAAAGCCCATTGCTAACTGTGCCCACATATCTATTCAGGGGACACCATCACAGGGCCTAATAACATCAGCCACACTATCAGAGGCTCGTTCACCTGCACATCCATCAATGTGATATATGCCATCATGTGCCAGCAATGCCCCTCTGCCATGTACATTGGTCAAACTGGACAGTCTCTACGTAAAAGAACAAATGGACACAAATCAGACATCAAGAATTATAACATTCATAAACCAGTCGGAGAACACTTCAATCTCTCTGGTCACGCGATTACAGAAATGAAAGTTGCGATATTACAACAAAAAAACTTCAAATCCAGACTCCAGCGAGAGACTGCTGAATTGGAATTCATTTGCAAATTGGATACAATTAACTTAGGCTTGAATAGAGACTGGGAGTGGCTAAGTCATTATGCAAGGTAACCTATTTCCCCTTGTTTTTTCCTACCCCCCCCCGCCTCCTCAGACATTCTTGTTTAACCCTGGATTTGTGCTGGAAATGGCCCACCTTGATTATCATACACATTGTAAGAAGAGTGGTCACTTTAGATAAGCTATTACCAACAGGAGAGTGGGTTTGTGTGTGACGGGGGCGGGGAGGGAGAAAACCTGGATTTGTGCCGGAAATGGCCCAACTTGATTATCATACATATTGTAAGGAGAGTAATCACTTTAGATAAGCTATTACCAGCAGGAGAGTGAGGTAGGGGGAGGTATTTTTTCATGCTTTGTGTGTATAAAAAGATCTTCTACACTTTCCACAGTATGCAACCGATGAAGTGAGCTGTAGCTCACGAAAGCTTATGCTCAAATAAATTGGTTAGCCTCTAAGGTGCCATAAGTACTCCTTTTCTTCTTTCAGTGTAGAAACTAGATTTTTTTTTATTCTACAATCGTGCTGCACATTCTGAAAATGTGTACTATGGAGTAGCCTTTTTATATGGAGACATATTGGGCTGCGTTTGTTACAATTTTTAATTGAAAACAATATGTGGACACAGTCCTGTGTGAAGGGAAGAACATAAGATTCCTACTCTATTAGGCTTCTCATATTATTGGAGCCAGATAATACAATTCAGATATAAAATATACATGTTGAGCCACTACATTAACAGTCTATTTTTCAAGAAAATACTAAGGTCTACAGGGTCAGTTGTTGCTAAAAGTCTGCAGAAATGCACTTTTAGGTGGGATCTGAACACAGGGATTAATCCTACTTTCATAAAAGTTAATGGCAAAGTTCCCACTGATTTTAATAGTGCGGGATCAGGACCACAAGGAGGTTGACTGGCAGTGTACAAGAAGAGGCCAGAGTGGAAGAGGTTACATTTGTCAAAGTGGCTGATGACTAGGGAATAGCTAAGTATTTCAGCTACCAGCATAGAGACCGTATGTACTACAAGCTAACTGAATATCAATTTGATTATTATGAATATATATTGTTATGGCTATATTTACTAACTGATTAAAACATTTATTCATGTACACATATGAACACTGTGACTGATCCAAAGTCCACTGAAATCAATCAGTCCCACAGCATCTTGTTGAAGACTCAGGACTAGATCCTGAGCTGTGCCCGAGGAGCACTCAGGACAGCTCAAGGTGGAGGGATGTGAAGTTGACTTTAACCAGTTGTTGAACTACACGAGTCCTGGAACCATTCAGGTGTTGATCCAGTACCTGGCATAAATATAGTTTGAAGGTTGCTCAGACTTTAGCTGGTTGCCAATGACTCCAAGGGAGCCTCAGCCATACCCATTTCCCCCAGCCATGTTTGCATGCCAGTGGCCAATGAAAAGGTGTGATGTAGGAGTGATTATGTTGTTTCTATGTCACCAGAAGATTCCCTGCACAGGCAGAATCCTGAACTGGCCAGGTACACTTGCTTCAGCTCAGCTTGGCACTGCCAGTGCACTCCAGAGTGCTCCATCTTATGGGAGACTTAGGACCAGTGAACTGGAAGTATTTACCTGGTTTCTCTAAAAGTACTTTCATGGGTACTACCAATAAGTGAACAATAAATAACTAAATTGTATGGTAAAAAGCCCAGTATATTGATAAGCCCTTCAGAGTCAAAACAAGGTAATATTTGGATCTTCTGCAACTGTCTCAATTAAGCAGTCAACATTAGTTAAACAGTTCCACTATGAGTCCTGAGAGAAACAGTTATTTCCTGTTCTAAATATAATGAAATGTTGTATTACTATTTATTATTTATATTATGGTAGCACCTAAACGGCCCTACCAAGTTCAGAGCCCCATTGTTCTATGCACTCTATGGACAAAACGAAGAAAGGAGAGCAGCAGAATACGAACCCTGGACTTCAGAAAAGCAGACTTTGACTCCATCAGGGAACTGATGGGCAGGATCCCCTGGGAGAATAACATGAGGGGGGAAAGGAGTCCAGGAGAGCTGGCTGTATTTTAAAGAATCCTTATTGAGGTTGCAGGAACAAACCATCCCGATGTGTAGAAAGAATAGTAAATATGGCTGGTGACCAGCTTGGCTTAACAGTGAAATCCTTGCTGATCTTAAACACAAAAAAGAAGCTTACAAGAAGTGGAAGCTTGGACAAATGTCCAGGGAGGAGTATAAAGATATTGCTCAGGCATGCAGGAGTGAAATCAGGAAGGCCAAATCACAATTGGAGTTGCAACAAGCAAGGGATGTTAAGAGTAACAAGAAGGGTTTCTACAGGTATGTTAGCAACAAGAAGGGAAAGTGTGGGACCCTCACTGAATGGGGGAGGCAACTTAGTGACAGAGGATGTGGAAATAGCTAATGTACTCAATGCTTTTCTCCCCTCTGTCTTCACAAACAAGGTCAGCTCCCAGACTACTGCACTGGGCAGCACAATATGGTGAGGAGGTAACCAGCCCTCTGTGGAGAAAAAGGTGGTTCAGTACTATTTAGAAAAGCTGGACGAGCACAAGTCCATGGGGCTCGATGCGCTGCATCCGAGGGTGCTAAAGGAGCTGGCGGATGTGATTGCAGAGCCATTGGCCATTATCTTTGAAAACTCATGGAGATTGGGGGAGGTCCCAGATGACTGTAAAAAGGCTAATGTAGTGCCCATCTTTAAAAAAGGGAAGGAGGAGGATCTGGGGAACTACAGGCCAATCAGCCTCACCTCAGTCCCTGGAAAAATCATGGAGCAGGTCCTCAAGGAATCAATTCTGAAGCATTTCGAGGAGACGAAAGTGATCAGGAACAGTCAGCATGGATTCACCGAGGGCAAATCATGCCTGACTAACGTAATTGCCTTCTATGATGAGATAACTGGCTCTGTGGATGAGGGGAAAGCAGTGGACATATTATTCCTTGACTTTAGCAAAGCTTTTGATACGGTCTCCCACAGTATTCTTGCCAGCAAGTATGGGCTGGATGAATGGACTATAAGGTGGATAGAAAGCTGGCTAGATTGTCAGGCTCAATGGATAGTGATCAATGGCTCCATGTATAGTTGGCAGCTGGTATCAAGCGGAGTGCCCCAAGGGTAGATCCTGGGGCCGGTTTTGTTCAATATCTTCATTAATGATCTGGACGATGGTGTGGATTGCACCCTCAGCAAGTTTGCAGATGACTCTAAACTGGGAGGAGTGGTAGATATGCTGGAGGGTAGGGATAGGATACAGAGGGATCTAGACAAATTAGAGGATTGGGCCAAAAGAAATCTGATGAGGTTCAACAAGGACAAGTGCAGAGTCCTGCACTTAGGACGGAAGAATCTCATGTACTGCTACAGACTAGGGACTGAGCGGCAGGGCAGCAGTTCTGCAGAAAAGGACCTAGGGGTTACAGTGGACGAGAAGCTGGATATGAGTCAACAGTGTGCCCTTGTTGCCAAGAAGGCTAACAGCATTTTGGGCTGTATAAGTAGAAACATTGCCAGCAGATCAAGGGACATGATCATTCCCCTCTATTCGGCATTGGTGAGGCCTCATCTGGAATATTGTGTCTATTTTTGGGCCCCACACTACAAGAAGGATGTGGAAAAATTGGGAAGAGTCCAGTCGACGACAACAAAAATTATTAGGGGGCTGGAGCACATGACTTATGAGGAGAGGCTGAGGGAACTGGGATTATTTAGTCTGCAGAAGACAAGAATGAGAGGGGATTTGATAGCTACTTTCAACTACCTGAAAGGGGGTTCCAAAGAGGATGGATATAGACTGTTCTCAGTGGTAGCAGATGACAGAACAAGGAGTAATGGTCTCAAGTTGCAATAGGGGAAGTTTAGGTTGGATATTAGGAAAAACTTTTTCACTAGGAGGGTGGTGAAGCACTGAAATGGGTTACCTAGGGAGCTGGTGGAATCTCCTTCCTTAGAGGTTTTTAAGGTCAGGCTTGACAAAACCCTGGCTGGAATGATTTAGTTGGGGATTGGTCCTGCTTTGAGCAGGGGGTTGGACTAGATGACCTCCTGAGGTCCCTTCCAACCCTGATATTCTATGATTCTTTGGACACACTGTACCAGTTCTCTGGTCACCCAGGAGTGTGAGTTCTTGTTACCTCCTGCCTCCAGTGAAGAGGAGTCTTTCCTGTGGAAGATGGGTGTCCACTCCCTACCACCACCAGCCTTTCAGCCATTCAAGCACTCTCTTCTGGGCTCTGACAGCCTTAACTTCCCAAGTCCCTCTGAATCTTTTCCCTGTGATAGCCAGTCCCTTATACTAGCTACCCACAGAAATTCCAGATTCTCTGCACCCAAAGGTGCACTGTACCTCAATTTACCAGTTTTACCTTAAGCCCCCACTCTTGTAAACCACTCAGCACTTGTGAGCAGTTATTACAAAACAAAAGTAGATTTATTGAAGAAAGAACGAAGATTTGACTGGAAATGAGGGAAAGTGATGGAAACAAGGGGTTACGACACAAATCATAAAACATGAACCTGGGCCAACAGTTAACTTTCCTATATAATAAAATAGATCCTCCCACCCCTGCCCAAAGTTCAGTCGGTTGCAGACATAGGCGCCGACTCCATGGATGCTTCAGGGCTGGAGAGCCCACGGAGAAATATTAGCGGGTGCTTAGCACCCATCGGCAGCCAAGCTCCGCTCCCCTCCCTACCCCCCTCCACTACCACGCATCGGTGTCACCCACTGATCAACTCCTCCCCCTCCCTCCAAGCGCCTCCTGAATACTTCAGAACAGCTGTTTCGCAGTGTGCAGGAGACACTGGGCAGGGGGAAGAGGCGGGCCAGAGGTGGGGCCTTGGGGGAAGGGGTGGAGTGTGGGCAGGGCGTAGGTGAAGTTGGGATGGGAAGATGCAGGGCCGGGAAAATTAGAAGTCAGCATCTGTGGTTGCAGAGCTGGCTGGTTTCACAAGATCCAGAGGTCCATAAAAGCATCCACTCCTTGGGGTTTCCTCAGTGAATGGAGTCCAGAGTGCCTTTCTCTACACTCTGTTATACTCAAACAATCTTTTGTCTTTATTCATAGCCAGAGCATCTCCTGCCTGCTATAACATTCCTTTTCACCTGCAAGTGATTTAGATCGTTTGCAATGGTCTCTGATGGTTTTCCATTCACTATTCTGGGAATGTGGCAAGGGTAGACAATAGAACCATTCAAAACCTTGCCAGCTGACTGTGGGGGAGGGTTACCATTCCCTCTTCCTTGAATAGGCCATCACCTAGATAAATTTATCCCTGGTAACTAATTTTTACTCCACGTCCATAAAGCAAGCTTTCAATTTAAATACATTATTCCCTGAATATTGTCTGTACATCCATCTGACAATGATTGAGAGTCTTTCTGTAGATTACTAGCTTTCTGTACATGCTTATATTATTCTTTATAGATAAATATCCTATAAAACATGTTTGGTGTAGTGAGTTTGTCAAGTGTGAGGTGGGAGCTGTTTGCAAATAGCGAACCTGTTGGCAAGGAGTCTCTGGGTCACATATAAAAAGAAAATATATTCTTTAAGTGCGTACAATCTAAACAGGTGGAAGAGGAAACCAGGACCTAGAGTGACTTGCCCTAAGCCAGAGGGATCAGTGGCATAGCAAAGAATAGAACTCATGTCCCAGTCCAGTACCATGTCCACTGAACTCTGTCAGATATCATAGTGTACTAACTGGATTTTTTTAATGGTAACAACTGCATTTTTATTTGGAAGACATTTAGGGATTGGGAATGTTTATGTCCAGTGTATTTAATGGACATACTTGAGGAAGAAATACATGGCAAACAATACATTTAGAGGATGAGAGATGCAGAATTGAAAGTTTTTAACATAATAGAGAAAAACAGAAGATATTTAAAACATGAGCCAGAAAAATCTCATTTTGAACTCTGACAGCAAAATGATAGTGAGAACATTAAAAATACACAGCTATTCTAATATGTAACTAAAAAAGAACTGTCAACAATACAAGTAAAATCTTCAAAATGTTCAGCCAACTTCAGATTTTCCTGTTTCATTTTTTGAGTAAAAAGAAATGACTTTCAGGAAACTGACTTTGTTTGATTTGTGCTTCCGAAGCACTTTGAATGTATAAAGCAAAACTGACTGAAAGCGCAAAGAAAGGGTCACTCTTCCTTTCTGATAGTATGTATTTCATAAAATCCCCAGAAAGTTTTCACCACTGCAACTATTCACTGTCATGACCACTGAATGGAAAGTGCCAGAAGCAGATAGAAAAGGATATGTATTATCCACTCTAGTTTTAATGTGCTATCCATAAGTATCTGGTGAATAGCATAGTATTTGAAAGTCTTTTCTAGTCAATGTCTGCATTTCTCTCTGTAAAACTAGACAAAGAGAAGAAGCTTAGAAAGGGTATAGATAAAGCCACTTAAGTGTATTGATTTTTTTTTAATAGAATCATTCAATGCAGTTGGGAGTGCATAGCACAGATTAATAAAATGGAGCATGCAAGAGGGTGGGAAAAAGACCTAGATAAATCATACTTTCAGATGCCAGGATTTGGCTTTTAATATACTAAAGATAAAGAAGAGAAGCAGGTAAGAAAAAGAAAACATCAGTTAAGTTCAACATAGCAAAAAGAAAACATGAATTAAAAGCTCTCAGATTAATCCACATGATATAGCTATATGTTTACAAAATATTTCTTTGGTTGACAGCAGAATTGCTTATCTCACATGCCTTTGTTCTACCAACCTAGTGGATCAAAAGACAGCCAAAAAAAGAAGAGGATAATTATTTTAGTTTGTGGAAAGGAAGACTGTATTACTCTTGACTGGAGAGAATTGAAAGGAACAGTTCTTAAATGGTTAGTATCTTTCATGGAAACCAAGGAGTTCTTCAAATGCAAAAATCAACAAAATAGGTGGACAATTGGGAACACTGTGGCAGTGCTATCCATGTTTGGAAGGAAATTACTTTAAAAATGTTCATTCATTTGGCCACTTCTTTCGTGTCAGTGGGCCTCTCAGCCCAGTTTTCAGAATGTCCTCATCCTAGAACTTGTCTACATTTAAAACACTGCAGCTGAACCACTGCTGCTGCTCCACTGCAACACTTTGGTGAAGACAGTACCTACGCCAACGGGAGGGTTCTCCCATCGGCGTAGGTAAACCACCTCCCCAAGAGGCAGTAGCTATGTCAACGGGAGAATTTTCTCATCAACCTACCACTGCCTACACCAGGGGTTTAGGTTGGTTTAACGGTGTCGTTCATGGATCTGGATTTTTCACATCCCTGAATGGCATAGTTATACTGAGCTAATTTTCTTATGTAGACCAGGACCCGGTCTCCACATTTGCAACCAGTTTCTCAACATGCACATTTAAATTTGAGGGAAGGGAGAACACAGCATGGTGGATGCAAATTTAGAGGCTGCTCTTGGAAATTGGGCCTTTTGTGTTGATGGAAATGCAGATATGTAATTGAGATGTTATTAAAGTAGGTTTTACTGTATTTTCTAGATTGTAAATCTATTTGAAAGTGCTTAGTCCTTTTGTCAGCAAAGATAACCATCCCATTGTAATAAATGCATGAGTATCTTGTGTCTACAGCCTGAACGAATGAAAGAGTAGCAGTAAAGTCCCATCCCACACAATCCATTGAATTTGTACATCAACATGTAGAGATAATTAATTATTATGTAGAATGTTTGTACACCTATATATTAGTTACTATTGATAATTGCTAAAGGCTCCAGAATGCAGATACACAGAAGTGGGTAGTGGAGGCAAACCAGACCAATCCCAATCCTTTTTTGGATACTGCATTGTAATAGAAAACATTCCTGTCTATTCAGCAGGAGATGTGAGTGATAAGTAGCAAACCAAATCATGTTTTATGTGAGCAATTAATATTAAACCATTCCACTAAAATTAAACCATTCCAAAACAACTAACAAAACCAGTTAGTCAAAAGCCTAGTGTCAAATACTTACCAAAATCCAGTGAGACAGTAGGGTTTGCATACTTTTGGCCACATGTAAATGCACCATAAGCATATTGTATATATACACACACTATATTGATACATAAATTCTTTATATAAAATGTTCCTGTGGCCCAAAGTTGTGCTTCTGACAAGGGAAATCACTTGTGGAGCATTGCAGCACACTAATGGCCCCCTACATACCTCACAAGAGGCATGCAGGGGTATGACTGGATGACAAAATCTGTCTCTGATAGTACAAATGAATACGTTGTGATTTGTCTCAGGTCAGGTGACAATTCATGACAGAGTTGAGAACAGAACCCAGAGCTCCTGACTCCTAGTTTGGCCCTGTGATGGGGTGTACAAATCCCACACCAGAAAGAGCTACTCTGTGATCACAACAGTGTTCACTGAAGCCTTGACCCAGGAACTTTAAGCATGTGAATAATCCTATTGAAGTAAAATTGAAGCCAAAGTAGGAATTTCTCATGTGCTTATAGCGATTGGGCTGGGGCTATGTCCAAAGCTTGTCATGTAAAGGGAGGTGTTACAATATTTACATCAAAATCAAATGATGTTTTGCCTTGACAACAGCATGACAAAGATATGGTTTCATGAGAAAGGGTGGCATGTGCTCGAGAAGGTGCTGCATATAAAAGGACTGCAGCATTTATCAGTGGATAATGAGGTATTCATATCCACACACTCTCTTAAATTCTCTTTACTATTTGACGGTGCATATGTGCACAAAGAGACGGGATAGAACATGCCTTCCCTTCCTTATTATGGCTCTGCACAGGAGCCACTCATACCGATGCTGGGGAACACAGGTAATGCATGGAGCTAGCACTACTAGCCTTCCTAAAGGTATGGGCAGGAAAGGGATGCAGAACTGGCCAGGCCTGTGCGTGAGAGAGAGGCTAGAAGAACTGAAACAGACTCAGTTTTCCTTGTGCAAAACTCACCACAGTGTGGCTACTATCACTCCCTACATACTGCAAGGAAGCACCTTAAGCCAAACACAATATAGTTTATTATATTTGATTACCCATGTACCCATATTCCCACCCCACTCTTCATTTATTCCTGTGCACTTAGATGGTTTGTCAGGTAGATCAAATCAGGCCCAACTGTTGGCCCAACCCTGCCACACTAGCAAAATATGCCTGGACTGGAGGAAGAGCATAAAAAGGATTCAGAGTAGCTCAGTAGAAGACCCACGGGGAAGTGAAGGGGCCTACATTTTGAGCTCCTGGGAAGGAGCACTGCAGGAGCTCCAGCTGCCCAAGGTCTGACTAAAATGACTTGGTCAAACGCACAAAGCGGGGACTTGCGATTCTGCAAAGGTCTGACACTTTACCTCTGAGTTCAGTTATTTAATATGTTTACTTTATCCATTGGCAAGAGGGGATTGGTAAGAAGTGATGGAGGGAGACAGCAGTATTGCACTTTGAGATGCAGGACTTAGCTGCTTACCACTGGGCTCTGGATCACAACCTGGTGAACAGTATGGGCCCTACTAACCCCTAGGGAGTGCCAAAGATAGAAGTCTACCCCTGTTGCAGGTTAGGTTAGACTGTTACCAAAAATCACATTTTTACTATCCCAAAGCAGAAATGCTTTGCACATAATTACTGCATAGTAATTCTGTTAAAACACAGGAATACTTCCTATTCGGAACTGCTGCATTTTTTCTGTAAGAGAAGAGGAGGAAAGAAGCTTAGAATAGCTATAGATAAAGGCACTTCAGGATGTTTTGTTTTGTTTTTTTTTAATAGAAAGTCACTCAGCAAAGCTGGGTTTGCACAGTGCAAATTAATAAAATGGAACAAACAGACCTTTATAAATCAAGATTACAGATTAAAGGATTTGCCACTGAAAATTCTCTAAAAATAAAAGTGGGTAAAGCTTTTGGCAACACCTAAATTGGAGCAGCGTAAAGAAAAACATTCCACTGATTAAAAGTTCTTGGATTAATCTATGTGATGTTGCTGTCATATTTTCACTGTTCTGGCTAAAAGAGGATTTGGTTATTACATTTGCCTTTGTTCTTCCAATAGTAGATTAAAAGCAGACATAAAACAGGATAGGATTCTTTTGTTTTCCTCTTTATCACTTCACTACTATTTACTCAAGGTTCCTTGCAAATTAATGAATGCTCAAGTGATGTACAATTTAATGTTGAAAAGGCCAGGTTATTTCAATTACGTTCAAGGGGTTTTGAAAACACTGGGTGGATATATACAATGAAAGGTGAAACGGGAGTTTTAGGCATGCTGGTAA
The DNA here is from genome assembly GCF_965140295.1 of Lepidochelys olivacea. Taxonomy (NCBI): domain Eukaryota; kingdom Metazoa; phylum Chordata; order Testudines; family Cheloniidae; genus Lepidochelys; species Lepidochelys olivacea. The sequence continues at coordinate 68,068,688 of NC_140418.1, read as the reverse complement.
TCCAGAAGTAGTCAATTACAATACATCCACATGAGTGGATATACACAAGGCTAATTTTCAGTGTAATATATAAAGAACTATACCGTGTATGCAGAAGTTGGATGAACTCATTTACCTTATTTTTCGTTAATAGGAAATTAAGAAAACATGTATACATGTCTGAAGATTTTCTTTTAGAAATGTCAAAGATTTCTTGTATTTTAAGGTCTGAATTTGAAATAGCAATTCATGAAGACAGCATCTGGTACGACAGATTAGCACACTAGACTACTGCCTGTGGACACATGGGTTAGTATCCTGGCATTTCATTACAAATTAAAGGTATTTTTCCCCTTTTGCTGACATCATAAATCATCACACAATTTGGTACAGTTGACAGTGTCAGCTCACCACACTCACACAGGACTATAAATGCAAGAATATGAATTAACAGATCTATTGAAATAAACACCTGAGATGAGATTTCCTCAAAAGTTTGGAATAGAAGGATCATTGCCGGAATCCGAGTAAGTTCATGACTTAGACCTAGATCATCTTTCTGTGATGTTTTAAGACAGACCACTCTTCCTTCTCACTCTTCTCAGTGGTAGCTGATGACAGAACAAGGAGTAATGGTCTCAAGTTGCAGTGGGGGAGGTTTAGGTTGGATATTAGGAATAACTTTTTCACTAAGAGGGTGGTGAAACACTGGAATGTGTTACCTAGGGAGGTGGTGGAATCTCCTTCCTTAGATATTTTTAAGGTCAGGCTTGACAAAGCCCTGGCTGGGATGATTTAGTTGGGGATTGGTCCTGCTTTGAGCAGGGGGTTGGACTAGATGCCCTCCTGAGGTCCCTTCCAACCCTGATATTCTATGATTCCTGGATGGCTCTTTCCTTGCCTGCATGAAGGGGATTTGGTTTCTTCCACACCACCATTCTCTCATCCCTGAAAAAGGAAGATCCACAGTTCTAAGGACCACATTTGAAGAAATAGCAGGGCGGTGGGATCATGTATCAAACCTTTTGACCTTCCTTGTGCAGCTCCCTATATGCCCTGGAATGCCCCTTAAACAGGAGGGCTTCAGCTTCATTGCAGTGTATTGGGCTAGATCCTCATCTGGTATAAATTAGAGTAGCTCCATCAAAGTCAGTGGAGCAATACTCATTTACACCAACTGAGGATCTGGCTTGTATAGTCTCAAAAGGTCCAAACCTGACTGTCATTGGTCAGTCTAGGTGAGCAAGGCTTGCAGAACTAGACCTAATACGTGTGTATCCATTTTAAAAATACACAGCCACTAACAGAACAAAAGAATCAAATGTGAAGGGCTGCAAGTCACACCAATGATGTTTGCACACAAGTTACCCATTCTGAGATATTTTCTTTGTATGTTGCAAATTGATAGACAACAAAATCTGTCTCCCCTCACCTGTGTTTCTTTTCTGCCCCTGTGTTCCAATAGAAATATACAGTTGACTCTGAAACTCCCTATTTCAAAATGTCTTCATATGTGGCTTCTCTTCATTGTTACTCTCATTTTAAAGAGACACAGAATGCATTCATTATAATTACTGAAATACTAGTTATGTCTTAGGAAAACAAACAAAATCTCAACAACAGCCCATTGTTTAATAACAAAACACCAACACATTTCCTTTTTGTTAATGTCCAGAACAAATTAGACTATTATAAGTATCACCCAGGAATAGAAGAAAATATTTTTTTGACACTGATGGATTGGAATTAAAAAATAAATGAATTTGATACATTATAGATAGTTGCTTTCATAACTGCAATTACTAGGTGTCAGAATTTCAGTGCAAATCTCATGTTGAATATTATTTTCCAACTTCCCTTGACAAACAGATGGTCTTCTCCAATGAGAGAGGGGAGAGAAAGAATGAAGCCGTGGTTTATTCTGACAGTATAAATTAAACATCTCTTCAGTCTCAGTTGAAATGGAACATTTTGGGACCAAATCAGTAATAGACAACGTTTGGCTTCCATACTATAGAATCCCACACAATGCCACAGAGGCCTTCAACAGCCCGGCATGACCATCTGCAACGTAGGAGCCTGAACATATTTTTTTTTTTTAAAGTGAATTGTACCCTTTGATGGTAGCTACTCAGGTACTAAAATTATCCAGCAGTGCAAATGTTTGCTTTAAAAAAGATGGGAGACGTGTGTGTCTGTGGGAGTCGGGGGAGGCAGTAATTATATAATTGCTTCGTAGAGGACTAGATTGTGCCATTTAGGTATAGGCTATAGTGAAAGTGTCTCACAAAGCTCTCGGGCATACAGAGGCAGCAGGTCCAACACTATATTCCTCTGTGTGCTGACACTTGCACCCCACCAATTAGAGCTGGACGCATTTTTTTTACCACAACTTTTTGAGTGAGAAACGCAGACTCAGTGACACAAACATTTAATGAATTTGTGCAAATTTTGCTGAATTATTTCAGTTGAGGGGAAAAAACTAAAAAAAAAAAATTCCCCCATTTGAAGTGTGTCCAATGACACAACTTTGTTTCAAAATTTCCTTTAATAGGTTTTAAAATTAAAAATGTTAAAACTACTCAAAATCTAAAAGCACTTCATTTCATCTCACCTTACCACCACCCTTCCCCATACACCATTTTTAATTTTTATTATTTACTCTTTCATTTGCCAAAAAAAATAATAATGTTTAGGTTGACCTGAAACAATTTTTTAAAAAACTTTTCTGAATTGCCAGTGAGCTAAAAAACCTGTTATTTGTACAACTCCCTGCACTCAGTTGGGACGGGGGCAGAGTCATAGACCAGGCCCTGGTGCACCCATTTTTTCCCACTTAGTGGTGTTGTGTACTCCTCAGAAAGTTGGGAAGGAACAGACCTTGGCTTCTCATAACCATGGGGTACGCAGTTCTATCTGGCTTGTCTACAGGATGTGCAAGTTAGGGTCTAGGGGACTCCTTACACCTTCTCCTGCATTGGGCACCCATAGAAGGCCTGGCATCAGAATGATTAGTGCCTTTTAGAGAAGCGATCCTAGCCCACTCCCCACTTGCTCAGATGACAAATAGTAATAACAATACTCAGCTTTTGTGCCTGTACTGTCCATTACATACTGTAGAAGTAAAGTATTAGAAAAGCAGTTGGTGAAGAAAGGGGAACAATAATAATTTAAAAAGCCAGTTTGTCTGATCCCTGTGTTCCCAATGACTTTCAGACCACTCAGGGTATGTCTACATGGCAACAGGCAAACAAACAAAAACAAGTGTGGTAGCAAGACTTGGGCTCTCATAATGGCGCTACTACACCATGGCACACAGTATAAGCTGACTGCTGGGCAGGTGCTGGACACCTTTGTGTTCTATGGCCATCATTTAACAAGAAGATACTTTTTGTCTGTAGATTAGTTAAATTAAATATGCATGTCAGTCATTAACTAATCAATAAATTTACTGCAATGAAAACTAGCTAGCCTACCCATATGGGGTCCAATCCTGTGGTCTGCTGAGCAGTTTCAATTCAAACAGCAGCATTTCAGCACTTTACAGGAAGGGGCTTTTTTAGGTAGTCAGTCATTTTTTGTGAGATGAATTTTAAAACTCAATAACATTCTTCTTTGCTTTGTCTTTTAAAAATAATATGAAATGAATCTTTCTAGGCAATAATAATTGAATTGCTGTATATAGGACACTCTGTTATAAGAGATACTAGCACAATATGATGTTATGACACTATGGCTGTCTGTACAGAAATTCAATCCTCATTAGAACTATTTATTAAAACTCCAAGTTCTTCTGCTGAAGATCACCAACTCATTTAAGCAGGCTTACGGATATCCAACATATACCCATGCCATTTATTAGTTAAAAAACATTCTACAAACAAAAATCATCTATCTGTTTATACCTTTCATGAATCTGACCTTACAACACTAGCAGAGAAGTTACATTCCCCTCATTCATCTTAATGGGCATTTAACTACTATGCTTCATTATGATGACCATCATAAATACTACCACTGTTAGAAAAAGAAAGCAGCCAAAAACAAATATACAGCTAGAGTCATTAAAACTAAATTACTGCATTATGGGTTGCTGGGTCTAGTATCTCTCTTGAGCCCTGTTTAGGATCAAACCAGAAAATGCACACATCAAACTGTGTCACTGTTAGGTGTGTGAATGCCTGTGAAGTGGGAGAGGTGGCATGTCTAGCCAGGAGGACAAGGCACTGCACATCAGCTCTAATCCACAGTACCTAACACAATTTCAGTGCTCTGACCCAGAATGGGTGGTTTTACACTACTGGTAAATCGCCATTAAAGCTGATAAAAGCACAGGATGAACTAATCACAAAAAAAGCTAAACTTTTTTTTGTTTCGGTTTCCTATTTTTCAACCAGTATAATATTTTCTGGCCAGGGTAGTTATTGTGTACTCTTCAAATGTACCAAGTGCATGGACTGAACCCACTAGTCTCCATTTCATGTCATGATGTCATCAGTCACCTAACACATGCTTCCACTGCTTAACTATCTCTCTTATAATGCCTTTGTCTTCCTCACTTCTGCTTATCTTTTAGGGCAAGACTTCAGACCTCTTGCTTCTATCAGTGAGCAGATAGAGGAGTCCCACTTATGTGAGGAGTCCTACTGAAATCAAAGACCCTTATTTTGTTAGCAAAACCACTTTACTAATATTATTGTTGCCACCCTTCTCCCTGCCTCTTGTCACTCCCAAACACACAAAGCCTGTGACGTATATCCCAAGGTACTTTGCCAAGTAGCATGAATAATTGTATTCAACCAGAATGTGTACAATCCTTTGCAGAAAAGTGAATGAAATGGGCTACAAATAATGGCCAAAAAGGAAAAGTAATTTAGAATTTGAAAAAAAAAAAAGTTTGCAAGTAAATATTCACCCAGCTGTACTCTTAGCTTAATAAACTTATTCTTTGTACTATCATTTTTAATATGTGCCATTTATAGTTGAGGTTGTCTGACATGTTCTACAAGATCCTGTTTTCAGTTGCTTGTGATTTGTGAAACTTTAATTGTGTGGAAAGAAATTTTTCATGGTTGGCATTTATCTCAGGCTAAATTATTTTGGAAAGTTTCAGGAAAACTGTCAAGATCCATTTCTCAGAACAAGATTTTGTGAAAATATTTTATTTTGTCCATGTTAAAGCCTTATAACTATTTTGCTGAGAAGCTTTGGGCCCTGAAATTTAGCAAGCTGGCCACGTGGTTGACAGAGTAGTGCTGTGCCTGTTTAAAAAAAAAACTATCCAAATTTGGCCAAATTACAAGTCTTTGAAAAATCTCAGTTCATACATATGCAATAGAAGCTTCTTAGAGTTCGGCAAGTATACTCTCCAAAGATTCCAACTGCACTGAGAGTGCTCCATCCCAAGCTGCAAGGACTAAGTAGACCTTTCCCTGAAATTGCTGCTCCCAGCCAATGTGGTGCCCATCACCAGAATGGAGAGCAAAGGTGACTATCTCTCCTCTGCTTTTAACAATCCCTTTGCTTGTGCTTAGGCAGCAAAGAGAAGGAAGCACCCTGAAGCAGGCGAAGTTAAGGTTCCATAAGGAACCTTAATTTTGGCATTTCATAACTTCTGAGAACTGAACTTTACACAACCGTGATGTTCTTTCAACATAGTTTTGTGTGTAATTCTATACATCTACATGGACACATTGTTTCCCGTCCTAAAATGATTTCTAAAGGTCAGATTTTCAAGTGCGTGGCACACATATTTGGGACCAGATTTTCCAGAGAGCTCACCTCTCCTTTAGGCATCTAAGTGATGTGGCCAGATTTTCAGAAGGGCTCAGCACCCAGAAGCTCCCATTGTTTTCATGAAAAATTGGTTGTCCATAATGGACACTTCTATACTGGCTTCAAGCAGCTTCTGAATCTGCTCACTAATCTACCAACCCCACTTCTAATGGATTTCACTGGGCATTTGTAGCTCAGCTTCATGATCTGCTCAGGTACAGCAACACAGATGATCCCAACACACTTCCTTCTTCCTATTCCTGCTTTGCTTTTCACCAGTCTTGGAAAATAAAATGTAATTAAAAGCAAGTGGGTTATCAATATTCTTGTGAAATAGTTATTTGTACAAGTATTCATGGCACACACTTTCCACAAATATTCTTGTGAATAAAACTATCATCCATATATTTTGCAAATATGGTGGGGGAAATGAGATCTATGAATACCAGTGAAATACATTGGTGCATTTTATTTACAAGAACATCCACAATATTTCCCCCCAGCTCTATCAGATTCCATGATTCTTTAATGGTGACAGTTGTTTGATGGATACAATTGTATGGTGTCTCAAAAGACCCTACATTTTTCCATCACACTTCTTTATACAGGTTTCAGCCACTTCCTTTAGTTTCTCATCTCTAGGGATATTTCTAAACTCTACCCACAACCTTGAAAATGAAGCAGAAACTAACCTCATTAAAACAGCTTTTTACGGTGGTGGTTGAAAATATTTCTGTTAGTCTAAAGAAAATTACATCAAATGATGAACTGATATCCAATTTGAATCCAAAATTGCACATCTCTCCTCATTTGGCTTGGTACATAAACTAAACAAACACTGACAGTTTCTAGCAGGAGAGAAAATTCAAACATGTACTATTTGTTTATGCATGGAAAAGGCAACACGTAATGTCTTTACCCTGTTCGTGCCCTTGTTGTCAAGATATCACTATCTCACAATTAAGCATGCCATATAGACAGCATATCCAACAGGAACATCACCCTTTAGCTTAAGCCACTTTGCTATTTCTGCTTATGTATCCTTTGATTGACTGCATTAAGAATGGAATTTATTCTCTGGGCTGATATGCAGCTCTAGATCCTTCAAAATTCTACTTGTCCTGTTAGATGAGAACAAAAATTCAATGTTTTTGACAGAATTTACCCCACAGGGCAAGCAGCTCAGGGGCTCAGTTCATCAAGGTACTTAAGCATTTGTCTAACAATGAAGCCAATTGGAGCAGTCTCATGTGTTTAAATATCTGGCTGAATTTGGGTCCTGAAGCGCTGCCACTTAAAAGCCCTGGAACACAATTCAAAGCCACCATTTGTGTTTGCTCTTGGCAAATGCTTGTTTTCAAAAGATTATTTTCCCACTTTACAAGGCCTCTGTAAGCATTGTCCCTATCAGTCAGACTTTAAAATGGGAGAACATTTTCAGTGTTTCAAAAACAGCTGCGGACTTATAGATATACAGTCCCTCAGACAACCCTATTTCAGCTTTACAGAGAAGGAAAACATTTGTTTTAAAGTGGAGTGATAAAGAGGGGGGAAAAAGAAGCTTCTGCTGATCCACAGCAATCACACATGGCCCCTGATGCTGTAATTCTTTGTTCCTGGGCAGAAACCCACTAATGTCAGCCTGCCCATGCACAAGTGAATTGCCAAATTGAGGCTTTAGCATGGAAGCTTGTTCTGGCAGGGTCCATCTTTTCATTAATGGCCTGCATAAAGGGTTCCCAACCCTGACTGTGGCCTTAAATGTTGAGACAATTTTTGGAAATACATTTTGTCTTTAATTTTGTCCTATGTGCTAAAGTGACACTAACTACGAATGGGCTTGTTATTTTGAAACCTAAGAAATAAAGAACTCAAGTGCCAGATTGTGCTCTATTATCAGTTAACACCAAAGCAAAACCTGTTAAAAATAATTCAGAGGATTTTGTGCTACAAGGAGTTGCAATAAAACAACCATACAAATAACTATTCTGGAAGGAAATGGCAAAAAGAAAAGAAATAAATAATACACTTACATAAAAGAAGGCACAGAGTCAGATCATTTAAGCCCAAACGTTTAATTGAATTACATGCTGGTCACAATAAAGATCAGAGCTCTCTCAGAGTGAAGTTCTAGCTGTCATGAACTTTAAATAAAGGCAGTGGGAAATGTCTGTGTCTAAGCGTATGCAGAGCTAGATGACTTTCACAGAGCTTTGGAAAACTTTTCAACAATGATTTTTTTAATTGTTTTTCCATTAAAACCCAGTCTCTCATCAGAGAGACTGTATCGTTCCCTTCAGGTATTTCTCTAGACACAGTATGTGAGAGATGACTGCAGATCACAGGGAGTAGCTTTCTTAGCAAGAGTCATGCTCATTTCAGAAGACTCAAATGATGCTTTGGGGTATTGAATTTTCTAAGCAAATTTATTTTTTAAATTGTACAATAATATATTTCTGCTAATAACATGCCTCCTTTAAGTCTTTGACTGGCATCAAAAGAAAAAAAATATGGGTTTTGCAATATTTGTTCCTTTCCAAATTGAGGATCATATACATTTTTGATATTTAAACAAAATACAAGATTCAGTTTTCCCACATTGTAGCAAGGTAAAATAATCTGCTGGAATTAAACATCGACCCTTTATCATTCTGCACATGTGGTACGCCGTCAACTATCATGTTTATACACTAGCGTGAAAAACACCAAATGATTTTGAAATCAGTTCAATAAAAAGTATTCTGCAAACAAAATCTATTTATTTAGTGAAAAAAGGAAGAAGAAGAAAAAAAAAGAAAGAAATGGATTTCCACAATGAGGCAAATTAAACAAGCAGCACTTAGAAAAAATACAGAAATCCGGCTAACAACTGAAGGTTGTTTGCTTACTTCTGAACCCTACATTTCTCTTTGAAAGGGTACCCCAGTGAGTTGCAATAGCTGAAAGGCAGCAGTAACCTTTGTAGGAAGCTTTATGTGCCGATTTATTCTGCTTTTCAATAAAAAAAAATACCCATTAGTTACTAGCATTTGCCACTTCACATGGTGTGTGTGCTAGTGAGGAGATACAGAAGAGCCTGTAAAAGGAGCCTGTGCAGCTCTGCCACATGTAGAATGTTTGATCTTACTGATATTTAACATTGTTTTTGTGTGCTATTTTGCTGTGGGCAAATTAATTACTCCATAAATTATCCAACCCAAGTCAAAGGTGAGAGTGCATTACAGCAAGTTAGGACGTGACTGTGCTAATCTCTACCCCCATGAGCAGCCCTTTTTCTGCTGTCTAATCTCACTGAAGTCACTGGGAGTAGCCAAGTGAGTAAGGATTACCCTGTGAATAGCAGCTTTCCTAATGCAGATCCTTCACTTTCTCCAGTTAAAGAGGTAACAAAGGCAACGTTTTTGAAGAATAGCACTAGGGTCCTTTTCTTGCAACCACTGAAGACAATGGCAAAACTTGCAAAGTGAAATCCTGGCCCCATTGAACTTCAATGGAGCCAGGATTTCACCCTCATTATTTTTAATATGAAGGAGATAAGACCTCTGTCTTTTACTGAATGGCAGCCTTTTCAATTTCACTGCTATCCCTCAATACAGATATGTTTCACTCTGGGAAATAGCTAATCCGGAAAGATTTAATACAACCCATATTAGAGCTGTATCCAGACAGTCTTCATTCTGGGAAATATTTTATTCTAGAAGTTTTAATACATCATCTCTAACACGTTTTAGGGTCCTATCCAGAAAAAAAAAATGCAGGCAGACTATGTAGTCTGTTGAACAAATGGACCTATTCCTGGAAAGGAATAAAAAGAAGCCAACTCGGATAATAATAGTAGCCTGTGTTGTGAAAGCAGGAAAATCTCTACATCTGCTGTCACTATGAAGGCAGTGGCCATGTTGTTCAACATAATGACACCTCTGAAATTCTTCAAAGTTATGGATTCATTACAATATAATAAAAGACAAGAGAAGGACAAGAGGAACTTTTATCAATGCAAAGTTGCTCTTTACAATATATCCCGTCCAATATGTGTGTTGGTAAGACTCAACTTATTTGTGTGTGGGGGGAGGGTGCGGTTAAACACTTTTAAAGGTATTTAAAATACATACTGTATCCATTACTGAACATGTAATAGAGGAGATGTTTACAAAGGGCTATCAGATGGAGCAACTAATTTGGCAAGGTGCACTCCATAAAACTAAAAGTGTTCTTACAATATTATTTGTTGAGAAACATACAATGATTTCCAGTTATAGTAGTTTCGAATCCAGACAGGATCTCACTTTCCCACTACAATTTCATTCAGAATTGTGGCTGTTAAGCTAAAAATCAGTCTGAGTGCTGAGCTGTTGACATACTATATGTTAGCTGGGGGTCTCTCTGCCCACAGTCACCCAAAGCAGTTTGAATTCTCTGGAAAGGCCAAATACAGTAAAGGAAGTGTGATGTACACCAGAAATTCATACCAAGTGATTCATGCTTCTGCCAATAAACCTTCTAATTGTGCTTGCAGTTGCTCACGTACTATTGGACTATCATCTGCTGAGTTCACAATGAAGAACAATTCAGAATTCCATTTCTGAACATCAGAATATTTACACTGCAGCAAAAGGAGGTCTAGAAATCCTAAGGGAATGGCAGGAATTAGATAACTGCACCATAATCTCATTCTGAGCAGCTTCCCCAAGCCTCTGCAGTTTAGCTGAGTTGTACTTCTGATGAGGAGAGGTCCATATGTAGATAATATAACTTTTGAAAATGTAGCTTTCAAGAAACCTCTCTCTCAAATGTAATTTCTGGAATATATGTTATAACCTGAAGACTGTGTGTTTCAGGTTTGTGAGCACAAAAGAGCTGTTCTGTGTGCTTTAAGAATAGCTCAGTTTAGAATAGACAGGCAGAAAGTCAAGTAAAAAATAACCTTGACAAATGCTGAAGAAAACACACAGTTTATTGGAAGAGAGTGAGAAAACATGAGGACAAATCCTGGACTTAAGGTGACATTTTTAATCTCAGTTTTGACAAATAAATTTAGTTCTTTACTTTAAATGTGCTACAACATATGTGTTTTATTCATTAGCATAAGTGCAGGTTACATATGTAACTATTTGCCCACTGGGAGAAGTCTGTATTATAGTAATGCAAGAAAACCTTATTTTGTATAGCATTTTCCATGCAAGCATATTTTCCTTCTACTTTCCCTATGTAGAGGTCCAATGATGCTGCTGTTGAAATCCAGGGTACTTTTCCAATTGACTTTAATGAGATCAGGCCCTTAGATACTAAATAAAAACAGAGGGTGAAAGAAATAAAGTAGTATAAACTACGGATAAAACCTTTATAAGATTTTCAAAGGGATGGCTAGTTGATGAGGCAGAAAGATACATGAAGAATACAGGAAGAAATAGTTCTTCCAAAGGCAGGATACTGTACAGACACGCAGAAGACGACACGACAGGGAGGAGGACCCCAATTAGAAAGAAAACTACATCCTCTTAATTTACAAAGAAATCACACACTGAGAGCCTGATTCACCAAAGACAGGTAGACAGACAGATCAGTTTGTCCAGCTTTCATGCTATAAATGAACCCTGACCCTCACAAATACATTTACATGGGGTTAGAAGAATCTGCATAGCAAGGGTTGCCAACATTTTCACTGCAGAAAACTGAACACCTTGTCCCATGCCCTTCCCTGCCCTGCTCCTTCCCCGAGGCCCCACCCCCCACTCACTCCAGCCCCCCTCCCTTCATCATTCACTCTCCCCAACCCTCACTCCTTTTAACTGGGCTAGTGCAGGGGTTTGGGGTGCGGGAGGAGGTTAGGGCTCTGGTGGGGGGGTGTGGGCTCTGGGGTGGGGCCAGAAATGAGGGCTCCCATGGTATGGGAGGGGTTCTGGACTGGGGCAGGGAGTTGGGCTGCGGGAGGGAGTGAGGGCTCCAGATGGAGGTATGGGCTTTGGTGTCGGGCTGGGGATGAGAAATGTGGAGTGCAGGAAAGGGCTCTGGGCTGGGGCTGAGGGGTTTGGAGTGAGGGAGGGGGTGCTGACCTGTGGCAGAGGGTTGGGATGGGGTCTTGGAGGAAGTTAGGGTGTGGGAGGGGGTTCTGACCTGCAGCAGGGGATTGGGATGTGGGGTCTTGGAGGGAGTTAGGGTGTGGGAGGGGGTTCTGACCTGCAGCAGGGGGTTTGCATTCTGGAAGGTGTTAGGGTATAGGAGAGGGTTGTGAGTGCGGGTTCCAGCCAGGCGGCACTTATCTCAGGTGGCTCCTGGTCGGCAGCACAGCAGGGCTAAGGCAGGCTCCCTGCCTGCCCTGGCTATGTGCTGCTCCCGGAAGCAATCACCATGTCCGGCCCCTAGGCGGAGGTGCGGCCAGGCATCTCTGAGCAGTGTGCATACCCGCAGGCACCACCTCCGCAGCTCCCATTGGCTGCAGTTTCCAACCAATGGGAGCTGCAGAGATTATGCTGGGGGTAGGGGCAGCACGCGGAGCCCCTCTGATCAACCCTATGCCTAGGGACCAGACATGCTGGTCATTTCCGGGGAGCCGTGCATAGCCAGGGCAAGCAGGGAGCCCCACTGTGCTGCCAACCGGACTTTTAATGACTGGCGCTGACCAGAGCCACCAGAGTCCCTTTTCAGCCTGGCATTCCAGTTTAAAACCAGATGCCTGGCAACTCTCTGCATAGCTTGGAAGTCAGAAGGAATCTGGTATTACTGAACATAGTACCAAATACTTAATATTTTTAGGTGACAATTTGTTTTCTATCCAGAGAGAAAAAGGAAATTGTATTAGCCTAAAACAAATAATGATAGAACAGCTTCAACTAAGTGCATATTGGTTCTTAATGATTTCAGTTATTTAATTTTTTATCTTCAAGACAGAGTCATTATAAGCCTCGGACAATAAATAGAACACATCTAAGTATAATTTTTTCTACATACCATAACAGCAATTTGAGTTTAGTATCCAGTATTTGATTATGTTCTATTACCCTCATTATTTTCTCACTAACATTTTTTATTGAATTTTCTTCAGTTTGCTGAAGGCTCCAAAGCCTGAAGAATTTTTCTTTCAGGGAAGAAAAAGAAAGAAAATCTTACTAACTGGGTGGGTTTTCCCCACAGCTCTTGCTTTCGTGAACTTTTAATCCTCATAAAAGTGTGTGTGTGTGTTCCTTTAACATGGTAGCAGATTCAGTGTTTTACTTTATATTGTCTTAGGAAGATGCCACTTCCTTCTCAATTATATAGTCCCAGTACGAAACATTTGCTTTAATGATCCCCAAGAGCAAGATTCCTCATTTGGCTAATTTTTCTCTCTGGAATCACTTTCTTTTATTATCTGAGCCTTTTCTTTTTATATCTTGTAGTATATATCTACATTTAGAGTTGAAAGGAATAGATGAGCCTCTTTACTTTTCATCTAGCCCATTCCCTCAACAAGAAAGCTTGCTGGTTCTTTCCTCTCTTTCCTCCCTCCTTCCCCACCCCTCCACTCCTTTACCATTTGTTGTTTCTTATTCTTTGAAATACACTTGTTTAAGGCTTTTTAAGAGTCCACTAATAGTATGAAAATCAGGCTAAAACCTAAATGTTAAGTAAGCATAATGAGACCACTCTGAGGTTTTTGATAAAAAGAAAAGACAAGATAAATTTATTTTTTAATAGTTGTGTCAGAAAAAGTTACCAGGTACTTTAATACACTAGTAAAATGGATTCATTCAAAAACAGATCATTCAGTTCTTATATTACTATGACAATTTGGAAACAAGGAAATTTTAAAATTGTTTAGATAGAAATTATACTGTGTGAAGTAATAGAATAACCCCCTTGCCAAATCAAAGGACTTTTGAAATGAGTTTAAAGCACCTATCTGCATCTTTAGGCATTTAAGCCCCTTTAAAAATTGGCCACTGGCACCTAAGTCATTCTTGAAAATGGGACTTTTGAAAACATACCATTCAAGATCTATGAGTTTTACACATAAATATCACAACATGTGGTGTATCTCATCCATTGCAATAAATGCCCCCAATAACAACTGTGTGAGTGAGAAACAAGACATTCACTATGCTCTCCAAAGAACTCAAACAGAAAAATGATAAAAGATAAAAACACCATATGATCCATGGGTGAATATGTCTCACAAAACAATCACTCTGTATCTGACTTCTTAGTCCTCATCCTCAAGAGAAACGTTCACATCACTTTCAAAAGACAAGCCTGGGAACTTAAATTCATAACTTTGTTAGACACTAAAAATCATGGACTTAATAAAGTCACTGATTTACGGCTCATTTCAACAATCTATAACCCACTAGCCCTCCTTTGTCCTATGACTGCCAAGATATTAACTGTCCACTTTGCCTTGAATGATCTCTTACAATATGTTAATGCCTTATGCTTAACAATCTGTTCCACTTTGTGTTTAGCTGTGACACTCCTGAGTACCTTTCCCAGCCATGAAGAAGAGCTCTCTGTAAACTCGAAAGTTTGTCTTTTTCAGTGACATAGCTGGTCCAATAAAAGATATTACCTCACCCACCTTGTCTCCCTTATACTGTCACATAATGCACTGAGAGTAAGACATTCCATTTGAAGAGGGAATGCCAAGGTTATTTCTGTTGTAGTGTTAGAGACTAAAACAGGATTAAAGCCACAGATTACCTCATCATTTTAACAGTATCTTAGCTAAAGTAATTTAGAAGATGGTTTTTTGAAGGCATTTGCTAAATATTTCATGTGTTTATTTTGTTTTATATGAAAATAAAAGAACCTATCCCAAACACTAGGCTCCATGTTAACGAAAAGAAAATCAGTCAACTTATGTCACAAAAGTAACTCCAGAAGATAACACAGTCCCCATGAAGCACTCCTTGAATAAATCAATACTTGGAAAAAAATATTCCAACATATGCTCCCAAAACCTACAACCCCAATAAAAAGTTGGCCACCAACTCTTCCCAAAGAGCCTGAACAAATGGGTAGGATTTGCAATGTACCCTAAAGGACAACAATTATAGGCATGCCACATGGTAGCAAGATCAACCTTGGAGAGGTGGATGAGCCCCACTCCCCGAACATTGAAGTCAATGGAGCTTCCCATGTAGATAACCCTGCTGGATTGGTTTCCTATACTGCAAAGCAGAGTAACAAATCGTGGACAAACACCTTCAGATGAGTTGATCCAGTTCCTCTGATTAATTCCCCAAAACTACCATCATAACCTTAGTCTTACCTGGATTGAGCCAAAGTCAGCTCACTTTCATCCCCATTAGCAAGATGATACAGAGAAGCTTGGTCTGCTGTCACTTACACTGTACCTGTTCTTTACACAACTAGACATATCAATATGTCTTGTCAGTCACCTTTTGTGAACATTCCATTCCTTGAATTACAGTTTCAGCAAGGTCCACAAGACCAGAGATCCTTTCAAACATTTTTTGATGTGGCAATTTTTTACTCAATTCTCCCAACTTTGCCTTTAAGCTATCGCATAACTTGGAACATTAAGTTTTGTAAGAAAGCACAAAGTCCCAGGTTAGTTAATTACTCTTGGAAAGATTTTTTGTATGCATCGTCATATTTACACGTCATATTTACATCAAAAATACAATCTAATTTGCTAAAAGAACTCTTATAAATTGCATTTTGCAACATTGCAGCCCGTAGAATTAATTAACTCATTTTAAATTCCTCAGAGAGTCTTTTATTTCACACCTTTTTGAAGAAAGTTTTGCTTTTTAGTTTCTTGTCTTCCACAGGGATGAGGATAATGCCTCCACATCTAAGAATCATTTTATTAAGTATAAATTAGCAATAGGTGTTGAACAATTAATTGAATATTTATGACATGATGTAGAAAGAGCATTTTAGGGCATTTACTTTGCAAATATTTGAAAAAAGAAGTTAAAATATAAATGATGACATCTAATTAGACAGGTTGTGTTGTTAATTCAGATTATGCCAAGCAGTGTGGGAATCCTCTTTCAAGGTACCTTGATCAGGTTAATTGGGCACTGAAGAACTTGCCAGAATTTGTTGGTAAAAACACGGTTTTTAACTAAAAAAAAAAAGGCTTATCACTGTTACAGAAGTTAAACAGCAATTATTACAATTTAAAAGATGCTGCTAGGGAACTGAAAACTTTGAAAGCACTTTGCTTCACCAAACCACTAATTTCTCTCATAAATATGAATGTGGTTTTGAGGTTGTCTGTCTGTTAGTTAATTAGTTAATGGATATCCTGTCTATTTTGTGTTTATGACAAGCATTTGAAACTCATATTCCAAGCTACAGATATGCTGTTACCAGTCTGGCTATTGTCGTTATGTAATATTAAGGTGCACCAAAATGGGATATCTCAAGGCTTGTCCACATTAGAAATAGTAGTACCAATTTAACTAAATCAATCTAGCTAAACTGATGCAAACTCTTAGTGTAGACGTACCTACAGTGGTTTAAATCATTGCTTAAATTATTTGAGCCTCCACTGGTACATTACAGTATTAAGTGACACCCATTTAAGAGAATGTTAAATGAGTTTAAATGATTCTATAGTGGGGGTTTGTACCAATTTAACAAGATTGATTTAATTAACTGTTTTAACTTTGTATTGGTTATTCAGAGTAGCAGACGTGTTAGTCTGTATCCACAAAAAGAAAAAGTCTGTTCTTGTGGTAGAGTACACATCTACCAATGTGATATATGCCATCATGTGCCAGCAATGCCCCTCTGCCATGTACATTGGCCAAACCGGACAGTCTCTACGTAAAAGAATAAATGGACACAAATCAGACGTCAAGAATTATAACATTCAAAAACCAGTCGGAGAACACTTCAATCTCTCTGGTCACTCTATTACAGGCCTAAAAGTCGCAATATTACAACAAAAAAACTTCAGAAACAGACTCCAAAGAGAGACTGCTGAATTGGATGCAAACTGGACACCATTAAATTAGTCTTGAATAAAGACTGGGAGTGGATGTGTCATTACACAAAGTAAAACTATTTCTCCATGTTTATTCCTCTCCTCCCCCCACTGTTCCTCACACATTCTTGTCAACTGCTGGAAATAGATTATCTTGATCATCTTGATTATCACTACAAAAGGTTTTTTTTCTCTCCTGCTGGTAATAGCTCACCTTAACTGATCACTCGTATCATAGTGTGTACGGTAACACCCATTGTTTCATGTTCTCTGTGTATATAAAATTGTCCTACTGTATTTTCCACTGCATGCATCTAATGAAGTGGGCTGTAGCCCACAAAAGCTTATGCTCAAATAAATTTCTTAGTCTCTAAGGTGCCACAAGTACTCCTGTAACTTTTTATTGTAGACCAGGCATCCGCGAAGTAAAAGGCAGGGATGCACTACAATTAATAAACATAACCAGGCACGGTACATAGTTCCCTAAACATAATTGGTTCCAAATGTCTGAACTGCATAATTACAATGCAGTTATTTCTCAGCTTGGACCTGGATCCTGAAATGTGCACCTGTCCACATTTTCACAGAGTTTGTTGCTTCTAACAGTATGTAAATTCCTGTATTGTGACTGGTTGGCATTGGTGGTCATAGTACTGGAATTTGCATAATCTCTGTGTGGTTATTTCTCGGAAATCATATATGTTAATATGCAAATCTCTCTACTGTATGCAGCTCAACTCAAACTAGATCATGTACTTGGAATTTCCAAGTAACACAAGTGCCACCTCAGTTCCTCACAAACAGCTGAAGTAAAAACTTCAAAATGTATATATAAAACCCTTGAGAACAGACACTGCAAATTCCGGTGTGCGAGAGTGGTGGAGGGGCAGAAACTGGGACTGGAGGCTGGCAGAGGAATAGAGACAGTGGCTTGCTGGCAAGGAGACTGAGTCAGTTACGCGAGGAGAGAAATGGGTGGGAGGGAAGTGAGTTTGGATAAGGATCATGCAGGGAGAATGAGACTGGCACAGCAAAAGAGACTTGGGAAGTAGTGGGGTTGGAGGGGGGGGAAGGTGAGGGAGAGGAGAGATAGAAGGAGCTGGGGGGCAGGGAAAGACCTTGGCCTGGCTGGATAAAGAGACTGGAACAAAGAGTCAGGGAGGTGAGGACACTAACACTTGATGAGAAGCCCAGGGAATGAAGGGACAGGGAACAGTGGGGACAAGGAAATATGTGTGGGAGGGACAGCCACACACAAACACACAAAATTTAGGAAATGCTGGAATCAAAGTTGCCTGTGCAATCTCAGTTTGGCCCCTTTGTGCATCTGTATTACGAAACAGGCTTTAATTACTATTTTGTCCACAGGACCTCTGCTTTAGTCAGTGCCCAGGATGGACAGTGCTCACTGAATGAGCAACCAACCAGCAGGTTTTTTATCCTTGATTGATGTGTGGCCCTGTACTTTATTTCTTGCATGCTATTCAAACCATGCTTTGGAGAAAGAATTATTAATTTCCTCACATAGCGTTCATCACTAGAGTATCTGAATGCTTCACACCCATTAATGCATTAATATCTTCATGATAAACTTGTGAGATAAGTGGGTATTATCATGCCCATTTTACAGATGGAGAACTGAGGCTGAGAAAAATTAAGGTCAGAAATGTCCACTAATTTTGAGTGCCCAATTTGAGATATATAGGGCCTGATTTTTCAGAGTATTTACCATTTCATAAATTCAAAGCAGAGCTCCTATGGAGTTCATTTCCAGCTGTTGAGTAAAACTATCTTTTCTCTTCCTGAAATCCCCCTGCTTCGTTCAACAAATAAGGCCGGGGTCCCAGACAGACAGCAGACTTCTTCACTGCACTACCCTGATTCATCCTCAGAGGAAGTCCAGACTGTGCACTGAAAGAGGAAGGGGTCCTGTAGAAAAAAATCTATGATCATGTAACTAAAGCCTGTATGATAAAGCCTTTATGCACACAAGGAAGCTAAATTAAGATTGAACAGGAAATCTTAGTTCTGGCATTTCCTAACTTCTGAGTGCTTCACTTTGCAACCTTTATAATGTAATTTTAAAATAGATTTGTGTGTATAAAAGGAGAGATTTAGTATTGTTGAACCTGGGGTTTACTTTTTATATTTCATTTTTTCAACTTTATGCTAGAAGAAGCTGAATAATTATATGCAAGGTCAAATTAGTTTATTTTAGCTGAATAGTGTCACAAACTACTCTCTTTTGTCTCTGGAAAGGAAAAACATAACATTTGCCAAAACCTAAAAACAGTCACCTAAATCCGTCTCTATAACTATGCTCTTCTGCACAGAAAGTCAGACGCATGTTTATAAACTTTTTAAAGTAATACAAATGTTTTATTCTTTTCACAGTGTTAGCCACAGTTAAATACTGCATTAAATAATTACATGGTTTGGCAAAAAGGAATTTGACATAATCACCAATGAATATATTAATATTCTAATTTTACAGTTTTGTTTAGGGTATATGTGGTATTACATTTGTAAATTAATTAAGCAATGGTTCATCTGTTGAGTGTTAACTACCTTCACAAGCAATCAGCAAAGAAAACAGAAAAAAATTCACATTATCCGAAAAATTCATTTCACCACACTATTCTTTGATCCATTTAATGTGTTGCACATTCATTAACTCTTCATTATATTTTCATGATTATATTCTGTGTGTAGCTGAAAACAAATCTGACTTCCTTCAGGCAAACATTTGCAATCTAAGAAAGTCAATTTCTATAAACACAATCAATCTTATGCATGAAATTTTAATAGCAAAAAAAAAAATTCCAGAGCAACATAAATTTTAGGCTGCTTCATTGCCAATAGCCACACCATACTAATTCAGAACACAACATAATTACGGGTACTGATGGACAACATGATACCTGAAATTTCATTTTATATCATGTCACACCATGGATTATGAATAGTTTGGGCTAAATTCTTCTCCAGTGCAACATCAGGGATGAATGCGTCTCCTTTAGTCTAGGAAGATGTCAGATCAGATTCTCTATGGGTGTAATTCAAATGAATCCAACAGAGTTATGCCAGCAGAGAATTTTGGCATAATAATTTGTAGTTTGTGGAATTTTCCCACATGATGTTGGAGTAAAATAATTGAACATGCTTGGTTTAAATATCTTTATATTTCCTGAGAGATGGTCAATAGTCAGAAATCACTTTAGAAAGATTTTTTTTCAATGCATCTATGGATTTTTTTTTTTTTAAGAGGCAAAGCCAACTTGTTCTGGACTACTGAGTGATTGTTTATACGGTAACATTTTTTGCAGGTTGTTTCTTCTGTTGAAAGCCGTATACTCCCAAAATTTCAGAATAAGAGAAGGATTTTTATATCATAATATTGGCATGTGAACCCATCTTCAAATTAAGTTAAGGACTTTTTAATCTAGAGTGAGAAGCCAGGATAGAGATTTTGTTTTAGAGAAAGCACAATAGCTCCAACACAAGTACAAAGCCTGTTTTTGGAGGCCAGCATTATGGAAGTATGGAAGTTGTTCCAGAGATTGTAACTAGCTTTTCATAATAAACCTGTCTGTTGGCCACTCTCTAACTCCCTCATAATAGGAAATTTCCATCTGAAGCTTTTCATATATATTCTCAAGCCACAGAGAGAAATTTGTGGAAGGATGTGTGCAAAGCTGGAGGTTTTTCAGAAAAGGGGATATACTGGAGCTTGAAACATGAGATATTTTTGTCTTTGGAAGTGTGACAAAGTTCCTCCTCTGCCTTGGTGGGTCCTGCGCTTATTGCTGGATTTTCTCACCTCAGAGGTTCACGGCAGCCCTCAGTTTCGGAACTTTCATGGCTCAAATCTGCCGTTCACTCAGTTAGCCTCATCACTGGCCAGCATGGGGAAAGGAAGAACAACAATTCCCGCAGTCTCTGCTGATTCACCTAGTGGATCGGGGAACAGGCCAGAGACCTTCCCCTCTGGTGGAACCCACAGTCCAGTTCAACTCCTCCGGTATCAAGTAGGGAGTTGGAGGGATGAGGGGAACCCGGGCCTGCCCTTTACTCCGTGTTCCAGCCCAGGACCCTGTGGATTACAGCTGTCTGCAGTGACTCCTGTAAGAGCTGCATGACAGCTACAACTCCCTGGGCTACTTCCCCATGGCCTCCTCCCAACACCTTCTTTATTCTCACCGCAGGACCTTCCTCTTGATCTCTGATAATGCTTGTACTTCTTAGTCTTCCAGTAGGATGCCTTCTCACTTCACATGCACACCGCAAACTGAAGTGAGCTCCTTTTTAAACCCAGGTGCCCTGATTAGCCTCTTTTAATTGATTGTAGCAGCTTCTTGATTGCCTGCAAGTATTCTAATCAGCGTGTCTGCCTTAATTGTTTCCAGAAAGTTCCAGATTGTTCTGGAACCTTCCCTGTTACCTTACCCAGGGAAAAGGGACCTACTTAACCTGGGGCTAATATATCTGCCTTCTATCAGTCTCCTGTAGCCATCTGACCTGACCCTGTCAAAGAAATCATAGCATCTTTTGTAGGAACATATGAGTAAAGTTTTTACTTCAATGAGACAACTCAAGGAGTAAGTTTACAGAGACTTTTTTGGGGCACGGGGTTGGGCAAAGACAATCTTGAAAATTAAAACCTGTTGGAGGGACAGAAGGAGCCACAGATATTTCACAGATTGGCTTTTCTTTGAAAAATGAGTGGTATAAATTCTGATGCTACAAGGTAAAAACCAACCATTAAATGACAAGGGCAAACAATTTCCACCATGGGGTTTCTAGTATCTGCATCTGAAGCATCTGATACTAGCTATTGTCAGAGACATAAAACTGAAGTAATGGACCTCTGGTCTGATCTAACATACCAATTCTTATGTTTCCTTTCCCTTCTCAGGGAATATGTTTATTATCCAGAAGGAGATTGCTAAGAGCACCATAATCAGTAACCAATGCTTGCTATTCAATGAGCCTATTAGGTCAACCTGAAATTGGCAAGGAACTCTTCATCCGTTCTCACATTTGTCAGCTCCATGGCTCATACTCTGGTGTCACCTACTAGAAATGAAAATAAAAGGAAAATGCAGAGATGTTGCATGGACTATAAATGCCCCCACAACAGAACAACTGTTAACAGAAGCAGTGTGTAAATTGTCTCAGACAGCACTGATTATGCAACCTTACTGTATTTCAATAAGTTAAAATATCAGTTCCTTAAAGTATTGAGTCAAAATTATGTTTTGCATGTGATTGACAATTAATAGCCATTATCTACCCTGAACATTGTTTTATCTAAATATAAGGATTTTGAAAATAATTGGACAAAATGCAGATTTCATAATCCATACTATTCAGCTCATTAGTGTTTAATCCTTTCCCAATCCTCTGATTTAATTGCAGATGTTTGGTTCAGTGAAGCTAATATCTTTCTCATCATTATTGTTCAGTTAAAATCAACATGATGTTGCAAAAGATATAGATTACCAATAAAGGTTTATCCTTTTATAATTACTCTAAAGCTCAGAGCAGGCAAACAAAAGTCATTATTATGCAGACTAAATAAGATAACAAAGGATTTTGTAAAGCAGAACAACATGATGAATCAATTCCGATGCCTTGTCTTAATAAACACATTACGGTAGTTCCAAATTTTAAAGTATCTTTGCAGCAACATTTAGATCTTCCTGATGTCAACAATCTTGCAATGGTGTAAATTTAACTGATTTTGAAAACCTTACAGTGCATTTTTTCTATGTTTTCACAGAGACTAAGCCAAAATTAAAATTTTAACTTCTGAACCCATGACACATTTTGATTGCTATTTATGACCTTAATAAAACCTGTAACAGTCTTAGACATATAATATTTAATACTTTCACTTTTTAATCTGATTTGTGTTAGTCTGAGCAAGTAAAATCATAAAATTAACTCAGCTGGTCAACTAATCCATTTGAAAAGCTACTATGATTAGGTGAACTGCACTGGGAATAAGAGATTGCTCTAGTAGTAAAATTAATCACCTACAGATAATAATCTTTTCAAAATGTTATAACTATTTAACTAGATAACTCCATTCTAATAAGATTTTAAATGAATACAAAGTAAAGATGATTTTATGCAATGTTATGTCATGCCGCTGTATCTATCCCATGCACTGCAGGCATGAAAATGAAGACACATTAATATGTGGGATAGAATAACATTATTAATTTCCACCTGATGCACGATACAGGAGTAAGCTCATGCGGGGACACAGAGCCAACAGATTGCCCTTTGTGGGCTGGCAATTAGGAAAAAGGTTATCAATTGATTTAGTATAACATAGCAGCTAAATAGACACTTCAGGACTTACACGGTGAGAGAGAGGGAAAGTGGTATATTCCAGCAATCGTCCTTATAAGTATCAGGTGTGACTCATATCATGGCAGAAAGTGGTCTTGGAAGGAGGACAGGCAGCACAGAGCTTTTTGCCCTTTCTTTGGGACAGGGATGGTAGTAATAAGCAGGAGAGAGCTCCTTCAGGCAAATATTTTGCCGACAACACTGAAAAGCTGGCTGTTGAGTTGGTAAAGCTAATTTTGCAGTTTGTCTATATTTTCATCATGATTGTAATAATAATAGTAACACCTAGCTATTGTTAGGTTTAATAAATATGTTCATAGGCACTTTAAAAAGAAACTACAAATATATGCCCAGAACCAATTATTATCAATGCACTTGGTCTCCTTCATGTTGTACCTGGAGCTTCCCCCTTCCCCCCCTCCCCCCCCCCACAAACTTCAACCTGGTCAGGAATTTTTCAAAACATTTTTTTTTTTCACAAAAATGCCTGTTCATCCAAATCAAAAAATTTTGCAGGAATGTATCAGTTTCAAAGAAATTGTCCTCGAGAAATTTTCTCAGGTTCAGGATGGACGGAATGCAAGTTATGTGAGTGTCCAAAAGAACCTGCTGGTCAGGACACTCACCTGGGGATATGGGAGACCAAAGTTCAAGTTCCTGATCTGCCTATTTAGAGCAGTGACTTGAAGCCAACTCTCCTACTCTGTGTCCTAACCACCAGGCTGCTAGTTATTCTGAGGTGGGCCTTGCTCAGTCTGTCCTGTTGGCGCTTGTTCCACTTTGTATAAATGTATAATCATTAGTCAGAGCAGGCACTTGAATCTGGGTATCCCACATCCCGGCTGAGTGTCATAATCACTAGCCTAAAAAGTCAGTCGCTCTTAGAACCAATGAGTATTTAATTATTTATAAAGCATGAAACAATTCCAACAGGAGAGACTGAAAAAAGCAACCAAGTGACTTTATAGCCAAGTATTTAGGGCAAGGATCTGTGATTTGAGGCACATGGGTTCAAGTCAGGCAGAGGAAGGACTTTTAAATCTAGGTCTCCCACATACCAGATAAGTGCCCTAACCACTGGGCCATTGGTTATTCCAGGGTACTCTTCAAAAGTACTTGAGAGGTCTGTTTTGTCCCAAGGCAGAACAGAAATTTGCTTTAAAATCTCAAAAATGAGTGTGATAGGAAATCCATTTTCTGTCCAGCTGTTTCCAAAATCCAGAATGAAAAAAAGGTACTCCCCTCTCATTTGATGATTGATGTGTTCAGGGTGGTTTCCTGCTCCCCCACACACTTTGTTCATGAAAGGAAAGGATTCCTTTTCTTCTTCCAGTCCTGTATATTTAAGCTACAGTGGACTAGATTTCCAAAAGACCTCAGGCTAAATGAAGTTGCCAAATTGAAAGTGTGCTGCATCCAGCATTTTCCATTGTTCATAGGGAAGTAAAATAACACACAAAATAAGAGAAACTGTGTAGCAAGAAATGAGAAAAGCATTTGTTTTTATTTTCGTTGTTATTAGGAGCTGTTGGGTGCTCAGCACCCACCTCATTTAAGTGCCTAAATGGGAGTTCTTTTGAAATCCATCCTGTGATCTCCTTGCTACTTCTACCTGACTGGTCTCCAGAATAAAACTACGTGCGGCAGAAATCTAGCACTTTCAGACTTTTCCCTCCAATAAAAAGATATCAACTGGGGGAGAACCTGATCCATTTAGATAGATAGATAGCTACATAGATTCCAGCCCTCAAAGTGTTCCCTCCTCCCTTTCATCCCAGTGATACCATGTTTTTTTGACACTGAAATCTGAACTATATTTTATGTAGATCAAGGTTCTATATTGGTTGGAGAAAGTTTCTAATATAGATTAATCAAACCACTAATGCTTCTTCTAAAACAGACTTCTGATTACTTTTTACATGACAGCTGATGGCCAAGAATTTGTTTAATTAAAATAAGAAAGAGCCTGGAGTGTATGTTACAATATCTAATTATTGCTGATTAAAGTGACATCTTGATACCTTGCATCTGTTTGTTTGAGAAGACAACATGAATTATGAAGTACTGGGCTTTTGGGCACGATGCAGACATCAGTGATTGTAACTTTCAAACAAGTCTCAAGTGATTTAATACTCTCCTGCTAAGGTCAAAGTAACTGGCACTATTTTGTAAGTACAACGTAAATACATGGCTGTGTTTTCATTAGAAGTCCTCTAGTAAGTGTTATTTTCTAGAGATGGTTAGAAAATCTAGTTTTCCCTGTGAATAACTTCATAGGAAAAAAACTGTTTTGACATGTTTGTCTGAAAATTTTCAGGTTTTCATCGGGATTTTCCAAAAAAAAGGGGGGGAAAAATCATTTCATTTTGTTTTGAAATGAATTTAAAAAATGAAAAAAGTTTTGTTTCCAATTATTGAAATGAATATTTTTATTTCATTTAGACTTGTGACAACATAGGATATGTTTATCAAATTATTTCCATTTTGTACCCCATCTTTCATTTTGTGTGCTGATTACCTATGTAATCAATTATGTACTGAAAAACTAACCTGACCTTGACAATGTCAATCTATTATGCTGCACTGCAGACAGGTGCCTGTCCCAGGAAAGTGCCTGATACCTAGCTGAATGACTATGACTGAGAAACCATCATCTTTCATAGTCTCTTGATCAATGGCCCAACCCATGGATCAATGAACTGTCTTCAGAGAAGCCTGATTGGAGGACAGGGCAGTGATTTTTCAGACTGGAGAAGACACACGGCAAAAGGGGACAGACTGTATTTTAAAAGGTGTGCTTCTTTGTAGAGCTGAGGGCAGGTACCCACTGCCGCATTCAAGAAGAACTGGTTGGAGAACCAGCCTGAAATGCTGGCAAGACCTTAGACACAGAGAAGAAGCCAAATGGACTATAGGGAGGTGAAGTTTTGTGACACTTCACATAACTGGACACTCACAGAATTTTCATTATTTGCAAAGATCTGTAACTCTCTTTTTAAAAATAAAGTGTCTGTGATTAAGTAATTCCTTTGCTAAACCTGTATTCCTTGCTTGATTGTCATGATGTTCCCAGAGGGATTTAAACTAGAAGGCCAGATTCACCGCAGCCTAGGTGGAACTCTGAGGGAGGATATGTAAGCAACTAGGAGGCTCAGAAGGTTGGAAATACCGATTCCAGTGACTGGGAGCAGTAGGACAGTAGAGTCCCATGCCCCTAAGAAGGGCTGAGACAAGGGGTCTGAGCCTAGGAGTATCCATTAGAATGTGCAGCTGGTTTAGAATCAGGTAGGATACAGCAGTTGGGTCTACTGACAATAGACTGGCATCCACCTAGAAGGGGACTGGACCAAGTTGTGACAGGACTTAGTGTAATTTTGTTTTGGTTTCTGGAAACCAAACATTTTTGGTTTTCCATCTTTGATTTCAGAATATTTGGATCCCTCTCCCTCTTTTATTTTCCACTGGAAATAGAAGCAAAAGGTAAGACAAGTATGTCATAGGCGGGGGGGGACCCCTCTTTTCATGTATTTTTTCAAGGAACTTGTATTTTGTGAAGCACCCAGCACATTTGTGGGCACTATAAAATAATAATATTGATCTCCACACTTATTTAGTGTGAAAGAAATTCACTGCACTTTACCACTACTCATGATATATTATTCTTAGTCATGTCTAAGCAATGAAATGTAGAACTCTGTAATAATAGCTAATTATATCTTTCCTACAAGTTTGATGTCATGACTGGATCCATGACTAAAGAACCGTGATGCTGAGATGGGATTCAGGACTTCAGAGGCTGGAACACCATATGGAGCACTGATCCTGAAGACCTGATTACATTGAATTCCAAATGGCACGCAGTATAAATGCAAGCACAGTCAAGCATGGCCCAGCTTTTCATCTTAATTTGAAAATTACCAAACACAGTATTTCTCCCCTGACATTTCATGCAATGAATAAAAAGACCTATATTCTGTTCCAAACACAAATCAAATCTGCAAAACAACGCATGAATCTATTGTTTCTTCCTTGTAGGTTTTGCAGTTCTGAATGTACCTAAAATCAAATACTCTTTCTTCCTCCTCCTCCTCCCCCATCCCTTTGGGAAAAACAACTCCTGGGGGGAGGGGAGGTAAATAGTGAGTTTTCATACCACCCTTTGCATCATCTGCCAGCCAGAGCTCTCCAGAGCCTCTAGAAGTTCCTTGACAATGATAAATGATGGGAAAAATACCAATAAAAATGGCAAACAAAACCCTGTGCAACCTTTCCCCTCCCCAACTAGCTCCACAATTGCCTCTACCCAGAAAGCAGATGCTCTTCCTACCTTATACAGTGTTCTTGAATGACAGGCTCAATAGTCTACTACTCAATAGCCATGGGTTCCTATGAGGGATGGCTGAGAGACCCTCTCTACACCATTCCCTTGTTAGCTGGAGGCCCCTCACTGCTGTGGGATAATCTAGGGGTAGTTGGACAGACAATTTTGATACTTTCCAAAGCTGTATGTTAGCTTTAGAAAGACAGCAGGTTGGGCATTCTCACCAACTGTGTTATCACAAGAAGGTCAGATAGGCAGCCTTTCCTCTTCAGTCAACTCTTTTTCCATGGTGTGGCAACAGGACCCAGAAATGCCTCAATGGGCCCAGTCACTCCTGGCCCTGTAAAATGTGGAGGGCAAAAACTTTCCAACATAATGTCAAGAGTAGAGGAAAACTAATATTCATATTGTTCGTCTCTCAATAGAACTTAGAGTCCTAAGTCATTTGGAGGAGCTGGAAAATGTTACCCTGCACCTTATTTTTTACTCCAAATTGAAGCCAAAAAATTATTTTGTATTTACATTGGTGTAGTTGGAAACAGAATTTCCCCAGCAAAACTATATCACACAGGCCAG
Organism: Lepidochelys olivacea; assembly: GCF_965140295.1. Taxonomy (NCBI): domain Eukaryota; kingdom Metazoa; phylum Chordata; order Testudines; family Cheloniidae; genus Lepidochelys; species Lepidochelys olivacea. The sequence goes on along the minus strand of NC_140418.1, from coordinate 68,040,741 downwards.
CTGGGAAAAAAAATACTATATCCAAGTATTATTTGAGTACTGACAAAGACCTTGGTTCTGTATAAACAAATAAGAGTACAAAATTCCTTGTTCATTGGTAGAGGAATCTCTATGATTCCTTCCAAATGTCCAATCAGAGATAAACTGGTTCAGACACACTCTGTCCACTGGTTTCAGAGTAACAGCCGTGTTAGTCTGTATTCGCAAAAAGAAAAGGAGGACTTGTGGCACCTTAGAGACTAACCAATTTATTAGAGCATGAGCTTTCGTGAGCTACAGCTCACTTCCTCAGATGCATATCGTGGAAACTGCAGCAGGCTTTATATATACACAGAGAATATGAAACAATACCTATTCCCACCCCACTGTCCTGCTGGTAATAGCTTATCTAAAGTCCACTGGGTACTCTTACAAGTTAGAGATGGTGCAGAAATCTCAAAGATTATTGCAGAGAGGCTACGCTTTCAGCCCTCACGCTATTTTGATAAGATGCAGAGAGGTGAAAGTAATAACTTTTCCCCTACCTCAGCAAGAGTAGCCCAGGCTTAGCAAAGGAGAGTCTTACAAATCAATTTCCATTTGTGTAACTGATGGAGAGGGTCCTTGAATGTCAGCTAACTGTATATTTTTACTGCTATCGTGTTGGACAAAAAGGAGACATTGAGCGATGGTTGTGTTTGTGTAAATACAGATATAATGGTAGGGAATAAGTGAGCGCTGAATATTATATCTAATCCAAGTTTTTGTACTGTACTCGCTGACAAAGTATTTGAGGACCCTTAGCCCCTAAGTCTGGAACAGAGAGAAGAATTCCAACTTCCCTTCAAAGAGTCTAGAGGAGGGAGAGTAGCCCCATTGTCTTCCTTCCCACCCAGAAAGTAGTGAGCTTACTATCAATATTTTAAACAGATGCAACATTTTTAAATGTTGTGTTCAGCATCAGAATGAAAGCAACATTTTAAGTATCTGTGTTTGTAAGTGCTGTAAGTGTTTTTAAGCCAAATTCAAGCTTAAAAATAATAAAAAATAAAAATCCATCTGTGTGCCTATCCAATCTTACTCTATTTCAGTGTGTAATGTTACTAAAGCTTAAAATATTATTATTTCTTTGGTCTTTAAAGAGTTCATATTTTGTTCTCTTATTTATTTTTTAAAAAGGACTTAGATGTAGTTGATCATATTGGGGTTCCATTACAAGTAACACACTGCTTCTTACAGCTTTTGCCCCATGGCAGGCCAGTAGAGGATTAGGTACAGTAGGTGGGAGGAGTCCAACTGTGACCATACTTAGTGCAATTATAAAAACAATATTGGCTTCTAAAAAGAGGGGTGTGTTGTTTTGCGGAGGGGAAAAGATAGCAGTCATAAATACGGATAGTCACTTGATTTTTTCCTTGGTAGCCAGGCAGAAGATAATCATACTAGGGGAAGCAGAAGATGTGAACAGAATTATTCTTTACAGAAGTAGCTGTTTTTTATAATTTTTAATCCTACATGATTTGTTTCCAGTGTATTTCACTTTTAAATAGAGGAAGGCCTCTTTCCCTGCTGCAGAACTAGTTGCCATGTTGTGGTTAGATAAGGCCTGCTATAAAAGGGAACCTGTTGACCTGATTCTTCACTGCCTTGTACCTTGTGCAATCATTTACATCTGTGCAAAAGTGGGTGCAAAACACTATCAGATCAGGGCCCTGATGTTAATGGCACAGTGTGAGTGCTCAGTGTGGAGGAGCACCAGCTAGAGAGTCCAGTATAAAGTTAAAACAAGAGGGAGAGCTTTAAAATAGATAATAGCGATAGTAAAGCCAGGACCGGCTCTAGGCACCAGCAAAGCAAGCACATGCTTGGGGAGGCACAATTCCAAGGGCGGCATTCCAGCCATCCTTTTTTTTTTTTTTTTTTTGGTTGCTTGGACAGTTGCGCTCTCGGAGCTTGGGGCGGCAAAAAAGCCCTGAGTAAGGCCATAAAAGTTTGCTCTGGTCACCCATACTGATCCACCTATTTTGTTGTCTGTTTTGCTGTATGTTCTTACTGTGAAGAATTTAACAAGACCCAATTTAAAAACTTTTATTTCATTAGCTTCAGACTACAATCTACAGAGACAGTGAATGATTTCTTTCCTTCATATATGTTTTACCTTGAAGGTATTTAACAATTTTTTTTTTTTTGGTAAAAGGTATCCTGTTCCCCTCAGTTTTCTTGTTGTCTGTACAACTGTAGCTCCAACAGTCTCATTTCATCCATGTTACCCTCTAATTCTGAATGATTTTTGTTAACATTTTTTATATTTTCCACAGGTTTTTCTGTATCTTTCCTTGAGTGTGAAGGCTAGAACTGCACCCACTATTAGAGGAAAAGTCATAAAAATATTTTGCAGATTGGAACAATTTTCACCATAATTTTATATGTATATAGTATACCCAAAATGTATTTGCTCTTTCTTCAATATGAATCATAGTGGAAGATGAGAGGAGCTCTTCCACTAATAGCAAATTCTTACATTTACTACTTTCCAGGTAGTTGTCTCCCAATTTGTGACTATGCTGCTCATTTGCATTTCTCAGGTATGTGATTTACATTTAGTATGATGCCTTATGTCTGCTCTGGAATGCCATAATTTCTCTACGTCATTTTGTAGTTTGAATCCATTGTTCTGTGTTTTTGCCACCCACCAGATTTGTCAGTCAGAAATCTGAAAATAGTTGAATTTATGCCTCGATCTATATTTCCAGTGGAAATACTAAGTACTACAGGACTTAATTCATTGGGTACAGTCATTAAGATCACTGTGATACCTCCCTTGAAATTGCTCCCCACTATGAAGTTCTATAATTAATACCATGTTTCCTGTTAATCAACTTCTAGTCTCTAATGTAGTTGGTACTTATCCTGCTTCAAGCTAATGGATATTACGTAAAAAATACCTCACTGAAATCAATGTACACCATAATCAGTGTATTCCTTCTTTCTACTAAACCAGTAATTATATTGAAGTAGGCTATTAGATTAGTTTGGCCTCACCTATTTTTAATAAAACTTCCTTGACTGTCCATTAATAAATTGGTTCTGACAAGGAGTTTGATGAGGTAATCCTACCTTAAGCTTCAGAACTCCAAAACATTAAAGTAACTGTCATGAGGTCCACATGGCATAAGGGGAGTCTAAAATAAACCTTAGTTTAAAATAACTAATAATAAAGTTTATTCATATGGTATGACTGGAAGTTGTAATCATTCCAACTCAAAAAGAGGAAGAGAGTGAATTTTCACTTTTTAATGACCAGCACAATCATCACTCCTACTAATGGAGCAAATTGAACATAGCTAGGAAATTTATATGTACAGCTAGACTCATAGATGAATGACTAAGGATAGTATGAAAAAGTTCTAAGATGACATCTTATCCATCTTCCTGGCCTAGGTCTTTAAATTATATGGGTAAAATGATAGAAATGAAAGGTTGGTTGGAGCAAATCATGGCTGATGAGTGAAATGATTTTTACAGTTCATAAAGAGGACTCAAAGGGAAGACTAGATGCTTTTTAATATACTGTACAAATAGCCTAAGAGTAAGAAATACAGCAGATATGGATACAAGAATCATTCAAAAGATATCTGCGTTTGAAACAAGCCATCAAACTATATTTTTAGTTTAAATAAATCTTTGATTTACATAAAACCTTAGCAGAAAAATAAGTTACAGTTTATATAAAGATTACATTCATAAAGAGTTTATAAATTATAATAAATAATGAATAAGTACATTAAAGGAACAAGTAACACATGCTACAGATGGTTAGAATAAAATCTGCAGAAGGTGTATTAGACAATTATTAGCAACCTATTTGCCGGGTGGAATCTGTAACAGTTGAACAATCATTTACTGAAACATCTATTAATCATTTATAAACATACACAATATAAAAGTGTGATCAAAAAAAGATAACATATAGCTTCAACACTGGACTTAAAAGCCTCAGGAGATTAGGACCCATAAAAGGTCAAGGCTAAATGTAGTTTCTCAGTTTGTTATTTTTGAAGAAGTTTGTAGCCATTTTCATTATGAAGATAGTCTTTAAAATGTCAATACATAACTCCAGGTGAATGTCATCGTTATCTTTCTTGAAAAGAAGAACTAAAACCCACAGGTCATATTCTCCCCAAGCATAGCCAACCACTTTTAGAAACACCTCAATACTTCTCCACCCCCACCAGAACGTCTGGCTGAAAAATGAAAGATAACTCTCTACACTGTTATTATCCTGGCTTGCTGAGCAGAAGTTCTACTGTATTAATGAAATGGAACCTTTAGGTTCCACCAGCAGGACCACAAGTACTCCTTTTCTTTTTACTGTTCAGATATTTAGCACTGTAGCAGTAGCACAATGAAACATTCCAGAGTGCCAGGATGAAAATAAAGCATCACTGAAAAAAGTAACCTCCACTGAGGGTGCCATGTGACAGTTTGTTCTAGAAAGACGGTAACATGGTATTGATTTCTGGGCTACTTTAAACATTTATCAGATAAGGCACAGTGAGTTTTCATTCCTAAAAGAAAGTTGAATACCTGTGGTTCTTGGATTAGGCTGACAAATCAGTAGATCTGACACAAACACATTGGGAGAGTTGTATTGTTTTTCCTAAGTGAAAATAATTCCTTTTCCTATTTTCTTCCTGTTTTGATTTTAAAAAGCTAGATATATTTTTAAAAGTTAATAGGATAGAATCTAATAAAACACAAATCCAAGAAGTGAAGAAACCAAATCTAAGTTCCTGTCATTTGCTGTTCATGTTGAAGACTCTACAAAATTGCTTCTATTCATGTGACAAACAACTGTACTGTCACTTCTGGTGCCATAGTACATAATACGGAATACATGCCAAAGCAGACAGTACTTGATCATGTAGTCTGCAAAAGCATCTGACATGGAAAGAAGACACAACAAGAAAATTATTATTCTCAAGTCACCAACAGTCTCTGATAAAGTATCTATCATATTCTGATTTATTTTCTAAAGCATAATGTGACTATAATCTAGCATTAAAAGAATGTGTGATTGTGAGACTGGAGGGGCAGTTTCCCCTTTAAATTCAGATGTCCCAAACATCAACTATAAGATGACATTGGAACATTGTGTCAAAACCTTTTCACCAGAGGAATGCACCTATCTACTAAGGCTGAAACCAGTGCTATGTGTGTGGCTGACATGTTGAGTGAGGACAATCAGGGAACAACAGATTGGGGATATAGTGTTTTATCAGGTTTTTCATGCCTGTTCAACAGAAGCGATTAACAGGTTTACAATGGAACATCATTCATGAAGAGGTGAAAATATGTCAGTGTAAAATGTTAATGGAATAAAAATCACTGAGCTTCTCCCCACCCCAAGCATTTTAAAGCATTTCACAAATATTAATTAGTGTCACCTGTATCAATTAAGCCTCATAAGCCCCGATTAAGAAAATAAGCAGTATTTCTCCATTTTAAAAATAGGGGAATAGGCACAGAGAATTTAAATGACTTGCTCAAGATTACATACTGAGTTAGTGGTATAACCAGGAATAGAATCCAGATCTCCTGACTTTCAGGCCCTGGATTTTATAACCACAGTAGGCAATGGTTCTCTTTAGATGGAGCCACCTCTATGATAAGATTCCTTAAGGGTGCTTTTAAAAGGTCAAATACTTCGCTACCTGTTTAGTGAGATTACGGAATCCAAACACACATTGTCAGCGCTTTACAAATAAATTATTATTATAGGACAGATTGTGATACCCTTATTTACAGTGAGTGGTATTTTAATCTGCAAATCCCCTTAATCTGCACCATATCTCAAAAATTAACAGATCCGTCCCCCAGGATTCTAGTCCAACACTACGATAATGCTTGCCAAATGCTAAGAGGCCAGAAATGTGAACCTCTTTCAGTTATAGTGTTGATTGAAAGCTTACAAAAAGATTGGCAAAGTAACAGGCACTAAGACTGTCCTTCCACAGAACTATAAAGAACAATATGCATTGCTGGCCCAAAGCAGCTGCTTTTAGATTGAGATAAAAATGTCTACTCTATACGGGATAAATTCTAGGCTTGTGCAATACTACATCCATAGAGTGGAACAGCTATCTAACTGCTGCTGAATGACTGCCAAGAGTCATTGATTATCCCGGACAGTGCTGCGACACCTAGTCTGAACAGTTACCTGTCTAAAGCAGGGAAGCCAAACAATATATTTAGATGGCTGCAATTCAGAGAAATGTTAGAAACTCAGCGGGAGGAGGAAGCGCTGTGGAGGTGTGTATGGGTGTTCATGCACACAGTTGCCTGTTTATTTTTTAAGCCTTGGCTCCTGGAGACAAGTAATTAGGTCAGAAGGCAAAGAAAAATAACCATTTTTTCTAATCCCCTAAAGTTTTAAACACTTTAGACTGACTGCACTGGAAGAGTACATTTGTACATGGCAATATCTTGGGACACACAAAAAGGAAGACTAGAAAGGATGGTGATTTTAAACTTTCTATGCTGCATCCATTTTAAAAGAACTATGGATTTATATTTGTAGAACCTTAAAAATTTTCTCTGAAATATTGCAGTAAACAAGATTGCACAGATAGTGCACCTGCCCTTATAAAATTGGGAGAGAACTTTACGACCATTTTTAATTAGTAAAATGTGATGCAACAAGCAGAGCAGAGTGGTAAGAAACAATTCTTTAATGCTATGTCACATGTATTAGTGCTCAGACTGCTTGTTATTTCCGTGCCTCACCAAGGAGCCATCTCAGGTTTATATCCCAAGTCTCTAATTGTGCACCCATATATTTCCCTTCTGAAACCCAAACTTCTTTCCCTAGTCCTGCCCATTACACTATACCATATCTCCTCCCTTCCTGGTGCACGCCCTTGGCAAGAGCAAGCAGAGACACCACCAATGGCGAGTTTAGTATTTGACAGGAGTACAGGATTGAGGTATCTGCTAAGAGTAGCAATAATGCAAAACCATCCCTTAATTTATTGGTAAACTGTAAGTCAGTGGGTTAACTCACCAGCCTGTGCAGCTAAGAACACACTCCTGCTACAGGACTCCAGGCTCCTTTTCTTCAGGGTTTCAGTTTTATTCCTTCAAAATAATGCATGTTCAATATATCAGGCACGTCCTTTCCCCTTGACCCAGGGTCTTCTGTAGGAGCTATCTACTCTCTGTAGCAGTGGTTTTCAAACTTTTTAGGCTATGTACCACTTTCCAAATAATGCAATCTACCACATATCCCCCATCTGAGATAGGCAGAGGTGATTCATGGGGGCGGGGGCACACAGAGTCACGTGGCCTCGTCTCAGATTTCTACCTTCTATTTAGCAACAGCTTCTAGAGGTTTCAAACTATGGGGTGCTCTTGCCCTAGGAGGGTACAGAAGAACTTTCTGGAGGAGTGAATGGTGACTCCAGGTGGCTCGGGCCAGCCCCATACCTTGCGTCTCGGGGAGGGAATGCCACCTCCGTCCCCTGAGTCACCTCAGTGGGCCACCCAGCCTGTCTGAGTTGGGGGGGGGGCACAACCAAAAATTTTAACTCAAAGGAGACTCAGCTCATTTGAGTTACAATTTTTGTTTCCTCCCCCGTCTTCCCGCAACCCAGACAGGCTGGGTGGCCCGAGCCACCCAGCGTCACCACTCACCACCCCTACCCCGAAAAGTTGCTCTGTACTAAATAAAACCTCTGTACAAAATAAAATGTGTTGTTCACAATTACAGGGATTTTCCTCACATACCCTTTGGGGTATGTGTACCCCAGTTAGAAAACCACTGCTCTATAGGGTTACGTTCCACAGGCTATCTTCTTGGAGTCAGGGCATGCCTCTCCGCACACTTCTTTTTGGTAGCTTACTTCCTACAAGATTACACTAAGCAGGCCATCTGCCTAAGTTGTATATAAAGAGAGAGTGTGAGAGGCTATAGGATGGTGGTTAGGCCTGGGATGCTGGAGATCCTTGGGTTCGCACACCTCATGTGAGTACCTAACCACTGGACTATACAGTCACACTCCTATATCCCAAGGTGTCTAAAAGCCCTTTCTCCACCTGACCCCTCAGCTGTGCCAAGCATGTTCTCAGCCTTATGTCTTGTATTACATAGCAATATCATTGAACACATCTCTCTCTTCAGCACACTTGAGAAATGAATACAATAATGATGTCTTGCAAAAAATTCAGATCCACATCAGGATTTTGAGCACCCCCAAATTTTCCTTCACTCAGATCCAGTGCTTCAGTTGGGCCTATCCCCACTTATATGTGGAGTCAGTATCATGACTCAGGGGTCAAAAATCAAGATGATGCTTGAAAACCTACTGCTATATCATCCATAGGGCTGACAGAGAAGGAAACAATTTTTCACTGAATAGTTTACTAATTCCTGTGAAGATACGCAGTCTGTGAAGTCATTTTCTTTTTTTAACATAGCAATTCATCTCCCCAAAACTTAAGAAGACAGAAGAAATATATGTTTTTCCCCCACAGCAGGTTTAATTCTATATATTTAAGCATAGTTTGCTGATTCACAATACTAGTTGAGCTAGAACAAATATTGCATTTTAAAACTTTATGGAACTAATTTATAGTGTAGGGCAGGCACAGACTTGATCTCATGGCAGCAAAATTTTATGTTTCCATTTCAGCAATACTGCCTAACACAATAATATCAGGCCAGCAAATCTTAAATATAAGTTAAGCTAACATGATCCATTGCCTTATAAAGCAAGAGCACCCTGTGGAGTCATACTGAATATGCCAAGTGATTTTTCAAAATTTAATCATCCTAAATGTCAGATTAAGGTGCTTTTGCTGTCATTCTTTAAAGCCAAGGAAAATCCTGAGTGTGCCTGCAAGTTACACAGCAAGGCTGTTCCCAGATAGCTATATTAAAGTATCAGTCTGCTGTTTGCGAAATATAAAGAAGGAAATATTGAAATGTTTTATTGCAAAACAAACTATTGCATATGTTTTCTATAAAGATCACCAGTGCTCATATCAAGCTAAATTTTGCTTTTACCTTTTAAGATCAACTTAACTTCTGATACAGCTTCTACTATAAATATTGTGCAATGACAGCACTGACATTACAAGTACATTTGTGTGCTTCAAATCAAACTTTTGTTCATTTTAACTCCTGACTTGGTCAAATAAATAGATGGGCAGATCCTGCATCCGCCTGCACACTCAAGTAACCTTAATCACGTGAGTAGTATATATTCCATTAATAGGACTACTCACATAAGTCAAGCAGCTCAAATGTGTAAGAGCTTGCAGAATCGAGCACAAGGTGACTGGGTAGGAAAACATGCCTTTAATTAGGTTTGGGAAGGTGAAATTAATATTTGGAAAAGCAAATTATCTGCAGACAATTTAAAATATTTGCCTCTTATAAATACCTGATTTGTTTTACTTATTTTAGAGTGTGAATGTCATTATCCAAAACTGAATTAAATAAATAAATAAATAACCACCAGCTCCATAACTACTGAGACTAAAGACGTGGCAAAAATCACAACGGATGAGAACAGGTTTTAAATACATTTGAGAAAATGGAAAGTACCAAAAAAGAAATGCTACTGACAGTAAGAGGGCTAGATGAACAGCTTGCTTGGAATGTGTGGCACTATGTATGTGAGCTATGGATAAACGTTTAAAGATCTAAATCCTATTTAGGACTGTTCTTTCAAATGTACACAAGTATGTGGTTCTACAGACACAAGGCTAGGAAGATAAATAGCAAATATGTTCCACTAATGTCACATATAAAACACTTTCACATTTCCTTTTCGCACCCAACTATTTAAGCAAGATTTTTGAACGGGACACGTGCTAGGAAAAAGGAAATCAAGCTTTAAGACCCAAGTTAGTTTGCATCATAACAAAAACATTGTGTAGCAAAATTACTATTAAAATTTGCAGTCTGACATGGAAATATACCAATTCAAGAAGAAATGCTCATATTCAGATAATAAAACTATACATAAAAGACTCTTAAGGTTAGAATGGAAAATAAAAGACAGAAAATTCATAGTTAAGATTGATGTATACTGTGTAGCATGTGTTCTCTGACATTCGGGAACAGTGGGATACAATAAAAAAAAACAACAGTTACGATAACCTTCAACTGCGTCTATGGAATGGAGGACCCCTGAAATGCTTACCAACCAGCACCGTCGAAATGTGATTCAGAGAGGTACCTCAGGAAAGAGGTACTCCTAGAAATTGTTATAACTAGCATATCAGCATTTCCTTGAAGAACATTTCTGTATTCTGTGAACAACAAGAAATCAAGGGCCCAGTTCTAATCTCATTAACCAGCACTAATTCCATTGAAATCGATGGACCTATGCCAGTGTAGAACTGGTATAAATTGAGACTCGATCCTAGGGAGTCTTATCCAAAGCCCACTGAAGACAGTGGAAAGACTCCCATTGACTTCAATGGACACTGAATCAGGAAAGATGATATCATTTGCCCTCTAAGTCTTGTCACATCCGTTTAATTTTGTTATCCTATCCTTTGTGAACTCCGCAGCTCAGAGTGATGTTGAATATAGAACCCATGCAAACAGAAGCAAAAGTGGTTAATAACTGGGAGTACTGCCTCATTCTTCAGTGTCTTGTTACAATACACTTTCCCTCCAACACACAGTATTTTCTATAAACATAGTGCAGTCCAACTTTCTCGGAATAAGATTTTCTTGTTTTTGTAGCAAATGGCCGGCTAGTTAAATCTTTTATTAATTATTATTATTTTCCTCAAATGACATAAATGGAGCTCATGACAAGATCTAAAGCAGGGTTATAAATGTGTGAAGACTAACATCTTCTGTCAATGAAACTCAACCACAAGACAAGAGGCCTCCAGTGAGCAACTAATGGAACCACTGCCATAATTCACAATCACTATAGTGATGCCTTCAATAGCTACAAATAAGACATAAAAAGCAGCTTTGGAAACTTTATGTTATATATTGTAGACAATAATCCTTTACTTGTCATAAAAAGATTCCCAGCTGTCAAATGAACAGCCACAGGTGTGACCATTTATTCATATTTACTATTTCACATCACTTCAGCAAAGTAATGAGTGGAGTTTTTGAAGCACTCCAGCCAATACATTACCACATCAACGGCCCTAGGTTTTCAGTTAACCAACAGAAGAGAGGAACAACTTTCCCCAGAGCAAAGAGAATATAATCACTGAAATGCACAGAATCTGCTACTCCATATCTAATATGTTTAGTCAAATAGCTTGAATAATGTGGTAGGCACATAACGAGCATCTACAAATGGCTACCCTCTTTGTTAACTGCTGTGCTGCAGGTACTCTAAGATGCTGATTCAACATTTCTTTGGGTGGAAAATTATGTGTACCAAGATGGAAAGTGAAACTCTACAGAATTCCTTAGCACCTAAGCATGTTACTTGTCTTTAGGAGATACCCAACAGGCAAGCTCCTGCCAAAAGAACCCACTACCCCTATAGGATTCTCCTTGCCTTCTAAAAGTATTAATGTACCTATGAGGCCAAATCTTGGCTCCTTATTCTTCCTTTCTTACACTACCCTCACTGGCTTCACTGGAGTGGAGGGGGATCCCCAAGTTGTTATGCTGGCACAGTGTCATCCTTCTACATCCCAGACTTGGCATAGGGCACTTGTTGGCGTAAAGGAGAGTGGTGAGAGCACAGCAATACTCCAGTGATCCCAATTGGTGGAAGGGATTACCAACCACAGCACTCTAGAGCAGCCCAAGGCTGCTGAATGTTGGGCCAGAGGTGAAACTAGGCTTTGGGAAGCCCCAGAATTTGAGTGGAGGCACACAGTTAATTAGCTTTTGGGCACAAGGACTGTCTCTACTTATATCTGCGGGACAGTGTCTAGCACACAATAGCTACTACCAGAATACAAATAATAAAAAATGTTGAATAAGTTTTCTATCTTCATGATCCTGAAGGATTTGATTAAAATGGGAAAGTTCCTGGCAAGGATAACTTGAATGCAGAATTGTTCAAGGTAAATCCTAAATTAGCAGCATCTATCCTGGCCCCACTATTTACATCAGTCTGGAAAGGGAAAAAGTACCAGATGAGTGGACCAATGGGGTTATAGTGAAAATACCAAAGAAAGGAACTCTCAGTGATTGTAATAACTGGTGTGGTACCACACTTTTATCTGTGCCAAGCAAAGTGTTGTGTAAGATCATAGTCCAGCGTATAATCAGAGGCAGTAGATAGCATTCTCAGAAAAGAGCAACCTGGTTTTTGGAAAGGATGTGGATGCACAGACCAGATCTTCACTCTAGGAAAAATAGAACAGTGCTTAAAATGGCAACATCAACTCTACATAAATTTCATAGACTTTGAGAAGGCTTTTGATAGTATCCACAGGACCAGCCTATGGTGCATTCTGCAGGCATATGGAATTCCTTTCCATATAATCAACATCATCAAAAGCTTCTATTTCAACTTTACATGCAGTGTTGATCACAGTGAGCTCAGTTTTTAAGTCAAAACAGGAATACGTCAGGGGTGCGTCATGTCTGGAATCCTCTTCAACATTGCCATTGACTGGGTAATGCGGCATACAACAGAAGACACGCCAAGAGGCATTAAATGGACACTCTTCTCATCCCTTGAAGACCAGGACTTTGCAGATGATGTCGCTTTCCTATCACATACCCAATACCATATACCAGAAAAAACAATTCGACTCAACGCATTCAGCCAGCAAATCGGACTGAAAATCAACCTCAATAAGACAGATATCATGATCTTTAGTATTACCTCACATTCACCAGCATGGATAGAGGATTATGTTCTCATCAATGCAGAAACATTCACATATTTGGGCAGCATGATCAGCCAGGATGGTGGAACAAGCCAGGACGGTGGAACAAGCCAGGACATCCGGAACAAAATCAATAAATCCAGGAATACCTTCAGGAGCTTAAACACAGTCTGGAAATCATCAAAATACAACACCAAAACCAAACTCAAGATTTATCAGAGCTGCGTACTTTCAACACTATGTTATAGTGCAGAATGCTGGGGAATGAGAAAGTGTGACATGTCCAAACTGTCTTCATTCCATACAACCTGCCTCAGAAAAATCCTCCGTATCTTTTGGCCTAGAACAATCTCAAACCAAGATCTATTGACACAGTGCAGCCATGAGGATCTGAGCACCATCACTGCCAGGAGGTGTTGGAGATGGACTGGCCATGTGCTTCGGATGGAAACTGATTCCATCACCAGAGTAGCAATAATATGGACACCTGAAGGCAAGCGAAAATGAGGCAGCCCGAAAACAACATGGCAAAGAGCTGTGGAAGTCGAGCTGAAAAACCTGTGGCACAGCTGGGGAACCATTGAAAGACTTGCCAGAAACAGACAGGAATGGAAGAGCTTTGTCAATTCCCTAAACACCAGAGGCTTAATAGGAACATGATGATGATCCTGAAGAATGGCTAATTCAGGAAACCAATAAAGAACAACAGAAGCAAAAAGATTTTTTTCTTATCAGTCTTCTTGTATAATCACCAGAATGTTCCAAAACATGCATCAAACTCACTTTGGTCAATACCCACCTCTCACACATACACCCCTCCCTGTATACCACAATCTACATATACACTGTCACTACAACATTTGGAGAATTAAAACGAGGAGTACTTGTAGCACCTTAGAGACTAATAAATTTATTTGGGCATAAGCTTTTGTGGGCTAAAACCCAGCTCATCAGATGTATGCAGCAGAAAATACGGTAGGAAGATATATATACACAGAGAACATGAAAAAATGGGTGTTGCCATACCAACTCTAACAAGACCAATCAATTAAGGTGCGCTATTATCAGCAGGAGAAAAAAAACCTTTTGTAGTGATAATCAGGATGGCCCATTTCAAACACTTGACAAGAAGGTGTGAGTAACAGTAGGGGAAAAATAGCATGGGGAAATAGTTATTACTTTGTGTAATGACCCATCCACTCCCAGTCTTTATTCAAGCCTAATTTAATGGTGTGCAGTTTGCAAATTAATTCCAATTCTGCAGTTTCTTGTTGGAGTCGATTTTTGAAGTTTTTTTGTTGGAGAATTGCAACTTTTAGGTCTGAAATTGAGCGACCAGGGAGGTTGAACTGTTCTCTGACTGGTCTTTGAATGTTGTAATTCTTGATGTCTGATTTGTGTCCATTTATTCTTTTTGCGTAAAGATTGTCTGGTTTGGCCAATGTACATGGCAGAGGGGCATTGTTGGCACATGATGGCATATATCACATTGGTAGATGTGCAGGAGAACGAGCCTCTTATGGTGTGCCTGATGTGATTAGGTCCTATGATGGTGTCCCTTAAATAGATACGTGGACAGAATTGGCAACGGGCTTTGTTGCAAGGATAGGTTCTTGGGTTAGTGTTTTTGTTGTGTGGTTGCTGGTAAGCATTTGCTTCAGGTTGGGGGGCTGCCTGTAAGTGAGGACTGGCCTGTCTCCAACAGCAAATCAGAAATGGAGCTTGGGACTATCCTTTGCTGTCTTTTGTTTAGCTAATATATAAAAGACTATTCCTGGTGCTAAATTTCGAAGATCAGCAAGGTTTTTCAGGTGATTCAGAGACAATTCATGTGAGTGGAAATATAAAAGTCCATAGAACATAGAACAACTGCAAACAATAGAAACTCAGAGGCTGTCAGTTGTAAGAATAAGTATTACATTCTGTAAAGGGAAAGAAAATGGTTTATGGTTGACTGATTTTTCTACTAAATCTGCAAATTACTTGTCACTTTATCCTTTTTAGAATTATATTCTTAATTTTCATTACTGCAATTGCAATTCACATGAGCACTCTTTAGGATTGCATGTTATGTGGATGTAGTTGTCCTAGTCAGTTTTGTTAATATGTCTTCTTGTAGCCGTCAATTATATTTTCTTTCCACCTAAGTTCTTCCCACAGTATCTCATGTAGATAGGAGAGACCAGAAACTTAAAATCAATGTAATACATTTGTATTGCAAAATCATGTATGAAAATGTCTCAGTTCTTGTGACTTATTTTAATATAAAATATCACAATTATAATCAGTGGTAAGAAACACTGTCTTCTCTGTGTTGCTAGCCAAACACGGTGCCCTTTTTACTTAGATAATGGCAAAGTCACTATGATTCATGCATTTGTGACCTCCAAGTCTGCCTATTGCAACATGCTGTATTTAGGGATGAAAACACTAGTCTTGGAAAAAAGCCATGTAGTTCATAATGCAGCAGCCTGTCTACTTGTCTCATCCCTGCAGTCCAAACACTACCTCAGCTCCCAACTGAACACAGATACAAATTCAAGTGTTTGCTCCTAATGTGGGCCCCGAGCAGCCCATAACCAATATGAGTTTACATATAAACATCATAATAAAAAAGCAAGAGCAAAGAACAAATGGTGATACGGCAGGATGTCCGTACATTTGGATTGAGGCACTGGAGGTGAAAAGAATGCAAGTTATATCAAAACAAATACTTCAACTATAAGTTCCTTTGGGGAGGGGATGTCTTTTAGTTTGTACAACACATAGCACGACCTTATCCTGCTCTACGGTTGGGTCCCACAATACAAATAAATAAATAAATAATACAATTCAAAGAATCACAAAGTACATGTAAGTGGGAGCAAGGTCATGTGACCAGCAAGTGCTAAGGTGGGCACTCAACGCACAAAAGGCTGGAATGTACCTGAACAGGTAAAAGAAGAATTTATCTGAGCAACTAGGAGAGTCAGGTGGGCCGGCCATTGTGAATTGGGCTGGTGCACTGGGTATTACCATATATTTAGGAAATCGGGGGCACAGTGAGATGCTCATAAACCATTTTTTGTGACTGTGGCACAGAAGGTACCGTTGCTGACAGTGACCTTTTCTTGCAGCAAGTCAGTTCACTGCTAGCCAACGGGAGGAGATCCATTACCAGTACTGATACCTCCTCTGCTTCTTGAGTCTGGAGATCTGCTGTCAAGGAAGTGAACTCACTGCAGTTCTGAGATGGTGTAGTGGGGCAGCTGCCCCACTCCTGCAGAACAGGGGTTGAAAGCAGCCTTGGAGAGGGCTGCAGCTGGGAAAAGGAGTGAAAGCACCTGAGTAAGTAGCTGACCACAGCAGCTGGCCATGATAAAAGGACTGGGGGCCAGAAGCTGAAGGAATCTCTCTCCAGCTTTGGAGGGAGAAGGACCTAGCTGATTGGAAGAAAAGGGTACCTGAAGTAGAACAGGGCTGGGGAAAGGCAAGAGGGGCTGGGGAGCTCCAGCCTGGCAACTCCCCAGGCTGCAGGCCTTCTTACAGGCCAAAGAAAGGTACGGGGGGCTGCAGAGGGGCAGCCTGTGGATAGGCAAAGGCAGCAGGTCCTACCCCCTTGCTGATGAGTGGCCATTACAGACTGCAGTTTGCCCCAGTGAGAGGGGGCTAGATGACGACTGGCAGTAGCCACTGAGGCAAGGTGGGGTTAGAGGGTTGGGGGTTCCCCTGAGAGGGGAGACCCAGCGTGTGAGGGCACTGCCAGGGGGCAGCACCCCAAGGAAAAGGAGCACAGGGGTCTGGGAAAGACATGGGGGCCTAAGGCAGGAGGGACATGGGCCAGCAGAGGGCGCGCCAAAGCTGGAGTTGAGCTGATGACCAGCAGGAGGCGCCGTGGCTGTGAGTCTTCGCTTCGCTACGGATGGCTTTATAAAATTATTTTGTTGTGATGCATTGTTTCCCACTGCAAGTATGGGCAAGGTTGTGTACAGCCACCAACAGTTAGTTTCAATGCATTTTTGTGCCCATTGTTTCCCTCTATATGCTTTTTTACACTAAAGGATCTTTCTTGTTCTATGACCTATCAATTGTTTAACAGAAATATTCCTACCAAAGGAGGATATAAAAAAGCTGATGCTTTGATAGGACCCTCTGTTTCTTCGTTTGTTTGGTTTTTAAAGCATTTTATCTTAAACATTTGCATCTGCACAAATGATTATTTTTATTTATTATATTTGTAACCCAAATAGGAGTCTGCATCAGAGGCGAAGAGTCTACAACATGCACCTTACACATTTTCATTAAAAACCTTTCCTTTTAAAAAATGTTTTAAATGCAGCACACAGGTTATACTAATACTAGAAGCATCAGTATTAGTTTAGAAATGGATTCATTATATTGAAATAGTTGCTTATCTGTTCAGTACAGAGACATGCTTACTAAGGCAATTTCCTTTCATCATACATTATGTACAAAAATTCATCCATCCCTGATTTGAATACTAAGTTATTCAAAAGGGCTAAGCACAGCTCTCCTTGACTTCATTAGTTGTTTTAGATGTTCGTTACCTCATTATAAGATCACTTACTTAGGTACCTAACTATGGACGTAAGTGCCTAAACTTTAAGTAGCCAAGTTTTAAAACACTGGCTATAACAACATCCATCATTTCAAAACACAGAAACACAAACATTCACTGGGTTCTTGCGCATACTTAATTTGTGTACAAACACCAATACAAATAACTTTTTCATAAACATGAAAAAAGAAGATTTGACATGATTGATGTCTTGTAGAAAATAACTGGCTCATTAGCCTAAATTATAGCAGCCTGGTTACATTATAAAGAACAAATAAAAGAACAGATATAAACTTTGGGCACACATTGTTTTAGCAGATATTAACCAGAATACTGCAATTATTCCTTTGGCAGAACTGACATACGTGGAATAGCACAATAAGGGCATTAAAACAGAAATAATAATGAAAAACATACAATCTGATGGAGAGACATAGAACACAAGAGCGGGTCAGAGGAATCTGTCTGAGAAATGAGCACCTAAAAATGATTAAATAGAAGAGAAAAATGATAGACACAATATTATTAGTGTAATGGATGCACAATAAAGACCAGTTCTGATAGGCTATAGGTTGTTATTTTATCACTTATCATATGACCATCCTGAGAAGATGGCTTTGCATTTAAATTTGGACTAAAGACCACAGGCAGTAAGAAGTGAGATAGCCTTTCCATAATTAAGGTTGCAACAGAGTTTCCACTATAAGCCCAATTTTGGATCTTTCTCGAAAATCCACAAATATTTGGAATTGATGAAATAGGTCCAGAGTGGAGGTAGAACGTAGAAAAGATAACCAACTTAAGTCTGAGCTACCACTTTTGAAATAGAAGAATGCCAGCAGGCATGATTGTATACATAACAAAACAAAAGTAGGAAGCAACTAATGTAATATCAACCTATGAAATATTTTAATTACAGTAAAAAGAAAATGAGTACTTGTGGCACCTTAGAGACTAACCAATTTATTTGAGCATAAGCTTTCGTGAGCTACAACTCACTTCATCGGATGCATTCAGTGGTTAACTGCAATAAAAAAATGCATGAGTCAGGCAAATGACTGGCTCATGTTACTAGATCAGATCATTCACAGAACAAGGTGGGGTAACTGTCAGCAAAGATGTCTTCATTAAAAAAATATGCGGAAATGTTTTTTCTCCCTTCAGTATTTCAGTGTGAACGTAGTCAATTTTGTTTACTTTTGTCATAAAGCACAGCATGGGTTGTTTGAAATCATGCAAGACAGAGCATTTCAGTAAGAAGCTCCATAAAACAAAAATTCTGAAATTCACCCATCTCTACAGTCCCTCTCCTCAAAAAATGTAGCTGATCCTAGCAAAACAGAAATCATGCAGTTACACATAGAACCTCCTGGACAAGCTGAAAAGCAGTAAGAAACTGTCTGGAAAAAGAGCTCCCATCTGCCTCCAAAAGATATGGCTAATTTTTGTAATGCGCCTCCCCTAGTAGCCAAGCTGTTGTAGCAAGAGCTGCCTGTTGCTCTTTTCCCCTCCCCAACAGGCTTTGGTAGTTGCCTCTTAGCTGTGCAGGGAAAGGAAGTTGGTACTGAGCAGGTGCCTGGCTGGCTTCACCAAAGGAACCTTTGGGCCTTCTCAGGCTCTGCTTCATGAATCTTCTGGTCAGTTTTGCCCCAAATGGTAGCAGGAAGGCACAGACAACCCAAAGAAAGGACTTGAAGAGGAGGAAAGAAAAGAGATGGAAGGGGCGGCGGGGGAGGAGGGAGTAGAAAGATCTGCAATGGGAGTTGAAGAAGGAAGACACATGCACTGACATTTCTATCTTCTGATTCCCTCTGTGGGAATGGAAGACTCAAGATGCAGTTGCAATGCCATTTTTACTTTTTGGACTCACAGGAAGCACTCACAGGTCTGTTCTGGCTCTGTATGCAGAAACACTGATAATAGGTAGTGGGCAGCCAGAGGAGTGGCGGGTGCATGCCCTGTGGGTTTGTACACAAAGAAGTAGTTGCTGCATGAAGTGGATCCATGCCAGCCATAGCACTTTAGGGCTAGAAATTCTATTTCTTATGCCTTTGTGCATTTATTTGAGCACAAAGCCCATTTTCTCAGGCTCTGACCTCTGCTCAATGAATTGGCCCCAAGATTCCAAATGTAAGCAGAGTGTGAATGAGTTCTCCCCTGATAGTTAGCTGGGGGGCCGGGGGGAGACTTCAGGAGCAAACTGTATTTACAGGAACACACCTACTCTGGCTAAGTATTCAGCAGATAGAGAGCAGTGTTGCTCAAAGTGATCAACTTTGGCTAGTGTTGGATTACAAATCACTTTAGTACTGAATGCAGCGGTAGTGAAATGTTATCAATGTTGCTGTCTTTTTGGTATGAATAAAGGGGAGAAGAACTGTGCTTAACCTGTCCCAAATGAGGGGGTCACCCTCAGCTGAAAGGGGCTTGAATGCCAGACCCCCTGTGAAAGTAAGAGGGGTGGGGCAGGTATCCCAGCCAGAAGGAATGGACTCTCCCTAAGAGTCCCTGGTTTGGTTTAACCTGTTCCTTCCCACTGTTCAAACATAGAGCTAAATAGGCTCCATTATGAATCTTTTGTTATTTTAAGTGCTCAAAACAAGTGACAATCACTTGTGGTGGGACAGCATTTCCACACAGTCTAAGAGCTGAAAATCACAGAGAGCTGGGTGGAACCTCAAAAGACTGACCTGCAGAGGTCACAGCAGAGAGGCAGGCGGCAGCAGGTGACTAACGAGTGGAACGAGCAGTTAGCAGGGCAGCCAGCGGAGAGGAACCACGGCTGGCGGGGTGGCCAGTTAGAGAAAGTGCTCAGATGGCGGAGCAAGCAAGGTGCCTTCTTCCCCAGGTGGGAGGTGAACTCACAGAGATTCACATCTGAACCCTGTGTCCTCACTAACCAGGGACAACGGCTGTGAATGGGGTATGGTGAGGGAGCAGAGAGGGGCACAGAAAAGAAACTTTTGGTTGTAGAACTCAAGAACATGAGGCAGAAGGCACTGCCCCACACACTCATAGGGTGACCAGATATCCTGATATTTGGGGCTTTGTCTTACATAGGTGCCAATTACTCCTCACCCTCTCCCGATTTTTCACCCTTGCTATCTAGTCACCCTACACACTCTGCAGTGGGCATCCAGCACACAGTTTTATGATTATGAATCCTCCTTGTGGCATTTTCTTTAATTAATGTCTGGTGACTTCCCTCCTTTCATTAAAAGCTTCATTTCTACAGTCAGACTCTGTGCTTGCGAGTGGGGAAGTATTGCCTCTCAGAAGTGCCCAGGGTGGTGTGCAATTTTCCCAAGTGACTGGATGGGGGCTCAAGCAAGGTCTGCGTTGTATTGTTGAAAAGGAACTCTTAGACATTGAACCCAGCCCTGGTTGCTGCTGGCTCCACGTGGCAAAAGGGTTACACAAAAAAGACAAAAGCAGACAGCATTCAAAGAATGGCAAAAGCAGCAGCAGCAAGAGATATGGAAACAACGGCAGCAAATGCAAAACAGCTACATTAGGTATTGTATCTTATCTATTTCTCCCGATAACACCTGAAGAGAGAACAATTGACCCTGAAGGCTTCTGAACAGAAATTTTCCAGTTGAGGCATCTCTTTCACCTATTAGTTTGTGACTTATGCAGCTGCATTGCAAGAATCACACAAATCATTCACATAAGGGTTAATGATATAGTTCCTGCATATTTAGAGAGAGTGCATCAATGATCAGCTTTGCTGATTCTGAGTCGCTTCACAACTCTCTGCCACTGCAGGTTCAATGAAAGCCAAGAGTTAAGCCAAACATGAGCAGTGATTCACCAGGTGCTGTTGATGCTGCTTCAAAAGAAAGGGATTTTTAATAAAGAAATTGAAGGTGGCTTAAATTCAGTAATGTTGATTAACTCCTATTTTTATTTATTTATTTATATACACAGATACATACATACACACAAACACACTGTACATATATATATAGGGTGTATAAATAGTGACAGGGTTGGGCCAGATGGCTACAGGAGAGTGATAGAACGCAGATGTATTAGCCCCAGGTTAAGTAGGTTCGTTTTCCATGGGTAAGGTAACAGGGAAGGTTTTTTTTTTTTTTTGAAACAGAAAAGAAATTTATTTGTAACACTTACAAAGAATTACCAAAGGAAACAAAACAAACTATGCATCAAAACAACGCAAACAGAAGGTATAACACAGCAGCTTTCAGGAGGGAGAACTGTTCAGGCTAGCCTGGGCCCAGAGCGGGGGGGCTTCCTCGACACTCGTGGTCTTCCACCCCCTCGAGTTACCTAGTGCCGCGCCCAGTGTCACTGATTATCCCTCCCCTGAGAGTGCCCAGCAAGATGGGCATGGCTGTGGGGGGCGGTTTAGGGGTGGGGGGGGTAGACACGCATGTATTTTAGGAACCCTCCTAGATGACAGGAATGATGGTATCCACAGCAGCAACGGGTCAGACGGAGGGGCAGACGGAGGGAACCGGACGGGGTCACCGAGCAGAGAACCCCGGACAGCGCCCACCGTTCCTCGAAGGCGTCAAGGGAGTCGATGGATGCCACGCAGAGGAACTCCGCCCGGATATGTGAATGTACTGAGGATCGGAAAAAGGCTCTACAATCGCAGGACGCTTCATGGGCCAACCTCCCCACTCCGGTTTTATAAATGGCTGTTTTAGCCAAGGCTAGGAGGAGGTTAACCAACAGGTCTCGCGATTTTGTGGGGACACGGATGGGGAGTGTATAGATAAAAAGGTGAGGGGAGAAATGAAGCCAAAAGCGCAATAAAATCTTTGTGAGGAGCCGGAAAAGGGGCTGCAATCTGGCACACTCTAAATATACGTGCGCCAGAGTTTCCCTCACATTACAAAAAGGGCAAGTATCCGGGATGGGGGTAAAATGTGTCAGAAACACGCCCGTGCTCACAGCTCTGTGAAGGAGCCGCCAACTGATGTCCCCGAAAGGCCTCGGAACCAAGGTGTAATACAGGCTGGCCCATCGAGGTTGCTCACCCTCCAAGGGTGGCAGGAGGTCCCGCCACTTTGTATCGGGGCGGGACACCAGGGTGTGGGCGTGAAGGGTGTGAAGCGTAAGTGTATATAAGTATTTCCGTGATGCAATTTGAAAGCTAACCGGCTGCAGTACATGCAGCCGGCTTGCAGTGAAAGGGTGAGGGGTTTGTTGGGATCTACGGGGTAGGGGCCCGATGGAAATGTCCGGCGGGCCTGGGGTAAGGGATGGGCGGGGTGCGCCCTCGCACTAGGCTCGGTTAACATAAGCCCGAGCAGCGGGGGTCAAGGCGGCCTTCACCTCCTGAAGTACGCGCCGGGGGGTACGGAGGCTGGAGAGCCCCATGCGCCGAGCGAGCGTCAGGGGATCCAGGCAGTCTCTCCGGTCGTAGTCCAGGAGGTCTCCGACCCTCGTGACTTCCGCCAGGACCAACCTCTGGCGCACCGAGCGGGACTCTGCCACCTGCACACGGAGCTGGGGGTTGTGTAGCAGGGGCTCCGTGAGGAGATCTGCTCCCACGGTGGCCGCCACAGACCTGGTTGTTAGAAACAGTTTCCAGGTACGGAGGAGGTCCTGGTAGAAGACCGGCAGCCCGGAGAGGTCTCGCGGAAAACCCCTCAGAGAAAGATAAAAGAGCTGCCGGTCATATCGAAGCCCTTGGAAGCGGCGCAGGAAGGCGTGCGCCAGTATGCTCCACGCCGAACTACATGCACTATAAAAGAGCCTCTGCAGGGCCTGGAGGCGGAAAACGCGGACCTGAGTGTACAGACACTTCAGGCCCTGCCCTCCTTCCTTCAGGGGTAGATGAAGAACTCCAACAGGGGCCCAGTGCATTCCTGACCAGAAGAACTCTAGAATCAATCTCCGGAGGTGGGTCAGGAAACCCGGGGACGGGGCCAGGGTGTTGAGCCGGTACCAGAGCGTGGACAGGACTAGTTGGTTAAGCACCAGTGCTCTCCCTCAGAGGGAGAGACATCGGAGTAGCCTCGTCCATCTCCGGATCCGCTCTATCA
Organism: Lepidochelys olivacea; assembly: GCF_965140295.1. Taxonomy (NCBI): domain Eukaryota; kingdom Metazoa; phylum Chordata; order Testudines; family Cheloniidae; genus Lepidochelys; species Lepidochelys olivacea. Next base: position 68,017,347 of record NC_140418.1, on the reverse strand, counting down.
CCCCGCCCTCTAAATTTTGCCAGTTCTCCGGCGGGGAAGGGTGCGTGGCGGAAAGGTAAATGCCGAGATAGAGCAGTGGACCCGCACTCCACCGGATGGTCTGAAGTGCGGGTGGGATGGAGCCCACCTGCCGCCAGTCCCCTACCACCAAGCCAGAGCTCTTGACCCAGTTGACTCGGGTGGAGGAGGCTGCTGAATAGATGGCTTGGCATGCCTCCACTCGCGCCAAGTCGCCCGGGTCCTGGACCACAAGGAGTATGTCATCGGCGTACGCCGACAGGACCAGCCGCAGCTCCGGCTCCCGCAGCACCAACCCTGTCATCCTCCTGCGGAGGAGACAGAGGAAAGGCTCGATCGCCAGAGCGTACAACTGGCCCGAGAGGGGGCACCCCTGCCGCACTCCTCGCCCGAAGCTGACCGGTTCAGTCAGGGTCCAGTTGAGCCTAACCAAACACTCCGTGGAGGCATACAGTACCCGGAGAAAACTCACAAACTGAGGTCCGAATCCAAATGCCTGCAGAGTGCTCAGGAGGTACCCATGGTCTACTCTATCGAACGCCTTCTCCTGATCAAGAGACAGGAGGGCGAACAACAGACCATCTCTCCGCCCGAGTTCCAAAAGGTCTCGGACTAGAAAGAGGTTGTCAAAAATGCTGTGACCCGGGACAGTATAGGTCTGGTCTGGGTGGATCACGTCCGCCATCACGGACCCTAGCCGCAGTGAGATTGCTTTCGCTACGATTTTGTAATCCGTGCTAAGGAGTGAGACGGGACGACAGTTTCGTAGATCGCGGAGGTCCCCCTTCTTCGGCAGCAAAGCGAGCACCAATCGCCTGCACGACAGAGGGAGGACCCCGCTCTGCAAGGACTCAGCCCAGACAGTGACTAGGTCTGGGCCGAGGATGTCCCAGAACGTGTGGTAAAATTCCACAGTCAGCCCGTCCATGCCCGGAGATTTATTGGTGGGCATGCGACGGAGGGCTTCCGAGAACTCGGCCAGGGTGAGAGGCAGCTCTAGTCGGTCTCGGTCACCCACACTAACCGTGCGGAGTTCCTCCCAGAGCACCCTGCAAGCGCCAGGATCGGTCGGGTCCGGGGAGAAAAGGCTTGTATAGAAGTCACGGGCTCTCCCACACATCTCCTCCGGATCCGTGAGGGGGGTGCCGTCTTCCGCAAGAAGGCAGGTGACGTGTTTCTTGGCCCCCCTCGTTTTCTCCAGGGCATAGAAGAAGCGGGAGCCGCGGTCCATCTACCGAAGGAGGCGGATGCGGGACCGAACAAAGGCACCTCGGGCCCGGTGGTCCTCAAGGGCCCGGAGCTCCTCCCGCTTCTCCCGGCACGCTCCGCAGAGGGACGGGTCCTCGGGATCGGTGGCCAGGCGCCTCTCCATCTCTAAGACCTCCCGTTCCAACTGCTCTATCGCCGCATTTTGCCGTCGGCTGGTGCCCCGAGTGTAGTCATGGCAGAAGAGCTTGGCGCGCACCTTCCCGAGATCCCACCATCGCCGCACCGAGGGAAAGGCACGCCACTGCTCTCGCCAGGCCAGCCAAAACTCCCGGAAGGACATCACAAAGCTCTCGTCCTCCAACAGGCTGTTATTAAAGTGCCAATAGGCCGGCCCCGGTCTCTCTGCACGCAGGGAGACCATTACAGTGATTAAATGATGATCGGAGAATGGGGCCGGCCGAATGGCGGAGGAGTGTGCCTGTGAAAGATGGAAACAGGATAAGTAAATACGGTCCAACCGAGAGTGGTGTGACCGATGGGCCTCCACCCGGACAAAGGTGAACGTGGAGGTGTCATCTGGGTGATGGTTACGCCAGACGTCCACTAGGGAGTGATGGTCAACTATCCATTGGAGAATATTCGCAGCGGCCGGACTCGGTTCGGCCCCTGAGCGGTCCCGTTACTCGAGGGTGGTGTTAAAGTCCCCTCCCAGGACCAGGCACTCGTGCGAATCCAGGGTGCCGAGAAAGTCGGACACCTGCTGATAAAATTGTGGCCGCCTGGAGCTCATTTGCGGGGCATAGATGTTAACAAGATTAACCACGAGCCCTTCCATACGGACTCGAGGGTGCAGCAGGTGGCCCAGCATGGCCTCGTTGACCCCTAGCACCTCAGGCCGTAGGTTGGGGGAGAACAGGGTCGCCACTCCAGCTTGCCAGGTCGCTAAGTGGCTAAAGTATACCCCGTCCCCCCACTCCAGCTGCCACCTGTCCTCAGCGGCCGGGTCTGTATGGGTGTCCTGCAGGAAAACTACAGAGTACCTCCCTTCCCGAAGGTAAGAGAGCACCTGGGACCTGCAGAGAGCCATCCTACAGCCCCGGGTATTCAGGGTCGCAATAATAAGAGGCGTCGTGCGGAGGGCTGGGGGGGTGGGGGCCTCGTATTGGCGGGGGGGTTCAGGGCCCCCGGCGGGTTGCACAGCAACCCATGACCCATCCCGTGGGTGAGTAGATCGCGTCGGAAGCTGCGGGCTCGCTCGTAGGCCGCAGCACCGCGCCTTCCTTGCCCCCTGCCCTCCTTTATAAGGGCCCTTGTGGCCTGGAGGATTTGATCAAAGTCCCCCCATAGCTGAAGAGCCAGCTGTGCCCTATCGCGGGCGCCACGGGTGTGCTCTAGGAACTTCCGTAGCACATGCCGCAGTTCATGGGGGAGTGGGGTTACAATTCCCGAGGTGTTCCCTGATGGGCCTCTTAATACAGCCTCGTGGTCCACTAAGGCAGGTAGACAGGGTGCGGACCACCAACGGGGCGTCTGACAGGCTGGGGTTATTAAATTCATTTCACGCCTTGGGGTGGAGGGGGATGGCAGGGGAAAAATTGCCACTCCTAATGGGTCGCGGCTAGAAAGTGCAAAGACTGCTCCCTGGGGGGAATCTGCAAAAGGCGGAAAGGAAATAACCCCAGGGGCAGCATTAACATTGCAGGAGGAGGGACCTTGGGCAGGGGCAGGGGTGGGGGCAGGGGCAGGGGTAATGCTCTGGGGTGCAGGAGGCAAGCAGCTAAAGGAAAGTGCCTCCTGAGCAGAGTCAAGGGTTAAGGAGTAAGGGAGGGGGTTCCCAATAATGCTAGACGCTGGCTCCATGGTGGTCTTAGCGGCCATGGCATCAGGTGGTGGACCACCTTCTGCAGGGTGCTCACCCAGGAAGGGAATTAGGGGCAGGGAGCATGGGGAAAGGGAGGCTGGGGTAAGGCTGCCCAGCTCGAGGCCAGCCGGCAGCAGATCATCCCCTCCCTGGGTGACCGGGGTCAAATCTAGGGCCTCAATCTCCACATACACGGGGGAGAGGCCAACTCCTGCCACCCCGGGGGCCTCTCCTCTAGGGCCCGCCTCAACGGTCGCCTCGGGGTCCGCGGGGGGTTCGGGTAGCATCCAGGCAGAAGGGGCGTCCTCAGAAGTCTCAGAGGGGAGGGTCTCCCGTGGAGGGGGGATTCTGCCCTCCAATGCCAGTCCGTCTTCCCCTCCCGACACCAGCGGATGGATCTCGCTCGTGGCCGCGGTGGGAGGCTCGATAGAAGTGCCTCCTTTCCTGGTCTTCCAGGGGGCTTCCGCGTCAGGTGGATGCAGCGGAGCTCGAGCCTTCTGCTTGCCTCGCTTCCCCTGGACTAGGGTCCAGCCCTCCATAGCGTCATCTGGGGGCTGGTTAGCAGGGGTCGTGTCGGGGGGCGGAGGCGATGCTTTAGGGGTTTGGGGAGGTAGCGGTGAGGCAACATGAGGGGCGGGGGCTTCTCCTTGGGGAGGGCCCTCTCCTATACCCGATAATATCCTTGCCACACCCTCCTCCATGGGCTCAGTTGGGTTGGTACTAGCAAGGGTGGAACTCCCTTGCTCGCCCGGGCGTTGTAGGGAAGGTATCTCTTGGGCCCGGACGGGAGCAGCGATGGGTCGAGTAGGAGGAGGGTTGGTTTCAGGTGCTGGGCAGCCAGAGGCGTCGGCAGCGACGGGGCCGATGTCCTGCCGGGTCTCGGGGGTTTCGGGTGCCCCTCCCCCCCGGGCCAAAGGGCAGTCTCTGCGGACATGCCCCGCTGAACGGCAGAGGTAGCACCGGGCCTCTCCGGTAGAATAAAAGACCCGATAGTGGGCTCCTTGGTAGGGGACTAGAAAGGACCCCTCAAGTGCCTCTTCGTCACGCGCCCCTGCCGGTGGTAGAAGCTGCACTTGCCGGCTGAATGAAAAAATGTGACGGAGGGTGGGGTCCTTGCAGCCCAACGGGAGAGGGCTGATGACAGAGACAAGTTTCCCCAGGGTGGAAAGAGCGGGTAACAGGGCAGCATTGGGTAAGAAGGGAGGAACGGAGGTAAGGACGAGGCGAACGCCCAGGTCTTCTAACGGTTCTAGGGGGACAAACACCCCCCCCCCACTGTCAGGCCCCTCTCTACCGCCTCCTGGGCGGCATCCTCCGAGGCTAACAAGAAAACGACCTTCCCACACATCTTGGAGGCTGCCACAATAGCCGTGGGTCCTACCACCTTCGCCAATGCCTGCACGTATGTCTCCACGTGGGGCGATGCGGGCACCAGGAGGCAACGGACGCCGTGCTTCCTGGTCAAGGCGGGGAAAGGGCCTCGGCCGCTGGTGATGGTGGTGGAGGCGGGGGGGGCGAGATGACGAGGTGGCAGGCAGGGGGGAGCCCGCTGCCGCCCGGGCATACGTCCTGGGGGCCGGGGGAGGGACAATCGCAGAGCTGGTGGAGGGAAACGCAGGGAGGGGCGCCACGGTTGATGATGAGGCCACAGCGGTGGGGGCAGCCCCTGCCATGGAGGGCTCAGTGGTTTTAGCGGGGCCCTTTCCTTTCCACCCACCCTGGCCCTTCCGGCGAACCAGGTGGGGTTTCCTAGAATCTGGGTGGACGGTGGGTGCAGCAGCAGCAGCAATCACCCTGGTGCCTCCTGCTACCGGTGCCCCAGCAGGGGGGGTGGCAAGTATCTTGACAATAGTGGTCGGGGGGGGACCTTGGGGGTCGGGCAGGGGTGGTGGTGGGGGAGGGACAACTAATTTTGTTGAAGCAGTCTCGCCCCTCTCGTTCCCCGCCATTGTGAGCAGGGAGAGAAAGGGAGACACCGGAAGGAGGAGGGGGAAGGGGAAAAGCGGAATAGCCCCTCCTTCCGCTAGGCTGCGGGCGAGGAGAAGGGGGGGGAATGCCGAGGGAATTAGACTGGGGGAGGGGGATAAAAAACAAAATCGGGGTCCGGTAATAGGGGCAAGTTGTGGGATAAGCAATCCGGGGTGAGGGGGTGCAGACCCACACACGTTTGTCCAAAGAGTCTCGGTTGGTCGGCTGTTATGTCCGGTCCGGAAGGCAAAGTTCAAAGGGAACAGCTGGATCCGAAGGGAGATGGCAGGTTGCCAGCAGGGACAGACGGCGGGGGGGCCGTGACAGTTGTAATAACAATGGGGGGGTAGGGGCACCGATGGATCGGGGGTGGGGGCTCCACACCACACCCCCTGTGCCGCCACAAACGCAAGTAATCACAGTCAAACTCCCCCCCACGAGAGTATAATTCAGAAAATTACTCAGTCTTACGGCCCCGTCACGATGATTTATAGCTCTCCTGAATTATTTCTTCTGTCTGCTGAAATCTTCTTCTCCGGCTGTGTTGGCTGTGTTCCAAGGCTTCCGGCATGTTAAGAATGTTGTAAAGTCCGAGCTGCTGGCAAAACAGCTGGGTCTGGGGGTTCCACTCCCCCCTCCGGACAGCAAATCGGCAATCTTCCCCCCCCTCCTCCGGGGGCTCAGCTGAGGCAAGTAGCTGCGCCTGAAAGCAGGCGTGGGGGGGCAGGTGCTGGCAAGCTAAGGGACGAAGCACGTAGATGGGAAAAAAACACAAAAAATTTAAAAAAAAAAAAAAAGTGTCTGGCCCGGTCGGGGTGGGGACTAAGGCAGGTGCAAAAAGTAAGAAAAATCCGGGCTAGGGGGCTTTAGGAAAGAATAGAAAGCAGATAGCTGAGGAGCAAGCAAAAGACGTTCCGTTTCCCAACAGGGACGGTTTTTTTTTTTTTTTTTTTTTTTAAAACAAAAAGAAAGTTTATTGGTAACGCTTACAGAATTACCAAAGGAAACAAAACAACTATGCAACAAAACAACGCAATCAGAAGGTATAACACAGCAGCTTTCAGGAGGGAGAAGTGTTCAGGCTAGCCTGGGCCCAGAGCGGGGGGGCTTCCTCGACACTCGTGGTCTTCCACCCTCCTGAGTTACCTGGTGGCCTAGAGCGGGGGGGCTTCCTCGACACTCGTGGTCTTCCACCCCCTCGAGTTACCCAGTGCCGCGCCCAGTGTCACCGATCCTCCCTCTCCTGAGAGTGCCCGGTAAGATGGGCACGGCTGCGGGGTGGGCGGTTTAGGGAGGGGGGGGTAGACACCCATGTATTATAGGACCCCTCCTAGATGACAGGAATGATGGTATCCACAGCGGCAATGGCTGGGGCTGGCGTCTCTCGCTCTTCCCCTCAATCAAAGGGTCAGACGGAGGGAACCGGACGGGGTCACCGAGCAGAGAACCCCAGACAGCGCCCACCGCTCCTCGAAGGCTTCAAGGGAGTCGGTGGACGCCGCCCAGAGGAACTCCGCTCGGATACGTGAGTGTACTGAGGATCGGAAAACGGCCCCACAATCGCAGGACGTTTCATGGGCCAACCTCCTCTCTCTGGTTTTGTAAATGGCTGTTTTAGCCAAAGCTAGGAGGAGGTTGACCAGAAGATCCCGCGACTTTGTGGGGCCACGAATGGGAAGTGTATAGATAAAAAGGTGGGGGGAAAAATGAAGCCAGAAGCGTAATAAAATATTTGTGAGGAGCCGGAAAAGGGGCTGCAATCTGGCGCACTCTAAATACACGTGCACCAGGGTTTCCCTCACATTACAAAAAGGACAAGTGTCCGGAATGGGGGTAAACCGTGTCAAAAACACGCCCGTGCTCACAGCTCCGTGAAGGAGCCGCCAACTGATGTCCCCGACGGGCCTTGGGACCAGGGTGGAATACAGGCTGGCCCACCGAGGTTGCTCACCCTCCAAAGGTGGCAGGAGATCCCGCCACTTTGTATCGGGGCGGGACACCAGGGTGTGGGCGTGAAGGGTGTGAAGCGTAAGTGTATATAAATATTTCCGTGAAGCAATTTGAAAGCTAACCGGCTGCAGTTCGTGCAGCCGGCTTGCAGTGAAAGGGTGAGGGGTGTGTTGGAATCTATGGGGTGGGGGCCCGATGGAAAGGTCCGGCGGGCCTGGGGTAAGGGATGGGCGGGGTGTGCCCTCGCACAAGGCTCGGCTAACATAAGCCCGAGCAGCGGGGGTCAAGGCGGCCTTCACCTCCTGAAGTACGCGCCGGGGGGTACGGAGGCTGGAGAGCCCCATGCGCCGAGCGAGCATCAGGGGATCCAGCCAGTCTCTCCGGTCGTAGTCCAGGAGGTCTCCGCCCTCGTAACTTCCGCCAGGACCAACCTCTGGCGCACCGAGCGGGACTCCGCCACCTGCACACGGAGCTGGAGGTTGTGTAGCAGGGGCTCCGTGAGGAGATCTGCCCCCACGGTGGCCGCCACGGACCTGGTTGTTAGAAACAATTTCCAGGTCCGGAGGAGGTCCTGGTAGAAGACCGGCAGCCCGGAGAGGTCTCGCGGAAAACCCCTCGGAGAAAGATAAAAGAGCTGCCGGTCATATCGAAACCCTTGGAAACGGCGCAGGAAGGCGTGCGCCAGTATGCTCCACGCCGAACTACTTGCACTATAAAAGAGCCTCTGCAGGGCCTGGAGGCGGAAGACGCGGACCTGAGTGTACAGACACTTCAGGCCCTGCCCTCCTTCCTTCAGGGGTAGATGAAGAACTCCAACAGGGGCCCAGTGCGTTCCTGACCAAAAGAACTCTAGAATCAATCTCCGGAGATGGGTCAGGAAACCCGGGGCCGGGGCCAGGGTGTTGAGCCGGTACCAGAGCGTGGACAGGACTAGTTGGTTAAGCACCAGTGCTCTCCCTCGGAGGGAGAGACATCGAAGAAGCCTCGTCCATCTCCGGATCCGCTCTATCACCCCGCCCTCTAAATTTTGCCAGTTCTCCGGCGGGGAAGGATGCGTGGCGGAAAGGTAAACGCCGAGATAGAGCAGTGGACCCGCACTCCACCGGATGGTCTGAAGTGCGGGTGGGAGGGAGCTCACCTGCCGCCAGTCCCCCACCGCCAAGCCAGAGCTCTTGACCCAGTTGACTCGGGCGGAGGAGGCTGCCGAATAGATGGCTTGGCATGCCTCCACTCGCGCCAAGTCGCCCGGGTCCTGGACCACGAGAAGTACGTCATCGGCGTACGCCGACAGGACCAGCCGCAGCTCCGGCTCCCGCAGCACCAACCCTGTCATCCTCCTGCGGAGGAGACAGAGGAAAGGCTCGATCGCCAGAGCATACAACTGGCCCGAGAGGGGGCACCCCTGCCGCACTCCTCGCCCGAAGCTGACCGGTTCAGTCAGGGTCCAGTTGAGCCTAACCAAACACTCCGCGGAGGCATACAGCACCCGGAGAAAACTCACAAACCGAGGTCCAAATCCAAACGCCTGCAGAGTGCTCAGGAGGTACCCATGGTCTACTCTATCAAACGCCTTCTCCTGATCAAGAGACAGGAGGGCGAACGATAGACCATCTCTCCGCCCGAGTTCCAAAAGGTCTCGGACGAGAAAGAGGTTGTCGAAAATGCTGCGACCCGGGACAGTATAGGTCTGGTCTGGGTGGACCACGTCCGCCATCACGGACCCCAGCCGCAGCGAGATTGCTTTCGCTACGATTTTGTAATCCGTGCTAAGGAGTGAGACGGGACGCCAGTTTCGTAGATCGCGGAGGTCCCCCTTCTTTGGCAGCAAAGCAAGCACCGCTCGCCTGCATGACAGAGGGAGGACCCCGCTCTGCAAGGACTCAGCCCAGACGGTGACTAGGTCTGGGCCGAGAATGTCCCAGAACGCGCGGTAAAACTCCACGGTCAGCCCGTCCATGCCCGGAGATTTATTGGTGGGCATGCGACGGAGGGCTTCCGAGAACTCGGCCAGGGTGAGAGGCAGCTCTAGTCGGTCTCGGTCGCCCACGCTGACCGTGGGGAGTTCCTCCCAGAGCACCTCGCAAGCGTCAGGATCGGTCGGGTCCGGGGAGAAAAGGCTTGTGTAGAAGTCACGGGCCCTCCCACACATCTCCTCCGGACCCGTGAGGGGGGTGCCGTCTTCCGCAAGAAGGCAGGTGACGTGTTTCTTGGCCCCCCTCGTTTTCTCCAGGGCATAGAAGAAGCGGGAGCCGCGGTCCATCTCCCGAAGGAGGCGGATGCGGGATCGAACAAAGGCACCTCGGGCCCGGTGGTCCTCAAGGGCCCGGAGCTCCTCCCGCTTCTCCCGGCACGCTCCGCAGAGGGACGGGTCCTCGGGATCGGCGGCCAGGCGCCTCTCCATCTCTAAGACCTCCCATTCCAGCTGCTCTATTGCCGCATTTCGCCGTCGGCTGGTGCCCCGAGTGTAGTCACGGCAGAAGAGCTTGGCGCGCACCTTCCCGAGATCCCACCATCGCCGCACCGAGGGAAAGGCACGCCACTGCTCTCGCCAGGCCAACCAAAACTCCCGGAAGGACATCACAAAGCTCTCGTCCTCCAACAGGCTGTTATTAAAGTGCCAATAGGCCGGCCCCGGTCTCTCTGCACGGAGGGAAACCGTTACAGCGACTAAATGATGATCGGAGAATGGGGCCGGCCGAATGGCGGAGGAGTGGGCCTGTGAAAGATGGAAACGGGATAAGTAAATACGGTCCAACCGAGAGTGGTGTGACCGATGGGCCTCCACCCGGACAAAGGTAAACGTGGAGGTGTCATCTGGGTGATGGTCACGCCAGACGTCCACTAGGGAATGATGGTCAACTATCCCTTGGAGAATATTCGCAGCGGCCGGACTCGGTTCGGCCCCTGAGCGGTCCCGTTCCTCGAGGGTGGTGTTAAAGTCCCCTCCCAGGACCAGGCACTCGTGCGAATCCAGGGTGCCGAGAAAGTCGGACACCTGCTGATAAAATTGTGGCCGCCTGGAGCTCATTTGCGGGGCATAGATGTTAACAAAATTAACCACGAGCCCCTCCATACGGACTCGAAGGTGCAGCACGTGGCCCGGCACGGCCTCATTGACCCCTAGCACCTCAGGCCGTAGGTTGGGGGAGAATAGGGTTGCCACTCCAGCCTGCCAGGTCGCAAAGTGGCTAAAGTATACCCCGTCCCCCCACTCCAGCCGCCACCTGTCCTCGGCGGCCGGGTCTGTATGGGTCTCCTGCAGGAAAACTACAGAGTACCTCCCCTCCCGAAGGTAAGAGAGCACCTGGGACCTGCGGAGAGTCATCCTACAGCCCCTGGTATTCAGGGTCGCAATAATAAGAGGCATCATACGGAGGGCTGGGGGGGTGGGGGTCTTGTATTGGCGGGGGGGTTCAGGGCCCCCGGCGGGTTGCGCAGCAACCCATGACCCATCCCGTGGGTGAGTAGATCGCTTCGGAAGCTGCGGGCTCGCTCGTAGGCCGCAGCACCGCGCTTTCCTTGCCCCCTGCCCTCCTTCATAAGGGCCTTTGTGGCCTGGAGGAGTTGATCAAAGTCCCCCCATAGCCGAAGAGCCAGCTGTGCCCTATTGCGGGCGCCACGGGAGTGCTCTAGGAACTTCCGTAGCGCATGCCGCAGCTCATGGGGGGGTGGGGTTACAATTCCCGAGGTATTCCCTAATGGGCCTCTTAATACAGCCTCGTGGTCCGCTAAGGCAGGTAGACAGGGTGCGGACCACCGACGGGGCGTCTGACAGGCTGGGGTTATTAAATTCATTTCACGCCTTGGGGTGGAGGGGGATGGCAGGGGAAAAATTGCCACTCCCAACGGGTCGCGACTAGAAAGTGCAAAGACTGCTCCCTGGGGGGAGTCTGCAAAAGGCGGAAAGGAAATAACCCCAGGGGCGGCATTAACATTGCAGGAGGAGGGACCTTGGGCAGGGGCAGGGGTGGGGGCAGGGGCAGGGGTAAGGCTCTGGGGTGCAGGAGGCGAGCAGCTAAAGGAAAGTGCCTCCTGAGCAGAATCAAGGGTTAAGGGGGAAGGGGAGGGGCTCCCAAGAATGCTAGGTGCTGGCTCCATGGTGATTTTAGCGGTCACGGCATCAGGTGGTGGACCGCCTTCTGCAGGGTGCTCACCCGGAAAGGCAAAAAGGGGGAGGGAGCATGGGGAAAGGGAGGCTGGGGTAAGGCTGCCCAGCTCGAGGCCAGCCGGCAGCAAATCATCCCCTCCCTGGGTGACCGGGGTCAAATCCAGGGCCTCAATCTCCGCATACACGGAGGAGAGGCCAACTCCTGCCACCCCGGGGGCCTCTCCTCTAGGGCCCGCCTCAACGGCCGCCTCGGGGTCTGCGGGGGGTTCGGGTAGCGTCCAGGCAGAAGGGGTGTCCTTAGAAGTCTCGGAGGGGAGGGTTTCCCGTGGAGGGGGGATTCTGCCCTCCAATGCCAGTCCATCTTCCCCTCCCGACACCGGCAGATGGATCTCGCTCGCGGCCGTGGCGGGAGGCTCGATAGCAGTGCCTCCTTTCCTGGTCTTCCGGGGGGCTTCCGCGTCGGGTGGATGCAGCGGAGCTCGAGCCTTCCGCTTGCCTCGCTTCCCCTGGACTAGGGTCCAGCCCTCCATAGCGTCATCTGGGGGTTGGTTAGCAGGGGTCGTGTCGGGGGGCGGAGGCGATGGTTTAGGGGTTCGGGGAGGTAGCGGTGGGGCAACATGAGGGGCGGGGGCTTCTCCTTGGGGAGGGCCCTCTCTTATACCCGATATCATCCTTGCCACACCCTCCTCCATGGGCTCTATTGGGGTGGTACTAGCAAGGGTGGAAACCCCTTGCTCGCCCGGGCATTGTAGGGAAGGTATCTCTTGGGCCCGGACGGGAGCAGCGATGGGTCGAGTAGGAGGAGGGTTGGTTTCAGGTACTGGGCAGCCAGGGGCGTCGGCAGCGACGGGGCCGATGTCCTGCCGGGTCTCGGGGGTTTCGGGTGCCCCTCCCCCCCGAGCCAAAGGGCAGTCTCTGCGGACATGCCCCGCTGAGCGGCAGAGGTAGCACCGGGCCTCTCCGGTAGAATAAAAGACCCGATAGCGGGCTCCCTCGTAGGGGACTAGAAAGGACCCCTCAAGCGCCTCTCCGTCACGCGCCCCTGCCGGTGGTAGAAGCTGCACTTGCCGGCGGAACGAAAAAATGTGACGGAGGGTGGGGTCCTTGCAGCCCAACGGGAGAGGGCTGATGACAGAAACAAGTTTCCCCAGGGTGGAAAGAGCGGGTAACAGGGCAGCATTGGGTAAGAAGGGAGGAACGGAGGTAAGAACGAGGCGAACGCCCAGGTCTTCTAACGGTTCTAGGGGGACAAACACCCCCCCTACCGTCAGGCCCCTCTCCACCGCCTCCTGGGCGGCATCCTCCGAGGCTAAGAAGAAAACGACCTTCCCATACATCTTGGAGGCCGCCACAATAGCCGTGGGTCCCACCACCTTCGCCAACGCCTGCACGTATGTCTCCACGTGGGGCGAGGCGGGCACCAGGAGGCAACGGACGCCGTGCTTCCTGGTCAAGGCGGGGAAAGGGCCTCGGCCGCTGGTGATGGTGGCAGAGGCAGTGGGGGGGCGAGATGACGAGGCGGCAGGCAGCGGGGAGCCCGCTGCCGCCCGGGCATACGTCCTGGGGGCCGGGGGAGGGACAATCGCAGAGCTGGTGGAGGGAAACGCTGGGAGGGGCGCCACGGTTGATGACGAGGCCGCAGCGGTGGGGGCAGCTCCCGCCATGGAGGGCTCAGTGGTTTTAGCGGGGCCCTTTCCCTTCCACCCGCCCTGGCCCTTCTTGCGAACCGGGGGGGGTTTCCTAGAATCTGGGGGGGTGGTGGGTGCAGCAGCAGCAGCAGCAATCACCCTGGTGCCTCCTGCTACCGGTGCCCCAGCAGGGGGGGTGGCAAGTACCTTAACAATAGTAGTAGGGGGGGGACCTTGGGGGTTGGGCAGGGGTGGTGGTGGGGAAGGGACAACTAATTTTAATAAAGCAGTCTCGCCCCTCTCGTTCCCCGCCATTGTGAGCAGGGAGAGACAGGGAGACACCGGAAGGAGAAGGGGGGAGGGGAGAAGGCAGAATAGCCCCTCCCTCCGCTGGCTGCGGATGGGAAGGAAAAAAAAATGCCGAGGGAGGGGGGCTGGGAGGAATGGGGGAACAAAATCGGGGTCCAGTAAAAGGGGCAAGTTGTAGGATAAGCAGTCCGGGGGGGGGGGTGCAGACCCACACACGTTTGTCCAAAGAGTCTCGGTTGGTCGGTTGTTAGGTCCGGTCCAGAAGGCAAAGTTCAAAGCAAACAGCTGGATCCGAAGGGAGATGGCAGATTGCCAGCAGGGACAGACTGCGGGGGGGCCGTGACAGTTGTAATAACGATGTGGGGGTAGGGGCACCGATGGATCGGGGGTGGGGGTCTCCACGCCACACCCCCTGTGCCGCCACAAACGCAAGTAATCACAGTCAAACTCCCCCCCACGAGAGCATAATTCAGAAAGTTACTCAGTCTTACGGCCTCCGTCACGATGATTTATATTATTTCTTCTGTCCGATGAAATCTCCGTCTCCGGCTGTGTTGGCTGTGTTCCAAGTCCTCCGGTATGTTAAGAATGCTATAAGGTCCGAGCTACTGGCGAAACGGCTGGGTCTGGGGGTTTCCACTCCCCCCTCCGGACAGCAAAATCGGCAATCTTCCCCCCCCTCCTCCGGGGGCTCAGCTGAGGCAAATAGCTGCGCCCGAAAGCAGGCGTGGGGGGGATGGCCGACAAAGGACGTAGATGGGAAAAAAACACAAAAAAGAAAAAGAAAAAGAAAAATCAAAAAAAGCGTCTGGCCCGGTCGGGGGGGGACTAAGGCAGATGCAAAAAGTAAGAAAAATCCGGGCCAGGGGGCTTTAGGAAAGAATAGAAAGCAGATAGCTGAGGAGCAAGCAAAAGACGTTCCGTTTCCTAACAGGGACGGTTCCAGAACAATCAGGAACTTTCTGGAAACAATTAAGGCAGACACGCTGATCAGAACACCTGCAGCCAATCAGGAAGCTGCTAGAATCAATTAACACAGGCAGGCTAATTAGGGCACCTGGGTTTAAAAAGGAGCTCACTTCAGTTTGTGGTGTGCATGCGAGGAGCTGGGAGCAAGAGGCGCAAGAAGCTGAGAGTGAGAAGGCGTACTACTGGAAGACTGAGAAATACAAGCATTATCAGACATCAGGAGGGAGGTCCTGTGGTGAGAATAAAGAAGGTGTTGGGAGGAGGCCATGGGGAAGTAGCCCAGGGAGTTGTAGCTGTCACACAGCTCTTACAAGAGCCACTGTAGATAGCTGCAATCCAGAGGACCCTGGGATGGAACCCGGAGTAGAGGGTGGGCCTGGGTTCCCTCCATCCCCCCAACTCCCTACTTGATACCAGAGGAAGTGAACTGGACTATAGGTTCCACCAGAGTGGAAGGTCTTTGGCCTGTTCCCCGATCCACTAGGTGGATCAGCAGAGACTGCAGGGATTGTTCTTCTTCCTTTCCCCATGCTGGCCAGTGATAAGGCTAACTGAGTGAAAGGCAGATTTGAGCTATGAAAGTGGCCAAACTGAGGGCTGCTATGAACCTCTGAGGCAAGAAAATACACCAATAAGCACAGGACCCACCAAGGCAGAACAGGAACTTTGTCACTATATATATAGATATAGGGCTTAACCTAACATTACTGATTTTAGGTTTATTGATATAAATCAGTGATAATAAAACAGATAAAAAAGTGACAAGAAATGTCCACAATAGAACCTGGGAACTGTGCACACAGCTTACCTGGTTTGGGATTCTATTATAAACTCAGATCTCAGACCAGATTGTTGAAAGTTCTCTAAGCCCTGATCTACACTAGGACTTTACGTCGAATTTAGCAGCATTAAATCGATGTAAACCTGCACCCGTCCACACGATGAAGCCCTTTAATTCGACTTAAAGGGCTCTTAAAATCGATTTCCTTACTCCACCCCTGTCAAGTGGATTAGCGCTTAAATCGGTCTTGCCGGCTCGAATTTGGGGTACTGTGGACACAATTTGACGGTATTGGCCTCCGGGAGCTATCCCAGAGTGCTCCATTGTGACCGCTCTGGACAGCACTCTCAACTCAGATGCACTGGCCAGGTAGACAGGAAAAGAACCGCGAACTTTTGAATCTCATTTCCTGTTTGGCCAGTGTGGCAAGCTGCCAGTGACCATGCAGCGCTCATCAGCAGAAGTGACCATGCAGAGCTCATCAGCAGAGGTGACCATGATGGAGTCCCAGAATCGCAAAAGAGCTCCAGCATGGACCGAATGGGAGGTACGGGATCTGATCGCTGTATGGGGAGAGGAATCCGTGCTATCAGAACTCCGTTCCAGTTTTCAAAATGCCAAAACCTTTGTCAAAATCTCCCAGGGCATGAAGGACAGAGGCCATAACAGAGACCCGAAGCAGTGCCGCATGAAAGTGAAGGAGCTGAGGCAAGCCTACCAGAAAACCAGAGAGGCGAACGGCCGCTCTGGGTCAGAGCCCCAAACATGCCGCTTCTATGATGAGCTGCATGCCATTTTAGGGAGTTCAGCCACCACTACCCGAGTCGTGTTGTTTGACTCCTTCAATGGAGATGGAGGCAATACGGAAGTAGGTTTTGGGGACAAAGAAGATGATGATGAGGAGGAGGTTGTAGATAGCTCACAGCAAGCAAGCGGAGAAACTGGTTTTCCCGACAGCCAGGAACTGTTTCTCACCCTGGACCTGGAGCCAGTACTTTCCAAACCCACCCAAGGCTGCCTCCTGGACCCAGCAGGCGGAGAAGGGACCTCCGGTGAGTGTACCTTTTAAAATACTATACATGGTTTAAAAGCAAGCATGTGAAAGGATTACTTTGCCCTGGCATTCGCGGCTCTCCTGGATGTACTCCCAAAGCTTTTGCAAAAGGTTTCTGGGGAGGGCAGCCTTATTGCGTCCTTCATGGTAGGACACTTTACCACTCCAGGCCAGTAACACGTACTCAGGAATCATTGTACAACAAAGCATTGCAGTGTATGTTTGCTGGCGTTCAAACAACATCCCTTCTTTGTCTCTCTGTGTTATCCTCAGGAGAGTGAGATATAATTCATGGTCACCTGGTTGAAATAGAGTGCTTTTCTTCAGGGGACACTCAGAGGAGCCCATTCCTGCTGGGCTGTTTGCCTGTGGCTAAACAGAAATGTTCCCCGCTGTTAGCCATGGGGAGGGGGGAGGGTTGAGGGGGTAGCCACGCGGTGGGGGGAGGCAAAATGCAACCTTGTAACGAAAGCACATGTGCTATGTATGTAATGTTAACAGCAAGGTTTACCCTGAAAGAGTGTAGCCACTGTTTTATAAAATGTGTCTTTTTAAATACCGCTGTCCCTTTTTTTTCTCCACCAGCTGCATGTGTTTCAATGATCACAGGATCTTCTCCTTCCCAGAGGCTAGTGAAGCTTAGAAAGAAAAAAAAATGCACTCGAGATGAAATGTTCTCCGAGCTCATGCTGTCCTCCCACACTGACAGAGCAGAGACGAATGCGTGGAGGCAAATAATGTCAGAGTGCAGGAAAGCACAAAATGACCGGGAGGAGAGGTGGCGGGCTGAAGAGAGTAAGTGGCGGGCTCAAGGGAGTAAGTGGCGGGCTGAAGAGAGGGCTGAAGCTCAAATGTGGCGGCAGCGTGATGAGAGGACGCAGGATTCAATGCTGAGGCTGCTGGAGGACCAAACCAGTATGCTCCAGTGTATGGTTGAGCTGCAGCAAAGGCAGCTGGAGCACAGACTGCCACTACAGCCCCTGTGTAACCAACTGCCCTCCTCCCCAAGTTCCATAGCCTCCACACCCAGACGCCCAAGAACACGGTGGGGGGGCCACCGGCCAACCAGCCACTCCGCCACAGAGGATTGCCCAAAAAAAAGAAGGCTGGCATTCAATAAATTTTAAAGTTGTAAACTTTTAAAGTGCTGTGTGGCATTTTCCTTCCCTCCTCCACCACCCCTCCTGGTAGTCATTCCCCTATTTGTGTGATGAATGAATAAAGAATGCATGAATGTGAAGCAACAATGACTTTATTGCCTCTGCAAGCGGTGATCTAAGGGAGGAGGGGAGGGTGGTTAGCTTACAGGGAAGTAGAGTGAACCAAGGGGCGGGGGTTTCATCAAGGAGAAACAAACAGAACTTTCACACCGTAGCCTGGCCAGTCATGAAACTGGTTTTCAAAGCTTCTCTGATGCGTACCGCGCCCTCCTGTGCTCTTCTAACCACCCTGGTGTCTGGCTGTGCATAACCAGCAGTCAGGCGATTTGCCTCAACCTCCCACCCCGCCATAAACGTCTTCCCCCTTACTCTCACAGATATTGTGGAGCACACAGCAAGCAGTAATAAGAGTGGGAATATTGGTTTCGCTAAGGTCTAAGCGAGTCAGTAAACTGCGCCAGCGCGCCTTTAAACGTCCAAATGCACATTCTACCACCATTCTGCACTTGGTCAGCCTGTAGTTGAACAGCTCCTGACTACTGTCCAGGCTGCCTGTGTACGGCTTCATGAGCCATGGCATTAAGGGGTAGGCTGGGTCCCCAAGGATACATATAGGCATTTCAACATCCCCAACAGTTTTTTTCTGGTCTGGGAATAAAGTCCCTTCCTACAGCTTTTGAAACAGACCAGAGTTCCTGAAGATGCGAGCATCATATACCTTTCCCGGCCATCCCACGTTGATGTTGGTGAAATGTCCCTTGTGATCCACCAGAGCTTGCAGGACTATTAAAAAGTACCCCTTGCGGTTTATGTACTCGGCGGCTTGATGCTCCGGTGCCAAGATAGGGATATGGGTTCCGTCTATGGCCCCACCATAGTTAGGGAATCCCATTGCAGCAAAGCCATCCACTATGACCTGCACATTTCCCAGGGTCACTACCCTTGATACCAGCAGATCTTTGATTGCGTGGGCTACTTGCATCACAGCAGCCCCAACAGTAGATTTGCCCACTCCAAATTGATTCCCAACTGACCGGTAGCTATCTGGCGTTGCAAGCTTCCACAGGGCTATCGCCACTCGTTTCTGAACTCATCTTGCTATTCATGCACTTCAGGGCTGGGGAAAGCAAGTCACAAAGTTCCATGAAAATGCCCTTACACATGCGAAAGTTTCGCAGCCACTGGGAATCGTCCCAGACCTGCAACACTATGCGGTCCCACCAGTCTGTGCTTGTTTCCCGAGCCCAGAATCGGCGTTCCACAGCATGAACCTGCCCCATTAGCACCATGATGCATGCACTGGCAGGGCCCATGCTTTCAGAGAAATTTGTGTCCATGTCCTGATCACTCATGTGACCGCGCTGACGTTGCCTCCTCGCCCAGTATCGCTTTGCTAGGTTCTGGTGCTGCATATACTGCTGGATAATGCGTGTGGTGTTTAATGTGCTCCTAATTGCCAAAGTGAGCTGAGCGGCCTCCATGCTTGCCATGGTATGGCATCTGCACAGGTAACTCAGGAAAAAAAGGCGCGAAACGATTGTCTGCCCTTGCTTTCACGGAGGGAGGAAGGGAAGGGGGGCCTGACAATATGTACCCAGAACCACCCGCAACAATGTTTTAGCCTCATCAGGCATTGGGATGTCAACCCAGAATTCCAATGGGCAGCGGACACTGCGGGAACTGTGGGATAGCTATCCACAGTGCAACGCTCCGGAAGTCGACTCTAGCCTCGGTACTGTGGAAGCACTCCGCCGAGTTAATGCACTTAATGCACTTAGAGCATTTTCTGTGGGGACACACACACTCGAATATATAAAACCAATTTCTAAAAAAAGACTTCTATGAATTCGACCTTATTCCGTAGTGTAGACATACCCTAAGCCTTTCAGAGAAGCAGGGAGCCAATTCATGTCCAAGTCATAAGGAATTAGTGGTTTAGAGCTATTTCAACCTTGAAAGAAATTTGGTTTCAACTCAGATGAAATTCAACAGAGTTTCATTTTGAGATTTTTGGTTTGCTCAAATCGAAATCTCATAGCAAAAACGTAAGTGCTCCAGAGCCATACAAATCAGAACTGAATATTGTATTTGCAAAGAGCCCTTTGGAGCAAAACCCATGGAATTTAACACAGCTCTGCTCAACATGTAAGCCACAGTTATTGCTCTGTAACAATATATCAATAATGAAACAATGTTCCACCATACAGTGACATTGAGACAAAACCACAGACTTTCATCTACTTAAAAAACTAAACAGATGGCTCTGAGCCAGAGTAACAAGAGTCATAAGGGTAAGTTGAATATTGCTTTACTAAAGCCTTTTAGTCCTTATTCCTCATGTTAAAGTAGTGATTTAACTGTTATAAAGCAGTCACTGATTTGGATATGACCATCAGTTTATTTTATGACATTTTCATAATCAAAGGTTTAAAATAGAAGGTTTGTAATCAAGTCCAAAGCCCGGTCCAGGGACTGGCAGGGAGAGGGTTATTATTCATTCTCTCTCTCTCTCTCTCCATAACAAAGACCACAGCTGCATTCATTCCCTATATGACTGTCTATGTAGTCGGGCTGGAGAAGGGTTGACATTGATGGCCTAAAGTAAAAATTCCATAATACCCTGTAGGAGTTATGGACTCCAGGGAGCTGGAGCTACAAGCAAGGAGGACAATGCAAACTGGAAAAGCTTTGCGAAATGATAGACTCAAAGTCGGACTACACAAAGATGTTATTTTCTAGTTACATGCATTTCGAAGCCCATTTGAAGGAAGCTTTTTTTGACCTCTTAATTTAAAATCCTGAATGGGAAAACCACCCATTTTCTCATTGTAGAAATAAGAAAAATGAAAACTCTCCCTCTCAAGCACACCAAATGCGATGGTTAACTAATATGCTCATATCAATTACCCAACTGCAAAATCAAAATGTAGCATTTGTAGCCCATTCTTAATCTCACTGGAATTCAGGCCTGGAACTGTGAAGAATATGGGTTGGAATTAGAGGCACGAAACTTTTTCCTCACACTGAATATATATTTGGCAAAAGATACCAATTCAGTAACACCACAACATTTTGTGAATTTGTGTTGATTTTGCCAAATTATTTGTTTTGAAAAAAAACATCTGCAAAAAACAACACTTTTTTTGACATTTTCAAAATGAAATGTTTGGGTTTTTTTTTTTGTTTTGAATCAACTTATTTCCAAATGTCCTTTGATTTTCTTAAAAATGATCAAAATCTAAATGAAAACTTTTGATTTTTGTCAAAAAGAATGTTTCAATCAACCCACAATTTTTTTTCCTATTTGAGTCACTGAAAATTTTAGTTTTTGGTCCAACCTAAAACAATTTTTTTTCTTCAACTTTTCAAAATTGCCAATGAATCAAAAAATGGGTTATTCAACCAACTCTAATCAGGATGATCCATGTGTTCCCTCCACCACAGCTGTGTCATATGTTTGGAAACGCTTACTATAACCTGTCTCGGTCATAAATAACTTGCAGAGAAAATCTCAATACTTGTGCACACTTCACACCAAATCTGAAAGAAATATGTGATCTACTTTCTATATAAAAATATCTATCAGCATACTCAGTCTGGAGAAAGTCTTATTGGCTATTCAATTTCCTGAAAAATGTACTATTACCCTTACATATTGTGTACAGCTTTTAATACCAAAATCTAATTATTTCCATGCATTAGCCACAAAGGTATTATTTTAGGAATCATAAATAATAAGTGAACAGACTAAATCTGACAAGCTATTTTTAAGGTTGTTAAAGGTCCGTTAAATACCCGTCCAGCTGTCTGACCTCCAAACATCTCCCATACCTTTCCTGAAAATTGTCTGGGGTGGTGTTGCAGGTCTTAAAATTTCTTCTGGCCTCAGACATCAAATCTTTCAAGCTCTGAAGCTTTGCTGCGGATAGAAATGTATGGGGGATAGATGGGGGGAGGATATAGGATGCCACACATTTTGCAGCACCTCTAATTTGAGACAGCTTTGAAATTTGAAACAGGCTGGAAAACAGGGCAGACTTCAAAAAGCTCAGATAAATAACAGAATGTCAGATAAATAACAGATCGCTAAAACAAACAGATTTGCTTAAACCAGGCATAAAAACTTAATTGCTAAAAGTCTCATTTTTCCTTAGCTCATCAAAGGATCTACTCCTATAACAAGTCAATCAGCTTCTTTGATTGATGCAATTCATAGCTTAAACCAAGAGAGAATTAGAGTAAGAATAGTGCAAATCACTCCATCAGGGCAAGGTGATAACATTTTCAACTACTTCATCAAGGAACTTCACATGTCCAAAGGCACCCCAGCTTATAAACCATTTAGGATTTGTAGCTCCTTTAACCTTCTGCATGTTTTCACTTATAGCTTAATCAGAGGAATGAAGTCCATGATGCCAGGATCTAGATTCACCTGGGAAAATTTCCTACAATATTTTGACAAGTGCTTTATATAACTAACATACTACTGTAGCATAAAGGAAGTAAAGAAGTCTGTACTATGGTAACCTCTGCAAGTGCAAGATAAAAAGTTTCTTAAACTAAGCAAAAGATCCTCCTTTGTCTTTTTTCCCCCTACAGACAGTTAAAGAACCCCGTCAAACAAATATCTTAATATAAAATATATTTTTCCCTCAGAAATAGTACAAAATTCACTTCACGGAAAATTTATGAAAAAATACTATTTTATGTAGAATTCACTCTAAAAGCACTGGACATCATTTTCTAGTATTAGTGTTTATACTGTATATCTTATAATAAAAACAAAAGAAAGTACATTTTTTCTTTATAGTTCATTGTGGATTCTTTC
Organism: Lepidochelys olivacea; assembly: GCF_965140295.1. Classification (NCBI taxonomy): domain Eukaryota; kingdom Metazoa; phylum Chordata; order Testudines; family Cheloniidae; genus Lepidochelys; species Lepidochelys olivacea. Next base: position 67,995,504 of record NC_140418.1, on the reverse strand, counting down.
TACTTATTCTCCTACTGAATTTATAATCTGTAGTGCCTGAAACTAAAAATAATATTCCAGAAGTAGTCTCACCAAAGTTGTTTACAGACAGCGTTTCTTCCTTGCCTAATGAGTTAAAGCTTAGGCGAATTCAGTATAAAAGTCACATTGACCTTTTTCATGACCACATTGCACTACAAACTCTCAGTATTACTGCTGTTCAGGCTCTTCTGTTCTATTGAATGTCTGTTTCAGATTTTTTTTCCCCCACAGGATATTTTGTTTGCAATTCTACAAGTCAAGTGTGATTTTTATTATGGTCTGTATACATCCCAGATCATCTCCTACATGATAAAAAAACATTGTGTTGGGGAATTGGAAACTCCACAAGGTCCATCTTACTGAAGGCCTGATCCAAAGCTACTGAAGTTAATGAGATTCTTTCCATTGACTTTGGATCAAGCCCTGAGTTTCCTTTATGCTCTCCAAGTGAATGAGGTTTTGCCCAGCTCAGGATGGATAGTGTTTGGAGTGTACTTACATGGTGATAAAAGCCCCACAGTATGGCCCCAGTTGGCCTTGGTCAGCTGACTTGAGCTCCCAGGGCTTGGATTCTGGAGCTAAACATTTTTTGTAAACATTTGGATTTATACTGGAGCCCAAGCTCGGGGACTGTCCACCCTCACAGGATCCCAGAACTTGGGCTCTAGTCCGAGCCCAAACATCTACACAGCAATTTCTCAGCTGACCCTCGCCAGCTGTGGTTTTTTTTATCCCTCTGTAGACATACCCTTTGGTGCTCAAGCTCTGCAAAATCCCTTGGGATGTAATAGAGACCTGGGCCATCTGTGTGTAGACCCTTAGCAGCTACACTCCCTCTAAGTTCCACTAAACCTTTATTGAGCTCCACAGGGATGGAGGGGACAATTTGGACCTCTATTTTTAACCTCTGTAGGTCTAATTATTTTTTTTTCTCATGTGTTCCTAACTCCTCCAAATTTATCTTAAGTTCAATAACATGCTGTTTAATACAGCTGGTGGAAATTTTTCAAATTTTGTGTAATCAAAAAGTGACCTTTTTTCAAAATTTCAGACATTTTTGCATTTTCTGTAATTTGTCATTTATCAAAAAACTGTTCTTTTTCAGAAAACAATTTACCAAAAATATCAATGAAAAAAAGTCTTAAATGTATTTTCAATTTGTGATCAGTTCTGTTTACTCCTTCTTCCAGATCATTAACAGAGATATTAGATAACATATGCATATATTAAAGAGCAGTCAAAGACTGGATGGGCATAGCCTCTCAGTTCTAGAGAAGGAGCCTTAAGCCCAGAGTTGCAAGACATTTTTGCAGGACTGGAGAGAGAGAGAGTGTTCACGCTGTATTGTGCCTGTCCACACTACGCCTCTTCTCAGGATAAGTAAAGGAGCTCGGTCTCCAGGACTTTGTCCAACAGTTTTTGCTGCTGTAAGCTGAATGATTTTTTTTATGTTGTTTATATGCAGTGATTTTTCTGAGAAATCAAAATACATAAAATATCACTAATGAGCAGAATTTGTCCAAATTAGATGTTTTTTGAAGTTTTCCATACTGAGTCACTGGATCTTTATGGTGAGATTGAAATGACTATTTTAAGGTCAATTCAAAATATAAATTGTGGATTTAAATCAAAATAGTCAAACACTGTGCATATTGTCCCAAGTACAATAGCAGATGTAGTGCCTTCACTATCTTCTTCATAGAATACGAGGGTTGGAAGGGACCTCAGGACGTCATCTAGTCCAACCCCCTGATCAAAGCAATCCCCAATTTTTGCCCCTGATCCCTAAATGGCCCCCTCATGGATTGAAGTCACAACCCTGGGTTTAGCAGGCCAATGCTCAAACCACTGAGCTATCCCTCCCCCCAATTTGGGTAACAAATCATTAACAAAGACATTTAAAAAGCCTACACCTATTATTATTACCATGACCACATTCCTAATTGCCTACACCCAGTGTTTAATTTTTCTTTCTTGATAGGTTCAATGCCAGACTACTGAATATGGAGCAGCAACACCAACTGTGTCAACCTTTAGCACACATAATAAATCTTTTTAAGGACAAACTGATTTCCTTCTCAGTGGAAAATTGCCAAGGTGATTCCCCTCTATAATGAAGGTGATGGATCAGACACAAGTAACTACTTACCTGTATATGTCATGTTTCTTCTATCCAAAATTATTGAAAAGGCAGTACACAAGCAGATTTACAACTATATTATGATTTGAAATTTAATAGATGTTTAACAGTCTGGATTTCACCCAAAAGAGTGTACCTTCAAAACATTACTGAAATTTACCATCCAAGTATGTATTAATATAGATAAATGACATCTGTGTGGGATTGTGTTTCTAGGATCTGAAGAATGCCTTAAATACTTTCAGTGACTCCATCCTCTGCATTAAATTACGTGCATTCAGAATATCTAATAATACTATTCAGTAGCTTCTGCTGTTTCCTAGAAACAGACTCCAAAGAACTTTTTGAAAATATACTACAGGAGATGTGTTCATATGAAATTAGTGATACATAGGAGAGAGGCCTCTAACCATGTCTTTATTGTGCCTTATGAATGACCTGCCAAAATTTGCTCAAGTCAAAGGATACAGTAATTTCTTACTCAAGCAAGTCAACTGTGTCTTAAACAAAATGAATCTCCAAAGAAAATGGCTAGCTTTACCAAAAAAGAATTAGTTTAATTTCAATGCAGTAAATCAATGTGTTTAATTCCTATCTCATCAAAAACTCAACAGTCACATTCCCATTACCATCCTGATTTAGAAAATGTGCTTTAAATAGTATTTCGTCTAGAGATGACCAAGAACAGGAACATTTTGGGTTTGCAAAACCTTCTGTTTAGCAAAACCAAAACCAGACCTGGGTTGGGAAGAAGGGACTTCCAGAAATAATTTCAGGTTTCATAAAGTCATCAATTTCAAGGCCAGAAGGAAACACTGATCATTAGCCTAACCTCCTTTATAACACAGGTCATAGAACTTCTCCAAAATAATTCCTCCTAGAGCATATCTTTTAGAAAAACATCCAATCCTGATTTAGAAATCAATCAGTGGTGGAGAATCCATTTGACCCATCTCTTCTTGGGTACACTGAACTGACAGAACCACTGAAAAATCATTTGACCTAAAGCAATAATACCTTGTACGGCATTTTTGTCAAAACTCAGAACCTAAGCAGGGTTTCACCTCATCACCACTTGAACATGTGACCTCTAAGGCATATGTACTGGTGCTGGTGATTCAGATTGTGGATCTCTTCACCCTTAATCAATGCTAAATATGTGCCCCATTATGATGAAAAGCCTTTTGCGGCTGACATGTTGATTTCCAAAGAGACATAAATCCAAACGTTCTGACTGCTTGTGATAAATAATAAGGTTACTTTTTTAAAGAGTCAGAGTGTGAATGCTTGGCAGAGTTCCAATTTAGCCAATTCTACATAGTTATGTACCCCTTTCAGTTTCAAATAGACTGCCTCCTTCAGTTCCTGTCAAACTGTTGTGTAGTGTTGAACACTAATAAGGAGCCCACATCCAGGGCCATACTCTAAGTTTCAGAAAAGTATATACTGTAGGAAAATGATCAAACCCTCTTCACATTAATGAAGATTGTACATCTACATTATCCTAAAATCTACCCAAGAGATGTCTTTGTAATTCACATAGCAAGGAATTATTATTTAGCATTACATAGATTCATATGGAACCCATCATAGTTGCATCTGCAAGTGGGAAGGATGTTATGGATCTAGTCATTAAAAATTTAACATCCTTCTTGAATGTACACCAACATTCAGTAACATATTCATTTCCACAGCCACTCACTCTATGTTTAAGCAAATGATCTGGGCATAGTTTGCAGTAATATTATCTGGCCTGTTAAGCAGATGTAATATTAAGCACTCCATGAGGCTGCCAAATTGGCAATTTGGAGGAGTAAATCTCTTCATGGAAATTAATTCTCTGGAAGTCTATTAATTTGTGTTAAATGCCAGTGTGAATTTATGATGTCATAGTACAAAAATACAAATAATTCAGAATTGTCTGGGTATATGTAACTCTTCCTTCACTGACATCCCTTCCAACTCCCTCTGTGGAATAGATACGTAAATGTACACAATTTTATATCATCCTTGTACCCTCTTGCTAGTTTTGCCATAGCAACTAAGCTAACTCTTCCTTACTTGGCATCATTAGCTTGATGATTTGGCTGTTGTGGAAAAAAAGCTGGTATTTTAAAGAGTCTCTGAATCATCTCCAAATGGAAATCTGCAGAGAATAATTTCTTGGCCTGGGGTTAGGGTAAGCAACTCTGTCAGGGATCTGAATATATCCTCTATTACAATACAGGACTGGCCTCACTCCAAATGTTTTACACTTTAACCCTGGAGGGCTTTGTGCATTCCTGCTAGCAGCAGTATTTGGTCTGCCCAGGCAAGAGATAAGGGAGAGAGTCTGTGCTATCATCAGGATGGGTATCTTGGGCACGCATTGGAAAAAATACTGTCCCTGACATAATTTGTTGTAGAAACATTGTGGTTTCACTGAACAAGAGGGAGGCCAGATTCAGGGGATTGTGAATGGAGTCAGTGCACCCACTACATGGTAAGAGGCTCAGCTCCATAGGGATTCATTCAGTGTGGAGGCCATCACAGAGGCACAATTAGTGGACGTACTACTATACGGATTCTTTTGTCACCCTTCAAGGAAGTTATGTGCTTTGGACATCTATTACAGCCTCAGAGCTGCAGATGCAGAGCTGCTATACTGCTGCTCTGCAAGGTGGAAGGAGAATTTCTTCACAGCACAGCACTGCATATTGGCCTGACACTTGGGATGTCCACTGCTGTGTGGGATTTGGCCTTAGTGAAAGTAAATTTGCAAACAAATCATAGCTAAAAATTATTAGTTGAGATTAATGTCTGCAGCTCTGCAATACATTTGCAGGTAAGAGGAATTATTTGCTAACCAAAAAAAGGCTAAATTTGTAATAAATATTATTTGAAATGAATGATTCAACCAGCTCTGTAAAAGTGACAAGATCACACCACTTCAAAGAACAATACATTTTAGCCTGAAGTCACTGGGGAATATACAGACACATTCTAAGCGCCTTATGGTAAAACAAGAGGTTAATTCAAAACAAATGTCAGAAGAACATCACTCTCAGTCTCTAGGAAAGTCCCTTCTAATGCACGCAGATGTCCATAGGACTGGGATCCATAATGCATCAAACGCCTTCTCTCATGCTAACTTGGAATAGCAAGCTGTGTTACCTGAGGGATGATCTTGAGGAAGGCCTCTCCTGGTTCTCAAAAGTTGTCAGGGGCCCAGCTTGTCTGGCTAGTCCTATTCCTCCAAGGATAACCCCATCTTAGGTCCAGTTCTAGACTCCTGTTTCCGCAGTTGAACTATGAAAACATTAAAGAACAATGAACTACACCAGTCTCCCGTGTATCAGACTTCCTTACTGCTTTCTAATTGCTTTTCCACATGGAAGACTCCAACTTCCACTAGTCTTTCCAAGGTAGAGTGGCCAATATGAGCAACACCTCATTCTCCCTGAGTTTGGCTAACACCCCAAATATTTAGCCCAGGTCAATACATATGAAAATGGTCTTATTTTTTTAAAGCAAACATTTTTAATTCAAAATCAACACTGTTGCTACAGAAAAATAGCAGCCTTTTGAGTGTCCTACACATGCAAATTTTAAAATCTAATATGACAGAAATTGTATGTGGATCAAAGCTATTTCACCTGAGAAGTTATTCTTTGTGAACTCGGCAGAGGAGGAGACTATTTATTAAAGGATGATTAAAGAGAAACATCAGATTAATTAAATAGTGAAAGTTTTTATTTTACTGAAAGAGGTTGTGAACTCTGATAAAGTCAATAACATTAAGTGCAGATTTAAAACTACTCAATAATAGTTATTCTGGATTTAGAGAACAGTATTTGGGAAGAGAAGCTGCATAACAAACAATAAGATTAGACAATTTAAATAAATAGCTTTTCCATTTCTGCCGTCACTGAAATAATGTCACCCAATAGCAGTATTTAAGCCATAAAAGGGAAAAAAGAAAAAGCAGCATTGGTAGCACAAAAGCCCATAAACTGTGAGTTAGCCCTCTATGGATACTCAGATATGAATCTTGGTCGATCTACATGAATGTCTAAGTTAGGGATCACCTCTCCATTTCCATCACCATTTCATATTGGTTTGTCTTTCTCTTTCTGCCCCATCTTTGCATGGTAATTTACAGTCACCTTTCAGGAGCTAACTATAGAAGTTATGTCTCTTGTCCAAGAGAGAGAGTGAACATGAGTGTGAGCATGTACTCAAACAATGAATTTTACCCCACCACGTTCTGCACAAAGTCAGACTCAGCCACCATTCCTGCACTCAGAGCCCAGAAGCGTGCAAATCAGTTCACAGGGATGATACAGTGTGTGCATTCCCCTTGTATGCTGGGGATCTCAGGCGGGGATTGTTCATCCTGAGGTACAATCTTACACTACCCCAAGCTTTTTGTTTGAGCAACTCCCGACCAACTCCAATACAGGTAAGTGCCTACAAGGCACAATCTGTTTAGTAACAACAGGCTCCAATGTAGTTCACATTGCCTTACATAGTGTTCCCGGATAGTTTATTCACAAGTGATGTATTGTTATCTCGAAGGGCTATATAGAATGTACAGGAGAGATTACACACAGCATTTACTGTTGGTCCACAGATTGCTGTAGTTTGGGCAGTCTTGATAGCAATGCCTTCTGACAGAGTGGAATTATGTCTAAGTGAGAAGTGAGCCACATTCAGAATGTGATGTAAGATATACCAGATTGTCCAGGATTTTCACTATCAGTTGGCTGCATTACTCCTAGAATTTAGTCTAATTGGCAAGTTTGTGTTATCTTGGTACTGAAAGCAGAGGCACTGCAGAGTCATAGATGTTTTATTCTCTGTAGTTGAGGAAAACAATAGTTTTATTTCAATCCCTATATCATGCCCCGATACTACTATGATGGGCACATTATAAATTATTAATAATAAATATTAAATAATAAAAATAGATTATGCTCAAATTGCCAGCATATTCACATGGTAACATTATACTTCATTACTTGATTTTCCAAAAACAACGTGGTTAACATTAAATACTTTTTTTTTTACCTTGATGGTTTTCAAAGAAGTAAGCTGGGAGGCATTAGTTTCCTTCCTTGTCCTTTTAAATCAGTGATCAATCAGTAACATCCATACCACCCTCCAGGGCAACAGGTAGATCTAGGATTAACTTTTTAAGATTGGTATCTATTCACACTATGATGACTGGAGAGAGTCAATTTTCAAACCTGCTGCCACCACTTTGTAACCTAGCAGGATTTTCTGGTAGACCACACATATCCTTTGTTAGTAAAGATAAAAGTCTACAAAGAACAATGTCCCTTAAATCTGAACTTGAATATTTGGAGAAGAATGACAAAACAAGACTAATCAGCTAAATGTAGAGTGTTCCAGATCAACATATTTTACCTTTGAGTGTACCAGGTCTTGTAGTTAACACAGATACAGATATTGCACCTGGAATTCCAGTGAGAATCTCAGGAACGGATCAACTCTGACTTTTCTATAAGCATATCAGGATCCAACAAACCCATGTTCTTCTAATTCCTATCACCTTAAAAATTTCCTCAACCCCCTTTACTGTGTCTAGACTTATCCAATTCCTTAATATTAGCTTCAAAATCTGGATGCTTTATACCTTCTCTATATAAATAAGGGCAAACCCAGCTGCCTATTCTAACTGGCTGTTGAACACACTTCAAGTCCTTCCTCAGTTCATGCTATTTTTATGTTGCTTTTAACCTCAAATTGCACAGAAAGTGCTCTCACATTCAGTTATGCCTAAACTTCCTTATATACACAATGTTAAGCAAAGAAAGAACTGCCACACACGCTGTTGCAGGTTAACATATCAGTTAGCTTTATATCACCAATATAGCAAATATTTAGCATCCATTCGTCATTACAAAAGTTACATTTCCTCTATTGCAAAGCAAAATGATTCTGCAGCACCATCTAGTGAGATGACATCACTATCTGCCATGTTATTTTCATTCTCCAATTACCATTGATTACTATTTCTAGATGTGGTAAGACCTGGAGAAACACTGAGATCTCAAGATTTTGATTTAGAGTTTAAAAAAAGAGCAATTTAATGAGATGGTGTGTTTGCCAGGGAGGCATAAGGAAAATGCCTCAGATTACACCACACTTTAAGTCTGTAGCCTGCACTGCCCTGAAGTAGCTCCAGGGTCTGGTATGGAGGTGGAATAAGACTATGGTTTCACTTCTTTCACCAAGCATAGTGTGTTCCTGGGGGGCAACTTGAAGAAACAGTCCCAGGACTCCATTGAGTGAGGGGACCTCCAACTGTGACATTCTTCTGCAAGATGCCCACCTTAGTACCAATGGTGATCTGAAGGCGATCTCTGGCACCTATCCAATGATGAGGGAGAGGACAATCCTGGATCTTGAGGCGTTCCAAAGGTTCTCTGGTGACAACTGAGGAGTCAACACTGAAGGGGCAAACAGTCAGACTCATCTGAAGCCCAGTATGAGGGCAGCATCAGAGCTGAAGAGGAATGGGGGATCAGCTTTGGTGGTACCATATGAAAGAGACTCCCATCTGTTACCAGGAGAGGCCCTGCTTCCAAGGCTAAGGGCAGTACTGAGCTCAATGAAGGGTTTTGCCACCAAGACAATAACCATGCCAAAGGACTCACCAGTGTCAAACAGGCCATCGGTGCTGTGCCCAGTGTCCACCTCAACTCCACAGTCTGAGGTTTGGGTATTGTGAGCTGTGGTGCCAATGAGTCCAGTAGCTCTGCAATGCACCAGAAAGCACCAACCACCAAGGGAACGATGAGGATGAGATGGTCGAAGCTTACAGCACCAGCGAACTCTTGAACCAGTGGAGAGTATGGGACTGAGAGGCAAGACAGGTCTGATGTCACCTGGTATACCACCAGCATGCAGACAGTCGGTGCTATTAACAGTGTCATTGCTACCAGACTCGATGTACACCCCATGACCAGAACTGAAGTCGATGGTACAGTCTCTTGCTACTCCCAGCACAGTACCAGGGAGCATTTAAACAGATCTGCTCCACTCCATGTGCTCCTTCAGCCATAAGTCTCTCTCCACCTGAGTCCTCTTTGTGAATGACTTGCAGATAGAGTGCTACTCTTTAATGTGTTCTTCACTGAGGCACAAGCACCTCGGGTGGGAATCACTGTTGGGGTGTCCCCCCCAATATGACAGACAATGCTTGATCCCTGAGATGAGGGCATCACACAAAGCAGCCAACTACTCTAATAATGAACTAACACTAAAAACTTAACCTAAGTTACCACTAACTACTATATACATGAACATTTTCTCAGAAACTGAGATGAAAAGACCAAGAAACCACACAGAGCTCCAACTCTAGCCATGGGTGATGAGAAGGAACTGAAGAGGTTAGGTTAGGGTGGCCCTGCCCTTCTTCGGCCAGAGGATGGGTTCAGGCGGCAGGGCACAAGCACCTCCCACATGGGGACTGCTATGCAAAGTTCTCTGGCTCCAGCATATTGGGCGCACATGCACCTACAGACAATACATGGCTGGACCTACTTGAAGAACAAAAATTCTCTTATAAATTTGTCTTTCATCAAAACATGAATATTTTGTTTGTTTTGTTGCTGAAAACTAAAACATTTGAGTTTTCTGTTTTCTGATGAAAACTGAAAAAATTATGAAGAAACATTGACAATGAAAAATATGCTTTTGTCCAATTTTTTTTTGAAGGGGGGGAAAATGTCCCACTCAACTTAAGTAACAAGTTTAGTCAGGCTCTTTACCTGCACCCATCTTGTCATCACAGATAGTCTGGACAAAGGCTTTATTTGAACTGGAAATAAAATCATCACTCAGGCAAAACTCCCATTTTAGTTCACAGCAGATTCACATGTGTACAGATGGCAGAAACAAGCCCCAAAATATTCCATTAATTTAGATGAGCAAAGGATTTTATTGAAGTAAACTAGATACTGCACAACCAAGGAAAATAATATGTAAATATGTTATAGATAACACAAGCATATTTTATACCCCAGTCTAAATAGAGAGTGTTAGTTTTGTGTTTATATCCCAAAAAGAAAGAAATGTAAGATTATAAAGAGAAAATTATAAAGACGTGTTAGTAGTTGACGTATATTCTTGTTTGCATATATTCTTTAAATTCGATATGTCAGCACACTGGTAGCAAGCTGTTACATTTTGGGGGGGAGGTGGGGGGGAATCAACTTTTCCTTCCTATGTAAACTAATTTTAGATAGATAACCATACATCGTTCTCCTCTGTCTCTGAAAGAAACTGGATTATCAAATCACCAGCTGAACCAAAGCTCATACTGGTTTGCTTTCCTTCAAATACTGCTAAATATCTGAAAATGCAGGGAAGCTATTTGACAAACTGGCTCCTTGTAATTCAGATAGTGGAAATGTAGTGTTCGGAAGTGACTCTTTGATGATGCAAGTGTTTTATTATCTGCTCTGACATATCTGTTTCTAAAATGAAATTGTTATTTTTAATAGCTTTGTAATTTTTTTTCTAAAGAGGACATTCAATACTTGTGAAAGAGATGGGCTAACAGTTGTTGATATTTTTTGAGCCATGTACAGTGCAATCTGGAATTGTGCAGGTTAGCTTCCCCATATATTTCCAACATAACTTGTTCCTAGTCTGCTACACAACTACATTTCCAGTGTTCTGCCTTTTTTTTTTTTTTGATTCATGAACAGAGTTTGATAAAATAATAGTAATAGAAAGGATTTCAGTGGCAATTGTTTTTTTCCGACTTCACCGGATGACTACAAAAAAGGAAGCAATTTCAGTGAAGATTTTGAATGAAATTTTATTTAAAAACTCTGACAATTGAAATGTGACACCTGTTTGTGTAACTTTTCTTCAAATTTCTACCTTGTTTGGGAGATTATGATTATACACAAAGATGTAACAATTTTGACCAGTTCTATCTTTGAATTCCAGATGATTTAGTTGGGGACTGGTCCTGCCTTGAGCAGGGAGTTGGACTAGATGACCTCCTGAGGTCCCTTCCAACCCTGTTATTCTATGATTCTATTATCTGAGTTGTGCCAGGTTATGTGCTGGTTATTGTCTCTTTAAATGGTTGTTGAGCCAGAATGTCATACATGAACAACAGAAAGTGGAAAAAATATGGAAGTATGCTAGTTTTCATCCTCTTTCCATCACAGGAAAGTAATCCACAAAGCAAAAATACATGTTCAGTGAGGACAAAAAAAATAAATAAAATAGATTCCTGAAAATTTTCCCTGGGGAAAAATGCCTTCTTGTCCCCCAACATTTGGTGAGAAATTTAACTTTTTGTATTTGAGCAATAATCACCATAATGTTAAATATCTCTCTGATCCTCCACTAAATATTCATATAAAAGTAACTGCAATTAAAGATAGCCTAGTAAAGTGAATTCTCTAGGTACCTCCGGGGCATAAAATCCCAAATTCTGCCACTTGAGATGAAACTCCCTTGTGAAGCATACTTTGGTCTGACAAGTCTAATAAACTTCCTCTGTTGTGAGGAAGTGGTAGCTGTGTTAGTCTGTATAAGCAAAAACAACGAGGAATCCTTGTGGCATCTTAGAGACTAAAAAATTTATTTGGGCATAAGCTTTGGTGGGCTAAAACCCACTTCATCAGATGCATGGAGTGAAAAATATAGTCAGCAGAATATATATTATATCACATGAAAAGATAGGAATTGCCTTACCAAGTGGGGAGTCAATGCTAACGAGCCAATTCAATAAAGGTGGAAGTGGCCTATTCTCAACAGTTGACAAGAAGGCATGAATACCAAGGGAGGGAAAGTAACTTTTACTTTTGTAGTGCTAACGAGGCCAATGCAGTCAAGGTGGCCCATTTCAAACAGTTGATAAGAAGGTGTGAGTATCAGCAGAGGGAAAATTACTTTCTGTAGTGACCCATCCACTCCCAGTCTTTATTCAGGCCTAATTTGATGGTGTTCAGTTTGCAAATTAATTCTAGTGCTGCAGTTTCTTGTTGGATTCTGTTTTTGAAATTTTTTTGTCCAAGAATTCTGTTCTTGAGTGCCCATGGTGATTGAAGTGCCCTCCTACTGGCTTTTGAATGTTAAAATTCTTGATGTCTGATTTGTGTCCATTTATTCTTTTGCGTAGAGACTGTCCAACTTGGCCAATGTACATGGAAGAGGGGCATTGCTGGCACATGATGGCATATATCACATTCGTAGATGTGCAGGTGACCGAGTCTCTGATAGTGTGGCTGATGTAATTAAGGTTCTATGATGGCGTCCCTTGAATAGATATGCGGACAGAGTTGGCAACGGGGTTTGTTGCAGGATTGGTTCCTGGGTTAGTGTTTTCCTCGGTTAGTGTTTAGTGTGTGATGTGTAGTTGCTGGTGAGTATTTGCTTCACATTAGAGGGCTGTCTGTAAGTGAGGACTGGCCTGTCTCCCAAAGTCTGTGAGAGTGAGGGATCGTCCTCCAGGATAGGTTGTAGATCCTTGATGATGCCCTGGAGAAGTTTTAGTTGGGGGCTGTAGGTGATGGCTACTTTCTTTGTTGGGCCTGTCCATTAGTAGGTGACTTCTGGGTACCCTTCTGGCGCTGTCAATCTGTTTCTTTACTTCAGCAGGTGGGTATTGTAGTTTTAAGAATGCTTGATAGAAATCCTGTAGGTGTTTGTCTCTGTCTGAGGGATTGGAGCAAATGCAGTTGTATCTCAGAGCTTGGCTGTGAACAATGGATCATGTGATGTGGTCTGGATGAAAGCTGGAGGCGTGTAGGTAAGTATAGCAGTCAGTAGGTTTCCGGTATAGGGCGGTGTTTATGTGACCATCACTTATTAGCACTGTAGAATGTCTAGGAAGTGGATCTCTTGGGTACACTGGTCCAGGCTGAGGTTGATGGTGGGGTGGAGATTGTTGAAATCCTGGTGGAATTCCTCAAGGGCCTCCTTTCCATGGGTCCAAGTGATGAAGATGTCATCAATGTAGCGCAAGTAATCGACCAGGGTGTCTACACTGTCACTGCAGCGCTATACCCTCAGCACAGAAAACTGCATGCCTCTCATTGGGGTGTTTTTTTTTTTTTACAGCACTGCAACTGTACAGTTTTGTGCACTAAGTGGCTTGGCAGTGTGTACACCTCAGGAGTTACACCACAGAAAGCTGTTTTACTGCACAGAAACTTGCCAATGTAGACAGGGCCTGAGATACCACAAGGGTCATTGCTATATACAAGTCAGGAAGGAAGAAGGTCCTGGTTACATCTCAATCTACATTGAGGACTCTTAAAACGGAGTACATGAAGAAAAGTGCTTTCTGCTTCTTTCATTACAGTAAACAGGGCCTACTGCCCACTATAGAGAAGGTTTAGTTCCAGGTTTAGTTCCACCATCCCTCTTCAGTTTCTTCTAGCTTTATCAGTCAAAATTCTCTTTAAGCTGAAACATTCCACTTTGCCCTAAGCACAAAGGCAAAATTTTTGTGGGGAAACTTTGAGAAAATTAGTTCAGAAATTTATTAGCTAAATGCTTCTTGAAGTTGCATTTGGAAATGTGTTTGGATGACCGCAACAATGGCTAATGCTATTATAGATTGCTTCCCTTATATCTCACTGAGATTTAGAAATCAGGTTCTGCAGCAAGAAGATCTTGATAAGTAGTTTTAATGAACGTATGATAGCAGCTTTGCATGTGTATATTTTTTTCTCAATTTTTTAAAATGTATTTTAAGTCTGCTTTGTTGAGGATGGATGAGCTGAAGTCCCTCATTAAGGAGGCCTCTGTGGTCCAAGAAACTGGTAATATGATCAAGTTGATGCATCCATGTTTTCTGAGGGCACGGGTGGCAATATTTTATCACACATAGTATGAGTCCAATCAGAAAAAGCTCAGTTGTGTGTGTGCAAAGAATAATAAAAAAAACCCAACCTTCACTACATCCAAGCAGCATGACTGTTTTTAATCTATAGATATAAGCAGTAAGATTCCTGAGTAAGGCTCACTGAGCAAACAGTCAAATCTCTGCAGGCTCAACACCATTTTATGGCACTCCTAATCCTTTCTCATGTTGAGTAGCATCACTGACTTCAGTTAAATTGACTTCCACTAAACGATTAAAATCTGGCTAACTAATAGGTCTTAAATGTAATTGTAAACAGGCAAATATCATTGGGTGAGTGTGTTTCTAGTGCTGTCCCATAGGGATCAGTTTTTGGCCCTACACAATTTATCAGTAGTGATTTTGTTTTCTTTCAACTCATTGATAAAACTGTTTGTTTGCAGATGATACAAAGTGATCTCAGTTGCTGGATGCAAGCATTGTATGTGTTTCAATGTAGCCAACTTAAAGTCATGCATCTAAGAACACCGCATGTAAGCCATAGTTACAGGATGGGAGACTATCCTGGTACCCAAGGACTCTGATAAGAAATTGTGTGGATAATCAACTGAACTACCAGTGCAATACTGCAGCTAAAATGGTTAATGTGATCACTGGATGTATAAACAGGGGAATATTGAGTAACTGGAGCAGCCACTACAGGAATACTGTGTCCAGGCCTGGCGTCCACCATTCAAAAATGGTATTGATACACTGGAAAGGGTTCAGAGAAGAGCTATGGGAGTGATTAAATGATTGGAAAACATTTCTTATGGTGAGGAACTCAAGTAGCTCAATCTATTTAGCCTATCAAAGAGAAAGCTAAGCAGTGACTTGATCACAGCTACATGGGCAACAGAAATTTTATAATAGAAGGCTCTTCAATGTGGCAGAGAAAGGGGTAAATCCAATGTTGAGAAGTTGAAACTAAACAAATGCAGACTAGAAATAAGGCATCACCTTTTAATACAGTGAGGGTGAGTAAACAGTGGAACAATTTACCAGGGGGTGTGGTGGATTCCCCATCACTGGAAATCTTTAAATCAGAATTGGACAGGTTTTCCCCTAAACATTTGTAGTCCAAACAGGAATTAAATTGGGAAAGTCCTATGGTTATACAGGTCAGAATACATGATCACAATGGTCCCTTCTGGCCTTAAAATACAAAAATCTGACCTGTTTTAAATAAAACATGATTTCTAGGATTGGCATCCAACACCTTCCTGTCACCATGACTGACACTGTGCTAGATTCACAATCCTAGTAACACAGTTTAGGATTTTCAAAGCAGTCTAGAAATTTTAGTTCCATTAAAAGTTGTGCCAAAATCCCCTCCATTGCTTTGATCATCTCCAATAGTTCTCTATTTATTCCCACAAAGGATACCAGCTGTTCATTTTATCTGCACTGCCGCACCAATGTTTATAAATGCCTGGGCTACGAATGGACTGACATCACCAATTTATTTAACCAAATATCACTTAGATGGTAATAAATCAAGCACTACCAATACTGAATCAAATTCAAACTTGTGACTTCGGTTCTTTAACCAGTGAACTACACCTCCTCATACTTGGTGGCTCTTCTTGTTGTTTTTTTATTTTACTCTTCAAACTCCATAAATCTCAGACTTGCAATTGCTTAAATCTTAGGCATAGGAGGTATCCAGAATAGCACTGAAGCAGTTTTTCAAGCACTAGATAAAATTCTTACTGTTCTGCACAACTATAGCCTTAGAGATATCATAAATGCAAAACTGATTCCCACTGAGCAGCTTATATGTAAAGAAACCATTCTGATAAATAAATATAAACATAATATATTTGTGTAGCGTACTTTCCCCCCTGTAATTATATTATGTAGTCTTTGCTTCTTTTTATGACTTATCTTGAGGGCACACACATGTTAAAGATAATTAGTTTTTGCAAACATTACCATATCTATTGTACTCAAACGTGTAAATAGTTTTTTCCATTCTCCTTTTTAAAACATCTAAATCTACTGGTCTGTATACTCCAGAGCGATATGGAAGCACCTCATGGGAAAATCTCACCAGTATTATAGATCTGTGCTGCCTACAGTCCATAAAAACTCCCAAGAATAAATCCACCTGAGACAGACCTTAGAGCGGTACCTTGAGATATTGCCTGTTCTTAAAGTCTTTCCTGTCTTCATTCATAACAGTAATTTGTTGCTTTTTTTAAACATCACCTAATTATATAGGATTAAATCTTGCCATGTGCCAAGCTAGCACATCAAAGTAGAAGGAGGTTGGTGAGGGTGGGAATATAGGGCTTCTCTTTTGAGTTATAGAAAAGTGAGTGTTAGAATCTTACATAAAAATGCAGAGTAATCACTGTTGATTTATTCTTGCAGGTGGATTTTGTTAGTTCCATCCAGGATATAAAGGGATTTAAGAGTCCCCCTAAGGCAGAGGGGACTAGGGACTGAGACAAAGGAAGACCTATAGAAAGTCCTAACAACAGACAAATTTAGGGACAAAGAATAAGTTGAGGTTTCAGTTTTAATGTTGGTCCTTGAGTTACTAATAAGGCACTACTCTAAGAAGATAGCACCTTTGGGCTATATACAGCATGTATTATACCAGCTTTCAGGATGATCCTTTTCCATTTGTACAAGCACAAGGGAAGATCTCTCCATAGCATGCCATGTCATTTGAAAGATTCCTGGCTAATATGCTGACGCATACACCACATACCCAAATAGCATGATCTTTGGGGTAGAGGTGAAACTGTGTTGTTTGCTAGGTAGCATTGCTTCTTACAGAGGTACATAGCACTGACTTTGGAAGCAATGTGCTTGTTCTCCAAGGAAGTACAAACTCCAGCCAGCAAGCACTCTTTAGCAGAGGATGCCTCTACCTGTGTCCCTTCACTCTAGCAGCTGTGGCAGTCTTTAGCTCTTAGGGACAAATGCTGTCTGATAGGGAGGGAATTACCATCAGATACTGTTCACAGGAAGTCCCATTGTATCAGCCATTTAGCAGATTTTTCCTTTTGTAGGCATTAAATCCCAAAACATCACTCATAAAAACAGTACCTACTTTAAGAGTATGACTTTAGACAGACTCACATCTCAAATATGGGCCCCACGGGGGGTTGCCCTCAAAAATCCACACACAGCCAACAAGCCCAAACAAAACCCACATTTGCCTGTACAATTATCTGATCTGCACACACCATTTGACAGTTTAGATGTACAAATGCAAAGTTTCATTAAGTGCAAGAGTGCACTTGCTTTTTCCTGGATGCATTTGTTACATTTAACATTTGGTTTATATATTCTGTGTAACTGAACTCTATCTTTTAATTCCAGGACATTCTACCTCCTGGTGTCTTTAGTGATTACATTTCTGCTAAGGTAAGGAAAATTCACCATGGCAAAAATCAATCCCTTCATATTTCCTCCCCTTGCCATTGCCTTTGGCTAATCCACTGTCTCCCTATCCCCACAGGTTCACGGTCTGGATATAAACTTCAATTGCTCTCTTTCCTACTCTCCCCACATTGCTGCTGTCACTGAATAGAATAATAATTATAACATGTTCTTTAGCACCCTCATGACCTGATTCACCTCCATAAACTGACTTTCTTCTCCCTTTATGAAATGAGAATTTAACTAGGGAAAAGTTGAGTCATAGGAAAGAACAATGTATTGCTGCTAACACAGTGGGATGTGCTCTTAGTGATTACTTGGTTCTGTTAATTCAACCCTATTTTCCAAAAGTCATCACCCTCTGCTAGCTGTTTGCTGGCCCATGTGAAATGTGTTGCTAGTCTCAGTTGAATTCCTAGTGGACACACATCCACATCACAAAACATCATTATGACTGGCATCCTTGTTATCAGTTTCAGCAGAGATGGAAGGGATAAAATAGGTCTGATGTTCCCTTTAGGTGAACGCTGAAGCATATTGGCAGAGCAGCCTGGGGACCATTGTACTGCAAATTTCCATATTGTACATGCTCTTTGAATAAACAGGGGGCTTCTGTCTCTATGGCAGTCTATCACAGGACTTTCAGCAGCATTTACATTTACTTCAAATGATAAACCACAGCCCATTGTGTTGCCCTGTGCTATTCATATTATTTTACAAGCAAACATTCCATTCCTGATCAGCACCCTCTCTTACAAATGAGCTCATCTTAATGCAGACTGCATTGCAGACCTACTTGGTAATATAAAATATTGGGAAAATAATTGCTGTTAAATGACATTCTATTCCTGCAATTGAAATAAACGACAACAACAAAATGTCAGTTAAACACTGATTACATGGAGATTATGGTAGGTGTTGTATAATTGACTTACAGAATGATCAGAAACAGAGAGTCACAGTGGCAACATGAAACAAGTTTTAAAAAAGAGAGATCTACCTCCATAATATATGTGATCTAAAACATTTCACCAAGAAAATATAGGGGTGATTGGGAAAAAAACAGGTCAGCCGTACAAAAATTCAATCACTAGAAGTCAGCTAGGGAATCAGGTCCCGCCATAAGAATAAGTACCACTGGGTACCTCCAAGCCTCCAAGTTGAGATGCTTCTCTTTTATCTTCATTAAACTCCTTTATTTGCAGTAACCACTCATGCTCAGAGGCCCAAGCAGGAATTCAATGTCAACGGGGGGGCCTTACTCTCTGTTTCTTCGTGGACTATTTTTTTAAAGTGGAATCAGAATTCAACCCAGATGTGCTTTATTATTATTTATTTAAACATACTATTTATTTAATCTGTAAAACCTCCAAGAAGAAGCCAGGTCAGAGGAGAAAGAGGAACGGTCAGCAAAGGAAGGTGTTAAACAAACGGAGGAGGAATAAGGGAGAATGGAGTAAGGTGCGGTGTAAAGGAGGTTGTGACAGAGAAAGGGTGTGTGAGAAAACAGATTATTTTATTCTAAACGGCATTGACTGTAATAACCTATGAAGGAACTTTTGGCTTTTGGGTGGAACACTAAAAAAAAAAAAACTGGCTTAACCCTTGCCCCAATTTTAACAGTGACAGTAGATACATGTGACATGTCAAATTATTTTTATGTCTGGCTGATTGTATGACTGAATAATTGGATGGAATCAGGTATTTTAATAGGAGAAGTATTTTGCAAGATGGGGACAGATATTACCCATGGCCATTTTACCCAAAGTGTGAAAGCTAGGGCAACTTGCTCAAAACTAGCCTAATTACTCTTATATGTTTATACCATGGGGGGGGGGTTCACTTTACCAAAGCATGCAATATGTAACAACAAATATTTGAAGCAGGATTTTTCTAGACCAGCAGTTCTCAAACTGTGGTTGAGACCCCAAAGTAAGTCCCAATCCTGTTTTAAAGGGGACGCCAGGGCTGGCATTAGGCCTGCTGGGGCCCGGGGCTGAAGCTGAAGCCTGAGGGCTTCAACCCAGCGTGGTGGGACTCAGGTTACAGGCCCCCCCTGCCTAGGGCTGAAGCCCTTGGGTTTTGGCCCCCTTATGTGGGGCAGAGGGGCTCGGGCGGGCTTAGGTTTAGGCTTCGGTCCCTCCTCCTGGGGACGTGTAGTAATTTTTGTCGTCAGAAGAGGCCATGGGGTCTCAGTGCAATGAAGTTTGAGAACCCCTGTTCCAGACTGTTGCTAGCTTAAAGACTCCCTTGCTTTCATTTGATTGGGCCATGTTATTGGGTTCAAGGTAAACATCTCACCTGATTCATCTAAAACCCAGGAAGGCAATACTACACGGCAGAGTGAGCGAAGGTTAGACACTTGGAAAAGAGAAGGGAAAGTCAAGAAGCCTTTGTTCTTCAGAATAACATGTCAAACTATTCAATCAGTTCCAAGTTATAGACTTGATTGACTTGGGTGAAATTTTTTAGTTGGGGTTTGTTACCAAGTGAAGGGTCACCTACTTAGATTCCCTCTCAGGATTTATATGGATTGATTATGTGTCTAATGCCAATCTAATATTACTGCTATTTGGTTTTATCATGATTTTCTTTGTATTGTTTCATGTTAGTTTAAGTTTAATGATATATTTTCTTGATTTTATAGTTTTAATAAAATTTATAATAATTGATGCCAAGTAACACTTCTTTTAATTAGTAACATAAGCAAGAACCTTTGAGAATCTAAGTGAATCAGTTGGTTGATCTAAGAGCCTACTGGGCTCCTATAGAAATTAAACTTTTGGTTTTTAAAGGGAATAGACTGATACAAGTGGTTACGCAGTGATCCCAGAGGAAGAGAGTTACAGTTGGGTAGAAAAACCCAGATGAAAGTTTTGTTTTCTTTTTCAGGGAATGTCAAAGAAAGCAGGCCAGGCCTTGTGTCTTCTCCAGTGGCTCGAAGAAGAGAGAAAGAGAAAATACCCCAGGGAGAAGGGGCTGTGAACAGATTAAGGCTGGGTAGAAGACTCTGTTTGTTTCAAAATGTTATGTTAAGAAATCCAGACCCCAAGGAGGATTGTTATTAGAGTTGTGAAAACCTTTTTGAGTTTTTTGAGAAACCAAAGGGGAAACTGAGACAGGGCACTGAAGAGCCATACCTGGCCACAAAAGGGCACATGGGAGGCAGCCAACCCTGTTACAATTACTCTAGGATTCCCCTACAACGGACATATCCTTATGTAGCTTGTTAAACCAATTTTAAGACTGCTTTGCACCAGTGGCTATAGCCCTATATGACAAAGAACAAAAGTACTAGCATCCCAAATTGTCTGAAACACACTTTTTACTGTATTTCTATTTCAGACAAACAGTATAGAGAAATGTGTTCTCCAAGTAGCATATAGCATTCATAAGCCAGAGAATATATTGTTGGTGTGAACTCTTTTATGATCAACTTGCTTCTTTTTTGTTATAGGCAGTTGACTTTTTGGTACATAAAATTTGGTTCTATTGTATAATTAAAATATTCTTCGATAACTGAGCCATAGTCTGCCTTGGATGTATTCATGAAATTCCCATGTCCTGAAAGAGTTTCAAATTGAGTGCAGTATGGTCTTATGGTTAAAAACCAGACTCAGGGGATCTGAATTCTGTTCCATCCTCTGCCACATGCTTCCTGTGTGACTTTGGGCAACTTAGGGATAATCACTCTGTGTTCCATTTCTCCATCTGTAAAATGAATATAATATGGTCCTGCCTCACAAGACTACTTCACAGGAGTCTTATGATAAAGTCATTAATTAAACAATGTGTTAAGATGCTGCAGTAATGACTGCCATAAAAAGAATATACACAAAAATTGAAGTCAGTGGGCATTTTGCCACTGAATTAAATGATGCAGGAGAGAGCCCTAAATGGCTTCAAAAATGTAAAGTATTCTCTTTCCTTTACTGAAGCTGAACTTTCTGAATGCTGTAGTTAGCAGGATAACAGCAGATACATCGACTGTAAATTATTTTCTAAGTTAGGAATGTTAGTTTACAAGAATGAGGAACCACTTATTGTGAAACAGAAGGACAAAAATCCTTTCATAGCGTAATTAAATTCTTATTGAAATGCACAGCCTACGCTGATGAAAGCCAGCATTGCTATGGGGGAAACCCTTCCAAATTAGATATTTTATTGCAGTGGCTTATCTTTTTTTTTTCCCTTGTCCTGGTGAAATACTGAAAATAAAATTAATTGAATATTGTAAATCTGAGTGTCAGTCTGTGAGGAAAAATAGGATGGTGTTGGGAATGCTCATTTGAAATTAACAAGTATAACAAGGTCTAGCGCATTAAAAATTGCTCTAAGCTCTTGTGACTATTAAAATTCAGGAGATGTTACAACATTTCAAAATAGTTTTTCTACAAGTTTATTTATCCTTATTCCTAAAGATGAGGTTGTCTCATACAGAGAGCATATGGGTAAACTCATACCCCCCCCACTATCATGTCCATCATCTTCGTAGTTTACTATCATCTTAATGACTCAAGAGACACTGTAGTGTCTTGCACATTTTTCATTCTAACACTTATTTAATAACTATTAATCTGATTATTAATTTACTTGGTGACTCCTAACTAGCACAGAAACAATATTTTTTTAACAAATCAGTCTCTTCAAGAAGAGCCTTGATAAGAAGGAAGTGATCTAGAAGAGAGGAAGGATGATCTTGTGGTTACGGCACTAGTCTGGGAGTTCAGATTACCGGACTCAATTCCCAGCTCTGCAGTGGACCTCCTGTGTGGGTTGGGGCAAATTATCTAATCTGTCTAGTTCCAGTTCTAGAAAGCTTTAAATCACATGTGCAAATTTAAGCATGTGTTTAAGTGCTGCTCTTAAATAGGGATGTTTTCTTAAATCAGGGCTTCCATTCCTCAATTTTCCATTTGTAAAATGAAAACAGTAATGCATCCGTTCTTCAACCCCTTGACTATTTTGTTAATTTAGGACCAGATTATCTCATTGGAGTCAGTAGAACTATTCATGAAGCAAGCTACAGTCGAATGTGAATAAGTGTGGCATAATCTTACCCAGACATTGTAAACGTCTCATGGCAAGAACTGTCTTTTTCTAGGTGTATATCACAGTGGGGCTCTGCTCTCAGCTGGGCTTTGCGGCATTACAGGAATGTCAACAACAGTGAATACTATTTTCAACATTTTTTGAGACATACTGGACATAGCTTTTCATATACAGACTCAAATAGTTAGTGAGAGTTGCTGTCAATAGTACAAAATACTTTTCATACCCTACTGTGCTATAGATTTCAGATACATGGCACTGACCACAGCTTTGTCTGCTTCCCTTTTGAAGGTATCTTCATTCTGACCTTTCTTCTCTTGTGGTCAAATTCTTAATCCTATACAATCTGATATAGCAAGGGCTCAATTCAGCACAGCTCTTAAGTACATACTTACATCCATTCCTATTCAGCAAAGTACTTAAAGTACGAGCTTAAATTCTATTGACGTCTATGCAACTTAAGCACATGTTTAAGTGCTTTGCTGAATTGAGGCCTAACCAGAACAGTGGATGGGAAATCAACATGAGTGAAGGAGAGGCAGAATTCTTCAGCACAAAGAGAGGGTCTGGAGCACCTACACAGACAGTTTGTGATCACTACAGCCTATACACCAGTTCGTGGTTAATTGAGCCATTCAATTCAATGGCAGTGTCCCTACACTCCCTTACCTTATGTGCTTCAGTGAGGCATGGTCACCTATGGATCCCCTGGGTAGGCCCAGATACCAACCCCTCCCCCATGTAGAGGAAATATGGTGGCTCCTGCATTTTGGGTCTTCCAAAGCCCCTTCACAGCCAGGAGGATTTCCCTTTCTAATCTACCCATTTGTCTTCATTACTAATACCACTACTAGGCAGAACCTAAAACCAAACAAAAACAGGTAGTTCTTGTTTGCAAGAATAAAGAATCATCTTGCCATTAAAAATCAAAATAGGAGTTAAAAATTACTGGTACAAGCAAATGTTTACCATTATTGTCTTAAGAGTGACTCATGTGGTGACATGGAGGGACTATCTTGGCTACCAAATGGCAAGAGTACACTAGTAGCTACGTAGACTGTGTCAACATAGGCTTATTGAACTCCAGTGGCTTCACAGTGTATTTTTCTGGCATGGTGGCAGCCATCATGCTTACACAAGATGCAGATTTTCATTTGAGCAAAAATAACACTTCATGTCCAATACACATTTTTCCAGAAGTGGGAGGAAAAGTTGCAAAGGTGACCACTAGGGATTGTGAGAAAGGCAAAAAGAAAGAGGTAAACTCAAGGACAAAGTGAAACAAACAGAGTGAATAGTCTGTTTTGTAGAAATATCCTTGAACTACATTTTACAAAATAGAAAAACTAGATAGACAGAATTCGTTGTCCACAGATTGCTTTACAAATTCTAAATGGCAATGGGTAAATGAGCTATCAACTCATTTGACATTGCTAAGGTTAAACCAAATGCCATTTCTCAGAAAGTTGTAAACAATAGCGTCT
The DNA here is from genome assembly GCF_965140295.1 of Lepidochelys olivacea. Lineage (NCBI taxonomy): Eukaryota > Metazoa > Chordata > Testudines > Cheloniidae > Lepidochelys > Lepidochelys olivacea. The sequence continues at coordinate 67,971,530 of NC_140418.1, read as the reverse complement.
CTTATGTTTTACTGTTGATCTTTAGCTTAATGTTGCTGTCCTAGAGAAAAATACTTTTAACCTGAAGTAAAACAAGACTGGCAGAGGGGATGGGACGGGACTAAGCCAGGGGGCATCTATTAATACACTGATTTCCATATTTTCCAGGTGGGATATAACATGTACATATTTGGGGTTTTTTTTTATCAATGCTTATTAACCATAGTTTTAAGACCGTAGAAAATCTAGGCTAATTGGAAACAAATACCCAGTGTGGAATGTCATTATTCACTTTCTTATGTTCAACTTGCTAACAATTTTGTTAAAAATGTAATTTTTTCTACTATAATCTTACACATTTCTTAAATTATTTCCCTGTGGAGACTTGAAATTAAGATACTGATAGATTAGGTTGAATAACTCCACAAGCTTCCAACTGTCTTTTTGTGTATATATTTCTTGTTCACATAGCTTCCTAATGTTTTTAATATTTACAGGAAGCTCCACAATAGCAACCTTTCCACATAAATATTTTGATCACTAAGAAGAAAAGAAGACAGCACATGTTTTTCATGTTCATAATTATTGTATCAGTTGACTTACTTTTCAAGTACCTACTTATCAAGGCCAGATTTTTAATTAAAGTGCTCATTAGGAGACAGCTGAAGTGCAAAAGCATGGATTTTATCTTTGCATATCATCATAGAATTCCTTTGGCACGTTACATCTGTGAGCCTTACCTGTATCTACAAGAGTGCATGACAACCGTCTAAGAGTGGCCAACTACTAAAGTGGACAGGAATTTTTTGATGAACCGTTTTTCTATGAGAAAATGAAGATTAGTTGAAAAAAACAAACAAAAAAACCCTGTTCATAAGAATGCACTGCGTTTGATGAAAAACATTTCTGAAATGAATTTCTGTTCAAAACCAGAGAGAGAGAGAGAGAGATAGACACACTGGAATATCCTAGTGGTGAGGGCACCCACCTGGATTCAAGTCTCTGCTTTGCCTGATTTAGAGCCGCCTACCCAACAGGTTACTGGCTATTGTGGAGTGGGCTAGGGATGATTGGTCTCTTCGCCTGCATCTAATTTTAATTTGGAAGGTCTCTGTTTCATCCCAACGCAAAACAGGAAAAAATTATAAACTTTCAGAAATATTCATGGGATGGGAAAACCATTTCCCACCCAGCTCTACCAGTTACTTTCAATTACAATCAGAGACTAAGCTTTTCACAATTGACTGGTGATTTGGGAGTCTCTCAGTTTTTGTTTCCCAGCTGGAGTTGATACATGGCCTGATTTTCAGAAAGCGTGGAACACCCATCCCTTTACAGTGTCTCAATTTGGACATCCAAAATCGTTGCCAGGTTTTATGATACTAACCCGGGGGTAAGGGACTAATACTTATTACAAATAACCCCTATTCATCTCTAATTAAAGAAGAAAATAGGTAGTTAATGGAAATCAGTGGTCCAGGATCTGATCTTACTTACACTGAAGTAAATGCAAAGTAACTTCTCTGAACTCTTTGTAACTCACATCAGAATCTGGCCTACTGTGAAATACAAATAACCTTTTTTGCCAGTCTGCCTGAATGTAAGCATATCTACCAGAGTGTTGAATATAATTACTCACTACAGGGGTCCTTTTATCAGAGTATTTTATCTTTGCTTATTCAGTGTATTGAGGTGTATTTGTATTTAACTTAAACCTTAAATATACAGATAATAGACATAAATGGTATGTTCCTGCTTCCCCTCTGAAGTTGGAGGCTAAAATCCCATTGGCTTCAGATGGATCATAAGCAAAAATGCATTCCCTCTATTTCCAGCATGCATTAACTAACCTATTAATGAACCTTTCCTATAGCAGCATTCCCTGGCTATAATATGTAACTTTTGTTGTTATTAAAAAGCACTTGATTGACTGCCCTGGAGACTGAAGTCCCCTGTTTATCTACACAGCAGCTATAGCACATGTGGAAGTACTGTTTGCCCACAATTCCCCATCAACCTTTAAAGCAGGACTGGGTAACTAGTAGCCCAGAGGCCACATCCAGTCTACCAGATAATTTTATTTGGCCCAGCACAGCCCACCTCAGGGCAAGCAATCCAGGAATGCCAGGCCAGGAAAGTGGAAGGCCGTCATGGGAGGAGAGTCCCATCCATGTGCAAACAGACATTTCACATAACATTGTGGTGAGAGCCAATGGACTGGAGCAGGGAGCACGGCCCTGTGGAACAGGAGCAGCCACTGTAGGGTGAGCATGGGACAGACCCACCCAACCACATAAAAATCCTAGCCCAACAAAGGGTATTAGTGGATTTCATGGATCTCTACTTGCTTAAAGTTGCCCATCCCTGCCTTAAAGAATTCCCCTGCCCCCTCCATGCTAGTAAATTCAGGGTCAGGATGCAGAATCACAGCCTTGGAATGTTTCCTAAGTCATTTGATGACAGGTGATTCTAGAACTGCTACGAAGACGATGACAAGAGGCTGGGTTTGTGAGAGAAACAACCTTCTAGAAGAGACAGAGAAATATTTCATAAAAATGGAACAAAGCAAATACAGGCCACATGAGCAGGGAACTCTGAACAGCAGAGTAAACCTAGATAAAGTTGGTAAGCAAGACCTCTTACTAGAAAATCTCTCTCATCCTGAATAACTTTCAAACTATTTTCCTTAAAACCACTGCAGTGAACAGGTCATGTCACAGCTGAAGATTACATTCAGGAAACTGCTGGTTTCTACACATTTATGTATTAATTATGATCTATTAGGTTTGAGTGTTTGCTTTCTTCTGGGGAGGAATAAAGAAAAGGAAGTTTACCAGAGGTGGTGCTACAGGCAGCCTTCAGGGAGAAAAGTCTTTGTTTTAATCTTTTCTGATTTTTTAAAGGGAAATTAAATTTACAACTGACACTTGTTAAACAGGTCCTGCCAGATGTCCCAGTAGCTAAGAAAAGAACTAGACACAAAAGGATAGAAGGGATACAACTCACTACATGACTGAAGCAGTTTCTCTCGATGATATTATGGATGTAGTTTTGGAGGGCAGAGATGCAGGAAATCAGGGGACTAGATGAGACCATAATCACATGAGCAAAAAGATGGTTATAATGCAGAGCTCAGGAGCAGAGTAGCAAGCCAAATCCTGCTCTTTTCAAGTCTTTGAGAGCTTTTGTTTTCCTTTAAGAAACATTTTAATTCTTCAGTATCATTTAAAGAGCCTTCACTCTGAACAATGAGAACACTTTCAACCTCTCTGGTCACTCAGTAACGGACTTAAAGGTGGCAATTTTGCAACAGAAAAGCTTCAAAAACAGACTCCAATGAAAAACTGCTGAACTGGAATTAATTTGCAAACTAGATACCATTTACTTGGGCTTGAATAGAGACTGGGAGTGGCTGGGTCATTACACAAATTGAATCTATTTCTCCATATTAAGTATCCTCACACCTTCTTGTCAACTGTCTGAAATGGGCCATCTTGATTAACACTACAAAAGGTTTTTTCCCCTGCTGATAATAGCTCATCTTAATTAATTAGCCTCTTAGAGTTGGTATGGCAACTTCCACCTTTTCATATTCTCTCTGTGTGTATATATCTTCTTACTATATGTTCCATTCTATGAATCTGATGAAGTGGGCTGTAGCCCACGAAAGCTTATGCTCAAATAAATTTGTTAGTCTCTGAGGTGCCACAAGTACTCCTGTTCTTTTTGTGTTTTCTTTTGAGATATTTCTATATCTCTGTGGTGGGGTGAAGAAATATTCTCCCCTCTCTCAAAGTCCACAGGACCCCTCCACAAAACCTCTTTGCATCATCAGTATGTGTAGGGAGAAGGGGAGGAAACATGAAGGAATGAGGAGCAGAGATAGTGAACAGTCACTTGACACAGCATGATTCCCTCATTTCCAAGCAGGAACCTGCAAAGGAAACATTGCAGGTCAATATGTGTTAACTACCCTCCAGGTCTCAACCCCTTTGCAGGATCTTCCTCCGTTGTTTGTGGCAGAAAATACTTGATGCAATTAGGGAATGTGGATCTGGGGAGATCTTCAGAGTGGCCAGCCCCTATCGAAGACAGAAACATATCCATAGGGATTGGGTCTGGTCTTCTCCACTGTCATGTAGGGTTTCCAGGTCTATCCCTGTATATCCACCAGGCTTTTCCAATGGAGGAAAGTAAACTGAGGAAATTAGTTTCATGAAAGGCTGGATTAAAGCATAGACACCATAGCTCTGTTCCTAGGGTCCCAGACCCTGATACCATGCAATCAGCATTTCAGCTTTCATTGTAACAAAAATAGCTTCTAGCCTTCATCAAAAACTTGAAAATCTGACCTAAGTATAATTGATGCAGGGACTTCTGCCTCAGCCTGCAGATAGCCAGAGACAATAGTTCTGAGAAGTGGAAGATTCCCCATGCACCAGTGTGTTGGGATCCCCTGAGTTCCTCTTCCACTTGATTCCCCAAAACTCAGTTCAATTCCAGAATTTGTCATTCAGGTACCTTCATTTGGCACACAGCCACCCTATGCACATGCTGAAAAGGCTCAAATGTGGGGGATGGATGTAGGGTACATCACAAGTCCAAAATTACACAGCAAAATTTTTCCTCATATACATCTTTCCTAACATCCACATTCTTAACTATGCACTGCATCACATGCTTCATGATTGGCTTGGTTACTTTTCAAGAACCAATCCCTATACAGCATGCTCTGTCCATGTACTGTTAATGTAAATTCAGATCTTTATATTCCACGTTTATCTTGTCCATTGTCCCTAGTACTAGGGTATTCCTGCTTATCCTAGCTGACTTCACCCTAATGAGTTATGCCCATATTTACAACTTTCCATTCACCTTCCCAATCACAACCACTGAGAAATGAGGTCTCACTTATGTCGAGATACTCATTTCATGTTAGACCTACTCAGTGGTGCAAATTTCTGCAGGCTAATGGAACCAGAGGGGGCAGCTATGGCCTGACCACTTTCAAGCAGTGGTCCTGTATTAATTCAGTATGGCTGCTGCCAAAGCAGTCTGGAACATCAGTCCAGACACATGGTCACAATGCTACTGACATCTGACTGAGTCACCCTTCTTCCCGATGGAGGGGAGGCCAGGCCAGGCCAAATTTCAGTGAGTGGTATTGCGACCTGGTGCATAGGGTCATAACGCCACTGAAATTTGGTCCGGTTGCCCCTCTGTCCAGAGAGAAGAGCAGCCTGGCCAAATGGCATTGTAACCTGGTGCGTGTGGAATCTGTTCCAGTATGACAAAGCACAGGGGAGTATGCCAAGAGGTGGACTCCTTTGGGCACCAACTCATGTACTACGTGGGTGAGAGAGAGACGGGAGACTTAGGTTCCTGAGGAAGGTATAGTAAGTGGGGACCAGAACAGAGTCCATGTTGGGATGGGGGACAAGAACAGGAATTCTCCCTCCTGTCCCCCGCCCCCCCAAAAGTCTGAATTGGCACCTAAAAGGAGTGTGACCGCCAAGGCACCAAATCCACTCCAGCAGAGGATTGTCTGTGGTAGAAGGAAAATGCAGTTTGCCCAACCCACCCAGTTACTGAGGTAAAGTACCTCAATAGCTGGGGATGTATCTGAGTAAGTGTAAAGAGGGATCCCCCACTGCCATGCATGGGAAAAAGACTGCCTCATGCTGTTGTTGCCTCATGTCTGTGTCTCCAACTGGGGCCACCATGTGAGGGTGCAACCTGAGGCAGCCCCAGATGTGTTGTGCCTAAGGCCCTAGATTGTGTGTTTATCTCTTACCCTCCTATGTGATTTTCCTTAGTAGAGGAGCATTTAATCTTATATTGTTTTATTATAATAAGTGTTATTTTAATGTATTGTTACATAGTATATTATATAATTTCTGTGCAATGAAATTGTATTTTGATGCAAAATGCTTAGGGAAACTGAAAATGTTTAATTGAGCATAAAACCGATCACATGCACTAATGTGTTTTAGGGCAAGTTTAGTACGATGATTATTCTGATTTGAAATGAACTGAAGTAGAAAAGAGCAGTGAAAGTCTCTCAATATTAAGGTGACCAAATAGCAAGTGTGAAAAATCGGGACAGGGGTTGCGGGATAATTGTCACTTATATAAGAAAAGCCCTGAATATTTGGACTGTCCCTATAAAATCGGGACATCTGGTCACCCTACTCAAGATACATCCAGAAACTTGCGCTGACTGCTAAAAGTTAAAGACAAAATTGCTTATACTGAATGGAATAATCTGTAAGATTTTGGCGGGCAGGCAGAAATATTTGACAAGATTATTAGTTAAGATTGTAGGTGGGTTGAAACTGCATCAGATGCAAACCCCTCTGAACTTTGTATAAATTTAGAACCAAATCTGAATATGAACATACTCGGCTTAATCTTTATAACTGGATAAACTGGAACCCCCATAATCTAAACACCCTCACAGCTCAGATTCTGATCTGAATCTGGACCCAAACTCATGGGTGTTTCTAATTAAAACTGAATGTCCCTGCTTGTGATCTCATACTAGTGTGAAGAATAAATACCATTGTAATTAATAATGTTACACCAATATAAACCAGAGTGGGTGAGCAGAGAATCCGGCTCACTGTGTCTACACAGTAGAGGAACAGGGAATCAGGAAACAAAATATGGTAAACCATAAGGATCCAGATCCTATTTCCATTAAAGTTAATCAAAAAGCTCCCATTCATTTGAATGGTAATAGTATCATTGCATACAAAGCTTATTTGGAGAGAGCTTTCTTTTAAAGAGTCTTGTATCTTCTGTTTGTATTTTCCTGAGAGCTAAATTGTTCAGGCCCAACCATACACCTGGGGTGGGGGAAGAGTGATATCCGACATCAGACTATATGAATTATTGGGGCAGGCCTTTTTGACCACATGGTTGATCACCATGATAGTAAATGACTTGGTTTGCTACCTAAATTAAAGCATAAAAAAACATCAGGTACCTAAAAAGGTTTCAGATCAATTAGATTATATGTCTTAACCATAACCAAGAGTGCCCATTTAAGCACCAATGACCTATTCAGCCATTAGTATGTTAACACTGCCAAAAACAATGCCTACTTCCACAGTGTATTTTATGAGAACTACATTTGTTCTCTACTAGCCATTAACATAAGGGAGCCAGAACAAGACAAAATGCTATTCCAGCAGCTATACAGAAACAAAATGGCATCTTCTATGCAGCTGCATGGAGGTAACCACTTTGTACAGCAAAACAGCATCCCCCACACAGCTTGACCTCGCATGCATGTTGCGTGTGAGGTCATGCTGATGAGGGTGGGATACCAGTACTTCAACAAATCAGGGTTACATGACTACTAGGAACTGGACTGACACAGAACTTATCTTTCCCAGCTCACAACCTAACCTTTATTTGCTTTCCAACTGTTGTAGAGTGCAGTTAACGTTCGCTCAGTCAATTCTCCAATTTGATACTGGTCACCATCAAATTCCTTTAGACCTTATTCTTGCAAGAAGCTTTATACCTTCTTCTAGGTGCCAAGTTTCCACAACCCCGATTGACTTGCCAACTTTTCTCTCAGGTTATTTACAAAGCAGCTTCTTCTGAGCTGAGGAAGACCATTTTAGGCTGGCATACCTGTTTTCTTTTACAGTTCTTCTAAAATCCTTAATTCTTTTTACATACCATTTGTCATACAAAAATCAAATAAATAAATCTGTGAGATTACAGTTGAATTTAGCAGATTCACTGGAACCTCCTATTCTGAGCAGATAGAATATATATACACACACAGTACTAGCCACATTAATATAAATAAATCAATTGGCCTGATGATGTGACTGATCATCATCTGAAAAACTCCAAAGTTGGACTGGTCAGTTGTATATCTAATAGTCTAAAAATTAGGACAAGATACAGTCTAGCACAAAAATCTACCTCTTTCTGAAATTTTAGTTCTGCTCTGAGGTGTCTCATATGGGGTACCACAAGTTACTCTTTCATCCCTTTATTCCATGGGCACATGAGGCTAGTAGGAGAGTTGCTGCGGAAACAGATTGCTTTCAGTATGCTGATGACATTTGGCATTACATCTTCATTTTGTTTAGCCTGAAAAATATGGTTTAGTGTCTTCTCCCACTTTCTGTGCAAGACTGGAGCATGCATGGGAATGAGTTGGTTGAGACTCTATGCAAATAAACGAGTGGTTATCATGTTGGACTGGGGGGCAACTACAGGATACGACTGAAATTATATTGGCACTCCTGACTGAGGAAGCACTTCTGTCATTTATTACTAACACTGAAATTGGGGGCTGGTTAGATTCCCGGCTACTATATTTTATGTATACAAAAATATAAATTTCTTTATTTTTGAGAAAAGCCACTTGCTGCCCAGCTTTGCTCAGAAAACTAATACCAGACCTCTGTCCTCTTCATGTTACCCAGAGAGAATACAAAGTAATGGATGGTAGTTATACACAGATGGCTGCCTGAAATATTCTTGAGCAAAGCTGAAGCATGTTTTAACAAAAATGTCTACAGCAAACCATTTACACCAACTTTCAGTATTTAAAAGTTTCAATGTTCCAATGCATCTGAAAACAAACACTTTTATAGAGATTGGTCTTGTAGCTGAGCTGCAGAACCTTCCATTGTCAGACAGAGGAACTACGGTATAGCAGCTGTTAAGGGATTTGGGTTTACCATACAAGCAAAGGATTCACTGGAACTTTGCATAGGGACAAAGGGCCTATCTTGCAAGTCTGTATGCGGGTCATAATTTTGACCCTGAACGCAGATAAATTTGCTGGAGAATGAGTTGCACAGCTATTTGAGCAGCACTGCTAGTACCTCTTCATACCAGTAGATAGAATAGAGGCTGGTTTCTGCCTAAACAAGATTCAGTTAAAACTAAAACAAAATGGGATGAAATCTTTCCCTGCGTTGGGAGAAGGAGATCACATAGAACAGGCTCACACTTGTCAATCTAGTAAAGACGGAAGAGGGGAGTGGAGCCTAAAGAGGCATCATCTCTCTGCCCTACAAACAGCAGGGCACAACATGGGATTAGCGCTCTGAAGGAGTTGGGGAGAGGGAAGAGAAACAGCTAGTTGGAATAAGGCTGTAAAGTCAGGGGGGTAGGGACTTAAGGGCTCCATGATCCCATGGCGAACTCATGCAATTCCCTTAAGAAAGGCCAGCAGGAGATCCTTTTGCTGGTTGTTGGGAGAGTGAGGATAATAGAATGCAGGCATATGTATAGATAAGTGCCATCATGGTTCCTCACGGAGTCTTTTTGCCAGGTAAGAGTGAGCCTGGGAAGAAGTACAGAGGAGCTGTCTCTCTCTGTGCATGCTGATATGACAGATTTCCTTGCAGAACTTGAGGGCATGTGATTAGAGATCATGCCCTGCATCCCTGTTGTATGACCAGCAACACCTTCCCAAATGTTTCAGCTGCTGACATGCTGACCAGTACTGTCTCATTGTTTCCCTGTACTCCCCTATTGTTCTGTCTGTATCCACAATTATCCTGTATCAATTGTCCTGTATGTAGATTATAAACTCCTTTGGCCAGAAATGGTATTTTTGTTCTGTGTTTGTACAGCATCTAGCACAGTGGGCTCCTGGTCCATGACTAGGGCTCCTTGGCACTATGATAATACAAATAATAAATGATAATATAGCTTTGAACATACAGAAATATTTGATAATTTCCCCCTTCTGCGTGATTTAGTGGGGGAGAAGATGTAGCATGTGTTTTTGGCATAACATGATCTTGACGCTGAAATATCCTCATCAGATAGTGATTTACTTTCAAAGCAGCCCCTTGCAAGAACAGGAGAGATTTCTATGTAGTGATTTTCCAGCCCCCTGCTGTTGATGTTCACATCTGCCATGCAAACAATAGGAAAACCTCTGCTGTTTTCTGATCATTTTTGATTAGCAAGTACCTGGAGAAATGTGAACAGCAGATTGAACAGTCATTGCTAAAATTGATAACAATGGACCTAAAAACATTTATTTTTGATACATTATATTGCATCCTATGAGATAACATGGTCACAAAGCCATGCCAAATACATCATCTCCTAAACATTAGGACCTACCGCTCTTTGATATAGTTGACCCTTCCTCATATGTGTAAAAAAAGGCATGTGGTAATGTTTCAATTCTTTGGGGGCAGTCAATTATTGCCTTATAATTATAGGCACATAGTGTTTATTTTGTGATTTTTGTAAACTTGTGCAGTACATGCCATGCAGTAATTTGAGTAAATCAGTAAATACAAACATATTTTCCTGTACTATGTTGTCCATCTACAGAAATCGAAAGAAGTGAAAGGAAAACAGTAAAATTGAAAAAAAAAAGGGGGGGGGGAGCATTTGATGTGTTTCTTCAGCACAAGTTAGTAAAGATTTTACTAAAAGACTTACACAGAAATTTCAACTTGACCTAAAATTATAAAATTTGGGAAATAATTAAAAAGTAAAATACAGACATTTTAGTTATGCTTTACAGACCTGATTCTTAGGCCAGTTAAGTCAGTGGGAATCTTTCCACTGAATTCCAGGAGCCTTGAAACAGCCCCAAACTCCAAATCCTACATATACCTACACATGTTTAGCTCTACTGCTCTGAGTAGCCCTATTTATTTCAGTGGGACTACTCAAATAATTAAAATATAAGCACATTTGTAAGGCCTTAGTGTAATTCTCAAAACAGCCTTAACTAGGAGTCATTACCAACACCTCCGTAAGTTAACATCATAGTGATTAGTGCACACCAATTTCCAAAGATAAGGCCTTCCAAACTACAAAGTAACATGTGATCACTTCTTATATGAAGTTTAATTTCTTGCCACCCATCAGATGCAAGCCTGACTCTCCTCTTACACTAGTGTAAATCAGGAATAAATCCATTGACATCAATGGGTTTAAACCACTGTAAAACAAGACGTAACTGGGGCAGGGTCAAGCTCAGAGTGAAAGGTTTAGCATCCAAAACAAATTTATTTTGGATCTCTCTTTCACTTTCCTCTATGATACTCCAACCAAAAAAGTCTCAGACCAATTCAGCATCTAGCTGTTATTGTACAAAAAAAAGGAGAATTTTTTAAGCTTAATTAAAAGATGCTGCACCAAAGAAGTTTTCAGTAAAAAGATCTCATCTTTCTCATAAGTTCCACTGATTTTCATATAGATCTGACGACTTTCCTTTTTCTGTGGAATTGAAAATATTTGCATTAACTGTATTTCAGGTTTTTGGGTTTCCTGGAATTAATATCTTAAAACATTTTATGCCAGTCTAGGATTGAACTATAGGGTACAATGAAATAGAAAAATGTCAGGTGTACTCATGGTAGCACCATGCCAGTACTTACAACCAGTATCCTGGAACTTCCACACATGTACAGCCAGAGCACCCATTATCTTCCAAGTACAGTACTGCCATTATGGCAGGAGGCAGCATTTGTGTCACCACCTTGTATTAACCTGAATATAGCAATTTTCAAATGTTAAAATGCAAGCCCCAAATAATGCTAAACAACAGCTTGCTTTGGAATGAGTCTGGATTTAAAATATATATATCTTTTCAAATTATAGATTGATTAAAAAGGTTTCCTCTTGGATGATGTTGATTTATTCACCCTGATTATTAACACATTGATAATGATATCTTCACTGGAAAAAATGTCTTATAATAGTTTAGTCTCCTCTGGGCTTCAATACTTTGGTCTAATTTCAGTAGTTAGGTTTAGTGTGCAGTTCCTGGGTGGTGGTGGTGGTCTGGAGGTCAGACTAGATGATCTGGTGGCCTCTTCTGGCCTTAAACTCCATGACCCTAAAATACTATCGGTAGAAATGTTTGTGTATGTGTAGAAACAGTAATCTAAGAGAGTGGAATTGTTTACACATTGAGTAAGAAAGAGTTTTACAGCACTGTCAATACCATTCGTTTGTAATTTTGGGCTGCTCTCAACTGTTGCCCTCAAACATGGCATTGAAATACGCTGAACATTAAAAAAGGCACGCTAATACACACTGCTGAGTTTTAACAGCAAAGGAGGAAGCCTGCACATTAAAACAACACTTCAGAGTCTACAGTTTGATTTTGAGATCCATTTATCAAGCTAAATACTGTAAAATGACAAGCAGTAAGTTTCTAGACATTGACCTTCCAAGGATGATCGCCACTTGTTATGGAAGAGGAGGGAAACAACTAGACAAAAAGGAAATTAAAATGATTTCTCAAAATTCCAGATCAATGGCTGTAACTGGCTGTCTGCCTTTAACATTTTGGGAGAGTAGCTGCTAAAGACCAAATTGCTTACTAGCTTCAAATACAAAAGAAACACATAAAAGAGAATGTGGGGACATAGAAGAAAAAATAACACTGAATTACAGTGTGTTGCTTTAGTTAATGCATGCACGGAGGGGGAGTCTGTATAGTTAGGTAATTGTCTTAAATTGGTTTTCCATTCATATATGGCATGACTCATATTATGGCATTAACAGATTGACTGTGGTTACAGTACAGATACATTGTAACTCAAATGTCTTCAGTTCACAGCAGCATATTGAATTGTTGTTCATTTGCCCTCTCTCTTGAAGTATTATTAAAAGAAATAGAGCCACAAAGCAGTACTTTATTTTCAGCATTAGAGTGTGAGAGCACCACTCAAGAGGTTAAACATTAAGCTCTACAGGGCTAGTTTTTGGGTCCGGAAAGCCCACACTCATGGGACAAATTCTGACAGATACTGAAGGAAAAATTCATTTTTCATTTTTAATGAATCAGTAAAGCCAGATTCTCAGTCAGTATGCATCAGTGAAGCTCCACTAACGCCACGAGAGTTATCTTGATTTACATCAGTTGAGATTAGGACCTCATGTTTCTAGCCCAACTCTTTTAAAATGTATACAGGTGTAAAAAGATATGAATAGACTTTAAGGCCAGAAGGAACCATCATGATCATCTAGTCTGACGTCCTGCACATTGCAAACCACAGAACCTCGCCCGCCTACTCTTGTAATAGACCACTAACCTCTGGCTGCCACTGAAGTTCTCAAATCATGATTTAAAGACTCCAAGTTATAGAGAATCCACCATTTACACTGATTTAAACCTGAAAGTGACTTGTGCCCCATGCTGCAGAGAAAGGCAATAAAACCCCAGGGTCTCTGCTAATATGACGCATGAAAAAATTCCTTCCCGATTCCAAATATGGAGATTAATTAGACCGTGAGCATGTGGGCAAGACCTAGCAGCCAGACAGCTGGACAAGAATTCTCTGAAGTAACTCAGAGCCTTCCCCATCTGGTGCCCCATTATCGACTATTGGAGATATTTGCTGCTAGCAGCTGCAGACTGGCTACAGGTCATTGTAGGCAGTCTAATCATACTAGGCCCTCCATTAACTTATCAAGCTCAGTTTTGAAGCCAGTTAGTTTTTTTGCCCCTACTGCTCCCCTTGGAAGACTATACAAGAACTTCACTCCTCTGATCATTAGAAACCTTTGTCTAATTTCAAGCCTAAACTTGTTGATGGCCAGTTTATATCCATTTGTTCTTGCATCCACATTGGTGCTTAATGTAAATCACGCCTCTCCCTCCCTGGTATTTATCCTTCTGATGTATTTATAGAGAGCAATCATATCTCCCCTAAGCCTTCTTTTGGTGCATCTAAACAAGCCAAACTCTTTGAGTCTCCTCTCATAAGGTAGGTTTTCCATTCCATAGAGCTAAAAGGAACAAAAAAGCTGAACTTGGCCTCTGCAGCAGGAAGATAGATGTTTTTGTAGGACTTAAAGATCTCTCCTGTGCATACACCTTTAGCTAAAATCAGTCAAATGACTCTGAGCTACACTCCAAAGAACCACCACAGAAACCCTCCCCAAAATTCTTAGGCCAGCACAGGGCTAGTGGCATGATCAAACATACAAATCATCTGGTATTCACAAACAGGAATCGTGCACTTGTTAAAATGCTTTATTTTGAGATGACTTGCTCCACCATGTAATCTCAGGGTGAATCACTCCTCGTATGATCAGCAGCATTGATACATATACATTTTGGGGAATACAAAGAAAAAAGATCTCTGCATTTTAGAGGAACAAAAGCAAAGAGAAGTGCTCAGTAATCTACAAAAAAAATGTAAGATAGTTTTCTCTTTTATTCCTAGAAATGAAAATCTGCAGTTGAAGAAGGCTCGGAGAGGGAAGTTGGGAGGAACCATAATTGTGCCAAAGAGGAAAAGGAACAGCAGATGGTACAAAATATAGTATGAAGAGTAGCACTAACAAAGCCCCCGTCACCCATCATAGAAAACAAATTTCTTCGTTTCTCAAAGGATGAGCAAAAGCAGGAATAGATGCTGCTGCTAAAACGCCTGAATAATAACTGTAATTGGCACTTCTATAGTGACTTTCATCAGAGAATCTCAAAACATTTTACAAGCACTCTTCATTTCCAGTAATGGTATAATCAGGCCAAGTGCTGAGTGTCTTCTGCAATGGAATTTGGGGGTGTTCAGCACAAAGGAGGAAGCACTTAGCAACTTGCATAATCAAGTCCTTTGGATTTATAACACTACTGTGAGATAAACACACACATTTTAGAGCAATAAATGCAGATTAAAAGCCTAGGTGGACAGTCAGATGTAAGTAGAGTTGGGGGCATATGCTGAAATAACACACATCTGATCAGGTTTTCTTTGAATACCCGCATTTTACATTGCTACTGCTTCCTGATCCATACTAAGTGAAGTCCATTGCCTCGAGTCTCATTTTAGGAGTGCAAGGTATTGGCTGATTGGGACCCCTCACAGCTGTTCATGTGGTTTAATGTGAGGTCGTAGCTAGAACTGGTCAAAATTTTTCCATCAAGAAGATTTTGATGGAAAACAGCTAGGTTGAAAACTATAACTTCCAAGGAAAATGTCCATTTTGACCTTTTTTTTTTCCCCATAGAAAAAAACAAAAACATTGCAGTTTTAGATTTTTGACAAAACACCTGAAAAAAATTGAGAAATATTTAGATAAAAGATTTTTGGAGGTGAGGAGGAGTTGAGAAAAATTCTCAAGGAGTGCTAGATGAGGCATCTGGATTTTCATGTATAAGCTAGACCTTCTGGATTCAGTTTTCATCTGTACACCAGCACTGTGGCTATTTTAATGAGTTCTAATTTCTGCTGTGTGGCTGGCAAGTCACTTAAAACTGCACCCATCTGTGCTTCTCTATTTTCTTAAATGAGTTCTCTGTACAGTAAATGAATACTTTGTTATAGTTCTCTGTGCTTTCTTTGTGGATTACCTAAGTAATACTGCAAATACCGAGCTCCCTAAGGCAACTGACAAACTTTGATGTCTGACCACTGCATGAACAGGACAATGGTTGATCTAGTTCACATTCCTGTCTCTGTCAAAGTCCATGTAGGATGCCAAACTGTGGCTGACTCAGGAAGAGATGCACATACAAAAAGGTAGAAGGGCACAAGAAGCAAGCTCTCCCTGCTAGAGCCAGGCACAACCATAGACTACCCATGCACTCCCTTACTAGTGTCCCAGGAAGGGTAGGAATGATCCTGTGTTCTCTCAGCCCCCTCTGCACTGGTCAGAAGAGCAGAGAGAGGCATTGTCTGAGTTTCTAATTTGGAGGGGCACCTCCACACCACCTCCATTGTGATCCTGTGTGTAACAGTCGCAGTCTGATCTAATAGGTCTACTTCATATGGTCATAATTAGTATGGTAGGGTACTTGGCACAGAAATCAACTAGGTGTCAACTATGATAGCCATAGAAACAGAAGTTACCATCTATTCAAAACTCAAAATAGGCTAAGCTGTTTGGATATAAGCAGCAACCCCCCACATGCTCTCCCCTCACACACACAAACATTTGTCAAAAACAAACTAAACCTGCCTTTCCCCAGGATTTTCTTTTCTGTATCTGCTGGAAGTGGCGTGGGCCGAGGGATGTACTGACCGCCGCTTCCAGCAGCTCCCATTAGCCTGGAGCAGCGAACCGCAGCCACTGGGAGCCGGGATCGGCCGAACCTGCAGACGCAGCAGGTAAACAAACCGGCCCGACCCGCCAGGGGCTTTCTCTGCACAAGCGGCGGAAAAGTTTGGGAACCACTGCTCTAGACCATCCCTGACAGGAGTTTGTCTAACCTGCTCTTAAAAATCTCCAGTGATGGAGATTCTACAACCTCCCTAAGCAATTTATTCCAGTGCTTAACCACCCTGACAGTTAGAAAGTTTTTCCTAATGTCCCACCTAAACCACTCTTGCTGCAATTCAAGTCCACTGCTTCTTGTCCTTTCCTCAGAGGTTAAAGGAGAATACTTTTTTTCCCTCCTCCTTGTAACAACCTTTTATGTACTTGAAAAGTTATGTCCCTTCTCAGTCTTCTCCAAAAACCCAATTTTTTCAAAAATAATGTTTTCTAGACCTTTAATCCTTTTTGCTGCTCTTCTCTGGTCTTTCTCCAGTTTGTCCACATATTTCTTGAAAAGTGGCTCCCAGAACTGGACACAATGCTCCAACTGAGGCCTAATCAGCACCCAGAAGTCCTATGCAGTGAACTGTTGGTAAAGCATTTGGCTTTACAGATAGAGGGAGACAAAAAAGGTCCATTACCAAAAAAAAAAAAAAAACATTCTTAAAAACATTCCTAGTTCTTCTGTAATGCAGGTGGCATGTGCAGAAAATATGATGGTATGTACAGGCTACTCATGAATAATCTAAGTGTGCCAAACCCATGCTGATTAATACCCTCACACTGGCTTCCATTTTACATGAATATAAAAGCGTAAGATAGGCAGCAGCCAAGAGCCACAGAAAATCAACCACTGGTGGAAACAAAAATACCATGCTCCTCAGGCAGGCGGGAGGAATAAGTGTGGTTACACCTCACTAATAGCAAGAGAGAGAGGATGTCATGTGGCATTAACATTTTAAGTGTTGTGAATGTGTGCTCTTTCTTATGCCTCACCCCGTTTGAGGCTATATGTTTATGCTTCCACTGATGGCTGGTGTCCTCTTCTGCTCTTTGACTGCCACCTGGCTTTTGCTTCTGTATTTAAAAGTGTTATATAATAAAAACATATGATGAAGAGGAGGTGAATGGCTGTCTTGTCTCACCCTCATAGAAGTTATTTCTGGTTTGGGGCACACTGCTGTCTCCCTTCCTCCCAAAATCCTGGCAAATGATTCATCAACAAGATCTGACATTTTTTTCATTGCAATTCTGCATATGAAAATATTAGTTTCACAATCAGAAAATGGAAAAGAATAAATGAAAAATTTTGCCCAGATATAGGATTTGATTCGGCTCTCGCTCACAGGAAAATCATGAGTAAATCCACTGCGGTCAGTAGTTACACTGCTGTAAAACTGGTGTAGTAAATGAAATCAGATACATGCCTGAGACTCATTGCTTAGTATAAGTGAGGTAGGGGCAACGGTGGCCAGGTCAGCCACAGGTGTTTTACCGCAATGTAGACATACCCTAAGTTTCCCTACTCCACCTTGCCCAAATTGCTCAACTATGAATAGGAGGGACAGATCACCTTTAGATCTACTTGACATCTCTGCTGAAACAGCCATCAAGGGTTAGTGCCAAGTACAACATGGATATTTTCTCGCTATGGAGCAGACTGAAGCCATTCATATATTTTACACCGGCCACTGAAAAACCATCTCATACAAATGACTTTTGGTCTCTGCCAGCCTGGGCAACATTCAGAGTAGTCACCTAGAGGTCAAAATCTCTATATCCCATTTCCAATTCCAATAGCAAAAATGTCCCATTTGTGATGAGCTAATTTAGTTAGTTGTCCATTGAGCTGAGGTGCATCATTTGTATTTAGCAACATCAGTTCAAGTCTTCTCAAAGTGAATTTTTAATACACTTATTTGACAGGTGCATCTATAGGCAAATATTTTACATATGTTTGAGAAACAAATTAGAGAACACAAGGGCCTCTCAGAAAGGGGGGGCAAGATACAAAAATATTGTCTTCTGAGAAGGGAATAAAGAAATCAGGCTTATTTTCACATCACAAGCATGACAGAAATTGCCAGTGCAAGGGGCGCCCATGGCCTGGTGTTCAGGAATGCTGCGTATTTACAGCAGCCTAGAATCTCTGTCCAGAGTGTATGTCATGCCATGACCACAGAGCCCAATTCTCTTTCCACATACACTGGTGTTAATCAAAGTTAACTCCATAACATTAAATGTGGGTACATCAGAGTAAAATTGATGTGACAATCAAACAGATCTAATGAACTAACTAAGAAGTTATATGTAATTGTACTTATAATTGTGAAGGTTTTTTTTAAAAAAGAAAATACACTAAGCAAATCCACCTGAAGGGACTGTTTAAAAAGGCCTCTTGATTCAAGAGATATGTGACCAAATGTGCCCCCTGTATTCCTACCCTACACACCATTGTAATAATATCTGTACAGAATATGCCTGTGCGGTCTCATTTGAAAATGTATAACTTGCGGGTCAATATTATCTTGGTGAAATGTATGTAGCAGTACTATATGTAAAGTCGTGAATTCCCTCTGGATGATGTTGGTAGCATATCTTCAAACCCACAGAGCCGTGGTTAGGAAGGAGTAGTTAAACAGGTCTATATTTAACAAAGGATTATATGTTGGCCTAAATTTATATATAAGTAGTAAACAGGGTCCTTGAAACAGCAAGAGAGAAACAAGGCAAATCTTCATTTCAGCATATACTGGGAAGAGGAATGAGCATGAGCCCACCTTCACCATCAAACTCACCACTGTTTGAATAAACTTTGCTTTGAAGGGTAATCCTCAGAAGAATCCACTTCAAAGGGGGACTGGACTATAAAAGTAAGAGGCAAAAACATCTCAGGAGTTCTCTACCTCTTGTTCTTTCACCTAAGACAACAAAGGAGCCAATCCTTTGGTCTTTGGGGGCAAAACCTGACTTGAGAATTTGGTCATTTATGTTGCTGGGGACATGTGCTAAGGGTTTTACCTTAAACCAACTCTTGCTTGTTAAGTCTTAGCTCTTAGGAAGTGTTTTATCTTTAATTCCTCTTGTCCTCACTTAAAATATTTTTGTAGTTACATAAACTTGTTTTCTTCTTTAATCAAAACAAATCCAGCATTGTATTTAAACTGAATTGTTTGGTAACTCCAGTTAAGGTAGCAAATTATTGTATATTGACACCTTACAGGGGCAATGGACCTCTAATATTGAAACTATCCAGGAGAGGACTGGACAGTGCAGAGCACATATTTTAGAGGAAAATCTGGGATTGGGAATTTTTTGGAGTCACCTTGCAAATAGAGTTGATACCAGGCTGCATCAACATACAGACACTCAGAACCGCATGCTGTTTGGCTGTTTCCGAGGAACCCAGGTTGGGAACTACAGCAGCAAGTCATTGTGAGGCACCCAAGGTTTCAGGGCAGGTAGTGACACAACCCTTCACTAGTCTGGATTGCACTAGTCTGGAATGTGATATGCACCTTTCATGAAATACGTGCCCACATGTGATGAGCAGTTTAAATGGAGCAGAAATAATTCATAACTAGAGCTTCCTGAAACACTCTAAAAAAACCCCCGAACCCTGAACATAAAGGAAACTTTATTTCATATTGTGTCAATCAGCATGGTATCTGATCACCAGGGTTTTCCTGATTTTGTGTTTCAGTACAAACTTGCAACTCTGATTTGTTCACTAAAGTTTGTGAGCCTTTTGGTAAGCCAGACACAGTGCCTCACAAACTTGAGCCAAAACCAAAAATGGTTTTGCATCACAATCATGGGATTTTCAGAGTTTTGCATGGTTTTAACATGAAGCCAGGTAAAACACAGCTGAAAACTGAGTTTTGCTTTACAGCTGTTTGTTCAAAGTGAAACAGAGGGAAGAGGAGGAGGATGTGAACCCAGATGGTTTAAATCAGAGAATATGTCTGCACAAACCCTTGAAGCGTTAATGTTCCAAGTTTTCCACAGCTCTATTAAGCTCCTCTTTAAAAAAGTTCTTTTTCCTTTTGTTCCAGTCATTGCAATTCAAGCCACAAACTTTAGTGAATCTTCAACTCAGTTTAAAATAAAAAAAAAAAACCCGCAGTTCTTAACTTTCAAATACCAGTGTCTGCATTCAGACCCTACCAGCAATAAGATCAAGAGCTTTCTTTCTCCTGGCAGACTTATACAGAAAAGGCTGTGGGTTGTGGCGAGGGATTCAGAATGTGGGAGGGGGCTGCGGGTTGAGACAGGGGGTTGGGAGAGGGTGAGGAGTCCAGATGGGGGTGCAGGCTCTGGGGTGCAGGATGGGGCTCCAGGTTGGGCTGGGGTAGGGGGTTGGGTCGTGGGCCTACCTCAGGCACCTCCTAGTCAGCACTGCAGCAGGGCTAAGGCAGACCCCTGCCTGTCCTGGCACCGCACTGCACCCCAGAAGGAGCCAGCAGGTCTGGATCCTAGACGGGGAGGGCCAAGAAGCTCCAAGTGCTGCTCTCGCCCGCAGACACCGCCTCCCACCCCGCTCCTATTGGGCGTGGTTCCTGGCCAATGGGAGTGTGGAGCCAGTGCTCAGAGTGGGGGTAGCACGTGGAGCCCTGCTGTAGTGCTGACTAAGAGCTGGACCTGCTGGCCGCTTCTGGGGTGCAGCTCGGTGCCAGGACAGGTAGGGACTAACTTGCCTTAGCCCCGCTGTGCTGCCAACCAGGCTTTTAGTCAGATGGATGCACAAGAGGACAGAAGAAAGACCACATGGGCAATCATAATAGTGACATTTCCTAACATTTTGTGTGTAACATTTTGTGTGTGTGCATGCATGCACACACACTTAAAAACAGTCTTGTACATTGGCTGTATCCTGCAAGGTTTCTGTTTTCAGAAGCTGAAGTCAGAAAAACAGACTTTGGCAAGAATTATTCCATGTTTAAAGTAATGGGCTCATTTTTTAATCAAGCTGACTTCTGAAGAATTCATGAAATGCTTATCAAAATTTGATTATGTGCTTCATGAATCTCTCAGTTTAATACTTTTTTTAAAAAATGGGAGGCAATAAATACTGACTCCCTTTGATGAATCTGGTGCAGTGTAAATGGAATATACAGAGGTTATAGAATAGTGGCCTACAGGCAGGATGTGAGTGCTGAGCTGAAGGCTGAGCACTGTCTTTCTAAGCAGGACGCATTTATCCTCTGACAGCCTGTTGTGTGAATTTAGGGGCTTGCAGCTGTGGTGCTGTCATGCTTCAGCGAAGACACTACCTATGCCAATGGGAGAGGTTCTCTTGTAAGTGTAGGTACTCCACCTCCCTGAGAGGAGGCAGCTATTTCTATGGGAGAAACCATCCTGCCAACAGAAAAAGAACTAGATAATTTCATGGAGGACAGATCCATCAATGGCTATTAGCCAAAATGGGCAGCAATGGTGTCCCTAGCCTCTGTTTGCAAGAAGCTGGGAATGGGCAACAGGGGATGGATCACTGGATGATTACCTGTTCTGTTCATTCCCTCTTGGGCACTGGGAATTTGCCACTGTCAGAAGACAGGATACTGGACTAGATGGACCTTTGGTCTGACCCAGTATGGCCACTCTTATGTTCTTATGACATAGCACTGGCTAGACTGGGAGTTAGTCGGTAAAATTGCATTGCTCAGAGATGTGGATTTTCCACTCTCCAGAGCGACATAATTATACCAACATATGTTGCTACTGTAAACAAAGCATAGTTCTGGTAAAGAGGTGCCACATTTGCCAGTCCCAGAGACTGAAATGCCAGAAAAGCTTCTCCATGCTACAGCCCTAAATCAGGTGAATCAATCAGGAGGAAATACATACAGAATATTTAAACCCATGATTTAGCAAAGAAAAAGCCTCCAGGGATGAAAGGTGGGACAGCTACAATGCCTAATTAATTCTTAGCTTCTCTGCTAAAGGGAATGGTGGAAGACCAGCTTTGAGAATACATGAGAACAGCACTATGTTGAAGGGACATTATCAGAATTTTTAAAATGGGGGGGAAACAGCTATTCTACTTCATTCAGGTTCACGGTAGTATCCGAGCACCTTCCAGGAGTCCATTAAATGAAGTGACTAACGTCTGTCATACATTCTTTCTACCACCCTTAACCCTCCCACCCCCCTCAAAAAATATTCTATTGATGGAGTTGGGCTGAATTCAATGAGTTTTGCTGGAGTTAAGGAGTTAGGATTTGATTCACCATGGGCTGGCTCCCTTAAAATTCAGCCATAATCACCACGTGCTGCCATTATAATCAATGTCCACAGAGTAACCTTTTAATAATTATCAAAATATTTGGTTCCTAGTGGTCACATAAAAGAGCTTCAAGGAGTTATCATTGTAAGGTTTTGCTCTCCCATTGCAAGAAAATAGTAATTCTTATTTCCTGTTGTGGGGGCAATGCAATAAACTGATTTGTGTTTAGCATGTCCTGTGACAACAGGCAGGGTCATATCCACATATGCAGTGGTCACTTCCAAATTGTACAATTCACAGCATAATTTGCTCACTTGTGAGAATAAACATTGGAAATATTTCCACGTTGCTACTGAAAACAGATGGTCTACTAAACCAGGGTTCTCAGACTTCTGCACAGCATGGACCATATCTCAAAAGAGATTTTATCACACACAACATCTCCTTCCAATCACAACTACACGAAACACTCCCCATCCCATTTGCACCCAATAAAATCCCTGTGGCAACTAAAACAATTGCTTACATGGAAAAGTTTTTCATGCATTTATCCTACAGTATAGTTTAGCAGCTAAAAATGAGGAGTGTCACTATGTGATCTATCCGCTCTCTATAGACCAGTGCCTCTCAACCTTTGCAGAGTCTGATTTGTTTTGCATATCGCCAAGTTACAACTCACTTAAAAACTACTTGCTTACACAATCAGACATAAAAATATAAAAAAGTGTCACAGCACATTACTGAAAAAATACTTACTTTCTCATTTTTACCATATAATTATAAAATAAATCAATTGGAATATAAATATTATACTTACATTTCAGTGTACAGTATATAGAGTAGTATATAAATCATTGTTTGTATGAAATTTTAGTTTGTACTGACTTCGCTAGTGCTTTTTATGTATCCTGTTGTAAAAAAGTAGGCAAATACCTAGATGAGTTGATGTACACCCAGAAGACCACTGCGTACTCCCAGAGGTACACGTACCCCTCATTGAGAATCACTGCTATAGACTACCAACAAGAGTTTAAAGGAAAGCCAATGGCCCACAAAACAAACAACAGAGAACATCTGTACTGAAGTATTCAGTTAGGCTCCAAGATCTAACATAATTACACTTAACAGAGTATTGCCTATGTTACTGATTGCTTTTTGAAGCGTGTACTACGTACAGTAACTGAGGCCACATCAAGAATCTTGTGGAATTCTACAGCTGAATTTAATAAGTAGTATGGAATGAATACACCACACCATGTTGAACTTTGCTTTTCTTCTTCAAATGAAGTCCACTGTTTATAAATAAGATCTAAATCCCTCCTGAGGTTAATCCAATAACCACAAAATGCAAACCCAAAGGAGAGAGCACCTTCAAAGCTGATATTTGCTCAAAACCTGCAGCCGTTGCCATGGAAATCATATTCTTTTGATCCATAAATATAGATAAAATAGCAGGAACATCTGAAGTAGGACCAGTCAATGTGGAATTGGAAAATAAACTGGAAGTGACAATGGTGAAAGGGAAAGGATTCTGAAACTTCCCAATACATAAAATTTAACCCCAGCACTTTGCTTTTCCCCCTATTAAAACCCATGTTTAATAAAATTTGCTTGCTGCTGTTCAGAACGGAATATACTAGAGTGAAAAGCAGCTTAAAAAACTCCACAGAGACCAGAAATCAAACAGGAAGTATGTTGTATATTCCACAAAATAATCCTACGTTAAGAGAGTATTGATATTTTACAATTAAATGAAAAATCATTGAGACTCCAATTCAGCAAGACGCTTTAAGCATCATGCCTAAATAAATGTTTGTGAATAGTTCCCATGAAGTCATTGGCAACGATGAAGTCAATGGGACTAAACAACAAAGATAAGGTTATCTCTTAACTGTGCCTCTTTTGGATGTACGCATCACAGCACAGTCATTTATACATGGTTACATACTATTCCTATGATGTAGTAGAATATATATATATATATATTTATACAAGCTTAGACATGTTTAGAGTCTTCTAATATTTGTTTTTTCTTTCATCCTAAGGAAAGTCTAAGGGTGGTGTCCAGAACATGCATGCAAACTGGGGAAATGTCTGGGAAGTAATCAAAACCCCACGTGAATACTTGATTTACCAAGCCTACACCAAGAATATGTAGCTGACTGATACACTAGAAGCTTGATGTGGTACCAACACGACTGGCAGTCCATGAGCATTTAAAATAGGCATATCAGATGTGAAAATGGCAAAGCATCCCAAAGCATTCTTACAGAACTGGATCCCATAGACTTTGAAAGTTTACTTCTCAGACGATCCTATTTATGCCAAATCACAAGAATGTCATCCATGAATGCAAACTCATTTTAATATTAATCAAACTACAAGACAAGGAATGTATTTTAGCAGAAGCAAAAACCTTGAAAACCATCTTTTAGATGACTCCAAGTTTTTTGGTTTTTTTCCCCTTAGTCTGAGCCACAGTAGCCAAACACTAGGGGTATGTCTACACTGCAATGTAAAGCCAGGCTTAGTAGAACTTGAGTTAGCAGATCCTGGGCTTAATGCAGGGATTGAGCATCTACAATCATTTGTAACCCCAGGTTAGGAATTGATGTGCCCTGGGTCCTAATCTGGGGCTTCAGTGTCTACACTGCATTATGCGGGCTGGACCTAGGGTGACCAGATAGCTAGTGTGAAAAATCAGGACAGGGGGTGGGGGATAATAGGAGCCCATATAAAAAAAACCTCCAAATATCAGGACTGTCCCTATAAAATCAGGACATCTGGTCACCCTAGCTGGACCCCAATCACCCATATCCCAGATTTCCTAGTGACCTCCCAAAATGTGGTCTCTCTAGCCGTTTGTTCATGGTGCAGCGGGAAAACTTGACTGTCTACCTAACTTGACTGTCCAGAGGACAAAATGTCAGCCTATGGGACTGCGGAATTCTTTTTGACAGACTCACAGAGCATGGGTCCAGTGCGCTGCCTCTAGATTGCAGAGCAATAGAGCTTGAACCCTGGCCCTCGCTTGACTCAGGATCAGACTCTCCATCCCTGTGGACCATGGGACCCTAGGTCAGTGTGATTTGAGTGCAGAGGAAAGGGGGTTAGGCCTGAGCCTGAGTTCAAGCCCTGGGATTGTATTGCAGTGTATACATGCCCTAGAGTGCCAATTCAAAAAGCTTTCAATAAGACAGACTTTACAGCAGCTGTCCTTTTCCCAACAAAGTTCCTAATATTACATTGGATGCATCAGCGGCCACCCTCAGAATACAGGACATCCCCTCAGATGCATAAAGTTCCAGAATGGCATAGTGTCCCTCACCAGGGTGATCTCAAATGAAGTGTGTGTGCAAGGTCACACTGGCAGGAGCAGGGCAGCACCCTTCTTGCATCAATAGGGTTGCCAAGCACCTAGTTTTTTTACCAGAACGCCTGGTCGAAAAGGGACCCTGGTGGCTCCAGTCAGCACTGGTGACCAGGACATTAAAATTCCAATCAGGCTCCCTGCCTGCCCTGGTTCCACACAGCTCCGGGAAATGGTCACCATGTCCAGCTCCTAGGCACATGGGCGGCCAGGGGGGATCCACACATTGCCCCCACCATGAGCACCAATTCCGCAGCTCCCATTGGCCAGGAACCATGGCCAATGGGCACTGCGGGGACAGTGCCTGCAGGCACGGGCAGCGCGCAGAGCCCCCTTCCCCCTCCACTTAGGAGCCAGACATGGTGGCCACTTCTGGGAGCGGCATGGAGCCAGGGAGCCTGCTTTAGCCCTGTGGTGCCACCAACCGGGAGCTGCCTGAGGTAAGCACTGCCTGGCTGGAGCCCACACCCCAACCCCCTGCATCAACCCTGAAACCGCTCCCACACTTCAAACCCCTTGGCCCCAGCCTGGAGCTCCCTCCTGCACCCCAAACCCCTCCTCCCCAGCCCCACCCCAGAGTCCACACCCCAGTCAGAGCCCTCCCCCCCACATCCCAACCCCCTGGCCCAGCCCGGACCCCCCTCCTGGACCCTGAACCCCTCATTTCTGGCCCCACCCCAGAGCCTGCATCCCCAGCTGGAGCCCTCTCCTCCTCCCATACCCTAACCCCCTGCTCCAGCCCACTGAAAGTGAGTGAGGGTGGGGGAAAGCAAGCAACGGAGGGAGATGGAGTGAGTGGGGGCAGGGCCTCAGAGAAGGGGTGGGGCCTCGTGAAGGGGGTGGGGTAAGGATGTTCTGTTTGTGCGATTAGAAACTTGGCAACCCTAATGATGATACAGGACAAAACCACATCCAGTTCTATATCCAGTATGGGCCAGGGACAAACCTTACAAAAATAGGACTGTCCAGATTAAATACAAATCAATGGCCTGCCTAACATTACATGATGACTGAGAATACTTGGTCTGGGACAAGGATTCAGTCACTTAGCATACAATAAACTGAAACAATCTTCAAGCAATTGACCCTGGGTGTGGGCTCACCAGAGCCTAAAAGATTGACATAATTACCACAAGCATCCTCAAAGAAGAAATGTATAACCCTCATAAGAGATAAGTGCTTTCAGTAACTCAAGTTCTGATTTCTTCTTACTAATTTGTTAGCTGTGCTATTTTCAAACCTTTTAATGAATGTGATGAAGCTTTGAGCTAATCCAGCATGGTGATTTTACAGTAATGTTCCTTTCTTTATTCTGAAAGACACCTTTTTGGGGGTGGGGTGCGGAGAGGGGGAAGGCTAGTTAATTCACAATAGTGCCTAGTAGTTCTCCTAAACCTGAGACTAGCATGTTTAAACTTTCTAACCACTATCCCCTCAGACAGAATACAGATGTGTTAAACATTTAATACCATTATTTAATATTTCATAATTATATTACAATTGGGCTTGGATGCCCCTATCAGGATCAAGATTCCACTGTGATAGACACTACGACAAAGACCAGTGGCTCCTGGTCACTGACCCTGCAGTGAAGCACTTAGAGTCAAGAGTGGCAGGGGAAAGAGGGATACAATCAAATACACACAACGTCAGTACACTTGCATACATTTTCAGACTTCTTTTCAAAATCAGATAGATAAACTGGGAACTAACCTCCCCCTGCCTCTCGAGTCATTGAAAACTGACTCGTTTCCTTATAGGCGTCACAAAAATCATTGGGTCTTGAGGAGCAATTTGAAAGACATAGTTGGCTGCAGTCTTACAAATCAGTTAAATGGAAAGGGTTCCATGCACTGGGTAGGACAGAAAGAGGCATGAACATTTTGCGAAGCTGACAAAGGCTGGCATAGCAGAGGAAGCAGGGGTGATGTGGTGACAGACTACGGCAGACAATAGGGAGTCACAAGCTGAATTTTGTATCTATACCAAACAGCAATATGCTGACTAACACGGCTACCACTCTGAAACCTAGATATATACATTTATGATTTTTATGACATATCTGAACTGTTATACATTATAGATATAAATAATTTGTTCTAGTGGTTTTGGAGCAAACATTTTCCAAAGGGTTGCTTAGTTAACATGCTCAGATGTTTATGATGCTAAAAGTGTATTGGAGGTCAGTCAGAAGATTAAAGGGTCATCTCAGAAATGTTATGAGAGGATCACTGAAACAAATGGCCATGCCTGCAAGACTATAATGATGCAATCAAATGGGAGCTATACAAGTTAGAGGCTAAGATGAAGCAGCTCTACAATAGTTGCAAGATGACCTAAGAATTTTATGTGGTTTAGACAAAGATCTGGTTTTCCTATAAATACAAAGTACTTCTTGGAATGACAGAGCTTGTCTGATGCACAGACCTATATCTCTGGTCTAACAAGCTTGTCTAAAGAAACACAGTTTTGGGCCTCCATCCAGCAAACACTACACATGGGAACACAATGGGAATTACTCATGTGCAAGTGTTTGCAGGATTGGGACCTTATGCCGCACCTCATCCGTAGCCATTGTGGCTTCACCTCCGACTGTAATGTCAAAACTTATACTGACAGATTTTCAGGGCTTTAACGGTCTTTTATTTGACAGTAAAGTGCTATGCACAAATATGGTGCTGGACAAATGATCAATAATCTACTTGGTACATCAGTGAACGTTCATGCATGTTGGCTTTTCATATTTTTGACATTTGTTGTCAAAGAGAAAATATTTAAAATAAAATATTTTAAAAAGAACGGTGCCTCAGCGGCTCTTGATGCATGTATTATCTCCCTGCTACACATCCCTGGAAAGTGTTTTTGTTTTGTTTTGTTTTTAATAAAGTGTTTGAATAAGCTATATTTTTTGTGCAGCTGAGGAACTCCAGATTATTTCCATTTTATTAGCATTGTGTGAATATTCTGTAAACAGGCTTCTGCCTTTTTTTCTCTAATGAAAATTAAGGCCAAATGCAGCCTGGAGTAAGCAGGCCACGTTACTATGGTGGTGTAAATTAAAGGTGGTGTAAATTAAAATGGGTGCAGATGGCAAGATAGCATAAGGGCTTGTCTTACACAGACACTTAATTCATTGGAATCTGGGGTGTAAATCTATCCCGCATTAGCCTGGCACACACTAAGTATCTGCCTGGACCCTGCTGCTCTGTATTAACAGGTCCCTAGTGAGCTCTGATCTACAGCACTTGAAAAGAGGAGTAGTTCCAAAGTGTACTAGGGAATTGTTAGCAAGCAGCAGCAGGGTCCACTCAGATACTTAGTGTGCGGCAGGCTAATGCAGGGTAGATTTGCATCCAAGATTACCACAAATTAAATGTTCATGTAGACATGCCTTAATTTATACTGATTTCTAAGTTACATGCCAAAGGAATACACAAGATTCTTACAGGAAAAGTAACTAGGAGGAAGTTGCAAAATAAAGCAGGGCCTCCCCTACCACTTTAGCTTACGCTCACAGCATTTCCAACTTTCCCATGGCCAAATTCAGTCCCAGGAACAAGCAGGATAAATGCCCATTGACTCCAATGGAAGCTGCAAGTGCTTTTGCCAAGGTCTAACTTTGGTCCACAGAAAATACCAAATCGGTATAAATTAGACTTTTGCACATCCCTGAGCCTGATTCTCCTTTTTTTTACACCTGTGTAAATTGGGGTGACGCTGACAACTATTTCCCAATGGTATGCTGTTGTCTCAAGCTCCTTGTCATTCCTTTCAATGCTCCCCATTACACCTGTTCTCTTCTATTGTTGAAAACACCGTCCTTGTCTCCCATGCCTGCAAATGTGGGATCATCTTTGACTCCTTCCTCTCTTCTGCCCACATGCAGACAACAACTAAATCTTGCCACTGCTTCCTTCATAACATCTAAAATCCAACCCCTTCCTGTCCATTCCCATGGCCAAATCATCTGTTCACCCATAACAATTACTGCAATATCTTCCTCTCAGGTTTTTCGACAACAACCTATGCCTCTCCTCCAGCTAGTCCAAAGTGCTGCTGCCAAGAACATCTTTCTTGTCATTTGACTTCACCATGTCATTCCCTCTGAAAGACTAAACTGAATCTAATCTCAGAACAATTTCTTTGTTCCTGGTTTCAGAGCCCTTCGTTACTCAGACTTGATCTACATCTCTGATCTCATCCGCTTTTGCATTCTGCCACCTCTTCTGCTCTGCCAATAACATGATCCCGGAAACCCCATTTGTAACCCTCTCACACAAATGTGTCTGTGCTGACCTCATGGAATGGTCTCCCGAAGCCTATTTGCCAAGCCTCCCCTTGTTATGTTCACTGCACACATACCAGGGGATGGTCCAGACTCTTTCTTTATTCTGTGGAGTATACTTAAGAACATCAATCAGTCACGGCAAAGTCCATGTACCTGAAGAGTACACAGAAAGAGGGGTTATATTTGGCTGTGAACTCGGGTGTCTGACCCCACCTCATTAAGGGCCTGATCCTG
Source organism: Lepidochelys olivacea (assembly GCF_965140295.1). Classification (NCBI taxonomy): domain Eukaryota; kingdom Metazoa; phylum Chordata; order Testudines; family Cheloniidae; genus Lepidochelys; species Lepidochelys olivacea. The sequence continues at coordinate 67,941,425 of NC_140418.1, read as the reverse complement.
TTCCCACTGAAAGTTAATGGAAATTTTTCCACTGATTTCAATGGGACTAGAACTAGGCCCCAAGAGAGAAGAGTTGGCAGTGGTGCAGAGGCAGAGGAAAATAGCCTCAGGAACTTTTTCCAGGACTGTTAAATTCATACCCTGCTGATTGCTGTTGGCGAGGCAAAGCCAAAGATTCCAACCTTTCCATTGCTGGCAGGAACAGCATCAGCATCAGCTGTTTTGCAAACAGTAGGCCAATGTCTGCCCAATTCTGGGGTTTCTTTTATTTATGAATTCATGGCTTATAGTAACGTGGATTGTTAGGCCAAATTCTGCCTTGATTAGCCCTCCACGATACCTCAGTCATTTCAATGTGAAGTTTCCTCTCTGCAGCTGGGATGCTCAGAATAAGTATATCCCTTCCCCCATTAAGTAATCCTTGCCCTACTTCTAGGACTGTGAAAGGAATAACATTAAAATAAAATGCTAGCCCAGCACAGCAAAACTGTGAATAAGAGCACAGTGTAATCCCGCATCCCCACAGCAGAAGTACACACAGAATAACTTCGCAAACAAGCCTCTATACAGGAAAGGATTTAATATACATTTTGACTAGAGTTCCTATCAGATGGAATGCTCCCTCTATTTGATAGTTACACTCACTCACCAGATTTAAAAAAGAACCCATCATATAAAATGACAGTTGGATACAATCAAAGACCTGATAGCTATTTTTTCCTCCAATGTCTAAGTGCATCCAAACTGAAATTGGCAATATATATAAATATATTTTTAGACAAAAACATTTTGAAACAGACTAGTCAGATTTATCATTCAGTTCTTCAGGTTTAGTGTGGCACTGACAAGAATAAATTATAAAAACAGAAAAAAATTAGATTGAAATATATAAAACACATGATCCAGTAGGGCCCCCATATTACAATAAAATCACAACAAAAGGGAATCTATTTGTAGTGAACACAGCTATAGTGAACCTTCAGTGAAGAAGAATTGAAGACCGATGTTTCTTCATTGTTATTGTAATATGTACATCTTTTATAACAACCCTCCTCTTATATAGTGAAATTTCTTTGTAGGAAAAAAATGGCCATTGCCATTGGGCTTGATCCAATGCTCATAGCAGTCAACAGAACGACTTTGATGATGGGCTCCAGTGGAATAAGACTTAGAAGAGGTTTCCACTGTCTATGAGATACCAAGAAGTTTGCAGTTATTAACTTTCCATAATTTAATCCTCAAATCAGCATTATTTGTTACTTCATGTACACATCAGACTATTATTTCAGCCATTTCTGATAAACACATGAAAAGATTCTCACTATTTGATTTTGATTCAAGTTAGGAATTTTTCGGCTTACTTACTGGTCCCAACTGAGGGGGAGTAGTTCCATACAGTACCTGTACCTTCACAAATGAGCAAAAGTAATCTCAATAAACAAAGGAACATGTAACATAAAAGTAGGCATGATTTAATTAAAAACTATGAACTTTTTAGCAAATTGCATTGTTTTAAGTTCCTCGTGCTTCATCAACTATTTTCCTTTCTTTACAATGCCTAGTTACAAAATGTTTGCACATTGTTTTGCATTATATTGGTTTAAAAAACTGAGACCCCTAAAAGAAACTTAAGTAGGTCACTTATACCATTCCCAAGTTTTATAGTTTATAAAATAAAAACTTTATCACACTGTTATAAAAAAATTACAAGTGTATGGATGTTTGAAAGGTTTGTTTACTTTTCATAACACTCTGGAGGGGCAGTTAAAATAAGAGATTTAAATTTGTTAAGTAAATCTCTGTTTTGATTGAGCTTCATTAAATGATTTATCATATTAGTCATAAACATTCAGAGCATACACTATAATGGCTCCTTGGGAGCTGTAGTGGGATATGCCGAGAATGCATAACAGCGGCAGGGAAACCATTATCTTACAAGTTCTTAACCAGCCGGAGTGCGTCTCTTTTAATTTCCCTCACTCTTTTTTAAATTGTTTCACAAAAACACAAAGCAACCATATCACAAAACAGTATGTTAAAATAACAGGTAGTGTCTGATCTGACCTACAACATCCAACAGCAAAGAAGTTCAGACTGTTAAATGCAAGACTTTCCTTACTCCCTGTCTGTTACTCTTGGTACTGACAGAGCCTCCAGTCTGGGGATGATAATACATGCAAACCACAATCGACAACAGAATGAGTCAAGGATAGAGCTTCCCTGCCTGAACTCTGTATTCCTTTGTTCTTTTTGGTCAGGTTTGGAATGGGTTACAGCGTTCTGTAAAACTAACTTAAGTTCAGGAACCATTTTCCTTGAGTACTTTAAACTATATTCTGCCTGACCTGAATAAGAGTGATACGAGTGGGTTGGCCTGTATTCCATGTGCCATTTTTCCCCATTAGAATTGCTCTCCCCTCATTTTCTGTCACAATCTATTTTATTTTCACTCTGTCCTCTCTCTGCTATTTTTCTTGCCTTATTTTTCCAGTATATGTTTTCCCTGTTTTTAAAGTCTCTCCTAAATGGAATTGAACCTTCTGCCTCAAATGTTATCAGAAGTTTGTCCATTTAAAACAAAAACAAACAAAAAATCCTCTTCTTCCACAAACTCACAAGAGCTGAAAGTAGCAGTTAATTCTAAGCAGCTAACTGAGAAAATGAGTTCCAGGTGTTGATCCCCCAGTTTGTTTTGCCCTCTTTGTACCCGCTTTTGGCCCAGGGAGGATGGATTCTAGCAGCAATGATTTCTTTTTGCACAGGGGAGCCCCAGGCTGGCATAAAGCTTCTGTTCCAACCATGCCAACATCCAGCTTGGGAGAAGGAAGAGTAGTGGAGCAGAGTTCTATCATTTCTCTCCTCCGCTGGCGTAAATTAGAGCAGGTCTCCTGGGAGCAGAGAACTGTAAGTGGCTCCATATGTACCCATGCTTTCCACTGCGTCTGAGCAGATTTCTGATACAGTGGAGAACTGAGTCTTGAATTCACCAAAACTTAATTTCAAAGATTACATTCATTTTATCCACTAAGGAAACACAATCACACCATGTTTCCCAGAAGAAGAGTCCTGTCAAGACTCACCAACACAGCTTAAACTTCAAAGACTGAATACTTGTAAGGAATCTACAGAGCAAAAACTACTACCAGAAATTATTCAATAACTTAACACACATTCATTTGAGAAAACATTAAGCTCTTCACAGAAAATTTATGAATGGGAAAAGAGGTGAAATTCTTCATGTACGTTATTGAACAAATAATTTTTAACAGATAAGCCCTCATAAGTGTCATAGTTGGGATTCAAACCTCAACAAGTCACAACACATTAATATAAATGGAAACACTTTATGTCTTTTGAATATCTGAAAATGTAACCTTGTATATCCTTAGGGTACCTGAACCACTGAACTTTCACACTTTTAAGAATAAGACACTGTTAGACAGAGGTGCAGAAGCACTGTCATTTATACACAGTGGGTGAAACCCACACCATCCACAAAGCCTAAGTTGTTTGCAGTCTATAAGCATGGAGAAGCTGGAGAGGTGAAATCTTGTCCCTTCTACCTGGGATTAATGCACAAAACTACTCTTTCCCAGCGCAGAATTTCTATTCCACCACCTATAGGCTAGAAATGTCATTACAGTCCCTCCAAGCCAGGACACAGGGCGTTGTGTTTAGATGGACCACCCTCCTTGCCATGTTCCATCCTACTCTATAATGGGCTGGTGCAAGAATTGGTTCCTTAACTCATGGGAGGCACCTGAGCAGCACCACTCCACAGGGGATGAACTCACAGTTCCCTTACACAACCACTACCAAACCCTCTGCATCATGGAAGAATCTCACCCAGTAAGATTCACAGTTTAAAGATCCAGATCATAGCCCATTATTCTGGTAAATACTGGTAAGAGCCATCCTTGAAACAACAGACTTGGATCCATTCCTAGTCTCTTGCTTCCTGTACTGGCAGGTATGGAGTGTTGTGGAGGCAGCACGGGTTCCAGGGGTGAGAAAATGCCACCTAGGGTAACCATCTGGCCAGTATTTGACTGGCCTGGCCAGTATAATGGATTTGAGAGTTGCTAGAAAAATAGTTTAATCAGCCGGGTGTTTTTATGTGGGTCTAAAGATATGTATTATCATCATCACAATGCACTGGGATATCTAATGTTAAAAGTTTCTGTGTCCAGTGAAAGATGCTATGCTGTTCCTGTTTCTGCAGTTTAAGCAATAACAGATCAAAACTGCTGAAAATACAACAGCTGTCTGCCCACCAACAAGCAAGCGCACCGCACATGTAAGAGAGAGGGTTTGAGTCACTCAAGAGTGAGGAGACGTGCAATGTTATCAGTCTTACCTACATGAGTTCTCTCTCCAGATGTTTTAAGTCACTGTTGAAGGAGGGGTATTGAGGAGTTGCCTTGTGGATGGGATTTCAGTGGGCTTGCCTCGTGGTGGGGAGTGCTGGTTTTTTGCATTTCAAAAGTGGTAACCCTACCGCCACTTCATCTGGCTAATTACAAATATTGATAGTTTGAAAGGAAGTTCTGTGTAATGTTCCTTGAACAGAAGGGTGATGGTGGCCATAGGAGAAGTCCTTGGAAAAGAGTGCTGTGGTGGCTACACGTATAAAATTGTGATGTCTTATTTTCTGTATGTGCAGAGTTCAGCACATTGTGTACTCACTTCATGGAGGCTTCACCTTTACCCTCTTACTCTGCTGTATTTTATATCAACAGCATCCATTTGCTCATGTACGTAGAAATATAGTGGTGTAACAAAGAAATTAGAATGGAATCTCTTAAGGCTCGAAGAACACCATCCCTGTACCCCAGCATAAAAACAGGCAAGCACATTTATTTCAAAGTAGATACAACAAAATCATCCCAAAAAGGAACCTTGTATGTCAGGATTCTGCCCTCATTGAATCTTAACAGATGACTTTTAAACTTCATAAATCTGAGATTTATATTTTGTACTACAGATGCACCCTTTCATAGCAGCAACAACAAGCACTGCTGTTTATTCATGCCAATAAGAGACATAACAATTATGATCTAAAAATACTAGTTACTGCTGTAACTTAAGAACAATTATTTGCACATATATTGTATAGTACAATTCAATATAAGCCAACTTTGAAATTCCTAGTCTTTATTTTGCTGTGGTTTCTCTTATACTAAAGTTTTCCAGCCCTCATGTAAACCAGAGATCAGATATTCATTCTGGGTTGAATAGTTCCCTAATCACTCTATTTGCATTTTCTTGTAAATAAACCATGAAACCCTTGCTCAGTGACTGGGGCATTAATCTCCCAATAATCTGGCCTGAAACCATATCTTTAGTATTTAAAAAGAACACAGAAATTCTCCTGCGGGCCCTTATCTTAATTTTTTATCAATATATGCAATGTTTGTGAAATGTAGGAGATCGACACTTTGTGAAACAACTGCTTTAATAGTACCTTATACTCCTCTGACTTTTTTTTATTTACTTCAAACCTTGTTCATTCAACTGAATGCTCATTCTTCTGTACTTTTCGTTCCAGGTAAATTCAGAAGAAATTTTATTTGGTGAAGCAATATGGCCTCAACAAACTCTCTGCAATTATGAAAACACACACAAATGTTTTGACTGATTAAATGAATACAGTACATTTCAGGCGTTCCAGTTATTCAGAAGTTTCTGGGACACTAGGCCATCATACAAAAATCCAGGACTGTCCCCAGAAAACCAATTAATATAATCAAGTTAGTCATGAGAAGGTAATAATGTTTCCTTCACTACTGAATTATTGCAGTCATACAAGCATTCCAGAGGTGAAAGACTCCTTAGCCAATTAACAATTTCCTAAAGCCAAGGGGAATACGCAGTTGGAGACTTATTTTCAGAAAGTGCTGTGTGCTCACCTTCTGAAAATTGGGCCCCCATTAAGGGGTCAAGTTGGGCACGTAAAAATCACTTGTCCCGTTTCAAATTGATTAAAGCCATCCAGTCACTGGATTTAAACATTTCTAAAGCTGTTAGTGAAATCCTCAAATTGTGTTCAAATACAGACTAGTTCCTGGCTTAAAAGTAACTTATTTTGAATTTTCATGGCAGTAAATTATAGCATGGGTGCTGACGCAATCAAGTAACGTTTCAGAAATTAAAATTTCATAAGGACAGTTAACATTCAATCAGAGAGAATCTGATGTGATGATCCGTATTTATCCTGGTTGGAAATGTAATTAGCTGAATCAAAACTAATAATCAAGGCCATTCATAAATTGCATTTAGATATTTAAGCCAATTTTGTTTCATATCTTCCAAAATAACTACTTTCATTCCCTCAAGTTCTTCATTTCACATGATTCAGATGCAACCCCTGTAGGTTACAAATTTTGCATAATAAAACCATTACAGCTAAAAAAAACTTGGCCAAAGTAATGTGGCTTCAATTAGTCACAAATGGTAAGTATAGTAAATCAATGTTTAAATTAGGCAGGTATTTTGCTGCAAGACATTATATTACCTGTCTTGTGATAAGGGAACAAAGCAAACTAATTTGTCCCTTGCCACACTTATCGCCATTTCTAAGGGCACTGCCTGTTCAGACATTATTGATCTGTTGTAACACAAACTTTTGTTCCAGAGCTGGGCATTTTTGAAAATCCAGTCATTTAAGTGCTGAAACATGGACTTAGAGAGCATAATTTTAAGCTTCCTACTTTTGAAAATCTTGGCCCATAAATTTAAAAGGGACATTAAAAGGAGAAAAAGTTACAGGTTCGTCTGCTCTTTTGGAGGAAATTTTAGGCCCTGATTCTGCAAATACCTCTGCCTGCACTTGCACAAAGGCCGTTACAATAGATCAGGGCCTTGGATATTAAACTGAATTTCCTCTGACTAGTTGAAAATACATTGACTATTCCCTTCAGTTTTATAGTGAATACTAATTGAGAACTTGGAACAGAATGTTATTGTATAATTTTGAGAGTTTTTCATTTTGTGCATTTGTTGATTTTGAATGAAAAAAACCCCTATCTTATGGAATATTATTAATATTTTTGATTCTTTCTTCCTTCAAATCATGTCTTCCAAATTATAGCCCCAATTCTGCAAACATTTATATATGTTCTTAGCCCATTCATATGCATTTTTAGGTCTGGGGTCTAAGGTATTATTATTTTTGTGATGTCCCAGCTAATGGTGAATTGTGGTGAAAAAAGCACTATTAACAGCCCATGGTGATATTTTTTTTTTTAATTTGACTGTGGATATATGGATGGACCTACATTTGTAAGACAAATATTTTAGTTATTTTTTCAAAACTTAAATACACCTTTGAAAATGAAAAGCAGGCACTTGAAGATATTCTATCTTTTGCATCACAGTTGATCAGGTAAAAGTACAGATCCCTTCTGTGCAATTAAATTAGGATCACTAACCCACTGGGTTCAAAATAACTTTTTATTGAAAAAAATGTTGTCATTCCTACTTCCAGCTGTCATAAATATAAAGGGAAGGGTAAACCCCTTTGAAATCCCTCCTGGCCAGGGAAAAGCTCCTCTCACCTGTAAAGGGTTAAGAAGCTAAAGGTAACCTCGCTGGCACCTGACCAAAATGACCAATGAGGAGACAAGATACTTTCAAAAGCTGGGAGGAGGGAGAGAAACAAAGGGTCTTTGTGTCGGTCTATATGCTGGTTTCTGCCGGGGATAGACCAGGAATGGAGTCTTAGAACTTTTAGTAAGTAATCTAGCTAGGCATGTGTTAGATTATGATTTCTTTAAATGGCTGAGAAAAGAATTGTGCTGAATAGAATAACTATTTCTGTCTGTGTATCTTTTTTGTAACTTAAGGTTTTGCCTAGAGGGGTTCTCTATGTTTTTGAATCTAATTACCCTGTAAGATATCTACCATCCTGATTTTACAGGGGGGATTTCTTTATTTCTATGTACTTCTATTTTTATTAAAAGTCTTCTTGTAAGAAAACTGAATGCTTTTTCATTGTTCTCAGATCCAAGGGTTTGGGTCTGTAGTCACCTAGGCAAATTGGTGAGGCTTTTTACCAAACCTTGTCCAGGAAGTGGGGTGCAGGGTTTTGAGAAGTATTTTGGGGGGAAAGACGCGTCCAAACAGCTCTTCCCCAGTAACCAGTATTAGTTTGGTGGTGGTAGCGGCCAGTCCAAGGACAACGGGTGGAATATTTTGTACCTTGGGGAAGTTTTGACCTAAGCTGGTAAAGATAAGCTTAGGAGGTTTTTTTTTTTTAGGACTCATGCAGGTCCCCACATCTGTACCCTAGAGTTCAGAGTGGGGGAGGAACCTTGACACCAGCCATGAACAAAAAAGAGCTTGTGCCTACTAGTGTGGCTGGCGATAAATTTGCATCCAACAATTTAATGGACTGAAGGCCAAATATTTACTAGTATTCATGAGGACAGGATAACATGAGACACTGAAATAGACTTGGGAACAGAGATGACTTATATTTGAGAAAAAAATGAGGGAAGTCTGAATTCTTGCAAACTAAACATCTCACAGAGCCAAAGCAAGAAATTTTCTCCATCCATCAGTTCAGTTTCCCAGCATCGCTACAGGAATGCATTAACGAGCAGACCAGCAGAAGACAGCCCATGGTATTTTAGCTTCTGTCAAACAAGTCCTAGAAAACCTAACAAGGCATAAGGGATTCCAAACATCCACAGACCGGTTTCTTAATAGGAGAAGATTAATGACATGTAGTGAGAATGAAGACTGCACTACCTGGCAACAGGAAAGAAAGCAGTCATGAGTGACAGGATAGTAATTCATTGTAAAGAGGCAAGTTATTTCTGGGATCTTTGAGAGAGGTTTCACTTACCTTCTGATATCAATGAAAGCAGCAATCATAGCTGCAGTTATGAAAATGAGGGATATTAAAGTAAAATGGGTGCATGCACAAGTAAAGACAGTTGAAATATAAATACTAGGAAGTTACTTGGAAGCTGTGGTCTTCCTTCAGAGAGCCAAATCCTCCTTTCCCTCCTCCTCCAAGTAATCCCACTGAAAGTGCCCAGTGCAGGTTTGAAACTTTGAGTTACACAATTATAAAATTAAAACAAGTTCAAGTAATCTTTACTTTCCAGTCATCATGCTTTAAAATCAAAGGGAGTTAAAATACACACCTATCAAAATAACCTAAAATGTTATTTTATTGATTATTGATTCTTATTAATAACCAGTTTATTGTGAGTAAGCCTTGCATTCAGTCAAAATTTCATATTGTAAATCAAACAAATCACATTTCTAAAATATGGTGTAACAACTTCATAATGTTGAGAACAGAGAACTTTTGATTTACTTCAACCACCAGGTAGCTGGAAGTTGCTAGGCCCCAATTATTTTACCACAACAAACATACCCAACAAACCAATTAGCCACTTGATCAGGATAAATAAGAAGCTAACCCAGCAGATATTTACTAAATAGGATACACAAAAACTATGTTCAGCAGTAAATAATATCTATTTGCTTTCACACATTCTTTAAATAAAAATAGAGAAAAATAACCAGCAAATAGGATTTGGGGGAACCCCAAATATTCAGAATATTTTAAAACGGCCAGATTGTGAAGTCCCTAGTCAGTGTTCAGTCAGTCCTTACTAACTGACATTTCTGAAAGATCCTTATGGGATTTGGTCAAAATACATCTTATTAAAAGTATACTTACTGCAATGACATTATCTAGCTAAAAATACTACTGTGATAAAAAACAAGTAACCAAAACACCCACTCCAAAACGTCTCCCTGAGAAACAGATTTAGTTATTTCTCTAAAAATAAAACCTTTTAACCCACAGGTAGTGTTTTGGGTTTGTTTTCTTTACCTCTTGCCAGGAAAGTAAACAGCCAGACCAAAAATATACAGCAGCTTTACAAAGTCATAGAAACCTTTCCATCCTAACCTCTTATCAGAGACTCTTCAATATTCATTTTAGTTTAAATCACTTTAAGAGCCACTTAAACAGTTTAAGCTTGTCCAAGATCTTTAACCTTGGTCAAAATAAACAGCTTAAAGACTGTCAAGGTGAAACCCTTGTCAAGCAATATTGTTTTGCTAGTGGCTAACTGTAGACTATATTTGAATAGTTTTGCTAGAGACTAATTTTAGAGAGTATGTGGTAAACTCCATGCCAATTTGTGTTCAGTTACCATTCACCCTTAAGTTACTTGCAAAACAAATTTAGTTCAATCCATTTTGACTAAACCTCCACTTGTTTGCATTATTTTTAAAATTAATGTGAATCTCACTCTATTTCTCTACTTCCACCATCTGTTCTTTACGGGTTTGCATTCCCTTTATTTTTTAAGCTTGGTAAGTCCTGTAATGTAGGTGGTTACTTTCTGCACTTTTGGCTGCTGAGACAGGGACTGTTACGGTGTGACAGGCTGCTTATTATTTTGATTCCACTTCTCGGTGGTCATACACTTCGTGAAGGATTAGGGCCCCATTGTGCCATTGAATGGAGGATTAATATGCAGGGAAACTTCCAACACCGCTTACCCCTGTACGCTGTATACTTAATCCAGCGATTGCACTCTGCTTCCAAAAAAACAATGCCCTTAGAGCATGTAATCATGTTTCCTTCCAGTGGTAGCCCCAGCAAGGATACGAGCTTGTCGTTTACTCCAGCTTGCCAACCCAGCCAGGTTCTGTGGTCTGGCTGAATGATACTTGGTGCAGAACACAAAATATTGTATGAGAAAGGTGATTTAAAGCCATTTTACATTCCCTTGAGCCTGGTCTCTAGGGCAAGTTACAGCTGAAAACTATTCCACATTACCTGTGTACCCAAGGGTGGCGAAGCATACAGACACTACTTTTCACCAAGGACACGTGCTGCACTAGGCACTGGGATGGTGTAGCATATCAACCGCTAAGGCAGCTCTACACCACCCAAAATTCCCTTACACAAAAGGAATGCTAAGCTGGCTGGATCAGCTGGCTGTCTAGCTACCCCATACCACTGCAAAGGCACAAAGCCCCCATTCCATAGCATGTCTGAGAATCTGGCCCTCTGTGTTTTCCCACAGATTATGGATTTTCAGACCCATATACAGAGGAAATTCTAATCTCTTCTTAGCTGCCACCTCTTGGGAAATGCAGCCAGTCACAGATCTTGGCATATTCTCTCTCAAATACAGCAAGATGTTAGAAAGAGAGGAGCTGAGCCACTCACACCTAATCAATGCGCCTTCTCTTCCAATTTTATCCCTGGCAGAACGGACTAAAACAGGCGCATCAAAGTGCCAGCCATGGAGAGAGGGCTAGGTTGATTTAAACAGCCTTTGTTTTACTAAGAGAGCTTGAAACTGCATCAACTCGTTCACTTTAAGTGAGGAGCAAATTTCCATTAGTAATCTTAGATTTAAGTGTAAGCAGAGTCAGGATGAGCCTCACATCTGGTGATGAGCTGTGGCAAGTTGTGGAAAAGAACTTCAGGGGCCGATATTATTTGCATAGGCACACTCACCCCGCCTAGAATGAGGCCATAGCTGCCCAAATGGTCACTTTGGCTGCTGTGGGATCCCCAGTGTCTCTGTTATTGGGGCAGGAAGAATAAATTGTTATTACCCTGATTATGTGAACTGTGTTTGGAACTGTACTTGGCCTTTTGTTATGATGGAGGGACTCACCATCAACTAAGTAGCACTCGCTAGGCAAGGGACATGGGTTCCAAAACTCTGAATTGAGAGAGAGGCTTGAGACAGGTATTAGTACCTGGTGATGTGGGCCCCTTTCTGAGGGCCTGAAACACCAATTGCACCTCTGTCTCTCTCCACTGTGGAATGTCAGAGCTAATTTTGGGTCTATTAAGAGTCTTGCTACAGGTACTGTGCTGAATTCACTTTGGCCTTATGGTACACCAGCACTAAGGCTCCCACTACTATGAGCTGAAATCACTGAGCACTGTGTCAAGTAGTGGGGAGCCGAAAGATCTAGAGTGCAGTGGTGCTGTTTGTGGATAGGCTGGTGGAGCGTTCGTGAGATGGCGAGCTGAGCTGTGCAGAGCGGAGCCGTTCGTGAGGGAGCGGAGCAGAGCCCTGTGGGGCAGTCAGCTTCAGGTCACGTAAGGTGCCCCTTACCTCTTTCCCCCCCCACCACCACACAGGCACATTTTTAGCCAGACTGGGGAGTAACATGCTGCGGATGAACTTTTGAACTGTGGGGCTAGACTTTTGGACTTTGAGTGATTTGTGGATTGCTGGACTCAAGAGACGTTTGGGTTCTGGGACTCAAGAACCCGAAGGAAAGGATGTGGCCCAATTTGCTGGGGTGCGTCTTTGCTCATGGATTGGTTAATAAACACTAGTTGTGGTGTTTCCCCAATTTAATGCTGATGTCGTTTACCTCACGTTATTAAAGATTCTCTGCTACACTGAGACTCTGTGCTTGCAAGAGGGGAAGTATTGCCTCTTTGAGGCGCCCAGGGGGTGTGTAAGATTTTCCCAGGTCACTGGGTAGGGGCTCGAGCCAGTTTTGCATTTGCTTTGATGAGAGGGAACCCCTGTGTACTGAACCCGGCCCTTGCTGCTATCAACTTGGCCTGGCAGAAGGGTTACATAAGCATTTACCACATAGTCTATTCTAAATGATTCATTATCTCATCAGTGTGATTAACATGGCTACCTCATATGTACCGAATTCAAAATCAGATCAGCACATCAGTCTGATTACCTATAATGGGAGTTCTGCACATACAGAAACAGCACCTCCAATACTTTACTTGGAATATGTAACCCTATTGCATACCTTTACACAGCAATCTATTATTATTCTTATAAAGGTATGCACTCTGGATGAAGACGTATATTAGAGAACAATTTCTCGCATGTAATTAACTCAGAATTGCAGAGGCAATAAATGTTGTGACTTAATTAAATTTGCAAGGAATGTGTAAGTATTTAATTAGCATTTGATAAGAGTGCTTCAGAAAGGAAGTTATAACCTTCCAAAATATCAATTAGTAATTTTTAAGCAATAAATTGTTATTTTATGATCTTGCTATACTGCCTTTGTTAAATGCCATTTAGAAGAGAGCCATCTTTACAGCCAAGTCTTCAGATTGCAAAGCATTAGAATTCCACTGTGAAGTTGTGCAACATTACCCATAAAAACGGGGGAGGGGGAGGTGTTTGTTTACGAAAGACAGGCTAAAGGTTTGGAAGTTTCGTTTGGATGATCATTGAAAGGTCACATGATTCCCTAAACCTATAAACTTACAAGAGTTCCCTGCCTTTCAGCATCCTAACTTCCTTTTCCATTCAGGTCTTGTAAAACCATGTCTTCCAGCCAGCAATATTACCTCCCCCCGCCCACCTGCTCTAAAACAATCCTCCTTCCTTCTACACCAGTGATTCTCAACCTGTGGCTCAATCAGCACACAACTGCAGCCCATGTGACATCCTCAGGGCCATACAGGTAGTGTGTGTATATATATATATATATATATATATATATATATTGGTGGAAGCAGCCCCCGTAACACAGAGAGCTGCATATGCGGCCCACAGTGATAAATAGGTTGAGAACGTGTACCCCTGGGAATATGCAGCAGTCTTCTGCGGGTACATCAGCTCATCTAAATATTTGCCTAGTTTTACAACAGACTACATAAAAAGCACTAGCGAAGTAGTACAAACTAACATTTCATACAATGACCTGTTTATATTGCTCTATATACTATACACGGTAAGTATAATATTTATATTCCAATGATTTATTTTATAATGATATGGTAAAGATGAGAGAGCAAGCAATTTTTCAGTAATAGTGTGCTGTTGTATTTTTACATCTGATTTTGTAAGCAAGTAGTTTTTAAGTGAGGTGAAACTTGGGGGCATGCAAGACAAAACAGACTCCTGAAAAGGGTTCCATAGTCTGAAAAGGTTAAGAGCCACTGTTCTGTGCCCCTGATACATCCTCTTTGCGTGTCTTGACAGCTACATTGTTGTTGTCCTACCATTATGACACTGAAAGTCTCCCTCTACTCCTCAATGGCTCTGCTGGAGGGAAAGACTTGTGAAAGGTTCCATGTGCTCCAGTGGCAGCTCGAAGGATCACCCTACCCCCAACCACCACCACCACAACACACACACAGGATCCTGTTTCCTCTGTGGATTCAATTCCTCCACTACCCCTACGATTAAAATTCTTGCAGCAAGGAAACTCCCCCGCCGTATTTGAATCCAACTCTGAGAATGGAAGGACACCAGGTCCCTGCTCCTCTCCACCCACCCCCCCAGTGGACTGGAGGGTGCTAATTAAATAAAAGTTTTTTAAGGGTGTCTCTACACTAGAGTAGAAAAGGAGTTAACTGACTGCCAGTTAGTTCAAGTTAGCTAAAATATTTGCATGTTAGCCTGCATGCTATATGTTTGTGATTTGATCTAGGGCAAACCACAAACATTTCTGCCCTAGAATAACTATTTGTGGAGTGTCCAAACTGAGATGTGCAAACGTATTTAGTTAAAAACGTAAGGCAAGTCCTAATAGGAAAAATATGTGTGCAACTAAACAATAACTGCACTCTCTACCTGTGTTCCTATTAGCAAGGCTTCTCCTTTCAGAATCTGTTCCAACCAATTCTTTGTGAATTTCACCAGGAACTGCTCAACAGTCTATAAATCTAGTAACAAACAAACTGACTCATACATGCTACCTTTTTTGCCTGTCCCATCTGCTTTGTCTATTGTTAGGTTTACACAGTAAGTAATACATTAACCTTTAAGCTAATTTTTTCAGATGAAACATGGTGGCAACTTGGAAAAATAAATGTTTCTTTGGACTAGAGAATTTAAAGCCTTGCACAGTGAACACTGTCATGGGATGTCAGTTTTTTGGCCCAGTAGTTGCTTTGGCAATGCTCCCTTGAAAGGAAGCAAAATATGTTGTGAAGACATCTAACTTGATAAACACTTTTGAGTTCACTTCTGCAGATCACTGACAATATGACAATATGATCCTCTACAGCAAACAGGGAAAGATTAAGAACAAAGAAACTGCGGAATCACCTGATCAACATCCTCTACAGCAAACAGGGAAAGATTAAGAACTGACAGCTTGTGCCACACGCTCTCAAAGAAACTGCGGAATCACCTGATCAACATCCTCTACAGCAAACAGGGAAAGATTAAGAACTGAAACCTGTCAATATGACCCTTGTTATTCACCTACATACTACTCACAAGAAATATGCTAATTGCTCCATCTAAAAAAAAGGTAGCTAATGGGAGGCAATATTTAGTAAAAACCAGTAAAATAAGGACATTAAATCTTAAAACACCAAAGGAGACCCAGAGTAAGTTTGCAGTTGCTAAAATGTGTTTACCATTTTTGTTATCTGACCTCACTGTTTTTCTGATGTACCTCCATCAACAATGTTGTTGAGAAACTGTGTTTTTGCCTATGGGTGGACTGTGAAAACTATCAAGATCATCTCCTCCTCATTTACAAAGTCACAAATTTCATTTTCTCTTCATCCTAGGCAGAGACACTGTCTTGCACAATGTGAGAGAAAAGGTGGTGTCATTTACACATTCACAGAATGTCACTTCAGAAAAAGTTGGTGATTCTTTGACTGAAAAATAAAAACGAATCTGGAACACTGAGCATGGGATAACGTCACTACACTGTCTCATTAGCTTCCAACTGAGCAATTTTGTTCCTACTGCAGACCTAGTTAGCAGCATATTAATTATAAGGAAACAGAGTAGGAAAGTCTCTTCTAACTTGCTGATATGCCTGCATCAGGGGAAATATTCCCTACAGACTGGCAGAGAGCAGTGTACTTCCCAGAGTCCCCCAACAATCACATCGCTAGAAGTAGACAAAAACATGGAAACATGGAAACCTAATCATGGTTGCAGCAATATCCTGCAGTGGTAAGTTCCACATGTTAATTATAGTATTTCCTTTAATTTGTTTTAAATATGTTGCATTTTAATGTAAGTGTCTTTTGGGTCTTGCAGTATGGGAAACAGTACCAGAGGAGAACTTGAATGGCCTTCTCTAGCCTATATATATTTTTATATATCTGCCATACCATCTTTCTTCTCTCCTTTCCAACTGGATCTGATCTCTCCTTGCACAGATCTCTTCCTTACCACCTTCATCCTCCATCATGCCTCTGATCACATTATTCTCTGGATCTTTTCTGTGCCTACTATATCTTGTACAGCTTCCCTGGAACCATGTTTCGCTGACCTTATCCAGCTTTGCTCAGTGCAAGTGCCCCTGAAGGGAGAGCATTTTAAGATCTTTGCATTTCCCCAATTCTGGGGCTGCCAGATGCTAGCCTGGTACCCAGTACAACCCCAGTGCTCTGTCTTGTACCAAAGGACTCCATGTGCTGTTCAGGTAACTGGAGATCAGACAGATACTGCGATACCCAGCCACATACCCTTTCCCTCATACACGTCCATTGTGCTGGGGGCCAGGAAGAAGAGTGGCATGGGAATCATTATAGTGGCTCTACGTCTCCCAAGGATTTGGGAAACAAGGGAAATATTTACATGGCTTGATCCACTGGCTAACAGGTTGCTTTAATCCACCAGTGTCAAAAAAGAAGCCAGAGCATTGGAAAACAAGGGCCTACATATTCCATTCATACTAGCTTGTTTTAAGATTTCCCTATACTGTGATTCCTTTTAGAGGCAGTACAACATTTGCATAATTCCAGCCATGTGCTAGACACCTAATCAGAATAAAAAGTAAGTATATATTCACTGCAGAGTTAACTCAGGCTCTTACCTGGGTATTTCCCCAATTCCCTGCCCATCCACACACACAAATCTCTGACCCAAGTTTGGTGGCACTTTCATGCCAAGCTAGCTGGCCTGTGGTAGGCTAAAAGTTGAGTGAGGCTATCATTCAGGCTGGCAACTCATCCATTTTGAAGTGGCAACACAGACTAAACCACTCGAGTTCTGCTAGTCCTCCAAACCCTTCCGCAATGTGTATCCAGAAGGACAGACAAGTTCTCCCACAATTCACTGGGAAAAGAATCAGAGTGACTCAGCTTACTGCAGCACAAAGAACCATGGGATATGCCCCAAGAAATTCGAGTGACACACTCAGGTGACTGCAGCACCAGTGACTACACGGTAATTTGTGTATGGGTTCGTAGCATGGCTGCTCACACCCAGGCTAGGCTAACCCCAGAAGTGCTCAGACCCAGGTGCCAATCATCCAAGGTAACTCTGCAGTGACTGCATGCCCCAAATGTGTCCATGTCCGGTTCTAACTGCAAAGCACAATCAGAACCACGTTCCCCATGTGTTTCTTACATTGCATTAAAATTCAAGCTCTCAGACTATGTGCTTTTCTCCAGCTACTTCCATCCCAGCTGCTTAACACAGGCTCAACTGGACTTATGTTGAACACTGTGGCAGGTTCAGAGTTCTGCATGTGTTTTGCAGCTAAAGGTAGAATTCCATGGGTTTCACCAGCCTTAGCGGTGATCCAGTTTTCACAGATTACAGGTCACTGATATTACTGTTTGCTGGCCTGACTGTGATTCATCTTCTACTTACTAAATTTGTGAATGATGGGGTTAAAAAAATGTTGAGAAGAGGAATTCAGAATCAATAAGTATTGAAAACACTTTTAAAATGCGTAAAACCAAGCCCTATTTTCAGCAGAACTTCAAAATTAAGAGAAAATTAACTGTAGCCTTGACCTCAGCATCTTGTGTCAAGAATAACAACACTTATGAAGAAGTCTAGTAAAAGACAAGTAGTACAGGGTAAAAATTGATTTTGTGTTTTCACTTTAAGCAAAGAGTTTAAAAATGTTGAAGGTTCACCATTTAGAGAATTCAGGGACATTGCAGCAGCTACCAAGTGATTTGGAGAAGCTGGAGGATTAGCCACAAGCTTGTTATTTTTGTTATTGCAAAGTTGTTTTTGTTGTTAAGAAAAATTCAAATCCCATTATCTAGAAGTACAATGAGAATTCAGAAAGCCACGAGATTCCTCTGTTGCCAATAAAAATCAGAACCAGTGACTGGCAATGGAGAGACATCCCTTCTTGTTGCTGTTTGTCAATGAGGAAACAAACCTTTGAACCAGCTGTAAACCACTTATTCACATCGGTGAACTGTTACTCACACGTGAAGCTCCATTGGCTTCAGTGGGACAAGGAGTGTGAATAACTATTGCTCAGTGAGAGTAACAGGTTCAGAATCTGGCATGTCAAATCTTTACCATATACCACTTGTTTTTTACCGCTATTATTTGGCATATAGAGATTGGAAGAGAACACTGAGTAACAGTACTAGCCTATGCACTGTGAAACATTGTTGGTGAGTGTATTATATTTTTGTACATAGTTATATGGTATAGAATGATGGTAACCACTCATGATAGCTTACTATTTTAGACAAATTTTGGCAATATTCTTCATATAGTGTGATCAATTTATCCTATTAGACTAAATCTATTAACATTCTAATGTGGGGTTACGTAAGTGCTGTATTTCTCTCTCATCTGTGTAAACATAAATAGATTTTTATTCCCTAGCTAAAGGATGGCTATAGCTGACCAGCCTTTCACAGTGACAGAATATAGGGGCCTTCCTCACGCTGCCAATTTTGAGACTATGAACTACTACATGCCTCCTAGGAAGTGCCAACTTCTTGGCTTGTCATTTGATGAGAAGTAGCGACAGAAAAGCAGGCCGAATTCAACATCTTGCAATTGTCAACCTTAGTGGCAATGGGATAGGAGGGAATCTTCTCATCATAGCTAAAGATCCACCTGCTCTAAATCTAGAGGGCCAAATCCCACCCTTACTTATGCCAGTTTCAATCCAAATCATCTCAACTGAAACCAATGGAGTTACTCCAGCATCCCACTGGTCCAAAAGAGCACAAAATCTTTTCCATAGTATTTTAATACTCTATAATGACATTTTTCCAAGAAGAGATTGTATGAAAGTGAACACTGAGGATCACACACACAGAACTTAACCTTCATGCCAAAAGGGACAATGTACATGACTATGAAAGTGTATGTTGATGACATGGCATTCAAAGAATCTATGCTTTATAAGCAAACAGCCAAACTGAACCCTGGTTTATATTAGGTTAAATGCCACAGAAATCACACAAGGGTTAAAAATAACCCAAAGCAAAGGTTTCCTATGGTATCAATAGAGGGTGCCATACTTTTTAAGCCGTACAAAAATGTAGAATAGAGTTGCCAACCCTCCAGGATTGTTATGGAGTCTCCAGGAATTAAAGATTAATCTTTAATTAAAGATTATGTCATATGATGAAACCTCCAGGAATACGTCCAATCAAAATTGGCAACCCTACAATACAATGATAATAGTAATAAACCCTACAGTGGTTGAAAAAAAATCTAAAAGTCTTTATTAGATTTAATAACTTATGAGTATTGGAAAGCGGAGACCTATAGAAAAATAGTGTCACTTTAACTGATTGTTGGAAATTTTTTTGTATTGATATTTAAAAATATATAGGCTGTAGTTTTATTAGTATTTGGTCAGTTGTCATATGCTGAAGTGAAGTCTTGCAGGCAACAGTAAACCATACTACTTTGACCTTTTCAAAATTTGAAAATTTTAGTTGCTGGCCATTCCTCCCTCCTGCCTGTAGCCTTAATATTCTGTGAGCAAAAGACAAATGGAATGGTCACCTATTCAAAACAAATATGTTGTAAAGGTCAAAGTAGTAAAAGAGACTGGGGCTGTCCTTTGCAAACAACACAGGGCATCATGATTATGTGGTATTACTCAGATGACAGAGAACATAATGGAAATAGAAAATGGCAGAACTTTAATCCATTTTCAAATTGATGAGTTTAGAAAGTACTAATTTAGATCCAAATTCAGCAACATACTTAAGCATGTGCCTAACTGTCAGCAAGGGAGTAGCTCAACTGAAGTTAATGAAATACTCATGTGCTTACAGTTAAGCACATGCCTAAGTACCTTACTGAATCAGGATCTAAATAATTATCATAATAGTATCTTATTGAAATTCATAGGCTGGTAGCTTCCCCATCCTCTGTTGTTCCTGTTAGTGGTGGTAGCATATCTGATGTACAACATCAGAAAACAATTGTTTCCCCTAACATTCACTTGGAAAGCCCCAGAATAACAGCAGAAATGTAAATATAAAAATAAATATGATCTGTTTGTTTCCTTCAGAACTAAGATTTTCCCACCAAATTAGAAACAAAGCTATAATTCATAAACAATCTCAAAATAACCACAGTACAATATGAACTTGTTAGAAATACCCACAGGCATAACACAAATCAATCATAGCTCATTCATCTCTAATTATAAAGAAATATACTGCCCTCAACAACAAGAAATTTAAAGAGAAAAAAGATTGAACGGGACATCAGCTAATCTTCCACTGTAAAGGGAAAATAGATAAATATGAATGAAGTTACTTTTCTAAATTAAAAATATGGAGAGTGACAGGACAGAGACCTGTCAACTATGGATACACCACTCTACAGTTCTTTGAAAACTTTATGAAAGATATGTCAAATACTAAGCTAGAACAAATGGATCCTGGAAGATTTTGTCTCTATATGGTCTACTTCTTAGACACAATTTCCCTTTGCTTCACTAATGTTCATTTTTGTGGATAAGCAATTGATGATGTCTCTTTACCATACAGGAAGGCTATTTAGGATTGACAACTATTTTTATGTAGGCATACAACAAAAAGGTAACTTTAAGCTTAAAAATTAGATCACGAGGAACTTAAAATTATCCATGTCCCTCAAAGGTTTTCAAAAGAATAACTCAGTTATAATCAATGGAAAAAAAATCTTCAATAAAAATAAGTATGTAAGCACTATAATTTGCTCTGGGTTCATAAAATCCCTTCCTCTGAGTGAACTCATTCTCAGAGGGAATGAATTGTATCTAAGAATAGTGTCAATTGGGAGCTTTCAGGGTTGCTTTGCATTCTTAATAGAGTTGGGAGAAATACTTATATCACAAGTGAAACCCACTCAACTTGAGATTTGACATCTCCACATACCTCAGTCAACCCCGATGCAAAAATTTAGCAAACCTTGGCTAAAGCTGAGCAAACTGCTGGAAAACCGATGAATCTTTGTCCCCACTAACAACCTTCTCCCAGTTGGTCCCTCCCACCTGAAAATACATCTATGGTTGTCGAAATATTCACGGGGATAATAATCCAGTACTGTAAATAGACTGACTCATGGCTTCATTCATCTCAAATTAGATAAGTTAAGAAAAGATTGGCTGTAGTTCTTTTGGTAGACGGGTTAGGTGGGATGAGGAGTGTTGTGAAACTCCTCCCTTGGAGGTTCAAGTTCATTTTACGCCTTGCTAAATCTCCTCTGTAGTTTCAATTGGTTATACCATACTTAACTTTCGAGTATAAACGATTCTGAAGTGTTCCTGGAGGTAATAAATGTGTACTGCATTCCACCACAGAGGTAAACGCATTTCAGTAATATAAAAGTAATTATATATTGTGTGTGCATGCTCACACACAAGGAAAGCACCTTGGAATTTGGTTTTTCCAGATAAAAAGCTGTGTATACTAGTAGTATACAGTAGGTACTATTACCATACAGTAATGAATTTGTGAGGCTTCCCTAAAAGTGTTCATGAAGAGGCTGTGTGTTTGCTGGAGTCTGAATTTCTGGTGGACAACGTGCTATAACTCTAATAAAAGGTCATTTATTTGTTCTATGTGGCTCAGATAGCATCCACCTAGAAACTGAATGTATTATACTCAGGTGTACATAATAGGAAATATACACTACAGATTAACAATCCTGGGGCAAAGTACTATCAAAACTCAATTTTAATGTCAAGTAACATTTGATTAGAACACTTAGCAAAAGGATTGCCCCGGTTTCTATGTAAAATCAAAGAGTGAAGAAACCTCAGTGCATACTATATATTGTTACATGGCCTTAATTTCCATATATAGATTCAGAGTTACCAATTCTTGTTTAGAGCTTTGCTCTTAGCTTTCATGTTTTTCATTATTTGTTTGAGAAATTTGAGGCACTAATGAGAGATGAACAGCCTAACCTGATCCACACTGTAAAGTGAAAAAAATAATATGAAAATATCATATAATTTAAACAAATCAGGGTGCCTGTAGCTCATATGGGATTATGAATGTACCCTCCCCAAAGCCATTCTAATTAAAGTAATATATACACCATATGCAGAGATGCACATAGCTCATCAACACATTTGGTTTTTGCTCCTTAGTTTTCAAATGATGAGTTTGGTATACAAAACTTAGCTTCGCAACCTGGTTTGTTTGGCTTACTAGATCATGAAGTGAACAAGAGTGTTCAACTGCCAAAAAAAGCCAACGCACTAAGAACCAAATTCTACCCACCATATCCAGAATTTGGCCTCCTACCCTCAGTTTTTCTGTTTGTACACCTGACAAAGTGGATTTTACAATGTTGTGAAATTACAGCACAATGCCCTGCGTGCAGGGGTGGAGTTTTGTACCTATAGATAGTATAAAGCATGCCAATCTACTGACACATAAGAACATGTAACATTGTAAATCTGTAGGACCAATAAAGTTACTGTTGGTGTGCACTAAAACTGGCTTCAGAATTACACAGCTCTTAACTTTGACTTTATGACTGAAGGCAGAGATTTTCATAGTTGCGAAGCGAGTTAGAAACCCAATTCTCATTAGTTTCTAATCAGTATTAGA
Source organism: Lepidochelys olivacea (assembly GCF_965140295.1). NCBI lineage: Eukaryota > Metazoa > Chordata > Testudines > Cheloniidae > Lepidochelys > Lepidochelys olivacea. The sequence goes on along the minus strand of NC_140418.1, from coordinate 67,918,684 downwards.
AACGCCACCTAAAATTGTTGTTATACGTAACATGAAAGAACCATGTAAAATTAACCTCCTATTTGGAAACCTATTTGTATTTAAAAACAATTTTCCCATTACGTTTGTAGGCTGTCTCAAAAGGGTCCGAAATCGCAGGACAAAAACCAACTTTACAGGCTCTTATAAACAAAGCTGCACTTTGCCCCAGAAATAATGAATTCCAAGGTTTTTTTTGTTTTTGTTTTTTTAAAGACATGTTATGGTATTTAGGGCTTTTTCTGTACACGTGTGGGTGAGTGCAGAATTCCTGAAATAAAACTAAGAACTATTTTAACTGGAAAATAGCAAAGTAAGATCATTCATGTGGTCATCAGGAACTTAATTCAATCTGTGTGAAGGCAGAGATCTGAGCAGTCAGAAGTGAAGGAAGAGCAGAGCCATGAGGACCCATCATATGGAGTGGTTCCAGCATGAATACCCATGACAATACATATTGGACATATTCTCTGCCCACGAATAGTCTTGCAAACAAAAATTCACTTCCGCAAATTTCCTTGGGAGCAAATATAAAGAGGTCAAAAGCAAATTGTTTGATTGTGTTTGAATGAATGTCCACAGTTACTGTTTTGCAGCATTAACAATGAATGTGGATGCTGAATACTAATCTACCTAGGTAATAGCTAAGAGAGGTTTCATCCCTGAGCTGGTGATGAGGCTTACATAGAGAGCAGGGGAGCAACACATTGTCTGATTGATGCTGGTACCTGAGCCCTAGTTGCTCACCAGCTGTCTCAACAGCTTCATCGAGATGATTACAGAGGAGAGTAGCAAACCTTATGGGTGAAAGCTTAGGAGGCAAAGGAACTATTAACCATAGTAACCTTTTGGGTTTGGGCTATGAAGGATCTGAGCCATTTCATGATGTTCCTATTCACCCTGCAATTTTGTCAGCGGTGTGACAGAGTATTTGGTGATGAACAGTATTAAACATGTTGCAAAATTTGGTAAAAGAAATAGGTCTGTCTATACCAATGGTGGGCAACCTGTAGCCCACTAAGGTAATCCACTGGCGGGCCTCCAGACAGTTTGTTTACATTTGCACGGCCACCTGCAACTCCCAGGGGCCATGGTTTGCCATTCTTAGCCAATGGGAGCTGCGGGAAGTGGTGCAGGCCGCAGGGATGTGCTGGCTGCCATTCATATGTATTATACTCAAAGCTTTGCTGGAAACTTCTTTTACCCTTGCTGATACATAAGCTTTCAGATGCTATTTACAATAGGGCTGATGTCTTCCACTGAAGCAACTTTGCAGTGATTATGATCACAGGAGTATCTTTTAAATACCTTGATATTTATATTTATATAATTTTTCCATATATTAGTGTCTTGAAATGTTTATTTACTCTATGAACAAAGTATGTGAACTTGAAATGTTTTATATTTATGCTGAACTGGTGTCAGTTTTAAAATATTATTTGTCTAAATTACTGAAGTTTAGATATGAGCCTGAAACCAACCCACTGATCTGTAAATCTCCAAGCTTTGGTGAGGTTCAGATCCAGACCCAGACTGTGTGACTGGAGCCCATCTCTATTTAACTTAATTATATAATTTCATTCAAAATCTGTTTTCCGTAATGGAAAAGCTTCCAGGAATAATTCAGGCAGGTTCAAAAGCTAGGCAGGAAGGCCCAGACAAATGTCTCATTTTTTCTCTGAAGACTAAGCTCTCCTTTTTAAAAAATAGTAAATCCCAAGCAGCTCCGGTGGAAAACAACACAGTCAAAATGTGAAGCACTCAAACTGAACCACTCAGGGCTGCTGGAACAATTTGTATAGTGGGGGTGCTGACATCCATTGAACCAAACTGTAAACCCTGTATATGATGGAAACCTCTTCAAGCCAGGGGGTGCAGTAGGACCCCCTAGAACCCTAGTTCCAACGTCTGTGGAACCGCTGCCAATTAATGGAAACCTTTCTGAGAACTAGATAAAGTATCTTCCTCTTCATGCGCCTCTAAACTCCTTGCTTCCATCTGCAATGGAAGTAAATGAGGCAGACTAGCAGTTATATTTCCAGTCCATAGACACAGTCCAATTGAATCAATGTGAATTTGGCCATTTACTTCTTTAGGTGCAGGAGCACATCCTAATACTGTGAATAAGCAACCTGATTTTTTGAAGCTTATCTAAACTGAGCCCGTAGACCTTTTAAGGTTAGCTCACTAACAGGCTGTCCAAACGAACAATAAAAGAAGATTCTGGCATATGTAAAGAATGGGCAATTACAATTTATTTCTCCTGCAGCTTCCCTGAAAATTTGTGCTGCCCAAGTATTCTCTGCATTTTACAATGCACAGGAGATCAACTTTCAGACAGTAAGGGTCATCAGTTTATTTGCAAATCAACACACAGCATTAGGTCCCAACTTTCAGAGCAATAGACTCCACTTGAGTGCATGGATCCACACACCTACTGTAACTTGTAGGACTGGGGCCTTATTTTCAATTTCCCTATCATCACCATTTATTGAAAGTTCTTTAAAGTATGGCCTGTACTTTTAAAAATGATTGAAAACATTACTTACAGTTAAACATATTTCAATATTAAGAGAAGGTGTGGGGGGGGTTGCTTTGTTTTTCACATGTACACTAGAGTTATATTTATTTCATCATAGGCTGCATGAAGTCCTTAAAACAGACTTTGATTAAGAACCTCAAGAGGCACTTCTTTATTATTATTCTTCGTATTTGCCACCCGGCCTTTGATCCTTTTCTATTCCAGTAATCCCAAATCTTTAAATCCTTTGAGAATTCAACAGTTAAAAAAAAGATTTAACTTAACAGAAATTCTAACACCCTTCCCCCATAAACCTATGCTTTCATGATTAGAGATGAAAGAAAAACCTATATTTTTTAAAAGAAATAAAAGAGGATTATTAAAGATCAGAGTGTGACTCAATGATGAAAAGAAAATTATTCCATAACTGTGTTTCACAATAATGTCTGAAAAAGATAATTTAGAATAATTGCTCTGACAATTGTCTAACTGTATTGTGATTTGATGTTTTAAAGTCATTTTTAAAAGTATCACATTTTGACTTTTAGGCAAGATAGATTACGATAGATATGAACTGCAATTTATAAAAACATTTTTATTCTAATAATGAAATTACCACAAATTATTGCTGTACTGACAAACATATGTGCAAAGAGCTCATATTGTGAGCAATCTAGCATGCTCTACCGCAATGGTTCCCAAACTTGTTCCGCAGCTTGTGCGGGGAAAGCCTCTGGTGGGCCGGGCCGGTTTGTTTACCTGCCGCATCCGCAGGTTCAGCTGATCACGGCTCCCAGTGGCCGCAGTTCGTTGCTCCAGGCCAATGGGAGCTGCTGGCCTGGAGCAGCGAACCGCAGCCACTAGGAGCTGCGATCAGCCAAAACTGCGGACGTGACAGGTAAGCAAACCAGCGCGGCCCACCAGGGGCTTTCTCTGCACAAGCAGTAGAACAAGTTTGGGAACCACTGCACAGCATTCAGAAAAGTTTTAACAAAGGTCAGTAAATTCACAATTTTTAGAAGTCTTTTCTTTATCTACAAAATGCTAAAGAAGTGCAAGTTTCCAAACATCGCTCTGCTAGTGAGTCTTCAGACTAATCTGCAGGGACTAGTGTTCATTCTCCATGCACTTTCAATCCTTGGCTTCTCTTCTGAGACTGCCAACTTTGATGATGGCAAAAATACATTATGACGAAGTTGGATATAAAGAAATCACTTTGGAATAAGAAGTCCTTTAATTGCTCATGCAGCTTTTAAAAGGACGAAGGCCAGAAGATTTAGGTGTGATTTAAAGGATCGTATTTGTACCCATCTTTGCAGCTAACCTAAACTTAATACAAAACAATTGCTTGGCATTCAGCTATTTGAGGGGATAGGACATAGGAAAGTTAATTGCTGAGAAAGATCCAACAATTAATATGTGACCTGAACCAAGCAATGTCATGTTCTGTAGCAGTGAACTGATTCCCTTTCATCAGTGTTATTCAGGATTGTCTGCAAAGGATTTGTTGTACTTTTTTTGTGGGGGGGAAGGGGGAAGAGGGCTTTTTCTTTGCTTACTTATGATGTATAAAAAGTTGCAAAAGGGAGGGCTTGGTATTTGTTGCTTATTTTTCAGCAGAGGCTTTGCTTACAGTGAAGATTTCAACTAACAATGGCCAATCCTGGTGTAGCTTTACCGTAGTCTCCCCCCAACTCCCACTCACGTAGGCAGAGCTCACATAGGCAGAACTGCAATACACCACGGTTTGCACCACACCCGCTTGAAACTGGAGAAGGTGCCCTGGTGCAGATCACAACTTTTAGAGCCTTTCCGCATCTACATAGACAACAGATTTTTATTCTGACCTGTTCTTGGATTAATACACAAAATTAAATGCAACACTCCAGAAGTATTTACAATAGTCTTGCTAGTAATTTAGGGAGAGATTTTCAAAGGCACAAAGGTCAGGCAGGTATCCCAGTCCCACTGAAAAATCAGTGGGAGTTGGTCACCTAACTGCTGACTCCTGGCGTTTGCAGCTCTATAAACTATCAGTCGACTGGAGAATTTATATGGACCCACCTGCTTTTTGTCATATTAGTATTAATGAACAAGCAAACACACACCACCCCAGAATTTGGTTTGTGAAATAAATATTTTACAAGAGATCCTGAAAAACTGCTCTGAAGCCTCACAGTGATAAATTTAGTATTAAAGATTGTAAAAATAAGAGATAGTCACTGGCAAAATGACAATGGAGCTATCAGCATGGAGGCGATATTTCAGCCACTGACTAAAACTGAAATGGGTCAGGAAAGAATAAAGAATAAGGACAATGAGTAAGCCTGATTCATACTTTGTTTTGTTCAGATATCACTTAGCACAGCTGGAAATAGACTTTGATGTAAGATTACAGAAAGTGGAAGGAGAGGTTGAAGCTTTGAAAGTTACCCTGCAGTTAGCAGTAATGGAGGGTGAAATGAGAGCCATCTACCTATGTTTCTACCCCTTTGGAATCAGGAACTATGGCTGGCTATCTCCTCAAATAGTCATCCTTCCTGAGACAGGTACAAAACCCGTGCACTTATGATGATAAAGGTTCCTGGGATAAAAATGTTGCTTGTAAATTATAGAACATTATAATCCTTTTTTAAAAAGAAAATAAAATCTGAGAGATCAAACAAAACCAGTAATGTAACCATTCCTTTTTTAAAACGTGCTATTGTAACTTGTAACATAGTGACACTATTGTCTTAGACCCATCAGATTGTGTGCCTGGCATAGGTGCTCAAAGGGGGAACATGGGCAGACGAATTTCTCCTCCCTCCAATCTCTCTCACAGTTCCTCTAGGCAAGATTGAGCCACAATCTGGCCCTTAGTAGAGGTGCTTATTCTTCAAAGCTGCCCAGGAGGGAAGGAGGGAGCAAGTAATATCCCACCCATAACCATGCATATAGGACCCTTCACAGCCTCCCTGAATCTCTCCTGCAAGTGTGTGGGGTTAAGCAAGATCTGTGCACAATTCCTTCCTTGGGCTTTTCCTGGGGTGGTGCAACTATGTAACACCCCTTATTCAGGGCTAGCTGTAAAAGCATAATCTATCCCAAATTTACAGATGCCTTACTTGAAAGTAAAAAGAAAAGGAGTACTTGCGGCACCTTAGAGACTAACAAATTTATTTGAGCATAAGCTTTCGTGCTCAAATAAATTTGTTAGTCTCTAAGGTGTCACAAGTACTCCTTTTCTTTTTGTGAATACAGACTAACACGGCTGCTACTCTGAAACCTTACTTGAAGGTGATATTCAGGTACATTAAGCAGAGCTAACCAGCCATCCTACCAGAGCTTGGAACAGAAAACCATGCAGTTAGCAAAGAGATAGAACAAGTATAACCAAGCACAGATAGGCAACTCCAAATGAAGTCAATGGAAGCAGCGGGTGCTCAGTACCTCTGAAAATCAGGCCAACGTCACCCAAAAATAAAGGTATCCAAAATTAGTAGATGCATTGAAAATGTGGCTACAGGCCACATCCTCAGTCAAACATCAAATTTATGCCAGAGTCAAGAACAGAACCAGACTCTATCCTTTGCCCTAACTACAAGACCATACTTTCTCTCTCCAGAGGCAAGATCTTGGTGTTTCTAACTTGTCTGAAAAAGATGAAGGGAGGCTAGCCTGTTGTCAAGCAAGTGGCACATATGAATTTATCTCCCACATCACCTTCATGTGTCTGATATGGTAGAGTGGGTGTTTGTCTCATTAACTACAGTGAAATATATGGGGACAGATCCTTGATCCAGGCTAAATCCAGCTTTAAAGTTGCCATTGTTGGCATATTCAGAGTGTGCTCATTGTGGGAAGGACTGAATATTAGCTGGCATCCTTTGTGAGTCCGGTCTACTCAGTATAATTTAAAACAGCCCTTAGTTTACCCTAAAGAAAGCTGAGGAAATTTTTTCCCCTTTACCAGCTGCAAGAGTCAGGAACAGGAAGGTATCATAGAGCCCCTTTTCCTGATGCTCAGTGCAGCTGAAGATCTAACTTAGGCATGCAGGGGTATGGCTATCATATGATTTGGAGTGCAGAGTGGGCAGGGACGCAAAGGAAGAGTGTAGTCTATGCAGCTGATCTCCCAGTTCCAGTCTGCCAGAAGGTCCACTGAAGGAAAAAAAAGGAAACAAAAGAAACCGCACCCTCTTAGAAAGGTCTCTTTTATTGACTGGATATCAACAAACCAAAATAATTCTACTTCAGCAGACCTCCCAGTGTCTATGGGCTGGCTACAAATATAATCACAGCGTGAGCTATGGGCTTAATTTCCAGAACAGCACAATTAGACTCCCTCCACCTCTGGGAAATGGAGAGTAGTGCCCTAGCAGCCTCCTTCCCCTAAAAGCTGATTTTTATAGCCCCCTTTATTAGCATAGATTCATAGATACTAAGGTCAGAAGGGACCATTATGATCATCTAGTCTGACCCCCTGCACAACGCAGGCCACAGAATTTCACCCACCCACTCCTGCGAAAAACCTCTCACCTATGTCTGAGCTATTGAAGTCCTCAAATCATGGTTTAAAGACTTCAAGGAGCAGAGAATCCTCCAGCAAGTGACCCATGACATGCAGCTGCTCCAAAGAGACCTAGCTATGCTTCCTGGACTCCTCAGAGTTGAGAAGGGAATAATCCTGGGTCCTAGCACAGCGATTGGCATCTATTCCCATTGCACCTTTCATTTTGGACATCTACACTATGCAAGCCATTTTATTTTAAATGAAATATTTTTGAACTAACCGGTGAGTTTGACATGTATCTTACAAGAAATCTTGAAGGAAAACACTCACCAAGAGATGCACTTCACAGACATTCAGAACTAACTTTTCTCAACTCCTGGTATTTATGAAACTTTTAAAATCACTTTTACAGAAATGCAAGTTACGGCCCTGACTATAAATTAATTATTTTTCACATAATGCATGAGAGTACAAAGGGTATGATTCTTCTCTCACTTCCATCTACATTACACCAGTGTAATTGATTTCAGTGAAGCTACTCCTGATTTATCACAGCATGAAATCATAATCAGGCCCAAGTTGTACAAAAAGAAAGTGTCTTGGAGGGTAAACAACATACGGGCTTCAACCTACATCTCAAAGTCCTCCAGGACTGCCATATTCAAGGCCACATTCTTTTCTAAAAGTTTATGCATCTACCATTTTTCCTCTACAACTTTGATTTACCTTAGGGATCCACCCCACTTTTTTCTGCTTTATCACCGTGACAAGGAAAGAATGCAGAAACCAAAGAGATGGGCCCATTAAAGGCTTAATTTAATAAAATATGTTAACTGTATGAAAACCCCTATAGAGTTATATGTAACAGCTCAAGGGGAAAATAGGCAAGGAGAACCCAACTGCAGAGTTTGCTTCTTCAAATTGTGTTACTCTCAGAGAGAAAATACTTGGATATTTTTACCTTATGGTGATATTTTTGGCCAAGTTTTCTCTGGAACTAGGAGGAACAGCAGACATTGCAACTAACTGCTGGACTCCATTTTGCATGAGACCAGAGGCTACTATTTATATCTTTATATAGCACCATGTAATGTTAGAAATGCAGTATTGCATGGGAGGCTACCCACTGAAACTGCAGGAAGACATGGTGGTTGCTGAGAGGTTAGAAATAGTGAGGGATAGAGCCAAGGTCTCCAGCCCTAGGCGCTTGCTGTGTAGCTTGGAATTTGAGCTCAGTTCAGCAGCTTGCTCCAGCTGAAGGAGTTTATTCCAGTTTAGGAATCATCTTCACTAGGTGCTGAGGGTGGAATTCATGGGGGGACTTATATGTGTACCTGCCACTTTAGGCACTACTGTTATTTACAAAGCCTCTGTTCAGCTCCGCCTAACTCTGTCAGTGCATATATTTCCACTATTAAAGTGCCCACAGTCCTCAGTTGTGGTGGCTGGGTATGCACAAAGCTACCTAAGTCCTGAGACTGCCTAGCAGCTAGGCACCTAACTCATGTCTAGGCCCCAGTGGGATTCACATATAAGTTTCCCTGCACAGCTTACCTTCAAGGCCCAACATGGTAGATGTACTCAAAGCACATCTAAACTCACACAAACTGGCCAGGGGAGGAACTTGTATGCTCCTTCTAACATTTAACTCAGTGGTTAGAGCTCTAACATAAAAGAACTAGGTTCAATTCCCCACTCTGTCTGATACAGAGCAGGGGAACTGAAACCTGGGTGTTCCATTAATGTGCCCTAAGCACTGACCTAATAAGTCACTCTCTCACTTTTTTTCTCTGGCCCATTACATATTTACATTTAGTTATTTATACAGATTGGAACAACTTCAACAGAAGAGCTTGCTCCAATAATTCTCCACAGCTCTGTGGCTAAGATACCATCCTATAGTATAAGAGACTGAAGTTCAACTCCCTATACCCTACCAAGGCAGGCAATCAAACTCAGATCTTCTGCATCCTGAGCAAATGGGCAAAGATAAGAAGTCAGGATTTAGGTCTGCTTAGACTTCAGTTCACGGGTGCTAATCTTCTTGCCTTTAGAGGGTTTTGTGAATGGGTGACTATTTCACATGACTTGTTACGGGAACTTTGTAAAGGCTTTGTAAACTTTGTAAACAATTAATGTATTGTTGCTCCTTCTTTGATCTGAGTCAAATTTCAGGGCCCTGGAGATGTAGATAGAAATTGGTGATAGGTATTTCTCTAATGCAGTTTTGTTTATTTACAAAGCATGCACAAATCCCTGTGTCTCTGAAAGCAGAAGGAATCAAATAGCACAAAGGCTTCCTTCGCTCACAGCACCAAGAACACTGTTTTCAGCCTTTACACCAACCCAAAAACCTCTCTCCAAGTTTATCCCAGGGTCAGATACTATGCTGTCAGCTGATCCTTGAGACTGTATGTTTTTCCCCCTGGTTTTCTGTGTTCTTCCCTCTCTCTCTCTCTCTCTCTCTCTCACACACACACACACACACACACACACACACACCCCCGCACCCCCTATACACTCATCCCTACCAAAAAATATTCAGCAAAATCTCCTGGGTGCATTCACCTATTCCTTTTCTCTTAGGTGAGGACCTATCCATACAGTTATGTTGACTGAAGGGTGAGTTCATACCTCTCAATGAGGTCTTAACCCATAACAAGGTTTCACTCAGCTCATAACAGCATTGTAATAGACCAGCTGGCGGCTCATTACTCTGGGAACCTTTCCACCACTCTGGCTGAGCTACAGGGAAAGGATTTACCCAGAATTATCCATTTCAACATGCACCAGCACAGAGCACAGGAGAGCAAGCAATATGTTGACATCAGAGGGGACCTGGCTCTAGAGTCAAGTTGGAGCTATGCAAGAGCAGGCACATCAGGTCAGAGGCAGCAGCAGCCCAGAATCTGGCTTTGGAGGGAAGGCCAGGTAGCAAGCAGTTTGAAAGCGAGGACTGGAAAGCTGAGAGCTGACAAAGATGAACCCTGCTGCTGCCAGGGGGCCAGCAGTAGCCACAGCAGGAGAGAACAGGTCTACAGTTATGAAGATGGTGAGGAGCAGCTGCAATGAGACATGGTTTTCCTTATACCCCTGCCTCTAGGGGCTGCATTAGGAAGTTTTGGTTTGCTCATTATGATTTTCAGTATTGTTCCTAAAGTATTTGCACTATCTAGTGTCTGGCAGCCCCAGTAAAGGAATTCTCTCTTACTTGTTGCTTGTGAGTATTTATGGGAACCTACTGAGGGCTATTGTCTGTAGCACCTAATGCTTGGAGCACACACAGTGCTCTTCTCCGAGCTTGTGGTATGCAGTACACTATCGGACATCAGAGGGACCAGTGTACTAGAACACTCACAAAACCACCGTGCACTGGGGTCAGATACAGAATGTTTATGGAAATGTAAAATCCCTAGTATTTTATACTTTTAAAAAATGGCTGTTGTCTACACTTACTGTGTTCACTGTTTCCATGAGTCCACAATATATATCTCCTGCTCTACACCCATAATGTAACAATCATTTCAGCCCTTTCACCCTCTCCATCATCCTCAAAGCCTCATGTCACCACCTCCATCCTTCCAGTAGAACAGCATGGCAGCTGATGTCCTTTGGAACCTATCAGCGCCACATCTTCATTAGCCATAGAGGATTACTAAAGAGGGGCAGTGAAGTATTCCTTTCCCTTAGGAGCTGAGTGCACTAGGCTCCAGTGTGGTCAAAGCTGCTACCTGCCCTCCAGACTAGACACCAAGTCCAGGAACTATACTCCAGACATAAGCACAGCAGAGACATGAGCTGACCCATAAATCAACCATTTTAATTTGATTCAGGTTGAAACTTGACCTACAGATTTTCAGCCTGGATAGCAAAATTATTTCCGTAAGAAAAAGGGATGAAATCAGTTCAACCATTTTTTCTCTGTTCACTTACACTTAATGGTCTGTTGTTACAAACCCGCCATTAAAATGTATAAGGTTAAAAATGTTCAGCCAATTGAGCAATCAGATTAGCAGAACATTCTTAAGTGCTTTATAATGACACTGAAGATCTCACTTAAACCTACAAAAGAAAGGTAAGTAAGGCCATTCAAATTCAGTTGGTTCATCCTTAGTGCAACTTAGCATATAAAATATACTGTAACATATACTGTAAAATATCACATATGTGAATATATTACACACACAAAATGTTAAAAGAACAGTAAGGTTGCAAAGTCACTCAGAAGATAGGGAATGCTAGTATTATGGTTGCCTGTACAACCTTAATTTGTCCCGCTTTTACCTATGCGTTATCATGTATTTAATTGCATGTGTTATTTAATATGCGATATTTAATTGCATGATCACGTACTATTTTTTCCACAGGATCTCTGCCTCCTTCAGTGCACAGGATGGGCCTGTTTTGGGGATGGAGCAGGGCTGTGTAGTGAAGGAGGCTGTTGCCTGTAGCAACTAATGAGCCCTAATACCTGCCTCTCTCATTTTCCTAGAGTGGATCTTGCCAAAAGGGTGCTCCCTGCTACCCCTCACCCTTGGCCTTACAGACATTATCATTGGCCCTCTGCCCTACGAGCCCCCCTAGACCACTTCCACACAACATCTGAGCCAGCTGCAAGACAAGCAGCTGTTCTCTCTCCAAACTGCACCCAGGAAACAGCTATACACGCGCATGTTCCCCACCCTTCATTTCTTCACCCTCATGTCCAGTCCTGATACCAAGTGGCAGGACTTCTTACAACCAAAGAGGATGAGGGACCCCAGTGAGCCAGTCCATATTCCACCCTGGTCCCACGGCCCACTGGCATATTAGTTGGTAGCTCCTTCACAGAGTCATGAGCACATGTACCTGGCACAGTTCACAATCTCCCCTGACACCTGCTCTTTCTGTGAAGAGAGGGAGATCCTGGTGCACATTTACATGAAGTGTGCCAGGTTTTAGCCCCTCTTTTGGCTCCTCCAGAAACTCCTCCTTAAGTTCTGGCTGCACTTTTCCCCACACCTCCTGATTTATGCACACCCTGTGGTCCCACCAAGTCATGCAACCTCCTCCAGGCACTGGACAAGGTGGCTGTCTAGCATACTAGGAGGGGGAAGTTAGTGGAGGGCGGGGGGTGTGTGCTCTGCAATTGTGGGGCCTATTTCTGCTCTTCCCTCAAGTCATATCTCGTGGATATGATAGAGGTCTATAAAATCATGACTGGTGTGGAGAAAGTAAATAAGGAAGCATTATTTACTCCTTCTCAACACAAGAACTAAAGGCCACGAAATGAAATTACTAGGCAGTGGATTTAAAACAAACAAAAAAGTATTTTTTCACACACGCACAGTCAACCTGTGGAACTCTTTGCCAGAGGATGTTGTGAAGGGCAAGACTATAACAGGGTTCAAAAAAGAACTAGATAAATTCATGGAGGACAGGTCCATCAATGTCTATTAGCTAGGATGGGCAGGGATGATGTCCCTAGCCTCTGTTTGCCAGAAACTGGGAATGGGCAATGGGGATAGATCACTTGATGATTACCTGTTCTGTTCATTCCCTCTGGAGCACCTGGCATTGGCCACTGTCGGAAGACAGGATACTAAGCTAGATGGACCTCTGGTCTGACCCAGTATGGCCATTCTTATGTTCTCTGGGCAGAGTTCCTCTGGGCTGTGTCCACTGGCTCCCTGGACACCTTCAAAGAGCAGTGGGTGCTGTCCGGGGTTCTCTGCTCAGTGTCCCCCTCTGGATCCCTGATTTTGAACCTGTGATGCTCACTTCCATCCCTGTTTTTTCATTAGTTGTCCCTGTAATTATTTAATGTCTGGGTCTGGTGGCTCCTCCCCATAGGCTGGGGTGAGGGGCCTTTAAATGTTGCCAAACTCACATTGCCCATTCTCACTTGCCCATTCTCAGTGCTTCAATAGGTGCTTTTACCATCAGATTTCAGAGTGGTAGCCATGTTAGTCTGTATCAGCAAAACGAACAAGGAGTACTTGTGGCACCTGAGAGACTAACAAATTTATTTGGGCATGATCTGATGAAGTGGGTTTTAGCCCACGAAAGTTTATGTCCAAATAAATTTGTTAGTCACAAGTACTCCTCTTTCTTTTTACCATCAGACCATCCTTTATCTTCCCTAGCTCCTTGGCTACATACCTTCAGATTTCTGCAGCAAATGAGGGTCCTTATTCCAGTCTCCTCCCAACCACCCAGCTCCTCATCCAATCTCAGTCTTCACACGCACTGGCTTCCACACACTCATTATTTCAACCCCCAACTCCTTGTCCCAATCTACTCCATCCATCCTTCCACCACCCTCCTCCAGATCCAGCTTTTGTCCTCTCGGCTGTTTGCATTCCAGTCAGCCTGTTACTTCCTCCATACTGCCTGGGTGCTAGCACGTGGAGCATTGAGGTCTGGTGACACAGTATCCCCTGACAATTGAGAGAAGCAATTGAAGGGAAAATCCTGCTCAACTTCTGCATCCTTGGTCTGGAGCATGCTCTGTGCAGATGGATTTTTTGATAAATTAGCAGCCAAACTGGAAGAAGTCTCCAATGAACATTTGCAACCTGAGATTTTTCAAAAGCTTATAATTTAGCCAGATTTTAACAGGGTTGGCAAAAGGCACATCTCTGGCATCTGGGTTACCCCCACCCCTACCAAATTTCAAGCCCTCCAAAGCCTGGAGGCACTAGAGTTTCTCAGTGAAATGACTGTAAGAAGGTGTTTGTTTTTTAAACATGGGCAAAACAACATATCTTTCCCCAAACTTGTTCTCAGAAATATCTGAACTATTTTTAGTTGAAACTTTTCAAATCAATCAGCCTGAGGCAGACACCCACCATGGGCATTTTTTGCCCAAATAGTTAAAGTAGGGAAGAATTCTCAGCAATTGAAAATGGTGTCTTATAATTGGAAGAGTTGAGTTACCTTAACTTTACTTAGCACTATCAGTTCCACCTATAATATACACACCTGGCACACAGGAGGGGTGCAATACTAATATAATAGTTCTATGCAAAATGTCTAGGATTAGTTAGTGATCTACCCTTGCACATGTGCTTAGGAGCATCCACCATCCTTGTGTAGAACTATGCTTGTGTAGAGCAAACACTCACAAGAAGTCTCCTTGGTCCCTACTCCCTCTGGGCATCAAATCACCCACTGAGGAGGGAGGTTGAGAAAGATACTTTAGCATGAGGGAAAGGCCATGTATAGTGTGAATTTGTATCATCCTAGTCTCTGGGTTTTTCCTCCAGAGTGGCGCAACTCTACAATGCCCCATATGCAAGGCTCTGTGCAAATTGCATACTACAGTTTCTCCTATTTCTCTCAATACAGTTTGCAGAGAAATTGTATAAATGGGGAGATTTTCAGGGCTATCCTCTTGCAATTCTGTAGTGATACATGTGGTGTTTGGTGTATTTCCTAAAGACCAAAGCTCCTGAAATGATGAGATTACATGAGAATCTCAGGTTTTAAAAAAAAAATTCCCACGTTTGCAGACAAAACCTTGAAAATGTGGCAAATGCAAACTAAAGTGAGGAAAGGCTCAGAAACCAGAAACCAAGCCCCCTCCCACACCGCCCGCTTATCATTACTTTTATAAAATGTCATGATTTTTAAGCTAATCACATCATATTTTGTGGCATGACACCTGATTTTTTAATGTTTACAGGTGTCAATATTGCATTGGCAATGGGAGATGGGTGCCCAATTCCCCTGGTCTCCCACAAAGAATCAAATCCTCAAAAGTATGTAGGTGCCTAACTCCCTAATTAGTCTTGTTCTATTTGTGCAAGGTGTATATGTATATTTTTTAAATCAATATTAACATGATATACTGTAAAAAGAGTTATGTGCTTACATTATGTGATAACCTAGAGACAGACTGCACTGAGGATGGAGTGAAAAATTTCTGCCAACACTTCTGCATGTGAGTTAATCCGATAAGTAAAGTAATTCCATTGACATCATTGGGACTGCTCATGGGAGTAGAGTTGGCAGGATCAGACCAATAGTTCTTAATTGTCATCCATCTGGGATTAAAATCCACCTATTAATGTTATATCACCATAATTATTTGTATTGACAGTGAGAATAACGGCTCAAAGCCAAGCTAGATAAAAGACTGCCATTGTTAGCATCTCTACAGAACAGAGCTTGATGGAGAAACTGGGGAATTGCCTTGGCAATACAAAGCATTGGAAATTCTAATATATATGTACAGGCCTACTTGCTAACATATATAAAAAGGCATGTTCATATGCATAGAATCCTTGAATTTGATGGCTTTCTAGTGTGTTTAGTAACAACACTTATCTTGATGGGGTGGGGAAATTTGGTTTGGAAAAATATGGCCACGTAATGATAAAATATAAATAATTAATCTTCTCACTTACATGCTCTACCAGTATTAACTATGCAATAATGGTACTAATTATTTAATGGCCTTAGGGCTCAATCCATCCCCCATTAAAATCAATGGAAACAATTCCTTTGACTTTAATGGGAGCCTGTCAGAGGCTCAACAGCTGAAGATAGATGAGTTCATGAGTCATTGCTTGAGCTGAGTGACCACTGCAAACAATAATTCTATAAGAATATATTACTATTTTTGAATGAATTTGCTTGGCTGTGTTCTTGCCCTACTATTTGCACGTTTGTTGACATTTGTGGTATTGAACTTTAGGGGACCTCATCCAAAGCCCATTGAAATCAGTCAGCAGAAATCATTCATGAAATAAACAAGTGCACATGGAAAGAGAAAGCTAAATTTTCATGCTCAAATAATCACAAAAAGCACATTTGAAATATCCATTCCAGGAGGATTTCTACCATAATGCTGACTGGAAGACTTAAATTCCTCCGATCAGGGAATACAAACAATACCATGTGAAATATATATGAACAGAAAACAGCCACTCTCAACAATAACACATATCATGGAGCTATGGACACCCTTCCAAGAGCAAGAGGGGGGAAACAAAAGAAACAAAAATAACAAACAAGGAGTCATAGGCTATTCCTTCTCCCACTGGATTATGTAACTCTGGAACCTGATGTTGTGAGGAAATGCACCACACATCCAGTATAGTGCATCCTGAAGGAGGGGGAGAAGGGAGGAGACCAGTGATAGCTAAACCAACCATTAGTAGGATTATCCAACAGGTGTTTGTTCTTACCCAGCTGGGTGTTATTTAGTCTTGACTCAGTGAGCTTGAAATGCTTTAGATACACCTCAGGGAGTCAAGCTTCCTGCTGTTCAAATGACAGTGACTCAGTAAATGGGTTCCTTATATATGTGCCAGCATACGCTGCTTCTGCCTGCATGATTACACTTTAACCCTGACAAAAACCAGACGAGTTCCCATTAGGCAGAGAAAGATTGCCTGCAGTTCATATGCCTGAGTGCCTATATAACTATGCAGGCTCCATCGTGAAAATATTACCTGTATCAGTCCCTTTTATTACAGACATGTTAGGCACAAAAAAACTATTTGCAGTTAATGGAAGAGATGAAAAATCAAGTACCTAAAAACACTTGAAGCTAATTGGGTTACCCCATCCAGCTAATAGCTAAAAAAATTTAAGCTATAAATAATTATTGAATGTTATCTCAGAAACATTCAGTGCCACAGCCAGAGCATGATGAGGAGCAGAAGAAAATCACAGAAATCATGTTTATATAGTTATTTATTTTAAGAGATGCGTCAAAGCTTTGAAGGGAATCTGAATTTCCCCAGGTATGAAGGTGTTCACATTCAGTGTTCTTGTTCAGTCTACATAGTGATAGGCCCAAACGATGAAATATGGCTCCAGATCCATCCTTCCTCAAAGTTCTGGTGGGCTTGAAGACAGTATTCTGGCTCGAATCCATCTCTAATTGCCATTAATTAATTATCCCATTGTAAAGTACTTTTCACACATTTCAAAGTGATGTAGTAAGAGAAATGGTGTCATTAATACTAGAGGTGTCACCATACAGAACATATGCAGTTTAAGTCCCAAAATGCTCCCTTTCACTTCTGAGAGAGGGTGTGGGGAGCACAGGCCTGTGATCTAGGTTGTAGGGTTTCTGTGGGACAGGGACTCCATGGATCCTGCAGGGATGGGCCAAGCTGAGAAGAGGAGAGAGCTAGATGCTCAACCACACTATACATCACATCATTTCCCTTCACACACATTCCAAGCCCATGGGCAGCACAGGCCAAAGCGGATAGAGTAAGCATTAACGTGAATAGGCTCTCCCTCCTTGCTTGCTGTGGGAAATGATAATGTTGCTAACAGGGTAGAAACTAGGAGACAAGTGATATAAGTGATATATAGTGCAGGTTTGACTGTAAGTGTAGCCTAATAGAAGCATACAGAGGTAGCATTACTGGGCTTGATTTTGAAAAGCCTAGTTATTCAAGCTGTCTTATTGATTCCAATGGTTCTATTTGCACAAGGATTATGCCTGTGGGTAAAAGTTTTCGAGACTGGGCCCACAATGTGGAGCTGTATCACTTCTAAAAGTAGTGTCAATTTTTGTTTCATTTCTGATATAATAGACACTATGAAGTTGTATTAGCATCACAAATGATCATGTAACAAGAAAATGTTCTACAAATACATTAGAAGCAAGGGGAAGACCAAGTACAGGGTCGGCCTGTTGTTCAATGGAATACAGGGGGTGGAAAACAATAGCAGAACATGTGGAAATGGCAGAAGTACTAAATGACATTTTTCTTTCATTTTTCACCGAAATGTTTAGTAATGATTGGGCATCTAACATACTGACTTCCAGTGAAAATGAGGTAGGATCTGATATTAAAATAGGAAAAGAACACATTAAAAATGATTTAGACAAGTTAGATGTCTTCAAGTCGCCATGGCCTGATGAAATACATACTAGGATACTCAAGGAGCTGACTGATGAGATATCTGAGCCATTAGCAATTATCTTTGAAAAGTCATGGAATATGGGAGTGTTAAGGCTAATGCCCCTCTCTGGCACTTCGAGTGCAGAAGGTGGGAGCCCGCAAGGATTTTAAAAAATTAATACTTGCCACTCCAGGCTTGTATTAAACCCCCAAGGTTACAGCTTTTCTCTAACCTTGGCTTGGTAAACACTGCCACCACCCAAGTGAAAAACTGCCTCCTGCAAATCCTGGAAAACCTCACTTGGGAAGTTTTCCCTGAGGTCCCTCAGCTTTTCCACACCTCCCTCGGGGAAGGCGAGAAAGAAAACAAACAAAAGGGAAACCCAGCTGTTGCCACCAGCTAATTGAAAAACATATGCACAGACCTTTTAAGACACAAAACCAATCAGGTTCTTAAAAAAGGTAAATTTTATTAAAAACAAAAAGAAAGACAATACATCTGGAACTTAGGCTTTTGCTAGATTTTAAAAGAGCAATTCCAAAAATTAAGCAACCAAAATAGCTTTCTTGGGGGTTTAACTTAAAAGTTACAAGCAAATAAAAGCATCTGAGGTTAGCACACAGGAGTCCACAAACCTTACAGAAAATAAAAGAAATAAACCTAATCACATCTATCCCAATGTCCCAATGAATCCTTCTAGGTATGGACGATGAATTTTCATACCTGGTCCAAACTTTACACAGCATTCCAGCTGTCCCTGTCTCTTCAGCCCAGAGACACAAAGGGAAAGTTTTTTTTCCCATTTAAAAAAGTTCTAGCCTTCCCATTAGCTCTTTTGGTCAGGTGCCTACTCCCTTTGCTTTACCTGGGGGACTTCTCAACCCTTTACAGGTAAAGCAAGCAACCATTAAGACGGACTTTATTGCTAACTGGCTGGCTGGGTCCATAAAAGGGAGCTTCCCACCCGCCCCGCTTCATTTATCACAGGGAGAGATTCCAGAGGACTGGAAAAGGCCAATCTATAAAAAGGAGAATAAATAAAATCTGGAGAATTATGGATCAGTAAGCTTAACTTTAGTACATGGAAAGATAATGAAGCAAATATATAAGCAATGAGTTTGCAAACAGCTAGAAGCTAATAAGGTGATAAGTAATAGTAAGCCTAGATTTTTCAAGAACAAATCATGTCAAACCAACTAATACCTTTCTTCAACAGGGTAACAAGTCTTGTGGATGGCAGGGAAGCAGTAGACGTCGTATATCTTGACTTTAGTAAGGCTTTTGATATGGTCTCACATGACCTTCTCATAAACAAACTAAGGAAATACAGCCTAGATAGAGATACTATGAAGTGGGTGCATAACTGTTTGGAAAACTGTTCCTAGACACTGGTTATCTGTGGTTCACAATCATGCTGGAAGGGCATATTGAGTGGGATCTGCAAGGATC
Source organism: Lepidochelys olivacea (assembly GCF_965140295.1). Classification (NCBI taxonomy): domain Eukaryota; kingdom Metazoa; phylum Chordata; order Testudines; family Cheloniidae; genus Lepidochelys; species Lepidochelys olivacea. The sequence continues at coordinate 67,899,347 of NC_140418.1, read as the reverse complement.
AGTTCTGGGTCTGGTTCTGTTCAATAGCTTCATCAATGATTTAGATAATGGCATAGAGAATACTCTTATAAAGTTTGTGGACAATACCAAGCTGGGAGGGGTTGCAAGTGCTTTGGAGGATAGGATTAAAATGCAAAATGATCTGGACAAACTGGAGAAAGGGTCTCAATGAAATAAGATGAAATTCAATAAGTACAAATGCAAAGTACTCCACTTAGGAAGGAACAACCCCCTGCTCACACCAGCCCTTCTCCCTCCCTCTATCACTCGCTATCCCCCACCCTCATTCATTTTCACTGGCTTGAGGCAGGGGGTTGGGGTGCAGGAGGGGGTGCAGGCTCTGAGAGGGAGTTTGGGTGTGGGTGCGGGCTCAAGGAGGTAGTTTGGGTGTGGGAGGGGATGAGGGTTCGGGGTCTGGGAGGGACTTTGGGTGCAGGCTTTGGGATGGGGCAGGGGGGTGGGATGTGGGGTCTGGGCTTGGGCAGGGGTGCAGGAGAGGACAGGTGGCAGCTCCCAACAGCGACTGGCACATCGCTCTAGCAATGGCTCCTAGGTGGGGGACTAGGGGTCTCCGCCCACTGCCCCTGCCTGCAGTCACCGCTCTCACAGCTCCCAGGCCAGTGGGACCTGCAGCGTCGGTGCACATCGCTGAAGCTCCTGGAGGCAGGAGGGTGGGGGGTTTCCATATGCTGCCCCTGCCTGCAGGCTCCGCTCCCGCAGCTCCCATTGGCAGCAGTTCACGGCCAATGGGAGCTGCAGAGTTGGTGCTTGAGGTGGGGCAGCGCACGGAGACCCCTTGCCCCAGGGGCCAGTGTAAGCAGGGAGCCTGCCTTTGCCCTGCTGTGCTGCCGGACTTTTAGCACCTAAAATCTCCTGGTTTCGTGTTAGTAGCCTCAGGGAGATAGCGTCTGATTTCAGGAGACTCCCAGTGAAACCAGGAGGATTGGCAACCCTATGCCCCCCCCCCCACAGACACACACACACACCAAGTGTTGTCTTGGGAAGACCTGGCACCAGGTACCAGGAGAGGCAGATCTGTCCCAGTGGCCCAGTCAGGCATGGAGGGCATAGAGTACCGGGTAGGGAGGGTCAGGTCGGTCGGTCATCCACCCCAACCCCTGTGTAAGAGAGGTGTACTGGAGTGTATGTGTCACCTCTCCCCATGTGTATGTGTGTGGGGGGGGAATGGGGGGTGTCACTCCACCCCATATGAACGGTAAAGCCTTCAAGATAAGAAGGTAAATAAAAGTCCAACTACGCAATATTTCTTTTTAACAGGGGTTCAATCAACTTGATGATAATTTGAATGTTTGTACTGCACAGTTCTGGTTGATTGCTGTTGAACTCGCTGGAATACGAGTAATTTTACTAGGTATCCCATATTCCGCACAGGGAAATATGGTCACCCTACCCAGTGTGATTTAAGGCCTGACAATCGCTACAAGTAAATAACTTTGAGAGAAAACAAAGTACAAACTATTCAGCAAAGCCAACAAGTCTTAATTTTAGAACAGTATCTGTCATAAATATAAAGGGAAGGGTAAACCCCTTTAAAATCCCACCGCTACAACCATGTCAAGGTTCCTTCCCCACTCTGAACTCTAGGGTACAGATGTGGGGACCTGTGAGGGGCGAATAACTATTTGAGAAACAACCATTCTGATGTGGTTGAAAGAAATTCTGAGTCCAATTCCCCTCTCATTTATACCAGTGTAAATCAGGAGTATCCTGAAGGTAATGGAGTTAGCCTGATTGTCCTGTCATCACACCAGTATATCTTTGCCCAAAATTATCTATGATATACAGGTCATGATATGGTGCAGTAGGAACCTAGATATGCACTCTTACAAAACTTGTACAAAAATCCAATCAGAACAGCCTGTTCCATGTAGCTTGTGTGTCTTAATTTCCAAATATCAGTTGATCTGTATCTCCAAATTATGCTTGTCTATATGTAAAGTATTATTACAACCTTGGATTGCCTAACATAGTCCAATTGATTAGGACAGGGCAATGTGATCTATAATAGTTTTGCACGTTTGACCTGCTAGCTGGTCAATCGTTTTTATGTCAAAAATTATTGGCTGGCTAACCACTCACTGAGATAGAGTAGTGTGATCTTTGACATAAAATACAGAAGCCTCAGCAATGGAAAATACTGATGCTGAAAGCATATTTACATAAAAAGATGTTTGAAACATTACATCATCTTCCTTTCCCCCCTCCTTTGCATCCTAAGTATTTAAGACATACTAGAAACCCAAAATTAAGAACAATGTTCAACAGAACTGAGGCAAAAATATTCACAATCATGGGCATAAGGAGTGATGTCTCAATATATTTTGAGTGACTTCATCATTATATACTAAGATAAAAGTAAGACAAAACTACTGAAAGCAGAATACTTTCCTGTAGGGTTATCTAGAATCAGGGGCGGCAAGTTATATGGGCTCATGGTGCCCATGCTCCAGGAATATTCAGGGTCTGGGGGCCCAGCTTCATCAATGTTTGGGGCCGGGTCTCTCCCCTAGCCCTGTCTGCCACCCCCACAAACCTCCCCCAAAGCATCTCCGGGCCCCGCCTGCTGCCCCTGGGTGATTTAAAAGGACCCAGGGGCCCCTGGTTGTCGCCACCGCCACCGGCAGTGCAGCAGGGCTAAGGCGGCTTCCTGCCTGGCCTCACTCTGTGCCACTCCTGGAAGTGGCCGGAACTGCTCTATGGGCCTGGGGTCTCTGCACGCTGCCCCTGCCCCGATGGGAGCTGCAGAGGCGGTGCCTGTGGGCAGCAGCACGCGGAGACCCCCGGCTTCCCTCCCCCCCACCTAGGAGCCGCTGCCAGAGGAGTGTGCCAGGAGCCGACTGAGGAAAGCGTCGCAACCCTCATCCTCTCCTGCACTCCAACCCCCTGCCCCAGTAGAGAGCCAGCACCCAAACTCCCTCCCAAAGCTCGCAATTCTCCCGCACCCAAACTCCCTTCCAGAGACCGAACCCCCTCCTGCACCCAAACTCCCTCCCAGAGCCTGCACCCTGCACCCCCACCCCCTGCTCCGGCCCAGAGCCCATACCCCTCCCGCACTCAAACTCCCTCCCAGAGCCTTAGGCAGGTGTGGGGTAGTGAGGGACTTGGACCCTTTCTGAGCACCACCAAAAATTATATAAAGCTGCCGCCCCTGTCCAGGACGAGTGTTACTAATTCCAGTTTTGTTCCATATGTGTTAGAAATGCTAGGTTAGCAAAACCCAAGTGCAGACTGAATGGCAGCTGCCGCTGGTGTTTCAAGAATTGTGTCACTGAACCCTGCAGGGTGTCAGCAATGGCAGCTTTCTTGAAATTGATCTGAGAAATGTTTGTTTTGGCCCATAAGCTTCAAAGGGCAGGGGTGCCATAAAGGAATTTCTGTTAGCCTTTCATTTCCAAAAAGGAAGAAAAGGCATTTCTCCCATTGCGTGGTCATGGATTCCATTAGGGAACACACAAATATGCTGCCTGGTAAGGCCAGGGGAAACCACAAGATTCTACCAATGGTATAAATTGGCGACGCTTTTGCAATATTTAATAGTCCTTTTTGGTAACTACAGTTTCCAAAAGCTGCAATTGCTTCTCTGAAGGAAAGGAGGGACTAACTCAATGGAAAAGTCTCATGGTGCAGTATAGAATAGACTGGCATCTGCAGGGGCACAGCCAAAGGCGGCAAGAACAATGAATCATGCAGAGCAGATAATACATGAGTTGTATAGATAGCCTCAGACTGATTATTCTCTCAACTACACCAGTTGCATACCAGCATAAATGGTGTCTTCAGTGAGTAATTAGAGATTTACACCAGTGAAAAAAAGAATCCGGCTCAGTGTGTTTAAAAATGGACACAAAAATCGACAATGAAACAAATTTCTTCTGTCCCCAAGATAATCCCCAGCTCAAACTCATATTGGATATTACCCTTTTGTGCCTCATGCTTAAAATTAGGCATATGCATTCTTCGGATTAAGTCTTTCTATACGTACCTCTAAAGAGCCAAGCACTCTTTTGAGCAATGGAAAGACACATCAATAGGATCTGTGTTTACTATACATAGAAGTCATCTACTTTCCAGCATGGTGGTGATGGAGCTTTTAAATTCTAATTGCAGGCAGAGAAATTACAATTTGTGCTGATGTCTTGGATCTCAAATAGCAGTTACTTTTTCTCATAGGCCACAATTTGATCTGCTTTTTATCCACTGAAATGCAGGTGTTGCAGAGGAAAAGGCAATAGGAGGTAGAAACAAGTGCAGTGGGTTCTGGCACAGAATATAACATTTTTGTTGCTGTTATTATCTTGGACCATCTCCAAGCAGGAAACCTTAGAAAATCTAAGTGCCCCTCAGCAATGGGTGTTTAATAAATAGGCATGTAGTTCAGTTACCAGACAATGGTGATTAGAAGAAACAGTGCTATTATTCTTTGTTCTTTAGTCAATATAACCTCTTATTCCAACCCAATAGACAACCAATTGATAGGAATACTAATTACTGTAATTAATAATTTAAAATATCCATATCCCCTTCCATCTGGGGATCTCAAAGCACTTTATGACATTCAGGAATTAAGTCTTACAATATTTTTATGAGAGAGACAGTGTCGATTTATTTTAGAACATTTTGGGAGGGATGCTTATCAAACACTATACAACTAAAGCTATCCTCCTCTTGATTGAATGTCCATTTGCATTTATCAAAATGTTATTTCATTTTTAAAATAGCCTCCCTTGCTGAAGTCATCATCTTCTTGGCAGGGAACTTTCACTTCTACAATGCATCCGTGACTGGTCAGATGAGAGTTCTTCCAACATATCGGGGTTCTCGATTAATATAAAGGATGTAGTCTGTGCCTATGGATAGCTGTAGCCCCCTGAAGTTCCAGTCAGGCGGGAGGCAGGGCAGTATGCAGCATTACCTGTGCTACACCAATTCATAAGTGGCACATAATCCCATAGAGACCAAAGCTAAATGGTATAAATCAGAGAAGTCCCACCGTTATTGTAATTTACACCGGTGGGCCAAGGTAAATGTACCATGAGAATCAAGGAGCTTTTGCTCCCTCACAGCATCCCATCTCTCCTACACCAAGAACATCTTGGCAAAGGAGAGAATCTAGCTCAAAACATTTGGTGGGAGGGCACCAGTGGGCAACTACAGTCAAAGCAGATTTCACAAAAAATCATCTAGTATTTCAGGGGAGAACATTTTCTCCCCTATGTGACTTTTTTTAACCCCACTGAAGTAATATTTTCAGCCTATGAAGCATGGGTGTAACAAAGATCAGAATTTGGCTCTATTATTAAAGAGAAACAATGTATTGTTCTTCCAGAGATCAAAGTAGAAATGACTCATAAAATGTTAAAAGTCAGGATTCAACAGCTCCTGGAATAAGTGTCATGTATCCTGGTTAGCTGAATTCACAGTCCTATACCTGTGCCACACATTAAAAAAATGCTCCCCAAATAGGGACAGCCATGCCTTGGTTAATAAGTTCTATTGTAAAATCTAAAGGATTCAAGAAAGGAACTTTGATTTCAGACCTATGTATACCTTTGTCTGCCTAGCTAAGATTTCAAATAGGGATGTTGTGCAGCAGAAATTAGAAATCTTATTAGCATTCAGAATCCATAACGTACATACTTGAGTGTATTCCCTATGAAATATATAAGGAAAGTTTATCTTCCCAACAAAGAAACAATTGAAGTTCAGTTTTATTGACAGAAATTAAATTTATTTTGTTATCCATTGGGAATGTTATAATTCTATAACTGATAGAGGAATACTTTAAACTATACTTTTCATCAAAAAAATGGCACTGGGACTCAGATTGCTAGAATACATTTTTTTTTTGCAAGAACTCACAAGAACTCTGCAGCTTTTCTTTTAGAATTGTTAATTCCAGAAAAAAAGATTAATCTCTAAATCAACTTCAGGTCTTAAATTTTGTTGAGCAAGAAATTTTATGCATTCCATTAGTTCTATTTGGTCAGGTCTCCTAGAGCTTTGTGGTGTATTTGAAACATGTATAGTAAATATGACTTGCAACTGCATAAATCAATGAGTCATGATAAGTTACTGGTTCACAAGATACCTTCCCTTTACAAATTTGGTGAATAAATTTAGGTGAATAATTAATGCTTTATTTTGAAGAAGCTGATTTGGGGTATCTTTAATCAACTAGCTGGTGACATGTCCAGGAAGGAGAAGGGCTTGCAGGGTGTACCTATCTTGTTAACATGGTTTGGTAAGCAGAGGGGATGCAGCCAAGAAATCAAATGTAAGAGTGATAGAACCATGTGGTTCTAACCAGAGAGGAAAGAATGTAATGAAACCAGTACCTAAAGGGGCGCACTCAAAAAGGACTTAATGGGGTCTAAAGCACAGCTAACCCAGTAACCATAACTTACTATTTCCTTGTAGTTATTATTTGCATTTCTACAGTGTCTGTCATCACTGTGATATTAAGTGCCATTCCATACATTAGAAAAGTACTATGAGCCCTCTGGAGATAGAATCAGGTCTCCTCTTCTCCACATAGTTGGAGCAAGATGGTTTATTCCAGGAGTATCATACTGGATACATTGCCACAGCATGGCTGTTAAAAATATCTGCCTAAAGGTCTGAGCCAAGGCACACTTAAGTCTTCTGCCTTGTGTATATTCATGAGAATACAGTTCTTAATTACACAAGTACATTTTTTTCCCAACAGGATCTTCCTTTCAGTGCACTGTATGGACAATGATCAAAACTGAGGCAGATAGTCAATATTTCTTTTTATCTTCATCATCCAGTGTGTGGTCCCATACCTTATTTAGTACACATCATCCAAACCTGGAATTTGGATTCCAGTGTGAGTTCTAGAAATACCACGAAGACTAAATAGCACAGAGGAAGACATCCAATAGGCCAACACAATGCTTTTGAAAACCCCACCCCAGAAAACCAGTGTGTGTATCCATGAGCAGAAATTTGCCTGATGTGATTGAGTCAGTTCAGATAAGTACTTTGTACAAAGAGAAGTAAAACTGATTATTCACAGATAAAAATTAGCAGATATATTTTACAGCTCTGTCTGGTGAAATGATGCTCTTATAACTAACGAAACATTAAAGAGTTGAAGTAGGTATTCTGTAGATAGAGAATATGATTTTTGTTAATGAAAACTCTGCCTAATGAGTTACACCTAATGGAGCTGACTTTTGTAAAAGTTTCTTTTGTGTTTAAAAAAACCCTGAAACTTGAAGTTTTTTTTTGTTGAAGTGACTGGACTAAGCCTGCTGAGTATTTCACAGCCCATATTAATAAGATACAGATTCCCAGCATCACATGTAATTCTGAACTTCAAGGTACATGCAATTAAAACAGAAATCATGTAGAGAAGTTTGAGGCATGAAATAACCAAAAAAGTAGACAACTTTTTTACAGCAAGGACAAAGTCATCAGCCACAGGAAATAATGTAGGAAGTCAGGTCAAATTAAGCCAATGGGATGTAATGTGTTTAGTAAACACAGCTAAGGAAAAAAGCTTTTGTTATCAGCAGAGTCACTAAATTGCAGCAATAGTGGTAGAGAACAGAAATACAATGCATTCTGAATTCAGGAAAACAGAGGAAATTGGAAAGCAAACACTGAGAGTTGATGAAACAATAGGAAATGGCCTCAGACAGATCTTTGAAAAAAAATGATGGCTAAAATATAGACCTGCAAAAAAACCAACTGATAAGAAGTTATCAGAAAGCTAATTTGTTTTTAAAAAATGGTCAGAGGTAATAACCAACTCAAGTACATTCTCTTAAGTTGCAATGGCCTCAATTGGTATCACTGGAGACAATCTGGCATTTTAAACTGGGGGACAGGGTTTGAAGGCAGAGGCAGGGAAGAGAGACAATGAGGACCTAGAGGAATGATATTTATTAGTTCTGTAATTAGTGGTGAAAAACAACAGGGAGTAGCAGTTTCATTCTCCTCAAGAATTTTTTTTTTTTTAATTATAGCAAGTCAGTCCTCACAAAAGAAGATTGGCAGTAAAAAATCAAAACAGTATGGTATATCTTTAGCTTTGATTTAAACAATGTTATTGACTCACTAGATACAGCCTGAGATGTAGCATTACACAAGCAAGAGAAAAAGACAAAGCGTCTGTAACGTGAAACAGTGTGTCCTCAGGTTTCAAAGACCCAGGATACACTCAGTTTAATGAGAAATAAATGTATAACAAGTTTTACTGCACATGCGAAGAGCTGAAACACTGTGTAGGCAATACTAATTTTTAAAAATATTCCAGTACCCATTTGCCAGGTCTCTTCCCCACTCCCCCCAACAATTTAATAATATCAAATTGAACCATGCAGGCATATTAAAGTAAGAACCCTAGAAAAGTAACTGTGGACTACACCTTCCAAAAGGAATGTGTCCTCTTAACTGATACGAAATAGAGTGTGTTTGTGTGTGTGTTAGTTAATGTACTATGTTAAAGCACACTAGGGGACTTTTAGTGAGCACTAGCAAGAGCTATATGGGCCAGTACATGACACATTGGTGCACATTAAAAATCACACCCCCATAGCAAACATTGCCAATTCATGCAGACAAGTTTTAAGACGGTACATGTTCAATGTGAGTAAGGGTGGAAGATCTGTCCCATAATAGTTTACACTCTGGAGGATCTCAAAGTATTTAACAAACTATATTCATAAACCACAGTACCCACCAATGAAACACAGGTGATTTTGAGGTGGAGCATGGCAGTTCTAACATTTTGCAGAAACATTACATAACATTCAAATAAAGGGAATGATGAAGAATAATAGGTCCCAGTTCTGTAATACCTTAGTCATGTGGAGGATTACCTTCATAATATGGACATTTTTTGTTTATTCATTTGTTTGTTCTGGGAGGAAGGAAGGAACATCCAATATAGAAGTGTTCAGTTTTGAAATCTGTGTAACTTTTATTCCAGTCATGTTAAAAATTAAAGGTGATGATAATGAATGGTTTTAATTTTATGCCACTGTGTAGGTTTTACTTTTAACTTTTTAGCCACAGAAACTTTTCCTAGACTTATTTGAACTACTCTTCACAATGGGCAGAACCCTCACTTGAGGCTTTTCCCATCATAGGTGGTTCTCCCCATCATTTTTGAATAGATTTACATAAACATCTACATTTTACTGGTATCTGCTGTATAAATGACTATCAAAAATTAAATGTGTCCATGATCATGAAAGACATCAGATTAAAGTCTCTAATACTGTGAGTCTTCATATTTTATACATCTAGAAGTGTTGCATAAGAATTTTTAAAGGAACAAAATGTACCTTGGTAGAATTCAGACCCTGAATAGGACACCAAGACCTGTTGAAATGCATAACCAAAAAGAACTGAAATATAATGTTCAACAGGAACATAGTCTTAGTGTGATTCATAGAAAAGATTTCTTCTATCATGGAAGTATTCACGGAACTAGTTTCTGCAGATGATTTTGACAACTGCAGAGGAGACCATATTACATATCATTAAAATAAGAAGACATGCAAGAAATAAATTCAAGGAATATAACTTCAGGATCTTGCTAGACAATTAGGGCCCCAAATTCTGATCACGATTACATGAGTTCAATCACATAGGCTTCAGTAGGGTTGTATGAGTGCAACTGAGGGCAGAAATGTACCCACTGGTAATAACAATGAACAAAAGAGGGAGATGATTTATTTCTCTACCTACAGAAGCCACTACTAATTTCCAGGCAGACTGTGTTCTGGTCTGAAAAATGTGAACAGGCAGTTATAATAGAACTGCTTGTCTCCTGAAAAGACAGAGACAAAGAAGAAAATGAGCTGGAGGCAGAAATGTAAAAGCTTTTGTAGCGCAAACACACTGATGTAGGATGCAAAATATTGTGCCTGCTAGCTGAACTACATTAAGAAATTACCACCATTTTACCAGCCCCATTTTCAACAATAAGTGCACAAAATTGTATGCATGAAAACGATAATGTAAATTTATGTATACACACACACACGTGGATGTGCAAACCAGAGACTGCACACTTGCAATACATTTTGCACGTGCACCAGTTAAACATGAAAAAGTATGTGCAATTTAGCATGCATGCTTTTGAAAATTTCTTTCTTGGTATCTAGAGTCAGTTAAAAGAATGGTAGTTCCTGTGATGACTATAACAGTTAATTAATCTTTTGCTTAGCTAGATAAAGCAGTCATAACATAGGAGCATATATTTTTCCCCTTCCTGATATAATAGAGGCCTTTATCAAAAATGAAACATAAAGAATATGAAATGTTCTAAACATTTTAAATGTGAGACAATTTTATGTATTTGGTCACAATACTGTAAGACTTAAAGAAACAACCATCAATTTCTCCCTAAATGTAGTATGTTTATCATGCCCAGCCACTCCCTCAAGTCAGCTCACTAAAAAGTGAAAGCCATGAAAATGCAAACAAGTAGGAGCTGTAGTATAATAAAATGTTAAAGGAAAACACCTGCATTTTTATTTAAGTTCAGAATATATAATTTCATGCGACATTGCAGACTGGAAACTCCCTCTGTTACTGTGTTAAAGAAGATCAAAACTAAAGTTGCATTTAAAAGTGTGTGGTTTTTTTTCTCTCCAAAATCTCTTGGGAGCTTTTGACTCTTGGAAAGTTTTAAGAGAGAGTTCTGTATCCCCCTTTCTGGCCCTTTGTTCTGTTTTTTGTAGAATCTGCTTCCTTCATCCGTCTCCTCCCAGTACATGATCATCTTCCTGTTGCTCACTCACTCTTTCCATCAACAACTTCATTTTACTGTAAGTCAGGATGGTAACTTTTAACCTTTTTCAATTGTACCCAGCATTTTTATATTAGATACAAGTACCTTATTTATATATTTGCTTGTGAATCTAGTGCTTATGAAAGTACCAGGAAGTCCATCCTGGAGAATGAATTCTTCCATATTGTGACAAAGCTCTGTCCTTGCCTCCATGGGTCCCACATTTTCTGGTGGATTTCGCTAGCCTCAGAGGCTCACTGTGACCCTGCACATAATCCTTCTCTCTCTAGAGACAAGGGTCACAGTCTACTGAGCCATTTTCATCAAAAGCCAGCGAGGGAGGTGAGGAGAAGTTATCCTTCCTTGCACAGTCTCTGTTGTCTCCCAGTCTCAGTGATTAATCAGGGGGCAAAAGTGGGGAGGGAGTCCGGGCCCACCCTCTACTCTGGACTCCAGCCCAGGGACCCTAATAGTATCAGCCATGGTAGCTGACTTTTTAGAAACATGATATGTACAATTCCCTGGGCTACTTCCCCCACAGCAGCCCTCAATTCCTCAAGTTCCACTTCACCCTTACCTCAGGGCCTCCTTCTTTGTGCCTGATATGGTGTGTACTACTCAGTCTCTCCAACAGCGCAACTTCCTCCCACAGCTCCTGACATGCACACCCACCTGACTGACTGGGAGGCTTTTAACTAGTTTCAGTCAGCCCTTGTTTGGCTTCAGGTGTCCCAATCAACCTAGCCTTCTCCCTGCCTTCTGGAAAGTTCTTAATTGGCCCCAGGTGTCTTAATTGACCTGGAGCAGCTTCCATTTCACTTAACCTGGTACCAGGGATTTGTTTAGCCTGGAGCTAATATATCTATCTCCCACTACTTTTCTATAGCCATCTGGCCTTGCCCCGTCACAATATGTACATAGAAAAGTTATAGCCTCTGCATCACCAGCACAACTTTCCCTTCACTGTCCCACTCTGACTCCTTCCTTCTCAGTTCCTGTCAAAACTTTGGCCTCCATGACAAGAACAATGCTGATTAGAAGTGAAATATTTTGCATCCCAAAGAAAAAGGTCTCAATCCAATGCCCACATAAGTCAATGGAAAGATCCCCATTTGACTTCAATGTAGATCAAATCAGGACCCGTTCCCTGGATCTCTCCAGTCCATTGAATACAGTAAATTCTCCATCAAAGTGAAACAGTTTAAAGGAGAACATCAAATAAACTCAGCTCAGACTTTTGGATTCACATCTAGGACAGGTTTTTTTCATTTTAAAGCAGTTTAAAGACTTTGATTTGTCCCATAGTTTCATCACTAAGGAATGTTAAATGTCATATGAATGTAATAAAAGAGAAATAGAATCATCTCACACAACAAACACATACAATCAATGGAAAACCCATTATGGGATCCTCAATTCCTTTCTTCTTTTAAATGAAACAGAATTTCATTCTTGATCCTACCGCAGAGACTCTGAAATACTGTTGGCACTCAGGGCCTAATCCAGTGCCCACTGAACTCAGTGGGAGTCTTATCAGTGATGTCAAGGAGCTTTGAATCAGGGCCTCAGTGAAGGTCAAACATTTTAGTGCTTACTTAGTTCTTGCTCAGGAAAAAAAACCAAAAAACTTTTGCCTGACTTGGATCATGCCTTATTCAGGTCCCAAAATGCATCATGAACTTCATCATATCTTTCCTACCTAAAATATACTGATTGCTTTTCTGATCTGGAGGATAACGTTGTGACATACTCTACCTTGGGAGAGCATCTTGTAACCCTCATATTCCTCATCTGTATATAATTGTGATATTACATATAAAGCATGCCATGTGAGGTATCAGAGAAAAGGTTATGATTGGCTGAAAATCACTGTTCTATCTAAATATGTATATCTTTAGTGCATATGAAGTTAAGAGATTGTGTTGTATGGTTGTCACTAAAACATGCTGTAAATTGGGGAATCAGCCAGATATTAGCTCCCCAGAGACAACAGCAAGGAAAGTAAACAACACCCAGGTGGGCTGTCAAACAACCATAAACAACCATTGCCCAACAAGGAAGCTACAATTCAGTGAATCACCTGCATAAGGCCACCACCAGGGAAATTGCTCAGCCTTGCCTGGGGACTCAGCAATGCCCACCAGACATGCCTGGATTTGTGTTCTCCACACACATGGACTGAGGGTATAAAACAGAAAACAGGGGGTCCATGTTTCGCCTTTCTCCTGCCCCCACCTATGCTGCAAGCAATAAAGACACTCAGAATACACTGAAGACTCCAACAGAGGAAACTGGCCCAGGTTTAAAAGACAAACCTGTATATTAAGCACTGCAATATTCAGTGGGGTCAGAAAAACTGATTAATCTAGATGTTGCCCAGTCTAATAGGGTGAGACTTTAGACTGCGTGCTTATATTGTCTTTTCTTTTGGTAACTAACTCGGACTTTTTGCCTATCACTTATAATCACTTAAAATCTATCTTTTGTAGTCAATAAATTTGTTTAACTGTTTATCTTCAGCAGTGAGTTTGCCTGAAGTGTGTGGTAAATTTGCTCAGGTTTGCAAAGGCTAGTGTATATCCACTTTCCATTGATGAAGTGGTGAACCAATTAATAAATTTGCATTGCTCATCTTGAGCAGTGCAAGACAGTATATTCCTGAGTTACAAGACAGGGAGCTGGGGGATTTGGCTGGTGCCTTTTTGTGTGTGACTCATGAGTGGCTCTGGGAGCATTCATGGAATATAGCTGGGTGTGGGTCTCCACAAGCAGGTGTGCTGAATGATCACAGTGCCTGGAGGGGTTTGCTGCTTGTCACTAGCAAAGCATTGTGAGAGACAGCCCAGGCTGGAGAGATAAAGGGGCACAATAATCCTATGGTTCCAGGCTGCACTCCGGGGATCCCATCGCAGTGGTGTAGTTGGCAGGATGAAATACACAGCTTGTTGTACTGAGCAAGATTTTCACTTCATAATGTTTACACATGGGGCTGTAAATGGGATACATATATTTCCCCTCAATAGCAGCCTAGTGCCCCATTGGTGTTTTCAACATTTAAAGTGTTTCAAACACTGATATACATATGACACAAACAAAAATACCTATCTATAATGTAGTGAAGTATCAGGCAACAGGGCAGCAGTATTTTATGTCATGCAGCACACATGAGGTGAGAGACATTTCACACACATGATTTTCAGACATTGTAAATCACTTGGCTGTGGCACAACCTCTGTATCATACCAGTTAAAAAAAAATCTACATGACATGACTCTCACTTCAGAGAAAAGCATATCATATATCACCAAATGCGGCAACCTTTGGCAACATTTTGGAGAAGCAACTTCTATTCCAGTATATTTGCTCACCCAAATGAAAGCCAGTCTCGAGCAGAGAACCAGTACAAAGCCCACACACACAGTGGACATGTGTTGGCCCTTTGCACAGGGGACAAGTTTCAGCCACACACTGTGGTTTTATAAAATATTTAAAAGGAAATTGCACCCATTTTGTTTACCAAAAGTATATATTTTACAAGATCTTGTTGAATGCTTTTCCTGATTGGGGCTGGTGATGAGCTCAGTTCCTATTTAAGCACCTGAACAAGGGCAACATTTTTAAGCAGCTCCAGATCCAACATGCTGAGCTCTGCCCCACGGGGGGCTCAATAGCCAATGGGAATCCTCATAATTCCAAAGGACTGCAGTCAGACCTGGATTTGGCCCAGAGGATGTCAAACAGATTTGTAGAACACCATAGTTAGAACTGGTTGAAAAATGGAATATCACTTTTTCAGGAAATGGCAAACCATTTTCAGTCAGCACCAAGTGTAGACATTTTCTACAAAAAAAGAAGTCCAATCATTGAAAAGGAAATGCTCATTGTTTTTATTTGAAACAAATCAAATGTCAATATTTCAAATATATTAGAAATTTCAACCCAGAGGATGAAATATAAGAGTATCTGTTTTGAATTCACCTATCAGTGGGCAGGGGAAGGGAAAGATAAGTTGTCCATAGGCTCCATGTGCATGTGCACACGCCCCTTCCGAAACACCATCAACATAATTCCCATGGACAGTGAAGGGTTGAAGACTGGTGGGAGGAGGCGGGGAGAAGATGATGAAGATGAGGGGAGAGGAGGACGTAGGGTGGTGTTGCCTACCAGCACTACAAGGAACCTCACTAGCAAGTGGTCATATCCACTACATGTGAAGGCTGCCCATAATCCTAATTTAATGAAAAATGCAGCCAAGCGGGTGCAAATTGCAATGGTCAGTGAGACAATCACTGACCCAAATCCATTCCCTCTCCCCAAAGATTTGTGTGGAGAAGGTACTGTTCAACAGCCTTATAGAAAACCCCACAAGCAGATGGTCAGTCAATCAATGTATCCCAGCCCAGTCTCATGACCTGTCAAAGACAGTAACAGTTCACCTCTTGTGGGTCAATTGAGCCAATTATACTCTCTTCCAGTATCCAAATATAAGACACCATATGATAAAATGCAGTAACCAATCACTAGTTACAGAATGGCAAAACAATCTTTCAATTTTTCTACTCCAAAATTTCAAAATACATTTTGCAAAATTATATCAACTTTTTTCAGATCAAAACTTCTTTGAAAAATTTTTTTTTAGAACCAAACCCTGTTTTTCCAACCTTTTTTTTTTTGTTTGAAAAATTTTGACCAGCACTAATCACATTATTTTCTTTATAGTTGTGTTTGAAGTACTCCCTATCCTAGTTAATGGTGGCCATTGTAGGCTGAATGTCTGAGTAAATGGATCTCTGCTAGTTGCTATTGTCTGCTTCTGAAGTCTGAGATAAGTTTATATCTACACAAATGATACAAAATCAACACGGCACATATTAAATGGATTAAAAACTGGCTAACTGATAGGTCTCAAAATGTAATTGTAAATGGGGAAACATTATTGAGAAAATGTATTTTTAGTGAGGTCCTGCAGGGATCAGTCAGCTGAACCTGCCCTGCCCGCCAGGGGCTTTCCCTGAACAAGCAGTGTCCCAAGTTTGGGAAACACTGCTCTACACTATTTAACATTTTTATCTAGGATCTGGACAAAAACATAAAATCATTATTGATAAAGTTTGCAGATAAAAAAATGGAGGAGTGGTAAATAATGACAAGGACAAGTCTCTGATAAAGAGCAATCTAGATCATTTGGTAAACTGGGCTCTGGAAAACAATATGCATTTAAATATGACCAAATGTAAGGTCATACATGTAGGAACAAAGAATGTAGGCCTTACAGCATAGCATGGTGGTGGGCTCTAACCTGGGAAACAGTGACTCTGAAAACTTGGTGGTCATGGCAGATAACCAGCTAAACATGAACTCCCAATGTAACACTGTGGTCAAAAAGACCAGTTTCATCCTTGTATGAAGAGTGGACGTCAAGTAAGAATAAGGAGAAGAGGAGAGGAATTATTTAAGCTCAGTACCAATGTGGACACAAGAACAAATGGATATAAACTGGTCATCAGGAAGTTTAGACTTGAAAGTAGATGAAAGTTTCTAACCATCAGATGAGTAAAGTTTTGGAATAGCCTTCCAAGGGAAGCACTGGGGGCAAAAGACCTATCTGGCTTCAAGATTAAACTCGATAAGTTTATGGAGGAGATGGTATGATGGGATAACATGATTTTGGCAATTAATTGGTCTTTAAATATTCATGGTAAATAGGCCCAATGGCCTGTGATGGGATGTTAGATGGGGTGGGATCTGAGTTACTACAGAGAATTCTTTCCTGGGTATCTGGCTGGTGAATCTTGCCCATATGCTCAGGGTTCAGCTGATCGTCATATTTGGGGATTTTCCTCCAGGGCAGATTGGAAGAGGCCCTGGAGCTTTTTCGCCTTCCTCTGTAGCATGGGGCACGGTCACTTGCTGGAGGATTCTGTGCTCCTTGAAGTCTTTAAACCATGGTTTGAGGACTTCAATAGCTCAGACATAGGTGAGAGGTTTATTGCAGGAGTGGGTGGGTGAGATTCTGTGGCCTGCATTGTGCAGGAGGTCAGACTAGATGATTCATAAATATTTAGGTCAGAAGGGACCATTATGATCATCCAGTCTGACCTCCTGCACAACGCAGGCCACAGAATTTCACCCACCGCTCCTGCAAAAAACCTCACACCTATATCTGTGCTATTGAAGACTATGATAATAATGGTCCCTTCTGACCTTAATATCTATATCTATGAAAAGGATATATCACCTGTGTATTTAACACTGGTGTCACCACTACTGGAATACCGTGTCTATTCTGGTGTTCACAATTCAAGAAGGATATTGAAAAATTGGAGAGGATCTGAGAGGTCCCACAAGAACGAATGAAGGATTTGAAAACATGCCTTATAGTGATTGATGTCCTTAAGTCTGTCTATTTAGCTTATCAAAGAGAAGGTTACGGAGTGACTTGATCACAACTTGGGGAATGGTAATGTGATACTAGAATCAGTGATTAATTTGTGCCAGGGTTGAGCCCTGGCACCTCTAGGCTTGGCAGTTCATAGACCCAGCACCTTTGCACTTGCTTCATCAGTTATGAATGTAAAAAAATTGCTTGAGCCCTGGCACCTCTTTCATTACAAATTAGGCAGTGACTAGGAGTCTCTTCAATCTAGAAGTCAAATGTATAACAAGATCCAATGGCTGGAATTGGAAGCAAGACAAATTCAGATTCAAAATAAGACATACATTTTTAACAGTGAGGGTAATTAGCCATTTGAACAAGTTGCCAAGAATTATGGTGGATTCTCCATTATTGCAAATCGTTAAATCAAGACTGGATATTTTTCTAGAAGGTATGCTCTAATTCAAACAGGAATTAATTCAAGGAAATCTTATGGCCAGACTTATGCAGGTACTCAGTCTAGATGATCAAAGTGGTCCCTTACAGCTTTATAATCCATAAATATTTCTTTGTTTTGGTGTCTCCATTGCTACAGGAATTGAAACATCCAAGCCCCTAAAAGTTTGCTTCAATAAGTAGCATCTGGGAATTGCAGGACTTGCAGCATGGTTTAGGATGGAAAGCTCCTGTACTCACCTAGTGCACTGCCACAGAGACCAAAAACATAGTCTAGTTTGGGGGAAAGGAGAAGGAATCACTCACCCTTTCCAAATTTTCAGGGCTCCTACCACTTTTCTGAATGGTCCGTAAACCCTATAACAGGGGTTCTCAACCTTTTTCTTTCTGAGCCCCACCCCAACATGCTATAAAAAAATCCACAAACCATCTGTGACACAAAAACTAGTTTTCTGAATATAAAAGCCAGGGCCAGCATTAGGGGGGTAGCAAGCAGGACAACTGCCTGGAGCCCCATGCCACAGGGCCCCCCCATGAAGCTACATTGCTCAGGCTTCGGCTTCAGCCCCAGGCAGTGGGGCTTCCGCTTTCTGACCTGGGCTGCAGCAAATCTAATGCTTGCCCTGTTTGGTTTCCCCCCGCCCCCGAAACCTACTTGCAGCCCCTCAGGGGGCCCCAGACACCTGGTTGAGAACCGCTGCCATATAACGACCATCCAGGCTTCTCAGACCTATCTAAAATGACAAATTGCTAATTCCTGATCCCCTAACACAGAGGTGGGCCACATCCGGCCTGTGGGACCCTCCTGCCCAGCCCCTGAGCTCCTGGCCCAGGAGGTTAGCCCCCAGCCCCTCCCTTGCTGTTCCCCCTCCCCCACAGCCTCAGCTCACTGCGCCGCCTGTGCATTGCTCTGGGCGGCGGGGCTGCGAGCTCCTGCTGGGCAGCGCAGCTGCAGAGCCGCTGCCTGACCCAGTGCTCTGTGCTGCACGGTGGCGTGGCTGGCTCCAGCTGGGCAGCACGGCTGCCTGTCCTGGTGCTCTGGGCAGCACGGCTGTAGTGCCGCCAGCCACCAGTGCTCCAGGCTGTGCGGTAAGGGGGCAGGGAGCAACGGCGGTTGGATAGAGGGCAGGGGAGTTTGGGGTGGAGGTCGGGGGTGGGGGTGTGGATAGGGGTCGGGGCGGTCAGAGGGCAGGGAACAGGGGGGTTGAATGGGGGCAGGGATCCTGGGGGGGGCAGACAGGAAGAAGAGGGGAGGTTGGATGGGGCGGCGGGGGCAGCCAGGATCAGGGAGAAGAGGTGGTTGGATGTGGCAGGAGTCTGGGGGGAGGGGGAGGAGTCAGGAATGAGAGTAGGGGTTGGATGGGGCAGTCAGGGGACAGGGAGGGGTGGATGGGGCAGAGTCCCAGGGGTGCCATCAGGGAACTGGGGTGTTGGGTGGGGCAGGAGTCCCGAGGGGGCCATCAGGGGGTGAGAAGCGGGGTGGGGGGAAGGCACGGATAGGAGGCAGGGGCCAGGCCATGCCTGCCTGTTTTGGGAGGCACAGCCTCCCCTAACGGGCCCTCCATACAATTTCAGAAATCCGATACGGCCCTTGGGGGGTGGGGGTGGGGCACAGAGATTCAAAATGAGTAAGGAAAGAATTTGATTAACTACCCACTTCCCCACATTAAACTTTCCAAACCCTACCAAACAGGCAGGGGAGAAGGAGAAGTCACCTGTGCTTCTGAGGGCTCTTTTCCACCCATCACCTTGCTGTTGCTCTAGCTGCTGCTCTGAGGGAAAAGTATGTCTAGCCCAGGAAGGAATCCTGGAGCTCAGGCAGTGGAAGGCTAAAGGTCTGTAAGGCCTCTGTACATCCTACCCAAGGAAAGGGGAAACTGAAGTTTTAAAGGGCTCTTTGTGGTTGCTCCTGCGTTTGGCCTAGGGGAGCTGCCTAAGAGAACCTAACAGAAACAGAACCAGGCCTTTAAATGCGTCTGTTCCATTTGTCCTACCTCCTTTGCAATTCTGTGATAGGTGGCATAATAAAGGAGTGACACACAAGAGTGTTAGTAAAAGAGTGAACTTTATTGCGTGGCCCCATAGATCAGGGTAACAAAGGGGTTAATATGCCCATTACATGGCAAGCATCAGTAGTCAGCACGAACTGCCGTGGCTGTTACTAGGTCGCATTATTAAGCTTATGTATGTTAAAGTCACTATCACGAATATGTACCCCACATAACACATACATCCTTTATTAGATGCCCATTTAATACAGAAGGACTAGAAATATTTAATAAAATATCAATAGCACAAAACACTTTGTTTCAAATGTGCCATTCATTCTGAGTTCAGAAATAACAATGAACATATAAGCTTATTAACCTTTACCATTTCTTACTGTTTGATGAGGCTAGATCCTCAATTGTTGTGAATCAGCACAGGTCCACTGTGAAGCCACGCTGATTCACAACAGCTGAGGATACTGTGAGAATCTTCTGAAAAAACTGAAACCCCCTGAGTAATGGGATCCTGAAGAGAAGATATTTTACTGTATCTCTCTTAAAATACACACTACCATTGTAAGAAAACTTTTGCATCTAGTTAAATAAGCTAAACAAAGGTGAATTTATTGACTGCATGTCAAAGTTATTAAAAAAAATCATTTTGAATGTCAGATGGCCTTTCATTTCTCCACCTTGAGATTCCTGTCTCTATTCTTTCTCTATATTTCATGTCTACTTGTTCTTTCAACCCCCTTGGAGTGCAGACAGGCTCTACAGCCTACAGTATGAATATGCCTGCTATATTCCTGTTTGATCTTCTTCCCTTGATGTGTCAGTTTCTTTGTGGCCTGCCTACTTGTCAAACCATTTTTATTCTTCAAAACTTTTTATGAATTTTTAAATAAGTGGTGCAGCTCTCAGGACATTTGATGAATTTTTGAAGAGCTAATCATACTAAGATATCACAAACACTGCTGTTTATGTATTTAATATACTAGGGATAAACATTTATTTACAAATTTCTTCAGTTAAACCAGCCAGCCTGCAACAAAATGCATTTAAAGTACACTGAATTATAGGTAAGAAGGAGACCGTATGCCTCTTTTTTGCATTAATAGGATAAGTTTGCTATTAAAGATGTAGAAAACAGCAAGAAGCAATTAAACAAGTCAACAACTATAGCATACACAACTAGAATAAGGGAATACAGAATGTTAGGAATGTATAAGTAATGCAAAAAAGAAAACAGACAGCATTGCTTATCTTCATAGAAACAAAAAAGGAATGCATCTTTTAAACATAATGGATTAAATTACAAAATGGTTTTACTATTATGTACACAATTGGAGGGTTCTGATTGACCCTCATTGATATAATATCCTTCTCTAAGGTAATAGGACCAGTCACTAATGGATGGATCAATGGACAAATGGACAGATAAGATCCATTTGCTAATAGCAATAAAATATGCGTGACAATGCATTTTAGGAGATTATTACACTTCTCAGGTCATTAAAGTCAGTTGTCCTTCAACTTTGTCCCTCATACTACCAGAGGCATGAACTAATCATCAAGAAATGCAATGCTTCTTGTGTCCTATGACTTAAATAATTCATTTCAAGCATTTTAGGACGTTACAATGAAAATATACTAATCTCTAGTAAGGAACACACTTAAAACTGTGCTCAGCAGATTATAAATTATGTTGTTGCACTTGAAAAGCTATAGACAAGGCCATCCCAAGACAAAAACATATCAGCTATGAAGTTAGACTAAAATAATGAATCTTTCCCAAGCCCAGTGAAGGTCAGATAAAAGAATACTTGACTGAAGTGTACAATTTAAAAAAAGCATAGCTAAGGTCAACTGAAGTTAATGTTGTCAGTTCTATGATGGTACTAGACAACAGGGCGTAAGTCGACATGTAAGAAAAACACACACACACAACAAATACCAGAAAGCTGTTTTTCATACAGAGAATTACACCATTCCATTCAAGGTCATTAAGGCACTCTGATTAACACTAGGTTAATCAGAAAGTAATTAGAAGGTATCATGAAGGAAAGAAGTATTGCCATGTGCAAGAAATGAGCTTAACCATGCCAAATGACTTATTTTTTACTTTCTCCTTGTCCTCAAACTTAGTTCACTCGTGATTTATACAACTTGGATTCTAATTACTGTAGTGTGACATTTACTAATTGTGTATAGTTCTCTAAAACTGATATTGGACAAGGAAACTCTAAATTTAAGAATCTGTTGGCCAAATTTTCATATAATCAGTCTATTTATTTTTGCAGTCTGCTCTCGACAATACTTCCAGACCCATTTGCAGAAGACACAATGTGAAAAATTACCTTATTTTTCAAAGAACTTTACTTTTCAATAAGACATTAGACATTACTCAGTGCATTTTATTCAATCTGCATTTTCTATTTGCAACATAAAAACCTTGTCCCTGATACATCTGTATGACAACATCTCTGTTTCTGAGTTCTCATAAGACAGCTACTGCAAGTTAGGGCATTATGCTGAAAATAGGTTTTACTTTTGCCTCAACAAATGAGTTCCTGGAAATGAATTAATAGTGTGGTCACTTGAAGACAAGTGCTTATGACAGGAACTTATTTCTACAAACTCAATAGGGGCTGAGATAGAAATATACAAATTGCTCAGGTACACTATTCCCAACACAATAATGGATCTTCCCTGGCACCTGAATGCCTTTCCTTGATGTAAAGCCTAGTTACATAGAAATTCCCATACCAAATCAGATCAATGAGCCATCTAGTCTAGTATCAGGTCACAGAAAGTGTTCTCAACCAGCAACCAGCTGCTTCAGAACAGGGTGCAAACCGAGATGAGGTAGTTATTTACATAAATATTAATAATAGTAAGTTCAATTGTTACAAATCACAGCTTGAGCAGACAACTCAAAGTACAAGGCATGCAATTCATACTCATAGAAGAAACATGAGTAAACAACGCAGAGGTTTAGATTATTCATTAAAGCATTATTTATTTATTAAGTGTCGACAGTGCACTTGGCACTGTATTAGACAAAGTTAAAGACAAAGTCAGGTCCCAGACTAGAGCTTATGGAAGAAAAAGAAGAAGAAAAGCTCTCTGAGCTGTTGACAGACTACTATTTTAGTCCTCTGAAGTACTTTCCAGGTTACTTCCCTGGAAAGAGTTAGTTATAACAACCCCTGGAGCAGTCTTCAGTCTTAACTAGTTTTATTTTACCGCACAACGTAGGTATGCAAGTAGTTTTGTCTATATTCCATGACAATGGGGTCAACAATAAGATTACCTTATCTATCTGCTTTTCTCATTCACCCATATCACTGTGCCATATACCCAATTAAAGGTCATAGTACCATTAAGGCAGCTCAAATGAATTTTCCTAACTATAGTACCGATGGAAAAGCCAACATATTGCAATGGACAATTCTTTTCCCTATACAGTGGCTACTGTGACAAAGCAACTCTGTTAAGCAACCTTCTATATTAAGCCACCTTCTCAGCTAAGATATTGGTAGCTGTCATGGTGGTAAGTCATTATACTATTTTATTATGGGGGCAAGGTCTAATTAAAGGGATGAGTCTGGCACTGGGTTTTAAAAGTGTCAAGGCTTAGACTCAGGCTCATCTTGAACTCTGGTAGTAGGATCCTTTAAAAAGTATGATTGCCCCCCTGCACCTTTGTGAGATATACACCCTTTTTTGTACAAATATATTTATTTATGCATCTCATACAATAGGTTACATTCATGGTGGAAACGGATAGGGTTATGTTGACTGAACTAAACCAAGGCCTCATGATTCCTTGCAGCCAGGACAAAAGCGAAATGGAAAAACACTGAGTTTTAGTTACATACATTGCTAAATGCTGTAGGGCAGTTATCAGATACAGAATGGACTTTATCAAGGTTTGTGGGAGCTGACTCTTGTAAATAGATATATTGGGGAAACAGCTCTCACAAACAGAATTATTAATAAGGAATATAAATTGATTTATTACTAAACTACAGAAAATAGATACATTTATCTCTCAAACAAAATATTAATCAAAGCATGGAAGATGTGATAGCTATAAATGTGACTAGAAATGAGATGTTATATAACCAAACTAAGAAAGTAGCTAATTGTGAATAAGTGTAACACATTATATTTAGAATGATTTTTACTTTTGTCAAGCCGTTTAACCAAGGGATGATGTGAAGTGTTGTAATTTCAGTGCTAGATAAAAGACATTCCAGAGGGACAGAACAAGACAAACATTTTATTAATAGTGAGCTAATGCTCTCTGTACCAAGCTATAGCTGGTAGAGGATGTTTCTAAACTTATACTAACTTTAAGGTGAAACCAAGGCAAGAATCTGGTTACAATCGCTGTCATGTTTACTGTGGGGTCTATGACAACCTAGCAAAAGAATCTTTGAAAAATAGGTTTAAAAAGATTGATAAGAATTATGTTAGGTTTGAAGTAATGCAAATAAATAGTGAAAATCTGTTGTAAACAACCCTAGTATATATAGAAGTAGAGAGAAACTCAGATTTAGAAAGAGTTGACCAGCTGCACTGCTGCCTCCCAGACCAGTTGGTAACATATTGGCCTTCCTTTCTGCATTATGCCATATTAATGTTTGACTAATAATCCTTGGTGAATAAAATAGATTAAGTTTAGCCATTTGACATCTCTTGTTATTAAATTAAATCAAACCCATAAGTTATTTCCCTGCTTTGATTCTACTGACATGGATTATTTATTTCCACAGTAGAAAATAACTGTAGTATTGATCAAAGGGGACTCAATCAACAAACTTTCATTATGTATCTGTAACTCATAATCAACAGTAAAGCAGCTGTCAAGCAGCTGATGACAGCACAATACAGCTGTGTATCACTCTTACTCAAATAGCTGGTTTGAAAAATCCTGATCCAGGTGAATTATATTTTCCCACATCATGTTCTTCTAATAGATTTGTTTTTCTTTCACAAATTGGCATGCCACGATGTATTATTTTATGAATATTTATTATTTGCATTACCACAGCAGCTAGGAGCCCCAGTTATGGACCAGGACCCTGTTGTGCTAGGAGCTGTACAGATATGTATCCCCTATTCCCAGCAAGTATGGAGACTGTTATTCCAAAAGAAACTTCACTCCCTTACTGAACTGCAGAAGAAAGACAGAGGAGATCATCCTTTTTCCTCTCCCCTTGTTAGAGGGTAAACAAAAGGAGGAGCCACATTCTACTGACACCTAATCCAGTCAAAGAGAAACTGGATGAAGGGAGCTCGGAGAAAAAAACTGAATTGGGTCAGTCTACAAAGAAAAAAAAAGTCGGGATAAGGATGATCATGGAGGGTGAATGGTTGGGTTAGTGATTGGAGGTTCTGAATGTAACTGGAATGCCAACATCTTTGTGACTTGAGTGATGATAGTAAAATGATTAGAGGTGTGAGGAACCATTTAAATTTGGCAGAATAAGAAGAAAAAAGAGCTTGAAATTGTTGAATTGATTAGTAAATGAGATTGGGGGGAGATAAAGAAGGAGGAAAAAGTAATCAGTGAGTCAGGAGATCCAGGAGGATGAGGGAAGGAGGAAAAGATACGTTTTCCAGTGAATGATAAGAGAGACCATAACAGCAGTCTAAAGAGTTTCCAGATGCTCACAGCTGTCTCTCTACACTAATAGACTGGTTACTATATTATATCATGTTTTGTATTCCCCCAAGTGCTTCCAGCCAATAAAAACATAGTAAGCCCTATGGTCTCCAGTCCACCCACTGCTCCATTACGTGATAATTAAGCATTTAGGGATTTTAGGGATTGTGATGTACT
This sequence comes from Lepidochelys olivacea, assembly GCF_965140295.1. NCBI lineage: Eukaryota > Metazoa > Chordata > Testudines > Cheloniidae > Lepidochelys > Lepidochelys olivacea. Next base: position 67,873,887 of record NC_140418.1, on the reverse strand, counting down.
ATTCAACATGAGTAAGGGTATCATACTAGTTTAACCCTTCATTATTTAAGTAACACATTTTGCACAACGTATCTCTAAAGTATGTTATTGGACTAAGCAATAGAGCTGTCCCATCATGGTTAAAGGATGTCCCTGTATACTGCTGTTCTGTTGTTAAAGTTAATTTAAAACTGCCTCTGGGTGTGCTTCCCTTACACTGACCACCTCAAGAAAGTTTAAGACACTACATCTAACACAAGGAATGATTATTGGGAATGAGAAGAAAAGAATGAAAGAAAATGAGGGGAAAGTGAAAGAACACAACCCAGGAAATAAAAAGGAAAGGGAAATAATAAGGGAAGAGTGGAAAACTGAGAAAGGATAAGAGGATAAGTTATCAAGGATGCAAAACAGAAGGAAATAATAAAGTTTAGCAAAGGATGAAAAGTGGGATGAAAAAAGAATACAAGAATGGGAGACATAGTAAATTAATTATTTTAAAATAAAAATTTAAAAGAAAATTGATTGCTTTAGGAATTTATGATATAAATGCAGAAAATTTTTCATATATGTACACACAGCGTGACCCCTTTCAACCAGAGCAGGTAGTCAAAGTTAAGGATGTTGAGAGTTGTTCCAGTTAGGAGTAGACACTGGTAACAGAGTCAAGTATTTTCTCTGATACATTCTTGTTTATTTACAAAGAATATACAAAGTCCTGTTTCCTTAAATGCAGGAAGAACAAAATATGAGAGAGTTTCTTTACTTACAGCCCCAAGCCTCTTTAGCCAGCACCAGACTTAGAAGACGCCTCTCTATGCTTCTCTCAGGGTCACCTAACATGCTTGTCCTGGCTATGTGTGCACATGTCTCTCTCTCCTTGTGGTCTCCAGCTTCTCTTTATACACATGCTATTCCATGCCCCTCCCCATCTTCCACAGGTCAAACAAATTTCTGGCCAGCCTTGCATTTGCCTTTCTTTTAGGCAGAGACATCATGTATCCTGTGTTTCGTGTTTGGAGACTGCTATTATTTCAGTCACTTCTTCACATTCATCCTAAGTTAAGGGAGGCAGTTGTATCCTAAGAAGATTAACCCAACCCATAACAATAAGATAAATGTGAGGGGAGCAGGGGACAGCCCAATGGGGAATGCAAAGAGGTTGATATTTGAATTTGTTTTCAGATTTTATATGCAAATACAGGTGAGAATCAGAATACAAATCCAGCATATGCATATTGTTTCTTCTACACCTCCAACCTTCTTTTTGGTTTTTTTCCCAGCCATTCACAGTGAAAAGCATACCTATATATGTATAAGCATATATATGTATACATATGTGGGTGGGTGTGTATATGTATGTGTATACACACACCATGCACATAAGTTAAAACTTAGTATTGTGGCATATCAAAACAACTCACTTTCAAGAAACTGCACAATGTATTTTAAAATTATTGCAGCATTATGGCCTTTCAAAGCTGACTACTGGCCATCTTTCTAAAAAAAAAAGTAACTACTGTATGCTATCTTTGTGTAAGAAACACATTTTCATGTTATCTCCATAACTTTTTAAAAAACTTGTTACATTATCCTTAAAGTCAATTTACAATCTGTTAGCCAGAAATACCATATTTGCATCTGGTCAGGGATATAATGAGTTTTCAATCTGTATAGAGTCATACAGGAGTGGTACCATTTTTTTCATCCTTGTGTTTGAGCAACGTGTGTGTGTGTGTGTGTGTGTGTGTGTGTGTGTGTGTGTGTGTGTGTGTGTGTGTGAGAGAGAGAGAGAGAAAAGACAGGCATAGGAAAATCATGTTGTGATGGATTTCCCCCCCCACAATTCATTTTATGAGTCCAAAATACCTACAAAAATCAATTCCTGAATCTTTTCAAATTAACAAAACCTTGTTACAAGCATATTCAAAAATCACAATATCCCTACCCCAATTTACCACAAATAAAGTACATAAACATTAATAAAAGAATCTCCTTAGAGTACATACAACTTCTTCTACAGTCTGTGCATTTCAGTTGAGTTTCAGATTGAATAAGATGCCCTAAATTCTGCATGTTCCAGCTGAGAGTATATTCTGTACTAATCATCAAGATAGACTTCTCCTTGGGATGTTGATTTTGTTCAAAATGCATTTTTCATCCTCATGCATACAAATACAAAGGCCAAGATCCTGAGAACAGAGTATATAAAACTCCTATGATGTTTAACCGTCATTGAAATATATATTAAAATCCTATCTCAAACATATTAAACACAAAGTGGGGGCAGAGAATGATACAGAAACTCCTCATGGTCCTCATGGGATTTCTGTTTATTGGAAGGTAAAGAGATGCTGTGGATATTTGGCCACAGATATTTTGAAATTGGCCACATTTTTATAGTCTCACATCTTCACATGATCTCTTTTTTGCCCTGAACTGTCAGGTGGATGGGGAATAAACTTAAAAATCTAAACAGCAAGGAATAGCAGTAAAGAAATGACAGGTTTCAGAGTAGCAGCCGTGTTAGTCTGTATTCGCAAAAAGAAAAGGAGTACTTGTGGCACCTTAGAGACTAACAAATTTATTTGAGCATAAGCTTTCGTGAACTACAGCTCACTTCATGCATTCAATGAAGTGAGCTATAACTCACGAAAGCTTATGCTCAAATAAATTTGTTTGTCTCTAAGGTGCCACAAGTACTCCTTTTCTTTTTAGTAAAGAAATGGTGACTGCAGTAGCCCTTTTTCCTCTGTATTTAACAGTCCCTCCTCTGTGCTGCTGCTCCCTCTATTCCCTCTAGGTCTCTTATTAGAGATCAAAGGAGGAACCGGGGGGCTTGGGAGGATGCTGACTGGCTGGAAGGTGCAGAGAATATTTCTGCCACCAGCCATGTGCATTTTGCCATCTGTCTAAGAAAGCTAGAGGCTCATTCAGTGGCGGATGTTGGGGAACAGACTAACAGATAGCTCCCTCGCTCTCTGCTTCACCGCAGTTTCTGCACAGAGCCTTCCCCAATTGCCTTTCCTGCAGTACACATCACATTGCATTTAACAAACTAGTGAGTCTATTCCAGTAGTCAGTTCAGAAATACTAAGTGCATTTTTTTAAAGTGTACATTTAAAATATATTTCAGCATGCGTTCTTGGCCTCTGTTTTTGTTTACAAATCAACATTCTGTTTAACTTACTGTGATTGGCTTTGGGGTAAAAAACCAACCAACCAACCTTTCCCGCAATAAGTCAAGTAAGGAATTAGATCATAGTCTTTTTTTTTTTTTTTTTTTGGATACAGTCACAATTTCACTGTTGCATGGGATGGCCTCAAGCTGTAGCATTCCATAACTAATCTCCAAACCTGCTGACAAAAGCTGTTCAATACGTTTACTACTTACTGTATGGTTTCATAATGAAGAAAACTGTAGAATTCAATGAAGTGAACAATCTTTCTGGGAGGAAGATACTGAGTATTTCACAAATCTATTTAAGGCCTTTAAGAATTCACATTTTGAAATGTTAAGTCTATTACTTATTTAACCTTTCATACACACGCATAAATGAGAATATATGTGTGAATGTACCGTATTTTGAAATGACCATGAAAAATATATATCATCTGTCTTCAGTTAGTCTGCAACACTGCACTTAAGACTTGAATTGAAGTGTGGCCAGCACATAGATCTTATGGTTGATAAGATCTAGATGCTTGAGCTCTTTGTCATGATGTGTAGACTTTGACCGATGCTGCTTGTTCCCTTTGTTGTCTATATCATCCATCAGGAATTTAAGGGTGGGATTAGAAAAAAAGGTATTCAGAGCCCAGGGTTAGAACACAGAATTGTTTAATCTGCCCTCTGACACACAGTTGTCATGCTGGCAGGAGTCTGCCAAGTGTGAGAAACTGGTGCTAGGAGGGCATCATTGATGGGCAGTGCTAGTTTGCTCTAATGTGTATAGTGGTCGATGTCCACTAGAGAATGTTGGGCTCCTGTATCACCTCCAGGGGAATCTAAGGTCTTGGATACTCTCTTCAGCCAATCCTGAAAAAACTTTAAATCAATGTGTGTCAGATGGTTGACAGCGTATGACAGCTTCAACCAGAGACAAGGATTTTTTGAAAAAGACATGATTTCCCATCAGCTCCTAGAAGTCCTCTTGAGAATGTGTGGGAGAGAGGGTGCTTCCTGGGGAAGAGGTTACCTTGATAGGACTATCTACAAAAAAGGCACCATATAGACCACTAATAGGGAAAAATATCTTGAACAAAACCTACGTTAAGTTAGATATGCATAGATTCCCTCCTCTTCAAGTGGTCTTACTCCTCTGTACTAAAACATACAAGACAGCATCTAATGCCACAAACAAACTTTAATTTACAAGAGCCTTTAATTTGCCTAAAATACCAGGCTCAATTATTTTTCTATTAAAATCAGTGGCAAGACTCCCCTTGACAGACGTGGGAGAAAGATTAGATCTATACTCAAACTATTCAAGTAAAGAAGAAACATGTTTGTATGATTCCTGAAGTATAATTCATAATTAATAATTATTCTTAAATGATTATTTATCATATCTGACTTATTTATTTTTTCTGTGCTGTTATATAAAAACTGTAGGCAATTTATGAAAATTCCTCTCATTTGCATCCCATGGAATTAATTTTGATTGCTTCTCTTTCTGAATGAGTTTGTATCATCATAATCATGTCATTTTAATTCAAACTCTATAAAAACCCTGCCCAATAATCAGCATCTGAAAGAAACTAATAAACTAGGCCAAACTAATTTAAAAACTGACCTGAACATTTCCCCAAAATTCAAACAAATTTGAATTGAACCTTTATTGAGGTTGAAAAAGTTGCAATCATTTTTTTCTGCCCAGTATTTTTATTTTCATGCTTCTCTACGTTCTAGCTCACACCAAAAGCAGATGTTCTAACTTATTGGGAGAAGGGTTGTTTTCACAGTATCCCCAGTACAACCGTATAGCTTCAGGAGGTTCAAGACAAAGTTCAGACAAGACACATTTGTCCCATATCTTTGACACTTTTGAAATGTGTCCATTGTGCTAATTGTAATGGTCTTTAGGTTTTGGAATGGGTCATTTTGCTTGGCAGAACCAGCCCAGTAATGGATCATCTTGATTTGGATAACTTTTTTGGGCAAGCTGAAATGTTCTTGTTATTTTCTCCCACTAGGCAGACTCTTTCCAAGGCATAAAAGACAAAAGCTTACACATCTCTATTACGTTGTATAAAATTAGTTAGATGCCAGCCTCTTCAAGCAGACTTGTAGGCCCTGATGCTCAGTCTGGCCAACCTGCTCTCGGTGTGGGATTCAAGGAGAGAGGAGCAAGAGTGGTTGGGGGTTGCTAATGGGGTTGGCAAAGTGCTGGCTGTAATGGCTCTCTGTCACTTAGGGATTCCTGGATGTAGGGGAATTAAGACAATACCGGGTTTACCACCTCCTTGCACTCCTGGAGCAACATAAAAGAGCAGTATCAAGGCTTAATCGCACAAAACTGAACACCCTTGCCCCGCCCCTTCTCCAAGACCCTCCCCGCGCTCACTCCATCCCTCCCCCCCATCTCTCGCTCTCCCCCACCCTCACTCACTCATTTGTACTGGGCTGCGGAGGGCCCCTTTTCAACTGGGTGTTCCAGTTGAAAACCAGACACCTAGCAACCCTATGAGGAACTGGCCCTGTAAGGCAGAAACTATGCAAAAGAAAGAGAAATAGATAAAAGATCAAGATTTCCAGGGTCTTGTATCTAGTTACTGAAAATGTTCAGAGACTTGAAATTCTAAAATCTCAATTACCATAATTTAGCACAGGTCTTGAAAAGTCCATTCACACCAGTAGGGAGCTTTTCCAGTTGAGAGTCACCCATTTCTTCAGCATCTCTTTCATTTAGAGAAAAAACTTCCCAATGAAATCCTGGCCTCAGTAAAGTCAGAGGCAAAATTCCCATTGACTTCACAGAGGCAGTATTTTATTCTATTTGTACCCTTTATGGTTACAAAGATAACCCACCCAATGTAAAGTGAATGCAAACCAATGAAGTGCTGTCTTCCCAGGCCTGCAGACAGACAATTCCAGTTTCTCTAGTGTTGGCCAGAATTTCTTCAAGCAGCAACAAAGTCAAACATGATTGGTCTGATTTGGTCAGTTTTAACACTGCTGTTCAGAAATCCTGGGGCAGCAATGAAACTAACAGATAATTCCTCTTCTCCCAGCAGGTTCTCATGCTGCTCCACTTCACTGGTGGGAAGGATGGAGACCCTCAAACTCCCAGTCAGACACCAGCCCTTCCTTTTGCTCCTGCTTCAGATTCTCCCCCCTAACTAGTCCTTATTTATCAGCAGAGGAAGGGGGAGGAAGACTTCTAGGGGGAACTCCAAGTCCAGAAGAAGGAGAGGAAAGAAACTATCTTTCTGCTCTGTAACAGATGACAGGGAGCTATGCTCCCACTTTTCCCTTATTTAGATCCTGTTCAGGACCTTGAGCTTGCTAGGTTGATAACAAGGCTCAGGCCTCTACAAGCTCACTGGTTCAGCACCGCTAGCTTACTAAGGGTATGCCTACACAGCAACTAGACACTCACAGATGGCCTGTGCAAGTTGACTCAGGCTCTTCGGCTGCAGTGCTGTTTCACTGCTGCGTAGACTTCTGGTCTCGGGCTGGAACACAGGCTTTTGGACCCTCCCACTTTGCAGGGTCCTAGAGCCCAGGCTCCAACCCAAGCCCAGAAGTCTACACAGCAATTAAACAGACTCACAGCCCAAACCCCGTAAGCCCGAGTTTGCTGGCACTGGCCTGCCCCAGGTTTTTCTTTGCTATGTAGACAATAACTTAGGGTATGTCAAGAAAAAGATTACAAAGCCATATCTCTAGCTTGCTGGTCTGATACCCACAGAGGCCTGCACCTTGATAACTACCTTATCATTGTCAGTGTCCTGGGCTGGTGCCAAAGTAAAGAGTCATTGGCTGAAGAGTTAATTTGATGGTTCTAAGTATCAGAGGGGTAGCCATGTTAATATGGATCTGTAAAGGCAGCAAAGAGTCCTGTGGCACCTTATAGACTAACAGACATGTTGGAGCATAAGCTTTCGTGTGTGAATACCCACTTTGTCGGATGCATGTCTGGAAATTGCCACTACATGCATCCGATGAAGTGGGTATTCACTCACGAAAGCTTATGCTCCAACACGTCTGTTAGTCTATAAGGTTCCACAGGACTCTTTTCTGCTTCTGATGGTTCTGTTACCCAGGGTTTTCAGAACCCAAAGTTGTTTCTCTCCAGGCACTGTAAGTATAAATCAATAAGGACACAGCTCCTCTGTCTGATAAATGATTGATATAAACCAGAGTGCTTCTACCCAAAACTACCATATGCTATAGCAGTCTGTACAGAGCACCTAAACGTGTACAGTTATTCAAAGTCTGTAATGGTTTTGAGTGATCAGCAGCCAGGCTTCTGGGGACTCTCCTTCCACCCAGCTGCTGGGGAGTTTAGGCGTCAACTCCTTACCCAAGGAAAAGTTCCCTCACACTGCTCCACAACACACTTTCTAACTAAACTCTTTATAGATTTTCTCCGAACAAAGCACATAACTCGTAATAGCTCCTAATAGGCTAACAATTTCCCTAGCAACAGCCAACAACAATTTATTATTCTCCTTATCTGCAAAGCAGCTTCAGCAAAGAAACTTATGAACACAAACAACCAGAATCAAGGTCAATTTTCTACAGTCTCTTCCCCCTACTCCCATTCTCATGAAGCAGTCCTTTCACTTTATCTATCCCAGTTAGTAAAACTGAAGCTTGCAGCTGTTTTAGTCTGTCTAGACAAGGCCAGATATTTCTCCTGACTCTGTGGTGTTCTCGCTTCCAGTTTACCGGGAGTGGGGTAGGGGGTTAAGTGCACAAGATGGCTGTGGATTTGGTCAAATTGTTCTCTAACAACAGGTCTATGCCAAGGCTCTGGCCTCTGAGAGAGCTGCTGGTTCAGTCGCTATAGCTTAATGGGATAATATTGGATACCTCTGTGAGTTATTCATTAACTGTAGTATGTGGGGCCTATGTCAAGGCAAAGGCTACTGTGAGAGCTATTGACTCTACAACATTAGCTAGCTGGAATGGTTTCTGAGTTCAGGGTTCTGTGACATACCTTGAGTTTGCGGAACTGAGTCCAAAGTATAGGCCTCGGTGAACAACTCTAGCTTCTGGCCTTTTGTCAAGGTATAGGCCTGTATGAGGTCATTAGCTCAGCATCTGTACCTTTCTGGGCTGATGTCTAGTCAGAGGCCTCTGATGTCATTAGCTATGTAACTTTAGCATGTTGGGCTCATGTTGTGGTTGCTGGATCAGTAAGTCTAGATTTTTGGGCCCTGCAAGAGAGGATGGGAACTGGGAGTTGCTTCAGGGAAGGAAATGTAGAGGGATCAAGTAAAATACATAGAAAGAATAATGAGAGCGCCAAGGAAAGGAAGTTAAGGAAGGAAGATAAATGAAGGATTACAGTAGCAGTTGTTTTAAAAGTGAGTCTATTTTATCTCTGATTGATATTGAATGTGGCAATAACATAATGAACAAGTAAAATAATAATGCCAAAATTAGTCACTATATAAAGGTGACATTCCACTGTTGATATTTGTTCTAACTTCCAATTGACACCCGTGGGGGGTTCTTCTGGGGATGATGATTAGTATGTAGTCCTAAATTTATACCTCATCCCACAGGCCCAAAATGGAAAGAATTTTACACACCACCAGCAATGTCTCAAAGCAAATGTGACTAAATATCTTAAACAGAGTTCTGTAGCAGAATCGGAGCGTTGTACAAATGTTTATATAAGTAGTACTGCATCTATGACGTGTGTCAGTGTCTGACCTCCAATCATAAAAAGTAGGATAAAAAAAGCTGTAGGAATGTATATCCAAATAATCCACATATTTTATTAGCCATGGCTAATAAAATAACAGTGGTAGGAGAACAGATTATCCTGTGAAAGATCATGTTTATTCAGTGTGTGGTGTAGCAAGACAATATATATATATATATATATTATATATATATATATATATATATATAAATGTGTGAAAGTGACACCATGTACTTGTCAGAAATGATTCACAGAGCACAGATAAAGCATTAAGGTTAGACATCATACCTGGAATTGAAAGAAATATTCCTCACTAAAGATCAGGTGGGAAATAAAATTAAATACTCTGTAAAATGACCCTTATTTATTTATTCTGGGCTAGATTATAACTTTACAACCTGCCTTAAGTAAGAGGGCATGCACAGATGCACCCCCTGTGGAACTGACCAGAGAATGAATTGTTAACAGATCACAATTTCTCCCCTGTTCCTGCCTCCGTCAAGGGGGAAGAATAAATTACTTTGATTCCTTTTCAACACAGCAGCTTAATCTGTGACTACACATAGAGAGCTACTCTTTCTGGTGAGCAGAGCCAAGTCTCCCGAATTCTCTCCCCACTTGCTCATATTGGGAATATTGAGCAAGTAACAGGGCTGAGCATCGGAGTAAGCAGTGGGGACGAGGGGGAGGAAGAGTCTCTCTCTCCCTTTCTTGGCTGAGTGCAGGCAGTGAATCAGAATTAACTACAATCTTTTGAGGTAGAGAAGTTCCCCACATAGAAAGAACTAAGAACTTGGCTGATGGGATGCACATCCAGCCAGAAGAGGGGATTTTGGTGAGTTTGGACACTGTTTAAACAAAATGATCCCACCCTCCATTAGAATAATCCATTGCCCAACTCCCACCAAACAATGTTCAAACTCAGCATCCCTCCTCTGAACTGCCACTCAGCAGTGTATCAGACCACTCAGAGTGCTCTTTGACATTAGTTCTTTTTTCCATAGGGAACTATTCTAGCCCAAAGGACTAGAGTTAATTCTGATATTACTAGAGGATTTTTGTGAAGTACAGTAGTATACAGATAGAATATTTTCAGAAAAAAATCTATTTGATTTGACTAAAACCTGTTGTTCTTTGTCTCTAACATAGAAAAGGAATCCAGCCCACAGTGTCCATTTCTCTCCTTTTGTTTCTTTCTTTTCTCTATGGGCCATATAGCCCTCTTTCTTTCTGTTTCAGAACTCAGGTCCTTCACTCTTCTTCCATTTATAATGGGTAAATTTCAAACCAGCAAAGTTTGAGCTGGCTTAAAATTTATTCACACATGTTTTCCTATCCCTAAGGGAAACAGCATTCAGAAAGAATATTACTAAGAAGAAAAGTTCAGTCGTTTACATGCAGAAGGCAAACTGCATGGTACAGCAAAAACCAGAACAACATCAATAACAAAACCCTTCTTTAAATGTTCTCATCGAAAAGCATCAGTAGTCTAAGCAGATATGGACATCTGAATGCAATAGGAGTTAAAACTATGTTCTATCATTGACTCATTCCCCAACTAAAGAGAGACCACAATAAAGGAATATCCATTCCATTCAAGATGGAATCAGCATAATGTTATTATAACATACAGTAACACACATGATGAGAAAGATGAAAAGTATATCCCCCCCATCACATTTAGTACATGTAGGCAAAAATATTTTAAATTACACTATATCATTAAGGTTTATGATTATTATAACTTTTAAACTCATTCAGCTCTTTGGGGATAATAGACTGAGTTCCAGTGAGGGAATGCACTACATTTTTCAACTTTAGAGAATTTGGGTTCAACGCATAGGTAATATGATCATATGTTTTCTTAAGCTCCAGTTCTACAAAAACATATGTATGTGCTCAACATAAGTAACATGAGCAGTCCCATTAATTTTAATGTGAGTTGTTGGTTACAGCACTTTTGAAAATCAGCCCATTTAGGGTCCTAACTTTAGGCACCTATTTTTAATATCTTGGCTTTACTACATAATAATTAGAATCATCCTCAGACATTAAAAGTTATTTTTATAGTGTCATTTTTTTTATCTACGCCATAAAACTGCCACAACTGGAGAATTTTCTGAAAAAGGGCACCAATTGTATCATGCCTAGCTCAGTCACTCTTATAAGCACAAATATTTAATCAGAGATTAGAGGGGGAAAGTACGCAGCACAAAGACAATAAGCTTTCCTCTTTTTCTGTAGAGATCATCAGTAACAAAGAGATGGAATATGTTAAAGTAACATCTGAAACATTTCTAAGCTCTGTTAAGAAAAACTCCGTGTTGTGGGTAAATGTTGTCTACCTGTGCACTCTGCCTTGCTGCAATATACTCCAAGGGCCATATTCTTACCTCAGTTACACTGATACCACTGGAATAGCTCTAGTGATGTTAGCAGAATTACTCAGGTTTTAAATCAGTGTAAGTGAGGTCAGAATCTGGAATATAACATATGATACAGGATATATAAGATGCATGTAAACATGCTAAAAGACCATTATTGCAAAGTGAAGAGAAGCACTAAAGAGTAAGAAATCCAGTGATTAAGATTGCCTGTGCAACGTCATGTCCCTTTGTGCACATGCACTGTAATGCAGTCTTAAATTAAATTAGCTATGGGCCTTCACTAAGAAGTCTGCTATGCATGCCACTTTTTGATGGGTTTATGATGTGGATTTTGATGGAACTAACCAATTGAATAACCTACTTTGATTTTTTTTAATGTACTAGAATATTCTATAATAATGCCTGCAACTGCTGAGAAAATGCTATTTTTATATGGTACCACCAAAGTTTGCCCGACGGCGAAAGCAGATGCAATTTTATTGAATTCAATAGAGTTGTTCCAGGTCTGTATTTGCCTTTCAATCTTATGGACAATTATCAGGGCTTTGGATACTTATCATACTTATGTACTCCACTCCTTTGATACATATTTTGCCATTGTTGAACTTACACCACTGCGTGATTTGCAGTGTTGAGTCTGGCTTGCTGTGTGCTTTTCTTATGCATTTTTCCAATAGTAAAACTGCTTTCCTCTTATTATTGGGGCTCACATTCCTCTCTGCCCCCCAATGTATTTTGAGATAGAAAAATTATGTAAGGGCAGGGAATCAGAGGATTGGGTCACTTTGCAAGTCACAGCTCCTCAGGGAAAATTTGGAAAGAGCAACATTCTCTATAATATAGACAAGGAATCCAGAAAGGAATATAGGACCTTGGCAAAAAAAAATTACCTTTCACTAGAAAACTAAAGCATATGCTGAGATTCTGCTAAAATAAACAGTCAAATAGTTGCCCGCATTTTGTATATAATGGAATAATTGTATTTGTCTTCTCCTTTATTGCTAGAGGTCATCTTTACGGTAACCTTACAGTGGTCCATTTTTTCCTTTTAGTTCCCATTACTTTAGGTTTTTTGTACTATACATATGGTCTCTCGCACCCAAACTCCCTCCCAGCGCATTAGGCAGGTGTGGAAGTGGGGGTGTGACTTGGACCCATTCTGGGCACCACCAAAAATTATACAAATCTGCCACCCTGTCCTTCTCAGGAAACCCGCCTCAGCTGTCTGAGACACAGCAGTTCTCTTTGTGTTCACTGCCCCTTCCTGTGGGTGATCTGCCCACACTTAACACACAATTGTCTAAGGTACAATTGGTGGTTTCCTTGCTAAGTCCCAAAGTGCTGAGCTAAGCAAGAACTTTTATCTGTAATCTGTCTGAGGACAGGACAGACAGAAACAAGAGCACAGACCAGTTCCTTTCATTTTGTCAGCTGACATATTCCTGTCAGACTCTTCCTTGTCTAGGAGAGGAACAAAGAACTGTGTGACCCATCCCTTGCCTGGCCTTCAGCATATGTGTCTGGGGGCAGGAACATTTTTGTGCCCACCCCTTAAGAGATCTTCATGGGGAGAGAGCCATTTGTCCATTTCCCTTATCCTTGGAAGAAGATAGGAGTCCCAGGGGTAATCCCTGTAGAGAAATATCAAGGGCTATAACCTTTTGAGTGACAGACTATGCTGGTCTGGGCAGGAGTTAGTGGCTATGGTGCATGAGTCTTGGTGCATGAGTGTGTCTGGTCATGGCTAGAGTGACTACTGGTGTGGAAACCAGTGCAGGTAGGTGCCTGCACTAAGGTGTGTGGGTACCTCTGTGCAGGCATCTAGCCATGGTGTAAGTGCAGTCATGCATGGATGGGGGGTTGCAGGACAGGGAATGGATCCTGAGGAAAGGAGTGCCTATTAGAAGATAACATGGGGAAGGAGGGAGAGAAGTAGTGAGGTGGGAATAGTGTGACACTCCAGATTCTTCTTGGGGACCATCCGAAAATAATTATACCTCTGATGTCTGCAGTTATTGTTCTAAATTTGTTTATTTTAGCATAAGAAAATTATTTTATAATCCACTCTCTAAAATAAATAGTTCACAAATATGTTTATCTTACCCAAAGTCTTACCATCCCTGACTTCTTCAGACTCCCTCAGAGGAGTCCCTGTCTCTCAGTGTGGTCCCTCCAAACAACTACCACCTCTCTCTTGAAAAACTACAGAGTTAAAAAAGGGCCCTCTCTCTTTTGTTCATGTGTGTTCTCAAGCTTTGACCCTTCTAGTCAAACCCAGTCCTGCAGGCTCAGCATGAATTTGTGCCAGAGCCCTCACTGCCAATGGCTCAGACATTATTCCTTAACATCTCTCAAGTATTTGCTGAGGGGTGGCTTATTCTTTTCCTTCCTACTGGTTTTGCCAGACAGACGCCTGTTGAGTTAAATCAATACAGTCATACAAAAATCCCCAATAACCAGGCCATCATACAGTGTTCATACATTATGGTACAGCTCCACACCCTATGTGCACCACTGATTTCATTTCTAAATCTGGTCAGAAAGCTTTCCTTAATATGATATTTCAATTAAAAAACAAAAACAAAAGGAAGGGGGAATCACCCACTTTTATTCCATTTACTGACTGACTATCTCAACTCATTCCATTTTATCCTACATCCACTGTCCTAATACCCCTCCACATCATCTTTCCTGATATCTTGTATCTTTTCTCATTCTTAGTTGCATGCCTTCCTGTCTTGCTGTCCTGTAATCTTTGATCATCTTCCCACTATCCATGTTAGAAATGCTTCCTCACTTCCTTCAAATCACTTCTGAAAACCCGCTTCATCTATGAAGCCTTCCCATATCCATGTCTTGAGTATGTCTCTGCATCGTCTCATCATTTGTTCAATGACAACCGTCTGTTCTGAGGTTTATAAAACAAAGAGGATGACATGGTCCTTCTATGTATGATATTTGTTGGAATTATCTTATAAATTATGCAGGGCAGGGACTTTTTTTTTAAGTTATCCAGTAATGAGCCAGGTATAGTTGTGGCACTCTCTAAATCATAAATCATCACTCTCAACAATTTTCCTTATTCTTTCATATTTTCCAATCTTTCCCAAAGAACTGTTCAGTCTCTACTCCACTATATTAGCTTGCTCTGCTGGTGGCTGGTCAGTAGTCTGAGGTTATGTTCTGAGTAGCTCTCAGCTTGAGAATAAGGATGTCAACACCACAGTGCACTGGTCCAGCAACACTGTTCTAACCATCTACTGCCAGTCTTCCCTCTCTGTCAGAGACTAGAAGGCTAGATCTATGACTGGTACACACCACATTTCTGCATTGTCCTATGATCAGTCTAGGCTGTGATGCACCATGATAAGAATGCACAGCCTTGTACTATGCCCTTTCCAGTCACACACAATTTTTTCATTCGACTTGCAGTTCATACTGCTGATTGTCTGGAAACTGTACAATATTCTAATTAGGTCAGATAGCAACTCCCTTATCACGCATTATCTCTGATATTAGCATATGTTAAAGTCATACATTTTCTGGTAATCATTGGAGTGAATGCATGGCTTCTAACATACTTCCCACACTTTCTACCAAAACCTTCAAGGTGAAAAAACAATTTTTCAGTCTGTTTAGCTGGTACACATCCCTCTTCTTCAGTGCTATATTTGATTCCTTGTTTTGATTAAGATTTGAATGCAGCCATGCCCTTTTCTCATAGTTCACATTAATGACTATTTGACTTATTCTATAACATTTACACTTAAGAATGAAAACCGAATGGCTTTGATACAGTCCAACATTTACCAGCTCACTAAAAATATCTTTCTTATGCATAATCATCACATATAAATGCTGCAGGTCAGATTTGCCCAGGTACACCTATGCAAAGCTAATGGCTTCAAATGATGCCTTTTTTAGCCTTTACTGGTGCTGCACTTACCGTGACAAGTAGAGAACAGAAACTCACATTCAAAGAGTGGGTAGTAGCAATGTGAAGGACAGGCAGAGTATTTACAATTGGACTTGTAAAATGCATCCAAAGTATTTAGTATTCATTAGACTGCTCACAGTTCCAAAAATTGTAGGAGTGACTAAAGAGGAGTAGACGTGACTGGAACAAAATGTAAGGAGGCTTCATGCTCCGGAGTTCTGGTCCTCCAATGTAATTCAAAGGCCAACAAGAATGGGACTGTGAGATGAAAGCGCAGTACAAACTCTCCTGAATAATCAATATAATTATAATGGGTCACTGAAGTGAAGAGAGGGCTCAGAAGTCAGAGTTCAGATTATCTCCTGATGACAGCAGAGAACCAAGAGGCATCATTTCTGTGACAGACTACTTAGCTAGATAGTGTGGTTTCTGACTGAGATGTCAGACTAATCCTTGTACGTGAAGTGAAATCCATAAATACTAATTTTTGGTTTTAGAAAGACAAGGTAGGAGGAGGTAATATCTTTTATTAGACCAACTTCTATTGGTGAGAGAGAGACAAGCTTTTGAGCCACACACTAAGCAAAGTGGAATAGATTGTTTAGCATAAGCATTTAGCTGTGATGCTTGGAATACCTTTCCCAGACCTCAAGAGTCCTGAGGGTATGTCTAAACAGACAAGAAAAACCCACAGCTGGCCCATGCCAGCCCACTAGGGCTCATGAGGCTCTTGTTGTGTGGCTATTTCATTGCTGTGTAGAGTTGTGGGCTCTAGGACCCTGCAAACCCAGGCTCTAGGACTCTGCGAGCCTGAAAATCTACCCAGCAATGAAACAGCTCTGCAGTCCAGGAGCCAGAATCTACCGGCATAGGCCAGCTGCGGATTTTTCTTTGCTGTGTAGACATACCCTGTGTGGCTCGAAATCTTGTCTCTCTCACCAACAGAAGTTGGTCCAATAAAAGATTTATCTCACCTACCTTATCTGTCTAATATTCTGGGACCGACACAGCTACAACTACACACTGCATATAACTTTTGGTTTTGACATTTCCAAAAGTGTTTGTTATGGTTATTTATTGGTATTAGAATAGCCCCTAGTGACCCCAAACAAGATTGAGGCCTATTGCTGTAGTCACTGTATATACACACAGTAAAAAAAGATTCCTCCCCTGAAGAATTTACAGCTCAAATGGACAAGAGAGCAAAGGGTGGAAGAAAGAAAAAGGGGGGGTGGGAGGGAGTTGTTTTTTTAAAATCTCTATTTTTTATAGTAGGAAATGAGGCACAAAGATCCAGTGTCATATAGGAAATCTGTAGCAAAATCAGGGATTGAACACAGACTCCTAAATTCCAGTCCAGGGCGTTCATCACAAACTCATCCTTCCTCTCTAAAATCAGATATTTTCTTGTACTTTTACCAACATCATCTCATCCACAGATTATTTTCATAAATGTGGTAGGAATCAAGAACAGAATTCAGATACGATGGCCTGCAGTTTTCTTAGTCCTTTATTGTTTCAGTATTTTCCTAGCTGTTGATGATGGATGTTGTCATTTTTTGGCGTGGGTTGGGTTTTTTTGCCATCTAAAAAACCCCACCTTATCTAGAAGTTTACTTACGGTTTGTTTACTTTGAATTCTGTAACCTATAAATTCTGTAGACAACAGAATTTCTCTGGACAATAAAGACCTAGATACCTAAAGTACTAAACCTTTCTGTTTGTGTTTTTAGCAACTTCTCATAACTGCTTTTCTGAAATGTAACTTCCTATTTCAATGTGTACCAGTTTGCTACTTCTCCTCCCCACACCCTGCATGTGAATACATCCTCTCTTCAAAATCTAAAATATTGTAATACCTACACCCTAATCCTCCAAAGAGCTTTGCACAGATATGGGAGTCTGCCCATGGGAAGCCCATCCCAGGACAGGAGGGTCTAAGTCTGAAACTTTTCTTTTTAGAAATCAGTCTTGATTTAAGTTTTGGGGTTTGGGTTTTTTGTTTTTTTTCCAGGCTTTCACACTAACTTTTGCTGGGTTTTTTTTTTGCTGATAAAATAGTCTCACTTTATATTCTGGAACAGTCTCTGTTAATTGAACCAAATTAAATACATGCCCACAAGCTATATAGGGCAATGTCAGAGTGTTTATATATGTGTGTGTGCATAATTATTATAAAGAAGGGCGAAAATGTCTCTTTCTTCTAATCTTCAACATTTTTTAAAATTACAAATTTAATTACAAAACATTTTCAGACATGCCAAAAGTTTCTTGGGTTATCTAGACATAGAAGCTAGTGATTGTGTTTGATAAATTAAATAAGATTGGGTCCATGTCAGTTTCTCTATTACTAATCTGTTTCCTCTTCTCTTTCAGTGAAATATTCTGGTAGTCTAATTTTAAAAACTGCATTTGCAACATTCTCTTTGCTTTTCAGTAAAGTTTAGAGCTCAGTTTCCTCTTAGATGCTCTGCCCCACCCCCATTCTAAACTCTGTCCTGCTCTCATGGAGCTTGAGATGACTAGCGGTTTTAGCTCTTGCCCTTCTGTAGTCCTGGGAGCAGGAAAAGGAATCAAAGTAAACACAGAAACAATCAGTTCCCTGTAGTACTTGTTCTAACCTGATCTTCCTTCCCAATCCCATTACACACTCAGGAATGCAAAAGTCACTGTCATTGCAGTCATCAGTTACCACAGATTGCTATGCAGGCTACAGGACAGCACAGGCTCTTTGCTTTGCTTTCTTTGGTTATGCCATCTACATTGCTCAGGAGCATGTCTTCTAGTGAACCTAAAGTGATCCACAGGGTCATCTATTTGGCCCAAGCATGTTCACCCAACCCTAATATTTACAAAGTAAAGTGTAAGGTTGTAGTGACACAGTTGCTATTGGAGGCACGGGGAATTATAGTCAAAGCAATTGAAATTTCATAGACTGAAGAAGTGTGCAGGCAATGGTGTCAGCCAGGTATGATCGTACATGTGAACACAACAGCATTCAAGAGTCATACTTCTCCAGGAAGTCCACCTGTCATCAAGAGCTCACCTTACTTTTCCTGAGGCAAACATACACGCTACAACAACAAAGATGATCCTGATTAAACGTGCATTATTCAGTTCATCCAGTATTTCTGCAACTGAGTGGAAAGCTTGGTCCCTGAGCAGCTCCTAGATGACAGAATCAACACAAAAATGTCATAACAGTTCTGGAAAAGCAAAGGGATACTTTGTGATTCACTGAGTACCTGTCTTATGGGTCTAGGCCAAATCCCTAAAAATCTGACCAAATTTTTGGGTGCATTTTAAATCACCAGAAATGAAATTATGTTTTGTAGCAATACCCAGTTTAGTTTTACCCATCAATGGTCCCTGTGCTCTAGCTATACCAGACTACTGAAACAGCTTTACTGGTGAAAAATTAATTTTAGAGTGCTGCCAATGAACATATTTGTTAATTAGCTAACTAACTAATTGCACTGTACTTAAAGACTAGTATTGGGAACAAGCTTATGAAAGATTATAAAAATGACTACTGAAAATCCCAAAGCATGAATTTCCAGAGTTTCTGCAGATTTGACTGGTATTCTTTTTTCTTGAAGTGCCAATAAATTAGAGGAAAATTTTGTTTCATATTAATTTGTATGATAAAACAGCACATACAAAGCCCATCAATTATACTGATAGAAGTAATTAGGCTTTCGGTTCCCATGAATTAACAATGCATCATATTCTTGGTAATAAGTGGCATGCATGATTATCACTGATTGTATCCATCTGCTAAATTTTTAATGAATGTCACAGTATGTATGCAAATCTTAATTGACAATAAAAACATGTAAATTTATTAGTTGTTTTCAGGTTTATTAGTTAAACTTGTTATGCTATGTTAATACTCCTAAAGCATGCTAATGTAGATTTCTTAACATATTGAATACAGTCACCATAATAGTCTCAGGTAGGAGAACCTCGGGATGCCAGATAAGTTACTGATACTTTATAATTCAGGAACTGCAAAATGTGTAGTTTAATAGCAGCTTACTATTTGTGTATTTGTGACTGAGAGCACACCTGTATTCACACTCTGCACACTATTGCAATAGTCTTTATGCAAAATATGCCATGTGAGGTATCATTTAAAAACTAATACCATACTGATCATCAATATTCTTGTGTAATGTATGTACAAAATGCATATCAAGAGTTATTAACATAAACTGAAGTTATGACTACAATGTGTTTACCAGAAAACTGTAACTGGGGAGTGGATAAACCAGTTCCTAAAAGACAAAGGACAAGCTGGTGCCTCAAGCCAGGTTCCAAAGTTGATTGGCAGACACTGGACAACAGAGGGAGCCAGGAACAGAGCAATCTGCATTTTAGCAAACAACATGAAACCTCTTTCAACAGGACACCCTATCCTCATAGCTGGAATGAACTTGAAACTGGAAGGTGAATAAGGAACTGGTTAAAGAGGAGACTACAAGGAGTCATACTGAAAGGTGAACTGTCAGGCTGGAGTGAGGTTACTAGTGGAATTCCTCAGGGATGGCCTTGGGACCCATCTTAAACATTTTTATTACTGACCTTGGCACAAAAAGTGAGAGTGCGCTAATAAAAATTGCAGATGACGCAAAATTGGGAGATATTGCCAATATGGAGGAAGACCAGAATATTATACAAGAAGATCTGGATGACCTTGAAAACTTTAGTAGAATAGGAGTGAAATTTAATAGTGAAAAGTGCAAGGTCATACATTTAGGAATTAACAACAAGAATTTTTGCTATGATCTGGGAATGTATCACTTGGAAGCAACAGAGGAGGAGAAACACCTGGGTATATTGGTTGATGAAAGGATGACTATGAGCTGCCAATGTGATGTGGCCCTGAAAAAGGCTAATGCAGTTTGAAGATTTATCAAGCAAGGTATTTCCAGTAGAGAAAAGGAAGTGGTAGTACTATTAGGTAAGGCACTGGTGAGACCTTATCTGGAATACTCTGTGCAATTCTGGTCTCCCATATTAAGAGAGATGAATTCAAACTGGAACAGGTGCAGACAAGGGCTACTAAGATGATCCGAGGAATGGAAAACATACCTTGTGAAAGGAAATTCAAAGAGCTTGGCTTGTTTAGCCTAACCAAAAGAAGGCTGAGGAGAGATGTGATTGCTCTCTATAAATACATGAGAGGGATAAATACCGGTGAGGGTGAGGAGTTAAGTGCCAATGTGGACGCATGAATAAATGGATATAAACTGGACATCCACAAGTTTAGGCTTGAAATTAGATGAAGGTTTCCAACCATCAGTGGAATTAAGTTCTGGAATAGCCTCCCAAGGCAAGTAGTGGGGACAAAAATACTAATTGGTTTCAAAGACTGAGCTTTATAATTTTATGGAGGGGATGGTATGATGAGATTGCCTACAATGGCACGTGGCCCATTTGTGATGTAGATATCTCCAATGGCCAGAGATGGGACACTAGGTGGGGAGGGCTTTGAGGTACTACAGTAAGCTCTTTCCTGGGTGTTTGGCTGTTGGGTCTTGGCCATATACTCAGGGTTTAACAGATTACCATATCTGGGGTTGGAAAGGAGTTTTCCCCCAAGTCAGATAGTCAGAGAACCTGAAGATTTTTGCCTTCCTCTGCAGCACGGGGCACAGGTCACTTGCAGGTTTAAATTAATGTAATACTTGATTATCTGTAACTTAAAGTCTTTAAATTATTATTTGAGGACTTCAGTAACTCAGCCAGAGGTTATGGGTCTATTAAAGGAGTGGGTGGGTGAGGTTCTGTGGCTGGCAATGTGCAGGAGGTCAGACTCCATGACCATGATGGTCCCTTCGGCCTTAAAGTCTATGAGTCTAACTTTATCTAGGAGTAGCCCCCATAAAAATGCATTTTGAAGGGTGACTGGACTAGATCAATGAGGGGCAAAAACAACCTACGCTCTCTGTTTCTCTTTTAGCCATTTTGACTTTAATACCTTATACTTGCACTCACTTAAAATCTCCATAGTTAAATAAACTTGTCTAATTTTTTTAAGCTAATCCAGTGTTGTGTTTCAACTGAATTGCTTGGTAACTTCATTTAAAGTAGCAGGATTTGAATATTGATCCCTTACAGGGGCAATGCACCTCTAATATTTCAGTTTCCCAGGAGAAGTCTGGACAGTGCAGAACACACGTTTTGGGGAAGATTCAAGATTGAGCTGGGGGTATTGGGGCTACCCTGCAAGTAGTAACCAAGTCTGGAGGAAGCCAGAGTGTGGCTGGACTGTTGCTGACAGGATGCTGGGCCAGGGCTGTAGCTATATAGACAGACACTCATGTTGTGAGCTTCATGCTTTTAGGATATTTGTGAGTGGCTCAGGTTGGGAGCCACAACGACAAAGTATTGACAACCTCTCACTGATCTGGACTGCATCCCAGAATATGACAGTATCATAGTAAATTACCACCCATATTAAAAGAGAGACTTTCCTTATTGTAGGTAGGAGGTTTCACATTATATTTTGGGCTATGGAAACAGTGATGCCTTCTCAGAGAAGTTGCTAGAGCACAGTCCTATTAAATAGTCCAGGCTCAACCAGCTCAAGGTTATTTCATTTTCTCTTGTGTACAACCATGGAATAGAGGTTGGCACTACAGTTTTGTAGAAGCAGATTTTAGCATTGACAAGCTATTTTGGGTGTCAGAATAGGAGCTGAGGGTAGACAGAACTTTGCTGAATAATTGTGTCCATAACTATTAAAGCAACCTTTTGTGCATTTAATGGTCTATGCCAATTTACTGTAATGTAAAATATTTTGGGTTCATTTTGTCTATTGCTTCCATGACCCTCTCCCCCATTAATGTTTGTATTAAAATTAGGTGATCTTCCCAGATTTTAAGGCCAAGAAGTTTATCATTATCATAAAGGCTGACCTCCTGCATAACACAGGGTATCAGATTACACTCAGCGATTCCTGCATTTATCCCAGTAATGTGACTGGATCAGAAAATAACTTTTAGAAAGAAAGATCCACTGTTAAAAGCTTTCAGAGTTTCTCTCTAGGAGGATGCTGCCACTCTTATTAGGCTGAGTATTGAGAAGACTTCTTCACTGATCTTCAGAGTGCACAGTACTACTATGTGAAATCATCCTGGCTCATGTATGTTGTTTAGAGAATGATGTGTTTTAGGGTATCACAGTAATGAGTCTACCCATAGTAACAGGAAAGTCCAAAAATCAATTATTTTTTGGACTTATCTCCAGTGAATCAGGAAGTGCTGGGAACATTTCATATGGAAGTGGGGAAATAATATTTGAAAGACTTGTTAATATTTATTCTTGTGTTGTATGAATTTAGTTTGGTCTGTTGGCACAACCAGCATACAGATTAACTCAGTATTCATGTTAGCTTTGCAGTTCACCTGTACAGGAATGACAAAAACATATGGGGGTCCCTCCAGGTTAAAAAATATTCTAGTACTATAAGCATAGCCTTTAATTATTTCACATACATCCCTGGTTTGAGCATTTGTTAGTGTGTAAGACTACTGTAGCACATTATATTTTTAATATAGCAGAACACATCTGAAAAAACAAGGATATTTTAATGGGTTATTTAAAAAAGTTTGGTATCCATTATGTCCATGAAAGCTTACATTTACCATTTCAGCAATTTAGGGTATTGAATATACTAGGAAATACTAGACTAAAGATCAAGTGTTTTCCAAATCAGTAAAAGTTAATGCACAGAAACAAACTGTTATTACCTAGAAAATGCTGTGGTAATCATTTAATCAATACAATAAATCAATACAGTACTTTTGAGCAAGAACTGTAGAATCAGTTCAACGACATCATTGAAACTGTGAGAGTGATTCACTTGCTATTGCAGAAATGGCATTAGTGAAGTGTCATTCATAATATAGGTTTAGTTTTTAAGCTTTAAAACATTTTTAATTAAAAATAAATGAGAAGGGACATAGAAGTAAAAATCTGTTGCTTGGGGAAGTAAAAAATAACACATTAAAAATCTTATTCTTTGCCCCTGTTCACATACACATGGACTGACATCCCTTTAATAATTTTACATTCTCTCTGATATTTTCATAGCCATCTTTCACTCTCATGCCTTTTGGCACTCAAAACACCTTGGGCAATAAATAACTAACATTTGTCATCTAGAAAAATGCATTGCACTCAAACACCAGAAGACTAGAGGCCACAACCGCATGAAAGTCACACTCCATTTAACATCTATTACACTGCTCTTACCTCTCTTTTTTCCCTCTACTACTTTCCGCCCCCCCTGAAGCAGGCATGGCAGTAAACAGTTAAGTGTGGTCTGGGGTTTGCATAAAGTTACTTCTGACCTACTCCCATTGCAAATAGCCATGTAGAGCTTATCTAACATTGCATTAAATACACATTTTTAAAAAGTTTACTTTTTAAAGTTTAAAATTTTGTTAATAAAACTTCATCTTAACTATTTCTGCAAAACCATACTATCTCACTTTCCTGACTGGAACATGTTTTGACAGTTAAGAATTGATTGCCCAGGATTGTGCATATAGTTTTACAATAGAATGAAATGTAATCCAGAACTGGTTACATATCCACTGATTATTTTGAACCACACCTGAAATATGTACTCTGCCCTCTAAAGTAAAGGTATATGAAAGTATGCACAAGGCTACCACCGTTTCTTTCAATAAACAAAAATATTACTATTATTAAAAAAGTAAGGTGTCAGTCAATTTCCTATGACATAACCTATAAAGTAGAGAATAGCAAAATGAATGCAGGATATAAATAAACATTATCTTGACCAGTCTCACTGTTTTCAGCTTATTGAAAGTGTATATCCCTAGTATTAGGCACCTTTACAATCATTAAAAAAGATTCCACTAAAAAACACCTACGTGAAAACTGCCCAGAATTATCAGTAAACCATAGTAACACTTGCCCATAACATCACAAATCATTTTTAGAAAAATCTGTGCTCCAAAGGAAATTTCTCTCCACTTTATTTACAAAGAGGTTAAAAATCAAAATATAAAACAGCATAAGCAGCTAGAAGTACCAGTTAAGTTATCAAAGAAAATAACTTTACTCTGGATAGATAACAGGTTCATTTTTGGGTAAAGAATAATGGAAATACTTTTATATAAAACACATGTTCTTTAACTAAACACAAATCATGAGGTAGGAGGCCAATGAAAATTGTATCCATATTTAATCAGAGATTAGAAGAAAACTTTAGAATTTCCCAGAAAAGATTTTAGCAGAGATATAAACAAATCTCAAATTAATCTCTTCTTTGTTCCTAATCTCTTCCCTTGTTATAGATTATGAAAGCTTGATCTCCTATCAGTTATTAAATTTCATCTATATATGTAACAGCTTGTTGGAGAGGGGGGCAGTTTAACCAGCAAAGAAAAGAACACAATACAGGAAAAATTTTAGTGCACTCTGAGTTTGAGATTTGCTCTCTTAGTCCATTGCCAAATAGCCACTACAGCTCTGATGAAAGAGGAATTGACACAAAAACATCAGAGCTGGAGAATGGTACCACAATGAATGGTCCTAGCTCTCAGTTTGATCCACTGAAGCCTCATCATTCTCCTGGGTTACTTCAAGTGCTGCACTCAAAGTATACCAGGTTCATTAACCAGGTGATTGAAAGAATTGTTTTTCACTCACAGGCCTGATGTAAGACAGGCAGCAGCTTTATGTACAGAGTCTACATAATTAACCCCTCTTAGTTATATTTCATCAGATTGGGGTAGGCCTGGTCTGCAATCCCAAAATGAATATGCTGCAATTTAGGAATAAACAAAGTGAGAAGAGGGATAATTCCACCACACCATGTGCCTTGTGGATTCCAGAAATGCCTGCTTTAAATGGGTCTTTCCTTGCATCAGCTTCCAGAAACTGTTTTACATTTAGATCTTTGCTTTTTCTCCCACCCGTTTAACTCTGTAATTTGTGCTCCTCTTGTTTAGTGAATTCCTGTTCTTTAAGGGGGAAAAAAATCTTCTCCCACTCTACCCTGCAGAGTGTCTGAGTAGCCATCTTGGAGTCCTGGTGCAAGAAGCTTCTGCCAGGTACCAGAGGAAGGAATGCTCCCCTCACTGGCCACGAAGAACTAAGGAGCACTGCTCTGTGACTTCTCACTATGTAGCCTCAGGAATAAGGAGGAAAAATGGGCAATGTATCCTTGTTGTGGTCACTGTACTGATTTCCTCTACTCCTCTCTAGGCTTGTCCTGTTCCATCTATCAGCCACTAGCATATAGGGAGCCCACAAAAAAATCTCTCCCCCACCACCATCCAGTGGAACTATGGTAGTGCTGAGATCCAGGCCTCCGACATCTGCAGAAATTGTGAGCACACATTAACACATATATCCCTAGCATAAAGTAAGCTGCTTCTAGTTAAAAAGAGATTTCCTTGAAATTAGTTGCCTGTGTTTAGCTGTAAAGATAAGTACCAGAAATTAAGAAGACAGCCTGACCAAAATAAGTAAAAGGGAAAGGGGAAAAGTCATTTTAGACATTCTTCTTCATTGCCTCTGGAAAGCCTCCACATACATTTACATTATTCTGCTATAATGTTCTCTATCAACATGCACAATACCCATTCCACATACCAGCTCTGCTATGGTGTTACTCTTTTATTTGTACTTTAAAAAAACCTTCCTGTGAGTGATCTGGGGGTCATGAGGGGAATCTCAATACATGGAGATGGGGCACAGGTAATACATGTAATAAATAATTGGTAGGTATGGGGGAGTGGATGATTATGGGGATCCAGTCATTTCACCAGTGGATTAAGGGCACAAGGATTATTGTGGTGGGTGGAAGACTCCCTTCTTGCCAGCCATCACAGAAATTCTGAGTGTATGGCCCAGTTACTCAGGCTGTGTACTGGGGATAGGATTTAGTCCATAGTAAATAAGTAGATTTTAGCAGCAAATTTTGCCTGGCTCTTTGGATATAACTTTTTTAGTTAAAAATGACACTGCTAACAGATACATTCTTTCTTTCATTGAGGTCTTTCTTATAAGAGTCTTCTCAATATTGTACAGTTTCTTTACTGCTATTTTGTTTATTAATATAATCGTTTAAATAAGGTAAAATACAAAGGCTTCAATTTTCAAGAGTGATTAGTGATTATGGGTGTCCAACTTGACACACCATTCAGGGGCACAGTTTTCAGAAGACTGCTCCTGAGCACTTTATGAACCTCTGGCCCTTTAAAAGGAATCTCAGATTGCGCACAGAAAGATTGACACCTAAATTATTGGTCCTTTTGAAAATTTAGACCATAATCTGAAAGCAGCATATAATTTCTGCAGTGGAGCACCTGGTCAAAAAATCTTAAATGGGTAGGACAGTTACAAACTCAGCACCATACTCTTTCTCCTACCACTGGTTTTGAGTGCTGGTTTGACAGCTATCTTTTTGTCCAATGATGGAGGGAGAATTGGCTAAGAGAGTTCAGCCCTCAGCTTGTACTGTAGTTTTGCTCTCTGCTGTTTTGGGGTCTGCAATTTGAAGCACTGTGGTTTTAGAGATTGCTGATTAACCATAAATCTTGAGAATAAGGGATCTCCAGAAATCTGTTGTCAGGAGGAGAAAGGCTCCACTCCTGAGCTGCACTTTGCACTCCTTGGAGACCTGGATCAGTAAGTAATTCCTCTGAAGGGTCAAATAGCAAACTTGATACTATGAAAGTAGTTTCAGGTGTCACTGTCAGAGATCCTTGATATTTTGCAAAGTTAAGAATCACCAGGTCCTAGGCATGAAGAGACAACTGGTGAGAAAGAATCTCCATTTTACAGGGAGGGGGAAATGGAGGTAAAGTGATTACAACTGCCTAGAGGGAGTCAGTGCAGAGGCAGGATTAGAACATAGAGCTCTGTTGCTTCCAGTCATTAAGTCACTGTACTACACCATCTCTCTCCTCAGCCACCTCTTAGTTTTGCAGAGGTTGTTGAATGATTGCATTGCTGCATTGTTTCTTCACGCTGCAGAAGAACACATCATGCATAGACATGGAGGAGCTGTGCAGTCTTAATCATTGCAATGGTCTCTGAAGAAGCTTAGATTCCTCCTCCTACCCCCATTTGTGGACATCTTTGTTATGACACCACAAAAATAATTCAGGGGGGTTGTGTTGTGATCTGGGATTTGTCTCTTTAATATAAACATTGTGCAACTACAGCTTTATGATTCAGCATTTATTTGAAAACAAGGTTATTACAATTTAACACAATGAAATAGAGTGAGCAATTCATACAAATGAGAAGAATTCATATAACACCAAGATGTAAGGGATGGAGATAAGGTATGGTACAAATGCCACAGTTGATGTTTGAAACCAGAGCTACACCAGTTTATACCAGATGATAATTTGGCTCATGATTTTGTTCTTCCTCTCTTACAAGAGGGTATTAAGGAACTAAAGAACTGCGATCAGCCTTAGATGAGAGTGTCATAAAACTGCTTGACACCTCCCCTGTCTGTGTTGCAGCTTCCAGGTTTGAAACTGTAGTGGTGGCAAATGGAATTTTAGATGACATTTAGGATTCAGTTTTGGGTCAGACACTGGCTAAGAAACAGAAAACAAGAAATACAATAGACTGAGCTGAAACTGTCAAATGGAAGGTAGTGGCCATGGGAAGGAATAATTTGAACTAATATGTGTGTTGTGGGTTCCAAATTAACTGTAATGACTCAGAGAAGAGGCTGGAATGTTATCATGGACACTTTATTGGAAACATTTGCTCAACTTGCAGTGGTAATAAAAACATACAACCAAAATATGCCATCTCTCTTTTCCATGGTCTGATCTTTTGTAGCCTCTTTCATAATAGAGTGACAAGAATTGAAAGGCAAGATATATAATACAAAGAAAAGGAAATAATTTTACCTACCACATAATTAGCCTGTGGAACTCATTACTTCAAAGTATCACAGAATCCAAGGGCTTAGTAAGATTCAAACCAATATCAGATAAAAACATTCAAATTTGCATGAGACAGTATAAGGGATATAAACCCACATGGTTCAGGGCACAAGACAACCATTAACTTGAAGGAAAAAATTTCCTGTATGGGCACACTATTCCATAATATGAAATCGAGACATTCGTGACTCTTTATGAAGTATCTAGCCACTAATGGAATAAGGATGTTAGTTTAGAGGGACCATTGGTTGATCCAGTATGACAATTCCTATCTTCCTATGATCTTGATTTCTCACTTATTTTGCATGCTCCTTGACTTCTCAGAGGTGATTTTGGTATTTCAGGAATCCTGTCTTCAAGTGGGTAAAGTTTCTTTCAGTGCCAATGAGAGGTGGAAGGAGCAAAAGTTATTTAGGATATTGCTCCTCAGAAAAAGGGATTGTCTTTAGGTTTACTATAGCGTGCTAAGCACAGTATCAATGTTGAACATAGAATACAAACATCACAGCTGTGAAAAATATTTTCACAATGGGCCTCTGAAGGCAAAAAAAGTCAAAAAGGAGAAACTGTATAACATTTACAATTGTCTACCGACCGTACTTATTATATGGGTTGATAGTTAATGTCTCCATCCCCTTTGTAGCCGTGAATGTTCTGATTATCTAAAACTAATGAGTCAGATCCTCAGTTGTTATAAACTAGAATGGCTCCATTGAGCAGGTTTACATAAGCCAAAGATTTACAACTTCTAATGAGATGTGCTATAGCACTAGAGTAGATTTTTTCCTGTGTTTATTGCAGTCCTGTGTAACCTTGTTATTCTTTATCAGACCTGGTTTAATATAATTTAAGTAACTTATTGAATTTCCCATTTAAAAAAAAGATTTGTCAAAAGTAGTTTTATAATTTCCCTACCTCTATAACATGGGAGAATAATTTGACCAGTCCCAATTACAGTAGCAACATCATGGATACATTGAACCATCTGGAGGTTTCTCATTATTTTTATCAGGCAGAGGCCTTTCCAGTCTCCTCTGAAATTGTTGAATGGATTTTGCTATCTCCTGATCCCAAAATACGAGATTTTCAGTATTATTAGAACTGGAATCCCCCATAACTTCTAATTATTGGCTCCACTCTACTTAGCAATTGTGCTCCATTGGGTGGGAAGTGGGGGGGGCAGCATGGGTGAAAGACCTTGCTCTCTCTAGTTTCAATTATATTTTCCCCAAGGGCAAAGTCAGGTCACTCAACTATGGATGTATTTTCTGTTCACAGAATGCATCGTAGGTCTTTCCATCACATAGAATGTTCATGCTTGAAAAAAATGAGCACTTCTTAAAGTCCCAGTTTGTTCAGTGGGCATCAATAAATCCCTCAGAAGGATTTCTTCCATGGAACCAGTTATGCCCCATTGACTTCAATGGAGCAGGACTCTGTTCCAAACACTGTATTTGACTTCAACATAGAGAGCCCAAAGGGAACCAATATTTCATCTTTCTATTAATCTTTTCTATCCTTTGATATTTCTATTCCCTATTACACCTAGACTTCCTGCTACTGACTACTCAAGCCCTTCACTTCTGCCTCACTTTTGAAAGGGAACTAAATTAGGTGGCATTTTACTCTCATGCCTTTAAATATTTTAATTCCATCTAAAATTAAATACCCCATCCCTGATTTTATATATATCAGGATGCGGTCTTTAATTTTGTATGTATGTTATATATAAAAAACATATATATGTGTGTGTATATATATATATATATATATATATAAAACATGCATACAGAGAAATAGTAAGGGACTGATGTGCCCTTAACACTATGTGATGGTTGTGTACCAGTATTCCGAATATGGGAAATCCTAGTGCAAAAGAGTCCATGAGGCTGCTCACCAAGATGGAAGGTCAAGCAAATGATCTCCCTGCTTCCTCTCACTCTAAGCAACCCTACATGCCTTCTGATCAAATCACTAATTCCTTCCCACTGTCACCCAGCCTGAATATGGTAACTTCATGTATTATGAGTTGAGCTGGAGGAAGGTTGCTGAGAAAACTATGTCCTCCTTCCCTCTACCACCCATCCTTTGGTCAGTGTGGAGGTTGAATTTCTTGGTGCCTATGTAATCTGTTTTCAGATGACACATCCTTTTAGGAACTATCAAGTGAGTTATCCCACCATGAACAATATAGCCCATTCAGTCTCTCTGGTTATCAGCGGTGGAGAAGCCTGTCACCCTTGTGAAGATGGGTGGCCATTCATATGCTCGGTATCTTCTCAATCCACCAGTGTTTGCCCCTGGGTGGATTAAAGGTATGACATGGGTCCTACATACAGAACTGTCACTCAGGACATCTATCATAATGCATATGTAAAAGAAAGGTGAATTATGGTTGCATGGGCAACCCTAATTCTGGCTTTTTGAGTACTTGACTTTGCTACCTTAAATTTTAATACATTATTTCTATCTATATCACAAATCAAGGGTAGATTACTAACCTGAACAGAGTATATATTTTGTATACCTCAGTATCCCAGAGAGTGCTTTTCAGGTAAACTAAAAAAAAAAAAATTCAAGTACAATTTGAATTTGGATTTGAACTTCAAACTCCCTCCAACAGTTTGCTATTTGTTCTAAGACTATCAAAGTAGTCCTCAAAAAGAATACACCATTCCAGGCTACTTCTGGCTGTTGTTCATGGATCTGTACTATTATTAGGCTTGGAAAAATTGTATTTTTATCAGTAAATGTTGGTAATTGTCATTTTCACCACACATTAAACAACAGAAATATTTCCATCAATAATAAAAGTTTGCCTATCTTTAAAGAAAGAAAAATGATGCTTGGAAACTTAGAGTGATTTCAGGAAATTTATTTTGTATATTTTGACATGTCATATTGACAATTTGTGTTTTAGTGGTTATAAAGCTTCAGCTTGTTGAATCTCAGCATCTGCTATCACTAAATTATGAAGAGGTCAGAATATCATTTCCTGAAGCTGAAAATTTATGTTGATAAAAATGGGAAAAAAATGCTTCAAAACAAACATTGATATTTGTCAACATTATAAAGAAAAAGATCAAATTCTATGAAGCCTATCATAAATATTACTTAGATTCTTGAGACAGCTTAGTCTAGAGCCCACCCATCAAATGTGTTAAGATACAGATTGATTTTGTGAAAGCATAGAAAGACAGCCTCTCTACAAAGCAAACTGTAGATTTATGTAATCATCCTAGCACTTTCTAAATCATCACATGCTAATTTAAGTGTACTCTCCCCTTGTAATTCTTAGCATCTGTACTCCCAACTTTTTGTACATTATCAACATTCAATTATAAGTCTCATGGTTAGTATTTATGTCTTCACTCTGTAGTTCACGTCTGGAGAACTCATTGGTTGAGTATTGTCCTTTACAAGCAGACTGTAATCTTATTTCTCACAATGGCCCAAACTTTACCCCCCAGTTACACCCATTTTCATTGGTTAGAGTATAAATGAAGCAAAAATGTTTAAGCAACCAACTATAACATCCAATTCTCTTAGAGTATCCCAGGTGTATAGAGACGGACATTCATTGCTATGAGGTTTCTTCAATGTTCCTTAAGTTCATTATAAAAATTATCCTTAATATCAGAGAACATATCAACATATGGATGAAATAGTTGCTTTAAATCTGAGACACTGATACCTTGGAAACCTAATCAATAAGTTCTAAAAAGATATATACATAAAAGGAAAAAATCAGGCAACAGTGCTTTATTTGAAAGTTATATATTCATCCATCTTACTTATCCTTATGGAAGGTTCATGCAAGGTTATCAACTCTGCCCTCTTTACATAGAGGAGGACTATCTTGATGTTTAGCTCTGTTTTGTTTGATTAAATTAAACAAATAAAACCAAAATTCAAAACATCAAAGAAAATTGTTACAGAGGAATTAGGGGCCTATATTTTATTCTCTTTATAAAAATATAAATATAAATATTCTCTTTATTTTTTCTGAGTTTAAGAAACATCTTTTTTTACCAAAGAAATAGTAAGTATTAGCAATAAATCCAACAACAAAGGCTTAGGAGCAGCCGTGCTGGAACTAGGATAATTTAAGCTCAAGACTTCCTCTGTGTTGAATAAACATCTATTGTATAAAGAAAAGGAGTACTTGTGGCACCTTAGAGACTAACCAATTTATTTGAGCATGAGCTTTCGTGAGCTACAGCTCACTTCATCGGATGCATACCGTGGAAACTGCAGCAGACTTTATATACACACAGAGAATATGAAACAATACCTCCTCCCACCCCACTGTCCTGCTGGTAATAGCTTATCTAAAGTGATCATCAGGTTGGGCCATTTCCAGCACAAATCCAGGTTTTCTCACCCTCCACCCCCCAACACAAAGTGAGCTGTAGCTCACGAAAGCTCATGCTCAAATAAATTGGTTAGTCTCTATGGTGCCACAAGTACTCCTTTTCTTTTTGCAAATACAGACTAACACGGCTGTTACTCTGAAACCATCTATTGTATGTGCTACACCGTGTGGCCAGAACTCCATGTCAGTTCAGCAAAATGTTTTGAACAAGGCAGCTCATTCTTTCAGTCCAGTTATTTGAATCAAGTCACCACAGAGACATCAGCACTCATGCTTTGTAGAGATCCTGAAGACTACGTAAAATTCATTAAGGAAATTTAAAATATACAGTTCATGCCTGATTGCCTGTTCCATGCTAGTAAAAGGCAATAAATCAAAAATTCTTTATTCCTTGTAAATACAACTTCAGAGCCTCTCTAACCCTTGTAAGAAAGTAGCAAATAAGTATTCTCACTTCTGGAATATAGAGTTTACCTTAAAAATGAACACCATTTTAACTTGTCAAACTAGTCCACTTTATTGAAAATAAATTTTACTGAGAAAGTTCTCATTCAAATAAATGTCTATTTGTGAAACCAGTTTCCAAAGATCAGAGTTTTTTGTTGCAAAGTTCAAAGACATTCAAAATCAATTACCTTATAATCTCAGATCACCTGGAAGCCAACAGTCAAAATTTCCATATTAAAATTCTCAACATATTGCCCTCTACATATAAAGGAACAGGTTTACATACAGGAATGTACTGTACTCTGCCTAAGAAACTGTTAAGAACCACACCTGATTGAGTTTATAAACTCTGCTTATTATAAGTTCTGCATCTGTAGAGCTAAACAGAATGAGCGTAAAGTTTTTAACTTGAATGTATAAACTCAACAAAAGCTTGTAACACGTAGAGGTTAAAAGTTCTACAAGTGCAATTCTTATAAACTCCCCACTTTGAGTTTGTCTCACATATCCTGACAAAATTCTCTTTGAAATTTTGGCTTACATTTTTCCACTTACTACACAGGGTTCATATTACATGAAAGTACTTTAAAAATGAAAGCAGTTTATTTCTACTAAATTCTAGTCTTATTACATCCACCAATTATTTTGCAAATTCCTATGAATCAGCATTCAGACGCTTTGTTACGTGTGTAATTCTCACATGGACCATTTTTGAAGGCAATAAATTCTGAAGGGTATGTAACAGTACTAAATTGCCGGGACTGCCAAAATATTGATATAGAGTTCTCTCAATATATTTAATATCAATCTTTTAACTGACCACCAAATAAGAATGTACTTTTATGGAACCAGATGATTTCCTTAATAATAAAAATAACCAGCCAACTGCAGCAGCAACAACATTGTCATCTGCAGAAAATATAACAGCTCCAAATTATTAAGTATTCTGGGACAGATTCATATTGTTTGAACTGCTGAATCTGTTGCCATATTCTCAACTTTCTATATATATATTTTTTTAAAGAATTTGCCCTATGATATCAAAAGTCTCCTCTTTCACCAATGTGTACAATTGAATTGACTACTAATATAAACAGAAAGAAGGAGCTAAATAGACCTTTACTACTTTCCTTTAATGAATATCTCCTAATTGAACAAATGCTGGAGGCTCAGATTTACTCCTGTGTTGAGATCCATTTGCACAGTCAGTGGGTGGAGTGATGGAGCAGTCATTGCTCCCCTCATTCTTCGTTCTACACAATTCCAGCCCTGCCATAGGTTAGAACACACTACTGGGGACCAGAAGCAAGGGTGGCATAGGAGCCAGCTATTCCAGCTTCGTGCCAGCTGACAGCTACCCTTGCCAGGGAATTTCCAGCCAGCTAGATACATTTACTAGTCACCCATCAATAGATTGCAAGAGAAAATCTGGCCTTGAATGTTTTGAGAATATTCACCTTAATAAGACAAAAATCTTATGGTTCTAAATTACTAGAGAGATTTCTAGAATTTAGGCTTGGACCTACACACTGTAAAGTTTGTACTGGGGAGTGTGACGGGTTATTCGACTCACCACTAGGATGGTGCCTCCTCCTGGTCACTCTGGGGAATAGCTCATGAGGTCAGTGCCCCTTCCTGTGGTTGCACATCATCTCTCCCTCTGCACCACAGCCCCTTTCTCGCTCCGTGGGCTGCTGCTGCTTCTTCGTGACTCAGGCCTCTGGCTAGGTCACTATTGTGGTTTCCCCTTCCAAGGCTGTGTGTGTGTGTGTGTGTGTGTGTGTGGTGGGGGGGGGGTGTCTCTTCGCCAAAACAGGCTTAGGCAGTCTTCTTATGCATTGCACCACCAGTGCCATTTGCCCCATGCTGGGTTGGGGAACTTAGACCCTCCTTTACTCCAGGTTCCAGCCCAGGCATCCTACAACATGCAGCCAAGATCTGCTCAATCCCCAACCTTGCTGCTTACTCCCTGAGCTGCTTTCTACTCCAGTACTCCCCCACCCTCTTTGGGGCTTGCCAGCCTCTGTACTCCCTCATTCCCGGGAGCAACCAGGGGCTACTTGTTTCTATAGGCCCCAAACACACCTCCCTTCTCCCACAGAGTGACTGCAAGCTCCCTCCCTGCAGCCCTGCAGTTGCCATATCCTGTCTTTATAAATGCCAGCCCAACTCATCCCTCCTCAGCTGGGCTCCCTCACTCAGTCCAGGAATTACTTAGCCACCTGATTCTTCTTAGCTCTGGCCCACTGGGTTAATTACCTCCATTTTTAGTTTTCATTAACCCTTTCAGGGCAAGTGGGGGGTGAACACCCCATCGCTGGGACAAAGATTGCTATTCAATCTGGATCCAGTCTAACTCCATTATTATTTATTTTACCACAGCACATTCTCTACAAATGGGTCAAACAAAACACCATGTGTAAACCTGCATTGAAACCACCTTTAGCTCTGAGTAACTCAAAAGAGAATTTTGAGACTCAGGCTCATTTCTAAAAAATGTAGCTTCTTTCAAATGTCCCATTTCTTATTTCCTGCAGACAACTGAAGAGCTATATATATATCTTCCATAAGTCTTTATCTCATTCTTCCACAGTCAAGGAGAACACTACACACATTGCATTACTGCAGTTGTGAGGGTCTTATCAAATTTATTTTGGATTAGTTTCCAAATGATATAAAGTTACTTGATAGGTTACCTGGACTTCAAGAAATCCAGTGACAGTAGATAAGTGACTCTAGATACCATAAAGGGATATCAGTAGTACTAAACCGCTACAAAATTATATTGAATAATTGGAGATAGTTAACCAAATCAAATATCATACTCCAAAGTATAGAAAAAGAAATTGGTGTAGATTTATATGTGTATCTGTGAAAAATACAAGACTAACAGCCCTGGAGAATGAAGTGCTCTATTATTCCACAAGATACACTTGTGTAACAGTAGTGCAAGCTGCTTTGTGGTATCCTTTTACTGTCTCCTTTCCTTGGCTTGTCTGATGAGATATATCTCAAGGATGCTAGGTAGGTGCCAACAACGATGACTGTTTTGGAAGTAAGAACACGTCTGATGTCAAGCTGTTAACTAAGACCTGCAGAGACCACCAACTCACTGTATTTCACATAGATCACCAAAGTATTACCAGGTTGTAGTAAAAGCACTACTAACAAGGCAGCAAGCTACACGTGAAAAACTCCTCATCTAACTAACTGCCATTTTCTTCTACCACCCAGTCAC
The DNA here is from genome assembly GCF_965140295.1 of Lepidochelys olivacea. NCBI lineage: Eukaryota > Metazoa > Chordata > Testudines > Cheloniidae > Lepidochelys > Lepidochelys olivacea. The sequence goes on along the minus strand of NC_140418.1, from coordinate 67,837,683 downwards.
CTGTCATGCACTTCTCTTATTCCAAAGGTAATCTTTTTATATTCAACAAGAAACATTCAACAAGTATCCTGTGTCTAGCAAATATTTCCTGCTGTACTGCAGTTCCACAACCAGGCATTAATTGTGAGAAAAATAGACAGAACTTAATAATATTCAAAGATATTGGCATTGTACCTCCATCTTGCAGTTACAGGAAACTGTACTACAATAAACTAGTCAAAGATGTTTTTCATATTCTGTCTAATGTAGGTACACGTTTTCTTTCCAAGTTTGTAGAAAAAACAAGACAGAATAGATTTCCAAGGCCATAGGGCAAAATCATGGCTCCATTGAGATCAATGGCAAAAAACTCATTAACTCATAGGGAACCAGGATTTCTCCTCAGTTTCAAGAGGCTGCATAATTGTATGGGAGGGTTGACCTCTGCAGCACTCCCTTGTGGCCCACCTTGGCAGTATTCATGCTGCTCAGTTCCCCTCATCCCAGGGGAACTGTCCTAGGCAATAGTCGCCCATTTCACTACCCAGCAACGTGCTGATAACAAACTTAGCTCTTGTCTACACACTGTGGCAATGCTCTCTATGGGTGGGGGGGGCGTGGGGGGGCAGACGGCGTGATTTCTAAAGCAAACTTACGTGTTGCACATTAATTGGTCTGTGTAGGACCTGCTGGTGTGCACTAATGGTTCCCTACTGTGCTTTATTGGAGTGTTTCATTAAGGTGCACTAGGGAATCTTCTGTATAGACCCTGCTGGTGCACATTGACCAATTAGTTAGTGTGCTTCAGAAAACACACCTCTGTAGTGTGCATTACTCCACTGTTTAGACAAGTCCTTGGAAAACACTTCCAAGTGCAACAAACAAAAGGGCATTCTCCCTCTCCTGGGCTCAGCTTTCAGTTATTTCCTGCGCTCTTACAGGCAATGACTCTCAGGGCTTTCCTCCTTTGGGAGTCTTTCCCCCCAAGTTGGTTCTCAACAGGCTTTATCCTTATTCGGAGGCTACCTCCAGGCCACCCACCTGGAGTCTGGCTCTCTCCAGGGCCTGCCACAGGAGCCTCCATCTCTCTTTTCACTCTTTCCCTTTGGGACTAGTTACAGGGGCTGATAAACTGGCATCTGATCTGCAACCTTCCTCTATCCTCTTCCCAGCCATCTGCCTGGGAATTACCCTTCTCCAGGACCAACCAGTGGAGCTAACCATCCTTCCACAGTTCCCTTTCCCAGATGAGCTTTCTCAGTCCTGGGTAGGTATCCCATTACCCTCCAAATGGGGTCTAATAATTAGAATCTCCATCTAATCCCTAGCCACTCAGGACCAATGGGGGTGGAAGGGTAAGTAACTGATCTGTCACAGGCCATGCTGTGCCCAATTCTTCTTAAAGGTCCAGCCAACCTCTGACAACTTTTTAAACAGATGAGCGTGGTTATGAGTGGACACGGTCTTTAGGTTTTTGCCTGAGGAAGTCCACTGGCCAAAATCATGCATGTCTCCAGAGCAGGAACCAGGAGCTGTTGCAATAGTGGTGTATTCCCGGAACTGATGGCTTATACAGCACAATCAGGTGTTTTATCAACAGATCTACTGCATACTGCTGGCATCATTAGCAGAATATTCAAAATCCATATGTTCAAGGTATCCACTGTGACGTTCCCCTCTGGTGTTGTGTGGACCGGTGATCTGCTAGGTCACTCCAATCCTTGACTCTGGGAGCCAGCCTTGCCCTGCTCTGCTGTGAGAACCCCCACTCCTGGGCTGTTCACACACAGCCTCTGGCATGTAAGCTGCTCCCAGCCACTTGCAAGCAAATGACACTAGCCAATATCTCTGGTCCCATACACAACCCTAGGAACCTCCGTCTTGAAGTGTCTAGTTATGCTTGCCTGGACACTGCAAGCTTATATGAGTTTGTCAATTTAACAACAAAATTGATATGTACCACCCTTTTTATCCCAAGGAGAGCCTTTGACACACTTCAAACAAAACACACTGCTTCAGGTAGAATAAACAAATACATTTATTAACTATAAAGATTTTAAGTGAGTGAGTATAAGTCAAAGCATAACAAGTGAGATTTGGTCAAATGAAATAAAAGCAAAATGCATTCTAAGCTGATCTTAACACTTTCAATGCCCGTACAAACTTAGATGTGTCTCACTACAGGGTGGCTGGTTGCCCTTCAGCCAGGCTCTCCCCTTTGATCAGTGCTTCAGTCGTTTGGTGGTGATGTCTGAAGATGGAGGTGGAAGAGAGAAAGAGCATGGCAAATATCTCTCCCTTTTATCCCATCCTGTCTTCCCTCTTGGCTTTGCTCCCCCGCCCCCCTTCAGAGTCAGGTGAGCATTACCTCATTGCAGTTCCAAACTGACCAAAGGAAGCGGGGGCGGGGGGAGAGGTTGCATTGGATACCACATAATCATTTTACAAGGATGAACATGGGGGTGCTGGGTGTTCCCCCGAGGTACAGAGCATCAAACCCACATTTTTGCAGGTAATAGGCCAGTGTTTATAATTAAAGTAGAAGGAAAAATCTTTAAAAAAATAAAGAGCATCTAATATGGTAGAATAGCTTTCATATAAGAGACTTAGATAAAAACTTTTTTAGACTGAACAATACTTCTGTTTAGCTACTTTTGAAGCTTGAATTGAAGGCTTGATTTAACCAAAGCCATAATAAAACTCTAGCTACTGTGTTCCAGACAGGCAAACAATCTGTACCTGTATCTGAAAATGGGATTAAAACAACAGTTTTATAATCCATAATCAAATCTCCCCATTATTCAATCAGGTTGTCAAGTATTCACATAAAACAAAAACAAAAAGATCAGTGTAATGATGGCCATTAAAGGCAATACAATTATGGGAGCTTTATTGATAGAATATACAATTTCAAAGGGATGAAGTATCTTTCCATTTGTGTGTGCTTCCATTTGGGGCATTATTTTTGAAGATAAATATTGATTCAAAAGCAAAATAAAAGATTAAACTGAATGGTGCTAAAAAGTTTCTGTTAGTGTCAGTTCCTTGCATGGTATAAATTCATTGAAGTCAGTGGAGCTCTAGTGGTCCATACCAGTTAAGGATCTAGTCCAAAATCCTTAGAAGTACAACTTTCACATTCTTTTGTTTGAACAGTAAATCTATAGCTTTTTATATTGTCTAACATATTCCCTTACCAGCATCAACTCTTTTATCACTGTAAGCTGGAAAAGCCTTATTTAACCTCCACTGAAGAGTAAATGGCAACAAATCCTCAAACCCTAATCCCATCAGCATCAGTTGCATCTTGATGTTAGAATTAGGTCTCTAAAACACAGCAAAATAATAATAAACCACTATGTCTTATTTAATAAATCTGTGTTTAAAGTCAGAGGCAACACACTTCTCTCTCATGCCTACAATATTAGTGTTCAAATAATGGGTTAAACATACACATTTGTTAATGGGTTAAGCTTGCAGAGTAATACTTTTCTTGATGATAGAAGATAGAAGCAGAAATGCCTCCTTTGGATTTTGTTTAAGAGGTTTGTCTTGGAGATTACATGACTGAATCAATCAATACACAGAATAATTTATATCAGTAATATTTAGTAGAATATTGCAGTTGTTTATGCTTTTTCTGCGTGTTAAAATGGATATTATAACACTTTTCATGTAAAAACTGAATAGTTACTAAATATAAACTGAAACTTTCATATCAGGAGTCTGATATAAGGAAAACATTTATGAAATGCATTGAGAAGACAACTTGTCGCCTCAAAAACAATAGATTAAAGTAAACCACTTCACTGGCCTGATTCTGAACAGGTGACAATTGGCACTGCTCTTCTGAGTTCAATGGAGTTATACCATTTTATACCAACCAAAAATCTGGCCCCAAATCTTTTAGGCATTAGTTCTAGTCTATTAAGGCTTTGAACCTCCATATCTGTAAATTTGAAATGGAAAGATTCTTCTACACTAGTCCTATAGAAGGAAAAATATAAAATGTTTTTGATAAGACTAACTGCACTTTATTCAGACATCAATTTGATATAATTTTAATCTATGTATTTTAGGGTTTTACTTTGCCACCTGTCACCTATATATCTGAACACTTTCCACATTAAATTAAAGCAATAGCAAAGTGGCTAGTGGACTACATGGAGTCTCCAGTACTTCTCCATTTGTGGGATCAAGACTCTGCTCAGGACAGGGATTGTGTTTGTCTGTGTGTTTGTTTGTAGTAGGGGGTTGGGAATAAAAGGGCAGATATCTGTGTGGTGAGTTACTTTACTGAACCTTTTCAAAAAAGTGTGGTTCACAAACTGTTGTGCCAATGTTTTGGGACTGCATGCAGACACAGAGTTGTTATTAAAAAGAGAGTCTATCTGTGGAATGCAAAGTTGTGCAAGTGTGAAGGAAAAACTAAAAAAAAAAATACAAGGCAATTGTGTGTGTAAGTTTGGCAGGAATTACTGTCTCCAATTTATCAGTTCACTTGGAAAGACAGTTAGCACATTTGAACTGCTTTGTCTACTGGAATTGGAATACTGGAGAAGGAGGCAGGCAACTGGAGATAGTAATGCCCAGAGCTTTAAAAAAAGCCCACCAGTGGAAGTTGGTAACTAAATACCTTTGGAGATCTGGATCTAGATCTGAATCTGTACTGCACCTTCTGCAGGCACAACACAGAAGATGCAGGTGAGAAGAAGGGGACAAAGGTGATTTTACACCACCTTTATGCTTTCTGGATTCTCTCCTACTTTGGGACTCAAAATGATTCCTGACTGCGCTAAGTAATGGCAGTCCATGTCAAGCTGCTTATGTGCTGCAGCCCAGTCCAGAGTTTTGATAGTGCCATGAACTACTGGTCCACCCCTGACCAAGACTTCCAGTTATGGCTGCCTAATGCTGTCCCTGCACCAGAGTAATACTTCCCTGGACAGCTGTGGTCATTACATGTTCAGAGTGATGTACAGGATCTGCAGCTGGGAAGAGAATCTATCGCACAAGTTGGAAGTCTGAGAATAGAATGAAGGAAAAAGATTGGATTAAAAGGCAGGAGGAAAAATACAAAGGAAAATCATAGCAAAAGCAGGGGAAGTAGAGTGGATTAAATTGTAAGTCTTGTGAGACCCACAAACTGAGTGATGTAATATTTTTTATAGAAGTAATTTCAGTTGGTGAAAGACAAGCTCAACAGAGCACTTCTCCACTTCTGAAGAAGAGTTCTGTGGAGCTTGAAAACATGCCTCTTTTTCATAGAAGATGGGCCAGTAACAGATATTACCTCATCACCTTGTCTCTCTCATATCCTGGGACCAACACAGCTACAACAACCCTGTAAATAATGTCATTTTTCTATTTGTGAACAGACTGGCTTTCATTAATCTTATTTGCTATTCATAATTTGGCAAACAGTTCACATGAACTTCAAATCATAGGTTGTTCACAAACGTGGCATGCTGATTATTTGCTGTTCATGGTGTGTGATTTGTACCCTGAGTCATATGGTATTGGTTTAACTCCCTGACGGGATCACTGAAATGTTTTAAAGAGGAGAATAAGAAATATAAATTAAAAAAAAACCATCCTTGCTATCAAATGATTACCTTGTTCACATGTGAGAATCCAATTGTATATATATATATAAAAGGTCATTCCCCAAATATTTGTACAAACAAAAACCCACTTGTATGACTACTTAAGCACAAGGAGTAACAAAGGGCATGCATAACTAAATCAAACAGCTGTTCAGAATTCACATACATTGTTTACAAACACAGGTTTCCAGTTTTCAACAAGCAGAAGGAGAACCTCATTCTAGCCTCTTCCATCTCCTTGGTTTCCTTCTGTTTAAAAATCATAAAACCAAAAGGTTGCTGCTATAGTTATAGTACCGGTGATAGGTTGGATCACAGAAACCCCCTGGGAGCTGCCACCTGATGTGCCAAGACTCTTTCTGCTCCTGCTTTCCTGCCCTGGCAGCTTAGGACTTCAGTGTCCTGCCTGGTTTGAGCCAGACCCGCTAGCCTGCTGCTAACCCAGACCCAGGTCTGAACCATGTCCCCTAATAGCTTTAGGCTTAACTGAAAGCATCTTACAGGGGTATTCCTGTCTTTGACACTTAGATGCCCAACTCCCAATGGGGTCCAAACCCTGAATAAATCTGTTTTACCCTGTATAAAGCTTATACAGGGTAAACTCATAAATTGTTCACCCTCTATAACACTGATAGAGAGAGATGCACAGCTGTCCCCCCGCCCAAGTATTAATACATACACTGGGTTAATTAATAAGTAAAAAGTGATTTTATTAAATACAGAAAGTAGGATTTAAGTGGTTCCAAGTAGTAACAGATAGAACAAAGTGAATTACCAAGCAAAATAAAATAAAACCCGCAAGTCTATGTCTAATCAAACTAAATACAAAGGAAAGGGAAGAAATACAGATAAAAACCTCACCAGTCCTAGTAAACTCTCTTTTACAGACTAGCCTCCTTCTAGTCTGGGTCCAGCAAGGACACACACCCTGTGTAGTTACTGTCCTGTGTTCCAGTTTCTTTCAGATATCCTTGGGGGTGGAGAGGCTCTCTCTTTAGCCATCTGAAAACCAAATGGAGGGGTCTCCCATGGGCTTAAATAGACTTTCTCTTGTGGGTGGAGACCCCCTCCTCTCTCCTATGCAAAGTCCAGCTCCAAGATGGAGTTCTAGAGTCACCTGGGCAAGTCACATGTCCATGCATGACTCACAGTTTTTACAGGCAGAGGCCATTGCCCACATGGTATCTTGAATGTCTCCAGGAAGACTTCTTATGTGGACTGGAGCATTCCAAGATGCATTGTTCCTTAAGAGCTTTTTGATTGGGCACTTAACTTTGTGAATTCCTTTCTCCAGGAACTGACCAAATGCTCTACCTAAGGTTATTTAGAAATCAAGCCAGTACATGGCCAGTATTCATAACTTCGAATACAAAAATGATACTTGCATACAAATAGGATTAATAGATTCAGTAAAACATAACCTTTACATAGATATGTTACATGGCATATGTAGCATAGAACATATTCCAGTTATGTCATATATATTCATAAGCATATTTCCATAAAGCCTTATGGGGGGCACCGTCACAGTACCCATAGGAGCAACTAAAGTTGAAAGATGGACAAATATGTACTAAGTGCATCTGCAGATATTTTACAGGTTTGAGGCAAGTGTCCCTTGTGCGAAGCTCTATCAGCATAGAAGGAACTTAAAGCTGCCATGATAGAGTAATTGAGGATTCTCCCACCATGGGAGAATCTAAAGGGAACAAAAAGTTGGATTTAGGCCGCCACATCCCAATTGCTCTTCCTCTCCCTCCCCACAGGTGTGCCAAAGGAGTTCTATTTCTAAGATATGACGGTGCCGACACAAGCTAAAGCAGACTTGGGACTGCTTTATCTTGTACTTGGGGCAAACATGGCCTCCAGCTGCCACTGGGACCGTGGGAGCAATAAGGTGGTGAGCAATCACTTTTGCACTTCGACCCTTGGATCCTGTGCACAACACAAGTTGGACAGACCTGAGGATCAGGGCCTTTTTTATCTTCTCCTTTTCTCTCACTAATGCTGACAGGGATAGTAGCAAGTCTGCCTATTTTCTAAATAATATTCACATTCCAGCATTCCACTTTTAGCAATATCTGTGCTGCGTCTTTCACTACTTCTATACAGTTGTGGTGCAAAAAGCACATCGATCACCCACTAAGGTCCTTCATAACTTCTGCCTACTTAGGAGACCTATCATCAATCAGAATTCATGAGTCAGAATGAGGGGCTCCGTGCCTGCTGATTTATACTAGTCTTTTTAGTGCCACAGACTAGGTAAGCCTGGATATAGAAAGCCAAGAGATAATGCTAAAATGAGCCATAGTCCAGTGAAGAATGGAAAGACACTGAGGCAAGTATTAAGTAACTTGAGTGATGCCAAGTCACTGATGTCTCCAGGAGGGCTGTTGTTTATTTCATAAAAACCTTTTTTTTCATTTTAGGCACGAGTTGTACAGACGCCCTAGGCAGAAGAAAAGGAATGACTTTGGACACCAAACATTTCTGAGGTTTTGAGTTTAAAAAAGATTGGAAGTTATTTGATTTTTTTCCAATTGTTCATACAAAGCCACATAATTGTCAACATTAGGGATGCAAAACTAGTTTGCATTTATTACAAACGAAAATGAAACCAAATCCAAAATTCAAATCAAATACAATATTCTGAGTTTCAAAAAAAGCAGGGTTTTTTTTCCTTTTGATTATCTTTAGCATTTTTGTGCGTCTCTGCACTTCCAGGTTTTGACTAGGAATGAAGTAGAAACAAGGAAATACTATAATAAAACTAATAAACTATTTGCAACTCATCTCAAACTAGACTCAGCTATGAAATGCTCAGTACTACCTTACATCATGAGATTTTAAACTTCTAATTCCAGACTGTAGCAACTTGACCATGTTAAGATAAAAAGCCTCTTGAGACTTTACAGGTTCTCTTATCATGAATCATAAAATGCATATAAAGTTACTTAGGGTCAAATATTAAAAAGTGATTTGCAAATGTTTTAATGAACAGTTTAGTGTACTATTACTTATTATTCACAAGAATTTGGACAACTTCTGGGTATTTGTAAAAGTGATAATGAATTCCAGAAGTTTCATGACACATAGTATAAATTAATATTTGTTAAGACAATTCCAGAAGTGTATTGTTTACTATTCATCATTTGCTATTTTCTATCCAGGCAGGAACCAAAGGCACTGGTATAGGACAGTCACAGAGTGCTAGGTTTGAAACCCTGAGTCAGCACTCTGTTCACAGCAGCTCCAATCACACATAGCAGATTGGAGCAGACGAGGCAGACCTGTGCCTAATTTGTGGGTGGGGCAGAACAGAAAGGCTAATTAAGCCATTAGTCAGAGCCCACAAATAGGCACAGGAAGTGAAAAGGGGGAAAGTAGGGAGTGTGAGTGCTTGTAAAGATGCTAGGTATGTTGTGAAGGTGGTGGGACACAATCATAAGTAAACTGCACAGGATGATGAACCAGCACAAGGATCTCTGCGTGGTTTGTAAACCAAGACTGAAACAGGACCGAGGAGGCCCTGTTATAAGGACATAAATGGCTAATCATGCATTAAGATTAGTAAAAGTGAACAGTTTCCAGACAACACATTGAATACATTTTCAGCCAAAGTATTCAGCAAACATTTTAGTGAGTTAAAAAAATGGGGGTGTGCGTGAACTCACAAAAAAAAAATTGAAATTTGTTTTGATAGAAGTCTTCCAAACAGCTATAACATCAAATACTTCCATAGAAATGAAGATTGGTTCATAAATAAAACTGGCCAGGAAATGGTTTTTTTCCTGAGAAAGAAATTCAATGGGAAAAATAATTTGTCAATGTCTCCTTAAAAATTTGAGGATTTTTATTGAAAACCACAAATGTTTATCACTCCGAAGTTTTCAGTTTCAGTGAAAACTCAAGAATATTTTCCTGCAAAAAAGTTCTGTTTTGATGAAATAGACAGTTTTCATAAAACACCACACTTTTTGAACAAAATTTGACTGGATCTATTCATGAAACCATGTGGCCAAAAAAGGGATAAATCTTCAGTGAATACTATAGACAAATAATTTGAGTAGTCCTGCTAGAATTGGAAATTATATATAATCTATATCACCTGAATTTCAATCAGAAATACAAGTGGGCAGAGAAGGGTAATATGGGGAAAATGGATAGAGGACAGATATTACCATTTGCAAAAACTGGTACTTCTGGATAACCAGTTCACTAAAAGTCTGATCCAAGCCCACTATAGTTAATAGAAAGATTCCCTTTGATTTAAATGGGTTTTGGATCAGAGCCTAAGATACCTGAAATCAAATGGTTTCTTGCCACTTTTTACTATTTGTACCTTAAAGAACGGAATGGGTCCAGAATTCGTTCTAAGTAAAATAAACCTGAGTTTTGCTATGGACTCCAGTAGGAGCAGGATCAACCCAAGTTGTGGAATTCTGGCAAGAATTTAAGTAGGATTTGTTTTTCAGGAATTCATAAAAGTAAGTTTTAATAATCTTTTCATAATTAGAAATGGTACAGTCTCTGCAGATGCAGTATCTTCTATGGACATAAATAAGCAGGCTCAGACTGGCCTTCAGGGAAATAGCAGGAGGGCAGTGCATGTGGGCTATGGGTGCTGCGCCCACCAAAGGAACACAATATGAAGTGATGACAGAGGTGCCTTTTATTTGAAGGAGGAAAGATCTTCCCCATTTGCCAGAGTTCTATAGGTTACAGTGGTGAAACAAAGCATGAATCACCATTGAGTATGCTGCATTGCATCTTAGAAACTGAGAATCCAAACTAATTTCTCAGAAAATAAAGCTAATAAAGATCCATTATTATTTTATGATGAATATACACTATGTTGCTGAACTGTTACAGAACCCTTGCTTTTTTCTATAAGAGAAAACTCTATAAGCATCATTTAAAGTAAACTGTAAACAGTTGTCCTCTCTGAAATTCACCCCAGCTCATTCCTACAAATGTTGCACCATTCCTGCATGCAGAATTCCCAGTCATGTACCAAGAGATTGCAGCTTATACAATAAAGCTCCGAAGTGCAGATCAGAGCTGAACTGCAAAAAAAAAAAAAAAAAAAAGAAAAAGAAATTACCAATCGTGTGTGCATTTGAACAATCCAGTACCTTCAAAACTCTGGGAGCTCAAGACCAAACGAATTTTAGAATATGAACTTCAAATGAACTTCAATTGTTTTTGTTTTAAAGGAGGAAAAGTTTTCTTCCATAAGCAGACCTTCAGTTAAAGTACACTGAAGTCACAATTCACTTTGAAAAATCAGAGTTGGCAGTTGGTACATTGTTAAATGCCTCTGACCATTGGTGTGCTTCTTAAATTGCTTGACTGCCACAACTGAAACTTGTTCTTCGAGCATCTAATTTTAGTAGCCTCCAGTCAATCACCTGTGTTACCACCATTAAATGTCAGTTTATCTTCCAGTAGAAAGAGCACCAGTCCAGCAGACAGACAAACAGAAAAGGCAGGAGTTCTTAAAACAGTAATATGGTATGATTTACTTTACTGGCAAAGAATCTCATCACCTAAAATATGCCAAGTACTAGACAATGGCATTCCTAGGATAAATGTTATACCACAATTTTGTCTGGAACCAGACTAGCACACTGTTATAGATACTAAGGTGGTAGATTAAATTGCACAGTATTATACTATGCTATTTGGAAAATTGTATACTGAAGTGATGAAGAACTGTGGCTCTAGTCTGATAAGTGACAATAAACAAAATAGTACCCTTGTATATAACAGATCTGCTCCCTGGGGCTTATCCAAAGCCCATTGATAAAATCCATGAGAATTTTTCCACTGATTTCAGGAGGCTTTAGATGAGATCCTCTTATGTATTTTGAGTAACATTTACTTATCTTAGTGTCAAAAGTAAGTATTTGCTGCACATTACTACTACTAGCCTGGGAGAGCCAACTCAGCAAAGCATGATCTGTATTCTATTCCTTCTTTCGTATCATCAATAGAATTGTTTATGCTATGTTTCAGCTAATTACACCTGTGAATCCTGATTTAAAGCAACGGAATGATAGGAGCAACTGAGGACATAATTTGAAGTCAGTGGGGTTGCACAGATGAACTGGGGATATAAATTGTCCTGCAAAATTGTTTATTACTAGAGATTGTATGGAAAATAAATAATCCAGATCAAGTCTCTGATCCTTAACTGAGTCCACAGATCTGGAAGTTAGAAACAAATGTCTTTTTAATTGTAAATTGAATATATTAGATATGGAAATCAGTACAGGATATTAAACATATAACCTCACAACGATATTGTTGTACAGTCATTTTTCACAGTTGAACCACACCTTTTACTGTTGCATATTCAACTTTAACTCTGGCATTTCTGAACTTTTGGGAGTCTAAATGTTGTATGAACCCAGGGCAAAAGTTTCAAGTTTAGATGCCTAATGCGAGGCACTAAATCTATATTTAAATATTGTAACAAAAGTGGCCTGATTTTCACAGTTGCTGAATCCCACAACTTCCAGTGTAATTAAACAGGAACTGCTCAACAGATGCTCAAGACCTATGAAAAATCTAAACAAAAACTTTGGACTGGTTTCTGAATAGATATTTAGATGCCTGAATTTAGGCTCCAAATTTGAAGATTTTGACCATAGTTTTTTGCAGTTAATAAAAATACATTTGTCAACTGAGAATTCTATAGACTTCAAGTACAATTGGGATAGTGAGAAGTATTGCATAAAGTGTACCTAACCCATTTACAACAGAACATTTGGACCTCTAACATTTTAAGAAATTGAACAAACTTTTGGACCCAGAGACTGTATTGTTAAAAACAAGTTCTATTCAACCTAGAGTTGGGACCTAGGCTAACATATGGTTTACAAACTAGCTTTAAATATGGTTTAGTCCTGTCAATACTGGCCAGCTAAGCCATATTTAACCAAGTTAATTTGTTTTAGACTACTGCAGAAAACAGGGCTCTCAGTTCAGTATAGCAGGAGTCTAGTAGAGCAGCTTCCAAACAGCTGAATAGCCACTTGGCTGAGAATTGGGAAAAGGAATAAAGGAAGAGACCAGTGGAGAAGGGAAAATATAGGGCCAGATCCTCAGAAGGTGTAAGTTGGCATAGCTTTGTTGAAGTCAATGGGCTAAGCTGAGATACACCAGCAAAGGATCTTGCCCATATTTTGGCATGCCACCATTCATTACCAAACCACTACAGTGGGCTGTGACAGAAGGTAATGGACAATAGGGGGAAAATAAAAATAACTTAGAATCAATTTTACAGAACCTTCGTTTGGCCTTGTTCTTCTTGTGAGTCTTTTCTTTTTAAAATCAGTTCACCCTTCTTGGCAAGAACCATCAAGTGACAAGGAAACATTGCTAGTGAAGTGGCTGACAAGGCTTTGGCTATGTCTCTGATCACAGTATTTACAAATCCATAATGAAATTTCTTCCATCTGTTCTACTATTTCCAGCAATACACTCAATTTAAAAAAAAAATGCTTGCACCTTTGGAACAAACAGATCTTCCAGCACATTGTTCATAAATATACGCACATTATGAATTAGAACACAGTAGAAAGCATTTTCAAATGATGCTACTGCGGAGGGGAGGGGATGAGGAGGGGAAGGAGAGCAGGGAAGAGGGAAAAGACTATTCCCGTTTAGATGGAAGAGGATTAATAACATGCTCAAAGAGAAAATTTTACACAAATCCCTATTCATTAACTACATGAGGGGATGCTTGCAGCCACAAGGAGACCCATTAAAGCAAAGGGTTTCTGCACAGATGCTGGAGTCAGTTGCTTGGAGTAGGTTGCTTGCAAGATTGGGGGCTAAAATATGAGAAGTCTCTACAAAACAGCACAGACAATTTATTTAGGACACATTTCAACTCCATCTATCATATCCCATGCAACACAGCAAAGTTATTTAGTGTTAACAAAAGTGTTTTGTTCCGCTTTATTTATTTATTTACATGAGACACCCTCCGTTTGAAATATGATCGGTTTCAAAAGCGGAGTTAAATGTAGTTTCACATTCTGCACTGGTGTTTGGGTCCCTCTGACAATTGTTGTGCCGTAGCACTCAAAAGTTTTGTACTTTTAAAAAAAATGTGTCAGTCTCCCTGTGATGGGGTGCCCTACAGTCCTCCCTGCTGTATGGTGCCTCCTCCTGGCTGTCCTGGGGATTAGCTCTGCCAGGCCAAAATCCCTTGATGCAGATGCACTCTGTCACTTTCTCTCTCTGCTGCCCCCCTCTTGTTCCTAGAGCTGCAGCTTCCTCCTCGTGACCTTGCTGGAAATGGATCTTAAGAACCAAATGCTAAATTCTGCTCCCTTCCTGGGCCATGGACAGCCATCCATGTACATCACAGATCATTTGGCGTAAAACTTTATCTAGAGAGAGATGGAGAAACAGGTCAAATTGGCTATTCCTTCCCATTCCCCAGGCAGGTGGTGAATTGTGATTACTGTTCCTGATTTGCTAAGAATTGTGTACATCCTATAATTTGTGTCGCCCTCTCCCACTCCCCATTACAGCCTATTTGCATGCCTTGTCTACCTGTTACAGCTTGTCTTTTAAACTGTAAGCTCATTGGGCCAGGGACTATCATTTGATATATATCTATGCAGTGCCTAGCACAAAGAGTCGTGGCCTGATGTGGGACCAAATGTGGGACCAAAACGTGACAAAACCCAAAAAGAAAGAAAGAGGGGGAAAACTGTTCATACAGTAAACTTAAAATGCCATGGGATCCATCCCTTTAGTATAAATGACCCTTTCTATAGCCTCAGTTTCCTGGTTCTTTATTTCCGATGTAAACAGTGAGAGAACACCAAATTTCCAGGGAATACACCAATAACTTTGGGAGTAAAATGAGTGACAACCCTCATTTAAATTTTCTGCACCAGACCCCAAGCTGAGTACACTGTCCCTACTCAAACCCCTTTTACTCAAAAGTTCCACAGTGGACCAGGATTTGTCCTTATATAAAAACAGTTACCTATTAAAACTTAAAACAAACTAATGAACCAATCCTAAAATGATAAATCAACTCTTCTTCCATATTTGCTTGTGATTTATACAAAGGAGTCACAGGCAAGAGGACTTTTGACTATCAACCACTGTTTTACTTGCCGCCTCCTGTAATACTGATAGCTTTGTTATACATTACTGCCAAAGGCCACATGAAAGCCTAACACTTTAAAGGGCTAAATACCTTCGCAAATACAGCAGACATTGGAATTAAATAATGTGGCACTTATGCGTTTATAAGAAGTAGTGAGTCAGAGAAGCAGCACCCAAGTATGATTAAAAAAGAATACATCTGACAGCCTGCTCCTCAGTGACTAGTTGAGGTTGAGTCACCATCCCCACCCAGGCACAGAATCATTTCTACTTGATGTTTGCCATTCCATAATGAAAACATGTAAAGCAACATACTCAGGATGCGAGCATTGTAAGCAGTGGGTGGGATAGTTAGTTAACTTTCTGCTTAAAGCCATTTACTGAGCCTTTACTTTCCTGCCACAAAAGGTAAGGTACACAATCATGATCCATGCTGCCTCCATTTAAAAGACAGCCCTATTATTATAAAAGTAAATGCCACCCACTTACGAACATTGGAGACTAATTAACTCTGCAATTGCTGCACAGAGAAGAGGGTACAAAACTGCACTCTATTCCAGCAGCTATCCCAGAAGATTAAGAGGATTAGGATTGTCTTCCCAGACCAAGAAGTAGTTTCTTTTGTCTTTTTTTTTTTTTTAAATTTCAGCTTCTTTTGCTGATAACTGTTATTTAAGTGGGGCTTTTGTCTGAAAGTGTAAATGGTCTCTGTAGTGCCTCTATTGATTAATGCATTTGCTGATTAATCTTTCTTGAGAGGACATTTTCTCCATCCTCCACTTGAATTTTTGTAGATTTTTACTTTTTAAAATGGTTTGTACTTAGAAATTCTTGTAAGTGGGGTCAGCTAGCTCACTCATGACAGCATCTTCAGGTTGCATTGGGCTCTGATTTTAATAGGTATACTTCAAACTGAAAACTACATATATTCATTAGTCACACTGTACCCAGTAGAATTTTTCATATCCTGCTTCTTCTTTAGAGCTAAATTAAGACCAGGCTATAAAACAGGTTTCATCATTTTAATCTGTACTGCACTCACTCCACAGAAGATGTCCCTTTAAATAGCTATCAGTTCACACTGTGCAAAACAGACTTCCAAATAGGTATTAAATTAATAAGGTAGCCATTCAACCTATGTATAAATGAGACAAGAATTAAATATGGCCAAACCTCACAAGGTTCATCTACGCAGCCAACAGTTTGTGGATGTAATCCTGGCTCTACTGAAATCAATTATAGTTTTGCCATTGATTTTAATAGAGCCAGGATATCACCCTGGATGTTTAAAGCAGCTTGAGTCAAAGCCTATAGGAAAGATTGGATTTTAACGTGAGTTGTTAACCTGAGTTAAAAAACAAGCTGCCATGACTCCTATTTTAACCCAAGTTAGCTAATTTGAGTTAAGAATATACTTTTTTTCTATAGTGTATACATACCCAGAAGTGAGAACACACTTTCTCACACACCCACAGATATACACACACACACACACACACACACTTTTTTGGAATCTCAGCTCTAGTTTGGTTAGTCCATGCTTAATAGGAAAGGCTTTTGAGCAGTAGGGATAGATTATACAAAAGGAAATGTTAGATATACATGTAACTCAGTCATCGAGGGACTTATCCAGATATCAGTGAGAAAGTCACCCCAACCCTTTAATTAATTTATTTATTTATTACTATCTTAAAGGGCAGGGTTGGGAAACAATAAAAAAAAGAGTATTTTCTTTGTTCTGCCCCAGACTTTTATGCTGCTCCATCAGTTTCCAGGATCCACAGGGAACTGCAAACAGCCTCCAGGCAATGCAACTGGTGTAACAGGGTTCACCAGGGTTCACCAGGTAGAGCAGTGCTGCTGGAATGCTCCCACTTTCATTGTCCAGGGGAGGGCAGACATAAGGAGCGTGGCTGGAGCATGTCACACAGGCTATACTTTTTGTTGACATTACAGCCCCCTGAGGGCCATTGCCAGACTAAATTTCAGGAGGGCCCAGTTCCCCATTACTTCCAGCTACATTCTGCTTGGTGCAGGGAGGACATAGGCGGGTGAAGGTTAACCCATTAGTGGAAGAGCTACTTCCCCGTTTTGTGCCAGAGGAGATGGAATCGGAATGTGTCCAGTGAATAAGTTGGAAGTTTCAAAGATCTGCAAGAGGAAGAAGTGCAAATGCAACATGACAAGTGAAGCTACTGATTGACCATCAGGTTTCCTCAACCCCATAAAAGGAGAGTGTAGTATACAAACAAGGGAGAAATTTAGTCTTTGCTGAGCTACTAAGGACTTGACTACACTTACCAGGGGATCGACTTGTGGTGATCGATGCATCGGTGGTCAATTTAGTGGGTCTAGTGAAGACTCACTAAATCTACCACAGATCCCTTTCCTATCAACTACTGTACTCCAGCTGAACGAGAAGTGCAAGGGGAGTCGATGGGAGAGCGTCTCCCCTCAACATAGCATAGTGTGGACTCCGCAGTAAGTAGATCTATGTTATTCACGTAGCTGAAGTTGCATAACTTAGATGGATCTCCCCTCATAGTGTAGAAAAGGCCTAAGTCTGGTTGTTTCCGCTATGTTTACACTTAACTCAGCAATTAGCAGAGAAGGTATAACCCCATAAAGTAAAGGGATTGTGACTTATTTTTAGACAGTAAGCTATTTGGGTTAGTGATTCTCATTCATTATGTTTGTGAAGCACAATGGGTATTCCACCCACTTCAAGCCGCTGTGCACTATCGAATTTATAAATAAATAAAAACTAGAGAGAGCCGAACTTTATTCTAATATGTTTAGTTATTTAGAAATCACTTTTGTTCATATTATATCTCCTATAAACTACAGGTCTTGTTTCAGCTCATTGTGTGTAACTTTTATTAATACATATTTTATTAGTAATTAGAGATCAGTTTTGTTTAATTAATTCCCAACCCCCTCAATAAACTGTGGTTTCACTTTCTTTTCACTGAATACATGTAAACTCTATTAATGTGAATGGGAGTTTCACATGTACATCAAGGCAAGACAAAACCACTTTATGTTCAACATTTTAATTAAGCATTTGAATTGTTTTGATGTATGCTATAATGTGCTAATTAAATTGATACATAACATCTTAAAAGGAGGGTATGAGGGGAAGTTATTAGTTCTTACTAGACAATAAAATGAAGACACTAAAAAAACCCAAACCCATATGCCTACAAGATCACAAAACAGTCCAGAGGCCCCAGTGAGATTTCATAGTTATAAAATCAGGGCAATGAGGAAAGGGCAGTTTTGACTTATCTGCACAGAGCTTTTCAAATTTCAGCAGTGCAACACTTCTTGTAGATGCTCTGACCTATTAGCCATCTCCCTCCCTCCATCTTACAAATAAGACTCTGCATGTGTGTGTGTGTATAGTTTCCAACCTCCGCAAGGTAACTGAGGTTGTAATATTTTGTGGCAGACACCCTTCCATTTTTCTTGTTAAATATTGTATTCCGGTGGCTCTTATATACCAGAACCCTTAGCAACAGACTGCGTGTTGGGTATTGCGGCAACCAAGGATAGAACATAATGGCAGTGTGTGAAATTGAATGACAGTCGGATGGCAGTTGAGAAGGGAAGAGGCTGTTGTTTGAGTGGGAGTTTTGTGTTTGATTTTGAGTGAGTGAACAAGGTTTTGGTTTTGTTTGTTTTTTTTTAAAGCATGAACTGGTTGTGATAAGCATATGAGAGGTTTGTGTATTTGTCTGTATGCATTGCTCTGTGTTCACTCTGCAGGGCCTGATCATAAAATTAAAGACAGTGGGAGTTGTAACTAAGGTGAGGGCAGGATCAGGTCCTAACTCTGGAATGATAAGAACTGTATGTATTTCTTTTACTTTGTTCATGTGCTGTTGTAGTTAAAGAGTTCCTCTCTGCATGGTTGCAAATGGGGAACTTTTTTTATTTGTTTGCCACTTGAACCAGTCTATATTTTCCAAGGCAGGCTCTAATTGATTTTTTTTTAAATAAGCCCTTTATAGATCTAAACTGAGAGCAGGGATCATTGCTCACTTCCTTCTGCCTGACAGCAGGCTCAGGCAGCTGAGTGTTGGGCAAACCAACTTTCCCACATCTGCCACAGTCTGCTAACTCTTCTCTTTACCATGACCATATGAGGAAAGAAAGGGGATACCATGAATATTTGCTCCCTAATATGTGGGGGAGGAGGAAGAAGAGCTGTTATGGACCCAGAGAATGAGGAGCTGCTAAGGAGCACATACCTCACCATGTGGATGTGATATATCTTGACTTTAGCAAAGCTTTCGATACGGTCTCCCACTGAAGGGTTCATGTAGCGTTCATGCACCTGGAAACAGTCAGGGCACACCCTGACTGTTGTGTAGGAGCAATGCACACAGTGCTCTGTTCTATCCAAGGACATGGACCATGAAAACATGGACCATCTGGGAAGTCAAAATAAGGACATCAGCCATGGGAAGCTTCCTCGGCCGAAGCTCAAGGCCTGAGAATAAAGATTGTAGTAGATAGAGGCTAGTAAATAGGAATATTAATCAAAGTCATATTATTTCCTTTGTTGATGCCTTTTGCAGTCGGTTGGGGTATGTGATGCGCAGGGGGGAGAGAAATAAAAGAGGTGGAAAAGCTGACAGGGGCAATCCCATCAGCAGACCAGCCTGCTTGCTTGTCTAAAGCCGTGTCCTGTCTTGTATTGAACCGCCACATCCCACAGTATTCTTGCCAGCAAGATAAAAAAGTGTGGATTGAATGGACTATAAGGTTGATAGAAAGCTGGCTCGATCATTGGGCTCAATGGTTAGTGATCAACGGCTTGATGTCCAGTTGGCAGCCAGTATCAAGCGGCGTGCCCCAGGGGCCGGTTTTATTCAACATCTTTATTAAGGATCTGGACGATGGGATTGATTGCACCCTCAGCAACTTCACAGATGAAACTAAGCTGGGGGAAGAGGTAGCTATGCTGAAGGGTAGGGATAGGGTTCAGAGTGACCTAGACAAATTGGAGGATTGGGCCAAAAGAAATCTGATGAGGTTCAACAAGGACAAGTGCAGAGTTCTGCACTTAGGACGGAAGAATCCCATGCACCACTACAGGCTGGGGACCGACTGGCTAAGGAGCAGTTCTGCAGAAAAGAACCTGGGGATTACAGTGGACGAGAAGCTGGATATGAGTCAGCAGTGTGCCCTTGTTGCCAAGAAGGCTAATAGCATTTTGGGCTGCATTAGTAGGAGCATTGCCGGCAGATTGAGGGACGTGATTCTTCCCCTTTTTCGGCACTGGTGAGGCCACATCTGGAGTACTGCACCCAGTTTTGGGTCCCCCACTACAGAAAGGATGTGGCAAATTGGAGAGAGTCCAGCGGAGGACAACGGAAATGATCAGGGAGCTGGGACACATGACTTACGAGGAGAGGCTGGAGGCTTGTTTAGAGGCTTGTTTAGTCTGCAGAAGAGAATAGTGAGGGAGATTTGATAGCAGCCCTCAACTACCCGAAGGGGGGTTCCAAAGAGGATGGAGCTCAGCTGTTCTCAGTGGTGGCAGATGACAGAACAAGGAGCAATGGTCTCAAGTTGCAGTGGGGGAGGTCTAGATTGGATATTAGGAAACACAATTTCACTAAGAGGGTGGTGAAACACTGGAATGGGTTACCTAGGGAGGTGGTGAAATCTCCATCCTTAGAGGTTTTTAAGGCCCGGCTTGACAAAGCCTTGGCTGGGATGATTTAGTTGGTGCTCTGAGCAGGGGATTGGACTAGATGACCTCCTGAGGTCTCTTCCAACACTAATCTTCTATGATTCTATGTATTGTCCATTCATGGAGAGTGGGAAAAACAAGAGTCCACTGAAGGTGACCAGATCAGTGACCATGTGCGAGAAAGGAGCTATGAAAGAACAGTATCTCCAGCAGTGGCAGAGGTGAGATTCACTGAGAAATCTCTCCAAATCCAATTGGCCAATCATGCCTTTTAATTTAAGTCAGCAACAACAAGCAGGAAAAATAAAGGAAGAAGAAAATATGTAACAGAATGAGAGCTACGCACTACATGTTTACAAGCTACATCCAGTCCCACTCCATTCTTAGGGTTAGCTTCCAGACAATCAGATACACCAGCTTTTCATGGACAAGTGTTCTGAGCTCTGCCACTCTGATTGTTGTTCAGTATTATGAAAGGTGAAGTAATCACACAGTCATGACAGTTATTAAAGCTCCATGCACTGCATGGGACACCTCTTTCCCTACAGGGTGGGTGGAAAGCAAAAAGCTCCCTCTCCCCAACACATACATACCCTTTCCAGAAGCAAAGGCAGCCAGGAGAAGATACTGGGGGATGAAGGTGGCGTGCCTTCTGAAGTTTAATTGCAGATGCCATAGTGCCGTTATGCTGACTGCATATCAGTTGCCAAGGAAACTAGTAGCATCCATACTCTAGAAGCTTTCCTAGAACGAAAGAAATTTAATTTAAAGTAGTCTCAACGTAACCTGTGCTAGGAGAGAAAGCAAAGTTTCAGGTCTTCTGTTGAACAGACCGAAGGGTGTCATGCTTAGATAAAAGGCTCCCAGGGAAAGAATAGCAGGTCAAGCTCAGGGTCTGACTGTTTTATTGTCTCCATTTCTCACAGACAAATTGGGAATAAAGAAAATTGATTTCCTGCCTTTAGATAAAGCCTTGGTATTCTTTTATGTTTCAATCTAATTTTAGCTTGGCATTTCCTGTATATACTTAAGTTTTAGTAATTTATATAATTTCTTTTGCTGCTGTTATTCTTTCCTGCCTGGTTCAGTTCTCCTTTCCTATGTTTGCATATTTAAATGTAAAGCTGCTATTCAAGCTCCATGTAGAATTTATATTTCTCTAGGAAGCATCTCAGATTTAGAAGATGGTAATAGAGGTACAAGGCATTACATGCGGCCATGCCATCACATGTTGTGGCACTTTCAGTTCACAGAGGCAAAGCAGAGTGGAGTGAGGTCACAATTTGGAGGGAAGGCTTTTGTTTTTTCAACCTTGGAGAAGTTGTTCGTGATTACTTTTGAATCTTTAGTAAATTGGGCTTTAGTGTTGTACTCAAGAGAGGGGCTGTGCTGCTGCAGAAGATGTCGAATAAAGGTCTTGATCATTTGTTGTCTTTGAAGATTTGCACAGCACTTTGTGTAAGAGTATACGTGTTAACAGCAGTGCCCTAGCCACATTCCAACTGAGTAATTAAATTCTGCCCTTCAATTATATTCCCTTGCAGTGTCACTATTGAATAAGGATTTCACTTTTTCCCTTAAACTGCGGTATAGTGTTGCTGTGAATTATTAAATATTTTCTGCATTCCATCCCCAAGATGGCTTTATTCATAGTGGTTAATGTTACAGAGATTATTTATAGTTTGAATTAGTAAAGCACTTTGGAATAATTTGAATGAGAGGTGTTATATAATGTACAAATTTTCATTATTGTTACTATAGTACTGGTTATCAGAGATGTAGCCCCTCTTGGTATTGGAGTTCAATTTCCTTTTTAGTCTGTACACACACACATACACAACAAAAAACTAAATCACATCCACAAATCAAAAATAAGCAGAAGAATATTCCCAGTAATGTAGGGTGTTTGGGAAAGAGTTTGAATGCAAGTGGATTATTCTATTTCCAAGCACTTTTACAAATTAGTTTGTTATTGATTGTAATACATGAAGTAGTGTACACACACACACACACACACACACACACAGAAACATTTCGGGATTGGAGATAGAAGACAACAGCATTAAGACATGGGCAGAGAAGTACAAATCTAATATGCAATAAACAAAAGGAGTTGGCAAGTAAAGGAAAAGGACTAGAGAAATAAACTGATAAAAGGAAGGATGGCATCTAATAATTAAAAAGAGGTAACATTTTCTTTCTTTTTTTAAGAAAGATGTAAATACATGTTAGAATTATATGATCAATTCTCTCTTTTACTGCCTGTGAATGCTTTCTACCTACCTTCACTACTCATGGCTAGACCCCGAGGGATAAGTATGAATAACAAATTAAGTCATTTTAATGAAGGGAAAAAAAAGCATTTTTTCAACTTAAAATGATATGAACACATAACTGAGTTTGAGTCTTCCTTAGAAAGTGCATCAAACCCAGAAATTAAAACCACCGTGTGTGGCCTTACGTAATAGCACAGGAAGTATATTTGTGTTTTCCTGAAAAATTCCTTTCATGAAGTAGAAAAGTTAATCACTTTTAGAAGAAGGTGTCCTTCTTCCTGAAGACCCTGTCCTTTGGGACAATTTGCACACTTATCATGGCTCCAATGACATTAACACAACATATTTCAGACTTTGAAAACTCTTTCAATCCTATTTTACTATCCTGTTGCATCTCCTTTTTAATTTGCACTGGAAGTGAAAACACAGTGGACTAACCATTCAGATAACCACTATATTCATGAATGCTTAGCAATCATTAGAATTGTGTAATACCTCATTTTGCATACCTCAATAGCCAGCAATGTTCTTCTTATGTATTTGAATTCTGATGGAATTTTTTTAAGTTTACAGTGTAAATCATTTCAATCATCAGTTTAAATCTGTTGTTTCCTGACAGAATATAAAGGATGATATAATACATCCAATTCCCATTTTAAAATGTTAAACTAGTCAAATTGTAGTGACAACATTTCTTTGATGTAACATTAAAGTGCAGTGCTAAGATCTTTCAGATTAACTAACATGAAAGTCTGGATTTCCTCATAAGCTTTTTAAGAAATTAAAAAGAAGAAATTTAAGTATGCATAATGCTACAGGATTCAAAGAGATTGCTTTTTCTATATCAGTACTTATAAATAATCCAAACTAGACATGGTGCATCTTAAACTGCATCTGTAATTTGATTTTTGTATATAAAATTTCCACTTCGTATTTATTACTTATTCTATACCTTCACTCTCACCAAAGAGCCTCTAAAAAAGCCTTTTAACTGCTCCCTTGTTAACCTGCAAGAAACAGTAAAAAAATAAAAGCCATGGCACCTCAAAATGTTCAGTTAGGTCTTGATTTTAAAAACATGCACATGCTTAATTTTACGCATAATGAGTAGTCCAGTAGACTTCAATGGAGCTACTCACATGAATAAAGTTAAGAATGTTCACAAGTATTTGCAGGTTTGGGGCCTAAAGTTTCATTTTTCAGACATTCATAGCTTTGCAGCTATGGTCACAGAAACTTTACAGAGGTTTAGCTACCATATACCTAATACTGATTATGGACAAAATAATATTTTTGTTCCAGGACCTTAGTTGGATCTCTGACCACGTCCTCTAGATCTGTCATGAAACATGTAGAGAATTCTCCTTTTACCATATATATGAGGTGACCCACTGCACTGTAAGGCTCTATTGAAGCCTGAACATTCAGAGATTTCAATTGGATGTAGGTGCCTAAGTGCTTATGAAAATCCCACTAGCACCCAGATTTTGAAGATATTTAGGAGATGTTCTACTCAGTGATTCAAGGATCCAAGTGACTTAGGAGCCAAAGCCACATTTTCAATTTGATTTAAGCCCTTAGGAACCTAAATCTCATTAAAGAAATAGGGAATCAGGCTCCTATGTAGATCTGGACAAAAATGATCAGACACATTGTTTATTCACAGAAAAATGCAGTTTCAATTTATTTGAAAATATTCATTAATTTGACTAAATTTGCTGAATTCATCCAGAAATTTTGTTTTTCAGTCTAGATTAACAAAAAAGCAGCAATAAAAAGTGTTCATCAGGTTAATGGTTAGGATCCTTAGATAGAAGGTGGAAGACCCAGGTTCAAATCCCTGTTTTACCCCCCTTCCAGGTGAGTGCCCTAGCCACCCTGCTATAGGCTATTCTGGAGTGGGTCTGTCTCCATCTATCTTGCTGAAGCTGTTCCACTGTAAATAAAATACTTAAATAGTAATTGGTCCAGAGAGAGGAAGAATGACTCTATAGTCAGAATTTGACTTGTCCAACCCCGGCCCCCCACCATCTATCTGCGGTAAAGTTACTAACACAAGGGCTGCTACATCCCAAGCTTCTTGGACGGCCACCTCACAAGTGCTACTCTCATAGTATAAAAAATATATTTGACAGTGATACCATATGACTATTTTCTCCCATAGTACCAAATGTAACCTATCCTTTGTGCATAATCCATTAAATATACTTGTCATTTTATTCAAATTATCACATCATCATTCAGATCAGATCAATTTAAGCTCCCCATCTGTCACTAAAAATTTAGGGGTATATTCTCATCATGATATGTGGGGAGTTATGCATGCAAATTCCTGAACATCAAAATGACTTTATACCCATAAGAATATTAAAATATTAAGAATTACAACTGAAGCAGCAAATCTCATGTCCCTAACTTTCCACACAGACCCCTCGGCCTTTTAGCTTAAGACTTCATTGTAGGAGAAAGGAAGTTACATTTAATGGGGCAACACTAAGAAAGAAATTGGGGGAAAAAAGAATGCTTTTACAACAGGAAACAATGTCTGTCATTCATACTTGTAAAACTCACCACATAAATTACTTACTGAACAATACAGAAATAAGTGTACCAGCATATACGAAACTCCAGTCTGAGAACTCAGGCACCAACGTAAGTATGTAACAGCTAAAAACTAGATCCATTCTTGTAATGGGCTTTCAGATGAATCTAAGCATAGTGAAATCAGTTGGAGTTAGGCACCTAAATCCCTTTAGAAATATGGCCCTAAGCCTTTGGAAAAAAAGAATAAAAATTACAAAATATTCCACTCATGTGAAATAAATAAAATAAATATCTTTGAAGCTGGTTTTCCATGTATCAGCATGGGTGAACATGTTGTACCCACTCCAGAGCCCACATCATTTAATAGTGAGCAGTAAGATTCCTGTAATTGATTGGAAAATAACCACACAACACTAACATTTTGCACTCAAAGACATCTATCTCTAACTGTATTTATATAAATATTTCAATAGCACCACACCAATATACTGAACAAGAAATTTATTTATTTTATTTAAATACTTAAGAGACCAGATATGAATATTTGGGGCTCAATCCTGCTTTCATTGAAATCAGTTGGAATTGGATCAAAACTATCGGAGGTAAGCCAAGCTAGGTAGTGATTGCCAAAAAAGGTACCTTATTGTGCTGCTTTTGAAGTTGACTATGTTTGGTTGAGAGATGGGATGATTAGTGAAAAATTGGTACATTGCTGGATATCCTGTTTTACTTTTAGTAGAAGCTCCCTGTAATGGAGGTACACCAAGAAGCTGCAGCTTTTATATCTGAGAAAGCACTGGGAATGCTGACTCAGGACTTGAGGGGTTCTGGGAAATGACATTTAGAAGTCAAGCTGCCATTTTGTTCATTCTCAGACGGTTTTTTAATTGGTTACATTAAATAGCAAAAAGAAAAGGAGTACTTGTGGCACCTTGGAGACTAACAAATTTATCTGAGCATAAGCTTTCGTGAGCTACAGCTCACTTCATCGGTTGCATCCGATGAAGTGAGCTGTAGCTCATGAAAATTTATGCTCAAATAAATTGGTTAGTCTCTAAGGTGCCACAAGTACTCCTTTTCTTTTTGCGAATACAGACTAACACGGCTGCTACTCTGAAACCTGTCATTAAATAACAAGTTTTAGGGTTTTGTTTTTAATGATGAAGGAAATTTTAACACTTTTTGATTTGGGATTATGGGCAATTTCCTCCCATAAAATGGGCTAAACTGAACAGCCAGAGGGTTCAGGGCATATGCAGGAGTCTGAATTTTGCTGTGAGCTTTCTGGCTGTTCAGTTTAAATATTTAATACTAATTTAGGTTGAAGTCAATATATTTTATTGGTTTTAATTTTTCTAATTTCAATTTAAATAAAGAGAAAATAACCGACACACCGTCCCTTGTTCTTTAATCATGTATCTAAACCTCTCACAGCAGCATTTTTGAATTTTCAACTTTGCTGGTTAAGATTCATCGTGTCATGGAAAGAGCATGGCATTGCTTCAGGTTCCTAACAGCTTAAGTATATTCCATATGTGTTCCAAAAATCTAGTGAAAGCACTTGGAGCTCACTTGCTCCATGCAGGAGTCTTTAAGCCAGCCAGAAAAAAAAGCTAGTGTTTCTCTTATTTTTCCCTGTATTTGACACCAGCCAACAAAGCACTCTTGATTGCAGAAATCAGACAGCTGCTGCCCAGATTAATAAGTCTGATTTTCCAAATTTTAGCATCAGAGTCCGATGCCCTTCTTTAGGTTGAATAATATCTTACTCCTGTAATATCCTGGACAACCTTTATGAAATTAAGTTTTATTGAATTATGTTAAACATTATGGAATTAGGTTAATATCTTTGGGGTACATTGTCCTGAAAATGCAATTGTTTGTGTGTTATTGTATGTAACTTTTCTAGGTACTTGATGAATGTAAATGTTAGGAATGTCAAAGGACTTTTGGGGACAATGCACGTAAAGTGGATATCCTAGGAAATACGTGGGGATGAGGGGAAAGCAAATGACCCACTTTGAATCCACCCTTTTGAAGCTATGCTCTGGGGAGGGAAACTTGTTGTCTACTAATTACCTGGTTCTGGAAACTTCAGATCAAAGACTCCTGAACTGTACAAAGACTAAACATACTGAGTGTGTTTGTTCTGAGCTGAAGCTGTGATGAACATGTGACCACAATGGAAACCCCACGGATGGGTTGTTAAAGGACCGCTTCTACCAGAGTTCATGTTAGGGTTGGGAGATTCTCTGATAGGCTTATTAGCATGGATGTAGGTCATTTTATTGTTTTTAATATGTCCTCTCTGGACTGCTTTTTACCTTAAGAATAAAACAGTCTTGCATAGAAAGAACTGTGTGATCACTTATATCTGTTGACAATCACTTTGTTATTGGGCTCTGAAGAGAAAGCAAGCATGTGTGCTTGGGCAGCCCGCCTCTGCTGGGAATAACAGCATAGGCAGGGAACTATGCAGCCTGAAAATACTCCAGATAGAAGAGAGTGAGACATAGGTCTCCACCCAAGTTAGGGTTCAGCTCCCCAGCCATTGCCTGAGAGTTGGTGTCCTTGCTATGCCACTCAGGGGAAGTACAGGTGCAGTTCATAGAATCATAGAATATCAGGGTTGGAAGGGACTTCAGGAGTCATCTAGTCCAACCCCTGCTCAAAGTAGGACCAATCCCCAACTAAATCATCCCAGCCAGGGCTTTGTCAAGCCTGACCTTAAAAACTTCTAAGGAAGGAGATTCCACCACCTCCCTAAATAATGCATTCCAATGCATCACCACCCTCCTAGTGAAAAAGTTTTTCCTAATATCCAACCTAAACCTCCCCCACTGCAACTTGAGACCATTTCTCCTTGTTCTGTCATCTGCTACCACTAAGAACAGTCTAGATCCATCCTCTTTGGAAACCCCTTTCAGGTAGTTGAAAGCATCTATGAAATACCCCCTCATTCTTCTCTTTTGCAGACTAAACAATCCCAGTTCCCTCAGCCTCTCCTCATAACTCATGTGTTCCAGTCCCCTAATAATTTCTGTTCCCTCTGCTGGAAGCTTTCTAATTTTTCCACATCCTTCTTGTAGTGTGGAGCCCCACACTGGACACAATACTCCAGATAAGGCCTCACAATGCCGAATAGAGGGGAATGATCACGTCCCTCGATCTGCTGGCAATGCCCCTACTTATACAGCCCAAAGTGCCGTTAGCCTTCTTGGCAACAAGAGCACACTGTTGACTCATATCCAGCTTCTTGTCCACTGTAACCCCGAGGTCCTTTTCTGCAGAACTGCTGCTTAACCAGTCAGTCCCTAGTCTGTAGCAGTGCATGAGATTCTTCCGTCCTAAGTGCAGGACTCTGCACTTGTCCTTGTTGAACCTCATCAGATTTCTTTTGGCCCAATCCTCTAATTTGTTTAGATCCCTCTGTATCCTAACCCTACCCTCCAGCATATCTACCACTCTTCCCAGTTTAGTGTCATCTGCAAACTTGCTGAGGGTGCAGTCCACGCCATCCTCCAAGTCATTAATGAATATATTGAACAAAACCGTTCCCAGGACTGACCCTTGGGGCATTCCGCTTGATACAGGCTGCCAACTAGACATGGAGCCATTGATCACTACCCGTTGAGCCCAACAATCTAGCCAGCTTTCTATCCACCTTATAGTCCATTCATCTAATCCATACTTCTTTAACGTGCTGGCAAGAATACTGTGGGAGACCGTATCAAAAGCTTTGCTAAAGTCAAGGAATAACATGTCCACTGCTTTCCTCTGATACACAGAGCCAGTTATCTCGTCATAGAAGGCAATTAGATTAGTCAGGCATGACTTGCCCTTGGTGAATCTGTGCTGACTCTTCCTGATCACTTTCCTCTCCTCTAAGTGCTTCAGAATTGATTCCTTGAGGACCTGCTCCATGATTTTTCCAGGGACTGAGGTGAGGCTGACTGGCCTGTAGTTCCCTGGATCCTCCTCCTTCCCTTTTTTAAAGATGGGCACTACATTAGCCTTTTTCCACAGTCATCTGGGACCTCCCCCGATCGCCATGAGTTTTCAAAGATAATGGTCAATGGGTCTGCAATCACATCTGCCAACTCCTTTAGCACTCTCGGATGCAGTGCATCTGGCCCCATGGACTTGCGCTCATCCAGCTTTTATAAATAGTCCCGAACCACTTCATTCTCCACAGAGGGCTGGTTACCTCCTCCACATGCTGTGCTGCCCAGTGCAGCAGTCTGGGAACTGACCTTGTTCGTGAAGACAGAGGCAAAAAAATCATTGAGGACATTAAGCTTTTTCCGCATCCTCTGTCACTAGGTTGCCTCTCTCATTCAGTAAGGGGCCCACCTTTCCTTGACTTTCTTCTTGTTGCTAACATACCTGAAGAAACCCTTCTTGTTACTCTTAACAGCTCTTGCTAGCTGCAACTCCAAGTGTGATTCCTGATTTCACTCCTGCATGCCTGAGCAATATCTTTCTCTTTGTCCAATCTTCCACTTCTTGTAAGCTTCTTTTGTGTGTTTAAGATCAGCAAGGATTTCACTGTTAAGCCAAGCTGGTCGCCTGCCATATTTACTATTCTTTCTACACATCGGGATGGTTTGTTCCTGTAACCTCAATAAGGATTCTTTAATACACAGCCAGCTCTCCTGGACTCCTTTCCCCCTCATGTTATTCTCGCAGAGGATCCTGCCCATCAGTTCCCTGAGGGAGTCAAAGTCTGCTTTTTCTGAAGTCCAGGGTCTGTATTCTGCTGCTCTCCTTTCTTCCTTGTGTCAGGATCCTGAACTCGACCATCTCATGGTCACTGCCTCCCAGGTTCCCATCCACTTTAGCATCCCCTACTAATTCTTCCCAATTTGTGAGCAGCAGGTCAAGAAGAGCTCTGCCTCTAGTTGGTTCCTCCAGCACTCGCACCAGGAAATTGTCCCCTACACTTTCCAAAAACTTGCTGGATTGTCTGTGCATCACTGCATTGCTCTCCCAGCAGATATCAAGGTGATTGAAGTCTCCCATGAGAACCGGGGCCTGCAATCTAGTAACCTCCATTAGTTGCCGGAAGAAAGCCTCGTCCACCTCATCCCCCTGGTCTGGTGATCTATAGCAGACTCCCACCACGACATCACCCTTGTTGCTCATACTTCTAAACTCAATCCAGAGACTCTCAGGTTTTTCTGCAGTTTCATACTGGAGCTCTGAGCAGTCATACTGCTCTCTTATGTACAATGCAACTCCCCCACCTTTTCTACCCTGCCTGTCCTTCCTGAACAGTTTCTATCTATCCATGACAGTACTCCAGTCATGTGAGTTATCCCACCAAGTCTCTGTTTTTCCAATCACATCATAATTCCTTGACTGTGCCAGGACTTCCCGTTCTTCCTGCTTGTTTCCCAGGCTTCTTGCATTTCTGTATAGGCACTTAAGATAACTCGCTGATTGTCCCGCTTTCTCAGTGTGAGGCAGGAGTCCTCCCCTCTTGCACTCTTTTGCTCGTGCTTCCTCCCGGTATCCCACTTCAGTTGCCCTGAACTGTGACAGTCCCAATGAGGTCAGACCACTGGCATCATAAGTACCAGAGCCATCAATGTCAACTCTGATATGTGGAAGTTGGACAAGGAATTAGTACTACAGTAAAAGCACCCACAGTGCACGGGTATAAACATTTCCAAAAATCAGTAATGTGACACAAGAGTGGTTGCTCAGCTTTTGTCTCTTGAGCTTATGTCTCTTTATGATTGAGAAGTCAGTAGAATACATTTGTCTGTGTACCTCATTTTGCATGTCATAACCATAATCTTTCATGCGCAGTCCTTGGTAAGTAAAGGAATAAAAGCAAAGGGCCAAATTCTGCTCTCCTTTATATAATAAAACTCCCATATGTCCATATGTTTTAATTGCTTTGTGTGAAAAATTGTGAGATGTATTATTTACCCCTTTGGTAATGTGAGCAATTATATATAGTAGTATAGACTTGGTAAACAGCAGAAACAAAAGTTCCAGTCTGTGGGATAAATATAAATATATATATATTGAAAGGTATGAATTATTAATCCTCAATCGAGCAACCAGAATTAGGTAATTGTTTATACTATCTACAGATAGAATTGGAATTAGAGAATCTGATTTCAAAATTTTAAAGACCATGTTTCTTAGTACACAAAAGGAAAATGTCTATAATGTAGATTTTATTATTAGCAGTTACAGTAGCACTGAGAATTAAATTTTTGGCATTTAAGGAAGACAGAGAAAAGGATTTTGGAAGAGGGATGAAAGCTAACCAAGCACATCAAAGACTGTATGACCTATGATTAAAAGAATCTTTAAAGCTAGCAGACAAATGTGACTGGTTAGGGTAATCAGAGATCAAACTTTTCTTACACCTGAACTTTCATACAGACTTTTCCACAGTGCAGCAGTGTCAACTTAAGTCTCATGTTTCAAGCCCTGAGCTCTGTACTATAGAAGCCTAGAAAAAGGTATAATGATGAACAGTCTTGCACAAGACTGAAAGAAGTATATTTTACAGCCTTTACTAGCCTTGTGCTAGAACACTCTATCACTAAAATCTAGAGAATGTTTAAATGCTAGTTGACATATACCAGCAGCAGGATGAAAGTTGTCAGCTCAGTCAGATAGCACATCTGCAATGGGCATTAATAAAATGCAATACAATGAAAATATAATACCATTGTTACATAGTTCTCAAGTTGTGAGCATGCTGTGACTGCTCACTGCTTATTGTACCAAATACGATCACTTAACTCTTACCTTGTCCTCCCCACATCTACTTATTTTTTCTTCATACATTTAGACTGAAAGCTCTGGGGAATGAGGAGGTTATTTTTTTGTTAAATATGTGTGTGCAGGATCTAACACAATGGGATCCTAGTTTATAATGGGGTCCGTTGGTTCTACTTCTACACAAATATTATTGTTTACAATTTTAGGCCCCAATCCTGCAATACATATGCTTAACTCAATGTATCAGTGGTCCCATTAACTTCTGTAGGACTACTTATGGTGCTTTAAAACAAGCAACTGCTTAAATCTTTTCAGGACTGAAGCCTTAGTTCTGCGTCTTTAATTTGAAGATGCCGGCTAGCAATGACTTACTTTTCAGTGGTGTGGAAGGTTTAGGATAGAATGCTTTTGTATTTAATAGACCTGGTCAGGGTACTAATTAGGAACAACTTAGACCTCTTTTCTGCTCAAGCGTTGTCCATCACCTAATTACTGAATAAAAGAATTGTGAAAATAGTAAACAAATATTTCCAAGAAACATATTTAAACCAATGAGAATTTCCCAAACTGGGCATATAGATATTCCTTAGTGTATTAGATATTCACATTTAGTATGTAGTATATGTGACTGGTCATCTGAGCCACATATAATGACTTCTCTTTCCTGACTGGATGTCCTACCTTTTATAAACAGAAGCAGTGTCCATGACAAAGTCACTGGGAAGCTGGATCTCTTAGGAAGAAAGTGTGGAGTGGTTTAGGGAGAACAACATAGGAAATAAATAAGGCCTAGCACAGTTTAGAACATTTAAAATCTTTTCCTGTTCTTGTCAGCAGAGGAAAGAGCACTATATTTGGCTGCAGGCATGGACCTGAGATTGTAAAATAATTGGGTTCCTTCCTGAGGCAAGCATACCTATTTGGCCAAATTCCCCATTGGTGCAAATTGACAGCACTCCATTGAATTAAAAAACATTTGGCTCACCAGCTATATTTATTGGTTGTCTAGCAGAATTTATATTCAATT
Source organism: Lepidochelys olivacea (assembly GCF_965140295.1). Classification (NCBI taxonomy): domain Eukaryota; kingdom Metazoa; phylum Chordata; order Testudines; family Cheloniidae; genus Lepidochelys; species Lepidochelys olivacea. The sequence goes on along the minus strand of NC_140418.1, from coordinate 67,804,662 downwards.
TTCTCTGGGCACATTCACACCAATTAATTTTGTGCCATATCAATCCTTGTCTAATTCATTTACTTGCCTGCATACCAGACCTCTGGCCAGGAGGTTTTGTGGACCTGCTGTGTATTCTCTTATCCCATAAACAGCAGCAATTAATTATAGATTCCATACATGGTCAGAATTCACTCATTTCCATTTCATGTTACATTGCCATTCACCACCCATGCTCCATGATCATTAATGATGTGTATGTATAAAGGAAGCATTTCCATTACCTCTGTTAATCTTGTTGTGTTTAACTATGGCTTGGGGTCCAAAGAGTGATTGAAGTGATCATAAGGGTATTCCATATGGCTGATTTAGATGGTTGTTCCAATGGCAGTTGCAGAAGAGGAATATTTAAATACAACTCTAAAGATGTTAGCCAATTTAGAAAGGATAAATTCTTCCTGAAGCAATTGTTTCATCAAGGGAGGTAAAACGTTACAAGGCTCATCACCCGTCACTCCTTGATGTAAACCCAGCACTTGGAGATTATACTTTTAGAGATTATTTTCAATAATTTCCACTTCAATGTACTATAGTATTATTTTTGACAAGTAGTCCCATCAGAGCTTTCTCCCTAGGCTTGTAACCCTACTGTGTTTTCCACAAGATTTTGTAGTAGTTCCTTCCTTCAGTCAATTCTGGTTTATTTTTTCCCCAGTGAAGATTATTAGAATCAAGCTTAGTTTTGAGAGCCTTGATGGCAGAAAAAAAATCAACCAAGAGAAATTCAATTACAAATTAAATATGAGTTAGTAATGTGATCATTTGCTAAAAATGCTAATATTTTTGGCAACATTAACAGGAGTGTCAAATGGAAGACAGGAGGTAACTGTCCAGCTCTACTTGACACTGGTGAGGCCTCCGTGGGAGTACTGTGTGCAATTCAGGGAACCACACTTTAGGAAAGATGTGGAGAAATCCATAAGGGAGCAACAAAACTGATATAAGGTTTAGGAAACCTGACCTATGAGGAAAGATTTTAAAAACTGGACATGTTTAGTTTTGAGAAAAGAAGATGTAGAGGAACGTGATAACAGTTTTCAAATATGTCAAAGGCTGTTTGTTATAAAAGAGGATTGTGATAAATTGTTCTGCAGGTCCACCGAATGTAGGACATGAAGTAATAGGCTTAATTTGCAACAAAGGAGACTTAGGATAGATATTAGGAAAAACTTTCTAACTGTAAGGGTAGTTACACTCTGAAGCAGGTTTCCAAGGGATGCTGGGGGATTCCCATAATTGGAGGTTTCTCAGAACATGTAAGACAAATACCTGCCAGGAATGGTTTAGATTTATTTGGTGTAGCTTCAGCATAGGGGGCTGGACTTGGTGACCTCTCAAGGTCCCTTCCAGCACCTATTTCTATGATTCTAAACACATAGGCAGAGCCACTTTCCGCAATGGTTTAACTCCATTGTATTGTGGGTTCCTCCCCCCACCCCAAACTGGAATTTCTCTCTACCCATCTCTACGCTTTTTTCATAGTGTCACTGGTTTTTGCTTCTCTCTCTAATCCTTTCTGGGGGGAGTTTCCAGTCATTCCTAGATGGAAGGTAAACCTAGAAAGGTTTGAGTTAAATGATTGAACCCACTTTGGTAAATTTGCTTGAAAACTGGCCAAGCAAATCTGACCCACTTTAGTCACTACTGTTTATCCATTATCTGCAGAGTGGGCCAGTATAAGAGCAAACAATATTTGCTTGTCAAACTGCCATCTCAAAGTAGTTTTCTCCTTCAGATAATTTGTGTTGTGTTTATGGTTCAGAAGATAATCTACTGGGCATTTTAATGAAAAAAAATATATATATATAAAAATAACTGCCATTAATTACTGAGAGGTGGTATCAAATAAGAGCTTTCTGATCAAAATATTTCCTGCCCAGCCCCCCCTCACCCCTCACTCAGGAATCTTTAAGCCTCTCTCTGACCTCTGAGTAGCAAACTTCATCCTTGTATTTCCTCATCCTCAACCAAGCTAATCTTCCTTCCAGCCGGAACTGATGGATCCAGCTCCCTTTATAATTGTTGTTCCTGACTATGCTCAAAAGATCACAAAGCATTACTAAATAACACTTCCCCCAGCCCCCTCCCAGCTGCCCTCTACATACCAGCTCTGCAGAGATACCAGCTTCCTGGGAATGAGGGAGCTAAACTCAAATTAACTTCAGAATCAAAATTCTAAACTCAGATCTCTGTGTGGTTGAGCACTGAGATATTTCAGGCTTACTGGGCCACCTTATGAACTGGTTATTTCTCTGTATATGAAAGGTAGTGATGGCACAACTTAATACATTATCTTGGATTTCAGATTCCTTTCTTTAACAGTCATCTTTCCAGATACTAATCAACAAAGCTGGATTTCATCAGGATAATAGAAGTACTATCTCTTCTCTGGTCTGCATATCCCCAATGACAATAACCCACAAGGATTTTGTTCGGTTTCCATAGACCCGTGGTTTGCCATCAAACAAACAAACAAATAAAAAAAGATACAAGTTAAAGCTGTGCTCCAGTTAGATATCAAGGAATTCAGAGTCATTAAATTATTGTAGACCACACAGAGATCATATGAAGTTACTTCTGAAGAGCATGTTATACTAAATCCCCTAAAATGTATGGACTTTGCCAGCCTTAGCCCACATGGTAGCTCTTCCATTTGGTAACCAAACTGTTTCATGTAGAGATTAACCCAGGGACCCTACACTTGAAAGAGAATGCTGTAGGATTTAATTCATATTCTAGACTCAGCATTCTTTTGGGACAGGCTAAGTAATCCATACTAATAACAAGGTGATGAAATCTGCATTGTGAATGTAAATCATGAAAGATGGCTCTGTTTAGGTACTTCAGGTGCAATAATAAAATTAAAGTATGTGATAAGAACAAGTGCTATATTATCCTATATGCTTATAAAAATCTTGGGAAATGGATAAAAGGATAAATTATTAGGTGGATGGTTACATATATAATGTTGACTGCTAAATATACACCTTCTGGGACACTATTTGAAATACAAGTATTATTGTTATCTGTGCAAGAAGCGCCAGCTTCTGATGATCAGCAAAGATAATTTTTAACAATTATTTATTTAGCAATAACATTTATAGTTTGTGATATTTATGATATAATATTTACGATCCTCTGGAAAAGGCTTTGAAAGAGTCAATTTTTCCTTTTAAACATATTTAAAACTGTGCAAAGAACCTAGCAAAAACCTTATCTAAGTTATTGTGATACGGGCTTTTAAAATACCTCTTACTTTTAATCTAAATGCAGTTGATAGATTTTAATAAATATATTTTTAAATTTCATCATTGAAACTGCAAATGTCAGTTAAAACATGTATCTAATTTCTGAATGTCAAAAGCAGTTTCAGGACATTGCTACCACCAACCAAAGCTCTGTTTGGGGGCTTTTATGGTTTTACAAAGAAGCTTGTGAGTTTTTATTCAAGCTAGCTATAGATTAAATCTGTAGGTATGAAACCATGTACTGGAAGGGAACTATTTGGAGCAGATAATTATACTGTATTTTCAGAAACTTAAAATGAAATATTTAAAATAGTAACACATGTATGTCTACAATAGCTTATATGACATGTTTAGGCCCCAATCAGAGATTTACAAAGGGGTTTAGCTTTACACTGATGAGTTGTCCCATTGAAATGAAAGAATCTACTCCTACTGCACAAAGTTAAGCATATAAGTCTTTGTAAGACTGGGGCCTTAGGAACAAAAACAAAATAAGAAACTTCATTCCACATAAAACTGGTTCCATCTGCTCTTAATTAGTTACCATTTTTGTCCTTGATAGGATCTTTTCCACTCTGAGTCTAGTCAGGAACTGTTCTGAACTGGTATCAATTATAAAGTACAATTAAGGTATGAAACTAACATTGGCAGGGCAGTGTGGGGAATCCCTTTTAGCCAGTGCTTCTTTTGTTCTGCTTGTTCTTTGGATAAATAAAGGACTGAAGCCTTAGTTCTGTGTCTTTAATTTGAAGATGCTGGCTAGCAATGACTTACTTTTCAGTGGTGTGGAAGGTTTAGGATAGAATGCTTTTGTATTTAATAGACCTGGTCAGGGTACTAATTAGGAACAACTTAGACCTCTTCTCTGCTCAAGCATTGTCCATCACCTAATTACTGAATAAAAGAATTGTAAAAATAGTAAACAAATATTTCCAAGAAACATATTTAAACCAATGAGAATTTCCCAAACTGGGCATATAGATATTCCTTGGTGTATTAGATATTCAGATTTAGTATGTAGTATATGTGACTGGTCATCTGAGCCACATATAACGACTTCTCTTTCCTGACTGGATGTCCTACCCTTTATAAATAGAAGCAGTGTCCATGACAAAGTCATTGGGAAGTTGGATCTCTTAGGAAGAAAGTGTGGAGTGGTTTAGGGAGAACAACATAGGAAATAAATAAGGCCTAGCACAGTTTAGAACATTTAAAATCTTTTCCTGTTCTATTCTATCTTTTCCTGAATATTCAGGGCTCTCAGTCTGGCATCGTTCTACTGTTATTTTTGGAAGCATCCAAATCCCCATTTATGTAAGTACTAGATTCAGTTTAAAAACTGTAAAAAATTCTGTAGACCAGTGTGTTAGATGTTTTGCAGGGTTTTGACTTCCAAATGTCTTGTGTTTCCGTGCGTCGTAGGAAATGGGAGTGTCTTCATTCAAAACCAAGTCAGTATTAACAAACATAGGATAAAAATAGATGTAACAAATGTTATATCAGTAAGATATTTTTCTATATTGCTTTAATACCCCTAGAATATTTAAACTATAAAGGGAAATAGCCCATGAAATGATATGCTTGTATGAAACTGATCACTATGAGAACAAATTTGTACTTTTTTCAGTATGTATCTTACATGCATCATGTATGTATCTTACATAAAATATGACATCATGGTAATTGTGTTCTCCCCTTTAATTATGTGTTAATTGTGCCTGACCTAAGATCTCCAGGCGCTTTCTTTCATTGGTTTTCAAATTCTCCTTTACCTATCCAATACTTTTTTTTTTTTACAAAAAAGAGTTTTAGCCACTGATATTCTCTCATCTTGTCTGAAGTTTTATTTAATTTATTTATTTAATGTACTAAAGAGATCCAAGTCAGTTGTTTTAGGAATCAAGTTTTCAGCATTAGTACCATGTCAGGACTTGAATGAACCCTTACGGCTCAGACAGTGCTGAAACAGAAGCTTTTGATTCTGAAGTCTGCCAAATGCACGACTATAGATTAAGGTCCAAATTCTCAGAGGTGCAGACACTTCTTTGCCAGCACAAGTCAGATAGTTAGACACTAAAGGTGAGAATTTCTAAAGTTCTCAAGCTACTTAGGAGCTTGAGTGATTTTCAGAAGAGTCTTAGGGCTTGTCTTCACTACAGCGCTGTATCAGTGTAATGCGTAGCGCGTCTGGTGAAGACACGCTGTGCCGATGGGAGAGTGCTCTCCCGTCGACATAATTACTCCTTCTCCGCAAGAGACGGAAGCTACGTTGGTGGGAGACGCTCTCCTGCTAACACAACACAGTGTGGACAGCACTTTAAGTCAATCTAACTTACATTGCTCAAGGGGGGTGGCTTTTTCACATCCCTGAGTGACATAAGTTATGTTTACTTAAGTGGTAGTGTAGACAAGCCCTTGGAGTCCAAGTCTCACTGACTTTACATGAGATTTAATCTCCTAATTGCCTAAGGACCAGATTTGTTATAGGTATTTAAGTGTTGCTCTGCTCGGTATTGCAATGTCTGAATAATTGAGAAGCCTGAATCTCATTTCAAAAGGGATTAAGGCATCTAGGAGTCAAAATCCCATTTACAAATCTGGGCCTAAGTCCTATTTTCAAAAGTCACTTAAGAGTCTAAGTAACTAAGGGACTTTTAAAAAGGTACCAGTAACCACTATTTCCACCCTCAGTTCACGGCCAGGTCAGAAAAATGCATGCATATGTTTGGCTGGTTGCAAGAATACCATTTGAAATTTCAACCCTAAATGACTAATCAAAGTATTTGAACAGAATTCAACAAAAATGGGAAATTACCAGACTTTTCTAATACAAAACAGGGTCTTACTTGCATCCAGGACCTCTTGTCAATGGACACTGAAAAGGTCTGTGTAAGAATAAACTGGATGTATCCATCTGAGGTTCTATGAAATATGGGTTTTAATTAGAGATGGGCCTGAACCAAAGCCCAGTATCTGAACAATCCCGACGTTTGAGGGAGGTCAGATCCAACCGAAACTTTATACCCAGATGCTATACATACGCAATGGGCTGACCAAAATTCGGGGATGCTGTGATGCGGCGCCTGCTCCACACTAGCCCATAAAGGGTTAATAGGACCCTTGGGAGTCTGCACAGGACACAGCCAATCAGAGGGGCTTGGAGGAGCAGCCAATCAAGGCCAGACTGGCCCATATAAGAAGGACTGCAAAGCAGAGCAGAGCAGGGGCAGTTATTCCCTGGAGCTTAGAGAGGGAGGAGGACTGGCTACCTTGCAGGTGGAGGGTAGCAAGCACCCAGGACTTAACAGTGCTGCATGCAGGGACCCACACGCTTCCTGGAGCGGACGTGATGGCGGCAAGACATCACCAAACGAGGGCAGACTGGCGAACTAAGCTAATTCCCAGGACAGCCAGCAGGAGGTGCCACAGCAGTGAGTCAATCCCCATCACAGATGCAAAAATATCGCAAACTTTGTGGGAGATCAGATCCATTTCTGAATGATGAAAAGGAGTACTTGTGGCACCTTGGAGACTAACCAATTTATTTGAGCATGAGCTTTCGTGAGCTACAGCTCTGGTATCCATCTTTGGTTTTAACAAAATATTTGTAAATCATCCTAAGCCTTCAAAAGGTGTAACTGTCTTTTAGTGTAGTGAATTGGTCACAGGGGTCATGTATTCCATTATTTGTTTCCCATAAATGTCCTGACTTCCTGCCTACAGTCTCCCCAGAGGGATACAATCAACCTGTTATGGGAATGTGAATCAATCTGTTATGGAATTTAATAAAAATGATAACTTTTCTATAGGTTTTTAGAATATAATGAACAATTTTATCACTACTATAGAATTTCCATGGATGGTTTAAAAAAAAAAAAACACTGTAGAAAGATTCTCATTCTCTCAAGTTCTATATGCTGGCAGCATCATTAATATAGGCCTCTATTACATTCCTATGGAAACCAATTGATTTCAACCCTATTAAATTCTTTCCCATAAAGGACAGACAGAATCTTCAAGAAAATGAGCTGCTTGAAACCCACCTCAGCTTTCCCTCCTCCCCTGTCATGTAGCCTTCCCACAGTTTTGGTTGAATTTTATTTTAAATTCTTCAGATTGAACCTGAACATTAAATTCAAAGTAAAACTCAGAGGATGAGAACTCATGTGAACTGAAACCAGAAAAAAACTGTTTGCCAAACCACTGATTTTCACACAACTCTGAACAAGGGCATACAGGTTGTCCAATGGCCCATATAGTTGTCTTTACTTGAGCTGATATCCTTTGACTGTCTGGAATAACAGTACAAACTGGATGAAACAGCTTTCTATAAATAACTTCAGTTTAGACATTTCCTTTTCACCAGGTCAGACTAGCAAAGACTGTACCAATCCAGCTCTGAAACTGAAAAGCTACTACAAAAAATGTTCAGAGAGAGAGCAGTTAGAGCAAACAACAGACAGGAGAACCACCTGGGGCCATAGAATATGAAGAGGAAGTGGGGCAAGAAATGGCCACACAACATAGGAATCAGTATTCCAGGAGTCAAAGAAAATAGCATCTGTGAAATGACACTAGGTGCTACATGTATGGCAAGATTGTACTTTACACTGGAAAAAAATTATCAGATGTTACATTAATCTAGTTCAATAAAATGAACCCAGAGTCACTAGAGAAACTGTGGAGATTGCGCTAATGAAAATCACATCTTTTTGGGAACTGTTTCAGGATCAGCCTGCCCTAACACCAAAAATCTATGTGATTGTGACAGAATATACCCCCTGAATTCACACCCTACATACTATAATAATAATCTTTGTACAAAGTATGCCTTGTGAGGTATCATCTGAAATCATAATTTCTGGTTATTATTGTCCTGGTAAAATATGTATAGCAACATTGTATGTGAAGTTATAAGTTACCTCAGTATGGTGTTATTAACACATGTTCTAAACAGAAGTTGGCAGACAGGTCTGTCCTAAACAAAGGGATGGGTGCTCTGCTTAAATTTTAATTTAAGCAGTAAATAGAGTCAAGAAGCAGGAAGGGAAACAAAGGAATCTCAAACAGGTAAGGAAAGAAACAGCATGCAGTTCCCTTCTACACAGATTGCCTGTCGCCTTGCTCCCAGCTGGAAATACTTCTCAAGGGGGGGGGGGGTGTTCAGGACTAGAAAAAGGAGGGATAGACACCCAAGGTACCTCCCTTCTCACCACATTCACCACACCAGAAGCAACAAAGGAAGCCTCAGTTGGACTCTGGGAGAAGGGGTCCTGACCTATAAGGTTCGGTCGGTAAAACTGCTGAAAGCAAGCGGTGAGAAATCTTGCTTTAATCTGATATAGTTTGTTAAATGTCTCATCTTCATTTTTCTTGTAACCATTTTTTATTGTAATGCCTCATTACTCTTAAAATCTCTCTGCAGTAAATAAACTTGTTTTATTGTTTTATCTAACCCAGTGTGTTTAAATTGAAGTGTCTGGGAAACACCATTTGGGGTGACACGTTGTTTGCATATAATTTTTTTAAAGAAACAATGACCCTAACGTAACTTGTATTGCCCAGAAGAGGGCTGGGCAGTACAGGACATACAGTTTCTAGGGGAAAATCTAAGATGGGGGAGGGGGGTGTTAGGGTCACCCTGCAGAAGTAACTAAGGCTCATGAGAGCCAGAGCATAACCCAAGTGTGACTGGCAGGCTGCAGTTTCACACAGACACTCAGGGTGTGGCCTGTTTGCTGAAAGGCTGTTTGTGAGTGGGCCAGGTGGGAGCTACTTCAGCACGGCATTCTAAAGCACCTAAGGGTAGAGAGCAGGGGTGACACAGTTGCTTATTAGCCTGGATTGTACCATGGTAGGTCACAGTGATAAAACAAATGTCTCAATCACAGTCCAAGGGCGTATCTAGAGTGCCTCACAGTTTGGACTAAGGGAGTGTGAACTGCAGTGTGCACCAAAATGCTATGCTGTAACTCCCCTATGCAGATAATGTTGGCCCAAATTTAAAGGTCCTGAGTTTGCATTGAACTCAGGACCTTTAAGTTCATGCCTGCAGCATCCCCATGAGAGAGTTGCAGCATAGCATACGGATGCACATTTTGCTGTGTAGTCCAAACTATGAGGCAGTGTAGACATGCTCTAAGATAATCATAGAAATGTAGGACTGTAGGATACCTGCACTAAGGCAGGACTAAGTATTATCTAAACCACCTTGACAGGTGTTTGTCTAACCCAGTGGTTCCCAAACTCGTTTCCGCTGCTTGTGCGGAGAAAGCCCCTAGCGGGCTGCGCCGGTTTGTTTACCTGCTGCGTCCACAGGTTCGGCTGATCGTGGCTCCCAGTGGCCGCGGTTCACTGCTCCAAGCCAATGGGAGCTGCTGGAAGCGATGGCCAGTACGTCCCTCGGCTCCCGCCGTTTCCAGCAGCCCCCATTGGCCTGGAGCAGCGAACCGTGGCCACTGGGAGCCACGATCAGCCGAACCTGCGGACGTGACAGGTAAACAAACTGGCCGGGCCTGCCAGGGGTTTTCCCTGCACAAGCGGTGGAACAAGTTTGGGAACCACTGCTCTAACCTGTTCTTACAAACCACCAATGATGGAGATTCCACAACCTACCTAGGTAATTTGTTCCAGTGCTTAACTACCCTTACAGACAGGAAGTATTTCCTAATGTCCAACCTAAATTGCCCTTGCTGCAATTTAAGCCTATTGCTTCTTGTTCTGTCCTCACTGGATAAGGAGAACAATTTATCACCCTTCTCTTTATAACAACCTTTTACATACCTGAAGACTGTTATCATATCCCCTCTCAGGCTTTTCTTCTCCAGACTAAACAAACCAGTTTTTTTTTTTCAGTTTTTCTTTATAGGTCATATTTTCCCACCCTTTGATCAGTTCTGTTGGTCTCCTCTGGACTTTCTCCAATTTGTCCACATCTTTCCTGAAGTGTGGTGCCCAGAACTGGACACAATATTCTAGTCAAGGCCTAATCAGCGCAGAGTAGAACAGAAAAATTGTTTCTCATGTCTTGCTTGTAAAACTTCTGCTAATACAACACAGAATGCTGGTTTTGTTTTGTTTTTTGCAACAGTGTAACATTGTTGACCCATATTTAATTTGTGATCCAATATAACCCCCAGATCCTCTTCTGCAGTACTCCTTCTTAGGTATTTCCCATTTTATATTTGTGAAATTGATTATTCCTTTCTAAGTGGAGTATTTTACATTTGTCCTTGTTGAATTTCATCCTATTGATTTCAGACCATTTCTCCTGATCGTTTTGTGTTCTAATCCTGTCCTCCAATGTGCTTGCAACTCCCCCATCCCCAAGCATAGCATCATCGGCAGACTTTATAAGTGTACTCTCTATGCCATTAACCAAATTATTTATGAAGATATTGAGTAGAATCAGACCCAGGACAGATCTCTGTGGAACCCTACTTGATCTGTTCTTCCAGCTTGACTGTGAAACATTGATAACTAGTCTCTGAGTATGGTTTTCCAACAGTTGTGCATGCACCTTGTAGTAGGTCCGTCTAGCCTATATTTCCCTAGTTTGCTTATGAGATGATCATGGGAGACTGTATCAAAAGCTTTAATAAAGTCAAGATATGTTGTCAAAGAAGGATATTAGGTTGGTTCGACGTGATTTGTTCTTGACAAATCCTCATTGACTATTACTCATCACCTCATGCTTACATTATCCATGGTCTTTCTGGGTATCAAAGTTAAGCTGATTGGTCTATCACTCCCTCAATTGTCCTTAATACTGTTTTTATAGCTAGGTACTGTATTTCCCCTTTTCCAGTCCGCTTGTGTGGTACTATATATATTTTTTAAATCAATGTACAAACATTGACTGATTAAACCCAACAACACCCCTCTGAAGTGTGTAAATATCAACCCACTTTTTAATGTCTGTTACAGACAGAGCACACTTATCAGGGTGTTTGGGGCTTAATTGATATTTGCAAAGCTCTGAGTTCCTCTGATGAAAGATGCTACAGCAGGGCAAAGTGTTATTATTAATTATTATTAATTAGTCTGTGGTGGCATCCATTGTACTATACGTATGACTTGTTGAACTCATGCTTCATCAATTATTTTGCTGTGCTTTTTTCACAAGTGCTCTTTACAAGCTGCATTGTAATGATTGAAAATAAAAGTGAGACAATAAAAGAGGGTGAATAAATCTGCAACCTGCATTTTACCTGCTGCTCAGTAAAATTTGGTTACCATAGCAACCAATACATCCTATTGTACCAAATACTTACTCCAGAATCAAGATGGCTGTATCTTCAAACACTGAATTTTTGCTTTCTCTGTCTTGTAACACTATAAGAAAAACATGTATCATTCTGGAATTCACTCACTTATCACCCTTTTTACCCTCTTTCCACAATCTCAAATGCTCCTGTTGCCGTGATCCTTCCCTGGCCAAACAGGACTAGATTCAGCTCCTTCTACAGCAGCACAACTCCAAGCCTCAATCAGAGAATTTCCAAAAGTGACAGGAAGAGCTCCATCCCCCACAGGACTGTGGATCAGGAGACCTGGGCTCTGTTCCCATCTTGACTCATTGTATGACCTATAGTAAGCTGCTTATCCTCATTGCCCACTTTTCAGACAAGGGATATGAGGCACACATGATAGAGCACTGCCCTTCAGCAAGAATGCCTCACTGACCTAGTTGACAGAGTTTTATTTATCTAACTTGTTTGGGTTCACACATTTTTCCCCACTTCCTCTCTCCCCATCCTGCTATCTTTTTATAATATAAATGGGAATTAAAATACAGAAGCATTCATACAATTCCCCCACACTTCCATATTTTTCCTTCCAGAACATAAGCATTTCAAGGGAAGGCTTCTTCCTCCCTGTTCAACTGTACAGCACTGAGCCCATTTTGAGTGCTACTGAAATATAAAGAATCGGTTCTTGTTTGAGCAATTACTACTTTAATAAAAATTTTCAGACTAATCTGCTTCTCTGATATCCCAGGGGAACATACAAGGGTGTTGTGACATATTTATTACAATCTGTCTGCTTTTGCAAAAGTCAGAGGGCCAGATTCTCAGCTAGTGTAAATCAGCATAGCTCCAGCGAAGTCCCAGTTTATGCCCACTGAGATCTGGCCTGCAGAGTTTTAAACTATATGTATGTTAGTGTCAAGGGAAAGTTTTCAACTGTAATGCACTGGGGATAATCAAAAACTAAATTCCCCTGCAAAAAAATAAAAAGAATTTGTAATACATTTCAGGAAACTTTCAATGAAGTTTCCCTGTGCAGAGAAATTTTAAGGAATATAGACCCCTAGGGGAAATATGCACTTTTCAGGGGTCAACACCATAGCTTCTCCTGTGTCATTCATCTCCTATCAATCACTACTCTTAACAATCAGTCTTTTCTACAACACAGTTATCTGTTAAAGATTAAACTTGTCTTCCTCAGACTGATATGTTTATGGTTTGCTTGTCTTATTTATGCAGGAAACAAACTAGATCTTTTCTCATTGAAAGGGCCACATCACACAGTTCTTACTCAGTCCTTTTATACTTTCCTTGAGGTCTAAGTGAGTGTTACCTGAATTGGCATGGCAAGATTTGGCCCTCAGAGAGCACGTTAAACCTTAATTTTTAAATTACTGACATAACCCTCCCAGGGATTATGATCATGAAAATTAGGAACAATATTTTGAGAGGAAAAGTTAAGGGGTATTTTAAGCAATAAATAAGTATTTTTGAGTCATATTTTTCAATAGCCAGTCCAGTGCTTTGATTAGTAATCAAACATTTTCTCTTTTTATAAATCTCAGTTGATAACGAAAGCAACTCACTGGGTCAACTTTAAAAAGAGGTAGGGAGAAACAGGACTACTGAGAGCTGAAATATTTTCAAAGGGGCTTAGGATCATTAGGTGTCTATTTCCTATTGACTCTTAATGGTTATTTGTTGCCTAACTCACTTGGGGTCCCTTGAAAATCTCAGCCTAGGGGTCTGATATAACAGCTATTGATGTCAGTTAGGAAATGTTCCATTGACTTCAGTGGGCACTGAAACAGGCCCCGCGATATTTCTCAGTTATACACTTACAGATGTTTTATGACTTGTAATAATTGCAATCATTTAGTAGTTTCATAAATCCTTAACACAAAGTCCCCAAAGAAGTCACTACATTAAATATACTACTGGACTAAACTTTTCTGTTTTCAAAAAACTGCTTTAAAGAGAGGTATTCAAAATACAGTTATGCTATCAAATCCGCTGCATAGAATATGTTTCACTAGAATCTTTATTCTTTCCAAATTAGGAAAGAGAGCAAGTGGTTGTTTTATCTGACAATTTTCCCTTGTTAACCTTTTTTCCCTAAAATTCCCCACCACTATTCCTAAAAGCTCTACCACCACAGAAACAATTAGAAACTTGACTAAACAAGGTGCTGGAGCTCACTGCTGTATTTACAGAGCGGAGCAGAGTTATACCACATGGTGATAAAACATTAATAGTTGCTGGTGCCTTGTTTACAGTTTTAGGTGAAAAAAAGCTACTGTGGTTACTGACTTGGATGAGTATATTTCACTCAGGAACTGGGAAACAAACACGTCGTCAAGTGTCACCTCTTTTGACCATTCTCCAAATACCTTTTCTTGTCAGCTAATCTACTTCTCATCTGATGTAGATCCACCTAATGATATCAAACGCATCATCTGTCTTTCCCCTGTAGCTTCACTCTCTGCAGGTACATTCATTTTTGGAAATGAATATGATGTAAGATTGGATCCAATGTGTATTTCAAACATAAAAGATGCTCAGAGAACCAAATTTGGGCCAACTGGCTAAAAGTGAATGATCATGTCACCTGGGCCTAAATCAAGTATAAACACCTGCTGCATATTCACAACTGATGGGGTTATTGCTTTGGCTCAAGTGATACAGGTTTGTGCTCTTTGGCCCTGACACATCAAAGGACTTGAGCACATGCCTGAAGTTAAGCATGTGAATAGTCCCATTTACTTCAGTGAAGCTACTCATGTCCTTAACCTTAAGAATGTGCTTAAGTGTTTTGTTGAATCTTCAACACCAATCCAGAGTTCTGTACCCACTGACAATGGTGGGCTCTGAATATGTGTGTGACCCTGGTTCAAAACAACAAAACACACTTTGTCCCATTGTGACTTGTTTCAGTTTACCACAGCAGTGATTTTTTTTCCTACTGTAATAAAATACTGACATTATTTAAAGTATTCAGAGAATACACACATGGCTCTAGTATAAACATTTCACTCTACCCCACTGAACTGTCTTGTTAAATGTGTTGAAACAATTTGAATCTCAGTATAGTAATAGAACCAAATGAGAAGGAAAGCAAAATAATGTCTATTAATTATGCCAAAAACTAAGCCCTTCCTCAATTATTTTACTTTGCAAATGGACATCTACATCAGTTTCATATTAAAGCATTCAGCAATCCTAAATCACTTTCACTGCTGTATGAATTTAATTACTTATCTATATTACATAAAATGTTGTCTGACTTAGCCAAATGAAATTTGCTCTCTGCACCTTTGTTTAGCAGGATTCAAGTAATTAAAATGCATATTTTGTTTTTTTCTTCTTTTAATATCTCTAATGAGCTTTTCATCTAACTGAGTAACAGCTTTCCCAATATTCTGTAATAAAAAAAAACTTTATGGAAATTATCACATTCTGTGAACTAGGACTTGTATTGACAGATTTACTTTTATTTCATTTATTTTACACATTATTTCTTTAAAGATGCTAAGCATAATGTTTCATAGGCCATTTACCTTTATAGTTATGGACATTTCAGGAGTATTGCTGTATTAAAGCCATCAGATCTTAAGCTTTATGCCTTGTAAGTCCAAACAGAGAAAGAAAGAGATAGAGAATGTGTGTGTGTGTGTACATCTATCTATATATATGTTATATATGGCATACAGTAAGGTGTGGTGTGGTAGAAAGAGTTCAATGGCATGAGTTTGGGATGGCCTTGTTATTCATGAGAGATGAAGCCTACAACTGAGTTATTCACATCGTGCAATACAAGTTTTATATCACACCAATATATACTTTGTGTTTGCCATGCATTTTACAGAAAAAAATATTTTAGAAACGTTTTGGACAGATTTTTAAAATGTGATTGGTACTATTTATTTTAACATCCCTTTGCTTTGAAACCAGGCTCCTCTAGTTACCATGAGTCTGATTCTAGAGGTCTCAGAAAATCAGAAGAAATTTAAATAATAAGATTAGGTACGTATCCAAAATAGCTATAGAACATACAGGACCATATTGTCAGCTGGTATAAATTGTCCCAGAAACATTGACTTTAAGAAAGCTGTTCTGATTTATACCACCTGAGGATCTAACACACAATGTTGCAATTTTAAGACTAGATATGTACAACCGACTAGAACTAACAGGGGGATTCCACTGGACAGCTAGAAACCTCCTGTTTCAAGATGTTGAGCATTAAATCAGTCTCTGACACAGTACTGAATATTACCCATTCTTACACCTTAGCACTGTAAATCTGAGGAGGAAAGTCCACAACTGGGGAGCAAACAAGGAAACATTTCTCCAGACAGTGGTTGTTGAAGTTTTAAACTGTGGCTTTTTGAAGCTATTCAGAAGCTGAGAATGCTGGAAGTAGTCCCAGGACAGAAGGAATAGTGGCCAGAGCATAAGTGATAAACAAACCTTGTACCATGTGTCTATCATTTAGTACATGAAGCATGCCACAACATATGTGCAGTGTGTAGATTTCACATATTATATCTACCTTTCTAAATATTATAGCACCTTTTCCCCAAAGTCTCGCCTAAGCAGAATGCAAAGGGAGGGCAGAAATAAAAAAATGAAATGCAAAAATAAGGTGAAAAGAGAACAAAGGGTATAAAAACAAACAAACAACTCATTCATAAAGACTCTGTCACAGAAAGGGGCAGAGCAGGCAAGCAAGATAGAAGAACACATGAGGGAAAAAGAAGTACAATGTATAAGCCAGATCTAGTGCACTCACTTTTGCCAGCACAGCTTTTCGATGGGTCAGAGATGCTTCATGAGGAATATAGACTTCCCTTTGATTAGAAAACATGGGCAGATCCTCAGCTAGTGTAAACTGTTATAGCTCAGTTGACGTCAATTGAGATATGACAATCTACACCTGCTCAGTATCTGCCCTTAGAGTTTAAATGACAGGAAAATAAAGGTCTGTGACAGCAATTTTTGAAACATCAGTAATATTTTGTGAGGTCTCAGGGTGGCAAGAGGAAAAACAGGAATAGAAAAAGATGTGTAACCAGTAATGTACACTCCCCTGCAGAAACAAAGTCCCAACATTCCTTTGCTGGCAGAAGTGTGTTTTTCTATCCCATGTCTGTGGCTGGTCAGTCCACAGAGAGGATAACAGCCTAATATTGCTACCATTTACTCCATTAGTTCAACTGGTAGAGGTCAGTGCTGTGGATGGAAATGTTCTAACCTAGCTCATGAACCATGTGGGAATCAATATAGTTCCACGTGATGAAATTTTTGGTTTTTTCAGTTTCCATTTTTTAAAGTAATTCTCAATCTAAAGACACATTCTCTATCTCTTTCTTTCTCTGTTTGGACTTCAGAAATTACACACAAGACTCTACACTAAAAGACAACATTAGGTTACAAAATCAAACACTTTAAAATGAGAAAATGCAGAATTAAGGCTTCACCAGCCATGCTCCTGAAAACTTAATAGAAGCACCCTTGTGCATATGCATTAAGGAATAGTCTTTACTTATATGATCACTAACTACATTTCTCCCCACACAGCACCTGCCTGGACTTTAAAATAAGCAAAACAAAGCTTACTTGATTAAACAGACTACTGCTGCAAATTCTTTTATTCAGAATAAACGGACCTACAATCTGATAAGCAGTCACTGTATAATGCAGGAGAAGTAAACCATTTAAATCTCTCATACTCAGACATACAGAGAAACCAAGCATGGATGAAAAAGGGCTCACTTCACTTATATTGGTACAACACATAGCTGAGCTTGTTATATGCAGAAATTGAGAGATCAAAGTTTTCCCCTGATTCAGAAGAGGCCAGATAATGGAAATAGACACTAACACTTTTTACCTACAGAGCAACACAATTTACTTCTCCAAACCCTGTTATTATCAAACTAGTTCAATACATTACAGAAAGAGCAGTGCAGTAGGTGTGTGATTTATTTTTTAAAGTCTGGATTCGGATGCAGAAGTTACTTTAAACTATTGCTCACTGTAGTGATGAGACTAAACTGCAGTGTTCAGATCTGCATCTGAACTTCCGCAAACTCAGCTGTTTCAATTGGGGCTTTGGTTCAAGCTGAGCTCTAGCACAATCTAAATATTACTCTCATCTAGTGGTATCCTGAAATAACTTCTTATAATTACACCATGCGTCTTCTTTATTTCATATGTAACCCTTCTGCCTGTCAGAGTTGGCAGCGACAAGGGCCGGGTTCAATATCTAGGGGATTCATTCCAATAACATAATGCAAACCGGCTCGAGCCCCCACCCAGTGACCTGGGACAAATATATACCACCCCCGCTGGGCGCCTCCAAGAGGCAATACTTCCCCTCTCGCAAGCACATAGTCTGAGTGTAGCAAAAAGCCTTTTAATAACAGAGAGAAACAATGTGGCATTATGTTGGAGAAACACCACCAACAGGATTCATAACACAACCCATGAGCAAAAAATCCACCCCAAGCAAATTGGGGCATGCCCTTTCCCTTTGGTTCTTGAGTCCAGCAACTCCAAATCACCCAAAGTCCCAAAAGTCCAGTGACCCAAAAGTCTCTGTCCCTGGTGAGGGCAACCCCAGAGTTCAAAAGTTTATCTGCAGAACTTTACCTCCCAACCTGGGTGGAGATGGGTGGGGGGAGAGAGAGGTAAGGGGCACCTTACATGATCTGAAGTTGACCGCCCCACAGGCCTTCGCTCTGCTCTGCCAGCCGCCCCACGAACCGCTTCGCTCGGCTCCGCTCTGCGGCCCACAAACAGCTCCCGCCGGTCCACGAACTGATCCACTCCGCATCCACAAGCAGCTCCCGCCATCCTATGAACTGCTCCACCAGCCTGTCCACAAGGCACTCCAGCCATCCCGTAAACTGCTCCACAATATATCTTCAGGCTCCCCACTACTTAACACAACGCTCAGTGATTTAAGCTCTTAGTCAGTTCAGCTCTTTGGTGAATTCAGCTTGTAGTAGGGGAGTCTCAGTGCTAGTGCACCATTAGCCCAAAGTGAGCTCAGCAGCCTATCACTAGACTCCTAATGGAACCAAAATTAGCTCTGATATTCCACAGTGGAGAGAGGAGGAAGTGCAATTAGCATGTAAGGCCCTCACCAAGGGGCCCATGCTACCAAGTATTAATACTCATTCCCAGCCTCTCTCAATTCACAGAGTTTTGGAACCCATGACCATTGCCTAGCGAGTGCTACTTAGTTGATGGTGAGTCCCTCCATCATAACAAAAGGCCACGTACAGTTCCAAGCACAGTTCCCATAATCAGGATAATAACAATTTATTCTTCCTGCCCCAATAACAGAGACACTGGGGATCCCACAGCAGCCAAAGTGACCATTTGGGCAGCTATGGCTTCATTCTAGGCAGGGTGGGTGTGCCTATGCAAATGAGATCGGCCCCTGAAGTTCTTTTCCACAACTTGCCACACCTCACCACCAGATGTCAGGGTGGAGCTCATCCTAACACTGCTTACACATACCTAAGGGGTAAACCCTACTCCCCTCTCAATGTCACTAAAAGCAGTTAAACCCTGCCTTCCTTGTGCTGTGGAAGATCTAGTACAGAGGCTACAAAAGCCTCTGTGGACTCATGATCTGTGCTCCATTGGGCCTTCCTACGTCTTAGCCTGTAGAGGGGTTTTGGTTGTGGGGCAGGGAAAACATATGGGTTGACCACTGGACATTCTCCCTTAATTAGGGGGCATATCAGATGTATGATTAGGCATGGCAGGATATGATTTTTGATATAATTTCAATGGGTAATATAAATGTTTATTTTTAAGGTTTTTTATTCTTATCTATTTAAATGTTCACAGTTGTGCAAAATTATGGGGGGGTGTCATAATTTTTGATGACAGTAGATGATGAGATGGAACAAGTTAAAACATTAAAACATAAATTGTCACCATCACAAAGTAAATATCCTTAAATAAAACTCTAAGTTCCCAAGCTGCATTTTTCTTACTTTGTCTATCTGTAAATTTCAATAATCATCGATGGAAATATTTTTCCATTGGTTTGTGCGAGTATGATGAAATTGACATTTACAGACAACAACTGAATCTTTCCAAGCCTACCTATGATCGGTTGCAGTTCTGAGATTGCAGACTCCCAGCAGAAGGTTCTGGGCTCCACCGTCCTCCTCATTTACTGCCCTAGGGAGAGGAAATGCTCCTTAGGGTGTACAGTTTGGTATAAAAAGTATATTAGCTGAATATAAAGAGAAAGGGCAGCAATGAGTACTTTGTAATGATAAGGTGTAGTGTAAGCTATAAATGGAGGATTCAATTCAATAGTGAGTTGAGCCACTTCACCAGTTGGCAGCATGGTCATTTACACAATGTATACTTGCAGTGATCTCCTCTTCTTCTGTTTGGGGTTCAGCTCAGGATCAGAAAATGCAGACATTCAGTTAGACATTATTACAACAGCATTAGCCACTTTGTTTCCCTAAAAATGTAGGAGAGGAAGATTAAAAATATAAGACCATTTTCTGACTTTGCTGGATCCAGATTGCTGGATTTCCAAACCACCCTAATGGGTTGTAGCTCAGTGGTATATCCCACACCTAATCTACTCTGGTCTTGTCAGCACTTGTCATTTTGTCATTGCTGCAACAAAAAGAGTTACAGAAGCATTTGCTAGCCCTGCATACTTAAGGCTGTGTCCGTTTTCATTAAACACAATGGGCTTGATGTCCATGCTAGAATGGGGGCACAAACTGCATCCCTCAGTGATAAGAGGGATATTTATTCTGGGGAAATACAGATGATGCTCCCCTCCTCATCAGCTCAGAGGTGTCACCAGGGAGCTTTAACATGCAGCCAGTCAGGATAACCCTTGCTGAATCTGCTGCTGCTTTGTTGGAATCAGTGCTTCTTTTGGGCGTCTCTAATCTCCTGTATCCTTACTCTAAAACGGTGTGGCTAGTGGAGCCAATATTGGTTTCTCTACCATTTCCACCTCTGTTCCTTCCTGCCCCCATTCCCCAGACTCGGTGTCAGCAAAAAGGAAAATAAAAATTGAATCCTACAAAAAGTGGAAACATGGACCAAAAAGTGCTGTTATAAAGAGGATGGGGATCAAATTTTCTCCATGTCCACTGAAGGTAGGACAAGAAGTATTAGACTTAATCTACAGGAAGGGAAATTAGGTTTGATATTAGGAAAAAAATTCTAACTATAAGGATAGTTAGGCACTGGAATAACTTTCCAAGGAGGTTGTGGAATCCCCATTGTTACAGACTTTTAAAAACTAGTTAGACAAACACCTGTCAGGGATGGTCTAGATTTACTTGGTCCTGCCTCAGCACAGGGGGCTGGACCTGATGATCTCTCAAAGTCCCTTCCAGTCCTGCATTTCTACCATTCATGAAGATGTACAAGTCTTGCATGTGAGGGACATGGTATCCTTTGTGAGAGCTCCCTAAATCTAGTCTCCCCATCACCAACATCCAATGGAACTACACCAGATGCATCTGCCTTGAAGGAATGGGCAGGATTGGTCCCTAAATATTTACCTGATTGACCCTAACAGCTCAAAATAATCTGCATTTGTAGCACACCTTAAATATAGATGTATATAGAGTTCATTTTAAAATCTCCACATTGCGTCAGTTGCCATATACTTTGGAATATCTTTGTTATTTTCTTTCTCAAAGGTTTTATAAAAACCTGTATTTTAGAAAGGTAACACAAATCAGATTTAAATTTGTGACCCTTTAAGATATTAGAATCCCTAATAATCGCTCCTTTTTATGTGTCAGAGTAGCTAGAATTTCACACTAATCAGCCCACTATGTGATCTTAGACAGTGTAATATCAATTCCTTGGCCCATCAAGTGCCACTGGGTAGTGAACCTAAAAGAATCAGTCAGAGGACTCAGAAGTTTAAATACTTATCCAGTCTCTACCTGACCCTCTTAAGATTACAAAACTGCTTTGTAAATCACAAGTGAGATTTTCAATATTGGCCCAATTTTGCTTCCACTGAGGTCTATGGGAGATGCAGCACTGACTTCTGTTGCCTGTCTGCTGAGTGGCACCAGATGTTTGAGCCTTGCAGGTCAGTTGCCCCCTGGAGGAGAAAATTAATGATTTGTTCAGTAGTCATTTATTTATTTATACTATATTGAATACAGATGGTCACAAATTACACCCAAGAAGTCCCTTTTCAGGAATCTCAGGCAGAACTCTTATATGTCTGGCTCTGAGGGTGTAACTCTGCCCCAGGAATTGACTCCATTTAGAGAAATTAAGGCAGAGAGCAAATTCTCCTGCTGCTTGTGTAACACTGACAGACCCAGGTTATCGATGGGCAGGATTGAACCTGGAGCCTCCTGAGATTAGTGCATGAGCCTCTATCACATGAGCTAAAAGCCAACTGGCTGTTAGCTAAGGCTGTAGAGCAGACTCATTCATCTCTCTCTCTAAGTGGTCTCGGTGCCACTAGATGGGACAGAACACCACACCCAGAAGGTGTGTGGGTTACACTTGCAATCACTCCTGCAAGAAGAAACACCACAGAATTAACAATATAGCATTTCTACAAAGACTGAATGGTGCTTGCACACTAAGAAAAAGAACTTTTAAGGCCACGTGGCACAACTCCATCTGGTGACTTCCATCACACATCAATGGCTGCAGAGCACTTTTGAAAAGTCCTACCTCACCTGTCAATATAACTACTAAGACAGCTTGTCTCATGTTTCTTTATCCACTATTGGTCTGATTCTGGAGAACGAGGAAGTGCAGTGGTTCATGATAATAAAAACAATAATGGGAATAAAAATAGCTATCCAAAGATTTCTGAACCTCAAAGAATTCAGTTAAAATGTTGAATGCTAACAGAGGTTGTTGTACCAAATTCTTTACTCATCTTAACCTTTACAAAGTACCAAGGTCAGGGTCAGGGTCTGTGCAACCAAATGGTAAAGCACCTACAATCTCTTTTTTAGTAGGCAGAGGCCAATGCTATTCCAGTAGTTGGCAGCAAAGGCCAGGATGGTGGCACGGTTTAAAGTAGCCTAAGGATACAACAGTTCAAAATATATCCGATTTACCTTTCACTGCTGGGATCCTGTGGAGCACCTCTCAGTGAAGGAGTGTGCCCTTTCCAGTGGTGAGCTGGAGCCGGTTCGCTAGAACCGGTTGTTAAATTTAGAAGCCATTTTAGAACCTGTTGTTCCGCGAGGGACAACCGATTCTAAAAGGGCTTCTAAATTTAACAACCGGCCAAAAGTGGTGCCTTAGGTGCCGACTCCATGGGTGCTCCAGGGTTGGAGCACCCAAGGGGAAAATTTGGTGGGTGCAGAACACCCACCAGCAGCTCACCTACGCTCCGCCTCCGCCTCTTCCCCTGAATGTGCCGCCCTGCTCTGCTTCTCTCCCCCCCGCCCCCAGGCTTCCCCTGAATCAGCTGTTCGTGCGGGAAGCTGGGGCGGGCTGAGAAGCAGGCAGTGGCTTCGCACTCAGGCCCAGGGAGGCGGAGGTAAACTGGGGCCAGGGGGTGCAAAGTTACCTGCCCACGCTGCAGCAGGTAACCCAGGGTGGGAGGCGTGCAGGGGAACCGCTTCGCGCCCCAGATCACCTCCACCACCCTCGGCCTGAGTGCAAAGCTGCCGCCCACTTCCCAGCCCTCCCAGCCTTCACACACGAACAGCTGATTCAAGGGAAGCCGGGGTGCAGGGTGGAGAAGCAGAGCAGGGCGGTGTGTTCAGGGGTAGAGGCAAAGCGGAGGTGAGGTGAGCTGGGGCCGGGCGTGGGGCAGGGAGCTGCCAGTGGGTGCTCTGGACCCACCAAATTTTCCCCGTGGGTGCTCCAGCCCCGGAGCACCCACAGAGTCAGTGCTTAAGGCACCACTTTTGATGTGATCAGTGGGGGGAGTGGCCGCTTCTCCTGCTCCCATCCAGCTACACTCCCCCACCCGTAGGAGCCAGGGGGACCTGCCAGATGCTTCCTGGGAGCTGCCCCAGGTAAGCACCGCCGGGACTCCCCACCTCGCCCCCTGGCAGGTCCATCTGGCTCTTAGGGGTGAGATGGGCACCCACTACGGTGGCCCATGAGATCCTCCTGCTGCTTGTGTAGGGGCAGTCAGGGGACAGGGAGGGGGCTGGATGGGGCAGAGGTCCCGGGGGGCGGGGGTGGGCAACGACCCCCTCGTGAGGTGAGGAGGGAACCGGTTGTTAAGATTTTGGCAGCTCATCACTGGCCCTTTCCTAGTAGAATCCTCAAGAGACCTCTGTCTACCCTCCCTCCAATTAATCTCCCCACCCCCGCTATCCTCCCAGAGTGTTGCAGGTAGGGTAGGGATTGCCAACGTGACTTAAAACTCACCCTGATAATGGTGGAGCGCTGTGCAGCTCTCCCCAGTTCCACATAAGTGCATCCTGGGGCTGTTCTAACTTACCCTGGCTGTAAATGACAAATGGATAAGAAAAGATAAAAAAAATTAGCACAGCACAGGGAAGTGAATTGTATCATTCCAACAAAATGACAACAGGGAAAACAAAAGCCTGGGATCTGTGAGAGGGAAGGATCCTGTCATGTCATTTGAGAGGTAAGATGTTCCAGCCGGTAGGGCACCAGATGAGGACTCAAGAGAATAGTGTTCTATTCCTTGGTTAGCCACTGACTGGTTGTGTGACCCTAGGGAAGTCACTTCACTTCTGTTTCCTGTTCAGCCCTTCAAATGTCTTGTCTGTTTAGACTTTAAGCTCTCGGGGCCAGAAATGTCTATTAGTGACATCTGCACAGAACCTATTTTCTCCTAGTTTCAGGCTTCGAGTCTCACCTGAAACTCCTCAGCATTTTCGAAAGATTACCTGAACCTTAGTGAATCTTCTGGACAAATCTTGAGGAGTTTTAATTTTATAATTAAACTTGCTTCATTTTGAACAATAACATAACAAACATTTTCCATAGCTGTCAAGGTTCCCTCCCCACTCTGAACTCTAGGGTACAGATGTGGGGACCCACATGAAAGATCCCCTAAGCTTATTTCTACCAGCTTAGGTTAAAAACTTCCCCAAGGTACAAATCCTTCCTTGTCCTTGGATGGGTACTGCTGCCACCACCAAGTTAGATAGACAAAGATTCAGGAAAAGAACCACTTGGAGTTCCTGTTCCCTAAAATATCCCCCCAAGCCCCTTCATCCCCTTTCCTGGGGAGGCTTGAGAATAATATAGCAACCAAATAGGTAAACCAGATTCTTAAGAACTTTATTATAAAGAAAAAAAAAGTAAAAGAAGCACCTTTGTAAAATCAGGACGGAAGGCAACTTTACAGGGTAATCAGATTCAAAACACAGAGGATTCCCCCCTAGGCAAAACTTTAAACTTAAAAAAAACAGGGATAAACCTCCCTCTAAGCATAGGTAAAATTCAAAAGCTAAAAATAAAAGATAATCTAATGCACCTTGCCTTATTTAGTTACTCTTTTTGCAATATTGAGACTCATTTTAGGATGATTTTAGGAGAAGGGGTTTTCTGACCTGATGCTTCTCTGCTTCCCCAGAGAACACACAACAAAGAGCACAAAGAAAGCCTTCCTCACCCTGCCCAGATTTAAAAGTGTCTTCTTTCCCCATTGGTCCTTTTGGTCAGGTGCCAACCAGGTTATTTGAGCTTCTTAACCCCTTACAAGTAAGGAGGAATTCTAGGCTACCCTTAGCTGTATGTTTATGACAATAGCTCTATTCAATAAGTGGGCATGAGTAACTATTTAATGCAATAAATGGAATGCTTGTTAACATGTCCTGCCATGTATGGAGATTTTCTGGAGAGGTGCTGAGTAAATAAATAGCCAGGCAATGGATAATTTAACATCATAATTATTTCCAAACTTTTAAGCCACAAAACATTCATATTTTACTACCTACTCTAGCATCATTTTTATGTTCTTTTCCAGCTCTTCTACTCAGAGGTAATAAGCAAATACCCACTTCTCTTGGTTAATCAGATCTTTTACTATTTGTGAACATTGAGAATGATTGTTCTGTCCCTGAATGCATTTACTAACCTACAGAGAAGGGTAAATATTTAGTGCAGTGTATGGGGATTTAGCTGTGTGATTCCCATTAACATGAACAAATGTAAATATTTACAGTATATTTTCCCCAGAATGTTTATATTGGGATTCAGTGCAATGAAAGAGGGTGGAAAAAAGGCAGAAAAGTCCTCCTTGTACATGAATATCTTTTAATATCTAACACAAATAAGTGCCCAATATGCAAGGTGCTTAGCCTGCCAGTATCCTAAAGTGCTTTATAATAAAATCAGCTAGCAAGCACTCCTCAGACAAACTAAAGGGAGGAATATGAACAACATTGCAAACATCTGAGAGATGTTACAAATAGGAAGGGTAAGAGACCTTTTTCTTCCATGTAAATCACGCCAGTGCACATGACCAGCATATAGCACTAAAATCCCATTTACGGTCTATTTTGGGGGCTTAATATGATACTAGGTGCTCTAGAAAAATAAAAGACAGATATAAGTTAGATGTATAGCTAAAATGTAGGACAATAGTTCTTGGAGTTTTTCTGTGAGTTTGTTTTAATGATAGATGCTAAACACACTATATTAAGTCTGAAATGGTAAATGGAGATACAACATGGGGAGGAATTAGGGTATATACTTTATTGGAATTCCATATATATGTAACTTCATACATCGGATTACATTCAATTTGCATTTTTAAGATTTTCAATTTAATTCAATTAGAGATAGGCAGGAGTTATTAAGTTTGAATTCAGCTCTGGGCACACATATATCTGCACAACATTTTCAATATATAATGTGCTATATAAATGCTATGTATTAGTCTTTCCTCTAGAAACCCCCATCTCGCCACAGAATTATTACAGGAAGGTTTCTCTGACCTCTCAGGAATTGTTCTTGGCAATGCAAGTCCTAATGTTTACAAAATATATGAGGGAATGAGATTCTGTGTGTTTGACTACGCATATGCACACTCTGGAGGTGATGTCCTGATTATTATAGGTTATATAGACCAAATAATGTTAACAGAGGGCCAGAGCCTCAATTTCAGCCAACCTGCACAGAGAACAAAGAGGAGAGGGTAGGGATTGCCAATGTGACTTAAAACTCACCTGATAATGGTGGAGCGCTGTGCAGCTCTCCCCAGTTCCACATAAGCGCATCCTGGGGCTGTTCTAACTTACCCTGGCTGTAAATGACAAACGGATAAGAAAAGATAAAAAGAATTAGCACAGCACAGGTGTATCCTGGCCACAACCCCCTTCTCTTGCTTTTCTAGTAGCATTAAAGGGGAATAGCATAAGAGCCATATTTCAGCCTATATCAGTGAAATGTGATTCTAACATTACAGTAATCCTACCTGGACCTGTTAAAAGGCTTTAGTACCAGATTATGTCACCACTGTGGCAAAAAGCATTGTAATATGTCCTCAGCTGGTGTAAATGGGTCACTGCCATTCATTTAATTGGCGTTCCATCCATATACATCGGCTGAGGCCCGAATCCATTATTAAGAAACAGATTTGCAATATTTTGCTCAAGTTTTCATGCTTGGAAATTATCTTTGAGAAATCACGGAGGACAGGTGAGATACCAGAGGACTGGAAAAGGCCAAACATAGTACCTATTTTTAAAAGGGGGAACGAAAAATGTCTCTGTCAGCCAAACTTCAATACCTGGAAAGATACTGGAGCAAATTATCAAACCATTTTGTAAGCAGCTGGAGGATAATATGATTATAACAAACAGCCAGCATGGAGTTGTCAAGAACATATAATGCCAAATCAACCTAATTTCCTTCTTGACACAGTTATTGGTCTGGAGATAGGATGGAAGTAGTAGATGATATATTGATTTTAGTAAGGCTTTTGACACAGTCCCACATGACATTCTTATAATCAAACTAAGAAAATGTGGTCTCGATGAAATTACTGGAAGGTGGGTGCACAACTGGTTGAACGGCCACACTCAAAGAGAAGTTATCAATGGTTCACAGTCAAACTGGGAGGATATAATTAGTGGGGTCCTACCGGAGTCAGTCTTGGGTCCTGTACTATTCAATATTTTCATTAATGACTTGGCTAATGGAGTGGAGAGTATGTTTATAAAATTTGCAGATGACACTGAGTTGAGAGGGGCTGCAAGCACTTTGGACAATAGGATTAGAATTCAAAACAAGCTTGACAAATTGAAGAATTGGTCTGAAATCAACAAGATGAAATTCAATGATGACAAGTGCAAAGTACTATACTTAGCCCTGGTCTACACTAGGACTTTAGGTCGAATTTAGCAGCATTAAATCGATGTAAACCTGCACCCGTCCACACAATGAAGCCCTTTATTTCGACTTAAAGGGCTCTTAAAATCGATTTCCTTACTCCACCCCTGACAAGTGGATTAGTGCTTAAATCGGCCTTGCCAGCTCGAATTTGGGGTACTGTGGACACAATTCGACAGTATTGGCCTCCCGGAGCTATCCCAGAGTGCTCCATTTTGACCGCTCTGGACAGCACTCTCAACTCACTGCACTGGCCAGGTAGACAGGAAAAGAACCGCAAACTTTTGAATCTCATTTCCTGTTTGGCCAGCGTGGCAAGCTGCAGGTGACCATGCAGAGCTCATCAGCAGAGGTGACCATGATGGAGTCCCAGAATCGCAAAAGAGCTCCAGCATGGACCGAACGGGTGGTACGGGATCTGATCGCTGTATGGGGAGAGGAATCCGTGGTCTCAGAACTCCGTTCCAGTTTTCGAAATGCCAAAACCTTTGTCAAAATCTCCCAGGGCATGAAGGACAGAGGCCATAACAGGGACCCGAAGCGGTGCCGCGTGAAACTGAAGGAGCTTAGGCAAGCCTACCAGAAAACCAGAGAGGCAAACGGCCGCTCCGGGTCAGAGCCCCAAACATGCCGCTTCTATGATGAGCTGCATGCCATTTTAGGGGGTTCAGTCACCACTACCCCAGCCGTGTTGTTTGACTCCTTCAATGGAGATGGAGGCAATACGGAAGCAGGTTTTGGGGACGAAGAAGATGATGATGATGAGGAGGTTGTAGATAGTTCACAGCAAGCAAGCGGAGAAACTGGTTTTCCCGACAGCCAGGAACTGTTTCTCACCCTGGACCTGGAGCCAGTACTTTCCAAACCCACCCAAGGCTGCCTCCTGGACCCAGCAGGTGGAGAAGGGACCTCCGGTGAGTATACCTTTTAAAATACTATACATGGTTTAAAAGCAAGCATGTGAAAGGATTACTTTGCCCTGGCATTCGCGGCTCTCCTGGATATACTCCCAAAGCCTTTGCAAAAGGTTTCTGGGGAGGGCAGCCTTATTGTGTCCTTCATGGTAGGACACTTTACCACTCCAGGCCAGTAACACGTACTCGGGAATCATTGTACAACAAAGCATTGCAGTGTATGTTTGCTGGCGTTCAAACAACATCTGTTCTTTATCTCTCTGTGTTATCCTCAGGAGAGTGAGATATAATTCATGGTCACCAGGTTGAAATAGAGCACTTTTCTTCAGGGGACACTCAGAGGAGCCCATTCCTGCTGGGCTGTTTCCTGTGGCTAAACAGAAATGTTTCCCGCTGTTAGCCATGGGGAGGTGGGAGGGTTGAGGGGGTAGCCACGCGGTGGGGGGAGGCAAAATGCGACTTTGTAACGAAAGCACA
Source organism: Lepidochelys olivacea (assembly GCF_965140295.1). Classification (NCBI taxonomy): domain Eukaryota; kingdom Metazoa; phylum Chordata; order Testudines; family Cheloniidae; genus Lepidochelys; species Lepidochelys olivacea. The sequence continues at coordinate 67,775,409 of NC_140418.1, read as the reverse complement.
TGTGCTATGTATGTAATGTTAACAGCAAGGTTTACCCTGAAAGAGTGTAGCCACTGTTTTATAAAATGTGTCTTTTTAAATACTGCTGTCCCTTTTTTTTTTCTCCACCAGCTGCATGTGTTTCAATGATCACAGGATCTTCTCCTTCGCAGAGGCTAGTGAAGATTAGAAAGAAAAAAAGCACACTCGAGATGAAATGTTCTCCGAGCTCATGCTGTCCTCCCACACTGACAGAGCACAGACGAATGCATGGAGGCAAATAATGTCAGAGTGCAGGAAAGTACAAAATGACCGGGAGGAGAGGTGGCGGGCTGAAGAGAGTAAGTGGCGGGCTGAAGACAGGGCTGAAGCTCAAATGTGGCAGCAGCATGATGAGAGGAGGCAGGATTCAATGCTGAGGCTGCTGGAGGACCAAACCAGTATGCTCCAGTGTATGGTTGAGTGTATGGTTGAGCAAAGGCAGCTGGAGCACAGACTGCCACTACAGCCCCTGTGTAACCAACCACCCTCCTCCCCAAGTTCCATAGCCTCCACACCCAGACGCCCAAGAACGCGGTGGGGGGGGCACCGGCCAACTAGCCACTCCGCCACAGAGGATTGCCCAAAAAAAGAAGGCTGGCATTCAATAAATTTTAAAGTTGTAAACTTTTAAAGTGCTGTGTGGCATTTTCCTTCCCTCCTCCACCACCCCTCGTGGGCTACCTTGGTAGTCACCCCCCTATTTGTGTGATGAATGAATAAAGAATGCATGAATGTGAAGCAACAATGACTTTATTGCCTCTGCAAGCGGTGATTGAAGGGACAAGGGGAGGGTGTTTAGCTTACAGGGAAGTAGAGTGAACCAAGTGGCGGGGGGTTTCATCAAGGAGAAACAAACAGAACTTTCACACCGTAGCCTGGCCAGTCATGAAACTGGTTTTCAAAGCTTCTCTGATGCGTACCGCGCCCTCCTGTGCTCTTCTAACCGCCCTGGTGTCTGGCTGCACATAACCAGCAGCCAGGCGATTTGCCTCAACTTCCAAATCCGCCATAAACATCTCCCCCTTACTCTCACAGATATTGTGGAGCACACAGCAAGCAGTAATAAGAGTGGGAATATTGGTTTCACTGAGGTCTAAGCGAGTCAGTAAACTGCGCCAGCGCGCCTTTAAACATCCAAATGCACATTCTACTGCCATTCTGCACTTGCTCAGCCTGTAGTTGAACAGCTCCTGACTACTGTTCAGGCTGCCTGTGTACGGCTTCATGAGCCCTGGCATTAAGGGGTAGGCTGGGTCCCCAAGGATACATATAGGCATTTCAACATCCCCAACAGTTATTTTCTGGTCTGGGAATAAAGTCCCTTCCTGCAGCTTTTGAAACAGACCAGAGTTCCTGAAGATGCGAGCGTCATGTACCTTTCCCAGCCATCCCACGTTGATGTTGGTGAAAAGTCCCTTGTGATCCACCAGAGCTTGCAGCACTATTGAAAAGTACCCCTTGCAGTTTATGTACTCGGCAGCTTGGTGCTCCGGTGCCAAGATAGGGATATGGGTTCCGTCTATTGCCCCACCACAGTTAGGGAATCCCATTGCAGCAAAGCCATCCACTATGACCTGCACATTTCCCAGGGTCACTACCCTTGATATCAGCAGATCTTTGATTGCGTGGGCTACTTGCATCACAGCAGCCCCAACAGTAGATTTGCCCACTCCAAATTGATTCCCAACTGACCAGTAGCTGTCTGGCATTGCAAGCTTCCACAGGGCTATCGCCACTCACTTCTCGACTGTGAGGGCTGCTCTCATCTTGGTATTCATGCGCTTCAGGGCAGGGGAAAGCAAGTCACAAAGTTCCATGAAAGTGCCCTTACGCATGCGAAAGTTTCGCAGCCACTGGGAATCGTCCCAGACCTGCAACACTATGTGGTCCCACCAGTCTGTGCTTGTTTCCCGAGCCCAGAATTGGCATTCCACAGCATGAACCTGCCCCATTAACACCATGATGCATGCATTGGCAGGGCCCATGCTTTCAGAGAAATCTGTGTCCATGTCCTGATCACTCACGTGACCGCGCTGATGTCGCCTCCTCGCCCAGTATTGCTTTGCCAGGTTCTGGTGCTGCATATACTGCTGGATAACGCGTGTGGTGTTTAATGTGCTCCTAATTGCCAAAGTGAGCTGAGCGGCCTCCATGCTTGCCTTGGTACGGCGTCCGCACAGAAAGAAGGCGCGGAACAATTGTCTGCCATTGCTCTGACGGAGGGAGGGGCGACTGACGACACGGCTTACAAGGTTGGCTTCAGGGAGCTAAAATCAACAAAGGGGGTGTCTTTACATCAAGGAGTATTTCAGGCAGGACTTCACGGAGGGTTCCAATAAGAAATGGTGCACCTAAGTTATTGTTCTTATTGGAACAAGGAGGTTAGCCTGGCCTCTGATTGATACATGGCTAGATTTACCTTGCTGCACCTTCTCTGTGAGTGACTGCAGTGTGACCTAGAGGAATGAGTCCCCTAGACGGGGGAGGAGGCAAATGAGTACAAAACAAATCTGGTCTATTTCTTGTTTTGATCCACTCCATCTATCTTTTACATCTTTGGCTGGCAGCAGACGGTGCAGAAGGACTGCATTCCATCCACATCTCATGGCTGCTCAGCAGAAGATGGTGCAGTAGGACTGCTAGCCATCCTCATCTCTTGCCTGCCCGGCAGAATATGATGCAATAGGACTGCTAGCAATCCATATCGCCTGCCCGCTCACCATAAGACAGTTCAATAGGACTGACTGCAGGGCTAAAGAGAATAACCTGGTCAAGTCACTCCAAATTTAGTCCCTGCGCCCATGTCTGCCCAGGCGCTCCCAGCCGACATGGCCAGGAGCACCTCGGACATGACGAGGACGGCTACCAGTCGTACTGTACCGTCTGCTGCCAGAAGGCAATGGGTTGCTGCTACTGTGTAGCAATGCTGTACCGCATCTGCCAGCACCCAGGAGACATACGGTGACAGTTACCTGAGCGGGCTCCATGCTTGCCGTGGTATGGCGTCTGAACAGGTAACTCAGGAAAAAAGGCACAAAACGATTGTCTGCCCTTGCTTTCACGGAGGGAGGGAGGGAGGGAGGGAACGGGGGCCTGACAATATGTACCCAGAACCACCCGCAACAATGTTTTAGCCCCATCAGGCATTGGGATATCAACCCAGAATTCCAATGGGCAGCGGAGACTGCGGGAACTGTGGGATAGCTATCCACAGTGCAACGCTCTGGAAGTCGACTCTAGCCTCGGTACTGTGGAAGCACTCCGCCAAGTTAATGCACTTAATGCACTTAGAGCATTTTCTGTGGGGACACACACACTCAAATATATAAAACCGATTTCTAAAAAAACTACTTCTATAAATTCGACCTTATTCCGTAGTGTAGACATACCCTTAGGAAGGAAAAAAGAAATGCACACCTGCAAAATGGGAATAGCTGAATAGTTGGCAGTACAGCTGAAAAGGCTCTATGGTTTATATGGCATTACCCATTTCTGAACACTGAAAATAAGTCAACAATATGATGCAGTTGCTAAACAGGTTAATATTCTCAGGGTACATTAACAGGAGTATCATATGTAAGATATGGGAGATAATTGACCCTCTTCTCAGCACTGGTGAAGCTTCAGCTGAAGTTCTGTCTCCAGTTCTAGACACCACAGTTTAGGAAAGATGTGCAGTGGAGAGCAACAAAAATGCTAAAAGATTTAGAAAACCTGACCTATGAGGAAAGATTTAAAAAACTGGGCCGGTTTAGTCTTGAGAAAAGAAGACTGAGTGGGGACCTGATCATAGCTTTCAAGTATATTAAGGGTGTTATAAAGTGGAAAATGATAAATTATTCTTCAGATCTACTGAAGGTTGGAGAAGAAGTAATGGGCTTAATCTGCAGCAAAGGAGATTTAGGTTTGGTATTAGGAAATATTTTATAAGGGCAGTTAAGCTCTGGAATAGGCTTCCAAGGGAGCTTGTGGAATCCCAATCAGCAGATATGTTTCAGAACATATTAGACAAACCCCTGTCAGAGATAGTCTAGATTTACTTGGTCCTACTTTAGTGCAGGGGGCTGGACTGGATGACTTCTCCAGGTCCCTTTCATCCCTACATTTCTGATTCTATGGGATAGTCCTATAAGATATACTTTGTGGAATGGTCAGCAAGGACATTCTTAAATACAGGTTAATATTACACCACTATTATTATCCAGCTTTTTTAGGTCTTATACCCCCGATTCATAAGCATATAGATATGTTTTGAATTTATGTGTATAAAATGTCTCAGGAGTTGCTTTTTGCTTTGGCAAAGGTACCAGGAAAACAGTAAACATACCACAACCTTCAGATAATTGCTCAGTGTTTATGATCCAAAATACCTCAGAAGTCAGGGATAGTGAATAGGGACAAACCTAAAAAATTATCATTTTAATGTAGCCAGCAAATAGCAGAAGTTATCTTTATGATACAATTTCTATACAACTAATGACTAAATTAAATTAAATATCTCATTTCAGGAAATCACTCTCACATACACTAATACCTCAAAAAGTACTTTCCTACTTCCTCAGGTTGCACTCTTATGAGAGGACCTTATACCAGTTCCATTCATTATTCCACAGTGTCGTGTGAGCAATTAAACTTACATCAATTATCTGACAAGAACTTTCTTTAATGACTTCTGGGGATGGTGAGCTCTCTCTCTCAGTGATGTACAGAAGATTTTCCTACTCTGCCACCCAATGGAATTCAACCATTCCATTTACCTCTGATTTTTAGCAGATTTTTTCTATATTTCTGAACCCATGAGAATGATGGGGTTATCCCCAACCTCAAAATATCTGTGCACTTCTTGCTAGATGCAGTAAGAATTCCCTGGACAACTTCTCAATCTTGCAATAAACCACAACCACCACCAACTGTAAATTATGCAGTCTTAAAAATACTCCACAGCCCATCAGCTCGTTACACTCCTCAGTGTCTCAGCCAGTATCTGTTGCCTGTTGACTTTCTCTGACATCAAAGAAACTCAGCAGACATCATATCTGTGTTTAAAATAAAATGCTCACTCTGGCAGCTGTGCACAACACTCACTGTCCAGCATCTCTGCTAATCCGCCTACTTCAACTCTCCATTCTCCACTAGGATCAAAGATAGTTTAAGACCCATCATATAGATAGCAAGGCTGTAGCCAGCCATGAGTTCCCACAAGTTGTAAAGTTAACTTTCCATTTAACAATTTAACAGCTAAAAGGCTAGGATTACATGGGTAGAGCTAACTACTCTAAAGAACTAACTGAACAAGAACCAGTGAAAGGCTACAACTGAGGCTAGCAATAAAACAGAAATAGCAGATATAATAAAATAGATGGAAAGCTGAGTTCTTGAACTAACAACAGAGAAGCAATTAGAGTTTAACTCTTCACTGAATGGGTCACTCATCCTCTTCTCATCGGTCATCTTCTATGCTTTAAAACACAGAAAACCTAGACATAAGGGAATGGAAACTGACTTTTAACTCAAAGAGTTTATTTAGTGTACTTCTTTGGGAAAGGTAAAGTTACCCCCTGTGGAAGAGGCTGGGATATTCACCCCTAAGCCCAAGGATGCAATGTAGTTCAGCAGAGGCAAAGAGTATCTGTGGGCAGGTTCTCTGCCACTGCACTGCTGCCTAGGTGCATCCCTGATTCTATGGGGGTCCCTGGAGACCATGGTTCCTGCAGGAAATATGTTTTCAGGGGCTGTTCCTGGAGGAACCCACCTCCACTTCCAGGTCCTAGGTCTGCAGTCACAAACTGAATGAGGAGGAGGGGGGACGTGTGGTAACTAACACCTCCAAATTAAAGCCACTTGTCTTTTTCCAACATCTTATTTTCTTTCTTCTTAGTGCCCAGAGATCCCAACTGAGATCTGGGCCCTGTTGTACTAGGCATCACACAAACACATAAGAGACAGTGAAGACAACTTTTGGGATTGGCAATACTGGAGACAGGAAAGGATGTATTATTTTGCCCATTGTACTGATGGGTAACTGAGACACGAAGAGATTAAGTGATACAGATGTCTATGGCAGAACTAGGAACTGTACCTGCGCATCATCAAAGATCTACAACTTATCCTGAAAAATGATCCCTCACTCTCACAGATCTTGGGAGACAGACCAGTCCTTGCTTACAGACAGCCCCCTAACCTGAAGCAAATACTCTCTAGCAATCACACACCACACAACAAAAACACTAACTCAGGAACCTATCCTTGCAACAAAGCCTGATGCCAACTCTGTCCACATATTTATTCAAGTGACACCATCATAGGACCTAATCACATTAGCCACGCCATCAGGGGATCATTCTTCTGCACATCTACCAATGTGATATGTGCCATCATGTGCCAGCAATGCCCCTCTGCCATGTACATTGGCCAAACCAGACAGTCTCTATGCAAAAGAATAAATGGACACAAATCTGACATCAGGAATCATAACATTCAAAAACCGGTAGGAGAACACTTCAATCTCTCTGGCCACTCAGTAAAAGACGTAAGGGTGGCAATTTTGCAACAGAAAAGTTTCAAAATCAGACTCCAGTGAGAAACTGCTGAGCTTGAATTAATATGCAAACTAGATATCATTAACTTGGATTTGAATAGAGACTGGGAGTGGCTGGGTCATTACATATATTGAATATATTTTCCCATGTTAAGTATCCTCACACCTTCTTGTCCACTGTCTAAATGGGGCATCTTGATTATCACTACAAAAGTTTTTTTTCTCCTGCTGATAATAGCTCATCTTAATTAATTAACCTCTTACAGTTTGTACGGCAACTTCCACCTTCTCTGTATATATATAATCTTCTTACTATATGTTCCATTCTATGCATCCAATTAAGTGGGCTGTAGCCCACGAAAGCTTATGCTCTAATGAATTTGTTAGTCTGTAGGGTGCCACAAGTACTCCTGTTCTTTTTACCCAAATCTTCTGATTCCTGCTGCAGTGCTTCCCCCAAAATACCATCCTCCTTTCTACTTTACATCCCCCAAAGAAAGCCTATGAACAGACTTTAAGGGGTGAAATCCTGGTCCCATTGAAGTCAATAGCAAAACTCCCATTGACTTCAATGGATCCAGAATTTCACCCAAGGTCTTTAATTATCAGAAGGATGAAAAGCATTAAACCCCCTCTAATAATATGAACATTTTTCTCACATACCCTTCATTTCCTTATTGCAACTGGAACACATTTGTTTTTCTCACATTTATTCAACATTTCCAATTAAACAAGTTCCCAACAAACACTTCCCAACAACAGTACTTCTGCAGCCGGCAATCATACAAGGTTTTCTATCACCAAGCAACACTAAGCAAAGTGTGATGCTTGCTGCTACTTTTGTGTTAAGAGTTCTAATTTTTTCACCTCTGAAGTATAACAAACTTGTTTGTGATTCTTCACATAACAGGAAAGGTGTTTAATTCATCACTCAACAGTTAGCACACAGCACTGGACATAATCCCTTAAGAGATCATGGGACTGAGGTGTGGTTAATTTTCCTAGAGTGGCAGTCACTTCATGATGTTTACTCATCCAATTTAATCAGCAAGGGTCTAAATTTGTCCATGTAATAGAATCAGATAAAAAGAAAACCAAAATGACTCTGGTTATCAGCAAATTCTCTCTTTATTAATAAATAAAATAAAATAATAATATTAATAAAAATAAAAATCAATGTTTAGTGAAACAATAAACAGAAAGAAAGAAAAGACAAATGGTGAATAAGTAATTACGCACCTACTATAAGGATATATGAAACTTGGATTTTGCAAACATTTTTGTGAAGATCTGTTAGTTATCAAAATATTTGTAAACAATAAATAGCATGCAGCCCTGTTTCAACATTCCAACTCACCAAAAGGCCATTCATTTGACTTGTTCTTCACCAACCACTCCTCTCTCTCTCTGACTTCTCTGTTGATGAGTGCCCCTGCTCTGACGATCACCATCACCCATCAGGCCCTCCACACTTGCACCCATACCTCCTATCACTTGGCCTTTCCATGTCTTCCAATCCATCAGCACTGATAGCTTCTCATCTGCTCTCAGCCCTCTTTTCCCTTTCTTCCATTGACATGGTTGTTAATTCTATCCATTCCTCATTGTCTTCCACCCTTGACTCTTTCGACCCTCTCCTTCATCACGAGGTTCACCCTCCGATTTCCCAGCCCTGGCTCAACCTCAATATCACTTCTTCCACTCCTCCTTTCATGCTGCAGAGGCTGACTTCCTCCATTACTAATTCATTTTCTCCTCTTTCCCTTCTGCCCCCTTCCTAGCTAAGTAACTTTACTGCAACTCAACTGAATCTCATGACTGCAATCCCAACTGCCTTTTCACCCACTTTGGGCTGGTCTGCACTACCGTGGTCAATTGATCTAAGTTACGCAACTTCAGTTACATGAATAATGTAACTGAAGTTGACGTAGTTAGATCCACTTACTGCAGTGGCTACACTGTGCTGTGTCGACAAGAGAGCGTCTCCTGTCAACTTCCCTTCCCACCCCAAGAAGTGCAAGTACATAAATCGATGGGAGACTGCTCTCCCATTGATTTAGCGTGTCTTCAGCAGACCTGCTAAATTGACATTCACTGCATCGATTGCAGCAGTGCCGATCTACTAGTAAGTGTAGACATGCCCATAGCCTCAGTCCTCAAACCTTCCCCGCCTCCATTCCTCTCTCTTTGCAGGATCTTGCAAATTTATTTAAAGAAGAAAATAACAAAATATGATTTTATTTTCCCCTTTCCCTCGGCTCATTGTCCCTTCACTCCCACAACTCTCTTCTTCCCAGTCACACACACACAGATGTTGCTTATCTGCTCTCCTCCTTTAATCCCTGTAGGTACCCCGGTGACCCCATCCTATCCTATCTCGTGATTTCCTTCTTGTCCACTTTCACCCCCTCCTGTACTCATCTCCTTAACCTCTCCAGTCTTGTCTATACAAATCATTAGTGCATGGCAAGCTGGGGTGTAAATATACATCACACTAGTCTGCTACTAATGGTCTGTTGCCACACACTAAAAGTTCCCTGTGTGCTTTGATCTACCTGCCTCACTTTGAAATGGGAGCACATACAAACACACAAGTGCATGTCACATGAACAATTAGTGCATGGTAGGCTAGCATGAAGTAATTTACATCTAGCCTGCCGAGCACTAACTATTCATATAGACAAGCCCTAATTCTCCTCTGGCTCCTTTCCCTCTCAAAATAAACATGTTTTAGTCTCTCCCATCTTTAAAAAATACCCTTGACCCAACTAGCCTCTCCAGCTACTACCCCACTTCCCTTCTCCCTTTCATCTCCAGGCTCACTGAACACACTGTTTATAATTGCTGTCTGGAGTCCCTCTCCTTCAATTCCATCCTAGACCCTCTCAAATCTGATTTATGACCCTTGCACTCAGTTGAAACCACTCACCAAAATCTCTAATAACTTATTAGCCAAATTTCAGAGCCAGTCCTCCATCTTCATCCTCCTTGACCTGTCAGCCACCTTTGACACAGTCAGCCATGTCCTTGTTCTTGAAATCTTCTCCTTGCTTAGCTTCCATGACTCTGTCCTCTCCCAATTCTTATCCTACCTTTCTAATTGCTTCCTCAGTGGGTCCTTCAGGGGACCATTCTCATACCCTCTCCAGCATTCTGTGAGGATTCCCTGGGGGGGTCCCCTTCTTTTTCCCCCTCATCCATAAAGTTCTACTACAATTTCTATGATGATGATGCACAATCTACCTCTCTACTCCAGACCTGTCTCCTTCCGTCCAAACTAAAATCTCAGCCTCTCTCTGACATCTCCTTGTGGATGTCTAACCAGCAGCACAAGCTAAACATGGCTAAACCAGAGCTCTTAATCATCCCTGCTACCTCCTTTATCCATCACTGTGGGCAACATCACCATCCTGCCTGTCCCTCAGGCCCATAATCTGGGAGTACTCTTTGACTCAGACTTCTCTCTTTACGGCCTCACATCCAGGCTGTGTCTAAGTCTTGCAGATTCTTTCTGTATAATATTTCTAAGCTAGAACCTCTGCTATCTATCCACACAGCTAAAACTCTTGTCCCACTCTCATCATCTCACATCTTAATTACTGTAACATCCCTCTTTCTGGACTTGACAAATGCAATCTTGTCCATTCATATTCATTCAGCAAGCTGCTGCTAACTTGATTTTTCTAGCCCATTGCTTTGTCCATGGCACTCCTCTGTTTGCATCTCTTCACTAGCTCCCTTTTCTCTATTGCTCCAAACGTAAGCTACTTGTCTGCAGTTTCAAGGCCCCTCACAGCCTCTCTCTCATTCAGTATTGAAAGGTTGACTCCCACCTCTGATTGGCCAGCTTCCATCACCCACTTGTTAAATTTTCAAACAAGTCCTTTTGTGGTTTTTTCCATGCTGCCTCTCATACTTGGGAGGTGCTTCCTGTAAACATCTGCAAAATGATCTCATTATCCTCCTTAAAACTCTCCTTTTCTGTGATGCCAACAAAAAGCTTCTTGTTGGTTAGGCTGTTGATACGCTGAAACCACAGCCTATCGTGTCTCATTGTTTCCTTGTACTCCTCTCCCCCTCCTCCATCTGTATGCATCTGTTGTCTCTTGTCAGACTTTTAATGTAAACTCTTTAGGGCAGGGTTGAGCTTTTTGTTCTATATTTGTACAGCACCTAGCACAATAGGGTCAGGTCCATGACTGGGCTCCTACCTGCCACAGTAATACAAATAAATAATAATAAAGCACGACTGAATTGCAGTAAATCAAATTTAAGCTATTTGCCAACATTTTATGAGCAAAGAAGTATTGTTTCATCATTGTTGAGCCATGTGTAATCACAGTTCTGTGTTTGAGTTTCCAGCTGTAAAAAGGAATGAGTACATTAAAAAAGAAACTGATTATTAATTATGTAAAGACGAGTCTATGTTGCCGGTATCTGCGCTCAATGTTCTAAATTGCTAGTAAACAGAATGAGTTTCATAGGAAGATTCTACATAAATCTTTTAGCTACAATTTCATGATAATGAATGAAGGCCCAAATTCTGTGCATACCACCTGTGCAACCCCACTGATGTCAGTAGAGTTGCATGAGGTGCATATCAGCACAGAATTTAGTCCGAAGTGTTTGTGGTAATTACTGCATGTGTTCTGGTGACAGCCTATTACTCTAAGAGCAGATTCCTGTTAGGTGACATCCCTAAGTATCAGCAGACATTTTGCTCTTGGCAGTCAAGGCCAGAGAGTTAGACTGATGAATAGCATAGCACTCTATAATAAAAGAGTATGATTCATATGGGAAAGAGTATACCTGATGGAAAACATTGTGTTTATGTCACCCTAACAAGTAGACAGATTCATTGACTAGATGGTGTTAGTGTGTTCATCATTGAGTTCTATCTATTATAATAAACAATGTTGCTTGGCAGTCTATAGCGCTTTCTATCTGAGGATCTCAAACCACTTTACAAACATTAATGCAGTTAGCCTCACAACATTCCTGTGAGGTAGGGAAGTGTTGTTATCCCCATTTTATACTTGAAGGGAGAATGCATGACTTTCCCAAGTTTACATAGCAAGTCCTGGAGAGGAGCAAGACTCCCAACCTTGTGCTTGAATCACCGAACTGTTTTCCTTCATCGGTATTGCTTTATAAACAAATATGAAAAAGAAATTATTATTGAAGTTTCCTGAGTGAGTTTATGAACTACGGAATGTCAGGTTATCAGATGTGAACTTTCTTTCATTTGACCATTTAAGTGCTAATTCTTTCATATATTATGAGAAAGAATATTCATAGGCTGAAGTTTTTCCCTGTACCTGGGCTATTTGTAAATTTGGAATCAGATAACATATAGCTATACTATTAGGACTGGGGTATTCAAAGAAATCTAAGATAGGCACCCACTGATATTCAAAAGGATTGGCTACCTAACTTCCTTAGGATTCTTTGAAAATCCCAGCCATGTGATTAGACCAGGTTTGAACATTACTTTTGTACCAAACCTAAAATACAGGGTCAAATTCTACCATGACTGCAGTGGAGTTCCAGAGGTTTCACATCAGGCAGCTCTGAGTTGTTTCACTTTATTCATATTTCCAAAATTAAATATAAAACTGATAGCATTTTAAAATGCTGGAAATTACTGTCAAAAATGGATCATGTCAAAGAAGACGTGTACAAACTCCTCCTGTTTGGGTTTACAGGGACTTTGGCAAACCAAAATGGAAGATTTCTTTTACAAAGTTTCAAGGCCTTCTCTTTCCATTTTCAGTTTGAGTTTCATGTTTTTGAAAATCTGAAGACTCAGTGTGAAACTTCGTGAACTCTGATAAATTATGCTAAAATAAACAAAACTTGCTAGGTAACCATCAAGCCGAGGGCTAAGATTCTCCTGACAACTTCCTAGAAAGCAGCAAATGGTAGTTGGTGAGAGTGGGCAATTTGAATAATTGGGAGGCAGGGATCCAGGATGGGAAGTGGTTAGGGAAAAGATGGTTTGTTTTCTGGTTGAAGGAGGGAAAGGCGGGGAGCTGGAAAGGTAGAAGTCTGAGTTTATGGGAAAGAGGGAGCCCCAAATGAACGCTCGCCACAATTGGTCAAACAGACCTTGGAGAGAGGGTCATGAATATAGATCACAGTTTTGTGTGGTCCTAAGAGAATCCCTTGGGGTCCGATACTTGACCTAGTTTTTACCTAATTTCAGGTTGATTGTTTTGTCCATCTCTAATTAGGACATTTCCTACTGTATTCATAAAAAAGCAGGTCCATAACTCACTGCAACTATGAATGGTTATTTTAATGATAATTTCAACTAAACAGCAAGACAGTATGTAAAATCCTATAAGCAAAGAGTGACTTTCAGCTGAGACAGTGCCTATTGACTTGAAAAGCACAAAGTTGCTTTCTGGCTCTCTTGGTACAGCTGCTGCCTACAGATCATAGAAGTCCTAATCTGAGTGTCAGACATTTTCAGGATGACACTGAACCCAGCAACCAGTCTGGGGGCTCTGTTAATTGTTTGTCTGTTCTGGAGTCTATCAGTTGGCAGATACAAAGGATGCACATTGCACAGCTCATGAAGAGATACTGTCCTATAAAATAAAACTATGGACATTTATAGCTCCAAGCAAGCCATTTTGTTGCACTCAGAATAAAGAAGAAAATCATTAAAATACTCCCAAGAGCTATGATTTAATTCAGTCTTTTCTGCAAAAGAGAAAATAAATATACTTTTTGTCTAAAATATGAAGCTTCTAGCCTGCACATTACAACCACTGGCATACAAAAATACATACAAACTACAAAAAAGGATAGGTAATCATCCTCACAAAAGAGACCTTCAAAGGGTTAATTTTGAAAATAAGTAAAATGTGCCCTGATTCCCCCAAATTGCAGTTGGTGAGAGAAGGACATTCAGCATAAGTTACTCCAATATATACCTTACCCAAAAGTGTACAAAGTTTTATTTCAGTCTAGTTTCATATAATTTACTCTCATCTTGATATGCATAGTGTGAACCTAAGCTACTTGTGAATTTACTTGCATTAACTAGAACATATTTTCATTTTATTTACTCACCTTATTTTGGCTCAGAATAAGCCATAGGGTCAGATTTAAGATTTCACTTTTGTCATATGACCTTGCTCCAGGCTCTCTAATCAGCATCTTATTCCATATGTACCAGCTCTTTCTTTGATTCAGCTGTTTGTCTTCCTCAAATTCCCATTATTGATCTTAAATTTTGGAAGGTAAGCCCTTTATCAGTTACACCCCATGGGTCCTAATGCAGTCCCAGAGAGATCTGAAAGGCTGATGCTTTCTCAGTGTTTAGATCTGTACATCTTGCAAGAAAAAGTATTTCAGGACTAGCCAAAATACCATTTCAATAATATTGTTTGGGTTACATATTTTTCATTTATTCTTTTATTGTTTCTATCTATCATGCACAGCCGTGTGTGATAAGCAATTACAAAAGATCCTTTATGAAATCACATTATGTTTTGTGTTATACGTAACCCAAGGCATTTATCTCCAAAACATCAAATCAATTAAAAAATGTGTGATGGTTGGAGGATAATAAGACCCAGTAATACAACAATTTGACATTTAACTGTTAGGCTCAATTCTCAAGGTTATATTAAGTGCAATAGATTCTCTGTTCCTTTCAGGGTTTTTTATTATGTATTTATTTTTAGATAAAATTCCTAGAAAACTAAAATGTGGAAAATACAACACTAGTGTTAATTACATTAATCTTAGTCTAGCCAAAATTTATGATTTCCAAATTAGTCACAAAGGACCTGATTAAAAATGGCTAGCTCTCACACTCCTTATATAATGACAGGTTTCAGATTAGCAGCCGTGTTAGTCTGTATTCGCAAAAAGAAAAGGAGTACTTGTGGCACCTTAGAGACTAACAAATTTATTTGAGCATAAGCTTTCATGAGCTACAACTCACTTCATCGGATGCTGTAGCTCATGAAAGCTTATGCTCAAATAAATTTGTTAGTCTCTAAGATGCCACAAGTACTCCTGTTCTTTTTACTCCTTATATAGTAATTCTAAGAAGCTTCCCTGGAATGCATCTCAATTACATACATTCTGGTTTATTATATTGCATTTTGCAGGTAGCATAAACATATCATGCTGAATTGTGGAACTGGATGGTGTGAAATCAAAGGAGGAGGGAGAGAAAGTTAAAGAAAATTCAGTTAGAAAAAAACCCTAACATTTCATGTCCTGCTTTTAGGATTAAAAAGGCATTAAAATCCCTAGAATTACTGTAAAAAAACAATATATGAGTGTGTAGTAAACCAGTGCCATTATTTGAAAACTACATCTAAATAAATTGCAGGGTTACCTCAAAATTCTAGCATTTAGTTAAGATAAGCGTATAAAGATCTAGATGATTAGGTGATCATAGAGATACAACGTGGGTCAGGTAATATCTTTCAGTGGACACTTCTGTTGATGAGAGGGACAAGCTTTCGAGCTGCACAGAGATCTTCACATATGGGAAAGGTACTTAGAGTGTCACAGCTAAATACAAGAACCAATAGTTCAGTATAAGTAGTTAGCACATATTCTAAGGGACAATTCAAGGTGAAGTGGCCTGTTAACACCCATGTATTGGGATAAAAAGGAGGGTTAGTGGATTACAGATTGTTGCAATAAAACATAAATCCCAGGATCTTTATTAGAACTGTGATTTTTAGTGTCTAGCAAAACAATGAATTTAAGTGCCCAGGCTCATCTTGTGAAAGTGTTGATGTTCCCTGGTCTATGGGGAGTTTGCTTCTGATGATGAGCTTCGGAGACACACCAACACGAAAAGGCACCAGACCCTGCCAAAACAACATATGAAAATCCTGGTTCTCTTGTTTTGGGTGGATGTTTCCACTAGAGTTTTTCCAGGGATATCTTCACCCTTCAACAAAAAAGTACCTGGAATCCTTAGAATTTAATTTGCTACTCCCACAAGATCCACAAACATTCACACAATGTTGTGCCTCAGGATACCTTCTATGACCCATACTTCATCTCTCAAATAGCCCCATCCAGAGAGCTACACCTCAGGATCCTCAATAGCTCTTCACAAGACAGACTCTCCAAACAATTTCCCACTTCAGACTCTATACCTGTAAGACACTCTTCCAGTCACCCCCAATGAGCTGAACACAGCCTCCTCATGCACTAAACGTAAACTTCAAAGAGCCACTGTTCCAGACAATTGTAAGATAGCAAAAATTTTATCCATATTTTAAAATAGGGATGGAGTGATCCTGGGAATTATAGACCTGTACACCTCTCATCTGTACCTGGCAAATTGGTTGAACTGATCAAAACATAACAAAACACCTGGAACATCATGGTCCAACCAGAACAGATTCTACAAAGGAAAATCATTTCTTGTTAATATTAGAATTCTTAGAATGGATCGACAAAGTAGTGGATGAAGGAGAACCAACAGACATATTTTATTTATTTAGTGTCTTGAATCAAACACTGGCTGGGAGACAGAAAGAAAAGAATAGGAATCCACAGTCAATTTTCCTCATGGCAAAATGCAAACAGTGGGGACTCAAAGTTCCTTACTGGGTCCCATGTTGTTTAATATATTTAGTAATGACATGGAAAGTGGGACAAAATTTCCAGATAGCACAAATTTATTTAATTTATTTAAGTTAGTCAGGACCAGAGAAGACTGAAGCACTTTAGATAAACTTTGGAATTTATTGTTCCAAAACCACAGCCAAGACCTGGTGTTGTCACTAATCTCAAATAGTTCCTTGTGAGTATGATATGTTGACAGGGACACTGCATCAGACAATGTTCAAGTGTTTACCTAGTTCCTCTGCATTCACATTTGGGGTCATTCCTCAACTTCCTCATGGAGAGTTAGTGCAACATAGGTAATGCATTTTAAACTCATGCCCTAGCATATTGTGCACTAACTTCCCTGTGTAGACAAGCCCATAGTGTCAGACATCCTCTGGAGATGTGTTTTTGGGCAGTTTACCACACCAGGGAAACAAGTTCTCCCCAGTGCTCTTGTGTTGGGGTAATATTACAGATGGATTTATCCAATTCAAAGGTAAAACCTTCCCAGTCAGATTTTCTGAAGTTGAATCTCAGCACAGGTACTTCATTTTTCTGGAATGTACTGCCACCTCTATTGTCACTTACCCTGGTCTATGTTATTGATCTTGGTCTCACTGTTGAAACCTCCCTTCTGAAGTCGCCTGCGTTTTCAGAGATGATAAAGGCTTCAAGCAAGAAGCTAGAGCCCTTCTTCCATTGTGCACTTTGGATGGTATATTTGCCCTTGAAGTCGTAGATCACACACTTCTCAATTTCCTCTCCTCTGTTGTCATTATTAGGATATCCCCAGACTGTGCTGTCACTGGAGAAGTCACCTATGAGAGGACATGGTGTTTCTGGCTGGGGAAAGTCAGGTTGCCATAAAAACTATTCCCCTGCTGGTTTGTAAATAGAAACTACTGTGATCTGATCGAGTTCAATCATGATAAGTTCCATTGTACCACAGAGTTTCACAGCAATATTTTTCACCAATGTTTTGTCGCATGTACATATTTGTCACTGAGCACTCCCTCAACTACCCAGTGTGCCGCACTGCCTGGCCCATTTGGTGGTCTCTTATTCACAATATACACAGTCCATTTATTTTCCTCATGTGTCTCTTTAATCTTTATATTTCCAACATCACAGAACACAATACTGGCATGTATCAGGAGGAGCCTTCCACACAGTTCTCTCTGCCACACCTAGCTAACTCTCTAAGCTTACCCCTTTACTTCCTGTTCTTGCCAATTATATATCTTCCCTTATTGCAGCTAATTACCTCATTAGCCCAATCATTTCCCCAAGTATCAACAATCAACACCATTATAGGTTAATTGCTCCAATAAAGACTGTAATCTTCTCTGTTATGCAATTACCTAAGTGACCAGGGTGCTTCAGCTAGCACTCTTTCTCAGCATTCTACTGCTACAGGTGTTGCTTTTGATGTTTACAGCAACATGCATGCCAAGGATGTTTGGTGCTGTTGCCTATGTATATCCCTTGCAACCACATGATTTCCACTATCATGTCAGCCTTCTCTGCAAAAGAATCCCTCCATATTGAAACTCATGATTTTCAGTGCCGTTTTTGACTGAGGCCCTGAAAGGAGATTTTGTGGTGACAACTGTGTCTAGTCTTGTCTTGTGGTCTCAGTGCACACTGTCTGATTTGGACTCTCCCACAGTTAGTTGCACTAGGAGATTAACTGGGGTCAGGACTTCAATGTATCTGACCTAAACAAGCTAGGCAAATAGGCAACATGATGACAAATGAAATGTAATGATAAATGTAAAGTTATACATACTGGAGGAAAATAAATTAAACTGCTCTTATACCTTACAGGGTTCTAAATTACCCATATCAGCCCAAGGAAGGGACCACGGCATCACTGTGGACAGCTCAAAGAAAACCTCTGCTCCATACGCAGCTGTAATCAGAAAAGCAAATAAGACATAAGGAATTGGATGAAGGGTAATACCAAAAACTTTATAATTCCTTTATATAAATTAGTGATGTACCCTCATCTGGAATACTGGGTGCAGTCCTGGTCACTCCATCTCAGAAAGTATATTTCAGAATTGAAGAGGGTTCAGAGATATATGAAGAGTTTGAAAAGATTTAGATTGTGTATCTTCGAAAGGAGATGAAAAAGAGGGAATACAATAAAAGTATATAAAAATGAATAGTAAAGAGAAGGTACTTCTGTTCTCCCTGTCTCACAACGCAAGAATAAGGGGACATCCAAGTAAATGAAAAGGTGAAAATTTAAAACTGATAAAAGGAAACATGTTTTCAAACAGCATACAATTAAGATGTGGAACTCACTGCCACATGCAATTGAAGCCACAACCTTAACAAGATTAAAAAGGGATTGGCTGCCTATATGGATATTAAGAATATCCAGAATTATCATACATAATGACAATTTTTGAAAGTATATTAAATGTTGTACTCTCAATGCTTATACCAATCTCTGGTGAGACCTATATGGGAGGCAGATTATCCCACATATGCCTATTGTAGGGTTCTTGATTCTTGCGCTGTCTCAGAAACATCTGGTTCTGGCCACTGTTGGAGAGAGGATACTGGAATAGATGGACTGCTGCTCTGATCCACTATGGCAGTTCCTTCCTCCCTACAGCCACCAACACTACAGACCTGGGAGAAATGGAGAGCAGGGTGGGCAGAAATGCATCCATAAACTTTTCCAAGAAGCTGCAATGGAAGCCTTGGGGTTTTTCTAAGCTCTGGGCCTGAGCCATGCAGTACACTTGGCTTTTCTGGGCATTTGCTGGACCTCAGTCTTGAAGGATTTGTGCAGCAGAGAGGAGCTGCAGCTGCGGTGGTTAGGAGATGAGGGGGTTCAGAAAGTGGAAGTACCAACAGGAATTTTTTTTTGGTACTTCCTTCCTGCATTTAAGGTAGAAATTTTTGTCTGCTCTACAGGCAGCCATTTGAATTATAAGCCTCAAATCTAAAGTTAAATCTAAACCTAAAACTACTTTCATGGGGTGGTTTGGGGTCTGAGGATTTAAATTTTTCCCCATCTTTAATGTTACTTTTAATTTGACATTTATCACCCATTATCTTTTACCTGAGCTGTGGCTTTCAAGAACCTAATTCACTGAAAAACCCCAAAAGTCATCTAGTAAAAATTGCATGATATGTTGAATGCAAGGTGAATGGAAATACTCATATGTAATCATAAATGCACATCCACATCCAATAAGGTACAAAAATATAAGAACAGACAAGAAACTAAACAGGCATAGGCCTAACCAGAGGCAGATGAGATTTAATATAGACTACATTTACTATGCACTAGAAAGCAAAGAAGAGTACAATTATCATTCAGGTCCTACTTTCCTGTGCTCTAGGTTATGCAGGCTGCTTCAAAGACTGTTTAGAGTCAGATTTTCAACAGAGTTTAACTCCTACATAGACACCAAAATAAAGGGCCATATTTCTAAAATAGCTCAGCCTGTTAGGTTCCAAGCTCTTTTGAAAATCTGGCCACTTATTTCAGTGCCTTAATGAGGGCTGAGCTCTTCTGAAAATATGGCCCTATTTGTGGTGCAGAGCACTTAGAAATCTGGCTCTGTGGTATTTTGGAAATCCTGGCCCATTTCCACTCTTTATTCAAAATGACAGGAGAGACAGAAGCTTCTTACATAGCTACAGTCTTTTCATTGATTGCCCTATTTTGTTCAAAAGGTTTCAAAATATTTTGTGAGATCTCTGGGTCATGGACTTTGATTTATGTAGGCATGCAGTGTCTAGAACAACAAGGCTTTGACCCCTAGCACAACTGAAATAGTGAACAAAAGTAATAATCAAATTAGCACTTAATGTATATAATGATTTTCATTTCAAAGCTCTTTATATACCTAAATTAAAAAGGAAGAGAAAAGCAAACGAAAACAGAACTAGGGTCATCTCCTAATCTTATGGAAAAGTGCCAGAGAAACTTTCCTTTGCATCTTGATTGGCACCAGATATTTCAGCTTTACGTTAAAGACTGGTTGAAAGTTTTCTTTTGAAACTGTGTTTTAACAAATTATATATTTTGAGAGACAGATGATGTAGATATAGGCTGTTCAACTCAATGGCATTTTTCACAAGAAGTGTCTGCTGTCTACAGAAAATTTTGACTTTTCATTGAAAAACTGAATGCATGAAAAACAAAAGCTTTTGGCAAACCAGAACATTCTGATTCAGAAATGCTGCCATGGTACCTTCTGGCACTTGTAAATCAAGTGCCTCATGCCCCAGTCTCTTTTATTTGTTGGGTTCCCTAGCAATAATACACTCTCATGATGTACCACAGTGGCTCAGCATAAAGGGAGACCATGGTGCATCATGAGGGGTATTGTCTAGTTAGGAAATCGAACCCATAAAAAGGTCATGCAGGAACATGAGACAAATGAACTACAACTCCCATGAGGCACTGCATTGGCATTTCCAAACCAAAAATTTTGGTTTTTAATTTTTCACTGATTTCCGGGGGAAGGGGGAGGAGGAGGAGGGGAAAAGAGGGAAGGGGGAGATTCAGCCAGCTCTATTAACATCCCATTAGCAGGGTGAGACCTGTAACTATGCATTACCACATACCATGCTGTTAGCAGTTCTGTGCTTATGCCTAAATCTTGGGGATTTGAACAAACATACCTCTGGTCTAGTGGATACAGTAGGATCAGCTGAGGCACCTACATTAAGTGGAATTTTTCCCCACAGACACTGTATCATAAGTGTAGCGCCTGATGTATATGGTAGGAGTGAAACAAATGTGTGAGGGGAAGCTAGATGAGCAACAAAGTTCTCTAAATATGTAACCAATTGACTGCTCCGGCCACTCTGACACAGACCCTTACAAAAGAATCAGGAATCTTGAAATCCTGTCATGGGAATAAGAGAAGCTCAGTCAGCACAAAGGCTCATTACCTCATAACTGTCACATATTAAACTGTTTCTCCTTGTTAGCTATTGAACTGCTGTAGAATTACTGCCTTTAAAATGAGAGGTTTCTGATTTGGTTTTTAAAGGAAAGATTTCTAGTAATGAAGTACTGATGACTACCATCATCTCCTCATTCTTTTTGTGTGACCAGGATTGCCTTCCTTGACATCAACTGATTAACCCATCATCAAAGTTTACAATCAGAGGAGACACAGCAATATGTATCATAAATGGCTCTCATGTATGCTCACTCAACTGTAGTAGAAGTAATAGGCAGACCTCATGTACTAAGGGCACACATAAGGACTTTATTTTGGGTTCTTTTGTGTTTGTTTAAAACCCTATCTGTAATAATATTCATTATGCCCTCTCAGCTCCAGCAGTCCCTCTTCAATCAAAACAAGTGACTATACAAAAATGCATAGGAGAACTTTACACACCAGACAGCAGATGCACTTGTTTCTATTGCTTCCAGAGAAAACTTGTTCACTGAAGGATCATTTTGCAAGGTATACAATTATTTATGTGCCCTTTTCTTACCACAAGAGAAATGTTTTCTAACCACGTTTTCTTCTCACGGTAACAGCCAATTTACACAGATTTCTAAATATTAATGAAATCAAGTTTACCTACTGTGTGTGTATAATTTGCAGAGAGAAAACATTTGAACCTGCTAATTATGTGGGCCTTTGATTTCTTTCTAAATTGTAATTCTAAAAGGAAAACTTTACTTAGGGTTAGCTATTGGGCCTGTCACATGCCACAATACTGAGCCAACTGCGGCTCCATGTCATGGTCAGATTTTGTGCCAGCAAGACACTGATTCAATTTGAGGGGTGGGGAAATGGATGTGTAATACCTACCTGGCCTGCAGATCATTCACAATTGCATCCCTTGCCTCCCTAAGGCTGATATCAAGAATGTTACTGCTCATACTGCTCCTGTCTCCACGGAAAGGGGCAATCCTACTTCAAAATTTAAAGGGCTCATACAATCCAAAGAATAGTGGCAGCTGACAGCTTAGAGATTAAGTTGTCTTTTAGCCAGAGAGTAGCACCATCCATCTGGGCAAAAAAGACTCACACCTATGGAAACTGGAGAACACTCCATCCCCCAGGACTCCACCCACCCCTCTATACCCACAAAAGTATTTCTTTTTTTCCCTGAGGGGAAACACTTAGGGATCTGACCATCCCTCAGCATCACCAGCCACAAGCTGTTTAACAAGGAGTGTAAAACCTGCTGTGCCTTCCAACTCCGCAAACGTTCCACTCAGTCTGTTTTGCTCAAACTTCTGAAAACACCTACCTCACCATACTCATGCTCTAAATCCCAATATTTTTACAGTTACACTGATTCCTATAATGACTGTATGTAATCTCATTTGCATAGCCACACCCATTTAGTAACCTGATTCTCCTTCCTTAGGTTCCCTCTTTTGAGCCACTATTCCTTGCCAGCCAAAGTAGCTGGCTGGGTGCACACATGGGAGTAAGTCACTCCTCATAAGTGGTGAAGTAGTGTAACCTCTCCTCCAAAACAAGGGCAAAGCAGGGGAGGAATTGTGAATGAGCCACGGTTCATTCTGTGGTCCTCTGCTGCAGAAGTGCAGCTATGTGCTGCCCTTTACTCAGGGCAGCTTGTACAGTTACAGTTTAGCGTGTATTAATCAGCTTCTGTTCTATAAAGCAACCCCCTAGACCACTCATTTTTCTGATGCCTGTACCAGGTAACCTGCATGAATTATTTCTGGAACTCAGATAGCACTCAGTAAATAACCAAACGATACATGCAATCCCCAGTGAGATCAGTACATTTATAGAAAGCATATTGTGACATGTGACAGGCCCAATAGCTAACCCTAAATAAAGTTTTTCTTTTAGAATTACAATTCTGTCAATTTACCTTACTGTGCTTGTGAATCAGATGAGTGTTGTTCACTGTATTTTAAAGATGGGAAAAAGTCATAGAAGAAACACACACAGCAAGCCCTGTGGCCATGCTGGGATTAGAACAAAGCCTAACTACCAATCCCCACTCCTTTCTCCAGAGCATGCTACCTCAGAACAAAGTTACCATAGCAAACAAACTGAAAGAGACACAGCTTCTCCTAAGATGGTCTTCATTTTACTTCCCAAAACAAAATGCAAAATATGCTCCCAACATGCATCAGAAATGCTCCAAATGTAAAAAACATCAGTGTCGGTGGGTGGTCTGATTCAGCCAAAAAAAGTTACAGGAACAGTCACAAAGGTCTTTGCGGCTTAACAAAAAAGCAAAATAAGCTACCACAGGCAAAAAACTCTCCAGCCCAGGATTCAACACTGAGCTACCATAATTTATGTCTGTTTGCCAATGATTCCCAAGGTGTCCTGGCAGCAGCTGGGAACAGTGCTCCCATGCTCCCACGATAACCTCTTTCCCCAGCGATGCTCCCTACATGCCATATTTGCCAGGGGCTGAGTGAGGTTGTCATAGATGCTATGATACTGAAAGAACTCCTGTTTGATTGGATCAGCAGGCTTTTTCAGCCCTGATGTGCTTAGGTAATTGGCATAAAGGGACTGTAGTACCACAGTGAATCAGGCTCTCACATATTTTGTTCTTTTGGTAGAAATTACACCACTCTGTTTGGTTAACTCCCATTACAACTAACTGCCAGTATCCTGTGCCTATCGCCTATGAACACCTAGTCAGTTCATTCCAATGGTCTGTGTATATCTTATACAAAGATAGCTTGGAGTATGGCTTTACAGTTGATAGCTAAAGCAGAAGAGTTTATTACTGACTGGTTTTAGGACTGGCATATTTATTATGGGCTCATGACTCACTGAACTGGATTATAAAGGCGTCTTACAGTAATTTTGGAGGTACCCTAAGTCCTTGTTTACATTGTTTTCCATATTAATTTTAAAGTTTTCCCTTAATTTCCAATCTGAATGATGAATGTTTTCGCTAAACTCTTGTGTTTGGATAGAATTTCAAAACTGAAAACTGGATACAATATTGGGGTATGTAAGGGTTAAGTAGAGACCTGGGAAACCGCTGGTGTGCAGACACGGTATTAGGGAGTAGAGGCACAGGCAGGCACCATTTCTTCACTTAATAGATAAGTGTCATCCCTCGCCCTCCCCTTCAGCTTGTTGGGGATAAATAAACGTTGCAGCTGCATAAAGAATATGGTTGTACCCTTTAAGTAAAGAAATGTTATCTCCCCCTCCCTTCCTTTGCCAGCGACATAAACGAGTCCTGGGTCATGGCCCCTTCCTCCCTCCCCTTAGAACAGCTGATTAAGGGAACTTGTAGCAACAATCATTGCAAAGAAATGTATTTTCAAGGTAAAGATGTGTGTATAATACGCGCAATGCTGTAATCAGCCAATAGGGGTGGGTATAACCATAGTATGGGAGTGTCTATTACTTAATAACGGGTTTGAGGGTGTTGTAGCGGATGTAGGCGTTTACATACTAACTTAAATAAAAAGAGCGTGCTGTAACTAATCTAGTGCTTCCCTCGACAATTGGGTCAAGGGGAACAAGTATCGCAGTAAAGAAGTCCATACTCAAATCCACCTCTGGGTCAACCTGCTCTTTCTTCTAACATACAACATTCACAAAAAATTAGGATAAGGTCTTGAGTGTAAAGTTTCACCCATGATGGAATTTTTGTAATCAAATTAAATTACAAACTCCTACAATTAGAGATTTCCAGTTGATGATCAGATAACCTGACGTATGAAGGCATAAACATGCCCCGTTAACTGAACCACAACAGACAATATTTAACAGTTTCTGCCTTTAGTCCTCAAGAAAAAAAGATTCAGAGCTAAGGACAAGACACTGTCCTTAACTCACTCTTTGTGACTGGGTATTGCAGAGTCTGTGAACATAAGGAAATCGCAGTTACACATCATAACAGAAATCTGCACAGCAAGGTGAATTCAGGACAAAGCCTCTTCCTTTTTTGGTTGTCAGTGAAATGCTTGTTGCCAAGTTGCTTTTTTATTTCTGATTTTTTGTTTGTCTTTTTAAAAAATATATCAGTGTGTCATAAATATAAAGGGAAGGGTAAACCCCTTTAAAATCCCTCCTGGCCAGAGGAAAAATCCTCTTAGCTGTAAAGGGTTAAGAAGCTAAAGGTAAAGGATTTTTAAAAGCTACTTTTATTTAATTATATTTAAGAGTTACTCTGAAACCTGTGTTCCAAAAGTAACAGCCGTGTTAGTCTGTATTCGCAAAAAGAAAAGGAGTACTTGTGGCACCTTAGAGACTAACCAATTTATCTGAGCATGAGCTTTCGTGAGCTACAGCTCACTTCATCGGATGCATCATCTGATGAAGTGAGCTGTAGCTCACGAAAGCTCATGCTCAGATAAATTGGTTAGTCTCTAAGGTGCCACAAGTACTCCTTTTCTTTTTGGAACACAGTATCTACCTCACAAAAAACTAATAATTCACATTATTACTAGTTACGTTTAGTTCGGTGGGGCCTAAGAACTAATCAGAAGTGGGGACCCATTGTGCTAGGCAATGTACCAACAGTAGCAGACAGTATCTACCCCAAAGAGCTTACAGTCTAAGTAGATGGGACAGACATGGTGGAGGAGGGATCAAACATACAAGCTGAGTGAACATGTGATGGTAGCAAATGTCATGTCAGTTACACAATTGTTTTTAGTTAGGAGGGGATAAGCTAAATGAAAAGTGAAGGGAGAGGAGACATTGAAGGGGAAAGGGTGGGTCAGGGCAGAGGATAAATCAGTAAGAGGGGCATGTGTGGAGGTTAAGCTGAAGTGAAGAGACTGGGATGGAGAGGGAGGGAGGGAGCTGGAGCAAACAGCCAACTAGCACCAGGCATAGAAATTCCAGTCAAAACTGTAGAAATTTTTCTGAATGTCCAAAGGGCCCTGCTTTGGCTGCTTCTGCAACTGCTCCCATCACTGGAGTCCCTGGCTCCTTCCTTGTCAAGGTTCCTTCCCCACTCTGAACTCTAGGGTACAGATGTGGGGACCTGCATGAAAACCTCCTAAGCTTACTTTTACCAGCTTAGGTTAAAACTTCCCCAAGGTACAAATTAATTTTACCCTTTGCCCTTGGAATTTCCACTGCCACCACCAAACTTTAACTGGGTTTACTGGGAAACATAGTTTGGACACGTCTTTCCCCAAAAAATCCTCCCAACCCTTGCACCCCACTTCCTGGGGAAGGTTTGGTAAAAATCCTCACCAATTTGCATAGGTGACCACAGACCCAAACCCTTGGATCTTAGTACAATGAAAAAGCATTCAGTTTTCTTACAAGACGACTTTTAATAGAAGTAAAGGAATCACCTCTGTAAAATCAGGATGGTAGATACCTTACAGGGTAATTAGATTCAAAACATAGAGAATACCTCTAGGCAAAACCTTAAGTTACAAAAAAGACACACAGACGGGGATAGTCATTCTATTCAGCACAGTTCTTTTCTCAGCCATTTAAAGAAATCATAATCTAACACATACCTAGCTAGAGTACTTACTAAAAGTTCTAAGACTCCATTCCTATTCTGTCCCCGACAAAAGCAGCATATAGACAGACACAGACCCTTTGTTTTTCTCCCTCCTCCCAGCTTTTGAAAGTATCTTGTCTCCTCATTGGTCATTTTGGTCAGGTGCCAGCGAGGTTACCATTAGCTTCTTAACCCTTTACAGGTGAGAGGATTTTTCCTCTGGCCAGGAGGGATTTTAAAGGGGTTTACCCTTCCTTTTATGTTTATGACATTCCTCTTTGCAGTTTTTCCAAAAGGCCACATGTGGAGAGGGGTGGCATTACCTGGGTCCAACTTTCCCCATAGCAGAGGGCTGTTTTGCTTTCACAGTTTTGGATCCAGGGAGTGCTGGGGGAGGAATAGCCTCAATTGAGCCCCATTTATCCCTTCATTTCCCGATATAGCTGTTCCTGCTTCTGCAGCTGCTTCTCCCGGCCACACTCGGAGTCATTATTGCCTTATAATGTACATGTTGTTTCATTACTCATAAGTGATTCAGCAGGCAGGCAGAGTTATCTAAAACAAAACTTATTAAACATGATGATGGCCCTTGTTACATGTTGAGACTCTATTATTAGTTCAGCAGCCACCTGTCCCTAGCTAGCTCCCTCCTGGAATTTGACCTTCTTTCATTGCTTTCACTCTCTATAATATATACATATTTATCAAGCTGAAAGATTAGCATTATTTATGCATTGTTTACACAATAGAACATAATCTTTCATGAAAATACTTAACGCAATTTTTAAAATGCATATTACTTAATTGTTAGAATTTGAGAACTCTAAAAGAATCCATAAGCTCCGGCTTTTCGAAATATATTCTTATGTGGAGTCCAGTCTCATATGCATTATCAATATATGTATACTGGTAAGTGTGTGTTACAAATCCCCACCCTCTGCTGTTCCACAAAGGTTAGGAGTTGTTTTAGACCCTTTAGCTCTGGAGGTCCACAGTTCAATTCCCAGTGTGTCATAGAATCACAGAAAATTAGGGTTGGAAAAGACTTCAGGAGACTATCTAGTCCAACTCCCTGCTCAAAGCAGGACCAACCCTAACTAAATCATCCCAGCCAAGGCTTTGTCAAGCTGGGCCTTAAAAACTTCTAAGGATGGAGATTCCACTACCTCCCAAGGTAACCCATTCCAATGCTTCACCACCCTCCTAGTGAAATAGTTTTCCTAATATCCAGTCTAGACCTCCCCCACTTCAACTTGAGATCAGTGCTCCTTGTTCTGTCATCTGCCACCACTAAGAACAGCCTAGCTCCATCCTCTTTGGAACCCCTCTTCAGGTAGCTGAAGACTGCTATCACATCCCCCTTCACTCTTCTCTTCTGCAGACTAAATAATCCCAATTCCCTCAGCCTCTCCTCATAAATCATGTGCCCCAGCCCCATAATCATTTCTGTTGCTCTCCTCTGGACTCTCTCCAATTTGTACACATCCTTTCTGTGGTGGGGGCCCCAAAACGGGACACAATACTCCAGATGTGGCCTCACCAGTGCAAAATAGAGGGGAATAATCACTTCTCTCGATCTGCAAGCAATGCTCCTACTAATGCAGCCCAATATGCTGTTCGCCTTCTTGGCAACAAGGTCACACTGTTGACTCATATCCAGCTTCTCATCCATTGTAATCCCCAGGTCCTTTTCTGCAGAACTGCCACTTAGCCAGTCAGTCCCCAGCCTGTAGCAATGCATGGGATTCTTCCATCCTAAGTGCAAGACTGTGTACTTGTCCTTGTTGAACCCCACCATATTTCTTTTGGCCCAGTCCTCCCATTTGTCTAGGTCACTCTGGACCCTATCCCTACCCTCCAGTATATCTACCTCTCCCCCAGCTTAGTGTCATCTGTGAACTTGCTGAGGGTACAATCCATCCCATCATCCAGATCATTAATGAAGATGTTGAACAAAACCGTCCCCAGGACCGACCCCTGGGGCACTCCACTTAATACCCGCTGCGAACTAGACATTAAGCCATTGATCATTATCTGTTGAGTCCGACAATCTAGCCAGCTTTCTATCCACCTTATAGTTCATTCATCCAATCCATACTTCTTTAACTTGCTGGCCAGAATACTGTGGGAGACAGTATAAAAAGCTTTGCTAAAGTCAAGGTATATCAGATCCACCGCTTTCCCTGTATCCACAGAGCCAGTTATCTCATCATAGAAGGCAATCAGGTTGGTCAGGCATGACTTGCCTTTTGTGAATCCATGTTGATTGGATTCTTCCTTTCCTCCAAGTGCTTCAAAATGGTTTTCTTGAGGACCTGCTCCATGGTTTTTCTGGGGACTGAGGTGAGGCTGACCAGTCTGTAGCTCCCTGGATTCTCCTTCTTCCCATTTTTAAAGGTGGTCACTATATTTGCCTTTTTCCAAATGTCTGGGACCTGTTCAGTTGCCACAAGTTTTCAAAGATAACGGCTAGCGGCTCTGTAATCACATCAGCATTGCATCCAGCCCCATGGACTTGTGCATGTCCAGCTTTTCTAAATAGTCCTTAACCTGTTCTTTTACCACTGACGACTGCTCACCTCCTCCCCATACTGTGCTGCCCAGTGCAGCAGTCTGGGAGCTGACCTTGTCTGTGAAGACCGAGGCAAAAAAAGCATTGAGTACTTCAGCTTTTTCCACATTGTCTGTCACTAGGTTGCCTCCCCCATTCAGTAAGGGCCCCAAACTTTCCCTGACCTTCTTCTTGTTGCTAACATACCTGTAGAAACATACCTAGCATACCTGTCAGCCAAGATGACAGCCATCACATATGCATATAAATATTAAAGCTTAGAAAACATGTTCATAGATATATGAGCAGAAGATATTTGAAATTTTAGTATGTCGGACCCTTACAAGTCAAAGATACAGTCCATTTTTATAAACCGTCTCTCTAGCTTTTTTTATAAGCAGACTAGTAGTAATTAGCATGCAGCTGCATCACTAGGTTGCAGATTTGCATTGAATTGGCTATCCCTGCCGTATGGTAGCATAAAGAAGTCATCTGCCTCTGAGAGAAGCTAACTGGCAGTTTAGAAGCTTGAAGCGAAGATAGTAACATCAAGAATGAAAGGCAAACTACAAGCAACCTTGCAGTGAGTTTCATTAAGATCAGCAGTTAAAAATGCAAATGCACCCAAGGGAGAAAGAAAGGCATAATTGGTGGACCAAAGGATCCAGACAATCACACCCTACAGCAGAGGCCCCTCTGCTTACTGAGAAAGAATAGTGAGTGTCAGCTCATTTTGGGGGTATCTAAAGCTACAGTTCAATGGTAACAGCCTGCTACAGATACAGAGAAAACAACCTGTACACAGTTTGTTTTTCTCAATCCATATAGTTGTTTTGATATGGAGATAGATATAAAGGATATTTTATTATATGAAATCACCCATAGTTTAAATCCCTGGATTTCAGTGCAGCTATGCTTTCATTGTCTAAAGTTAAATGTTTTTAACTTTGCTTAGTAGAAAATGTTTGGTTTAGTGTAACAGAGATGGTCAGCCTCAGGCAAAGCAAGTTAATTTTATGAGAAAAAGAGGAACTGCATGTATGTACCATATATGCAGATGTATGCTATGCACATGAACAAGGGAAAGTAAATTTTCCCATATTACTGATGCTTTGGGGTTTTGTGAACATGAGTTGATGGAAGAATATAATATTATCTAAAGATTTCAGGATCTGAGGCTGAAATTTTCAGACACAAATGCCTAAAGTTAGGCATTTAAATACATATTTAGGTATCTAAATCACAGTGTTTGCTATAAAGTGACCTACGGGTTATGTAGGCAAGGATGTGGAACAGTGGAGTTCCTGCATGGGATATCATGGGCCTGATTCAACACTAGAAGTGGCTGAAACTCTGAATGCCCGTTCTGCCAGAAATTCTAAAATTTTGAAAACAATTCTGATGTGGAACCAAAAGTAACAACACTTTTCATTCCACTGTAACTTTCAGAACTCTGCAAAAAAGTTTTGAAAAATTCTATTTTGTTTGGAAAATTTCCAAATGAAATATTTTGATTAACATTTTTAATGTAATTTAACTTTTATATTTTGCTTATAATTGTTTATCTTTTACATTTCTTTATTTTAATTTATAATAATTTTATATTTTATTTTTATTGTATGTAATTAAAACAATTCTAGTTAGTAGACTGAAACATCTTATTCAAAGTGTTTCTTGTTCAAAGTTTCTCCTGGATGATGTTTTAATGAAATAGTTTAACAATTTGAAAGTCAAAGCTCCCTACTTGACTCCTGGAGTAGCTGGTGCCCTGGGAGTTGGGGAAGGCAGCTACTCCAGGAACCTGGGAGCCCAAGGGACTCAAGAACCAGGTTGCCCAGGGAGGTGGGCAAGTTGCCAGCTGCCTGGCTTCCATTAGAATTGTCACAGAATTATTACATTGCTGCAAAATATTTAGATTCTGTTGAATCAGTATCTTCTGATGAGATAACTCTTCTCAGAAAATTTCTGACCAGCTCTACTCACCCCTGATTTTCTCCATTTTTATAAAAGCATAACACTGTTGTAAAATGAAGTTAACTCTGTGATGAATGAAGCCTCATGAATATAACATCGCAACAAATGCCCCACTGGATGACTGTTCGGTACCCACTCTCCTAAGTATAACACAGGTCAGAAACATTGTTACCCTATTACACCAGTTGACATAACTACACTGGGGACTAAAACATGCAGCCCTTGTGCAAATACTTCAGTTATATTCATATACTAAGGTATTTCAATTTTGTGGCCTCACTGTTGGTGGCAGCTTTATATAAACTCTGTGAACATTGTGAATATAATACCACATAAAATTATACCCTTCATGACAGGCTGGTCTGTGGTTTACCTACTGAGGCACTGGAGAAGCACCTATTGTATGCGCTGGTCTTGTACACCAGAAGGTTATAGACATGCCTGAATGCATCTGCCAAATGCACCAAGTCGGCAGCTACATTTTCAAACAAAGTGTCAGGTAGTTAAGAATATCAGTAATGTGGTAAGACACATTCAGAAGTAATGTGTTGGTGTAAAGACCTGGTATGCTGTGATTGTGATGAAGACAGGCCTCCTGAATGAGCCTGCAGGCACAAGAACATGACAGTAAGAAAGTTTTGTAACATTAAGCAAGGGAAAGAAAAACTCCAAACTTTGTACACCGTCACCAAGGCTTGCACCATTGAAATCAGGCATTTGGCCATAGATGTCAACGGGAGCAGGATCAGAGCTGTGTCAGAGCCTTTGCTGGTGACTCCATTATTGAAAGGGCAACCACTTTGGCTGCAGTGAATAGAGGTGTTGCAGTATCACTTGGTTCAGACACATTGTAAATCTTACTTATCTTACCCAAAAGTCTGTGCAAACCATATTGTACTTTTTCCATGGCAACTTGTGACCAAAATGGGGAATGGAGACAAACAGCTAACGTTGATTGATAGTGGTTGTAGAATCATAGAATCATAGAATATCAGGGTTGGAAGGGACCTCAGGAGGTCATCTAGTCCAACCCCCTGCTCAAAAGCAGGACCTATACCCAATTAAATCATCCCAGCCAGGGCTTTGTCAAGCCTGACCTTAAAAACTTCTAAGGAAGGAGATTCCACCACCTCCCTAGGCAACGCATTCCAGTGTTTCACCACCCTCCTAGTGAAAAAGTTTTTCCTAATATCCAACCTATTGTGGTAAAGAGTGACTAACCACCTTTGCTAGGCTGATTGTGGCTTAAAAAGATCTGGCTGAATTGGCCAGAAATTCACGTGCAAAAAATGATACGAGACTAAATGTAGTGCTTCTGCTACCAAAAAAGAACTGAGTACCATTAAAAACTTCACTGTAAAGTTAACCATTAGGCAAGAGCATCCTGCTCAAATGTTGCAGGTAAGGATAATGCCCTACTTCTTGAGACCAAATGTTGGAGCTGATCTGGAATATCTAGTTGATGCAGGTGTCCATTCTCTTATGTATAGCAAATGGGAAACACCCATAACTCAAAATGGGGAAATCCCGTAACATCAGTCTTCGAAAAGAACAGCATCATCAGAATTCATGGAGATTTCAGTGTGACCAAAAACTGATAATAAATAAATACAGAGTTGTGTATCCAATTAATTATAGCAAAAGTTTGAAGAAAATTCCCAAATGTTGTTAACAATAATTATACCATTTACCTTTTTAGAAATAGAACCTACTATATGAGTCCTGATTGCCATCCCTGTGCCCTAGACCACATTTCCTCCTAAAAAAATTCTACCTCTTAACATTCTCCCTTGGAATTTACCTGCCTTAGTTAGACTTGAATTTCTAAATGTTGTTTGGGCTCAAAACTATGGCTAACTATGGTTAGCTTTCAATCCAACTTCTTTTGATTGCAATAGAAAGACTTCCACTGAATGCAATATAAACTGGATTTAGACCTTCAGCATCATGTGTCATTGCATACCATACCATTGCAGTGGTATGGGCCATGAGTCAAGGCAGGATTGCTCCTTTGTCTTTTCTTTCTAAATAGATTTAGATGTAATAAAACAGCACTAAATCCCTATAAAAAGAAACTGATGTTTTTTCACAGCTTCATTGTACAAATGCACTTATAGCTCATTACAGTGTTAAAGATAAAAATCTATATACTCCTAACCAACATCACCAGTGCAAACTCAATCTATGAAACTCTTACACTTTTATTTTTGTAAGGTATTTACTATTCTTTAGGTATTTTCAGTGGGGCTGCAAATTGTTGCCAAAAAGGGAGATTACTCCACCATCGGGTAGCTCCAAATAAAAGCAGAGTTCCTGCTACTCCCCTAAATGATTAATACATTATCCCACATGTCCATTGGGTAGTATGTTAGAACATGTGACATCAGAAGTTCAAAGATGCACTGAATCAATCTGTTCCCAAGCTTAGGTCTTGGATCGGGTGGCACTATAATTTGTAAGGAAGTCCAGAGGAAAGAAACATTTCCTCTTAATAAAAATATAGTGCTTTTATGTGGACCATTGTGTTCCACTTAATTTTAGAACACCAGAACTGGCCTGAAACATGGAGGTTAAGTACAAAGCCTAGGTCTTGGATTATACACAATAATCTCTAAATCACCAAAGGATTGAGCAGACAGGATTCAGGGTGGCTTACAGCGTAGTGGCAGCAACAATGTGGACAAAGGACTGATAGCACAAAGCAATAATTACCCCCAACTTCATCAAACTCACATGCAAAAACTGTGTCAAAGTTTGATGTGCTAATCTGTAGAGATAACTGATATAAAACCATGTGATATCACTTAAGGTTTCATGTTAGAGCACCAGTTTTATGAAAATAAGGTATGTATTGCTTTTTGGTATCTGTTAGAAATGGATGTAAAAGTCTTACACAGTTTTGGAGTGAATTATTGGCAGTCTTGTAGGCAATATGAAGGTAGAAACAAATGTACAAGTCTTACCCCTTATTTTCACTCTGTTAAGGTTTGGGATGGAAGGTTATGTTCTGCCACAATCTTAGCTGTCACTTAACAATTTTTGTTTTTCTAATGACAGTGTGGGAGACTGATATTGAAGGATCCCATACTGTCCCAGTCATGTGGTTGTATCAGTTCTGAAATTTTAAGATTAGGGTGATCCCGGTAACTTTTCCGAGAAAGTTTCTGATTAGAGAGATTAGAGAGACAAAAAGTCAGAAGGTCCAAAAATATTTCACGAGGTGTTTATGTCTGATTTAAAACTGAATCCATCTGGAAATTGCCATGTTCTAAAGCTCTGAATTGAACCAGAACATTAAATAGTTCACAGAAAATGCACTACATTTTTATTAAAGTTGACATTTTTTCTTTCCTTAGAAAAAATCCAATAAAAGCCCTCTAAAGCATTTTAAATTAGGTTGTTTTTCTGTAAAATATGTCATATACAGACTCCACAATGATACAGTGTTGTAATATATGTGAATACTGTCACTCTCACAGACTTCTGCCAGGGTTACAGTACAAGAAAGCACAGGATACAGAAACTCCCCTTTCTCTGCTAAAAGTTCTTAGCTTCTCTAGAAAAACCTCATCATCTTGCCCCTTCCCTGGAGAGTGAAATAAGAACTTCTCAGTCAGCAGAATCTGAGGTGGAAGCAGCTGGAGGAGCTGGCACATAAGGTCTTCCTGCCAGTGGGTGGAGCAGCACTAGCAGCTGATGAGGAGGAATGGGAGGGGCCCTGATTTCCGCTTTTCTTCTATCAGAATATAACCCTGCTGCTTCTGGCTCCCTCCCCCTCCCCCACATGGTTCAGCGACAGATAGGAGGCAGGCTCTGCCCCCTTAACTCTCATTCCCTTAGAGATGAAAATGCAGGCCTTGCAATCAGCCAAAATCCAGGAGTAATGCAAAGGCCCTGGGTCTATTTCCTCTCTCCTCCTCGCTTTCCACAGTAGGGCAAGTGTGAAGGGAGAAAGAAAGGATATTGGGAAGAACAAGGTTTGATTCCTTATACAGGTTTGCAATCTGTGTTCATGTACATGCATGTACAAACACACAGCATTTTTGCTTGGGGATCTGAATCCCTTTCTGTCCCTGTTGTCTTCTCCATGCCATGTCTCATCATACAGGATGATACAATGTCACTTAGCAATGTCCCTTAGCAAAGGGATGGGTCTAGCAGCCTATTTCATGAAGGAGCAAACCCCACCTCTGAGAGAACAACACCCTAGGGGGGAATTCCATGAAGGAATTCCCGTATCACCAGCTGTAGTGATTTTATTGTGAGCCTCATGATATTTAGTATTTTTCTTTAAATGCCAGCTCCTGGAGTCCTGTGACTGCAGGGGACC
This sequence comes from Lepidochelys olivacea, assembly GCF_965140295.1. Lineage (NCBI taxonomy): Eukaryota > Metazoa > Chordata > Testudines > Cheloniidae > Lepidochelys > Lepidochelys olivacea. Next base: position 67,739,967 of record NC_140418.1, on the reverse strand, counting down.
CTCAGCTTTCATTAAAAAAAAGAAGTAAGTTTCTGGTCTTCATGGTTGCAGAGAAGAGCTTGAAAACATGGCCCATGTACACCCTAATGGCTCTAAAATCAGAAAGTAAATATAGAGGACCATATATAATTTAATTTTTATATCAACCAAAGGGGCCTGACTCATGACTTTGAACATTTGTGGGTGGCAATACTGGAATTCTCATAGAGCTTTTCTCCTCTAGAGCCCCTTTATTCCATTTGTCTTACTAAGGGAAGGTACACACTGTAATCCGCTCTCTCATCTGTACGGATGCAAATTTAGATTATATATAAAACATCTATCTCTCTACATATATCTTCTCATTACTTGCACCTGTGATTTGAATGGAAGACATACAAGTGTTTCAATGCTACCCACTTTGACTTTTGATTCAACAGAGTCAGGATTTTTTGTATTTTTTAAATAAATAATATGTATGCATTTTGCATTTGAAAAGTATACTATATATGTAAATATGCATTGCAGTATACTATTATTTAGCACATTTCTTAGAACAGCACTATATTGTGCTTAAATGATGAAAACAGGAAACAAAATTAGAAACAAAAAATAACCTAAAGCAAGAAACATTCTTTGAGATAGGGGGAGTTAGGGGAGTGATACCAATGAAAATCCAGCCAGCAATTCATTGATTTTTTTTACTATTTGCTTTTTACTATTACACACACAACTGTCTTGGGTTGGTGATTAGCACCAGTCTTGACAGCACAAGTCTTCAGATAAAATACTCCTTTTTTTCTGTAGAGCTAGTATAATTGTTTTGTTTAATTTTCTCCTAACCTACCATTTTTATCTTTCTTTACTAATGCATTTGCAGTCATGCTCCAGGAGATCATTTATAATTTGTAACCATTTTTCAACCCTTATCACCTGAACATATCTCTGTCTCTTCTTTGTAATACAGTTACACAGTCATTAGTGAGTTTAAAGCTGTCCCCAAGTCTCACAGGCTAATACCATGGCATATCAGTATGACCTGATAAAGCATCTGAGATTAAAACATTCTAGAGACAATATATTGACCAGTGTGACCACTATAAAATTAATTCTTCACAAGGACACAAAATCTGCTCCGTAGACATTTGGAGCAAAATTTTCAAGCTGAGTTATGGTCCCTTTGTGTTTCTCAGGTTGCAATAATAATTTGCCTCATTGATCATCAAATGCCCAGTAGAGATTTCCCCTGGCATAAAGGAACTCCTTCTTGGTGCACTTGTGCTTTATTCGCAAAAAGAAAAGGAGTACTTGTGGCACCTTAGAGACTAACCAATTTATTTGAGCATGAGCTTTCATGAGCTACAGCTCACTTCATCGAATGCATACCATGGAAATTGCAGAAGACATTATATACACACAGAGACCATGAAACAATACCTCCTCCCGCCCCACTCACCTGCTGGTAATAGCTTATCTAAAGTGATCATCAAGTTGGGCCATTTCCAGCACAAATCCAGGTTTTCTCACCCTCTGCCCCCCCCCCACACACACACAAACTCACTCTCCTGCTGGTAATAGCCCATCCAAAGTGACCACTCTCTTCACAATGTGTATGATAATCAAGGTGGGCCATTTCCTGCACAAATCCAGGTTCTCTCACTCCCTCACCCCCCTGCAGTTTCCACGGTATGCATCCGATGAAGTGAGCTCACGAAAGCTCATGCTCAAATAAATTGGTTAGTCTCTAAGGTGCCACAAATACTCCTTTTCTTTTTGCGAATACAGACTAACACGGCTGTTACTCTGAAACTTGTGCTTTATTGTGTACCTTATGCCCCCACCCCTGCCACGTGTGGAGGGGAAGTTCAGGGGAGCGTGGAAGGCATGGGAAAGCTTCAATTCACTACAGCAAACCTCCACTGGTATAAGATCTATTAAAGACCCTAACCAGTGGTATGAGTTAGAGCTGCTCAGAAGCAGATCATTATTGCATAGGGGCCTGTGGTGGCCCTGAGAATTAGGGAATCAGAACCAAATTCCCTGATGGCTGGCCCTTCTGCAGCAGATGGGAAAATCAAAGGTTTGGTATTTTACCATATATCCTACTAAAGAGAAATCTTAAACAAGCAAATTATTTGCATATGGAGTTTTCAGTCCCTCCAGACTCAACCGGCAGAGTGAGGAAATAATTCAGTACTGAGGGAGGAGTAGGCAGGAGTTCCCATATACTCTCTCAGAACAAACCAACCTGCTGTAGATGACCTGAATTATTCATTAGTGAAGAATAAAAGATTTATCAATAAAATAAGGGTCAGGTTGCCCATAGCAGAGGCTTAGAAAAGGAGGATGCAATGGAACACTACTGTAGAATGCTACATGTGTTGAATGTGACCTTAAAGTTTTATTGTATTCCTATATTTGCCAATCATAATAAACTGATGCCCCAAAAAAAGCATCTGACCTTTGGCTTTCGAAATTTGAGAGAGCTCTTGCAAAAATCCTCTGTATTCCTGAAGTTCTTTGCCACTTCCTGAGTATTTAAGGTTCTCTCAAGTATACTTAAAGTTACAAGGATCGCTCTTGATCTCCCTGTAGAGCTATTTATACAACAGCAACTAGTAAGGGAGAAGCTTCAAAAGAGTGTATCATACCCTTAAGCCCACTCACACCAATGATAAGTCACTGTTTTTCTTATACATTGATGCTATGTGATATGGTACCAGACTGCAATATATATTGATATTACATCCTTTCATAATTGACGGGGCTATAGGCAAGTGTATAAGTTATGCTGTGTTTCTATGATTATAGTGTAGATTGATCATTTTCCAAGTCTGCAGGAAAAGCTGGTAGTTGAAGTCACTGTGTACAGCAATCATAACAACACTGACAGGTTGCTGTCAAGTAGGCAGGGGCATTCTGGAGATAGATAGCACAAATGCTGAAACCAAGACAAATGCTGTTGGAATAGGTAATAAATCATATTAGCTGTCTCTTGTGCTTCTCCTTAGTGTATTGATTGTGATTAAACTCAACTAATTAGAATCATAATCATGATGCACTTTAATGTGGAACTCATAGTTGTGAGTTCTGCAATATGATCACAAAGAATTGTTTAGCAATAAAGCCAGACCAAAGGCAGTCTTCTTACTATTAACCTTTTACAGGAAGTGTTATACTGTATATCATATTATAGAAGTGCCTAACAGTAGTGCCGATATATAATATTCAGACTCCAAAATAGCTTGCAAAGTATCCCATTAAAAACTGCATTTGAGCTGCAGTGAGGGGTGGGGAGAGATAGTTATTGACAGCCATTTTAAATCAGAGTCAGCTTAAACTAAGTAGATTGCACATGAGCAGTGCATCAGATCAAGTTACTTTTGTCCGTTCCACTGCTCTATTCATTCAGATACCAGAAAAACCATTCTCAGTTTTTCATTTACACTCAACCTCTACACCCCCAACACCTTATTTTCCAGAACTAGTCTCTCTCTCTCTCTTTTTTTTTTTTTTTAATAAATTTATGAATGAATTTGGTGTTCTTGGGGAAAAAAAGGCTAGCAGTATAAATTTACCTATTGCAGATACTGTGCATCTTCTTCACAGAGCCTTCCCAATGCACTTCAATACAGGTACTTAAATGGTATAGCCCAGTTATTCCTGCACTGGGACTTTAGTAGAATATGGTTGGAGTTTACAAAACTGTTTTTACAACAGAGTTTACAAAACTGCAGATTATCAAGAAATACGGCAAGATTGCCAAAAGGAATGAGTTCAATTCTCCATTTTTGGCATCTTCGAATCAGGACTGGAAGTCATTCTAAAAGGTATGCTTCATGCTCAATCACAAGTTGTAGAATTAGATGCTGGCATCACTGGATGAGATCCTCTAGCTTGTGTTATGCAGGAGGTCAGAATAGATGGCCATCATGGTCCCTAAAAATCCATATATTTGTGATCTTAAAATGTTGAGGAAACCAGTCAAATTTAAAAATCCCCTCATTAAAACATTCTTGTGTATGACAGAGCAGAGAAGGATGCAGCTCTACCACCATACTATCTTCAATCCCAATATTTGATCAACAGACAAGAAATATTCCTGAACATTGGGAATGTCATAGTAGGTTTAGACAGATCTGAGAGCTAAGAACTCCTGAATCCAGAGCACTTTTGAAATTATGGCCCTAGAATGTGTTTACTCTCTAGGATATGAAATATTCAGCATATGCACATACTAGAGATAGAATAGGATGTACCTGTGGTAGGTAGAATAGAAAAGAAGGGCTGCTTTAAATCTTGAAGCAGGTAGCAATCCCCTGCCCTTTGTAATTAAGCAACAACACTGGGAGTTTTGCCATCACTTGAAAGGAGACAGGATTTCATCCCATATCAGTGGTTCAAGACTAAACCGGATTCTCTTTTCTCAGTGGTTCCAGTTGTGTAACTATTGATTTCATGGCGTTACCCATTGGCTTCAGAGATTTATTCCAGATTTAAATCAGGGTATGTAACACCAGAATCAGGGTCACTCAATACAGGGATCAGGACAGAATGAATTCTAGATCCTGATGCCATGGACTTGGAACAAATTTTGCTACGTTATACTTGATTTTACAAAGAATTCTCTCTCATTTAAGTAGAATATGAAAAACTAGTTAACATTTTGATTTGCCAAAATATATTTAGAGGATCAGTAATGCAAGTTTCATTAATCTGCTGGAAATTTACTTGTAATAAAGATGACATCCTCATTAAGTTATTCATTTTAGTTATTGATTTCAGAGTAACAGCCATGTTAGTCTGTATTCGCAAAAAGAAAAGGAGTACTTGTGGCACCTTAGTCTTTAAGGTGCCACAAGTACTCATTTTAGTTATAGATTTCTGTAAATAATTTTGTGTGTGTTAATTTTTTCCAATAATTCTAAATAGCTATGTTTTTGTAAGGTCACAATATTTTACCTCCATCTCTCAAACTTACCTTCTTCATCAATGCAGTGTAGCTATGACCTATGAGACACCCTAGAACTAGAAAAGATTAATGAACTTGCTCTAATTTCAGCTATTGTATTAAATATTCTTGGGCCAAAATTTTCAAACTTGACTACCTAATATCAGTAGGCAAATCAGGTTTTGACAGACAAAACCAAGTCTTTCACAAGCAAAAATCTTAGTCAAGAGAAATTGCACATGCAACTTTAGATAAGATTTCCCTATATACAATATTGTAATGGTAAATAATTCATGTTTAAATATTTCTAAAAGTGTGAGATTTATTTTCTTTTTCCTTATAGTTATATTATTTAAGAGACCTGGAAAGTTAAGAAACCTATTGTATTCCTCTCCTGGCTTATTATGGGCATAATCTTTTCCTGAAGTAACAGGGGCACCAACAGTTGCTTTTCTAATAAAAGAAAGTCTTTTTCATATATAGCACCAGCTGCTAAGCAAGTATCTAAAGATTCATTGAGATTTAAGGAAAGAATATCATGTGGCTTCTTTTGCCTAGGTGTTCTTTGAACATTACAAAATGTTCTAAGAGTTGTCAGAAAATTTCCTGCAAAATCTGTTAGGATTCACACCTTCAGAGAGGACTAAAAGTCTAAGAGTTCAGGTTTCATTAACTTTTTTATGATTTTCATTTCCAGTGATTTTTCCCATTCCTTCCTCGTTATTCTGGCAAAGTCAAAGTGACAGACTCCATTAGTCTTCATTCATCAGGCCACCGTTTAGGGTGAGAACATTCCCCTTAATGTGGCATTATTGAAAACCTGGTGTACACAGAGATTGGGCAGCTTATTTTGAAGAATATGGTACTGAACACTGTTGGAGACAGGATAACAGACTAGAGTTATCATGCCTAAAATCTATATTCCTGAGAATGGCTTACAAGCATTAAGTAATACACCGGTTTGTTTATAGTTCATAGAATCACAGAACTGGAAGGGACCTTGAGAGGTCATCTAGTCCAGTCTCCTGCTTTCAAGGCAGTACTAAGTATTATCTAGACCATCCTTGACAGGTGTTTGCCTAACCTTCTCTTAAAATTAACTACCTCAAAATAGGAAAATCTTGTTAAATTATTTAGCTACTCTGGACGAGAACAAACATGTCAGAGTTAGGGAGGCATCACACATCAGCCATGTCACTAACTTCAAATATTATGTACTCATCTGCAGTATTAATTTCACTTCTTTGTTCCCTTTATTCTCACGTGGTATTATTCAATGAATTGTCTCCATCTTATTTAATTTTCCTTTTAGGTTCTGCAGTATGTTATATATTGATATTATATTAAGGTTGGAAGAGGCAGGGTGAATGTTCTTCCAACCCATTTAATTATTTTCTCTTATGTTTTTCCCTCTATTAATCTTTTCCATCTCCTTTTTCTTCCCTCTCTCTTTAACATGCCACCTAATGAGAAATCTAAAAGAAGCTGATGAGGTTACTTTTCCTGATATTTTACTCCTCCTCCACCCCACCTCAGTAAGTGACGACACTACAAAAAAAAATGCATTGCCCAATAACAGACACCAGCTGGCACCAGACAGTTTCGAAGTTGGCTCCTAAGACTCAAGAGTTGCAACTGCCAGTTATATATTCCAAAGAGAGGCAAATAAACTAAAATCACCATGGACCATGTAAGCCAACTGCAGGGACTCAATGCCTTCAAAAGGCAATGGGAGAAAAATGATTTCAGGAACAAACATTCAATGGAAGCACCGACACAGGAAAAAGGAGCTCCAAAATTCTTGGGTCACGAATCTAATCAACACATTTCAAGGCACTCAACAAACTAAGAATCTTATACATGTATGAGGTTGTACATTGCTTATGTTGGAAGAGCACCAAGAGCACTTGATGCGTGCTTAACAAGTGATTAACACCTTTTAGCAACTGAAATAAATAACCATTGTGAAATGCCCTGTCTCAACAAAATAACAACCTTACCTTTCGCTATAAAAATGTAAAAAATTCTAAGTTGCTTGTGCTTTTTTTTTCTTCCTTCACCTCAGTTGAAAACATATATTTCTCCAATTTTAACAGTGAGAATTTTTGGTAGAGAATCTGAACTGAAATCTCAACCCAACTATCTGATTCCCTACTGAAATGTGCACAGTCATTTCCAATTAAAATTCATATATCATAAACCTAAGCTTGTGTAGGCATTCCATGGTTTTGCTATATATCCTAGTACAAGGTGAAGTGATTTTTGTGTATTTCTTTTAAAATGGAAACCTGAAGAATTATAAGAATATGCATTGGCAGCATGTACCAGGGTCCATGTGAATACCTGGGAAAATCAAATGTGTATGAGAAAACACCCATTTTTTGTACATTAATGGACTGATTGCATGATTCAGGAAGTAAATTATGCAGGACTGCTTTCAATAAAATATTCATATAACCATTATAAAAGTCCATTCACAGCTAAAACAAAATGCGGCACAGAAGAGAAGTGACAAACGCTCTTTACATCTACAATATTTCTCTTTCCTGAGTTTACCTAATTCTTCTTTTAAAACATTTTAATAACCTTTCAAATAGAAAAATGAAGAAAGTACGGTTTGCAGATAGGGTCGGATAGGAAGAAAAAATGTGTCTTAAAAATTTGTGGAAAAGTAATTACAATGCACATGATACTAAGGGCCCATTTCTCAGCCACTCTTTAACAGGGCCTCTTATGAGACTATAATTTGCAGGCACAGATAATTCCAGGTGTAAATTTGCATCTGTAATTATATATGTTCACAATTTATGGCATTTAGATGTCATGTATCTTATAGGTAAATGACAAATTGCACCCACTAATAATTGCAGATGCAATACTGAAAATTATAAGTAAAAAAATAGTATCTAACTGCATCTAAACTCCTGTTCATCAGGAAGTGGCAGAAATATTAGTTGGTAACACCTGATAGGAAAAAACTTGTCCTTTTATAATTAAATAATTTAGAAAAAAACATCGCATTCAAGTGAACGCTACTGTACAGAAAATTTCTTAATTGCCAACATATTTATATTCAAATGTTCACTATGGTATTTTTACCAGACCAACTTCAAGGAAAAACATTTCTGAATCAGCTATATATATGTATTATATATATGTGCCTAGTGCTTTCAGCTCGACAGCTTGCTCTGTAATGTTATCAGTCATTTTAAATCTACTTTAATGTTGGTGAGGCATTTTTCAGTATAACATGGGGCTATCTGATTGATGATGCTTATGGTCTAAAGGTAGTCTTTTTAAAGTGAGGTGCCCGAGTCTCATCAACATTCAGTGCCTTCGGAAATACCAGTGCCTTCGGAAATACCAGTTTAAAATTTGTGCCTTCGGAAATACCAGTTTAAAATTATGAATACCAAGAGTACTCAATCTAGTATTTATATGTCTAAAATTTTTACTTGCTCAGTAAGGTGTGCTTGTGTATAAACACATGGTAACATACATGTCTGTTTGTATATATGATACATTATGTGTTTCCTTTTTAATGGTGCCAGCTGGTTTTTAGGAGATCTAGTGAATACTAAATATAGCTGTTCTGACTACAGTGTGACACTGTTTCCAAGAACATTACAAATAAAATAAAAAAAATAAACAAACAGCATCACTTCACTGGCTTTCCACTGATCACATGAACGTAACAGCTCAAAGCAGGGTAACAAAAGAAGATTTTATCCAGTGATCTCAGATAGTAAAGCATTCTGAAATTCTTGTGGGAGAGGATTTTTTTTTAAACTTGCTTTAAGTGGCAAGACATAGTGTGTCTGGTATTTTCATGCACAGCTCTGGAGATGATACATGTATAAGTTGTAACATACACATTCCTGGAACAAACAAGGCATTAAGAATATGTTCTGTGTTGCAATGTGTCCAAAAGTAATATATAGTATATGAGTTGCTATGGTTTTCTCCAACTGAATAAATGTTCACGTACAATGCATAATGGCATGTCACTTAAGATTAACCTAATTGTAACCCGTTTAATAATTCTTCAGGGTTTTGTTTTGTTTTTCATAACTAACATATTGGACTAGAACACTTTCTTCTGAGTCAGCAAGCTTTCCTCAGGTCGCCTACTCCTGAGTGTATAACAAACAGGTGGCATTTGGCACAAAGAGAAGATGAGTTTTAGAAATCACTAAAGCAGATCCTTTACCTGCTGAAAAGTCCAGGTTGAGATTTGGTTTTGCTGAGCAAAGTGTAATCCAATCATGCGTAAATGACATCAACCTTTCTTGAAGAAACAGGGTCCTGCTTCTCATCTACAGTAAATTCAAAGTGATGCTGCAAAATTAAACATTTTCTATTGTCAGAGGCAAAAGAGTTCTTTATGTGTTAGTGGAAGAGGCAGTGGCAATACAGGATAGGAAATGTTTTAATAACCATTTCTTACCAACTACCCAAAATATAGATTAAAGCTGTTATCACAACCAAAGAAAAGGTGATGAGGCATTGCTGATGTCTCACAAATAATTGCAAGAAGGGAGAAAAAAGCCACATAAATGTAAAAATAAAAATATAATTGTTTTATTGAGAACAATGTTCTTTTGTGAATGCATTTAATTGAGATTAATTTTGAAGGTCAAACATGGGGATGAGGGAAGTCACAAGATGAAACTGCATAGAACTATTTACTATTGAAAAGGTGAGCTTTATAGTTAGCTACTTACTTTTGAAAGATTCTGTTAAAAAAAAAAAAAGAAAGAAATCTAACTCAGTGACATTGTTTTCAACTGCTTACTCTCTGCCACAAATATTGAAAGTATCTAAAGCTACTTGCAAAATGTATCAGTAAGTATTATGAAGAAATTAACATTACAAAGACTCCAAAGAACAATTTTATCTTGTTGCCAAGGCATTCCATCCAAAAGTCCAGGAACTAGATTCACAGATTCCAGTGCCAAATGGGATCATTGTGATCATCTAGTCTGACATCCTGTATAATACAGGCCATAGAACTTCCCCAAAATAATTCCCAGAGTAGATCTTTTAGAAGAACATCAAATCTTGACTTTAAATTTGTCAGTGATGGAGAATCTACCATGACTATTGGGAAATTGTTCCACTGGTTATTTTCTCTCCTTATTTCCAGTCTGAATTTGTCTATCTTAAATTCCAGGTATTTGGATCATGTTAAACCTTTCTCTGCTAAAATGAAGAACCAATTATTAAATATTTTTCCCCTTGGTAGATATTTATAGACTGTAATCCATTCACCCCTTAACCTTCTCCTTGTTAAGCTAAGTAGATTGAGCTCTTTTTGAGTCTGTCACTACAAGGCATGTTTTCTAGGCCTTTAATCATTCCTGTGGCTCTTCACTGAACCCTCTCCAATTTATCAACATCCTTCTCTAATTGCGGTCACAAGAACTGGACACAGTATTCCATCAGGGGTCGAACCACTGCCAAAAGCAGAGGTAAAATAAACCTCTACACAAGTGCTTCTCAAACTTTTGTACTGGTGACCCCTTTCACATAGCAAGCTCCTGAGTGTAACCCCCCTTATAAATTAAACACACACACACTGAAGAAAAGAGGAAAAACAAACAAAAACTATGTGCACCACTTCTAAAGACTACTGGGAACTTGTATTTCCAAGGTCCATCACTAAACGGATAAATATTCTCCAACCTGATAGTTGGCAGAAATTAAAAAACATATTTTGACCCCATTAAAGAATGATAAACATTAAAAAATAACAACTGCTGTATTATGTAATAGATATGTGAGTTCCTTTCCCATCCCTTTGGTTCAATGAAGCTAAGACTAGCTGGTGAAGAACACCACAGTGGTTAAACATTTCAAAACAGTTTAGGGAATGTAGATACATATATTCCTTTACAAGTAATGGAAGTTGCATCTAAAATCCCTCAACTGATTTGATGATCTTAAACCATTTGGGTTTGTAGAGACAGGTGGAAGTCAGAACTTAAATTGTCAGAAAGTTTCTACATTCAAAACCAAACAGTCTAGCACTGCTTATTTTGTTAATTAGCATGCTGAATCTGATTTTGTTCCTTATCTTGTGACCATAAAATGATTTTTTTAAGAAACAGACATACTTTCCATGTACACTAACAGCCCATTTACTTCAGTCCTACTCTATTATCACTTGAAGTTGTTTCAGTAAATCCTCATGTATTGTATGGATATTTATTATATTTTGAAATCTAACTTTTTAAATGCAGCCAACAAGTACTGGGCACACAAATTCTATTTTTATTTTTGCACTTAATTTTTTCAACTGCATGTCTTGGTCTTTATCAGAGGTTGTGTGTTCTGATGATTGTACAGGCCCAAAAGTTACTATTACTTGGTTGTATTATAGCAATGCTCTTCCAATCCAACTGGGAGCCCATTTTGCTAAATGCTGTACATGCCCATACTAAGAGTGTCTCTGTGTGAAGAATTTACAGTTTAAATTGCTTAAATGGGAAAAGTCGTACATTGGCCTTAGACTTGTCCCTCTGCACAGGGCTAAATTTCACCAATTGAGATTTTAATATATTTCTATATTGGTTATTGGTTTTGGACACAGATTTGCATTCTGTCTTGTGTTCTTTTGATATGTTAATTGATCATCTAGCTGAATATATAGAGGACAGTTATTCTGAAGTCTTTTAAAAGTATAAAAGTGGATAGTGATGCCCCATTAGCTGAATAATAAATGTTCCGTCATAGTAATAAGTGCAGGTCAGGGTATTATTAATTACTATTACTATTATTTTAAAGCACTTCTATAACTGGAGAAGGGATTAGAGCGATTACCATTTCATCCAACTGGCAGAACAATTGAGTGAAAATATGGAAGGAAGTTTTTGTATAATTACAGTGGAGCTCTTATTTGTCAAAGCTTAATGGTATCAGTCACACTACATTTTTTTCCCTGATGCAATCGCATGAAAAAGTTTTGAAGTTGATCTTCTTAGTATGTATGTTTTGGAGTCAAGCGAACAAAGATACTGTACGGCAAAAAGTGGATGTTGCTTTGAATTGTTTCCCAAAAATTCAACCATTTTTAAATGGGAAGGACAGGTAAAGCATACTACACAGATGGCAATGGCATTGTAATTTGAATTTCAGTATATAAACATCTAGTAGCTGGTTGAACCTATGCTGGTGGTAAAGAGACTGGGGCTTTTTCATAAGATTTCTAAAGTACAACATTTTTCTCTTCCGTTCTTTAGCTAGAGATATTGTACTAGATCTGTTCTGTAGTGTACTGTAGCTATCACTTTTTTCCAAGTCACTGTTTCTACAGGATTAAGCAGCTCTGAATATAAAGGATATATTATGATCCTAGAAGCTGAAGGTCATAAACAGAAGGGTTGAGCAACATGATAAGCTTTAGGAAAAATGATTATTAGAATTGGTGAATTGGGTACACTAACCAGGAATGTAACCAAAATCTTAAATCTTTTAAAAGGTGACAATGTACAGACCTCAACAGCATCATCATTAGCAGATTTGCCAATTTATCAGGAGAGCAAGAAGGATCCAATGAAAGAGTTTTGGTTAAAGTGAGTTATGGAAGCAGAGATAGTCAGAAAAGGAAACATGGAAGCCAGACTGAAAGTTCTGTTGCAAAATTGCTTTTCCACCAATGTTTTAGGTGGCATTGAAGATTACTAAATTGTGGCATCATCAAAACAGTGTTGTAGAATTTATTCCAAAGTGTCTTCTGTTTGAGAAGAAAGGAGGGGCTGTACAGCCATTCAGCTGTAAGACTTGTCAAAAATGCCAAGAAACAGGGGTAGAATAAAACAGAACAGGGGTAGTTTTGAATAACAGTACTCAGTAAAGAAGGTAACTTTAGGCCTGCTATTGGACCTAGTAGTAAATAGTAGGGCTAGTCAACATTTTTTTTCAATGATCTGTTTCCAACAAAATTAAAAATGAAAAAAATCATTTAAAAATATTTTTTTTATTTTTAAAAAACTTTCAAAGTAAGGGGAATTTTTACATGGTTCTCTGATGCTTACTTCTCCCTATTTCCCTCACTTTAAAAGAGCTGGAAAAAGGAAAAAGTGATAAACGTAGGGGGAATGCTCTAACTCCCTTTTAACTCTCTCTTCTCTGCCACACACAACCCTTTCCCCAGTGGCAGTGTGGAGTGGGGAGAGAAGTTTAAAAAATCAGAAAGCGTGGGGTTTTACTGCTTTCTATATTTTTTCTCTGACTGGAAAAAAATATAATAATAGTACAAAGTGAAAGAGAGGAACACATTATCTCCCTCTGACACACACACACATCTCCCCCCTTATACTTTTCAAGTGCATAAGACATCAGGGAAAATTTTAAAACTGTGAGAAATAACAAAAACTCAATACAAATTTAAGAAAATTAAATATCTTTCACTTAAAAATATCATTTTGAATTTTTAACTGAAAAAAGGAAAAATTTCAATTAAAAAAAATAGCTAGTTAAAAATAATAGGCTCAGCCCAGTAATAAATGATTGCAGGATCAGTTCCATTGTTTGTTCAAATGTGATTTGAAGGATACCCCGAAGGTTAAAGTGAGGAGTGCGATAAGAAAGAAATGAGGTGTTTGGGCATTTGATTTTCTTTAATGCTAAGGAAGTATATAATGTTTGTGGCTGATGTACCATACAAATATTTCTTCTGAGTCGGTATAGAAATTCAAAGGAGGAAAAAATGAAAATTGAAGGAAAACAAAACATGACACCACAGTCCTAATTATGATTGGAGGTCAAAAATATGACTATGGGATGCAAATTTTAGCCAGAGTTTTCAAAAATGACATGTACAATGCCTTTTGTGAGCAATCTGGGCTTGCACATGCACTTTGGTTGTTGCTCGTGCATCCTCATTTCTGCATACTTTTGAAAACTGGGGCTTGAGGAACAATGATTCTGGTTTCCTCTAAGACCTTTTCATAATAAATTTTAAAAGGAGTAAAAATAGAGAAAACAGGATAGCATAGAGAAACAATTGTTTCTAAATTGAATGTTTTTCAACATTTTCCAGGAGGTGTCATCGGGTCTTCAATTTCTAATTACAGAGCTCCAGTGTGTTTGTTTTGTTAATTTGCATAAATTTAAAGGTGTTGCCCAGCATTTAATGTCTCTAGATTGTATCTTAATGACACTCTCTTCAAAAGAGAAGCAATTTCCTATTCCTGTGCAGCTGTGCTTGTTATTGTGTCTATAATTAAGCAGTTATTTTTGTTTTGAGATATCTAGGTGTCTCTACACACTGTTTGTGCTGCATTTTCTCTCTCTCTCTCTCTCTCTCTTTCCCCCTACAGTATGTTGCCAGTGTTCTCCTGCCATTTTACTAGGTCACTTAAAATACAAACCTAGAAGAATACAGCACATTGAGGACATTTTTTTACCAGTATATCAAAAACTAAAATAGTAGGAACACCACAAAAAACACCATATTCAGAAGAGGAAAGGGAATTTAACATTGTATTAGATAACTCTTATAGTCAAGGTGACCAAAATCTGTGTTAATGGAACCTTAAGATTTAAATGAATGGAGATTTGATCCATCTGTATTTAGGAAATTCATTCAGAGATAGGGTTGCCTTAGGGTATGTCTACACTACGGAATAAGGTCGAATTTATAGACGTCGGTTTTTTAGAAATCGGTTTTATATATTCGAGTGTGTGTGTCCCCACAGAAAATGCTCTAAGTGCATTAAGTGCATTAACTCAGCGGAGTGCTTCCATAGTACCAAGGCTAGAGTCGACTTCCGGAGTGTTGCACTGTGGATAGCTATCCCACAGTTCCTGCAGTCTCCGCTGCCCATTGGAATTCTGGGTTGAGATCCCAATGTCTGATGGGGCTAAAACATTGTTGCGGGTGGTTCTGGGTACATATCGTCAGGCCCCCCTTCTCTCCCTCCCTCCGTGAAAGCAAGGGCAGAAAATCGTTTCGCGCCTTATTTCCTGAGTTACCTGTGCAGACGCCATACCACGGCAAGCATGGAGCCCGCTCAGGTAACCGTCACTGTATGTCTCCTGGGTGCTGGCAGATGCGGTACGGTATTGCTACACAGTAGCAGCAACCCATTGCCTTCTGGCAGCAGACGGTGCAGTACGACTGGTAGCCGTTCTCGTTGTGTCCAAGGTGCTCCTGGCCACGTCGGCTGGGAGCGCCTGGGCAGACATGGGCGCAGGGACTAAATTTGGAGTGACTTGACCAGGTCATTCTCTTTAGTCCTGCAGTCAGTCCTATTGAACCGTCTTATGGTGAGCAGGCAGGCGATACGGATTGCTAGCAGTCGTACTGTACCATCTTCTGCCGGGCAGGCAAGAGATGAGGATGGCTAGCAGTCATACTGTACCATCTTCTGCCGAGCAGCCATGAGATGTGGATGGCATGCAGTCCTTCTGCACCGTCTGCTGCCAGCCAAAGATGTAAAAGATAGATTGAGTGGATCAAAACAAGAAATAGACCAGATTTGTTTTGTATTCATTTGCTACCCCCCCTCCCCCGTCTAGCGGGCTCATTCCTCTAGGTCACACTGCAGTCACTCACAGAGAAGGTGCAGCAAGGTAAATCTAGCCATGTATCAATCAGAGGCCAGGCTAACCTCCTTGTTCCAATAAGAACAATAACTTAGGTGCACCATTTCTTATTGGAACCCTCCGTGAAGTCCTGCCTGAAATACTCCTTGATGTAAAGACACCCCCTTTGTTGATTTTAGCTCCCTGAAGCCAACCTTGTAAGCCGTGTCGTCAGTCACCCCTCCCTCCGTCAGAGCAACGGCAGACAATCGTTCCGCGCCTTTTTTCTATGCGGACGCCATACCAAGGCAAGCATGGAGGCCGCTCAGCTCACTTTGGCAATTAGGAACACATTAAACACCACACACATTATCCAGCAGTATATGCAGCACCAGATCCTGGCAAAGCGATACCGGGCGAGGAGGTGACGTCAGCGCGGTCACGTGAGTGATCAGGACATGGACACAGATTTCTCTGAAAGCATGGGCCCTGCCAATGCATGCATCATGGTGCTAATGGGGCAGGTTCATGCTGTGGAATGCCGATTCTGGGCTCGGGAAACAAGCACAGACTGGTGGGACTGCATAGTGTTGCAGGTCTGGGACGATTCCCAGTGGCTGCGAAACTTTCGCATGCGTAAGGGCACTTTCATGGAACTTTGTGACTTGCTTTCCCCTGCCCTGAGGCGCATGAATACCAAGATGAGAGCAGCCCTCACAGTCGAGAAGTGAGTGGCGATAGCCCTGTGGAAGCTTGCAATGCCAGACAGCTACTGGTCAGTTGGGAATCAATTTGGAGTGGGCAAATCTACTGTTGGGGCTGCTGTGATGCAAGTAGCCCACGCAATCAAAGATCTGCTGATATCAAGGGTAGTGACCCTGGGAAATGTGCAGGTCATAGTGGATGGCTTTGCTGCAATGGGATTCCCTAACTGTGGTGGGGCCATAGACGGAACCCATATCCCTATCTTGGCACCGGAGCACCAAGCCGCCGAGTACATAAACTGCAAGGGGTACTTTTCAATAGTGCTGCAAGCTCTGGTGGATCACAAGGGACGTTTCACCAACATGAATGTGGGATGGCCGGGAAAGGTACATGGCGCTCGCATCTTCAGAAACTCTGGTCTGTTTCAAAAGCTGCAGGAAGGGACTTTATTCCCAGACCAGAAAATAACTGTTGGGGATGTTGAAATGCCTATATGTATCCTTGGGGACCCAGCCTACCCCTTAATGCCATGGCTCATGAAGCCATACACAGGCAGCCTGGACAGTAGTCAGGAGCTGTTCAACTACAGGCTGACCAAGTGCAGAATGGTGGTAGAATGTGCATTTGGATGTTTAAAGGCGCGCTGGCGCAGTTTACTGACTTGCTTAGACCTCAGCGAAACCAATATTCCCACTGTTATTACTGCTTGCTGTGTGCTCCACAATATCTGTGAGAGTAAGGGGGAGACGTTTATGGCGGGGTGGGAGGTTGCGGCAAATCGCCTGGCTGCTGGTTACGCTCAGCCAGACACCAGGGTGGTTAGAAGAGCACAGGAGGGCGCGGTACGCATCAGAGAAGCTTTGAAAACCAGTTTCATGACTGGCCAGGCTACGGTGTGAAAGTTCTGTTTGTTTCTCCTTGATGAAACCCCCCGCCCCTTGGTTCACTCTACTTCCCTGTAAGCTAACCACCCTCCCCTCCTCCCTTCAATCACCGCTTGCAGAGGCAATAAAGTCATTGTCGCTTCACAAACATGCATTCTTTATTCATTCATCACACAAATAGGAGGATGACTACCAAGGTAGCCCAGGAGGGGTGGTGGAGGAGGGAAGGAAAATGCCACACAGCACTTTAAAAGTTTACAACTTTAAAATTTATTGAATGCCAGCCTTCTTTTTTTTGGGCAATCCTCTGTGGCGGAGTGGCTGGTTGGCCGGTGGCCCCCCCACCGTGTTCTTGGGCATCTGGGTGTGGAGGCTATGGAACTTGGGGAGGAGGGTGGTTGGTTACACAGGGGCTGTAGTGGCAGTCTGTGCTCCAGCTGCCTTTGCTGCAGCTCAACCATACACTGGAGCATACTGGTTTGGTCCTCCAGCAGCCTCAGCATTGAATCCTGCCTCCTCTCATCACGCTGCCGCCACATTTGAGCTTCAGCCCTGTCTTCAGTCCGCCACTTACTCTCTTGAGCCCGCCACTTACTCTCTTGAGCCCGCCACCTCTCCTCCCGGTCATTTTGTGCTTTCCTGCACTCTGACATTATTTGCCTCCACGCATTCGTCTCTGCTCTGTCAGTGTGGGAGGACAGCATGAGCTCGGAGAACATTTCATCTCGAGTGCATTTTTTTTCTTTCTAAGCTTCACTAGCCTCTGGGAAGGAGAAGATCCTGTGATCATTGAAACACATGCAGCTGGTGGAGAAGAAAAAGGGACAGCGGTATTTAAAAAGACACATTTTATAAAACAGTGGCTACACTCTTTCAGGTTAAACCTTGCTGTTAACATTACATACATAGCACATGTGCTTTCGTTACAAGATCGCATTTTGCCTCCCCCCACCGCGTGGCTGCCCCCTCAACCTTCCCCCCTCCCTGTGGCTAACAGCGGGGAACATTTCTGTTTAGCCACAGGCAAACAGCCCAGCAGGAATGGACTCCTCTGAGTGTCCCCTGAAGAAAAGCACTCTATTTCAACCAGGTGACCATGAATTATATCTCATTCTCCTGAGGATAACACAGAGAGATAAAGAAGGGATGTTGTTTGAACGCCAGCAAACATACACTGCAATGCTTTGTTGTACAATGATTCCCGAGTATGTGTTACTGGCCTGGAGTGGTAAAGTGTCCTACCATGAAGGACGCAATAAGGCTGCCCTCCCCAGAAACCTTTTGCAAAGGCTTTGGGAGTACATCCAGGAGAGCCGCGAATGCCAGGGCAAAGTAATCCTTTCACATGCTTGCTTTTAAACCATGTACAGTATTTTAAAAGGTACACTCACCGGAGGTCCCTTCTCCGCCTGCTGGGTCCAGGAGGCAGCCTTGGGTGGGTTTGGAAAGTACTGGCTCCAGGTCCAGGGTGAGAAACAGTTCCTGGCAGTCGGGAAAACTGGTTTCTCCGCTTGCTTGCTATGAGCTATCTACAACCTCATCATCATCATCTTCTTCATCGCCAAAACCTGCTTCCGTATGGCCTCCATCTCCATTGAAGGAGTCAAACAACACGGCTGGGGTAGTGGTGGCTGAACCCCCTAAAATGGCATGCAGCTCATCATAGAAGCGGCATGTTTGCGGCTCTGACCCGGAGCGGCCTCTTCGCCTCTCTGGTTTTCTGGTAGGCTTGCCTAAGCTCCTTCAGTTTCATGCAGCACTGCTTCGGGTCCCTGTTATGGCCTCTGTCCTTCATGCCCTGGGAGATTTTGACAAAGGTTTTGGCATTTCGAAAACTGGAATGGAGTTCTGATAGCACGGATTCCTCTCCCCATACAGCGATCAGATCCCGTACCACCCGTTCGGTCCATGCTGGAGCTCTTTTGCGATTCTGGGACTCCATCATGGTCACCTCTGCTGATGAGCTCTGCATGGTCACCTGCAGCTTGCCACGCTGGCCAAACAGGAAATGAGATTCAAAAGTTCGCGGTTCTTTTCCTGTCTACCTGGCCAGTGCATCTGAGTTGAGAGTGCTGTCCACAGCGGTCAAAATGGAGCACTCTGGGATAGCTCCCGGAGGCCAATACCGTCAAATTGTGTCAACAGTACCCCAAATTCGAGCCGGCAAGGCCGATTTAAGCGCTAATCCACTTGTCAGGGGTGGAGTAAGGAAATCGATTTTAAGAGCCCTTTAAGTCGAAATAAAGGGCTTCATCATGTGGACGGGTGCAGGTTTACATCGATTTAATGCTGCTAAATTCGACTTAAAGTCCTAGTGTAGACCAGGGCTCATTGTCTGTACCAAACTTGAGCTCTGTGGGTGAATCTTCTTTACCACTTCACTATTATTTCTGTCAACTTAAGCAAGTGGGATGGGAGTGAGGTAAAGGGATTTAATGATTAAAGTGCAAGCTCAACCTTGGGATAACCAGGGCATTGCTCAGAGATATATTACCAAAGTAAAGTTTCAGTGTGCTGTGGTATCTTTAGAACCACAAGATGTGTCCATAGACTTACTCAGTTTCCAAATTCTATTTTATATAGATGGATGGCTTCCAAAGGTGTCAAAAACACCACATTATTTTATCAGAATAATTTGCCAATGTCTCCTGCCTCTCCGCCACGTGATTTCTTTGTATCATATGCCATAATGCATTCTTCCTTCCTTCTTTTATATAGCACAGTGAATCTCCTCTGAAGCAAACTTTGGGGTGCTGCACATGCAGGGTTGAACCAAGCTTGGAATCTTTGGCTTAGTTCTATGGGGCATCTTAAGAAGAGAATGATAGCTCTGGAGCTACTAGAGGATTTTGTGGATAGTAGATACAACTACTCGTTGCTTGGTTTTCTGACTTTTTTTTTTTAAATGAAGCCAGCTCTCAGGGATTAAACAACAGAGACTGGAGAAAAAAAAAGCTAGAAAGACATTACTGAAAAATAAGTATCTGCTGTTTCTGGCAGATTATTCTTCACACATTTTAAGAAGTGTAGTAGTTCCATTATGTAATTTCATAATTTGCTAGCGTTCCATACTTACTATTCTCTCTTCCTTTCTTCTCATAGCGCTAGCATTACACATCAATGTTTAACAAAATCGGCAGTTTCATTCTTAATAAACTCAGTGCATTTTTCATTTTTAATAATGTCTGGTTTAGAAAATATTTTTGTATACAATAACCAACTGTCTGTTCTAATCATGTATGATTTATAGGAGGGAGCTGCATTGTGCTGGGCATATGTTGGAAGCTGTTTTACAGAAGCAGAATTTTATTTCCCATATTACTCTTTCTTGTATTTTCCATTCTTTAATTCTCTATTTTGTTTTATTCTATTCAAGCAAGACTCGCACTGACTTCAATGTGAGTTTGACTGGATTAAGGACTTCAGGGTCCAGTCCCAAACTCAGTATTTTTCAGATCCCAAGGTTCCCAATAGTGGAAAGTATTTTTCTATAGCCACCACAATATAAGCCTAGATGGGTGATGAACAGATGAGGTGTCACTAGCCTGGAAGGGGCTGGGCCGGGGTGGGGTGGGGGCACTCCACCAGGACTCAATATATCCCCTAGTAGCCTCAGTCAGTGAGATTCCATGGCACAACAGCTGCAGGATAAAGTACTTTCCCCTCCCCCACCGCCAGAATCCCACGGAGAGGATGGTGGTGCAAACACTTTCTCCCAGGGGTACATTACACACATGAAACACAGCTGCACCATAGTGGTGCCTGGTTGTTGAACAAGCAGAGTGAATTGAGCCCAGGATCTGTTACAGGATGATGTCTTTAAATTGCTACTCATGAGTTCTCATGGATAAACATTACTACTGCTGCTTACCAAGAGTCTATTGCTGGTCCATTGTGGAATGCAAAGGGCTTTTGAATTCTTTACTAAGAGATCCAAAATGTTATTATACATAATACTGCCAACAGACTGTGTGCGTTGGGATTTATTCTTTAGTCAAGATTCATAAATTCATATTGGTTATAACATGAGAGAGTTTTTTACCTGACAGGAATACTTAGTGAAACATAGAAATGGTCTCACTATCTCCAATACACACTGGATTTCTGCAAGAACTTGTCATGATCTGCAATAGTAAGTAATTGTATCTGAATATGTATCTGGGCCATTTGCTGTAATCCAAAAGAAAAGACTACAGAATGTAACAGTAGAAGGCCATGTTTGCACCAACATGGAAGGGGCTCTGTGGGTTTCTGGGGATTTTCTGCAGCACCGCCCTTGCTTTGTGCTAGGATTCCTGTGCAGAAATCTGATACAGATAATGTATTAGCTCTCTCTGGAACTCATTCCTGTTGCTAATAGTAGCAAACAGGAGAGAGAGCCTAGTCTGGGGTGCATTTACCCAAGCATAGGCTTGGACATACCTTTTTTTCTCCAATCTGCCCCCTCCAAGAGGATAACGATAATAAAACTTACAGTTCCCCTCCTCTCTTAATTCCTTTCCATGTCTTTTTCTAAAATTATCTAGTCTAGAGTTTTTGCTTTCCCTTCCTGAAAAATTAAAAACCCACAGTGGGTTCTCCAAGCCATCCTTCTGATTATGAGTTACATTAAGCAAATTAGAGGATAGATTAAAATCTTGGCCGGTGGCTTTTATCAAAGAAGTAGGGATCTGAATAGGCCTTCAGTTATTGCACCTGACGCTTTGGAGCTAGGTAATATCAGACATATTCCTTATGGCTAGTTATAGCTCAAGAGGACTGCAATGGCTGAAGTAGTCATCACCTTTCTCAGAAAAGGAGAAGAAACAAACCACCAAAAGGTATTTGCAGGAGATCACTCCCTAACACAAGATATGAATGTGATTCAAGGACTTAGGATTTTGATAAGTTAATAGTGGCCAAATAGTTGAACCTGCCTTTAGGCAGCCCTGCAAGGAAAAGGGGGCTGAAAGGCACGGAAAGCCTAAGAAGAAAAGCTGAAACACAGAATGCTGCTGCCTGTCAGCTTTTGAAAAACAGACCTGAATGGATGTTTTAAAATGTTAATAATCTCTTGTTTTCCAATGCAATAAAAATGCTCACATGATCATCTTGGACTGTTTTAATAATGTAGCTACTGCATGTGCCAATTTAATTTCTCACTTCCTATAGTTGTAAAACAGCGTTAATAACTGCTTTACTATCATGCTTAAGGTTGCATCTTGTCAGGGACATAGCACCCTAAAAAGAACCTATGTAAAACAATTTGATCCCATTTCCTAGGGAGATGAGTGAGCCTTTGAAACCAGACCATAGTGCATAGTGTCATTCTAAGAGAAATCAGACAGAGAGGACGGCTTCATTATTGTGTGACTTTTTGTGTTTTCCCTAGAGCTTCTTCAGACTATGAGCAAAAGCTAAATGAGCATTGTACTGGGACAGCTGGAAAAGAAGTCTATGAAACAGCTATAAGAACATCTGAAATAGGTAACTGACCTCTCTCTTCAAAATAAAAAATATCCCAATATCTCTACACAAAAGAATGAAAGTGAATACATCAATTCTTATTGGTTGGAGGAAGATTTCCTTTCATCTCAGAAATCAAATATTCAAGCAGCATTCCACTATTTCAGTAGCTTTCCTAATCTAACATGTTTTTAATTTGTACATCAAAAGCCAAATTCTGCATATAGTCACACCCAGCTGCACAATTGCACAGGTGTCCCTGAAAGCATAATTTAACCCAAAGATACAGTACTAAAAACAGCTTTAAAACACAGGACTGGGCTTAAAAAAAAGAAGATTTGAAAATATTGTCAAAAAAGAAGACAAATTCTAATGCATCAAACAAATAAATGCAATCTTTGAAACAATTACATGGTGAGGTAAAGATGCCCTTGTGCCAGCTAATAACATTGTGACCCCAAAGCCCTGTGATCCTGCGGGTGGACGTTCAGAGTTTGTCAGCATGTTTTCCATCTGGCTGATGATGGCAGAATTAAATGATGCCCAACATGCTTATAACAAAGGCTGTCTTCTGATTTCACTGGCTGGCAGCCTGAGTTGTTGTTTGTCTTCTCCTGGGAAATCTTCAGAATGCAGCTGCCCTCAATGTTCTTTTCCTATTGTTCGTGCCCACTGCCACAGTTTAATAACAAGAATTCTGAGAGATAGTAATGTGACGGGACTTTTACGGAATTAAAGTCTAGGCTCATGCATTGAACCAATCCATTTGCTTAGCTATCATACTGCTTATAGTGCAAGAAGTTTGTAAAGCACTAACATTATGAAAACAATGCAGATGCACCAGTTTTGTAAGCATAAGCGGGGGAATAATCCCACTTTTGTGGGGAACTTTCCTGGCTTCTGTACTACCACGGTGAAGTGGGCTAGCAAAAGGATCTGAGTCCTCGCTCCCACTTCCTTTACTCAGTGGCCTCCCTGCCCTTGAGGACTCCCCCTCCACTCTCCTGTCTGGCAGAGTCCTCATAACACCAACAAGGCTGGGCCCAGATTCCTGGGGGGCTCGACCCCCAACCCTGCTGTGGTCACCTAGGACAGGGGCTAGGGTGTCCCCACTCCGGGGTACTCTCTCTGCACTGGGCACTTCTCTGACCCACTGACCATTACATACAAGTTAAAGCAAATGCAAATTATTTGATCAACAATTATTTTTAAAAAGAATACGGAAAAATGGGAAAGGTTAAAGGAAACACATCAACCTGCTCTGTGGCAGGGAACATCACAAACAGTGTCTCTAGAATGTCAGAGCAGTTCACAGTCTGTTCCTTGTAAGTCCCAGGCCTTCTTCTCAGGCCCTGGCTGTGCTGCAGGAATGCTGTGGGTTGGACACTTGCTCTAGTGGTGGCCACATGCTCTCAGGCTCTAAGTGGTAGGACCCTTCTGCCTAGTATCGCCCGCGCCCTGTCAGGGTTACGATCCAAGCCTGGCCTGCAGAGCCCCTTGGCTGAGGCATCTCCCTGTGCTGGGCCCACTGCCCAGGGTCCCCCTGGCTCTCCCCCGCTGCTCACTGACCCAGCTCTGGACTGCTCCAGCCCCAGCTCCACTGCTCTGTCTCTGCTGCTCTGCCTCCAGCTCCCTGGGCTGCTTCTTTGGCCCCTCTGCCTCTGGTTGCTACAGCTCTGCTCCCAGGACAGGTCTGCTCTGTAGGCTGCTTCTGTGACTCTGCTCCCAGCACTGACCTTCTTCCTGGGCTGCTTTTCTGTCCCCTCTGGCTCTGGTTGCTGCAGTTTTGCTCCCAGGGCAAGTCTGCTCTCTCTGGGCTGGGCCTCTAGCTTTGGGGCTGCAGCTCTGCTCCAAGGACAGGGTCTGCTCTCTCTGGGCTGCTTTTCTGGTCCCTCTGGATCTGGGACAGCTCAGCTCCCCAGCTTAGCTGGGGCCCCTGCTTTCTCCTTTGCTCGGCCCCACTCTGTCTGACCCAGGCAAATCCAGCTCACGTGGAGGACGGGACCACCCTGGCCTCCTGACTCTCTGATTAGCCTGCCCGCCCTGTCATTCAGGCTGACCTGGAGCATTGGCCTCTCCCCATTGTTCCTGGGGTCCATCAGTCTCAGGGTCCTGGTTTCCCATAGACCTTCCCCTTTTAGTACCGGGAGCTAGCCAACCAAAACACCCTCACTGAATGTTAGTAAGGGGGCAACTGTCCCCTTACATAAGGTTCTAAGGCCTCCCTGCTTCTGCTAGAGTCAAAGAGGAGAATGGACACTCTTCACTTCCCATACATAACATGGCCCTCCATACCTTTCAGGATCAAGCCCAGCTTATTTATATATATAAATATAATCACAATTTATTTTATAAATAAATATGTATGTACATACATAAATATGTACATACACACACACACACAGCCACACATCACCATAATACCCAAGCACCTTCCAACATAGCAACAACAGAGTCCCTAGTAGACTTCAACAGAGCCTTTAGTGGTGCTCTCCTTCTGCACAGATTTGTGCTTTTTCTTGTCGAAGTGAAACTATAAAACCAGAAGCTGAGCACAGAGGCCTTAAATTCAAGGAGTCAAACCCAGTTCCCACACCATGCCTGAACAAAAATGCTCCTTCTGTATAAATCAGCATAGCTTCAGTGCCTGGAATAGATGAATTGCACACCAAATGGCATTCTGTCCTCCCATCCCCACCCACTGCAATAGAAATATGTTGTTCTACTGCATTGAGAACCTTTCATGTCCACTGAAGATGGAAGCAGTGGGCTGAGGCAACAGGACTTGCCTCTGAAAGTGTGATCCATCTTAAAACTTCAACCTCTGGGACATCCATAAGCACCAGCAAATGTTAATACCCTGTGCTCACTACCAGGTGTTGGGGTGGATTTTTTGGAGGGGGAGAAGGGTGTTTTGATCAGGGAAGTGTGAATGTACCACATACATTTTGGATACCGGAGAACCTCAGCAATTCATGCAGTTCTGAGATGTTCTGTTTAACCACAAAATTGTTTTGGTCCATACCTGAAGCTCATCAGAATCATTTTGCCCAGCTGTGCCTTTCAGCTTGTCTGTCTTCTCCACCATGGGATTAATAAGCACATTCTGAAGCATTTCTAAAGTTTGTATCCGTCCGGGAGTGTTTCTTCTTCTCTTATTCACACATCACACCACATTTAAGACATACAGTGTTGCCAACTCTTGCCAGTTATCAAGAACAATGTGACTTTGGCCACCTCTGGGGTCAGTCTCACAATAACACAAGAAGCTCCTACCCTTTTGGACTGTTGACAGGCAACTCCCCCCAGGAAATGACATTTATTAAACAAGCTTAAAATTTATTTGGCCCCAAATATCAGTCCAGCTAATATTTTCAGTAGCATCTTTGGTAGTACCACAGCTAACCTTTACTTTGTAATAAAAACTAAAGTCACAATAAGGCATTTAATGCTCTTGGGACTGAGGATGGCAGGAAAAAAAATGTAGAAAGTGGAGCCGCCATAGGAAATGCATCAACGAAGGCTACAGTGACATCAAGGTGCCTACAAGGATTAAAGGCAAATAAACCATGCATGCACTTACAAATTATTATCCAGGCATCTTAGAAAAACTGAACAGCTTTTGCCTAAATGGACATTTTCATGAAGAAATTTGTTTTATTGGGGGGGAGGCGAGGGGTTGGGTTTCTACCCCCCTTACCTCTATGAAAACCTGTGTGTCTGTATGCATATGTACACACACACATACACAAAATTGGGGAGGGGGGGTTGCATGGGACAAATATAATTTCCTATCTACCTCTACTACATATAATAAACATGTGGTTTAGGAAGTTGCAAACACAAGGAAACCACATTAGCCTACTTACTAAGCAGATGTAGAAGCTGCTCCCTCCATTAAGTCAATTAGAGGAGAGAAACTTTTCCAAACCAGTGCAAGCCTTAGAAATACTTCACAATATGTTCAATAGACCCATAGCTAAGAAGAAAGGGACAGACTCATGGACAGAGATGGAAAAGTGGTCCTGGTAAGTTTTGCGTAAGTTTTTTTTTTTTTAAGGATGGCCCTTTTTTTTGAAGGGTGGCTGCTCTACAATATTGTTATAGGATAATGGACTCTTGCTTATAAACCAATGCTAAGGAAATGCTGACACCACAGGGATTCTGGGTTTTTTTTTGTTTTCAAGGTTAAAAGCTTTTTAAAGTTATATTTTAATGTATTGGCACATAAGAAAAAATTGACAAAAGTCACTAGTCTGATATAATGTTCTAAAGGCCATCAAGAAATAAAGCCGAAGAAGAGAAAATATCCATCTGAGTACTAAATAATATAGGGAAGGATTCTGATTTCAGTTACATCTGTGTAATTGGACTAAAAGGCCTGATCCAGAGTATACTGAAGTTAACGGAAAAACTCCCATTAGCTTTAATAGTATCACATCTCCTCCTCACTGAGAATAATGGTCTGCTCAATTCAAAGCTGTATGCACAAGAATTTGCACACAAACATCATTTTAAATGCAAGTTATACCCGATTTATACCAGTGTAACTGAGACATAAATCTGGGCTATAAATGGTGAAGTTCTTCCTTCAGATACACCAATGCAATTCCATTGACTTCAAACATAAATAAGAAGAAAATTAATGCACTTCAACCTGTAATTTTTTCAGAAAAATTATACAAAGATCTTTTGACGAAATTTAACAAACAAAAACTAACTACAAAACCAGCAGTTAATATGTTTTAAATTTCTGAAGCAATCTGGAAAATTATGAATCATCCTTCCTTGATAGAAACAGACTTTTGTTTTAATTAACTTACTTTTATAACATTCGCTTTCCCTGACACTGACTTAGGAGACTGTCAAGATTCCTTCCCCACTCTGAACTCTAGGGTACAGATGTGGGGACCTGCATGAAAACCTCCTAAGCTTACTTTTACCAGCTTAGGTTAAAACTTCCCCAAGGTACAAAATTATTTTACTCTTGGATTTCCACTGCCACCACCAAACTTTATATGGGTTTACTGGAAAAACGTAGTTTGGACACGTCTTTCCCCCCAAAATCCTCCCAACCCTTGCATCCCACTTCCTGGGGAAGGTTTGGTAAAAATCCTCACCAATTTGCCAAGGTGACCACAGACCCAAACCCCTGAATCTTAGAACAATGAAAAAGCATTCAGTTTTCTTACAAGAAGACTTTTAATAGAAGTAAAGGAATCACCTCTGTAAAATCAGGATGGTAGATACCTTACAGGGTCATTAGATTCAAAACATAGAGAATCCCTCTAGGCAAAACCTTAAGTTACAAAAAAGACACACAGACAGGAATAGTCATTCTATTCAGCACAGCTCTTTTCTCAGCCATTTAAGGAAATCATAATCTAACACATACCTAGCTAGATTACTTACTAAAAGTTCTAAGATTCCATTCCTGTTCTGTCCCCGGCAAAAGCAGCATACAGACAGACACAGACCCTTTGTTTTTCTCCCTCCTCCCAGCTTTTGAAAAGTATCTTGTCTCCTCATTGGTCATTTTGGTCAGATGCCAGCAAGGTTACCGTTAGCTTCTTAACGCTTTACAGGTGAGAGGATTTTTCCTCTGGCCAGGAGGGATTTTAAAGGGGTTTACCCTTCCCTTTATATTTATGACACACTGATATATTTTTTAAAAAGACAAACAAAAAATCAGAAATAAAAAAGCAACTTGGCAACGAGCATTTCACTGACAACCAAAAAAGGAAGAGGCTTTGTCCTGAATTCACCTTGCTGTGCAGATTTCTGTTATGATGTGTAACTGCAATTTCCTTATGTTCACAGACTCTGCAATACCCAGTCACAAAGAGTGAGTTAAGGACAGTGTCTTGTCCTTAGCTCTGAATCTTTTTTTCTTGAGGACTGAAGGCAGAAACTGTTAAATATTGTCTGTTGTGGTTCAGTTAACGGGGCATGTTTATGCCTTCATACTTCAGGTTATCTGATCATCAACTGGAAATCTCTAATTGTAGGAGTTTGTAATTTAATTTGATTACAAAAATTCCATCATGGGTGAAACTTTACACTCAAGACCTTATCCTAATTTTTTGTGAATGTTGTATGTTAGAAGAAAGAGCAGGTTGACCCAGAGGTGGATTTGAGTACGGGCTTCTTTACTGCGATACTTGTTCCCCTTGACCCAATTGTCGAGGGAAGCACTAGATTAGTTACAGCACGCTCTTTTTATTTAAGTTAGTATGTAAACGCCTACATCCGCTACAACACCCTCAAACCCGTTATTAAGTAATAGACACTCCCATACTATGGTTATACCCACCCCTATTGGCTGATTACAGCATTACGCGTATTATACACACATCTTTACCTTGAAAATACATTTCTTTGCAATGATTGTTGCTACAAGTTCCCTTAATCAGCTGTTCTAAGGGGAGGGAAGAAGGGGCCATGACCCAGGACTCGTTTATGTCGCTGGCAAAGGAAGGGAGGGGGAGATAACATTTCTTTACTTAAAGGGTACAACCATATTCTTTATGCAGCTGCAACGTTTATTTATCCCCAACAAGCTGAAGGGGAGGGCGAGGGATGACACTTATCTATTAAGTGAAGACATGGTGCCTGCCTGTGCCTCTACTCCCTAATACCGTGTCTGCACACCAGCGGTTTCCCAGGTCTCTACTTAACCCTTACATACCCCAATATTGTATCCAGTTTTCAGTTTTGAAATTCTATCCAAACACAAGAGTTTAGCAAAAACATTCATCATTCATATTGGAAATTAAGGGAAAACATTAAAATTAATATGGAAAACAATGTAAACAAGGACTTAGGATACCTCAAAATTACTGTATGGCTGCCTTTATAATCCTCCTTTCCAGCAGCCCCAAAGGAAAAAAAATCCTTTTCAAATCTATGCTCCTTGTAAAAAAAATCAAAATCCTAAAAAAAAAAAAAAAAAAAAAAAAAAAACCCTACCACTTTTGTCTCCAGGCAAATGGGTATAGAACACCCCCCTATTTACTTTTAGGGGAAAAAAAACTCAGGTTTGTGAAGACTGCAATTCACAAAGATAATCCCCTTTTGTCTCTGCTCTGGCCCCAAAGCAGAGAAAAAACTAGCTGCTTTCAGTTGGACCTCCTTTCCAGCAGCCCCAGAGGAAAAAAAAATTCATTTTTAAAATCTGTATTTCTGGCTCAAAAAAATCTCAAATTGATCTCAAATTGATCTCAAAATGATTTCAGGTTAATCCCACCACTCTGCCACTATGTCAAGGTTCCTTCCCCACTCTGAACTCTAGGGTACAGACATGGGGACCTGCATGAAAACCTCCTAAGCTTACTTTTACCAGCTTAGGTTAAAACTTCCCCAAGGTACAAAATTATTTTACTCTTGGATTTCCACTGCCACCACCAAACTTTATATGGGTTTACTAGGAAAACATAGTTTGGACACGTCTTTCCCCCCAAAATCCTCCCAACCCTTGCACCCCACTTTCTGGGGAAGGTTTGGTAAAAATCCTCACCAATTTGCCAAGGTGACCACAGACCCAAACCCCTGAATCTTAGAACAATGAAAAAGCATTCAGTTTTCTTACAAGAAGACTTTTAATAGAAGTAAAGGAATCACCTCTGTAAAATCAGGATGGTAGATACCTTACAGGGTCATTAGATTCAAACCATAGAGAATCCCTCTAGGAAAAACCTTAAGTTACAAAAAGACACACAGACAGGAATATTCATTCTATTCAGCACAACTTAATTTCTCAGCCATTTAAAGAAATCATAATCTAACGCATATCTAGCTAGATTATTTACTAAATTCTAAGACTCCATTCCTGTTCTGTCCCCAGCAAAAGCATCACACAGACAGACCCTTTGTTTTTCCCTCCCCCCAGCTTTTGAAAATATCTTGTCTCCTCATTGGTCATTTTGGTCAGGTGCCAGCGAGGTTATCCTAGCTTCTTATCCCTTTACAGGTGAGAGGATTTTTCCTCTGGCCAGGAGGGATTTTAAAGGGGTTTACCTTTCCGTTTATATTTATGACAGAGGCAATGAATGTCCTTGTGGATATTCCAGGCTTAACCACTAATGCATTTGAAGAGAGTTGAGGGGTCTATTCTTTGTTAGAATCTGAAAAACTTTATTGAAATTTCTTTGGGACTTATGTTTATGATCTAACATTGTTCCCTAAATGGTCAAAAGGACCCAGAGATTTTTAAAAAAAAAACACCTTCATGTTGCATTCAGTTAGGCTTAGTAACTCTGAACTTTTAGATATGTTTTCAAGGACTTCAAGCTTCTTGTGAAATACGACAATAAGCCACATTCTGCCCTCACTTCTGGTGGTGTAAATCCAGAGGAGCACCATCCAACTCAAGAATCCCCTAGGATTTATACAGGTGTAACTGACCACATTTTTAGTGCATACGACTTCAGAAAAATGAAGAGGGATCAGCTTATGTTTCTTTTCTTTTTCAAATGTATCCATATGGTTTTTAAAATCCATTTGAAGGTCTAACACATTCATTTTAGGACCTCGTTCTGAAGAGTGTTGAGCATTCACAGTTCTCAGGGGTATCGCCAGTGCTCAACAGCAACAAGCAGCAGAGTGCACAGAGCCTGAGAAATGCAGGCTTCCTCACCATGTATAAGGGATCTCCACAAGGAAGACAGCACCAACCTACGGCAGAGATACAGGGGCAGTAGTCCTGGATGGCAGCAGCCCTCTGATCTTGTCCTATTACAAGGACTTAATTTTAATGGTACCAAATGTATTATTGGACTAAGCCATCCAATTTGTTTGAAGGCAACCAGTACAGTAGCGCAACAGGTGCTTATATGGGGGCCCTTGCATAAGAAGTTTCACTGAATTTAATATAACTTCTCATATGCTAAAGGGCTGTATTAAGGGCTCTATCATCAGTGCACTCAAATTAGTTAAGGGAAGAACCCCATTGTGTTTCAGCCATACAATAGAATAAGCCCTTCAAGTAAGCAACACTGTTTTAAATGTGCAGTATATTTTAACATTTTTAAAAACTGTCATTTTTTTGTAGTGAAATGTGTGCTGCTACCATGCAATTCTACAACATAATGCAGATTCCTTTTTGTATTCTATAATAGAGATAATCCGGTTGTATTGTAATGTTTTGACACTCTGTGTATAACCTGTAGGAGGCAGCTAAAGCTAAGAAAACAAATGAGCCAAAGACAAACTTAAGCCCTAAACTTGAAATCTCTTATACCTGTGTAACTTCAGGCATATGAAGTTCAAACTATTTCAATGGGACTGGCATGAGCTTAAAGTTCAGAACATGCATAAGTATTCAGGGATATGCTCAGCATCGAAGAAGAACTGCATCACATCTGACAATAAGCATTTATCCAAATACTAACTGCAGTGTATATCCAGACAAACAGAATTTGGTTTGCAATAACATTACATATATCACACCATAGAGGAGGGCACTGTATTGCACCTTTTATTTTTTGTATTTCAATAAAGTTACAAAAGTTTCACATACACAAAACAAATTACACTCGGTTTTATAAACTGACAGATTGCAAAAACTGATCTTTTCAATTAGAGAGAGAGAGATACTTAATGCTCTCAACTCCCATTAAAGTCAATGCAAAGAACCAACTGTTTCCATGAAAAAAGCCAAATTATATTTAATGCATATGAAAGACATAACTTATCCTTTAATGGAAATAGCACAAGGAAAGTATGTTATGTAAGGCACTGATAACAAAATGTGCCAGTCTTTATTGTAATCAGAATACCGATACCACTAATTGTACCAGAATTCCATCAAGGACAGGTAAAATAAAATGGGTAATGATTCCATATAATAATCAGTGCTATGTAAGTATTAAGGAATAAAATGAAAGGCTGAGAACAGCTATTTTGTCTAGCTAAAAGCTTTATAATGAGAATAATAGAAAGAACACAAATTAATAGCTTTCTACTGCAGAGTAGTAAAGGAGAATCCATCACAATTCTAAATCAGCCTCTGGCAGGGCCTCTCCTTCACATTTATTTGATGTTTGCACTCTTTCCATGGTGATGCAATTTACATTTATCTCATGTTTATTCAGACATTTGAGATAAGATGACACAGACAGGTCTCTTCACTACGATCAAGTAAGTTGATATGCCCCTCCCACTACACAGATACAAACCATATACCATACAAAGATGAACTTAAAAAACAAATTGTGTAAATAAATGCTCTGTTTTAAAAAACAAAATCAAAGACTATTCCAATTTTGTTTTGGAATGTTTACACTTTAAGGGACAGATTTTCAGAAGAATTCAGGGACAGATTTTCAAATGCTCAGTACTCAGAATTTGGGCTAGATTTTCATAACAGATCAGCACACAATTGCTTCCATTGTCATACTTATGGACAGATTTTCAAAAGAGCTCACTTATCTTGGTCCATAAATGGGAACTGAACTCTTTAAAAAATCTGGTCCTAAAAGGATCATATTCTGAGTTGAAAATTCATTATAGAAATAATGAAGTATTCATATTGGATAAAATAACATTTGCAAGTTATCACAAGTTCTTCCTCCCTCAATTTTTGTTGAAATCTCATTTCAATAGAAGTTGTCCAGTGAGTTTTACTCAATCTTCACTTGGGAAAATGTAACAGTATATTGCCCTACTTATCAATTTTTTCCCCTTTCATATGATTTATAATAGGACATCCACATGCAAAACAAGGGAGAATTGCCCCATCATTTGGGTTCAATAGGCGTTATGCTAAAGGCTTGAGCGCGCACTAAGTTAAGTCTGTGCTAAAAGCTAGCTGACTAGTGGGCACAAGATCAGATCCTAAATACATAAGGATGTCCATTCTGGGTCAGTCCAATGGTCCATCTAGCTCAGTGTACTGTCTTCCAACATTGGCCAATGCCAGGTGCTTCAGAAGGAAAGAACAGAACAGTGAAGATTATCACGTGATCCATCCCCTATCATTCAGTCAAAACTTTGGGCAGTCAGAGGTTTAGGGAAACTCAAAGCATGGCATTGAATCCCTGATCATCTTGGCTAATAGCCACTGATGGACCTATCATCCATGAACTTATCTAATTCTTTTTGAACCCAGTTATGGGTTTGGCCTTCACATCTCCTGGGAATGAGTTCCACATGTTGACTCTGTGTTGTGTGAACTAGTACTTCTTATGTTAGTTTTAAACCTGATGCATATTAATTTCATTGGAAATTTCCTGGTTCTTGTGTTATGTGAAGGGGTAAAGACCACTTCCTCATTCACTTGCTCCACACCATTCATGCTTTTATAGACCTCTATCATAACCCCCCTCACTTGTTTCTTTTCTAAAATGAACAATCCCAGACTTTTTAGTCTCTCCTCATCTGAAAACTGTTCCATAGCCCTAATCGTTTTTTGTTGCCCTTCTCTGTACTTCTTCCAACACTA
This sequence comes from Lepidochelys olivacea, assembly GCF_965140295.1. Lineage (NCBI taxonomy): Eukaryota > Metazoa > Chordata > Testudines > Cheloniidae > Lepidochelys > Lepidochelys olivacea. The sequence continues at coordinate 67,706,033 of NC_140418.1, read as the reverse complement.
ATATATCTTTTTGAGATGAGGTGACCAGAACTGCATGCAGTAGTCAAGGTGTGAGTGTACTATGGATTTATATAGTGGCATTATAATATGTACTGTATTATCTATCCCTTTCCTAATGGTTCCTAACATTCTGTTAGCTTTTTTGACTGCTGCTGTATATTGAGTGGATTTTTCAGAGAACCATGACGCCAATCTCTCTTGAGTTCTAAAAGCTAATTTAGACCCATCATTTTGTATGTGTAGTTGGGATTATGTTTTCCAGTGTGCACTACTTTGCATTTATCAACATGAAATTCATCTGCCATTTTCTTGCCCAGTCACTCAGTTTTGTGAAAGGACTGAATTAATCTCTGGTGTAACTCCATTTCATAATGTGCACAGCACATCTAAATGCAATTCAGTGTGGAACAACCCACCAGAAATGAATTATATGAATCAATGAGTTTTGCATTCCTATCAGGATCTTAGTGTAAGCAAAGGAAAGCCCCAGATCCTACAAATACTTATGGCTGGTAGTTAAATTTGAACACATGAATAATCCAACCCACATATTTAAAGTTAAAGTTTACTCCTGCTCCCTGTGAGGTCAATGCCCACATTCCCCATTTGTTTCAGTATAAGAAAGATCTGGAGGATGTAACTGTGATGAAAAATTTAGAAGGTGGGGTCAGCTTCCACATTCCAAGAGAAGAAGCTCTTAGTTGGGGATAAAAATTCTTGGACAGTATAGAGACAAATGGCTCATCTGCTTACTCAGATACCAATTCAGAAGAGAACAATATTTAATTCTTTTTCAGAATTTTCCCATTTTGGTGTTCATCTCCAGACTGCTAGTCTCTCTGCCACTGTATGGAGTCTGCTTCCAACATCACGTTTCACTGTCCGATTAATTAAAAGAGCATTCAATGCAAAATAATTTAGAGAAAAAAGTGCTGGGCACTTTGCTTACTGTTTTGATTCGTGCTTTAAATAGTGTATTCATTTTGGCATTTTACTTGCACAGTTCAAACAATGATTAGCTCTAAAAAAACGATTTGGAAAATCTTTGTCGAGAATCCAGTCTTGCAACTCTATCTCCTCTGGATATCCAACCACCATCTCTCCTCAAAGCTGAACTTCTAGTCTTCTCTACCAACCACTTTGTTTTCTCCACAGTCAACAACTCCATGATCTTTCCCATCTCCCAGACCCACAACTTCAATGTCATTTTGACTCCTCCCACCTCCAACCCATGGCATCTTTAGAAGATCTCTGAAATCTATCCTGACTGCCCTTTTGGTGAAATTCAGCCTTGTGCTTTGGCACACAAGGCCTATGCACCACTTACACCTTTAAAATAAGGTGTGTGACTTAAGAAGTGCTTCAGATTTGCCAGCCCTTTGCACGGAGGCGAATGTCACCCCTTCATTTGTCTTTGATCTTAACAACAAGTAGCTTCCTTGCATCTCATCTTGTATCCATCCAGTCTGTTCTAAGTGCTGCTGTTAAAATTATCCGTCTTTCCCACTAGCCAGACCCTGTCAGATATTCCCTGTTCAAATCCCTTCACCCCCTACTTCAAGTTCAACTGCTTCTTTTCAATTTCAGGAGCCAGGACAATTCCACTTGTGTCTAGATCTTTGTTCTCATTCCCTCTATACAACCCAAACCTCCATTCTAACTCCCCCATTTTATCCTTCTCCCAGTCTTGTGTTGTGTCTTCCATGCTGCTCCTTATGCTTAGTTCTGTCTTCTCTTGTTGGGCACCACATGAGGGCCATCTCTACTTTCAAATCTCCCATAGAACACATTTCTTCCTTGTAGTCTTTTAACAGTTAACTCTTTGAGCTTACCTTAATAAACTAGCCTATTTTATGGCTCACAGATGCATTGTCTCTCAGAGATTCCGCTCTGTTTCTGACTTGAACAATTTGATTTATAGAAAGGGAATTTTGTCACTAATGAAGAGAGGCAGATAATTAAACTCAAAGGGATCCTATTTTTAAAAAATCCCAATGCAAAGGACCTTAGTTTAAATATTAATTTTCTAACATACTACTGATACTTTACAAAGTTAGTTTTGCTTATGGTTACTAAGTTACTAAGGGACAGTGGCTCTTTGTACTGTATATACTGTCCTTTGATTAAAAGAGCTATTTGCAATTGCAGTCCAGAGTGAAACTCCAATCCATATCCTGTACATAATTTTATACTGTTTCGCTTTGCTCTCCTATATATCTGAATTAAATTAGCCACCACCTATTTTCATTTAATCTCTCAGCATTGTGTGCAAGACACTGCTGCTGCTGCTTCCTCAGAACTGCCATTTGTTCAGGTGAAACCCACTCACACCATCCCGTGTGGAAAGAAGATAAAAGGGAAAAAGAAAAAAAAAAGCAATTAAAAGCACAGTTTACCACAGCTGTGTGTCAAACTCCCCATCTGCTAATACAACTGTTTTTCTCTCCAGCACAAACCTGTGGCATCACAGAGGCTCTCACTGGCTGTTCCCCGGAGTGAACATGGCAGGAGAAAGAGAATCCACAGGCAGCACCCACCATAATTCTCTTACACAAAGCAGGGATGACAGCTGTACCATGACTATGCTTTCATTTAATTATCAGGTGTCAATTAACACCCTGCCAGTATATCTGTTTGTTCAGCTTTGCTCCATTTCCCAGTCTGATGAAGAGCGCAAGAGTCTCAAAAGCTTTGCCCATTTTAGCTGTAGTTCATCCAATAAGATGATTGTGTATGTGAAAAGATGTTTTGTCTTTGTTCTTTGTCTACTGAGCTAAATCACTTCTATGTCCCATATAAACAGAGTATCTAAAATTCCCCCAATACGTCTGTCAATTAAATTAAAAGTGATCTTTTTATGTCATGGGAAGAATGGAAGGGGTCCTGCTGTTAAATCCAATCTCCAAAACAAAACTCTGTTCACTTATACTGGCCTCCTATTCCTCTGCACTTTACCCTCCTTATTACCTTCATCCTAAGCTGCCTACTTTCTGATTCCTCAGTGTTTTTATGTTTTTATGCTAGAGTGCCTGGGGGCAAATAGTCAGCTCCAGATATTGAAGGGAATTTCATACTTAAGTAAAATTATCACATATCAGTAGATTTCTACCTTAGAAAAAGAATCTTTATAGATCTTAAGTTGAAATCTTTAAAGTATTAACAAATGTTTTATCTAAGGATCAAACATCTTTTGAAGAATTGCGGATAAAGCACAGCAGCCTCTCTGCTGGCTTCAGCCTGCAGAATTCTCTCTCTAGTTAATGTGTCATTTTTTTTCTACATAGGGTGAAAGCTTGAATCCATACTCTCCCCCTGCTCCCCTTCCAGGTACTCAAGGCCCAAAATGCAGCAGTTACAATAGGTTTCTACTCCGCAGAGGCAGGTGGACCACAGAAAGGCTGCAACACCTGGTGAATTTTAAAGCCAAGCCCCACACCACTTTACAGAAGCATAGGGGAAGTGTCATGGGCAAACTAAAGGGAGCAGGGCTTGGTAGGAAAATCCACACAATGCCACTAGCCAAATACTGTATGCAAGCAGATTGCATCCACTAGTCCCCATATAACATCTAGTATCAAGTGTATACTAGGTGAATGCTGGCTACTCCAGGTTAGGGATGATGATTGCATTCTACTTGTTTTATGAGCACATTCCCATTGATTTCAATGGGATTTTTGTGCCTAATCTTTTTAGGCCATTTGAAAATCGCACTATGCACCTATCTGCATCCTACATATCTCTGAAAATTTGCCACTGTGTGACTTCGAAATGACTTTCCCAAGTTCACTCAGGTTACTCTGTGCATTGGATACTTCCTAAATCAAACAGAAATAGTGTGATCAGGATAAGAAACAGACAGATTCATCATACTAAAGAATCCATGAGGAGACTTGGTATATAGGATTTTTTTTGTGAGCCTCCTTGAGTAGCATCCAAACAGAAATCTTGTTTTTGCACTTCCCCCTTTTTCTTAGTTTAATAATTCTGCCTGCCACAAGCCTCGGCTAAGTTCACTTAAAAGTTTATTGGATGTGGATAATAAAATATTATGACAACAAAGTGTCAGTGGAATTTTCTACCCATCACAAATATATTACTTGTCTGGATCTGTTTTCAGATTTTAAATTTCCTGTATAAAGTTGAGAGTAGCTGTGTTTATATTTAAATAACTCAGCTACATGGCTACATTCAGTACTGAAATTGATTATGAAGTGCAACAAGCCTACAGAGAACTGTTCTTTCATTGTGACTGAAAGTGCATTGCATGTGCTATTTCTCTAATCTTTCATAACTCTCATTCACTCAGGGCTACTTGTAGTGCTTCACCAACAGCCAAGAGGATAGATGGTTGCTCCATTGAGGTAACCGCTCACTCAAATACCAAGACGTATTTTACGCTGCTTGGGAGAGAATGCACAAACAGGGTTGACAATACCAGTCTTTTTGAAACCTGTGTGGCAGAGTGTCCAGAAACATCCAACTGCCTGCTACTGGGTTTGGGGGCCTTAGATTCAAAATTGCTTGCAAAATGAACATCTCAGACAAAATGCCACAACTTCAAGACCAACTTTCTGGCATGTTTTTATGCAGGATTTAGTTTGCAAAGCTCCTTATGAGAGGTTCGTGCCATTTAAAGAAAGGTAATATTCATGTTTCTTCTTGCAACTCAGCTTTTCATGTAATGAGCAAAGTGAATAATACAGTTCCCCATGGAGATGTCTAAGAGTAAGGGTATGTCTACACTGCAATTAGATACCTGTGGCTGACCCTTGCCCACTGACTTGGACTAGGGGCTCAAGCTGTGGGGCTATTTCATTGCAGTGTAGATTTCTGGGCCAGGGCTGCAACCTGAGCTCTGGGACCCCACCACCTCACAAGGTCCTGGAGCCCAGGCTGCAGTCCGAGCCCAGAAACCTACACAGCAATAAACTAGCTGCACAGCCTGAGCCCACGTCAGTTGGCACGGGCCAGCCATGGGTGTCAAATGGCAGAGTAAACATACTCCAAGGGTGAGTTAGGTGGTCACAGGGGAAAAGTGGCACTTGTTTTAAGGGTGTGTAATTCATTCAAAGAAGCAGAAACAGGAGGTCACCATTTGCAGCTATTATCATCATAAAAATTAAAATGAAAGGACCATTAGCATAATGCTTTTCATGTTCTGTGATTACAAGAAATGGCATCAGAGAGACTGTCATAAAGTATTACAGTGGCACAATATAGGGCAGGGAATAATCACAAAGGCCAAGAGAGAGCAGGATGTTTTTTCTCTATTGGGAGACATTACACTCATGTGTGACATGAAATTAAATTTCTTATTCCCCAAGTTACATTTTCTCATTCAAAAAAAATGTAAAACAATAGGTTTTAATTATATTTCACATTTAAATTCTGCATTGTAAAAATAGATGAAGTTATTTAGCTAGTGAGAAGAGTCAATTATCCCCGGTAAAGAACTAGAAGATTCTGTGAATAGAGAATGTATATTATTCTGTGATGGCAACTGACTTGCCATTCTCACTTCAGGTTTCACAGTATGAAAGTGATAAGTCCATGGATAAAGCACAGCACATTTTCCACATAAATTACTTAGGGATAGCAGAGCCACAGTTCCATGGAGCACTGTACATGTGTGATCATTTCAGATTTTAATAGGCTGTATTGGTTTATATGTTCCAGCAGAGATTACTGAAACACACATCTTTGGTGTACTGTATAATGAATATTTTCCTTTAATGCATTTATTATTTTTAATCATGGATAGTGTTTTGTAGCATTTTTCTCCTTGATAAACTGCACTGAAGAATTAGTGAAGATCAGATTTACCCATTTAACTGTTCCCTAACCAGTATGGGCCAAAATATTAAAGCCCGAGAAAAAGGTTTGGAACAGATGATCTCTCTGGAGGTTGGTTATGATTACATCAAATTGTAATGGTTTGGGTTGAAATTCTCCATGCTGTTTTTCCAGAAATAGTCAGCATGAGGCAGACAGTCAGCCTTTATTGCAAATGAAATTGGGGATGGGGGACGTTTTGTCCATGTTAAAAAAAAAATTCTGGTAACCTTTATGCTGAAAAGCCTTAGCACCTACATGCTTTGGAGAAGGGAGTTGGAAGTGTGTATGAATGTGTGTGTGCACATGCGAATGTGCACACGCACATGTCACTGTGTTGTCAGGATAGAGCCTTTTGCCATTCCTATGAAGACTTGCCCAAATTTGGCTAAGTCATAGGCCTAAGTAAAAAAATTTCAGTTCTCACATGCTCAGAAGAGGTTTGTTAAGAATTTGGCAGCTAAATTCTCCAAAGACTCTGTCTGCACTGAGCATCCTCTAACCCAGAGTTGCAAAGGCTGAGCAGGACTTTCACTGAAATTGCTTATCCTTGCAGCCGGAGCAGTTGTGGCACCAAACACAGGAACAGAGAGCAGAGAGACTGTCTATCCTGTGCCCACAATCCTACACATCACCAATACCCAGGCAGGGAAAGAGGAGGCAGATTAACCAGGATGCAGACGGATGACTGGGCTGCAGGAACCAGAGGATGGGGGGCAGCAGAAGAGTAAACAACAGGAGCAAGTTTACTACCATTGTAATGAGTTTTTTCCCCCAGTTTTTCTATTTCACCTAGTGTTTGCTGTCTTGATACTCACCTTATGTCATTTTGGATCTCTTCCAGTTAAACTCAAGTTGAGCCTCAGGGTCAGCAAGCTACCAGAACACAGGACTTCGTCTGAGACTGCGTAAGTTTCAGGGTTTGTTTGTTTCTTCCCTTAACTCTAGCAAGCACCATTCTCTCTCTCAAAATGAAAGAATAACTCTAATATCACTGTGATAGAAATCTGGGAGCTCAACACAACCTCAATTTGAATCCCCAGCTGGGACTAGAATGGAGTTTGAATCTCAAAGTGAGGGCAAATCTGAATTTGTATCCTCAGTTTATGCTGAAACTTGCTGCAGACAGTCAAAAATCAATGCACTAAAACTAAAAGATTCAGTATGCTGAGTCCCCAAACCAGCTTGTTCCTGATTATTTTACTTATTTATTTTATTTGGTGCGCTCTGAGCGGTGCTTTTCAATCACTAACACACTGGTGTCACAGAAGGCTATATATCCTGACAAACAACCCTGAGGATCCTCATTAACCCATGGAATTCATCTTAGATCTTGTGCATTATGCAAGTTAAAAGTATAATTTGTTCTTTTTTATACAGCACTATTGATTTACACAACATCAAGGTAGTCTCAACAACATAATTAGATTGCTTAATTAGCAAAAAGTTGGTTTGTGGAGTTTTCTTATATAAAAAGCCATACACATTTCTTGGTAAAAATCAGATATGGTTGCTCCTGGTGGTCTGATATGCTAATAGTACTGACCAGTGCACAAATCTCCTGAAGTAAAATTATAAGGAAGAACGTAGTAATTATTGCCCTAGAGTTGTGGATGGACCACAGCAGGTGGTTCTATAAGCAAAATACTTATTTTTGATATTCTGAAAATGGGTTTGTTCACTGGGGACTAAAGTTTTAATGATTATTAGCTGTTAAGTACCAAATTGTAACCTTAATAATAATTCTGAGTGAAAGTGCTTTGCCCATGGGAACTATAGAAAGGCTGGCTCCCTGATACACCACAGACACCTACAACAATCTACAAAGCTAAAGTAGGAGACACAGCCCATTGCTGTACTCTTCAAGGTGATTTTGTGGCTCAGTAAATCTCTTCTGTGCAATAGTATATTGCCCTGGCTTATCCCTAGACTTTCCATAATTTCTTCATGTAGTAGGAGACCAAGCTGATGGATATATCAGATCAGTGATTCAGGAGTACAGGACACAAACCCCAAGTTCATTCTTGTAACATGATACAAAAACTGTGCAGCAAGCAAAAAACGAGTGTGAAAAGAGGAGAATCCACCCATAGAAAAATCCCTTTTGCTTCCCTTATCAGCCACTTTTATTGTATTTTTCACATTAACATAATAATAAACAAACATTAGCATTAGTCTAATATCATAGACCCAAAATATACTTATATATAGAAATGACAACATCAAAGTAGTTCCACCCCTCTCCCCCCCCCCCCTCAGCTATTTATTATATCCCTTTCAAGCTTTATGTGGTACTTGCTAACTTTTGACTGGAGACTATATTTGAGCACTGCCAAGGGAAGCACTTATGCCACACCCGAAGACCTGGCACTTCTTTCTGCAAGAAGCATCACTCAATCACATGCCAAAATGCCATAATTTATTGTAACATTTTGAAATTAGACTTTTTAAATACTTTTTACTCCTTATGTTTAGAGGGGTAGATGTTCAGTGGATATGAATTTCTGTAACTCCACTGAAGTCATGTATACCACCTGTAAGTTCTGTGCACAATAATAATAATTTTGTTTTTATAGTGCCACTCCTCTGCAGACATTTTCCTGGGGTTCTTGTCACATTGGTACATAATGATCAAGATGGAACATAGTTAAATGCCATAGAATACAATAAGACGTTAAAATAACACGCAGCCTCAAATGTAGGATACATTTAATTTATCTCTACTTCTGCCATTCCCTTAATCCATCGCAAGCTCTCCTTCTCTTCTTTCCTCTCAATCATTTCCTCCACCCCCCCTTTTGCTTAATCAGTTTCTTCCAAATTCCCATATCTGTTTCTTCCACCAGTCAGGCTCCCCCTTCCTCTTCCACCCCCATTTTGTGACATTTAGTCCATTTCCATTACCCACTTTGTTCTCCAGAGGGAAATCCTCAGGGACTGACTAATGGTAGCTGTATTATCAATTCTTCTTTGAAAGCACCCCATAGCAAGAAGGCCTACTGCTCTAAAAACCCCAATGAACACAGACAGACCATGCTTTCTGTATGCCTCTCCATCTCAATGTGGGCATCCTGAATAGCTCCAGGACTAAGCCTACACACTGGAAAATCACAAGCTTTTGGGAGCTCCAGAAAGGTTATGGCGTAGCTCCTAGATCGTAAGAGCATATAGACATCTCTTTCTCTGATTTTTGATTGCTGTCACTAAATAACATGCTATTTATCTGATGTGTCAAAGGGAATTTAAAAACTCGTTTCTTTCATGGTAAGGTTCTCCACAAAAGTTGAGATACAAGGAGGACTGCTTGGTTTCTGTGAAGAGGCAAACAAAAATGACATGCAATTTCGGTGACAATTCAGTCCAAATTGAAAGAAGAAATCTTTTAAAATGCAACCATTGCAAATCAATTAGTTAAATACCCAAAGCATCATTCGGTCTACTGCATTTTGTAAGCTGCTTGGTCCATCTTGTACAAATGGCTACTGTATTTGTCATGTATTTCAGCATATGGACCAATGTATATTCAAGGCTCCGACTATGATGCTGAGAGTTCAACAATCAAATATTTAAACATGCAAGGAGTGCTCAGGCATTGAAAGAACATGCTTTGTTTCTATAGAACAAGAATGCAGTAGGCTCATTTGTCTTATTCCAGTCTAATGCCTGAAAGAAGTGATAGCTATCAACCAATTTCTGGAAAACTGGAAGACTGTAAAGTCCTACTTTCTATCACTAGATGAAGAAGAAACACATCCTCTGACCTGGAAATCAATCTCTGACCAGAAATATGGGCTTACTGTTGACAACTGCCTCTGTCTTCCTGAGTATGTAGAGTTTCTCGTACACGGTTACATGAGCCTAGTAACCATATCAATCAAAGTGCTTGAAAAGGAAAATGCCATCTGCGCTATTGAAGTGTGTGATGAGATGCAGAGGTTAAGAATGAGTTTGAAGTCTCATCTGAAAGATAAGATTTTTTGTTTTTCAGGTTAACCAAAAGCTAATGCCAGACATTTTGAAATCTTGCATGGCTGTAGTAGCAACTCGTGTGCCCCATTTAAAGGCAGAAATTGGAGTTGGGCACATGTGGGATTTATAAAATTTGGTATTGATCATAGCCAAGTTCCCTGATTGCTCTGGGTTTACTGCACTCCAAGATGTTGGGCTTTGGGGATGAGCACCCAGAGTGCTCCAAATTTACTTGGGTTACGGTACTCAAGCAGCAGCCTGAGTACATTTTTATGTAAAATGCCAATGATGTAGACAGGGGGGATTGTGACTGGGTAATTTGCCCCTTCTAGTGGTCAGCTCATCCCTGTCATGTGGCTTGGCCACTTTAAGAGTTTCAGATAGTCTGAAATAGAAAGGCTGAGGAGATATGAGGAGAGAGGAAAAGGTTCTGGGAATAAGTAGCGTTTGGAGGGAATTTTGTTACTGTATCTTTAAGGCCTGGAATCTGAAGCCTTGCAGAAAGGGGAATGCGCTGGGAGATGTAATCTAGAACAGTGGTTCTCAGACTTTTGTACTGGTGACCCCTTTCACACAGCCAGCCTCTGAGTGCGACCCCCTCTTATAAATTAAAAAAAATGTTTTTATATATTTAACATCATTATAAATGCTGGATGCAAAGCGGGGTTTGGGGTGGACGCTGACAGTTCGCGACCCCCCCATGTAATAACCTCATTACCCCCTGAGGGGTCCCGACCCCCAGTTTGAGAACCCCCTGATCTGGAATATATGCTACCTGCCCCCCTCAGAGTAGTCATAGACTGTAAGGGGGCTTATTCCTTCACCCACTTACTTCCCTGGTCCTTCTCACATGAACAGAGAGCAACAATACCCAAAATCCAAAGGTGCAAACAATTCGATGTTTATTGGGGTGAACTTCCAGCAAGCATGATTCCAATTTTCTTCCTTAGTGTCCCCCTTCCCAGCTCTGACACCACAGTGCCTTACACCTGTGTCCCTGTTCCCATTCCTGCCCTTAGCCAAACATGATTCCAATTTCCCAAGCCCCATTCCCTGTTACCATTTCCCGCCCCACACCCACCCACCTCACTTCCTGATTGACTGCAGACTATATAGTAAAACTTGAGCTCTGCTTAGCTATACCTTAACCAATCATTTTCCTGAAATTTAACTAACCAATCCTAACACATTGTAACATGATTATGTAACCAATTATATCCCACCACCTTAATTAGTTTACACCCAGCAAAATTAATTATACAGCAGACAGGAACAATCACAGAACCGGATAGAGATTATACAGACAAACAATAGCAAAGTGGGAACTATAATGACAAAACAATACAGAAGTGAGGATTTCACATCCCAGCTATTGATAAGGGAGTTCTTGCCAGACAATATGCTATCAAACTAAGTTTCCTTCTACATTTTCTAGGCACTTTCCTTTCTCTGGAGGTAATAGGCACTATCAGGACAGGATTGTATTCCTATCAGCCTAATAGCACCTTATTTCAATGTGACTAGTTTGGAATGTGAGGATGTGACCGTTGCCTTCCCAGCTTATGGCTGCCTCTGCTGCTTAGAGAAAGGCCTTAGCCTAAGAACAGGGCCTCAGACTGTCACAGTAAGAGAAGGACTTCACACCGGCAGACAGTGATTTTGATTCTCTCTTTTATACCTCTATAACTAGCAAAGTGATAAGAATACACCTAAATTCTTCGAGTACAGGCCTTTACCAACAGGCCTGAACATCTATATCCTAACATAGATGAACAGAAAAAGGCTGCCAGTCCCTCTGAGGACTAGTTGTAGCCAGCTGAGGGAGAAACTGGCTGAGGCTCTTCAGCAGACTAAAGCACACTTTGCTTCAGGAGGAGAGCTGGGAACTCCTGGCTTAAGGAGAGAGGCAATAGCTGCCCGAGTTATCCAGGCTCCAAGAAGGCAGTCCTGGTGCCCACTGTTCCACAAGAGAAACTGAGAACTGTGAATTGATCCCAGGAAGGATAGAAGAAATTTTGTTTGTGTTAATGTGGGACTGTTGTTGAAAGGAATGTTTATTTTGGAACTTTGAGTACCCTGGAAGGGAGCTGAACTTTTAGTGACCTAGCCCGAGGACTAGACTACAGAAGACTCAAATGGAGGTGACCAAGGGGGAGGCCCAGAAATCCTGTATCCAACCACCAGGGGGAAGTGGTTGGTAAGTTGCATTTGTGCAGGTGGTACTCGTTTTCCGTCTGACACATCAGATAAATAGCATGTTATTTAGTTTTTCCAAGAACCTAAGGGTAAAATGGGGAGCCAAAACTTTTCACAATACTCTCACTCATGTTCCTAGGGGACATTTTATTACTGATTCTGGAGTCACCTTGCACTTTTGTTGACAGCTGCATTCCAGAACATTGACTAATAATGATTGTGATAAGTACCATGGATGGATCACATGTAACTTTAGCTGCTGGTATCTTGTCACCTTTAAACAGAGTGTTTTAAAAAGAAGAATTTATACAAGTATATACCCACAACAATATTTGTTTTTACTAGCAGTTAAGTTCTAACATTGAATTTACAGGAAACACAGTCAATGCTTTGCTGTTTCAGCATTTTCATATTAAGCTATCCATAATTTGAATTCTCCACTGAACTGTCATTCAGCTTTGCACATGCAAGTTCACTTTGCTTTGTTCTACTTGCGCATCATAGCTTAGTGTTTGGCTCAGCGTTAACATTCACTGAAGTGGTCCAGCCATGCATAACTTCCCATGCAAAATATTAGTAGCCCTGATCAGAGGTTTTCCAATCAGAGACTACAACATCAAAAGCATACATTGGGACTTCCAAGGGGATCCTCCACCCTGGGGCCTGATCAAGGCTGTCCAGGATACCAGCACATGCTATGACACTGGGACCCCTGCCCTAGCTACATGACTTTTCTCCAAGTCCCACCCACCCCCATTTGGAGAGGGCAGTGGCATGGGGACACTTCTCCCCACAGGAGAGATGAAATTTGCAGTGGGATGTTCCCAGTATTGACTTCAGCAGCTGGGGCTGATTTGCCATATACAAAATCATCTGTTATGGTGATGTTGCAGCCACACACTTTTCCCGTGCTTCTGTAACACTGCAGCTTAATATTAATAGCTTACTGAGATGTATGAGGCAGTTCACACCAGGCTGTTCTTTCAGGCAGACATCTTTGCATCTTTCCAAACTTTCCTTTACAACTATAAAACTCATTTTTTAAAAAATGAAAGCTGAGATTTTCATGTTGTTGTAGGACTCCAGGAGCTGAAACTCGAGAACTCTATGGTGCCTATTCTTCAATCCAGCCCTGCCTGTAGCCTTTTTGTGCTCCCAATGCTTCTAGTTGAGTCTAGTACATATATGCAGACTGTCTGACCACCAGCTACTATTGCTGATGGAAGAGAGGCTGTTGCCCAGCTCTGTTAGTCCCATCACCCCAGATTCTTTCAGTGAGAAGCAAGAGGGAACATGATCAGCAGAGGATAAAAGGGCAGTGTTCTGTTTTCTGGGGCAATCCCTTATACGTAACAACCTACTGTCACATCCTGAGATGCAATTCAGACCAGTGAGAGGTTGTGTCACTGCCTGTCCTATAAGCCTGGGTGCCTCACAATGCTTTGTTCTTGTAGCTCCCAACCTGGGCCACTCACAAAAGCCCAACAGCGTGCAGGTCACAACCCAAGTGGTCTGTGTATAGCTACAGCCCTGGCCCAGCAGCTCTGACCCCAGCAGCCTGCCAGGAACACTACCTGCAGGGTGGCCCCAACACACTCCCAGTCCCAGGTTTTTCCCAAAACGTGTGTTCTGCACTGTCCAGCTCTCTCCTGGGCAGTTCAGATATTAAAGGCCCATTGCCCCCATTAGGGGTCAACATTCAATTGTTTGCTACTTTAACTAGCATTGCCCAAACAGTTCAGTTTAAACACTGGATTAGTTTTTGATCAAAAAAATAAAACAAGTTTATTTAACTATCAAGAGATAGGTTTTAAGTGAGTGCAAATATAAGATAGTAAAGTCAGAAATGGTTACAAGAGAAACAAAGAACAAACATTTTCTGGTAGCTAAAACTTTATAAATTAGTCCTGATTCAAGGTAAAATCCTTACCACGTGCTCCCAGCAACATTGCTAGCTTGGGGTGTCTTTGCCCCTCATTTTTATAGTCCAGACACCCTTTGAAATGCATTTTCCTAAGGGTTACTCCCAAGACAAAGTTTATTCCAGCTGTGAGGATGGAGACAAGGAGTCTTGTGGTGAAAGAGGGTCCACGTTGTTCTTTGCTTAACTGCAGATTGATCTATTTGTACCCCCCCTTGGTTGCCAAATAAGGCGATTGCCAATCAATTTTGACACCTGACTAGAGGCATCAGCTTTGGTTTCTCAAAGATAAAGGACGTTTACCCCCTACCCAGACTTGTCTGGTAAGCACATTTTAGTCATAATATCAGTTTGTTTATCACATTTAATGTGCATTTCATGCATATATTACATAAGAATATTAATGATCACAGAGTTATTAGTTTTTGAATGATACATCACAAGGCATATTGTGCACAAAGTTTGTTAAAGTATCATGTAAGGTGTGACTACAGAGGTGCTTTCGATCACACCTACCCATGGACCTGATAATGGGAGACTCGGCCTTAAAGACTTTCATAGATTCTAAGGTCAAAAGCGACCATTGTGATCATCTAGTCTGACCTCCTCTATAGCACAGGCCATAGAACTTCCCCAAAACAATTCCCAGCGTATATCTTTTAGAAAAACACCCAATCTTGATTTAAAAATTCTCAGTGATGGAGAATCCACCATGATTCTTGGTAAATTGTTCCATAAGAACATAAGAATGGCCATTTTGTGTCAAACCAATGGTTCATCTAGCCAAGTATCCTATCTTCCAATAGTGGCCAATGCCAGGTGCTTCAGAGGGAATGAACAGAACAGACACTCATCAACTGATCCATCCCACTGTCCACTCCAAGCTTCTGACAAACAGAAGCTAGTGACACTCAGAGCATGGCATTGCATCCCTGACAATCTTGGCTAATTGCCATGGATGGACCTATCCTCCATGAACTTATCTAGTTCTTTTTCAAACCCCACTATAATATTGGCCTTCATAATAGCTCCTGGCAAGGAGTTCCACAAGTTGACCGTGCATTGTTTGAAGAAGTACTTCCGTTTGTTTTAAATTTGCTGCCTATTAAGTTCATTGGGTGACCCCTGATTCTTGTGTTATGTGAAGTAGTAAATAACATTTCCTTATTCACTTTTTGCACACTAGTCAAGATAGTATAGACCTCTATCATATCCATAGAGGCCTGCAAATCCACAGATATCTGCTTTATATCTGCAGATCACATGCAGATACAAAATTTATATCAGCGCAGGGCTCTACATATCCCCTCTTAGGCATATTTTCCCCCCAAGTTGAAAAGTCCCAGTCTTTTTCATCTCTCATCTGGAAGTCGTTCCATACCCCTAATCATTTTTGTTTCCCTTCTCTGTACCTTTTCCAATTCTAATATCTTTTTTTGAAACAGGGCAACCAGAAGAACTGCATGCAGTGTTCATGGTGTGAGGGTACCATGGATTTATATAGAGGAATTATGGTATTTTCCACCTTATTAACTATCCCTTTCCTAATGGTTCCTAACATTGTTCGCTTTTTTGACTGCTGCTGCAGATTGAGAGGCTATTTACAGAGAACGCTCCACAATGACTCCAAGATCTTTCTTGAGTGGTAACAGCTAATTTAGATCCCATCATTTTGTATGTATAGTTGGAATGTCTTCCAATTTGCATTACTCTTCATTTATCAACACTGAATTCCATCTGCCATTTTGTTGCCCAGTCACCCAGTTTTGTGAGATCCCTTTGTATCTCTTTGCAGGCAGCTTTGGACTTAATTATCTTAAGTAATTTCCAATGGTAAATTACTTTCACCATTAAATATTTATACCTTATTTTCAGTCTGAATTTCTCTAGCTTCAATTTCCAGAAATTGAAATATGTCACACTTCTCTGCCAGACTGAAGAGCCCATTATTAAATATTTGTTCCCCATGTAAATACTTACAGATTGTAATCAAGTCACCTCTGAACCTTCTCTTTCTTAAATTACATACATTGAGTTCTTTGAGCCTATCACTATAAAGAATGTTTTCTAATCTATTAATCACTCTTGTGGCTCTTCTCTGAACCTTCTCCAATTTATCAACATCCTTTTTGAATTTTGGGCACCAGAACTAGAGACAGTATTTCAGCAGCGGTCACAATAGTGTCCAATACACAGGTGAAACAACACCTCTACTCTTACTTGAGATTTCTGCTTATGCATCCCAGGATTGCATCTGGTCTTTTGGACACAGTGACTAAATGATTTCCTTTAAAGAGAGACTCAATTTGGAATCTAGTAATTTAAAAAAAAAATAAGTTCAAATACTTGCTATACCTGTCCATGAAATCCCCTGACATTTTTCTCCTGCTGCTGCATGAAAGAACCATGCAAACAAAATGGGAAGTGACTAGAAATTGCACAGGAGAAACTATGAATAAGAGTATACACAAAGTCCTGTCAACTGCACAAAGTAAAACTGGGAAAAATTGAATTGTTTTCAGCTTACACCTAAAATAACTAACTGAATGAGATTGGAGGGGGAAAGAGGTGGGGAGAATTATGATTTTTAAAGGTGCAGCATGAAGAATGTTTTTCCCAATTTTATCTTCCTCAGTCACAAGTATATGTTGTTATTTTCAGGCTGTTCCTAAGCAAATGTAAGCTAAAAATACCAGCAAGGCCTTTGTTTAATTAATTTTGCCATTTACTATTCGCAAGTTGCCCCAGAAAAGCCTATGATTAACTCAAATTTATGCATCATTTGGAATTATCTTCAGTTTTTTTGTATGAGAGCCATTTGTTGTGGGCGTACTATAACTGAAATTTGAACTGCGGTGGTTAGTTCTGAGTGAACATATAGGTCACATGGCATTGTGCACAACTCAGACAACAAAACACGTCACTTTCACGCAGTGTGCAGTGCACCTATAGGTACATGCCACAGTGAAAAGCAGGCTTTATCCACACTGTTGTGCATAACTGTGTGCATCAGTTGAAGGTTCTGGCAGGGGGAGACAGTGAGGAAAGTCTGGAATCTTTCCCTGTGGTGGGGAAGGGTCCAGTAGCCAGTGGGTGGCAGGACTTTTATCCCCCTGCTCCCTTGCATCTGTGCTACCAGAGCCTTTCCCTGCAGTGGGGATGGGTTCTAGCAGCAGAGATCTGGCAGAGCCTTTCCACACTGCATTCCCACTGCCAGGCTTGCTCCAGCTATGCAAGCGGGCTGTAAAGCCATCATAAATGTGGAGAGTCCCCCAGTGTATAGCATGTGACCAGACTTTTAATAAAGCCTTTCAGGCCACCTCTGGCAGCATCATAAGGCAGAAAAGAATGGTACAATCCCAGCTGCCTCCTTTCCAGATCATGAAGATTATACACACACACACACACACACAGAGGGCTCAATTCTGTCCCCACATAAAACACAGAATTCCAGTTGAAGTCAATGGTAAAATTTCTACATCGATTTACAACACAGGCAACCCAATTTAAAAAATGGATCAAGTTTGGATCTGCAACCAAATATAACAAGGCCCATGTTTAAACAAGACTCACATGAAGGCAGAAAATTTTCACTGAAATTTCAACCAGTGGCCAAATCTGTTGACTTTAAGGTCATATTTGCAAGCCCTATCTGCTTTCATGGTCCTCCCCTGCCCACAGGTGTAAAGGGAAGGGGAATTAATTACTATATGAAGGACAGCGGGAGTCTTAGTTTTGGAGAAAACAGGTTGGTGGTTAATTTTGGATATTGAATCAATTTGACTGTTAAACGATAAAAGATTTTATTTGCCCAGAGCTTTGGATGTACACATTGTAAGGTGATTTAAAATGCATAAATTGCATTAATTAAAACTACAGTGTGTTGAATTTTTATGATGTGTATTCCTTCCACCTCTGGTAATTAGAGGTGAGATTTTGAAAATGGACTAATGGAGATAAGCACCCAATTCCTATTGGCTTTCAATGGGAGTTCAGTGCCTAACTGTCCTTTGCGCCTTTGCAAAATCTCCCCTTAAAGTTCTTCCTGAATTCTCCAAATCACTTTTTCCCCTATCTTTTGAACCCTTGGATATTCATTCAATCACCTATCTCTTCCTAAGCACCTTTAGAGCCCGATTGTGGCTGGCTCTGAATGGGTACTCAAGTTGGCTAAAGAGCTCCCCATTACACCATCTTGTTCAGGGACCTGCCACAACCCAGGCAGACAGTGCAAGCTCTGCACTATGCTATGGCCACCACAAGACACACCAAAGTCTACAGGTGAAGGCAGGGCCATGGTCCAAACCTATGATATCTAGCAGAGCTAGGCTGGCACAAAGTGGAGCACATGCTGCCCCTGTTCAAAGAGTGACAGAACTGCTAATGCAGTATGTATTCAGTCAAGTCCTCCAGAATTTGACTTGAAGCTCTTTATCCATCCCTCTTGCTCACAGCCTTGCCTTTGATCCCTCTCATTATGCTCATATTTTCTGCCAGTGTAGCTTCCAAAGTGTCATGTTGGTTCCTTTTTAACTGCCCCAGAACTCTGGTGCAGTGTCCATGGCACCCTCTGAAGAATGGCAGCTGGAGTTCACACAAGCCACAGTTTAATAGCTCCGTTTAATGGGGTTTCACACTTTAAGTGATTACTGTCGTAACAGTTAGCTAATGGGGATATCATTCCACAAGGATGACATGCAAGATGCTGCTATCCACCCATCCAAAAATAATTCAGGCAAGCAACAGTCTTCAAACAGCACTGGGCAAAGAGATGCATGTATCATCTGGGACTGTTTCCAGTAGTGAGCTCAGAAATCATTCATCAGGAAGTAGGAAGAGGGCCAAATGCATGAAGCAGCTCCCTTTGGCAGCTTCCCCAGGAATATTGTCCTAACATTTTATGCACTAAAATGCTGGCAAGTTTACAAATGACAGATACTGGATTGAAAAACACAACATTGTGATACAGTGTGACAACAACATTGTGATACAGTGTGACAACAAAAAGCTGGTCTAAATAGACCCAATCACCATCTGATTGCTTTTGCTATCAACATTATCTCTCTGGATCACAAGCTACAACAAAGCTCTTTTCAGCTTCCCAGAATCTTTTGAGTCCTGTACATTATTTTGAGCAAAAAGCCAACCATAAGCAGATTATTTTTCCTTTCTCTATTGTAGGAGATGAAACAGGTCTTTGGTGAGGGACACATTGCTCACCTCTGGTACTGGATGCCTCAGTTGTACATCAAATCAGGAACACTGATTACTTATGCTGGAACATTGTGTTCTGCAAGATGGAATTTAAGTGCTCATGATTATTAATATGGCATAGGACACTTGAAAGGGAAAGCCATTTAGTTAGAATGGAAAAGTAAATATATTAAAGATAAAGTAATATGGCTGAAAGTTCGAAGGCAGCAACTGAGATGCACCAGATGTGGCTACCTTTCAATGCATCTGTCATTTTTTTAAATGGACATTGTAATATAGTGCAATGTTTATTTAGGTGGCCTCATTTTGCAGCATTGGGACCACATAGAATTAAAAGAGTACTCTTAGATCATTAATTTCATCCCCATGCAAAGAGTAGGATATTGGTTAATGGTAATACCTTGATTAGGAGACATCAAGTCTAGAACCAGTTTGAGATTTGGTCTTATCTAAAAGGTCAAGACTCAGCAAGAGCTCATCATGCTTGCCTGGACTTGATCCACACAGCACTGGAGTTAATGGGAAGACGCCCACTTTGCATTACAGTGGGCTTTGGAATAGGTTCTAACCCACCTTTCCAACCACCTAGGCTTGGATAATTATTCAGCACCCAGTAGTTCCAAATGAGAAGAATGCATACGATGTCATTAGTAGAAACAGAGAGTTTAGGCTGCAGTATCAAAAGCATGCTGATGAAACTGAGCTATGTAGTCCAGAGTTTCAAAAGTGTTTGGTACACAACAACTTCTTTTTCATCAACTAATTAAGTAGTCACACTGAGAATGGTGAGAGTGGTTGGGTGCTAAGCACACATGCAACTCTAACCCATAGTGTCATCAGCATACTTCAGTACCGAAACCCAAGCCTTCTCACTTTGTGCCATAATGACCTGACATACATGAACATAACAGAACACGCTCCTGTAGAACCCTGCAAAGAAGGGATTCACTTTAGTTACCTCACTAAATAAGTCAATTGAATTAGCACACAGCTCAGACAACTGAATAAGAGTTGGTATATTTCCACTTTTCCTTCCAATTCTGTAAATTCTATAACTAAGGATATTCGGAGAGAAAAAGTATTGAACTCCATGAAACAGATTGAACACAGAAGACTAAACTCCCCAACAGCATATCTTCATGCAACTGCCAGTGATTTCAATAAAAGGAACCCTTATTTATGCTAAGAATTAGGTGACAGGAATTTGAACAGAGTACAAATACGGCTAAATACGGGAGAATGATTCTCAATCGGGGAAAGGCACTCAGGTACTGCAGTGATAACAGCCACAAAAGAACGTAAACAGAGACAGTTGGCGTGTATGTTACATATGCCAGTGTCTTCATATAAAAAGAATAAGTCATTAAATTCGGAAGGAACATGCAATGAAAGATGGATATTCATATTCTTTGAAGATCACAATATTAAAGGACCATGTAATAGAAAAGTTTCTAAAATATGTTTGCCAGACCTCACAAATGTGTCTTTACAGCTGTCTGGTGGCAAAAAATAAAATCCCTTCCCCCCCCAATCAGGGCTAAGTCCCACCCTCTGAAAAGAAGCTGGCAGAAAAAGAAAAACTCTGTTTCCAAGCTATGAAATGTGTGGCACTTGAACTACAGCACAGCATAATCCAATAACTTGATGCTACAGATAACACCTATTCATAGAACCAAAGAAAATTCTTCCCAGAGATTTGAATACAATCCCCCTTAGTTACAAAGAATTAAGTACATGCTGGAGCCAAACTAGTGGACTTATGGAACTCCTCTGATTTAAAATGAAATTATTCCTGCTTTACACCTGCATGCTCTACTCCTGTCACTGCGCATGCACAGAATTCATGGCCCCCGCAGATTTTTTTGCTTAACCACAGAAAAATGACTTCTCACAGGGAAGCAAAGGGAAGCTGCAAGAGCGGTCATGCGCCCACTCCCTGGCAGTGCAGACAGGTCAGTTTGGGCACCCAGAGCATCCAGTAGAGATGTAAATCACCACATTGAGGGTGGGGGCGGGCTGGGTAGTCGTGAGAGAGAGAGAGAAAGTGTGACTGTCCCTCTCGCTTGCTATTGCAGCACGCTCGGCATGGAGGGGCAGAGGTTTGGGGTATTTCTAAAGAGATAGGCATGGGGCAGGCTCTGTTTCCTTAGGCAGAAGAGAATGTAGCAGCTTGCCTGCTTAGTGAATTATTCCCATTGTTCTTAGTGAATTCCCCCAGGAGTATAAAACAAGTGTAAAAATTTTAAGGCTCCTTTACATTGCCAGAATGATGTAAAGGAGCTTATAATAAAGGACAGTATTGCCTTATAAACGCTTATGGTGCTTTAGTGATTAGAACCGGTCCAAATTTTTGGACTGAAAAAATTTCCAAACAAAATGTGCTCCATGAACTGTTTTCTACTGACCTTTTTGGAGACGGTCAGTAGCCAGTATAAATTGAGAGTTTGAGTCCCCAGCCCTCAGTTGTTCTTCAGTTGCCTATGATGTAACACTCAGCATATGGCTGCATATATTTGTTGACTAATAATTAGAAGTGAAGTGTCAATACTATCTACATTACTATTAGACTGAAGGGGTTTGGTGATTTCCTCCAGTGCTCCTACTTCCATTCTCCATTCATTGTATTGTTGTTTAAATAAATTCCCAAAATAATTGAAAGTTGCTGGATTATATTCCATTATTTTGACAAGTAAATATGCAGAATTTTGAAATAGTGTTTGCAGTTTTTTTAACATTTCAGTGCTGAATTTTAATTTTTTTGGCACAGAATTCCCCCAGGAGTAATGTTCAAGAGGAGACTCAAGGCCACTGCCTCCAGGATTTGGCCTAATGGGAACTGTGGCTGAGAAGTTTGGCATCTTGGTTCTTATGTTGTCCCTCTGGGGTATCACATCATGCTTCCACTATTTTCTCCACACTTGACCTCTTTAACTCTGACTCTCTACATGTGTTTTCATTTTTTCTGAGCCTAAACTGTATTCTTATTCTCAAAGAAGGGCTAAACTCTGAATAAGAACAGCATGCATCCATGGTTAGATAAGAGTCTACATGCTGGTCACCAAGAGGACTGAAGATGCCCCACAAACTGCAGGTAAAACTCCACTGGAGGCCAGTGCTGTAACCAGCCACCTCCCTCAACCCTCTTGAAAGCTATGGAAAATCCTTTTCTTGCTGCTTGTGAGTGAGAGAAGAGATTACCACCACAAACTTCTCACCTGCCTGTGCATACCAGCACAGCACAGGGAAGGATTTAGACCTAGATATGGATATACACCACCATTCTCAGCCAAGCTATCCATTTTGCAACACAAAATGAACCTTTCCATATTTTAAGCTGCTTCCAGTTATCAATTGTTTGTTAAGTGTGAAAGCAATACTTACCATTTCAAATCTTGAACTGCAGACAGCCACTTCTTAGGGACCTGAATAAGTGGCTTGGATTAGCCCATTGTTCCATTTCTACAGTTAGTATCACAGATAAGACATTCTCTACAAATTTATAGACACCAAAATGTTTGACATGATTAAGGCTGAAATATTCACAGCCTTTATATCTTTAAGGGATCAAATTTGATATTCTAGGGTGGAGGAAGGGGTGGACTGAGAGGGTAAATATAGGATAATCTGGGAAGTATTTTAGGAAGGAGAGACTAGAAAAAACACAAGTTGATTGGACATATTTAAACAGAGTATACTGTTTAATTAAAGCAGTGTTTTATTGGTGTAGCCCTAACAGGGAATTTATTTATCAGATTATATTGACTGTGAATGTTATAAACTGCTGTTTAGTTAGTGCAGAAAATATAAATGTTGCCTAATGGGGATGCAGCAGGCCAAGAGATAAAAGTGTCATTTAATCAGGTGTTAAAGAGGTGAATTTCTCAGGCCCAGTCTTTTCATAGAGGAGTTGCCCAAAAAGAGAAGAACAGTTATGTGGTGTCAAATACCATGTTTATCCTCAGTACAATATTTTGTTTCCCTTAATTTTTTAAAATAAATAGTCTCAATCAGGATGTTGGATTAATCAGGACTGTAGGCTACCCAAGTGGTGTCTCAATTAGGAGGATTCTACTGTATTACTTTAAAAAAAAAAACTTTGTCTTTTTAAAGCATAGTACTGTACTGTACTTTAAAGAGAAGGATATCATGGGACCAGCTCCTTTTACATAAATATTCTAAAGAATTGTGAGCAGTTCACTATATAGGGAGGAAGAAAGCTGAAGCCCTGTCCAGACAAGCAGCTGTAAGCAAACAAAACGTAGGGGACAGCATAATGGGAGTGTGAAGTAAGGCGTAAAACTAACTCTGGAACTCTCCATCATTGATTCAAGCTCTGCTGTTAATGGGTGATTCTTGAAATAGGAAAGTAGAGCACATGTATAACAAATTGTTGTGGGTTTTTTTGAGCTATTATCTTTTACCCATAAGATTCACAAAGCATGGTGCTGTAAATTAAACCAAAAAATTTTGATGTATACTTCACCATCTTTGAGGAGAAAGTATTCCCCACTTAATATCTCAAAAGATAGAGGGCAGATTTTTTTACGTTCCATACAGTAAAACTTGCAATAGGAACTATATTCAGTAGGCAACCCTTCACTGACTATGTTCAAGTACCCAAAATTATTTCATTGCAATTTTGTTTGACCTCTCGTTGAAACAACTCCTGTAACCAAATCTGTTTGGTTCCTTCAATGACAGTGAGATGGATCAAGACCCGTCACTGCACCTTTGGTTTTTGGAATGCATGTTTTGTTTGCCTGGTGCCTTGGTAATGACCACAGCCATAGTATGGGTATATCATGTTAACTTCGGGGTTTTGGTCCTTAATATTAAGGCTCTCAATGGCCTGGGCCCATGACACCTAAAAGATCTCCTTGAACTCTGGGAGGATGACTGTGGTGGACAATGCTGCTCCCTCATCTCTACAGAAGATGGAGCTTTCTTGGGAGCTGATCCAAGACTGTGGAACAACTCCAAGAGGAGCAGAGGACCATTGCAAACCTTACTACCTTGCACTCTAAGTGCAAGGTGCCTTCTTCAAGCTATCAGAGGGTACATTTTTAAAAAGCCAAATGTCAAAACCTTAGAAGATAGGACAAGAAGCAATAGGATTAAATTGCAGCAAGGGAGGTTAAGGTTGGACATTAGGAAAAGCTTCCTAACTGTCAGGGTGGTTAAGCACAGGAATAAAATGCCTATGGGGTGTTGTGGAATCTCCATCATTGGAGATTTTTAAGAGCAGTTTAGACAAATTCCTGTCAGGGATGGTCTAGATAAAATTAATCCTGCCATGAGTGCATGGACTGGACTAGACGACCTCTTGAGGTCCCTTCCAGTTCTATGATTTTATGAAAACAAAAGCCTGCCAAAACAAAACTCTGTGCTGCATACACAATTCTCTCCTGGAATGAGAGAGAAAGATCCATACATGAAATATGTAAGTCACAGTGCTAAATGCACTGCTGGAAGATGCCCAAATACCAGTGATGACGGGTGACAGAATATTCCTGGTCCAAAGCTTGTCCCATAAAATAGATTTGAAAACATCACAAAAGTGTAATTGTTATGAAGAAGAAGCTTCTAGATAAATTTATTTTTGAAGAATTTATGAAGAAGCTTCTAGATAAATAAAGAAAAGGAGACAGAACATAAGCAAATATAATAAGATTATAGCCATGTGAATTAAATCTTGACAGCTAAGAAGTACAGAATGAAGTGAACCTTGAGTGGCAATGAATACAAATTCCCCTTTCTTATCCCAATTACAGAAATAAAAATTTCTGGCCCAGAAAACTGCAGTGTCCCATATTTTTAATTGTTATACACAGGTGTTACTGTTCGGGTAATGTGTCTGTGTCAAATTACAAATTCCATTTTTGTTTTGGGTGTGCCACTTATATTTCTACCTCTATTTTGAATATAACCTTTTGTATGGCTTTGACTGTTCATTTAGTACAGTATTACGACACCTGGGGCACTGAGTATGTCTAGAAATATGTGACTTTCAGGCTTGGCTTTGGGCTTTAAGACTCTGCAAGGTAGGAAGGTCCCAGAGCTTGGACTCCAGCCCCAAAGTCTATACAGCAATGAAACAGCCCCACAGCCTGAGCCCCATGAGCCCAAGTTGGCTGGCATGGGCCAGCTGTGTATTTTTCTTTGCTGTGTAGTCAAAGTGTCTTCATTCTCAAAAAATAAAAATACATACTTTTTCCACACCTAGCTAAATTGCATCATTTCTTCTGTCCCATAGGATCAAAGCTTAACTACAACACTATCAAAAAAGCTGAGGTTTCAGGGACTTTTGATCTCTGATAAGATCTAAGCTTTTCTAAATGCTGTAAAGCTACAGAAGAGGTGATTTAGGGTGATCCTAGGAATTCTAAACTGTTTAGAGGCTGAACTTTTTTTTTGTAAACGGGGGAAGCACCCCCACTCTTTGCTATTTGCATTTGCTAAAAAACTGGTCGTAGAGGGGAGAACTGTCTGTACATACAAACAAGTACAAAAACTACCCTACTTTACTTCAGATTTCTCATTTACAGAGCATCTCAGGCTGATCTATGGTGTACTGGCAGACTGCACTGGCGGGGTGTGATTTGTGGAGAGCTGTAAAATCCTGTTCTCTGTTTACCCTGCTGGTGCACTCTATACCTAGTTTACGTTGATGTAGTCCCATTTCAAACAGTACTATGCTAATATGAACTAAGTACCTTTTAGAGCACACCATCAGGGATTATACCAGGCAGTTAGCACAGAATATTAGTACAAATCATACCCCTCTGGTGCATTTTGCTGTGCCAGGTAGCTAGGTCCTCAGTTGACAAACCAGTACTTGCAGGCCAGGTCTACCCTAGGAAATTCTAGCACTGGTGTGTATCCTGTGGCTTAATCCTCAGCTGCACTAAGAAGCACCAAACTCAGCTGAAGCTGGGCAACAGAAGGGCAATTTGCAGCTCTTTGATCCTGGGGCAGGTTCTGCTCCTCAGGACTGCTCATAATCAAGCTGGCTGGCTGTGGCCTCAGAAATCTGGGGTAGCCACCAGGTATCACAGGAGAACAGAGGGAAACTCTTGATCATTTTTCCCTGCTATGTTCCCAATACTCGCTATGGCAGGGCCAAGAAGTATGCAATAGGAGTAGAGTGGGCTGGCTTTTTTCCTCTTAAGGATTGCCCCAAACCAGGGAAAAATCTAGGTAGCCTGGTAGGCCAGCTCTTTGGCACCTGAACATCACCTATGCAGTGCAAAGGGGCTGGAAACCTCCTGGAATGCATCCAAGCTAAATTGGTAACCCTAGGCTGGAGCCAGGGTTTGAGATTAATCCCTAGCACAGACAAGGCTGCAGCAAATTCTGGCATTGTACCATGTTAATTAAATCTGAGCCTTCGGTGAAGGAGCACTGGTGAGAATATTTTTTTCTGAAATTCCCTAGAGTTTTTGTAACACCAACAGACCCTGGTCATGGGTGGGTGGGATTGAATCTGGGGTCTCTGGAGCTGAGTATATGAGCTTCTACTGCATGAGCTAAAAGCCACATGGCCCTTAGCTAAGGCTGTAGAGCAGACTCATTAATCTGTAAGTGGACTCGGTGCCATTAGAGGGGGCAGAACACCACGCCCAGGAAGCATGTCCCAAGCTTCAGAGACTTCTCAGTTGATATCCTGGATGAGCCCCCACTTGTAATGCTGACAGAGCCCCGTTATCAGCAGGTGGGATTGAACCTTTTACATCTGGAGCTAAATGCATGAGCCTCCATTGCATGAGCTAAAAGCCAAATGGCTCTTAGCTAAGGCTATACAGCAGTCTTATTAACCTCTCTCCAAGTGGCTTGGTGCCACTAGATGGGACAGAGCACCACACCCAGGAGGTGTGTGGGTTACATTTTCACAGCTCAAGAGTCTCAGCTGATAGTTACCCAGTAGTCTGGTTTCTCTCACACCAGTTATGTGTTCACATACAGAGAAGGGTTTTGTATTTTGGGTGTCGAAAATGGTCCAATTCCAGTCCATCAGCATCTAGGTAACAAACTATCCGTTATACCTGCAGGCCTCTAAGTAACATTCCCCACTTTCAGAGGTATGTACAATTTGCTGAACAAATACAGCCCTCTTCTGAATTAAGTTATAATACTTGGTTATTTCTGGGTCCTGTATAATTGTCATTGAACAAAGATTCCACAGGCCAAATTGTGCCCTCAGTCACACCTGTGGCAAACCTATATATATATATTTTTTTGTATAGGCACTTGGGTTGCAGAAGTGTAATCATGAGTAGAATATATTGAAATCCCTGCAGTTGGAACCTGGGATCAAGTTCTTCTGCATGTCCACTTAAGTCAATATGGTTTTACTAGTATAAATCAGAGCATAATTTGGCTCCCATTTAACAATTCTGCTGGTTATGCATGAGCCAGACTAGAATCCAGTTCACTCTTGGCTGTGCTGGCTTTGAAAGGCTGACAGGAGTGAAAAATAGTTAAAAATCTAGTTTTTGTCACTAAAGCCAGCAGCAATGTTTGAATAAACACAGGGAGCAGTTCTGTGAATTAAGAGAGTGTCATTTTTACCTAGTCACCTTTCAGAATAGAATTCCAATTGAAATATGCTAATGTGCAGCATGGGAGATATTTTAGAAGTGGGTGAATTTTTCCTGTTGAACTGCTCTTTTCCCTCTGACACCCAAGATCTTCTACAAGACAACATTGTATTTCCCATAGTTCTTTTACACTAAGTGGTCGATTTTCCCAGTGCAGTGGACACACCAGAACTACTGGTGTCAAAGAGTTAAAGGTGCAAGAGGAATCAACAGTTCCAATTGAAAGTGTTAGTACATGATGGTGGAAGAAGTGTTAACTGTTTGCCTCCTGAGTTTCTAGGACTGCAGAGGTTCTGCTTTCCCACTTGCTGTATTTTCTAACCTCCAGATTTTCAGTATTGTGAATTACAGAAAGATAAAAGATGAACAAATTGGCATACGATCACACTACACTGTTACTAATCAAAACACTTCTATATACCATGTGTGACTATGTTGCCCAACAGTAATGTAAAATTTAGCAAAGGCATGTGCTTGGTTTACTGCCTATGGAGTCTAGTTTTAAATAGACTGAAAACCAGGATTAAGTTTTTATTATTAAAAAGGTATTTTCTCAGAAAGTCAAAAGTGACTTTTTAGAAGATTAGGAATGGGCCTGGGAGGCAGGATCTCCCGATTTCTAATCTTAGCTTCCACCGTTGGCTCAAAGTAAGTTTCTTACCATAGCGGGGCTTCCAGCATGGCTGAAGTGTTCTTAGCCAGGATTCAACACAGAGCCCAAAGTGCTTGGTTTCTTTGACTCTGCAGGAGAAAAATGGCTCTCTCTCTTCTTATATCCTCAAAGTTTTTTCTTTATTTTCTAAGTCAGGAAGCCCTTCTCGAAGCTCAACTTGCCTTGTCCACTATATTAACATTTGCAGTCTCTCTCCCCACATCCTCCATTGTGATAGTCAAGAGGTCATCTCCCTCACTTGCTAGTTTGATGGTTTGCTTACCTTTTATGTAAATGTATTTTCATTCTCCTTGCTCAATTTATGTTGTAGATACATTCAAGCAGGCAGGACTACATTCCTTTGTCTAGGGCAGAGTAATTTTAAGCCCTATTTGCCAACTACATGTTAAGAACATATTTCCAGCACATATTTATAATTTTTCATATATCACCCGTATATACATTACACATACAATACCTTCCATAACACCTCTTAGATACAGATTATAACAGCAATAAGTTGGAGTGTACTGACCTGGTCAGGCCACCTGAGACTTATTGCTAGATACCAGGGAGCCTCTTGCCTTCTGGTACAGGGTGTGCTTACCAGGACAATTATGTAGTAATTAAAAGGCTAGATCATACCTGTTTCGCACAGCCCAAGGGAAGAAGTGGAGCAGAGCTGCAGAATGCCTC
The DNA here is from genome assembly GCF_965140295.1 of Lepidochelys olivacea. Taxonomy (NCBI): domain Eukaryota; kingdom Metazoa; phylum Chordata; order Testudines; family Cheloniidae; genus Lepidochelys; species Lepidochelys olivacea. The sequence continues at coordinate 67,676,956 of NC_140418.1, read as the reverse complement.
TTAATAGTGGGGCACATCTGCTAAATAAGCATTTTATGGGGCATAATCCACTCTCTGCTGGTCTGCTTTTGCAGGAAGGCTTAGAGAGAACTTGGCCATGGCATCACATCATTTTAAGAAGGCAGGAAGGATAGGTAGTAATGTGTTTCCCTTGGAGAGTAGGACGGTGCAGTCCCTATGCATTCTTGAGTATAGGGATTGAAATTCTGCTATGCATTTATATAAGCAAAGTGAAAAGGGGAAGAGACATTGTACCCTACTTGAAGCAATCAGTTAATTGTGGTTTATTAACAATGTGCCCACCCCAAGCTCTAGGTGCATGTATATCATTTGAATAATAAAGACATATAATCTAGTATCAATGTCCAAAATATGAATTCCTACTCAAACTGAGACTTCCCGTCCAGTACCAGTCAGCCCACTTTCCCAGAGAAAGTTTATTGCTGGTGGACCAACAAGGAAGATTAGTTCCAAAAACAAGGAGTTGTCAGTGAAAATGCCTGAGCACTGAAATTATTTCTCACAGGAAAGTAGACAATTTCTGGGGTACTCGGGGTCTAAACCTGCAGGGCTTTCTAGGTCAACAATGACCCTTTAAATTGCACTCAAAACTAAATGAGAAGCCAGGACAGGTCATGGACTTCCATTGTCACTGTTTCCTCATCTGTAAAATGGCAATAGTGTTACTTTGCTACCTCCTGCCCAACCCCTGAGCTCCTGGCCCGGGAAGCTTGCCCCCAGCCCTTCCCCTGCTGTTCCCCCTCCTCCACAGCCTCAGTTCATTGTGCTGCCGGCGCAATGCTCTGGGCGGCGGGGCTGCGAGCTCCTGGGGCAGCGCAGCTGCAGAGCCCGGCCTGAGCCGGTGCTCTGTGCTGCGCGGTGCGTGGCTGGCTGCAGCTGGGCGGTGCCGTTGCCTGTGCTGGTGCGGGCCATGCCACCAGCGCTCCAGGCAGTGCAGTAAGGGGGCAGGGAGCAGGGCAGTTCGGGGTGGTGGTCAGGGGGCGAGGGTGTGGATGGGATCAGGGTGGTCAGAGGGCAGGGCAGGCAGGGGCAGGGATTCTGGGGGCGGTCAGGGGACAGGAAGAAGGGGTGGTTGGAGGGGGCAAGGGTCCTGGGGGGCAGTCAGGAATGAGACAAGGGGTTGGATGGGGTGGCAGGGGGCAGTCAGTGGAGAGGGAGCAGAGAAGGGGGGAGATGGAGCAGGGGTCCCAGGGGGCCATCAGGAAACGGGGATGGGGGGTGGATGAAGCAGGAGTCCTGGGGGGGGATGGTGTTAGGGGGTGAGAAGTGGGGAATAGGGGGCAGGGGCCAGGCCACGCCTGGCTGCTTGGGAAAGCACAGCTTCCCCTAACCGGCCCTCCATACAATTTCCAAAACCTGATGCGACCCTCAGGCCAAAAAGTTTGCCCACCCCTGCCCTAGCCTCTGTTTGCCAGAAGCTGGGAATGGATGATAGGGGATGGAGCACTTAATGATTACCTGTTCTGTTCATTCCCTCAGGGGCATCTGGCATTGGCGACTGTTGGAAGACAGGATACTAGGCTAGATGGACCTTTAGTCTGATCCAGTATGGCTGTTCTTAGAGTAAGACCTGTGCTGAAGCAAGGGAGGAAAGAACTAGGAATAGTTTGTGGCCTCTTTATGTGAACAGGTGGAGTCTGGAAAGGGCATGTGTGATGGGTTGGATCACAGAAACCCCCTTGTGAGCTGCCACCTGATGTGCCAAGACTAACTCTGCCCCTGCTTTCCTGACCAGTCAGCTTAGGACTTTAGTGCCCTGCCTGGTTTCAGCCAGACCCGCTAGCCTGCTGCAAACCTAGACCCAGGTCTGAACCATGTCTCCTAACAGCTGTAGGCTTAACTGAAAGCAGCTTACAGAAGTGTGCCTGTCTTTAACACTCAGATGCCCAACTCCCAATGGGGTCCAAACCCCAAATAAATCCATTTTACCCTGTATAAAACTTATATAGGGTAAACTCAAATTGTTCACCCTCTATAACACTGACAGAGAGAGATGCACAGCTGTTTGCCCCCTCCCGCCAAATATTAATACATACTCTGGGTTAATTAATAAGTAAAAAGAGATTTTATTAAATACAGAAAGTAGGATTTAAGTGTTTCCAAGTAGTAAAAGACAGAACAAAGTGAATTACCAAGCAAAATAAAATAAAACCCGCAAGTCTATGTCTAATCAGACTGAATACAGACAAAACCTTACCAGTTCCAGTAAGCTTTCTTTTACAGACTAATCTCCTTCTAGTCCAGGTCCATCAATCACTCACACCTCCGTAGTTATTGCCCTTTGTTCCAGTTTCTTTCTTGGGGGTGGAGAGGCTCTCTCTTTAGCCAGCTGAAGACAAAATGGAAGGGTATCCCATGGGCTTAAATAGACTCTCTCTTGTGGGCGGAGACCCCCCCTCCTTCCTCCTATGCAAGTCCAGCTCCAAGATGGAGTTCTGGAGTCACCTGGGCAAGTCACATGTCCATGCATGACTCACAGTTTTTACAGGCAGAAGCCATTGCCCATATGGTATCTTGAATGCCTCCAGGAAGACTTCTTATGTGGACTGGAGCATTCCAAGATGCATTGTTCCTTAAGAGCTTCCTGATTGTGCACTTAACTTTGCAAATTCCTTTCTCCAGGAACTGACCAAATGCTCTACTAAGGTTATTTAGAAATCAAGCCAATGGCCAATATTCATAACTTCAAATACAAAAATGATACATGCATACAAATATGATTAATATATTCAGTAGATCATAACCTTTACATAGATATGCTACATGGCATATGTATCATGGAATATATTCCAGTCATATCATATATATTCATAAGCATATTTCCATAAAGCCTTATGTGGGGCACCATCACAGCATGAGCTTTGCATTCATCCATAAAAAGAGTGTCTGAAGGGGACTGGGAAGAGCTAGCTTTGAGGAACTACTAAGGGCTATGAGGTCATATCCTGCAAGGTGTGTGAAGATCAACAGGTTCTTGAGAAAGGGCAGCAGCACAAAGTGAGAAACTGGGTGAAAGTGGGTGGAAATCCCTTCATTATTCTGCACCAGTAAGGGAAGAGGTTTTCAAACACAGAAAACCTATGCTCCAGATTGAGTGACTGAATGACCTGGGTAAAGATTATTGCACACCTTTACAGACAGACAGTCAAAGACCCAGAAAGGAAGAGAGACAAGGCAAAAACCAAAAGGAGTACTTGTGGCATCTTAGAGACTAACAAATTTATCTGAGCAAAAGCTCATGCATCCGATGAAGTGAGCTGTAGCTCACGAAAGCTAATGCTCAAATAAATTTGTTAGTCTCTAAGGTGCCACAAGTCCTCCTTTTCTTTTTGCAGACACAGACTAACACAGCTGCTACTCTGAAACAAGGCAAAAACAGCTCTTTGGAACTGCTGTTTGATTGGTTTTCAACTTCTGTTATGCCAGAAGTGGAGGAGTTTTGATTTGGAGGAGGCTCAATGACCTGAACCAGTAAGACAGAAGGCAAGTGGCTGCATCTGAAGGTAAGAGGTAAGAGAACCTGCCATATAGAGACGTATAAGGCTTAATTAATAAAGCACTTTGGGATCCTCAGATTATTATTGATTATTTGTTACCATCATGATGTTAGTGGAATGGGTAAAGGTTGGGACAAGTTAGTCACTGACCTACAGTGATTCATCCATCTGTAAATCATTCCATATAACACCCTTTAAAAAAAAAACCCTCCAGTTTCTAGGACACTTCAATGTCTCAATTTTTTTACTACAATGAGTATAATGGGGTGGCACAGAACTCATGGTGAAGGTCAGAGAGATAGACAAACCGCAAACACTTGTGTGATTAAATAGAAAAGGCCACATTACAAAGCATCTACTGTGCGTGCAGTTTAGAACCGAGATTTATTCTATGGTGGATCAGTTTGTAAGATCACTTACAACAAAATAATTGTGGTCATTTGAAAAAGGATTACCTTATGCTGTCAATGTGTGTGTTGCTGAGGACCTGGTAATACTGCTTTAGTTAAGGGTCTATGAGCATTTCCATTAGAAACCTGCTTTTTGGGAGGCAATATTTCAGCCTTTCCAAACTGCATCATTCTGAAACTTGACATGTTGTCAGTAGAGAGGCAATTATTTCTACCAAAACATTAAGAACATCAACATTTTTTTTAAGATATGCAATGGCAGGAAAGTGAATATATTTAATGGATCCCAGTGCTTTTGCGCATATATATATATATTATATATATATTTTGCCAGAACTGTAGAAACTAAATGTTAACTTTAAAAAAATGCTTGCGGTTATGTGAGAATACACAAAGGCTTAATTATGGAAAGAAGTTTAATTATATTTGAAACTCTGAGGGGAAAAAAAAACAGTAAATGGAAAGAAGTGATATTCACAACTGATAAATAGCCGCTACAGTTGGGCACAATGAACTCTTCTAGTTGTGGAACATGGATCACATTGTTTTCAATTTGCTGATTCTCACTATTTCCAAGAGCAGTTTGTATTATGGGAAGTGCATATGTTTCAGGTCATTGGCTCTCATGGGTGCGCGAGAGAGAAGTGACTTTAAAGGTCACTGAGTGAGTGCTCTTTTGGATTAATTTGGTTTATCTGGCATTTGCAGTATGTTTCTATTTAAGTGTGTTATGTGCTATGCAGTTGCTAAACAGCCAGGTCTTTTCTTACCTCCTGGCTCTGCTCACAAATGGAGGGTGAGTGATTTGTATGTGTGCATGCAACAGATTGCCCCTCATATAACAGTCAGATTTTCAAAACAGGAGTGCCAGTGGAGCTGGCCTCCGAGTGCTAAGAGGCCATGTCCACACCTGCCATATCAGCATATTCTAAATGGACACTAAAATGCAGAAACTGATACTGCAAGATTTCTGTGCAATGGCCTGCCAAGGACAAGCAGTCACAAAGCTGGCAAGAGCTGGGCCCTAGCATAGAAATCCTGCATGACTTGCTGCTAAGCTAATTTACATACCTGTTGGCATTGACACACAGTCACCCATGCACTTGACTAAAGGGGGCTGGCTGTTCCTTGACACCCCTCTACCCTCCTGGAATCCCTTTTGCAACTGCTTTCTTCCCCTTGGTGCTTATGTAACCTTCCCCCAGCCTAATCTGTCTCCCACCTTCTCACAGTTCCAGTGCTAAAATTCCACATAAACTGCCTTTTATGTATCTCTTTTCTTTGTCCTTTGCTCAAATAATGGATGTTTCCTGCTTCTGGGGCTTTCTGTCATGTACAAGGATGGCTGGCACTTCAGGCAATGGAAGTCTGTGACCTAGACAAATTGGAGGATTGGGCCAAAAGAAACTGATGAAGTTCCACAAGGAAAAGCGCAGGGTCCTGCACTTAGGATTGAAGAATCCCAGGCACTGCTACAGACTGGGGACCAACTGGCAAAGAGGCAGTTCTGCAGAAAAGGACCTGGGGATTACAGTGGACAAGAAGCTGGATATGAGTCAACAGTGTGCCCTTGTTGCCAAGAAGGCTAATGGCACATTGGGCTGCTTTAGTAGGAGCATTTCCAGTAGATCAAGGGAAGTGATTATTCCCCTCTATTTGGCACTGGTGAGGCCACATCTGGAGTACTGTGTCCAGTTTGGGGCCCTCCACTACAGAAAGGATGTGGACAAATTGGAGAGATTTCAGCGGAGGGCAACGGAAATAATCAGGGGGCTCGGGCACATGACTTATGAGGAGAAGCTTAGGGAACTGGGCTTATTTAGTCTGCAGAAGAGAAGAGTGAAGGGGGGATTTGATAGCAGCCTTCAGCTACCCGAAGGGGGGTTCCAAAGAGGATGAAGCTCAGCTGTTCTCAGTGGTGGCAGATGACAGAACAAGGAGCAATGGTCTCAAGTGGAAGTTGGGGAGGTCTAGGTTGGATATTAGGAAACACAATTTCACTAGGAGGGTGGTGAAGCATTGGAATGGGTTACCTTGGGAGGTGGTTGAACCTTCATCTTTAGAGGTTTTAAAGGCCCATCTTGACAAAGCCCTGGCCTGGATCATTTAGTTGAGGTTGGTCCTGCTTTGAGTGGGGGGTGGGGGGAGGGGTGGGGTTTGGACTAGATGACTTCCTGAGGCCTCTTCCAACCTTAATCTTCTATGATTCTATGAAATACAATTGAGAGATGGCCCCCTACTATCCGCCATAGTGTCTTGCACACCTGGGTAGGCCAAGGAGCTCCCCATTACAATCTGAAAATAAGTTGTGGGCCATACCTACAAGCATGTCCTTTGGTGTGCTATGTTCTTTGGCATGGGCACAATCTCCTGTTCATGTATTTCCCACTTGCCACTGGAATAAGTGTACATGTGGGGATTTGTGTGCACAACCCTCTGAATATTTAGTTCTAAGTGATTTGTGCATGTATACCCGGTGAGTCAACGGTAGAAGCTAAGATTAGAAATCAGGAGATCCTGCCTCCCAGGCCCATTCCCAATCTTCTAAAACAAGTCACTTTTGATTTTCTGAGAAAATACCTTTTTAATAATAAAAACTTAATCCTGGTTTTCAGCTCTAGTTTGTTAGAGTTTAGTTAGGATTTAGTTTTAGAAATTTTAAATTTCGTTTTTGTAACTATGTCTATCTCAATTCCTTCTGGTTGGAATCTTCAATTCCTATCTGTTCTTTCTTCATAAACTTAATCTTGTTTTATTACACAACCATCTCAGTGCAGCGTTTCAAGCTGAAGGGTAAAAGCCTCAACTAAACTAACAGCCTGATGCTGAGTATAGTCATCCTAATGGAGCAGCGAACTTGATAAAGTTTTGAGTGTGTTACAGTGAGAGGGGCTGAGCACTGCAGAGATGGCAGCTTTGGGGAGACTCGTGGCTTGTACGGCTATTGGCGTCCCCCTGCACGGAGTAACCAGGATGGTGGGAGCCAGGGTCACGTCATTATGCAGCAAGGGAGGGGCTGGGGTCAGGGCTCTGAGCGAAAGCTGCACAGCACAGAAGCACCCAGGGTTACAGGGCAGGCAGTAACACACTGCCTACTGGCCTGGGTGAACCCCCCCAACACGTCACAGTAAGTAAGAGATGCAGTTCATAAATGCCATGCCTTTCGCCCAATCCTTCACTTACTGACTTACTGACTGACTTACTTAATATTAAGCACACGTGTGAGTAGTCCCATGAATAGGTTCTACTGACATTCTTACAGTTATGCACATGTGTAAGTCTTTCCAGAACCAAGGCCTTGCATTTTACTCATTTGCATACTTCCAAAATTCTTGTTACCAATTCAAAACAGAGTTATCCTGCCTACTCTGTTCCTGCGAAACTGAATGGAACTTTTCTCCTATTAATGATAGTAGGTGTTTTAATTTATTCTTCTTTTTTTAAAAAACTGATTTTGATGGTGTCTATCCTAGTGATAACAAGGCAGACAGACAGCTCCAAAACCAGTGTGGAGAAGTTTTGTGTGTGGAGAAGTTAATGAACAGATCAGCAAATGGGTTCTTCTCAGCTGAGAACCAGCAAAGTGTTACCCCCTTTGGTATGTCTATGGTATAAAAAAAGAGAACGATTTGTTCCTTAATTTGCCTGAGTGAGGATTTCTATGGAATCCAGGTTGGTCCTCCTAACAAGTCTCCTTGAGAATTTAGCTACCCTTTTTGATAGTTTCCCCTCACTGATTGCTCTCGGTCACATTTTATATACAGGGTTATGTTTACAAATAGTTTTAAAGGCTTAATAAATGGTTGGTTAAGTTACTGAATCCAACAGGTCAATAGGTTGCTTATAATTACCTGTAACAACTTCCACTGATATATTTATAAAAATCTATAGCACATGCTTCTCATCGAATCATGGGACTGGAAGGGACCTCAAGAGGTCATCTAGTCCAGTCCCCTGCACTCATGGCAGGACCAAGTATTATCTAGACCATCCCTGACAGGTGTTTGTCTAACCTGCTCTTAAAAATCTCTTTAAAATGATGGGAGAGTCCACAACCTCCACAGGCAATTTATTCCAGTGCTTAACCACCCCGACAGGAAGTTTTTCCTAATATCCAAACTAAACCTCCCTTGCTGCATGTCTATACCAGCCTTAATAAATAACATAAATCAATCATTTATATGTAAGTTATTTATAAATGTACCCTTAACATAGGGTGTTACCCAGCTCTCTTGAGCTGGAGGAACTGGGAACGAGCGAAGATAATTTTGATTTCTCACTAGAGCTGTCTTTTTGACCAGTTTTTGTATAGGTGTTAGCCAGTTTTCCAAGCTTTCCACTGTTTCCTTGGTTCCCCTACCCTTCTTTTGATCTCTACCAAGATTCACCTTTTGTTTTTATATCAGGTTGATGGTATTTGGTCAGTCAGACACAACATCTGTAAACACTGCCTTGCAACTGACTAGTGAGTAACCACAGCACAAAATTCAAAGAAGAGCCAAAGGAAATATGACATTTTCCCTAGGCCAAGTTCCACCAGTGGAAGTCATGGACCTTGAGAGGACTTTTTTCTCACTTTCTTGAGCATTACTACTGACTGATGCCTTTTAGGGTTTGTACCAAGGTATTTAAACCTACAGTCTCTGCAAGTTCATCACATGAAATGTTCTGTATCTCATAGTATTCATACCACTTTACTAAGCTCACAAAGGTAGATTTTTCAAAAGTCTAACTCCAATTGATTTTCAATGTCAGTGGATGTTGGGCACTTAACTTTGAATATCTCCCTCATGGAAATTAAACTCAGCAAAGAATATTCTGGTCAAAGTTCACTAGACTATCTCCCACAGAATGGTACCATTCATAGATTTCCAGTTCTCGAACAGAACTGGAACTTTACCATATGTCACTCTGAGGTAAACATTCATTAGGTTCCACAAAAAGACTTATGGACAGGATGTGCTATATTTTAAAATTCATGAAATTAAAAATAATGCTTACCAGCAAAAAAACAATCAATCTGTCATCCCCCTAAAAAGTTTTTAAACTGAAGTGACCTAATGCTTCTATAAACAATTATCTTAGTTATATTGAAAATATCTGATCTGCCAGCTCTATTTGATTCAGTAGTAAAACTTTATGGTTCAATATCCTAGACAAGTCTACCCTGGGCTTTTATGGTACATAAATATAGAATAGCATATTGGAAATCACATAACATTTGTTTGTTCTGTTTGGTGTATAGTCACTATTCTTTGTATTAATAAACTAAAATATTTATTATAGATTTGTTCCTAGGGGACGACAGGCCTCTACTGTGGAGCCATAGAGTCTGATTAAATGCAAGAAGAAAGTACATATCATCATCCCGGGATTCTCAGATGGCTACAAAACCAGCCAGTTAAAGAAAACTGCACTGCTCTTAACTCCTATAATATGTCTCTTATTTGATCACAACATTGAAACTAGAGAAGTTTATGGGAAAATTCAACTACAGATCAATTAATTTTACTGTATATATTTATCAGCTAAACTACAAGCTAAAGCTAGTATCTAGATAAGAATAATTCAGACAAGTTGTCATTATACATTTCCTATATGATCAAATCTAATTATATATTAGATTTAAGTGGGGGGAGGGGAAACTAGGACTGTCATTGATAGTAAACATTTCAAATTCAAAATGATTCTAATAGTAAATTATTTGTATTCATTTCTTTAACAGTGACAAATAATATATCACTCTTGGTACAAGACCTGCTGCATAAGACAAAATGTACAGTCCCTTTAGTCTAGTGTCCTGTTGCGAACAGTAGCTAATGCCCAATGCTTCAGAGAAAAACTTAAAATTCCCCGAATGTTCCTATTCCCTGATATTACTCACTATGGAATGGAATCATTTCCTGATCTCGGCCTATGATAAGTTTATGTCCTGAAGTATGAGTGTACTATATCTTACTTACCCAGTCTGGAAGTAGTGATTCATCCTGATTTTAATACACATAATATAGCTCCTCATCTTAAAGATTAAAGTGATGCTGACAATTATTTGCATAAGGCAAATACTAAGAAAGCAATTCAGTTAATTTTTTTAAATGATTTTTTGCCTCCATTCACCTCCTTTTGGGTTTTCTTTTAGTAAACATGCTGATGAAATTTTATTGTCAACAGATGTTCATAAAAACAATTTTCAAAATCATATGAGTAAAGATGCACAAACACCAAATTTTAGCTTCACAAAAAAGCAAGCATTTTTGGCGGACTTATTCAATCAAATAAAAGAAATAAAAATCAATTACAGATAGACAGCACCACTCACACATGGAACACTGAATATTCATCAATTGTTCAGTCAATCCACAAAGCTGAAGGATGGATTTTCAAAACACCTAAAGGACTTAGTCACGGAACTTTTACTGGAAGTCAATGGGAATTAGGCACCTAAAATTTCCGATAATTTTGAATATCAGATAAATCTAGGGAAATCATAATTTGCCTGAAGATATCCTGTAAGCTGAGAAGAAAGGTGAAGTTTGGAAGAAAAATCATCCTTTGTGAATAATTTCATAGAATCATAGAAGATTAGGGTTGGAAGAGGCCTCAGGAGTTCATCTAATCCAAACCCCCTCCCCTCTCCCGCTCAAAGTAGGACCAAGCTCAACTAAATGATCCAGGTCAGGGCTTTGTCAAGATGGGCCTTTAAAACCTCTAAAGATGGAGGTTCCACCATCTCCCAAGGTAACCCATTCTAGTGCTTCACCACCCTCCTAGTGAAATTGTGTTTCCTAATATCCAACCTAGACCTCCCCAACTTCCACTTGAGACCATTGCTCCTTGTTCTGTCATCTGCCACCACTGAGAACAGCTGAGCTTCATCCTCTTTGGAACCCCCCTTCAGGTAGCTGAAGGCTGCTATCAAATCCCCCTTCACTCTTCTCTTCTGCAGACTAAATAAGCCCAGTTCCCTCAGCCTCTCTTCATAAATCGTGTGTCCCAGCCCCCTAATAATTTCCATTGCCCTCCACTGGACTCTCTCCAATTTGTTCACATCCTTTCTGTAGTGGAGGGCCCAAAACTGGACACATACTCCAGATGTGGCCTCACTAGTGCCAAATAGAGGGGAATAATCACTTACTTCAATCTGCTGGCAAATCTCCTACTAATTCAGCCCAATATGCCATTAGCTTTCTTGGCAACAAGGGCACACCTCTCATCCACTGTAATCCCCAGGTCCTTTTCTGCAGAACTGCCTCTTAGCAAGTCGGTCCCCAGCCTGTAGCAGTGCATGGGATTCCTCCATCTTCAGTGCAGGACTCTGCACTTGTCCTTGTTGAACTTCAGATTTCTTTTGGCCCAATGCTCCAATTTGTCTCGGTCTCTCCGGACCCTATTCCTACCCTCCAGTGTATCTACCTCTCCCCCAAGCTTAGTGTCAGCCGCAAACTTGCTGAGGGAACAATCCATCCCACCATCCAAATCATTAATGAAGATGTTGAACAAAACCAGCCCCAGGACGGATCCCTGGGACACTCCGCTTGATACCAGCTGCCAACTAGACATCGAGCCATTGATCACTACCTGCTGAGCTCATCCCTAGTAATCATGGTAGAAATTTAAGTATAATACATGCCATTAAAAAGTTTATTTTAACTCTTTACATTAGTTAAAGGTAATACTTAGAACAGGGAATACTGTCATTATTAATACCTTTAAAAGGCTCCTATTCTACTTAAAATATCAAAAGCTTTCTTCAGACCCCTAAATATTTGGATTTTTTTTCTAGAACACTTAAAGCACATTTTATACTCCATTGCACTCAGATGTATGATGCAGTTACAGAAGTTATTGTTTACTACTTGTTTATATATTTGAAAGTCAAGATGGAGATCTTATCCCAATCATGTTGGCACTTATATAGTGCTTTTTAACTTCAAGGCCTTTTACAAATAAGGTATTCACTAACTACTCATTACAACACTCCTGTTATGCAGCTGCTTTGTGTTATTAGTTATCCCCAGATTACAGATAGACAAGCAGAATCTCTGATTATAAAGTGTCTCTGAAGCACAGATGTGGGAAACATCAACCAGACTAACAAAGAGGAATAAAAAGCAAGCTTCCTGCTCCTGTTCCTGTTCCAAAATGACGTTTTACTTTGTAACGAAGTTGGGGTAAAAATGACAAAGTTGACATCTGGATCTGAACTTTTCCTAAGCATAGCAATGTTTACATTTATGGTTTAGGCTCAGGCTCATCTCTAATTTGTAATTATTAGCACTGTACATTTAGTGCCTTCAGAATTACTCAGTCCTCTTCCTATAAAGAAGAAGAAATGATTTTACCCCTGAAAACCAGGGAACTATCATTTTTTCCTTGTGCGAATACATTTAGTTTTCTTGACACCAATGAGTGAAATTTTTTCTTAGCTCTGGTGAAAGAAAAAAAAAATCTTACTATGTTTCAAATTCCCACTGAAATCACTAAGTGTCAAATTCTGTCTCTCTTACTTACCTTGACTAATGCCTTGCAGTTTTGGGAGATCATTATGTTCAATCAGACTACTCCCAGAGTAAGGCACTATTCAAAATGAGCAATGATGGCAGAATACATCCCTATAAAAATCTAACTGCAAAGCCTGTGAGAAACTTAAAACATAAAATTTTCAGAGTCAGCAAATTCTGGAGTCTTACCAAATAAACTCATAATTCAGAAGCATTTGAAAGACATTACAACAGTAGTGCATCAATAATGGATATTTAGTATGTATGTGTAGGTTATATCCTTGAAAAGAGGTAGACAATGTAGTAGGCAAAGTAAAGTTGTTGGTGGCCTAATATGTTGCAAGTGGTTTGTCACCTACAGCACTGCATTCTTTAAAGATGTCTAACACAAAAAAATCTCTCAAGTGAATTTATTGACTAAAACCAGTTCCACAGAACCAATTAGTATCTTACACAGGCTGCCCTGCAAGGCTTATGAGGCTATCCATCACCTGTCCATTTAACTATTTAGCATTTGTTCCAGCAATTTGTCACACTGTCAGAATGCTAGCATTTCAAAATAGGAGTTTTTGGTTGAAAGAAATCTAACTCAGATACTGCACATATTTCTTCTTTAATAAGACTTACATAAGATTTATGTTTCTATTATATTTAACCTTAAGCATCTTATCTAGCGGGTGAGGTTAATTCTTTATACTTCAAAGGTTTCAAGTTTAAATCAATTGTTTTATGTGATAATTTAAAAATATGTAAAATGGAATTATTTCAAACTTCATCAACAATTCAGAGTTCTGACATCATAAAGCACCTTATCTTACAGCTGCAGTGATTATGTTTTTATCACTTTTCCCATCTAGTCATTTGCTTTTCGCATTCATTTCTGGTAACTTTCTTAATTTCATATCACCAAATGAATTACAAAAATATAAATAAATGAAATAAAACATTTCCATTAAATGAAAGCAAAAGATCTACATAATATTAACATGTCAGTTTCTGAGGTATTGCACATTTTGAAGGCTCAAGGCATCTAAAGGAAGACAGATTATTGCAGAGCGTCAATTAACCACTGACATATATTTATAAATTAATACAAATTTAGGAAAAATAAGATGCAAAACAAGAAAAGATTTCCAGCTTGGCTGTCCTTTATACTAGAACACTCTGTATGTGTAATACATGTGCTGGGAACCGTGTCAAGAAGACATTATTCAGTTTATAAAACTCAGAACATCCTGATTGACTACTATGTAACAATTAAACTAACACAATTCCTACATTAAATGAAAACAACTACAATAAGCATGTTATGCAGCCTGTTAACGCACACACAAACCATCAGAGGAATTGTTGTAGTCTTAATGTACATACTTGTATCTATGCCTTGTATCTGCCTATTTTACTACTTTACACATTTCACTGAAATGTATGAAAATTATTCAAGTTTCTAACCTTTAGATTTGTTTTTTGTTTCAAAACTTGGACTTAGCTTTTAAGGGTAAAAGCAGGCAGATCAGAGGTCTCCTTCCCTGATACCTTGAAGGTTTTCCCGATTTAGAAATTTTATAAAGCAGATGCAGCAGAGATGCCTGGAAATCAAATGCCATCTCTGCATCTGAATGCTGTTAAGCAGCTCCCATGGCATTTCTCACAGACTTTCAATGTGTGTCTGTCACTAAGCTCGCTCCCAGAGATAAAACAGAAAATGTGAACTCCTGAGGGAATAATTGTTGAGTAAAACCCTTTCTTGAAGCCCTCAGAATGTTACAGCTCAGTCAATCATCGGGCCTTCAATCAGTGGGCTCATCTCACCTTGTACACATAAGGGTTTTGCAATGTATGGGTATTAGGTGGGGATGACTGAATGTTTAATAGATGCAAGGCAAAGTATAAAGGGAATATCCATGTTTTAAAGGCTTTGCAAATTTCACCTGATAATACTGAGATGCCTGATTACTGCTTGTAAAGAAAGACTGCTTTGCTGAGTAATCTTTAAGTGTTAAATAGTCTTCTTATACTGGATACATGGGGCGGGGAAAGGGGGGGAGTTAAAGTTTATTCACTATATTAATTTTTCATTAAATTCATACATCTCAGTCTTTCTGATGCATTGATGCCATATTAGTCTTAGTTGCAGAGAACAAATATATTGTATTGTACCTCTAAGCTGTCCTATGTATTTTTGTATAAAATTTTATAGATGTATTGAAAGACTAATACAATGGAGATTTCTTTAAGACTGAACAAAGAACAGACACATGGGCAGGATAAATAATATGAAGGACAGAGTACAAAGATAGCCTTGGAATGCATGCCAAGCAGAGGTAGGCAAGATACCAAGTAGAAAGACAGAATAGCAAAACTTATTGGACAAATCCATGGATTCAGAGAGCAACAAATAAAAAGTAGGAACTTTAATCTGCAGCCTAATGTTTTTGGCTCCATATAATTTTTTGGGGTGGGGTGGGGAGCAGAGAGGGTTGGCCAGGGGGTGTTCTGTTTGTTTTGCTTTTGTGGCTATACTTGTAGGCAGTAGTTCTAAACATAAAAAAATTATTCCAGTTACAGGTACTCAAGTGGTGACAAACTTTACTGGTGATATGCAACCACAGGAAAAGAGAATTGTACCACAGCCAATAATCTAGCATTTCTTCCAAGTTCTAACTGTATATATATCTATTTAAAAGGACTCATAAGACTATCTTTAATAGTTCCATTTGGGGACTTCCAGTAACAAAAATCATAGCCTGACCTGGCCCTGGGAATGATGATTGTTCCTTTTTCTAGAATACTGAGGAAGTTAATGTTGACCGAGAGACAGGACAGTAAAACATCCCTCATCTTTAGGTCACTGAAGTCACATCTAGTATAACTTAAAACCTATGTGGATAGATCAGTATGAGCTTTGCTTTTTTGTCACTAGTTTATGTTAATTATACATTAATCTTAAATGGAATAAATATTTGTAATTATATTTAATCAGAGAAGTAACAATCTTGTAGATAGTATTGTTGTTTGCTATTCGTAAAGGTTTGTAAAAATCCTAAATTACATTTGTTAGTTTTAACATTTTCAAAACTCTTCTATGAACTATCCTTTTCCTGTACTCATACAGGAAGCAATTGGACACTAAAATAAGGTATTCTATAAAAAAACCTTAATATCAATAAATAAGCAACATTTGTTTTCCATTATACATTGTAAATTAATAGAACAGTTTGCAAAGATTTCAGGTTTTGTAGATGAGCACCTCAGGTCTCATAGTCTGGAGTTAATTGCCATTGGCCAGCAGTCTTGGTATGGATGCCAAGTCTGAATGAATGCACTTCTTAGCTGGGACTGAAATTCATACTATAAGAAGAAAAGCTATTGGTGCTACTGAATTATTCAGAATGGAATTATGACCTCATTATCTTGTCCAGAATAGAAAAGGTGTTGACATCATAGTGCATATGCCAAAAAGATTAAGGTTGAAAGAGAAGAGAGCAATAGGAAATGAACTGTTTAAAAATAGCCAGAGCTTCGGGAACCAGCTGAGCGGCGGCGAACCAGCTGAGCAGCGGGGGACAGCAGAGCAGCTCACAGCAGGAGTTTGCCTGGGAGTTCGCCTGGAGTGAGCCCAGTGAGGCTTACATCTTGCAAACTGCTCTGAGGAAGCTCATAGTAGGAAGGTGATATGGAAGGGGGGGGGGGTCAGCTGTTGTGACCTGCACTGGATGTGCCATGTTTGTCTTTCTTCCACAGGACAGAAGCGACTTTGTCTGTACAAAGTGCAAGCTGGTCTCCATATTGGAAGAGAAGATTGAAGGTCTGGAGCAACAGATAACAACCCTGCGTTGCATACGAGAAACTGAGGATTTTCTGGACAAAACTCAGGATATGCTTCTAGGGGCACAAAGCTCTAAAGATATAGAGCAGGTTGCACAGAGGAGCCAAGAGGCCAGTGAAGAAGCTTGGCAACATGTGACCTCCAGAAGAGGTAAGCGGAATGTCCGGGTTCCAGTAACACAGACACAGGTAACTAACCGCTTTCATGTTCTCTCCACAGGTACCGTTGCGGAGAGTGGACCAGATGATATGTCTGGGGCGAGAAAGCAGAAGGAGACTCTGCTGGTTGGAAGGCATGAGATGCGATGTCCTGAGGTTGGGGGTTCCACGACCACCACTCCCAAGAGGAGAAGGCGGGTGGTGGTGGCCGGGGACTCTCTCCTCCGGGGGACTGAGTCATCTGTCTGCCGCCCTGACCGGGAAAACCGAGAAGTCTGCTGCTTGCCAGGGGCTAAGATTCGCGATGTGACGGAGAGACTGCCGAGACTCATCAAGCCCTCGGATCGCTACCCCTTCCTGCTTCTCCACGTGGGCACCAATGATACTGCCAAGAATGACCTTGAGCAGATCACTGCGGACTACGTGGCTCTGGGAAGAAGGATAAAGGAGTTGGAGGCGCAAGTGGTGTTCTCGTCCATCCTTCCCGTGGAAGGAAAAGGCCCGGGTAGGGACCGTCGAATCGTCGAAGTCAACGAATAGCTACGCAGGTGGTGTCGGAGAGAAGGCTTTAGATTCTTTGACCACGGGATGGTGTTCCATGAAGGAGGAGTGCTGGGCAGAGACAGGCTCCATCTTACGAAGAGAGGGAAGAGCATCTTTGCCAGCAGGCTGGCTAACCTAGTGAGGAGGGCTTTAAACTAGGTTCACCGGGGGAAGGAGACCAAAGCCCTGAGGTAAGTGGGAAAGCGGGATACCGGGAGGAAGCACAGGCAGGAATGTCTGTGAGGGGAGGGCTCCTGCCTCATACTGGGAATGAGGGGCGATCAACAGGTTATCTCAAGTGCTTATATACGAATGCACAAAGCCTTGGAAACAAGCAGGGAGAACTGGAGGTCCTGGTGATGTCAAGGAACTATGACGTGATTGGAATAACAGAGACTTGGTGGGATAACTCACATGACTGGAGTACTGTCATGGATGGTTATAAACTGTTCAGGAAGGACAGGCAGGGCAGAAAAGGTGGGGGAGTAGCACTGTATGTAAGGGAGCAGTATGACTGCTCAGAGCTCCGGTACAAAACTGTAGAAAAACCTGAGTGTCTCTGGATTAAGTTTAGAAGTGTGTGCAACAAGAGTGATGTAGTGGTGGGAGTCTGCTATAGACCACCGGACCAGGGAGATGAGGTAGATGAGGCTTTCTTCCGGCAGCTCACGGAAGCTACTAGATCGCATGCCCTGATTCTCATGGGTGACTTTAATTTTCCTGATATCTGCTGGGAGAGCAATATAGCAGTGCATAGACAATCCAGGAAGTTTTTGGAAAGCGTAGGGGACAATTTCCTGGCGCAAGTGCTAAAGGAGCCAACTAGGGGGGGCGCTTTTCTTGACCTGCTGCTCACAAACCGGGTAGAATTAGTGGGGGAAGCAAAAGTGGATGGGAATCTGGGAGGCAGTGACCATGAGTTGGTTGAGTTCAGGATCCTGACACAGGGAAGAAAGGTAAGCAGCAGGATACGGACCCTGGACTTCAGGAAAGCAGACTTCGACTCCCTCAGGGAACGGATGGCTAGGATCCCCTGGGGGACTAACATGAAGGGGAAAGGAGTCCAGGAGAGCTGGCTGTATTTCAAGGAATCCCTGTTGAGGTTACAGGGACAAACCATCCCGATGAGTCGAAAGAACAGTAAATATGGCAGGCGACCAGCTTGGCTTAATGGTGAAATCCTAGCGGATCTTAAACATAAAAAAGAAGCTTACAAGAAGTGGAAGGTTGGACATATGACCAGGGAAGAGTATAAAAATATTGCTCGGGCATGTAGGAATGATATCAGGAGGGCCAAATCGCACCTGGAGCTGCAGCTAGCAAGAGATGTCAAGAGTAACAAGAAGGGTTTCTTCAGGTATGTTGGCAACAAGAAGAAAGCCAAGGAAAGTGTGGGCCCCTTACTGAATGAGGGAGGCAACCTAGTGACAGAGGATGTGGAAAAAGCTAATGTACTCAATGCTTTTTTTGCCACTGTCTTCACTAACAAGGTCAGCTCCCAGACTGCTGCGCTGGGCATCACAAAATGGGGAAGAGATGGCCAGCCCTCTGTGGAGACAGAGGTGGTTAGGGACTATTTAGAAAAGCTGGACGTGCACAAGTCCATGGGGCCGGACGAGTTGCATCCGAGAGTGCTGAAGGAATTGGCGGCTGTGATTGCAGAGCCATTGGCCATTATCTTTGAAAACTCGTGGCGAACGGGGGAAGTCCCGGATGACTGGAAAAAGGCTAATGTAGTGCCAATCTTTAAAAAAGGGAAGAAGGAGGATCCTGGGAACTACAGGCCAGTCAGCCTCACCTCAGTCCCTGGAAAAATCATGGAGCAGGTCCTCAAAGAATCAATCCTGAAGCACTTGCATGAGAGGAAAGTGATCAAGAACAGCCAGCATGGATTCACCAAGGGAAGGTCATGCCTGACTAATCTAATCGCCTTTTATGATGAGATTACTGGTTCTGTGGATGAAGGGAAAGCAGTGGATGTATTGTTTCTTGACTTTAGCAAAGCTTTTGACACGGTCTCCCACAGTATTCTTGTCAGCAAGTTAAGGAAGTATGGGCTGGATGAATGCACTATAAGGTGGGTAGAAATCTGGCTAGATTGTCGGGCTCAACGGGTAGTGATCAATGGCTCCATGTCTAGTTGGCAGCCGGTGTTAAGTGGAGTGCCCCAGGGGTCGGTCCTGGGGCCGGTTTTGTTCAATATCGTTCCCCTCTATTCGACATTGGTGAGGCCTCATCTGGAGTACTGTGTCCAGTTTTAGGCCCCACACTACAAGAAGGATGTGGATAAATTGGAGAGAGTCCAGCGAAGGGCAACAAAAATGATTAAGGGTCTAGAAGACATGACTTATGAGGAGAGGCTGAGGGAGATGGGATTGTTTAGTCTGCAGAAGAGAAGAATGAGGGGGGATTTGATAGCTGCTTTCAACTACCTGAAAGGGGGTTCCAAAGAGGATGGCTCTAGACTGTTCTCAATGGTAGCAGATGACAGAACGAGGAGTAATGGTCTCAAGTTGCAGTGGGGGAGGTTTAGATTGGATATTAGGAAAAACTTTTTCACTATGAGAGTGGTGAAACACTGGAATGCGTTACCTAGGGAGGTGGTAGAATCTCCTTCCTTAGAGGTTTTTAAGGTCAGGCTTGACAAAGCCCTGGCTGGGATGATTTAACTGGGAATTGGTCCTGCTTCGAGCAGGGGGTTGGAGTAGATGACCTTCTGGGGTCCCTTCCAACCCTGATATTCTATGATTCTATGGATTAATCACTAAAGAGCAAATCCTGCCTTTTGTTGCATGAGTGCACCTGCCATTGATGACAAAAGAACTGAGCTGTCAATATCACTCACTTCAGTGCCAATTTGATATTCTGGGAAACTCAACCCATAACTAATTATGTGATTTCAGTCAGCTATGTCAAAGAGGTATCATAACTGCCCTAAATATGATGGATATCAGACAGAAGTGTAAAGTTATCTAAATAATGATCAATTACTGTGTAAGTGATGTTCAGGAATATATGCTAACGTTTCCAGCAAGGAAGTGAAAAATAAAGTGGGGGCCACGGTGCAGTTTCTTCACAGTACTAGGTTTCTAGGAGGAGAGTACACTGAATCTGTTGATTTAGGGGCATATATCCCTTTTGTAGTAAAAAAAGGAGGGTGGGGGAAGCCTGGATGGAAGAGGACTAAGATTTTACAAAAGCATTACAAAAGTGATCTGCATAAATTACAGTAACAGGTAGCAAGCTATTCAGTCATGAGAGAAAAAAAATAGTAGCCATGGGTGGGGCTGTATAAAAACACCACTGAAGAAATAAGTACCTTGTCCAAAGTATGTAGATTTCAGTGTGATTTTGGAGGGTGGGGGTGTTATTGAGGGGCCAAGGGGAGATGCTGATCACAGCACTATAACACATGTGGCAGCTTCTTCAGTAGGATGTATGGAAAAGTGCAACAAACAAACATTTTCAAGCCGCTTGTTATCAGAGTCAAAGGCCACAAATGTAGGAGCAGGATTTTATAATTGTACTATAAGAATAGAGGTACTTATGTCTGTCTTGATTTCATTTTACCAGCCACCCTTTTTGAATAGCAGAAAGGAATGACCCTCTGGGACATTGGTAGGAATGCATCTGACAGACTACCAGTGTCTGTATTGATGTTAAGGCAGGGACAGACCAGAACAATCCTTATGACTGATTATGGTTGTCATAAATATAAAGGGAAGGGTAAACCCCTTTAAAATCCCTCCTGGCCAGAGAAAAAAATCCTCTCACCTGTAAAGGGTTAAGAAGCTAAAGGTAACCTCACTGGCACCTGACCAAAATGACCAATAAGGAGACAAGATACTTTCAAAAGCTGGGAGGAGGGAGAGAAACAAAGGGTCTGTGGGTCAGTCTATATGCTGTTTCTGCCGGGGATAGACCAGGAATGGAGTCTTAGAACTTTTAGTAAGTAATCTAGCTAGGTACGTGTTAGATTATGATTTCTTTAAATGGCTGAGAAAAGAATTGTGCTGAATAGAATAACTATTTCTGTCTATGTATCTTTTTTGTAACTTAAGGTTTTGCCTAGAGGGATTCTCTGTGTTTTGAATCTAATTACCCTGTAAGGTATCTACCATCCTGATTTTACAGAGGTGATTTCTTTCCTTCTATTTACTTCTATTTCTATTAGAAGTCTTCTTGTAAGAAAACTGAATGCTTTTTCATTGTTCTCAGATCCAGGGGTTTGGGTCTGTGGTCACCTATGCAAATCGGTGAGGCTTTTTATCCAACATTTCCCAGGAAAGGGGGGTGCAAGTGTTGGGAGGATTGTTCATTGTTCTTAAGATCCAAGGGTCTGGGTCTGTAGTCACCTAGGCAAATTGGTGAGGCTTTTTACCAAACCTTGTCCAGAAAGTGGGGTGCAAGGTTTTGGGAAGTATTCTGGGGGGAAAGACGTGTCCAGACTGCTCTTCCCCAGTAACCAGTATTTGTTTGGTGGTGGTAGCGGCCAATCCAAGGACAAAGGGTGGAATATTTTGTACCTTGGGGAAGTTTTGACCTAAGCTGGTAAAGAGAAGCTTAGGAGGCTTTTCATGCAGGTTCCCACATCTGTACCCTAGCGTTCAGAGTGGGGAAGGAACCTTGACAATGGTCATCCTTTTGTTTTAGGATAAGTTATAATGTCTACTATGGTTTCCTATATATATTACAAATTAGGCACTCTAGCTAAATGTAGATTTCTTTGTTTTAAGGTTAAGTAAGTAAAAAGACAGGATTTTGTATTGTGTCTATGATAAATAGATTAGAGAAATGTTGAGGGCCTGAAGCCCCAATGTGAATTGTTTCAGATATAAGATTTAGCAAGACTTAATTTACAATGTATTCTGTATACCTTTGAAGGTTTCTGTGAGAGACTGTTTGTGTGAATGAGGAATGCACGCATCAGGAAAAGACAAGGTGTGAAAGCCATCACAAATGTCCAGATGGTCAAGAAAAAGTGAAAAGAAAAGGAG